>NC_069364.1:98371830-100968995 GCF_021730395.1 Mercenaria mercenaria
TTAATGTGGATACGCATTGTAATATATTTTGTTTTTTAAACATATACGCTCCCAATGACAAAAAGTCACGTACTCTTTTCTTTACTAACTTAGCTGATGAGTTATTTGTAAAAGCGCAAGGCATTAAAGTAATTGGCGGAGATTTTAATGATATATTGGAGGCAAATGATAGAATAACAAATGCTTCGAATTCAAACAAGTTTATAATTAATTCAGGTTTACTTAAACTGCTAAAAAGTCATAATCTAATAGATATTTGGAGAAAATTACATGAAAATATAAATCAATATACGTGGCGAAAAAAGAATGGTATAGAAAAAAGTCGTATAGACTTTTGGTTAATTGAAAATAACCTTTTTCCACTTATATTCTCATGTGATATTGGACCAGCAGTTATACAAAGTACTAATCATTTAGTAATATCTATTAAGTTAAAATCACCTTTTAAACGAGGTCCTGGTTATTGGAAAATGAATAATGCATATTTGAATGATAAAGAATATTGTGAAATTATTTCAGAAATTATCGAAAAATGTGAATGTTTAGAGGTCGACAGTATTCTAAAATGGGAAATATGTAAATATGAAATTAAAGAAGCATCTATAAAATATTCGATACAAATGTCACGTAAAAGACATAACAGATTACATCACCTTCAAAAACAACTAACCCAACTCTATTCTGAAAATAATGAAACTTTAAATAGTAAAATAGCTGAAATAGAACATGAAATATCTGAAATATATAATTTCCAAACCCATGGAGCCCAAGTTAGATCAAGGGTACAGATTTTTAGAAGACGGGGAAAAAATCCAGATATTTTCTAAATCTTGAGAGATCCCGTCAAAACAGAAAATTAATTTCATCTCTAAAGATTATTGGAAAACACGTTACAGACATAAAGTCGAAATTACATGGACAGATAAATTTTTATGAAAAGTTATATGAAACACAATCTAAGACATACGACGAATCAAATTATTAAAATAATATTACACTAGAAAGCAAATTAACACCGGAGGAAGCAAATTTATGTGAAGGACCTATAACCATTCAAGAATGTACTGACGCTATGAATAATATGAAACTAATTAAAAGTCCAGGGCTGGATGTACTCACAGTCGAATTTTACCAAGCGTTTTGGAACAAAATTGATAAACTGTTATTAAACTCCTTTACACAGAGTATGAATGCAAATAGGTTATCAAGGAGTCAAAAACAATGCATTTTTTTCACTTTTATATAAGAAAGGTGACCCAGAAAACCTAGAAAACTGGCGCCCTATTTCTTTATTAAATATCGATTATAAAATACTTGCAAGAATTTTGGCAATGCGTTTACAGAAAGTATTGCCAAAAATTGTTAACCTAGATCAACAAGGTTTTATAAAAAATCGTTTTATTGGTTATAATATTCGCCAAATTCAAGATGTTATTGATTATGTGGAGTTTTTAAATGAAGAGGGCATTGTTTTATTTCTCGACTTCAAGAAGCCTTTTGATACAACAGAATGGAATTTTATGTTTAATGTTTTGCGTAAATTTGGCTTTAAGAATACTTTTGTTACATGGGTTCAAATACTTTACAATGATATTTATTCTTCCGTAATTAACAATGGCTGGAAGTCTCGCTTCTTCTCAGTTACACGTGGTATTAGACAAGGATGTCCATTATCTGCTCTATTGTTTATTTTAATTGCTGAAATTCTGGCGCCTAAAATTAGATCATCAGTTTGTTTATCTGGCATTAAAATCGAAACAGGCACACAGATTAAAAGACTTTTAATCAGCCGGTAAGCTGACGATACAACATTATTTTTACACAATTAAGATGGAATACCAATTGCACTGAAATTCTGGATACCTTTAGAAAACATTCTGGCCTTAAGCTAAATCGGTTAAAAACAGAATTAATTCATATCGGAAAATGCAAAAATGACAACAAAACTGAAATCTATGGAATAACAATTAACAAATATGTAAAAGCACTGGGTGTCTATTTTAGTACAAACAAGACTGAATGTGAAAAACTTAATTTGGATAATAAATTAAAAGACTGGTAGCTTATGATAAACAAATGGAATAGTAGAAGTTTAACATTTTATTGAAAGACAACTGTAATAAAATCGTTGTTTTTGCCAAAACTAACATATCTAATTCAATCGTTACCGACACCAAAATACGTTATTTCAAAAATTAACACAATGATATTTCAGTTCATTTGGTCAAATAAAAAAGAAAAAATCAGAAGATCTGTCTTAATTGGGGTTTAGATATACCTGATATTGCATCCTATAACAAATCTCTGAAAATGAAATGGATCCAAGCATTGAAACAAAACAACAGCGCTAACTGGAAAGTTATCCCTAAGGTAATTCTTAACCAATTTGGCAAAAATTTACTGATTTTATATATGAATATTGGCTCGATTTTATATATGAATATTGGCTCTATAAAATCCCTTCCAAAAACTAGATTACCATTGTTTCCATTTTGTTACGAACTACTAGAGTATTACATAGAATTTGATAATACTCTCAATTCTCAAAAGCCAAAGACATATTATGATATTAGAAAAGAAATCATATGGGGAAATAAGTACATTAAATATGCAGAAAAACCACTATATTTTGAATGTTGGATTAATTCCAATATTGTATTTATTAATGACATTGTAAAAGTTGGGAAAATTGACGAAAATGTTATTTTAAATAAATTGCATAATAAAGTGAACTGGGCAGCTGCAACTTTCAAAATAAAGAAAGCAATACCTAGAACATGGAAAACAATTATAAACACTGATTAATCAATAAAGACAAAGATCAGAACAAATTTATCGTACATAAACTCTAAAATATATGTAATGACTAATAAAACTATACGTGCAATTTTCCTGGAGAATAAAATAGAGAAACACTTCCAACATAATTACTGGGAGCAGTATTTTAAAACAAAAGTATACTGGCAAAGTGTTTACTATAATAATAAACAATGTAATCGCCGACAATAGGGTCAAACAACTACGAATGAAAATAATTCATAGAATAGTACCAACAAATGAAAATCTTTATATCTGGAAAGTTCTCGATAATCCTTACTGTAACTGTTGTAACAACATAGAAACTGCAGAGCATTTTTTTCTTGACTGCCAGCATGTAAAACCTCTATGGGAGAATATTCAAAATCTTTCCAAAGGCTACACATCAATCACTCATTTAAATGTATGAAATATCTTGTCATTGGATATAAACCGATATATCGTAAATACGCAGCTATTAATATCATACTCAGTCAGTTAACCTAATGTATCTACAAGTCGTACTTTTTAAGTAACAGGCGTTCAAATTTTATTAATGTGACTAAAATATTTTATGATGACCTCCTTGTATTAGAACAATATTACAAAACCAAAATGTCACGTAATTATCTGTTGTCCAAATATTTGCATCTTTTTAAAGATATTGTTTGAGTATCCACAAAATATAAATACATCAAACAGACCTTTTTTTTCGCTTTCAACAATAGCTATGTTATATGATGTCTTTTATATAAAGGTTTTCTAATTTTATGAATATTCATCGCATAAAGACAACTTCAAAATTATTTTGAGGCTGTCCAGATATTGTGCGCAATATAAAGATACAAACTACATACCGGTTTTGACAATGTTATGTTTATTTTTTTTTAAATAGTTTGACAAGTATGAGAATATCTTAGAAATTCAAATGTATTATGAAACAATAACGATTGTTAATGATATATATAGCATACTTTTTATTTGTAACTATTATTACTGTACATAATTGATGTTTTAAAGAACAAAACGGACTGCTTCAGTAGTTCCAAAAAGAAAAAAAACTGCCTTTGTTTCATGGAGATTAAGCCAAAGAAGATTTTCATGAAGTTCCTATTATATACATATTGCGAAAATCGGCCACGTTCTTTGGCCGTCATGTTTTTAGGTCAGGGTTGAAATTGGGTCACGTGGGATCAAAAACTAGATCATTAGGACAGATCAAAAGAAAATCTTGTTAACACTCTAGCGTTTAAGTTTAAATCTCACAAGAATTAGTCAGAATGTTTGTCTTGACGATCTACAGATAAACTTCAAATCTTTATCATGTAGGGTCAGAAACTAGATCATGTGATGAAATCAAAGGAAAAGCTTGTTAACACTCTAGCGGTCGCATTTATAACCAAATCGTCATGAAACCTGGTCCGAATTTTTGTATAGATGATCTCTAGGTCAACTTTGCAACTGGGTTATGCGGGGTCAATTTAGGTCAAATCAAAGGGAAAGCATGTGAACACTCTAGAGGCCACAGTCGTAATCCAAACTTTATGAAACTTAGTCAGAATGTTTGTACAGATTTTTATGTAAAGTTTGAAACTAGGTCACGTGAAGTCAAAACCTAGGTCAGCAGGCCAAAGAGGCCTATCACTTTTAGGGTCGTGATAGGGGTCTAGAAGCCTGTGGAGTTCTAGAGGCGTGGAGGATCCTGGAGGACTATTGAGTTTTAGAGGCGTGAAGTGGTAGAAGGTGGTACCTGCATCATCTTTAACTTCTCATGAACGAACTAGATTTTTGTTGTTGTTTCTGATAATTGTGACGCTAATGGTAAGAATGATGATGATAATGATAATGATCAAAAGCTAATTAAATCAGTTTATCACATGTTGTCGGAGAATTATGACATTGTAATCGTTTCAGGTATAAAAGTCGTTGTCAGGATTGATAGTAACAGGTAAAGGCTATATTTTAGTAAAGAAAAGATAGGTAAACTGCTCTATTGTTAGAATATATTGGTTGTTAGAATATATATATATATAGATAGAGAGAGAGAGAGAGAGAGAGAGAGAGAGAGAAAAAATCATCAACGAGATGCTTTCCAAACACACTGAATCCCAGAAGGGTACAAAAACAAACAACGAAAATTATAGAGTATAAGGAAATAATTTGTATGTTCAAACATTGTAATTTGTATGTTCAAACATTGTCAAACAGTTTAATTCAATTTTTTGACGCTGTTAGAACATTGGTTTTCTCATATTCTCTCTTTCTTTGTGTGTGTTTTGCGGCCTTAGTCAGCAACCAGTCCTCCAATGCCTAAATACAAATATACCAGTATCGATGTTGAGTGTCATTTCCAAAGTTTATATGCCACCAGATTACCGGCCAATCCTAGCATACTAATAGCAGACTCGGCTTGACTGAGTTTGGAGGAGACTAATGGAAAGTGCAACAGCCCTCAGGCTTAGACATTTGCTTCTTGAGAAGAAAGAGTGGTTGTTTGCGCATAATAAGTCAGTTTATTTACTACGTTCTTTCACTGATCGTTTCAAGGTTTTATTCCATTTTGTTCCTTTATGCATTTGAAATCTAGTTTTCTAATTCTGTTTTACTTTGTGTATTTGAAATCTTTAATCGTTAACAAATGAATATATTAATTGCGGTGGTATCTGTACCTGGAACTTAGACACTTCTATTTGGTTCTTCTTTTTATTACATTAACTAAATTAATAAAGTGCAGATTACATCTATGCAAGAGGCATATGCCATTTTTAACAACGCTTTCCTCTTTATTTCAATTAGGCTTTTTCTCTAAAATAAAATACCAACCTTTAAAATGCATTTTACTATTTATTTAACAATTAGATATAACATTTATATATTAAACACCTGCATTTTAGTCTATCAATATATTCAGTCTATGTAGAAAACGTCAACAAACAAAGACATAGGTCGCCGCCAGATTAGATGCTTTTATGACAAATACGGATCAGAATCAATATAACACGCCTCAACTGTTATTGTTTGATATTAAATTTCACATTTTAACAGACCAGGGTTCTTACTAATCTGATTTCCTCCGACCAACAGTCTTACCCTAAGGAAAGTTATTTTATATTTTAAATAGTCGGAACTTCCTGTACAAAATTAAAGAACGTAGTTTTATCAACTAAGCTATCAACGTAGTACAAAGCTCTAAGATTTTTTTCGAATTTAATGAAACTATTTACTTTTAAAAACTTCAAAATAAGATTGAAGTTCGGGGACTTGGCAATTGAAACATACATAAGCCATGTGATTACGTTTTCGCTAAACTTTTTGAAAGCGTAATTTGGTGTCTATTGAAAAATATCAATTTTGATGACATTTTCGCGAATAAATGTTTTTGTAATGAAAAGTTTCTTATGAAACTTTCAAAAGTTGTTAAAACAACTATTGAGCTGTCTATCAAATAGTAGATTAAAATGAATAGGTCGGTTTAATTATTTTTGACGTATTAACCCATGTTCTGTTCATGTTTTCACGATCAAGATAACATATACGGTGGCGTACATGGAACCTTCAATGATACACTAGAGTGCAATGCTATGAAGAGCGGCGTACGGTCCCGTTAAAGCTTGATCGGGCACTAGAGTTTAACCACAGACCTTTCGTAAGCAATTTGAATGGCTTCTTTATAAAACCTTTACCTAATGTTTTAAAACCGGGCACGTTTTGACCATTCAGTTAATAAATAAGAGAGTTTACAAAAGAGCCGCGCCATGAATAAAAACAACATAGTAGCTTTACCAGCAGCATGGATCCAGACCAATCTGAGCATCAGCGCAGCCTGGTCAGGATCCATGCTCTTCGCTAACAGTTTCTCTAATCCAATAGGCTTTGAAAGCGAACAGCATGGATCCTGACTAGACTGCGCGGATGAGCAGGCTGGTCTGGATCCATGCTTGTCGCAAAGCCATATTGTTGGTTTTTTTCTCATGGCGTGGCACAAAAATCTTTACTTCTTAATCCTCTCGATAAGTTATATTGTTGTAATGGAAAAATATGTATCGTGTTTAAACTAACTGACTCACATGTTAAAAGTGTTTCCCTTTTTATGTTAATCATGAATTAAAAAAGTTGTTGACGCATTTTGTGTAACGATAAAAACTAATAATATTCTTTCCAGATGTACAAAAACCGAAGACAAAAACAACATTTAAACCATTTTGATACTTGTAATCGACATATCTTTTTAACCGATATGTCAATAACATCTGATCAGAATATCGTCGAAATTCAATTTTATGATATCGTGTTAATTAAAAATATGTAAATCCTACATACAACCGTTGTGGCTAGTAGAATTATTTATTTATTTTGTTGGGTTTAACGTCGCACCGACACAATTTTAGGTCATATGGCGACTTTCCAGCTTAAATGGTGGAGGAAGACCCCAGGTGCCCCTCCGTGCACTATTTCATCACGAGCGGGCACCTGGGTAGAACCACCGACCTTCCGTAAGCCAGCTGGATGGCTTCCTCACGTGAAGAATTCTACACCCCAAATGAGGTTTCGAACCCACATCGATGAGGGGCAAATGGTTTGAAGTCAACGACTCTAACCACTCGGCCACGGAGGCCCCCGGCTAGTAGAATTAGGTTAAAAAGGTTTATAATAGTCATGTTCAAAATCTTTATATAAACTTTCATTTTATCTATTTGTGTAAGAACAAGTATAATAATATAACAACAGAGAACAAAGACCAAAGACAAAAGTGAAACAAAACTTCAAAAACTGATTCTTGTAATTTTTTTTTCATTGCAATATGTGAATTCGAAAATCAAGCCATTTCTTTAATATCTAATATGTTATAATTTTGTTTAAATTCTTTTTTGACAGTTCTGTATCCAGTATACTACTTTGGCTGCTCTGTTGTCTAGTATATCTTCAATTAAGCTGTATTCGTCATCTATTTCCAGATTGTTTTCAAGAAACTGATATGACGCAGAAAGCGACAAAAGCGTTTTAAAAACTGAACCTTTTCTTAGATGGTGCATCAGTGCTTCAACTACTGGTTTTTGAAAAACACAAATTGTTTTTAGCAAACGTTCAAGAACTTTACGCCGAGGTAAACAAGTGTTATTTGCACATTTAATACCGAAAAATGACTGGTACAGTGTCCTTTCGTTGTCGATCAACCATAGTTTTCCTTCTTGAGTATGAATTAGGTTTCGTGTAAAATTTGAAGTAATTCTTGGATGCTTACTTTTTTCGTCTGCAATATGAAGGTTGACATGCCTGTAATAAATAATGCAGAAAGTAAAGCCAACTAACAGATAGAAAAAGAGTTCCACATGAGTTAATAAACAATAAAATGCTTATCAATCAAATATTGTCCGTACAGTTTTGAAAATCGTTTATATTTACAAAAACATTTTAGCGAAAAAGATTCATTCTAATCCATAATATGCCCTACTGTATTAGCTACTGTCCCTATCTCTGAGATGCGTTTCCTAGAGAATCTTAGGACTGATGTTACAGCTAAGTACATACATAGCCGTCGCTTTTGCTTTTTACATGGCCGTCAGCCTAAAGGTTGTGAGTTTGATTCCTGTGAAATGCTAGTTCTTTTAATAATATACCAGTAAAAATGTAAGAGAGGACTAAAACTATCAATTTTAGATATACATGTATTTAATTATATATGATACTTTAAGTAAAAACTATAAGAAGTCTTTTCAGCAGCTGTAAAATAAATGTTCTTTCTTGATGTAAAACATCACAAATGATACTTGTTAGTGTTGTCCAGATTTTTTAATGTATGTTCTTTTTGTTTGTTTAAATCAGTATGGACTGGTTATAGTACGATATGTGTGGTAAACAGTTTCTTCTCCGTATAATATGCCTTCTGATTTGTTTTTTAATAACGGACAAAAATGTAAGAAACGCATGTCACAAAGACTGACATTCTAAATGTTGAAGTTTTAAGTTTGGCCACTGTTGAATATATATAAGTAAGACCAAAGTAATTGCCGTTTAATGGATTATACTAAATAGGACATAGAACAATTTATCAGTTTCAATTTTCAAATAGTTCTTTTCATATCATGCATTCTCTATATAAATTCAACCAATAAATGTGGTTTAGCTCCACTATTCTATTTTCCAAGCTTCTGCTGCACACATTGGTAGTAGTTATGTGTACAGTCAAAAAATAATAATATATGCTTTGGATTGAAATTTCATCTGATACTGATAAACAGGGTGTTACAATTACTTTTAAATTCTAGATTGTTCTTGGTTTCTCCAGAATATTCTTTTTATTCTTGATGATATTTGAAAGAAAGTTTCTTTGTGTGTTTGTGCTGTGTGCGTGTGTTGATCGCGTGCGCGTTTTAGGAAGCTGTCTTTTTAGAACGTGGCTTTTCATATTGGATTTTCTTCCTTGTTTATTCCTTGTTTATTTTTTTCTAGAACCTTCCCTGATACATAAAATACTAGCTATTTTAGAACAGTGTGGAACCTACAGTTAAAGATCTTATTGAAAACTTTCCTGTATTTCCTACAAACAAAATATTACCACTTTGGACATTTAATATATGAACAAATTACGTTAAACTGGGGATTAAAAAAAAACAACAAATAACTTTTAAGACAGAATTTATATTTTATATTCTTTTAGACATATTAAATTCAGTTGGGATTAGTGAATAATTTGGGAGAATTACTGTAAGAAGGCAGCATGCAGAGAGCATGATCCGGGTTACTAGGCTCAAGGTCAAGGCTGCATTAGGACACCAATAAAAAATTTACTTTGTGTGCGCTTTATAATCTATTTTTTTTCTAACGCCAGTTTTTACCTTATCAAGATGAAACATTAGTTCTTTACTTCAACAAAATGACACGCACAGTCCGCCGCTAGGCCCATGGTTACACTTGAAGGTCATATGTCAATTAGTTCATCTTTGTGTTTTCGCACACCTATTAATACCACATGCAAAGCAATTAACCCGAGTCGCTAAGTTTAAGAGCAAGGTCCACTCCATATCTTCTAAATCCATAAACTCAGCACAAGTTGATAACGTCATCCGGACGACATGCAGAGTTCACAAATGAGGTCACTAGGTTTAAGGTCACACTTGAAGGTCACGATCATTATCACAACAAATCACTTTCACTGTATTATGTCGCGAATGGGGTTTATAATCGCTTTTAGTGATAGCTCTAGTTTATTCAGGAGTTAAAGCCCCATAAAGTTATGTGTTTTATAAAATTTGATAAAGCTTCTACATTATTGGTGCGATGTAGTTGTGCTTATTCTACAGGTTTATGGTCGAATGAATTTAAGCTCAGTTATTTGAAGAATATATAGAGATATATTAGTCGCTCATTTGTAAGCGTCCATGTGAACATCCTGATTCAATAAAGTTTTTATAACACGCCTGGTAAACTACAGAGCTACCTCTTTAAGAGGTATACGGTTAACTGCTCTGTCGCAACTTCCGAGGTAATGCCCGTCGCGATAAAAGTACATCAACAAAGGTGAGTGTCATCATATGTTTTGCAGTTTTACAAGCACTGTATCGAATATCAAAACTCCGGGAATGGTAGGCGATGTAGATATTATTTAACTTTACAGAGAACTTTAAGTTTCCTAATTCATTCTTAATTTGTGGTCGTGGTGATGTTTACCAACAAGCTGATTTAGCAGTAAATTTGGCAATTTCGTCATGAAAGCACTTCATAGTCAAATATTTACATTTTAACTAATATTAAGAAGCAATCCGAGAAGGCGTGAGATAGCTGTAAAATAAACAATGTATTTAGAAATAAAACATGTACTGAAAATGGTTGGGGAGTGAAATTATTCACCTTTTACTGTGAGAGATAGCTCTGTCTTTTAGGAGATAGTCATGTCGCTAAGGAGATAGCTCTGTGTTGCATGAACAGAGCTCGGTATTGTTTTGATAAAGGTTTTTCATGAGGTTATCATTGTAAATTTTGGATAGTTGTACATTCTGTTAACCTTCTGGCTCAGGTGAGTTATTGTGATCGCTCGATGTCCGTCGTCCGTCGTCTGTCTGTCTCTCCGTCAACATTTAACTTGTGCATGCAATAGATGCTGTATTTTTCAATTTATCATGAAATTTAGTCAAAATGATTGTCTTGTTTAAATCTAGGTCAAGTAAGAAAATGTATTATCTGGGGTCGGAAACTAGGTCACAAGGGCTAATTAAAGAAATACCTTATCTATGCATAAGGAATTTCGATTTTACACTTTAATTTTATGAAATGTGATGAGAATGTTTGTCTGGATAAAATCTAAGATAAATTTGAATATAGGTTAACTGGACAAAAAACTAGGTCACCTGGTTAAATCAAAGGAAAGTTTTGAATATGTGACAGAGGCTGAAGTTTTTCAATTGATTTTCATGAAGTTTGGTGAGAATGATTGCCTTGATGAAATCCAGTTATCTTGGATAAAAAAACTAGGCCACTATGAAAAATGAAAGAAACAAATTGTGTTTGCAATTGGAACTGTATTTTATACCGGATCTTCATGAATTTTGATCAGAATGTTTGTCTGGATAAAATCTAGGTAAAATTGAAATATGGGTCATCTTGGATGAAAAACTAGGTCACCTGGTCATTTAAAAGAAAAACCTTCTGTATGCAGTAGGGGCTGCATGTTACACTGGGTATTCATAAAATTTAGACTGATGGCCTCTAGACTGTTCACAAGCTTATCCTTTGATCTGGCCTACTAACCTAGTTTTTGACCCCACATGATCCAGATTCAATAATAACCTAGAGATCATCAAAATAAACATTCTGACCAAGTTTCATAAATATTGATTCACAAATGTGGCCCTAGAGTGTTCACAAGGCAAATGTTGACAGACGACTCACGACGGACGCCGACGGAAGCGGGACAGGTCACAATAGCTCACCTTGACGTGTTTTTTCTCCTAATTTCTCAATTTGATGCTAATGCTCTTATGTCATAATATGACAAAATTCAAATTATAAATTAGAAGGATAATTTTACTCAAAATCTGAAGTCACGATCCTTTCGACAAACGCATCTAAACGGTTCAGATAAAAGATAAATTGATAGAAATGAAAATAGCCGAGAATATTAGAATTTCGATTATAAAGAAAGTTCTTAAATTCAGAATTCGATCACTGTAGTAATTATGTCAGTAATTGTATGTTTAATTGAGGTTCCTAATTAAATGCGTACACTAAATGCATTATGATTAGCCTCCATGTAAAGTTGTCCTATAAAATTTATATAGCTCGTAAATCAGCATGACTGTTTTAAACTTTCAGATCTTAGATTCATTAGTGCATTTGAACGTTCTTGTACAATGATGAAATCACATCGACTCTGATATTTGTACAAAGTATATTTTATTTACCGGTACGTACAAACAAACTGGTCGTGACCTCAACGAAAAGCAATTATGGTATCATTATATTCAGATATGATTGAGCAAACCTTGTAAAATCATATCTGAATATAATATAGCGTAAAAGTTAGTGTAAACAAGTATCAGAGCCGCTTCCACTAAAGTTACAGACAACCCTTGCTTTTCACAAGATAAGTTCATGCATTAATTTTTCTCTATCTGAATTATTCCTTTTTATAGAAAGTAGCACATGCCTGTTGTAAGAAAATATAGCCCGCTCGCTTAGATCAAAAGTGAAAGTGCAGATCTATTGATCATGGGCTTTGAGTTCGAACCCCCTGACTATTTTACAATGTGTTTGTAGGAAGACCTGATAGTTAGTTGCTGAGAACAAGTTAAAAAACAAGCAAAATAAATATAAGAAAATATTCAATATGTATTATACAAATGATGTATAAATATGAAAATGAGATAATTGAATTGTATCTCGTAAGTGGACATAACTACTATCCGGATACATTCAACACTGCTCAAAACTAGTAATGCATCACAGAGCTATCTCCTTAGCGACATCTCTATCTCCTTCACGACAGAGCTATCTCTCACAATAAAAAGTGAATAATTTTACTTCCCAACCATTTTCGGTACATATTTTATTTCCAAATGCATTGTATATTTTACAGCTATCTCACGCCCACTGGGTTTGCTTCTTAATATTAGTTAAAATGTAAATATTTGACAATGAAAGTGCTCTCATGACGAAATGGCCAAATTTACTGCTAAATCAGCTTGATGGTAAAATCACCACGACCACAAATTAAGAATGAATTAGGGAACGATTTTTGATATTCGATACACTGCTTGTAAAAATGCAAAAATATTTGTTGATGTTCTTTTATCGCGACTACCTTGGAAGTTGCGACAGAGCAGTTTACCGTATACCTCTTAAAGGGGTAGCTCTGTAGTTTATCAGGCGTGTATAAATTTGCCAAGTAACAGATAGCTATATATAAAAACGTAGCACAGTGTGATAAAATGATATGCACTACACATGTTTCATAAACCTTGTTATGGCCCAATATATTACACTTAACAATATTTGGTTCCGTTTTTGTTTTCTATTAGCATCTTTTGTACACATGAAAGAAGTTAATTAATGTTAGTATAAAATACCGCTAATTCAACAGTAGATATTATTCAAGTTTCCCCTTATTAAATACTTTTTAACAGACAATGATGAAATACGTATCGAAAATACGTTTCAAAAGTTGAGCAATATCGTACCTATTGACATGAGTAATTATAACGTCAAGCATTATCATACTTGTCAAAATGGGTAATTACAATTTCATGCAATATCATACCAGTCGAAATGGGCAATTAAAAAGTCAAGCAATGTCATACCAATCGAAATCGGCAATTAAAAGGTTAAGCAAAGTCAAACCTGTCGACTTAGGCAATTAAAATGCCGTGCAATATCATGCCTGTTATGATAAGGCAATAAAAATGTTGAGCAATATCTTAACTGTTGACATAGACAATTAAAAGTTTGAGCAATATCTTAACTGTCGACACTGGCAATTAAAATGTTGAGCAATATTTCAACTGTCGACACAATTAAAAATTGATAAATATCATACCTGTCGCTATGGGCAGTTAAAAAGTCAAGCAATATCATATTCCCCCACTGTACAATTTCAGCTATTCCAGCAGGAGTTCTGTCTAAAAGTTTAGAGGTATTGATTATGTTAGCAGTGATAGGTTCTCCTTTCATAAAAGCATTGTATATCAAAGGGGGGAGCCTTGTTTTCGAAAGTGAACTGTAAATAAAGAAATCATTTAGATATAAGTAATATCAAACAAATGTCTCATAAAAGATAGAAATGAATAAACTTATCGCATAGTGCGGCAATTTTCCTTTGATCTTTGCAGCATGTTATACATAGTAACACACATTATTACTACAAAACTGTGCTGATATCTTACAAAACTGTTGCGATATATATCAACACGGAAATCTCTATAGAGTTTCATAAGAAAAAAAGTGTTCCGATATATATCAGCACAGTAAAACTGTTCCGATATATATCGGAACACTTTTTCTCTATTGAGGTCCTATCAAGGGAGTATCATTTTTTCCTTTCAAAGAAAAGATGATTTTAGCTCCAATTTACAATTCACAGAGAAAGAATTGTCACAAACACCTACATTTATAAAGTAAAAGAATAAATAAACTAGAATATTTCAAAAACTTGATAGTTATTGCCAAATTCAGAAATACATGAAATATATGAAATTCTGAGATTTCTCAAATGTTTCTTTTTCTTTGATTTTTTTTACAAACAAAACAACAAGTTTTACAATATGTCTGGCCAATGAAATGCAAAGATTTAAAACCAATGCAGAAATTTGTTGGGTACTTTTATCTGGGATACACATTTTCTAAAACAGAAGTTTTAGTGTTTCAGTCAGCGAGGCGCAGAAAGGGAATCAAAATAGTAAAAATAATAATAAACAAATTTAAATGAAAATAATATATAAATTTTAATGATAAACTATGCGATAAAACAGTTATAATATGTAGTGCTCGTGTGTTACCAGGATATATCAGAGCTAGGGGTACATCTCGTTATTTTTCTCTTCACATATCTGTCTCGGCCTACCGGCCTCGACGATATGTGCAGAGAAAAATACCCTCGATGTACCCCTAGCTCTGATATATCCTGGTAACACACTCTCACACATACTATAACTATTACTTATAATATTGTAGATCATTCTTTCTTTCCATAGAATGAAAACAAAACGTGAAATGAAGAACTTCATATGCAAGAATTAAAATTTTCGTTAAGATATATAAATATATTCATAACAGTATCCCTAACAAACAAGAACACTACGTAAAAATATATCACAATAGGATACCTGATCGTTTAGTTTTAACGACGATGGTACAACTGATGAACAGATGTACGAAACGGTAACAAAATGTTTTTTGCCCTTTGTAAATTGTATGGACTGGCCCTGTTTAGACTGTATAAACTAGCCCTGTATAGAAAATGTCCTATAAACTTGCCCTGTGTAGACTAACATTATACAGACTGTATAAACTTGCCTTGTGTAGACTGACACTATATAGGCTGTATAAATTTTTCTTGTGTTGACTGACACTATATAGGCTGTAAAACCTTGCTTTGTGTAGACTGACACGATATAGACCGAATGAATTTGCCATGTGTAGACTGACACTACATAGACCGTATAAATTTGCCCTCTGTAGACTGACCATATATAGCCTTATAAAATGGACCTGTGTAGACACTTAGACTGACACAAAATAAACTATATAAATTTGTCCTGTGTAGACTGACACTAGATAGCCTGTATCAACTTGTCCTGTTTAGGTAGACCGACAATATATAGACTGTATACAATTTCCCAGTGTAGACTGACATAAGACAGCCTTATCAACTTGCCCTGTGTAGACTGACAGTATATAGCCTGTTTAAACTTGTCCCGTATAGACTGGCCATATTTAGCCTGTATGAAAGATAATAGGTAAGGGTAGATTTCTCGGAAGCACAGAGCACCAAAAACACAGCCCTAGAGCCTAGCATTTACATAGTAGGCAAACAACAAAAAGAAGCTGTAATGGAAAAATATTTCAGACGGGTTGCTTCAAACATCCAACAAGTACATATTAATTTATGCTAAAAATAGATGGAGGGGAAGGAAATGGTAAGGGGCAAAATTGGGGGAGGGGGTGAAGGAACCCGAAGGGGAAAGATGAACAAGGACGAATATACAAGGAAATGCCATGTTCTTTAATAACAGTCACACTACACTGTAAACCACAGTAGCGCAGACACTCATGTACCAAAGATAAACACACAACTACGATCAACTGAATAACATAGAAAAACGAACAAGAAACACATAAGAAAACAGTAGGGCGCCGTTATAGACTCACAAGCATACAAATGACCCACACAAGTAGGAAAAAACAATCAATTCCGGCTGCCAAAACAAGGGGGAGCCTCGAAAACTTACTCAAAGTAAAGGGGGAGGGGATGCAAAACGTAGCGTGAAAGCAAGAGAAAGGAGGGGGCAATAGGGGGAGTGAGGAGGAGGAAAAACTCTTACAACAAACAAGAAAACATACGCAACAGACAATACAAGACAACCAGTTGAAAATAGGGGCACCGCCTTGGAACGGTCAGTAACCTATATAAAGGAAACTGGGGATTTAAACGCGTTTAGGGCATGCAAACCTCGCACTTACCCTATTTTCAACAAGTTAAACAACACAATGTAAATAAAATCCCCGCTGAGAAAAGCTCTAACATTAGTGCAAAAATAACAGATATATAAGCAAAACATAAAATTAAGGTAAATCTAAGGTATAATTACACCAATGTACTCAACAACTTGTCTGAGGTCAGAGCAACAAGAGTCTAACTTTTAAGAGCACGACTAAGAAAACTGTAAGACAAAAATCAACTCCCTCCGTGCGTTGTATGTAGGATTTCTAAAGGAGAAAAGCATCGTGGAATGCTACACTTTATCAGTTATCGCACCATCAAATAGGAAAGCGTAGCAATTAACTGTAGAGGGGTCAATCACTAAACATTCACGATTTTCGCATCGTATCCTCTTTTGATAAACTTTTTAACCAATTTTACAAATATTTGATTAAAATAAGGACTATGTTTAATTTTCCGAATTTATAAACTACATCCCCATAGTATTCCGGGTGTGTAATTCAAGTTTTAAAACGTGTTTGAAGGTTCGTATTGTATTTTTCTGACAGTTCCGACGATCTGTAGTAAAATTTACTAAAAGCTTTCGTAGCTTTTGATAACGGAAACCCTGTTGAAACAATTTCTTAGTGATACGAAGATTTCTGTCATTAAAATCATCTATCTTTGAGCAAGCTCTTTCCAAACGAATAAGTTGTGAAATATAGACACCGTATGATGTTGCTCAAGGGACATCTCCATCAAGATGGGTAAAGTTGACAATTTCAAAATTAAAATCGTCCCTTTTTTCATATATGTGACGCACCATGACATTTTGGGTCCAAATTCGGCGTTACGTCATTTGAGAAAACATCGATTAAAGTTACGTCACAAAAAAAATGGTGGACGTTACCACGTGTTCGCGGCAATTAATGCATTTCTTGTTTTCAATAATACTCTACCTTGCCACAAGAAAAAAATGAAGTGACATTTATAAACATTTCCGTGTTTTGCAATTCCGTTTCTTTAAAACATTTAAATGACTGATAATTTATCGCCCTTTGAATCGACACGCCATTTGTAAACATCGAAGGTCGCGGAGAAAATGAAACTACCAAAAACAATTATTTGATGATTTATTTCGATTGTATAAAGAATGACAGTTAGCGAATCTCAAGGTAAGTAAGTATTTAAGCGATATGTAGTGTTACAAATATTATTTGAGTTCATATCGACAGTTTTGTCCGATATCTTTTCCAAAAATAGCCCGGATTTGACACTTATGACAGATTCGAGGTAGATTTAGCGCAGTTCACATTTTATTTACAAGTGTCAATATATTGTAGACTATATTTTATTTACTGAATCTGCCATGAATTCAACTTTTTTTTAAATCGAGTTTGACTCAGTAGAATCTGTATGCAAGACAATTACAGGGAGACCTTGTGACTCTGGTGCCAGACAAAATTACAACAGTCAGTCATAATGTTTCGTTACATATTAAAGTTAAAGCCCTGATCATTTTATAAATATAGCCATGCCATGAAAGTGACTGATTAAGAATAGTTGAAACACATCTATTGTCAGCTTCAACCACTAATTTCTTACATGTAATGTCAAATCAGTCCATACATAAAACTTCTACAAGGCATAAATATTGTTTTTACTTGGAAAGAGACAGTTTTTTCCAAAGCTTTTCATGTTAAATTTGCATACTGTTCACTTGGCCATTATTTCTGGATTCCTGTCCATTTTGTACTGTTCTTGGCAAGTGACTAAAAACCACTTAGTAAAATATATAAACTTTAGATACATTCTGTTTTGAAAGCCTTGCCAGGAATTCAAACCTATTACTCTTTTTATAGAAGTCTTTGTGCTAAATAGGTACTGAGCTAACTGCCCAGGGCATTTTTATCTCACATTTCAGCCTTTTTCAGTATTTTTATTCATTTTACAGATCAACCACTGAGGATTGTTTGGCTTGATGCAATGACCTTAAACAGTGAAATGATTTTCCAGGAAGGTCTATACACAACAAGCTGGATTTTATGGGGGTTTGTAAATTTCTTCATACATTTTTACACTTACTATACTGCTATTCTAAGAAAGATAAAGACATTAAAGTAGCTTAAACATAAATGATCTATTTCATTCATAACATTTTAAGAGAAATGATTTTGATTATAGACCCATTCAACAAATATGTGTAATATATTAAGAAGTGAATAAGTAATGACATACAAGAATTGAATATATCATGTATGTATTTTTTCATATTTTCAAATTATTTTACAGTATTTGTGTTTACATAAGTTTGATTGCATGAATTGTATGTCTAGTCTGTAGGAATCTTAGCTAGTTTATGTATTCTTGAAAAGCTACTTTTTCTGCATGAATACTGTAAGATTCTTGGATGAGTTTATACTTATCAAATCTGCTTTCAGTCAGCTTTTAACAAAAAGACTCTCTTAAGCTTAAAAAATGCTTTACAGTCTTATATTCTGTAACCTTATACTAATCTTATTAAAATGAAGTTCTAATGTTGATGATTTTTTGTTTTGCAGATGAAAGAATGAAACAGAAGGAATTAATATGTTCTACTGATCATCCAGCTGAAATCATGCCTGTGGAATAGAGTGCATGTCACAAATGCTGATATGAGCAAATAACTCCATATTGCACAAATAATGTCATGTTTCCTGCCCTCATGACCTGAAAAAGTTAAAAATTCTAGTTCAAATTACAAATGTGTTTCAAGAAAAAGTAAAACTTAGTCAACTGTGAGAAATATTGGGTAAAAGTAGTGTTTTGATGTCATGACAGTTGTGAAGTGGTTTGAGAAGCACTATCTAAATTGTTCTAACAATACAGAATTTAACATAAATTTTCCAAAACTGCATGCATGAAATACTAAGACATGTCTGTTGAATGAATCCTGGTTGTTTCAAAACTACAACATGTGTGACATTAAAGCACAACCTTTGGAGGAAACATTTTTACAATAAAAACTGCCTTGCCAGTGTGAATGTAGGAAGGAGTTTTCCAGAAATGGCAGAAAACTACCAATATAGCAGAAAATATTTGTTACTGGCTGAATATAATATATTTTATTTCAAGAATTAATCATGGTAATCCATGGTTATAATTGTGTTAAAAGATATTTTTACATGACATGACCTTTGCAGAAATAGCTATTTTTTTGCAAAACATTGTGAATTGCCATGGTAACAGAAATTTGACTTAAATATAGATTTGTTCGATTATGTAGACAGCATGTGTCTTCTTTATATTCTGCTAATCAGACTATGTTCTGCAAGAAAATATCTTTTATGTGTAACCATCAACAAAACATGTCATAACACAAATCTGTCATACAGTGGCAGAGCTGTAATGCAGGTAGGCATATCAGGAAAATATGTAGTTCTGAAAGACAAGTTATATTACATAAAATGATGTTTGTTTTTTATAAATGATCATAATTGACCAGTTGTGGTGTAAAACAAATGTATACTGAACAGATGCTAAATGAATGTTCTGATTCTTTCTGGAAAATTTACAAAAAACTACTATTTTAAGAAAATAGTGTATTGTTGCCATGGTAACATTAATTTAACTTTTAAATTATTTTGGATATCATTATATGTAAACAACATCTTTCTTGTTTATATGTTATATATGTTAAGCTGTATTATGTTAGTGAATATATTTTCATATGTAATAATTGCATCAACAAAGCACTATGTTATTACACAAGCCTGCCTTAAAATGGCAATAGTTGTAACTGAGAGAGGTGTATCTGAAAATTATGTATTTCTCAAACCATATTACATTAATTTTCACGGAATGATGTCTACTCTCTTACTTTTAAATAAGAAAACAGACAGCTTTTGATGTAAATATATGGAAAAACACTTCCAATATTCAATTTATTACAAAGAAATTGCCAAAAATGTTAGTATTTTTGTAAGGAAATACCACATTGTTGCCATGGTAATGTTAGTATTTTTGTAAGAAAATACCACATCGTTGCCATGGTAATGATTCACTGATCAGTAATCTAAGTCTTTTGAAATTTTAGCAAACTCACAGTTGATAATAACAGTCTAATAATTATATTTTCTTGCCTGATATTCTTTCTTACTGTTTAATAGATAAAGTGTCTATAATAATAAGATTAATGTCCTAGTTTTTGGGATGTTGTCTAATTTGATGTCAAATAAATTCTGTATCTTGTTCAAAAGAATGTCATAAAACAGTTGTCTGTAAACTGTTAGCACACTAGAAAAAGTTAATTGTGTATTTATTTCACATTCTATGTAATTTATTGCCAGATTCATCAAAAAACTGTTAAAAAAGAGGTTAAACAACAGTGTTGCTATAGAAACGATTTTTAGAACACAAATATTTTTATACTACATGAAAGAAAGAGACAAAAAGAAATACATTCCATTAATTGCATGTTGCTTTTGTTATTTTATCATGTATTTTATCTTGATATTATTAAAATATGGTGTCATTATTAAGATATACTGCCTCAATTTTGATACAGTTAGACAAAAACATGGTGTCCGAAAAGTGGTAATATCTCCATGACAACGACTGATTTTTGTTGTCAAATTGAAGATTTTTACTCAGAACGGGTCAGTCTGTCAGATTAGCCCAAAACCCCATTTTTGACCAAAATTGCATTTGGACCCAAAATCTCATGCTCTGTCACATATTTTCGTTTCTTGATTATTATTCACAATTGTTAAATTTAGATCCAAAAATGACGCTTCTTAATCTGAGGTATTCTCCTTGTTAAGCTGTAACTCCTTTGGGTAAATATATTTCACCATTTCTGTAAAATATTGGTTGTCCATATTTAAAATGTCATCAAGATACCTTGAGGTTCCATTAAAAGCTTCAATAATTTCAAAATGTGTCTCAGTGGATAAACTAAGCATGAAATCTCGTTCATAACAGTATAAGAAAAAATCAGCACTGACGGGGGGGGGGGGGGGGGGCAGTTTGTTCCCATCGGGATACCAATTACTTTTCTGTAAGTTTTATTGCCAAATTTCATAAATATATTATCTAGTAGATACTTAAGAGCTTCACAAGCCTGATCACAACTCCATAGGTTCTATCTCTTAAATGCACTGTTAGAAAAGAATGCTCTGGTTTCATTGCAAGCCAGATAATTACCGTTTTCTCTTGCAAATGTTTTCTCAATTAAAGCTACTAGTTTGTCTTTAATAAGATTATGTGGTAAATAAGTATAAAGAGTTGAAATTTCATACGTACTTATCTTCGAACATTTGGAGTGTTTGTTTTTTAGCTTTTTGATAACATCTCCAGAGTTTTTGATGGACCAAAACAGATTAACACCCGAGTTCTCATATACCTTGGAGCAATACTTCTGTACGTGGTCTTTAATTGTAGTAAGACAAGAAGTCAAAAGTACAGAAATGTTTTTGTAGTGCATAAGGTTGAATTTGCAATGAATCGAGCTTTATATGGTGTTTTGTGAAGTTTAGGGATCCAATAAAGAGTAGGGAGCTTCATTTGACTGTCGTCAAGTGTGACATTAAAATTAATACATTGATTTGCATGACTTTTTGCAGTAGTTTCCTCATCTAGTTGTGATAACTGGTAAGTTTTTGTACGCTTCAGTTCATTTTGTAATACTTCTGTGTAGTAAATGCGTCATATAATTAATAATATTATTAGAAGCTTTGTCTGCAGGAGTGAAAACAAAATTCGTGTGTACCTTGGATAAAATTTTCTTTAAACTTCGAAGTGAAAACTTGGGTTTAGGAGGTAAAATGGAAGGATTTGATTCATAAAATTTAACTCGAGTTTTAATGATTTTAAATATACTCTTTTTCTATTCAGTGTGAGCGTTCTGATCTGCATTTTCCTTCCGACACCATTTTTAACGTAGTCATCAATAGACTGAGTTATTTCAGAGAGACATTTTTCAAAGATAATAGACGAGGGAATCCTATATTTTGGACCTTTGGAAAATAATATTTCTGATTCTTTTATCTTTAAAAATCTTGAAATTACCCGTTGAGACATGACCAGCTTGTTGGTAACAGTATTTAGATTCTTTACAGTTACAATTATCTAAAACATTAAGTTCTATGTCTAAATCCGAGACAATTTGATTGTAATTAAATATAACGTTTCTAACTGGTTTAATATATTTGTAACAGATAATAGGTGTTTCTGAATTCTTGAAATATTAAGGAATAGAGTTAATTACAGATTGGTCTCTCAAAATACTAGGTAAATCAATAAACTCGATTCTTTTATTTATATAAGATAATTTTAGAAAGTTTCGTTTATGATCGGATTCAGAATCAATATGAGGTCTAAGAAAATGTTGTGTATAAGTTTGTATCAATGAAGCAGTGTCGTACAATGGAACTTGCCCTGTGCAGACTGACACTATAGCCTGTATAAACTTGCCCTGTGCAGACTGACACTATAGCCTGTATAAACTTGCTCTGTTCAGACTGACGCTATAGCTTGTATGAATTGCCCTTTGTAGACTGACACTAGACAGCCTGCATAAATTGTCCTGTTATGTGTAATACCAAAATGAAGATGAAAAGATTTAGCTATACTGTGGTACTAATTTAATGAAATTTTATACAAGATTTTTTAAATAATAATCTTCCACTGCTATCTTCAAACAGATCCAGCCCTCTCGCCAGTACTTCAAATGTGTCAACAGTCTACAGTGCGAGCGTTCTATAAACTTTCTAACGTGTCAAAAAAATTCTTTTAACGTTTTCACAAACGTTTCACAGAAATCATTCCTGGTTGACCTAAAAATGGTATTATTCAAGAATGGGTTAATCTTTAACAACACTGTGATACACTTTTATTGTCCGTCCTTCAAAGAAACATTGCCTATATAAATAAAAGAACCTATTCGCTTCAAAACTTCAAAATAAAAATATGAATTTCTGTTCTGAGAAAAGGAATTGAATGAATTCAATCCTCAAACACCACCTTCGTCAGAGATTGAAAGACTACTTCATTCTACAATTCCACGTATAAGAAAGTCGACAATTTGTACATTATTCATTCTTATTCACAAATGATTAACAATCTTAACTAAGACAACCACTCGGAATCCATTATATTTACCTTGTCAAAATTTGCATTGTGAAAATTTATATCGTGAAAATTTACCTTGTGAAAATCACCAATATAATAAAATTTGAAAAGTAGATCCCCCGGAAGCACCGAAAATCGAGTCGAGTTTCACCAAGGCAATGTCACTCCTATTAACGCTTCGTGAAGAGCCTTGGGAGACCACACTACACTTATCCTTACTCACAAATCAGAAGCCGATAGTCAAGAAGTACCGTGACTAAATTTATAGAGTTGGCATTCTTTTCAGAAAAGTGCTATGGTAAACACATGCCTGGTGTTTACTATTTTCGAACACAATAAAGGTTTTACATTTGATAATCTTAATTCATTTTCTGCATGTGATTGAGGAAAGAACGATGATTGTAACATAAAATAAAAGCATAAAATGTTCATAAAAAATTATAGTTTGGTGCTCAGCGTTACTTTGAGGTGTCAAAATTGGAAAACTGTACGTTGTAAAACCTATTTTCATAGTCATGCCCTTAAAGGTTAGTCTATTGGTGCTCTAGCTTCAGACAAGTTGTAATGGTGTAATTATACCTTAGATTTACCATAGTTTTATGTTTTACTTAATACGGTCTGTTATTTTTTCACTAATGTTAGAGCTTATCTCAGCGGGGAATGATTTTATTTAAAATGTGTTGTCTGTCTTGTTGAAAAAAGGGTAAATGCGAGGTTGACATGCCCTAAACGCGTTTAAGGAGGTAGGTTACCTTTATATTTGTATGTGCGTATGTCCAACCGGAAGCTAACGTGACTATTTACGACGACGTTTACGACAAACTAAATGTGTTAAATTATTCATTCTTCTGAAAACAAATCATAGACCTGTCTCCGATCTGACGCTTTATGGTTTAATTATGCAGAAATAATGAATAAATTGCCGCAGAAACGCTTCAAAACAATGTTGCCTTAAAATGACGTCATTGACGTCATGACGTTACGTGTTAGTTACCGCGCAAAATTAATAGCTTTTATCTTGAAAGTACGTAATTCTGTGCATTTTCTTTATTCAAACTATTGTCAAATAACCATTATTTGCTGAACTATTTTTTATGAGTCTTTTGCTCTGAATAATAATCAATATTTTGCTTCTTTTATATAGTTATATTGAAATGTAATGCGGAATGTAAGAAAATGGATGATGGTAACCAATGTTATTTGGAATATAGTTGAGTGAGAGGTTACTTGTTACGGCATTTTCAAATAAAAAATCTAGCAGTTTGATTTGTAATACCTATTTTTCGGGTTCCGTTGATAATTTGTTACTTATATACTAAAACTAAGATCTAAAACCCCTATATTTATTCATAGTTGTTTAAAAATGAGGGAAAATGCGTTACCATGGAAACACGAGCCCCGCGACATATACATTTTAAGCTTATATTAGAAAGCTAACGTGCATACTATTAAAATTATAGATTATGCTGACTTCTACGGATATCAATGAAACTACATTACACTGAAAAGTATTAAATATCCGTATTTTCCTTCTTCTTTCAATATGAAATACCCTTGGAGGGTCATGTTCTTCAAACCTGGATAAAAATTGAACTTGAAGGGACAGAGACAAACGTAACTGAGATTTTAGCAGTTGAAACTTCATATTACACGAAATACAAAAAGATGCTGCGGTTCAACTAATTTGAATTTACCCTTGTAACAAGGTAACCTACCTCCTTAAACCCCTAGTTTCCTTTATATGGGTTAATGACCGTTCCAAGGCGGTATCCCTATATTCAACTTCTTTTCTGTTTGTCTTGTATTTTGTGTTGCGTGTGTTGTCTTGTTTGTTTTTAGCGTTTCTTTCCTCCTTCTCCTCACTCCCCCTGTCGCCCTCTATCCTTTCCCCTTGCATTTGTGCTCCCTTGCTTTGGTATCCCCTCCCCTTTCATTATTAGTACGTTATCGTGCCTATCTTGGTTTCGGCTGCCGGAATCCTAAAGCGGTGTCCGATTGTTATCTTTTCCTGCTTATGTGTGTGAGTTTGTGTGATTGTTCGTTTGACTGTCTTGGGCGGTGCCCTATAGTGTTGTTATATCTTACTTGTTTATCTATGAAATTCATCCTTTTTCCGCTTTCCCCTTCTTTTCCCCCCACCCCCACTTTCTATCCCCTACTCCTCCCCGAACTTTTTCTATACTTTGCACAAAATTAAAATGTACTTGTTTGATTTTTAAAGCAACTGGTCTATAATATTTTTCCGTTACAGCTTCCTTTTGTTTTGTGCCTACTTTGCAAATGCGTGGCTCTGAGGCTGTAATTCTGGTGTTCTGTGTTTCCGAGAAATCTACCCTTACCTGTTATCTTTTGCAATTCACCTAGAATAAATACCTAACTCATTCATGAGCTTATATTTATACATCCTGACTCCTGCCTATACCTTATTCCCTGATACTCTGATAATAAAGAAATTATTTTGAATACTCTTTCATTGCAGATTACGTACACCATTACAGTGTAAAAACAATGCAGGTTTGCCATGTTAAAAAGTTCGATACGAACAGGTCATATTTTATTCACAGTCATTTTGCTGTACAATGACTGTGGTGTCCAAGTTCTGTAAAATGAAAGTTCATAAGTTGTTGTTAGCAATCTTAACATCTTTAAAGAAGTACATTATCTACAAGAAAAGTTGTTTACCTATCATTGATCCACTCAATTAATGACACAAGTTGATTTTCTTCCCATGAAAGTGTCGAATAGTTTACATGTCTCCAGAAATTCGACGTTGCATTTGTTCTAACATGAATTACTATTGGAACATTGTTCGTACGCAGTAAGCGTGAAAGATAAAAGGTTAGCACTTCACCTAAAATAACAACAATGCTTGTCAGTCCCTTAACATGGCAGGATAATGAAACATTTAAACTACGATCACAAGAACGCTACCAGCTCGATACGAGTATGTTTTCAGTCGAATTATGACAAACTCATACGGCTTCCGTACGGACACCGTTGGCTCGTACGAGCGTCGTACGGATTTTATGAACTTGTAGAGGATTCGGAAACTCGGTGAAAGTGTTTCACCGAGCAACCGAGTTCTCTACTAACTCGTACAAGTTTTCGAAGTAGGAAGCAGTTCGCAAGAGCACCGTACGGGAAACGCAAGATCCCCGAAAGAGCTCGTACGGGCATCGCACAACGTCCATGCGGAGTTTTCGAGGCTTGCCAATGCTCGCACGACTAATGCATGCTCCAATTTAACAACAAAGGCTAGGTAAGAGACATTGCCTGCAGCGAATATGTGTAAATTCAGAGTGTTATTTTTAGGTTTCTTAATAAGAGCTAACGCCTTTTACTTTTCTCTTCAAAAGCAGGTTAAGAGTTTTATAGTTACATTATAGAAAATTCGTAATGTTGAATATATATACCTATAATGTACAGAAGTTGGAAATCTTGCGAAACTGCTGCACATTAAAAAACGGGGGAGGGGGGGGGATACCAAAACGTCATAAAGATAACTTAGCGATGATTTGGAAAATTTTGAGGACTTTTCTGAAGAAAAAAACAACACTTTTTATTTGTGTTGAGTGCTCTACGGAAAGGCTCATATAAAACTATGTCAACATCTGTTTGAATAAATCAGGAATTTCCAGTGTCTAGACCGGGGTTCGAGCCTCGTTCCTCTGGATCTGAAACAGCAGCATGTTATTCAGATCTTGTGACCATGGAACAGTTGTTGAAAGGTTAAAGTCATATATCAAGGGTCGATGACTATACAATAGATTCGCTAAATCAGAGGCATATTCAGCTATTTAAATGAATAGGCAAATACAAAAAGTAGCAACAATCATTTGACATTTATAATTCCGCCTTTTGAAATTTGCATTGAGCATTTACAATATAACAATCAATATCAGTAATCATATAAGAGCTGTGTGTATTTTTATTATTCGAGTTTGTTTATTATTCATTAGCTCCTTTTACAACTGTACAACGTTCTACATTAAGAGATGTAAGAACGCCTCTGTATCAAAAGGATCGGAACTCGAAATCTGCTAAATGTCCACATTAAGTGATTTAAATATGAAGTAGGAAAATAATGCATCTTTCTCTCTGTGACTTTTTGTAACAGATTCTTAAATAGTTGAATTGACCGCCACAACGTCTCATAACTTTAAGTCTGTATTGATAAATATTAACCTATAATACAGCATCAACGTCCTGACACAAAATCGGTAAATGTGATATTTGAGGCAATCAATAAGGATCAGGATCAGGTAAAAGTTCAATTTCTTCAGTATTAAAAGTTTTAATTAAGACTAATGAAATCACTTAAAAACTTTCAATTATGTTTATGATATACCATTTGCGCTATAAATTCCTCTGTTTTTTGCACACATGACTGTTCCATCCTCTATATTTATCACAGCATCGGGCGGCCGGCCGCATACACGCCGTGATGAGTTTGTAAGGTATGTGACAACTTGTCCTTGAAAATATCTTGTTCGTGAAATACATTTTCTGAACGATAAACCTATAACATTACAATAAAAACTTCTGATTGATATTTTATATCTGCGACATATTGTTTATATTAAGATTTTGTTATAACTTTAACTTTCAAATGGCATTACAATTAAGTTATTGAAAGGACATTGAAAATAATATACCAAGATAGCCTGTGTAAAGCGACTATAGAGACTTGTCGCTAACCTTTTAGCTTCAGTTACGTGCAAAATAGAATGCGGCCAACTATTGTCAATTTTTGTGTCTGCTGAAGATTAATGTGGCACTAACTTTTCTATTTCCACACAATATAGTGTTGTTTTCGTGTGTATTTCGTCAAGCCACTAATGGTGCTTCTATCATTGTTCTGTCTTCTTGAAAGATAATCAGCACATACATATATGGTTGTCTGGGTCCTATAACTATTAAATGAGCATGTTTGTGGTTCTATTTCATATTATGTTTTAGATTTTGCGAGTGAAAGAGATTCAGCTGTTGGTGATAAATTTTATATAAATTCTGTTGAAACTTTGGAATATATTAGGTGGTAAGGGGTATGATCTAATGCGTTAAAACACGCAAGCATCGCTTGTGCTAATATTGGGATAAATCCACCATGTTTTAAAGAACGCATAACATAGATGACATAATGAAGGTGAGAATGCGCCTTCTTGGATTTGTTTTAGTTGATTAAAACATCAAAATGCAGGTTGTGCTTTGCTTACTGGAAGTTTGATTTAAGATGAAAAGGTGTTGATTATATAAAGTTTATGTCAAGTTGAACTAAACAGCTACCATAAATACGTTCAAATAAGAGTAGCTCAGATCACAGGAATTTAAAAAAAAATTACATAAATAGAGAATAACAGTTTACTGTCTTTTGAGAAAGGGTTTCTCAGACCCTTTCTCAAAAGACAGTCACCCGTTATTTTATTTATCTTGCATTTATTAACAACTTTTATCCTACCTTCATACGAAATATTTAAGGGCAAAACGTAGGGGTGGAACAATTTTTTCTGTTTCGCCGGACTTCTATTTTTTATTTATTTTTTTTCAAAACGACGCCATTTTGTTTTTGAGAATAATTGCTAAAAGACATATTTACGCAATTATTTTGTAACGCGCTCTTATTAGGTACGTAAGACCATGCCACTAATGTTTAGCATATGTCTACCGTATGCAATTACCACAAAAAGTTTTTCTAATGGAAACGCTCGTAGAAACGGAAGGTGACTCATGTAAAGCGTTTAGTTTTAAATGCATGGCAGACATAATCTGATGTCCTTGGAATTTATCATAGGTTTACACAGTGTAAACTGTTCTCAGGTCAGTTGCTTTTCTCAGACAGGCTTTATCAGGCAGTTGTTATAGTTATAGCTTGATAAAAATCTCTTGTCAGTCTGTCTTTTTCTTTAAAGTCAAAACTGGTCAAAATGGTGATATAAAAAGAGATTGTAGTTAAGCAAAATGTTCAATATCAAAGATCCTTCCAACAAATGCTGATCAATCCACAGTGACACAAAGTGTGCAGAGAAAACTCTTGAAAAGAGGGTGGTAAATCTAAGAGGAAGAAGAGATCTGAACATTATATTTTCTGATGATCTGAATTGCAAACATTTCTGAACAATGACAAGTCTAATGTTATAACAATAATAAGACTTTTGATAAACCTATGAAATATCAGTCACAAATTTGATATTAGAAGTATCATTTTTTTTTATTTTAGTATTATTGCATAGTGCGGCAATTTTCCTTTGATCTTTGCAGCATGTTATACATAGTAACACACATTATTACTACAAAACTGTGCTGATATCTTACAAAACTGTTGCGATATATATCAACACGGAAATCTCTATGGATATATATCGGAACACTTTTTCTCTATTGAGGTCCTATCAAGGGAGTATAATTTTTTCCTTTCAAAGAAAAGATGATTTTAGCTCCAATTTACAGTTCACAGAGAAAGAATTGTCACAAACACCTACATTTATAAAGTAAAAGAATAAATAAACTAGAATATTTCAAAAACTTGATTGTTATTGCCAAATTCAAAAATACATGAAATATATGAAATTCTGAGATTTCTCAAATGTTTCTTTTCTTTGATTTTTTTTTTACAAACAAAACAACAAGTTTTACAATATGTCTGGCCAATGAAATGCAAAGATTTAAAACCAATGCAGAAATTTGTTGGGTACTTTTATCTGGGGAACACATTTCTAAAACAGAAGTTTTGGTGTTTCAGTCAGCGAGGCGCAGAAAGGGAATCAAAATAGTAAAAATAATAATAAACAAATTTAAATGAAAATAATATATAATTTTTTTTGATAAACTATGCGATAAAACAGTTATAATATGTAGTGCTCGTGTGTTACCAGGATATATCAGAGCTAGGGGTAAATCTCGTTATTTTTCTCTTCACATATCTGTCTCGGCCTACCGGCCTCGACGATATGTGCAGAGAAAAATACCCTCGATGTACCCCTAGCTCTGATATATCCTGGTAACACACTCTCACACATACTATAACTATTACTTACAGACATTTTACCATCTTAATATTTAAAACTTTGATTAGGCAGTTATTAAATTAGCGATTTTATGCAAATACCATATTAAACGCTTACTGACTTTCACTTAAATCGTTATGAACTTAAAAACAAATACATTGCACACTGACTTCTGACAAATTATTCAAAAATAGCGATAATAGGTTAATCTAGCTATCAGAAAATCTGATGTGTAATGTGTAAGAAAATGCATTTCAGCTAAAGGAATTTAAGTATATCAACATCAAAGATCTGTTATAAGGCCTTGTCTAAAATGCTATCATAATCGTAACGGGATCTCCTAGGCCGAGTTGTTAAGGTCGCTGACCTCTAATCACTTGCCCATCATCGATGTGGGTTCGAGCATTATTTAATTCTTTATGTGAGGTGGACGCTTCGTTTTTTGAGCATGGCATTTGCTGTTTGATATTTGACCTTGATTCTTATTCGCACAACTGTGTTGTTTTTGCCGATTGGCTGCCTTAAAAAGTCTCCCCGCCATCCTCCAGGGATTGTTATTCGTTCTAAACTCTCGGCCTCTGTCAAGATGAGGAGTATTTTATACCGTGTTGAAGGTTCTGTGTTTATTGACATTCGTGTCAATGCTAGTTATCCCGTCCTGTTGTATTCTGGGACCTCCAGCGCTTTTTTACAAGGTTATGTAATAGTTATAGTATGTGTGAGAGTGTGTTACCAGGATATATCAGAGCTAGGGGTACATCGAGGGTATTTTTCTCTGCACATATCGTCGAGGCCGGTAGGCCGAGACAGATATGTGAAGAGAAAAATAACGAGATGTACCCCTAGCTCTGATATATCCTCGTAACACACGAGCATTACATATTATAACTGTTTTATCGCATAGTTTATCATTAAAATTTATATATTATTTTCATTTAAATTTGTTTATTATTATTTTTACTATTTTGATTCCCTTTCTGCGCCTCGCTGACTGAAACACCAAAACTTCTGTTTTAGAAAATGTGTTCCCCAGATAAAAGTACCCAACAAATTTCTGCATTGGTTTTAAATCTTTGAAAGGAAAAAATTATACTCCCTTGATAGGACCTCAATAGAGAAAAAGTGTTCCGATATATATCGGAACAGTTTTACTGTGCTGATATATATCGGAACACTTTTTTTCTTATGAAACTCCATAGAGATTTCCATGTTGATATATATCGCAACAGTTTTGTAAGATATCAGCACAGTTTTGTAGTAATAATGTGTGTTACTATGTATAACATGCTGCAAAGATCAAAGGAAAATTGCCGCACTATGCGATAAGTTTAATTGTCGCTTAACATTTTCACTTAAGTAATTGAAACTGATGACTGTTCTATCCGAACGGCACTTTTCACAGAATGGTATTACATAATTACATATCATGAGTACAAATAATTGAGTTCCGTTATTAATTCTTTCGTATAAATCTGGTATAATAATAATAATAATCTCTTCGGTTTCACTCTGCATCTTCTGTTCATTTGCCTAAAAATAACAGTACTTTTTAGGACATACACTATCAGCCTTTTTCAATTTAAGCTACATTTTGCACAGTAATTTTATATTTCACGTACTAATTCAAATTTGCCTGCTGTTTTTCATAATAATCTATAAATCTTAAAAGTTCGTTTCCGCGAGCATGAATGCATGCGAGAAGGCAAAATCGCTAAAAAGCCTGATATCGATATATTTCCTATTTTAAATATAAGGAAAGGTAAATCTAGGTCTTTTAGGATTAGACGTAATGGTAATATTAGGCGCCAATTAAAAGTCAATATACCTGTTGCACAACTCGATTTGATCCTTTCAAACTCTGGTAACATTAAATGCTTTCTCGTCTCACATATTTATCTGTTCAGTCTTTGGAAAAGCTAACAGAGGAAGCGGACCGGTATGTTATTCAAACAGATCCGTTTTATACTGTATCATATCTTATTTAAAGTTACAGACAACACGTTCCCCGTCTACATATTGACACTCATTCTTACAATGAGAGACATTTTCTTAAAGTTTATTTTATGAACTTTCATGAATAAAGGTATTGACTTCATCGAAGTACCAAGTTTATTTCGTAATAGACGTGTCATTTATTCTGTGCATAAATATTTCAGAAACTCCGAAGTTCCTATTATCTGTTATAAATATGAAAAACTTAAGAAATGTTATATTCAATTACAATAAAATGGTTTCTGACCTAGATTTTCAAACAACTACCCCCTCTTACTGCAAAGGTGAAAACTCAAAAGTTTGCTATTTAGATGTCGCCATATCATCTCTGGTAATTTTGATATCATAAATACAAGCTAAATCGTAATTTATTCTTTAAAGAACATAAGATATAGAATTCCTTCAACTTTTGATTTTGGTGCTTGTCTTTCTCAGATTACGGAATCCATCGAAACTTTTTTGTGATAAATGGTGTCGTCGTTAGAATGCATTAACGTCTTGGGAACGAAACATTTTTAACATTGTCGATTCTCGAATAAAATTTATTCGAACAAATGAACACCTACGTCCGCCAAAACCCAAGTTTACTTTAAGACAGGAAATCAAAGAATTTCATTCTAAGTATATTTTAGTTCCAGCAGACAAGACAAGGGGTACCTGCAGGTATAAAAGGATGCCACGTTGAAATTATAGTTGGAAAAGTTTTTGTGTTTTAGTGACACTTTTGAGTAAAGGACAATTTGTAAATGGATCGGATAATAACTTTTGACGATCATCGGTTACAATCTTTCTTTAAATAATTTATTAACACAAACTTGTAAAACTGAGAATGCTAAATACAGAGATAGTGCAGCTTTCCATCATAACTTAAACGGACCATATATGAAACGCTTTTATACAAAGTTCAAAAGGGAACCAGCCTTGTAAAGTGTATTTAAAATCACCGTGTCCTACCTACTGAAACAAAGGTCGGAATCATGTCTCGTTCAGCTACTGTAGATGAAGATATAGAAATAAATGATAGTGAAAAGAAAAGAAAAACAGCCGAAGCAAGTAGTGTAAGTAGTACATTAGACTAGTACAGGCACAGGCACAGGAAGAATTATGGAAAAACAAAAAAAAAAAGAAAAAGAAAGGAAAACACGATAGCGATGAAGACATTGACTCTATAGTGCGAGAAATAGAATCACACTCACTAAACAGAATAAATAATCAATTAAAAGTTATCAGTCAAAAGCTTACAAATGTTATTACCAAAGATGATGGCAATCTTCGAAATACCATCAAAGAAACATTTACACAATTGAAAGAAGAGCTCTTATGCTCTGTATATAAGAGGATTGATATTCTAGAAGGAAAGCTTTTCGACAATGAAACTGCAAATGAAAACCTGAAAAGAGAATTAACGAAACTAGAGTGAAACCCAGTGAATAAGAGCGGACAGACAGGATCATAAGATCAATGCGAACAATAGACTCGAATGTTGTGAAACCGGTTTTAGTAGTGAAGAGATAAATTCTTGTTGATAAACAAAGATATTGAACAATTTATTAGACAGTACTATGTTAGGACAAAATAGATGTATTTTTGTACTTACTTTCGTTTTTTGATTGTCAAATATACAACTGACTATGTAACTTAGTGGGAAATACCTGGTTCTATACTTTTTTGGTCATTTTATCGGGTTTGTTGTTGTTTGTTGTTGTTTTGTTTTTTTTTGTCACACAGATAGTCAGAGTTGTTCAGAAGGAATGCATGGTTAAAATCATATGTAATAAATATCTGTAGCATTAAAAAGCATTTTCATATCCTTGAACAAAGGATAAGCATGGAAAATATTTATTCTCTTTATTTCAAGAGAGGAAATAATAAAATTTTTTAATATTTACTGTTTTACAAAGAGAACCCCCCCTTGTTGTTTTTTTTTTAAAAAACTGAATTTTGAACTAAAAAGCTAGTTAATTTTAAAAGGCTTTATTAATTTGCAATAGGTGGCGCTTAAACCCCGTTTTTAGCGTAATGGCAAAATTTTTAAAACCTTGTTCACAAATATTACCAAACCCAAACTTGAACCCTTTTTGGGGGCGGTTTTTTTGGAAAGGCGGGTAATCTCTACAGATAAAAATCACTATATAATATACATTGTTTTCAATTATCAAAACCTTTTAAAAAAAATAAAAAGGAAAATTCCCTTTTTGTTTTTTATCGGTCCCCAAACTTTGTGTTTGTTCTTTGGGAAAATTTGGTTTGTTTAAAAAAAACACAAAAACAACACTCGCTCCCCTTTTGATACCCTTATAAAGCTTTTGTTTTTTTAAAAAGGTACACAAAAGAGGGGAGTATTAAAAAAAAAAAGAAATTTTAAAGCGTGAATTAAGAAAATTAAGATTTTTTTAAACAATTTATTGTTTAAACAAATTTTTTGATATTTTTGGGGGGTTTTTAAAACTAATATATTATCTAAAAACTATTTTATTGCCTATTTTTAAATTTTGTTTGAACTTTTAGTGATTAAAAAAATGTACCAAAAAGACATACTTTTACAGATTGTTATAATAAAATCGAAAGCAAACCCCCGGGAACCCCGAGAACAAAGAAAACAGTGAAAATTGCGACCGGGTTTGAAAAATCTGTTCTGAGCAGTAATGAAAAATGCAACATGCCCAGCCCCTACCCCGGGTTAAGCAGTATTAAAACTTAAATCTAAATAGTTGAAATAAAAAAAAGGTTTTTTTAAATCTTTACCAAAAGGACATAGTTTTTTTAAGTTTTTATTATATATAAAAGAAAAAATATCAAATGTTAAAATAGAGTAGGAAACATAGACTTCTTTATTATACCCAATGTATTCGAAAACTTGATATCTCCACTTTTTGTTTATGATAATGTTTTTTTCATTTAAATTATACATATTATAGTTTAGAAAAAATATCAATATTTTAAAATGGAGATAAAAACATAAAAAATACCCTTTATTACACCCATGTATTCAAAACTTTAAATACCCCCTTTTTTTTTATAATAAAGTCTTTAATTTTTTCGTAAAATCATATACAAACATGATAAAGTAAATAATTACATTTGTAGAGAGGAAAACAAAAAAAATACCCCTTGTTTCCCCCTGTTTTAAAAACTATGGGTATCTCCACTTTTTGTTTTAAAAAAGTGTTTATTTTCGACAAATATAATATATATAGTCGAAAATATCTAAAATTTCCAAAATTAAATGTTAGGACAAAAACTTTTTTTTATGGGGGTTCTCAGGAATTTATGGGGGATTTGTGGGCTTTCCCGGTGGTATGTCCGGGTTTGGGTTTCGGCGGTACCGGAGGTCGTCACGGTTTCGGGGGGGGGGGGTCGGGGGGTGTCCCCTTTGGCCGTCGGCCTTTTTGGGTTTTCCGGATTTGTCGGTTTTAACGTTTACATAAAAAACCCAATTTCTTTTTTTGTTTTTATAGGAAAAATCAAAAAACTATCTTTTGTTTATCCATGTATTTTTAAAAATTAAAGATATTCCCATTTTTTTATTCATGATGAAGTCGCTTTTTTTCAGTAAATCTTATACATATATAGTACAGATTTTAATAGATAAAAAAAACACAATCTGTTTTTTACCCCATGCAAATTTAAATTGTAGTTATTTCTTTTTTTTGTCATCATAAAAGGGGTGTTTTTTTTTAAATGTCTTTATACAATGTCCCTTTTAATAAGTCAAAAGGTTATGTATTTATTTTTAATATTTTTTTTTGGACATGATGAGTCATTTACAAATTATCAATTTTTATTTGCATCTTTTGTGAGATCACTACCGTCCCTTTTGATGAAAGAAATGATCACGCCACTTTGACATGACTATAAAATTTGTATTTAATGAAAAGGGGACGGGTAAACCTTTAAAAGGGAAACAAATGTTAAATGGCAAAAGCTAAAAACAATTGGGCAAATCATCTCCTTTACGTAATGGTTTTGAAAACGACCTACCCAAGCCTCGTTCTGCGACCTTTCGCTAGCCAATCAGATTTAATTAAAAACATTTTGAAAATCTATCTTTGCCTTACTTTTAAATTTTTCTAATTCGTAATGTGCGGATACCCGGGTTAGCTCATCGAAGGCCACTTGCTGTGTAAGGAGGGGGGCCCGGGTTCAACCCCGGGGAATGACTAACATTTTTTTCTCTTTAAATTTCAAACAAGTCTCTGATTGGGGTTCAAAAAAATAATTTGTGAAATTAAAAATACAATACTGGAAATCCATATATACAAGGAGTTTTTAAAAGGGTCGTTTAGATCTTTGTTCAAAGATCAATACTTAATAAACTGAAGCTAAAAACTAATATTGCCTTTTACAAAACACTCAAAATTTTCATTCAAATTTCAGAACTTGAAATCAAATGGGGGGGAAAAAAGCCATTTTGGGCGAAAAAAAATTTCAGCCGGGTGTTGCTTTTAAAAAATTTGCATTTGTTTTAAATAAAAAAAATACACAGAGTCTGTAAAAGGTTAATTGCAATCGATTTAAACTTGAGAGTAAAAGTTTATTATCCCAATATCTATGGACCAATACAGACATTTCACTATTTGAAAATTTATTTCTGGCGACAATGATGATAAAGACTAAAAAAATAGGGGGTGATTCAAATATTTCTAGATCCAAATTGACAAAAAGAAGTGCAAAAAGATACTCTAAAAATGTAGAAAAAAATTTAAAGAATAAGAGAAATTTAATATCTTAATTTTTGGGGGTTTAAAACACCCAAATAAAAAACTTACATGGCATTCAAATAATAAAACCTAAAATTTTTTTAGACTCGACTATTTTCTATTATCGCAAAACCTTTTAAAAAAAAACAATTTCATAAAAATAAAAAGGGGATAAAAATAAACCCTTAAAGAAAAACCTTTCCTTAAATACTAAAATACATCTGAAAGAAAATGGCTTTTTAAATTAAATAAAATCTTTTATTAAAGGGGAACAAAAACCAAAAAGCGGGTACAAATCCAAATAAAATATGGGAATTATTAAAAAATTTTAAAAATGAAACACAAGTTTGCAAGTAAACAAAAAAAAAAAACGAAAAGAAAAAAAAAATTAATATCCACATTAAAATTTTTTGAATAACAATTGTTCAAACCCGTATTGAAAATCAAATAAAAATAAAGAAATTGACAAATGTAAAAAGTTCTTTTAAATAAAATTTATGATAAAAGATAAACGGAATTAATGAAGTTAAAGAAAATGGGAAATATATGAAAGAAATAGAAAAAATGTTTTAAAACTTGGAAAAAAAAAAAACATTTTGAGAAAAAAATTAATAAATCATATAAAATTTAAAGGGGTGTTTAAAAACAATAAAAATAAAAGACTTTAATCAAAGACCTTTTAAAGATGTGGAACAAAAAACCCACAAATTTGTTTTTTGGCCCAACAACCCAGTTCTAGTGATGAAGAAAATAAAATTTTTAAAATACAAAATAACAAATTGAATTCGAAACGCATTAAAATTATGAAAACAATAAAAGCCCGGTTGGGCCTGAAATTGAATTTTAAAAAACTTTTGGAAGAATAAAGAATTTTATTAAAATCTATCAAATATTTTTTGAACATCAAAAATTACGAGCTTCAAAAGCAAGCATAATTAATTCTACCAAAACTATAAAGAACGCTATATATAAAAATCGGAGACCTTTCACCTCTAAATTTTCGTTTATAAAATAATTAAAGTCATAGCCAACAGAATAAAAAGTACTTCTTTGATAATAAATAAAAGTCATGGGGGTTTTTTATGGGGGGAAGTATATTGGAGAAAAACTACGTTTTTATCTTTAGTCTTAGAAAAAATAAAAAATTACAGACCAAGATGAAATTTTGTTTTTTTTGTTTTAAAAAACCCCTTCGACAGTTAATATAACTTTTTTGTTTCAAACATTATTTTTTTAAACTTTGGAAACAATATTTTCAAGGATAAAACTCCTTTACAAAGCCCCAAAAAAGTTTTAATAAATAAGGACATAGGGGACTTTTTTGAAGTAAAAAGACGTTCGCCAAGGGGCCCCACTCTCTCTTCCCATTTTTTGTCTGTATTAATTGCTATTTTAACTGTTTTTGGAAAAAAAAAATAAAAAAGGGCTTTTCGTTAACAAAATTGAAATCAGAATTTTATTTGGGCGACGCAAGTTTTTCACCGCGGCTCAAAAAAATCCCTTTGAACCCAATAGGGCCCTATTAAATTTTGGCAAAATTTTTAGGACTTAAACTTAACAAACAAAAAGCAATGTGCTAAAACGGGTTTTTTATGCAACTCTGTGTTAATTTCTGTCAAAAAAACGAAAATTTACTGGCATCAAAAACGCAAAATCATTTGAATAACTTTCACGCAACATAAAATTTCCTATTTAAAAAATTTTAACCACAAATTATCATTTAAAAAATGCTAAAAGCCCAAAAGAATAAAATTTTAAAATCTTGTTAAAATTTTAAAAAAGGGTTTTAAAAAATTTTGGGAAAAAAAATATCTTATTTTGGGTTTTAAAAACAAATAAAAATTTCACCCAAAATAATTTTGTTTTCTTATTTTGAAAAAGCTTAAAGCATTTTAAATTTTTTTTTAAAATTTTTTTTTTTTGGGCAAAAATTGAAATTATAAATTTTCCTTTTAAAACCCAAAAATTTTGGTTTTTAAAGGGAAAGGGTTTTTTTAAATAAAACCCCCTGACTCTTTTATTTATTTTTATTAATTCATTAAATTTTTTGGGAAAAACAAAATTAAAAATTTAGTTAAAAAATTTAAAACTAAAGTTTTTTTTGAAACCAACTTTTTCCCCCTAAAAAATTTTAAAAACCCCTTTTAAAAAATATTTTCCCAAAAACAACAAACAAAAAAAAGAAAAACAAGGTAAAACACCATAACCTTTTTTAAATATGTTTAAAGAAAATTTTTACCTAGGGAAATCATTGTTTTTAATTTTGCAAAATTTTTTTTTCATTCAAAAAATTTAACCCAATTGAGTATTAAAAATTTTTTTAAGCAACCAACAAGAAATTTTAAAAGGGGAAAATTACAGTTTTTTAAATTTTTTTTCCCCCAAAAACAAAACATTTCTTTTTTTAAAAAAAATAAACATAAACGAATAAAAGTATGGAAATTAAAAAGGGGGAAAAAAAAACATACTTGAAAAAAGGGGGAAAAAAATTGAAAAAAACACTTTCAAACTTTTAAAAAAAAAAAGAAAGATTTTTTTAAAAATAAATTTTAAAAAAATCAATAAAAATAAAAAAAAATATAAAAAAAAAATTTTTTCAAAAAATTTTTTATCTGCAAACAATTTCCCAAACAAAAAAAAAAAAAAGGTCGGTAAAACAAACAAAATTTTTTTTGGGAAAATTTTCCTTTTTAAAAGATTTTTTTTTTGATTTCTATCGGGCCAAAAAAAATTATATTTGAATGCCCCTTAAAATTAAAAAAAAAATTTGGGACTTTTAAAAGTTTTAAAAAAAATTTCATGAACGAAAAAATTTCCAAAGGGAAAAAAAAAAAATCTAAATGCGGGAAAAAAAGAAAATTTAAAAAATTCTTCTTTTTTTGGACAAAAAAATAAAAAATTTTTATAGGTTTTTTAAAATTTAAGAAAATTTGTACAAAAAACAAAAACTTTTGGTTTTTTGTTAATAAAAATTTTTTTTCTTTTTTTTTTGGAAAATAAAAAAAAAACTTTTTTTTTTAAATCGGGGGAAAAATGAAAAAAAAGCTTTTTGCAGCACGACAAAAAATAAAAATTATCAGAATGGGAAAAAAATCTTTCCTTGCGGTCAAATTTTAAAAAAATTAAAAAAAACAAAATTGCGTGATGTATTTCTTTTCTTTTTTTTTTTTTTTTTAATTATTATTTAAACCCGTGATATCGCAATCATATTTTGTTTTGGAATACAGTCTTGGGGGGTGTGTGGGGTTTATTTGCTTATGTAGGGGTGTTTTTGGGTTTTTTTTTTTATTCTTTTTTTTTTGTTAGGTTACACTGTGGTTTTTTTTTGGGGTTTTGGGTGTGTTGTGTGTTGTGTTTTTGGGTGTGATTTGTAAACCTGCCCAAAATGGGGTTTTTTTGTATGAAAAACACCCAACGTACGGGGGCGCCTCGAACCGGAATTTCCCCGGGTTTTTTAAAAATTTAATTATTCTGATTAAATTGCAAACTAATTTGGCTATTTGGGGTTGAAAATTTTTCCCCCTACGCCGGCTGGGCTACCAATTTTACCACAATCAGAATTTTTTTAAAAGGGGTGTATCTTCGCCTTTACCCCCAGTTTCCCCATTTTTTTGATACAACCGTTGTACAACACACAAAGGTTTTAAAAAAATTTTACTAATTTTAAAATATGCTTTCGTCATTTAAGCTTTTTATGAAAATATGTTGTAATTAAATTTACCATTAAATTTCTTTTTACGTTTACAAAACTATTTTATTTTTTTGTTCCGCTTTTTTTCTGGTTATTTGTTATCCCCCCTTTTTTTGCTAAGTTTGACTTTTTGGGGCAATACTTGTGTTAAAAGAAATTTTATTATATATTATATTTGAAAAAATAAATTTTATTACCCCCAAATTTCATATATTTAGTATCATGCTTTCCTAGTAAATTAACAGTAAATTTAAAAAGCAAAGCAAAATTTTAATAAGTTTCGTTATTTGTAAAAAAAAACCAACATTTGTAATTAACTTATTTATATTATTTATCACATCAAAAAAATGCATATGAAGGGCCCATACGTTTAAAATAGATTTGAACCTGAAAAAAAATAAAAACCCATAAAATAAGTACTAACTCAGCAATTTTCTTAACAAGGGGTTTTTGTATTTTCGCCTGATTTGTTCAAAAACCAGTGGTTGAAATCTGTGATGTAAAAAAGTCCCCAAAATTAAAAAAAAACTTTACCCTCAAAAAATTTTTTTGCTTTGAAACAGCATTTTTTTGCTTACTCTACAGTTTTTACTGTATTAACTGTCAACTTTTGCAATTTCTACGTATGTTTAAGGGGGAGGGAAACAAAAAAACCGAAAAAATTTAAAAAAAAGTTTTATTTGTCAAAATTTTGAGACCAATTAAAATAACATTAATAATTATCTATTATTTTTCAAATACACATCAAGAAAAGACACAGGGTCTGCTCCAATACATTCTTTAAAAAGTTTCAACTTGGGAATTTAAAAAACCCAAAACAAACTAACTCGTGCATTTACCCTTTAAACGGGTTTTATGTATTTTTTTCGCGATGTTTGTTTAGCGATCGCCATCAAAATTCATGACGAAAAATTTTCAACAACATGGGTTAAAAATTTTGTTTATTGTCCCCTTTATTGACCTGTCAAAAAAGGACCCCGGCTCTTTAAATTTTTTTGTTCAGCCTTTTAAAATTTAAAGTGAAACCGGGGAAAATTTTTGACAGGGCAAAAATATTCAAAACATGTCCCAAATAAATTTCGACATTTAAATAAGATGATAATGCTCGGGTGCACGGGGTTTGGATTTTTTGGCAAAAAAAAAAGAAACCGGAAATTTAATTAAAACTGGGGAAACCAGCAAAACCAAAACTCAGAAAAAAAAAAAAAAAAAATAAATAAAAAATAAAATAAATTTGATTTCACATAACGAACAGTATATCCCCCGGGAAATTTTTTCCCCCCATTTGCAACCTGAAGCACCTATTTTAAAAAAAATTATTCAGGGTTCGATATTTTAATAAACTTTTTTCTTTTTAACTTCGCTTTTTTCCATTATAAAAGTTATTTTAAATTTTTACACAAAAAAAATTGAATGTAAAAATTGGAAAGCCAAAGTCTCAGTGCGTTACTGACATACCAAGGGGAATTTTTTCAAGCAAGCCCCATTACCAAAAGGGGTTTTTTCTTCATGACATCCTACATTTCAATTGTATGGTTTACAACAAATTTTATATCCATTTATTTTCTTCAAATTTCCTTTTTCTTCAGGTCCGTAGAAGTTCAGTTTGATCAAAAAAAAAAGTTTTAATAAATCTTGTTTTTTGGGCGGGCTGGGAAAAACCCCCACTAACCTGCTTATCATTTTTTTCATTCAGTGAATATCCCCGTGCGTTTATTCGGGGGGCATTTTTCGTGGTATTTTGGGGAAAAAAAGAACGAACATTTTTGATGATTTAACGACGTGCTGATGAAAAGAAACAATACTTTTTTACAGATGAGTTCCCAAGGTATTGAATTAAATATGTAAAACCCTCGATGAATTTACAACTTATTTTCTGTACTAATCGTTTTATTGAAACTTAAAACAAGAAATTTTATTGCGATTTTAAGGGTTTTTTATATAAAATTTTAAATAATAACGATATTTTCGTTTTACTATATGGTTATTTTCATATTTCATCAGTAACTGACCGAACAAATAAGACTTTTTCCCATTCGGGGACGCATTAACGCTGTATTTATTAAAATGCAAGTATATGTATCTTTTTTTTGGGCATGCCATACGTATGATTTTTCTGGATTTAATACTTGAGGGAAACACAAATTTATAATAATTAAAAATAAATTACGTATAAATTTTTGATTAAAAAATTAATTCTGAAATTTTAAGTATTGTCCTATTTTATTGAACGGCAAATGATATTGATTAAATTGGGGGGTGCTAGAATATTTCAACCTTTGGGTTGATTTTCGGGACATTCCATTTTGTTACGGAAAGTAACCCCAATTAAAATTTTTTTTAAATATGTAAGATATACGCAAGACCGTAGCTCAGTGTCATCGTCATCTTGAAACCTTGATTTGTAAAAAAAATTTCCTTCATTTATTTTAAATATTTTTTTTTCATTTTTTTTCTTTTTTACAATTTTCATTTATATATATTTTATTATTTTTTTTTACAGTATCAAAAACCATCAAATAATTAAACTGCTTAATTCTCTTTTAGTTTATTCCCGGTGTCGGGACTGCGTCAGCGAATCATATTAAATCCTATTAATAACTGAAAATGAAAAATAAAAAATGTGCTCGCTAATGGACACGAACCAGCGATTTCCCGCATTCGAGCCAAATGCTGTAACCACTGAGCCATAGATACGATCGATGAGAATGTGTTTCACTTACAATACTAATAATGATATTTAGACACTTTACCAAAATTTCTTTCTGTAAAACATACGGATAGCACCGAAGTTGGGCCGAATATTAAAATATCGAATGCACAGAGCGTGTAATGTATGCATATTTGACAGGTTAAAACAATAGCACAATGCCTATGACTGATTTCATTTTAATCTTCCTTGATCAGAACGATTTTTACACGAGCATTCCGTTTCTGCATGTACTTTGTTTTGAAAGAGTACTGTTAAACTTTGTGATGAATTCAACTGTTGCTTCAGTTTTCATTCTACTACCTTTGTAATGTTTTATTTTTATATATTTTCTTGATCGAAACTCCAGATAGTTGTGTTTGCAATTAAATCATGTTCAGTCTCTAAAGGAAAAATCGTCACAAAATTGGGAAAAAGACTTTCCGAGTGTGGGATTCGAACACACGACCTTCACAAATTTTGAAAGATTAACTATGTAAAGTCAACGTTTACTGAAGCCTGGTTTTCTAAAACAAAGATAAAAACAAAAATTTTATATGGGAAAATAGTTTAGAATAGATTGGAAATGTGTAAACTTTGTTTAAGTCTTTCTTTTTAATATTGATTGCCATTTTCCCGGGCAGGAAATAACAATTTTCATGCAAAAGTCAGGGACTGCGAGTCCTTGCGGAGTTTGAATTAAGATTCCCCGATTTTTATTTCCTGTTTCCGCATATCGAACCTAAAATTTTACTTTGCATTTAAATAAGCGCAAAATTCCTTTTCTAAGAAAATCAAGTTTTCGTTAACCTGTTATCGGAGAGAAAAGCGAAAATAAAAATAAATGTCATTCTTCCTGATTTAGAGTCATGTGTTTGCCTCAGTTCTATCTTATTCAAATTAATTACCTATTACTATTATTTTCGTCTTGAGCCTTGAGTTGATATCCTATTATGTGAACGTCATTTTTGTAATGCCTTATCGTTTTGAAACTTATCATTATTATTGGGGCATTTTTTTTGTTTGCACGAGCTCCTATAAAGCTTTTTACTTTACGTTAATAAACTTTAGTAACCCCTCCCCATAAAAATCCTCAGAAATCGAGCGCTTACAAATTCCATTCTGAGATACTTAAGCAAGAATAAGTCTGACGAGTCATTAAAACATGGACTTTACGTAGCATATTATTTGGGTTGATTTTATCATAAAACCTGTCTATTTTCAATACCAAAAAAAAAGCACCTCAGAACGCCAAGAATGCACCAGATGGATCTATTGTTTTCAGAATGTTCCAGTGGGGTGGGGTGGGGTGGGGTGGGGAGAGGAAGATGGTGACATGCCCACGGACTCTCCTAGTTGTTCTACTACAAATATTTTGCACCCCTTACACCAAATCCTGTATCCGCCCTGAGATTTGTGAATGCCTAATTTTTTAGTTAAAACATAAAGAAGGAACTAAAACATACAATATTACTTATTCCTGCAAACCAGACGGGGATTTCCGGTATCTTTATCGGTGTTGGAAAAGTCCATCTTACACCCAGGGGTGGTGTAAGATGACTCTCGTGCTGTAAATGACGTATAAGAACTACTTATATGTAAAAGATTTGTGTAGTAATATATATTTTATTTAAACAACGGAATAAAAATTCAATACCTTGACTGTTCCTATTGGTTCCTGATAGTATATTTCTCGATTCAAATCACTTTATTTTATCAAAATTCATAACGTTACGCTGCAACTGGTAAAACAGAACCGGTGTCGCGTGAATATCACACGCGTGGTAATATTACCACGCGTGTGATAATTACGCGGCGGCGTGAGAATCGCACGGTTCCGGGTATAGCCGTGATAATCGCACGGGCGGTCTAAGCTTTAGATATATATACCAGTATGATACATAAAATTATTCAGGAATGATTTCTGCATCAATGGGTATAAAATAATTGGGTGTTCAGGCGCGTATCAATTCGGGGTTGTGCATCAAAGCCACATACTTTGAAAAAAATGGGATTTTTTTTTTCATAAATATAATCAAGTCTTTCTTTTTAGAATAGTTTCAATATTTTATCTGAATTGGACTGATATGAATATTAGGAATCCGGGGGCGGACAATGATTGGGAAAACACGTGCGTGCATACTAAAATATAATAATATTTTGGTAAAATTTTTATTTAAGGGAAACAATCATATTCTGTATAAGCGGGCTATTTATGTGCGTGGAAACATAAGTATAGCATTGCATCTCTCCCTTTTTGAAAGAAATAATGAAATCTACCTATCTTCGAAATCAATTATAAATATGTTTGTGTACTGCAATAAAACGAAATGTTTAATGATGAGCTTTATAGAAACCAGGGGCGGATTATAACTGACGCCTTTTTGATAGAGAAATATGACGTACAGCGTATGTTAAAATATACGGGTGTTGTTAGTTTTAGACATATATACAATAACCACGTACAAGATTATCAAGAATGATATTTAATATTCAGGTGCGTAGCAACTCGGTGTGTGCATAAAAGCAACATAGTTTTAAGAAAAAGGAAAGTTTTCTTTGTTTTTGTTTTTCATAAACAAAATGATTCAGACCTTTTTAGAGTAGTGTTAAATTGTTAATACTTCTCCGTACATTTATTTTTAAACCGAATATTATGAAATGATACAATTTTTAATAATCCAGGGGCTAGAAACTGATACGAACTTTAAAAAATCCAGGGGCGGCTAGTGAGGAGTATACTACGATAAATGTCTATGCGGGCGGCGTATATATGATATACCTATATAATGCAAAAATGATTCAGAATGGCTTCTGTGTCTATTTTTAAAACTTTATTTTCCAGTGCGTGGCTTGAGGCCATCGCAAGGGTGCACACTAAAATGTAATAACATTTTGATGAAAATATATTTATTTCTATTTAAAGAAAATAATTATTCTGTATTGAGCAATTATCTGCGTGGTAACAGAGCATCCTGTGGAATTAATTTCGAAGTGATTTTTCCGTGTAGTGTATTAAAATCAAATGTTTAACGACGAGTTGATTCTTAAAAGAAACAAGACAGAAGCGGTTACTTAGCATTTTTGCGGTTCGGCGTGTGGCCGTTAATATTAAATGAACGTTGTTAGTCTAAGTTGGAACAACTGATACGTATTAGACCTTCCTGGTTTAAGACATGTATAAAATACGAGTACGATGTATTAATTTTTTTCAAGAATGATTCCAGTATTTAATGGCGTAATTTTTTTAATATTCAGGTGTGAAGAAACTCGGGTGTGAGCACCAAAGCAACATATGTTAAAAAATAGAAATTAATAAAGTATTTCATATTAAAATTTCTCTTAAAAGGTTTCCGTATATTGTGATAATTACTCGGCGGCGTGAGAATCACACGGTTTCGGGTATAGCCGTGATAATCGCACGGGCGGTTTTAGCTTTACACATATTTACCAAAATGATGCATAAAATTATTCAGGAATGATTTTTGCATCAACGGATATAAAATAATTGGATATTCAGGTGCGTATCAATTCGGAGGTGAGCATCAAAGCCACATACCTTGAAAAACAAAAGGATTTTTTTTATGAAAATATTTGCCTTTCTTTTTAAAATAGTTTTAGTTTTATTCAATATATTTTATCTAAATTGGACTGAAATGCTTAACCACGAGCTGATAAATTATAAAATAATCCAGTGCCTGGGCGGGTACTAGGCATTTTTTGCGGCGTATTTATTTATTTATTTATTTAATATTCTTGTGTGTAGTAACTCTATAGTGAGCATCAAAGCAACATATTTTGAAAAAAAATGGGAAAAGTAATAAAGTTATTCATATTAAAAGTTGTCTTAAGGTTTCCGTATCTTGCGATAACTACGCGGCGGCGTGAGAATCACACGGTTTCGGGTATAGCCGTGATAATCGCATGGACGGTCTTAGTTTTATACATATGTACATATATGGTAAATAAAATTATTCAGGAATGATTTCTGCATAAGCGGGTATAAATAATTGGGTATTCAGGCGCGTATCAAATCGGTCGTGTGCATCAAAGCCACATCCTTTGAAAAAACGGCGTGAGAATCACACGGTTTCGGGTATAGCCGTGATAATCGCACAGGCGGTCTTAGTGTTAGACATATATACTTTGAAAACGAGATGCCCAAGGGCAAGATGTCGAGCCCGTCGGCTTACAAAAGGACTCGGAGTTGCACACGAAACATTGTCTCACTGAGACAAACATTTGTGCCAAATAAAACAATTGTGTCAGGTTATTTTATAATCCCACATTCAATGACAAAGTTATTGTCCGGACAAGGTCAATTATAGCCACATTTGACCTTTAATCCCCAAGTGTGACCTTAACCTTTGAGATATTGACACAGGTGTTTGCGCGCGATACGCCGTCTCATGGTGATGAAGAATTGTGCCAAATTATTTTAAAATCCCACATTCAATGACAAAGTTATTGTCCGGACAAGGTCAATTATAGCAATATTGGACCATTAAACTCCAAGTGTGACCTTGACCATTAAGATATTGACGCCGGTGTTGCATTAACACACCATCTCACGATGGTGACAATTGTGCCAGGTCAATTTATAATTCCACTTTCAATGACGAAGTTATTGTCCAGACAAAGTCAGTAATAGCCGTATTTGACCTTTAAACTCAGTGTGACCTTGACCGTAAGATGTTGACACGGGTGTTGCACGCGACACGCCGTCTAATGATTGGTGAACAATTGTGATAAGTTATTTTAAAATCCCACAATCAATCAATGACAAACTTATGGTCAGGACAAAGAAATACGGACGGACACCGAACAGCCATTTGGACAACGGGCTCTACAAAAAACGGCGTGAGAATCACACGGTTTCGGGTATAGCTGTGATAATCGCACGGGCGGTCTTAGCTTTAAGACATATATAACAATATGATATATAAAATTATTCAGGAACGATTTCTGCATCAATGGGTATAAATACTTGGGTATTCAGGCGCGCATCAAATCGGGGGTGTGCATCAAAGCCACATACCTTGGGATTTTTTTTTTCATAAAAATAACTGTCTTTCTTTTTAGAATAGTTTCATTATTTTCTATATATTTTATTTAAATTGGACTTATATGACCAATCTCTCTATCAACTTAATGATCCTAGGCTCAAGAGTTTTTGAGTTATCATCCGGAAACCGATTGCATACCGACCGACTGACAAACATCTGCAAAACAATATACCCCTCCTTCTCCGAAGGGGGGCATAAAAATGTCAATGTGCATGTCAGAATGAAAACAATCGAGGCCTTCTTTTGATTAATTTTCTAATTTGCCAAGGTTCATCGTTCTGATGCTGCAGTATTTAACCACCCGGACTAACGCCTTGATTACTAATAAACAAGGAAATAAAGCTCTATATATTCTGCGATAAACAACGGTTGACGCATGGACTGGTAAGAGACCACTATGACATCAATTATGACGTCAGATTACAGCATGACGTCCGATATATTACCCCTCGGGTAAATGAAGTCTAACATAATTTTTATCTAAGTAGGTCAATCAAAAAATATGAGCCGTGCCATGAGAAAACCAACATAGTGGGTTTGCGACCAGCATGGATCCGGAACAGCCTGCACATCCGCACATTCTGGTCAGGATCTATGCTGTTCGCTTTTAAAACCTATTAGAATTGGAGAAACTGTTAGCGAACAGCATGGATCCTGACAAAATTGCGCGGATGCGCAGTCTGGTCCGGACCCATGCTGGTCGCAACCCACTATGCTGATTTTCTCATGGCGCGGCTCATTAATTTATAGTTATCAGGTATGAAACTCTAAGACTCTTTAAAAATATTTGTCAAGAAGTGTTTAACAAAATGGATGGGTTTAAACTGGATGGGAGTTAAATGGAAAATCATAAGAAACGATCTTTTATGAAACTTTCAACATTTATTTTATGTTTTATTATTAATAAATCAACAATTAACAACAGTTATAGGATCTAAACACCAACTGTTACAATGTATAATAACGTGTCTTTCCTAATAATGCCATAGAAGCACAGATGCAAATTTATTTCAATATTAAAGACTTATCCATCATTTAAGGGAAAAAATTCTCAGAAGATTAAGGTTATAGACCTATGTACAGAATTTACACAAATCAAAGCCACTAACCCACACATCCTGTGGTGAGAATTTATAAATTTTCCTATATTCACCTTTTTTGTTGCATATTTGAAGTTCTAACAATGTACTTTTTATCCAGTTCTGCCCAATACTGCTGTTTTCCTAATAAATCAAAAATTTCTTTAGACGAGAGTGCTACACATTAATATCATCAGGATAAAAAATTCATTGTAACAGTCCCTTTTGACCTATGGGTCACATACTAGTCCAGAGCCAATCTCTATATCATGTTTGAGGGTACCCAGGCTCAAATGCTGCATTTTTGTACTGGCATGACTATTTCTTACCCTGGAAGACTTACATAACATTGTTAAAGCATCTCATTAGATGCTGCGGGGATATATATTCACTTACAAAAATAAGGGAGGTTATTTGTCATAATTCAGTCAAAAGTTTTCTACCCTGATTGTCCGAGTCCATCTTATGAAATAAATGACACTGCAAATCAGTATCTTCATTGGTTACAGAGATACACCTATTTTAACAAGAAACGAGAGGAAGTAACTTGACATAAAAATCAGTCAATATAATCTACAATAATTGCCTCTGTCCAACTAATGACAATAATGAAATTTCAAATGAGTCCTATATATATGCTTAATGAGATAAATCCATTTTTATAAAAATCAGGGAAGGTAATCATGTATTGGTACATACATGTAGAAGATACACAGTACAAGTTTCACAATAATATATAAGAGAAGTATTCATATCTATAAACATTCAATCAAGAGTTATCTAACATGGCTATATCTTACCATGGAAGACATAAAAAGCCTTTCAAACCAATTTCATTAGAAGCTGCTAAATATAATCATTTACATAAAAAATAAAGGGAGGTACTTTTGTCATAAATTCAGTCAATATGTATCTTCACTGACTGTCCAAGTCAATCTGATGGCATAACAGTATCTTCATTAGTTACGCTGATGTACCCATTTTCAAATTTTAAATAAAGGGAGGTGAATTGACATAAAATCTGTCCATAGTTATCTACCTGATTGTTCTCAGTTAGCATGCTCGACTATTTCGGTGCTGGATAGTGAGCCTGGGCACATCTGAGAACACTGGAGCTGTCACTGTTGTGTTTAATGACTCCAACGGCGGATGAAGATATTGCATAATAACTAAGTCTGTTTTTAAAATATTAAGTAATATGAGAGATAAAAATAAAGTGTATCAAAACACTATACAAAGTACATTTTAAGCAAACGGGCACAATTCATTAAATTTTAGTGCAAGAGTTATGCATCTTGTGTAATATGATGTGGGTGATGATTGATGATGTTGAACAACTATTTTAAGTTATTTTATTGTAATGGTAAGACTTAGTGTTGAAAGCTATATGTCAAAATGTTTTGTCAAAATGTGGACTTGTACAAAAACTGAACCAATTTCAAAGTCCAAAAGGGACATAATTCATCCAAAATACTCTACAGTGTTATGAACTCTTGCCTATATAGAGAGACTATTATCATAAACAAGTGACAAAAGTTTCAAAGGGCCATAGTTCAGTCAAATCCTTGATATCTTCGAATAGTCGAGCTAAAAATGCGTCAGTAATAACATGAGAGCCCTTCTGAAGAAAATGTTAATGTAGAAAATGTAATACTTAGGACTGGTGAATATTAGGTTATGACACCCCCCCCCCCCCCCCTCCCCCCCCATGATTTCTGAATGAAAAGGAATAAGCTGAACAATAATGGTAGACAGTTAATGTAAATTTGTCTGTTTCTGACCAGAACATTTTTAAAGTTTCCATTATTACAAATATGGAAAAAGTGACAATTACCCCTGACACCCATGTTTATAAAAAAAAAATAATTTGTACAGTCTTTATAGAAGGTCAAAAAAGGGGCCTTTGTGTGAAATTATTTCAAAACTGGAACAGCTTTTATATATATATTAAAAAATTTTTTAGGAAAGTGACCATCCCCTCCGGGACCAGGGTTTTCATGTCAGATAGAAAAATGCATTTAATGTAAGAAATTTTTAAATAAAATTTGAAAAAAAAAAACCAGGAAATTTACAAATAAAAATAAAAAAGAAACGGGGAAATTTTGAATAATAAAAAGAGGGGAATTTGCCTATACACAACCATTCTGCTTTTTTAATTTCAATAACCACCAAATTTTTTTGCAAGGATTTTGCATACTTTTTTAAATTTTTTTATTTTAAAATCTTTTTTTTAATTTAGTATATTTACTTAGACATGCAATGATTGTGCAGAAAAAAAAAAGAGGGTTCCAAGAGACAAAATAAAAGAAATTCATCTTGTTCATCGTATTTCCTTTTGCAATCACCATTCAAAACATTTCGTTACAAATTAATATAATTACACTTGCTACAGAAGTCTAAAAAAAGGGACTTAAACTGCAAAAAAAATTTTATTAGTGTTTAAAGATTTAAACCTGTTTGAAAAAAATAGTTTAAAAGTTATTTTAAATTTGTTATCTTAAAAGAAAAATGATGCACAAATTGTTTTTAAAGATAGACAGGGTTAGTTCAATCTTCACCTTTTTTTGGGTAGGGGGCACTGTGAGTGGGGCCCAAGTAGTTAAGGTCTCGGGGCTTCAAATATTGCCCCATCAATGGGGTTTTTGAGTCGCACTAGAGGGAAATTTACAGATTTTTAAAAATATTATTTTTTTAATTTTATTATGTAAAAAACTTGCTGTAAGAGTTTTTTTTCCTCTGGTTTAATGAATTTTTATTAAAAAACAAAGAAAATCCCCTATATAAGGACCCCCCCCCCCACCCCCCCCTTAAATCCCCAGATTTTTTAACCCCCAATATAAAAGTCCGTCGGGCCCCGGGTGATTGGGTCCATAAAACCCCTGTAGACTTGACTTTTATCTTTATTGTCAGGGAATATAATGTTATTCCTACAGATAAAGGGTTTATTTCCTTTGTTTTGCTTTGCTTTTTTTTTTTTCTTTTTTTTTCAGATGTACAAAAAATTTATTTTAACGAAATATATAATATTGATTGTCAGTCATGTTGTGTAATTAATGCCCGGGCCATTAAATTATAATCTTTGGGGAAAGCAATTTCTACCTCCTTAACAAAAAATAATTATTTAAGAGAAATTACAAGTTTTTTTAATTAAATGTTATGATCTTTTTATCAAAGTAAGCAAATAAAACCAGAAAAAAATAATTTTGAATTTTATTAAAAATTTAAAAAGAAGCGTTTCAGTTGCTTTTTAATAGAAAAAAAGGGGTATGGACAGAAGGATTTTATATTTAAAAAGCAAAAATTCCCATTTTCTAAATAACGTTTCTTTTATTAAAAAAACCAGCAATAAAGAAATTATAAAAGTTCAAAAACACATAATTGTCCCGTTGCATTTTTTACATTTTTGAAAAAAAAAAAACAGCAATGATGAGATGTAAATCAAAAAATGAAAAACACTTTTTTATCCTATCATTGTGTATTTAGCCAAATTCAATCAAGTTTTTCAAACTCCTTAAAAGGTGAAAAGATTTGATAAAGGGAGAAATATCACCTGAAATTTTTTTTATGCACAAGTTATTATATAAACAGAAGAAAGTCATAAAGGGGCCAGATTGTGTTTTGGGCCCTTCCCTCCAATCCAACCTTATCCCCCCATAGCCCATCCCCAGGACCCCCAAAATCTGTCTTTAATTTTATTTCGAAACGTGAAAAAAATTTAAGTTAGCCTGTGTTTTTAAACTTTTCCCGAAAAAGGGTTGCTAAAGGTCGCCGGCTTATTTAAACCTTTTCAAAAAGAAAAGGGTAAAAAAAAATTCCCTTTCCCTTTACCTTTTCCAACTTAGTCAAAAAACGGACGTTCAGATTGTTTATATTTGGGGGTTTTTAAAAAAATGAAAAATGAAGAAAAAGTGGGAATAGAGTTAAAAACCCTTTTTCTTAGGGGGGTCCCTATTTTATATGATAGCAAATATTCAAATTAAAGGGAAATAATTTGGGAAAGTTTAAAAAAACCAAAGACTTAAAAATATTTTATATTCTTTGGAAAAACCCTATCAGAAAATTTCGTTAAATTTAAAAGTTCAGGAATTTCAATTGCAGTTGAAGGGTGATAAATTTTGCAGTGTTTTAGAAAAGGGGAATAATTAACATTTAAATTTTTTCAATATATGATAAAATGGTGTAATGGTTGGTTTGAAATTTATTCAATCAAAGTTTGTGGGTTTTGGTTTTTAAAACAGTTTCTGCACAAATTGACATAAAAATAAAACTTTGTAGAAAATTTTTTTAAGAAAAAAATTAAATATTTTAAAAAACCCCTTTTTTTCTCAAATTTTAAATGTTTAAAAAATCCCAAATTTAAAGAATGCCAGTAATTTTATTTCAAAATTTCAACTCAAATTGATTTATATTGCAGTCACGGGGGAACATATGAAAATCTATAATATTCTTTCTTATTATTTTTAGTTCTATTTTTTTTTCACAAAAAACACAATGCTTTTCAAAGATGTGTTCCTTTAAATAAAAAATAAGTGATTTAAAAAAAACCAAAAATTGAAATCATTTATTACATCCCTCAGAGAGTAAAAAATGCAAAATCCCTGCATGGTAGAATGTGACATAAATTCTACATCTTTATTATGTTACTAAGAAATGCAAGGGGCAAACTGAGCAAAATATATATTCTAGAATAGTTCAAAGAAGAAAATTTTTTTTTTCAATACACAGAATTCACTTGTGAACTTTTCCCAAAATGGGGGAAAATTGAGCATTGTGAAGAAAAATTTACTTTTAATTGAAAACTTTTTATTTGAAAAATGAAACAATGAATTCTAAATTGTCCAGAGTTTTTTATATAATGATATAAAATAATGTCAAAAAGGTGCAAAGGGGCCCTTTTGGGGAATGTTGAAATCCTTAAATGTAAATTAAAAAGTGCTTTTTTATCATGTAACCCTTTTCAGGAAAATGAGCCCGGGTATGAAAAACCAACAAAGGGGGTTTTGACCAGCATGGATCCGACCAGCCTGCGTTCTAGCAGTTACAAAAACCTGCTTTCGCTTTTTTAAAACCCATTGGGAATAAAAAGAAACTGTTTGCGAACAGCATGTCCCGACCAGATGCGATGCCAGTGGTCTGGGTCCCTGCTGGCCGGGAATCCAATTGTGGTTTTCTCTGGCACGGCACAAAAAAAAAAAATTCTAATTTTATTTTAAAAAAAATAAAAGAAACTGACATTAACAACTAAAAAATTCAAAGGGGACATTTTTTGGGTGTAAGACTTCATCAATTCTGAAAAGTAACTGTAAAAAAAAAAAACATTCCTTTTTCTTCACGCTGAAAGGGTAAAGATCTTACAAAAAAGTTAGGACTTAAAAAAAATAATGGGGGTTTTTAAATTGTAGGTTTACATTTAAAAAAATTTTGTTTTTTTACTATATTTTTGTGAAAGGGGTTCCCCAAAGATGTGAAAAAAAAAAAGGTGAGAGAAGTGTTGGAATAAAAAAGGTATTTTGCTTTTAAATGTACAGAGTTTTAAGCTTACGGAACCACTCGAGTCTGCTTTTTGGAAAAACCAGAACTGTGTATATGGGGAAATCCCGACCCCACTGGGCTTGAAAACCCGACCCCTGGATTTAGTGAGCCCCCAACTTCAAACTACATAATTTAAAAATAAACTAAAGAGGGAAACCCTCAAAAGCATTGGTTGATAGGGCATTATGTGCCACAGAGGGGAAGGCCCCCGGTTTGATTCCCTTTCAAACCCCCTTGCGGGGTACCTTTGGGGAAGGGGACTTTATCACGATTGCCCCGTGCCCTTTTTAAATGGGATATACTCGCAAATTACTGGGGGGGAAATCAATTGGTTTTAACTGTTCTTAAAAAAGGGTCGTTCGAAAGTCTAAAGCTTTGTCATTGTTTCACAAAACGACGTGAGATAAAATTTACCTTTTAAACCCAATCCCCTTTTTAAAATTAATTATGTTTTTTTTTAAATTAATTTCAAAAATTTTGACCAATCACAAAAACCATAGAATTTAAAGGGGCACAGCGATGAAAAATTTTTTCAAAACTGCTTCCAAATTTTTGGGCTTTCGAGTGTTTTTAAATTAAACAAGTGGGGACATTGCCCATACAGTATATATCACAAAAAAATCCAGTATTCTTTTTTCCAAAATGTAGGATCCCCTTTTAAAAAATTTTTGGGTTACATCCCAAATGAACTTAATTACGGATCACTTTTTTTTTGAATTTCAGTAGTTTAAAACGCTAATAAAAACCAATTTCAGCTGCTTTTTGATATATTGTAAAAATTTTTCACCTGGCCCGGCTTTGGTGAAGAACTTAAAACTTTAAAAGGGTCCCCACAAGGATTAAATTTTTAAATGGTTGTATGTAATTATGATCCTATTTTTGTGGAAACAGATAAATAAGATAAAAAAATGAGCAATCAGAAAGTCTAGAAACTACAACATTTTATTTTAAAGTGCAGTCTACTTTCTTTTGATTCGAAGCTCCGCCTTTGTCTTTCAGGCGGCGAATGATGAAATTAAAAGGCGAATCCGTTTTCCCAAAGGGTAATTAACCGATAAAAATATTTGCCTTGGGGATGTCAAGCAAGTATTAGAGTCTTAAATTTAAAAAGAAGTTTTTTCTGAAAAATAACATTTTTAAATAAGCAATCATTATTTTCACACCGGGCCATGTTTTTGGATTTTTTTGACAAAAAGGGCATTTTGGAGCGTGAAAATTTATTATTTGAGAAGCTATTTAAAAACGTCCCCGCACATTTATTTAACACCCCTTTGCAATTTTTAAAACAATTGATTTGGAAAAGATAATTACTGTGTTCTGCAAGTTTTTTTGAAGCACATAAAAGCCGGGAAAATTCGCAAAAAGGGCAATTCAAACAATACATTTAAAATTTTTGGAAATAAAAATCAAAAAAAAATTATGTAAGTTACAAAAGCTATTTGAAATTTTAAAATGCAAAATTTTGCAAATATTTGGGCAAAGAAAAAGTATTTGGGCAGGTTTGAAAAAATATTAAAACCCTGGGGTGGCACGACCCTGTGAAATCACGAAAACCGGGAAATAAACATTGTTGTTTATTTTGAAACGTCATGAAATTTTCCTTTTTCAACGTTGGGTTTTCCCCCGCTTTGTTTAAATACACTGCCCCTAAGAAAAGATAGTTTTAAAAAAGAAAGTGTTCAATTGATTTTTTTTCATTTTTTTTATTAATTTTTTGAAACTGGGATCAAGAAAAAGACCATGGTTTAGGTGCAAAGGGAAAAACCTGCCCTTTGGTGCTATTTGGCGTTTAATCGGGAAGGCCTCGTAACCCCCTAAAAATTTTCCCCGAGGCCCGGTATTTTTATAGCACCCACAACCCGTGAAAAAAAATTTTTAGACGAAGTTTAAAAATTTTCTTAGGCAATGGAAAGTGATTTAAGAAAACAAAGATAAAACCAGATCTGTTTTGTGCTTTATTATGTCTCTGCATGATTAGTCTGGTTTGTTCTTCAATTGTTCTATGTCTTGTCATAAAACAGTTATTTTAATGTTAACATTGACATAGACAATTTTTGATTGAATGTCGACTGATTGCTACATGTATCTACATACAGAATATAGAACTTTCTCTATTGTCTGACCGCCTCTGTTTTCGGGTGGTTAGAGTCGCTGACTTAAAATCACTCGTAAGTACTCACTAATTAAGGGGCATGGGTTCAATCCTTGCTACCGACCAGGTCTCTTTATGTAAGAAAGATGACAGTTTGAGTACTAGTACTTGATCTTTCTAGGAACGATTGTTGGGTAAACTGCCCACCTGACATAACTGAAACAGTGTTTAAAATGGCGTAAAACCAATCAAATCAAATTAAGTCCCTCGGTTGTCTTTCCTCATATATATGATATGTAATAGGAGCTTCCGCATTCACCATTTTAATAGCTAGTTCCTCGTTTCAACTTTACACACGTACCCGGTTAGTTATACACTTGTACCTCGTTTAGTCTATACACTAACTCCCCGTTTTGTTGAAACACACAATTCCACATTTCGTCTATACACAAACACCCGGTTTGTTACAAATTCACCTCAGTTTGTTTAAACACAAAATTCCCCGCTCTGAATGTCAAAAATATCATTGCTTAATAATTAAAGATAGCTTTAATCTAAAGCCTTGGATAATTTTAAGATCATAAGAATAAGAGTTGATAGAAATATGATAACTGTAGCTACAGTAATAAAGAAGTTCCCAGTTGGTAGGTTTATAGCTTACATCCCCGATTGTTTGCGTTTACATGTATGTGTGTGTGTGTGTGTGTGTGTGTGTGTGTGGAAAATGAAAATATTTCTTTGTGAACATAGTTTGGACATAGAGAAATAAAAACATTTAATAAAAAAAAGACAAGACAAGGAGGCAAACAATATTATCATCATTTGACGTCTACATTATATCAATGTCTTACAAAACGAACTAACTAGCACTAAAGCTTAAACATTGTGTCCTGTTGAAAATGAATTTGGTCACTGATCACATCACTGAAGTTTCTAATTTGAAAGTTCGTATAGACGATCAACAAATTAAACTTCCAGCCATGAACTGGATTCCTAAACAACCATATAAAGCTCGCTTCATCGCCACCTCAAGCTCTTGTACCACTACAAATATTTCAAAAGTATTAACATCATGTCTAATTGCTGTGAAAGCCAACGTTAAAAGATTCTGCGATCAAGTATACGAAAACTCTGGTAAACACTTATTATTTCGATTAAATGTTCTGACGAAATCCTTGATAAGTAAAAAATTAATAATTTCAAAGTATCTAGAGTCAGTACATACGATTTTGCTACTTTGTATACTACTTTACAACATAATTCGATAAATGACAAACTAACTTCTCTAATTCAAAAGACTTTTGCCAGAGAGAATGCTACATTTCTCACTTGCAATTTTGGTAAAGCTTGTTTTACTAGCACTGTTATTAAACATTATACAATGTAGCTCTTTGACAAAGTTTTTGAAGCCCTTTCATTCTTATTGAACACCATTTACATCAGGTTTGGGAATGCAGTTTTTAGACAAATAATTGGTACTCCCATGGGAACAAATTTTATACCCCTTGTCACAGACTTGTTTTTATATTGTTATGGAAGAGACTTTATGTTGAGCCTTTCTTCAGATACGCAGGCAGACATTATAACTGCATTTATTAATACATCACGATATCTGGATGATATTCTTTATACGGATAATCGGTTTTTTTTTCGTCAATTAGTAGATACCATTTATCCTTGGGAGCTTCAGTTAATTAAAACTAACAGTTCAGACATTGATGCTTCATTTTTAGATTTACATCTGTCTATTTATGATAATATTATACATACCCAAATTTATGATAAGAGGGATGACTTTAATTTTTGTATTGTAATTGATTCCCATTTGGATGGGGATGTACCTTAGGCTTCATCTTATGGGGTATATATTTCTCAATTAATTCGGTTTGCCAGAGCGTGTAATCATTTCAAGGATTTCAATGAACGTAATCAATATATTACAAATTGCGTAAATATTTTGCTAAATTTTACTATCGTTATTCTGATTTTAAAATAAGTTAAAATAAGTTTAAAATAAGTTCAATAGTAATTTAAAGACACTTCTGCGAGAAGGTATTTCTAAAACCGTTTTTTATGGGGATGTGGTTTACAAACTTCGTAAGATCTTTGGTCATGGTAATTTTCCAACTGTATTTGGTAAAATTATTAAACGCTTTTTTAAAAGAGGTTACGACCCAACTGTTTTGAGACATACCTCATGTTTAGTGTTCATACCGTTTATAGTTGGACACTATGCTTCCCTCTTTGATTGTGTCTGAAGGAAGAGGGGGGAGGGGGGACTCTATGATAAGCAGTTTTTAAATCCCTTCAGGACTGAACTGTTCTGATATCTGTCTTCTGGCCTGTTTTGTCTGGCCCATATGGATGTTTCTCTTGTTGCTCTGTCTTCTGCAAAGGCAATTAGTACATTTTGTCCTCGTGTGTTTGCTTTGTATGCGAGTGTGTGTGTGTGTTGTAGTGTGCACCTTTGCGTGCTGTGGGTTTCGTTTGAGGGAGGCTGCGTTTTTGGAACATGGCATTCCCTGAGATATAGTTGTCCTTGTTTTTTTTTTAACGGAAGGTCGGTAGTTCTACCCAGGTGCCCGCTCAGGATGAAATAATGCACGGACGAGCACCTAAAGTTTCCCTCCACCATCAAAGCTGAATTGAGAAACCATGTGACTTATAATCTTCTCGGTGCGACGTTAAGCACATCAAAAAATAATATCGCAACAGTTTTCTCAGAATAAACGTGATATGAATTAATGAGCAAGACCGCCAATATATTTTATTACATATAGCAATCTTTTCCTCGTAAAACTTATGTGATTCCTTATTATTCTTTTGTCAGTTATTACAGTTTCTTGCCCTTGGTTGACAACAATAAGTATGTTCTTATTTGGAAATACATAATATAGTACCTCTTTTTGATGATGAATAGTGAGGAAGACATATAATAGATGACTTTTTAAAGAGAGGAGATCTGAGTAAATTGATACAAAGTGTAAAAGAATATAGAATAGGAAAGATTTATATCAAAAATATGCACAACGCGTCATTTTGACAAGAAAGATTTTGCTTGTTTGCAGTCGTCCGTAGGCGTATGATTTTGGCCAATATGGTGGAGAAAAAAGCCGGTCAAACCATTATTTCTTGTGTTTTAAAGTCCCACCTCTAACATTTGAACGATCTGACCAAATAGTCATGAATATATTCAAGAATAACCAACAAATCAACAAATACTTATTTCCAATTTCAACCGAAAGTATGTTTTCCGATGGCTTACGGATCCGTCGCGCATCTTCTGATTTTTTCGGAAGAATGCTCCGAAACGAGGCTATAAAATATTAATAGATGCAAAATATAGCGTGAAAGATCAACAACATTGTATACTATGCCGATGTTTACAAACATAACTATAAATAGATTGAAATTAAACTTTGGGAATTCAACATTTTTGTAACTGGTCAAAATATTAATATTTCTTGTTTGCATATCAATTACAAATTAGCTCAGTGGTAAAGCATATACTGATTATGTTCATCAGATATTTTGCCGTATGGGTTCGAAACTCACGGCAGTTATTTTTTTTTATTTTTGCCTAAAAATGATTCCTTCTTTTGCACTACGACAAAACGACAGAGAAATATCTGAGGCAGATATGGCAAAGTAATATTAGCTAAATGCATGTGCTAAACTTATAAATAGAAAGCGAATAGTGAACATATTATGTTTGATAAATATATGTTTGCACATAGAAACCATCAAAAAGAAACGAAGAATACGGGAACAAAATTAAAAACGGAAAGGAAAAAACAAAACTAAAACAAAAATTAATAAGTCCTAATGAGGACTCGAACTCATACAAAAAGACGTGATGATTTGCTATTGGTATCTGCATTATACCCACTGAGCTATTGTGCAATATATTTGACAGTTAAGTTGAAACAAATACTGATATTTACTTTTCAGGCATTGCAAAGCAATATGTATTGTTGTTATGTCTATTATCATGAAATGGACGCGTCCTTGAAATTGCGCGGGAATCACGTTATCATTTGGGATTTGTACGTAATCTAAACGGATATTCGTTTGAATTAATTTTAAAATCGCGAGATCCCAAAGAATTTCCAACCAATTACGGAAACGCGATAAAGTCGAAGGTAGGTCAAAAAGACCACTCATGTCAGTCTTAGGAAATACAAAAATAATCATTCGTATCTCTGCACATGTTTTGACTTCAAGGGAATATTGCACGGCTATCGTAATGTTTAGTAGTTTATTTCAAAATGTGTAGTCTTTTATAAGATTGATGTTTGTTTATTTGTCTTTATTTAGCACCTTTCAATTATTCTCTTGAATACTTCTCTATAGATTCCATTAGCGCTAAGAATGCAGGAAAAGTGCAATATTGTACAGTGTCTGAATAGAGCAAATATATGTGTCCTTCCGAACTTTGTGTCATTCTGTTGTTAAATACAATAAAATATCAACAATTTGGTAACAAGTAGATAGAAAATAAAATGGTAATTTAAAAATGAAGTGTTTCCGGAGATTTTGCAAAATGAGTATTGGGGAGGCTGCGTTTTTGGTGCGTGGCATTCCCTGTTTGATATTTGTCTTCGTTTTGTATATTAATCGTTAATCGCTAGTGCAATTTATGGATTTTCCGATCATATTTTCCGTTCCTTTCGCATGGCCGAACTTCTTTAATATATAGCTCTTATGCACATAACCAATCACTTACGGTATAGGGTTTAGTTTACATGATTCTTTGCTCTTTCCTAGGTAATCATTGTCCTTAATATTTAAAAAAAATACTGAAAATTTAGCTTTAGACATTTTGACATTTAAAACGTATACAGTAATTATATTGTAAATTCAGATTAGTATGTGTTTTTTGTTAAAATAAATTGTTTTACGGAAAAATTTGATCCATGGTTGATAATAAACAAGGCTACCAGTATATGGCATTTCAAGTAAGAGGCAAAACGTTAATAAAGCGACTTAATTATAAATTTATGATTCAATATAAGATAGTTCTGCACGTTTGGATAAAAAACTTTTTTTCAATGTAGAGTTTAATACTGAACCTCGACTTTTTCAAATAAAATTTAGGAGCTTGTGCTTGATTTTTTGCTAGGCTGATCTGATCTATTTTGACCAAAGTTTTCATAGTGGGAATCAAACGTAAAATCACAAAATTGCTGAAATATTTGCAAATATCTTTTTCTGCAATGTTGTTTTCAATGAATTTTCTCACAGTTGTAAATAATCATATCGTCTATAATATGATAAAATAAAATGTATAGGCACGTAGGAATATTTCCGACATATGCCCATTACATTTTAAGCTACTTTTAAGTAATTAACAGGTCAAACTTTTACCTTTTAGACAGTAAAGTTGCCTTTGATAGGTTTTCGGACGGACTAATATTATTTCATGAAATGATTTTCGTTTTTGTATGCTGGGTTCGAGCTTTAATCTATGTATTTTGGATAAAAACTTTACAAAATTAGTTCCGGTTTTCTACACATGCAAAACTACCATAAGCAAGAGAGTGGAGATGATGTAATATCATGAATGAAGTGTTTACCTTTCGGAACGTAGGACTCAGCAAGGTCAGACCAATATATTCCATTTGTGATAAAATGTGATCCATCTGCAGCTTTTTCGTTTTTATCTTTCTGACTAAACGTCGGCATAAACCAGTTAAAAACAATATATGCCAAAGCAGAAACCATAACAAAGAATGCAATTTTCGTCCATTTCATTGCTAACCTATAAAGACTTCTTCCCAATTTTAAAGATGCAATGCAAAATTTATTGAAATTTCTTACCAAACCTAGCGCTAAAATTTGTAGAAAATAACACTAGTTCAGATACTATAGTGTGTTACGAAATTTAACATAATTTCTTCAATAATGTTCATTACAATATATTCCAATACCACTAGTATAGTGAGTTTAAGGAAGATCATGTATCAACTCTCGGAAAATATATAAATTTCTATCCGATATAGTGTCGATGGGTTTTTTATCTGATAGAGGCGTATCTGTCATCATAATTTTGCATTGCAAGATGTTAAACATCGTCATTGAAATATTGAGAGTGACATTTATACATTCTGATGTCGTATTTCCCTTATAAATGATTTGACAAGTTAGTATTCTACTTCATTTGAAAAAGAGATTTCTGATTTCGTCTTAAAAATAGAATCTTTTGAAGTTTGTAGTTAGCTTTAATTTGATGTATTTGGACTTTTGAAACACCCTACAATACTAAATGCGTATTTTTAACATTCACAAAATGTCAACAAGAACAATATCATTTCAAAGAACATATATTTCCCAAACCGACGATTTCAACCATGTATATGAAAGGGGTGCGTGTGCTTGTGTGTGTGTGTCAGTGACATCTGAATACAAACATATGCATAAATGTATGATTGATTATTCAAAGCCTATGATAAACATGAAAAATGATAATTGAAAAATGAAGTGTGTTTAAGTGGTCCATGAAAAAGAAAACAGTTATAAATACCCTGTTTTATCTTTTTCATTGAAATGCGAAAGCGCACGCGAATTACGCGCGCGCCAAGTTTGTCTATTAATTTTTTCCCTGAAAAAAAGTGGCTATTAATTTATAATGGCCAGGGCTAGCACTGGCGTGTGTGTGTGTGTGTGTGTGTGTGTGTGTGTGTGTATGTGTGTGTGACAATGCCATACTGTATAGTGCCGTCACACTGGAATATCACAACGTAGACAGATGTTATACAACCTAAAATCATCATACTGATATCGGGCTGACCGATCCGAGAACAATATTCTTTATGCTTGAGCATCTGCCAAATAAAATCTGGAAAGTAGATCACTCTTGTATCAGTTTACACGTCTTTAGTATGTCGTAGATATTGAGTGAACCATCGACCCATGACTCCTCCGCGCATACATTGGCGCTCTACCACTAGGTTTTTGAGGCGGTGTAAAAGTACGGGAAATTTCTTACTCTCATTCCTCGTAAAGATCACAGATAATGTAAATTTATATAATATCGTATTTTGTAAATCAATCTGACATCAAATGTACATCTTGCGCAGTGACTTAAAGGATGTTTTTCTTCTCAGTGCGTAATAGACATCATGTAATCGATTTTAAGTTTTAAAAATATGCAGAAATTGCTTTTTATAATTCAAATTACGTATCATTATAAATTATGATATCATTGTGGTTAACCTTATACACAAGTCAAAAAAAAATGAAAGCATTTAACATCATTAGTATCGCACTGAATTTTAGAATTATCTTTAAGTAATATTTTAAGTATAAATGTGTAATTAATAATTTAGTATTTGTAGTTTATAATACAGTCACTGCACAGGTTCATTTTTTAGGTATTTAGCAGGTACATAATATGATCATGATCTGATATGTGCCGGGTGAGGTTAATATATTCATAATTCAAAGGAAACTAAGGAAATTACAGGTGAGTATTGTTAATAACAAAATAAAAGATTTTTTTATTGGAAATATTAGGTGTTGAAAAAGTAGAAGTGGTAAATTGTATGGTGAATTGTATCAGAAATCTTAATTAAAATGTAGCTCTCTAGTAACATTTGATAATTTATATTTCTTTTTTTTTTTAATATTAACATATACTTAAGACTGCTATAATTTGTAAAGGTGATTTTTCATTCTGAAATTTTTTACATCATAGATCATTGCTCTTCAGATTTATGTATACGAAATTGTTGGAAACTAGAAGGCGAGATTTTTCAGAGAAGTCCGTTATATAAATAAGAATACTGCCGATTTTTACATTTAGATTGACTGCACATAGTCAACATTTCATTATCATTATTTATTAGCTTTAAATAACATTTGTTTATAATCGCACGTCTGAAATACTGATCTACAGTTGTTTTTTAGAAGTCATGGAATGCCAGTAACACATGCTAATAACCAACTAAATAATTACTTTAATTGACTGGAAACTAGTATCTTATTAAAAGCAAATTGTTATATGATTGTGATAAATATTTGCTGTTAATGCGAAAACGTGGAAATATAAATGGCAACGAAAATTAAAAACAGTCAATTATATGAGAAAATGGACTAACAAAATCAAAATTTGCAAGATATTATAAGACGGCAGAGTCCCCTATCCCACTCCTATTAGACAAAGGTAGTTTAATGATTCATATTCCTTATGTAAGCTAAATACAGGTCTGACGTATATAAATGAAACAGAAATAGGAATCATAGAATTATTGCCGTAATAAACGTTTTTGCAATGATTGTAATCTACATTTGTATAAAAGCTGTTCTGGTATTATAACATAATTCCCGCAATAGTATAAGGTGTACGGAATACTTTCAAAATCCATTCTTGCATAAAAACTACTTTTTTCACTGGATCCACCCATGTATAAACGGGAGAAAAATCGTGTGCAAACAAGGCAATTCACGTGCTGTTAATACATGATTTTTCGGCGACGCCGTCTAAATTCGTTTTCGTTACCTATGCCACGTGACTTCAGTTTGCAAATCAAACTACTTGATAACGCATTATAGATAATTTATCAAAATGGAAGATTTATGTAACACTCTGCCTGATTGGACGAGAGTGTCAATTTCTTTCACTCTGTGAAATGTAGACAAAGCGTTTATCCTAAACGACGCTGTTCACAGTTTTAAAGCTAACTTTGGCTCAGTATATTTAACAAGAATATTGATATATCTCAAAATGATAAGTAAGTTTAATAAATATGATAAAAACCTGTTCAAATACCAACATATATTAAATTAAAGAAAGAGCTGAATACGGTCTGCGTATCACATGAATAAGGGTGTGATAAGAGTCTTTATTGTAGAGAAGTGCTTTTTAAAAGATTTCCCTTGTTACAATTGTCGTCTGTATATGAAAATGTTTCTTGCTTTTGTGACTTATTCAGATTGCATATTAAAATGAGTACTTGTTTGCTTTGATATATTTGTTATAAATTTTTAACTGATTTATTATATATGAATATTTTTCTTTAGTATGGTATGCAAATATTGAACTCAGTTGAAATCTGTTTTATTATATATATGCTATATAATGACTGAATCTCATTACACTGAAATGAAGGTACGCTGCATACAGTTTATCTATGTGATATGACTACGGTCAAACTTTGCTTATGAAACAGAAATATTGAAATAATTACAATTGTTTTGCTTGACCTTCACTTTTTTAAAGGTGTGACGCCATTGTCCAAAGATTCATGAATAGCGAATATGCTATTTGTTAAAGCGGGATCAGTTGGCCTATTTTAGAAATAAATAAAAATAATAAATAAAAAAATCCTTAAATTGATTTTTTTCTCATGTATTTTAATCAAACTTGATTTGTAGCATCTTTATTAGGCCCTCAACCAACTTTGTTCAGCTGGGACATTTTACCCCTTTTAGGGGCTGCTAGAGCTAAAACTAGAAATGCCTTTATACAGCGTCTCATGAACAGCTTAGTTGATCTTTGTCATACTTGGTCTGGAGCATCATTATAAGGTCCTCTTCCAAATTTATTTATATAGGAATTTGGGCCCTATTAGGGACCACTATAGTTAAAAGTAGATATGCCTTTCTTCGCATTAACCACTAAAATGTAATGGATTTTTATCAAACTCGATGTGTAACAATATCGTAAGGTCTCCTGCTATTTTGTTACAAATGGGGATAGGGACCAATTTAGCTGAAAATATAAACACGTTTAATGACCTCTTCTCATGAACCGCTTCATGAATCTTCATCAAACTACTGCTGTAATTATTCGTCTAAGGATAAACGAAACAAAATTGCAACCCTACGAAACCTTTGCGAAAAATTAAAAGAGAACCATTTAAATTGTTAAAGTGCGGTGTTTAGTTTTGCATTTTGAAAAATGTTAGATGAAAGATGAATGTTAGATGAAAAATTCATAAACTTCTTTCCTTATTACAATTCGTCGACCATCATTTTTAAAGATATTTCTTGTTATTTTTAAAATGCTTTGCCAGGGACGTATGTATGTATTTCTGCGCAGACTGATATCTGGCATCTGCATCTTGTTTCTTCCATAATAACCTATTCTTGTAGCATTATAGATACAATAAAATCCATAGTATGTTTAGCTGTATCAGTTTCCAGCCCCAAACGTACTGCCCCCATCAATGTACGCACTAGCTTCTCTTACAGTTTACTCCCTTTACAAAGCGTCTGTTCAGTTATTGTAAATAACTGTGAATAAATAACTATCGCATGTAACTTGTGCTATTGCCCGTTTTTAGGTATTATATTAATGATTTTTGCTAGTATCAGTCGGTTTGTTTTTACCTGATTTTTCGCAGAATCCATATAATAAACCTCGAAAGCTAGTCACTAGCTTCGTACTCATTCGTACTCTGTTTGTTCGTACTCAAAAAAATTCGAATGTAAAGTTGTTGTTCTTAGAATAATTGTGTTCCTGTTTATCAGATTTTTAAGTTAAATGCAAAATTATGTGTAATGTAACGTTTGTTATAACGAAAAATAAAAATAAGATGCTCAAAAACCTTCAAATCACGCTTTTAGATATGTTGTTGTTATGTGTGCCCCGGTTATGGATATTTAAAACATGTTTACCGTTTCCAAGTACAACAAGAATGGTAAATAAAAATGCACCGGAATCGTCAAGTCATCACACATGTAAACAATGCATTCGTCGTCGTGAAATGTTTTTTTATGCAAGAATAGCGACAATACACGTTTGTTTTGTGTATAAACGCCTGCAGAAAGCCCTTAGGATATGTTTGGACTGACTCGTCTCGGTAACATCCCCGGGTTTGCAGACTAATCATACAAAAACGTGTATTATCCCTACATAAAAAGCTTTACAATTATAAGATGATTTCAGAGGGCAAGGTACATAACTCTAGCTTGTATTGTATCAAAATGATGCACATTCTAAGTTTAGAGACATTGCAAGTTTCTTCGAAATAATTATACCAAGAAGGTTTCAAACTCAAATCTGAATAAGATGACATATCGCATGCCAAGTAACATAGTAACATTCTCCTTCTTCTTCTTCTTCTTTCGTCCTACACTGTCAGGCCAGTAGCTTCAATGAAATTTGTGGTTTGCCGCAGATCCTCAATGCCTGGTGGATCGAGGTATCTATAGGCTTAGTCGCAGCTTGCTCATAACTTTTACATTTCTAAGGTACATGCTCCGTAGTCTGATCTTCTCACCACATGAACAGGTTAGTGATGGTGCCAGTATATATTTCTTGTACATGCGAGCATTGAGCTTGTTGTGCCTTGAGCTATGCCTGACCAGCATCACTTGTTCAGACCGATCAAGGAGATAAAAACATCTTCCTCTAACTTTGGTCTCGTTAGTACCTTAATGATGGTGACTTTCTCCTTGTAGCTACCATGAGTTGGTTGTGACAGAGCTGCTAGCTTAGCAAGTTAGTCTGACTCTTTAATGTCTGCAAGTCCAAAATAGGATGGAATACACTGAAGTACTACTTTGCAGGTGATACTCAGGCTCTGCATTCTCCTGGCTGGCTGTGGAGTTTTGTTGATCAAAGCTTCCTTGACAGACAGTGCATCTCTAAGCAAGACGACTGAAGAGATTTTGCTGCCGAGTCTTATTTTTTTCAAAACCATATCTCTTTAAGTATAGGGATTTGGTGAAATTTTGTATGTAAGTTAGATTCCTAGAAACTATTTCACTGAAATATTTCGGACTGGTCGAGTGTTTCGTTATAAGTCCTAATAAGGTACCAAGGTATACAAAGAACTAGCTCAGCAAATGTCGTACTGTAAATATTTCATTGTTTAAAAAAGCGCTTGATTTGATTTTGTTTCTACTTTTGAAAGTTTCCTAGTTGAGCAGTGGATCATTACTATTTGATTCAGTAAGTATATTACAGGTTTCCGAAAAATACCATATATCATGCAAAACAATGTCACACGCCTCGGTAGCCTAGTGGTAGAACGTCTGCTTCGAGTGCGGGAGGTCGTGGGTTCGATCCCCGTCCGCTTCATACTAAAGACGTAAAAATGGTACTAGTAGCTTCCTCGCTTGGCGCTCAGCATTAAGAGGATTGTGCTAGGACTGGTCAGTCCGGTGTCAGTATAATGTGACTGGGTGGGGTATCATGCCACGTGTTTACGGTGTGATATTCCAGTGAGCAGCACTATAAAGTTGGGCACTGTGCTCACTGCTACAAGTAGACACCGTCGTTTATATGACTGAAATATTGTTGAAAAAGACGTTAAACCCGAAAACACACACACACGATACTGTTGTCGTACTGTTGACCTCGACACAGCGATATCTGGATGCTATCGCGCGATATTGATGACAATTTGTTGAACACAAAAAAAATATTAACACATGTTGGCATGCTATTGAGAAGTGTTAACGTATCGTCACATCATGTTGTCGTGGTATCGCCCTTATCTCTGCAGGGGTCGCCTTTATGGCAATACGATAAACTCTATCGGAATACAGAACTTAAACATGAATATATTACTTCGATATTGACAATTTTTAACTGTCCAACAACAAACGTTACACAAGTTTTTTACCCACACTACAAATTTAAAGTAATCCTACATATATTTTTTTTATAAAATAAACATTGCTACTAAAAAAAAAAGGTGAATCAAATATTTCATAGCAGAAATGTAAAGAGTGGTACGCTTGCATGGTTTTTCGGATACCAGTAAGTAAAGTCTTTTTAATAAGTGTTCAAGGTAAGTCTGAACATCGAATTTTTAACCGCATTTACATTTCAAACGTATGCGCGTTTTTGTGAAATGACCATTTACGTAAAATTATGCTTGGTACAGATTTTCATATTGTAATCTTAATTGCATGCATTGATTTATCAATGTTATTTTTGAACTACTGTTAAATTGTTTTTTATTGTGTAATCGATGTAGTTTAATTCAGAATTTTTGTTGCAGGTGTACAGTCCTACTTTAAGACTAGACGATCTGCATCCGATGAAGTTCAGTAAATGTTTTCGAAAAGTGTTACTAACCTTCGTTGTTAGTGTTATATTCATTGGCAATTTAACTTACAAGCGGCTACGTGGAGGGTATTTGGTAAATATATGGTGTCAGAAGCACTATCTATCATAAAGTTATACATGTTTACATCTAAGCTAAATCATTGCTGTTAGCTATATCACGGTTGCGTTGCTAATCGCGCAATTCCAGCACCACTGGTGCTCCCCTTCGATGGAAATGCGGCACTTCCGGGGAACGATTTGCGAAGGGAATATCAACAGATTTACGGTCAGTGGTTTCTTTTTCTTTATGATGATTTTTAATTTGAAACACTGTATCAAAATTCGGGCTTCGTAGTTCGACCTGTATATGAACAAAGATTTGTCCTGGAAAATATCGTCTTAATTAGTGCAAGAATGGCCGAGGTACGATGAAAATTCTGCACGCGTAGTGACACAAACTTTGCCCAAAGGAATCACAATGTTGTAGATAAATGTTATTGTCTTGATTATTTACCCATTCCAAAGGATGAAATAGCAAAAATCCCTTCAGATATTACATATGCTTGCTTAAAATCGTATTTTACTTACAAAGAGAGCACAGAATTGGTCAAAATAGAACTGGTGCTCCAATTGCGACACAGGAGATAGAATTGCGCATTTTTTGTTTTTTAAATTGATATTCGTTTCTAATATTTCTATGCTTATTGTTATTCGATTTGTAATGTCAGATCACTCATAGATATGGTAACAGCTTGAGGCTTTAGATCCGGAATGCTTCACTAGCGGGAGATGGCAAATATTGTTTTTACCACCAATACGTAATTAGTTAGTGTTAGTTAAAATGACACTCGTTCCTGTAGCAATCAGAGGCCATTAAGTCTGTTCTTTTTCAGGCATGGGATTGTTTAAATTCACAAAGAAAGGCCTGTGCCTGTCACGGAAAAAACGATCAACATATATTTTCAAAAAGAAAGCCACATGTCTTCACGCAGGAAAATCTCCGTTTCGAAAGAAAATTAGTCTCAAGCTCACAAATAAATATTGTTGTTATATTGTCTTAGAGTCCATTCAATAGATGTGTAATAGAGTTCCGCGTTAGCCGGTGCTAGGGGGCGTGTTGCACATTTCATTACCTTTTATGAACAGACTCAATCAAAACGAGTCTACTATTATTGTTCTTGGTTGCATTTTATGCTTCCAAAGGATCTTTTTACAGTTTTCATTAGTCATTTTTGGACAATAAAAATCCAATTTTGACATGCAATTATTTTCTCGACGGATTGTGCTAAAATGCAACGCTTTTTTTACATTTGGGATATTTTTTCTAAATTTGCATATTTCATAGCTTTACAAAGGAATAAACGGCATTCTGGAAATGAAATCTAAATTTTGAAGATATCATTCAGAATTTTGAAACTTCCATCCATAGAGACTTTCGAATGATATATACGATGTTGCTGATTGCAGACCTGGAGCGGACTTCTGCGCATGTCCCGAAGTGATTATCAATCGGAGAGCACGGCAAAGATAGGCAAAACATTGCATGTCCACACGCATTTAGTGTATATAGTATGTATGATATACTAACTAAAGGTTAGGGTTAGGATTACCATGGTTACAAAATATTTACATTAAAGATACTTGTCATTCAAGTTGCTTAAATCCGGTTTATACCGGAGTATGAATTTATCACAATCATTCCAGGAGACCCCTTTTTGTCAGTCTGATATATAAATCTATGATAAAATACGACAAAAAAATCTAATATAGGAAGGTGTATCAAACAGTAATTAAGTGGGGGGAAAATGTATGCTTTGTAAAACGCCTTTGAACGTGTTTATCATGAATAGGGCGCAATATAAATCTGGTGTAATAGTGAACATCTGTTTCGGAAACTAATCTTTAATATTTTTTTTTACAATTAATAGAATTCGGGTGGCAGCAACGTATTTCAGACGCGGTAACAACATCATAGTCGTACGCCTTCTTTTACTTTGGTTTGAGCTAAACCTATGACGCTATCGTGATTAACAATAAGCATAGAAACATTAAAAACGAATATCATTTCACAAAAATATATGTGCAATTCTATCTCCTGTGTCGCAATTGGAGCACCAGTTCTATTTTGACTTATTTCATGCAAGTCTGTGCTCTCTTTGTAAGTAAAATACGATTTTAAGTAAGCATATGTAATATCTGAAAGGCTTTTTGCTATTTCATCCTTTGGAATGGGTAAATAATCAAGAAAATAACATTTATCTACAGCATTGTGATTCCTTTGGGCAAAGTTTGTGTCAATACGCGTGCAGAATTTTCATCGTGCCTCGGTCGTTTTTCCACTAATTAAGACGATATTTTCCAGGACAAGTCTTTGTTTATATACAGGATGAACTGCGAAGCCCGATTTTTGATAGAGTGTTTCAAATAAAAAAAAAATAATATAAAGAAAAAGAAACCACTGACCGTAAATTTGTTGATATTCCCTTCGCAAATTGTTCACCGGAAGTGCCGCAATTCCATCGAAGCGGAGCACCAGTGGTGCTGAAATTGCGCGATTAATAATACCACATGTATATAGCATACTGTTGATGCACATATACACGCTCAAAAGTGCTTTAAAGAACAGGTTATAAACAATACAAACAAATATGCATTCAGCACAGGCAAAAATTAACATTGTATTTCACATTAACAAAACATATGTCTAAAACAAGACAGACATATAAACATTTTAAAAGTGTTTGACCCTAGGATCAAATACTGTTCTACGCTGTGTTATTGGAAGAAATAAATGCATTGGCCAGTAAACGAAATTGTTGTACAAAGATGTGAGTTTTAGCAGGTTTTTGAAAACACCAAGCGTTTGAGCTTCCATTATCTTGACGGGAAGGGAGTTTAAAAGCTGGGGAGCAGTGAACGAAAAGCTGCGATTGCCATACAACACGGCTTTAGCTTTTTGCCAGTGACAACATGTGTTGTGATCTTAAGTTTCTGACCGGTTTATACACTTCTGTCATATCCCTTATGTAGGCAGGAGACTGACTGTGTAGAGCCTTTAAGGTGTAAGTCAGAACTTTGTACTGCACTCTGTATTACACTGGCAACAAATGGAGCTCCTTCAGAACCGAGGTCATATGATTTCGACGGGGTGTCTTAGTGATGACACGAGCTGCCATGTTCTGGACATGTTGCAACTCGTTAAGTGTGCTATCTGGTTAGGGTTAGGGTTAGGTTCAAGACCTGGATTCTTAAGCAGGTGCCTATCATCGCACTGTTACACACTTTTGGTACATACCCAAATTCCATTGATGTTTTTTTATGATGTTTGTTATCAATGGCAAGATCTACTCAAGTCATTTCTTTAAGTGTGATGTTGGCAATTGGTCAAGTTCACAGAATTTGATCTGAAATGTTTGTATGATTTGTTTTATATCTTCTATCGTTACAGGAGCCAAATCAACAAGACGGTTTAATACTTCCTGGTGTTCTAACCAAGCAAGTCTGTTGAATCACAATCAGTTTGACTATGCAAAATATGTCATTTCTAATCTTTTAAATTGTTTTTGGTGTAAAACGTCGCCATAAATAAACTTCTGCGCAAATTCCTTTGAAGATGAGTTAGTGGGACGAACAGCATCATGACTGTCTCCTAGCAGATTTTTGATTATCTTGGCCAAATCCTTATGGTCAGTGCCACGCGAATTTACTTAATCAGAGACGTTCGGGCCTGGATAAAGAGTTAATATATGGTCGGATGGTCGGTTGTTAGATTAGAATGAAATAAAACAAAAGAAATGAAACATAACGACTATAAAATTGAACGTAAATTATTGAGCCGTGCTAGATGCAATAAGTTAACCCAAAACTGAAAAGTCACAAAAGAGTGCAGTAGAAATCCAAAATAACGATAAATTATTTTTCAACTATATGTAAATACTTTTTATCTAAATAGCAACCGTCGTTTAAAAATACTTCGTTTAAAAGTATTTAAAGTTTTCTTCAGGCGATTTCACTAAGGGAACAGAGCTTTTTGTTCTTTCTCGATGTCGAATAGATTATGATATTCACTGCGCTGTGGAGAAAAAATACAATATGATAGATAGTAAGCAATACTTGGCATGCAAACTGTCAGGCTAATTTCTTTTTAGAAGAGTTGAAAGAGTCAAATTTGGTGCCCGCTCGTGATGAAATAATGCACGGAGGGGCACCTGGGGTCGTCTTCATCCAACATCAAAGCCGGAAAGTCACCATATGACCTGTCTTCTGTTCTCCTATTTAACCACAATTTGTTATAATTCAATAAGTGCATGTATATCGATCTTTTTTGTGCACATGCTTTCAAGAGACATTTAAACATATTTATGGGCACAATCGCTATCGCTTAATTCTAACAATTGTTTCCTTTTCTTTTTGCAAAAGAAACTTTACGGTGATTACATGTTATTTTTTCTCCAACAAAAAATGCATATTATAAGGAAATAAAGGTGGTATGGGCAAGGAGGGTGAAGAATAATGAAACCTACCTCTTACCCCCATTTTCAACGTGTTTTTCTTTGTCCGTTTCGTTTTATATTTTATCATATTGTTCCGTATGTGGGAGGTATTTATTCCTCACTCTCCTTGCCAAAACCACCTTTATATCCTTATAAAATAAAAAAAACGGACAAAAAAAAAACACTTGTGTTATAATGGACTCATGCATGTTACCGTTTCAAGATTTTCTAAAGGACAACGAGACCGTATATCCATGGACGATATCAATGTAAAATATCATAACTGTGCGCCTTAGATGTCGGATTGTTGCTATATGTACGAAAGATAAAGAATTACCAACAAGTTGAATTTTTACTGTTAACGGAGTTTGTTTACTTATTCTTTTTTTAGTTTAAAGAAATACTTTATATTTTGCATCACTGATTTTCTGTTTGTAACTCAAGCTCGATTGCTGACTTGATATAACGTTTCTTCCATTGCATATTTGAAAGAGAACTTAAAAGAGAAAAATTATTAAACAGTACCGACTTTGTTGTACTCGAGTTCTTGCAGGAGACATATCATGCCCACTGTGATATCGAAGATGCATATCCACTCTTTAAAGTTTATCAAGCGGCAAGGTTTGATCGAAAAGCAACACTCAACTGTTGCGATTGACACTCAGTTAAAAATTTGCAGCTCAGCTGACATGTAATATAAAAAACGTCATATCAAACAATCAACTAAACAAAAACTGATGGCGAATTGTGAGAGTGTGATGGTGAAGTGCTGCAGTACTGTGGCCACATTTTCTTTCAGTTTTTAATAAACCTATAGAATGAACAGGACAGCGATACAATCCTTTCGACTTTTCTTCATTTATAAAAAGAAAAAAACCTGAAAATATATTTCTTGTCCTTTTACTTATCTACAAACATATCGTAAAGTTATATTGCATGAAGGGGAATATGTTTAAACATATACAAAACAGTATACTAGTAGTATAAGAATTGTTTGTGCGAAGTCAATCTGACCCCCCTGACCTATAACCCCTTGGTCCGAACCGACCAATGCCGGACAATTTAAAATCCACAGGTTTTAAACAGACTAAAAGTTTTAAAGTTAAATTTAAATACATATGATATAGATGAGTTTACAAAATAAAATATATCGTTTGAAAGAAAGAAGATTTACGGATAATATAAACCCCCATTATGTTATAACAAAAAATGGGAGAAAAATGATAAAAGCTACCTGTTCATCTTGTGGAAAGATGAAATCAAAGTTTGTTAAAAGTACAGGGGGTAATTAGATATTCACAAAGCAATGTTACCTTTATTACCTAAGAAAGGTTTAACACTTCCAGGATATAATTATTGGGGCCAGGAAATCCCCTAGATAATAGACCCCCTGTCAATGAACTGGATGCAGTATGTATGGACCATGATTTTTGCTATGACTCAAGACTAAGTAAAAGTGAATGTGACAAAAAAATGCTTTCCAATTTAAATAAAACTAAATCAAAAACATTTGGAGAAAAGATTGCAAAACATTTAGTTGTGAAACCTATAATTAAAACAAAATACAAACTTGGTCTGGGACAAAAGTCAAAAAACGGGAAAAGGGGGTAGAGCAAACTTTTACTACCCCCAAAATAAATTGGAGCGATGAATTAGCAGAAGAATTACACAAACCAATTAAAAGGAAATTTAGGAAACGGAGAGTGATAGTTGATGATATTGATGATACTTGGTCAGCTGATTTAGTTGACATGCAAGCTTTTTCAAAATATAATAAAGGAGTAAAGTACTTGTTAACTGTTATTGATATATTTAGTAAATATGCTTGGGTTATTCCATTAAAGAATAAAACCGGAGAATTTGTTACTGAAGCATTTGAAAAAATAATTTCTGAAGGACGATTACCAGTAAATTTATGGGTAGATGAAGGAAAAGAATTTTATAATAAAAAGTTTGAATCATTTTTTAAATAAAAATAAAATTAATATGTATCATACATTTAATGAAGGAAAGGCTGTAGTAATAGAAAGATTTAATAGAAGTTTAAAAAGAATAATGTGGAAATATTTTACAGCAAATAATACTTATACTTATTTAAATAATTTGCAGGATATGGTTAATAAATATAACAAAACAAAACATTCTAGTATAAAAATGACACCAACCGAAGCTAGTAAAAACTTAAATAAAGGTACTGTTTACTTTAATTTATATGGTGATTTAAAGATACCAAAGAGCAAAGCAAAATTTAAAATTGGTGATCGAGTTCGCTTAAGCAAACTTAAAAGACATTTTGAAAAAGGATTATACACCAAACTGGACAGAGGAAATATTTATAATTTATAAAATCAATAATACAAATCCCAGAACATACACTATTAAAGATTTAAATGATGAAATAATTCAAGGTTCATTTTATGAACAAGAACTTTTACCTACTACACAAGAAGTTTTTAGAATTGAAAAAGTTATTAGACGAGACTATAAGAAAAAACAAGCTTTAGTAAAATGGAAAGGTTACAATGAAAAATTTAATAGTTGGGTACCATTTAGCGATCTTGAACAAATTTAATTTAGAAATAAAAAGTTTAATTATATAAATGAGCAATAAAAATCTAATTTCTAATAATAATGGAATAGAAACAATAGATCAATTAATTATTCACTTAACTAAACTAGCTGCTGCTTACAGAAAAAGTTATAAATTTTGTGGGAGAGTAAATACTGGATTATATATTACAGCAGGTATTTTTGGTTGCTCAGCTGCATTAGTACTTGTTCCAGCTATTCCTATATTTGTAGCAGTTGCTGGCGCTGTTCCATCAGTAATTACCATATTTACTAACAGACTAAAACTTGACGACAAGAAATTTTTTTTAAAATCACATCACCACAAAATAAAACAACTTATAACAAAAGCACGGATTGGAAAAGTAAATAAAGAAGAAGAGAAAAAAGTTATTCAGGATATTTTTACAATACTATTAGAAATGCAGAAAGAAAAAAATTATTCAACACCCCTTGAAATGCATATGAAGGAATTTAAACTTAACGGATATAAAAGTAAAAAAGAAGAAGAGCTGTATTAAATTTTACGTGTGTTTTTTAAAGATTTTTTTCTATAAGTATATTATATATAGATGGTTAATAGAAAGGTAGATAGAATGATTATGCCAAAATTATCTAGCACTTTAGGAGAAATAATGAATCCAGATGAAAATTCATATAAGAAAGTTCTTAAAAGAAGAAATGTTATTAAATCAAAACTTAATCAAATAGTTAGCGATGAATATAAAAATCACGTTATTGATAAATTACAAAATGTTATAGATCCTTATCTTCGTAAAAGAACTTTATTTGAATGGGACTGTGGTTGTCTATTAACTGAAGAAGAAAATGATGAAAGATTATGTGATTGTCCCAGACCAAATAATTATCGAAACAATCCTAAAAAAGTTATTGTAACCGATTGTGATACTAATGAAGAAAAAATATATAGAAGCACTTACAAAGCATCTAAAGAATTTGGTATTAATGCTGGGTTAATAAAAATGTGTTGTGAAGGACAAACCGAGTAAAATGTGGAATATCAAAAGTTAATGGAAAAAGATATAAATTTAAATATTTTAATTCTTCTTAAAGATAATTTAAAACTTTATTTATTTTATTATTTTTTAATTATTTTTTTAATTATTTTTTTAATCCTTTTTTGCTTGAAGATTTTTTTTTCTAAATATAATATATAGATGGAAATTGAGAGATCTACAAAACAATATTATAAGAAATTTGAAATTAAAATTACATATAGACAAGATCCAAAGAATCAATTATATTTAACTATAAACGACTCTTATGAAATACTTAAATCTGAACTTAAAACTTTAAAAGGTATAAAAATAAATGTTGTTTTAAAAATAACTTTTGCAAAAATGGATAAAACTGATACAATTTATAAATCAGCTTATTTTCAATCAAAGGCTTTAGAAATTATTAACACAAACGAAATAAAAAAAACTTTACATCAAGCTTTTGATGAAATAATAAATAGAATTGGTAATTGGATTTCTGAAGGAAGTGGCTGGAGAATAGAGTCAGTTGATGCTCATTATATAAATAGATATAAGTATAGTCCATTGTCTGCTTCAAGTTATTTAGAATTACCAAAACCGTTACAAAATTCAATGAAAGGATTAATAAATATAAAGAATGATGATAATGAATGTTTTAGATGGTGTCATTTAGCTAACAAATTTCCTGTAACAAAACATTCTGAAAGAGTTTCAAATTATAAAAAACATATAAACGATCTTGATTATACTGGAATTAAATTTCCTGTTACATTAAATCAAATACCTAAAATAGAAGTTTTAAATGAAATATCATTTAATATATTTGGATATGAAGAAAATAGTATTTATCCATTGTACATATCAAAATATCAATACGAAGAACACTGTGACATGTTGCTAATTACTAATGATAAAACAAATGATAAAATAAATGATAAAATAAATGATAAAATAACTGATGATGACTGTAAGCCCTCAAGAACTGTAGTCCAACATTATGTTTGGATAAAAGACTTTAACAGATTAATGAATAACAAAACAAAAAATACAAACAAGAAACATTTTTGTAAATCATGTTTACAGAATTTTACTCAAGAAAGAATATTAAATGAACACATACCAAATTGTTTAGCTATTAATGGTACCCAAGGTGTAAAAATGCCAAAAGAGGGAAGTAAAGTACAATTTAAAAATTATCATAAAGGTTTAGCAGTACCTTTTGTAATTTATGCTGATTTTAATTCAATAACTAAAAAAGTTTTAACTGCTTTACCATCAACTGAATCTTCATTTACTGAACCATATCAAAATCATATAGATTGTGGTTACGGCTATAAAGTTGTTTGTTGTTATGACGATAAATATACTAAACCAACCCAGATTTATAGAGGTCCTAATGCAGTTTATAAGTTTATTGAAAAAATGCTTGAGGAAGTGGAATATTGTAAAGAAATATTTAGTGTTAACTTTAACAAAGAACTAAGAATGTCTAAAAATGATTCAACCGAATTTAAAAAAACAAAAGTTTTGTCATATCTGTGAAAAAGAATATATAGAAGATTCAATCAAAGTAAGAGATCATTGTCATATAACAGGAAAATTCAGAGGAAGTGCTCACTCAGAATGTAATATTAATTTTAAACTAACACATAAAATTCCTGTTATTTTTCATAATTTAAGAGGTTATGACGGTCATTTTATTATGCAACAAATAGGGAAATTTAAAAAAGAAATTAATGTTATTCCTAACAATATGGAAAGATATATGGCATTTATGATTTCTGACTTGGTCTTTATTGATTCATTCCAATTTATGTCTCAATCATTGGATAACTTAGTAAAAAATATTCCAGAATTTAAATACTTATCTCAAGAATTTGATTGTGAAAATGTTGAATTATTAAAAACAAAAGGTGTTTATCCATATGATTACATGGATTCATTTAAAAAATTCAAAGAAACAAAATTACCTTCTAAAGAAGAGTTTTATTCAATTTTAAATGAAACTAATATTTCTGATAATGAATATGAACATGCTAAAAATGTTTGGAATAAATTTAAAATTAAAACAATGGGAGAATATCATGATCTATATTTAAAAACAGACGTATTACTTTTAGCTGATGTATTTGAAAATTTTAGAAAACTATGTTTAGAGTACTACAAATTAGATCCTTGTCATTATTTTAGTAGTCCTGGGTTAGCTTGGAATGCAATGTTAAAAATGACTGGAATTAAGTTAGATTTAATAACTGATATTGATATGTATCTTTTTATTGAAAAGGGACTGAGAGGAGGAATAAGTTATATTTCAAACAGATACAGTAAAGCAAACAATAAATATATGAAGGATTATAATTCAAAAGAAGAAAGCAAATACATTATGTACCTCGACGCCAATAACCTTTACGGTTGGGCTATGTGTCAACCTTTACCCTCTGGAAACTTTAAATTTATATCCGAAAAACAATTTAAGAAATTAATTGCAAAAGGTAAAACTAACTTTATTGTTGAATGTGATCTTGAATATCCAAAAGAATTACATAAAACCCACAATGATTATCCTTTAGCTCCTGAAAAAATTAAAATACCAGATCAATGGCTTTCTGATTATAGTAAAAATATTAAAACAGAATTTGAAATAGGAAAAAGTAATGTAAAGAAGTTGGTTCCAACTTTAAATGAAAAACAAAATTATGTAGTTCATTATAAAAATCTTGAACTATATACACAATTAGGGTTAAAAGTAACAAAAATACATAAAATATTAACTTTTGACGAAAGTCCTTGGTTAAAAAAGTATATTGATTTTAATACTCAAAAAAGATCTAAAGCAAAAAATTCATTTGAAAAGGACCTTTTTAAGTTAATGAACAACTCTGTATTTGGTAAGACGATGGAGAATTTACGCAAGAGGTTTAATATTAAATTAACACATGATGAAAATATTTTATTAAAATACATAGCCAAACCTTCATTTGTTAGTTCAACGATGTTTAACTCTAACCTTTTTGGTATTCATAGAATAAAAGAAAGTTTGTTATTAAACAGACCTTGTTATGTTGGAATGTGCATTCTAGATTTATCAAAATATTTAATGTATGATTTTCATTATAATTACATTAAGGAAAAGTACGAGGGTAATTGTAAATTATTATTCACTGACACTGATTCATTATGTTATGAAATTAAAACCAAAGATGCATATGAGGATTTTTATAAGGACAAAGATTTATTTGATAATAGTGATTACGATAGTAATTCAAAGTTTTATTTTGATAATAATAAAAAAGTAATTGGAAAATTTAAAGATGAAGCTGCTGGTGTAGTAATTGTTGAATTTGTTGGATTAAGAAGTAAAATGTATTCATATTTATTAGAAAACGAAGTTAATGTTAAAAAATGTAAAGGAATTAAAAAACTTGTTGATAAGAAAACAATAGTTCATAAAAATTATAAAGATACTTTGTTTAATTCAACCCAAAGTAATCACACCTTTAAAGTTATTCGTTCTTGATAAACACAATCTTTCCAGTTATGTTATAAATAAAACATCTTTATCATGTTATGACGTTTAAAAGATATATTCTTGATAATGGTATTGATACATTAGCTTATTCTTAAATTAAAACTTAAATTAATTCTTAAATTATAGAACCATAAATTGTTAACTGAATATTCGTAACGTTTAAAGAATTAATATAAAAAACATCATCCATTTTAAATTCATTTGCATAATTAATAGAAATAGATTCATTTTTTCTATTATTTTTTACATGATAACTTTGAAGAATTACACTTTCTTTATTTTTTATTTGTAATTTAGCTTCTCCTTTATCTAATTTAATTGCATCAACAAGAATAATTAAGATGCAATTTTGTTTAATTGCCACAATATTACCACCCTGAACCAAACCAGGACTAGCATTTACAGTTTGCCATTGAAATAATCCACCATCGGTATCTTGGGTATAACTTGTTAAAAACAATGGAGGTTTTCTTATTAATTGCCTTTCTATTTGTTTTTCTATTTTATTTACTTTTTCATTTATATTATTGAATATTCCCATTATATTAATTATTCCAGTTAAATAAATGTCCTTTTTTATTAAAATAATTTATAATAGTTTGTTCATTTACTCTTTGATTATTAATTTTTAGTATTTTATACAATAAATCATACAACGGTACTTTATCTTGTAACATTTTAATGAAAAATAAACAATAATATCCACAAAGCATACTTGTTTTGTCTTGATATTGAACATTGTTGTATTTTACATTTGGTATATACTGAATTACTTCTTTTGGTGGAGGAAGTCCAAACGGATCGAAGTATATTTTACCAATATAACAAACCCAATGTGTTCCAGGACCAACAGAGTCGTCCAAATTTATAATTCCACACTCGTCCTTTTCTTTTAATTTTAATAAATTATTTCTACTAAATACACCCCTAAAGTTTTTAATTTTTAATTGTTTTACCCATTGTTCAATTTCAAAGTTAGAAATAGGTTTGTTTATAAATTTTATTTTTTTTTTTACTATAGGAATTCGTCTGTAAGGTCTCCGCTGTGAATCAATCTGTAGTCCTTTTCCACTTAACAAAGATGTAATCAAAGGTATTCCTAGACTAGCAGCCAACATACCTAAAAAGCCACCGTCTTGTTTTTGTTTTTGTGTTAATTTAATCACTCCAGATCCTACTAGTTGCTTTCTTTGATTAGGTGTAAGATATGGTGATATCATATTTCTCTTATCATTAGCTACTGAAATAATACCATTTCCAAGTATTTTACTAACACCAGTACTGGCCAGCCCAGACAAAGCGCCGATGCCTAGAGGGGCTAATATTTTTGGAGCTATTTTTGCTGCCATTGGAAGAATTGTTTTTCCTAACAAACCAGCCAAAGCTCCTAAAAATCCACCATTTTGACCTTGACTGGACATTTGTTTTTTTGAAATTGTAATTTCTAATCCCTTCTTATTTGCAACAGCTTTTTTAATTTGATTAATTTGTGTTTTTGTTAAAAGTAAAGGGAAGTTTCCACGTAATTGTTCATGTTTTAATCTAAAAGTATGTGGAATTTTATTATTATAAGCTTGTGTTAAATTTTTCTTTTGTCCATCTGTAAGGTTAACTTTATATTCAATATAATTTGATGACATTATATATTTAAAATTTATTTTATTTAAACAATAACAAGTTCATTTCCAATAGTATTTATTTCAACTGTTTCTTCATACAATACAATTGCGTAAACACGAATATTAGCTGCTGGTGGAATATTTAATTTAGCTGTTAATGTAATATGCTTAGGATCTTCTGTTATTACTTCCTTTTTATATTCCAAGTTAAAATGAATAAATCCAAATAATCCAGAAAAATTTGATCCATTTAGCAGGCTTCCAGTAGTCTTATTATTTTGTTTATAATAATAATTAATTACATCATCATATATTCTTGATATACTTGTGTATTCTGTTTCTGGATAAAAAACACCATTACCAACTTCAAGACGACAAGATTCCAATGTACAATTATAATTATTAGCATTAACTTTAAATGTATCTAATAAATGTGGGTTATGTTGTTGTGAATTACTTTTGTCAGGTCGTTGTAAATAAACAAATACATGTTGTGGTTTTGTTACACCAGCTGTTATTCTAAAGGTTATATTATTTTGTTGTGTATCAGTTGATTGCGTCACCATTTCCCTAAGGTATGACCATCTTGCTTTTGTAAATCTTTCAGTAGCAATTAGATCAAACCCAAATTCATTAAAAACCAAACGTGGAACCCATAGAATTAATTTTGTTACAATTACTCTACCTGGGTCTCCGCCAGCTCTAAAAATTAATTCATCATCATCCGTTAGCTGCAGTGTTATTTGAATTTGACTTGGAGGTAAAATATTAGTTTCTAAACCCTGAAAAAATGAATAATTATTTAATGGAATTTTAGCATTTACCTCATTACCACCCTGGATTACATCTCTACATCTACATCTACATGATACTTCCAACAATCATTAACGATTATGACTGGAAGGCGCTTGTCTGGGCAGTGTTAAAAATGAGAAAACTCATTAGGTGCAAAGAATAAAAATTACTACAGGTGCTAAGTTAAAAAAACATAGTGAAGGAAGTTACTGCAGATGTACAGTGACCAGCCGCTCAGCAAATATGTTGAGGCTGGGGCTGGACTGTACATATTGGGGAAGGCCATTCCATAGTCTGATTGTACGGGGGAAGAAGGAATTCATGTGGTATTGAGTACGGGACTGTGGAATTAGGTAGTTCAGGTTTCTGGTCGGAGTTAGATGGTTATGGTCGACGCATACATGATTTGTTCGGATTTTGTAAAAATAGATGAGAGAAGATTGTATGCGCCGTTGTTCTAAAGTTTGCCAGTTTAGGGTGTTAATCATCTGGGTTACACTGCTTGTATAGTTATAGTCGTTAAAGATAAACCGTGCAGCTGATCTTTGCACTTTTTCGACTTTGTATGAGAGGGACTTTTGCCAGAGGTGCCAGATGGATGAGCAATACTCAAGTTGTGGACGGACATAGGTGTTATAGGCTTTCTCTTTGACTTTTTTGTTTGTTGTCTGAACATTTCTTTTGATGAATTTAAGAGAGTTGTTTGCTTTAGAGGAAATAGTATTAATATGTTCAGACCAGTTTAAGTCTTTAGTTAGTGTAACACCTAAGTATTTAGCGGTACCGGTAGATTTCAGTTCCTTGTCATGCAGGGTGTAAGGAAACATGACAGGGTTTCGTTTGCGAGTAATTCTCAGCACCTCACACTTGTCTGGATTGAATTCCATTGACCAGTCCTGTTCCCACTTTTCAAGGGCGTACAAATCTTTTTGTAGTGTTTGGGCATCAGATGAGGACTTGACTGTAAGGTATACTATGGTATCATCTGCAAACAGTCTTGCCTTACTTCTAATAGAATCTGGTAGGTCATTAATGTAAGCCAGAAAGAGACAGGGCCCTAGGACGGATCCCTGAGGGACACCGGACAGGACAGGCAGGGTGTCAGAAGTGCAGCCGTCTACAACTACTCTTTGGGTTCGACCCTTCAGAAATGACTTTATCCACTGTGATACCAGAGGGTGGACACCCAGCTCATTAAGTTTAAATATCAATTTATTGTGATCAACCTTGTCGAATGCTTTACTAAAATCCATTACTATTACATCTGTTTGTTGACCTTGCTCAAGGTTGTCGTAAACTTCTTGTGTAAAGCTGATCAGTTGTGATTCACAGCTATGCTTAGATCTGAAGCCATGCTGGTACTGGCTTAAGAGGTCATTATTGTCAAAATGTGTCATGATGTTGGAGACTAGAATGTGTTCCAATAATTTGGAAGCTATGCAGGTGAGAGATATTGGCCTGTAGTTACTGGCCTTGGATTTCGGGCCTTTCTTATAAACAGGGGCGACAACTGCACTTCTCCAATCTGGCGGGACACAGCCAGTTTCCAGGGATGACATAAATATAATTGTAAGGATGGGCGCTATCTCGTGGTGTAGCTCTTTTAGAACTCTTGGTGAGAGTTCATCTGGGCCAGAGGCTTTGTTTGGAGAGAGCCCCTGCAGGAGTTTATCAACACCCTCTTCTGTAACAGAGATCATGGGCATGTTGGGTGCTGAAGTGTTTGTAGTAACTTTTTTGCAGAGTTGCTTCAAACTGAGTGGTTTGGGTTTTGAGAAGACCGACTCAAATTGCCTATTTAGTATATTGGCCTTGGTGGCAGGGTCAGTATATGTTAGACCCTCATGCTTAAGAGGTGCTACACCACAATTTTCTGTTTTCTTATGTTTTATGAAGGAATAGAATTTCTTATTTTACCTGGTTGTGAATCGTCCATGAATATGACTGATTCTAGGTAAGACCAGTATGAGTTCCTTAGCTGTTTTTGGATGCTATATTTAAGGGCTTTGAAGGTGTTACTTTTACATGGGGATTGGTTGGATTTCCTCAATTTAGTGTACATTTTATCACGCTTGCGGATTTGCCTAAGGATCTTGGAGTTAACCATGGGAGGTCGCAGCGTGTCTTAGTAGTTTTAGTTGGAATGTGTAGAGAACTAAGTCGATTGAGTTCATCTTTGAACAGATTCCAATCTGAGGCGGGGTCAGAGTGGTCAGAATCAGCGAATTTCTTTCCAAACTCTGATAGGTCCCTTTTGAAATCATCCCAATTTGCTTTGTTAAAGCATTTTATTGACCTTTTGGGTTGGAGGGGACGGCCTATCTTTATGTTGATTTCATGGAAAACAATGTCGTGGTCAGATTTACCTAGACAAGGGATTGTTTTAGTACATTGAACTAGGGAAGGGAAGTTAGTGAGGAACAGGTCCAGAATATTCTCATTTCTGGTTGGGATCTTGACCATTTGCTGTAGATTAAAGGAATTTATCCTATCAATGAAGTCCTCATACATTTCCTTGAATCTGCATTTGGACTTGGGGACCTCAGATGACCAATCTATATCAGGTAGATTGAAGTCACCGAGTAACCAAATTGTACTGTCTTGGGGTACTTTAGAAAGGGATGACCATAACTCTGTGAGGGAGTCCTCATCATTTTCGTGGGGCTTATAGTATGTGCCAATGTATATATCCTTGGCCCCTTTGATAGTAATTTTCGCCCAGGACAGGTTGCAGTTGGTTTTCAGTTCAGGTTCTTCTTGAGAAATGAGGTGTTTGGAGATTGCAGTAAGGACACCTCCTCCCTGGCCTGAGGTTCTATCATCCCTGAAAACCTGGAAGTTTAGGTCCTTGGGGAAGATTTCAGAGGTTTGGATATCTGGTTTCAACCAGGTTTCCGTACAAGAGATGATATCTGGTTTGACCTGTTGTATTAATTGATGGAGATCTGGGATTTTATTTTTTATGGACCTACAGTTAATATTAAGAATGGTTATCCTCTCGCTTTTGTCATGTTGACTTTGGAGGGTTTTTTGACCTTTGTTTTGGGAGTAGAAGTATCTTTTGGGGAGGGTTTGAAATTTGGGGTATCTGAGAGTGACCTAACTGACCGATCTGGTCGGTGACTCGCATCTAAAATGGTAGAACTATAATCTAATTGGGAGTATTTGTTACTATCATTAAGGGAGTCAAGGGATTCAATTAGGGAGTAGGAATAGTTCGCCTGTCCACAGTATTGACAGTGCCAGGCAAACCTTGAGTCAGAAAGACGATCATACGTGCTGTCTCCGATACCTTGACAGTCTGTGTGGTACCATTGTTCACAGGTGTCGCACAGAATGCCCTTCTGGGTCCAAGTGACTTCCTCTTCACAGTGACCACATAAGTATTGCGATTTGGAAGTACTGGGTCCAGGATTTAGTTCAATCTGGGCATTGACAGACCAACAAGCAGTGTAAAAATACCAGGGTCGTTTTACCTGGGACAGGCCCATTCCTGCCCTTAACAGATCTAATGGTGTGGTTGACAATGGCATTCTTGGTTTGGACTCTCACTGACAAACCTGTAATATTGCTGGTGCTGACCAAGTCTGGGATCTGGTACTGTGCTGTTAACCTAAAACCAAAGAATGATTATGAATAAGAACATGAGGGTTATGAAAAGTCTCATGTTTGGTTCAGTGGAAGTTACCTAGATCAGTCAGTGGGTAAACAGTACTGGCAGGAACTGTATAAAAGCAGACACGGTGTCTATAATTAAAGACAACCCGATGTTATACCCTGGAAAGTCCTCAAACTAATTGTTTACCCGAATTTAGTAATACTCGGATAAACCGGAAGTGACTGAAAAAAAAATGTTACAACCGGAAGTACTACCTAAAATTCCACAGAATTCCTAAGACTAACAGAACGATGTAAATTAGTAGGTATGTTGTATTTGGCGATTAATTGGGCACTGTTTTACCTGTTTACCAAGGAGAGAGAGTGATTTGGGCCCTGAAAAGCAGTGAAAAATTTAGTTTTGTTGTGCCGGAAGAAAAAGACGGTGACTGCCCGACGCATGCGCATTGCCATTTCCATTAATGCCTTTCTAATAGCGAAACCACTATTATATCCAGCTTGATCCTTCCTGCTCTCAGCAGTAGCAGTAGTATCTAAAGAGATAAATTCATTTGTTCCAGTTGAATTTGCATAATCTTCAGATAGTTCAACTAAATTTTTTACATTTATTACTTTGTATAAATTATTACAATCATATACAATTTTTCCATTTTGTTTAACCACTAACTGATCAATTAATGAAGCTGCATTATTAATTAAAGCAATTTGATCTCCAACATCATAATTATTACCATCAGCAAGCTTATTTACTTTAAAACTTACTTCAAAATAAGCATTAAACCAATCAAAATATGAACTTCTATCATTAATTGTAAAGTGATATCCGTTTTTTTGTTGTTTAACATTATTTCCCAGGACAGATATTAAAGCTGTATCTAATTGAATAGGAGTTAATTCATATCTTTCACAATATTCTTTTGTTCTAAACATGTATATATTATATATTATTTTATTTTTTATTTTAGTTTTTATTTTAGTTTTTATTTTTTATAAATTAATCTGTTAATACGTTTTTGTTGAGCTGAAGTTCCAGCACGAGCTAAAGTCCCAGATCCTGACAATATTCTATTTATTCTCATATGAATATCCTCCTCATTATCATTATTTTTATTATTATTTTTATTATTATTTTTATTATTATTTTTACTGTTATTCTTTTCTTGTAATTCCTTGGCAATTAAATTACCAACTGCTGGAGCAGGTTTCTTTTTAAGTTTTTCAAAAATTTTATTTACAGCTAAATTTCCAACTTCTGTTCCAACCTTTTTTGTTCCACTTTCAAGTGCTGCTTTTCCTGCTGTTTCCAAAGCTTTTTTTCCAGCTGTGCTAATTGAAGATGCGGCTGAACTTGAAAGCAATTTCGTTAAAGTGTCAAAGATACCTGTCCCGTGTATGATTTCTTCTCCTGTGTGACCATCAACATAAATAAATATTCCTTTATTTTTGTCATAAACTTTTTTGTACATTATATAAAACTAAATTTTAATAAAAGTTTTAAAACTTTAGTTTTAATTAATTTCTTTTAATATTAATGTAAAACTTGTTTCAACCTCATTAAAATTAATTATTCTACCAAATACATCTGTAATATATATTCTAATTGAATTTATAATATATTTATTAATTTCAGAATATCCAACTCTTTGTGGTTCTTTTGTAAATGGATAAGCTCTTGTTAAATCTGCAGTACTTAAAGCATAAATAATATCACTGAAATTACCATCAACAAGTGAATTATCAATAAGATCACAATGAATGTAAATTGTATCCACAGAGTTAGTTATATTTGGTGTTTTAGTTCCCCATTCAGTTTTGTCTAATTTTTTTTTCTCAAATCCAAGCAATGTATGAAAATTTGATATTTCCAAATCCAACTTAAAATTATCTGTAATTGAAATCAAAATCTTAAAACTACTTAAATCAAATTCCAAACTTATTGGAGCAATTTCTGATTTATTAAATTCATAATCATCATTATTTATTAATGTTTCCCTAATATAATTATTAATATCTGTGTAACTGTAAGAACCATTTGTAAATATAATATCTTTCCAATCCTTACCATTATGATAACGAATTCTTTTATTGTCATATTCATCACTAATATTATGCCAAGAGTAGGTCATAGTGTTAATACTATCCAAACCAACAACATAAGTTTTATTTTTATCTAAAATTAAAGAACGACTAAATCTGATTGTAAAATCACTCGGAGTATTTTTGTTATTATCTTTAACTGTTTCAGAACTTAATACTATTTTTTGTTCCATTTATATATAATTAAAAACTTTAATTAAAATCTAAATTCAAGAAAAATAATTTTTATATAACTTTTCATGTTGTTCTGGTAAAAGAGAATTCATTTTTAATAGTTCATCAATTATTCTAATACCTTCATTTTTTAGTTCTTCATTATTATTTCCAGCATTAATTGAACCACAAATTAACTCTAAGTCATTAACCAATTCTTTTGGATTACATGGACAAACGTCATAACCTTGTCCCCTAATTACTTTTTTAAATTTCATAGATCTTTTATTGATAGGTAATCCTGACTTTTCTGTTAATTCTTTGAATATTTTTCTTGAATGAATTGAATGTTTTTTATTATTGTTATATCTTTTATTAATCAAATCAATTAAATCATCATCTACTTTAGTGTTAATTACTTCCTTTCCAGTTATTCTATCCTTAGCAATTAATTTATTTTGACCATAAAGTTTATTTAAGTTAATAATTAAATTACCATATTGTCCATTTGGTAAAACTTTATATGGGTTATGATATCTTATTCCTTTTCCTTTTTTATATGTAGAAGCCATACCAAGAATATGATTTAACCGGTCTTTGTACTTTAATAATTCATCTCGATCATGTTTTAATTTTTTTGCTTCTTCTTGTTTATTTGGATCTTTTGATCTTGATTTGCTTGTTATTGGACCATTTAATTTTTTAATATCTTCAGTAACCTTATCTATTGTAGCTTTAAGATCGTCTTTACTTATTTTATCTGGATCAGATTCATCTGCAGTAAAAAAGTTAAACATTTCAGACGATTTGTAATATTCATATTCTTCTAAAACATCATTATCCACAAAAGCATCTAAATCTACTGTAGGTATTTCCTTTTCTTTTGGTCTTGTCTCAACAATTTCAGGAAATTCTTTAGTTGTATCATCAGTTGTTTCAGTTATTCCCATCTTTTCTCTTCCATAATCTTCTAATCTTTTAAGTTCATCTTGAGAAACCCGTCCAACAGATTCATCTCCCCAATCTATTGGTGAAGCCGATTTTAAAGCTTGTTCTCTTTCATAATCTTTCAGTACTTTTTTAATTTCTTTTTCAGTAGGTTCTTTGTTTATTTCCCTGTATTTTTTATATTCCCTCGCCACATCTTCAGGAGACCATGTAATTGACGGTTCTTGGAATAGTTGTGGTACACCCTGGTATGTTTGTATGTCTTTCATTTCATCACCTAGTAATGCTAATTGTTGTTTTATTCCAGGTAATGCTTTTAACTGACTTGATAATTGTTCTTTTTGGCTTTCTATTTTTTCAGTAATTGGCTTATAAATTTCAGTATACATATCCCGATTTGTAGCTTTTCTTATTTTTTCTCTCATTATTTCTTCTCTAAGATCTCTCATCTTTTGCCCGACTAATTTTTTTCTTATTCTTATTTCATTAAGTTTTGATTGCATTTATATAATAATGTAAGATAATGTAAAATAATGTAAAATAATGTAAGAAAATGTAAGATATTGTAAAATAATGTAATATTATATAAATGGAAATTCCAAATTATGATACAAAAAATGATAAATCCAATAACTTTAAACAATTTTATCCTTTTATGCCAGATTCATGTTTTAGAATGTTAATATGTGGATCGTCGGGATCTGGAAAAACAAATACACTAATGCATATACTTCGAAAACCTCTTATATATTATGATAAATTATACTTGTATGCTAAAAACCTAGAACAATCTAAATATCAAGATTTAATAAATCACTTAAATGAAATTGCAAAAAAAATTAAAGTAGATCCAAATGAAATACTTGAATATTCAGCTGATCCCGACCAAATTGAACCTTGTGAGAATCTTGAATCAGAATTAACAAAAAGTAGTAATATTTGATGATTTTGTATGTGAAGATAAAAAGGTTCAAAATGAAATAACAAAATACTTTATTCAAGGACGCCACAAAAACTGTTGTGTTATTTATTTAAGTCAGTCTTACTATAACACAAAAGGATATTCGGATTAACTGTTCACATTATATTTTATTTGAAAGTCCAGGTAAAATGGAAAATAATAGGATTTGTGATGAACAAAATATGGATCGTGATACTTTTGCTAATGCAACAAATCAAAAATATGATTTCTTATATATTGACAAACCAAGGAAGTTTTTAAGAAAAAACTTTACTGGTAATATATAATAATTATATAATGGGAGTTTTTAATGATGTAAAACAAATTAATCAACCTGGCAGTATAAGTAAAGTTAAATTTGATATTGATTTAAGTGATTATGCTACTAAAAACAATTCAAAAAGCTTAAAAAGTAAACGGAATCGTATCTTCACAGAAATAAGGAACTTGATAACACAATGAACAGAGCATTAGATATGGGAGGTAATGAAATAATCAACCTAGGAAATCCAGATAAACCCAACGATGCAGTTCCAAGACGGTTTGTGTATAAAAAAATTCAAAGTGTAATAGATGACTATAAACTTGAAGACATCAAAAGTATAAAACAAACACTAGAAGTAGAAGTAAAGAATATTGAAGAATTAACAAAAGATTTTAAAAAGAATTCATTATTAATTAATCAATTACAAGGTAAAATTGAAGAAGAAATGAAAGCTATGGTTGATTCTATTAAAGAACTTGAAGAGAAATCTGATTTGACAGATGACAACATAAAAGAAGTATTTCGAGTTAATTTAAACATTTTATTCACTCAAGTTCAAGAATTAAAAGATAGTATGATTAAACATGAAGAACTAAAAGACAAGATTATGGAAGCTGAGAAAAAGTTACAAAATATGTATCAGTTAGAAATCAGAACAGAAATAAATAAACTAAATACTGAAATGGCAAAAGGGAATCAAGATTTACTCGATACATTTTCAAATAAATTTGCAGAATATAAATCTGAATTGGAAAAGGCAGCTTCACAAAGAGGTGATGATCATGATACAGCATTAGATAACCTTAAAAAGAAATTAATTCTAAAATAGATGACTTTAAAAAACAAATTCGAAATTGGATTAGTATTGTTGACAACCGTCACAATTTAAAGTATGCAGAATTAAGTAATATTACAAAAAAATTACAAGAAGATATTAATGAATTTAATGATCAAATTAAAAAAATAATAAATGATTTGGACTCTGTAGTTGAAATATCAGCTAAACAAGAAGAAGCAATTAAGATAATTAATGATCAAATTAAAAAATATCAGATAAACAAGGAGAATCAATCACTGCTAATACCCAAGTAATTACTGCTAATACTAAAGCAATAACCGCTAATGTCGAAGAAATTACCACTAATGCTGAAGAAATTACAAAAGTAAAAAATGTTTTCTTAAAACAAGAAACACAATTAGCTAGAACAAAAGGTGTTGTTGACAATTTATCTGCTTCTGAAGTTGCTACAACAAAACGAGTTGATGATTTAGCTGAAATAATTCTTAAACTTAAAAAGAAAGACAAAAAAATAAAAGAAGAATTGGAAAAAGAAATAGAAAAAGTGAGACATGAAGTGTTTCTCTTTGAATACTATAATAAAAGCTTTTATGATTATGTAAAAATGAAAAAGTATTTTAACCGTGGTGGTGCCTGGATATATTCAACATATGAAAATATGACCGGTCTGAACTATTTAAATACATTTCAGTTTAGACCTGGAATTATTGTAGATTATAAAGATTTTATAAAAACAAACCAAGAATATAAATTAATTGCACAAGATGTGCTTTTGAAGGGTGTGTTTATAGTCGAAAAAACTGGAATTTATATAATAGATATTAATATTTTATTAACGGGGGCCAGACCTATAGGTGAACCGGATAAACCGATTAAAAGTCCAATATCACATTTTATATTTAGGTGGTTGAGTATTATTCCAACTTTTCTTTTATTGAATACATCTGATAATGTAAATATCACAGCCGAGGACTTTGACACTGATCAGTTAATATCTATGTATAAGAAAAAAATTAAAATTTATCTAAAACAAGGAACAATGTTTGATATTCATCCTTATGACGATTCAAAATCTACAGAAGTAACATTTTCGCTTTTGGCGGATAGTTACATCAAATTCTACATATCGGATGAACCTGTATCCTATGATAGAAACAGACTTTTGGATTAAAGGTTTAATTACTATGTGTACCCTAATAATATACTTACTAATTGAAAGTAAGATCAAATATGTTGTATAAACAACTCCTCGATATATGTTTATCTTAAAAGGAATGCAATAAATCGTCTGTTTAACTTATAATATTGATTGTAAACACACCGTGTGTCACCAAATTACAAAGCTATAATCTATACGTTTAATGGTTTTTAAAATTTTTTATGAATTACAGCGTAGTTCTCAATAAACTGTTTCAACAAAAACTGACACATATGTCGTCTGCGAAACGTTCTATACTAAGGTCATTAAGTGCAGACGGATTACAGCGTAATTCTCAATAAACTGTTTACAACAAAAACTATTTATCAACACCCGGGGTCATTTTCAAGTTTATCAATATCAACAACTTTAAACAAATATTGGTTTAATGCACCGGTGCCGCTTTATTGATTATTGCAAATAACAGCTGATAAAAGGAATGCGACAATAAATCGTCTGTTTAACTGCGGTATAATAGTTAGTATATAAATAAGAAATTCGGAAGTAATATTACAGGAGGTACATTTTATAGTTAAATATTTTATAGTTAATTATTTTTAATATTTTTAGATTTTGTTCTCATTTTTGTTAATTGGTAAGGTTTTGTCAAGTTAAAGCAACCTGAAAACCTGTTTTTTTCTTATTTTTTAAATTGTCCGGCATTGGTCGGTTCGGACCAAGGGGTTATAGGTCAGGGGGGTCAGATTGACTTCGCACAAACAATTCTTATACTACTTATACTGATACATAAATAGCCTATAAATAAACGAATTCAGCGATAATTCGTAGAAAGCTTCACTTTTAGTAAGAAATGCATTGTGCACTGTACATATGCCCTTTTATTATTTAATATGAACTATAGCTTTTCTACTACTTTTTCAGTTCTAAAAACTTCATTATAGGTATACGCACAGTCGATGCTTTCCACTGTTGTTATTTAACTATGCGATTAATATGCTTTATGTTGGGGAGCATCCATCGGTTCTACCCATGTTTTTTTTTCGTTCTTGTCCGGCCTGAGAAGTTTTTTTTTACATGCAGTTGCAATTTATAAAAGTCAAAACTATTTTGGTCGAATATAGGCCGTTGTAAAGTTGTTTTAAATAAGTTAAAACACCTTGTAATTTTGAATTTTGAGATATTCAGTCTTTACAAAAATCAAACTTTCCATTTCTTTTTATGTTTGATGAACTATACGACAAAACAGTCTGTATAAATAAAACAATACTTTTAAACCTACGTTTCGTTTAAATACTAGCGACTAATTCGCGAAGTGTTGTTCATACTATCTTCGAAATAAATTCCTAAATAACAGTTTCCTTAAGTTTATTTTCTGCTCTACCATCATTGCCCACAAGGCATTATCCATTATTAGATAATATAACGCAATGGAAAAAAAAACAACACCGAATTGCTAAAATATATACTTGATCACACTGTTTTCCTACTATTTTATTTACCTCCCGAGAAATATCGTTATTATCACCGCAAAGCTAACGCATTAATTGCTATAAACACGTGCTGAAATTAACTAAATTTAGTGATGTAACTTAAATCAAGAATAACGCCGCATTTAGACCTAACATGTCATGGTGCATCAACAATAATGTTCTTTCTATCTAATAACATCTTACAATGCAGAATTTCTTTTGTGTGAACACCTAAACTCATGATTGTTGTCGAATCTGACTTCGAACAAATGTATGAGATCTGCTTTCAAAATATTTCCACGCAACAAGCAAATATTTGTTTACATTTTTTATGTTTCATGAGGCAGCAACAAAATGTACTACATGTTATGACTTATTGTAAAGTGTTTATTTGCATTGTTCGATAGAGTTTTTGTCTGTTTGTCCCAAAACAATTTTTAATTAAGGGTTCCTCTAGAATGTAAAAACAACCATTTACCCTTTTAATCGCTTCTAAACCTTCTTTTACGTATCAACATAAACTTTACTGAAAATTTATTTTGCGATTTCAGCAGACCATGTACAAAATATTAGTCTAAGATTTGGAAAATGTTTAAAATTAACTCTGGTTTATCTTCAGTATAGATATGCAACTGCAGAAGTGACGAGAAGAGCTCGGGTTGATGAGCTGAACCAAATGTGCCACAGGCTTGGCAAGCATGGATATAAATTTCAGGATAAGCAGAAAATGAGATTCAAACACATTCTCGTAGATGACAAGAACAAAGCTATGTTTTGCTATGTGCCGAAGGTTGCATGTACATATTTGTTGCGTATATTTTTATCACTCAATGATAACAATAATGTATCTAATCCTATTCTTTTGAAAGGGAAAGATGTCCATATTTTGAAAAAAAAGCTAACCAACTTGGATAGGTACTCGAAGCCAGAAATCGAGTACCGAATAAATCATTATAAGAACATAATTTTTGTCCGAGAACCGCTTGAGCGTGTTTTTTCAGCATTTAGGAATAAATTCATTCTAACAAATGACCCTAGATTTATAGACTATGTAAGTAGCAAAATCAAAAGCATATCCCGAAACATTTCTAGCAAGATGTCTCCCGATAAAGGTGGAGTAAATTTTACAGAGTTTGTTCAATACTTGCTACATTGGAGAACAATCGAAGAAGGATACAATGAACACTGGGACTCGGTCAGTAACCTTTGTCACCCATGTCTTGTAAAGTATAATTTCATTGGGAAATATGAATCATTTAAGAAAGACGTTGCCGCTCTCTTAAAACTTCTCAGTATTGAGGATAGAGTCAAGTTTCAAAAAAGAGAAGAATATTATAAGCATGTGCCATCGGCAGACATGATGTCAAAATACTTTAAAACATTACCACAAGAACTGTTTGAAGATCTAAGACACATTTATATACAGGACTATCTTTTATTTAACTACAAGATTCCGTCCATTGAACACATATTGAAGAGACAAGTGTCGTTTTAATTTCTATGAATTTCTTTCTCGATTTTTGACTGCAAGTGTTAGGGTTTTAACTATATAATACACTATTAATAGTTACGTATAATTACTGTACCAATAATTTTTCAATTTGGCAAGCACGTGACAGGAAAGCGTGAATTACGTAACGCATCTGATCCTTTCGCTGAGCTTATCTGTTTTTTTGTTTTTGTTTTTTTTTTTTTGTTTTTTTTTTCAACAAAAAATACACAGCCATACATATAATTGATTCTTTTTCAATTATATTTATTGTATATGTACAGAACATATCAACATATAAATAATTTCGCTTTAACTTGTATATGTTAGTCTTCCAGTCAGAGTGTAACGCTGTTTCGAGCCGAAAGAACAAGTCTTCTGTAAGTGAATTTTCCCTGCCGCTTTTATTTGTTCTTAAGTTATATATATTTGGCATATAAAAGCATAGAAATGTTTAGTATGTAAACAACAAGGGAAAAACAACACATTGGAACGCCATGGAACTTTGACCGATCAGTGTCATGCACTAAACATGGAGGTTTTGACAGATTAACTGTGAGCAATAGCTAACCTTTCTATATGCATTACACAAACTATTTCCGATCAGTGTCATGCACTAAACATGGAGGTTTTGACAGATTAACTGTGAGCAATAGCTAACCTTTCTATATGCATTACACAAACTATTTCCTTTTATACTTCCTGTCCAATAGAAATCAACAATCATATGCTAAAATGTCTTGTAAAAAGTAAATAAACAGTCATTATGTCAGTTTTATAATTCTGAAGATGCTACAAAATGAATAAATAGATCCCCCAAAGTTTGAACATTTATTTTTATCTCTATCTTCTATACTACTTTACAGACAAATTTTAAATGCAAACTACTGAAAAGCAGGTTTATGTTAATACTGTTAGAATGTATAGCTCAAGATAAATACTGAACAATGTTCTCGAAGCTTTAGTCGACATTCAAAGTACAAACATTTAAAAGGGGAGATCTATTATCAAATCAATGAAATTAATGTTGGGAGGTGAAATGTTTAGGCGTTATTTTCTTTTTTGGATCAGCATGGTCTTTAAAAATGTGCTTGAATTTAAAACAAATTAAAATAAAAAATGAGGCGACTTTAAGCTTTGCAATTTCCATAACAACCGACCAATACTCCACGGAGTCTGTCAAATACAACGTACTGATTATGTAGGAGCTTGCTCAATTTTAGAGGATTTTTTTTTTCATAGAAATGCACAAATTACAAACGAAATGTTACTAAATAGTTACCGTTATCGGGATGGATTTATTGAAGGCTTTCAATTTTGTTTAGTTTAACCCGTCTGAGTTTTTTAAGAGAATAAAACATTTTGTTTCTTATACTTAATCTTTCATGAAAGGAACAGAGCTCGATATGGATCATGTTTCTATAATTAAGGATAATACGCTGTAGTATTTATTTTCATAAACTATTTTTGAAATTAGTTCAATATCCTGTTACAATGTTATAAAAAGCAAAGCAGAGCTCATTTTAAAAGACTGGCCACTATTAATTTTATCAAATCTCTTTCTCAGTTTGAAGTGCACTGACTGCTCAGGTCTTAATTCTGACTTCCTGCCTAACAAATATATCAGTTTTATCGTATTATATATTAAAACTTAACTTATTTGAAAGTTCGAATAGATGATCAGTAGATTAATTAATTGGGTTCCTAAACCACATATACAATAATATAAAACTCCTTTTATCGATTTTTCAAGCCTTTGCACTACTACAAAGCTACTAGTATCATGTCTTTCTGCTGTAAAAGCTAAAGTTAAAGAGATAAGAACATTTTGGTAAAAACTTATTTTGGTAGATTAACTAGCGAAATTTTAGAGACATCTAAAAAGCCCATTATTTACGCTTGCAATTGCATTTAAACAATTATACAAGTTGCATTATTATAAATCTAGTTGGTTCGTATGTGAAGAAGTTTGTAAAGTCATATCTTTATTGAACTAAATTAACATTACACGCGGGAAGGCAGCTGTACGAACAGTTATTGGTATTGGAACAAATTATAAAACTGTTTTCGCCAAGTATTTTCATTTGATAGGAAAGAGTTATTTCTGATACTTTCTCCAGATACACAGACGTACATTATTCTTGTATTTAACAGTCTATTATTCTAACTGGATGATATTCTTAATATGGATTTTTAGTTGTTTTTTACTCAATCGGTAGATACTATTCATCCCCAGGAGCTCCATTTGCAGACCTATCCGGGAGTTGGAAGGTAATTAGAGACCTATCCGGGAGTTGGAAGGTAATTAGATAGAACGAAGCAGCATGATATATATTTTCTATTATTTGACAGTGATATTATAAGTAACAAGTATAATACATAGTTTTATGACTGTATGATAACTTAATTTCATTTCTACCCATTTCAAATAAATGCTAAATAGTAGTGTTATTATATAGACAAAGTACGACGACGGATACTTATGAAGCATATATAGTTTTAAACATGGTTAATTATAGGGTCTACTTTAATTCGGAAAGTCAACAGTTTGGTCCGAAGTCGGGCCACGAAATGGAAAAGTGGGCCTTTCGGCACCCAACTGTTTAAACCAATTAACCAATGGTCTAGGGGGCTACCCCTATGAAACTAGCCTAATACGTTAGGAACCGATTAATAAATCTCTTTGATTATAACTGATTGTCAAAAATTTATATATAAATTTAAAAGAGACTTTTTGATAAACCAAATATGAGTATATATATAAAACAAATTCAAATGGATCAAAAATTTACAGTCAGCGTTTCCGTTGGGCTTAAATGATAATATATATTAAGAAGGTAATAACTTTAAAAACTCTGATATTGATATCTTTTCTATTTAAAACATTAGAAAACGTAAATCTGGATTTCATGGAATAAGACGCAATGGTAATATTAAGCGCAAATCTTGAGTCAATGTGTCTATTGCAGACCTTGATTTAATTCTTTCAAATTCTGAAAGACACACATTGCTTTTTCGTCTCATGTTTTTTTGGGGGTTTTTTGTTCAGTCTCTTTAAAACTAGACAAGGAAGCGGACCAGTATGTTATTTATACAGATCCGTTTTACACTTATTATATCTTATTCAAAGTTATACACAACATATTTTCCGTCCACATATCGATACTCAGTCTGATAACGACAGACATTTCCTGAAGATATGTTTTATGAATTGGCTTCATCGATGTACCTCGTATATTTTGGGATAAACGTGTCACTGATTCTGTGCCTGAATATTTCAGTAACTCCGAAGTTCCGTTTATCTGTTATAAATATCAAACACCTATAAGAAATATTATATTCAATTTTAACTTTATCATACCTCTAGATGGGAGTCGGTCTGAATGATTTAAAGAGGGTTGTAAAGGCTGGATTCTCAAACATTTTAAATCTTCACCCTTTCAAGCCCAAATATTATATTGAACTGCTGGCACTTGAATTAAACGCGTTAATATGTAAATAACCATCTGTGCACTTGCTTGGGTGCATACTTTAATTCTTTATGTAAGGAAGCCAACCAGTTTGCTTTTAGAAGATGTGCACTTCTACTGAGCTGACCGTATTAAAATATATTGCCCGGAGGGCACCTGGTATCTTCCTCCACCATCAAAAGCTTAAAAGACGTTATATGGTAAGTAAACAATTCGTTGTGACGTCGAAAGAAAGAAGTTAAGGGATATATTTCCCGAAAGCACATAGCACCACAGACACAGCCAAAGAGACATGCATGGCAAAGTAGGCCCACAACAAAAAGAAGCTGTAACGGAAAATGTTGTAGACGGGCTGCTTAAAAAAATCGAACAATAAGTACTTTATAAATATATGCAAAATACAGAAAATGGGGGTTGGTGGTAAAAGATTGATAAAAGGGTCGGGTGTTCGGGGAAGACTGAGCAAGGGTGAATATTCAACAGGGAAAACCACGTTCCTTAAACGCGGTATTTCCTACAACGTCGCAGACACGCACATACTAAAGACAAACACACATACACACACACCCACACATCTTACATACACAGGTATAAAAACAGACGAGTAAGAACAAACAACACTGTGGGTCACCACCCATGACAAGCAAGCGTAGATACACATACACACTGACAAACTTAAACCAAAAATTCTAAGTTAAAAAGGGACATAATTCTATCAATATTCAAATCAGAGTTGTGGGGACTGTTTCTCCTGGTGAAGCCTTTGATGGTAAATAAATATTTTAAGTTTCAAGTCAATAGATTTGATAGTAACAGAGATATTTGACTTTATCAAAAACTTTAACCAAAAATTCTAAATTAAAAAGGGGCATAATTCTGTTAAAATTCAAATCAGAGTAATGAAAATTGTTTTTTTTCCTGGTGTAGACTTCAATAGTAAATAACTATTTTAGGTTTCAAGTCAATAGCTTTGATAGTAACAAAGATATTTGTCTTTATCAAAAACTTTAACCAGAAATTCTAAGTTAAAAAGGGGCATAATTCTATCAAAATTCAAATTAGAGTTATTAGAGATTATTTCTCCTGGTGTAGACTTTGATAATAAATATCTTTTATAAGTTTCAAGTCAATAGCTTTGATAGTAACAGAGATATTTGACTTTATTAAAAACTTTAACCAACGGCGACGCTGACGCCGAAGCGAATGCAATAGCTCTACTTTTTCTTCGAAAAGTCGAGCTAAAAACAGGCACATCCGAATTTATATCACCTACCGCATAGTGATGATATAATAACTCAAACCGTATTGCCGTTATAAACTCTTTTTCCTACCGCGCATAATATAATCAAATTATGTTGAGACGGTCCCCTTGAAAAATATATCGTCTTAGGTGTCCACAGTCCACGTAGACTTAATTCGCAAATGTCTATTAGCAAAATTAGTAGGTCAAAAGTTAGAGCAAGTTTGCTCGTGGTCAATAGATGTACCCTGTACTATACTATACTATACTATACTATACTATACTATACTATACTATACCTATGTGCAGTATCTTAGATTAATAGACCTATGTACATAAATTATTTTGTATTGTATTATTTGGTACTGAGTTGATCAAGATCCGAAATCCTTAAGACAAAAATAATCTTCAATCAATTACTTGAAAATATTAATACCTATAAAAATCAAACTACTTGTGACTTTTAGAGAAAGTAAATACTGTTTGAGATCAGTTATTTGAAGGTCGTGATTAAAACTAACTAATGAACTGTTTAACTGTTGAACTGTTTCAAGTCAATAGATTTGACAGTAACAGAGATATCTGATTTTAAACCAAAGTTTGACATTGACCTTGTCTCGATGTGGTGGACATTTGTGCAATGTTTCTTTAAAATCCCTCAAACAGATCAAGAGTTACAGAGCGGACACGAAACAAAGTCATACTTGACACCTAAGTGTGACATTGACTTTAAAGCGAGCCACCTGATACAGGCGCTGTGCACGTCGACTTGATGTGGAGAACATTTGTCAAGTTTGTTTAAAATCCTTTAAGGAGTCCACGAGTCGGCAGGAAATTGCTAACGGACAGACGGACACACAGACAGACAGACAGACGGCCAGATGAACACCTGTGGTATCCTAAAATAGGTCTCCTCGGGCGTATAATAACAACAAAGGAATGGAGACATAAGTTATTACGTTTTCCACAGATTTCACAATGATTTACCTACTGACCTACATTTTGATCCCAGCTGACCCAGTTTAGATTTTTCATGTCGGACGACGACGATGGAATACGGATACATTGCGATCAGACTAGCTCATCTTTTCAACTTTGTCGCAGATCTATGCGGAACTTATAATATTAAAGAACATTTCAGAAAGGTGTTATGACGCTCGATCAAATACCCTTTGCTATATGAATAATAGAACATTTCTCTGGTGAACAGACGGGCGGAAAGACAAATCCAGATCTTATGTTGTTCGGTGACATAATAAGCCAGACCTTACCATCATTACAGGAATGTTTTCCTACCAAACATAAATTAAAATTATCATGTTGACACGGTCCCCTTGAAAAATCGATCGTCTTAGGTGTTCACAGTCCACATAGCCTTAATTCGCAAATGTCTATTAGTGGACACAATTTACTGATCACGGTAAATTATCTGATGAAGGTAAGCGGATGTAGGATAAACTGCTCTCAGATTATACTAGACTACGGTTCTCTGAATTAAGGTCAATGTAATCTTGATACTCACTTATTTTATGTAAATGTCATTTACCAGTATGCTTCACAATATCATCTGTATATTGATGACTCATTGGTAAGCCTGTCGTAGTTTGAGACATCATGCACTCAATAACTTTTTTATATGCTATGGTTTTCTAGAAGTATATATCACAAATACTAATAAATAGGATGTTAACATTATTCTATAGTCTGAGTGATTTTAGGTTATCCATGACCTTCGTTTTTGTTCTTTGTGATACATGAAACTGCTGAAATCGTCCAGGATGTTTTAGATATGAAACTGTCTGAAGACAAATGGAACCTACGCAAGATCTTATAAATAAAGTTTCCTTAATACTTTAATTGTAATTGTAATGATCATAGGTAAAAGAAGTGAAGATAAATGATCAATAATATAATGCTTTCTATTTACATAATAACATAATGATTAAAGCAAACTGTGCAACAAGATCTTATCCCTGGTGTGCATTCAAACAATTACTTAGTTTAAATAAGTATAGTTTACGTTTAAGTTTTGTAATCATAAATGCTCATGTAAAATTGACAAATTTCCGATTAGTCGTGCTTTTCCCAGTCATTTATTTAATTTCTCACAGAACGAAGTCCCAAATTTCTAAAAACGGTAAGCCGAAATACACTCATTGTGTCTTGTAAAGTTTCTAGTTTATGTCAAACAAAGCAATAAAAGATAACAAAAAGGTATACTGTGTTGATCCTTTCAAAGTTAGACGTTTGACGGTTGAAAATGCAAAACACTTTTTGTGTTTACACTTAAAAAGCAGATTAACACTCTTTACATTGCAAAATGGAACAGATGTGACGAGAAAAGTGAGGAATACATCATTTTTATATTGCAGTACAGAACAGATATGATAAGAAAAGTGAGGGATACAGCACTTCTTTTATGTGCCACATGTTTGACAATTTGGCTGTATCTTTTTGGAACAGTTAGCCTGTCTGTTACAGATAAGTTGTATGTTCAGCCGCTGTGTCATTCCCCTGAGTTGAGTAAGTATTCAAGTACTAATCATTTTAAAAATGACTTACTTTACTGATTGCCATTTTGAATGTCCTTTTTATCCCCTTGTTCTTCTGCTGTCTACAGAATTGTATATCGCCATTCAAATTTTCTTACTTATTTGAAAAGTGTGATGAGCATTTTGTGTTTAAAATAGTGTACCTTTTTAGCAATACATGTTTTAGGGATTCATCTGGTGGCTTATTTTCAGTGTTTTGTAACATTAAAGCATGATGTGGATAAAGAGTGAGGTTTTGCACGCAATTAACCTGTTAAAGCTCCTATACCCTCCTACCTACTTACCTACCTACCAACCTAGCTACCTACCTATCTATCTACCTACCTACTTACCTACCTATAAACATAACTACATACATAAACTTGATATGTTTTACTTTTAAAACCAAGCTTTCCTTTATTTGATCCTTGTTCTTGTTTGCTTGTTGTATTTCCTTCTTCCAAAGAATCTTCTTGTAGATTTGATCAACTATCACAAAAGCAGTATTTATACAGCTGTTTATACAGCTGATTTCTTCAAGCTTGGACAAAGTCCTCTAATATTTGTCGATCAGCTGGACTTATAGAGAGTAATCAGATTTGTATATGCTCCGCGTAGGCTGTAATTTGACTGGCTTTGAGGTGTACCTTTTTTGTTTGTTTAGTCGTATTTGTCTTACATTATCTATTTATTTTAGTATATTTATTTTCTAGTCCGTAGTTAAAGTAATGTAGGTTTTGCTTTCTGTACGAACGTGACTACTGGTAAGGATCTTTGTGTGATATTATTTTGATCAAATGTCAAACCGTCTACATAGAAATCCTGTGCTCTTTGTGTGTAGTCTATATAACGAAAAAGCATTTTTTTCGAAAGGAATACGAAATACGAATTATGTATAGATGTTATTTATACTAAAGTTGAAATTCCAGCCAATGTAAAAAAACAAAGACAAATATCAAACAGGGAATGTCACGTACCAAAATCGCAGCCTCCCCAAAACGAAACCTACGTGCACACCACAAACACACACACATGCACACACACAAAGCCAACACACGAGGACAAAACAACCATTTTATCGTTTTTTACCAGAGCCATGAAATCAATGTAGAAAGGCACACATTAGATTTTGTGCTGAAGCAGCGTAATTTCTTCTATTTTATCCATCATAAGCTATTTAAAGACCTTCTATGCTTATTTTTTATTACACTATACTAAGTGAGATACCAAAAGTATAATATCGCTTTATATCAAACCCTCGGCGTAGCGTAAAAAAACACAGCAAAAATAGAGATATAATGACAAGACTTAGTGGACTTAATTTAGATAAAATCTGTGAAAAAGAAAAATACTTTCTAAACATACAACGCAATTAAGCAAATTATAAACAATACCGGACTTAGCTTGATTGAGATTGTTTATGTATAGTAGAAAAAGGTACAACAACATCTCTCTGACCTCGGCTAGAGTGGATTTCTTTTACAATGAAAATAAATGTTTTTCATGAACCCAAACAAAACAGAAAATATAAATACACCGACTTCTAGTAAAAAGATACGTTTTACAGCCACAAAACGGCATTTTAGACCCTTGTTGCGATATTTACTGAAATCTATGAAGATATCCTTTGTAACACCTCTTGCATACTGTGAAGCACTATCTAAAGGTTTTGAATGCTTCAGAGATTATAAACAAACTTTACATAAAAAATCGGGTGTTGAAATATTGCGTTGCATCGCATGCGCAGTAAATATTTCATCATACTAGAAATTTACTGTTTGATATTTTATTCAATTATCAAAGTGTGCCTATTTTTGTATGTTACTAACATCTTAAAAGAATTATCGTAGCTTTACTGAAACTGGAAATTATATAAAGAATCAAATACTCATGAATAAGTTTTAAACAAGTAGCACTTTCTAAATATATTGTACATGTGACATTTCTATGTTAATAACGCATACCTAGATGCATCGCTTTACGCTGCATCGGAGAAAGGTCACAAAATAACGCGATAAATAAAGCGTAGGAATCTCAGTTAGTAACTTTACATTTTGAACGAAATCAAATTAATTTGTGTACATAATGTTAATCATATACTCATCCATACATACACTGCTATGGAATAGTTTGTTATTTGAACATGTCTATTCGAAATGAACATTCAGTCTTATTTTCAAATTCTTTCGATTTCTACATTACATTAATTTTCCTGTCCACCAGAACATTTAGATAATTTAGTAGCTAACTTATAATTATGTATCTAGTTTTAATATTTACATACATTTTTATATACGCAGCAAAAGCTTTACAGCAGACATTGTGACAGGAAAGGCCGTACCGGCGACAGCAACCATCAGAACAAATCAACACCCTTTACAATATTTACAAATTTATTTACATAAGATGATTATTTACAATGAATAGATATGAAAAGAAAAAAAACTGATTAGAAGAAAGAAAAAAAAAAGAAAGTTCAGTATCTCTAGATACAAAAGTTCTTATAGTCCATTCTAATCTGACGTGACACAGGTCTTTAATGTAATTGTGAACTTTAAGTAGCACAAACAAAACATAGCTTCTAAATTCAAAATACAGTCCCTTTAAACCGTGAATACGTTGATTCCGTATTGGCTCCCTATGGTGGTAGGTGATTGCATCCCTGAGCTGACTTCAGAGGATAACAAAAATCATCGTCTTTGCGGTTTACGGCACAACCATGGGACGAAAGCTCTGCGCTGGGAATATCACATCCAGGCGAGTGAAGACAAGTGAACCTCGGGCATTGTACTTCCGGGTTATGACATCACCAGGTAAAATCGTCTGGCGGAAGAAGCTAAAATATATAACATATGGTAAGCACCATAGCAAAACAAATAAGTCAGGGCATAAAACTGCTCCTTTGGGTATACCATACCTCCGTAGGCTCCCATAAATAATACGTGCTACTTATACAAAATATATGTGCTACTAAGTTCAAACGTCACATGATTAAAATACGTCACTTATTACTTCCATTATTACAAAGATTACTTACTTAAAAGACTAAAGTTAAAGTATGAAAAAGATATGAAAAGTTTATGATGAAACATTATAGTAATGGAAATGATAAACTGCAGCCATTATTTACAACTACAAATTAACAAAATTCAATATAAATCAAACGTTATATGAGAGTTGGCATCCATATAATGTCTAATGCCATACATTAAAACGGACATTGTATGTGTATGCAATAGACTGTCACACAATTACAAATTACAATAATATATTACATACATGGTGCTAGACTTGCCATATAGATTTATACATAACCATACAATGCAGTAATGGCGTTCCATAATTAACAAAATGTTTGACATAAGTTTTTGAAACAAAGTACTTTATAAATATCATGTTACAAATTTCAGTACAAATTTTACATCTTATATAAATGAAACATTTTAGATTCCTCTTTCTAAATAATTTACAAAAGTCTGAAAAATTTAATAAATTATCCTAACATACCGAAACTAGCCAAAATCATGTGCCGAAAAGTAAATGTTACAGAATTCTGTAGAATGAACAAAAATTTACCAAATAAAAATCGTAATGCAAAAATCATACAAAAATCTAACAAATAAATTTCTTACCTCGATCGAGCATAAATTTCTAGCAAGAAAATAATTCAGACATAGATTCGTCTATAAAGTCGTAAGGTGGTGTGCGCAAGGCATATCTAGTCCAGTCTATTTAAAGGATAATGTCCCGCCAAATACTAAATTTCATGGGATTCACGGCTAAGCCGTGAGCTATGACTATTGTCATTTTCACGGGATTCACGATATAGCCGGGAAATCTAACTACTTTGGCGCGAATTTAAATTGACAATTTGAGGCCCATTATAGTGGTTTTGGGGATAAAAACATAAATTACTGAAGTTTATAAAATATCAACTTTCTTATTACTGAACAGAATTTAATGAAATTTACATGGAAATTTAAGTTATGAAATACAGAAAAACATGAGAGGTATTTCATGCGTGAAATCTGACATTTACCTCAATAACTCAAAAATTTACAAAAAGATGATGCAATACCTGCATTTACACTACAGATAAAATAAGGCCCGTATGTCAATTTGTGACAGACATTACTGGGAAATATTTGAACCTTCCGGACAAATAGCATGAAACTTCGTCCCTATTTAGAAATATGTTTTAGAATACAAGGAAATAGTTGTTTCTTCCTCAACAAAAAGAAGAAACATACATTTTCATTTTTGTCGTGTTGAGCGACCTGTGAAGTTTTCACTTTTCTCTATTTTACATTCCTTTTAACATGTACATGTAAATAAATGTTGCTCGGGAATATTGTCTCCTTCTGCACCAAGCGAAAGACATCTCGCCTTCATTTAGAAATGTGTCTTTGAAGGTAATTTATGCAATTCATTTTGTTCACTTAACTTGAATTTTCTAAGGACATTAGCTTTGGAAGTTTACTGCGCGTCTACGTTCATTACGTTTGAGTACGTCTTTGTATCACTTACGCTAATAAAACAGTTGAAAACACAGCGCATTATTCTGCATATCTCATGATATTATTTGTGCCGTGACAAAAATTGGAATAAATCTATTAAAATTAAGCAGAAGAGAGGCCCAGAAATTTGTAATTGCAAGCTATTTGCAGAAAATTACATACGGTGAAAATATATTGGGAACGGGATGTTAAATACAGAAGACTTCATGCGAAATCTTACAATTTAGATATAAGATTTTCAGGCGCACAAGAAAGAAAGTATCCCGACTACATCGCCGGAAAATGCCCTTGAAGCTTACCCGGACAACAGTGTAAGTAGCAACCGGAGCGCAAGTGCAGATACAAAATTAAGTTTCATAACCCAAGTAATTTAGATTTTTCTACATTCAGTGCCAATATTTAGGCTGCCGGATATGTTTGGATTCTTCTGAGTGTGTAGCGTGCATCTGCACTCATCATTTATTGGCACTGACAAGTACCTGGACGTCGTAGAAACGATTTTGTTAGAATTAGGGGACCACCAGCTAAAATATCGAAGAAAGGACACCTCCTGTCCGGTTGACTTCCGGTCCCCAGTACGGAGTTATCTACATCTTTTAGATAGATCCTTTGGAAGCATAGAATGCAACCAAGAAAATGATAGCAGACTCGGTTTGATAGAGTCTGTTCATGAGAGGTAAAAGAAAATGCAAAATACAAAATATGTCACGCCCCTAGCATTACTGCACTTCCAGGTATTTACGACCCTAAAACAATTTGGGAAGCTTGGGATTATTTGTATAATTGTAAAAGAGAATGCAGACATATCTTTGGTTTTTCTTTAAACTAACCAGAAGAACAACATTAATTTAAAGATCGACGATAAATTGCTGAACTTTCTTGAAAAGAGGATCACCAACTACCCCGGGCTGTTACAAGTACTATTGAGACATACACAAAATAACACCAGACGCCTATATGAAACGCCAAAATCTTTGCAGAAATATGAAGCCAAGTACACATGCTTTAAACAAAAAAGAATTTTCAACGATCCTATCCGAATTTTGTTTTATCGAAGTTGCCGCGAAATAAGAGTTCAATATCTCAAAAGGAAATTCCAATGATAAAACTCGCGCATTATTCTTCACTTCTTAAGTACTTGGACTTTTATTTAAAAAAGTCTACATTTCAGCATAACCATAAGAACAGTAGCTTTAAAATCTTTTACAAATCTTTCTTATCATAAGAGTTGTGAGTAGGTCTGATAACATTACTTTTTCTAAAATCATATCAGAATTATGGCCATTTTACTTAGAAAATTGGTATGTCAAAAGCATTTTGTTAATCAAAACAAATGTGGGGAAGCCATTTAGCTGACATACAGAGGTCGGTGGTTCTACCTAGGTGCCCGATCGTGATAAAGAAGTGCACGGAGGGGCATATGGGGTCTTCCTCCACCATTAAAGCTGGAAAGTTACCATATGACCCGTAATTGTATCGGTGCGACGTTAAACCCAACAAAATGATAATAATAATAAAAAGTAGAAAAGATAAGATCCAGGGAAAGGATCGAATACGAATAGCCACTTTCCTTGTCGAATAATATTTATACAGTCGAACTTCGATGCTTTGAACTCGAGGGTCCCGTGGAAATAAGTTCGAGTTTTCAGTTGTTCGAGCCATCCAAATGGGGGCCATTTTGATTTTGAGAATTCGAGGGCATGATGTGTTACAAATCTTACATCGTAATATATTGTTATATTGTACCTAAATGTGTGTATGATACAGTTGTAAAGTAACGAACGCTAAAATAGGCTTTCTTATTCATTTTAAAATATGACATAGATACGAAAAAACACAGATAAAAAACTAATATAATTAAAAGAATTTGGTGAAGACAGCTCAGAAAGAAAATTTAAAAAATACGCACGCGCCGGTTAAAGGAGAAGTTTGGCGAATGTCAGGCAGAGGTGTGAAAAAAATTTTGTAAACACAAGCCGTTGCGGCGATAAATTGCCTATTCGACTGAATAGGTGTAATTATCACTTTTATTGAGCCGAAGGGACCACCAAATGAGTTCGAGAGTTTGAATTTTCGAAATTCGAGCGATCCGAGATAGAACTATATAGAAAAAAGAAGGAATAAATTCGGGACCGGGCGAAGAGTTCGAGCGATCCCAGGTGTTCGAAAGATCCGAGTTCGAGCTACTGAAGTTTAACTGTATAAAACATCTTTTTGTAAACAAATGTTGTGGTACAATCCGATTGAATTCGTAAAGAATAAATATTTTCTGAAATAATCCAATCCAATAAATTGTTTTGTGTGTGTGTGTGTGTGTGTGTGTGTGTGTGTGTGTGTGTGTGCGTGTGTGTGTGTGTGTGTGTGTGTATGTGTGTGTGTGTGTTTAAAGCCGTAGGAAGCCTTTGTATCCCTCCAGATTAACTTATTTTATATCGTCGTGACCATTATCTGAATCATCAAACATGATAATTATGTAAGTGTTAGCGATATTGTTAGACAGCTGCTGTATCTCTTGCAAATGGCTCACATGAATATTATCTAGACCAGTGCTAGTCAAGCGCGAGCTGTATTATGTATACCCAGTTACTTTAATACAAAATCCTAGTGACATAATCTATTATGAATACATCGAATTGCTCTCTGATGAGCATTGAAAAGTTATTTTTTTAAGATGATAAATGCAATATATTTTTCTAGGCATCCTGTTTTAGGTATGCTTATTTATGCATTTGGTGAAGTGCAGTTCAATCTAAATAATAGAAGCAAGTCATGATATCTTTATTTTGAAACTTTCCCTGTACTGAACAAATCTGATAGGAAAGGTAACAACAGGATGATACAAAATCCCTGTCATTTAATGTTAGTTTTAATATAATCTTTCGAAATGAGGTAAGTACTAGTGATATCACATGTTTCTTACTTTATGTAATAACACTCTAAGCATTGTTTATCATATACTTATTATGTAGTAAAAAGAATTGCCACAAATGAAAATGATTATTATTACAATCATTGCAGTTAATATATATATGTGTTAGGATTAATGTATACTTCATTACATTTAACCATCTTTTAGGAGCATTTCAATACTGTATGTAATATTTTCATGTAGTAGCATTTTCAATATTAGATGTGTTTTTATGTAGCTTCATCCTACAACATAGATACTGAGATTCTTCCCTGGGAGATTGTTGAGAATAATGTAAGAAATGTACAGCTTGGAGGACGCTTTACACCTAAAGACTGCATATCTATGTGGAAGGTCGCAATCATCATTCCTTACAGGGACAGAGAAAATCATCTAAAGGTGTTCTTGAGAAATATCCATCCGTTTTTACAACAACAAAAACTTGAGTATGGAATATTCGTTATCGAAATGGTGAGAACACATCTTTATAACATTTTTAAAAGTTATCTATGTATAATATCTACGAAGAATGTAGCATTTTAACATAATAACAATGCCTTTACCTAATAGGAGGCTTATTAACGTATTGTATGTTTTGTTTTCCGATTTTGCTAAAGTAAAATATATGTGATATTGGAATTCTTAAAAAGAAACTTGACATATACAGAAAATATTGTTTTTTGTAAATGCTAGTAAATTCAGTATCTTGTTTTTATAATATTTCACATAGTTATCGTTCAGTTGCCACACTAAAATATCAAATATTACTTATTCATTAATTTATTTGAATAAGTAAAACTTTTTTTCTGTGTATGATAACACAGTTATCTTCACGCAATTTCAAAAACAAAACACTAAATTTTCGAACGTCGTTAACGGCCATTGGTTTCCAACAGTATCTATCAATTGTTTTCTTTGCGAGATGCCAAGAGGATGTTCACGGGTAAGCGATGCATAGCAAACCCCGTTTCAGTTTCAAACAGTTGTCATAGTGGTAGTGATAACACACACTTTTAGATTCAAACATTTGTGTTCATCATTATGCTATGACAAATATTGTCAGGGATTTTTAAGCTTCAATGGTGCATAATAATTTTAGAAACATTCAAAAAGGAGAAAAATGCAAAACCCCGTAACAATTGTATCTGCTTTAGATTTTCTAACAGACCAGTGAATGAGCTCCTGAGAGGCAATAAAACTTTTTCAACATACATGTTTATTGAGTTCAGCCGCCTAATGTAAATTATTTCCAAGCTTTTTTTAAAAATAAGCAGTAAATAATTTTTAAACTTTGATCCATTACGAGCGTTTTGCAAAAGGTTCTGTCACTAATTGGCTTCCGTAGTTTTATCCCATGTATTAAAAACTTAATTACACTTGTATGGTGTGTCCAATGACTAACGACATCCGTTTATTTCTTGCAAAATGCGTTTGAAATGAACGATTATTTCAATTTGAAAGGCATGCAGTCATGCACACTAACCAATTTATGAGCCACATTTTAAAATGGACCAAAAGACTGAAATTCGAAGACATATCAAATGCCGCAGTAGGCTTTATGTAGATTCTCAGCAGATATTGGATTTTTGTGTGATATATATGGACCTCATGCCACTTCAATGCGCGCAGGTATTAGGTGTTTTAAAGCTTTAAAAGCTAGGAAATTATCTGTCGAAGATGAGACCCGTTCTGGTTGGCTTTAAACCTCTGGTACCTAAAATGGCTGCTGTTAAAGCTGTGGTCGAACAGGATGCTCGATTGTTAGTAAAATATTATAATGGCATGTCAGACGGAAGTGTGCACAAAAATTCTCAAAAAGCGTTTGGAGCTCAGAAAGGTTTGCGCTAGGTAGATACATCATTTTCCCACTTAGGAGCAAAAAAAACAACTCCTTAAATGTGCTTTTGAAAACACACAAAGGCTGTGATAATAGGGTTATTTCTTGATAACAGGTGACGAAACCTGGGTACACATGTCTTAGCCCCAGAGAAAGGTTGATACTAAGCAGTGGAAGCGGAAATATAAAAAGCACCCCTGTATTGCCAAGAGGACAACAAGTTCGAAAAAGATGTTGTACGCAATTTTCTTCTCGTGAGCAGTCCACTTTGTATATCTGGTCATGCAGTCACTGGACGATTCTATAAAAATTCTGTACTGAAGAAAGTGAAAAAAACTTTTACAATAAGAAACATCCAAGCAAAGGATGGTCGCAAGTGCGGGGTCGTTAAGCTGAAATGTTGGAAATTGTTAACCATTCGCCTTATTTACCTTACCTGAATCGTCTCTGTGTTTCTTTACATTTAAAGACTTCAGAACATACTTTCTGGAAAGAAATAGAAGTCCAAAAGTTATCTTGGGCACGCCATTTATCAGTGTCTCAGATATCAAAAGCAGACTGTTTTTCTGCTTTTCGCGATTGGGTACAAAGTTTTTAAAATGTGGGGAAATACTTTGAAGGTTTGTAATAATTTTGAATAAACGCTGCACTTAAGAAATCCTAACCAAATGACAGAACGTTATGCAGGACACTCGTTTTTTAGTGTCTAATCTCCATTGTGTCTCAATTGTGTCTCATGAAGTGACAAATCTTCGTTCATAGCCGCCTTACACAGATTTCAACAGAGGACTCTTAATGAATGCCGGGTTTAAAGAGTCATCGGAGCTACTGAATTACAACTGTTTCATTTTTCACGACGTCGATCTTCTTCCTGAAGCCGTTGGAAATGATTATAAATGCAGTGATTACCCTAAACATATGGCATCTGCTGTTGATACAAGAAATTACACGTAAGTATCTGTATTAATGGAAATAATGATGCTGATATAACAACAAGACCACAATCTTACTCGAAGATACTGTACGATAAGTTTTAATGAAATGTAAATTTAGCAAAAGTTCTAACATTCAATCGACTTTAGGTGAATGGCACCGACAGAAAATATCAGTTAGAATGTAGGAAATAGTTCTTTCTCGCTGTCCAATAGGTCATACCAGTTTTGTTTATTCTGAAAAAGAAGATCAACAGGATAGAATATCATGTCAAGCACCACTTACTCATTATATATAACATAGTAGTTATTTTAAAGTGCCATCTTAGAAAGAGTTGTTTGAAATTGTTTTGGGGGACGTTATTTATCCTTTTTAAAACAGACGGAAATCTGTCTTAAAACTTTAACATAACAATTATAATATTGCTGTCATTGCAATTGATATCTTAGACACATTGTATGTTTTTACATTAATGATATTAAGCAATGATTTTTGAAGTTACTTTAGATGACTACAACATTTCAACGCAGTTGTACTTTATTGAGATAAATAAGAAAAATAAAATATCGTTATTAGTGAAATTTTACTAGTACTCAGATACTCAGTAATAGTCGTATATATGTAGGAAAACATACGCATATATGTTTATTCATAATAAATATTTAATAGTTTCTTAATAGCATAATGTATTTAAAACATCTATTATGTTTTCAAGAAATAGTTTAACTATTCACTGCATTCAAATAATCCCAATGAAACTCACAAAACGTTTTTATTTCTTTCAAATAAGACTGCCACCAAATTTTAATTGTATATCAAAAGCCTCATAAAAGGCGAATTGAAATAAGACAGAAAAGACAAAATTTTGTTCTTTTTAGGAGAAATCACTTGTGCACTATCTTAGTCTATGCATACAATATCAAGTGAGTGGGCTAACAACAGAAAGTAGTAGTGACCCCAGAAATATCATTTTTATTACTTAAATGATATTATAAAAACATATCAAGGCTGCATCTATAGTGGTTCAGATATAGACCCTATTTGTATAAATACAACAAAGCGAGAAAAATTGCAACGGTTTCAGTATACTAGGTCGAGTGGTATTTGTGGAAGAATACTAGTATCATAGGTTACAACGGACATCATATGACCGCAGTTACAACTACTCCTTCTGGCTCTTAAAGGCAAAGCAAATCTCCTATATAAGTGACCCCCACCCCCCTCCAAATGCCAGACATTTTAATCCCCAATAAGTAGGATCCTGTCTGGTCCAGTCTGATAAGGGTCCATAAACCTCATGTACACTTGACATGTGGTCTATGTCACAGGATCATAAATTTTATTGATGTAAAGATAATTGGTTATTCCCTGTGTTTTGAATTTTATTGACTGATATGCAGCTTTTTCAGAATATAGGCAAATTATTTTAGATGACAATATACTAATTATAATTGCTCTGACAGTCAAGTTGAGTAATGTCCTAACCAGTTAAATTATAACTGTACAGCAAAGCGAATCTCACAGTTTTAGAAAGCTCTCACCTTTATTTGATGAAGAAGAAAATAATTATTTAAAACCTAATAAGAGAAATAATTTTTTATTCAATTATTATGATCTTTTTTATCTAAGTAAACAAATAAAAAAAAAAAACAGAAAAAAAATATCGTTGCTGGATTTTATTAGAAATTGAAGAAGCATTCAGTTGCATTTTTGATGAATAAAAAAGAAATAAAGACAGAAGGAATTAATATATTAAAAATGCATTTGGGAATATATAGCTCCGTGTGTGTTGTGTAAATACATTTTCTTTTATTTATAATAAAATCCAGCAATAATGAGATATCATTATTCAAAATACACAATGATTTATTATTTATAAAAGATGTCTGAATGCATTTTCTTTTATTTCTAATATAAATCCAACAGCAATGAGACATTATTGTAATAAAAAAGAGAAAAGTGGAAACTTCACAGGTCGCTCAACACAACAAAAACGAAAATGTTGCAGGTTCGGTTTGATTGAGCCTGTTCATGGACGGTAGTGGAAATGCATGCTACCGTCCACGCCCTCTAGCCCCGGGTTGAGCAGAACTCAACATTTACCCATGCTAAAAGTACAAAAAGCAATTTAGAGACATCCGCAGATGTATTCAAACGGCGGTGAACATAGAACCTTCAATGATCCACGTGCTGAGGCGTGTAATTCCATGAAGAGCGGCGTTTGGTCCCCAGATAAAGTAAAGGTTTTGCCCCAAACGAGAAAACAATGGGCAGAACTAATCATACTGGAATTTAGGAAGGGGATCTGAGGTTATGAAGACTGCGTATTACAGGAACTGTCAAAAGACAAAATTCAAAAGCAGGCACCATATCCAAGAGGTGATTATACAATACCCAAGGTTATAAAAGCGGGAGTATTGGAACCACCCAGGCCGAAATGGTCATGTTGAGAAACTAAACAGTATCAATAAGACGACATAAAAGTCGTGCTGAACGATCTGAGAAGATCGAAATATAACAGCCCTGATTGAATGTACGGGGAGACTTTTTACGGCCGCCAAACGGCACAAACAACGCTGCTGTGATAATAAAATAGAGAAAAGTGGAAACTTCACAGGTCGCTCAACACGACAAAACGAAAATGTTGCAGGCTCGGTTTGATTGATTTATGCAAAAAAAACTGTTGTATCTATTACTTTGGGGGGGGGTTGTTGTTTTTTTTTTGCCCTAATTTAATCAGGCTTTGTAAATTCATTATAAAGGTGAGAACTGGTTTTCTATAAAGGTGAAAAATATCACATGCAATTTATGTACTGCTCACAGTAGCTTATTGTGATAAACAGAAGCAAGTCTATCGGTAGTCCAGTCTTGTACTCTGGCACTTACCGCCAATTCGCAGACCACAAGCCACGTACCTTGCAAACCAGAATCAGTGTCTTTAAACTAGAATAGAGGTCTCCGGGGCCGATTTATTAAAGTCGCTGACTTTGAATTACTTTTCCCTTACCGATGTGATTTCAAATCCTCGTTTGGAATGTAGCATTCTTCTTATGAGGAAGTCATCCAGTTGGCATATGGAAAATCAGTGGCTCCACTGAGGTGTCCGACTACGCATGAAACAATACTCGGAGGGCACGTGGACGAGAAAGTGGACCAGTAGTACGTTAATTTTAACAGATCCTTTTCACACTGTTCCATATCTTATTCAACACAACACGTTCAAATAAATTTTCCGAAGGTAAAAAAGAACTCAGAATATTTCAAATGCCGGTCATGTCATCACTGGGAATTTTGATATTATTAAAGACAATCGTATTTGTAATTTATTGATAAAAGAGCCAAATACAGATTACATTTAAATATTCATTTTTATGCCTGTCGTGGTCAGATGGCTGAATCCGTTTGTGTTAAATGGTGTTGTCGTAAAAATTCTGATCCTAATGCATTAACATCATGGAAAAGAAATATTATTAACATTGTCGATTCTCATATAATTTTTTATAAAACAGATTAAAACCTACTTCTACCTAAATCAAAGTTTACTTCAAGACATCTGAAAAAAGAAATCCAAGAATTTCATTCCAGTATGTCTTTGGTCCAGCTGACAAGGCAGCCAACAAGATTTTCATCATATTATTATCATCATATTGCTATGAGAGAGACTTTATATCGAGCATTTCTTCAGATACGCAGGTAGATATTATTACTGCATATAATAGTATATCACTCTACGTAGATGATATTTATTAACATGGATTTTTTTTTTTTTTTTTTTTTTTTTTTGGTCAATTGATTGGATACTCTTTACTCCACGGGAGCTCCAGTTTAAATAAAACTAATTATTCGAAAACGGCTGTGTCATATTTTAAATTTACATCTCATCTCTCTATTAATGACAATATTACACATAGCAAAATCTATGACATGAGGGATGACCTTGTGCTTAGTGTGACGCCCAGGTATTTAGCAGTTTCTATAGTTTCAGTGCTATATTTTGAAGTGTATAATTGTAGACGATGTTTTTTTTTAATAATCCTCAATACCTCGCACTTATCCGGGTGGAACTCCATTCACAAGTCCATTTTCCGACCTTCTAGGGAATGGAGATCATTTTGTAAGGATTGGGACTCAACGGAGGATTTAATCGTTGGATAGACAATAGTGTAATCTCCAAAAAGTCGTAACTTTTGATGTATACTGGGAGGTCATTTATGTAAGCTAAGAAGAGACAGGGGCCAATGACTGTTCCCTGTTGAACCCAACAAAAAGCAGGAAGTTCATCTGAGACTATCTAAGACTATTCTTACGAGAAATAACCCGCAGTTTGCTATTTGTACGGCAGTTTGTATAACATTGCACTGACTCACTCAACTGATATATTTTCAACAGATTACTTTACTTTTCTTTACTTTTTTATCGCACATCCAGAGAAGACAAAAACAAGACGTTATATAGAATATAGAAAAAGGCTATTTTTTGTTTATGTGCAATATGGTTGTCATCGTATGCTGTATATTAGTTACAGAAAACGTTTATAGTTGAATAACAAGTTACAACTCTTTTCAGTTGAATAGCTGTATTCAACTACTACAAGGCCATGCCTCGTGGAGGCGCTTTTCATCGTGGCCCATGCAAAATAAGTGTAACATATGAAATAAGATAATACATGAGATACGGATATATGGTATTTAAATATGAAAAGTGAATACGGCTCTACCGTATGAATAATGAAGTCTTTTTCTCTATTCGAAATCACTTCTTCAGTCTTTATATGCGACTGGAAAATAAAGGAAAAGTAAAGATATCGACTGAAAATATATCAGTTGAATGACTTCAATGCAATGTAATACACAACTGACGTACAAATAGCTACCTGCTAGCTATTTCACTATTCGTAAAGGAGGTCTTAGACTTATTTTAGAAAGTAAGATTAACATGACAAACCGAACATGATATTTAAATATTTTGCCAAATTCAAATGAGGTATGAAACTTAAAACACAGTTTCAAAATGCACTAAATATTAGATCACTTTAGGTGTTTGACGCACTCACAAAAATTATCAAATTGGATGTTTATAACAATATTACATATTTTCAACATAGTATGATGCATAAAAAGGAATGTTTTTGTTTATGTTAATCAAGCATATAAGTAAGTAGTAAAAATAATAGGACGTTTCGGGACTGCGTGATAATTTTTTACTGTCGCTGTCTCCGTCACGTCCAAACTTATCCTGCATATTTTTGTTAGGAAATTCCCAATGAAATCCGTTATGAACGTGTTCTGGTACATGTGCAAAGTATTTGTAATGATTACATCTCTGATAATGAATGAATGTTAACATTATAGCCTAACCTTCCATAGCTGACGTTTTATAAATGTATAAACCGGTGCAAGGGAATATATCTCATCGCACCTGTTGCATCATATTTTCGAAGATTTAAGTCTCTTATTTAAAATTATTGATTAAATTTAACCCATATAAAGTTTCTACATGAACATTAATGTTTAATTTATTAAAGCAATTACGTCTAACCAGTATATTATGCCTTGTTTTAGTGTTTTAAAGTCTGTAGTTCCCTAAAATTACAATGCAGATGCGGGTAAGGTCTAGAGGGTAGACAACTATAAAATATCAGATCATAAAATAAGTCATCACGATAAGCCAAATGAGTAAGGTTAATACGTTCTCTAAAATGATATCTATTAATCAACGAGTTTCCGAATACTAGTACAGTTTTATTGATAACCATGGTTTTGTGACTTATCTCAGTAAAGTACAAGTGTGCTTACAAACGAACAGTCAAGTTAATTTTCTACCACACAAATAAGGCTTTCTATTTTTTATGTTGAAAGACCCCGCCCACTTTATTTCGCATGCAAAACTCAAATTGAGTCTTAATTTGATTTATTTTTTATTGATTACTATTTTCAATGAATTAAATAATTGTCATTATTTATAATCAGCATTTCATTTTAAAAATGCACTCAAAAATTATTCCTGATTTCTTCAATATTGTTTACCTTTTCTGTGGTGATAAATTGTGCAGTGTTCAAAATCATGACATTTTTTCAAAAAAAACCCTATGGAATACGAACTTTTGATCAAGAGTGATGGTTGAGACCATAAAAAAGTCAAATCAAATCAATCAAATTATGTTTAAGGCATTGGCAAATATATCGAGGTTTGTGCGACTTCAAATTTTGGCAGCAATCTTGGCAGTCATCTTTGATTTCTCGTAGGGCACCATGATTTCCTTCCTTTTCTAACACCTTAGATATCCAACTACATAATTATTTAAAGGTCATTAGGGGACTTCTCATGCACACAGAACCCCCCTCAGATACTAGACTGCTGGGATAATATGCTTTTTGATTCACAAATATATATTAGGTAATACAACTTTGACAGCAGATAAAAAATTTCATTATATACGAAGTTTGATAATTGCTCAGACATTCAGCAGTATTTCATCAAACCAAAGAAACAAAGAGTTACCGATTATATGAATATTGAACAGAAATTTAGACACTATTTGCAAGATTAAAAATACTTTTATTTTTATTGACATACCTTAGAGCACAGAAAATGACACCAAGAAAGGGCCATACTCTCGGATAATAAGTTCTTATGACAATATAGTCAGAGAACTATAGAATTTTACGCTCTTTTGTATTTGTAATATGTCGGAGCCATTTAAATGTAAAATTAGTCAGTTTTCGTTGGTTCAACAATTTGTTTCGTATTATGACATTTCAGGTAGATTGACGTATGCACCTTAATCAAAATGAGGAAATGAATAGAATGACCTTTATAAAGTCGACATGATAGTGTTGATAAATGAACAACATCTATCTTTACCAACATTCTACAGTGCAAATGCATGTTTACCGTCCCTACTCTTCCGTACAACTAGACACTAAACTATATTCAAAAAGTTGGAACCTCATTTAAAATGCTAAATTCTAAGAGATGAAAAAACATACTTGCCACAATTTCTCAAACGACTTTAATTTTTTTTTCTGTGGTAGCCATCATACAAAATAGTCTTACAAATACTTTATGTACATTTTGCTTGAATGCTCCAAAATTTTAGTAGTTAAGCATCATTTGATAATTAGTACGTTAAATTGTTAGTTGAGGCCATTTTCCAGAAAATATGGAATATCATATCTTTGCGTATTTTCTTTAAAAGCCAATGTGGAACTACAAATACTTGTGTAAATTTCATATTCATGAAAATCTCAATTGTAAGAAAGGAGTTTGAATTGAAGCTATAAGTCAAAACAATCCACTTTAAAAGAAGGTTTGAAAGTACTATCAATGCTTTTGATAAGGCATTTTCTTTGGACGATTAAAATGATTTTACCCGATTAAGATATGTTTTTTTGCTAAAAACACTCCATATATATAAGAATGATTCTATGTACAAGATATTTCCATCTGTAGTTTAGATATTTTAGTACAGACAGTTATGTTATTTAATAGATTATAAGTCCGCCTATAAACTAAAAATCAGGCCTAGAATTTGCATTTAATGAAGTTCTTGACAGTCATAATCACTGTTAACTTTACGAGGATTGTTCAAATATGAATGCATCTAGAATGTTATCTCGCTCAATAATGCGAAAATCACAAGGAAATTAAGAGTATTGAGTAGAGAAACAAGATAGCTTTACATTGATACCACACCCATTAAAATCCGTTCACTTTAGCTGTGTCTATCGCTCGCTAAACATTGCCTACTCGTGTATACTAATACAAAAATAGTTGGAAGAAGGTCAGCGTACGCCGTTGAAAAACGGTCCTATATTAAGAATCGTTGTATTCTTGGCATAGGGTGTAAAGACATGTTTGATGAAATATGTTCTGTTTATGGGCATAATGAAATGTCTTTCTCGACAGTTATTCGTTGGTCTAAGAAATTCAAATGTGGGTTAGTTTCAACAGAAGATGCACCAAATTGCCGTCGGCCGAAAATAGCAACGTCTGCCAAGATGGTTGCTAGAGTGAAAAAAATAGTTGCTACTGATGCAAGATACACCGCTAGGAAAATAGCTAGTATGGTTGGCATCTCATTATGAGCAGCTTATACAATGCTGAAACTTAATTTGAAAATGAGAAAGATCTGTGCTAGATGGATTCCCCATCTGTTGACAGATGAGCAGAAAAAGGCATGCGTGCAATGAGCAAAAATGTTGCTCAAACAGTTTCCATATTACAATGCACGGTCTTTTGCAAATATCGTCACTGGTGACGAGACATGGATTCACTTTTTTGAGCCCAAACGAAAGATTAAGAACAAAATATGGGCAACAAAGTGTGGCAAAAGACCATGCATTGCAAAGCGGACCATGAGTGTCAAGAAGGTAATGTATGCCATATTCGTCACAACTCAGGGTCCTGCTATTCAGGTTGCTATACCTAAAGGCAAATCCGTAAATGCGAAGTTTTACAAGACTAAAGTTCTTCGAAAACTGAAGAAATATTTCAAAAATTGAAGACCCACAACTGGTTTGGCCAATGTCAGATTGCTATATGACAATGCGTCATCGCACAAGGCGTCTATTGTACAAGACTCTGAAGCAGGAAAAGGTTGTTGTGCTCCCTCACCCTCCTTATTCTCTTGACCTTGCCCCGTGTGACTTATTTTTGTTCCCAAGGCTCAAAAAATACCTTTCTGGTCGAAAATTTGTGCAGTGCAAACGCCTCTGTTCTGCAATATTCCAATGTCTTCATAGTATACCTAGAAAAGACTATGAAAATGCCTTCAAGGATTGGATTAGAAGACTGAAACTTTGCATATCTGTTGGAGGTGAATACTTAGAGGGGACCAAACAAAATTTTCATTGAAATCTATCAAGGATAAATTTGTATGTGCTTAGATGCATTCATATTTGAACAATCCTCGTATAAAAGTGGAATCATACCTTTCGGGCTGTCTTCTTCCTAATGGTTAGTAAGGTCATATCAAACGGTCAAATATCAAATGTAAGCATTTTATTTTAATTCTAATGTTTTTGCCATTCATTTTACTTTTTCATCAAAACTTTCAATTTTGTTGATAATAGTAATGCGAAATATAGCATGCTACTTGCTGTAGATATATTTTAACTCGGTGCTGAACAAAACTTATAGTATTCGTTTGGAAAGAGCTAAAACTTTAATATGTATTTCCAATTTATTGATATAAGGCTTTCCTTCGGAAACTTTGTTTGTGCCGTGTGGCGGCCGTAAAAAGTCTCCCCGTACATTCAATCAGGGCTGTTATATTTCGATCTTCTCAGATCGTTCAGCACGACTTTTATGTCGTGTTACTGGTACTATTTAGTTTCTCCGCATGAACATTTCGGTCTGGGTGGTTCCAATACTCCCGCTTTTATAGCTTTGGGTATTGTTTAATTACCCCTTGGATATGGTGCCTGCTTTTTAATTTTGTCTTTTGGCAGTTCCTGTGATATGCAGGCTCCATAACCTCAGATCCACTTTCTAAATTCCAGTTTGTTTAGTTCTGCTCATTGTTTTCTCGTTTAGGGCAAACCCATTATTTTAACTGGGGACCATATGCCGCTCTTCATGGAATTACACGCTAGTGTAGCATTGAAGGTTCCGTGTGCACCGCCGTATGAACACATCTGCGGATGTCTCTAGATTGTTTTTTGTATTTTTAGCATGTGTAAATGTTGAGTTCTGCTCAACCCGGGGCTAGAGGGCGTGGACGGTAGCATGCATTTTAATTACCGTCCATGAACAGGCTCAATCAAACCGAGCCTGCAACATTTTCGTTTTTGTTGTGTTGAGCGACCTGTGAAGTTTCCACTTTTTCTATTCCATTATGAGGTTAACATTTTTAAAAAAGGCATATTTGGCATTTGTATGACCGTTACTGGTAGAAACAAAACCAACTTATTGTATTCATCTATTCTTTTACTGACTGTCAACACTTATAATTTCAATAATGGACGTAAAGTAATCCTTTGGAAGCATACAAAAAATTAAAATATAGGAGACTGGTTTTGATTACGTCCTTTCGTGAGATATTATGAATTTTGCAAGTCCTCTCAAGTATTAATTAAAATGACATCATTATTTCACTAAATGTGATTAATTTTTACACTTTAACTCTTTCTTTGAAAGAATACATATTTATATTTCTATGTTTTTATTTTTCTGGTTGGAAATCATCTGAATAGCTAATGTTCAATGTCAAGATACTCGTTATGTTTGTTAAAATGCTGTCAAGGTCCACTTATCTTTCACCAAGCGTCAGTTGAGAAAGGTGTTATGATCAAAAATGATTGAAAATGATAAAAAAAAATATTTCAGTTACAACTTATGCTTTGAAAGGGATAGGAAATGCTTTAGCAAAGTCAAAACTAATAATTTAAAGAACAAAATAATGCATTTAGTGTGCAAATAGCTTAGATGATTCTGCTCAAGCAGTAACACAACATTAAATATAATAAACGATGTCTGACCAGTTTAAAACTTACTGAAAGAGAGATTAATTTCATTTTTACAAAAACCATACGTTTTGGTCCGATGACTAATAAAGAGTAAAACTCCTTCATGTTTTCTCTTAAATCCTACAAAACGAACGGATGGAGTGGATTTTTTCTTGCAGCTTTCTTAGTCGTGTCCTTTAACGTAAGACTCTTGGTGCTCTGACTTCAGACAAGTTGTTGAATATATTAGTATAATTTGTACCTTAGATTGACCATAATTCTATTTTTCACTTAAATCACTTGCCCCTCATCGATATGGGTTGAATTCTTTATGTGAGGAAGCCATCCAGCTGGCTTACGGTAGGTCGGTGGTTCCACCCAGGTGCCTGCTCGTAATGAAATAATGCACGGAGTCGCCATATGACCTATCATGTGTCGGTGCGACATTAAATCGAAAAACTGATCACTTTATATAAACTTCCGGTCAATGGCGGTCAAATGCTTGAAGTTGGTAGACAAAAAAAAAGCTAGGTTGTGACGAGATGAATATGATGAGTGGTTTGTTGTCAGTGAAAAGTGAATCGTGATACATATAATAATGAGATGGAAGACTCTACAGACGAATCAGATGGTGAAGTAAATACGAAATTGAACTTTTCAGTGAGTACACAGAACCGTTTTGAAGGGCGCCATAATAGCCATGATCGACAGTCAGATAATCAGACCCAGTAAGAGAAAGAAAAGTAGCCGAGGTAGTATTGAAATTGGTGCATTTGATGATCTGAGTACTGATGATAAGCTCGTTTGTATATTTGACCAGATGAACATAAACTTTGCCAAAATTTAGACTATTGAAAATGTACAAGGCAAGTACGTGAGCGATATCCACGAAATAAACAAAGGCTTCTTAACAACAAACCAAAGAATTGACCATATAGAGAAATTATGTGATGTCCATACACAAACTTTGAAAAAAATGTCCTATCATTCCATCGACCAAGAAGCTAGAAGTAGACGGAACAATATCATTTTCTACTGAATCACTGAAAACCTCAGATACTCAGACAAAGAGGTCGCGTATAGATTTATGGAAAGTGACCTAGATATTGACACTAGTGAAATGTGTATTGAAAGAGCCCATAGACTGGGGTGTTATACAGTGTTCTAAATAGATACAAAGATGATCCAAAACGACCACTTATTGTAAAGTTTAAAGATTATGTTGACACTGAAACAGTCATGGAGAAGGCTTATAAATTACGAGGGTAAAAGATCGGAGTAGACAGGGATTATCCTGGAGAAATTGCACTCGCACGCAAAAACTTCTTCTGAAGCCAAAAATGCACGACAAAATAAAGAGAGAATGCAAATAAAGTACCCAGCTAGCTTTTCATCAAGGGTAAAATGGTAAAAGACATGTTCCCCGACTGGTTTAGAGTACTAGGTTATAGCAGAATAGACAACAAAAACCATAGCATTTATGCCAGGAATCAAGCTTACTCGATCGAGACCGATGTGGACAAATCAGTAAATTTAATTGATACGTCTGAGGGGAATGACGAAGTATTCGAACCGGTTCTGAAGCCGACAGACATTTACACAAGCGAAAATGTAAACAAAAGATCACGTGACAACCTGTTGGATCAAACGTGCAACATACCTGAAAAACAAAATGTAACGAAACAGTCCTTACCTGATAAAAGTCCAAATAAAGATAGTTAATCTCAGTCCCGAGGAAGAAACCGACATAAATCCCCAAATATAAACTCAAATAACTATAGAAATCAAACTTCAGACAGAGCACGTATATCAACACCTGCTAGTGCACGAGGACGCACGGAATCAACATCTATAAATAGAACACGGGGAAACCGGAAAACAGAGGATAGCGGGGGAGGTGAGGCGGAGAGAAATGCTAGGATCGATGTGAGGGGAACAAGGGCATAAATATATGTTTACTGAACTGTCAGGGACTGCTAGGCTTACGCTATAACAAACTTGAGTCTGATGAGATGAAACTATTATTTAAAGAACATGACATCTTATTATTTACAGAAAGTTGGTTAAATAATGTATATAATTATGAGGTTAATGGTTTTATTAACTTTGTGGTAAATAGAAAAAAGTAAAAAGGGCGCAAAGAGAGACAGCGGGGGTTTAATTGTTTATATTACAGAAAAATGAAAAGGAAGCGTTGAATTTTTAAAAAGTGTTGAAGACTGCATACTTTGGATAAAATTGGACGGGAATCTGTTTAATATGATAAATGATGTATTTTTATGTCTTTGCTATAATGTACCTACTGGTAGTAGTAGAGAGCTGTTTCTTGAACAAAGTATATTTGACATTATTTCTGATGACATGTATCATTTCGAAAATGTCTTTGAAGGTAAATGCAATTTTCTCATTACAGCAGATTTTAATGCAAGAGTGACGGAAAAGCCAGACTTTGTCGAAAATGAATTTTTATTTAATTTAGATTTATTACCCGAGGATTACATCGAAGACACTGTTTTGCCCAGAAAGAGCCAAGATAAACATGTTAATGAAAATGTCAATTTTTTGCTAAATTTTTGTAAAGCCACGGGCTTATGAATTTTAAATGGTAGAACTGGTGCAGATAAGAATATAGGCAAATTTATATGTGTAAAAGAGCAAGGTAGTAGTGTGATAGATTTTGTTTTATGTAAGCCCGACATGATGGAATTGGTCACATCGTTTGTTGTTCATGAACGAAACATAATGTCGGACCATTGTGTTGTAAATTTTTCGTTATGCTCGAATCCAAATCCAGTATCTAATGAATCCGAGCAAAAGAATATTAGTAGCCCTACGTACATGTTTAAATGGGACAGTTGTAAGAAAAACGATTTACTAGAATCTGATAGTGTATGTAATAAGTTTGCAGGGTTAGGTAACACCATGCGAGAGGCAAAACATGTTGAAGATGTTGATAATATGTTGTCAGATTTTTATTAAACTGTTGAAGACATTTGTACACCCCTGTTCAGGAAAAATGTTGGAAATCGCTCCACATCTTTGAGAGGTGATAGAAACCAGTGGTATGATGATGAATGTAATCTAGAAAGAATGACTGTAATGAAAATAGGACAGATATGGTTAAAGCTAGAAATGAATACTAATATATGGTAAGGAGCAAAAGGTATAATTATGATAAAATACAAACTAAAAAGCTGGAAAATATGAGAATTTCAAACTCAAAAGAGTATTGAAAATTGCTAAAAAGTTTATGTGTTAAGAATAGTTCCAAGAATATTTATGCTGATTGTTTTGCTGAATATTTTAAAGCTGTAAACATCCTGATTCCGCGTTTTTTTTTCAGCCTGATGACGATATCATTCAGTTTAATGAGAGATATCTTAATAACGAACTTAACGAAATGTTTGTTGAATTGAATGTTAAGATTTCTTCAGCTGAAGTTGTTAAAGCCTGTAGTGAGCTGAAGCTAGGAAAAGCGGCTGGACCAGACTTAGTGTTAAATGAATTTTTCAAGTATGGGGCACAAAATAGATTCTTCTTATCGTTTCTCATAAATTTGTTCAATAAAATTTTTGACCTTGGTTATTTTCCGGAAAAGTTGACAGAGGGATATATCATTCCTATACATAAAAAGGGCGATACTGGCGAACCTGGAAACTATAGGCCAATATTACGTTACTTAGCACTATTGGTAAACTTTTTACAAAAGTGCTGAATAATAGATTAGATATGTGGGCTGAACATTACAATGTATACACAGAAGCTCAGGCTGGTTTTAGGAAAAATATGAGCACGGTTGATAACATTTTTATTTTGCATGACCTTATTAACCATATGCTTAATACAAATAAAAAACTTTTTGTAGCCTTTATTGATTTTACGAAGGCTTTTGATTTTGTTGTACGTGACATAATTTGCTGAAGTTATGGGTTAGAGGTAAATTGTTAAATTTTATTAGATCAATGTATAGTAATGTTAAGTCTAGAGTTAAGCATATGAATACAGTAAGCGAAGATTTACATGTATGTTAGGCGTACGCCAGGGTGAGTGTCTTTCACCTTTTTTATTTGCAATGTACTTAAATGACATCGAAGAACATTTTATCTTAAAATGGATTCGAGGGGGTAAACTTAGACATGTTTAAACTTTTTCTTTTATTGTACGCTGATGATATTGTTAGTTTTTCTGAAACGGAATCTAGCTTACAAAAGGGCCTTGATATGTTTTTTGATTACTGTATAAAATAGAAGCTAACGGTTAATGTAAGCAAAATGAAGGTGATGGTTTTCAGAAAAGGTGGCACAAACAGGAGAAATTTGAATTTTACATATAATGGTCAAATTGTAGATATTGTTAAAAGTTTTACATAGGAGTTACATTTACCACAGGTGGCTCATTTACTGCAACTCACGAGGCACTGGCGGGCCAGGCGTTAAAGGCGATATACAAACTTAAATCCTATTTAGTAAAATTTACTAATATTGGTGTTAGCCATTCTGTAGAATTATTTGACAATTAATCGTCCCTATTTTATGTTACGGGTGTAAATCAATGTTATAGAAAGAATACACCTACAGTATTGTAAACAACTTCTTGGTGTACGTACACAGACACAAAATAGTTTGGTATATGGAGAGTTAGGTCGTACAAGTTTACTTAATAAAAGGTTGTTATGTATATTAAGATACTGGTTTAAGTTATTAGAATGTGATTCTACAAAATATATAAAAATTGTGAACAATATGATGTTAAAGATTTGGATGTGTATCCTAACAAGAAATCATGGGCATATCACACTAAATATTTACTTGTATCCTTAGGTTTTACCCATGTATGGCTGTTTCAAGGTGTTGCCAATAAAAATATGTTTTTAGAAGTATTTAAACAAAGACTGCACGATACTGGATTGCAGCAATGGAGCGCCCAGCTAGAAATCTCGACCAGGGCAAGAACATATAGATTATTTTCATGTTTTAAATATCAACCTTAGTTTAGAAATACTTTTACAAGACTGAGAGTATCTGCACATCATTTAGAAATAGAAGCAGGCAGATGGCATAAACCAAATGAAGTAGCGTTTGACCAAAGAAAATGTACGCTTTGCAATACACTGGAAGACGAATTCCATTTTTTATTTGAATGCCCACTGTATCAAGATATTCGACATATGCATATGAAAAAAAATACTACTGGAAAAAGCCAAATACCCTAAAATTTAAAGAATTGTTTCAATCTGACAACATATGGATAGTCAAAAATCTAGCAATGTATATATTTAAAAGTTTTGAAAAAAGAGGTGTTATACTTTACCAACAGTAACCATGTGCCCTCACCATTTGGTAAATTTTGTTAAAACAATGTATTTTGATCTGTTTGTGTAATATGTGTATGATATGCCATTGACATGTTTTCATATTAATGACTGTATACATGTATATATATTGTGTACTGATGGGCATATTGCCTTTGTACGAATAAAATCTATATTTTTTATAATATTTCACAAATGTTAGGACATTACTCAGCGGGAAGTGATTTTATGTACATTGTGCTGGCTAATTTGTTGAAAGTAGGGTAAAAGCGAGGTTGGCATGCTGTTAACGCGTTTAAATCCCAAGTTTCCTTTATTTAGGTTATTGACCGTTCCATCGTGGTGCACCTATTTCATCTTGTTTTCTGTCCGTCTTGTATTTTGTTTTACTTTTTGTTAGCGTTTCTTTCCTCTTTCTCCTTATGTCCCCTATCGCCCCCTCACAACCTTTCTCATTATGACCCCTATCGCCCCCTCCCAACCTTTCTCCTTATGTCCCCTATCACTCCCTCCCAACCTTTCTGTTTGTAATTGCATTCCCTAGCTTTTGCATCCCCTCTCCTTTTACTGTGAGTAAGTTATGGTGCCCGCCTAAAGTGTGTGTGTGTGTGTGCGTGCATGCGTGCGTGCGTGCGTACGTGCGTGTGTATATGTGTGCGTGTGCGCTTGTGTGCGTGTGCTGATGTTGTTTACGTTGTAGGCTAACTGTGATTTAGGAACTCATCATTCCCTTTTGAATATTCATCGTTGATCCGTTTTAGGACGAGGCTTTCCCTGTTGGATATATATCCTAAATGAAAAACATATGTAAGAAAAATCTTTTTTTTTTTAGTTTTAATATATAACATAGCGATGCATTAGAAAATCAATTGATTTAAAGATATACATAAGTAATAAATATTAGGACTGTGTAATGGCTTATTGATTTCCACTTTTTAACATGTGGAGATGTGTGTAATAGAAGTTTTGTTTTAGGGCACCTACTTAATTGCAGCATTTCTATATCAAAGTACTAGGGCTAAAACAAGGAACAACATGTTAAAGAAATTGAAAAATTATTTACACATTGTTTCACATTAAGTTATGTTTTCAATCACTATCGTTCCTCTATATTTAATTTTAGAAAACACATTTTCAATTAGTTTCATAACATTTTCTTTTAAGCAATTGTTTGAAAAATAAGTATTTAATATTTTGTCATCGTAATGTTATTTCATTGAATGAACCTATTTGCCAGATATTATAGTTTTCTTCGTATCTGTAATCTTGAACAAGTTTTGATTTCATTAAAATCACAGAAAAGCTTGATAAACTACTACTATTTACGCTAACAGAATGCCTTACGAGACCTACTTTGGAGGTGTTAATGCTTTTTCAAAGGAACAGTTTAGCCTTGTTAATGGCTTTCCAAATGTGTACTTTGGCTGGGGAAGTGAAGATGATGATCTTTATCATAGGTAAAACTTTGTCTCTTTTATCTTATATATGTGACATTCTCAGATTTTAAGTGCTAAACAGACACATTGTCTCATCGTATTTATAAATTTATAAACGTTTTCATCACATTTCGTACAAAGTATTACAGACTTTTAATGAGATAGTGTGGCCAATTACAAAATGTTTGGTTTCGATGACCTTAAATGACTTTACTTTGAACCCTTGGTAAGATGGTGTTTTAAATGGATAAAAGATTTTGCACACCTATATTAATTTTATGATGTCAAATCTGTTGAAAAACCAACAATGTTTGATTATCAAACAGGATTCAGCAAATTTAGTGTGTCATACAAACAAAAACATGTGGATTAATGAAAATTGATTTCGTTTGTTATATTACTACAAAAACATAGTTTCAAATACTGGTACGAACTAGAATTAAAATGATCAGGACTAAAATTCCAAAAACCGGCTCACGAAGCAATTTAGTACAAACTAAACTGTGTTTATCAGGGAATGTAAGTATTTGTTAGTAGAAGAATAAAGCATTTGTTAATGTTTCAAGCATTTAGTTAATACATAAGATGGATATATATCTTTTGTAATATGTTTTTCGCACCATTTGATGTAAAAATGACTATTTGTTATATCTAACGTCACAAAGAAAAACACATTTGATACATTATTATACAAAGATGGTAAATACCTTTGTATTGTATTACTATAATAGGAATTTTTGATTTTAAAGAGGGTGGAATTCCATTACCCATTGGTTAAGATCTCTGACTCGGAATCAATTGCTTCTTACTAATGTGGGTTAAAAACCTTCTTTGGGTATATTAGAAAGTCGTCCAGCTGGCTTACAAAATAAAAGTGGTTTTAAATAGGTGCTCATCCGTGATAAAGTAACGCCCGGAGAGGCACTTTAGGTCCAGTCAAATATCAAACGCTAGAAAGTTGCCATTAATTGTGTAACTGTGGCTATAAACCCAACAAAAACATTTATTACTTCTTGTCACTGGTATGCCAGTGCTCTATGAAAAACGTCGTTGCGTGCAGTGTGTCTCGAAATATTGTGGAGTACGTATATTTCGTAATATATCCCCTCGCCATTATTAGCCGACGAAGCAATTCCAATATTTCTATTCAGATCGTAAGGGAACACCAGCACTATGATAGTGCTATAATTGCAATTGTATTCCTAAAGTGCACATTTAATTTCAGACTTCTGTAGACTCAACAAGGGTTTGAATACTATATTTTGGACACTATTAAGGTGTGATAATTGTTTTGAGAATACACTTTTTGAGTAACAACCCGGGTGTTATTTGTTTCCAACCTTTTAGTGTTCCAATGAGTTTACCTGGCAGTTAAAAGGCTTATAAGGGGCGTGGGCAGTGTTGCATTATCCATTACTGCTCATGAACAGACTCAATCAAACCGAGTCTGCAATTTTCACTGTTTGCCTTGTTCGCGGTGCTTGCGAGGGATCTACTTTTCAGATTTTATTATAAACCTCCCAACTAATAACTTTCATTTCCATGAAAAATTAAAATATTTTTAACATTTTATTAAGCTTATGTGTCAAGATTTAATGTTCGGTAAACCAAAACAAATAACACAAACCTGCTCAAGTGATATGGAGTATTGTCAACCTGAGACAGTGATAACGCCCTCGGTTGATATGGGATATTTTCAACCATAGAAATAAGTGGTCTTATTATTCTACTCAGGTTGACAAGATCCAACATCACGATCGCAGGTCTTGTTATTAATATAATATAAATTGTTGAGAAGTTTCACTTATAGTTTGTATTTTCTAAAGTATACAAGAATACTGAACTACCTTAATAAACGCCCCCTTTGGAAAATGTGCAGTACCTCTGAGGTATTTTGGGCAGTATACAATATACCAATAAAAGAATGCAGACGGACTTTTGTTAGCTGTAACTCATTATTTTTTCAGGGTTTTAAATGCAAATTTAACAGTGCAGAGACTGTCACATGACATTGGGCGATACAGAAATCTAGGACATCAACGCTCAGTCCAAGGGAAAGGAATGTAATTTTATTTACTTATAAGTTCAACTTTGCTTACATCTGTTTTTGGGATCTTAAGTTTTGATGTTTCCCATATGTGGTGTGGAAGACATATTGATTTAGCAATATGCGTCCTTCTTACCAAGCAAACGAGATAACATTTGTTGGGTGCTGCGGACAATTGGAAATTGCAATTCCTATTTTATTCTTTCCGTACTGCTTATTGGACAATTTCTATCGCTTGTTGAGTAATAAATAGCAAAAGAAATATTTAATAAAGGTCGGTTCATAAGAACGTTTGTCTGTATATCCATCTTTCTGTCACATAGTTTGTCCACACAACTGCTTCAATGCCACTGCGAAGTTTTCTCAAACCTTTGCAGAACAAATATTTATCCAGCAAAATTGTACATATGCAGACAGTACTAATCCTACTTACGAAATCAGTTTTAAACCTCAAATTAAACTTACATTAGATCCAAAGTTCTTTCTTGATATTAAAACGGCAATACAAATATGACACGAATCCTAAATTATATAAATTTACAGCAAGGTTATTAATAACGGTCCAAAAGACGATACAAATGTAGGTTGTGCTGCCGTCAGCCACCTTCATTCTGAAAAAAATGCAACAGTATTTTAAACTGGAGCTAAAAGCAATTGACCTGGCACTAAATTTTATATAAAAATACAGTGAAGATTACTTCATTATCCTTCCGACTCCCGTTTTGTTTTACAGTCGATAAAATCGTTTTATCAAAAAAAAAAAAAAAAAAAAAAAAAAAACTTCTCAGCATCAATGCATTATATAATTCTAAAAAAATCAAACATTTTATTTGAAATCATGTTATGTTGGTATTTAGGGTTAGGGTTAGGGTTAGGGTTGGGTAATTTGCCAGGCGCAGTAAAACGTAGATCAACGTAATACGCCGTACCTATCCGTACTTATTCGCGTCCTGTATCTTTTTGTTCCCCGTTTCTCACCAGTTTTCCCGTACTAAGACGTACTGCTGCGTACTTATCCGTGTCCGTCCCCCACAGACCAATCCTATCCGCACCGTACCACATATCCGTATGTGTGACTGTAGCTTAAAGAAGCAAAATTACCGTTCCTGCTAACATTTTATGCAAATTTGACATTATCGAAAGTTGAGAGGAATCGTCAGTTTAATGGGAATGCAAGATGTTTATTGTGATTTGTTTATATCTTGTCTATACAATACAATATAAATAAGGAAATAACACGTTCTTTTAGAATCGTAAAATGAATTCCACATTTTTTTTCATTTCAGTGAAAAGCTTTACAACACGAAACAACAAAGGTATCTTTCAGATGGATTGAACAACTTGAAATATAAGAGGATCAGTTATAACTTTAGACCTCTGTGTACTTGGATTTCAATTGGGCTATATAATTATACAGGTCAGATCATGCAAGAAGTACAAAACGGTGAATGAAGTCAGACTTGAGTTTCTTGAGAGAATGCATACCTTTTATTATAATTTGATAAATCTTTACTGGTAACATCTCTAAAAGCAATGTGTATCAAGTGGACTTGTATCAAACCTCTTTATTGAAAACAGAAATGCAGCTTTTTAACACAAAATGGGAAAAAATATTGACTCCTTTTCGTGATATGAAAGATAAAATTATAACAATTTCTTTTCTTTAGATACCTGAACGTTAATTATGCATTTACCTTTTAAACACGCTATCTGGATAATATTCTTAATAACTATAATGTACTGTTTCCCAAAACTTTTTCAGTGTTTATCCTCGGAATCGGTTTTTAAGGTAGACCGTCCATAACAGAAACCTTCCTCATTATTGCCATTGATAATGTGTAAATTTGATTCACCTCTGTATTTCAGTACCCTCCTTGGCCGTAGTAAGTCGTGGAATTAGTGATTTCACATGTTGAGCACTGAAAGAGACATTTCTTTTTCTTTTTGGACTTTATAACATTATTTAAATATATCTGTAGCAATAATTTATAACAGTTATTATATTAACAAACAGATGATGCTAAATAGAGCCGAGGGATGAATATTCCAGAAAAAAAAGTTTGAAATCTCATTATTCGACTCTCGGTGAACAAACGTCGTTTTTTTTATTATTACTGTAATGTGTTGTATATAGCCATTACATTCTTTTATTTATAATTTATGTTAGAATTTAGAGAAAAATTTTTGAAAAAGTACTTTTGCTTTTTATTTTCTGTTACTTTTATTTTAATCATAGGTTTCATTTCAAACACACGACCATCACAAACAATAAAGAACTAAAGAATTTTATTAAATATCACAACAGCAGTTTATAAGTGCCGTGTAGCGGCTGTAAACAAATATCTACTTGTACTTGGACTCAATGTTGTTATATTTGCTGATCCTTTGGCATCATGGAGTACACTCAATTATACTGTGATAGAATTCCACTTAAGCAGATGCTAGATGTGTGGGGGGGGGCGTGAAGGGTTTGCGCATTTCATTTCCACTCATGAGCAGACTTAATCAAACCGGGTCTGCTGTATAATTTTGCTTTGTTGTATTATACTCTTACATAGGATCTTTTTACAGATTTTATTGATGACAGAAAAAAATTGATTTACTTATATCATATTACGTTATAAGTGTTTATTTTATGCTCTTCTGTGAAATACTGAAATTTATCAGTGAAATAAATTTGATATTTTCACTGTTTCAAACAGTGAAAATATCATTTTTATTTTTCACTGGTACGGAACTACATTTAAATGCGAAATGATATGAATTATAAATGATAGGAAATTCATTGCAAAATATTCTTCAGTAAAAGTAAAGATGTATAAAAATGATAAAAGGATCATAAATATTTACATTTTATCATATAATCAAATTAAAAGAAATCAGGAAACGTAATAGAACTATTCACTCGGTGAAATATATTTCGATCTTACACTAAAACAAACAAATATCCTCTATATATTTGCATCATGTCCGTCTATAAATACTAGAAATTAAAAAAAAAACATTATTATACACGAATCATGCATTGTTTCGGTAGTTATGGTGATTTTACATTATAGGACTGAATGATGGATTTGCTGTACTTAGAACTTGACTTAGTGAAAAAGGGCCATATTTCAAAAATACGAATGTTTCGTGCAAAATGGTTTATGATATAACCTACTGTCTGAAAAAAAAGTTTTACTTTCGAAGGAATCAGATAAATAAATGGGAAATAGATGATCATATACATGCAAAAATGAAACAGAAATACATTAGTTACAGTGGTTCTCCGATCTGAGTAAAATTTTCATGATCACGTTTTTAGAACCGATGAATAGTCGGCAAGGAAATGGCAACAAAATTTTTATTTTAGCGCTGAATGTTTCAGTAAAGTAGTTCACGTTATCTACGACAGAGATGTCAAGTGAAGAGAAAGACATTTTGTTACTTTTAACCCGTGCGAAAAGAAAATAAAATACGATAAAAGATATAAATGATTTCCGGAGAAACATTTTCTCAGTCAAAATATTCGGTTAATATTTCAACGTTTCAACGAGAAGAAGATAAGAACATTTCAATTTTAGGATCCAGAATGAATAGGAAAACAAACTGATGTTTCACATGACCCACTTCCGGAGAAAAATTGCTTTTTGCCAAAAAGCCTCTTGTAACACGTCCTGTCGCCTATTTGATTCATTTCTGCACAAGTTTCTCTCTGGTTAATGTTTTGCCATGAAATGCCTTCAGAAACCTTTTTATCAGAAATGTACCAGTTTAGGTCAGTACGTCATTCACGTTCAAGGTCAGGAATATTTCAAATTTAATTCATATATACATATTCGGAATCAAAAAGACAAACTAAATGGTGTATGGTATGACCCACTTCTGAAGAAAAAGTTTTCCTGGTATAATTTTGGATAATAAGGTAAAGAAGTGTCAAAGAAGAGAAAGATACATTATCATATACATTTCTAAAATGGCTCAAAAACGGATATTCGGTTGGAAACCAGTTTTTGATTAGAATGTCTTTCCGGTTATCCAGATAGACCCACGGGCACCAGACCAGACAGAAAATGCCTCTGTACATGTTTTACCCTACCCCTAGATATTCTATAAGAACCATGGTCATGAACGGGAAAGTGCACTAGCCTATTTCAATCGTACATTTCTCACCTAAAACGCACAGTTCGGTGAATGGGTATCCGGGATACTAAACAAGCAGTAATTTAATTTCTATCGTGCACCAATCACATTGTCTCAATATTTCATAATGCAGAGATACTCCATATATTTTATGCTCTCGTCAACGTTACAGAAAAACTTGCGTGAACTTCCCAAATGAGGTCACAGCAGTGTGCACATGTTAGGCGAAATATAAACAAACAAAAACTGAATGCAAACTTATTCACAGTTTTACAATAAAACTCGAAATGATGAATGAAATTCATCTTTGATATGGTTTTGAATTTATAGTCATACAATGATATACATTATACTGTTTATTTAATTCATATTGCACATTTATGTTGCATATACACATTTTAGCATGCACGTGTACTTAAACGAGGACTGACATACATTTTCACATCAGCCAATCAGAATGGTATTGTAATCTGGACCGGAACTTCACTAGGGAAGTTCAACCAAGTTTTTTGTGTAACGTTGAAAAAACTATAAACTGCGTAGTTTCCCTAAGATAAGAAATCTTGAAAGCATAACCGGTGCGCAATTGAAGACAAATAACCACTTGTTCAATATCCATAGTACATATTTACCGAACTGAGCGTTTTAGGTATGAAATGCGATATTTAAATGGGTTAGTATATTTTCCCGTTCATGACCGTGGTTCTTATAGAATATCTAGGAGTACGGTATAACATATACAGAGGCATTTTCTTTCTGGTCTGGTGCCAGTGACCTGACTATAAACATTTTATACGAATGATATTGTGTATCACATGATCTTCTTCCAGAAATGAGCTGCACTTAGCTTGAAATTACATCCTTAGCAAATCGTTTGACCTTCGACACTTTTGGGTTTTTTTTATTTGGCTAATTTTTGTACCAGTGGTACACTGATTAATTGTCTGACAGGAAATGGCACCATTCTATGTTCCATTCTAATGTGACGTGGTACAGTTCTTTAATTTAATTGCGAACTTAATGTAGCACAAACAAAACCTATCTCTAAAACCAGTCCCTTTAAACCGTGAATACGTTGATTCCGTATTGGCTCCCTATGGTGGTAGGTGACTGCATCCCTGAGCTGACTTCAGAGGATAACAAAAATCATCGTCTTTGCGAATTACGGCACAACCATGGGACGAAAGCTCTGCGCTGGGAAAATCACATCCAGGCGAGTGAAGACAAGTGAACCTCGGGCATTGTACTTTCGGGTTATGACATCACCAGGAAAATCGTCTGGCGGAAGAAGCTAAAATATATAACATATGGTAAGCACCATAGCAAAACAAATAAGTCAGGGCATAAAACTGTCCCTTTGGGTACACCATACCTCCGTAGGCTCCCATAAATAATACGTGCTACTTATACAAAATATATGTGCTACTAAGTTCAGACGTCACGTGATTAAAATACGTCACTAATTACTTCCATTATTACAAAAATTACTTACTTAAAAGACTAAAGTTAAAGTATGAAAAAGATATGAAACTTTTATGATGAAACATTATAGATACGGAAATGATAAACTGCAGCTATTATTTACAACTACAAATTAACAAACTTCAATGTAAATCAAACGTTATATCATAATTTGTATCAATATAATGTCGAATGTCATACAACAAAACGGACATTGTATGTATATGCAATAGACTGGCATACAATTTCATATTACAATAATATATTACATACATGGCACTAGACTTGCCATATAGATTTATACATAACCATACAATGCAGTAATGGCGTTCCATAATTAACAAAATGTTTGACATAAGTTTTTGAAACAGTGCTTTACAATTATCACGATACAAATTTCAGTATAAATCTAACATCTTATATAAATGAAACATTTTAGATTCCTCTTTCGAAATAATTTACAAAAGTCTGAAAAATTTAATAAATTATCCTGATATACCGAAACTAGCAAAAATCATATGCCGAAAAGTAAATGTTACAGAATTCTGTAGAATGCACAAAAATTTACCAAATAAAAATCGTAATGCAAAAATCATACAAAAATCTAACAAATAAATTTCTTACCTCGATCGAGCATAAATTTCTAGCAAGAAAATAATTCAGACATAGATTCGTCTATAATGTCGGAAGGTGGTGTGCGCAAGGCATATCTAGTCCAGTCTATTTAAAGGATAATGTCCCGCCAAATACTAAATTTCATGGGATTCACGACTAAGCCGTGGACTCCGACTATTTGTGGTTCCACGGGATTCACGATATAGCCGGGAAATCTAACTACTTTGGCGCGGATTGAAATTGACAATTTGAGGCCCATTATAGTGGTTTTGGGGATAAAAACATGAATTACTGAAGTTTATAAAATATCAACTTTCTTATTACTGAACCGAATTTAATGAAATTTACATGGAAATTTAAGTTATGAAATACAGAAAAACATGAGAGGTATTTTATGCGTGAAATCTGACATTTACCTCAATAACTCAAAAATTTACAAAAAGATGATGCAATACCTGCATTTACACTACAGAAAAATAAGGCCCGTATGTCAATTTGTGACACATTTCTCTCTCCTTGCCAATTGACCCCCCATTTTGAATACGTTTTGAAGGACTTTTGTTATATATATATATATATATTTGATAACCTAACACCTTTCTGCCTAAGAACATCTCGGAATTTAAATAACTTAAATTTATCATCACTATTTGTAAACTTAACAATAACCATTCTAGGCGCTGCTCCTATCTTTTCGGCAACTCTTTTAGAATTAACTATAACATCATGTAAAACCTTATCGTTACTTTCCTCAGTCACACTCAGGATTTCCTCCTCAATTATAGACATCAGTGGTTTATCTTCATTTTATTTCTCTTCTAGACCAAAGATTCTCAAAGTCGATTTCAATTTATCAGACTCTATTATCATCAACTGTTGTTCAATATGACTAAACCGATCTTCACCTTTTTCTTCATTCAATGATAATGTCATTACCTAATACATCTTGTCCGTATTGCAGGATATCATTCCTCTCCTCAATGTTTCTCATTCTCTCCTCCAACTGCGACTGGTTACCTTCAACTGCTTCAACCTTTGTTCGAATAGAACACATTTCAGACATTTGACAAAAGAACAAGATCAAGACAATTACTAACTGTATCAGTGATTAATTAACTGTTTTTACGTTATACGCCGAAAAAGGCCATGTGCTTAAGCCTGATCACATTACTACGCACAAACACAGTTTCTAAAAATAAAATTGACACATCTGACATTTACGTGTATTGCCCATGTAATGATATTATGGATTTTTGTTAAATACACATGTTTATGTCAAATGAATAATGAAATGATGAGAAAACAAAAATTATCTGAAATGATCGACACTAACAGGCCTTTTTAATCAAATTTTTAAATTTTAAAAGCGGTTAAATTTTAAAAGCGGTTAATCATCTGTTTGAAATCTAATCGAACCGGTTAATCGGCCGCCATATTGAAAATGCTGTTTTCTTCCCTGACGGCCATATCAAGGTACTTCCAGCAGCTGACTTCCTTAGAAACTTACCGACTTTAGCTTTGCAATCAGTGTGACATTTGATAAAAACCAAAGACAAATATCAAACAGGGAATGCCACGTACCACAAACGCAGCCTCCCCAAAACGAAACCCACAGCACGCAGACGCGCACACCACAAACACACACACACATACACATACACGCGCACACACACAAAGCCAACACACCAGGACAAAACGAACAAACAAAGGAACACAGTGGGGCACCGCCTTGGAACGGTCAGTGGCAAAAACACCACTGGGGAGCTTAAACTGGTTTATGGTGCGCACCCAACCTCACTCTTACCCCCACCATGTTCCAAAGACACGCGGCAGTGTAAATAAAAGTAATCCCCTCCAGGTGAATCTCTAACACACGTAATGGAAACAAAAAGGCATGGCATGTCATGTTTTGGTGTATTTTATTTAAAGTATATCACGATATGCAAATCAAAGACTATAATTTATGTTCAGGTGATGTGTTTTAGCGGAAATATACTATGAATCTATATGCTGGTCAAAGAAATATATAAAGTACGACTCGTGATGTTTCTTTTTTTTTTTTTTTCTTTTTTTTTTTTTTTTAGAGCGATTAGCGGTTTTGCAAAATTGAAACCGGTTTCACCTAGTAATCGAATCGGATCCGATTAACCGAGTAATCGTTCCAGTCCTATTTTATTTAAGTAAGTTTTGGTCAATTTTAGACAGAATACTGCTTGCGTGTAGTAGCTGTCAATTTTGAAAGAAAGCATGACCCACGAAAAAAGGTTTTTTTTCTGTCTTCTGTCTGGATTTTCAGGTAGAAGTTAGCTTTTTTTTCAAGATATATATTCAAACGAGAGCTTACACATTTTCAATGGGCATTTCATTCATCAACTAGAATGTGTCTGTAGGACACAGGGTGTGCCCCTACTGGTACTTTTGTCACAAGTAAGGGGCAATAGTTCAAATGTGTGCAGTCTTAAGGGGGTAATATAGCCTCAGCAAATATTTTATGAAAAGGATTCATTATTCTAGGCCATATACTTTTTGAGCTATGACCATCTCAAACAAAAAATCTACTATTTTGACTATTTCAAGGATCGTTACTCTGTAATAAGCACTAAAAATCTCAAAAAGAATGCCAGGTGTGCAAGGTCATATCATGATAAACGCTCAAATAAGGTTACATGAATTTACATCAAATTCTTTTTGAGCTAGGCAAATTATAAGGTGGAAATGTGCATTTTTTACTATTTCAGGGATCATAACTTTAAAAATAGGGGGTGGAGTCAGCCAAGAAATAAGAAGTTTATATCATGATAAAGACTCGTGCAAGTTTTCATCCATTTACATCATATGCTTTTTGAGCAAGGTGCATCACAAGGTAAAAATGTGCCTTTTTAACTATTTCAGAGGCAATAACTCTAAAAATAGGGAGCGGAGGCAGACATAAAAATAGCAGGTACGCAAGTTCATATCATGATAAAGACTCATGCAAGGTATCACCCATTTCTATGAAACACTTTTTGACTTAAATGCGTCACAAGGTGAAAATGTGCATTTTGAACTATTTCAGGGGCGATAACTCTGGAAATAGGAGGTGGAGCCAGATGAAAAACAGGAGATGCGCACGTTCATACCATGATTAAGACTCATGCAGGGTTTCATGAATCAATATCAAATACTTCTTGAGCTAGGCGCGTCACAAGGTGAAAATATGCATTTTTTACTATTTCAGGGGCCATAACTCATAAAAATAGGGGCGGAGCCAGACGAAAAATAGGAGGTGCGCAAGTTCATATCATAATAAAGACTCATGCAAGGTTTCATCAATTTATATCAAATACTTTTTGAGCTAGGCGCGCCACGAACTTCGGACGGACAGACGGACGCACGGACGTTCCTACATATAGGTATTTATGTGGCTACTCTTTTTTTCTCTCTATTGTTCTTTTAGCCACGTAAAAGAAAAATAGCCACATAAAAGCCTTACGGAATGAATGACAGCAAACAAAAAGTACAGTTACCTATTGTTCCTATAGCCACTTAAGTATGCAAATGTGGGCTCGCACAGACGGACGGACGGACGGCTGCACGGACAAGACAGAATCTATATGCCCCACCACTTATGGGGGCACAAAAAGTGTAGCTCTTCAGTAAAGTTTTGCAAAGTGGCTGTAAAGACAAGCACTAAAATGCTGATATTTTGGCTATAGAATGTACCTTATCATGATTTAGTGAAGAAGATTTTTTATGTAATAATATGATATAATATGTACTTGAAATGTTTAGTGTAGCTGACTACGACGTCTTCATTTCCATGCTTTCCTAATTTTACACATAATACAGAGACATAAATTTCCTACATATTTATATCTGACTACTGAAGTAGCAGACCTGTCTTTCCAGATGGTTTCAGTGAAGAATATTAACGTGGAGCAGTAAGCCATTGACCTCTATCAATTTAACTAAGGTCAAGATTTGATATTGATTGATACTTCACAACTTTACAAGTTATTTATATATGGACATAGATTATCTCATGGTGACGTGTTAAGCCACTAGATAATGACCCTAATTGTGATGATATACTGATTTTCAAAGTGAACTGTTGTTCTACTTGATAAAGACCTGAGGAGTTTTTTTTTTTTGGTTAATTGTTACGCCACTAGATACTGACGCTAGTTGTGCCACTGACTATTGACCCTGCTTCTGTTCTACTTGTTACTGATCAGAATTGTTATTGTTAAATATTGTGTCACTAGTTACCGACCCGGCCTGTAATTGTGAACAGTTGTACCGCTAGATATTGACTTGCATTGTCGTTTGAACTGTTGTGTCGCAGGATACTAACCATGATATTCATTGTTTACTGCTATGCCAAGATATACTAACTGTATTGTTAACTGTTGTTCCATACATACTGATCCGGGTTATCAAGGTGAGCTGTTTTGCCATGAGATACTGACCTGGAAAGTCGTGTTGAACTTTTGTATTACTAGATACTGACATGGAAGGACGAAAAAAAATGATGTGCCAAAAGATACTGAACGGGATATTTATGAACATTGTTTTCACTAAATACATGTACTTACCTGGATTACAATGGTGAATTGTTGTGCTACTTGATACAGATGAAATGTTATGAACCATTATATTGACCCACATTATGCTAGTGAACGTTTATACAGCTAGGCGCTGACCTGGATTATGATGGCGAAAAGTAATGCAAATAAATACTAACGTCGGTTGTCATGTCGAACTATTGTGCCACTAGGTACTGACTCGGGCTGTCGTGGTGAACAGTAATGCTGCTAGAAACTGACCCTGTGGTGACCTGTTTTGCTAAACAATTGACCCGGATTTTATGCTGAATTGCTGTTCTACTAGATACTTAAACGGATTATCCTAGTGAAATTTTGTGTCACTCGACTCTAATACGAATTGTCATTGTGCTGTTTTTGCCACTAGATACTAATTTGGATTATCATAGTGAACTGTTGTGCCACTTAACCAGACAGGCCTAAGAAACTGTTGTTTAGTTTCGTATGTTTATTTTCATGATGTTTACTTACCCTGATTAATAAGACGAACATTTATGCCACTAAATACAGACCCAGATTATAGCGGAACTGTTTTGTCTGTAGACACTTACCTTGATTATGACGATTAACTGTTGTATCGCTATGTACTAACCTTGATTATCGAGGTTAAATATTTTACCAGGCGGCTGTAACTTGATTATCATGGTGTCTCTAGATACTGATCTGAATTATCAAGTTAAACTGTTCTGCTGCTATATAATGACAAGCTTTGTCATGTTGAAATGTTGTGCCACTAAATACTGTTGTTCCAAATGATAAAAGTATATTTTGTTGAACCTTAAAACATGTTTCCGCTATATACCAAGGTTAACTCTTGTTTCAATATATACTGACCATAATTGTCATGATTTACTGTTGTGTCACTGATTTGTGCATCTAGGTGCTGACGCGGATCATTATAGTTAATAATAATGCCACAGTTACAGACCAGGTAATCATGGTGAACTGTTGTGCCGCTAGACATTGACGCCAATTTATAGGGAAATGTTTTACTTGACAATAACCCGTGTTGTCATGTCGAACTACTGTGGCACTAGTTACTGACCTAGGCTTTAACGGTGAAATGTGTTGCCGCTACATTCTGAACCTGATTGTCATGGTAAGCTGTTTTTCCACTAGATACTTCGAATTGTCATGATGAAATAGTGTGCTGGAGGACACTGACCACAATTCCCATTAACTTTTTGACACTCGATTCTGATCCAGAATATCAACGGTTGTGTTGCCAATAGGTATTGACTAAGACCTTCAAAACAGATTGTTATGCTACTCGATACTTGCCTAAATAGACACGCTAAACCGTTTAGGCACTTACGCTGACTTTCGTGATGAATAGTTGAATCCTTGAACATTGCTTTGCAATAATAAACTGAGTCAGTGTCATGAAACCCAACAATTAACGGTAATATTTCGGCTAAATTCTTCTGTGGCTCAACCTTATCACCTTGATAATCTCGGTAAGTACTTGGTAACACAAAGGTTCTCCTTCCACATCATGCTTAGTATGTACTGATACAAAAGTTCACAGTGATTGGGTTTATATCTAGTGGCACAACAGTTTAACGTTATAATTTGTATTAGTATACAACATTTCATAAGACATTCTGGATCAGTATCAAGTGACACAACAGTTAATCATGACAACATGAAGCGGCACAATAGTACAAAGTGATTGTCAGGGTCACTTTCTAGTGACACAATAGTTAATCATAACGATACGTGTCAGTATCATGTGGAAAAACAATTCACGAAGACAATCCTGGTCAGTACAGAGTGCAATAACATTCCACTATGAAACACAAGGTTAGTTTCTAGCGGTACAACAGTTTACCATGACATTCATGGGTAGGTAACAAACAGCGCAACAGCTCATCGTGAAAGCTCGGGTTGGGTCAGTTTTTTTCTTTTTGGCATAATCATCAATCATGAAAATCCGCGTCATTGTTTTGTGGAACAGCAGCTTAACAAGACAATTCAGGTCAGTAATTAGTGGCACAAACATTAATCATTAATAGCCTGTTCAGTGTTAAGAAACACAGCATCTAACAATGATAATTCGTTTTTAGCTCGACTATTCATAGAATAGTAGAGCTATTGGACTCGCCCATGCGTCGGCGTCCGCGTCGGCGTCTGCGTCGGCGTCTGCGTCGGCGTCCGCGTCGGCGTCCGCGTCCCGATTTGGTTAAGGTTTTGTATGTAAGCTGGTATCTCAGCAACCACTTGTGGGAATGGATTGAAACTTCACACACTTATTCACTGTGATAAACTGACTTACATTGCACAGGTTCCATAACTCTATTTTGCTTTTTTACAAAATTATGCCCCTTTTTTGACTTAGACATTTTGGTTAAGGTTTTGTATGTAAGCTGGTATCTCATCAACCACTTGTGGGAATGGATTGAAACTTCACACACTTATTCACTGTGATAAACTGACTTACATTGCACATGTTCCATAACTCTATTTTGCTTTTTTACAAAATTATGCCCCTTTTTCGACTTAGACATTTTTGGTTAAGGTTTTGTATGTAAGCTGGTATCTCAGTACTCACTAATTGGAATGGATTGAAACTTCACACACTTGTTCACTGTCATGATCTGACATACACAAAGCAGGTTCCATAACTCTGTTTTGCTTTTTTACAAAATTATGCCCCTTTTTTCGACTTAGAATTTTTTGGTTAAGGTTTTGTATGTAAGCTGGTATCTCAGTATCCACTAATGGGAAAGGATTGAAACTTCACACACTTGTTCACTGTCATGATATGACATGCAGTGCAAAGGGTCAATAACTCAACTTTGCCTTTTACAAAATTATGCCCCTTTTTAAACTTAGGAGTTTTGGGTTAAATTCTTATATGTAAGCTGGTATCTCAGTACCCACTAATGGGAATGGATTGAAACTTCACACACTTGTCCACTGTTATGAGCTGATAAGCACTATGCAGGTTCCATAACCCTATTTTGCTTTTTTTAAATTATGCCCTTTTTCGACTTTCGTATTCATTCAGTCGACAAGGCTGTTGAATAGTCGAGCGTTGCTGTCCTCCGACAGCTCTTGTTATATCTAGTGCATATTAACTCTCGACAATAATCCAGGTCGGTTGCTTCTTTATCACAGTTTAGTATCTAGTTCACCATGTCAGTTCACCATGACGAGCCACTGGTACAATGGTTTATCATGACAATTTCGGACAATTCACCGTGACAAACAACATCAGAACACAGAGGCACACAAGTTCATCATTGAAATGATGGTAAGTCTATATTGACATACCAATTTACTATGATAATCTATAATGGTTTATAGCGGCAAAACAGTTCATCACGACAATCAATGTCAGTATCTATACTGGACAGCAAAAGAAACTATCCAGATGTATAACTGGTGTATTTATTGATAAAACAGTTATAATTTATATATTTGACTTGTTTTCTTCGTACCACATTGCACTTGAAGAACTTCACGTGCTAAATTTAAAAAATCAATCAACCGTGAAATCAGTAGTCCCACAATAGCCGTTCTGCACGAAACTCATGTGCGCGTGTAATTAACGATTTTCAATTATTGTCATTGGAAACATTGATGATTGACTCATTCGAAAAACAGCATAAAGTTAAAAAGAATATTGTTGGTTGCATGGCACACTGAATCCAATCCAGCGCGAGCGCGCAATTTGGATGTTACACTGCAACGAACACGCCAAACATATAGCCAGAATTTCGAGCAAAACGACTATTGTGGGACTACTGACTTCACAGTTGATCGATTTTTTTTAATTCGACAAGTTAAGTTCTTCAAGTGTAATGTGTTATAACGAAAGCAAGTCTTTATTAATTTAAGTGTTTTATTACAAATACTCTGTAATACATCTAGATAGTTTCTTTTCCAGTTCAGTATATTAGCACAACATTACACCATGACAGCCCGAGTGAGTATCTAGAAACAATAGTTAGATAGATAATTTTATTTCTGCATAAAATGTATAAAACATGGCATCACAATACAAATCCAATAAAACAAAAACAAGCATGTGGTAATGATCCATGACAACTACATTTAATGGAAGACACATCTCTTATTTCGATTGCGGTCCTATGATAGAAAATGAAGAAAATTAAACAAAAAAGAGTAGAAAAGGCTTAGTCCAACAGAACTTAAAACTAACTAAGGACCTGTTGTCTTTTATATGCTGGGGAAGCTCATCCCGACCCTTAACTCTGGGTACAGAGAGACGACCACTGTTAGTGAAAGTACAAGATAGATCATCATTCGATGATGTGGATCATACTCTTAACCTAGTATTATATTTGTAAATAAAAGCAGCAGGGGTAAACTGTTCTATCATATAAGATGGTGCAGTACTGGAACCTTAAAAACATGACACAGAGGCTAGAGAACTGCTCCTTACCAATATATGCTTTTGAATAAAGGTTCAGAATAAATCGTGTAAGTGATCTGCTATTTGTTTCTGGATTCTTGCGTAACAGAATAAAACCAAACAAATGACAGTGTATATGGGATATAACCAATAATTTCTTGGAATGCTGGGTAAGAAAATCACGTTTTCTATAAGGAAACTTCAATCTTGCATTAGCCTTCTTAATTAAAGACATAACTATAAACTCAAATGACAAAACTTTGTTTCACGTTTGGACCTAGATAATTGACCGTGTCCTTAGACTCAATAGGATGATCTTTACAGGTGACAACAAGATAAGGCAAAGACTTGACCCTGTGTTTGGACCCGAAAAGTGTAGACTCGATTTTATCCAAATGTAATGATAATGCATTACAGATTAACCACTCACTTACGCTCCAAGGCGGTGCCCCTACAACTTCTTTTTCTGTCTGTCTTGATTTCAACCTATTTAGATTTGAATACTGCTTAAGCCGTAGCTAGGGGACAGTGTTGCAATTTCCATTACTGCTCATGAACAGACTCAATCGAACCGAGTCTGCAATTTTCATTGTTTTTCTCTGTTTGCCTTGTTCTCGATGCTTCCGAGGGAAATACTTTCCATATTTTATTTATATTTTGTGTTGCGTATGTTGTCTTGTTTGTTGTTAGCGTTTCTTAAGCAGTATTCAATCTTCAAAACTAAAAGAGTTGAAATCAATGATCCCGAAGGACTAGAAAATATAACAACACTGAGATGAAGCCGGGGCGACATTTTACGGCCGCCGCACAGCACTTAACTCCAGCTATTGTGAAGTAAATCAAAACAGTTAATCGTATTAAATCGGGTAATTGTCCCGATGCACAACAGTTCAGCATAACAACTTGGGTCAGTATTAAGTGACACAACAGTTCATCCAGGAATCAATACCTAGTTGCACAACAGGTTAACATGACTATAGGTTCAGTTAGTTGTTGCACGAGAATTGATATTAATAATACTGTTTTGCTATGAAAATCCGGGTCATTGGCATAACAGTTCAAAATACCTGTCATTTTCTAGTTGCAAAACAGCCCACCAATACCATCCGGGTTAGTACCTTGTGGCACAATAGTTCACCAACCATCACTGGTTAGTATCTAGTGGAAAAACAGTTCCCGATGTAAATCCGAGTCAGTATCTATTGGCATATCATTTCATAAAAACAGTACATATATAATGGCAAGACAGTTCACCATGACAATCATCGTCAGTGTCTAGTGGCACAATAATTCAGTATTGCATTTGCAAAAGTTTCTATTTGAACAGCAGTCCACAATGATAATCAGACAGTATCAAGTGGCAAAACATTTGCTCTCCTGGTATAACAGTGCAATGTGGTAGTCTGTGCCAGCACCTAGTGGAAAAACAGAAACCTTTGAATGTCCGCGTCGGTATCTAGTGATATAACAATTTACCTTGATTATCAAGGTCATTATTTAGTGGGGCAAAGGTTCACAAAGATAATCCGCGTCAGTATTTTGACGCAAAGTAGTTCCCTTTGATAATATGGCTCGGTACTATTTATTTACCTTTAAAATTCGGGTCAGTATCTAGTAACGCAACAGTTCATCTTGATAATCCTGGTCTGTATCTGTTCGCAAACAGTACAGCTTGAATATCCTGGTCAGTATCTAGTGGCACAACCGTTCACCCTGAAAATACGGGTCAGTATTTAGTGGCAAAAATGTTCAACGTACTCTGGGTCAGTTTCTTTTTACACAACAATTCACCATGTCAACTTAGGTCAGTCTGTATTGGCACAGTAATTCACACAGTATCAAGTGGCACCTTAGATCAATATGATAATTCTGATCAAAATCTGTTTGCCCTACAATTCACCGTGATAATCCAGGCAGATTTTTGTGGCACGACAGTTCACAATAATTATCAAATGGCGCAGTAGATATATGTATTATAATGATGCTGGAAATCATTAAGTAGCACAAATATCTACCATTATATTACGTATTTATGTCTGATTGCATATCCGTAAACCATGATAACGTGCCAAGTCTGGTCAATGTCTGCTGGCAAAACTGTTCAAAATGATTATCTGTGTAAAATCGTAGTATCCTAGCGGCACAATACATTTACCATGACAATCAAAATAAACTATGATATTTCTTGACATCATTCAAACTGTTCCAGTATTACAGCGGCTCTAAGCTGCCTAGTCCCATAGCGTTTTATATAGACCATATCAACGAAGAGTAACGTGGTCTGTTCCAGGTAAACAGATAAACTACAGCTTAACTCTAGGCAGTATTTACAATAGCAATACACTGGCTAATAGGAGAGTGGTGTTGATAATTAGCTGTTAAACCTTAGATAAATCCCTGATAAGCCCATAAATCATAATAAATAAACAATTAGCATCACCAAACAATTTACAAAATATATATTCTGTATTCATTCACATGTTTACTGCATTTCTCACAATTTCTAGAGCTTCCAGTCTATCATTGTATTAAAACAAAAAATGTCAACTTCAAAAAACAAAGACAAATATCAAACAGGGAATGCCACGTACCAAAAACACAGCCTCCCCAAAACGAAACCCACAGGTTCTGTTGAATGGACTAAAAAACTGTTTGGGAAACCAAAGTTATTTTCTATTATTCAAAGTGCTGATTTCATAAAGGAAAATGGTAAAAAGAGGTCATTTGATAAAGGATATAATTTCTTTGTTGAAAATTACATTCATGACAAGTTCCATATCAAAGCAAAATGTTAGAGAAGCCAAAGGAAGAATGAAAAGCCACATGAATCTACAGAAATAAATTGGACAGTTGAGCCACTAGACACTGACCACGATTGTCATTACGAACTGTTTAGACAATAGAAACAAATCCATAACATCATGAAGAAGTTTTTTCCTATAAGATATTGACCTTGCTTTTTATGGCGAATTTTGGTTCCAATAGATACAAGCCCATGTGGTAATGATGAACTATTATGGCACTAGGTACTTACCGGGACCCGTGTTTTGATGGTGATCAATGCAGTTTTTTTTAGGACACTCACGCCTTCTAAGTTATTTTACCTTTGGTCAACTAATATTCTACGAACACTTTTAACATTTTATCATAGTGCATCGAGATGAAATATTAAAAGCAAAGTGTACCTTAGTTGTTCCCGTTACAAATGGATCACAACCACCTTACTTCTGTGTGGAGATATTCATCCATATCCGGGACTTTCTCCAGTTTAACTCAATATTTCATTCAAGAAAAGATGCCTTCATTTCATTCATTTAAATATCAGAAGTCTTCTTCCTAAGATTGATAAACTGCGTTCGATTGCAAAGCATAGCAATGTTTATTGCATATGTTTGACTGAAACCTGGCTAAACTACAGTATTTTTTATTCAGAAGTTTCAATTGAAAATTATATACTTCGCCGCAAAGATAGAAATCGCCATGGTGGGGGTGCAGCTATTTATATCCGTAGTGATATTGCATTCAACAGCTGAGATGACCTTGGTCACGAGCAGCTGGAGGCGACTTTTGTTGATATCCTTCTACCAAAGACGAAACCTATATTATGTGGTGTTCTGTACAGACCGCCAAAACAGTGTTATTTTAATGACATTTTAGAATCTGTGATTTTATCACTGCTACTTTTAACATAAATGGGTATATATTTAGGTGATTTCAAAACAAACGTAACTTCCTCAAGTAAGTGCCAGTTGATGAGGGCTCTGAAACATGATTGTGATTTTTTAGTCTTATTCAGCTGATAAAAGATTGTACCAGAATTTCTCCAGGGACATCTTCAACTATTGATCTTATCCTTGTAGCTGATGCTCAGACCATTTCGCAGAGTGGTGTTATAGACTGTACATGTTGCCTAAGTTGTCATCTAATGGCATTTGTACCCGGAAAGTGACACGTAACTTAACTAGACACATAACAGTCGAAATTAGATCAGTTAAAAACTACAGCAAAGACGCTTTTTAACAAAATTTAATTTGCTTAGACCGGCGTGTAGTTTTGAATTGTGATGATGTTAACATTGTCTGGAATAAGTTTAAATCAATTTTCTTATCAGTTCTAGATAACATTGCTCCTGTGAAATAAATTTGTTCGTCTTAAGCAAAGGACAGAAGCTTGGGTTGACTCTGAAGTTCGATAGATTATTAAAGAAAGGGATAAGGCTTTTTATAAATACAAGAAAAATAAATCTGATGAAAAAGTGTCGTCTTTATAACTACTTTAAGATAATAGGTAAGTGTAGATTTCTCGGTAGCACAGAGCACCACAAACAAGCCTCAGAGCCACGCATTTGCAAAGTAGGCCCACACTAAGAAGAAGCTGTAATGGAAAAATATTACAGACGGGCTACTTCAAAAATCCAACAGGTATATTTTAATTTTATACAAAGTATAGATAGAGGGTTAGGGAGGAAGGGGTAAAGGGTAGTAAGGGGTGGGGGAGGGTGTTGAAGGGGAAATTAGAACAAGGATAATTATTCAAAATGGAATGCTACGTTCCTTAATTACAGTTACACTACAACGTAAACCACAGCAGCGCAGACACTCATGTACAAAAGACAACCACGCTCACGCGCACGCGCAAACGCATACGCACACACACACAACTAACTTACAAGGATACACAAGTAAGATTTAACAATACTGTAGCGCACCGCCGAAGACACACAGACGTACAAGCATACAAACACACAAATATAAGCAGGAAAAAATTAAGGTGGGCACGATAACATACTCATGGTAAAAGGGGAGAGGAGCGCAATTGCAAGGGGGCAAGGATGGGGTTGATATGGGCAGTGAGGAGAAAGAGAAACGACGTTAAACCAAATAAAAAAAAGAAAGAAACGCTAACAACAAACAAGACAACATACGCAACACAAAATATAAATAAAATATGGGAAGTAGTTCCCTCGGAAGCATCGAGAACAAGGCAAACAGAGAAAAACAATGAAAATTGCAGACTCGGTTCGATTGAGTCTGTTCATGAGCAGTAATGGTAAATGCAACACTGCCCCCTAGCTACGGCTTAAGCAGTATTCAAATCTAAATAGGTTGAAATCAAGACAGACAGAAAACAAGTTGTAGGGGCACCGCCTTGGAACGTAAGTGAGTGGTTAATCTGTAATGCATTATCATTACATTTGGATAAAATAGATTCTACACTTTTCGGGTCCAAACACAGGGTCAAGTCTTTGCCTTATCTTGTTGTCACCTGTAAAGATCATCCTATTGAGTCTAAGGACATGGTTAATTATCTAGGTCCAAACGTGGTACAAAGTTTGTCATTTGAGTCTATAGTTATGACTTTAATTAAGAAGGCTAATGCAAGATTGAAGTTTCTTTATAGAAAATGTGATTTTCTTACCCAGCATTCCAAGAAGTTGTTGGTTATATCCCATATACACTGTCATTTGTTTGGTTTTATTCTATTACGCTAGAATTCAGAAACGAATAGCAGATCACACAGTATAAACTTACAAGATTTATTCTGAACCTTTATTCAAGAGCATATATTAGTAAGGAGCAGTTCTCTAGCCTCTGTGTCATGTTTTAAAGGTATCTTCCAATACTGCACCATCTTATATGAAAGAACAGTTTACCCCTGCTACTTCTATTCACAAATATAATACTAGGTTAAGGGTATGATCCACATCATCTAATGATGATCTGTCTTGTACTTTCACTAACAGTGGTCGTCTCTCTGTACCCAGAGTAAAGGGTCGGAATGAGCTTCCCCAACAAGTCCTTTGTTAGTTTTAAGTTCTGTTGGACTAAGCCTTTCCTTCTCTTTTTTGTTTCATTTTCTAGTCTTTTTTTATCTATCATAGATAGATTGATCATTTTATTATTGTAGTGATTATCTAAATTCTGAGATACATGAAAATGTCCATGTCTAGCATTTAAAAGTGCACCATACTCTTCCAGTTGCTGTGTTTTTCTTAAGTTGTCTTCCATGTCAAACTGTTTTGTTTTCAAAGGATCACAATGGAAATAAGAGTTTCCATGTCTCTTTTTGTGTCTTCCATTAAATATAGTTGACATGGATCATGACCACATGCTTGTTTTTGTTTTAATGTATATGTATTGTGATACCATGTTTTATACATTTTATGCAGGAATAAAATTATCTATCTAACTATTGTTTCTAGATACTCACTCGGGCTGTCATGGTGAAATATTGTGCTAATATACTGAACTATACGAACTTTCTAATTAGAAACTTCAGTGATGTGATCAGTGACCAAATTTATTTTCAACAGAAGGACACAATGTATAAACTTTAGTGCTATTTAGTTCGTTTTGTAAGACATTGATATAATGTACACGTCAAATGATGATAATATTGTTCGCCTCCTTGTCTTGTCTGCTGGAACTAAAATATACTTAGAATGAAATTCTTTGATTTCCTTCTTAAAGTAAACTTGGGTTTTGGTGACGTATGCATTCATTTGTTTGAATAAATTTTATTCGAGAATCGACAATGTTAAAAATGTTTCGTTTCCAAGACATTAATGCGTTCTAACGGCGACACCATTTAACACAAAAAGTTTCGATGGATTCCGTAATCTGACCAAGACAAGCATCAAAATGAATAGTTGAAGGAATTCTATATCTTATGTTCTTTAAAGAATAAGTTACGAATACGTTTGTCTTTAATGGTATCAAAATTACCAGAGATGACATGACGACATCTGAATAGCAAACCTTTGAGTTTTCACCTTTGCAGTAAGAGGGGGTAGTTGTTTGAATATCAAGGTCGGGAACCATTTTATTGTAATTGAATATAACATTTCTTTCAGTTTTTCATATTTATAACAGATAATAGGAACTTCGGAGTTTCTGAAATATTTATGCACAGAATAAATGACACGTCTATTAGGAAATACACTGGGTACTTCGATGAAATCAATACCTTTATTCATGAAAGTTCATAAAATAAATTTTAAGAAAATGTCTCTCATTGTCAGAATGAGTATCAATATGTAGAAGGAGAACGTGTTGTCTGTAACTTTAAATAAGATATGATACAGTGTAAAACGGATCTGTTTGAATAACATATCGGTCCGCTTCCTCTGTTAGCTTTTTCAGAGACTGAACAGATAAATATGTGAGACGAGAAAGCATTGAATGTCGAGTTTGAAAGGATTAAATCGAGTTGTGCAACAGGTATATTGACTTTAGATTGGCGCTTAATATAACCATTACGTCTAATCCTAAAAGACGTAGATTTACCTTTCATAATATTTAAAATAGAAAAGAATTCGATATCAGGGCTTTTAGCGATTTTGCCTTCTTGATAAATATTATCATTTAAGCTCAACGGAAATGGTAACTGTAAATTTTCTATCCATTTGAATTTTGCTACATGCCTGGCTTTTATTTTAAAACTAGATGCGGAATTCATATTATATACGATTTGCTCTACTGGGTGCATCTTTACCTGATCAAATGTATGGCCAGATTTATGAAAGTGTTAGTATAAAAAGTCGTAATAAACTTGTTCCGACTACGCATGCTCGCGGAAACGAACTTTTAAGATTTATAGATTATTATGAAAACCAGCAGGCGAATTTGAATTAGTACGTGAAATATAAAATAACTGTGCAAAATGTAGCTTAAATTGAGAAAGGCTGATAGATGGTGTATGTCCTAAAAAAGTACTGTTATTTTTAGGCAGATGAACAGAAGATGCAGAGTGAAACCGAAGAGATTATTTTTATTATTATACCAGATTTATATGAAAGAATTAATTACGGAACTCATTTATTTGTACTCATGATATGTAATTATGTAATACCATTCTGTGAAAAGTGCCGTTCGGGTAGAACAGTCATCAGTTTCAATTACTTAAGTGAAAATGTTAAGCGACAATTAAACATAACCTTGTAAAAAAGCGCTGGAGGTCCCAGAATACAACAGGACGGGATACCTAGCATTGGCCCGAATCGTCAATGAACACAGAACCTTCAACACGGTATAAAATGCTCCTCATCTTGACAGAGGCCGAGAGTTTAGAACGAATAACAATCCCTGAAGGATGGCGTGGAGACTTTTTAAGGCCGCCAACCGTCACAAACAACAGAGTTGTGCGCATAAGAATCAAGGACAAATATCAAACAGGGAATACCATGTTCAAAAAACGAAGCCTCCACCTCACATAAAGAATTCAATAAGGCTCGAACCCACATCGATGAGAGGCAAGTGATTAGAGGTCAGCGACCTTAACACCTCAGCCACGGAGGCCCCGTTACGATTATGATAGCATTTTAGCCATGGCCTTATTACAGATCTTTGATGTTGATATTCTTAAATTTCATTAGCTGAAATGCATTTTCTTACACATTACACATCAGATTTTCTGATAGCTGGATTAACCTATTATCACTATTTTCGAATAATTTGTCAGAAGTCAGTGTGCAGTATATATATATATATATATATATATATATATATATATATATATATATATATATATATATTTTAATTTATAACGGTTTAAGTGAAAGTCATCAGCGTTTGATATGGTATTTTCATAAAATTGCTAATTTAATAACTGCCTAATCAAAGTTTTAAACATTAAGGTGGTAAAATGTATGTAATACTAAAATAAAAAGAAATGATATTGTTCGAAAAAGTTTGCAATTTCGATCATCAGGAAATATAATGTTCAGATCGCTTCTTCCGCAAAGATTTACCACCCTCTTTTCAAGATTGTAATATATATCCAATAGCATTTTGATCATGTGCTTTTTTAATATTCAAGTCTAGTTTAAAAGAATCATCAGCTATATTATGTGGTAAATCGTCCGTCTGATTTTTCTCTGCACACTTTGTGTCACTGTGGATTGATCAGCATTTGTTAGAATGATCTTTAATTTTGAAAAGTTTTGCTTAACTTAACAATCTCTTTTTATATTACCATTTTGACCAGTTTTGTCTTTAAAGAAGAAGACAGACTGACAAAGATTTTTATCAAGACATTACTATAACAACTGCCTGAAAAAGCCTGTCTGAGAAAAACAACCTTTCTCAGGTCACTGACACTGTGTAAACATATGATAAATTCCAAGGACACCAGATTGTGTCTGCCATGCATTTAAAAATTAATAGGCCTAATACTGCACTGAAACAGGTCTGTTATAAAGTAAAAGCAGAAAAAAGGCTAACCTTATGTTTTGTACCCGACATCTCTGTTCTGTTGGATATGAATGAATACTTTTAATTTGGTGCAAAGTGAAATTTTATCCGAAGTTCAGTTGCGAGACGGATACCCATTCTCACAAAGCAAACGTTAAACGTGACTTAAATACACACGCCATAACGCCACTTGGCAGAAACAATAGTTTCCTCGATGATTTTATTCTATAACATTCCATTCCGGATGCAATATTCCTTGATGTATGTGCAGAGAGCTAAAATCCTGAACGAACGCTTTACATGAGTCATCTTCCGTTTCTACGAGCGTTTCCGTTAGAAAAACTTTTTGTGGTAATTGCATACGGTAGGCATACGCTAAACATTAGTGACATTGTCTTACGTACCTAATAAGATCGCGTTAGTACAAAATAATTGCGTAAATATGTCTTTTAGCAGTTATTCTCAAAACCAAAATGGCCTTATTATGAAATAAAAAAAGAAGTCCGGCGAAACAGCAAAAATTGTTCTACCCCTACGTTTTGCCCTAAACTATTTCGTATGAAGGTAGGAAAAAAGTTGTTAATAATGGCATGATAAATAGAATAACGGGTAACTGTCTTTTAAGAAAGGGTCTGAGAAACTCTTTCTCAAAAGACAGTAACCAGTTATTCTCTATTTATATAATGTTTTGGTTTTTTTTTTAATTCTTGTTATTTGAGCTACTCTTATTTGAACGTATCTATGGTAGCAGTTCAGTTCAACTTGACATTAATTTATAAAATCAACACATTTCATCTTGAATCAAACTGTCAGTAAGCAAAGCACAACCAAACCTGCATTTTGATGTTTTAATCAACTAAAACAAATCCAAGAAGGCACATTTTCATCTTCATTATGTCAGCTATTGCGTTCTTTAAAACATGTTGGATTTATCCCAATATTAGCACAAACGATGCTTGCGTGTTTTAACGCATCAGATCATACCCTTCACCACCTAATATATTCCAAAATTTCAACAGAATTTATATAAAATTTATCACCAACAACTGAATCTCTTTCACTCGCAAAATCTAAAACATAATATGAAATAGAACCACAAAAATGCTCATTTAATAGTTATAGGACCCAGACAACCATATATGTATGTTCTGAATATCTTTCAAGAAGACAGAACAATGATAGAAGCACCATTAGTGGCTTTACGAAATACGCACGAAAACAACACTATATTGTGTGGAAATAGAAAAGTTAGTGCCACATTAATCTTCAGCAGACACAAATATTGACAACAGTTGGCCACATTCTATTTTGCACGTAATTGAAGTATTACACATTCAAGGTTGCCTTTCGTTCTTACAAATTCTGCCAAACTGCCAAAAAACAAATTTGTGTGATATTTGTTTTAAGTTTTCCCTGGCGCACTCATACATACCCCGTTAAAGGATTTCGATACGGGGAGACTGTGGTATTGAAATGCGACTTCATATTAAATCCTTGTCCCTTAAACATTTGACGTTGAATAACATCATTGCTGTAATAAGAGTAAATAATATAGCTCTACTGAATACATTTAGGGCTCATCAAGTAATTACAACATGGAACATAATTATGGATAGATCCTGTCGTCAAACTAAATATATTATACAGTGGAATATACATACGTCATGGATAGTCACCATATACACTAAAAGGTTAGCGACAAGTCTCTATAGTCGCTTTACTCAGGCTATCTTGGTATATTATTTTTAATGTCCTTTCAATAACTCGATTGTAATGCAATTTGAAAGTTAAAGCTATAACAAAACTCAATATATAGAATATGTTGCAGATATAAAATATCAATCAGAAGTTTTTATTGTAATGTTATAGGTTTATCGTTCAGAAAATGTATTTTACGAACAAGATATTTTCAAAGACAAGTTATCACATATCTTACAAACTCATCACGGCGTGTTTGCGGCCGGTCGCCCGATGCTGTGATAAATCTAGAGGATGGAACAGTCATGTGTGCCAAAAACAGAGGAATTTATAGCGCAAACGGTAAAAGAACTTTCTATATCATAAACATAATTGAAAGTTTTTCAGTGATTTCATTAGTCATAATTAAAACTTTTAATACTGAAGACATTGAGCTTTTACTTGATCCTGATCCTTATTGATTGCCTCAGATATCACATTTACAGATTTTATGTCAGGACGTTAATGCTGCATTATAAATTAATGTTTACAAATACAGACTTAAAGTTATGAGACGTTGTGGCGGTCAGATCAACTATTTAAGAATCTGTTACAAAAAGTCACAGAGAGAAAGATGCATTATTTTCCTATTTCATATTTAAATCACTTAATGTGGACATTTAGTAGATTTCGAGTTCCGATCATTTTGATACAGAGGCGTTCTTACATCTCTTAATGTAGAACGTTGTCCAGTTGTAAACGGAGCTAATGAATAATAAACAAACTCGATTAATACAAATACACACAGCTCTTATATGTTTACTGATATTGATTGTTATATTGTAAATGCTCAATGCAAATTTCAAAAGGCGGAATTATAAATGTCAAATGTTTGTTGCTATTTGTGTATTCATCTAAATAGCTGAATATGCCTCTGATTTAGTGAATCTATTGTATAGTCATCGACCCTTGATATATGACTTTAACCTTTCAACAACTGTTGTCTATAAGCATTGCATAAGCAACTCCAGTTCCATGGTCACAAGATCTGAATAATATGCTGCTGTTTCAGATCCAGAGGAACGAGGCTCGAACCCCGGTCTAGACACTAGAAATTTCTGATATATATTCAAACAGATGTTGACAAAGTTTGATATGAGCCTTTCCTTAGAGCACTTATCACAAATAAAACGTGTTTTTGTTGTTTTTTTTGTTTTTTTGTCAGAAAAGTCCTCAAACTTTTCCAAATCATCGCTTAGTTTTCTTTATGACTTTTTGGTATATTTCCCTATTTCTCCCCGTTTCTTAATGTACAGCAGTTTTGCAAGATTTCCATCTTATGTACATTATTGGTATATATATATTCAACATTACGAATTTTCTGTAATGTAACTATAAAACTCTTAACCTGCTACTGAAGAAAAAAGTAAAAGGCGTCAGCTCTTATCAAGAAACCTAAAAATAACACTCTGAATGTACACATATTCGCTACAGGCAATGTTTCTTACACAGTCTTTTTTGTTAAATAGGAGCATGCATTAGTCGTGCGAGCATTGGAAAGCCTCGAAAACTCCGTACGGACGTTGTGCGATGCCCGTACGAGCTCTTTCGGGGCGCTTGCGTTTCCCGTACGGTGCTCTTGCGAACTGCTTTCTACTTCGTAAATTTGTACGAGTTAGTAGAGAACTCGGTTGCCCGGCGAAACACTTTCACCGAGATTCCTAGTCCTCAGTCCTGTAAGAGTTCACAAAATCCGTACGACGCTCGTACGAGCCAACGATGTCCGTACGGAAGCAGTACGACTTTGTCAGAATTCGACTGAAAACATACTCCTATTGACCTGGTAGTGTTCTTGTGACCGGAGTTTAAATGCTTCATTGTCCTGCAATGTTAAAGGACTGACAAGCATTGTTGTTATTTTAGGTGAAGTTCTAACCTTTTATCTTTCACGCTTACTGCGTATGAACAATGTTCCTATAGTAATTCATTTTAGAACAAATGCAACGTCGGATTTCTGGAGACATGTGAACTATTCGACACTTTCATGGGAAGAAAATAAACTTGTTGCATTAATTGAGTGGATCAATGATAGGTAAATAAAACCTTTTGTTGTAATGTACTTCTTTTAAAATGTTTAGATTGCTAACAACAACTTATGAAATTTTATTTTACGGAACTTTGACACAACAGTCATTGTACAGTAAAATGACTGTGAATAAAATATGACCTGTTCGTATAGAACTATTTAACATGGCAAACCTGCATTGTTTTTAAACTGAAATGGTGTACGTCATCTGCAATGAAAGATTATTCAAAATAATTTCTTTATTATCAGAGTATCAGGGAATAAGGTATTGGCAGGAGTTAGGATACATTTTAGCTAACGAATGCGTTAGGTATTTATTCTAGGTGAATTGCAAAAAAATAGCAGGTAAGGGTACATTTCTCGGAAGCACAGAGCACCAGGATTACAGCCTCAGAAGCACGCATCTGCAAAGTAGACACATAACAAAAGGAAGCTGTAACGGAAAAATATTATAGACCAAATTTTGCTTCAAAAATCCAACAAGTACATTTTAATTTTGTGCAAAATATAGAAAATGTTGGGAGATGAGTAGGGGGTAGAAAGTGGGAGGGTGGTGAAGGGGAAAGTGGAAAAAGGATGAATTTTACAGATAAACAGACAAGTAACTTATAACAACACTATAGGGCACCGCCCAAGACAGTCAGACGAACAATCACACAAGCTCACACACAAAGGAGGAAAAGACAACAATCGGACACCGCTTTAGGATTCCGGCAGCCAAAACCAAGATAGGCACGATAACGTACTCATAATAAAAGGGGAGGGATACCAAAGTAAGGGAGCACAAATGCAAGGGGGAAGGATAGAGGGCGATAGGGGGAGTGAGGAGAAGGAGGAAAGAAACGCTAACAACAAACAAGTCGACAAACGCAACACAAAAAAACAAGACAGATGGAAAAGAAGTTGAATATAGGGATACCGCCTTGGAACGGTCAGTAACCTATATAAAGGAAACTAGGGGTTTAAACGCGTTAAGGGCATGCCAACATCGCATTTACCCTATTTTCAACAAGTTAGACAACACATTTTAAATAAAATCATTCACTGCTGAGACACACTCTTACATTAGTGAACAAATAACAGATCGTATTAAGTAAAACATAAAACTATGGTAAATCTAAGGTATAATTACACCATTACAACTTGTCTGAAGCCAGAGCACCAATTGCCTAACCTTTAAGGGTTTGACTATGATAACAGGTTTTACAACGTACATTTTTCCAATTTTGACACCTCAATGCTATCCGTAAAGCTGAACGCTAATCTAGATTTTTTTGACATTTTATGTTTTTAATTTATGTTAAAATCATCGTTCTTCCCTCTATCACATGCAGAAAAATGAATTTAGATTATCAAATGTAAAACCTTTATTGTATACGAAAATAGTATACACCTGGCATGTGTTTACCATAGCACTTTTCTGAAAAGAATGCCAACATATAAATTAAGTCACGGTACTTCTTGACAATCGGCTTCTGATTTGTGAGTAAGGATACGTGTAGTGTGGTCACCCAATGCTCATCACGAAGCGTTAATAGGAGTGAAATTGCCTCGATGAAACACGACTTATATTGGTGATTTTCACAAGGTAAATTTCCACAATGTAAATTTTCACAAGGTAAATATAATGGATTCCGAGTGGCTGTCTTAGTTAAAAGGAATAATCATTTGTAGATAAGAATGAAAAATGTACAAATTGTCGACTTTCTTATACGTGGAATTGTAGAATGAAGTAGTCTTTCAATCTCTGATGAAGGTGGTGTATGAGGATTGAATTCATTCAATGCCTTTTCTCAGAACAGAAATTCATTTTTTTTTCGAAGTTTTGAAGCGAATTGGTTCATTTATTTATATAGGTAATGTTTCTTTGAAGGACGGACTATAAAAGTGTATCACAGTGTTGTTAAAGATTAACCCATTCTTGAATTATATCATTTTTAGGTCAGCCAGGAATGAATAAAAGAACCAAATGATTTCTGTGTAAATTTTGTTAAAACGATTAAAGAATTTTTTGACACGTTAGAAAGTTTATAGAACACTCGCACTGTAGACTGTTGACGCATTTGAAGTTCTTGTGTATTGGAAGATTATTATCTAAAAAGAATCTTGTCTAAAATTTCATTAAATTAGTACCATAGTATAGCTAAATCTTTTCATCTTCATTTTGGTATGATACACAACAGGACAATTTATGCAGGCTATCTAGTGTCAGTCTACAAAGGGCAATTCATACAGGCTATAGTGTCAGTCTGCACAGGGCAAGTTTATACAGGCTATAGTGTCAGTCTGCACAGGGCAAGTTTATACAGGCTATAGTGTCAGTCTGCACAGGGCAAGTTTATACAGGCTATCTAGTGTCAGTCTACAAAGGGCAATTCATACAGGCTATAGTGTCAGTCTGCACAGGGCAAGTTTATACAGGCTATAGTGTCAGTCTGAACAGAGCAAGTTTATTCAGGCTATAGTGTCAGTCTGCACAGGGCAAGTTTATACAGGCTATCTAGTGTCAGTCTACAAAGGGCAATTCATACAGGCTATAGTGTCAGTCTGCACAGGGCAAGTTTATACAGGCTATAGTGTCAGTCTGCACAGGGCAAGTTCCATTGTACGACACTGCTTTCTTGATACAAACTTATACACAACATTTTCTTAGACCTCATATTAATTCTGAATCCGATCATAAACGAAACTTTCTAAAATTATCTTTCATCAATAAAAGAATCGGGTTTATTGATTTACCTAGTATTTTGAGAGACCATTCTGTAATTAACTCTATTACTAAATATTTCAAGAATTCAGAGACACCTATTATCTGTTACAAATTCAATAAAGCAGTTAGAAACGTTATATTTAATTACAATCAATTGTCTCGGATTTAGACATAGAACCTAATGTTCCAGATAGTTGTAACTGTAAAGAATTTAAATACTGTTACCAACCAGCTGGCCGTGTCATAACGGGTAATTTTTAATGATAAAAGAAACAGAAATATTTTTTCCAAAGGTCCAAAATATAGGATTCTCTCGTCAATTAACTTTGAAAAATGTCTCTCTGAAATAACTCAGTCTATTGATGACTATATTAAAAAATGGTGTCGGAAGGAAACTGCAGATCAGAACGCTCTCACTGAATGGAAAAGAATATATTTAAAATCATTAAAACTCGAGTTAAATATTATGAATCAAGCCCTTCCTTTTTAACTCCTAAACCCAAGTCTTCACTTCGAAGTTTAAAGGAAGCTTTATCCAAGGTACAAACGAACTTTCACTCCTGCAGACAAAGCTTCCAATATTATTATTATTATATGACGCATTTACTACACAGAAGTATTACAAAATGAAATGAAGCATACAAAAACTTACCAGTTTTCACAACTAGTTGAGGAAACTATTGCAAAATGTCATGCAAATCAATGTATAAATTTTAATGTCACACTTGACGCCAGTCAAATGAAGCTGCATACTCTTTATTGGATCCCTAAACTTCACAAAACTCCATATAAAGTTCGATTCATTGCAGATTCAACCTTATGCACTACAAAAAACATTTCTGTGCTTTTGACTTCTTTTCTTACTACAATTAAAGAACACGTACAAAAGTATTGCTCCAAGGTATATGAGAACTCGGGTGTTAATCTGTTTTGGTCCATCAGAAACTCTGGAGATGTTATCAAAAAGCTAAAAAACAAACACTTCAAATGTCCGAAGATAAGTACTTATGATTTTTCTACTCTTTATACTAATTTACCACATAATCTTATTAAAGACAAACTAGTAACTTTAATTGAGAAAACATTTGTAAGAGGAAACATTAATTATCTGACTTGAAATGAAACCAGAGCATTCGTTTCTAACAGTGCATTTAAGAGATACAACGTATGGAGTTTTGATCAGGTTTGTAAAGCTCTAAAGTATCTACAAGATAATATATACTCAAACGCAAAAGAAAATGTGCACTCAGGTTTTCGTCAACTGAAGTAGATTATGTTGTCCGAAGTAGAATATTTTGTCTTAAAGTATGTCATGTTTAGTACCAAAATTTTGTGCAGTTTATGGCCAATTTGATGTGTTTTGATTTTGTTTTCAAAATTTTGACATTTATACGAATTCTTGGCTATTCAAATCCAACAGGGGTCAAAAACGGAAGTTGTAAATCTCTTTCTTGTCAGATGATAAAAAGCTGCCTGTTCCTCAAACATTATTTTGTTTAAATATCGTGTGTGACTACCTCTACTATTCATTTAAGCATTGATTTTGGTACGTGACATTCCCTGTTTGATATTTGTCTTTGTGTTGATATGGCAACGCTTAGGCCTAACGTAACAGAAGAATGACGTCACGAGGAATTCTATTCCATTCTTGAGTAGCGGTTGTCAACCGAGGTCTGCTGAATCTATGGCGTACATCAACTCGACCAGTTTGCTGACATTGCTGGTGCAAAAGAATTATGATATTACTTTGGCACCCAAGCGTTCTGCTGATAATATATATAATATATGTTGTAAATAATGTTGTCACCCCGTTGCAACAGTGTTAATGCTTTAGTGCGCTGAGTTTCACTAAGTCATGGCATTTTATTATAGCACAGGTTTAAAATCAAATGTGTTTTTCCTTTCACCAAAGCTATAAGAAAACTGACAAATACGATTTTATAGACATGTACATTTCCTATGGGCAGCACGTGCAAATCGTGCAAATATCCACTATCGCTAGTTATCTTGATTCCACCCAGTTTTCATCGTAAAGTTGAAGCTTCGAGCAAAGTATGTTGCAAATTGTAGACGGATACCTCTTTTTGAACTGAGAATATTCAAATTTAAAACGTGCACACTTTCTTTTGCGTTTGAGTATATTCATCAAATTTGGCAATGCAACTTAGAGACAAGTAATTGGTATACCAATGGGAACCAACTGCGCCCCCACCCCCTCATTGCTTAATTATTTTTTATACTGTTATAAACGAGTTTTCATGCTTAGTTTATCCACTGAGACACAATTTGAAATTATTGAAGCTTTTAATGGAACCTCAAGGTATCTTGATGACATTTTAAATATGGACAACCAATATTTTTCAGAAATTGTGAAATATATTTACCCAAAGGAGTTACAGCTTAACAAGGCAAATACTTCAGATTAAGAAGAGTCATTTTTGGATTTGAATTTAACAATTGTGAATCATAATCTAGAAACGAAAATATAAATGGTGATAAAAGGGACGATTTTAATTCTGAAATTGTCAACTATCCCCATCTTGATGGGGATGTCCCTTGAGCAACAACATACGGTGTCTATATTTCACAACTTATTCGTTTTGCAAGAGTTTGCTCAAAGATAAATGATTTTGATGACAGAAATCTTCATATGACTAAGAAATTGTTACAACAGGGTTACCGTTATCATAAGCTACAGAAAGCTTTTAGTAAATTTTATAACAGATCGTCGAAACTGTTAGAAAAATACAATACGAACCATAAAGCACTTTCAAAACTTGGACTTACACACCCGGAATACTATGGGGATGTAGTTTATAAAATTCGGAAAATTAAACATAGTCCTTATTTCAATCAAATATTTGTCAAATTGGTTGAAAAGTTTATCAAAAGAGGATAAGATGCGAAAAGCACAGTGCATGTTTAGTGATTGACCCCTCTACAGTTAATTGTAAACGATATTTGGCCAACATCAAAATGATATCGCGCCGATATTGACAGATCATATCGTGGTCGCGAAATAGTGTGACACGCAGTACTTCATCAAAGTTTTCTTAAAGTATACACTTTATGTTGGGTTTAACGTCGCACCGACACATGATAGGTCATATGGCTACTATCCAGCTTTAATGGTGGAGGAAGACCCCAGGTGCCCCTCCGTGCATTATTTCATCACGAGCGGGCACCTGGGTAGAACCACCGACCTTCCGTAAGTACACTTTATGAGTGTGAGTGTATTACCTCAGAGTAATTTTCTTGAGATTTGATGTTTCTGATAATTATTTGATTATATTGATATAATTTTTTTCACAACTATGTACTGCATGTTTTATACAGTTACGTAAGCATTCTGTATATTCTTAACACTATCAAAATTATTCAATTAGAATTTTCAACATATTTATATTTTCAATATTTTATAAATATAAATATTTCTATGGCGGCATTGTACATAAAAATAAAAATGGATCTTAATTATTACCTCCCTTTATTACATATAAAATTTTGATAAATACCGTCTACAAATTTTGTTTTGAACCTAGGTTGATTAATTCTGGCATACATCATATTTGCTTAATAAATTAGCACATATAAACAATTAGACTACGTTCATCAATAATATTTGAAAAATATAGTTATATTAGAGAATCCAATATCGGCCCGATGTCAATCCGACGTACGAAATAGTTACACTGATTGATGTCGATATACCAATTTCAATATTTTGCGGTACTACAACGGCCCGACGTCGGCCTTTCATCGGCACATTTTGCCGACATTCCAACATCATACCTATATCGGGCCGATATATAGTCATGCTGGCTGGGTGAAGGTTACTGACCGTTCCAAGGCGGTGCCCCTATTTTCAACAGGTCGTTTTGTCTGTCTTGTATTGTCTTTTGCGTATGTTTTCTTGTTTGTTGTAAGAGTTTTTCCTCTTCCTCACTCCCCCTATTGCCTCCTCCTTCCTTTGCTTTTACGCTACTTTCTGCATTCCCTCCCCCTTGACTTTGAGTAAGTTTTTATGTTTCCCCCTTGTTTTGGCAGCCGGAATCCTAAGACGGTACTTGATTGTTTTTTTTTTCCTACTTGTATGGGTCCGTTTGTATGCTTGTGAGTCTATAACGGTGCCGTACTGTTTTTCTTATGTTTTGCTTGTTCGTTTTTCTCTGTTAGTCAGTTGATCGTAGTTGTGTGTTTATCTTTGGCACATGAGTGCCTGCGCTATGGTGGTTTACGTTGTAGTGTGACTGTTATTAAAGAACATAGCATTTACTTGTATATTCATCCTTGTTCAACTTTCCCCTTCGGGTTCCTCCCCCTCCCCCATTTTGCCCGTTTCCATTTCCTTCCTCTCCATCAATATGTAGCATAAACTGATGTAGTTGTTGGATGTTTGAAGCAACCTGTCTGAAATATTTTCATTACAGCTTCTTTTTGTTGTGGGCTACTATGCAAATGCGTGGCTCTGGGGCTGTGTTTTTGGTACTCTATGCTTCCGAGGAGAAATCTACCCTTACCTATCATCTTTTATACAGGCTATATATGCCCAGTCTACACAGGACATGGGACAAGTTTTAACAGGCTATATACTGTCAGTCTACACAGGGCAAGTTGATAAGGCTATCTTGTGACAGTCTGCACTGTGAAATTGTATACAGTCTATATATTGTCAGTCTACCTACAAAGGGCAAAATAATACAGGCTAGTGTCAGTCTACACAGGACAATTTTTTATAGTTTATTTTGTGTCAGTCTAGTTTGTCTACACAGGTAAATTTCTTACAGGTTATATATGGTCAGTCTACAGAGGGCAAATTTATACGGTCTATGTAGTGTCAGTCTACACATGACAATTCATACGGTCTATATCGTGTCAGTCTACACAAAGCAAGGTTTTACAGCCTATATAGTGTCAGTCTACGCAAGGCAAATTTATACAGCCTATATAGTGTCAGTCTACACAAGGCAGGTTGATACAGTCTGTATAAAGTAAGTCTACACAGGGCAAGTTTATAAGCCTATATAGGATTTTTTCTATACAGGGCTAGTTTTTACAGTCTCAACAGGGCCAGTCCATACAACGTGCAAAGGGTAAATCTACACCGGGTTTTGTTTTTGATACCGTTTCGTACATCTGTTTTTCTTTTCTGTTCATCAGTTGTACCATCGTCGTTAAAACTAAACGATCAGGTATTCTGTTGTAATATGTGTTTACGTAATGTTCTTCTTTGGTAGGGATACTGTTATGAATATCTTTATATATCTTAAAGAAAACTGTAATTCTTGCATATGAAGTTCTTCATTTCACGTTTTGTTTTCATTCTATGAAAATAATGAATGATCTACAATATTATAGTTACTTGCGGAGAACAGGTTTGTACTGGTACAGAATCCAGGAACACTGGTTAGGTTAACTGCTCGCCGTTACATGACCGAAATACTGTTGGAAAACGGCGTTAAACCAAAAACAAACAAACAAAACAATATTATAAGTTTGTTCATTTCTATCTTTTATGAGGCATTTGTTTGATATTACTAATATCTAAATGATGTCTTTATTTACAGTTCACTTTCGAAAACAAGGCTCCCCCCTTTGATATACAATGCTTTTATGAAAGAAGAACCTATCACTGCTAATATTATCAAGACCGCTGAACTTCTAGACAGAACTCCTGCTGGAATAGCTGAAAACTGAAACTGAAACTGGTTTATTTGCTTAAACGCCTATTTCTACATTTAAAACATATTCAATGGCGTTTTACAATACAAGTTGAAATAAAATATTAAATATAAAATATTTTTAATAAGATTAATTAAAACGAATCAAAATAGCAATTATTAATTTAAAGTCAATGATAATACTATATTTTAAAATATTACTAACATACAATTATCACAGACAAACATTAAATTTCTATCACTGTCACCAGCATCACTGTTTAAAACTCAGTCAAAACTTAGAATAATGCAAAGTAGTCTCTGAAGAAATGCGTTTTCAACTTTTTCCTAAAGCAGTCAATTGAAGAACTTTGTCTGATGTTCAACGGCAAATTGTTCCACAACTTTGGCCCTATAGTACTAAAGCTTCTATCACTAAAAGTTTTTCGCTTGTTGAAAGGGACGATGTAACAGTCAACTGATGACTCCGAGGATCTGAGGGAGCGCTGGGGATTTTCGGTGTTAAGAGTTCAATCAAATATGCAGGCGCATTTCCAACATGGCAATTGAACATGTACGTCAAGATCTTAAAGTTTATTCTGGCTTTGATCGGCAGCCAGTGCAAATCGTAGAGTGCCTGCTTAGAACTGTCTCTTCTTCTACGATTCAGAACTAACTTCGCACACAATTTTGAATGCGTTGCAGTTTTGCGATGTCACAATCAGAAATACCGTATAAAATAACATTACAGTAGTCTAAATGCGAAATAACCAGCGATAGCACTAAGGTTTCAGTTGCATCCTGAGTCAAATATTTGCGAATGTTTTTGATTCGGAAAAAATTCAACATTGCCGTTCTACACTTTATTTTTATATGCTCTTTGAAAGTTAAAGTTTCGTCCAAATAGGCCCCCAAATATCTGATGTTACTCTGTCTCTTGATTTTATAACCACAAATATCTATCTCGTGACTGTTTAACTTATTCAACTGAGGGGCACTTCCAAAGGCAATATGTTCAGTTTTTGAGGAATTCATTTTTAGTTTGTTACTGTTCATCCACTCATTTGAATCTGTAGCAAACTCCTCTAGTTCACCAATGGATTTAGCCTCGATGGATGGTTCGGGCTTAAAACGTGTGCTTGCGGTGTGGTCGTCGGCAAAGCCAAAGACGGAAATGGACGGGGGAACAATGTCAAAAATCGTTCCTGCGTACGTGAGATAGAGCCACGGCCCTAAACAGCTTCCCTGGGGGACACTACACGTAAGCTCACGTGCTGATGACACTGTTTGATTCACACTCACGCGGCAGCTCCGTGGCCTCAGATATGAGTTCAACCAGTCCAATGCAACACCAGAGACACCATACTGACATTTCAAAACGTCCAAAAGAATATCGTGATCTACCGTATCAAAAGCTGCACTAAGGTCTAATGCTATCAATGCAGTCACTTCTTGATGTTCCATAGCGTCCAAGATGTCATTGATAAGTCTCAATAAAGCCGATTCGCACGAATGATGTTGCCTGTATGCGGACTGATTTTTCGGAAGGAGATTATGTTCATTTACATGTTTATTAAGTAAATACAGTGCTGCTTTCTCTATCAATTTGGACAAGAATGATAAGTTGCTCACTGGCCTATAGTTTGAGAATATAAGTTCGAGACCAGCTTTCTTTAACAGAGGTCTAACTATTGCCTGTTTCCACTGCACTGGGAAGACTCCTTGAGTCAATGAAAGATTCACTAGTCTAGTTATAATTGGGAGGAGCTCGTTTAAATATGACTTCAACACTTTTGTTGGAATAACATCAATTTCACATGACTTTGTTTGTAACTGGTTAATGAGTTTTCTAACTTCATCCTCACTAAGTTCATCAAATTTTCCAAATTCCGGCACATTTCTCATTGATGGTTTATAGTTTTCAAAATCTTTTAAGCTGTCCCGTATTTTCTGAATCTTTTCCATGAAAAAGTCAGCAAATTTGTCAGCTAGCGTATTTTCATTTTCAACAACAGGCATTGGATTCTCCGCCTTGCCGCCGGTGAGATCTGTCACAAATTTGTAAAGTTTTTTGGAATCACCTTTGTATTCGAGCACTTTTTGGCTAAGAGTTCTCTGTTTTTCTAGTTTCAGTTCATGGTGATATTTATTAAGAGCAGTCTTGAAAATTTCATAGTCCTGTGGATTTGGTACCTCCTCCACAAACGTTCGGATTTGCGCAGAATTTGTTTTAAGTGGCGGATATCCTCATTAAACCACGGTTTCGGATTTCGACAAATAATAGTTTTCTCTTTTAAAGAAGCGTGCTTGTCAATGATATTTTTCATTTCATCTTGGAAAATGTCAACATATGTCTCAATTGAATCACTTTCAATTTTCAAATCAGCAAGGTCACTAGCAAAATCTGAGTCATTTATGTCATTAAAGTTCCGGTAAGTAATAGACTTGCTGATGATGTTTTCCTTTTTCACTTTTGTAATGACTTTTACTACACGATGGTCGGATAAGAAAGGACCGGGTTCACATGAGATAAGTTCAACACCATTTGCGACCTCTGTGATCACAAGATCAAGACTCTGACCGAACACTTGTGTTGGGAAATGTACATGTTGTTGCAACCCCATAGCACATAAACAACTGTTGAATTCAGAAATAGTGTTGGTGTCGTCATGTATATGTAGATTGAAATCTCCCATGATCATGAGATTGGGGTACTTGGAAATAACGTCTTCAAGAAATTCGAAAAAGTCTTTCACAAACTGCGTAGGTGTCGCCAAAGCTGGGGGTCTATAAATGCCTACACAATTAATGGTAATGTTTTTAAAGACCATTTGCCATACTCCGTACTCAAAACTTTCGGTGGTGCCAGATACCATTTTGCGCATTTGAACACTACTTTTACAAGTCAGAGCAATACCGCCACCCGTTTTGTTTCTGCGATTCGCAACACTGAGTCTATAACCATCTTGATTTAAATCTGATGTTTCGAATTGGGATTGTTTTTCATCGGAATACCAGGTTTCCGTCAAAAGTGCAAAGTCAATGTTCTCGTCACGAAGCAATTGTCCTGAAATTGCTGAAATTGTACGGTGGGGGAGTATGATATTGCTTGACTTTTTAACAGCCCATAGCGACAGGTATGATATTGTTCAACTTTTAATCGTGTCGACAGTTGAAATATTGCTCAACAGTTTAATTGCCAGTGTCGACAGTTAAGATATTGCTCAAACTTTTAATTGCCTTTGTCAACAGTTAAAGTATTGCTCAACATTTGTATTGCCTTATTCTAACAGGCATGATACCGCACGTCATTTTAATTGCCTAAGTCGACAGGTATGACATTGCTCAACCTTTTAATTGCCGATTTCTATTGGTATGACATTGCTTGACTTTTTAATTGCCCATTTCGACTGGTATGATATTGCATGACTTTGTAATTACCCATTTTGACAAGTATGATATCGCTTGACTTTTTAATTACTTATGTCAATAGGTATGATATTGCTCAACTTTTGAAACGTATTGTCGATACGTATTTTATCATTGTCTGTTAAAAAGTATATAATAAGGGGAAACTTGAATAATATCTACTGTTGAATTAGCGGTATTTTATACTAACATTAATTAAATTCTTTCATGTGTACAAAAGACGCTAGTAGAAAACAAAAACGGAACCAAATATTGTTAAGTGTTATATAATTGGCCATAACAAGGTTTATGAAACATGTGTGGTGCATATCATTTTATCACACTGTTACGTTTTAATATATAGCTAGCTGTTACATGGCAAACTTTATTGTATCAGGATGTTCACATGGACGCTTACAAATGAGCGACTACTATATCTCTATATATTCTTCAAATACCTGAGCTTAAATTCATTCGACAATAAACCTGTTGAATAAGCACAACTACATCGCACCAATAATGTAGAAGCTTTATCAAATTTTATAAAACACAGAACTTTATAGGGCTTTAACTCCTGAATAAACTACAGCTATCACTAAAAGCGATTATAAACTCCATTCGCGACATTAATACAGTGAAAGTAATTTGTTGTGATAATGATCTTGACCTTCAAGTGTGACCTTAAACCTAGTGACCTCATTTGTGAACTCTATATGTCATCCGGATGACGTTATCAACTTTTGCTGAGTTTATGGTTTTAGAAGATATAGAGTGGACGCGAATTAAAGCATCTTTTCCTTGACAAATAAGGTGGCCTTGCCCTTAAACGTAGCGACTCGGGTTAAGTGCTTTGCATGTGGCGAAAACACAAAGATAAACTAATTGACATATGACCTTCAAGTGTAACCATGGGCCTAGCGGCGGACTTTGCGTGTCATTTTGTTGAAGTAAAGAACTAATGTTTCATCTTGATAAGGTAAAAAAACTGGCGTTAGATTTGTGAAAATCTTTAAAGAGGATATAAAGCGCACACAAAGTAAAATTTTTATTGGTGTCCTAATGCAGCCTTGACCTTGAGCCTAGCAACCCGGATCATGCACTCTGCTTGCTGTCTTCTTACAATAATTCTTCCAAATTATTCACTAATCCCAACTGAATTTAATATGTCCAAAAGAATATAAATCCTATCTTAAAAGATATTTGTCAGGTGAGCTATTTAGTACGGGGGCCAATAAGGTCTACCATGCATCCCCTCTTCCCCCCCCCCCCCCCCCACTACACTTCTTTTCATAGGTACCAAATTGTTTGGCAGGACCAACCCTTTCGAAATAAAAAATGTTCCCATGAAAAAACTCTTTCGAACTATATATGATTTCACTGTTTCCATGGCAACCGTTCATTTTTGAAAAGGACGACCATATAGATGATAATCAGTCATATCTTGTTCAGTTTTGGTGATAAAACAATAAAAATGGTGTCAACATGGAGCTAGGACATTGGCCTTTAAATGACAGCATTTCAATTTTAATTAACTAATTTGCAAAAAATGAATATTAATGAGTATGTTAAAAAATAACACAATTTTGTTAAAAAATAACATTTTCTAAGTTTCAAATCAATTTAAATGTACCAATCAGCTTTGTTCTGGTCTTAAAGTCTCTCAGTGTTTTGCGACATATTATTTTGTTACTCTTATGGCACTTTTGTTTACTAAAAACTGGATGTGCTCAACTAAATTGCATAAAATGAACCAGTGTCACAAACAACAAATAAAATTCTGAAACCCCTTAAACTGAATAAAATGATATAATGAATTGTTATCAATGAAAAACCAATTTTTATGTGGTCTTTAATGTTTGCTGACATAAAATTAACACTTTATTAAAGGAAGAATAAAAATGTAACATACATAACACATGTTACGTTACCATTTCAACAACCTTGTTGTATTGCATCAAGTATTCAGAAAATATTCCAGAAACATAATTAATATTACTTATTGTGTACTATAATAATACAATATACTTCTTTACTTGTCAGACAGTGTGATATTTTTACGTAACACACTTTAAAATACGTTACCACTACCATTGTTTTTTAAAAAGATATTTAAGAAGAAGTTGAAGCCCATATTGTCGCAAACTGATTTATTCAAACTGTTAGCTGTTAGTTTTAAGAAGGTTTTCTTCTGTTATTTCAGAAATTGCCTTCAATATATATTGCACCATAGCCTGGGAAGCCGTTGATAATATTTGTGCTTTGTGAGAAGAAATCATACCTAAAACCTATGCATTACAGATCACTTAATTTGCGCTAATTAGTGTTAATTGGCATTCCGATTCCGATCTGTCTTTCCCGTTTCTATTTTTAGCCATGGTAAATTGCTTTCAGAAGTTATCGTTCTTTATCAAACACCCGCATATTTCGGGTGTAATATAGGTGGCGCTGCGATCGGAAAACAGGTTTCCCCAGACTGTCAATTTGCAGGTATTATAAAAGTTAGAAATTGTCAGACTGGATTCCCAGGCTAATTGCACCATCCATGTAACTAATTTTAGATGGAATTTCAATAAAACATGCAATAATATCCATTTGTGCATCCACAATATTATGATCATATAGCTGATATTTTCAGTTTTCCTGTGAGTAAAAGTCAAGTTTTATAAAAAGTACTTTTTGAATTTTTAAAAAAGTAGCATTATAATAAGAACATATGCAAAACCAAACATAGCTTTGTAGGATGAATCATAGGGTCCTGAGTCAGGTATCTGGATGAGGCCTTTGCTCTCCATGACGATTCAATAAAGACATCGTGTCTAAAGTCAGCTTAGGTGAAGTAGACTTACGCGTGTACAATGCTGAGAACTTAGCACTTGCCTGCAGTGAACTGAGTAGTTCCGGTACAGAATCCATGGACACTTGTTAGGTTAACTGCTCAACATTACATGACTGAATTTCTGTTGCAAAGCGGTGCTTAACCAAAACTAATAAAAAAAGAAAATATGCTGGTATTTAAAGTAAAAACTTTAGATTTAAAACTAAAACCAGCTGGACAAAACCGTTTTAGTGATACCACATCAAAATATAAGAAATATATAAAACTTTATGGATATGAAATAAAGAAGACAGTTGTAGTCATTTTGAAGCATTTACAAGAATGACAGAATGTACAAAATATTTTCTGGTATTTTAAAATGTACAGACAAGGACTGAATTGTATTATGTGGTAGGATATTCCTAGATATGCTGGAACATTAAGAGAAACACTACTAAGAGTAACTAGGCATCAATCATAACAAATAAAGTTTGATTATCAATTAAGTTACATGACAAGGGCATGACCTCTCTTTGTCAAAAGTTCAAACTGTAGCAAGAAACTCGAGAGTATGATATAAATTACTTCAGAATCAAAGTGTAATCAAATGTCATTCATAAAAACTAAAGTGATTTTTGAGAGCCTCTGATCTTCTTTTGTCATTCGCTTTCTAATTTATAAATAATATGATATAAAGCAACATATTATTCATAACAGATAACAAAAAGAAAGCAGATATGCTATATTAAGTAACATAAAAGTGAAAACATCGTAAGTAACATCTCAATCAAGACGTGCAGAATTTGATTCTTGTAACACTGCTGCCTCATATTGTGTGCATTTCATATTTTTCAGACATTTCATCTGATTTTAAGTTCAAATTTTAAGTAATCCATAAAATTTTACTATAACAGAACACTGTTTAAGCTAGTGTTCATGCTATAGTGGGAGTGAAGGCAGTTTTACATTTCACTATATCTAACGAACAGACATAATCAAATCAAGTCAACTATTATTTTGCTTGATTGTGTTGTTATGCTTCCAAAGGATGATCTTTAAAAAAAGTCTTTAAGTGCCGTGTGATGGTGTGACAGGAATGGCCGTACCGGCGACTGTAACCATCAAAACAAATCAACACCCTTTACAATATTTACAAATTTATTTACATAAGATGATTATTAACAATGCATAGGTGATATGAAAAAAAAAACTGATTATAAGAAAGAAAAAGAAAATCAAAGTTCAGTATCTCCGGATACAAAAGATCTTACAGTTCCATTCTAAAGTGACGTGTCACAGTTCTTTAATTTAATTGCGAACTTTAAGTAGCACAAACAATATATGACAACATATCTTCTAATCCAGTCCCTTTAAACCGTGAATACGTTGATTCCGTATTGGCTCCCTATGGTGGTAGGTGATTGCATCCCTGAGCTGACTTCAGAGGATAACAAAAATCAGCGTCTTTGCGGTTTACGGCACAACCATGGGACGTAAGCTCTGCGCTGGGAATATCACATCCAGGCGAGTGAAGACAAGTGAACCTCGGGCATTGTACTTCCGGGTTATGACATCACCAGGAAAATCGTCTGGCGGAAGAAGCTAAAATATATAACAAATGGTAAGCACCATAGCAAAACAAATAAGTCAGGGCATAAAACTGCTCCTTTGGGTACACCATACCTCCGTAGGCTCCCATAAATAATACGTGCTACTTATACAAAACATATGTGCTACTAAGTTCAGATGTCACGTGATTAAAATACGTCACTAATTACTTCCATTATTACAAAAATTAATTACTTAAAAGACTAAAGTTAAAGTATGAAATGATACGAAAAGTATATGATGAAACATTATAGATACGGAAATGATAAACTGCTGCTATTATTTACAACTACAAATTAACAGAATTCAATGTAAATCAAACGTTATACAATAATATGTTTCAATATAATGTCTAATGTCATACAACAAAACGGACATTGTATGTATATGCTATAGACTGGCATAATATCTCAAATTACAATAATATATTACATACATGGTACTAGACTTGCCATACAGATTTATACATTATAGTGCAATGCAGTGATGGCGTTCCTTAACAACGAAATGTTTGACATAAAGTTTTGAAACAGAGTACACTTATCATGATACAAATTTCAGTACAAATTTAAAATCTTATATAAATGAAACATTTTAGATTTCCTCTTTCGAAATAATTTACAAAAGTCTGAAAAATTTAATAAATTATCCCGATATACCGGAACTAGCAAAAATCATATGCCGAAAAATAAATGTTACAGAATTCTGTAGAATGCACAAAAATTTACCAAATAAAAATCGTAATGCAAAAATCATACAAAAATCTAACAAATAATAAATTTCTTACCTCGATCGAGCATAAATTTCTAACAAGAAAATTAATCAGACATAGATTCGTCTATAATGTCGGAAGGTGGTGTGCGCAAGGCATATCTAGTCCAGTCTATTTAAAGGGTAATGACCCGCCAAATACTAAATTTCATGGGATTCACGGCCTATGCGTAAACTCTTGACTATTTGTATTTCAACGGGATTCACGATATAGCCGGGAAATCTAACTACTTTGGCGCGGATTAAATTGACAATTTGAGGCCCATTATAGTGGTTTTGGGGATAAAAACACGAATTACTGAAGTTTATAAAATATCAACTTTCTTATTACTGAACAGAATTTAATGAAATTTACATGGAAATTTAAGTTATGAAATACAGAAAAATATGAGAGGTATTTCATGCGTGAAATCTGACATTTACCTCAATAACTAAAAAATTTACAAAAAGATGATGCAATACCTGCATTTACACTACAGATAAAATAAGGCCCGTATGTCAATTTGTGACAGATGGTTGTAAAAAGTCTCTTCGTACTCGCTTTCAGTATTGTTAGATTTTCTGGTCCTTTTGGACCATACTTACTAAAATAGAATTCCTCTTAAGCCAATGCTAGGGGTGTAAGGTGCTTTTAACACTTCATAACCTCTCATAAACAGATATGATCGAACTGAGTTTGCTATTTATTTGCTAGGTTGCGATATTTGCTTCAAAAGGATCTTCTTAAAGTCTATTGCAAAATGTGTTCAGCAACTCTGAAGCGCCGTTCATAAAGCACTCAGTATCTTTCTAGCAGTTTTAAATAGCATTATGTGATTGTTTTCCTAACAATTTTGGTTTTCAAACACTTAATATCACTCTCATTCTTGACTGCTTTTTCCAATTTTTAAGTTAAGATCTAAAGATATCTTAAAGTACCTGAAATTTCATTTTGTTTTTTTTAGTTTTTGTTCAGTGCAGCTTTTCAACAGTGAATGCATGTATTTCATCAATAAACCCATAAATATCTCAATACAATGCATGTGTTTCTGAAACTAAAAACCAAAATGCTTTATTTCTCACTTAAATAACTGCATAGATGCACTTCACAATAACACAAAACAAGATAAATAATCCATTAAATATCTTCCATGAAAGGCAGCCCCAAATTGTAATCCTATTATCAGTGAATGGATGTTAGCAAGGATGTATACATTATTAATATATACAGAATATATACATAAACTATATAATCAATGTAAAATGTAAGTATTGACAACAATATTGAAACCATCAAATAAAAGAACAGCATATTTAAGAAACAGATACTAGTATAATTAAACTGATAGATGCATTAATTCAAAATGAAAAAGGAATATTGAATGTGTAATGAATGTTTCAGTTGATTTCTTTGTTGACAAAAGTGAAGAAAGAATGTTAGAATTAATACTTTAAAGTTTTAACAAATCTATGATATTGAAAACAATGGTTCAGATTTCTTCCTACATATTTCTAAATACAGCAAAATACAGTGGTAACGTATTTTAAAGCGCCGTTATGGAAAAAATCTCATTCCTTGGGAAGTATGGAGCTGGATTATTTTGTAAAAGTATTTAATAACTTGATAAATATTCCTCTACTATTTTCTGAGAAATTAATGACACAATAAAACAAGATGACTGGAATGGTAACGTAACATGTGTAAAGTATGTTACAAACAGATTCCTCTTTCAAATAAGTATTTAAGTTATATTTTCATGTGCTTTAGCTAAAATAGCACAAGTTTATTGATCACAGTTTAGTTAATCATGTTGTTCAGTTTTAGTTATATCTTGTTTTCAGAGATGTCTGTTTCAGCATAGATTAATTTATGCAAATTTGCTAAAATACATAATGCAGAAAAAATATTTACCTTCGCAGTAATAAAATACTATTCTAGAAAACACTGAGAGACATTAAGATCAGATCAAAACTGTCTGATCTATATTTTCTAAATAATTTATGTAACAAAACAAGGTCATTGAAATGGTAACGTAACATGTGTAAAGTATGTTACATACTGATTCCTTCTTCAAAAAGGTGTTCAAACTTCATTTCCAAACAATATAGCTCATATAATTGTTATTTCATTGATAACATTTAATCATATCATTTTATTAAATTTTAGTAGTATCTTGTTTCCTGAGATGTTGGTTGTGGTTATGGTTAATATTATGCAAATTAGCTAAACATACCTATTTTGGAGTAAAAAAGTTACCATCAGTGTTACAAAATACTATTTAAGAAAACACTGAGCGACTTTTAGAACAGATCAAAATTGTTTGGTACATTTAAATTGATTTAAAACTTTGTCATTTTGTAACATTCTCATTAATATTTATGAATATGCAAATTAGTTAATAAACATAAAAAATGTTGCTATTCAAAGGCCAGTGTCTTAGCTCCATTTTGACACGATTTTCATGGTTTTATCACCAAAACTGAACAAGATATGACTGATTATCCTCTATATGGGCGTATTTTCCAAAAATGAACGGTTGCCATGGAAACAGTGAAATCATATATAGTTCAAAAGAGTTTTTTCATGGGAACATGTTTTATTTCGAAAGGGTTTTGTCCTGCCAAACAATTTGGTACTTATGAAAAAAAGACTAGGGGGGGTGCATGGTAGACCTTATTTGCCCCCACCTAATTAGGATCACTCACCGTCCGTCGTCCGTCCGTAAACTTTTACTCTAAACGACATCTCCTCATAAACCAGCCCATACTGATTTAAACAAACAATATATTTAGAAAATCTCAAAAGCCTAAAAAAGAACCGACATTAAAAAATCTAGACAAAACTAACAAGTATCATTTGTGATGTTTTACATCAAGAAAGAACATTCATTTTACAGCTGCTGAAAACATATAGCTTTTACTTAAAATATTATATATAATTAAATACATGTATATCTAAAATTGATCGTTTTTGCCCTCTGTTACATTTTTACTGGTATATTATTAAAAGAACTAGCATTTCACAGGAATCAAACTCACAACCTTTAGGCTGACAGTCATGTGAAAAGCAAAAGCGATGGCTATGTATGTACTTAGCTGTAACAACAGTCATAAGATTCTCTATGAAACGCATTTCAGAGATAGGGTTAGTAGCTATGTATGTACTTAGCTGTAACATCAGTCCTAAGATTCTCTAGGAAACTCGCATCTCAGAGATAGGGTTAGTAGCTATGTATGCACTTAGCTGTTACAGTCCTAGGATTCTCTATGAAACGCATCTGAGAGATAGGGTTAGTAGCTATGTATGTACTTAGCTGTAACATCAGTCCTCAGATTCTCTTTGAAACGCATCTCAGAGATAGGGTTAGTAGCTATGAATGTACTTAGCTGTAACAGTCCTAGGATTCTCTAGGAAACGCATCTCAGAGATAGGGTTAGTAGCTATGAATGTACTTAGCTGTAACATCAGTCCTAAGATTCTCTATGAAACGCATCTCAGAGATAGGGTTAGTAGCTGTGTATGTACTTAGAGGTAACATCCGTCCTAAGATTCTCTAGGAAACGCATCTCAGAGATAGGGTTAGTAGCTAATACAGTAGAGCATATTATGAATTACAATGAATCTTCTGCGCTAAAATATTTTTGTAAATATAAACAATTTTCAAAACTGTACAAACAATATTTAATTGATGAGCATTTTATTGTTTATTAACTCATGTGGAACTCTTTTTCTATCTGTTAGTTGTCTTTAATACCTGCATTATTTATTACAGGCATGAAATTGAGGCAATGATTGTGCCAAACATGATATGCGATTTGATAATCGGAAAGATAAAAGGAGTTTCAGATAAACCGGACATAAGACATTGTCACCTTAGAGATTGGACCCAAACCATTGTTCAAGATACTAAAGGCGTAGGCACTTCCCTGGGTCATATAACTAGTATCCTGACAATTTGGGGGCTCGTCCAGGATCTATATCCAAGGAGGTACAGAAACTAGTGGTTTTGACGTTCTGTTGGTGTACCAGAAGGCGCTGTGTCTGGAGTAGCCTGAGCTACAGCTACATACAGTTGAGTTTCAGAGATAGTTCGAGCTTAAGGGTTCAAGATGGATTATGATAAGTGAGTTTCGATGGGAGAACGAATGGGTTTTTCAGGCTCTGAGCTTAGTGATTATGTTGATAGAAAAGAGAAGGAGTATACTGAACGTGAGGAACGTATGATGAGACGGGAAGACGAGAGACAGAGACGAGATGAGGAAAAGCGGCGTTATGGTGAAGAACAACGGAGGTCTGAGGCTCAAGAAGCTGAGAAGAAACGATTGTTTCAGCTTGAACAGGCCGAGATTATGAAGAACAGCAGGCCGAGAAGAAAAGATTGTTTGAAATTGAACGTTTAAAGGAATAACGTGCGTTGAAAGAACAGGAGTTGGAGATGCTTAAAATAAAGGCTGATGCAGGAGCTTTGGGAGATGATAAAGGTGCTGAGCATCACAACAGTAAGACACTGCAACCGAGACTCCCGAAATTCGAGGAAAGTAAAGATGATATGGATGCATACCTCGAGCGATTTGAACGGTTTGCAAAAAGCCAGGAATGGAAGGAAGAGACATGGGCTGTGAGCCTCAGCTCATTACTCACAGAAAAAGGCCTGGACGTATACACAAGCATGCCTCCAGACCATGCCAATGACAACCCTGCATTGAAGAAAGCAGTGCTGAAATGTTATCAGTTGACAGAGAAAGGTTTTAGATTGAAGTTCAGGGAATGCAAACCAGAGCGTGGTAAAACTGTTTTTCAGTTTATGGCAAGGCTGGACAGGTATTTCAGTCGATGGACAGAAATGGCAGAAGTTGATAATACGTTTGAAATGCTGAAAGACCTTATGATCAGAGAACATTTCATCCAAACATGTTCCACAGACCTTGCTTTGTTCTTAAAGGAAAGAGTTGCAAAATCGAGAGCTGAGATCACGCAGTTAGCAGAACAGTACATTGAAGCGCATGGTGGTACTATAACCTCAAACAGGGTTTTGAAAAATAATTCCTCATCCAATAGGCCACCACAACGTCTAAGTATGACACCTTCATCTCAGTCCCAACAAAGAGAAAGGCCAGCTTTTAAAAAGCCTGTATGTTTTATATGCAACAAGGAAGGGCATATAGCTAGAGAATGCAGAGACCTATCCAAGAGGAAAGTAAGCGGTGCATCTTTAGCTAGTAGGGGATCCTATGAGGATAGACAGAGAAATAGGCATGGAACGCAAGATTCTACACCTATAGATTGGAGAAAGGAAGGCCAAGCGCAGACAGACAGACAGTCGGATGACAGAAAAGTTGCAGCCTCAGTTGCAACCTTCATATTGCAGACGAAAAAAGTAAGAATCCAAGAGTTGATTCAAATTTTACACGAAACCTAATTCATACACAAGAAAGAAAACTATGGTTGATCGACAACGAAAGGACACTGTACCAGTCAGTTTTTGGTATTAAATGTGCAAATAACACTTGTTTAACTCGGCGTAATATTCTTGAACGTTTGCTAAAAACAATGTGTGTTTTTCAAAAACCAGTAGTTGAAGCACTGATGCATCATCTAAGAAAAGGTTCAGTTTTTAAAACGCTTTTGTCGCTTTCTGCGTCATATCAGTTTCTTGAAAACGATTTGGAAATAGATAATGAATACAGCTGAATTGAAGATATACTAGACAATAGAGCAGCCAAAGTAGTATACTGGATACAGAATTGTCAAAAAAGAATTTAAACAAAATTATAACATATTAGATTTTAAAGAAATGTCTTGATTTTCGAATTCACATATTGCAAGGAAAAAAATACCCAGTCAAATACATCCATCTTTTGTCTGAAGACCGTTTAATTTGCTGCTACCATGAGTTCAGACATTACAAGAATCAGTTTTGAAGTTTTGTTTCACTTTTGTCTTTGGTCTCTGTTAATACATTATTTTACTGGTTCTTAAACAAATAGATAAAATGAAAGTTTATATAAGGATTGTGAACATGACTAACATAAACCTTTAAACTTTAGCCATATCATAAAATTGAATTTCGACGATAATCTGATCAGATGTTATTGACATATCGGTTAAAAAGATATGTCAGTTACAAGTATCAAAATGGTTTAAATGTTGTTTTTGTCTTTGGTTTTTGTACATCTCGATAGAATATGATAAGTTTTTATCACTACACAAAATGTATGAGGCATCAACAACCTTTTTCAATCATGATAAACATAAAAAGGAAACACTTTTAACATTTGAATCAGTCAGTTTAAACACGATACATATTTTCCCATTACAACAATATAATCTATCAAGAGGATCAAGAAGTAAAGATTTTTGTAAATCTCTTTTATTTATTAACTGAATGCTCAAGGTTGTTGACTTCGAATTTCTTCTTGCCCCAAAATGCGCCGGGTTCAAAAACGTTTAGGTATTGCTTTTTTAAAGAAGCCATCCAAATTGATTACGAAAGGTCTGTGGTTTAACTCCAGTGCCCGATCAAGCTTTAACGGGACCGTACGCCGTTTTTCATAGCATTGCACTGTAGTGTATCATTAAAGGTTCCATTTACGCCGCCGTATGTGTTATCTTGATCGTATAAAACATGAACAAAACATGGATCAATACGTCAAAAAAAATTAAACGGACCTATACATTTTAATCTAACATTTGATAGGCAGCTCAATAGTTGTTTTAACAACTGTGGAAAGTTTCACAGAAGCTTTTCATTACAAAAACATTTATTCGCGAAAATTTCATCAACATTGATATTTTTCCATAGACCCAAATTACGTTTTCAAAATGTTTAGCGAAAACGTAATTACATGACCATATATGTTTCAATTGCCAAGTCCCCGAATTTCAATTATTTTGTGAAGTTTTTAAAAGTCAATAGTTTCATTAAATTCGACGTCGTAGAAAAAATCTTAGCGCTTTGTACTACGCTGATAGCTAAGTTGATAAAACTACGTTCTATAATTTTGTACAAGAAGTTCCGACATTTTAAAACATAAAATAACTTTCTTTAGAGTAAGACTGTTGGTCTGAGAAAATTAGATTAGTAAGGACCCTGGTCTGTTAAAATGTGAAATTTAATATCAAGCAATAACAGTTGAGACGTGTTATATTGATTCTGATACTTTATGCAATTGCGAAATCGTTTTATCAATATAGGCATCTAATCTGGCGGCGACCTATTTCTATGTTTGTTGACGTTTTCTACATAGACTAAATATATTGATAGAAGATAATGCAGGTGTTTGATATATAAATGTTATATCTACTTGTTGAATAAATGGTAAAATGCATTTTTAAATTTGGTATTTTATTTTTAGAGAAAAAACCTCATTGAAATAAAGAGAAAAGCATTGTTAAAAATGGCATATGCCTCTTGCATAGATCTAATCTGATATTTATTCATTTAGTTAATGTAATATAAAAGGGAACCAAATAGAAGTGTCTAAGTTCCAGGTACAGATACCACCGCAATTAAAATATACATTTGTTAATGATTAAAGTTTTCAAATACACAAAGAAAAACAAAATTAGAAAACTAGATTTCAAATGCCTAAAGGAACAAACTGGAGTACAACCTTGAAATTATCAGTGGAAGAACACCAGTGTATTAATTAAACTGACTTATTATGCGCAAACATTCACTCTTTCTTCCCAAGAAGCAAATGTCTAAGCCTGAGGGCTGTCGCACTTTCCATTCTTCTCCTCCAAACTCAATCAAGCCGAGACTGCAATTAGTATGCTAGGATTAGCAGGTAATCTGGTGATAAACCTTGGAAATGATGGTCAACATCGATACTGATATATTTGTATTTAGGCATTGGAGGTCTGGGTGCTGACTAATGCCGCAAAAACACAAACATAGAAAGAGAGAGTATGAGCAAACCAATGTTCTAACAGCGTCAAAATTGAATTAAACTATTTGACAATGTTTGGACATACAAATTATTTTCTCATACTCTATAATTTTAGTTGTATGTTTTTGTATCCTTCTGGGATTCAGTGTGTTTGGAAGGCATCTCGTTAATGATTTTAGTAGTATAGTAAATAGGCTGTTTTGTGCACTTTTTAAATTTAATTAAAAAAAATAATTTATAAAAATCAACAATTTTCATAAATTATTTTTTTTTAATTAAATTTAAAAAGTATACCAGACAGCCTATTTACTATACTACTATTAAAACGTATATTTTTTTAAAACAACTTTTTAATTTAAAATCAACAATTATATTTTTTTTAAAAAACAACTTTTTAATTTAAAACCAACAATTATATTTTTTTAAAAAACAACTTTTTAATTTAAAATCAACAAGTATATTTTTTTAAACAAAATAATTTATAATTGTTTGTTCGTTTGCTCTTTGATTGTTAACTTTTAGTATTTTATACAATAAATCGTACAACGGTACTTTGTCTTGTAACATTTTAATGAAAAATAAACAATAGTAACCACAGAGCGCACTTGATTTGTCTTGATATTGAGCGTTGTTATATTTTATATTTTTTATATATTTTATTACCTCTTTTGGTGGAGGAAGTCCAAATGGGTCGAAATATATATTATTTAAATACAAACCCAATGTGTTCCAGGTCCAACAGAGTCGTCCAAATTTATAATTCCACATTCATTTTTATTTCTTATTTTTAATAAATTATTTCTGCTAAATACACCCCTAAAGTTTTTGATTTTTAATTGTTTTACCCATTGTTCTATTTCAAAGTTAGAAATTGGTTTGTTTATAATTTTTTTTTTTTAATATGGGAATTCGTCTGTAAGGTCTTCTCTGAGAATCAATCTGTATACCCTGACCATGTCCCTTACCACTAAACAAAGATGTAATCAAAGGTATTCCTAGACTAGCAGCCAGCATACCCAAAAAGCCGCCATTTTGTCTCTGTTTTTGTGTTAATTTAATCACTCCATAGCCTAATAGTTACCTTTTTTGATTAGGTGTAATATATGGTATTATCATATTTCTCTTATCATTAGCTACTGAAATCATACCATTTCCAAGTAACTTACTAACACCAGTACTGGCCAGTCCAGACAAAGCGCCGATGCCTAGAGGGGCTAATATTTTTGGAGCTATTTTTGCTGCCATTGGAAGAATTGTTTTTCCTAACAAACCAGCCAAAGCTCCTAAAAATCCACCATTTTGACCTTGACTGGACATTTGTTTTTTTGAAATTGTAATTTCTAATCCCTTGTTATTTGCAACAGCTTTTTTAATTTGATTAATTTGTGTTTTTGTTAAAAGTAAAGGGAAGTTTCCATGTAATTGTTCATGTTTTAATCTAAAATTATATGAAGTTTTATTATTATATGCTTTAGCTAAATTTTTCTTTTGTCCGTCTGTAAGACTAACCCTATATTCAATATAATTTGATGACATTATATACTTTATATTTATTTTAATTTTATTTAAACAGTAACAAGTTCATTTCTAATAGTATTTATTTCAACTGTTTCTTCATACAATACAATTGCGTAAACACGATATCTTGCAGTGGGAAGTGTATTTAAACGAAAGTGTAATGTAATATGCTTAGGATCTTCCGTTATTACTTCCTTTTTATATTCCAAGTTAAAATGAACAAATCCAAACAAACTTTGAAAATTAAATCTATTTAGCAGACTTCCAGTAGTCTTATCATTTTGTTTATAATAATAATTAATTACATCATCATATATTCTTGATATACTTGTTTATTCTATTTCTGGATAAAAAACACCATTACCAACTTCAAGACGACAGGAGCTTAAAGTGCAATCATTATCTGCTGCATTAACTTTAAATGTATCTAATAAATGCGGATTATGTATTTGTGTATTACTTTTATCAGGTCGTTGTAAATAAACAAATACATGTTGTGGTTTTGTTACACCAGCCGTTATTCTAAAAGTTGTATTAATTTGTTGTTTTGTATCATTCGATTGTGTCACCATTTCCCGTAGGTATGACCATCTCGCTTTTGTAAATCTTTCAGAAATTAGATTAAGTCCAAATTCATTGAAAATTAAACGTGGAACCCATAGAATTAATTTTGTTACAATTACCCTACCTGGGTCTCCGCCAGCTCTAAAAATTAATTCATCATCATTTGTCAGCTGTAATATTATTTGAATTTGACTTGGAGGTAAAATATTAGTTTCTAAACCCTGAAAAAATGAATAATTATTTAGCGGAATCTTAACATTTACCTCATTACCACCTTGGATTAATACCTTTCTAAAAGCAAAACCTTTATTATCATCAGCGGCAGCAGTAGCAGTAGTATCTAAATAAATATATTCGTTTGTTCCAGTTGATTCTGCATAATCATTAGATAGTTCAACTTAATTTTTTACATTTATTACTTTGTATAAATTATCACAATCATATACAATTTTCTCATTTTGTTTAACCATTAACTGATAAATTAATGAAGCTGCATTATTAATTAAAGCAATTTGATCTCCATCAGCATAATTAGCACCATCACCAAGTTTATTAACTTTAAAACTTACTTCAAAATAACCATTAAACCAATCAAAATATGAGCTTCTATCATTAATTGTAAATTGATATCCGTTCTTTTGTTGCTTAACATTATTTCCCAAGACAGATATTAAAGCTGTATCTAATTGAATAGGAGTTAGTTCGTATCTTTCACAATATTGTTTTGTTCTAAACATGTATATATTATATATTATTTTATTTTTTATAAATTAATCTGTTTATACGTTTTTGTCGAGCTGAATTCCCCGATCCTGACAATAATCTATTCAATCTTATATTAATATCCTCCTTATTATTTTTAATGTTATTCTTTTCTTGTAATTCCTTAGCAATTAAATTGCCAACTGCCGGAGCAGGTTTCTTTTTAAATTTTTCAACAATTTTATTAGTATCTCCTGTGAAGCTTCCAATAAGCTTTGCTGCAGCTAAATTTCCAACTTCCGTTCCAACCTTTTTTGTTCCACTTTCTAATGCTGCTTTTCCTGCTGTTTCCAGAGCTTTTTTTCCAGCACTTGAAAGCAATTTCGTTAAAGTGTCAAAGATACCTGTTCCGCGTATAATTTCTTCTCCTGTAAGAGCATTAACATAAACAAATATTCCTTTATTTTTATCATAAACTTTTTTACTCATTATATAAAAATAAAATTAAATTAAATTTCTTTTAAAATTAATGTAAAACTTGTTTCAACCCCATTAAAATTAATTATTCTACCAAATATGTCTGTAATATATATTCTTATTGAATTTATCATAGTTTTATTAACTTCAGAATATCCAATTATCCGAGGTTCTTTTGTAAATGGATAACCTCTTGTAAGATCTGCAGTACTTAAAGCATAGATAATATCACTGAAATTACCATCAACAAGTGAATTATCAATAAGATCACGATGAATATAAATTGTATCCACAGAGTTAGTTATATTTGGTGTTGTAGTTTCCCATTCAGTATTTCTCAATGCTTTTTTCTCAAATCCAAGCAATGTATGAAAATTTGACATTCTTAAATCCAACATAAAATTATCTTTAATTGAAATTAAAATCTTAAAACTACTTAAATCAAATTCCAAATTTATTGGAGCAATGTCTGATTTGTCAAATTCATAATCATCATTACTTATTAATGTTTCCCTTATGTGATTATTAATATCAGTGTAACTGTAAGAACCATTTGTAAATATAATATCTTTCCAATCCTTACCATTATTATAACGAATTCTTTTATTGTCATATTCATCAATAATATTATGCCAAGAATAAGTCATAGTGTTAATACTACACAAACCGACAACATAAGTTTTATTTTTATCTAAAATTAAAGAACGACCAAATCTGATTGTAAAATCACTAGGGGTATTATTTTCGTAATTTTTAACTGTTTCAGAACTTAACACAATTTTTTATTCCATTTATATTATTATTAAACATATTTTTTTAATAAATTCAAGAAAAATATTTTTTATATAACATGTTGTTCTGGTAAGAGTGAATTTATTTTTAATAATTCATCAATTATTCTAATACCTTCATTTTTTAGTTCTTCATTATTATTTCCAGCATCAATCGAACCACAAATTAACTCCAAGTCATTAACCAATTCTTCTGGATTACATGGACAAACGTCGTAACCTTGTCCTCTAATTACTTTTTTAAATTTCATAGATCTTTTATTGATAGGCAATCCTGATTTTTCTGTTAATTCTTTAAATATTTAATTAATTAAATCATTATCTACTTTAGTGTATATTACTTCCTTTCCAGTTATTCTATCCTTAGCAATTAATTTGTTTTGACTATAAAGTTTATTTAAGTTAATAATTAAATTACCATATTGTCCATTTGGTGAAACTTTATATGGGTTATGATATCTTATTACTTTTCCATATGTAGAAGACATACCAAGAATATGATTTAACCGACCTTTGTACTTAAATAATTCGCCTCGAGTATGTTCTAATTCTTTTACTTCTTTTTTTTTTATTTGGATCTTTTGAATTTGATTTGCCAGTTATTTTACCATTTAACTTCAAACTATCTTTAGTAACATCATCTGTTGTAGCTTGGAATGTATCTTTATTTATTTTATCTTTATTAGATTCATCTGCAGTAAAAAATTCATACATTTCAGACGGTTTGTAATATTCATATTTTTCTAAAACATTATTATCCAGAGAAGCATCTAAATATATTGGTATTACTCCCGGGTCTATTGGTCTTACTTCCGATTCTTTAGGTATGAATCTAAGAGATCCGTCTGACTTATATATTGGTGGCATAAATTGTTTTTCTAATTTTTCAATCTCTTCTTTTGATAATTTACTATATTTTTCTGCTGTCATTCTAATTTCTGCTTAAGTTCATCTTGAGGAACCCATCCAGCAGGTTCATCTCCCCAATCTGCTGATTTTAAAGCTTGTTCTCTTTCATAATCTTCCAGCGTTTTTTCAACTTCTTTTTCAGAAGGTTCTTCCCCTACTTTCCTGTATTTTTTATATTCCTTCGTCAGTTCTTCAGGAGACCATGTAATTGGCGGTGGTTCTTGGAATAGCTGTGGTAAACCCTGATATGTTTCTATATCTTTTATTTCATCACCTAATAACGCTAATTGCTCTTTAATTGCAAGTAATGCTTTTAACTGACTTGATAATTGTTCTTTTTGAATTTCTATTCCTTCAGTAATTGGCTTATAAATTTCAGTGTACATATCCCGATTTCTAGCTTTTCTAATTTTTTCTCTCATTATTTCTTCTCTAAGAGCCCTCATCTTCTGCCCGAGTAAGTTTTTTCTTATTCTTATTTTATTAAGTTTTGATTGCATTTATATATAATAATGTAAGATAAAGTAATAACACAAAATAGATAATGTAATAACACAAAACAGATAATGTAATAATACAAAATAATAATGACAAATAATATAATGGAAATTCCAAATTATGATACAAACAAGCATAATAACTTTAAACAACATTATCCTTTTATGCCAAATTCATGTTTTAGAATGTTAATATGTGGATCTTCTGGGTCTGGTAAAACAAATACATTAATGCATATGATTAGAAAACCACTAATATATTATGATAAAATATACTTATATGCTAAAAATCTAGAACAATTTAAATACCAAGATTTAATCAAAATTTTTAACGAAATTGCAGAAAAAATTGAAATAAATGCTGATGAAATACTCGAATATTCAGCTGATTCTGACCAAATTGAACCCTGTGAGAATCTTGAATCAGAAAAACAAAAAGTAGTAATATTTGATGATTTTGTATGTGAAGATAAAAAGGTTCAGAATGAAATAATAAAGTACTTTATTCAAGGGCGTCATAAAAACTGTTGTGCTATTTATTTAAGCCAGTCTTACTATAAAACACCAAAAAATATTCGAATTAACTGTTCACATTATATTTTACTTGAAAGTCCAAGTAAACGAGAAAATGATATGATTTGTAATGAACAAAATATTAACCCTAAATCACTCGCTAATGCAACAAATCAAAAATATGATTTTTTATATATCGATAAACCGAGGAAGTTTTTAAGAAAAAACTTTACTGGTAATATATAGATGGGAATTTTTAATGAAGTAAAAGAAAGAAGTAAACCTGACAGTATAAGTAAAGTTAAATTTGATATTGATTTAAGTGATTATGCTACTAAAAAACAATTCAAAAAACTTAAAAAAGAATCGGAATCATATCTTCACAGAAATAAGGAACTTGATAACACACAATGAACAGAGCATTAGATATGGGAGGTAATGAAATAATCAATCTAGGAGATCCAGATAAACCCAACGATGCAGTTTCAAGGCGATTTGTGTTTAAAAAAGTTCAAAGTGTAATAGATGACTATGATCTTGAAGACATCAAATCTATAAAACAAACACTAGAAACAGAAGCAAAGAATATTGAAGAATTAACAAAAGATTTTAAAAAGAATTCGTTATTAGTAGTTGAATTACAAGATAAAATTGAAAAAGAAATGAAAGCTATGGTTAATTCTATTAAAGAACTTGAAGAGAAATCTGATTTGACAGATGAAAACATAAAAAAGTATTTAGAACCAATTTTGAAAAGTTATACAATCAAGTTCAAGAATTAAAAGATAGTATGATTAAACATGAAGAACTAAAAGACAAGATTATTGAAGCCGAGAAAAAGTTACAAAATATGTATCAGTTAGAAATCAGAACAGAAATAAATAAACTAAATACTGAAACTGAAAATAAGCATAAAGATTTATTAGAATTAATTTCAAATAAACTTGCAGAATATAAATCTGAACTGGAAAAAGCAGCTTCACAAAGAGGTGATGATCACGACACAGCATTAGATAACCTTAATTCTAAAATAGATGAGTTTAAAAAACAAATTCGGGTGTGGATTAGTACTGTTGACAACCGTCATAATTTAAAGTATGCAGACTTACGTAATATTACAAAAAAATTACAAGAAGATATTAATGCTAAAGTTGAAAAAAAAAAAATGAACTGGACCTTGTAGTTGAAAAATCAGTTAAACAAGGAGAAGCAATTAACACAATTAATGGTCAGCTAGAAAATTTAAAGAAACAACTCCGGATCTTGATTAGTACTGTTGACACACGTCATAATTTAAAGTACGCGGACTTAAGTAAACTTACAGGTTTATTACAAGAAGATATCAACGAATTTAATGATAAAATTAAAAAAATAATAAATGATCTGGACTCTGTAGTTGAAATATCAACTAAACAAGGAGAATCAATTACTACTAATACCCAAGTAATTTCTACTAATACCCAAGAAATTACAAAAGTAAAAAATGTTTTCTTTAAACAAGAAACACAATTAGCTAGAACAAAGAATACTCTCGACAATTTGTCTGCTTCTGAAGTTGCTACAACAAAACGAGTTGATGATTTAGCTGAAGTAATTCTTGAACATGAAAATAAATTTACAGAATATAAATCTGAACTGGAAAAAGTAAAACGTGAAGTGTTTCTTTTTGAATATAACAGTGGTTATAATGATGAAGAACTATCAGGTTCTTTTACATCACGTTCATATATAAAAATGAAAAAATATTTTGATAGCCACGGTGTCTGGATATATTCATTATATGAAAATTTAATTAGAAGTGGTCAGGGATATTTTGATGCATTTAATTTGAAATCTGGAAATATCGTAGATTATATAGATTTTATAAACATAAATCAAGAATATAAATTAGCTGTACCGGATGTGTTATTAAAAAATGTGTTTTCAACCAAAAAGGCTGGAATTTATATAATAGATATTAGGTTTTGTTTAACGTCGTTTGATCAGATGGAAAAATGTCAAATATCACATTTTCTTTTTAGGTGGTGGCAAGATGGTTTTACAGGTAAATTTCCCGGTGGGAGTGTAAATATAACACCCGAGATAGTTAGAAATAATCCCATCCAAAAAATTTTATGTAGATATCAAAAAAAAATTAAAATTTATTTAACAGAAAGGACAATGTTTGACATTCATCCTATGATGATTCATCATCTACAGAAGTATCATTTATTCTTATGACGGAGAGTCATGTCAAATTCTACATATTGGAGGAATATGTAAATTATAAAGAAAGTAAACTTTTGAATTAATTACTGTATTTTTTATTTAACCGGAATAATTAATATAATGGGAATATTCAATAATATAAACGAAAAAGTAAGTAAAATAGAAAGACAAATAATAAGAAAACCTCCATTGTTCTTAACATGTTATACCGAAGATACTGATAGTGGATTATTTCAATGGAAAACTGTAAATGCTAGTCCTGGTTTAGTCAAAAATGGTAATAATATAACAATTAATTTTAATGCTATTTTAATTATTCTTATTGATGCAGTTAAATTAGATAAAGGAGAAGCTAAATTACAACTAAAAAACAAAGAAAATGTAATTCTTCAAAGTTACGATACAAACACAAAGAGAAAAAATGAATCTATTTCTATTAATTATGCTAATAAATTTAACATGAATGATGTTATTTCTATTACTGGTTTAAATGTTAAAAATATTCAATTAACAATTTATGGTTCTATTATTTAAGTAGAAACTTATGTTTCTCCTAAAACAATTATAAAGAATCACATCATAAAGATTCTTAAAAAATATCAAAAAGATGCTTAACAAATATCAAAAAGATGTTTAAAAATACCAAAAATCACATCAAAAAAGATGTTTAAAAATACCAAAAATCACATCAAAAAAGATGCTTAAAAAATACATCAAAAAGATGTTTAAATTTTTTTTTTATTTTTTGAGTATTAATTCATAACATACTTTTTATTTTTTGAGTATTAATTCATAATATATTTTTTAAGATATATTTTTTTTATTTAAATGCTTCGGTATTAATACCGTCATTTAAAATATATCTTTTATCATCATAACATGATAGTGATGTTTTATTTATAACATAACTAGAAATGTTATGATTTTTTGATTTTATAACTTTAAATTTATGCATACTTTGTGACGAGTTAAACAAAGTATCTTTATAATTTTTATGCGTTATTGTCTTTTTGACAACGCTTTTTTTTAATTCCTTTACACTTTTTAGTATTTGCTTCATTTTCTAGCAAATAAGAATACATTTTGCTCCGTAATCCAACAAACTCAACTATTGGAATGCCGGCAGTTTCATCTTTAAATTTTCCAATTACTTTTTTATTTTCATTGAAATAAAATTTTGAATTACTTTTATAATCACTATTATCAAATAATTCTTTATCTTTATAAAAGTCTTTATACGCATCTTTAGTTTTAATTTCATAACACAATGAGTCTGTGTCAGTAAATAATAACTTTGCTGAATCCTCATACTTTTCTTTAATGTAATTATAATGGAAATCATACATTAAATATTTTGATAAATCTAATATACATATTCCAACATAACTAGGTCTAATTAATAATAGACTTTCTTTTATTCTATTTATTCCAAATAAATTATCGTTGAATTTTGTTGCACTGATAAATGTTGGACGTGCAACATATTTCAACAATATTTTTTCATCATGGGTTAATTTAATGTTAACCCTTTTTCTTAAATTCTCCATCGTTTTACCAAAGACGGAGTTATTCATCAATTTAAAGAAATCCTTTTCAAAGGAATTCTTAGACTCAGATCTTTTCTGAGTATTAAAATCTATATATTCTTTCAACCAAGGACTTTCATCAAAGGTTAAAACTCTATGAATTTTTTTATTATTTTTAAACCCAACTGAGTATATAATTCTAAATTTCTGTAATGAACTACATATTTTTCCTTTTTCATTAAAGTTGGAACCAACTTCTTTACATTGCTTTTTCCTATTTCAAATTTTTCTTTAATATTTTTACTGTAATTAGATAACCATTCATCTGGTATAATAATTTTTTCTGGAGCTAAAGGATAATCATTATGTATAGTATGTAATTCTTCTGGATAGTCAAGATCACACTCAACTATAAAATTGGTTTTACCTTTTGCTATTAATTTCTTAAATTGTTTTTCGGTGGTCCATTTAAAATTACCAGTAGGTAAAGACTGGCTCATGGCCCAACCATAAAGATTGTTGACATCTAAATAAGTAATATATTTACTTTCTTCTTTTTTATTATAACTTTTCATGTATTTATTATTTGCCTTACTGTAGCGGTTAGCTATATAGCTAATACCACCTCTAAGGCCTTTTTCTATAAACAGATACATATCAATATCTGATATTAAATCTAATTTTGTTTTTGTCATTTTTAACATAGCATCCCAGGCCAACCCAGGACTACTAAAATAATGACAGGGGTCTAACTTATAATACCCCATACAAATTTTTCTAAAATTTTCAAAGACGTCTGTCAGAAGCAGAACGTCTGTTTTCAGGTAAAGATCATGGTATTCTCCCATTGTTTTAATTTTAAACTTTTTCCAAATATTTTGGGCATGTTTATATTCTTCATCAGAAATATTATTTTCATTTAATGAAGAATAAAACTTCCTTTTATTTGGTAATTTTTTTCTTTGAATTTTTCAAATGAATCCATATAGTCATACGGATAAACTCCTTTGACTTTTAATAATTCTATATTTTTATCAAATTCCTGAGTTAAATATTTAAATTCAGAAATATTTTTTACTAAATTATCAAGTGACTGAGACATAAATTGAAATGAATCAATAAATACTAAGTCGCTAATCATAAACGCCATGTATTTTTCCAAATTGTTTGGAATGACGTTAATTTCTTTTTTGAATTTCCCTATTTGTTGCATAATAAAATGAGAGTCATAACCTCTCAAATTATGAAATACAACTGGTATTTTCTTTGTTAAAATAAAATTAATGTTGCACTCTGAATGAGCGCTTCCTCTAAATTTACCATTTATATGGCAATGGTCTCTTACTGGTGTTTCATTTTTCTTATATTCTTTTCCACAGATGTGGCAAGATTTTTGTCTTTTAAATTCTTTTTCTTCTTTTACGGAAATTCTTAAATCTTTATTAAATTTTTTTCTTAATACTTCTTTACAATTTTTTCTTCTTCAAGCATTTTTTCTATGAATTTATAAACCGCGTTGGGTCTTCTATATACTTGTGTTGGCTTGGTATATTTGTCGTCATAGCAACAAACAACTTTATACCCGTAGCCGCAGTCAACATGCTTCTGATATTCTTCTGTAAAGGAAGAATTCGGATTCGGTTGACTGCTGGACACCTTTTCTGTTAATGCCTCAAAATCGGCATATATCACAAAAAGTGCTGCCAACTGTTTTTTTTTTTATTTTTAAATTCTACTTTGCTACCAACAGGAGGCATTTTAATAGCCTGTGTTCCATTGATAGCTAAACAGTTTTCAACATGTTCTTTTAATATTCTTTCATTTGTAAAATTCTGCAAACAACTTTTGCAGAAATGTTTTTTCCCGTGATATTTTGTTTTTGTAAACATTAGTCTGTCAAAGTCTTTGATCCAGACATAATGATTAACTGGTAACTTACAATCATCATTTGGGTTTTCAGAAATGAATAATAAATCACAGTGGTCTTCAAAACCACTCTTTGATATATATAATGGATATACTCCATTAATTTCATCATAACCAAATATATTAAATGAATTTCATTTTGAATTTCAATTTTAGGTATTTGATTTAATGTTACTGGAAACTTTATTCCAGTATAATCAACATCTTTTATATACTTTTTATATTTTGAAACCCTTTCGGGGTTTTGTTTTATAGGAAATTTATGTGCCAAATGACACCACCTAAAACATTCATTATCTTTATTTTTTATATTTATTAATCCTTTCTTCGGATGTTGTAACGGTTTCGGTAACTCTAGATAACTAGAAGCGGCTAAAGGCTCATATTTATATCTATTTAAATAATGAGCGTCGACTGACTCTATTCGCCAGCCGCTTCCTTCAGATATCCAGTTACCAATTCTATTTATTATTTCGTCAAAGGCTGTACGCAAAGTTTTTTTATTTCGTTTTTACTAATAATTTCCAAAGCCTTTGATTGGAAATAAGCTGATTTATATATTTCTTCATTTTTATTCATTTTTACAAAAGTTATTTTTAAAATAACGTTTATTTTTATACCTTTAATTATACTTAATTCATTTTTAAGTATTTCATAAGAATTATTTATAGTAAAATATAATTGATTCCTTGGATCTTGTCCATATTCGATTTTAATTTCAAATTTCTTATAATATTCTTTTTTTGATCTTTCGATTTCCATCTATATATTATATTTAGAAAATAAATATTTGGACAAAACGCACCCTCGGTAAAAACTTATATATATTTCAATTTATATTTTTTTCCATCGTTTTTTGATCTTCCAAATTTTGCCCTACCTCTACCTTCACAACAATTTGCTATCGTTCTAGAATTAATATTAAGATCTTTAGATGTTTGATAAATAGTTTTATATATTTTTTCCTCGTTTGTACTACAATTTATTGCAATAACTTTTTTAGGATTGTTTCGATAATTATTTGGTCTGGGACAATCACATAACCTTTCAGCATTTTCTTCTTCGGTTAATAGACAACCACATTTCCATTCAAATAATTTATTTTTTTCTGATAGATAAGGATCAATAACATTTTGTAATTTATCAATGACATGATTTTTATATTCATCGCTAACTATTTGATTAAGTTTTGATTTAATAACATTTCTTCTTTTAAGAACTTTTTTATATGAATTTTTATCTGGATTCATTATTTCTCCTAAAGTGCTAGATAATTTTGGCATAATCATTCTATCTATCTTTCTATTAACCATTTATATAATACTTATATAAACAAAATCTTTACACAAAAAACACACATTGAAAACATATTATTCCTCTTTGTCTTTATATCCATTAAGTTTAAATTCTTTCATATATCTTTCAAAGGGCATTAAATAATTTTTTTCTTTCTGCATTTCTAACAGTATTGAAAAAATATCTTGAATAACTTTTTTCTCTTCTTCTTTTCTAGGATCTTTAGGGTTATGAACAGCTAAAGCCGCAATCCGTGCTTTTGTTATTAGTTGTTTTATTTTGTGGTGATGTAATTTTAAAATAGCTTTCTTGTCGTTAAGTTTTAGTCTATTAATAAATAAGGTAATTACTGATGGAACAACACCAACAGCTGCTACAAATACCGGAATAGCTGGAACAAGTGCTAATGTAGCTGAACAACAAAAAATATTTGTTGTAATATATAACCCAGTACTTACTCTCCCACAAAATTTATAACTTTTTCTGTAAGTAGCAGCTAGTTTAGTTAAGTGAATAATTAATTGATCTATTGTTTCTATTCCATTATTAGAAATTAGATATTTATGACTCATTTATATAATATATTTTTTCAATTTAAATTTCTTCCAATTCACTAGATTGAACCCAACTATTAAATTTTTCATTGTAGCCTTTCCATTTTACTAAAGCTTGTTTTTTCTTATAGTCTCGTCTGATAACTCTTGTGTAGTAGGTAAAAGTTCTTGTTCATAAAATGAACCTTGAATTATTTCATCATTTAAATCTTTAATAGTGTATGTTCTGGGATTTGTATTATTAATTCCATAAATTATAAATATTTCCTCTCTCCAGTTTGGTGTATATCCTTTTTCAAAATGTCTTTTAAGTTTGCTTAAGCGAACTCGATCACCAATTTTAAATTTTGCTTTACTCTTTGGTATCTTTAAACGACCATATAAATTTAAGTAAACAGTACCTTTATTTAAGTTTTTACTAGCTTCGGTTGGTGTCATTTTTATACTAGAATGTTTTGTTTTGTTATATTTTTCAACCATTTCCTGCAAATTATCTAAATAAGTATAAGTATTATTTGCTGTAAAATATTTCCACATTATTCTTTTTAAAGTTCTATTAAATCTTTCAATAACTACAGCCTTTCCTTCATTAAATGTATGGTACATATTAATTTTATTTTTATTCAAAAATGATTCAAACTTTTTATTATAAAATTCTTTTCCTTCATCTACCCATAAATTTACTGGTAATCGTCCTTCTAAAATTATTTTATTAAATGCTTCAGTAACAGATTCTCCAGTTTTATTCTTTAATGGAATAACCCAAGCATATTTACTGAATATATCAATAACGGTTAACAAGTACTTTACTCCTTTATTGTATTTTGAAAAAGCTTGCATATCAACTAAATCGGCTGACCATGTATCATCAATATCATTAACTATCACTCTTCGTTTCCTAAATTTTCTTTTAATTGGTTTGTGTAATTCTTCTGCTAATTCATCACTCCAATTTATTTCGGGGGTAGAGTATACCCCCTTTTCCCGTTTTTTGACTTTCGTTTTTTTCCGAGTGAGCTTCCAGCTCCCGGGGACTTATGTCCTAGCCCAAGTTTGTATTTTGTTTTAATTATAGGTTTCACAACTAAATGTTTTGCAATCTTTTCTCCAAATGTTTTTGATTTAGTGTTATTTAGGTTGGAAAGCATTTGTTTGTCACATGTACCCTTTTTTACACCGCTATCATAGCAAAATTCGTGGGTCTTACATACTGCATCCAGTTCGTTGACAGGAGGTCCATTATCTAAAGAATTTCCTGGCCCGCAATAGTTATATCCTGGAAGTGTTAACCCTTTTTTAGGTAATAAAGGTAACATTGCTTTATGGATGTCTAAATTACCTGCTGTCACAGTAGTTTTAACAAACTTTGATTTCATTCTTCCACAAGACGCACAAGTAACCCTTATCATTTTTCTCCCGTTTTTTGTAATAATATAATGGAGGTTTATATTATCAGTAAATCTTCTTTCTTTCAAACAATATATTTTATTTTGTAAACTCATCTATATTATATGTATTTTAATTTAAACCAAGACAAATCAAGTGCGCTCTGTGGTTACTATTTTTTATTTTTCATTAAAATGTTACAAGACAAAGTACCGTTGTACGATTTATTGTATAAAATACTAAAAGTAAACAATCAAAGAGCAAACGAATAAACAATTATTAATTATTTTAATAGGTTTGTTTAAAAAAAAATATAATTGTTGATTTTAAATTAAAAAGTTGTTTTTTTTAAAGATATAATTGTTGATTTTAAATTAAAAAGTTGTTTTAAAAAAATATACGTTTTAATAGTAGTATAGTAAATAGGCTGTCTGGTATACTTTCTAAATTTAATTAAAAAAAAATAATTTATGAAAATTGTTGATTTTTATAAATTATTTTTTTTTAATTAAATTTAAAAAGTGCACCAAACAGCCTATTTACTATACTACTGATTTTTACTTTATCTTTTCTTATATATATGTATATACATATTCTAGCATCTGACATATTCTAACAATAGAGCAGTTTACCTTTCTTTTCTTTACTAAAATATAGCCTTTACTTGTTACTATCAATCCTAACAACGTCTTTTATACTTGAAACGATTACAATGTAAAAATTCTCCGACAACATGTGATAAACTGACTTAATGTAGTATCTCAATTTTGATCATCATCATTATCATCATCATTTCTACCATCAGCGTCATAATTATCAGAAACAACAACAAACATTTAGTTCGTTCATGAGAAGTAATATATTATGCAGGTACCACCTTCTAACATTTCAAGCCCCTAGAATTACATAGTCCTCTAGGACCCCTCAAGTCTCTAGAACTCTACAGGCTTCTAGACCCCCCAACACACACACACACACACACACTCACGCCCCTAAAACTGCAAGGCCTCTTTTGACCCTCATGTCCCTAGAATTCTACAGATTCCTAGGTCTCCTCATGCCACAAGAACTCCACAGACTCCTAGGACCCTCATACCCTTAGAAATCCACAGGCCAGTAGTTAGAAACATGATGTTTTTGACATTTTAACCTCATTTGACCTTTTGACCCTTGGTCAGGACTGGTCAATGCCGGACAATTTAAAATCCACAGGTTTTAAACCAACTAAGAAGTTTTAAATACATATGATATAGATGAGTTTACAAAATAAAATATATTGTTTGAAAGAAAGAAGATTTACTGATAATATAAACCCCCATTATGTTATAACAAAAAATGGGAGAAAAATGATAAAAGCTACCTGTTCGTCTTGTGGAAAAATGAAATCAAAGTTTGTTAAAAGTACTATCACAGCAGGTAATTTAGATATTCACAAGGCAATGTTACCTTTATTACCTAAGAAAGGTTTAACACTCCCAGGATATAACTATTGTGGACCAGGAAATCCTTTAGATAACGGACCTCCTGTCAACGAACTGGATGCAGTATGTATGGACCATGACTTTTGTTATGACAGTGGTGTAAAAAAGAGTACATGTGATAAGCAAATGCTTTCCAATTTAAATAACACTAAATCAAAAACATTTGGAGAAAAGATTGCAAAACATTCAGTTGTAAAACCAGCTATCAAAACGAAATACAAACTTGGGTTGGGACAGGAACAACAGTTCCCTATGGGCTTAACGCTCAGACAAAAACGAAAGTCAAAAAACGGGAAAAGGGGGTAGAGTATACCCCCGGAATCACATGGAGTGATGAATTAGCAGAAGAATTACATAAACCAATTAAAAGGAAATTTAGGAAACGAAGAGTGATAGTTAATGATATTGATGATACTTGGTCAGCTGATTTAGTTGATATGCAAACCTTTTCAAAATATAATAAAGGAGTAAAGTACTTGTTAACCGTTATTGATATACAGTACAGTCGCGATCCTACGAAAAGCCAAGGGACCGGTCGTTTTTTTCGTAATATCGCATTTTCGTTCGAGCGTAGCATAGGAAATTTCGCTATACAGCACCTTAATATCTACACGTCGTAACTCGTGATATTTATACATGTGATTTTCATATCGGACTACATGTATACCAATTTTATATGTACATCTGGCTTTACTACAAATCTTATTCGAATCTAAACTCAGATGGTATGTAGAATGTAGAACGGGTTGTTTTTTTTCTTTCACTTTTTTATTCACTGTACATAAAACATATACAGGGTACATTGTTGCACGAGAAAAAAAAATCGCTGTTGCATATTCCGATACCCTCAGCTACCCTTTACCAAATTGTTTGGTATAATAAAACAACAATATACAGACGATCAGGCATTAAATATTGTTTTATTTTCTATATGCAGTGATTCTTTGAGACGTATAGATATCGTAGCAAGTGTGTCTTGTATGCCGTCCGATCGGACAGTTATAGGAGAAAAAAATAACCACTAACTTGTGTTATAGTGTACAGCGTGTGTTTTGAATTTAATTACTAAGTTTTCATACTTTAATCACTGTTTACGCCCAGCTAAATGATAGTGACACTTTCCATTCTAAAACATTTTCACGCCGTTATGGAAGGTGTGAAAACTTAGACGATACATTGGTAAAATCGCAACTAAAACAAGTTGAAAACAGACTTTAAGGTGATAACAATACATTCGTAGCAGCGCATTTTTCGTAGAATTGCGTTTTCGTAAAACCGCGACTTTGTTACATAGAAATAAGAAGAAAAGCAGCCGGGACCACAACACCTTTTCGTAGTATACCGGTATTTCGTTAAATTGCGATTCGTAGCATCGCGAATGCACTGTATTTAGTAAATATGCTTGGGTTATTCCATTAAAGAATAAAACTGGAGAATCTGTTACTGAAGCATTTGAAAAAATAATTTTAGAAGGACGATTACCAGTAAATTTATGGGTGGATGTAGGAAAAGAATTTTATTATAAAAAGTTTGAATCATTTTTGAATAAAAATAAGATTAATATGTATCATACATTTAATGAAGGCAAAGCTGTAGTAATTGAAAGATTCAATAGAACTTTAAAAAGAATAATGTGGAAATATTTTACAGCAAATAATACTTATACTTATTTAGATAATTTGCAGGATATGGTTGATAAATATAACAAAACAAAACATTCTAGTATAAAAATGACACCAACCGAAGCTAGTAAAAACTTAAATAAAGGTACTGTTTACTTTAATTTATACGGTGATTTAAAGACACCAAAAAGTAAAGCAAAATTTAAAATTGGTGATCGAGTTCGCTTAAGCAAACTTAAAAGACATTTTGAAAAAGGATATACACCAAACTGGAGAGAGGAAATATTTATAATTTATAAAATTAATAATACAAATCCCAGAACATACACTATTAAAGATTTAAATGATGAAATAATTCAAGGTTCATTTTACGGACAAGAACTTTTACCTACTACACAAGAAGTTTTTAGAATTGAAAAAGTTATTAGACGAGACTATAAGAAAAAACAAGCTTTAGTAAAATGGAAAGGTTACAATGAAAAATTTAATAGTTGGGTACCATTTAGTGAATTGAAAGAAATTTAATTTAGAAAATAAAAAGTTTAATTATATAAATGAGTAATAAAAATCTAATTTCTAATAATAATGGAATAGAAACAATAGATCAATTAATTATTCACTTAACTAAACTAGCTGCTGCTTACAGAAAAAGTTATAAGTTTTGCGGAAGAGTAAGTACTGGATTATATATTACAGCAGGTATTTTTGGTTGCTCAGCTGCATTAGCACTTGTTCCAGCTATTCCTGTATTTGTAGCAGTTGCTGGTGCTGTTCCATCAGTAATTACCATATTTACTAACAGACTAAAACTTGACGACAAGAAATTTATTTTAAAAACACATCATCACAAAATAAAACAACTTATAATAAAAGCACAGATTGGAAAAGTAAATAAAGAAGATCCAAATAAAGTTATTCAGGATATTTTTACAATACTATTAGAAATGCAGAAAGAAAAAAATATTCAACACCTCTTGAAATGCATATGAAGGAATTTAAACTTAACGGATATAAAAGCAAAAAAGAAGAAGAGTTGTATTAAAGATTATTAAAGATTATTAAAGATTTATTAAAGATTTATTAAAGATTTTTTCTATAAGTATTTTATATAAATGAGAAAAATTATATCAGTTGAAGGTAATATTGCATCAGGAAAAAGTACGTTTTTAGATATCATTAAAGAATATAATCCTAATTTTAATATAATTCCAGAACCAATTCACGAATGGCAAAATGTTATGGATCCACGTGCAACCGAAGACCGTAGGTCTGACTGGGTCAAAGACCCCAAAGGTTCCAGCTTCGCAAGTTATAATTCATATAATCTTTTTGAACTTGCTGCTCAAGAACCTTCCAAATATTTATTTCCTTTTCAGCTAACAACTTTAAACAGTCATATAAAAATGTTATCTTCTGCTAAACAGTTTGATGGTGTTTCTGTTCTTGAACGTTGTTATTTAACTAACAGTAACGTTTTTACAAAACAACATCACAACAACGGTGTTATAAATGACCCCGAGTGGGCAGTATACAATCTTTTCTTAACTGATCATATTATAAAACCATACGGAAAAAACCCAATTGATGGATTTGTTTATGTTAAAACCGATCCAGAAATATGTTTTAAAAGACTTCAAAAAAGAAACAGAACGGAAGAAAACAAAGTTGGTTTAGATTATTTAGAAAAACTACACAAATTACACGAAAAATGGTTAAACAGAATGTTTCAAGAAGGTATTAAAATTTTAACAGTTGATAACAATTTAGAAAAAAATGACTTTAAAATCTTATTCGAAAGATATAGATAATATAAACAAATTTCTCAAATCAATATAATTTCATTAGGTGCGTTTTTAAAGATTTTTTTCTATAAGTATATTATATATAGATGGTTAATAGAAAGGTAGATAGAATGATTATGCCAAAATTATCTAGCACTTTAGGAGAAATAATGAATCCAGAAAAAAATTCATATAAGAAAGTTCTTTAAAGAAGAAATGTTATTAAATCAAAATTTGATCAAATAGTTAGCGATGAATATAAAAATCATGTTATTGATAAATTACAAAATGTTATAGATCCTTATCTTTTAAAAAAATAATTTATTTGAATGGAACTGTGGTTGTCTATTAACTGAAGAAGAAAATGCTGAAAGATTATGTGATTGTCCCAGACCAAATAATATTAGAAACAACCCTAAAAATGTTATTGTAACCGACTGTGATACTAATGAAGAAAAAACATATAAAAGCAATTATGCAGCGTCTAAAGACCTTGGTATTAATTCTGGGTTAATAACATGTGCTGCAAAGGAGAAAACCGAGTAAAATGTGGAATATCAAAAAGTAATGGAAAAAGATATAAGTTTAAATATTTTGATTCTTCTTAAAGATAATTTAAAACTTTTTATTTATTTTTTAATTATTTTTTTAATCATTTTTTTAATCCTTTTTTGCTTAACGAATTTTATTTTCTAAATATAATATATAGATGGAAATCGAGAGATCTACAAAACAATATTATAAGAAATTTGAAATTAAAATTACATATAGACAAGATCCAAAGAATCAATTATATTTAACTATAAACGACTCTTGTGAAATACTTAAATCTGAACTTAAAACTTTAAAAGGTATAAAAATAAACGTTGTTTTAAAAATAACTTTTGTAAAAATGGATAAAACTGATACAATATATAAATCAGCTTATTTTCAATCAAAGGCTTTAGAAATTATTAACACAAATGAAATAAAAAAAAACTTTACGTCAAGCTTTTGATGAAATAATAAATAGTATTGGTAATTGGATTTCTGAAGGAAGCGGCTGGAGAATAGAATCAGTTGATGCTCATTATATAAATAGATATAAGTATAGTCCATTGGCTGCTTCAAGTTATTTAGAATTACCAAAACCATTACAACATCCAATGAAAGGATTAATAAATATAAAGAATGATGATAACGAATGTTTTAGATGGTGTCATTTAGCTTACAAATTTCCTGTTGAAAAAAATCCTCAAAAAGTTTCAAAATATAAAAATCATATAAACGATCTTGATTATACTGGAATTAAATTTCCTGTAACATTAAATCAAATACCTAAAATAGAAGTTTTAAATAAAATATCATTTAATATTTTTGGTTATGAAGAACCTACAGGTATTTATCCATTGTACATATCAAAATATCAATACGAAGAACACTGTGACATGTTGTTAATTACTAATGATAAGATAACTGATAAAATAACTGATGATGACTGTAAGAGAGCTAAAGCCACTATAGTCCAACATTACGTTTGGATAAAAGACTTTAATAGATTAATGCTTAACAAAACAAAACATGCAAATAAAAAACACTTCTGTAAAAACTGTCTGCAACATTTTTCTCAAGAAAGAATATTAAATGAACATATTCCAAATTGTTTAGCTATTAATGGTATCCAAGGTGTAAAAATGCCAAAAGAGGGAAGTAAAGTACCATTTAAAAATTATCATAGAGGTTTAGCAGTACCTTTTGTAATTTATGCTGACTTTGAATCAATAACTAAAAAAGTTTTAACTGCTTAACCATCAACTGAATCTTCATTTACTGAACCATATCAAAATCATATAGATTGTGGTTACGGCTATAAAGTTGTTTGTTGTTATGATAACAGTTATACTAAACCAACCCAGATTTATAGAGGTCCTAATGCAGTTTATAAGTTTATTGAAAAAATGCTTGAGGAAGAAGAATATTGTAAAGAAATATTTAAAGAACATTTTAACAAAGATTTGAGAATGTCTAAAGAAGATGAAAGTGAATTTAAAAAACAAAAGTTTTGTCATATCTGTGGAAAAGAATATATAGAAGGTGAAGTGCCAGTACGTGATGAAAAACAAAGTTTTCCAAACGGACCAAAGGTCCGGGATCATTGTCATATAACAGGAAAATTCAGAGGAAGTGCTCACTCAGAATGTAATATTAATTTTAGACTAACACACAAAATTCCGGTTATTTTTCATAATCTAAGAGGTTATGACGATCATTTTATTATGCAACAAATAGGAAAATTCAAAAAAAGAAATTAATGTTATTCCTAACAATATGGAAAGATATATGCATTTATGATTTCTGACTTGGTCTTTATTGATTCATTCCAGTTTATGTCTCAATCATTGGATAACTTAGTAAAAAATATTCCAGAATTTGAATACACTTCAACTGAATTTGATAAAAATATAGAATTATTAAAAACAAAAGGTGTTTATCCATATGATTACATGGATTCATTTAAAAAATTCAAAGAAACAAAATTACCTTCTAAAGAAGATTTTTATTCAATTTTAAATGAAACACACATATCTGACAACGAATATGAACATGCTAAAAACGTTTGGAATAAATTTAAAATTAAAACAATGGGAGAATATCATGATCTATATTTAAAAACTGACGTATTACTTTTAGCTGATGTATTCGAAAATTTTAGAAAATTATGTTTGGAGTACTACAAATTAGATCCTTGTCATTATTTTAGTAGCCCTGGTTTAGCTTGGGATGCAATGTTAAAAATGACTGGAATTAAGTTAGATTTAATAACTGATATTGATATGTATCTTTTTATTGAAAAAGGACTGAGAGGAGGAATAAGTTATATTTCAAACAGATACAGTAAAGCAAACAATAAATATATGAAAGATTATGATCCTAAACTGGACAGCAAATACATTATGTACCTCGACGCTAATAACCTTTACGGTTTGGCCATGTGTCAACCTTTACCCTCTGGAAACTTTAAATTTATATCTGAAAAACAATTCAAGAAATTAATTGCAAAAGGTAAAACTAACTTTATAGTTGAATGCGATCTTGAATATCCAAAAGAATTACATAAAACCCACAACGATTATCCTTTGGCTCCTGAAAAAATCAAAATACCAGACGAATGGCTTTCCAATTATAGTAAAAATATTAAAACAAAATTTGAAATAGGAAAAAGTAATGTAAAAAAATTAGTTCCAACTTTAATGAAAAAACAAAATTATGTAGTTCATTATAAAAATCTTGAACTATATACACAATTAGGGTTAAAATTAACAAAAATACACAAAATATTAACTTTTGACGAAAGTCCTTGGTTAAAAAAATATATTGATTTTAATACTCGAAAAAGATCTAAAGCAAAATATTCATTTGAAAGAGACTTTTTTAAGTTAATGAACAATTCTGTATTCGGTAAGACGATGGAGAATTTACGCAAGAGGATTAATATTAAATTAACTCATGATGAAAACCTTTTATTAAAATATATAGCCAAACCTTCATTTGTTAGTTCAACGATGTTTAACAAGAATTTGTTTGGAATTCATAGAATAAAAGAAAGTTTGTTATTAAACAGATCTTGTTATGTTGGAATGTGCATTTTAGATTTATCAAAATATTTAATGTATGATTTTCATTATAATTACATTAAGGAAAAGTACGAGGGTAATTGTAAATTACTATTCACTGACACTGATTCATTATGTTATGAAATAAAAACCAAAGATGCATATGAGGATTTTTATAAGGACAAAGATTTATTTGATAATAGTGATTATGATTGCAATTCAAAATTTTATTTCGACAATAATAAAAAAGTAATTGGAAAATTTAAAGATGAAGCTGCCGGCATTCCCATTGTTGAATTTGTCGGATTAAGAAGTAAAATGTATTCATATTTATTAGAAAACGAAGTTAATATTAAAAAATGTAAAGGAATTAAAAAACTTGTTGTTAAGAAAACAATAGTTCATAAAAATTACAAAGATACTTTGTTTAATTCAATCCAAACTAATCACACCTTTAAAGTTATTCGTTCTGATAAACACAATCTTTCCAGTTATGTTATAAATAAAACATCTTTATCATGTTATGACGATAAAAGATATATTCTTGATAATGGTATTGATACATTAGCTTATTCTTAAATTACCTCTTAAATTAACTCTTAAATTAACTCTTAAATTACAGAACCATAAATTGTTAACTGAATATTCTTAACATTTAAAGAATTAATAGAAATAACATCATTTATTTTAAATTTATTAGCATAAATAATAGAAATAGATTCATTTTTTCTGTTATTTTTTACATTGTAACTTTGAAGAATTACATTTCTTTATTTTTTAGTTGTAATTTAGCTTCTCCTTTATCTAATTTAATTGCATCAACAAGAATAATTAAAATGCAATTAAAACTAATTCTTACATTATTGCCATTTTGAACTAAACCAGGACTAGCATTTACAGTTTTCCATTGAAATAATCCACTATCAGTATCTTGGGTATAACATGTTAAAAACAATGGAGGTTTTCTTATTAATTGTCTTTCTATTTGTCTTTCTATTTTATTTACTTTTTCATTTATATTATTAAATATTCCCATTATATTAATTATTCTAGTTAAATAAAAACACAGTAATTAATTAAAGTTTTAATTAAAGTTTTTAACTTAAAAGTTTGTTTACAAATTCAGGTTCATTCAATATATGTTCATCCGATATGTAGAATCTGATGTAACTATCCTTCATAAGCGTAAATGTTACTTCTGTAGATGTTGAATCGTTATAAGGATGAATGTCAAACATTGTCCCTTGTGTTAAATAAATCTTAATTTTTTTCTTATAAATAGATACTAACTGATCAGTGTCATAGTCCTCAGCTGCTATATTTACAGTATGATAATTGTACTAAAAATTAGATCATCATCATTATTCCACCACCTAATATAAAATGTGATATTGGGCTTTTAGTCGGTTTTATCGGTTCACCTATAGGACTCGAACCCGTTAATAAAATCTTTAATGTTTATTATATAAATTCCGGTTTTTCGACTATAAACACACCCCTCAAAAGCACATCTGGTACAGCTATTTTATGTTTTTGGTTTATTTGTATAAAATCTTTATAATCTACAATAATTCCAGGTTTTAATTCAAATATATTTATATAGTTCAGACCGATCAGATTTTCATATGTTGAATATATCCAGGCACCATGACGGTTAAAATACTTTTTCATTTTTATGTAATCAATAAAACTGTTATTATAGTATTCGAAGAGAAACACTTCATGTCCCACTTCCTCTAACCTTTTTTCTATTTTTTTGTCTTTCTTTTTAAGTTGAAGAATTATTTCAGCTAAATCATCAAGTCGTTTTGTTGTAGCAACTTCAGAAGCAGATAAATTGTCAACAACACCTTTTGTTCTAGCTAATTGTGTTTCTTATTTTTGAAAAACATTTTTTACTTTTGTAATATCTTGGGTATTAGTAGAAATTACTTGGGTATTAGCAGTGATTGATTCTCCTTGTTTAGCTGATATTTCAACTACAGAGTCAAGATCATTTATTATTTTTTTAATTTTATCATTAAATTTATCTTTAAATTCATTAATATCTTTTTGTAATAAACCTGTAAGTGTACTTAATTCCGCGTACTTTAAATTGTGACGTGTGTCAACAGTACTAATCAAGTTCCGAAGTTGTTTCTTAAAATTGTCTAGCTGATCATTAATTGTGTTAATTGCTTTAGCATTAGCAGTGATTGATTCTCCTTGTTTAACTGATTTTTCAACTACAAAGTCCAGTTCATTTTTATGTTTTTCAACTTTAGCATTAAATTCATTAATATCATCTTGTAATTTTCTTGTATTATTACTTAAGTCTGCATACTTTAAATTATGACGGTTGTCAACAGTACTAATCCAAACTCGAATTTGTTTTTTAAAGTCATCTATTTTAGAATTAAGCTCTTTTTTAAGGTTATTTAATGTTATGTCATGATCATCACTTCTTTGTGAAGCTGCCTTTTCCAGTTCAGATTTATATTCTGCAAGTTTATTTGAAATTAATTCTAATAAATCTTTATGCTTATTTTCAGTTTCAGTATTTAGTTTATTTATTTCTGTTCTGATTTCTAACTGATACATATTTTGTAACTTTTTCTCAGCTTCAATAATCTTCTCTTTTAGTTCTTCATGTTTAATCATACTATCTTTTAATTCTTGAACTTGATTGTATAACTTTTCAAAATTGGTTCTAAATACTTTCTTTATGTTGTCATCTGTCAAATCAGATTTCTCTTCAAGTTCTTTAATAGAATCAACCATAGCTTTCATTTCTTTTTCAATTTTATCTTGTAATTCAACTATTAATAATGAATTGTTTTTTAAGTCTTTTGTTAATTCTTCAATATTCTTTACTTCTGCTTCTAGTGTTTGTTTTATAGATTTGATGTCTTCAAGATTATAGTTATCTATTACACTTTGAACTTTTTTAAACATAAATTGTCTTGAAACTGCATCGTTTGGTTTATCTGGATCTCCTAGGTTTATAAGGTTATTACCTCCCATATCTAATGCTCTGTTCATTGTGTTATCAAGTTCCTTATTTTTGTGAAGATACGATTCCGTTTCCTTTTTAAGTTTTTTGAATTGTTTTTTAGTAGCATAACCACTTAAATCAATATCAAATTTAACTTTACTTATACTGCCAGGTTCACTTATTTGTTTTACATCATTAAAAACTCCCATTATATAATTATTATATATTACCAGTAAAGTTTTTTCTAAAAAACTTCCTTGGTTTGTCAATATATAAGAAATCATATTTTTGATTTGTTGCATTAGCAAAAGATTTAGGGTTAATATTTTGTTCATTACAAATCATATCCATTTTCTCGTTTACCTGGACTTTCAAATAAAATATAATGTGAACAGTTAATTCGGATATCTTTGGTGTTTTATAGTAAGACTGACTTAAATAAATAACACAACAGTTTTTGTGACGTCCTTGAATAAAGTATTTTGTTATTTCATTTTGAACCTTTTTATCTTCACATACAAAATCATCAAATATTACTACTTTTTGTTTTTTTGGCAATTAGCGTTCTCCAAAAGTATCAGATATGATCTGCAAGGTATACTGAATACTCAAGGAATGCATAGGAACTAAAAACGAACATGCTTTTAAAACCGACTTTGACTAGATGTAGGAAAGATTGATTGTTGGATGGGTTCCTCAAGATGATTTAAAAGATACAAGTAGATTTATCGGAAGAGATAAAGATGGGAATTACTGAGATCGAGTAATATGCATTAGATGATTTTGGGGCAAGACCAAGAAGAAAATATATCTAAGATTTAGATGTTTCTGGATGTTAATGTTAAGAATAAATATATGTTAAATACGTCTGGAATTTGACTTTTGAATGCAAATTATATTGTCCTAATATAATAGATAAAAAGATCTTGAAGTTATAATAAATGGTTTACTGATGATATTAAAAAATTAAATGGTCATATTAAAGCAAATCAAGATCAAAAGATTCGATAAACAAAAAGAACAAAAGAATTAAAAATGAACAAGGCGATTTAAGTACAAAACGGTAAATCATATTTTGGTATGTCTTCATTGACAAGAAATAAAGAATAAAAATTATAAAAGTTCACAAATGGACAATATGGTAATTAATTATTAAATAAACTTTATGGTCAAAAATAATTGTAAGGATCAAAAAGAAAGAAGTAATTAATACTGAAGTAGATAATGATGATTGATTGAATTAAGACAATTATAACAATATCAAAAATATTCAATTAATTCACGAAAAAGTATTCACATGAATTAACAGAAAATCAGGATACTATCAAGAAAGATCTATGAAATTTAACAAAAGTAATTAGAGGACAATTTGACTTTGTCATGTAATCCGAAGAATTGGTTAATTGAGTTGGGTAATGTGGTTCGATTGATGAGGAAATATAATGAAGACTAAAAAATGAAGGTATTATGGAAGTAGATCAGTATAAAATGAATTCACTTTTACAGAACAACATGAAGTTATAAAAAATTATGAGATATTAAAGGAACAAAATAGTATTAAGTTCGAAACAGTTAAAGATAATAAAATACCGAGTGATTTTACATAGATTTAGTCGTTTCTTTAATTTTAGTATAAAAATAAAACTTATTCAAACGTTTGGATAGTATTAACACTATGACCTATTAATGCATAATATTAGTGATGAATCATAATAAAAGATTAGTTATATAATGGTCAGGATTGAAAGATATAATTAAAATGGTTTTACAGTACACGATATGATAATTATATTAGGGAAACATTAATATGTACTGAGATTATGAATTGATAATCACATGCTCAATAGTTGGAATTTGATTAAGTAGTTTAAGATTTTGATTCAAAAAAACATTTTATGTTGGGAATTAGGAATATCAATTTTCATACATGTTGGATTTGAGAAAAAAGCTTAACAAACTGAATGGGATTGCAACACCATATACTACTCTGTGGATACAATTCTACATTCATTGGATCTTATGATATTCACTTGTAGATGGTAATTCGTGATATTATTTTGCTTAAGTACTGAGATTAAAGCTTATCATTTACAAAAGAACACAGAGTGAATTGGAAATTAATAATTAATTAATTAATTAGAGTATATATACGATGTATTTGGTCAGAAAAATTAATTTTAGTGAATCAAGTTTTACACTATTTTAAAAGAAATTAATTAAACTAAAGTTAAATTTTATTAAGATTTGTTTTAATAATGTACAAAAAGGTTTATGCAAAAATAAAGAATATTTATTATGTGATGCACACAGGAATAAGAAATCATACACGGAACAGGTATTTTGCATTAACGAAATTATATTTCAAAGTAGCATCTTCAATTAGACACAGTCTGGAAAAAAAATTTGGAAACAGCAGAAAAGAGCACTAGAAAGTGGTAACAAAAAAGGTTGAACAGAAGATGGAAATTTAGCTGCAGCGAGCTTATTGAAGCTCATGTAATCAATAAAATTGTTGAAAATTAAAAAGAAACTGCTCCGGAGTTGATATTTAATTGTAGGAATTACAAGAATAAGATAGCAGTAAAAATAAAAGATATGATAATGAGGAGGATATTCATATGAGAAATAAATGAATATTGTCGGTGTACAATAAGTATTAAGAATTTTATAAAATTAAGTTTTAACTTAATAAAACTAAAGTTTTAATTATAAAAACATAAGTTTTACTTATAAAAAAATAATAAATATATATTACATGTTGAACAAAAATATGTGAAAGATTGATTAACCCTTCAATTGATCACTTTATATCGTTGGGAAATAATGTTAGAACAAAAAACGGATATACTTTACAATATGTAGAGCTCATTTTGATTGGTTTAATGCTATTTTGAAGTAAGTTTTAAAGTAATAAGCTTGTATGTAATAATTATGTTGGTGGAGATAAATTGCTTTAATATAATGCAGCTTCATAATGATCAGTTAGTGGTTAAACAAATGGAAAAATGTTTATGATGTAATATTATATAAAGTAGAATTGTAATTTGGTAGATTGTCTGAAGATTATAGAACAACTGGTAACAAATGAGTTATTCTATTTATACTACGGGTGCTGAGAGCAGATATTCAAGTGATATAATTCGGGGTTTGTAAAGAAAGGCATTAATCGAAGATGTAATGAGTGATATGCTAAAATTCATAAATAATTATTCATTTTTCAGGGTTTAGAAATAATATTTTACTCCAAGTCAAATTCATACACGCAGTCTAAGGATTGTATTAAAATAATTTTAGAGCTGGCGGAGACCAGGTAGGAATTATCATAATTCTATGGTTCAGTTTACATTTTCAGATTTGGATAATCTAATGCTGTGATTTAAAAGCAAGATGGCATACTCGGGAAATGTGATGCAATCAGTGAACACAACACGATTAATACAACTTTAAACGCTGGTGTGATACAAATTACATCATGTATTTGTTTATTACAACGACTAATAAAGTAATTCACAAGAACATAACCCACATTTATTAGTCTTTAAGTTGATGCAGATGATAGTACTTTACTGAGTTTTGTCTCTTGAAGTTGTATGGTTTTTTTATCCAGAAACAGAATCACAAGTATATGATATTGATGATGTAATAATTATTATTATAAATCAAAATAATAGATACCGGAGTGCTAAATAAGCAAATTTAATAGTTTTTGGAATTATTCATTTTAACTGAGGATTAAGAAGTATAACAGAGATCCTAAGAATTACATTAACAATTTAGGTTAAATACACTTCCGCTGCAAATATCGTATTTACGCAATGTTTATATGAGGAAATAGTTTGAAATAAATATAACTGAAATGAATGTTATTGTTTAAATAAAAATAAATATAATTTATTATATGCATCAAATTATATTGAATATAAAGTAACTTACAGCATGGACAAAAGAAACTTTAGACAGCTTATATAAAAATTCACATTTTTGATTACAACATGGAACATAATGGAAACATCTTCTATTTTAACAAAAACACAATTAATCAAATTAAAAAGCTTTGCAAATAAAAAGGGATTAGAATTAAAATTTAAAAGAACAAATGTCAGTCAAGGTCAAATGGGGAATTTAGGAGTTGGTGGTTGTTAGGAAAAAATCTTCAATGCTGCAAAATAGCTCCAAAGATTAGCCCTCTGATTGGAAGCCCTTATGGATGGCCAGTACTGGTGTCATAAGTACTTGTGAAATGGTTGATCGGACCCAATGGTCCTCTCTCCCGGAGGAGTAATTCGTAATGCTAATGAATAAAGAAATGATACACATATCTTACACCTAATCAAGAAAGCAACTGATAAAGATGGAGTGATTAAATTTACAAAAACAAAAAAAATGGGGTTCGGGTTGCGGCGCTAGTCTGGAATACCTTTGATAACACTTTGTATGTAAGGACAGGCAGTGGTAATTTATAATCCAGGAACAAGGTTTTGGTTAAGATGTTTCGAAGACGTTAAGACGAATTTATATAAAAAAAAAAATAAATTTATAACAACCATTTAACTTTGAAAATTGACAATGGGTTATAACAATTAATAAAAAAAAACTTTAGGGGTGTATTTAGTAGAATAATTTATTAAATTTATTAAAACAAAAGCAATATGGCGAGTGCGGAATAATCAATTTAGATGACTTTGTGGACCTGGATTCAATTGTTTGTTACTTGAAACTTTGTCTTCGATCATTTGGCTTCCTCCAAAGGAGTAATAATTATTATACCTGGGGTCAAGATAAAAAACATATCAGACAATAACAAGTACACTTGTGGTTATTATTGTTTATTTTTCTGAAAAAGTGTTACAAGTAAAATACGCTTGTATGGATTTATTGTGATCAAATACTTTAAGTTAAAATCAAGATAAATGAACAAACAATTTATATTTATGTTAATAAAATGAGTTAAAATGTTCAGACGTAATATTCTTTATAATAACAAAATGTACCATAAACGTTATATTCCATATTCCATAGGTTATTCATCAAGGTGTGATTGTAGAACAATCATACGTTGTGATTTCAAAACATAAGTAAGTAATGTTCAGTATGCGTGTGATTGTAGACAATCTACGGTTGAGTGATTTCACAAATCAAAGTATGGATATTCAATCATGGTGTGATTGTAAATACAATCTACGGTGAGTATTCTCAAATGTGAAAGTATTATGAGTTAATCGTGCGTGTGATTGTTCACAATCTACGCGAGTAATTATTACAACGTGAAAGTATTTATGTTCAGCCAGGTATGCTATGCATCCAAACGTGAGTGATTCTTACACATAAGTTTAATGTCAACATACAACAGTTAAATACTAACTGTGATATAGAAGTTTCAATTCCTTTAATTCTGACGTGTAGATTTTATATGACAAAGAAAGTCTTGTGTGTCGTTTTTACAATATTAGCCATCGTAATGTCCTAGCTGTGACGGTACTAATCGTTTTTTCCGTTTCTCAAATTTTCAATATTCTTGTATTAAGTCTAAAATGTACGTTTATCGATTTTATAAAGATCAATTGTTCTTCAAATGTATGCAAACAATGTGACACACAACAGATTAATACAACTTTAGAATAACGGCTGGTGTAACAAAACCACAACTTATTTGTTTATTTACAACGACCTAATAAAAGTAATTCAAAGACATAACCCACATTTATTAGATACATTTAAAGTTGATGCAGCAGATGATAGTACTTGTACTTTGATTCTTGTCGTCTTGAAGTTGGTAATGGTGTTTTTTATCCAGAAAAAGAATACCAAGTATATCAAGAAATATGATGATGTTAATTAATTATTATTATAAACAAAATAATAAGACTACCGGAGTCTGTAAATAGATCAAACTTTAATAGTTTATTTGGATTTGTTCATTTTAACTTGGAATTTTAAAAAAGGGGTAATAACAGAAGATCCTAAGCAGATTACATAACAATTAGGTTAAATACACTTCCCGCTGCAAAGATATCGTATTTACGCAATTGTATTATAGAGGGAAAAAGTTGAATAAATACTATTGGAAATGGAAACTTGTTATTGTTTAAACAAAATTAAAAATAAAAATTTTATATAATTTACATCCCAAATTTATTTGAAAATAAAGTTAACCTTACAGATGGACAAAAAAAAATTTAGCACAAGCTATAATAATAAAATTCCACATACTTTCAAATTAAAACATGAACAATTTTCATGGAAACTTTCCTCTACTTTTAAAAAAAAACACAAATTAATCAAATTAAAAAGCTGTTGCAAATAAGAAGGATTTTGAAATTAAAATTTCAAAAAAACAAATGTCCAGTCAAGGTCAAAATGGCGGATTTTAGGAGCTTTTGGGTGGTTTGTTAGGAAAAACAATTCTTCCAATTTGGGAGCAAAAATAGCTCCAAAAATATTAGCCCCTCTAGGCATTGGAGCCTTTCTGGACTGGGCCCGTACTGGTGTCAGTAAGTTACTTGGGAATGGTATGATCGGACCCAATGGGTCCTCTCTTCTCCCGGGGGAAGAATTTCAGTAGCTAATGATAAAAGAAATAGGGTATAACCATATCTTACACCTAATCAAAGAAAGCAACTAGTAGGATCTGGAGTGATTAATTAACACAAAAACAAAAACAAAATGGCGGGTTCCTGGGTATGCTGGCTGCTAGTCTAGGAATACCTTTGATAACATCTTTGTTAAGTGGGGAAGGGCATGGGCAGGGTGGAATTATAAATTCCCCAGGAACCAAAGGTTTGGTCTACAGATTGATTCTCAGAAAAACCTTACAGACGAATTCCTATAGTAAAAAAAAAAATAAAAATAAATTATAAACAAACCAATTTATAACTTTGAAATTGAACAATAGGTAAAACAATTAAAAATTAAAAACTTTAGGTGGTTTTTAGTAGAAATAATTTATTAAATTTATTAAAATCAAAAGCAAAGGACGATGGCGAAAAATCAATTTAGATGACTTTGCTGGACCTGGAAACACATTGGGTTTGTTACTTGAATACTTTGTACTTCGATCCATTTGGACTTCCTCCACCAAAGGGAAATAATTAATTAATACCTGGGGTCAAGTATAACAACATACAATATCAAGACAAAACAAGTACACTCTGTGGTTATTATTGTTTATTTTTCATAAAAATGTTACAAGATAAAATACCGTTGTATGATTTATTGTATAAAATACTAAAAGTTAACAATCAAAGAGTAAATGAACAAACAATTATATATTATTTTAATAAAATGAGTTAAAATGTATCAAGAACGTAATATTCTTTACTACTAACAAAAATGTACCATAAACGTTATATTCCATACTACTCCCAAAAGCGTATATTCAATCATGCGTGTGATTGTAGAACAATCATACGGTTGAGTGATTTCAATAACATAAACGTTAAGTAATGTTCAGTCATGCGTGTGATTGTAGAACAATCCTACGGTTGAGTGATTCTCACAACATAAAAGTATTATGATATTCAATCATGTGTGTGATTGTAAAACAATCCTACGGTTGAGTGATTCTCACAATGTGAAAGTATTATGATGTTCAATCGTGCGTGTGATTGTTCTACAATCCTACGCTTGAGTGATTCTTACAACGTGAAAGTATTATAATGTTCAACCATGCGTATGCCTATGCCATACTCAAACGGTTGAGTGATTCTCACAACATAAAAGTTTAATGTTCAACCATACAACAGTTAAATAACTACTGTGAAATAAAGTTTCATTCCTTCAATTCTACCGTTGTATGATTTTTATATTGACAAAGAAAGTCCTTGTGTGTCGTTTTATACAATATTATGCCATCGGTGAATGTCCTAGCTGTGTACGGTACTAAATCGTTTCTTTTCGTTTCTCAATAATATTCACATATTCCTTGTTATTAAAGTCTAAAATCGTATCCTTTTTATTCGATTTTATTAATTGATCAATTGTTTCTTCAATAAGTCCGTTCTTATCCAAATTCCGGAATATTTGTCACAGTATAGCAAATTCTATTCTTACATCGTGCTGTTGTATCCATCCTCTGATATATAGTATCTTTACAGTTATCTTTGTAAAAGTCTCAAATAATCATATATCTGTATAAGTCCTTTCTTTAATTATTTAATTTTATAAGACATATCCTTTGTTATAACTGTTCTAAATGGCGTATCTAAGTTCATAAATCTGATGCAATAACACAGTCACGATTATGATAGAACGTTCTATCAATGCGGAAGTTCTCTCGAGTGGATAAATATGTGTCTTTACTTCCTGATTTTAACGTAGTAGCTGATGTGTTTACATTGTATTAAGAGGTTATGAAAAAGGCTACTTGTTTTTTCAGTATGGGTTTTAAAGTTTCTTATGACTTTTTAATGAAATATATTTTGTATAAAATTTATATAAAATATATGGGTTTTTTGGTTTGTTAATACCTTTGCAAGTTAAATCAGAGGTATTTACAAAGTTCAGTAAAACCTGTGGATTTTAAATTGTTCGGCATTGACCAGTCCTGACCAAGGGTCAAAAGGTCAAGTGGGGTTAAAATGCCAAAAACATCATGTTTCTAACTACTCAGGCCTTTAGGGCCCCTCATGGCCTTAGAACCCTACAGTCTCACACCCCTAAACCTCCACAAGCACCTAGGACCCGTGTGCCGTTTAAACTTCACAGGCCCCATGACCCCTCATATCCCTAGAAACCACTGACCTTAAGGAACCCTCACGGCCCTAAACTTCCGGCGCATCTGTAACATGTATTTGTAAAAGAAAAAAAAGCAACATTCTCTCATGGAATAACAATGTACTCTTCCATGGTTTTTCAAATCGCCTGAGCACGAGTTGTTAACCGTTAACTCACCGTCCGTCGTACGTCATGCATCCGCGCACACTTTCTTTCAAGCAACATCTCCTCTGAAACTTGTAGACAGATGTTCCCGTAACTTAGCCTGGATGGTCCTCTAAAGTTGTTTAAAAGTCTTATTCCATACATAGCTCTGCCTGCCGTGACAACCACTTCTCAGAAACAAATTGCAAGGTTTCAAAATAATTTGACAGAAATGGTCTTGAAGTGACACTTTGTCAAGTTTCTTCAGATTATTCTGTTTCGTCGAAATGGTCGCTTTTCACTATGTTAATAGTGTTAAAACGTTTTATTCCAGAAATAGAAACCACTTCTCATAAAAAAAATATGCAAAGTTTCAAAACCAATTAACAGAAATGGTTCTTGGAGTTTTATCAAGTTTCTTCAGATTATTCTGGTTTTTTTTTTAATGGTCACTTTTCTTTATGTTGATAGTGGGTTTTGAACTTCTGGTCGGACTTACAAATAATATCAAGCCAACAATTCTTGGGTAATCCACTGTCAAGACTGTTCAAATTTTGCAATTGCGGAAGAAAGAGGGTCGTGTTGGCCCTATCTCGCTAACCCGAGTTGATCTAGCCTACCGACCTAGTTTTTGACCTCACATGACCTAGTTTCAAACTTAGAAATCATCTGTGCAAACATTCTGACTATGTTTTATAAAGATTGGGTTGCATCTATGGCCTCTAGAGTTTTAACAATCTTTCCCTTTGATTTGACCAGGTGACACTTTTTTACTCCGCATAACCCAGTTGCAAAGTTGACCTAGAGATCATCTTAACAAACGTTCTGACCAAGTTTCGTAAAAATTGGGTTACAGTTGCAGCCGCCAGAGTATTAACAAGTGTTTCCTTTGATTTGACGGGTGACCTAGTCTTTGACCCCACATGATCAAGAATTGAATTTTATCTCGAGAACATCAAGACAAACAATCGGACCATTTTTTAAGCTTCAAACTTAAACTATAGACTCTAGAATGTTAACAAGATTTTCCTTTGATCTGGCCTACTGGCCTAGCTTTGATCCCACGTGGCCCAGTTTCAGCCTTGACCTAGAGATCATGTATACACACATTCTAACCAAGATTCACAAAGACTGGGACTCAAATGTAACTGGGACTCAAATGACACTTCTTGCTCTGGTGAACAAAAAACATGACGGCCAAAGGACGTGGCCGTTTCTCACAATATGTATATAATAGGAACTTCATGAAAATATTCTTTTTACTCTTACACTCTAGATGTCATAAGTTTCGCTTAATCTCAAAAAAAACATAGTCAGACAGTTTTACTTGGTAAGATCGTCGACGCTGTTGAGACTTGCTTATCTTGGTTTGAAAGCTAGGTCACTAGATCAAATGATAGAGACATCTTTTCACAATTTGGAGGCTATTATCTTCTCATGACTTTTGATAATCCTGCGCGGAATAGTTCTCTTTATAAATTCTAGCACAATCTCGAAATTGGGTCATATTGACTCCAAAAGTAGGTCACTTGTTCAAATGATACAAACATATTGTTACTACTGTAGAGCCGCATTTTCTTGATCATAATGCCTGTATACAGATATAGACGGTTGTTTACGGTTTCAACCCGCGTTGCAATTCTTTTTTTATTTACTTTGCACCAGTGCTAGTATTTTCAATTTTACGTTTAGTAATAGCTTCAGGTTTTGTGTCTAGCTGTATTAAACATACATACAGAATCTTTTCGCCGGGTAAGAGCTTAAGGAGGTAGGTTACCTTGTTACCAGGGTAAAATCAAATTAGTAAAATCGTAGCAATTTTCAGTAATTTAATGTTTGAACTGCTACAATCTCAATTTCGTTATCTCTGTCCCTTCAAGTATACTTTTTATCCCAAAAAAAACGTCTTAAAACGTCTTATTTCTAACGTAAGTGATATTTTTGTGTTAGTTGCATTTATTAAATCAATTTTCCCAGCTTAAAAAACTTACAGCAGTACACCTCGTCTGATTTTTTGGGTTTTTTTGGAAAAATCGTCCTGCATGCTGCTTTTATATTCATGGATATTGTTGAAATGCAAATAAAAAGCCGAATATGTATCCATAATTAGATCAGTCTCAACGCTTTTGAATTTTACCTTTAGATAAATAGGTCACGGGCTTCGTTTCCATGGTGACATCAATTCAATTCAAGAAACCACAATTTTCGACTGAAATTTGAAAAATTATAGAGCTTAGATTTTATATTTAAGTAACAAATTATAAACGAAAACTGAAATATAGGTATTACAAATCAAACTGCCCAGTTTTTATTTGAAAATGGCCGTAATAAGTAACTTTTCACCCATCTATGTTCCCAATAACATCAGTTACCATCATCCATTTTCTTACATTCCGCATATCATTTCAATATAATTACATAAAAGAAACTAAATATTGATCATAACTCAGAGCGAAATATTTCAACAAATAATGTAGAGATGGTACCTAAGGCCACGTATTCAACGACAACAACAACAAATCAAGTGCAAAACTGAAGCGCATATCGCTTATCCCACGCTAGCAATATTTTAACATTGCACCGTTCAGTAAATACGGGAACTTTTGACATCGAAACCGGCTTCGTTATTTTGATGGATTAGCTAAAGAAAGGTGATTGTCATTTCTTTTTAACTAACACAACCATTTTATTTATACTAATGACCGTCTACATTATATTAACAGAAGTTTCTGTAACGGCAAATTCAGCAAGGTAAATGCGACTCCGCACGCCTCGGTCAATATGCAAATTAGGTACATTTGTAAACACGAGGTGCGTGTCATAAAAAGTGAAATAACTTCTTTCGGCACAGTTTTTGGTATGGTTTTGGTGTGACCATAAGATAGAATATATATTTTTGTATCGCTCTGTTTTTAACTCGTACATTTTGAGGCCTTGATTATTCTTGGCAAACGAATTTTGTAAAATGCTGAGGGATTCGATGTCGTAAAATTCTTATAGTCTATTTATATTTTTTCTCACAAATAATGTTTTCTTTCCTATGATAATACCATATCTGTTAATCTTCGACAGTAATGAATAAAAATAATTGTCTTTGATTTATTTCGTTCGAAAATGAAAGATATTGTTTAACTTTTTTTGTTTGAAAGATTATTCATAGATCTTGAAGTAAACTATATTTTTAGGAAACACATCCGAATCTATGCGTACTTTGGTCACATAACTAAATAGTCCTAGAAGAGTGATCTGTCACTGGCTTCACTTGTCCAAGTAGGACCAATTTTTTCGGATTAAATATTGCCTTTCAGCATGACAAATGAGGTATGAAAGTTAAACCATTATATATTTGAGGTACTCCGATATGAAGTGTTCAACAGAAAATAATATCAGATGCAATTTGAATTTTTAGGTACCATCTCTAAATAAAGGCTGTTTAAAAATAGTTCAAATAAAGTAAATGAACAGAATTACGTACTTCTTTCATTTAATTTGTCGTAAACGTTGTCGTAAATCGTCACATTAGCTTCCGGTTGGGCATGCGCACATACCAATTATAAAGTAACCTATCTCCTTAAGGTCTGACTTGAAACTAAATCGTCTTGATAGTGTCTGGATCGAAGTCCTACAGGCATGATGTTATTGGAAATGTCTACCATCCACTAAACTCAGATGTAATATATGATAATCTCATTAAGGAATTTATAGGGCAAGCATTTGACTCAAAACATGAAAGTATTTATCATATCTGGTGACTTAAATTATAATGTCCTCTACTCATCCTCAAATCGTAAAATTCTTTCTATTACACAGCGATTCAATCTTAACATTTTACCGAAGTCTCAGCTTTTTAATTACTCTTATTATGGTCACCATTACTGACAATGTGCTACATGCTGGTGCTTGTCTTAAATTTCTTGAACAAGAACAGCGCTATCTCTGTCCTGTCTAAAGAATACTCAAATTCAAAAAGCCAAAATAGAAATGCTTTGTTCGACAAATCTGGAAATTTAAATTGAGTAATAATGATCAATAAACGAATTCTTCATGAAGCATCTTATGAGCTTTCACTTCCTCTGTCTGACCTTTTCAATTCGTCCTTGCAAAGTAGCAAAGTTCTAAATATATGAAAAGAAGCTCAGGTCAGTGCTGTTTTTCAAAAAAGAGATACTTCACTACCTAGTAATTATCGTCCAATTTCCCTTTGAATATAATCGAAAAAGTATTCGAACGTCTTATTTTTAAAATGCATCTTTAATAATTTGAGAGATATCAATACCTCACACTGGTTCAGTCTGGTTTTATACCGCGTGACTCTACGGTAATCCAAACAATATGACACGTTCTTTTAAGCACTAAACGACGTACTCGAAGAACGAATTTTTCTTTTTGACATAAGTAAAGCCTTTGAAAAAGTATGGCACAAAGGCCTTTTATCAAAACTCGCGAAAGGAGATATAAGCGGTTCTCTTCTATCCTGGACATCGGAGTGACTTCCAGACTAGGAGTATCAAAGGGATCCATCATGGGCTCTCTTCTGTTTCACGTATTCATAAATGATAAAGTTGTTTAGATTTATTCGCCTCTTAACTTATTTGCTGACGATACTAGTCTAAATACTATCGTTGATAAACCAAACGTACATGCAAACCTTCTTCAAAGAGAATTCACAAAATGTCATCTTTGGCGGAAAATGTTTACCGAAATCGGAGTATGTCCTTATCTTTCAGAAAATAATTCGACAACACCACCCTGCTCTGTTTATATTTAATCAGCAGATTACCGAAGTACCTGAACACAAACACATTTGAATACTTCTTTTAAATTATTGTAGTTGGCATTTTCATATCGACTGTATCTTGAGTAACGCTTGTTAGGGAATCAATATAATTGGTAAATTTCTCTGGTAAGTTCTGTCTTGACCAAAGATTACGGGAGTTGATTATATACCTCTTTTAAAAGGCCAATCCTTGAACATGCTTTCCCAAAAAGGGAAATCCAAATCATTTGACTTTCATGATAGCAGAAACAGTTTGCAAGAACTGATGCCAATGTCCTTATGAATTTGGCACCTGATGGGATTCGCCAGAATTTTTAGCCGACCAAAATAAGTTAATAATGAGTGTTCGTATAATTTATCACAATATCTTTTCACGTGGGCTTTTACAGTAGTAAGGCATGATGTTAATAACTGGGAAATATTTGTTGTGGTACAAGAGCTTGAATTAGCGATAAAACGAGTGTTATACGGTTGGTTGTAATTTTGGAATCCAGTACATTGTAGGAAGTTTAATTTGATGGTCACCTATACGAACTTCAGTGATGTGATCAGTGATCAAATGTTGTTCAACAGAAGTACTCAGTGTATAAGCTTTAGTACTATTTAGTTCGTTTCGTAAAACATTTATATAATGTTGGCGTCAAATAATGATAATATTGTTAGCCGCCTTGTCTGCTGGAACTAAAACATTTAGAATGAAATTTGATTTCTTTTTTTTTTCAGATGTCTTAAAGTTAACTTGAGCTTAGGTGGAAGTAGGTGCTCATTTGTATTATAAAATTTAATATGGGAATCGACAATATTAAAGATGTTACGTTTCCAAGACGATAATGCATTTAGATAAGCAGCTTATCAGAAAAGCTAAATTTAGAAAGCTGTAAAAATTGGACTGGGTGACTCGGTTGGGTTCGCACTTTCAAAGCAATGCCCGGAAGAATGTTTGTTGAAAATTATAATTTTTTCAGGTTCGAATCTCAGTTCTTCTTTTTTCATTTTAATTAGATCTAAAGAATAAGCCAATCAAAGAAATGTTGTTCATGAATATGGTCGTTCTAACGTGAAAGTGCTACTCCACTAACCCTTACGCTAACTCTACGGTGAGGAATAATGTGGGGACGGGGACAGGGACAGTCTGGGGACAGGTAGAGACTGAGGACAGGTACATAGTGGGGACAGGGACAGCGAGAGAGTGGGGACAGGGACAGAGTAGGGACAGGAACAGAGACAGACTTGGGACAGGGACAGATTGGGGACAGGGACTAGGACAGACCGGGGATCGAAGAAGGGTCAAAATCTAACATAGTTTTAATACAAACTAAAAATCACTTTAAATTACAACACCTAGCCTGCATATATTATCACCAATGACAACCATGACCAACCCATGTACTCAAACATTGCATTAATTTGTAGCCAGGACCGGTACTTGGTCGACCATGTATAAAGTCGGTGTTAATTTTGGTCAAAAGGGATTCAACTGGGTCGAAACCCTAAAGACATGGTAAAAAGGGCCGTATTTTCTATGTTCCAACCCTACTTACTTGCTATGTATGACCTGCCTCTAGGGCTACCCCATGAACTTAATAATTGTCTCAATCGATATCCAAGACTCTCACTTATTTGACCATTCTTGGCATAGGGGTTCGAACCTTGTCAAAAACCTCTTAGACATGGTCAAAATACGAAGTTAAATGACCAAATTGTGTCCTTATACAAACCGCCGACCCCTAGGATTATTCAAGCTACTCGAACGTGGTGTCAATTGATAATCGGCTCAAACATTATCGAAAACCTTTCCGGCGTGGTAAAGAAAGGCAGATTATCTAAGTTTGAACACTACCTGGTGACATTGTACGACCCACCCTGGCCCTTAAGGCTATCGTAGGTAACAGATCAGGGTCTCAAGCTTAAGCCAGACCCCGTACCTACACGACCATGTATGATTTAGTATGGTCATGTGGGTTCAAACTGGTTGACATAGTAAAAAAGTTGGCATATTTCTTTTGAACACTACCCAGTGACCTTAAATGACATACAATAACCTTTATAGGTATGTCAGATACTCGAACTTGGTCTCATTTGCCAGCCATGAACTATACCTATCTCATGATTAATCACATTGGAATATGTCGGGTCCAACCGGGTCATAAACCTTCCAAAATGAATCATTATAATGTTGTTTTGACTCCAACTGCCCTCCATTTCTTAGTTTATACATATATTACACTTCAATACCTCACATAGTACCCATTATACCCTAAAGTGGTTTATAACAGTAGCTAGGACAACCAGTCGGACAATGTGTAATATAGTGTGCCAATATCTTAATGACTTCTGATAGTATTTTTTGTTAATGCTCGGAGATTAGTATAAAAGTGGCCTTTAGAATCAAACATGACATTTAAAAGGGGCTATCGCCTTCTAAAGTTACTCATTACAGTAAAGTGGGGGTCAAGGGTCAAATGAGTGCATTTACAAATAAACTATACCGCCAATGCCGCTGTGCACGCGTTTTATTTTCATATAACCACCTAAATTGGTTTAAATATTGTGTCTCAAAGCCTTTTAGTATTTTGTTAATAAAATTGAAAAAATATAAAAATATATATAATATATGTTATATTATATATAATTATATACTAGTATATCTGGGAAAAGTGGCATGCGTATACTTGACATATTTTCTAATCTTTATATGTGGATCAACTACAGAAATATTTTTGGTCTCTAGTATCCAAGGGTTATTTTAATCAAGGTCACAGACATATTAAAGGTCAAATCTGAACTTTAGGAAACGTACCTCAAACGTATTACAGATAGCAAAATGGTGCGTATATTAATAATATACACAGCAACTTTTCTAACTCCACACTTTAATCTCTGTCAAATTTTGACAGATTTGGATGAAATGTTTACACAATGTTTAACGATTATTTTATTATAATGAAACATAACAACAATCATAGTCTGCATTAAATTCGTTTAATCGTAAGGGCAACAATAAGGTAACACTTAAATTAAAAGTCACATAATTAGTAAATTCCAAATCACAGCAGTGCACTTTGATCCTATGAATTTGATGAATTCAAATGATCATACAATGTATACAAAATGTTAAACTATGTTTAGTTGAAATGGAACATCCGTCAATATTTAAATATGAACATGTTTATTTTATATCAGGTTTGTGACGTAATTATTGACACCCCGTTAATGGTTGACGTGGAATCAAGAAGTACATTTACCTAAATAAATATCAAATTTTCTCAGCCAAACAAGCAAAATATTTATGATTTTATAAGAAACAAGAGCTGTCCTTAAGACAGCGCGCTCCGCTGTTCGGCGCTTTGACAGTAAAATGAATTTTTGTCTCAATACAGTATGTTCTTTTTGCCCAGGTTTCCTAGTAGAAACTACTAGGGCCCCTGCATACTTGTGAAGCAATTAACGTTATTACCATAGCAGTAAACTTCCTGGCCCCTGTAGAGTTATGGGACTATAGGTCATCACAGTAGTGTTTTATTGTTGTGTATTTGTATCTGGATCCTTTTGGTCTGTACATGTATTGTTACAGTTTGAATCTATTACAAAAAGAAATATGTGCTATTTATAATTCAATATTGTGCAAATTTATTTCAAAAAGATGTGGAAGTTTATAGTTCAAAATTGTGGCAAATGAAAACTTCAAGTAAAATTATTATATATCTTATGCATTTTGTATTTTCTCGACAGTGAGTTTGTCGAACCCGGGCAAAAAATATTTTCTAGGCCAAATTAATACACCACGGACTGGAATAAATACTTAATGGTCGTTGAATATAAAGTTTTGTAATTAAGGCAGTTTACCTCCATTACCCTATTTCAAACGCTTTTGAATTTTGAATGAAAAAATCTGCAAAAACAACTAATTCTTATAGAGTTCCTTATTTATGATCTGACATAACTAAGTTTCAAAGCCTTAAGAAATATATAGCAACAATTTCCTGATGTCTAAAAAAACTCATAAATTTTGTCGTCGTATGATTTGGAGGTCAGTGCATTTAAAATTATTTCTTTGCTCATCCGACCCAATGGGTCAGGTTGAGTTATTTGTATAGGTGGATGGCCCTGCGTTCATGGTCTGTAGTCTTTCGTCTTACATAAACGTCTCCTTTGAAATTAGGCCAGAATTACACTACACTTGGTCTACAGCCCTTTCTCTTTTTTTCAAGAGAATTCAAATGGGCAGACCTGGGGTCAATTACTTTAAAATGTAATTAATTAAATTACAATTACATTGAGAAATGTCCAATTAAATTACAATAACCAGTATATCAAATTTAACAATGTAATTAATTAAATTACAATTACATAGCAAATTGTAATTAATTACATTCAATTACAATACCAAATGTGGTACTTGAACACTGTAGCAAAGTTTTACTTTGTACTATATATACATAATAATTCACCTGTAAACTGATTTCAATTATTTCAAAATTGAATTAAAGCTCAAAGTAAAATGTGTGTTTGCGGGAAATCATCACTCAGTCTTTAATATTATTGAAAAAGGAGCTAAAAGTCAGCCCAAATTAATAGTTAATACATTGTCAAGCAGAATTCGGTTAGAGAAGAATGATGCATGTAAAGTCATGTATTTCTCTGAGGTCTGAATTTCTTTGAAGTTTATATGATAATGGTTCTGCAATATGTTTCTAATTTAACTAGTATACTTCAGTATTTAATCATTTACATTTTAAACATATATTTTAATTTTTTATTCTTGACACTACATGTTATCCAAAGACCACATTGAAAAAAGTTGTAAAACATTCATAAGCCATCCTAGAATAACTGTGTCTTTAAAACTGTAGATTACTCACAATGTCTACAATAATTATATTTTTATCTTGTTAGAACTGCTATGTTGTTTGTATCATTTAATACAACAAATTTTATCACAGATAAAAAATGATATGCTAAGCATTTCAGTTTTTGCTCTGATAAAAATCTAAATAATAATGATGCAAATAACAATTTCAAATCATAATTTGATCATTTTCTCCAAAAACATAGTGACAAACATCATCAAAGATTACCAGTTGGTTCTAATAAGACAATTATATCAGAACAAAGGAGCTATTAACACCTACCATAATATTCTATTATTATTTTTCACAGCTATGAAATGCAAATTAGCATATCAAAGTGACGTGTCACTGGAAATAAACGTATATATACTATTTGCACAACAAACTGGATTAGCATGTGCCATGTAATTGGAAAGTAATTGAAATGTAATTGTCAATTACACCCCAAAACAGCTCTGTAATTAATTAAATTACAATTATATGTAATTGATAAATGACCCAATTACAAATTACATTCAATTACTTAGGAAATGTAATTTAATTGCAATTAATTACAGTTACATTTTTGATTACCCAAGGTCTGCAAATAGGTCTACTTTACTGCTTTTAGGGGCAGTTACAGCTAAATATACAAAAATAGAGAAAAGTGGAAACTTCACAGGTCGCTCAACACGACAAAAACGAAAATGTTGCAGGTTCGGTTTGATTGAGCCTGTTCATGGACGGTAGTGGAAATGCATGCTACCGTCCACGCCCTCTAGCCCCGGGTCGAGCAGAACTCAAAAACTTTATACAACTTCTTCTCATGAACCTTTTCATTGATCTTCCTCCAACCTGTTTTGTAGCAACATTATAATATTGTCTTTGAAATTAGTACAAATTTGGGAGCTCGGCCCCTTGTACAAGCCGCTTGAGCTGAAAATAGAAATTTTATTCAAAAGTCGCCTGATGGATCTTTATCAAGCTTGGTTTAAAGCATTATTATAAGGTCTGCAAAAATTCTTCTGATGTTGGCACTCGTTCCATTTATAGTATTACCGTTAAACTCCCTTTTCTCTTGAACTGTTAGATAGATCTTTACCAAACTTGCTCTGTAGCGTCATTATAAGGTGTTCTCTAAAGTAAGTTCAAAATAGAGATTTTGGCCCCTTCCAGTGGCCACTAGAGTTAAAATCAGAAATACCTTAAAACAAATTCTTCTCATGAACCACTTCACGGAACTTCATCAAACTTGGTCTGTGGCATTATTGTAAAGTTGGTAGGATTCTCAAAATTTATGATGGCTGTTGGTCCCTTTGATGGGCCACTAGTTTATACTTAGTACAGATGGAACCATTCATGATCTATTGTGTCATACACAATTATATTCAAGGTCAAACAGTCAAAGTAAGATGCGTGAATTCTGTTAAAATTAAGAATGGAATATACTTATGATTCACATCATTTACGTAGTTTACATGATTTTGAAGAAAAAAACATGCATCTTTAATTTAGAACGATTTAGTTTTGATACTGAAATGTACCAATAAATATTTATATATAATTCAATAATTGTTCAGCGAAATATAGTACAGTCCATCTGTGTTCAAGTGCTCCAACTTTCTCGGCCAATGGAAATTTATTCGAGCCATAGAAGGTTCGAACCAACTGAATTTTAAATATAATTAGGAAAGACATACTAGAGAAACATGATGCATTGCACATCTTACTAAGCAATTGACTGAAGAAAGTATGGAAATGCTATAAAATACAGTGTTATGCTTATTCAAAAACAATCACATTAATTGTATACCATATGAAGATAGGGATTTTATAAGGAACAAAGGTGGAGTTCAAGAGAAGTAGGCATTTCGATCGTTCCGAGTTCGTGCAGATGAAGTTGGATGTACCATAACACTTTATACCATGCACTCAAAGTGTCCATAAAACCTTTTTTATATTTTTTACAGCTAAAATTCCACTAACTTTATGCTACCTTAAGATAAATTTATGATGCTATGATTATTTTTAAAAACAGTGCTGTATTCATAAAGAATAAAACAAAATCAAGCACTATTAAATTCATACATTTTTTATGCATTTGACTTAACATTCTGTACTCAGACAGACTGAAAAACAAATGTGTATCATTGTTGGAATCTGTCAACAAGTGAATAAATAACTTATAAAATCAGTCTTATTTCTGCAGATAGGATAGCCATGCCATAGTTAGGTGAGGCATTGCCAACGATCATAATAATTTGCACCTTGTCTGAATAAACAGCTTTTAATTAACTAATGTCCATTAAATGGTCATAAAATTACATGCATGGAATAGGGAAAATCCGAAAAATTCTCTAAAATTTGGGCAAAATGTACAAACTGAATAAGATACCTCTACTTTAAAAGGAAGATACACCAAATCATTATCTTATATTGTTCTAAAGTTATATCCAGAAAGCGAAGATTGCTAAAAACATTTAAGAATGAAAGGGGCATATTTCTGTCAATAGTACAATTAAAGTAATAGGGACTTGAATTAAATATGCAGAAGATGATTATAAAAATATGTAATTTCAAAATAGAAAAATAAGAAAACTTCACAGGTCGCTCAACACGACAAAAACGAAAATGTTGCAGGCTCGGTTTGATTGAGCCTGTTCATGGACGGTAGTGGAAATGCAAGCTACCGTCCACGCCCTCTAGCCCCGGTTTGAGCAGAACTCAACATTTACACATGCTAAAAGTACAAAAAGCAATTTAGAGACATCCGCAGATGTATTCAAGTCATTATATTTTAAAGTACCAAAGATATGTCTATAAACGAAGCTTTCGAAAAAGTTTAACATGAAAATAATTCCAAGTATAACAACTTGGTGACCTTGATCTTTGGTATAATGGGCTAAGCCCCTGCACATACTTTGTGTGTATGCTGGACAATGTTTATTTGAACTTACAGTAAGACATAAGAAAAAGTAACAAAGATATGACAGAAAAACAAAGGTTGCCGAAGAACTTTAACCTTAAACATAACCTAAGTATAACACCTTGGTGACCTTGACCTTGGGTATAATAGGATATAATAAGATATAAGCAATAGAAACAAAGAAAAACAAAGGTTTCCGAAAAACTTTAACCAAGAAAGCTCACGCCAACGCCGTGGCGAGTAAAATAGCACCTCTATTCTCCAAATAGTGGAGCTAAAAATGAATATGCAACAAAATGATGGTAAGCTTTGCATCGAGAAATATGCACTCGTGATTTCGCGGAATAATATTGCTCCGCATATGTAGCGCAAAATCTCAACTGCAGAACTCGCGCATATTTCTTAATACAAATGTGATATTTTTAATGCACACTCGTAGAATAGTATCCAATGTCAGGACAAGATCATATTCATAATCCCTTGGAGATTTAAATATTGGCCGCAGAATTGTTTAATCCCGCAGATGGCAGTACTTGCAGCATAGAGACCAGCACCAAGTTGTGACATTTTATTTTCGGGTTACCTTATTTGAACTGTCATGACTCAACGAATGTACTTATAATTGCTATCACTGTTATGTTTATTTAACAGAACTGGTCATTAATATCCAATTTTCATTCAAATATGTCAAAGTTTGACAGAGATCGAAACAAAAGCCAGGTTTGGTGTTAAAAATGTTGTTGATTATATGATTAAACAAATGACACTGCAAATGCATTTCTTGCACTTATGCAGCAATAAAATTTGAACATAAGCTTTGCACTGACTATAAAAAGAATATTTATATATTTGCCTATTGTACACTTTTTGAGAAATGTGTGCGAAAAGGGAAAATATGGTATATTTTGAGGAAGAGGACTACGAAAATGAATTTGTAAAAATTCTCATATCAACAGTTAAAATCACTTTACTGTCATGTATACAACCAAGACTTTTTAGCGCAATAAGAAATGCGCAGAGCTAAGGATCGCGAGGTCGTGAGTTCGATCCCCGGGGGAGGTGTATGTTCTCCATGACGATTTGATACTAGACATTGTCAGGAGTAATTTTGTCCTCCACTTTTGAATCATATGGAGAAGTTGGCAGTTACTTGCGGGGAAAAGGCTAGTACTTGTAGAGAATCTAGAAACACTGATTAGGTTAACTGACCGCCGATGTCTGAAATACGAAAATGATGAAATATGATGGTTAACTAAAAGATGTAAAAGTAACTTCCTGCAGGATGAGAAGAGCATGAAGAAGAGATTTGAAATTCAAAATGATGGATTTAAATAAACAAATACTGCCAATTGAATATGTCAGGCTAAGACGTCTATAGCTTGTGAAGTAGGACTATTATGGGGTTTATTCATTTTTTATATATGGGTAAGAAGTCATTTTAGTTTATTCTGGCATTCCGTTCCGTACTGAATTTAATGGACAATATACATATTTTACACGTTTTAGTCTACAAAAGCGTTAGCGCACATTTGTTTCCCTTCATAACAACAAACCAGCTTTTTCTATTGTTAGCCTGAAAATGGAATTTTTAGAAACATGAGAAAGATAGCTTTCGTAAATGAACAAAATATCAGAACGTACGAAACGTTTAGCTCATTCTATAGAAATAACTTTAGTCTATTTGAATTTTGCCAGTCTCAGATTTAATAAATCTACACGACGTAATTTGTTTTACTTCTCAAATTCACAATTATCACCAAAAAGTACAAGTTTATATTAAAAGGTAGCAAATATGGCGAAAATCTTACGTTTATAACAAAATTGCACTTACTGACCTTTGTCTGTGTGCTGAGTCCTTACTATCACCCTCAGAAGGCGACAGCCACACCCCCCCCCCCCCCACCCCCGAAGTTTTTCCATTTTTTATAAAGTTAAAAATGAACATGGCTGTTGGGCATTAACAAAAAATGCCATCAAAGGCAATTTCTAGGCCTCTTTTTTGGATATACATTGTATTGGCAAACTAGTAAGGGTATATGTGATGGCACAGATACTCGAACTAGCGTGTAAACGTGGTAAATTATGTCTACATACTGATTTTTCTTTCTTTTTGCTACAATTGACGTCCATATTTCACCTCGTGTGTCCTCCATGGACTATCTGTTCAGCTTTGACCTATCTTAAAATGTAGATGTAATAAATAGGTATTATTTAAAATATCGTTGTTGTGTAAAGGGGGCTGTCTGTCTTCTCATCAGGGGAAATATATATCAAAAAAGGCAGATTTTTTTTCGAATATTTCCTCTACCTCAAAATCCACTCAATCACATCTTCACACAACAAGAGCAATACTGAACAATGCCTTTTAGTCTAATTAGTCTAGACAAAAAAAATCACTTAACCTAGACAAAATTGCAAAAGTCTTCTTTTGTGTATTTCCAAGTTTTATAATGTCTAAACTATAACCAGGAAAAATCCCCTGTCTAGAAAGTTGGGGAAGTACATAAAATTGCTATTTCAATAAGGACACTGTAATTTTGATCAAATCTTCACTGTTATATTTGGGAATGGAATTTTATCGGTAGTATAACGGTAGATACACTAATACATGTAAACATCGAAAATACCTTAGGCCTCACCAAATTAAAAAAGTGTTCATCGGATTTGCTGCTCGTATATTTTAAGAAACAAACAAACATTGTTTTTTGTTTTTTGCTTGCGCTCGCCCCATTGAAAAAAAATCAGTCCAAAATTTTTTGGTGCGCTACTTTTTACGGGCGTAAAAGTGTATAAATGCTTATAATTCCAGTCCCAGATTGTTCTCAAATGGATTTTAATCAAAATAAATACATACTACGCACGCATCGTCTATAATAGATCATAACACTTATAATAAGTTGCATTAAAGTTATTTCCCCTTTATGCAGTTATGCCATTTTCTTCAAATGTTTACCAAATTACATGCTGCAAAAATCGATTTATTCCATTGAAAACTGGATGAAGAAAAGCATACTAATTCATTTGATAACATCAATCTACATTATTTTGGTAAGGGTAAATACTTATTAGTGCATGTCACTTATCGGTTTTCTGTTTTTCATGTCCAAATGATCAGCATTTGCATACGAAAGTTGGTGGGGTAAGGAATTTACATTATGAGTTGTTTTTAGACCAGTTTCGGTTTTCAGTTTTTCATATCATATAGTAGACTAATGTTAATGCACGTTAATCTCCATTTCAGACCTTGAGACTTTGTTTCAACAAATTTAATATGTTATGAAAGTTGTTCAGAAGACATCATGTTCGACTTTTCCGAATCAGAGCTTTGCCAGGAAAAGGGGAATAATAGTCAGAAGCTTTGAAAGTAACAGAGCTATTGGTCAGTATATAAAACTGATAAGTAAAAATATTCTATTTTTAAAAAAGGACATAACTCTGTCTAGATTCAGACTTAAGAGTATTGTTTCTCCTGGTGTAGACTTTGACAGTAAATAACTATTCTAAGTTTCAAATCAAAAGCTTTAATAGGTCTAGTAACACTTACAGAGATATTTGATGTATTAAAAACTCTGTAAAGTCAGCTAAAATGCTACATTTTCATAACAGTAAATATTAAAGTCACATATGTTTGTGATAAGTATGGTTTAAGGTTATGCATTGTTGTTTATTACATATTTTCTAACAGCATTTTCAAAAGCATACAATATTTGATTACAGTGTACTGTATGCCAATGTTATTACCTTTTTTTCACGAGTTTGCTTTGTTGTGCGTCTGCAGGTCAGATTTTCTCAATTCCTGGGGAATTATTTTTTATGTAAAAGGGCTATACATTCTATTTTAAGGTTTTTATTAGTCAGTCGAGAGCCAAATGAAGTCAAATATATTTCTTCGCTCTTCGCTCGCTCCTGATATTCTCAAAAACAAAAAAATATTTAATTATTTTTTCGCTCGCCGCCTCTATTTTTTCAGAAAAAAATCCCATGAACAACTATAAAATTTGGTGTGGCCTTATAAATAATAAGACTTAACAGGCAATACATATTCAATAAACCATTTAGCTTAAGTTTTTAGGTCAATAATGAGAAAAGAATGGGGTAAATTTACCCTACCCACTTTTTGTGAAAAAATGTTAATTTGAAAATTTTCACAAAACATGGATTCCTTTCTTTATATAGGTAAATATGTTTAAACATACGTATTTTTATTCATTTCTAAAACAACTGATTCATTACAATTAAGACAATATAATGTTCATTCAATTCTACCTCAATTACATAGAGAGTGGTGCTGCGTATAGAAATAACATTGTTTCTTAAACTACACTGTTTGCTTTGCATGTGCTTAATGTTAATCTACAAAACGCCATGAAGGATATAATATCTATAAAATGATTAAATGATACATATATTCATACAAACGATAAGCCGCTATTTGATATTATATAACAACATTACTATCAGTATGTTACAGATTTTCTGAAATTCTTATTCAATGAGACAAAATTGACGACAAGAAAATTTGAGTTCAGTTGCTATAGCAAAATCAAAGTAAAGTACTGCAACACCATTATAAAATTTTAATACTGCAGTACCATAATCAAAGTATATAACTTTTACATCATAATAAAGTAAAGTACTGCAACACGATAATAAAATGTTAGTTCTGCAATACCATAATTAAAGTATAATACTGTGTAAAGTGTACTGCAACATCATAATCAAAGTATAGTACTGTGTACTGTAACACCATAATTAAAGCATAGTACTGCAACAGTATAATTAATGTATAGAAGAGCAACATCATAATCAGAGTATAGTACCGCAACATCATAATCAAAATATAGTACTATGTACTGCAACACTTAAAATATTCAAAGTATATTACTGCAACACCATTATCAAAATATAGTACAATGTACAGTGTACTGCAAGATCATAATCAATGCACAGTACGAGTGGCATTGTAAAGAATTTTACTATGTGACATTAACGGAACTTACTGCAGAAGATGAAGACAGTTATGATGAAATGTAAATAATTGTGGTGTTTGAATACTATACTTTGATTATTTTGTTGCAGTAATGAACTCTGGTTTTAGTGTTACAGTACTGTAAATCAATGGTTATCATGTTGCAGTACTATACTTTGAGTATGATTTTGAAGTACAATAATTTAATTATAGTGTTGCAAACCTATACTTTCATTACGATGTTGCAGTAATGAACTTTGATAATGATGTTGCAGTCTTGAACTTTGATTATGATGTTGCAGTACTTTACTTTGATTGTCATGTTGCAGTACTATACTTTGTACATAATGTGGACCTGTGACGAAGTTTGTAAAGCCCTTTCCTTTTTATTGAACAATATTTACGTCAGGTTTAGGAATGCAGTTTTCAGACAAGTAATTGGTATTCCCATGGGTACAAACTGTGCACCGATTGTTGCAGATTTGTTTTTATATTGTTATGAAAGAGATTTTATGCTGAGCCTTTCTCAGATACACAGGCAGACATTATAACTGCATTTAATAATACATCACGCTATCTGGATGATATACTTAATATGGATAATCCGTTTTTTGATCAGTTAGTGGAAAATATATATGCCATGGAGCTGCAGTTAAATAAAACTCGGATAATACTACTTCATGTCTAGATTTACATCTCTCTATTTACGACAATTTCATACATACCAAAATGTATGAAAAGAGGGATGATTTTAATTTCAGTATTGTAAATTTCCCCCATTTGGATACAGATGTACCCCAGGCTACATCTTATGGAGTATATATTTCTCAGTTAATTCGGTTTGCAAGAACATGTAGTCATGTTGAACATAACTTATTTATTACAAATAAGCTTCTTCAACAGGGCTACCGTTATTATAAATTACGTAAATACTTTTCCAAATTTTACTATCGTAATTCAGATTTGATTTTAAAATACAATAGCAATTTAAAATCACTTCTGCGAGAAGGTATATCAAAACCTGCTTTTTATGGGGATGTGGTTTACAAACTTCGTAAGATTTTGGGTCATGGCAATTTTCCAATTGTATTTAGAAAAGTAATTAAACGTTTTATGAAAAGACCCAACTGTTTTGAGACACACCGCATGTTTGGTGTTCAACCCTTTAACAGTTGGACGCTACTCTTTCCTCTTTGATTGTGTCTAACGGATCAGGTGGAGGACTCTATGATTAGTAGTTCTTAAATCCCACCAGGGCTGAGCTATTTTCATTTCCGTCTTCTGGCCTGTTTCGTCGGGCCCTTAAGGGTGTTTCCCTTTGCTCTGTCTTCTGCAAAGGCATAGAGTACATGCGTTTAAGGTTCTTAAGGATTGCATTTTTATATTATATCTACAAGGGCATCTTTGTGTTTTACATTACATTGCCTTTACGTATGTTAGGGTTTCACCTGGCGGGGATTACTTTTATTTTAACTGTTTTGTGACTTTGGAACATGCTGGGGGTAAGAGTGAGGTTAGGTGCACCATAAACCGGTTTAAACTCCCCAGTGGTGGTTTTGCCACTGACCGTTCCAAGGCGGTGCCCCACTGTGAACCTGTATTTGTTTGTTTTGTCCTTTTGTGTCCATTTTTGTGTGTGGTGTGCAAGAATTGTTCGTGTGTGTCTTTGGGGAGGCTGCGTTTTTTTAACGTGACTTTCCCTGTTGGATATTCTTCCTTGTTTTTTTTTTGTTACACTGCATAACTCATATTTAAAAAGGTCTTGTGTGTCATCCACTAATCTTCCTGCAGCGGTGATTATTCTTTGAAAAAGTATCTAAGTATCTATGTTGATATTTTCTCCTGATAGTGTAATTGATGTTTTTTCAGACAATGTGACAGCTTGCCAAGATCTCTGGAATGAAAAGTCATTCAAGGGTTACCCATCATTCTCTGAATTATACTGTTACCAATATCATTGGCCTGATCAGCAGTTACTGTACTCCCTGCTGTTAATCCAGTTTCAATGTTACGCAAAGATATATCAGAGCTATTAAAGTGGTCTCTCTCCTCTAAAACTGACATTATGATACTGGTATCTTTTGGGTCCTTCTCAGTTCTAGATTTACGAACTTCTTTGTGCCCATCATTAGGATTGTTCCTGCCCAACAGATCTCGCATGGCATTATTCACTTCTGCTTTGGCTGGCATAGACATTAACCAGAGTGCTCTTTGATTCTCGATTATGCCTCTACCTCTTGTCAGTCCCCCTGTTGTTATAAGAGATCTCATTAATACTTGTTCCATAATTAGATCTGTTGATAATCCAGCCCAAAATTTGTCTTTTCTCCGCACAGAATGGTAGCCGGAGACGAACGCTTCATGTACTTCAGGATGACTTGCCTTCAACTGCAACACGTTTTGTAGATATATGTATGCCGACTTTAAGTAAAGAGTGTGTCCAGATGCAGCAAAGAATGGAAGCATTCTGAAGACAGACCGTAAATGGTAATACCAGTTGCTTGTCCGTTCCGTTCAGCTCTTATGAAATCACGCAATACTGAAATCATCTCCATGTACTGGATCCAGAGTCTTGCTGTGCGATATCCTTTTAGGTAATCTGTCTTAAGTGTCAGTATTTCACACACAGATTGCAAACTATCATCTTCATATAAAGCATATTTTAGAATTTGTTTTGACTCCATCTTGTCATACAGTTCTACAATCCTCTGCATTAACTGTTCATTTCCAGACTGCTGCTTTTCACTGACTGATAGCAAAGAAGTGTCTTGCTCTGAATTAACAACACAAAATGAAAAATGTATTACCAAATGTTTACAAATAAGAACAAGTCTATAAAATAGTAAAAAAGTTGAACAACATCAGCATTTACATGTAACTCTTTCAAACGCCATAAATACTAAACCAACATGTATCTGAAAAGAAACGTTTCAATACATTCTAAAATAAAAATGATAACTTGTCTTTTCCTCATTAATGAGCAGAACCCCTTCATATACGTTAGAAAATGACATCATTTAGATAATTAATACAGAGATAAAAGGTATATGGAAATCATTAGCATGTAATATATATTGCTTCAAATCCGGAAAGTTTATTTAAAAAAAAATATGATAGGACTGACTATGAATTTATCCAAGTTTATGACATATCTATTGGATATCCACAGCATTTTCACTGTTTTAAACACCACCATGCCATAAGACTAAAGCAACATAAATCTTCTCTGAAAAGAAACAAATCACGTAGCTAAATATCACTACGTGAATGATATACCTATCGGTAACAGATTAATAAAATGTGAGTAAATCATCTTAAGAAATATATAGATACTACATTCAATAATGAAAGAAATATGGAAATAATATACAATCAAAATCAATACAATAAGACAAATAAAAACCGGCATTTGATATTTCTGATATTAGGGTGCTTACCTTATTGCATATTATAATTAGAACAGCTCAAGCACTTTCAACCTTTCTCAAACCACCACCAAGACCAAGGCAACCTAAAGCTCTGAAAAGAAACAGTTCAGAACGCTATAAGTATCCATACAAGAATTATTTGTCTTTCAAAAATAAAAGCAGAAACGGTGCCCAAATTAAAAACTATTATCTTTGACTTTAAGCAGTTAAATTTTTGCTGTAAATTATGAATAATATGTACCTAATTACCTATGTAAAGCTATTTAATGAATTGAAACTAGCCATTTCGTTCTTGTTTCCTTTCTCTACAAACTGATCTGGAGATCTGTTATCTCTGTAAACAAAGAATTAAAATTATTTAATACATTCATTGAAAAAAAATCCTCTCATTACAGTAATAACTGTCAAAAATAGTATTAGCAGTGAACAGTTTTTTATTTGTATTTTGACGGAAACGGCGTTCCATAGTTGAAAGACCTTGACTTAACATGTCTTTTAAAATGTTTTTATTCCTTTATATGACAATTTTAAACTACCAGTTACAATATTATGTAATAATAGAGCATCTATGGCTCAAATCTTTGTTTAAAATGCGACTTTTATCCGAAATGACTATCGGTCACCTTGCATGCAACACGATGGTCAAAGGGCTACTAATGCAGTTTAAACAATGATGATGGCAAGCTAAATTGATCAAATGTATATTGAAATTGATTACTTACCTTAGGTTTAAACTTTATTCATCCGAATTACGTAGTATTTATGAATTAAATCTCGGCCAGATACACTTTCAAAAATTGTCCGCCATTTTAACTTTTCATTATGGCGTCACAAATGCTAGTATGGGCCGCCGTCTACACAATATATACGGGGAATGAAAAACACATTTTTTCAAAATATTTTCTTATCAAATGCGAGAAAATGGCAAAGTATATTAATGGAGATTTTCTTCTGTGAATATATGGGACTATACTCTTTTCAAAAATGTACAACTAAGTTCGGACCTTCCCTTATCAACCTATTTACAATCGTTCAAAATTTATGATGTTCGCAAGCATAATCTGGATCACGTGCAAATGACAACCAATAAGATTCTTCAGGTACTAAATTGGACCAAATTATGTGGACCGAATTCGCCTTTTCATTCTTATCCTTACCCGAACCCCAAAACCCTTCAGTTACTTTAGTTGCTTAGAAATGGATTATTAGGATAAAGATAAATTACGGATGTTTTGCTCTAGCGATAGCGAAATGTTTCCATATTTATACTTTTTTTCTAAACATCCCACGGGGGTTTCCACCCGCGGGATTTACGATATTTGTTCTTTTTCGCATAGTAATGCATCTTTAGGTTAGTTTAAGTTAACATTGAAAAAAAAGATTTTTCAGTGAAAAGAAAAAATGACACATTAAAAGGGCAATATTAAAAATCATCACACGCGGGGTCTCCCTTAACAAATATGGTAGTTTTTTTAAGTTGTTTTTCAATGCGAAATAATGTCAGAACAGTTTATTATCACATCGATTTGAACATTTCAGAAAACAAAAAACACGGGTTTTTCATCCCGTAAATGATAAAGTGGGAGAAAACCTCCCATGGAGGGTGGGGGTCACATGAGGTAACTTAAGCTGTCAGAAAAAATAGTAATTAACGACAATTGCTAATCTTGAGAACAAAATCTATATCCGTAAAGCTAAAATCATGAAAATCTATTTTATTCCATCCAACTGTAGAATACAAGTACGAAGCAAATATTTCAAAAGAAACCAAAATGGTTGAGCTACCAGACGAAAATATCGGTAGCTCTGGGCAACCAGTTAATTAGCAGATTTCCGAAACTCTGCAAAACAATACACTACCTCTAATATTCTAATGGGGAGGGAGCATAAAAATCCAAGAAGGTATGATGGAGATAAATAGGTATATGTTTATAATAATATATGTAGCCACTGGGCTAGGAGATGTAACCTCTCTGTTTGCATGTGACTCAATTCTAAAGCTAATTCCGAAAGGAAATGCGAATTTCTTAAATGACATGACTTATCACTTACTGAAAACTGAATGTATGAAAAAAGCTTTAAACTATTGACTATAATGTATTCTTAAGACCATTATAATAAAATAAAAATAGAGTATATTCAAACGGCGACACTGACACCCCACTACCACTTCTGTGGCTAAATGTGTCCCTTTAGTGTTTTCAAGGATGATGTACCTCCCCTGAAACAAAGGTTAGTGCTTAAGTTACGATGAGTCATTCTCGTCAAAATTTGACAGTAGGTAAACGCTCTAGTTGTTACTTTTAACCCAGCCTTAGCGGAAATTTGTCAGAATATTTGCCTTAACACACATTCCGTTGATACCTACCAATACGAAGTAAAATCAAATAAAAACCTTTCTAAAATCCTTGAGGCTTAATCTTTAACCTGTTAAGAATATTTAGATGAAATCTAGGTCGATAAAAATCTAGATAAGGTGGGGTCAAATCAAAAGAAAACCATTGTTAACAATCCAGAGGCCTAAAATGTATATATGTTTACCTGATCTATGTCACCACAAAAATAGATGATTGTCCGTATGAAATCAAGGTCAATTTTGATATGTAAACAATTAACAAAGTACAGTTTTCTACAGCAGCTTTCTATATGCTATTTTTTATAAGTATTCACATTTCAACCAATGGATGCTTCCATTTTTACGTGTTCTCTCGTTACAAAGACGATTGATCATCATTTTTTATAAAATCTGAATAATAGATCCCTCGGAAGCACCGAGAACATGGCAAATATTGCAGACTCAGTTTGATTGAGTCTGTTCATAGTTAGTAGAATTTACATTCGAAAGCTACTGACACAAACGAAGGATCCTAATATTTAACAATATTTTTTGCCTTTTGTTTCTTTTTGCACAATGTGAAATGAAATCGCGTTTCTTTGTCTAATCCCTTGCATCACCGCAATCGAATTCAGCACCAAGATCAGCGGCCAAAGTAACTGTGATGAAAATGCAATGAGCATGCGCTGAATGAAGCTATAGCGCTTGTGACAAATGGACATAAAATTGCCAAACTGCAACAGGAACAAATTCCCGAAAGTGACCAAAACGGATACATAAATTTGCCAGTTTGCTAAAGGTACGATACCTGAAAATGATATAATATAATTCAGTATATTTATCCATGATAACATATCTGACACATGCATTGGCATGAGAGCCCATTTACAATACAATGGTATTGAAGTTTCCCATATAATCTGAAAGTGTCCTACAAACCAACGTCTCCGTTGTTTAACGAAATCAGTTATTGAAAAGGTGCCATTTTCTTTCATGACCCCTTTAACAAAGTCAAATCTGTATCCACGATGCCAAGCGGCTAAGGCAAAACGAAGGTCTTCTGCTATACATTCTTTCGGTCCAAAATCGAATCCTATTTTTTCTTCTATTCCTGCTTTAATGACCATGAATGAACCATGAAACCCAAACACAGGTCTGTGAAGAAACTGGAAAGCCAACCGATATAATCCATAATCTGCAGCTTCTCTTTGTCCTTCCATTAGCGTCGTTAACCAGTTTTCCACACCACATTCGGCATAAGATATAATTCCTTGACCGATATTCGAATTTGGGTTGGAAACGAAATTTGATATTCCGTTTAAAACGGTTTCCGACAAAAGTGTCTCTTCATCCAGATGAACAATCCAGTCGTCACGTGATAGGATGTTGACGTTTTTATCAAGGCAGTAATGCAGTGCCCGTGCTTTAAACAATGTGCCATTTGGCGTGTTATAGTCATTTGGCACGATTACTTCTCGCACAAAATTTGAAAGCGGAAGATTCAACGCACTGTCAGAAACTATTTCAAATCTAAAGTTTTTAAGTCCAACATTTTTACAAGTTTCTATATTTTTCTCGGTGATATCAGTGACAAGCTTTAGATACAGTCCACGTGTCACCACTCGAAAACAAATAAATGGAACTCGATCAAAATTTTCATTACGCTCAACTCTTCTGTCAAAAGGGTTGTAAAGAAATAGTCCTAGGAAGTTGAATAAAATAACTGGTATATTAAGATAAAAAGTGAAAAAAAGACTGTAAATTGATATTATAATGGCAATTCCATGTTTGTTGATAGCATCCTCTATGGTATATCCAGCATATCTCTTTATTAAAAGTGCAGCATATTCCAAAGCTACCCTAATGTAGAAAAGCAGAATAGCAAAGAAAAGCAGACGATACATTCGCTGTGGTAAATTTTCTTTGATGAAGTGTACAATCATTTTCAATTGAATTCCCTTAATTACTAAACGTATGTTAACACCTATCAGTATTGCATTGATTACTTATGTTATCTGTTTGTCCAGTGAACTAAAATGCCTCTAGCTTTATAAACACTACAAATGATACTTGTATTTCCCAGAGTTACAGACATACGGTCACATGTTTAAGGCACATGATTGGAAATGTAAAATTTAACTTTCATCAGAGAAAGGTGGTTACTCAAAAAATAGTTTAACTACTTGTATACATGAAATGTCATGAAGTGCACTCCACTGTATCAAAATGTGAAAGAAATCTGAACAGTACGAATGATTTTTTTAACGATATTTTTCATTTTCTCATTTCTGACATACATTGATACATTTTTACAATTTTACAGATACATCAAATAATAATAATAAAAATAATAACAATTATTTCTATGCCAAACATTATATTTCTATCAAAACATTGTCCATTAACTATTCTATTTTTATGTTATTTCTGGTTTCAGTTTTATCTTTAATTGCTTGGACCAATGGTGTATAGAAGTTTGTTTGGTGCTTTAGCTGTCAGAACTTTATTATGCAGGTTGCCTGTAGGAGTGTATGTAATGTTTTCTTTTTTAAAGGACTCTTTTAGGTCTGGCTTAATGCTGGTAATAATTTGATAAACTTTTAGGAATTCATTATTTCCTAGACTGTATAAGTAATTGAACTGTTTAAATGAACAAAAATCATTTTTCCAGTAATCAAATAAATGTTCTAAATATCTAATTCAATTTACATTTTATTCTTTATAGTAAAATCAAAGGTATGACATGGCGTTCTTTAAACTCCCAAGATGTTTAACCCTTACAATGCTGGACAAGATTTATTCTGCCTTTGCGACCAGTGTAGATCATGATCAACCTGCATATCCATGCATCATGATCATGATCTGTACTGTTATCTATTCAGTCAGTATCTTTTTGGTAAACATCCCTTTTAACAGTTAATGGTACTGTCCAAATTGAAAGATGGACAAAATCATTACAGAATTTTATCAGGGTAAATGTTAACCTCTTTCTGTAAGTCTTCCAAAGGATTTTCTTACATATTTTATTAACTATTACAAAAACAGATTTTATTATATTTCTTGAGACAAATTCATGTAACAAAGGCACATAGCTAGTAAAGGATGCATTCATCCACAGACCACAGACATATTTAGCGCTTTATTCATATAAGCATTTTGTAAGAAAAAAATGAAAATTATTGTTTTATTTTCGCAATTAACAATTAACATTTTACATTCACCGTTTGACAGTCGATATTTGTCATTGAATATTAGGCAATAGCATTTTGCGTTTCTATTCGGATTAAGCATGGTGCACGGGTCTTCGGTATCTATCATTTTGCCTGAACATTCCCTGATGCAATGAATATGACAAAAAAATATCGAAACATTATTTTTATTTGTACTTTGTTTACAATAATCTATATTTAAATTCGCCTACATCTGAATGTTTATGACATTGTAAACTATATCCATGATATTTTGTCTTATCCTTAATTACTGCATATAAATAGAAAAGCTGAATATCAGAATAATTAATAAAGTAAGTTTGTTTGATATACAAGGAAAAATAAACCACGAAGAAATAACTTTTCATTACCGGTATTCAGAATTTTTCTATCTGGAATCTTCTTTCAACATAACCAAGAGGTTTGTAATTTTTGAGATTCAGTTTGCTTTATCAGATGTTTGCTAGTGCGCAATATATCTGATTGTATAGACATTTCTCTGCCTTTGCCTGAATACTTTTAAAATTTGATTTGTTTTGAATCATGTGCCGGGGACCTCCATGGCCGAATGGTTAAGGTTGCAGACTTCAAATTACTTGCCCCTCATCGATGTGGGTTCCAGCCGCACTCGGGGCGTTGAATTCTTCATTGGAGGAACCCGGGGTCTTCCTCCATCATAAAAGCTGGAAAATTGCCATATGACCTATAATTGTGTCGGTTCGACGTTAAAGCAACAAAATAAATAAATAAATTATATGCCAAATATATACTTCTATCTTATCGACAATTGAGTTTTATAAGCCTTTGACTTCTTGAACGTTAATATGCATCATGATTTTTCAAACCAGAATGCTGATATCAGTTTAGTAAACGCAGTTACACTGTTAAAACATGAATTTAACTAAATGTATCTCCAATGATAAAAGGTCTAGTTACCAGTTACGTTGCAAAATACCAATGTAAGGGACATTCATGACTGTGTCACAAACTGACATACGGGCCTCATTGTATCTGTAGTGTAAATGCAGGTGTTGCATCATCTTTTTGTAAAATTTTGAGTTATTGAGGTAAATGTCTGATTTTTCACATAAAATACATCTCATGTTTTTCTGTATTTCATAACTTAAATTTCCATGTAAATTTTATTAAATTCGGTTCAGTAATAAGAAAGTTGGTATTTTATAAACTTCAGTAATTCATGTTTTTATCCCCAAAACCTCTATAATAGGCCTCACATTGTCAATTTCAATCCGCGCCAAAGTAGTCAGATTTCCCGGCTATATTGTGATTCCCGTGGAAATACAAATAGTCAGAGTACACGCATTAGTCTTGAGTCCCATGAAATTTAGTATTCGGCGGGACATTACCCTACAAATAATCTGGTCTAGATATGCCTAGCGCACACCACAATTCGACATTAGACGCATCTATGTCAAATTGATTTTTCTTGTTAGAAATTTATGCTCGATCGAGGTAAGAAGGTTATTTGTTAGATTTTTGTATAATTTTTGAATTACGATTTTTATTTAGTAAATTTTTGTTCATTCTGCATAATTTTGCAACATTACTTTTCGGCATGTGATTTTGGCTAGTTTCGGTATGTCAGGATAATTTATTAAATTTTTCAGACTTTTGTAAATTATTTCGAAAGAGGAGTCTAAAATGTTTCGTTTCTATAAGCTGTAAGATTTGTACTGAAATTTGTGTAACATGATAATTGCAAAGTATTCTTTTTCAAAAACATATGTCAAACATTTCTTTGTTAATCATGGAACGCCATTACTGCATTGTATTGTAATATATAAATCTATATGGCAAGTCTAGTACTGTGTATGTAATATATTATTGTAATTTGAAATTGTGTGCCAGTCTATAGCATATACATACAATGTCCGTTTTGTTGTATGGCATTTGATATTATATTCATGCTAGCTTTTGTATAACGTTTATTTCGCATTGCATTGTGCTAATTTGTAGTTGTAAATAATAGCTGCAGTTTATCATTTCCGTATCTGTAATTTTTCATCATAAACTTTTCATATCTTTTCCATATTTTAATCTTGGACTTTTAAGTAATTAATTTTAAAAATAATGGAAGTAATTACTGACGTATTTTAATCACGTGACGTATGAACTTAGTAGCACATATATTTTGTATAAGTAGCACGTATTATTTATGGGAGCCTACGGAGGTATGGTGTACCCAAAGGAGCAGTTTTATGCCCTGACTTATTTGTTTTGCTATGGTGCTTACCATATGTTATATATTTTAGCTTCTTCCGCCAGACGATTTTTACCTGGTGATGATGTCACAACCCGGAAGTACAATACCCGAGGTTCACTTGTCTTCACTCGCCTGGATGTGATTTTCCCAGCGCAAAGCTTTCGTCCCATGGTTGTGCCGTAAACCGCAAAGACGATGATTTTTGTTATCCTCTGAAGTCAGCTCAGGGATGCAATCGCCTACTATCATAGGGAGCCAAATTGGAGTCAACGTATTCACGGTTTAAAGGGACTTTACTTGAAGATATGTTGTATTTTTGTGCTACTTAAAGTTCGAAATTAACGGAATCAACTGTGCCACGTCACGTTAAAACGGAACTGTCAGTGTTAGAACTTTATATCTAGAGAAACTGAGCTAAGATTTTTTTCTTTCTTTCTTTCTTATAATCAGATTTTTTTTTCATTTATCATTTATGCATTGTTAATAATCATTTCTGTAAATGAATTTGTAAATATTGTAATGGGTGTTGATTTGTTCTGATTGTTATTGTCCCCGGTACGTCCATCCTGTCACAAATGGTGTCAGAAGTGGGATTGGTCGACCGGACACGGTAGCTATTCGAACATTATTAACACTCATTAAACTGCAGCAATAATTTGTAAAGATTCCTCTTGTTTTGTTATATTTTTGTTACACATAAAATAGAATTATTCATTTTTCAGAGTGACGACTTACCTCAGACAAGACAAGACAGATCCATAGCTTCAGCTAACCAGCTTTTGTGGTCAAAGACTGATAGACAGTTGCATACGACACTTGGATTCTGGGGTGAGTTCGTTCCTTTTATTTTTCTTTTGGGTTTATTTTGTGTCACTCTATGATTAAGTCACCATATATCTGTACTGAGAGTGACCGCCCTTGACAAGGAGAGTTATCCTACTCACTCTTACTTGTGCGTTGCCCTACTTCTCCCAGTGATACTATTATGTATTAGTGTACTGTATCCATACTAGATACAGTATTTTAATGTGTGTGTGTTAGCAAGCTTGTTTACTTGCATATACTTTTACCTACTCTTATGTTTTAGTGCTCCACAGTTGTGTTATACCTACACTTTATCATAGGATAAAGCACTTTGTTTTATTTATTTTTTTTATTTATTGCACTAAAGTGTTAACAGTAGTTACAGTTGATTATTATTTGATAAGGCTAGGGTATTGCTACAGACTACTGTCACTGTACATTGTTGATTGTTGCCTATGCAACATTGATTGACACATAGTACTGTTGCGCAACGTAGTGTATTCTTATTTTAGTGAGGACGTTTTGTATAGTATATACGTAGAGTATAGTATTTTGTTTTGGCTTCAGTGGTGACTGTAGAGCCTTAGTGTAAACTAGTGTAGTCTAGTATATCCTCACGATTGTTTGACTAGTGTTTCAGGTTGTTATAGTAGCTGTTTTACTGTAGTGTTGTATAGTGTTAACATAGTGTAATCATTTAAACATGACTAGTATAGTAGAGTTAAAAAAGGTAGGACAGGAGATAGGTTATGAAGGAGAGGTGTTACGTAACTTTGTTAAGGAAGAGCAGGCTAGGGAACGTGAGGAAAGACATAGTATATTAGAAGCAGAGAAAGATAGATTAGAAGCAGATAGGGAAGGATTAGAGTTAGAAGCTAGGTTGCAGAAAGAAAAGATAGAATATGAACGACAAAATAGTTTAGATGCAAAGAAGAAAAGATTAGAGTTAGAAGCTAGGCTACAAAAGGAAAAGATAGAGTATGAACGTAAGTTAGAATTAGATAAGTTAGAATACGAACGTAAGTTAGAACAGGATAAGTTAGAGTATGAAAAGGAGAAGTTAATGTTAGCTAGGAAGTTAGAAACAGAGAAGGAGGAAGCAGAAAGTAGGAAATTAGAAAGAGAGCATAAGTTTAAAAGAGACTTAGAAACGATGAGCAAGAAAAAGGTAATGGTTAAGATGTCTCCCTTTGATGAGAAAATTGATTCCATGGATGCGTACTTGAATGTGTACGAAACGTACGCTGATGCGCAGGATTGGGATAAAGAGATAAGGTCACTAAACTTACCGTTCCTTCTGAAATGTACGGCGAGAGAGGTTTTTGATAGGCTTCCGTTAGAAGACCGGAAGGACCATGATAAACTGAAAGCCGCTTTGTTACGTCAGTTCGAACTCACTGACGATGGCTATGAAAAAAGTTTAGAACTGAGAGGCCCCGTGATAATGAGACCTATGTGATGTTTTTAGCTAGAATAAGTAGGTATTTAGACGGTTGGCTTAGGCTGAGTAAGGTAGAGAAAACTTACGAAGGGTTGTTAGATTTTATACTTAGGGACCAATTCTTAGATGTATGTAACAGAGAACTGTATCAGAATTAGAGTAGTAAGAGGTTAGTTAAAGCTAGGGATGTAGCAGAAGATGCAGATTTGTTTGCAAAGACTCGTGGAGGTCCCAAGTATATTGTGAATCGAACCAATAAGGACCGAAGCCATAAACAATATGAAATACCTCAGAGACAGTATCTTAGTAGTCGTAATGTAGGCCCTAGTAATAGAGGTAGCAGTAATGGTGCAAATAGAGGTAGAGGTTATCAACCCTTTGGTGTACTGAAGTGTACTAATTGTGGTCGTATAGGGCATAGCTCATATTACTGTAGGAGTGGAAAGTACGGTAATAGTGCAAATGCAGCAGCAGAGGTAGACGTAGAGCAGGAAGAGGAAAGTAGTAAAGTGGAGAATAGAAATAGTAAGGAAAATAGAAATAGAGGTAGAGGTCGTGACTGTTCCAGGAGTAGAGGTAGAGGAAGAAATAGAGATTGAGATAAGAGCAAGTCAAATAGGTCGTAGAATGGAAATAGTATTATTGAACTAAGTGATGTTGAGGAGTTAGGTATGTTTTGTGTAAGTACATGTCCTACAAAACCGGGCACTTGTAATGGTAGGGATGCAATCGCTATGCGAGATACAGGTTGTACATGTGTGATAGTGAAACGGGACTTAGTTGAAGCAAGTCAGTATGTAGAGAAAACCCGTAGATGTAAGTACATAGAAGGGAGTGAACATAGGCTAGATGTAGCTAGAGTAAATATTGACTGTCCGTTGGTTGTAGATAATCCTACCAATGATGTTACAATTGGTAATACAGAGGGAGCTGTAGAACCTCAGTTTAGAAGCTTAGCGTCAGCAGTAGAAACTAGGGCGCAAGCCAAAGTTAAGAAGCAAGTAAAGCTTAAAGTTCCGTCTCAGATTTTAGATATTTCTAGAGAGGAATTCTTAGAAAAGCAACAGAAATATAGCACTTTAGATTTGTGTAGAAGGAAGGCTGAGGAAGGTACGATTAAGCAGTGTAGAGGTAAGGGTTCAGGTAGGTTTGAGATTAGGAATAAGTTGTTATATAGAGAGTATACCGCCCAGAATTTAGACAAAAGTAGACAGTTGGTTGTACCTAAATGTCTTAGAGAAACTGTGTTGCAAGTTGCACATGATTCGTTACTGTCAGGTCATTTAGGAGTAAGGAAAACTAGTGATAGGGTATTAGGTGAATTTTATTGGCCAGGAGTAATGGCAGAGGTTAGGAGGTACTATCAGTCATGTAGTATATGTCAACATACTATAGCTAAGGGTAGAGTAAGCAAAGTTCCGTTAGGAAAAATGCCTTTGATTGATACTCCGTTTAAGAGAGTTGCTGCCGTCATTGTTGGTCCGATCGAACCTATGACTGATAGGAAAAACAGATATATTTTGACTATGGTAGATTATGCTACTAGATATCCGGAAGCCATAGCACTACCTAGTATTGAAACTGAGAGGGTAGCAGTATAAGAGGAAAGGCTCCACCCACAGGATGTCAATCATTGCATATTCAAAAACCATTCAGACATCCTTATGTTTTTGACAATTTGTTCCAAATAACTCAAATAATAATGAAAATTATTAAATATATTTTGCCTCATCAATTCTCTTAGTTCTAATCTATTTAAAAATAGTAAATCAAAGGTAAACAGCAATATCTCATAGGAGTTATTTTGCAATAAGAATTTGAAAATTTTGTAGTTAAAATATGAAATCTGAACACTGACATTAGTCATGTGATAAAGCAGAGCAGTCAGCAGGAAAATGTAAACACACAGGTCATGTCAGGTAACAAGGCACTTGTTGTATTCAATAGTGGTTTATCAAACTGGCTACTATACTGATAATCTTGTAGTTCCACAAACTGACTACTGTAGTGATAATCTTGCAGTTCCAGTGATATTCTAGACAGTCCATGATATTTATAAATTATGTAAAAAAGGATGAATGACACTAATCTATTAATATGTCATAAAACAAAATAAACAAGTATGTATATCATGCTACTATTGGCATTTTTTTATAAATTAGTTCAAATGTTTTACTGTAATTCTTACTAATGTTTACAGTGAATGAGTGTGTTGTATTTTTAACATTTCACAATTCTAGATCAAAGACTATTACCACTTCAAATTACAAAATGTGATAAAGTTACTAGTGAATGATATACATTGGTACATGTACCAATTAAATCCATAAGATATCTCATTATGTTAAAGAATGTCCTGAAAGTGATTCTTTGTACACTACAACTAAAAACCTTCAAAAGTCAAGTCATGATGATTTAATAGTGCCTGTTTAAAATTCAACTGTTATTCAATGACTTTTAGAGTAACAAGTAACTCGTGTATCTTCCATTTTTCTTCATCAACTAAAGTCTAGCAGTAAATTATAAAGACTTCCTTTGACCTGATCAACAGGGATCAGATACTCTACTAATATCTTTTATCAGGGTCAGTCAGCTGATTCACCTGGATGGAACAAACTGACCGTTTCTTGACCTCACTCACATTCACATATTTTTAGGAAGCTCCTCCTACAATTTGGGTGTAGGGCCTACACCAGACTGGCCTTTAACTACAACACCGTGTCACCCTATGTGTAATGGTTTAGTAGCGAAGTTTAACGGTAGTTTGAAGCAAATTTTGAAGCGTATGTGTATTTAGAGACCTAGAGATTAGGATAGGTATCTGAATGCTATGTTGTTTGCTTACCGTGAAGGTCCACAAAAAAGTTTGGGATTTTCTCCCTTTGAGTTACTTTACGGCAGAACAATCCGTGGACCGATAACTGTGCTAAGAGAGTTATGGGCTGGTAAGACGGAGAATGATGAAGGTAAAACCACTTACCAGTATGTTATGGATTTGCAAGAAAAGTTGGAGGATATGTGTAAGATAGCTCAGCAACAGTTAGCGAAAAATAGCGCTAGCTACAAGAAGTATTACAATAGGAAGGCTAGAGAAAGGAAGATTAAGGCAGGTAGTAAGGTACTTGTTTTTGTTACCTACGAAGCTTAATAAGTTGTTGTTACATTGGAAGGGTCCTTATGTAGTAGTAGAGGTAGTAAATAGACTAGATTACAGGATAAATGTAGACGGAAAATTGAAAACTTTTCACGCAAACATGCTGAAACAGTAATGTGAAAGGAAGGATGATAGTAAGTCTATACCAGATAAGGGTATATTAAGTAAGGTTGGAGCAACTATTGTAGAGGAGGATCAGAGAGATTATGATAGATTAGATCCGAATGAAAGTATTGATGAGTTCTCGAGTAGAGTAGAAAAGGATATAGTTTTATGTCCTATAAAGCAGGGTACAGAAACGTACAAAGAAGTAGAGGTAAATCCAGAATTACCAGTAGAATGTAAGCAGGAAGTAGTAGATTTGTTATAAAATTTCTCATATGTACTGACAGATATTCCTGGGAATATCAACTTAGTTGAACATGATATTCAGCTGTCAACTACAGATCCGATAAGAGTTAAGGGGTATCCTATTCCTTTTCATTCACAGCCAGTAGTGAAAGAGGAAGTAGATAAAATGTTGGATTTGGGAGTAATCGAACCATCAAATGCTCCAATTTCCTCCCCTATTGTTCTCACTAGGAAAAAAGATAACAGTATCAGGTTCTGTATAGATTTTCGCCAGGTCAACAAACTGACGGTTTTCGATGCTGAACCTATGCCAAACATGGAGGAGGTGTTTTCAAAATTATCTAAGTATAGATATTTTTCTAAACTAGACTTGAGCAAAGGTTACTGGCTGGTTCCTTTGCCTGAAAAGGCAAAACCCATGACTGCTTTTGAAACCCCGAAAGGTTTGTTTTAATTCCGTATTTGTATACAATCACATGGCCAGAACATGTAGTAGCACTTACCGAGTTGTTAACCAGACTAAGAGAGGCTAAGTTAACAGCAAAGCCGACTCAGTGTTTTATAGGTTTTCAGAAGTTAGAATGTTTAGGGCATATGATAGGAGATGTCCAGACCCTTGAACCAGTTCCAAATAAGGTAAGGCCATACAGAATGCCGAAAGACCGAAAACCAAGAAGGCAATACGTTCATTCTAAGGTGTAGTCGGATTTTACAGAAAGTTTATCCAAAATTTTGCCGCCATTGCAGTACCACTCATATATTTGACGAAAAAGGGTCAGCCAAATCTTGTAGAGTGGGGTGAAAGTCGAGAAAAGGCTTTTCAGACTTTGAAGGATAGCTTAATGGGTCCACCTATTTTGAAGTTGCCAGATTTAGATAAGACTTTTATATTGAGAGTAGATGCATCAGATGTAGGTTTAGGCTCAGTATTGCTTCAAGAAAGTGATGGAGAGAAATTACCTGTAGCGTATGCTAGTAGGAAATTACTACCTAGGGAGCAAAATTACTCAGTGATAGAGAGGGAGTGTTTAGCGATAGTATGGGCAGTGACTAAGTTTCTCCGGTATTTGTTCGGTTAAGACTTTGTCTTAGAAACAGATCATCAGCCGCTGACTTATTTGAATAAAGCGAAACTTAGCAATTCCAGATTGATGAGATGGGCATTGGCATTGCATCCATATAGGATAAGTATTAGAGCAGTTCCTGGTAGAGAAAATGTAGGTGCAGATTATTTGAGCAGAGTGTAGACAGGTGGCTATATTATATGGTGTACAGACAGTGATAGTGTATTATTTTGTTCTTTACAATATGTCATTTTGTTTTCATGTAAGAAAATTATAAATTTTCTGTTTAAGGGGGGACGTGTGTCACAAACTGACATACGGGCCTCATTGTATCTGTAGTTTAAATGCAGGTATTGCATCATCTTTTTGTAAATTTTTGAGTTATTGTTTGTTTGTTTGTTTTTTTTTTGGGGGGGGGGGGTTTACGCCGTTTTTCAAAAGTATTTCAGTTATGTAACGGCGGGCAGTTAACCTAACCAGTGTTCTTGGATTCTGTACCAGTACAAACCTGTTCTCCGCAAGTAACTGCCAACTTCCCCACATGAATCAGATGTGGAGGGCTAATGATTTCAGACACAATGTCGTTTATCAAATAGTCACGGAGAACACACGCCCGGCCCGAGGATCAAACTCGCGACCCCGCGATCCGTAGACCGACGCTCTACCTACTAACCTAAGCGAGATATTGAGGTAAATGTCTGATTTTACGCATAAAATACCTCTCATGATTTTCTGTATTTCATGACTTAAACTTCCATGTAAATTTTATTAAATTCGGTTCAGTAATAAGAACGTATATGTTTAAAAACTTCAGTAATTCATGTTTTTATCCCCAGAACCACTATAACGGGCCTTAAATTGTTCTATTCAATCCGTGCCAAAGTAGTCAGATTTCCCGGCTATATTGTGATTCCCGTGAAAATGGAAATAGTGAGAGTACACGCATATGTCGTGAATACCATGAAATTTAGTATTTGGCGAGACATTACCCTACAAATAGACTGGTCTAGATATGCCTAGTGCACACCATTTTCGACATTAGACGAATTTACGTCAAATTGATTTTTCTTGGTAGAAATTTATGCTCGATCGAGGTAAGAAGTTCATTTGTTAAATTTTTGTATAATTTTTGAATCACGATATTTATTTAGCGTGAGTTTAATTTTTACGGCCAATCGACACAAAATGATCATATATCGCCGAGATCGGACCGTTGAACTGCCGCAAAATATTGATATCGGTAGATCGACATCAATCAGTGTAACTATTTCGTAAGTCGGATTGACATCGGGCAGATATTGGACTTTCTAATATAGCTATATTTTTCAAAATAATATTGATAAACGTGAAAAAGTAATCTAATTGTTTATGTGTGCTAATTTATTAAGCAGATATGATGTATGCCAGAATTAATCAAACTAGGTTCCAAACAAAATTTGTAGACGGTATTTATCAAAATTTGATATGTTATAAAGGGAGGTTATAATTAAGATGCATTTTTATTTTATGTAGAATGCCGCCGTAGAAATATTTATATTTACAAAAAAATGATAATATAAATATGTTTAAAATTCTAATTGAACAATTTTAATAGTGTTAAGAATATACAGAAAACTGTATAAAACATGTAGTATAATAGTTGTGTGAAAAATATTATATCAATAAAATCAAATAACCATCATACACATGATGCGAGACACATCTGTTCTCAAGTAAATTACTCAAATTACTCTGAGAATCTATAAAGTGTATATTTGAAGAAAACTTTGATGAAGCACTGCGTGTCACACTATTTCGCGACAACGATATGATCTGCCAATATCGGGCCGATATCATTTTGATGTTGGCCAAATATCGTTTGCCGTTGTCGGAATGTCATTATGATGTTGGCCCGATATCGTCTGCCGACGTCGGGCCGACATCATTCCTTTTTGCAGCCGATATTGAAGCCGATATCGGGCCGTTATAGACAACGACGTCGGTTTGATATCGGGCCGATATAGAATGCTGGCTTGGTAGCACATCTAAACAATGTCCATTGGTATTATATTTATGCTAGCTTTTGTATAACGTTTATTTCGCATTGCATTGTGTTAATTTGTAGTTGTAAAAAGTAGCTGCAGTTGATCATTTTCTTATCTATAATTTTCCATCATAAACTTTTCATATCTTTTCCATACTTTAATTTTAGACTTGTAAGTAATTAATTTTAGAAATAATGGAAGTAATAAGTGACGTATTTTAATCACGTGACGTCTCAACTTGGTAGCACATAGATATTTTTATAAGTAGCACGTATTAGTTATGGGAGCCTATGGAGATATGGTGTACCCAAAGGAGCAGTTTTATGCCCTGACTTATTTGTTTTGCTATGGTGCTTACCATATGTTATATATTTTAGCTTCTTCCACCAGACGACTTTTACCTGGTGATGATGTCACGATCCGGAAGTACAATACCCGAGGTTCACTTGTCTTCACTCGCCTGGATGTGATTTTCCCAGCGCAGAGCTTTCGTCCCATGGTTGTGCCGTAAACCGGAAAGACGATGATTTTTGTTATCCTTTGAAGTCAGCTGAGGGATGCAATCACCTACCATCATAGGGAGCCAAAACGGAGTCAACGTTTTCACGGTTTAGAGGGACTTTACTTGAAGATATGTTGTATGTTGTGCTACTTAAAGTTCAAAAGTTAACGGAAACATCTGTGTCACGGAACTGTCAGTGTTAGTTCTTTTTTAAAAGAGAAACTGAGCTCAGATTTTTTTCTTTCTTTCTCACAATAAGATTTTTTTTCACTTTTCATTTATTCATTGTAAATAATCATTTTCTGTAAATGAATTTGTAAATATTGTAATGGGTGTTGATTTGTTCTAATATTTATTGTCCCCGGTACGTTCATCCTGTCACACTAAGCTACCTTTTCCCATGGCGTTTAATATACAATTCCAGTATTACAGAGTCTCTAATGTTAAGCTGTCTAGTCCCATTGCGTTTTATATACTGTTCCATTATTACAGTATCTAATGTTTAGCTGCTTAGTGCCATTGCGTTTCATATACTGTTCCAGTATTACAGCGTCTCTAAGCTACCTATTGCCATTGCGTTTTATATACTGTTCCAGTATTACAGCGTCTCTAAGCTGCCTAGCCCCATTGCGTTTGATATAATGTCCCAGTATTACAGTATCTAATGTTCAACTGCCTAGTCCCATTGCGTTTTGTATGCTGTACCAGTATTAAAGCGTCTTTAAGCTGCCTAGTGCCATTGCGTTTTATATACTGTTCCAGTATTACAGCTTCTTAAAGCTGCCTAGTGCCATTGAGATTTATATACAGTTCCAGTATTATAGTCTCTAAGCTGCCTAGTCCCATTGCGTTATATATACTGTTCCAGTATTACAGTATCTAATGTTAAGCTGTGTAGTCCCATTGTGTTTTCTATACTGTTCCAGTATTACGGCGTCTCTAAGCTGCCTAGTCCCATTGTGTTTTGTATACTGTTCCAGTATTACAGCTTCTTTAAGCTGTCTAGTGCCATTGAGATTTATATACTGTTCCAGTATCATAGTCTCTAAGCTGCCTAGTCCCATGGCGTTTTCTATACTGTTCCAGTATTACATTATCTAATGTTAAGCTGCCTAGTCCCGTTGCTTTTTCTATACTGTTTCAGTATTACAGCGTTTCTAAGCTGGCTATTCCCATTGCGTTTTATATACTGTTCCAGTATTACAGCTTCTCTAAGCTGCTTATTCCCATTGCGTTTTCTATACTGTTCCAGTATTACAGCGTCTCTAAGCTGCCTATTCCCATTGCTTTTTATATACTGTTCCAGTATTACAGCGTCTCTAAGCTGCCTAGTCCCATTTTTTTATATACTGTTCCAGTATTACATTATCTAATGTTTAACTGCCTAGTCCCATTGCGTTTGATATACTGTTCCAGTATTACAGCTTCTCTAAGCTGCCTAGTCCCATTGCTTTTCATATACTGTTCCAGTATTACAGTATCTAATGTTAAGGTTCCTAGTCTCATTGCGTTTTATATACTGTTCCAGTATTACAGCGTCTCTAAGGTGCCTAGTCCCATTGCTTTTTATATTCTGTTCCTGTGTTACAGTATCTTATGTTAAGCTGCCTAGTCCCATTGCGTTTTATATACTGTTCCAGTATTACAGTATCTAATGTTAAGCTGCCTAGTCCCATTCCGTTTTATAAACTGTTCCAGTATTACAGCGTCTCTAAGCTGCCTAGTCCCATTGCTTTTTATATGCTGTTCCAGTATTACATTATCTAATGTTTAGCTGCCTAGTGCCATTGCGTTTTATATACTGTTCCAGTATTACAGCTTCTCTAAGCTACCTAGTCCCATTGCTTTTTATATACTGTTCCAGTATTACAGCATCTCTAAGCTGCCTAGTCCCATTGCTTTTTATATGCTGTTCCAGTATTACAGCGTCTCTAAGCTGCCTAGTCCCATTGCTTTTTATATGCTGTTCCAGTATTACAGCGTCTCTAAGCTGCCTAGTCCCATTGCTTTTTATATGCTGTTCGAGTATTACAGCGTCACTAAGCTGCCTAGTCCCATTGCGTTTTATATACTGTTCCAGTATTACAGCGTCTCTAAGCTGCCTAGTCCCATTGCTTTTTATATGCTGTTCCAGTATTACATTATCTAATGTTTAGCTGCCTAGTCCCATTGCGTTTTATATACTGTTCCAGTATTACAGCGTCTCTAAGCTACCTAGTCCCATTACTTTTTATATACTGTTCCAGTATTACAGCGTCTCTAAGCTGCCTAGTCCCATTGCTCTTTATATACTGTTCCAGTATTACAGTATCTAATGTTTAGCTGCCTAGTCCCATTGCGTTTTATATCTGTTCCAATATTACAGCGTCTCTAAGCTACCTAGTCTCATTGCGTTTTATCTACTGTTCCAGTATTACAGCGTCTCTAAGCTGCCTAGTCTCATTGCGTTTTATATACTGTTCCAGTATAATAGCGTTTCTAAGCTGCCTATAGTCCCATTGCGTTTTATATATTGTTCCAGTATTACATTATCTAATGTTTAGCTACCTAGTCCCATTGCGTTTTATATACTGTTCCAGTATTACAGCGTCTCTAAGCTGCCTAGTCTCATTGCGTTTTATATACTGTTCCAGTATAACAGCGTTTCTAAGCTGCGTATAGTCCCATTGCGTTTTATATATTGTTCCAGTATTACATTATCTAATGTTTAGCTACCTAGTCCCATTGCGTTTTATATACTGTTCCAGTATTACAGCTTCTCTAAGCTGCCTAGTCTCATTGCGTTTTATATACTGTTCCAGTATTACAGTATCTAATGTTTAGCTGCCTAGTCCCATTCTCTTATATAATATCCTGTTCCAATATTACAGAGTCTCTAATGTTAAGCTGCCTAGTCCCATTGCGTTTTATTTTAAAACAGAATTGAAAGCTTTACTCAAGTTTTGAACCAAAATGACTTTATTCTATTTTCTAAGAATGCAAATGCAGCTTTGCAATACATCAACCATTCATTTAAATGTATCTTTGATATGTTACCATATATAAATCGTAAGGAGATGGGCCTCGAGTAACACTTATCTTATGGTAAGGATTCCGGTTCAGGAAACCTTGCCTTCTTTGTAGAATTCTTAATGAAGGTCATTAAGCAGCATGAATTTATTGAGGTTAGTCTCCCTTGATAATACAGCAACAGCGACATGCTTACATATAATCCTTTTTTAACAAAGTCCAATATTTTGAATATTAAAAAAAGCTATAAATATGTGAAAAATACATTGCCTTAGAAGTCGGTCAATTCAATTGATCTTTATGAAATTTGGCCAGACTAATTGCCTTGATGAAATCTAGATTGAATTTCAATATGGGTCATCTGGGGTCAAAAAGTAGGTCACTGGGTCAAATCAAAGAAAAAACCTTATGTATGTGATAGAGGCTGTACTTTTGAATTGATCTTCATGAAATTTTATCAGAGTGATTGCCTCGATAAAATCTAGGTCAAGTTTCAATATGTGTCATCTGGGCTCAAAAACTAGGTCATTATGTCATATATATATCTTTATTTCGTTGTAAGCCATTTATGGCCCATGAACATACAATGTACATATAATATCTCATATACATGCAGATAATTGCAAACATATATCCCTATAACTAAACAAAACAGTATACACAATTTTTAAACGCTTATATAAGCAAACAAGTGAATAAATAAGCGGGAGAGACTGTTGCTTCTAGGCAGTAATAGACTATATTGGAAAGATTCATTTTAACAAAAACGGACATGAATTACAGCTTTCTTCTCTTTTCAAAAGCTTTAAAGGTATATGCTGCCAGTTTTTTCATGGAGTTTACGTTATCAGTTGATAAAAGCTCAATAAATTTGTAATAACTTGGTCTGACACGATAGTACTTATCTATATATACTTTACGTAATTCATTGTATAAAGGACATTCACATACAAAGTGATATTCATCCTCTAGCTTATAACAACAAGGACATTTTCTTTCATTATACGAAGTGCTCACTGGCTTTTTCCACCTGCCACATTCTACTTCTAATCGATGTGATGACACTACATTAACGTAAGAAAGGTATGATTGAAATTCAAAGGAAGCTATATTTCGATAAAATAGTGCCCTACTTGATTCTTGCAAGCTAGCGCTCCAGTCTTGGTAATATTCATCACGTACTCCTTGTTTAAATAAATTTAAAAACATATTGGGGTTTCCAGCGCCTTGGTTCAGCCATACTTGATAAAAGCCAAGTCTTGATAACAGGGATTTGACTTTGGTGACCCATGTGGGCTTATTTGGGTGCGATTCAGATTCTAATTTAAGTAGATTATAAACCATTTTAGTGTACCTAGAGTCGTCACAGTGACATAATTTCAACCAAAATTTAATAATATGTATCTGTCTTTGTATAAACAATGGGAGCCGACCTAACTCTCCATAAACGAAATTGTTCTGTGTACAAACTTTAACCCCTAACACTTTTTTATAAAAGCTTAAAGATATTCTTTCGACATTAATACCCTTGTTAAAACCCCAAACTTCAGACGAGTAATTTACTATCGGTAGAATTAGCTTATCAAAGAGCTCAAGAATATGTTTTGGAGGGATGGCCGTGAACTTATACAGATATTTATTCATTTGGAAAATTGCCTTTAGTGCCTGTCCACATAAAGTTTTGTCGGTTTCGTTAAATGCTCCACCAGACGTAAAAATTACACCTAGATATTTAAATGTGTTTACTATTTCCAACTGTGACCCATTATAATAAAAATTTTGACCAGCGGGACGTCTCCCGTTTCTACTTAAAATCAGCACCTTAGTTTTCTGTATATTTACAGTAAGTTTCCATCTATTACAATATTCTGCTAAAACATCTAGAGACCTTTGAAGACCTTCGGCTGACTTTGAAAACAAAATAATGTCGTCGGCAAACAACAAGACGCACAGTTTTAAAGTACCAATTTCAAAGCCCTCCACACCTTTGAGAAAGAAAGTTTCTTCAATATCATTTAGATACATACTAAATAAAAAGGGAGATAAGCATTCCCCTTGTCTAACACCTAAATGACATGAGAAATCATCACTAAGCGTATTCATTAATTTGATTTTTGACTTCACACAGTTATACATAGATTTGATTACACTTAAAATCTTTCCTCTAACTCCATATTTAATTAACTTGTACCAAAGAATATCTCTTACAACAAAATCAAAGGGTTTTTTAAAATCTACAAAGGCACAATAAAGTTTTTCTCCATTATTTATACAGTGAGTAATGAGGCCATTCAGAATAAATATATTGTCAATTGTTCCCATTCCAGCTCTAAAACCTGCTTGCGCTTCAATGTTCACATAGTAATTTTCTGCCCAACTACTTAGTCTATTGTTTAAAATTCTAGAAAATATCTTGCCTAGCGAGCTTAACAGAGTTATTCCACGGTAGTTATTAGGGTCAGATTTATCGCCACTTTTAAAAATAGGTATAACATATCCTTCACTCCATGACTCTGGAAAGTAACCAAGTTCAATGCATTTTTTAAACAATTTCAATAAATACGGTTGCAAAAATAGTATACCTTGTTTAAAGGACAATACTTTTTTTAACTCAAGAGACCAAATTTTTGGTCCAATCTTAATGAAAATTGGCAAGAAGATTTGTTTCCTTGTAATTACTAGGTCAAACATGTTTACATATGTATGATGTGTTTCTGAGGTGAGCGCCCTTGGGCCATCTTGGCCCTCTTGTTATAAGTCCTGAAATATAATTTCACCCACAGTTGTATGAAGTTCAGATATGGTAAAATGAAGTAAAATAAAACAGCAAATAGCTTTTAAGGTCTTGAAAAAAAATAGCAAATGGCATGTAAGCTGTCATGTTTAATATAATTATGTATTGGACTCTAAGATAATAAGTTCTTAAATCTCACCGGGACAGCGCTGTTTTGATTTCTGTCTTCTGACCTCTTTTGTGGAGCCCTTAATGGTGGTTCCCTTTTTGCTCTGTCTTCAGCAAAGGCATTGAGTACATGCGTTTTAAGTTCTTAAGGATTGCATTTATATGAGTATACAAGAGCATTTTTGTGTTTTACGTTACATGCCTTATGTTGCCTTAGCGTATATTAGGGTTTCTCCTGGCTGGGATATCTTTTATTTACACTGTCCTGGGACTTTGGAACATGGTGGGATTAAGAGTGAGGTTAGGTGCACCTTAAACCAGTTTAAGCTCCCAAGTGGTGGTTTTCCAACTAATCTTTCCAAACAGGTGGCCCACGGTGTTCCTTTATTTGTTTGTTTTGGCCTTGAGTGTTTGCTTTGTGTGAGTATGTATAGTAGTCGTGTGCAAGTCCGCGTGCTTGGTTCACGTTTAGAGAGGCTGCGTTTTTAGAACATGACCTTCCCTGTTAGATATTAATCCTTGTTTTTTTTTTTTTTTTTTTTTTTTTTGCATATTGATAACTGACATTAAAGACTGTTTGGTTATTGTTTGCTTATTTTAGTTTCGAAAATTCTTCCTTCACATATCAATATCAATAAAAATGTTCTCGGAAAAGAAGCATAGAACGCAATCAATTATAACAATAGAAAATGTATTTAAACACCGCTTAGCACCGGCTTTGGCAGAAATTTATAAATATTCATCATTCAGTTGAGAAAAAGCCGTCACAGTTTTAAATATTATAGGTTAAAGACCACCAATTTCCCATAGACTTACATTATAATATTACGGCGTGTACGGCCTTCCATAAATCGAAACATTTATATCTTATTACATGTTTTTCAAGAACTATCTTAGTTCTACCAAAATATCGGACGAAACACATATCAATGGTGATACTTTTTTTAAGTAATTTTCGTGTGAATGAGATGACCCCCTGTTTACATCGTTGGCATGGCGGGAAAAATTCCTTTGAGAAACCTTTTTTGCAATACACATAAAATGTAGCAAATTTTGTCAAACTGTATAACAAAATACTGTAAGTGTTGTAAAAAAATATCAATTCTAAATAAAAACTCATCTCTTGGGTTTGTTTACATGACTGACCAATCAGAACGCAGAGACGTTATTTTTCTCAGGTATACACTTACCTCATTCCCAGTAAGTTCCCTGTACTTTTTTGAATTTGTGGTCTCTGACCATCATGTTAAGATTGTATAAAATTGTTGAAACTTAGCTGATTTTCTCTTTCCATTTTAAACATTAGACTTTTTATGTTCATTTGGAGGTAAGTCCCTATAAGACCTTATATGTTACTGCTCTGTTAAAACTGAGCACTGGTAGCAAAATACTTAAAAGGATGAGTGACGATATTTAATTTTCTGTTTTAAAAAGCGATAATGAATTAAGTGGCAACAACTTCGCTGATTTAAATGTTATTATCATTGACTTCAATTTCTAAGGACTTTAGAGTAATTAATAAACACATTGTTATATTTTACATTATACCGGATTCAAATAGTGCCCCTTTCATGATGAACATATTCAAAAGTGCTTTACATACAAAGGCAGGCACTCAGAGCGCCAAATTCATCATCTACCAGTACAGACTCCGATAGATCTGATCGCAGACAAGAAAGCCCACAAAAATGGAGAAAAAGAATGTATTAAAAACAGCTTTTTAGTGAATTTATTATCTGATTTTTATCTCACCCTGTTTGTAGAAGCTTTAACTCCCAGAAAGGAACCAGAACTGGCCTGTAGGATGGTTGGGAGACAAGAGTATCTCTGATCTTCCAGCATCTGGACCTGGATTCGAAGTCCGGCGTCTGGATTGACACTGTGTGTTAACACTACACCGCCGGGTCACTCTATATCATATAATATGATATTAAAGGGAATGAACTATTCGGAACAGAAGTCTGCAGCATTTTTTCGCATTATCTTCCTTTATATGTATACTAAAGTTGATGGCACATACTATGAGCTTGGACTTGTCAACTAGAAAATGTAGGTTAAATGCTTTGTCCCGACTTCATGAAATCTATGACCATGACTGGTGTAAGGGATACACCTAGTGGAGATATCTTTATTTGAACTTGTAAAGCCTGGACATTTACCGGTTTAAACTACCAATTGGTGTTTATCCTTTGGCAGTCTCAATGCGGTGCTGTGCTGTGCTCTTATATTAATGCGTGTTGTCCTTCCGTTTGTATATTTGTGTAAATATAAGGTGTGCACATGTCTAAAAAATAAGGCTAATCAATAAAGATGTGTGAATACTGCGGTTTTTTTTAATTTGGCCCTTCATATTGAATGTAAACTGTTGCATGTTCTTACTTGTTTCTTGAGACATTACGTTATTTAGATATAATGAAAACAATATGATTGGTACATATATTACCTAACTGTTCAAATGCAAGAACATTATGAGAAATAAACTTATCAAAGTTCGATTTTTTCACATATTTGATTAACTATCACAACGCAGTCTTTATGTGCCGTGAGGTGGCTATAAAAGGTCTCGTTGAACTTGGTCTCAGTGTTGCTATATTTTCGGTCCATTAGGGTTATGCAGAACATTCATTTTTAATAAGAAAGAAGTGCTACAGGAGCGTGAGTGGTGTTGGACATTTCATTACCTCTGATGAACAGACTCAATCAAACCTAGTCTGCTTTTATTTTGCTTGCGGTGCTACAGGAGCGTGAGTGGTGTTGCACATTTCATTATCTCTGATGAACAGACTCTATAAAACCTAGTCTGCTTTTATTTTGCTTGCGGTGCTACAGGAGCGTGAGTGGTGTTGCACATTTCATTACCTCTCATGAACCGACTCAATTAAACCTAGTCTGCTTTTATTTTGCTTGCGGTGCTACAGGAGCGTGAGTGGTGTTGCACATTTCATTACCTCTGATGAACAGACTCAATTAAACCTAATCAGCTGTTATTTTGCTTGTGGTGCTACTGGAGCGTGAGTGGTGTTTCACATTTCATTACCTCTGATGAACAGACTCAGTCAAACCTAATCTGCTGTTATTTTGCTTGTGGTGCTACAGGAGCGTGAGTGGTGTTGCACACTTCATTACCTCTGATGGACAGACTCAGTCAAACCTAATCTGCTGTTATTTTGTTTGCGGTGCTACAGGAGCGTGAGTGGTGTTGCACATTTCATCACCTCTGATGAACAGACTAGGTCAAACCTAATCTGCTGTTATTTTGTTTGCGGTGCTACAGGAGCGTGAGTGGTGTTGCACACTTCATTACCTCTGATGAATAGACTCAATTATACCTAATCTGCTGTTATTTTGCTTGCGGTGCTACAGGAGCGTGAGTGGTGTTGCACATTTCATTACCTCTGATGAACAGACTCAATTACACCTAATCTGCTGTTATTTTGCTTGCGGTGCTACAGGAGCGTGAGTGGTGTTGCACATTTCATTACCTCTGATGAACAGACTCAATCAAACCTAATCTGCTGTTATTTTGTTTGCGGTGCTACAGGAGCGTGAGTGGTGTTGCACATTTCATTACCTCTGATTAACAGACTCAATCAAACCTAGTCTGCTGTTATTTTGCTTGCGGTGCTACAGGAGCGTGAGTGGTGTTGCACATTTCATTACCTCTGATTAACAGACTCAATCAAACCTAATCTGCTGTTATTTTGCTTGCAGTGCTACAGGAGCGTGAGTGGTGTTGCACACTTCATTACCTCTTATGAACAGACTCAATCAAACCTAATCTGCTGTTATTTTGCTTGCGGTGCTACAGGAGCGTGAGTAGTGTTGCACATTTCATTACCTCTGATGAACAGATTCAATCAAACCTAATCTGCTGTTATTTTGCTTGCAGTGCTACAGGAGCGTGAGTGGTGTTGCACATTTCATTACCTCTGATGAACAGACTCAATCAAACCTAATCTGCTGTTATTCTGCTTGCGGTGCTACAGGAGCGTGAGTGGTGTTGCACATTTCATTACCTCTGATGAACAGACTCAATCAAACCTAGTCTGCTTTTATTTTGCTTGCAGTGCTGCGGTGCTACAGGAGCGTGAGTGGTGTTGCACAATTCATTACCTCTGATGAACAGACTCAATCAAACCTAATCTGCTGTTATTTTGCTTGCGGTGCTACAGGAGCGTGAGTGGTGTTGCACATTTCATTACCTCTGATGAACAGACTCAGTCAAACATAATCTGCTGTTATTTTGCTTGCGCTGCTACAGAAGCGTGAGTGGTGTTGCACATTTAATTACCTCTGATGAACAGACTCAATCAAACCTAATCTGCTGTTATTTTGCTTGCGGTGCTACAGGAGCGTGAGTGGTGTTGCACATTTCATTACCTCTGATGAACAGACTCAGTCAAACATAATCTGCTGTTATTTTGCTTGCGGTGCTACAGAAGCGTGAGTGGTGTTGCACATTTTATTACCTCTGATGAACAGACTCAATCAAACCTAATCTGCTGTTATTTTGCTTGCGGTGCTACAGGAGCGTGAGTGGTGTTGCACATTTCATTACCTCTGATCAACAGACTCAGTCAAACATATCTGCTGTTATTTTGCTTGCGGTGCTAAGAAAGCGTGAGTGGGTTTCACATTTCATTACATCTGATGAACAGATCAATTCAATCTAATCTGTCCCGATTATGTGCTTGCAGTGCTACAGGAGGGATCTAGTTGAGACTTTCATTTACCTCTGATGAACAGACTCAACTCAAACCCTAGTCCTTCTTTTATTTTGCTTGCGGTGCTACAGGAGCGTGAGTGGTGTTGCCTTCATTACTTTGTGAATAGACTCAATCAAACCTAGTATCTTTATTTGCTTGCGTGCTCAGAGGTGTTTGTTGAATTTCATTACTTGATGAAGTAATTAAGGTTTTACGTTGTAGTGGACTTGTTATTTAAAGTAACATGGCAATTTTGGAAATATTTGTCCTTGTTCAAACTTCCTTTCGGTTCCTTCACTCACAGTCCCATTTGCCTTCCCATTTTCTATCCCCTCATCTTATTAGCATAAATAATATGTTACGTTGTTGGTGTTTGAAGCAATTCGTCTGTATATGAATTTCCATTGCATTCTTTTTGTTGTGCTACATGCAAATGGTGGTTCTGGGCTGTTTTTAGTGCTCTGTGCAACAGAGAAAATCAACCACTACCTTAATATTTTGCAATATTCATACCTCTGATGAACAGACTCAACCAAACCTAGTCTGCTGTTATTTTGCTTGCGGTGCTACAGAAGCGTGAGTGGTGTTTCACATTTCATTACCTCTGATGAACAGACTCAATCAAACCTAGTCTGCTTTTATTTTGCTTGCGGTGCTACAGGAGCGTGAGTGGTGTTGCACATTTCATTACCTCTGATGAACAGACTCAATCAAACCTAGTCTGCTTTATTTGCTTGCAGTGCTCGGTGCTACTGGAGCGTGAGTGATGTTGCACATTCATTACCTCTGATGAACAGACTCATCAAACCTAATCTGCTGTTATTTTGCTTGCGGTGCTACAGGAGCGTGAGTGGTGTTGCACATTTTATTACCTCTGATGAACAGACTCAATCAAACCTAATCTGCTGTTATTTTGCTTGCGGATTACAGGAGCGTGAGTGGTGTTGCACATTTCATAACCACTGATGAACAGACTCAACCAAACCTAGTCTGCTGTTATTTTGCTTGCGGTGCTACAGAAGCGTGAGTGGTGTTTCACATTTCATTACCTCTGATGAACAGACTCAATCAAACCTAGTCTGCTTTTATTTTGCTTGCAGTGCTACAGGAGCGTGAGTGGTGTTGCACATTTCATTACCTCTGATGAACAGACTCAATCAAACCTAGTCTGCTTTTATTTTGCTTGCAGTCCTCGGTGCTACAGGAGCGTGAGTGGTGTTGCACAATTCATTACCTCTGATGAACAGACTCAATCAAACCTAATCTGCTGTTATTTTGCTTGCGGTGCTACAGGAGCGTGAGTGGTGTTGCACATTTCATTACCTCTGATGAACAGACTCAGTCAAACATAATCTGCTGTTATTTTGCTTGCGGTGCTACAGAAGCGTGAGTGGTGTTGCACATTTTATTACCTCTGATGAACAGACTCAATCAAACCTAATCTGCTGTTATTTTGCTTGCGGTGCTACAGGAGCGTGAGTGGTGTTGCACATTTCATTACCTCTGATGAACAGACTCAGTCAAACATAATCTGCTGTTATTTTGCTTGCGGTGCTACAGAAGCGTGAGTGGTGTTTCACATTTCATTACCTCTGATGAACAGACTCAATCAAACCTAATCTGCTGTTATTTTGCTTGCAGTGCTACAGGAGCGTGAGTGGTGTTGCACATTTCATTACCTCTGATGAACAGACTCAATCAAACCTAGTCTGCTTTTATTTTGCTTGCGGTGCTACAGGAGCGTGAGTGGTGTTGCACATTTCATTACCTCTGATGAATAGACTCAATCAAACCTAGTCTACTTTTATTTTGCTTGCGGTGCTACAGAAGCGTGAGTGGTGTTGCACATTTCATAACCTCTGATGAAAAGTATTAAGGTTTACGTTGTAGTGTGACTGTTATTAAAGAACATGGCATTTCCTGGTATATTTGTCCTTGTTCAACTTTCCTCTTCGGGTTCCTTCCCACGTCCCGGCCCAATTTCGCCCCTTACCATTTCCTTCCCCTCCATCTATATTTAGCATAAATTAATATGTACTTGTTGGGTGTTTGAAGCAACTCGTCTGAAATATATTTCCATTGCAGCTTCTTTTTGTTGTGGGCCTACTATGCAAATGCGTGGTTCTGGGGCTGTGTTTTAGTGCTCTGTGCAAACGAGAAATCTACCACTACCTATTATATTTTGCATATTTCATAACCTCTGATGAACAGACTCAACCAAACCTAGTCTGCTGTTATTTTGCTTGCGGTGCTACAGGAGCGTGAATGGTGTTGCATTTTCATTACCTCTGAAGAACAGACTCAATCAAACCTAGTCTGCTTTTATGTTGCTTGGTTTCGTTGTATGCTTTAAATTGTCTTTCCGTTATAATAGTGCAAGCTTAATAGATCTAGCTTACATAGTCAAAATCATTGTTTAATAATACTTTACAAATTGATATATGCGGGTTGCTCTGAGAAAATACTGTCAACACAATATTTAAACATATGTTGAAAGATATGTATCACTTTGATAAAGGCATAAGGAATATAGAAAAGTAGGATTGAGAATCAAATTAATAATTTCAATAATGTTGAGAATAAGTACTAGTGTCAGTAGTTTGCACTGATCCTTTCAAATTTAGTTTAATAGGGTAGTTCCGACAAACAGAATGTGGTGGCGTAACGTCATTTATCCGGAAAACGTAGAATAAAGCCTGGATTCGGGGTACGGAAGTTGAAATTATTTTATGTAGCAAAAATTATATTCATGAAAATGTTATAAAAGCCATTATGAAACATTGCGTCAGGTCCAAATTTTTCAAATCAGCAGAAATCAAGCACACGACCCAATCTTTTTTATTTGAAGAATTTTTAAAGTATATTCTAAAGTTTTGAAAAATCAGAGTTTGATCAAATTCTACATTGTAGAAAAAAAATCGATCCGAACATGCAGAATTACCTTAATTCAAAGTGATAGTAGCTGACGATAAATGAGTCAGATGCGTGTTGCAATTTGATGATCCCTTTAAGCTGCACTCCTACGAATACATGGATTTGTTTTTTGAATTTCGAAAATGTCTTCATTTTTAGGGAAAGTAAAAGAAAAAGAATAAAAACAATGATTTCGTAAGTTTATTGAATACATTTGCTTTTACTAAAATGCTGTTTTTGTCAAAACAAGATGTAGTTAACTCTCAAGTTTTAATCATGGAATTGATTGATACTGATATTGATCGTGTAAGACAGCTGCAGACAGATAAACAGAATGAAAGAAAGATTTTGTAAGGATAAGAGCTATTCGGAATTATGAAGTTGTTCTTCTATGTTCCATTTTACAAATTAAAACACTCATAGCAAATTATGAGATCAGGACTATTAGTTACCGTATGATGAACAGTTATGAGTGTACCGGGAATAGTTTCACTATATAGATGTTTGTAATATTAGCATCTATGCAACTTTAATACATTGATATTTATGGGAAGTAACTGTACCGAATAAAAATCTTCAGCATTTAATAGAATTATCTCCCTTTGTACGTATATTGTAACTGATTGCACAAACAATGTGCTTGTGTTTATCAGCATGAAGATGTAAAATCTATTCCTTATTAGCGCTTCCTTCCTTTAACCTTTAGCCTGCTGGCAGCAAATGATTTTTTTTTGCGACCAGTGTAGACAAAGATCAGCCTGTGCAGACATGGTCTACACTGTTCACTATGCAGTCAGTAAATTTTCAGTGAACACCACATCAAATATTAAATAATTGGTATTGCCCAATTTGAATGATGGACCAGTCCATTTTAGAAATTTAGCAGGTTAAAGGTTAAGTCACGTGGTAAGGGTTTCAGCTGGTGGGAATAGCTTTTATTTTTGAATATACTGTTCTGGTGTGTCTAGCATATTGTGATCTCTATGCACCGCGAGGATTGGTGATGCATTCAGCGGTTTCATTAACTCAGACTGAGGTGCATTTAGCACCAGAGCGATTCCTGTGTGTTACTTTATTCAATCGTTTTATCAGTGTATTTTTGTTAGGGTTAGGGTTACTTAAAATAAACACATCCCTATATACACTGCAAACTGGTAACTTAAATGTGAAGTTTGATGTTGCCATTTATCGGTCTAAACTATCTACTGATGATAAGCATATGGCCCCTCCAATATGCTATCATATTTCTTTGTTTCGTTTTTCGTATGTTTGTATTGATGTCAGGTGTGTACTCGTACTCACACATAACATACTTGTAAACAGTGCAGATATTTCCCAATACTAAACACCTTTAAAGGCAATGGGAACATTTTAGGTATCAGGAAATTAATCCTATATTTCTTAAGAAAGCTTTGAAACTTCATTACAGACAGACTATGTGTTATGGAAACACATGAGAATTAGTTCTTTTAACTATTTTTACACTGGGAATTGAAAAGCGTTGGTACTGAACACTTTACTTGAGGTAAACTGTCTTAATTATAAATATCTATACTAAACGGCCGTTAAATACATATTCCTCAGTGGCAGCGGAATTTTAAGCTTTTATTGCCGCGCGGCCCGACTCGGGCATTTTTATTTTCTTGATTTGGTATTTTTAGAAACAAAACTTCATATCCTAATGTTCATAATATGACAAAACTTTGACTTTAAGCAAAGTCATTTTAGCCAAAATCAGGAGGTCAGTGCCTTTAAGAAGCCCATTCTAGTTAAAGAATTAAGGGAAAGTACTAAGTGAAGATTTATGCAAATTCTGATAGATTTCTGTCCCTTTGATAAAAACATATTGACAATGACCGCTTTACAGTTTTGATATGAATTTGCTTAAAAATTATACTACCTTCAACAATAATTGTCGAAATAAAGGTATGATCATTTAGGATGTTTTATTGCCATAAGAAAAGTGCATCTTATTACGTAACCAAATATTTAGTATGAGAGACACTGAACTGAAATTTTGATTTTATTTTATTTTTTAATATTTTAAACCCTAGCCTACAGTTACATTATTTGGTCTCGTTATATGTTGCCCGGGATCTTCTTAGGTGGTCTAGTGGTAACACGTTTGACTGTCAATCCAAAGGTCCGGGGATCTCGGCCTGTACTGGTTCTTCCCAGGAAAGACGGTTTCGCCTGTGTCGCTACTGTACACCGGGCACGCTAAAGAACCAGACTGTCTGTTCGCAAAGAGTTAGGCTAAACAGGATTTCTTTCTATATATTCTGGGGGCTTTACATCGCCCTGTCCTTCTGGTCTGATCGTTCTGTGTCTGTATTAGTAGAGGATGAATTTCGCGCCCTGTGTGGCTGCGTTTGCTACATGTATTATGTAAAGCGCCTTTGAACGTGTTTATTATGAAGAAGACGCTATACAATCTGGTATGATTATGATTATTATGATTATTATTTTGTTCTGTTAATTACAAAAACTTAGGAACTCTGAGAATATTGATCAGACAAAACTAGGGCAACTACTCATAAACGGATAAAAACAATCTGTTAATGAATGTAAATAAGCAGTGATGAATTAAGCAAGCAAGAATATTTAACTTATGTGGTATTTCTATCGGTATGATTGTTATAGCGCTTTAACCCTTACCCTTCTAAGTTTCTATAATGAACGTGTCCATCTTTCAACTGGGACAGTACCATTAAACGTTGAAAGGGGTGCTTACCCAAATGATACTGTCTGAATGGCGAACAGTGCAAATCAAGATCAGACTGCATGGATGTGCGATCATGATCCACACTGGTCGCAAAGGCAGAATCAATCTTGTCCAGCATGATAAGGATACCCGCCCGCTTAGCTCAGTAGGTAGAGCGTTGGTCTACGGATCGCAGGGTCGTGATTCGATCCTCGGCCGGGCCTTATGTTCTCCGTGACTATTTGATAAACGAGAATGTGTCTGAAATCATTAGTCTTCCATCTCTGATTCATGTGGGAAAGTTGGCAGTTACTTGCGGAGAATAGGTTTGTACTGGTACAGAATCCAAGAACACTGGTTAGGTTAACTTCCCGCCGTTACATGACTGAAATACTATTGAAAACGGCGTTAAACCAAAAACAAACAACTTAACATGATAAGGGTTGATTTATGCAACTTTTAACATAGTTAGTAAAGGGAGTTAACTTTTTAAGATGAAAGTAAAACAGGTAATCGAATTGTCTCCCTTTAAATGTGTTTGAGATGATGGGCATTCTATTATACTGGAATATTGTGGGACTAAGAGTGAGATTTGGCGTTTTCACTGTATTTATGTTTTATCAACCCGGTTGGTTTTTTTTTCTTTCTTTCTTTTTGTCTCTGGCGGTGTCTTACGGTATTCGTTCTTCGTGTGTGATTGTGCCAGTTTGTTACTTCTATGTTGTTATTTTTTATTCGTTTGTGTTAATGTGTATGTGTGCTCAGTCATCGTGTACGTGTATAAATGTACACTTACCTGCCAACGGAGGACAAATAAAGGATAGTGTAAAATTATACTCTCAGTATTACAAAGAAATACAACTACTGTCTTCTTTGCAATGTCTCGGGATTTCCCTTTGCATTTAAATCATGGTTCTGAGGTCATGCTTTAAAACCGTTTCTGATTCGACTTACACAATCAAATAGAACTGTATATGTGACAAAAAAGCAGGATAAACAAACAACAGGAAAGGCTAGATCCAAACTCTGACACAGTGTTATTTCCCCTTACCGGTACAGTAGATACTGCCACCACGTATAAATTGGGTTAAATTTCAGCCGAGTTTTTATTTATTTTTTTTTTTTTTAAATATTTTAATTTTGTGAACTTCAGCCGATATATTTTATATGTGCTTGTAAAACGAGCCAGAAAAGATAACTAAACAATAATTCAGTAATGCTTAAATTACTTCTTTTTCTGGTGTTGTGACGCGCACTTGCTTAAAATGTAAACAATGGAATTATTTGACGGTATTTTGAGTACAGTAAGAGAATTTAACGAATGACATACTACAAAATGTAGATACATTAAATACTTTCATTATGTTCTTAATGGTTGATACATAAATGTCAATTTGCCTTTAGATTATGGCAAGCATTTAAATTAACAGGCGTTGCCAAACATGTCGCCATTTTAGGGTCACATGGTTGAATCATCATCACGTGATTTGCTTCGATGCAGCGATGATTGTTTTACAATATTCCTGCGCGGAGGTTGGCTAGATTTCATAAAGTAAGCCATTTCAAACCGTCTTCCTACAGATGCGTACGTGATTATATATCTATGTCCGCATAATTAAAAAACAACAACATTTGTATTTAACCATCTCGGTCCAATTTTTAAAACATTCTTTTATTCATTGTCCCAACTTATATATTAAATACACTGAAGCAAATGAAGTTGTCTTTGCGAAATTGCCTTCTTTCGGTAAAAAAAAACGAACGAACTATTGACCATAAAGCTAGGACGGGAATTAAGAAAAGATTGTGCTATCACATTACAGTGTCACAGCAAAGAGTGGTGGACATCAGTAGAATAATCAAGGTTTAATACCAGGCTTTTATTTTCATGGTTAAGAGTATTCTATGACGTTCTCTCTCTATGAGACAAGAAGCTTGTTTGAAGAAACCACAAACGTTATCAGCAAGTATGAGATATGTTATCCATGTTTAGAGCAACAGGACGTCAACATCATTCATTTCCTGTCATATAAATGTTACAAGGATATTACTTAGTCAGAAAAATATTTCCATATTCTTGAAAAAGGACAAGTTCCGAAAATTCGAAATAAAGAGTAAAATATCAACACATACATAAACCTATAGTTTCCACAAACAGTTTATAATGATCCTAGTTCTGTTCTTCTACCGTAAAGGTATTTTTTGTTGGGGGTGGTAGTGTTTCTTTGGGGTTTTTTTCGGTGTGTAGACGGAATAATTAAGCATTTAGCTTTAGCTTCTTAATCACTGATTTAGCCATTTTGTCAGATGATGGATGTTGGTTGGTCAAGTGTAACACAAAGATATTCAACTGTATTTTGTCACATAATGGATGTTGGTCAAGTGTAACACAAAGATATTCAACTGTATTTTGTCACATGATGGATGTTGGTCAAGTGTAACACAAAGATATTCAACTGTATTTTGTCACATGATGGATGTTGGTTAAATGTAACACAAAGATATTCAACTGTATTTTGTCACATGATGGATGTTGGTCAAGTGTAACACAAAGATATTTAACTGTATTTATTGTCTAAACTCAAGTTCTCCTACATTTAACTAAGACGAAAAGTTAGGCTAACAACCAAAGATTTTGTCTTCCTGATATGAAAGAAAAGTTTGTTATAAGTTAACAATCTGTTTGAAAGTAAACACAAAGTTATTTGCTTTTTGAAGCAAGGGTGGTTTGGCATGGGATTTATCTTGTAATTTTTGTAGCTAGCATATGTAAGGAAATAAGTTGACACTTTATTCATATATATGTCGGGGACGTACTCAGTTGAACACAGCAGCTGGCTAAATGGACTTATAGGACACAAAATATACATATATACGTAGCAATATTATATTTCACGAAAATAAACTGGTATTAATGCACTAATTCCATTCTGCAAACTGCACAAATATCATTATATATATCATATCATATAAGAGACATAATTATATGTAAGATGAATATGTTTTTATCATTGCCTTGCAAATAAGCATTTACAGGACATCAACTACCTTTCTTGGACAGCTAGTGGCAATAATTTTCAGATTATTTTTAATGTCCATCTTCTAAATTTTGAATCAGTCTATTGGTTATGGTAATCATCTACATTTTTATGATTATTACAAAAGAAACAAAGTTATTTTTTCTAACTGCACTCCACTGTCACATATCCAGCCATTCGCTTTTGTGGGGTTTCGTTTAGAAAAGACTGCATTCCGGGATCCTCCTATGTTTGTCCTTGGCTGCCCTGGTATAAAAAAGAGAAAACAATCATTATTTTGACAAATGCAGAAAAACACTCATTAGATAGCACACTATCATGTCTTGGTTTTCAAGGGAAAGAACTTTTCATCGGATATTTACAGCACATGCTTGTCTTTTCTCCCTTTATACGTGTAAGCATGAAATTCAATTGCAGTTACTTTAAAATAGCGTCACGGTTATAAAAAATATATTTGGTCATCGTAATCTGTGAATCTCTTGCAGTCAGTATAAGCCAATCACGGATATAATTTAACAATATCCTTCACCCTTCCTTCATAATATCCAAACTGAAGTTACACACTTTCAAAATAACACGCAGAAACGGCAAGTCCAAACTTGTGTATCAACTTAACATAAACTACAAAAAAGCATGTAATCCATGCATCACGCACAACTAACCATAAAATTTAAATATACACATCATAGTAAGATTTCTTTCATAAAAAATTAAAATAGAGTTGCAATTAAATTTTAATCTGCTTTCCAAAGTATTATATAAATTTGAATGAACTGCGCAAAGCTATTATTCATGAACAAAAGACAGACGGTCAGTGTTTTTACAAGAGATGTCACTTTTAGACAGTCTGAAATATACACAATTTCGTGCCAAATACTAGATTCAAACCAATCTGTAATTCGACAAAACAAATATAGCTGGTCAAATTAATTATTCAAATAACGTAAATCCGAAAATTTGCATACCGATGATTGCTAAAATAGTAAAAGATAAACACACTCAGCTACGGACTCGTACTGGGTGCGGTGCTGGGTTTGGGGTGGTGAATCTTTTCCACATGCGACATACATATACTGTCCTCATAACACAAATTTATGACTAATAGTATTGTAAAAAGAATTGTAAACAATAGATGGTTACGTTTTACGAAATATATCCTGTTTGTTCTCTGTAAATTAGGTTTGCTATGTACCGCTGTTTAAAATGTATTACTCTATATATACCTCATGTTTGTATCATGTATGATGCACTGAGTGAATAAATTTGATTTGATTCGATTTGATTTGATCAGTTTGCAGATCAAAGAACAATGTGACCAAAATGTAAAGCACTTCTAGTTATTGCAGTAGAACATTCCTAAGAGTTGTCAAGTTCATGTAAAAACAATTCCCATATTGCCTAACTTGGTAAATACTGATTACAATTATAATATCTAACAAATACAGGTCGGTCCCCTATTATTTATTTAGTTTGCATTTTGGCAACTTAAAAGAGAAATAATCACACATGAACTACAATAGGCGTAATGGGTTTTTGTTGTTTTTTAATTAGTTAACAAGCACGAAATCTTATTATCTTTTAATAAAGTAAACACTTTTTAAATTTTAAATTTATTTTGAAGAGCATAAAATCCGGAACAACTTTTCAAATATTTTTGAAAGAAGCATGAATGAATATTTCGCTCGGTTGCGCTCGAATCTTGTATTTATTGTTTTATATTTTGTTCACTCTATTAAGGAATAATATATATGTTTCTATTCCTGTATATAGCTCTTAAAATAGCAAGGAATACACACGAAATGTCACGGAACTTGTATCAAAAACAAAAATATCATGCAGTCATGATGCAGGAATTCGGTTATAAGTTCTTATAAATGTATAAATTAATAACTGCTCATTATAAATTTCCGGCCACGTCCACTTCTATTCGGACAACTTGATACACATATTCCTTGAGAATTCTTAAAATTCCAGTCGCAGAATTCATTTATTTTACAGTGAGATCAGTGAACGTGCATAAATACAAAGTGGTGTACATATTAAGGTCCTTGTTAAGCTTTCGCCGTCTGAAGAAGTAAAATTTTGAAGAATATTCCTTATAAGCATTGAACATAACAAACCAAACCAAAACAAAAAACAAACAAACAAAAATAGTAGACTATGTATGATGAAGAGACGTTATGAAACGTGAAACACCCCTCATGCCTCCTAGTAACGGCTTGAGCGGAACTATTATCTATAAATTTTGAAAGGACTCCATGATTTCAAAGGACTAGAAAATATAACAACAAGTCCGTTTAATGCATCATCGTAAAAACATATTTTGAATTAAAAAATTGTGCTTGCTTTATCCTGAGACTTTCGCCTTCTTTGCTTTTCACCATTCCATTTGATATTCTTGACTGTACATACAAAATTATTCAATGAAAGTCAACGGAATCAATTGCAACATAGACTTACAGAATCAAAATGTATTATTTCTTTTATGTTCCGTTTCTTCATTTAGATGATCTTCTGTTTGTGGTTTGCCTATATATTTTGCAATGGTTGGCTCTGGCTTTGTTTGCTGTTTTCAATACATAAAAAGGTAATTTAGATTCCATGCACAACGATTTCTCAGTTAAAGAGTAACCTAAATGCCAGACATAATGAACACCTGGCGAAAGAGTTGAGAAAACCCCAGGCATAACGATTCTACCATTTCAGAGTGACAAAAAATACCTTCATATGAAAAGCTTTTAAAATCCTTGGCACAATGATTCTTCCATTACAGAGTAACTTAAATGCCCGATATCATGACCCACTGACGAAAGAGTTTGGTAAAATTCGGACCCAATGATTTTCATGTGAAAATATTTCAAACCGAAATAATGCACAGCTGTCAATTAATTATATCCATTTTTTTAACTATAATCACCTTGGTGAAAGCAAGTGCCGGCAATATTTAGTTTTTATCCATTATACAGGCTTTGATCAAAATAAATCATAAATCATGATCAGATAATTCATTCTCAAATGAAAAACATAGTGATTGTTAGACATTTGTTTTGTAGTACACGGGAGACGCAGGGATGAAAACATTAAAACCAAACTCTTAAACTAGCGTGATATGTGTCAAGATAATACATGATAGATGTATCAATGTAAAATATTGCCAACTGTTTAATGTTTTTTCGGGATTTATAACTTTATTAGCGCCTATCTGTACTAACCAGTGATATCATATTTTTTAATCAGCTATAAATCTTAGTTCTGTTCTTCTACGGTGATGTCACTTTATTTTTCTAATTTGTTTTTCTTTTTTTTTTTCTTTTTTCGTTTTTTTTTTCCCAAATACTATTCAGTTTAAGAGACATGTACAAAAATTAGTGAAGTATAAAGTGTAGATTATATTCACGAATAAAAAGAATAATGTCCTTTGGTTTAGCATTTTTGTTCCGGTGTTTCGCTTTGAATGTAACATTTGAATAACTACCTTTAAAAATGTATAAAAGACTTAAAATTAAACAATTCCATTTAATATGAATCAATGTATTTTGATTGTTTCCTTTATTATGTGCAGGGAAACTTGTTTATATGTGCATTTGCACTAAGAGATACGTTCGAACTATTTTATCTTGTATTGTCTTTGCGGTTGACAGATACAAAAATGTTTAATGTATTTTCATGTTAATACGTTCATTGTTTTTATTTGCATCAAACACAAACACATAAACAAACTATAATGAAATAAAAAAAAACAAGAAACGCAACCAATCGAAATAATTGAAGACAAGGTTTGGAAAAAAATGTTTTAAGAACTGAAAAAATAGTAAAAACCCTCGCGTACTGTGTTAATTCTAGACTTTGTTCGTGTTGATGAAATGCATGGACATGTGCAAAACTAATCTACGGCCCTTGCAGTAGACGAAAATATCAGTGAGATATTTCTCTATATCACTCACAGTGCCGAACTTCATTTTTTCTAGAAGAAAATTATCTCCCTTGAAATATATTCTTTAATTACCTCCCTTCGTAGTCTTTGGAATTACTGGTATCCTATGATTATCCTAATACTAAAAACAAACAAGGATAACTATCAAACAGGGAATGCCACGTTCCAAAAACGCAGCCTCCCAAAACGCCAACCAAGCACGCGGACGCGAACACACACACACACACACACACACACACACACAGAGAAAATCCACCAGAACAAAACGAACAAATAAAGGAACACGGTGGGGCATCGCCTTGGAACGGTCAGTGGTAAAACCACCACTGGGGAGCTAGACAATGCTATAAAGAACAAGCTAGCTATAATAAAGTGTGAAAAAAATAATCATGTAGAAATGATGTAGTCGGTTAAAAAGCTCAGTAGGAGCTTATGTTGTATTGTTATATGTCTTGTCAACTTACAATAAAACTTATCTTATCTTGTCCTCTTGGCTTTCTTGGCCTAGCCATTTACGTGTGTGCTTCCTCCATTTTTCATCAGTTCACCATCGTATGGTAGATTTTACTGGCGACAGCACATTTAGTTGGTCGTTGTCTTAGTTAATTATCACAAGACATCAACTCAACCTTACGTAATATGCCAGCATTTTCGTCGTAAATGTTCTGTTCCAACTTCTATCCCTATTTGTTATGTTATGCAGCTCCTAGATCAATATTTCCTAGCTCTTTCTATTAAATCCATGATGATGCCTAATTCTGCAGCTTTTTGATTTATCAAGGACTCTTGAATATTCCTCAGTTGTTTACCTTTTTCGTGTTCTTTTTCAATCTGAAATTCACTTCAGCGTATGTTTGTGGTAAACAAAGCAAGCTTCCGGTTATTCAACGAACTGACGGCATTGACCCGAAAAGTTTAAATATGCCTACTTGCCACTGTCTGTTAGACGCAGATTGTTTTTTTGTAAACAAAATATTTAAATACAGTTTTTATTTTTAAAAACAAAATGGCGTCGTGTTGATTTCACGAGCCTAATCACCAATATTCGATATTAGTGCCTATGTGCCCATGGTAATTTAGCGTCATATGTAACATGCTACCCTAAAAAAATCCTAATTTTGTCAAGAGGTATTGGTCTTCTTTAAACATGTAAGCATGTAATAAACAGAAAATTCGTTGATCTTCACAAATTAGCATAAAATAAAAAGAAAATTTGCTTTCTTTCAGTGAGATATCGAAATATAGATATCACACTGCAAACAAACCAATATCCTCTATTTATTAGTATCTGGTCCCATATACTTTTTAGTATAATTTTGGTATGCTGAATTAAAAAATATATGTTGACCATCTGACAAATAATTTTTATAGGCAAAAGTGGCCGAGAACATGGCCGCCAAATTGAGGTATTTTAATACAAATATGTAATAGTATCACAGTTACCAAATTATTTGGTTAATCATCTAAATATCGTTGACAAGTTCATTTAACAATATGGATTTCTTGCCCATTTTGAGAGTTCCATTTGTTTCAGAAATTGAAACTGAAACCGGCAACAATTCATGTTTAAGTATTATCTTCTTATTAACATTCCTGCCTGCATTATATGCCGTTACTGTACAATGCAGGGTATTTAAATCTGCTTTTAATATTATGCTATTTTCAGCTGTTGACCTTGATGATTTATCAGTTATATATAAAGAAGCAAATGTAGATGGATTGTTCCTTTTATTGTATGACATAGCTGAATATTTTATACATTCTCACTGAGCCTCTCTCTGATAAATTATCAACTTGTTCGAGGCTTAGTTTCAGGGAAGACAATTCTATGGTGTCAGTTGAAATTGTATCAGTTACTACATTCACCTTACAAATGTGGATCAGCCACATTATATCTTTGTTACATACTTTGAACTGATTCTTAAGCTTGTTAGTTCACGGCTTTCCTGCTCTTTGATGTTTCCTTGTCCACAAGTATGTATTCGTCATTGACTTTTTGCCTACACTTAGTCAGAAAGTTCATGTGAGATCTCAGGTTGTATACTAAAGACCATCTAGTCAAAGCTGTAGGTGTTTTCGTTATAACAAATATTCCTCTATCTTTCTTCCAAGTTAAATAAAACCAATCTTGCAAGACTTCTTGAGGCAGCTGATATGAATCAGCCAGATAGACAGTTCCCAAACGTGCATAGTTTGTTTGATCTATTAAATTAAAGCAACATGCACCTATATGTGTAGAGATATAGATCCCAAAAACCATCCCTTACAGCTCGCGTGAAGGGCAGAAGCACGAAACCATTCCCAGGTATGTCCACCAAAATCGCATGTTAGGACTTTGATCAGTCTTAGTGGCCTCTAAAGTTGTCGTATTGCAATTCAGCCACGACGAGATTTTCTATGCTCTCAGAATACTTCATTTCCATAAATGTCCCATGTATTTTAATGTGGAAGAAACAATGTCCAGAGAGCCTGTGTTGTTTTCTTGTGAGTCCTTATTCCACTGTTGTAGTGTTTTCCAGTCAATACCTGATATGCGGCTATATGACCAAACAAATTGGATTCTACCCATATATCATGTAAACCAGACCTCTTATTACTTTCAAATAATTCAATTTTATACACAAACCACTCATTCTAAGTACAAACTTGTCCCCCTATGCAGGCATTGTCCAATTTACATCTGTAAGTATAAGGGGTGGATACATAAGATATCAAGTAGGAGTATACATTTAGCAGGGCTTCAGGGGTGGATAAAGATGACATCAAGTAATTGTATACATGTAGCAGGGCTTCAGGGGTGGATAAAAATGACATCAAGTAATTGTATACATGTAGCAGGGCTTCAGGGGTGGATAAAGATGACATCAAGTAGTGGTATACATGTAGCAGGGCTTCAGGGGTGGATAAAGATGACATCAAGTAGTGGTATACATGTAGCAGGGCTTCAGGGGTGGATAAAGATGACATGAAGTAGTGCTATACATGTAGCAGGGCTTCTGAGGTAATAACATTTTTAGGAATAGCTAAGGAAGACATCAAGTGATGATATACTTAGGCTGTTGTGTAGAAGAGCTTGAGAAATTGTTGAAGAAGACATCAAGTACCAGGGCTTCAAGAGTGGTTACAGAAGGCATCAAGCAGTTTTATACATGTTGCAGGGCTTCCGGGTGATTACAGAAGACGTCAGGTAGTGGAATACATGTAGCAGGGCTTCAGGGGTGGTAAGACAAGAGATCAAGTAGTAGTGTACATGAATCAGGCCTTCAGGTGTGGTTACAGAAGACATCTATTAGTAGTATGCATGTCCCAGGGCTTCAGGGGTGTTTGCAGGAGACATCAAGTTGTGATATAATAAGGCTTGTGAGATGGCTAAGGAAGAAATCAAGTGGTGGTATAGCTAAGCGGGAGAACCGGCTAAGGAACACATAAGTGGTGATATAGTTAGGCTTGAAAGATGGCCAAGAAAAGCATCAAGCTAATGTATAGCAGAGTTTGAGAAATTGTTGCAGAAGGATTGTTACAGAAGACATCATGTACTGGTAAACATGTAGCAGGGCTTCAGAGATGGTTACAGAAGACAACAAGTAGTGGTATACATGTAGCAGGGCTCCAGGGGTGGCTACAGACGAAAAAAACAAAGAAAAATATCAAACAGGGAATGCCAAGTACCAAAATCGAAGCCTCCCCAAAAACGAAACCCACAGCAAGACATCATGTAGTGGTATACATGTAGCAGGGCTTCTGGGGTGGTTGCAGAAGATATTATGTAGTGGTGTACATGTAGCAGGGTTTCAGGGATAGTTACAGAAGACATCATGTAGTAGGTACACCACATGTAGCAGGGCTTCAGGGGTGGTTACAGAAGACATCAAGTAGTAGGTATACATGTAGCAGGGCTTCAAGGATGGTTACAGAAGACATTAAGTAGTAGGTATACATGTAACAGGCTTTCAACGATGGTTACAGAGGACATCAAGAAGTGGTTGCACGTGTAGCAGGCTTCAGGGATTGTTACAGAAGACATTACGTAGTGGAGTACATTTTGTAAGGCATCATGCATGGCTACATAAGACATCAATTACTAGTATACATGTATCAGTTCTTCAGAGGTGGTTACAGAAAATATCAAGTAGTGATATACATGTAGCAGCGCTTCTGATGTGATTACAGAAGACATCAATTAGTGGTATGTATACAGCAGAGCTTCAGGGGTGATTACAGAAGATATTAAGTAGGGTTGATACAGAAGACATCAAATAGTGTTGTACATGTAGCAAGGCTTCAAAGGTGGTTACACAAGACATCCAGAAGTTATATACATGTAGCAGGCTTCAGGGGGGAGTTACAGAAGTCATCAATTAGTGGTATAAATTCAGCTGGGCTTGAGGGGTTGTTGCAGAAGAAATAAAGTTGTGGTATACATGTAGCAGGGCTTCAGGGGTGGTTACAGAAGACATCAAGTAGTAGGTATACATGTAGCAGGGCTTCAGGGGTGATTACAGAAGACATAAAATAGTGATATACATGTAGCAGTGCTTCATAGGTGGTTGCAGAATACATCATGTAGGTGTGAACATGAAGTAGGGCTTCAATGGTGGTTACCGTAGACGTCAGGTTAATGTATACATTTTGCAAGGCTTCAGTGTAACAGAAGACATCAAGTAGTGGTATAATGTAGCAAGGTTTCAGGGGTGGTTACAGAAGACATCAAATAGTAATATACATGTATCAGGGCTTCAAAGGTGGTTACAGAATACATCAAGTACATGTAGTTGTAAACATGTAGCAAGCCTTCAGGGGTTGTTACAGAGATATCCAGTAGTGGAATACAAGTAGCAGGGGTGGTTACAGAATACATCAAGTAAGTGTATATATGTAGCAGGGCTAGTGATGGTGAAAGAGGTCATCAAGTAGTGTTGTACATGTAGCAGCACTTCCGGGGTGGTTACAGAAGACATCAAGTAGTGGTTAGGGAAGACATTTAGTTGCAAAGTACATGTTGTAGGGTTTCGAGAATGATTACAGAGACATCACGCAGTAGTATACATATAGCCGGGCTTAAGGGATAGTTACAGAAGACATTGAGTGGTGGGTGGTTAACATGTAGCAGGGCTTCAGGCATGGTAACAGAAGACACTGAAAAGTGGTATGCTTCATGGTGGTTACAGAAGACATTGCGTAGTTGTATACATGTTTCATGGCTTCAGTGATGGTTACAGAAGACATTGAGTGGTGGTGTACATGTTACAGGGTTTCGGGATTGGTTACAGAAGACATCAAGCAGTGGTATACATGTAGGAGGGCTTCGGGAATTAATAAAGAATACAATGAGTGATGGGTTGGTACATGTCGCAGGGCTTCAGGGATGTTTTTTATTATTCATTTATTTAATTGCTCTTTTATGACATGTATACAAACATGTTACACTTGTTTTTGCATAATTCTATTGACCTATCACATAATATTGTGGTGTACATGTTACAAGGTTTCAGGAATGGAATGGTTACAGAGATATCAAGCAGTGGTATACATGTAACGGGGCTTCAGGGATGGTCACAGAAGACATGGAGTGGTGTGTGGTCTACATATAGCAGGGCCTCAGGCATGTTTACAGAAGACATTGAATAGAGGTGTGCTTCATATGTGGTTACAGAAGACATTGAGTACTTGTATACATGTAGCAGGTCTTCAGTGATGGTTACAGAATACATTGAGTGGTGGTGTACATGTACAGGGTTTCAGGAATTGTTACAGAGACATCAAGCAGTGGTATACATGTAGCAGAGATTCAGGGATTATTAAAGAATACATTGAGTGATGGGTTGTGTACATGTGTTGCAGGACTTCAGGGACGTTTTTTATTTTTTATTTTCTCTTTTATGGCATATATTCAAAGAAAATACACTTGTTTTTGTACAATTCTACAGCCCTATCAAATAATCTGGTGATGTATCTGCTTCAAGGTTTCATGAATGGAATGGTTACAGAGACATCAAGCAGTGGAATACATGTAACAGGGCTGCAGGGATGGTTACAGAAAACATTAAGTAGTTGCAGGTCTTTAAGGATAGTTACAGAAGACATTGAGTGATAGGAGTTGTAAATGTAGCAGGGCTTCAGGGATAGTTACATAAGTCATTGATGGTGGTATACTTGTACCAGGGCTTCAGGGATAGTTACAGAAGACATCAAGTAGTTGTGTACATGAAGCAGGCTTCAGGGATGGTTACAGAAGACATCAAGTAGTTGTGTACATGAAGCAGGCTTCAGGGATGGTTACAAAAGACATCAAGTTGTTGTGTACATGAAGCAGGCTTCATGGATGGTTACAGAAGACATCAAGTAGTTGTGTACATGAAGCAGGCTTCAGGGATGGTTACAGGAAACACCAAGTAGCTGTGTACATGAGGCAGGCTTCAGAGATGGATACAGAAGACATCCATCAAATAGTTGGGTACATGAAGCAGGCTTCATAGATGGTTACAGAACACATCAAGTAGTTGTGTACATGAAAAGGCTTCAGGGATAGTTACAGAAGATATCAAGTAGTTGTGTACATGAAGCAGGCTTCAGGGATGGTTACAGAAGACATCATGTAGTTGTGTACATGGAGCAAGCATCAGTGATGTTTACAGAAGACATCAAGTAGTTATGTACATGACGCAGGCTTCAGGGATGTTTACAGAAGACAGCAAGTAGTTGTGTACATGAAGCAGGTTTCAGGGATGGTTGCAGAAAACATCAAGTAGTTGTGTACATGAAGCAAGCTTCATGGATGGTTACAGAACACATCAAGTAGTTGTGTACATGACGCAGGCCTCACAGATGGTTACAGAAGACATCAAGTAGTTGTGTACATGAAGCAGACCTCAGGGATGGTTACAGAATACATCAAGTAATGGTGTACATGAAGCAGGCTTCAGAGATGTTTACGGAAGACATCAAGTAGTTGTGTACATGAAGCAGGCTTTAAAGATGGTTTCAGAAGACATCAAATAGTTGTGTATATGAAGAATGTTTCAGGGATGGTTACAGAAGACATCAAGTAGTTGTGTACAGGAAGCAGGCTTCAGGGATGTTACAGAAGACGTCAAGTCGTTGTGTATATGAAGCAGGCTTCAGGGATCGTTACAGAAGACATCAAGATTGGTGTACATGAAGCAGAGCTTCAATGATTTGTACAGAAGTCATTGAGTGGTGGAGCACATGCAGCAGGGCTTTAGGGATGGTTGCAGAAAACTTCAAGTTAAGATTATATTTAGCAGGGCTGCTTCATGGATGGTTACAGAAGACATCAAGTGGTGGTGTTCTTGTAGCAGGCTTCAGGGGTGATTACATAAGCAACAAATTGAAACGCTAGAAATGACCAGTCTTCTGTTATTATTGTTTTAAAATGCAGTCAACATTATTCAAAAATATTTTTTTTGTATTTGAGTCAGATTTCAAATGTCTGAAATATAAAGACAAATATCAAATCTATATTGTATTCTGCCTTTTCAAGAGAATATAGATTTTCGTCATTTTCATACCATTTAACTCAATAAACACAATACAAGATTTTTTTGTAATCTTTCAACAAATCTACTCCTATCCTAATCAATGATAGCTCAATCATTTGTCAATACAAGCTGGTGGAAAATTAATAATACCTTTTATGCGGACTGTCAGTATCACTTAGGATCTTTGTTTAAACGAAGTGTTAAGCTGAAAGAAAAATCATTTATAAGAATATATAAACACATAAGCTTGAAACATAAGTCTCATATATCCATTGATTGCATTACAATTGATCAATATTTCTGTCACTGATGGTAAACTTTTTTATAAGACTTTCTGAGCCAAAAAACAAAGTTAAAAAGTAACATAAGACCTATAGTTAAATAATGTTACTGAATGCGCTTTTTACCATGCAGAGTTCATGAGCATTTCATTCGTGTTTGATGTAAGTACCGTTTAGATCTAATAGTATACATAAAGAAAGCTTGCAGTCATATTTGTTTCATTACCCATATGTCCAACTAGGTGTTTCTATCGAAACAAGGCGTATCTTGGAGAAACCGTAGAACTTCGTACCAAGGTGGGAAACAACGGCGTTATGTGGCAAGTCTACGACGTCCTGGTATATATGCAGTTATTTATTCCGAGTCCTGAAAATATTCAGATATACACATAACACCTACATTACTCCATTACTCTTTACAAACAGTTGCTTTATGCCTTCAAGTGCGGCTGGTGGTGACCGTGTCCAATTCGGTGTGACTTTTGAAAAACATTTTGACAAACTACCTGGGCATCATGAACAAAATAGTTTCTGACCTGCATTTACTTTTCTATCTTACCTAGCCGTTGATAGATATTTGGTCTTGGTCCAAAGCATTTCCTCGTCTGGTGATAACTGATATAAAGCTTATTAAGTCATAAGGCTTACTGAAATTGAGATATTAAATCAATTGACAAGATTTTGTTCACTTCTACAGATGGTCCTATTCTAGAATATTAACGATAAGGATTGAATAAAACCAGCAGAACTAATAAACACAATTGTTGACAGCTAGAGACGATCGAGGGTCCTCTTTCTGGAAGGATGATGAGTCTAACTAGGTGCAAGCCCATGCCTGAATTGTTGCGCGGTCGTATTCTACCATCAAAAGCTAAAGAGTCACCATATGATTCATTATTGTGTCGGTGTTACATTTAATCCAACAAAATAAATATAAAAAAATATTGGTACTAGTATTTGAGCAGTGCCTTTTTGGACTTTTTGCAATTTATTATGCCCCCGAAGGGAGGCATATAGTTTTTGAACAGTCTGTCAGTCTGTCGGTCTGTCCGCAATTTTCGTGTCCGATCCATATCTTTGTCATCCATGGATGGATTTTCAAATAACTTGGCATGAATGTGTACCACAGTAAGACGACGTGTCGCGCGCAAGACCCAGGTCCACCGCCTCGGTAGCCTAGTGGTAGAGCGTCCGCTTCGAGTGCGGGAGGTCGTGGGTTCGATCCCCGGCCGCGTCATACCAAAGACGTAAAAAATGGTACTAGTAGCTTCCTCGCTTGGCGCTCAGCATTAAGAGGGTAGTGCTAGGACTGGTCAGCCCGGTGTCAGTATAATGTGACTGGGTGGGGTATCATATCACGTGTCTACGGCGTGATATTCCAGTGAGGCAGCACTATAAAGTTGGGCATTGTGCTCACTGCTACAAGTAGACACCGTCGTTTATATGACTGAAAAACTGTTGAAAAAGACGTTAAACCCGAACACACACACAGACAAGACCCAGGTCCGTAGCTCAAAGGTCAAGGTCACACTTAGACGTTAAAGGTCATTTTTCATGATAGTGCATTGATGGGCGTGTCCGGTCCATATCTTTGTCATCCATGGATGGATTTTCAAATAACTTGGCATGAATGTGTACCACAGTAAGACGACGTGTCGCGTGCAAGACCCAGGTCCGTAGCTTAAAGGTCAAGGTCACACTTAGACGTTAAAGGTCATTTTTCATGATAGTGCATTGATGGGCGTGTCCGGTCCATATTTTTGTCATTCATGCATGGATTTTAAAATTATTGGGCATGAATGTGTACCACAGTAAGACGACGTGTCGCGCGCAAGACCCAGGTCCGTAGCTCAAAGGTCAAGGTCACACTTAGACGTTAAAGGTCATATTTCATGATAGTGCATTGATGGGCGTGTCCGGTCCATATCTTTGTTATTCATGCATGGATTTTAAAATAACTACGCATGAATGTGTGGCACAGTAAGACGACGTGTCACGCGCAAGACCCAGGTCCGTAGGTCAAAGGTCCTAAACTCTAACATCGGCCATAACTATTCATTCAAAGTGCCATCAGGGGCATGTGTCATCCTATGGAGACAGCTCTTGTTTTATTTATAAAATACTATTTCTAAAGAATAATAATGTATGTTTTCTACTTGATGGTTTGTCTCGATGGTGATTCATAATATATGCTAACATTTCGTCATTTTTTCATACCTCTTACATTATATCATACAAATTATGCACTTATGAAAATAATATTATATATATATATCACATACATATATTAACTTCTAGTAAAGAAAATAATTTTTAATCTATTGTGATTTTAAAGACAATGCTCAGAACGGCGTCCTATTCTCACTGATTTAAACTATAGATTTCCAGTAAAGGCTTGCATACATTCAAACATGCACCGGCAGACCAACAAACCCGTCACAAAGTAACGACAACAGTCCAACAGGAAAAGCCAGAAATATCGCAGTTTTCATTGCAGCACACCAATTGGAATTGATGCATATGCATGTTTAGAGAGACTAACCAAGACGAAACAGGGCAAAGAGAAATTGCCAGAGGTCAGTCAACTAAAGGAATGCCATGGTGTGGTCCTGCGTAGACAGATATTTGGTTATATCAGAAATAAACCTATTGAAGATGCCTAGGCATTAATAAATGAAAAATTTAATATAAAAATATGAATGCAAACTGTTATCAAAGATAGCAAATAAAGGTAAAACATAATCCCTTTTTTCCATTGTGTTCTTGAATGTTGATGGCATAAACATAGCTATTTACCACTGATGATTTTAAAACATAAATACAAATTAGCTTTTAGTCGATATCACATATCTACCGCGTTTTTATTCTATATTTATACAGATAATAATTCGGGGGCCTCAGTGGCCGAGTGGTTAAGGTCGCTGACTTCAAATCACTTGCCCCTCATCGATGTGGGTTCGAGCCTCACTTAGGGCGTTGAATTATTCATGTGAGGAAGCCATCCAGCTGGCTTACGGAAGGTCGGTGGTTCTACCCAGGTGCCCGCTCGTGATGAAATAATGCACGGAGGGGCACCTGGGGTCTTCCTCCACCATTAAAGCTGGAAAGTCGCCATATAACCAATCATGTGCCGGTGCAACGTTAAATCCAAAAAAAAGATAATAATTCACGAAAATGTATGCCGTAAAATACATCTTTGCGGCACACTACGGATGATACTGGCGGGTGTCTGTTTGAAAAGCATGACTTAAACTAAGACGTTACATCACAGCTCAGCCCTAGTGCTTTGAGTTTACTAGCAGAAAATCATGGTTACCTCCAAGGAGGTCAAGTAGACTTGACACAGGGTTAAGGTTGGTTTCAACCACAGTCATTATTCATTAGACTAAGTGACAAGGCAGATTTTAGATCATATGGTACCTCACCCTGAGAAATGGGATGAATTTTGGAGGAGAAAGATAGTTAGAAGATGAGAAGGGGGCATGAAAAGTGCGGTGAACGGAAAAAAGCATCACAGACATACTCGACACTTTGTGTGCGCGGATGCTTGCACGGGTGTCTTCATGTTTGGGTTTAGCATCTTTTTCAACATTTTTTTCAGACTAGTGTCTACTTGTTGCAGTGAGTAGAATGACCAACTGTAGAGTACTTCCTTACCGGAATCAAATGTAAAAGCTCACTCGACAATATACATAACATTTAAACGAAATGGACAAGATAAATACAAGTTGAAAATAGGGGCGCCGCCTTGGAACGACCAGTAACATAAATGTAGGAAACTTTAAGGTTTAAACCCGTTTAGGGCATGCCAACGTTAATATTATTTTCAACGAGTAAAACAAGACAGTATAGATACAACAGTTAATTGCTTTGATAAGCTTCTATATTACTGAATAAAATAAAACATATAAAAAATATATAGAGAGAGAGACCATCCGAGGTATCAGTTCACCAATATACTCAACAAGATTTAGCTTACCAAAAGGTTCCTTCTAGCGCATATAAAATATTCTTTTAAAGGGTATTGTTTTAGGATAATGTTACAAATGTTTAATAATGCAATGAGAAAAGTATGTTCTGTCATTTTTGGTGCAAAATTTACTTTTTAAGAACCAATCTAAGTATTAACAGTTTTATCATATATTAACCCAAAGTTGTTTTATTATAATATATAAGCAAGTGCAGTACATATTATGCTATTTGGAAGCATTTGTCTTGCAGACTCTGTATTTCACTTCCGGATATTTTCATCACGCGACTACGTACACCAGCGAGTACCCGCACACTTGACACAAAGACATTTCATACATGCATTTGCGATTCGAAAAACAAATCAGGAACAGTAAAAAAAGGTAAGCAAAAGAAAGCAATTGCAAATCTGGAACGTTAGAAGCTAAAAAATGTGAGCAGGGACAATTTCATTTCGTAATTTTTTTTTGGCGGGAGTCTATGTTTAGATGATGCAAATTCATTTCATTAATCTCGATTCTTTACTATGATATATTCAATCGAGGAGTTACATGATTTAAACTTTATTATTGTGCCTTATTTTTCTGTTATTTTACGTAGTTGTATTGCACGAAAGACTGAAATAAAGATTGATTATGCGTAAACACATATAAGCTAGAGGCTATTTGTAATGAATATGCATTAGTCCAAGATGGCGGCGCACTACGGGAAATCGGATTCCTTTGACGATACCCTTGTATCCATTACATGCTCAGTCAAGTGTGACATGTTCAGCATAAGTGTTCCTTCCCTTGAGAAGGAACAATAACTTGTCCGAAGTCAGAGCACCAAAAGCAAAACTTTTGAGGGGCACGACTAGGCAAGTTGCAAGACAAAAACAACTCCCTTCCTCCGTTTTTAGGATAGGAGATAAAAGTGTCTCACACTTGAGCAGTCATAGCACCATCACATATGAAAGCGTAGTGACGCACTGTGTAAGGGTCAATCACAAGAAGTCAAAGCCATATGTTTATATTATATTTAAAAGTTTTCTATCAAACAATATCTAAGTAACATTGTTTTATTTCATTGTTTTATTGCAGAGCAATAATATTTCATAACTTCAAAATGTTTCAGCTTCAGATGTGAGTTACAAAACTATTTCCGAATTGCACATCTTGAGACCAAAGTGCTTACTGCATTTGAAAATATAGGGATGTATCACTTGCAAATAATTAAAATTTTCTACCTGCTTTAGTGTGAGTTTGATATCAAAATTTCAAATATTTAGTTTTTCCTAGATATGAAATAAAGAAATATGATTTATTGTCAATAAGCCATGATAAACATTGTTCAAGAAAATTATTGCAACTGCCTTGGGTCACACTGCATTCAAGCCGGCGGTCTAATTAATATGCATTGGTGACAATAAACTTGCAAGTAAGAGGCCTTAAGTAGGAGTTTATCCATTGAAGAGCTGTTTCTCAGACACCATACTGTACCTTAAGGTAGGCAAAGTTAAATGCCGCACTTCAGTCAATGCAATAAGGGTTGTGACTTCCTGTTCATACCACTGAATAGATCATTAACCAGCCGAAGCAGCGCAAAATAACAGGAGTGATATTTCCTATATGCAGACTGGTTCTTAGGCAAAAGATTGTTTTGTTTAAATCTGTAAAGAAAAGCTTTCTTAATTAAGTTTTGACAGAAATGATAAGTTACCCACAGGACGGTAGTTGAAAGGTTCTAGTTGAGACCTGGTTATTAGCAAAGGTCTAACAACAGCTTTTTTGTATTTCACAGGGAAAACACCTTTTTTTCAATGAAAGTTCGTTTACATGTTATTTCAGAATACGTGTTGGCAAAATATCTAGCTCCAAAGACGTAGAAGTCATATTCACTGATGTGTTTTTTCAGTTCATCCTAAGCCACTTCAGCAAATTTGTATAAATTCTGTACATTCCTTACTTGAAGTTCAAAGTTTTGGTATTCACTGAGGCATTGACGTATGTTTGAGATATTTGCCATGAAAAAGTCAGTAAATTTTTCGGCCATTAAATTTTAAGACTCTCCTTGAGGCAATGGGTTTTCAGATTTGGTACTAGTTAGTTCAGATATTAATCTATACAGACTCTTGGAATCACCTTTAGTGTTCTCTATCTTTTCACTGAAAGTGTTTCCCTTTTGACGTTTTTTTTTCAAAATTGTATTCGTTTCGTACTGCTGTCTATGACTCACCCAAACAGATCTGTTGTACCGTACCCTACCCCCCACCCCCCTCCATGTACTCTCAGACTTCCTAACGTGTTGTTAGCTGTTGCAATTTTCTGATTTCAAGGAGCGTGCTTATTCATGATATCATTTATTTTTTATTCAAACTCATTCACAAACACATTCACAAAGTTGTTGATATTCCGTAATCACTGTTTATTGCACTAAGGTCACTGGAGTATTCTGATTCGTTCAGATTTTTGAAGTTTCTAAATGATACGCTCCTACTAGTTATAGTCTTTGTTAACATCTAGGAGAACCTTAACAACACAGTGATCAGATGGTCCTCTTGTTTGATTTAACGTCGCACCGACACATGATAGGTCATACGGCGACTTTCCAGCTTTTAATGGTGAAGGAAGACCCCAGGTGCCCCTCCGTGCATTATTTCATCACGAGCGGGCACCTGGGTAGAACCACCGACCTTCCGTAAGCCAGCTGGATGGCTTCCTCACATGAAGAATTCAACGCCCCGAGTGAGGCTCGAACCCACATCGATGAGGGGCAAGTGATCTGACGTCAGCGACCTTAACCACTCGGCCACGGAGGCCCCTTAAAAATGGTCCAGACGCATATTTCGCTACATGAACACCATTAAGTAACTAAGTGATGACTAGATTCAAGCTATGTCTTCCTGAATGAGTATTGAAATCAACATGTTGTTCCAGACACATTGCTACTAGGGAGTCTTTGAAGTTAGTGATAACACTGTTGTCACTGTTAATATGCAAATTGGAATCAACCATTATAAGTAAATTTTCATAATGAAGTGAAATGTTTTCGGTAAATTCAAAGAATTCAATAACGAACTAGTTTCCAGTCTATAGAACCAGGGGTCTATACACGCCCACTACGTGTATGGTCATATTTTTTTAAAAAAAAAACGAGTTTCAGAATACCATATTCAAAGCTTCGAACAGTACCATGACTTAAGCTTCGCATATTGATCATGTTTCTACAAGTGATTGCAACATCTCTACTTTTTTGTATTAGTAACACTTAAGTTTTAGTAACGCTAAATTAATATTCATTTTGGTTCAAGCCAGAAGTTTCAAACTAATATTGTTTCTCGCCCGAGTACCAACTTTCAGTCAAAAGAGCGAAATCTATTTCTTCTTATTCCTGGGGTATTGGCCACAAAATCATCTTTGTTCACAGCAGATCTACAGTTCAGAGTAATGCAGGATGTACACTTATATTTTCCAGTCTTCTGGACTGTTCCAATATTTACTCTATTGGACTGACGAAGTTAATCAATCTTCTCTGCCAAATTCCTCTTGCATAACATGTCATGTACATGTTCAGTGACTCTTACGTTAACACAACCAAACTGGCTTATCCTTTACTATGAGCTAGTAATTCATATGATCAATTATACTACTTCATTTTTAACGATTATTGTGAAATCATTAAAATTTTATTGTAAATAAATGTCCTCAAAAGATTAGAGAATAGATTAAATAAAGCACCAGATATCTGTTTATTAGACATGTCGACTTCTCCAAGAAGAAGATGCTACAGACGGAAATTAGGAGATACAGTCTGCAAAAATCAGTTATAAGACTGTTTAGGTAAATGGAGCTGTATAAAAAGTCATGTGCAAAAGTATAATAATAATTCAGACAGTTAAAACATCAGTTCTTACAAGTATCTCTCTCTATCTTCGTAAAACATTATTACCATAGATAATAGGTAATGATAGATTTCTCGGGAGCACAGAGAACCACAAACACAGCATCAGAGCCTAGACCCACAACAACAAAAAGAGAAGATAAAAAGAAATAAAAGAGACACAACATATATATGTACCTTAATTGCTATATGTCAAATGCGAATGGGTTTTTTAATTTATTGTTGAGTTGTTTGTAGAAATCTGTATGGGGATCATACAAATCTTCATATAAATGTCTACTTGTAACTCAGGAATCAGAAATAAGGCCAAATAAGGATATTTGTGTACATTTATTTGATTTTCGTTATTGGTACCCATCTCTTTATCAACCTTTTGTTATTTTCTAGCAGTAAACAACCTTTCTAACAAAACGGTGAAAATTACAAGTGTGAATGGGTAGTAAATTCGACAGCATTAGAAATTATAAATGGTGCGCCAAAACGTATACCGCGCCATATCTAATGTCATGAGGAAACTGTTGGTCAGGAGTTATATAACCTATTAAATACATCAAAACATTAATATTGTACACTATCTAGTTTTATAGCATACACTCAATCTACATAAAGATATTTCGACAGGTGATGTTTATTTGCTCATTTCGTGTATGTTGATGACTTTGTGAGATCTTCAAGTATCAACATAGACCGGGTGGTATGGAGAGGTAGTAGATATAACATTTGTCGTGGGCTCAGCTAATGTAATTTTCATCTATACCAGGTGTGGACTTTCGTCGACTTTCCACTGTAAATAGGAAACTTTACCTTTTTAAATGCTGGACATGTTAACAATACTTCATTGTGAGCAAATCTGTAAGACTCATTCTTGTTAACAATTTTGGACATCCACCATACACTTTAGTTTTGTAATGATACGTTCTTTGAACATGGATATACTTATTGGATTCTTATCTTTGCTTCTTTTAAAGCGAGTTTAAGATATAAAAAAAACGCTATTTTCTATTCATTTTGATGCTGCTGTAATAAGCCAATTTTTAAAATGATTTGAAAGTTTCTTTGAGCGGTGAAAACTTTTCGTCAGCAATATAAAGATAATAATGTTGTCATTGCCGGCCTTTGTTTTATCTATCCAAGTTATTTTAATATTGCCATATATACTGTGACTTTTTTCTACTTTTTTGCACTTTGATCTCAAAACTAACCAGTCTTTAAATTTCAACCTCCCTTTCTGTATTTACAATAAGTGAGCAACTATAATGATTTTCATGTTTCATGAATAAGCATCCCTGAGTGTTTAACTAGCCTCCTTAGAGCTACAGCATTTTGAAGGAAACATTTCTCTTAATGGCAATATCTCAAATGTGTATATACACATGTCACATTTAAAATTGTAACATTTAAACATAAAGTTTATGAAGAATTAGGAAAATTGAAAAAAAGGAATAGGAACATGCTATCAATATGAATATATAAATCATAGCATTACATACTTACTTAGATTAATCTCAAACTGAAAAATTAAGTGCTATTTCGAGTTTTACATCACTTGTTATTCAAAGAATACAACGACATATATTATTTGAAAATAAGGATTTATAAAAATCGAAATTGAAGATAAAATCTTAAAATGCATTTTCCTGATTTGGTAATAATGTGACGCCGGATATGGAACTATATTCTCTCACTGCTATCTTAAATGTTACTCTGCTGACATGAAATTGAATGTGTACATACGTTTATTGCTGCTAAAACTGTTTGTGTCAGTCAGCTTTTTATTCAGAATAAAGTCAAACTGACTTAAAATGCAATCAAAAATGAATATTATGGTGCTTTTTATTCGTACCCATTTGTTTACGAACCTTTCATTACTTGCTAGCGGTAAACAACACTTCTAACAAACGGAGAAGATTGCATGTCTGAATGGGCAGTAAATTTGACAGCACAAACAATTGTCAATGGTGCGCCAAAACATATGCCGCGCCATATCTGATATCAGTGGTTGCTCAGAATTTGTATAACTTAAATACATTAGGGTTTAAATGTAATACACTATCTTGATTTTTAACTCTTGAAAAACGTAATTTCACAGTCTGTGCTATTCTAGCAAGCAACTTATTCAATATGGAAATACCGGAAAAAGGTGAAGGACTTTAATCCATAACGTTTGACGTTTGGATCAGCAAAAGCCCTTTTGTGACTTAACCTTGACCTATATGAATGCACAGTGTCCTTGGGGATAAAATGATCTCCCATTTAGTCCGGAGCTATGCCATTTTTATCTAAAACAACATAACACAGAATAATCTGGTCAGACGTTTGTTGACAGGTGACCAGTTGAGAGATTTATAGTGTTCTGGGGAAATGTGCGACCTAGCATTAAGGTCGTCACTGTTGCTTGTGTTTAACCAAAGCTGACATATTGTTGACATAAATTAAAAATAAATGAGGGCCTAGTATGGACCCTTGTGGAACTCCACATGGAACGGGAACAGAAGTAGAATGTGTACCAAAAACATACACCAGTTGTTGTCTAACTGAAAGATATGAATGAAACCATCTTAAAATGTCATCGAAAGGTCCTGCTGAACGAAGCTTCAGAAGAAGAATCGAGTTGTCGACTGTGTCAAAAGTCTTTTGAAATTTATACAATAACTTGTTTAACTTGAAGTATGATTCACCTTGGTCATATACAACCCTTTCATAAATCTTGGATAAAATACTCAGAATTGAAACCGGGCGATAGTTACCTACAGAAGTTTTGTCATTCTTCTTAAAAATAGGAACAACCCTGACTGATTTTAGATCATCTCGTACCACATCTTGAATGAGGGACAAATTTATGACATGAGCAAGAGGTTAAGCAATAATGAAAGCTCTATCTTTTACAAAACGGGAAGGCATATCATCTAAACATGTAGTTTTGTTAGTACCTAGCTGAGTTAAGTATTTCAATACCTGATTTTCAGGATCTAATGAAAAAAGAGTATTTGAAAACACATCTAAATTGGAATAAAATTTTGTCACAAATGGTTTTCAAAACTTATTGACACTAGCCAACAATTGTTCAACAAGCTTTGAGGCTACTGAAGTATAAAATGTATTATCAGCAATAGTTTCCTTATCAAATCAAATATTACCATCAATATTGAGACATATTTTGGAACTAGAAGAAGATAACCCTTTTTTAGAAGGTAAGCCAAGAACTCGCTTAACTGGTGCAATACTGTCAACAACTGACATGTTTTGATCACTGAAACTGGTTTCTAAAACTTCAGATTGTTCGGGTCTTACACTAATATCAAATCTATCGTAGTAGATGGATGTTGTACTACACGTTCTTGTAAAATCATTTATCAATTGCGTAAAATTAAACATATTAATTCAATAACTAAAAGCTGAAAATAGAGAGCATGATTTCGATGTTTTAGAGACATCAGTATTACACTCTATCTCCTAATAAAAATGTTTCATACTAAAAAATTACTAGTTGATGAACACACACTGTCTAAAATAATATAAAAGTTTGTTCCATGCGGTGGTCTATAAATAACTCCACATAGAATAGGTTTGGATTTTGGCAATACAATTTCCAGTCATGTTGCTTCAAGATCTTCATGGTCTAAATCGCTGCGACTATTAAAAGCAAAATCTTTGCGTATGTAGACAATTTCTCCACCGCCATGTCGGTTGAACTAGGTAAGTATGGATAAAACTTTCTACATCCGGGACCGTGTCGTCCAGCCAACGTTCTGAGATACATATGCACGCAGCTTTTGTTTGGCTTGAAATAATCCGAATTTCATCCAATTTGGGAAGATGGCTTCAGCATTAATATGAATGAAATGAAAGCCATGTTTGGTAAATGCCTTGTAATTGTCAAACATATCACTATTATCTGCAGGTCCTGGGCAAGGATGAACATCGCCACATAAGAGTAAACAAATGGATAAGGAGCTATCATGTCTCTTTATGGAATATCACGACTGAGTGTTCTTCTTCGTGTGATTGACCTAAAAACTGGTAAAATTATGATAATATATAAGTTGACAATATAAAACTGGCGATATTTCAACAAAGTCCGAATTCAATGTGACGTCCGTATATTGGTACACTTCATATCTAAATGAATTGTCTTCTTTGGAGAAGCGTAATAGGTAAATTGTTCATATTGAAAACGTCTTTAGCATATCCATTTAATACATGTATGTTTCATCTGAAGTGGGAAAACTTTCTTCTTGATAGAAAAATGATTGTTTTAAAAATGTAAACAAATGCCTCTCTAGGTTACACATCACCAATATAATATGCCAACATATACACTTAGGAATATTTTAAGACAGAGTAATATAAAACGGCGCATCCTTCGACAGTAAAATTAAGATTTAGAGGGAATTTCTAAGTATTTATAAGAAATTTGTATCACATTTTACATGTAAAATTTAGTTACTGACAAATTAGGAATATTAAAATTTCTAAGCTTTTGGTGTATTTTGATGTTTTATGAGATATTCATTTCAATCAACCTAGACTGGATTGTTGGTGAGGGGGTAAATATAACATCTGCCGTCGGCTAGGATCGAAAATCATTTCATCCATTTCAGGTCTGGAATTCAGTCTACTGTCCGTGTTAAATAAGAATCTTTACCTTTATCTAAATGCTTGAAATGTTAAAATATCTTCATCATGCGCAAATCTGTAAGTCTCTTTTTTGTACCCCCCGACAACAAAGTTGTAAGGGGTGGTAGACTGGTTTCAGGTTGTCTGTCTGTCCGTCCGTCTGTCTGTCCGTAGACACAATCTTGTGCGCACCATCTCTCCTCATCCCCTTGACACAATTTAATGAAACTTCACACAAGTGATCAGTAACAACAGCAGTTGTGCATGGGGCATGTTAGGTTCTTTCAGAAAAAAATTTTGCAGAGTTACGGGACTTTGTTTTTTGTAACTATACTATATACATAGACACAATCTTGTGCGCACCATCTCTCCTCATCCCCTTGACACAATTTAATGAAACGTCTCACAAGTGATCAGTAACAACAGCAGTTGTGCATGGGGCATGTTAGGTTCTTTCAGATAAAAAAATTGCCGAGTTACGGGACTTTGTTTTTTGTTACTATTCTATATACATAGACACAATCTTGTGCGCACCATCTCTCCTCATCCCCTTGACACAATTTAATGAAACTTCACACAAGTGATCAGTAACAACAGTAGTTGTGCATGGGGTATGTTAGGTTCTTTCAGACAATTTTTTTGCAGAGTTACGGGACTTTGTTTTTTGTTACTATACTATATACATAGACACAATCTTGTGCGCTCCATCTCTCCTCATCCCCTTGACACAATATAATGAAACTTCACACAAGTGATCAGTAACAACAGTACTTGTGCATGGGGCATGTTAGGTTGTTTCAACGACAAAAATTGCAGAGTTACGGGACTTTGTTTCTTGTTCACATACTATGTACATACAGTCTGCATATGCAATCTTGTGCGCGCCTAATCTTCCGAACCCTTGCACACAATTTAATGAAACTTCACACAAGTGATCAGTATCAACCTTATTTGTGCATGGTGCATATTACGTTCTTTTAGATAAATATTCTGCATAGTTATGGGACTTTGTTTTTTGTTACTATACTGTATACATACAGTCTATATACATACAGTCCACATAATTATGCAATCTTGTGTGCGTCAAATTGCAATGTACTGTGTCAGTGCATGTGGGGGGTACATTCATCACCTTTAGTGATAGCTCTAGTTTTGTTGGGTTTAACGTCGCACCGACACAGTTATAGGTCATATGGCAACTTTCCAGCTTTGATGGTGGAGGAAGACCCCAGGTGCCCCTCCGTGCATTATTTCATCACGAGCGGGTACCTTGGTAGAACCACTGACCTTCCTCTAGCCAGCTGGATGGCTTCCCCAAATGAAGAATTCAAAGCCACGGGTGAGGCTCGAACCCACATCAAGGAGGGGCAAGTGATTTGAAGTCAGCAACCTTAACCACTCGGCCACGGAGGCTCCTCTCTTTTTACTTTTCAATTTTGGAATATCCACCATACACTTCAGTTTTGTAATGGTGCGTTCTTTAAATATGGATATCCTTATTGGATCCTTATCCTTGTGGCTAATATACCGAGTTAAGATCAAACATTTTGTTCACAAACCGCTATTGTCTACTTATTTTAATGCTGCTGAATTAAACTAGTTTTAAAAGTGATTTGAAAATGTCTTTGAGCGGTGAAAACTGTCCGTCAACAACAAAGAGATTCGTGTTATCATTCTAAGTCTTTGTTTGTTGTATCCAAGTTGTTTTAATAGAGAGTTTGAGATTTCAACCTTCGCCTTCCCCTTCAACGTCTCTTGCGAAGTTAACGTATGAAGTTGGAGTTCGATTAAAATTCCTTGAGATTTCAAACTTTAGAATGAACCTTACTTGTCTTAATCCGCCCATTCAATCTATCTTAAGTGCAGGACTTTTACAAGAGGTTGTAAAAATGAAAATTGAATAAAAACATTTCAATTAACATAATCATCGCATGGATATTAGTGCGATTTAAAAAAAAATCATTTTATATAAAATGATGTCATTATACAATGCACGATTATAAATGATACATGAGAGGAAATAAAAATGATAATCATATCAACGTATTCTATTGTTGATGGTTTTCTTGAAAGATATTACAGTTAATATTTTTTAAACAAAAATATGAGACACCAACTACTACAAATGCATTTCTCGATATACTTTGAAGTTAAGTTGAATATATGAGATAAAGCAAACATAAAAGGCTGTTGACTAGTATTTCATAGTTTTTCTTAAAGTTTTTTTTTACTTTGAATTGGTACTTTGTACATCGAATTCCTTAAAAGACGCGTTTTACTTGTAGACTGTACCTGTTGAAAATCTAACCTTTTAAAATATTTGTTGATAATATGAGCCAATATACACACTTTATGAATACATTTAACAAGCGATTTGAAACAAATGTAAGATGCTCTCGTGATATCATACGTTTCGGCATCATGACACTCAGTTTGACTCTGTATATTGCCAAACTCACAGACAGCTCAATATAATCGTGCCAAGTCACCATGTGTCTAGCGAAACAGTCAAGAACTGCTACGTGGAGACGAAAATTGTCGCACAAAAAACATGTGGGCATATACACGTATTTGTTTGAATATACTATTTCATAAGTAAAGCCTGTGCAGCAGATCAAGGAATTTTGATTAGAGGAACACCAACTTTAAAGAGGGGTCACCCATTCATGGGGGTGGGGGGGGTAGTCACACCGAGTTTCAAGACCGATTTTCTTTGTAAAATGTAAGAATCAAAGAGGGATTGACCCACAATGCCCCTCTGCCAGGCTCTGGGTCCGTGCATGTAAAGAATGGAGTTATCCCATACGGCTAACAGGAAACTTCTCGCATCATGATATCATAGATCTGAAATTGTCTGATACTTCAGAAAAAAATTTCCGTCTTACTAGTACCATTTTATGTTTATAATTAAAACGCAAAAAATAAGAGGGGGTCTAAAATTGACCCTTGTGGCACCCAACATGTGACAGCAGCCTGACTAGAGTCTGTTCCACATACATCATCTGATTGTTGTAACTATATCAGAAAGGTAAGACAGAAACCAGCTTTGAGCAAGTTAATTGAGGCCAAGTGCCTTAAGTTTCATAAAAAGAATACTATGGTTGACTGTGTCAAAGGCCTTCTGAAGATTCAATAAAATTATCCCTACCATATTTTCTTTGTCCATTTGAAATTTAACAAAATCTGATAAATGAATAAGACAGGAACCTGTATTCGAACCTCTCCTAAAACCAAACTGAAAACTGTTACAGTTTAAAGCTTTCTTATCATATAAATAATTATTCAAATATGACCCTTTCAAATATCTTTGAGATGATACACAAAATACTGACAGGTCTGTAATTTCAAACTTCAATGTTATCATTTCCTTGTGGAGAAAAATGACCATTGCAGTTTTAAGATTACCTTGCACCAAACCTTGGATGATAGACAAATTTACTATATGGGTTAGAAGGCAAGCTGTAATAGATGCACTCTTTAATAAACATACTTGGAATGCCATCCAAACCGGTATCCTTATTACCAATTAATTTATTTAGATGTTTTAGAATAATATTTTCTGAAACAATATTGAATGAAAAGGAATCTTGGAAAATACCTTTAGCACTATAAAAAGACTCAACACATTCTTTCCAAATATTAAGGTAGAACTTGGAATTTTTTCAACAAGTTTGGATGCCACAGTTGTATTTCTCAGCTACTGTTTAAATATAAAACAAATTTCATCATCTATTTTCAAACTAATATTACTACTAGATGACTAGTAATCGGTCTACATTATAACTTTCATTTCTTTATTTAAAATAAATGAGCAACCATAATCATTTTCTTGTTTCATGAATAAGCATATTTTTGAAGGAAACATTTCCCTTAATTGCTATACCTCAAATGTGTAAAGGTTTTCATGTAATTATTAATGTTAAAGGAAAGATTCTACACTGCCTTTACATAATGAAAAGCATTAAGTGTTAAGTTGTTCGTGGAAATATGCAAGTGGCTCTTCACTTAAAGGCCTACCTGATTTTCCAGGTATGAGTTTTGACGCACATAACTGTTGAACTGATCAGGACATTGTATGGTCAAACAATACTTTTAAAACTTTTACTTCAGATAGCTAACTGCATCCTAGGATAACGTTTCGTGTGAACAATAAGAAATTATTTGTATGAACACTTATATATTTCTTGCTTCAATACATAGACGCCACTTAAGAATATTTCAAGACAGAGTTATATGAAATGGCGCATCATCCAAATGTGAAATTGAAATTTAGAGGAAATTTCATATCATTTTAGAAGAAATTCATATCACATTTTACAACTGTAATATTTAGACAGAAAGTTTCTGCTAAATTAGGAAAATTAAAATGAAAAGATAACACATGTTATTTTAGGAAAACAATTACATGAATAATTTAAAACTTCTGAAACATTAAAATCTTATAGTAGTACAGCCTAGCACACAAACTTATTTTTCTGATCTGTTTATAAGGAGATGCTGTATATGGAACTAAATTTCTCACTGTGACATCTTAAATGCCTCTCCATATGTGTATACATCTATATATCCGTGCTACAATTGGTTGTGTTGGTCAGCCTTTATACAATGACGGAATAAAGACACACTGGCTCAAAACGAAATCTGAAAAAAATGTTAATTTAGTGTACTTATGCACAGTCATTAAATTTTCATTATTAGTACCCATGTCTTTATCAACCTTTCGTTACTTTTTAGCAGTAAACAACAACTCTTCTAGGAAACGGTGAAGATTGCAGACCTGAATGTGCAGTAAATTTAACAGCATTAGCAATCATAAATAGTGCGCCAAAACATATATACTGCGTCATATCTCATGTCAGGAGGATACTGTTAGTCAGATTTGATATAATTTAAATAATTAAAATTTCAATGTTTTACACTATCTAATTTTCATTACATCAACTCAATATACATATACAAAAATATAATTCGACATTTGATGCTCACTTGCTCTTTAGTGTATTTTGATGTTTTATGAGGTCTTTATTCAAGTGCCAACCTAGACTTAATTGTGTAGGAGGTGGTGTATATAGCATTCAAATCTGCTGTGGGCTTGGCTCAAAATAGATTTTTTATCCATTCAAGGTGTGGACTTTCGTCTACTGTCCATATAAGATAAGGATATATAACTTTTTTAAATACCTGACATGTAAACAAAATTCTTCATCATGAGTAAATCTGTAAGTCTCATTCTTCTTTTCAGTTTTGGAATATGACTTTTTCTATTTTATTTAATTTGATTTAAAAGTAATCAGTCTGCATATTACCTGCCCTAACTATATTTATAAAAAATGAGCAATTATATTTATTATCATGTTTCATGAATAAGTATCCCTGAGTGTTTTCCTATCCTCCTTAGACATGATCTGAAACACTTCCCTTAGTTGAAAAAAATATTTCAAATGTGTGAGGTTTTTCGTGTAATTATTGCTGTTAAATGAAAGCTTTTGAACTGCCTTTACACAATAAAATGCACTGAATGTTAAGTTGTTTGTGGAAATGTGTAAGTGGCTCATACAAAACATCATGGAAATTTCTTCCTATATCTTAAGGTATGGGTTTTGACGCACGTAAATCTTGAACTGATAAGAACATTATTTAACCAATCAAGATTTTGAAACCTTTTACATCAGACAACTTATTGAGTCCTGAGTTATGTTTCAAGTAAGAAAATATCAAACTATTTGCATGAAAACTTGAATATGTCTTCCTTTAATAAATGGATCCCCTTTAAAAGTATTTTATACAGTTAAATTGAAAAGAAATTAGAAATAATGCCAAATTATTTAGCTTACGCACATTTATTAGATTTATTTTACTCGTTCCCAATTGTTTACCAAAGTTTCAATATTTTCTTCACTAAACAACATTTCTAACAAACTGTGAAGACTGCAGGTATACATGGGCCGTACAGTTGTCTGAATGGTGCGCCAAAACATGTACCGCTCCATATCTGAAATGTCACTATGTTAGGACTTTCTACGAATTAAAATAATTTTATACATTAAAACTTTAATGTAATACACTATCTTGTTTTCATTACATCAACTCAATATACACGTACAAAATCATATTTCGACATTTGATACTCACTTGCTCTTTAGTGTATTTTGCTGATCTGGTTATAAGGAGATGCCGTATACAGAACTCAATATCTCACTATGGCATCTTAAATGCCTCTATATAAAATATATGACATGAAATTGTATATGTGCATACATCTTTTCCTGCTAAAATTATCTGTGCTTTTTAAAATGACAGAATAAACACACTGGCTCAAACAGAAATCAGAAATCATGCTAAATTAGTGTGCTTATGCACATTTATTAGATTTTCATTATTCGTTCCCATGTGTTTACCAACATTTTGTCATTTTTAGCAGTAAACATCAACACTTGTTAGAAACGGTAAGACTGAAGGCCTGAATTTGCAGTAAATTTGACAGCATTAGCAGTCATAAATAGTGCGCCAAAACGTATGCCGCGTCATATCTGATGTCAGGAGGATACTGTTGGTGAGATTTCATATAATTAAAATACATTAAAACTTTAATGTAATACACTATCTAATTTCCATTAAATAAACTCAGTATACATATAAAAAAAACATTTCGACATTAGATGCTCACTTGCTCTTTAGTGTATTTTGATGTTTTATGTGTTCTTCAGTGTCAACCTAGACTGAATTGTGGGGGAGGGGATATTTATAACATCTGTAGTGGTCTCGGCTCGAAATAGATTTTTTCATCCATTCCAGGCGTGGACTTTCGTCTACTGTCCACATTAAATAAGACTCTTTACCTTTTTTAATGCTTCACATGTTAACAATTCTTCATCATGAGCAAATATGTAAGTGTAATTCTTGTTTTAAAGTTGGATTATCCCCCAACACTTCAGTTCTGTAACGATGCGTTCCTTCAAAATGGATATACTTCACTGTTTAAAATACTGATCCAACGAAGCCTGGCGTTTAGAATGTGTTGATATTTCCTAGAACAGCTTTAAAGCCCTCTGGCGTAGGCTGATTTAAGGCACATTGGGTGTTGGCGGTTCCAAAGGACAACAGTGACCGGGAAGAAGATGTGTTGGTAGACGGATTTGCTAAAGGAGATTTGGTTGTACTGTTAGTAATAAATTCTCGCTGATCTTCATTCCCGCAGAGAAGGATCAAGAATAATGTCAACAAAAGTTTGCCTAACATTGCACAACATGGTTACTCTGGGCATGTTGCGTATATGCTGAAGTGTGTCCCACTGGAGTTCATGGAGTATATTCGATTCTGAATTTGTTCGTTGATAGTCGTTTTTGACGAACCCAGCAGCTGTTTGATGAATCATCTCCAGTTGGCTGATATGGCTGTCAGCGTAGGTGAAACACACAGTGGAAGCATATTCCACCGTGAGACAAAGTATGTCTTCTGGGCTGTTGCTTTGGCACTTGATGGACTTGAGCGAAAATTCCTGCGGATTAATGCCATGATGGAGTTGGCCTTTTGGTGATGTTATAAATACGTGCTTTCCAGGAGAGATCGGGTGCGATAGTGACTCCGAGATATTTAGCGCCTTCTGTATGTTTCAGCCGGGTTCCATAGATGTTGTATGTGAAGTCAATTTCATTTCGTTTGTTTTATTTTGTGAATAAGGATTAAATGACATGAAACTCGCCCGTTCCAAATCTTGGAAAAAATCAAGATCAAAGATGGCGTTAAAGATGTCGAGCATTTTCCCGTTTCTAATTTGTCTGTACATAACACAGTCATCAGCACAATCTGACTCTTGAAAGCAAATCGTTGATGTACGCAAGGAAGAGAAGAGGGCCAAGAACACTGCCCTTTGGGAAACCAGATGAGACAGAAGAGACTTCTGAACTAGCACTATGAATGACTACTTGTTGTGTCCGATCCAGGAATAAATGCTGCCCCTTACTCCGTAGTGATCTACCTTCTATAGGTGGCGGTCATGGCTAAACTTATCAAATGCCTTACTAAAATCTAGAAGAACAGCATCTATTTGCTGGTTTCTGTTGATGCTATCAGCCATATCATTGATAGTGAAAATAAGTTTGGTATCACAGAAACGCTTTTTTCGAAGCCATAGTTTGTTGTTGGAATCAAAGTGAGAAATGATGCGGAGGAAGATGATGTGTTCTAGGAGCTTACAGATTACAGAGGTCAAGGATCCTTATCCTTGTTTCCAATAAAGCTAGTTAAAGTCAAACATTTTGTTCTCAAAACGCATTTGTCTACTTATTGAGATTCTGCTGTAATAAACAAGTCTTTAGAATGATTTGAAATATTCGTTGAAAGGTGAAAACTTTCCGTAAACAATATAAAGAGATTCGTGTTATCATTACCAGTCTTTGTTTCTTGTATGCCACATACTTTCACGTTTTCCTATATTCTGCTATTTTATCTCAAAAGTAATAGGTCTGCATTATAATTTTCATTTCTTTTTTTTTTTTTTCAAAAAATTGAGCAACCATAATTATTTTCTTGTTTCATGAATAAGCATCAATTAAATTCATCCTAACTAACCTCCTTGACATGAGCTACAGAATTTTATAGGAAACATATCCCTTAACAGCAATACCTCAAAAGTGTAAAGGTTTTCATGGAATTATTAATGTTAAATGAAAGATTCTGCACTGCCTTTACATAATAAAATGCATTGAATGTTAAGTTGTTTGTGGAAATATGTAAATGGCTCTTCATTTAAAGGCCTACATGATTCTACAGGTATGAGTTTTGACGCACATAATTGTTGAACTGGTCAGACCATTGTAAGTCAAACATTACTTTTAAAACATTTACTTCAGATAACTAACTGAATCCTAGGGTTACGTTTCGTGTACGTGTTGTATGAAAACTGGTATATTTCTTGCTTCAATACATAATTGGCACATAATTCAAAAATGAAATTGAAATTTAGAGAAAATGTATTTAGAAGATATTCATATCACATTTTACAACTGTAACATTTAGACAGGAAGTTTCTCCTGAATTAGGAAAAATAAAATGAAAAGATAACGGAAATGGTATTAATATGAATATATTGAATATATAGATTATATCATTATATGTTCACTGAAATTAATTTTAATGTTTGACATCACATGTTATTTGAGGAAAACAATTGCATCAGTAATTTGAAACTTCTCAAATATTCATTTGAAAAATGAAGATAAAATGTTACAGTAGTACACCCAAGCACACAAAGTTTTTTTGCTGATCTGGTTATAAGGAGATGCCGTATACGGAACTAAATTTCTCTCTGTGACATCTTAAATGCCTCTCTCTGCTAAAATTGTTTGTGTTAGTAAGCGTTTTTAAAATGACAGAATAAAGACACACTGGCTCAAAAAGGAATCAGAAATAATGCTAAATTAGTGTACTTATCCTCATTTATTAGATTTTCATTATTCGTACCCATGTGTTTACTAACCTTTCATAATTTTCTAGCAGTAAACAACAACACTTCTAAAAAACGGTGAAGAATGCAGGCCTGAATGTGCAGTAAATTTGACAGCATTAGCAATCATAAATAGTGCGCCAAAAACTTATACCGCGTCATATCTCATGTCAGGAGAATACTGTTGGTCAGATTTTATATAATTAAAATACATTTAAATTTTAATAAATACATTATCTAATTTTCATTACATCAACTCAATATTCATATACAAAATCATATTTCGACTTTTGATGCTAACTTGCTCTTTAGTGTATTTTGATGTTTTATGAGATCCTAATTTAAGTGTCAACCTAGACAACATTGTGGGAGAGGGGGTATGGGCTTGGCTCAAAAAGGATGTTTCATCCATTCCAGGTGTGGACTTTCGTCTACTGTCTACACTAAATAAGATTATATACCTTTTTGATTGCTTGACATGTAAACAAAATTCTTCATCATGAGCAAATCTGTAAGTCACATTCTTCTTTTCAATTTTGGAATATGACTTTTTCTATTTTCTTTAATTTGATCTAAAAGTAATCAGTCTGCATTTTAACTGTCCATTCTATAAGTATAAAAACATGAGCAATTATAATGATTTGCTTCTATATCTGTAGGTATGAGTTTTGACGCACGTAAATGTTAAACTGATAAGAACATTATCTAACCGATCAAGATTTTGAACACTTTTACATCAGACAACTTACTGATTCCTGAGTTATGCTTCATGCAAGAAAATAAGAAATTATTTGCTTGAAAACTTGTATATTTCTTGCTTCAATGAATGGATTTTATTTAAAGGTATTTTATCACAGAGTAATATGAAATTGCGCACCCTCCAACAGTTAAATTGAAAAGAAATCAGAAATAATGCCAAATTATTTAACTTACGCACATTTATTAGATTTCCATTACTCGTACCCAATTGTTTACAACCTTTTATTATTTTCTTACGGTACACAACACTTCTAACAAACTGTGAAGACTGCAGGTATGAATGGGCCGTACAGTTGACTGAATGGTGCACCAAAACATGTACCGCGCCATATCTGAAATGTCACTGATGTTAGGACATGCACCGAATTTATATATTTTAATACAATAAAACTTTGATGTAATACATTATCTTGTTTTCATTACATCAACTAAATATACATGTATAAAAGCATATTTCGACATTTGATGCTCACATGCTCTTTAGTGTATTTTGCTGATCTGGTAATAAGGTGATGCCGTATACGAAACTAAATTTCTAACTATGACATTTTAAATGCCTCTCTATAAAATATATGACATAAAATTGTATATGTGCATACATCTGTCCCAGCTAACAATTGTTTGTGTTACGAAGCGTTTTGAAAATGACAGAATAAAGCCACACTGGCTCAAAAAGAAATCAAAAATAATGCTAAATTAGTATACTAATGCACATTTATTAGATCTTCATTATTCGTACCCATTTGTTTACCAACCTTTCATTATTTTCTAGCAGTAAACACCAACACTTCTTAAAAATGGTGAAGACGGTCTGACTCTCGAAAGTAAACCGTTGATGTACGTAAGGAAGAGAAGAGGGCCAAGAACACTGCCCTTTGGGAATCCAGATGAGACAAAAGAGACTTCTGAACTAGCACTATGAATGACTACTTGTTGTGTCTGATCCAAGAATGAATGCTGCCTCTTACTCCGTAGTGATCTATCTTCTGTAAGAGGCGGTCATGACTAAACTTATCAAATGCCTTACTAAAGTCTAGAAGAATGGCGTCTATTTGCTGCTTTTTGTTGATGCCTTCAGCAATGTCATTTATATTTAGAATAAGTTGGGTATCACAGGAACGTTTCATTCGAAGCCATAGTTTGTTGTTGGAATCAAAGTGAGACATGATGCGGAGGAAGATGATGTGTTCTAGGAGCTTACAGATTACAGAGGTCAAGGATCCTTATCCTTGTTTCCAATAAAGCTAGTTAAAGTCAAACATTTTGTTCACAAAACGCATTTGTCTACTTATTGAGATTCTGCTGTAATAAACAAGTCTTTAGAATGATTTGAAACATTCGTTGAAAGGTGAAAACTATTCGTAAACAACATAAAGAGATTCGTGTTATCATTACCAGTCTTTGTTTCTTGTATGCCACATACTTTCACTTTTTTCTATATTCTGCTATTTTATCTCAAAAGTAATAGGTCATTATAACTTTCATTACTTTTTTTATCAAATAAATAAGCAACCATAATTATTTTCTTGTTTCATGAATAAGCATCAATTAAATTCATCCTAACTAACTTCCTTGACATAAGCTACAGAATTTCATAGGAAACATATCCCTTAACAGCAAAACCTCAAATGTGTAAAGGTTTTCATTGAATTATTAATGTTAAATGAAAGATTCTACACTGCCTTTACATAATAATATGCATTGAATGTTAAGTTGTTTGTGGGAATATGTAAGTGGCTCTTCATTTAAAGGCCTACATAATTCTACAGGTATGAGTTTTGATGCACATAACTGTTGAACTGATCAGACCATTGTAAGTCAAACATTACTTTTAAAACTTTTACTTCAGATAACTAACTGAATCCTAGGCTTACGTTTCGTGTACGTTTTGTATGAAAACTTGTATATTTCTTGCTTCAATACATAGACCACACTTCAGAATATTTTAAGACAGAGTAATAGGAAGTGGCACATAATTCAAGAGTGAAATTGAAATTAAGAGAAAATTTCTTATCTATTTAGAAGATATTCATATCACATTTTACAACTGTAACATTTAGACAGGAAGTTTCTCCTGAATTAGGAAAATTAAAATAGAAAGATAACGGAAATGGTATTAATATGAATATATTGAATATACAGATTATATCATTATATGTTCACTGAAATTAATTTTAATGTTTGACATCACATGTTATTTGAGGAAAACAATTGCATCTATAATTTGAAACTTCTCAAATATTCATTTGAAATGGAAGAAAAACTGTTACAGTAGTACACCCAAGCACACAAAGTTTTTTTGCTGATCTGGTTATAAGGAGATGCCGTATACGGAACTAAATTTCTCTCTGTGACATCTTAAATGCCTCTCTATAAAATATTTGACATGAAATTGTATATGTGCGTACATCTATCCCTGCTAAAATTGTTTGTGTTAGTCAGCGTTTTTCAAATGACAGAATAGAGACACACTGGCTCAAAAAGGAATCAGAAATAATGCTAAATTAGTGTACTTATGCTCATTTATTACATTTTCATTATTCGTACCCATGTGTTTACTAACCTTTCATAATTTTCTAGTAGTAAAAAACAACACTTCTAAGAAACGGTGAAGAATGCAGGCCTGGATGTGCAGTAAATTTGACAGCATTAGCAATCATAAATAGTGCGCCAAAACTTATACCGCGTCATATCTCATGTCCGGTGGATACTGTTGGTCAGATTTTATATAATTAAAATACATTTAAACTTTAATTAATAAATTATCTAATTTTCATTACATCAACTCAATATTCATATACAAAATCATATTTCGACATTTGATGTTCACTAGCACTTTAGTGTATTTTGATGTTTTATGAGATCCTAATTTAAGTGTCAACCTAGACAACATTGTGGGAGAGGGGGTATGGGCTTGGCTCAAAATAGATGTTTCATCCATTCCAGGTGTGGACTTTCGTCTACCGTCTACATTAAATAAGATTATATACCTTTTCTGATTGCTTGACATGTAAACAAAATTCTTCATCATGAGCAAATTTGTAAGTCACATTCTTCTTTTCTATTTTGGAATATTATTTTTTTCTATTTTCTTTAATTTCATCTAAAAGTAATCAGTCTGCATTTTAACCAGATGAGACAAAAGAGACTTCTGAACTAGCACTATGAATGACGACTACTTGTTGTGTCCGATCCAAGAATCAATGCTGCCACTTACTCTGAGTGATCTATCTTCTGTAAGAGGCGGTCATGACTAAACTTATCAAATTTACTAAAGTCTAGAAGAATAGCGTCTATTTGCTGGTTTTTGTTGATGCCTTCAGCCTTATCATTTATAGTTAGAATAAGTTGGGTATCACAGGAATGTTTCTTTCGAAGCCATATTTTGTTGTTGGAATCCAAGTGAGACATGATGCGGAGGAAGATGGTGTGTTCTAGGAGCTTACAGATTACAGAGATGAAGGATCCTTATCCTTGTTTCCAATAAAGCTAGTTAAAATCAAACATTTTGTTCACAAAACGCTATTGTCTACTTATTGTGAATCTGTTGTAATAAACAAGTTTTTAAAATTATTTGGAATTTTCTTTGAGAGGTGAAAACATTTCGTCAACAATATAAACAGATTCATGTTATCATTCCCAGTCTATGTTTCTTGTATGTCACATACACTTTCTCCTTTTCCTATTTTCTGCTATTAGATCTTAAAAGTAATCGGTCTGCATTATAACTTTCATTTATTTATGGAAAATAAATGAGCAACCATAATGATTTTCATGTTTCATTAATAAGCATCTATTAGTTTTATCCTAACCTCCTTGACATAAGCTACAGAATTTTATAGGAAACATTTTCCTTAATGGCAATATCTCAAATGTTTAAGGGTTTTCATGTAATTTTTAATGTTAAATTAAAGATTCTGTACTGCCTTTACATAATAAAATGCATTGAATGTTAAGTTGTTTGTGGAAATATGTATGTGGCTATTCATTTAAAGGCCTACATGATTCTCAAGGTATGAGTTTTGACGCATATAAATGTTAAACTGATCAGACCATTGTATAGTCAAACAATTCATAGACCCCACTTTATAATATTTTAAGACATAGTAAAATGAAATGGCACATCCTTCAACAGTGAAATTGAAATTTAGAGGAAATGTCTTATATATTTAGAAGATATTCATATCACATTTTACAACTGTGTCATTTAGACAGGAAATTTCTGTTGAATTAGGAAAAATAAAATAAGAAGACAACGGAAATGGTGTCAATATGAAAATATAAATGATATCATTAGATGTTCACTGAAATTAATTTTAATGTTTGGTATCACATGTTATTTGAGGAAAAACATTAAATCAATAGTTTGAAACTTCTGAAATATTTATTTCAAAATGAAAGGTAAAATCTTATATAGTACACGCAAGCACACAAAGTTATTTTGCTGATCTGGTTATAAGGAGATGCCATATACGGAACTATATTTCTTTCTGTGACATCTTAAATGCCTTTCAATAAAATATATGACATGAAATTGTATATGTGCATACATCTATTCCAGTTTAAATTGTATATGTCAGTCACCGTTTTTAAAATGACAGAATAAAGAACACTGGCTCAAAAAAGAAATCAGAAATAATGCCAAATTTGTGTACTGATGCACATTTGTTAGATTTTCAGTATTCGTACCCATTTGCTTAGCAACATTTCATTATTTTCTAGCAATAAACAACAACACTTCTAAGACACGGTGAAAATTGCAGTCCTGTATGTGGAGTAAATTTGACAGCATTAGCAATCAAAAATGGTGCGTCAAAACGTATATCGCGTCATATCTGATCTCAGGAGGATACTGTTGGTCAGATTTAATATAATTATAATACTTTAAAACTTTAATTAATATATTATCTTATTTTCATTACATCAACTCAATATACATATATAAAATCATATTTCGACATTTGATGCTTATTCGCTCTTTAGTGTATTTTGATGTTTTATGAGATCTTTATTTAAGTGTCAACTAGACTGAATTGTGTAGGAGGGGTTGTATATAACATTAAATTCTGCTATGGGTTTGGCTCGAAATAGATTTTTCATCCATTCCAGGTGTGGACTTTCGTCTACTGTCCACATTATATAAGAATATATACCTTTTTAAAATGCTTGGCATGTAAACAATTATTCTTCATCATGAGCAAATCTGTAAGTCTCATTCTTCTTTTCAATTTTGGAATATGACTTTTTTTCTATTTTCTTCAATTTCATCTAAATGTAATCAGTCTCCATTTTAACTACCCTGTTTATATTTATAGCAAATGAGCAATTATAATGATTTTCATGTTTCATTAATAATTATCCCTGAGTTTTTTCCTAACCTCCTTAGGCATGAGCTGAAACATTTCCCTTAATGAAAATATTTCAAATGTGTAAGGCTTTTCATGTAATTATTACTGTTAAAAAAAGATCTGAACTGCCTTTACGTAATATAATGCACTGAATGATAAGTTGTTTGTGGAAATGTGTAAGTTGCTCATACAAAACATCATGTAAATGTCTTCCTATATCTCACGGTATGGGTTTTGACGCACGTAAATGTTAAACTGATATGAACATTGTTTAACCGATCAAGATTTTGAAAACTTTACCTTCAGACAACTTACTGAATCCCGAGTTATGTTTCATGTAAGGAAATAAGAAATTACTTGCATGAAAACGTGTGCATTTCTTGTTTTAATGAATGGATCACACTTAAAAGTATTTTATCACAGAGTAATATGAAATTGCGCACCCTCCAACAGATAAATTGAAAAGAAATTAGAAATAATGCCAAATTATTCGACTTACACACACTTATTAGTTTTCCATTACTCATACCCAATTGTTTACCAACCTTTCATTATTTTGTTACGGTAAACAACACTTCTAACAAACTTTGAAGACTGCAGGTATGAATGGGCCGAACAGTTGACTGAATGGTGCGCCGAAACATGTACCGCGTCATATGTGATGTTAGGACTTGCTCCGAATTTTTATATTTTAATACATTAAAACTTTAATGTAATACACTATCTTGTTTTCATTACATAAACTAAATATACATGTACAAAAACATATTTCGATATTTGATGATCACTTTCTCTTTAGTGTATTTTGCTTATCTGGTTCTTCTTCTTCTTCTTCTTTTACGATTATCGTAATGGCCTCGTTTAATTACTGATATATTTTGGCCATGCGTGGGGGGGGTGTTAAAAGGTGAAAGACTATCAGGTTTCCCAAGCTACTCAGTCCACCTAGTACTCCCTGACAGTTGGTGATAAAAAAAAGTGCCAAAACCTAACATCTTATAGCCCTAAGTGTAAAACATGTACATGCATAAGCTGTTGTGCAGGAAAAGAGAAATATTAGTAGGGTTATAAACAGGATAAAAACAAGTTTATTTAGTAATTATGGTTGGAACATCGATGCAGCCAGTCCTGATTTGAATCCGAAGATTGTTTCAGCACTGACTACATGAGATGGTAAGATGTTCCACTCTACCATAGTTTTGGGGAAGAATGAGTACTTGTAGTAGTCAATTGTAGTAGAAGGTATTTGCAGAGCTATGTGATGGTCTCGTGATTGGAGCGAGATATTGTTTAGGATTGACATCAACATGATTATGAACCATTTCATAAAATAAAACCAACATACTATATTTCCTTCTGGATTGGAGGGAATTCCAACTTAAATTTGTTAGGATATTTGTAACTGTGCCGGTGGTCTTGCTATAATTATTTACTAAAAATCTCGCAGCTTGCCTCTGAATGTTTTCTAATTTATCTATACCCGTCTGATGATAAGGATCCCAAACACTGGAGCAATACTCTAAAGTTGGTCAAACAATGGTGTTATAGGCAGTTTTTTGGTACTACTCTTAGCAGAATGTATATTACGTTTTAAGAAACCAAGACTTTGACATGCTTTACTAGATATTTTATTTATATAAGGGGAACAAGATAAGTTAGATGTTACTTCTACACCTAGGTAAGTAGCTTGACTGACAACAGACAGAGGCTGATCATGTAAGGTATAGACAGTATTTACTGGTTTTGTGGATCTAGAAACATGCATGATATGACATTTGCTCACGTTAAAGGACACCTTCCATTTCTGCTCCCATAATGACAGACTGTTAAGGTCCTGTTGCAGCTGAGCTGAGTCTACCTGTGACTTAATTGTACTGTAGGTAAAACAGTCATCTGCAAAAAGACGCACATTGGAAGATAAGAACCCGGTAGGTCATTTACGTAGAGCTGGAATAGTAGAGGCCTCAGGACGGACCACTGGGGGACGCCTGATATAACAGGAGACAAACCAGATGTTGCCCTATCTATCACCATCCTTTGTGTTCTATGTTCTAGGAAGGCTTTGATCCAGGAATGTGCAGAGACCCTGATGCCATAATGATCTAATTTTAATGAGAGCCGGCCATGGTGAACTACATCAAATGCTTTACTAAAGTTCATGGTGGCAACATCAACTTGGCTTCGCTGTACTGATTTAGCTAAGTCATGAATAAAACTCACAAGTTGGATCTCGCAAGACCGCCGGGCACGAAAGCCATGCTGGTTGTCCACAAGGATATTAAATTTGTATAAGTGATCCAAGGTATTACTGACCACAATGTGTTCCAATAGTTTGTTCGGCGATATATGACCTTTTTGTGTCGATTCGCCGTACAACCCAACTCACTCTAATAGTTTGCAAGCTATACATGTCAATGAGACTGGTCTATAATTTGAAGCTTGAAACTTTTCACCTTTTTAAAGATTGGTGTTACGTAAGCCTCAGACCAATCTAAGGGAAGAGTACCACTATCAAGAGATTTATTAAACAAATAATTGTAAAGATTGGAGCTATTTCAGTTGCGCATTCTTTTAAAATTCTAGGTTTGATTTGGTCTGGACCTGCTGCTTTGTACGGGTTTAAATTTTCAAGCAATTCCTTAACACCATTTTCAGTTACTTTTATTCTGGACATGATAGCAAATGGGCTAGGACCAAGATTTGGTAAGCTTGAACTGGGGTCATTTGTAAATACTGAAGAAAACTGTTTATTTGAAACTTCTGACTTATCCTTAGCACTAGATTTCAAGACACCATTTTCTCTCAGAGAAGCAACACCACAATAGTTATTTTTCAAACTTTTAATAAAACCCAAGAAACGTTTAGTTGTGCCATGTTTATGTTCTTCTGAGCTATAAACACTATAAGTCATGTAATCCCAGTATGAATCATGTGTTATCTTTTGGATAAGAGTTTTAACCTTTTTGAGTTTAGAAAACAACGAGACATTTTTATTTTGTTATTTTACTAAAAAGTCTATCACGTTTTTTCATTATATTGGTTTTTTTAATCTCAGAGTTCAACCATGTAAGATGATGTCTACCTGAGACAATTTTGCTCGGTACAAACTTGATACTAGCTCATCTATTTTCTGTTTAAAGCTATGCCACAATTCTTGAACACCCAAGTTTTGAGGGTGGTTTAGGGTGACAAAGTTAACTAACCCTTTTTTTAATCTCTGACCAATTTGCTTTATAAAATAGTAAAATTTTGTGCTCACATTTTAGATTAGTTCTTGCTGATGATAAAAGGTCAACAAATGGTATGCAATGGTCACAGGGATGACCAGGAATGACTTTCACTGTTTCTGCCAAAGTGGGATTGGACAAAATTATGATATCAAGGCAATTACTAGAATTACCAATTTACCAATTGTGTGAGACAGTATGAATCTACAAAATCCAGAAGTTAATTACTTTCTTCTGGATGATAGGCACCTGTATTTAAGGTTTTGGACTCCCAATTAATATCACCTAGATTCAGGTCCCAACCAATCACGATTGTGCTATTTATTTGGTCAGTAAGGCAGAGTGTACGTTCAAGTTCATTTATGCACTTTAAATCTTTGTCTGGCCTGTACTTTTTTTGCACTACAAACAAGCAAGTCCTTTTCGCCTTTAAGTTTGATATTTGCCCATATAATTTCAGAATCAGACTTCAACTCTATCGGAGATAAACTATTTAACATCTTAGATACCAAAATGAAAACACCACCTCCTGTTCTACCTTTTCTATCATTCCTGTAAACATCATAATCAGGAGGGAAATCTTCAGAGTTTCCTATTTTAAGTTTTAGCCATGATTCATTTCTTAGGAACACATCTGGTTTCACATTGGCTAGCATAGATAAGAAACCTATGTTTTTCTTTTTTACAGACTGACTGTTGACAGATACAATTTTCAAATGTTGTACATAGCGATATTTATAACTGTTTGGCTTTGGCTGGCTGCTGGAATTTGTACTGTGAGATTTACTGATTGGTGTGCTACAGTGTAGTGGCCTAGAATGCGGTACACCACATGGTGACTGTATAGATGAGTTGTCCGTACTAACAGATGAAAATGTTTGATGTAAGTCTTGTGATTTACTATGATCAACAAAGGAAGAATCTAAGTGTGGTACTCCACAATTTGTGCATTGCCATGGTTCATTTGAATGATCTGCATACAACTGATACATCATACAACCCATACCTTAACATTCAGCATGAAAACAGAGTCCTCAAGGTATATGCCTCTGTCCGGATGCCATTTTACCTCTAAGTTCTTCAAAGATAAGTCCTGGTTATAAGGAGATGCCGTATACAGAGCTAAATTTCTCACTGTAACATCTTAAATGCTTCTCTATATTGTATATGACATGAAATTGTATGTGTGCATACATCTGTCCCAGCTAAACTTGTTAGTGTTAGTCAGCGTTTCTTAAAATGACAGAATAAAGACACACTGGCTCAAAAAGAAATCAGAAATAATACTAAATTTGTGCACTTATGCACATTTATTAGATTTGCATTATTCGCACCCATGTGTTTACCTTTTGTTATTTTGTAGCAGTAATCAACAACACTTCTAAGAAACGGTGAAGATTGCAGGCCTGAATGTACAGTAAATTTGACAGCAGTAGCACTTATAAATAGTGCGCCTAAACGTATGCCGACTCATATCTAATGTCTGGAGGATACTGTTGGTCATATCGTTGGTATGCCAGATATTAGGATAGGCACAAATGGTTTCCAGAAACTTCTCAGCAACCTGCACCCCCATAAGGCCAGTGGTCCTGACAAACTCAAGCCTATAATACTTAAAACACTCTCTGTAGAACTATCCCCCATCCTTGATGTCATATTCCAGAAATCCCTGGAGGAAGGATCACTTCAATCCCAGTGGAAATCCGCACATGTTGCCCCTATTTTTAAAAAGGTGATAGGTCAAGTCCAGTAAATTATAGGCCAATGTCATTAACATTTGTCCTATGCAAAGATCTTGAACACGTTGTTTCCTCATCTATTGTTAAGCACTTCACCAACCATGGTATTCTGTATGATCTACAGCATGGATTTAGGGAAAAAAGGTCATGCGTTACTTAGTTAGTTATGTTAGTAAATGATCTGGTCACTTCAGTCTACAATAAGAAACAAGTAGATCTTATGCTACTAGATTTTAGTAAGGCTTTCGACAAGGTTAGCCATGAGAAAGTCCTTTTAAAAATGCACGAATATGCAGTCAGACGTAACACACTAAGATGGGTCAAAGGCTTCTTAGATAATAGGATCAAATCAGTAGTCCTAAATGGCACTACCTCTGATGCCATCCCAGTATCATCAGGTGTACCGCAGGGGTCTGTACTTGGTCCCCTGCTCTTTCTAGTTTACATAAATGACCTCTCACAAAACGTCAGTTCCAAAGTCCGTCTGTTTGCAGATGACACGACAATATATCTAACTTTGTCATCTGCAGACCAATCTGTCACTCTCCAAAATGACCTAAAACTTCTAGAAAAGTGGGAGTTGGAGTGGAATAACGAGTTCAACCCCTCCAAGTGTCAAGTGATCCACGCCACTAGAAGGAAACATCCTATCCCTACCCAGTATTACCTACATGGAGTCCAACTTGAAACGGTCTGCTCAGCTAAATACCTAGGCGTGGATATCTCAAATGACCTATCATGGGACAATCACATAAACAGGTCAACCAAGAAAGCTAACCAAACCCTAGGGTTCTTACGAGGAAATATTAAGGTCAAATCCCAACCCATTAAGACCATTGCTTACCAGACTCTAGTCCGACCCCAGCTCGAATATGCCTACGAGGTATGGTCGCCCCACACCCAAACTCAAATTGATCAAATTGAAAGCGTCCAAAGGAGAGCCGCCCGTTGGATCAAGACTGACTACGGCCGTATTTTCAGTGTAACAGATATGCTACTCTCCCTAAACCTTCGTCGACTGGATTTAAGGGTATAGATTCTAGGTTATCACTCTTCTATAAGATTCATCATGATCTGGTTGCTATCCCAATTGTAGATTACCTGACCCTAATGACCCGATGTGTCCGCTATGGCCATTCCCTAAGTTATAGGTTAATTACTGCAACCACCGACTATTACAAGTTTTCTTATTTTCCGAGAACAGTGAACCATTGGAACCAACTTCCCCCAGTGTCGCCCACCTCGCTACCCTAGAGCAGTTCAGTGCTGCAGTTTGCAGCCTTGAACATGCCTCGCCCTAGTTACCCTGCAAACTCAAGTTTTAACCTTTTTATATCACCAAAGTTATTTTTAGTGTCTTCCACTCTAAAATTTTATCACTATATTCTTTCTCTATTTGATTTTGACGCGCAAAAGGTCTACGTTCCCGGGGTTTGACGTCAACGGAAGATAGATAGATATTTTATATAATTTAAATGCATAAACCCAGTATACAGGAACAAAAACATATTTAGACATTTAATGCTCACTTGCTCTTAAGTGAATTCTGATGTTTTATAAGATCTTCAGTATCAAACTAGACTGAATTGTGGGGGAGGGGGTATATATAACACCTGCCGTGGTCTCGGCTCGAAATAGATCCGTACTAGCTGTGGACTTTTGTCTACTTTCTACATTAAATACTAATCTTTACCTTTTTATAATGCTTGACACGTTAACAGTACTTCTTCATGAGCAAACGTGTATGTCTTAATCTTGTTTTTAAGTTGGAATATCCGCTTCCCCCCCCCCCACCCCCTACACACACACACACCGCAACACTTCCGTCCTGTAACAATGCGGTTTTTTTTCAACATGGATATACTTATTTGGTCATCATCATCATCATTATTTTGAGTAATCGCCTCAGTCTAAAAGAGTATACATGCGATTTGATTAATTTACTGTACATGCACAGCCGCAAATGACAACTACCTACATCTAAAAGACTAAAAGTCTTTTTTCACTGTTTAAAATACTGATAAAAAGAAGAATGGCGTTTAGAATTTATTTATTTATTTTATTGGGTTTAACGTCTCACCGACACAATTTTAGGTCATATGGCGACTTTCCAGCTTTGATGGTGGAGGAAGACCCCAGGTGCCCCTCCGTGCATTATTACATCACGAGCGAGCACCTGGGTAGAACCACCGACCTTCCGTAAGCCAGCTGGATGGCTTCCTCACATGAAGATTTCAACGCCCAGTGAGGCTCGAACTCACATCGATGAGGGGCAAGTGATGGCGTTAAGAATATGTTGATATTTCCTAAAACAGCATACAAGCCCTCTAGCGTAAGATGATTTACGGCACATTGTGGGTGGCGGTTCCAAAGGACAACAGTGGCTTGGAAGAAGCTGTGTTGGTAGACAGATTTGCTAAAGGAGATTTGGCTGTACTGTTGGTTGTGAATTCTGGCTGATTTTCATTGCCAAAGAAGAGAATCAGGAATAATGTCAACAAGATTTACCCTAACTTTACACAACACTCTAGACATATTGCGTATATTCTGAAGTGTGTCCCACTGGAGTTCATTGAGTATATTCGAGACTGAATTTGTTCGTTGATAGTCGTTTTTGACGAACCTTGCAGCTGTTTGCTGAATTATCTTCAGCTCGCTGATGTGGCTGTCAACTTAGGGGATACACACAGTGGAAGCATTCTCCACCGTGGGACTAACGTAGGTCTTGTAGGCTGTTGCTTTGGCACTTGGTCGACTTGAGTGGATGTTCTTGCGGATGAATTCCATGATAGAGTTGGCCTTTTTGGTGATGTTATTAATATGGTTTTCCAAGAGAGATCGGATGTGATGGTGACTCAGATATATTTAGCGCCTTCTGTAGGTTTCAGCCGGGTTCCATGGATGTTGTAGTGAAGTCAATTTCATTTCGTTTCTTTGTTTTGTGAATAAGTTAACACTTGTCAGGATTAAATGACATGAACGACTCGCGTTCACAGTCTTGCAAACAATCAAGATAGCGTTAAAGATGCCGAGCGTCTTCCTGACTCCTGATATGTATGTTCATTAGAAAGTCATCTGCACAAAGGCGGATTGTTGATCTGAAACTTGAAAGCAAATCGTTGATGTACGTAAGGAAGAGAAGAGGGCCGAGAACACTGCCCTTTGGGAAACCAGATGAGACAAAAAAGACTTCTGAACTAGCACTATTAATGACTACTTGCTGTCTCCGATCCAAGAATGAATGCTCTCCTTTACTCCGTAGAGTTCTACCATCTGTAGGAGGCGGTCATCTTTTAGCTAGTTTTTGTCGATGTATAACAGGAACGTTTCTTTCGAAGCCTAGTTTGTTGTTGGAATCAAAGTGAGACATGATGCGAAGGAAGATGAAGTGGTTTAGGAGCTTACAGATTACAGAGGTCAAGGATCCTTATCCTTGTTTTCAATAAAGCTAGTTAAAGTCAAACATTTCGTTCACAAAACGCTATTGTCTACTTATTGTGATTCTGCTGTAAACAACAAGTTTTTTTAAAATGATTTGAAATTTTATTTGAGAGGCGAAAACTTTTCGTCAACAATATAAACAGATTCATATCATTCCCAGTCTTTGTTTCTTGTATGCCACATATACTTTCACGTTGTCCTATTTTCTGCTATTTGATCTCAAAAGTAATTGGTCTGCAGTATCAATTTCCTTTCTTTATTTAAAATAAATGAGCAACCATATCCATTTTTCATGTTTCATGAATAAGCATCCATTCATTTTATCGCAACCTCCTTGACATAAGCTACAGAATTTTAAAGGAAACAACTCCCTTAATGGCAATATCTCAAATGTGTAAGGGTTTTCATGTAACTTTTCATATTAAATGAAAGATTCTGCACAGCCTTTACATTGACTTTAAGTTAATTGTGGAAATGTTTTAGTGGCTCATACAATCATCATGTAAATGTCTTCCTATATCTCAAGGTATGGGTTTTGACTCACGTATAATGCCAAACTAGTGTACTTATGCACATTTATTAGATTTTAATTATTCGTACCCATGTGTTTACCAATCTTCTGTAATTTTCTAGTAGTAAACAAAAAACGGTGAAGATTGCAGGCCTGAATGTGCAGTAAATATTATAGCATTAGCAATCATAAATAGTGCGTCAAAACGTATACCGCATCATATCTGATGTCAGGAGGATACTGTTAGTCAGATTTTATAAAAATTAAAATACATTAAAATTTTAATTAATACACAATCTAATTTTCATTACATAAACTCAATATACATATACAAAATCATATATCGACATTTGATGCTCATTACTCTTTAGTGTTTTTGATTATGAGATCTTTATTTAAGTGTCAGCCTAGACTGAGGTGTGTAGGAGGGGGTGTATTTAACATTAAAATCTCCTGTGGGCTTGGCTAGAAATAGATTTTTGTCATCCATTTCTGGTGACTTTCGTCTACTGTCCACATATAACAAGAATATATATCTTTTTAAAATGCTTGACATGTAAACAATACTTCATCATGAGCAAATCTGTAAGTCACATTCATCTTTTCAATTTTGGAATTTGACTTTTTCTATTTTCTTTAATTTGATCTAAAAGTAATCAGTCTGCATTTTAACTACCCTTCCTATATTTACAGAAACATGAGCAGTTATAATGATGTTCATGTTTCATGAATAATTATCCCTGAGTGTTTTCCTAACCTCCTTAGGCATGAGCTGAAACATTTCCCTTAATGGAAATATGTCAAAAGTGTGAGGCTTTTCATGTAATGTTTGCTGTTAGATGAAAGATATTTTAAGCTGCCTTTACAAAATAAAATGTACTGAATGTTAAGTTGTTCGTGGAAATGTGTAAGTGGCTCATACAAAACATCATATAAATGTCTTCCTATATCTCAAGGTATGGGTTTTGACGCACGTAAATATTAAACTGATAAGAACATTGTTTAACCGATCCAGATTTTGAAAACTTTTACTTCAGACAACTTACTGAGTCCTGAGTTCTGTTTCATGTAAGACAATAAGAAATGTAATTCCTGCTTTAATGAATGGACCCTACTTAAAAGTATTTTATCACAGAGTAATATGGAATTGCACACCCTCCAACAGTTAAATCGAAATGAAATCAGAAATAATGCCAATTTTTTTTATTTTACGCACATTTATTAGATTTCTATTCTCGTACGCAATAGTTTACCAACCTTATATTATTTTCTTACGGTAAACAACACTTCTAACAAACTGTGAAGACTGCAGGTATGAATTGGCCGTACAGTTGACTAAATGGTGCGCCAAAAGATATACCTCGCCATATCTGAAATGTCACAGATGTAAGGACTTGCTCCGAATTTATATAATTAATTACATAAACTCAATATACAAGTACAAAAACATATGTTATTTATATTGGTTTTCCAATAGAGATCAGGTGTGATGGTGACTCCAAGATATTTAGCGCCTTCTGTAGGTTTCAGCCGGGTTCCATGGATGTAGTATGTGAAGTCAATTTAACATCGTTTGTTTATTTTGTGAATAAATTAACACTTGTAATCTTGCAAACAATCAAGATCGCGTAAAAGATGTCGAGCGTCTTCCTGTCTCCTGATTTGTCTGTACATTAGACAGTCATCTGCACAAAGGCGGACTGTTGGTCTGACTCTCGAAAGCAAATCGTTGATGTACGTTAGGAAGAGAAGAGGGCCGAGAACACTGCCCTTTGGGAAACCAGATGAGACAGAAGAGACTTCTAAACTAGCACTATCAATGACTATTTGTTGTGTCCGATCCAAGAATGAATGCTGCCCCTTACTCCGTAGTGTTCTAACTTCTGTAGGAGGGCGGTCATGACTAAACTTATCAAATGCCTTACTAAAGTCTAGAAGAATAGAATCTATTTGCTGGTTTAATCGATGCCTTCAGCCATGTCATTTATAGTGAGAATAAGTTGGGTATCACAGGAATGTTTCTTTTGAAGACATAGTTTGTTGTTGGAGTCAAAGTGAGACATGTTGCGGAGGAAGATTAAGTGTTCTAGGAGCTTACTTATAGAGGTCAAGGATCCTTATCCTTGTTTCCAATAAAGCTAGTTAAAGTCAAACGCTATTGTCTACTTATTGTGATTCTGTTGTAATAAACAAGTTTCTAAAATGATTTGAAATTTTCTTTGAGAGGTGCACACTTTTCGTCAACAAAATCAACAGATTCATGTTGTCATTCCCAGTCTTTGTTTCTTGTATTCCACATATACTTTCACCTTTTCCTAATTTCTGCGATTTGATATCAAAAGTAAAGGGTCTGCAGTATAACTTTCCTTTCTTTATTTAAAATAAATGAGCTACCATATTCATTTTCATGTTTCATTAATAAGCAACCATTAGTTTTATCCTAACCTCCTTGACATGAGCTGCAGAATTTTAAAGGAAACATTTCCCTTAATGGCAATATCTCATATGTGTAAGGGTTTTCATGTATTTTTTAATATTAAATGAAAGATTCTGCACTGCCTTTACTTAATAAAATGCATTGAATGTTAAGTTGTTTGTGGAAATATGTATGTGGCTATTCCTTTAAAGGCCAACCTGATTCTCCATGAATGAGTTTTGACGCACATAAATGTTAAATGATCAGACCATTGTACAGTCAAACAATACTTTTAAAAATTTTACTTTAGAAATCTAACTGCATCCTAGGCTTACGTTTCGTGTAACCAATAAGAAATTATTTGTATGAAAAGTTGTATATTTCTTGCTTCAATGCATAGACCCCACTTAATAATTTAAGACAGAGTAATATGAAATGGCGCATCCTTCAACGGTTAAATTGAAATTGAGAGGAAATGTCTTAACTATTTAGAAGAAATTCATATCACATTTTACAACCGTGTCAGACAGGAAATTTCTGAGGAATTAGGAAAGTTAAAATAAAATAATAACGGAAATGATGTAAATATGAATATATGTATCATATCATAATATGTTCACTGAAATTAATTTTAATGTTTGATATCACATGTTAGTTGAGGAAAACAATTACATCAATAATTTGAAACTTCTGAAATATTCATTTCAAAATGAAAGATAAAATCTTTTAGTAGTATACCCAAGAACACAAAGTTATTTTGCTAATCTGGTTATAAGGAGATGCCATATACGGAACTATATTTCTCTCTTTGACATCTTAAATGCCTCTCTATAAAATATATGACAAGAAATTGTATATGTGCGTTCATCTATCCTTGCTAAAATTGTGTGTGTCAGTCAGCGTTTTTAAAATGACAGAATAAAGACACACTGGCTCAAAAAGAAGTCAGAAATAATGCTAAATTAGTATACTTATGCACATTTATTAGATTTATTATTCGTGCCCATGTGTTTACCAACCTTTTGTTATTTCTAGCAGTAAACAACAACACTTCTAAGAAACGGTGAAGATTGCAGGTCTGAATGTGCAATAAATTTGACAGTATAAGCAATCATAAATAGTGCGTCAAAACGTATACCGCGTCATATCTGATGTCCGGAGGATACTGTTAGTCAGATTTTATATAATTAAAATACATTAAAATTTTAATTAATACACAATCTAATTTTCATTACATCAACTTAATATACATATAATACATTATATTTCGACATTTGATGCTAACTTGCTCTTTAGTGTATTTTGTTATTTAAGTGTCAACCTAGACTAAATTGTGTAGGAGAGGGTGAATATAACATTAAAATCTGCTGTGGGCTTGGCTCGAAAAAAGATTTTTTCATCCATTCCAGGTGTGGCCTCGAATTCTGTAAGTCTCATTCTTCTTTTCAATTTTGGAATATGACTTTTTCTATTTTCTTTAATTTGATCTAAAATTAATCAGTCTTATTTTAACTGCCCTTTCTATATTTATAAAAAATGAGCTATTATAATGATTATCATGTTTCATGAATAAGTATCCCTGAGTGTTTTCCTAACCTCCTTAGGCATGAGCTGAAACATTTCCCTTAATTGAAATAATCTAAATGTGTAGGGCTTTTCATGTAATTATTACTGTTAAATCAAAGATTTTGAACTGCCTTTACATAATAAAATGCACTGAATGTTAAGTTGTTTGTGGAAATTTGTAAGTGGCTCATACAAAACATCATGTAAATGTCTTCCTATATCTCAAGGTATGGGTTTTGACGCACGTAAATGTTTGATAAGAACATTGTTTAATCTATCAAGATTTTAGAACCTCTTACTACAGACAACTTATTGAGTCCTGAGTTATGTTTCATGTAAGAAGATAAGAAATGTATTTCCTGCTTTAATGAATGGTTCCCACTTATAAGTATTTTATCACAGAGTAATATGAAATTGCGCACCCTCCAACAGTTAAATTGAAAACAGATCAGAAATAATGCCAAATTATTTTACTTACGCACATTTATTAGATTTCCATTACTCGTACCCAATTGTTTACCAACCTTTTATTATTTTCTTACGGTAAACTACACTTCTAACAAACTGTAAAGACTGCAGGTATGAATGGGCCGTACAGTTGATTAAATGGTGCGCCGAAACATGTACCGCGCCATATCTGATGTAAGGACTTGCTCCGAATTTATATAATTTATTACTAAAAACCAATGTACATGTACAAAAACATATTTCGACATTTGATGCTCAATTGCTCTTTATTGTATTTTGCTGATCTGGTTATAAGGAGATGCCGTATACGGAATTAAATTTCTCACTGTGACATCTTAAATGCCTCTCTATAAGATACATGACATGAAATTGTATGTGTGCATACATCTATCCAAGCTAAAATTGTCTGTTTTAGTCAGTGTTTTTTAAATGACAGAATAAAGACGCAGTGGCTCAAAACGGAATCAGAAATAATGCTAGATTAGTGTACCTATGCACAATTATTAGATTTTCATTATTTGTATCCATGTGTTTACCAACCTTTGTTATTTTCTAGCAGTAATCAACATCACTTCTAAGAAACGGTAAAGGCCTGAATGTGCAGTAAATTTGACAGCATTAGCAATCATAAATAGTGCGTCTAAACGTATGCCGCGTCATATCTCATGTCTGAAGAATACTGTTGGTCATATTTTATATAATTAACATACATACATTAAAAACTGTTTATGTAATACACTATCTAATTTTCATTACATAAACTCAGTATACAGGTATAATTGCATGTTTCGACATTTGCTCTTTAGTGTATTCTGGTGTTTTATGAGATCTTCGGTATCAACCTAGACTGAATTGTGGGGGAGGGGGTATATATAACATCTGCAGTGGTCTCGGCTCGAAATAGATTTTTTCATCCATTCCAGGTGTGGACTTTCATCTACTGTCCACATTAAATACGAACCTTTACCTTTTTAAAATGACTGACATGTTAACAATTCTTTCATCATGAGCATATAAGTCTTATTCTTGTTTTAAGTTGGAATATCCGCCCCCATGGACAATGGATATACTTATTTGGTCATCATCATCATCATTTTGAATAATAGCCTCAGTCTAAAAGAGTATACACGCGATTTGATTAACATAGTATACATGCACAGCCGCAAGTGACAACTATCTACATCTAAAAGACTAAAAGTCTCTCTTTCTTCACTGTTTAAAATACTAATAAAAAGAAGTCTGGCGTTTAGAATGTGTTGATATTTCCTAGAACAGCATTTAAGCCCTCTAGCATAGGTTAATTTAAGGCACTTTGGGTGTGGCGGTTCCAAAGGACAACAGTGGCTTGGAAGAAGCTGTGATGGTAGACAGATTTGCTAAAGAAGATTTGGTTGTACTGTTTATTGAAATGTCTGGCTGATCTTCATTGCCGCAGAGGAGGATCAGGAATAATGTCAAGATTTACCCTACCACTTTGTACAAGATGGTTACTCTGAAAATATTACGTATATGCTGAAGTGTGTCCCACTGGAGTTCATGGAGTATATTCGAGACTGAATTTGTTCGTTGATAGTAGTTTTGGACGAACCTTGCAGCTGTTTGCAGAGTTATTTCCAGCTGGCTGATGTTGCTGTCAGCGTAGGGGAACCACACAGTGGAAGCATACTCCACCGTTTGACAAACATAGGTCTTGTAGGCTGTTGCTTTGGCACTTAGTTGACGTGAGCGGATGTTCTTGTGGATGAATGCCATGGTGGAGCTGGTCTTTTTGGTGATATTATTTATATGGGTTTTCCAATAGAGATCGGATGTGATGGTGACTCAGAGATATTTAGCGCCTTCTGTAGGTTTCAGCCGGGTTCCATGGATGTTGTTTGTGAAGTCAATTTTAATTCATTTGTTTATAACTTAACACTTGTAATCTTGCAAACAATCAAGATCGCGTAAAAGATGTCGAGCGTCTTCCTGGCTCCTGATTTGTCTGTACATTAGACAGTCATCTGCACAAAGGCGGACTGTTGGTCTGACTCTCGAAAACAAATCGATGATGTACGTTAGGAAGAGAAAAGGGCCAAGAACACTGCCCTTTGTGAAATGATGAGACAGAAGAGACTTCTGAACTAGCACTATCAATGACTACTTGTTGTGTCTGATCCAAGAATGAATGCTGCCCCTTACTCCGTAGTGTTCTAACTTCTGTAGGAGGGCGGCCATGACTAAACTTATCAAATGCCTTACTAGAATCTAGAAGAACAGCATCTATTTGATGGTTTTATCGATGCCTTCAGCCATGTCATTTATAGTGAGAATAAGTTGGGTATCACAGGAACGTTTCTTTTGAAGCCATAGCTTGTTGTTGGAGTCACAATGAGACATGTTGCGGAGGAAGATTAAGTGTTCTAGAGATTACAAATTATAGAGGTCAAGGATCCTTATCCTTGTTTCCAATAAAGCTAGTTAAAGTCAAACGCTATTGTCTACTTATTGTGATTCTGTTGTAATAAACAAGTTTTTAAAATGATCTGAAATTTTCTTTGAGAGGTGAATACCTTTCGTCAACAATATAAACAGATTCATGTTATCATTCCCAGTCTTTGTTTCTTGTATGCCATATATACTTTCACCTTTTCCTATTTTCTGGGATTTGATCTCCAATGTACCGGTCTGCAGTATAACTTTCCTTTCTTTATATAAAATAAATGAGCTACCATATTTATTTTCATGTTTCATAAATAAGCAACTATTAGTTTTATCCTAACCGCCATGACATGAGCTGCAGAATTTTAAAGGAAACATTTCCCTTAATGGCAATATCTCATATGTGTAAGGGTTTTCATGTATTTTTTAATGTTAAATGAAAGATTCTGCACTGCCTTTACTTAATATAATGCATTGAATGTTAAGTTGTTTGTGGAAATATGTATGTGGCTATTCATTTAAAGGCCTACCTGATTCTCCATGAATGAGTTTTGACGCACATAAATTTTAAACTGATCAGACCATTGAATAGTCAAACAATACTTTTAAACATTTTACTTTAGAAAACTAACTGCATCCTAAGCTTACGTTTCGTGTAACCAATAAGAAATTAGTTGTATGAAAACTTGTATATTTCCTTCAATACATAGACCCCTCTTAATAATTTAAGACAGAGTAATATGAAATGGCGCATCCTTCAACAGTGAAATTGAAATTTAGAGAAAATGTCTTAGCTATTTAGAAGAAATTCATATCACATTTTACAACTGTGTCATTTAGACAGGAAGTTTCTGAGGAATTAGGAAAGTTAAAATAAAATAACAACGGAAATGCTGTAAATATGAATACATAAATCGTATCATTATATGTTCACTGAAATCAATTTTAATGTTTGATATCACATGTTATTTAAGCAAAACAATTACATAAATAATTTGAAACTTCTGAAATATTTTTTTTTCAAAATGAAAGATAAAATCTTATAGTAGTACACCCAAGCACACAAAGTTATTTTGCTAATCTTGTTATAAGGAGATGCCATATACGGAACCATATTTCTCTCTGTGACATCTTAAATGCCTCTCTATAAAATATATGACAAGAAATTGTATATGTGCGTACATCTATCCTTGCTTAAATTGTGTGTGTCAGTCAGCGTTTTTCAAATGACAGAATAAAGACACACTGGCTCGAAAAAATATCAGAAATAATGCTAAATTAGTATACTTATGCACATTTATTAGATTTTCATTATTCATACCCATGTGTTTACCAACCTTTTGTTATTTTCTAGCAGTTTACGACAACACTTCTAAGAAACGGAGAAGATTGCAGGTCTGAATGTGCAATAAATTTGACAGCATAAGCAATCATAAATATTGCGTCAAAACGTATACCGCGTCATTTCTGATGTCAGGAGGATACTGTTAGTCAGAATTTATATAATTATAATACATTAAAATTTTAATTAATACCCAATCTAATTTTCATTACATCAATTCAATATACATATACAACATCATATTTCGACATTTGATGCTCACTTGCTCTTTAGGGTATTTTGATGTTTCATGAGATATTTAAGTGTCAACCTAGACTGAATTATGTAGGAGAGGGTGAATATAACATTAAAATCTGCTGTGGGCTTGGCTCGAAAAAGATTTTTCATCCATTCCAGGTGTGGCCTTTCGTCTACTGTCCTCATCCAATAAGAATATATACCTTTTTTTAAATGCTTGATATGTAAATAATTCTTCAGGAGCAAATCTGTAAGTCTCATTCATCTTTTCAATTTTGGAATATGATTTTTTCTATTTTCTTCAATTTGATCTAAAGTAATCAGTCTTATTTTAACTGCCCTTTCTATATTTATAAAAAATGAGCTATTATAATGTTTTTCATGTTTCATGAATAAGTATCCCTGAGTATTTTCCTAACATCCTAAGGCATGAGCTGAAACATTTCCCTTAATTGAAATAATTTAAATGTGTAGGACTTTTCATGTAATTATTACTGTTAAATAAAAGATTTTGAACTGCCTTTACATAATAAAATGCACTGAATGTTAAGTTGTTTGTGGAAATGTGTTAGTGGCTCATACAAAACATCATGTAAATGTCTTCCTGTATCTCAAAGTATGGGTTTTGACGCACGTAAATGTTAAACTGATAAGAACTTTGTTTAACCTATCAAGATTTTAGAACCTTTCACTACAGACAACTTATTGAGTCCTGATTTATGTTTCATGTAAGAAAATAAGAAATGCATTTCCTGCTTTAATGAATGGTTCCCACTTAAAAGTATTTTATCACAGAGTAATATGAAATTGTGCACCTTCCAACAGTTAAATTGAGAAGAAATCAGAAATAATGCCAAATTATTTTACTTACGCACATTTATTAGATTTCCATTACTCGTACCCAATTGTTTACCGGCCTTTTATTATTTTCTTACGGTAAACAGCACTTCTAAAAAACTGTGAAGACTGCGGGTATGAATTGGCTGTACAGTTGACTGAATGGTGCGCCAAAACATGTTCCGCGCCATATCTGAAATGTCACTCATGTTAGGACTTGCTCCGAATTTATATAATTTATTAAATTAAAACTTTAATGTAATACACTATCTTGTTTTCATTACATATACATGTACAAACACATCTCCAAATGTGATTTAGTATTTTTTCATGTCTTATTAGGCCTTTTTACATGAATCAGCCTAAACTGGACGTTGCGGATGGAAAATATCATTTGTCGTTAGCTCGTCTTGAACAAAGGTGTTTCGTCAATTTCAGTTATGGTATTTCGCCGACTGCAAACAATAAATAAGAAACTTAACTTTTTTTAATATGTAAACAATTCTTCATTGTGAACAAATCTCCTGATTCTTGTTTTCCATTACGCTTCAGAATCATAACAATGCGTTTATTAATACCGATATTGTTATTGGATCCCAATCTTTGTTTTTAAATTTTCTAAGTTGAGATCAAACATTTTGCAAACAAAATGCTATTTTCAGCTTATGGTGATGCTGATGTAGTAAACTAGTTTTTTCTACATAATATAAATTTTCTTTGAGCGATGAAAACCCCTCCTTCCCACCCCAGCATTATAAACAGATTCCTGTTATCAACCACAGCTTTGATTTTGTGTCAGATTTAATCATTTTCATGTTTCTTGAATAATCATCCCATAGTTTCATCTTAACCTCCTTTACATGAGCTACAGAATTTGAAAGGAAACATTTCCCTTAATGGCAATATCTCAAATGTGTAAGGGTTTTCATGTAGTTACCAATGTTAAATGAAAGATTCTGCACTACCTAAACATAAATAAAATGCACTAGATGTTAACATATGTAAGTGGCTCATACAAATCTTCATGTAAATATCGCTACTGCTGCTGTGCCGGTCTGTTTGAAACGTTTAAACAATGTTTTCTCTCAATAAATTGGTTTCAAGAGCTTTTTATTCCTACCAAAATGCTATTGCAAATAACAACAATACAACTCTTAGTTATTAAGCAATCAATTGAAATTCAACATTAAAAGTACGCTATCATTTCCCTAAAGCTTACAAAATATCATACAGTGTATTCTCATTAACTAAATCCCAAGAAACAGGAAACTGGATAAATATCTGTTATATACCCCTTTGCAATGTCCAGTTCAAGTTCTGCTGGACTAGTTGGGTACTTTTCGTGTACAAGGTCATTTTGACTATGTGTGACCTCTCTGATGATTTAACACTGGAGTTAAAACACAAATTACATGTTGAATTTACACCCATGGTCACAGATTGTAAAGGGCATTTTTCAATTCCTAAATGGTTACTAGTTGCATGAAGAATTAAGCATATAATCTTCTGTCACGTTATAAAAATTGATTCAAATCTTGCTTCTTTATTTTTACCACTATTAGCACTGTGCATAAGTACCCAGCAAGGTTTAAGGTAACAACAGATCCTACTCTTGATGATTTATGTTTATCGTCATATAGAAGAAAAAGCTATCCAAAAGGTCAAAGGTTTTGGGCAGAAATCTTTTGATTACAGTGGATTCTGCTTAGTGGAACTGTTTTTTGTTTTTAATAAATACATTTCTTGCTCCTGTGTACTGAAGTATGAATTTTACCATATCAGCACTGTTCGTAAGTATCAAACTAGGTTCGAGTTAATGACAGATCCTACATACCGCTTATGAAATTATCTGTCACAAAGTGTTGGGAATGACAGAACCATCTCCTGATAAGGAACACAGATATGGGACAGCTTGACATCTGACTATCTAACAAAAATTAAAAGAAAATGCAAAACAATAGTTAATGTTTACTTGCATAAAAACAAAAAGCAAAAGTACCTACTATCATTAAATGTTTAAACAGTTTAGTCAAGATAATGTGAAAGTCTGTCATACAGTTACTTCAAACAAAACATTTCTGATGCATGGTGAATTGCAAAGCTTGTTGAAGATAGCAAATTTTAAGTTAACTTCATATTATCATAAATATTTGTTTGTGGTACATCCGTAAATGCAGAGTGATTTATGTATGTGTCATTCTTAAAATATTAGAGTTCTTTAGAGAGATACATTAAATCTTTTTAACTTAAGTTTCCCTTAACATTTAGCCGTGTCAATATGCAATTATCTTTGTTAATATATTTGTCATTACAAGAAAATAATGTCGGAATTTATATTCATTATATTATGGTTTGTTTACAGCCATGTTGAATACACAACTGTAAGCGTTTTGTTACAATAAAGCCTTAATAATCAAATATAAACATAATTTTTACTTCAAAATGAATGTGAAATATAATTAGCTTATCCATTTGGTTTTCAATACAATCGTCATAGAGTTTAATTCCAAATTTCTTTTTGTGTGACTTTCGCTTTCGTAGCAACGTTTGTAAGCATAAAATGTCTTATATTTTATTTTTACTCCAAATAGAAAGAAATGTTATTGAAAGGTCTATAAACAATGTTTCAAGTTCAGTCAAAAGTAAAGTTTTATGTTTTCCATGTCATACTTTAAATCACAGCTGTCATGTACAATGTAGAAATAACGCTACAAATTAAGAAGGGAAAATATAACACAAAGAATATGTAAATAATTTGCTTATTTTTGCTAAACAAGGTCCTTATGTTATAATTGCATGATGAATTACTGTTTAAGAAAAATAACAACGGTATACAAAATGCATTTTGACAATAACTGTAAACAAACCAAAAACTATCCCTGGCTTTCGCAAATTCAAGCACTCCATGTAGCTGATGATGTAGATTTTAAAGGAGCTATTTAGGTCTAACATTATGGGAAAATTCGGACCGGAGCTACCAAAATACCTTGCTTTTCCCAATGCTTACGTTATATTACTTTTACTGTTTTGTTATACAAAATATTTTCATTGGTTATTGTTTAATATATTTTGAATCTTGTAATTGAATAACGTTTGCTGTGTTTTATACAAGATAAAAGGTAATGGAAAATAAAAGTAATCTAAACTATTTAAATGAATATACATTCCAGCAGTGTTTACCTTCATTTTCTAGTTACTTCTCTAATCTATACATAGGTGTATTGATTTGCAGTTGTCATGTGATGTATATAGTTGTCAATCAACTTTTCTCTTTAGGAATTTGATTTGGAAGGCGTTGTTTCTCGTCATTATAATGTTTAAAAAAATCAAATAAGTAATGTACTTACGCCAGCTCTTATCATTACATTAAAACAGTGAATTATTAAAAGTGTAGCTGGGCGATTCTCATTTCAGTTGAAGTTACAGAAGTGTCTAGGTGTCTATTTTGTTTAAGATTTCTTACATTTTTCATATAGGTTTGTAAGAAATTAGATCTTAGACAGTGTAGTATTTTCTGTAAAACATAACAATGATGGATAACGGTTATAAAATGAATTCAGAGTTTTGCTACAAAATATGAATAAGCGGTAAGTGATAAGATTTGTTTTCATTTTGTTCTTCATTTTTATTATTATCTAATATTATACCAGATTTGTTGAGCGCCCTTTTCATATGAAATATACGTTCTAGGGCGCTTTAATTTTAATTAAACATGTGACATATCGCAGATATGTAGGAAAATCACAAAACATGACATATGCAATCATAAAAAATGAAACTGAAACTGAATAATTTGATTTCTCACTTATTTTGAACGGTAAACTGTTTAAAATTTACAGGAATATAAAGAAGGAATAAAGGTTAATATGTCATCAATTTAGATTTATTTGGCTAGTCACGATGATATAAAAACGAGGAAATTAGCTTTTATTTTATATGGAAATTTCAATTAAAATGTTTTTTTAAAAAACACTAAAACTACAAAATAAAAGAGGACAAACTGAGACTAAACTAATGTTTTGTAACCGACTTCTGTATTCTGCGGAACATGATAAAATAACTTGAATTTGCTGCCAAGTGAAGCTTTATCCGAAGCTCAGTTGCAATTTGGACACAAATTCTCACCAAACAAACGTTAGGCCAGGGTTAATTCATACGAGCCATAACGCCACTTGATAGAAATATCTAGGTAGCCGTCTCCTCGACAATCAAATTCTACAACATTCCTTTTTAAATGCAGTATTCCTTAATTTAAGTGCATGAATCTAAAACCCTACAAAAAACCCTATGGATGAGTCAGTTTCCGTTTCCGTTTCCTTTAGCGATTCCGTTATAAAAACTTCTTGTGGTAATTACAAATGCAATTCTAAAGGTCTCACATAGATAATAAAAGCTCTTTTAGATAAAAGCCGCTGTCCAATATATATTTTAGTAGTTGTTCTTAAATACAATATGACATTTGAAAAAAAAATAAAAAGGCTTGCAATTTTTTTCGTCACAGACCTAATAAAAGAAAGAATATATATCGCTAGGTCTTGCCCTTCATTTCGCATGCCGGTAAGGTAAGAGGCCCCTAAACTGTATGCAAAATATTTGCGACTTGCACACTCTGTTAGCTATAGTTGATTGCAACAATTTACATTTTAAATTACAGAAACATAAACGATGAAAAACGATTGTTTTGACTTTGAAAACATTAAGCTAGTAACATACAAAAATGCTGCAGTTGTTGCCATTTCATTTCGAACTTGTGTGCTTAATATGAGCATTAGCTTAGCTTTTAATGTACCTATATCAATAAATACTGAAATATGAAATGAGCGCAATGCTCAGGCAAACTTTTGAAACCATTAATCTCTGCAATAGCTAAATGAGATATTTATTAATGAAGTACATCAGAAATTTATTTTAAATCTTTATTCATATATACCGCGGGACATAAAGTCATAAAAATAAATTAATAAAACTATCATAGTTTGACTTTGATTCAGTTTGCAGAAGTATGAAGTTATCAAACATATTTTCAAATTAATTGACATTATTTACGTTGCATACGTAAAAAGAAAACGTACCTATTAAATAATTATGTCTGTATGTACTGAAAGTGAAACCGTTCCTTGTGGCATTAAACATTTAAACTGCATTCGATTGTATTTTATGACATTTTATTTCAACAAACCTGTCAAGTAAACGGTTGCCTAAATATATCAATTACAAGTTTTATTAATTATTATGATTTATATAATATATTGTTTGAAGATACATATTGCATACAATTTGAATGCATAGACACAGCAAAGAGGAATAAAATGATCTATGTTCTGAAAATACTTACGTTATCAGAAACCTTTTGCCTGTATAGGTATAATTCCAAGATTTTATTATCATTTTTATATCCTTTTAATTCCATGAAATGACTAAGATAACACACTTTTTTATCCTTTACCTCCATACATATAGCAATTTCAGAAATTAACACTTAAAACACTTATAAAACTAAACTTATTAAAGATGTACACAACACATACAGATTATTCCCTTTCATTATATTATAAGCTGTGCTAGCCGCAAAAATAACACTATTTCATTATGACTGCTTTTTCGACAGTACGATTATTTTTTAATTTTCATGGTCAGATGGAGACAGGCTACCCCATTTCGTGTCTAATAATTCAAAAATATATGAAAAAAATACATTAAGTGATAGATTTTATGATAATTTAGCTTGAAGCGCATTACGATACATGAAATTTAATATCGTGTTAACAGCTTGTTTGAAGTGTACCAACCTGTACAAGGAAAGGTTATCAGTGATTATTGAGGTGTACATGAATTTAAAATAAAAACACCCGCTTTCTCCTATTTTATGATTTTATTTACAAGTTTTAAGTGAAAATAAACTGTTGCTGATCTTCCATTTAAAGAATGAAAGTATAACTATATTTATTTACAATGAATTTGTATAGGGTTATACAGTTGTCATCGCATTAAAGCCCGTGATTAATTTATAATACCTGAACAATAAATATTGAGAAATGGTTATAAAATATATCGCAATTTTCATGTGTTTTCTTCAATCTATTTAAAACCTTTTTTTTTCTTTTTTGTTTTATTGCGAAATTTTAGTATTTTATGGCAGTGACATTAATGAATAATGGAAAACACCGGTGATAAAGGGAGACTGCTGCTGTAAAAAGGAATATATGCTATGGTTTGAATTATTGTTCTTGTTAAGTAAAGTAAGTAGGTAAATAGATTATAAAAAGGAAAGGAGACCATTATGCGCAGGCTGTAAATGTTTTATAAATATTTTACTCTATATTAATAGCCTTTTCATGGTGTAAAACCTTTATAAAAGAAGAAAATGCCATTTCTCGGTATTACTCTAAACATTTTTGTTAAGAGTAAGTTTTTTGAAAATGAACTGAAATTTATATCTAAAAAAATATATGTTCATTTGCATGTACATAACTGGCATTGGAGTTAACGGGCTTAGTTTGTTTTAACTAATTTGATATTTTTTTTCTAAGTGTCCTAAATCGTAATTATAAATCTCCACTGTGCCGTTTCTAGCAGAGGAATTCATTAGATTGACAAGTTACTTTATGCAGTGTAATGACGCGCACCAAACTATATGTAGTTCGCCAAAGTTAGGATATAAGTATCCACTTTCGTGTATAAGTCTGGTACTCCGTAAAAAAGCAGTAAAACTTAATTATGTGATACATCGTTTGTGTGTGTGATGTATTGTTAGGTTGGTGAAAAGTTGTTAGTTTTGTAGCGAACCGAAGTCATAAAATATGTCCGCACCAGTATCGTTATAAACCTTTGTCTGATATGTTCTTATATCTAGTGGACTAATTTCTCTTTGTAAAATTCATAAAATGCAACAAAATATTCGTGATTTTCATGTAGTATTTTCCATGTATGCATAAGATACACCTTGGAGTGTAAAAAGCGTGAACGATATCGTTCGGTCTCACTATAAATCCAATTATTCCATTTCAGAATTCGAACTACTGAATCAAACTTCATTTCTTAAAAGATTAGAAAAGTACTGCCGTTAATTTAACTATTTTGACTACTTTATTTTTAATTTTGTTTTATTGTAGGTTTTCAGATGTTAAACTACACGCTGTAGGTCTGAGGAAAATTGTATTAGGATATTGAAACGAATAAAGATTTTGTGGGTAAATATGTAACTTTAACAACTCAGATAATCATTAAATCACTTCTTTGAAAAACACTTTGGATTGTTACGATTAAAATGCACAGTTCCATGACTTTTGTCACGTTTGTTTACACTTTGGATAAAACTAATATATCATGTCAACATGTTTGTGTTCTTTCTGTCTGGTTGCGTCTATTGGTCTGTCTTCCTCTTATGCAATTAATGTGTTCTGTGTGTATTCGGTTGTCGGTTTGGTGGATTGCTTGCGAAGGTGAAATAATGTTTATTGGTCTGTGTTCCTCTGTGATAATTTAGGTATTTTTTTGTATTGGGCTCTGGGTTTTGGCGAGTTGTGTGTAAAGGTGAAATAATGTTTATTGCTCTGTGTTCCTCTGTGATAATTTAGGCATTTTTTGTATTGGGCTGTGGGTTTTGGCTAGTTGTGTGTAAAGGTGAAATATTGTTTATTGGCCCGTGTTCCTCTGTGATAATTTAGGTATTTTTCGTATTGGGCTGTGGGTTTTGGCGAGTTGTGTGTAAAGGTGAAATAATGTTTATTGGTCCGTGTTCCTCTGTGATAACTTAGGTATTTTTTGTATTGGGCTGTGGGTTTTGGCGAGTTGTGTGTAAAGGTGAAATAATGTTTATTTGACTGTGTTGCTCTGTGAAAACTTAGATTTATATGTTTTGTTTTGTTTTCGTTGGTTTTTGGCTTTTATGGACTGCTTGGTAATACGAAATTCATTCTATGTAGCGTTTCCTTGGAATCCTGTTTTTCTTCCATTTGTATCAGTTCAACAAGGTAATTTTCTGCGAGTTTGCACTTGTTGTTTGTTGTTATTGAAATATCCTTGAGTGTGCTGTATTCAAATTTTCTTCTATCTAACAATTAAATGTTTAATAGAATTTTATAAGAACGACCGTTCTTATGGAGAGACAACAATTTAATTTTGTATGGATTTCTTTCACTGTTTCTCGCAACTGGACTTGAAGATTCCAGGTGACAAAGTTCTAGATGACCCAACACCACCGCTACCTAGGTCAGGCAAAGTCCTGGACACCCCACGTCCGCTTCTACCTAGGTCAGGTAAAGTGACAACCCACCTTTACTGCTGCTAGCAAACATAAACAGAAAATTGATACAACTCAGGTAAAATAGTGTTCAAGTGAGCTTCTTGAATTATACCGAAATTGATTTTACCTTTTTACATACTTCATAATAATATATATTTGGACACTTTTGGTTCTCTGCCTAGGTTTATTTATGTGAATTATACTTATCGAGTGATTTTAAAGAGCATGAAAGTAAAATCTTTTTAAAAGGTAACAAATATGCAAAACGCCAAGTATAAATTTCAAAATAGTTTTATTATGGTGAAAAATATTTACAATTTCACTGTTTTATTGATTTTCTACCGGCTTAATTATTCAAGGTAATTGAATGAAAGAAAACCTAAAAGCTTGAAGAGGCTGTGTCAGTAATCCTACCAGACATAGGCAAACAACAGAGCATAAATCGAGATGTTGAACCAGACCTGATTAAGAGAGAAGCATGAACGACTGAAGCGAAGCATAGGAATTTTGATGTCCAGATCCCTTATGTAGAAGGTAACCGAGGTCCAATTTCATTTATAAATATAACATATCTTAAGTAAGATGTTTTAAATTGTTAAAGATAATTAAAACAAATAACATTTGTAGAATCTAGGGAAATTTTATATGGTTGAATAAAGATATTGTCATTTTGGTTCGTTGTCTTATAGCATGTACATGAATTTATATTGATTGTTTTGTAGAGAATGTCCCTAGGCGGAGAACATCCATTACTCTCATCGCTTCGTACTACGGTAACTCTCAAGTAAAACGAAAAATAAAAACATAACATGATGATTTCGGTACAAGATTTTATATTGTAAATATAATTAGAAAATATGAAACAATATACTCCAGCAAGAATTTTCTGAGGTAGCATAGCTATACCGCCATGACATGCAATATTATAAGTGGCAAATTGCAATGACTGCGTGCCACTTAATACTTTATCAAAATCAATTTAGCCAAAGAATGCCCACTCATCTCCCCACCTCCAAAACGCACCCAAGCCCTATCACAATATCTGCAAAATCCTCAAATTGTGTGTTATATATAAACCAGGGTTTGACATTAAACATTTTAACAATTACGAAATGTGTTGTAAAGCTAAGTACTGTTTAAAATTATAAATACTTCATCTAATTGCGCATTACGCCATAATGATTTTAAAAGAAACACTTCAAATTCCTAAGTTTGTGCAGAACGATAAAATGAAAATTTTCAGGCTAGATTTAATTAAACCTGTTCATGGACGGTAGAATATCTTATATAATCCTTTGGAAACGCCATCCATCATCCTTGCATCTCGCTACAGCCCCCATTCCCACATTCTACCTCAGCCTGAAACTATTTTCAACAACGTTTACAAATTCAGTAAGTTAACCTGCAGTACCAAACCGAAACCTCGATAAAGGTCAGTGCAGACCTGTATTATACACATAAGAGTTACAGACTATTCAAAAGCGGAAGTGTCGTTATTGTATTCTTTCAAAATGTCCGGTACACAACACGCTGTCTATATATGGCTAGTTCCTACAACCATATTTTAGGTTAGTTTATACTTATTAATTTTAGCTCGATTGTGATGAAAGCTTAAAGCTTATATGAACCCTTTTAGAGTCCGAACCCTGGGAAATCAAGTACTGGTTTCAAATTAGAAGTCATGGTCGTGACCCTAGTCGGGCTCGAACCAATGAACTCCGGGTTGAGCGGCCAACACCCTAACCATTAGACCACCGTTCCCCTGAGTATCAGAGATTGCGTCCCGCTCTGCCTGCATATTTACTTTCCTGAAGATACCTGATATAACAAAAAAAAACATAAGCATTCAGACATATATTCAGTCACAGCATATACTTTGATTTCATATATATCCCGCCCCTCGCCCCTTCATTAAACTAATAGTTTTATATTATCAACTGTTGTGTCACTACCAAAACGTAAACTAAAGTGCCTTGTAAGTTTGATCTGCGCACTAGGTGTTTGTTCTGCGTGAAGATGTAATATGAGACATTTATGTGGACAAGTTCGTTGTAACACGTGAAGAACAGGTAAGTTCCCGTACATAATCCAAGAACACTGATTGTCCTAACATAGCTGAGAAACTACTACCCTGTTGAAAAATGGCGCTAGCCCTAAAAGCAAATAACGAATACGGGAGACAAGCGTTGAATAATTTTTCAACCATTAAAGCACGAGTTGTTACAATTTCCAAGGTATTATTTAACCTCGGTTTTACTGTTGAACCTAGAAACCAAGTGTACGAAGTTTACTTGGTAATTTAACGTGTACATTGTACATAAATGCACGTAAACGGCTGAAAAATAAACGACTATTTAGCTCCTGCTAAAAACACCGATAGTAAAGGTGAGTTTTGTTGTATTTTTATCACACCAACAAAATTATAGGTCATATGTGTCATACGTCGTCCTCCTCTCATTCATATGCACAAGTTGGTTGTTACAAGTGTAGAACAGGTTTGTACCCGCACAGAATCTAGGAACACTGATTAGATTACCGGCTTGCACTAACATAGCTGAAAAGCTGTTGAAGATGGCGTTAACCCTAAAAACAAATCAAACAAATATGGGAGACAAGCATGAAATAAATTTTATCTCATTACAGTAAGAGTTGTTCAAATGGTTTGTTCTTTATATACAAATAACCCTTTCAAAGGTATTATTTAAGTTCGGCATTACTACGGAACCTAGAAATCAAGTGCAGGAGTTTTACTTTGGGAATTTAAAGTGTACATCGTGCATAAATGCACGTAAACGGCAGAAAAACCCAACTTTTTAGCTCCTGTTAGCTTGAAAACTAGATAAACGCCTTTAGTAAAGGTGAGTACTTTTTCTATTTATTATCACAGCAGCGTTGTTTGTGCCGTGTGGCGGCCGTAAAAAGTCTCCCCGTACATTCAATCAGGGCTGTTATAGTTTCGATCTTCTCAGATCGTTCAGCACGACTTTTATGTCGTGTTATTGGTACCGTTAAGTTTCTGAACATGAGAATTTCGACCTGGGTGGTTCCAATACTCCCGCTTTTATAGCTTTGGGTATTATATAATCACCCCTTGGATATGGCGCCTGCTTTTTAATTTTGTCTTTTGGCAGTTCATATGATATGCAGGCTCCATAACCTCAGATCCCCTTTCTAAATTCCAGTTTGTTTAGTTCTGCTCATTGTTTTCTCGTTTAGGGCAGACCCATCATTTTAACTGGGGACCATACGCCGCTTTTCATGCAATTACACTAGAGTAGCATTGAAGGTTCTATGTGCACCGCCGTATGAACACATCTGCGGATGTCTCTAAATTGATTTTTGTACTTTTAACATGTGTAAATGTTGAGTTCTGCTCAACCCGGGGCTAGATGGCGTGGACGGTAGCTTGCATTTCCACTACCGTCCATGAACAGGCTCAATCAAACCGAGCCTGCAACATTTTCGTTTTTGTTGTGTTGAGCGACCTGTGGAGTTTCCACTTCTTCAATTTGTATTTTTATCATATCATACCGACACAATTATAGGTCCTGTGATAGCATTCCAGCCTTTTTTATGGAGAAAGACCTCACGTACTTTTTAAACACGAATTAACACCTAGATTGGACCATCGACTTTCTCTAAACAAATTAGAGAGCTTCCCCACGTGAAAGAATATCAAACCCAAACCAAAATGGTCATAACCACTCGACCACGGAGGCTTCGAAAATATGAATATAAATACATTGTTTCAGATGAGCAGGCCATCACAAGCTGAAATTTACTAGTAATCAAGGGGTAACTCCTTCCTGTTTTAATACCCTTGGTAATCATGCCTAAGGCAGTGATATTCATGGATAAGAAACATATAAATATTAAATAAAAGCGAAGTTTATATGTATTTTAGTGCATATTAATTCCGACAATTAGACAATTACTACTTAAATGTTGCAAAATATCTTAAAGCTACTCGCTCACAAGTGATCGTGTCTAATACCACAGGCATATTCGACATGGAGCTAAACGAACTTTGAAACTAGTCTCTAGTTTTACGAGTTTCGTAAATTCAATGTATATATTCTGATTTAGATATTTTCATTCGGTAATAATTATAAACATGACTGGCGCAGTGCTATGGAGAAAAGGAACTTTGATTTCCAAACGGTTAGTGTATACATTACATGTTGTTTCATTTTTGCCAATCTTTGTTTTTCATTCTTTCGAATTGTTGCACATCTTGAGATAATCTTATAGTAATCAGAAACACTAAAAGACTAGACATGAGTAACACAAAAACAGTACAAGAACATTACTTGTACTCCCTTTTGAAACAAGATGACTATTGCACAACAGAAGAATCAAATGCAGGAAACCGTTTCATTTGCTAGAGCAATCATATTTTAAATGTCTCTAAAGCATGACCAGTTTTTATTTCAACATTTAATGTCTTTAAACGTTGCAGACATACCAAAGACCCTGCATTTTCTCTAAATTGTCCGCCATATATAAAACAGGGTACATTTAAAACGGTTAACTGAAAAGTTCTATCAAAGTCAGTCTTTTTGTTAGGTAATGGAAGGACTGATGTAAGGACAACGGGCAGGCAAGCATAGATTTATATTCCCCATTAAGGTTTTCTGGTGTCCGCACCAGTATCGTTATAAACCTTTGTCTGATATTGACATATGATGTTATATCTAGTGGGCTAATTTGTATTTGCAAAATTCATAAAATGCAACAAAATATTCGTGATTTACATGTAGCATTTTCCATGTATGCATAAAATACAACTGGAAGTGTAAAAAGCGTGAACGATAGCGTTCGATCTCACTAGAAATCCAATTATACTATTTCAGAATTCGAACTACTGAATAAAACTTCATTTCTTAAAAGATTAGAAAAGTACCACCGATATATTTAACAATTTTTTTAAAATTTTGTATTATTATAGGTTTTCAGATGATAAACTACACGCTGTAGGACTGAGGAAAATTGTATGTAGGATATTGAAACGAATAAAGATTCTGTGGGTAAATATGTAACTTTAACAACTCAGATGATCATTAAATCACTTCTTTGAAAAACACTTTGGATGGTTATGCTTAAAATGCACAGTTCCGTGACTTCTGTCACGTTTATTTACACTTTGAATAAAACTAATATATCATGTCAACATGTTTGTGTTCTTTCTGTCTGGTTGCGCCTATTGATCTGTCTTTCTCTTATGTAATTAATGTATTCTGTGTGTATTCGGTTGTCGGTTTGGTGGACTGCTTGCGAAGGTGAAATAATGTTTATTGGTCTGTGTTCCTCTGTGATAATTTAGGTATTCTTTGTATTGGGCTGTGGGTTTTGGCGAGTTATGTGTAAAGGTAAAATTATGTTTATTGGTCTGTGTTCCTCTGTGATAACTTGGGTATTTATTGTATTGGGCTGTGGGTTTTGGCGAGTAGTTTGTAATGGTGAAATAATGTTAATTTGTCTGTGTTCCTCTGTGAAAATTTAGGTATGTTTGGTATTGGGCTGTGGGTTTTGGCGAGTTGTGTGTAAAGGTGAAATAATGTTTATTTGACTGTGTTGCTCTGTGAAAACTTAGATTTATGTGTTTTGATTAGTTTGCGTTGGTATATGGCTTTTATGGACTGCTTGGTAATACGAAATTCATTCTATGTAGCGTTTCCTTGGAATCCTTCTGTTTTTCTTCCATTTGTATCAGTTCAACAAGGTAATTTTCTGCGAGTCTGCACTTGTTTTCTGTTGCTATTAAAATATCCTTGAGTGTGCTGTATTCAAATTTTCTTCTATCTAACACTCAAATGTTTTATAGAATTTTGTAAGAACAACCGTTCTTATGGAGAGACAACAATTCAATTTTGTATGGATTTCTTTCACTGTTTTCGCAACTGGACTTGAAGATTCCAGATGACAAAGTTCTAGATGACCCAACACCACCGCTACCTAGATCAGGCAAAGTTCTAGATGACCCATCTCCACTGCTACATAGATCAGGCAAAGTCCTAGACGCCCCACGTCCGCTTCTACCTAGGTCAGGTAAAGTCCTAGACAACCCACCTTTACTGCTGCTAGCAAACATAAACAGAAAATTGATACATCTTAGGTAAAATAGTGTTCAAGTGAGCTTCTTGAATTATACCGAAATTGATTTAACCTTTTTATATACTTCATAATAATTTCTATTTGGACACTTTTGGTTCTCTGCCTAGGTTTATTTATGTGAATTATACTTATCGAGTGATTTTAAAGAGCATGAAAGTAAAATCTTTTTAAAAGGTAACAAATATACAAAACGCCAAGTATAAATTTCAAAATAGTTTATTATGGTGAAAAATATTTACAATTTCACTGTTTTATTGATTTTCTACCGGCTTAATTATTCAAGGTAATTGAAATGAAAGAAAACCTAAAATCTTGAAGAGGCTGTGTCAGTAATCCTACCAGACATATGCAAACAACAGAGCATAAATCGAGATGTTGAACCAGACCTGATTAAGAGAGAAGCATGAACGACTGAATCGAAGCATAGGAACTTTGATGTCCAGATCCCTTATGTAGAAGGTAACCGAGGTGCATTTTCATTTATAAATATAACATATCTTAAGTAAGATGTTTTAAATTGTTAAAGATAATTAAAACAAATAACATTTGTAGATTTCTTAAATATAAAATCTAGGGAAATTTTGTATGGTTGAATATAGTTTTGACATTTTAGTTTGTTGTCTTATATCATGTACATGAATTTATATTGATTGTTTTGTAGAGAATGTCCCTAGACGGAGAACATCCATTACTCTCATCGCTTCGTACTACGGTAAGTCTCAAGTACAAAAACGAAAAATAGAAACATAACATGATGATTTCGGTACAAGATTTTATATTGTAAAATATAATTAGAAAATATGAAAAAATATACTCTAGCAAGAATTTTCTGAGGTAGTATAGCCACACCGCCATGGCATGCAATATTATAAGTGGCAAACTGCAATGAATGCGGGCCACTAAATACTTTATCAAAATCAATTGAGCCAATGAATGCCCACTCATCTCCCAACCTCCAAAACGCACCCAAACCCTATCACAATATCTGCAAAATCCTCAAATTGTGTGTTATATATAAACCAGGGTTTGACAATAAACATTTTAACAATTACGAAATATGTTGTAAAGCTAAGTACTATTTAAAATTATAAATACTTCATCTAATTGCGCATTAAGCTATAATGATTTTAAAAGAAACACTTCAAATTCCTAAGTTTGTGCAGAACGATAAAATGAAAATTTTCAGGCTAGATTCAATTAAACCTGTTCATGGATGGTAGAACATCTGATATAATCCTTTGGAAACACCATCCATCATCTCGCACCAGCCCCCATTCCCACATTCTACCTCAACCTGAAACTATTTTCAACAACGTTTACAAATTCAGTAAGTAAACCTGCAGTACCAAACCGAAACCTCGATAAAGGTCAGTGCAGATCTGTATTATACACTTAAGAGTTACAGACTATTCAAAAGCGGAAGTGTCGTTACTGCATTCATTCAAAATGTCCGGTACACAATACGCTGTCTATATATATGGCTAGTTCCTACAACCATATTTTAGGTTAGTTTATACTTTTTTATTTTAGCTCTAATGTGATGAAAGCTTAAAGCTTATATGAACCACTTTAGAGTCCGAACCCTGGAAAATCAAGTACTGGTTTCAAATTAGAAGTCATGGTCGTGACCCTAGTCGGGCTCGAACCATTCATCTCCGGGTTGAGCGACCAACACCCTAACCATTAGACCACCGCTCCCCTGAGTATCAGAGATTGCGTCCCGCTCTGCCTGCATATTTACTTTCCTGAAGATACCTGATATAACAAAAATAAACATAAGCATTCAGACATATATTCAGTCACAGCATATACTTTGATTTCATATAAATCCCGCCCCTCCCCCCTTCATAAAACTAATAGTTTTATATTATCAACTGTTGTGTCACTACCAAAACGTAAACTAAAGTGCCTTGTAAGTTTGATCTGCGCACTAGGTGTTTGTTCTGCGTGAAGATGTGATAGTAGACATTTATGTGGACAAGTTCGTTGTAACACGTGAAGAACAGGTAAGTTCCCGTACAGAATCCAAGAACACTGATTAGATTAACGGCTTGTCCTAACATAGCTGAGAAACTACTACCCTGTTGAAAAATGGCGCTAGCCCTAAAAGCAAATTACGAATACGGGAGACAAGCGTTGAATAATTTTTCAACCATTAAAGCACGAGTTGTTACAATTTCCAAGGTATTATTTAAGTTCGGCATTACTGTTGAACCTAGAAACCAAGTGTACGAAGTTTACTTGGTAATTTAACGTGTACATTGTACATAAATGCACGTAAACGGCTGAAAAATAAACGACTATTTAGCTCCTGCTAAAACACCGATAGTAAAGGTGAGTTTTGTTGTATTTTTATCACACCAACAAAATTATAGGTCATATGTGCCATACGTCTTCCTCCTCTCATTCATGTGCACAAGTTGGTTGTTACAAGTGTAGAACAGGTTTGTACCCGCACAGAATCTAGAACACTGATTAGATTACCGGCTTGCACTAACGTAGCTGAAAAGCTGTTGAAGAATGGCGTTAACCCTAAAAACAAATCAAACAAATATGGGAGACAAGCGTGAAATAAATTTTGTCTCATTACAGTAAGAGTTGTTCAAATGGTTTGTTCTTTATATATAAATAACCCTTTCAAAGGTATTATTTAAGTTCGGCATTACTATTAAACCTAGAAATCAAGTGCAGGAGTTTTACTTTGGGAGTTTAAAGTGTACATCGTGCATAAATGCACGTAAATGGCAGAAAACCCTAACTTTTTAGCTCCTGTTTGCTTGAAAACTAGATAAACGCCTTTAGTAAAAGTGAGTGTTTTTGTATTTTTATCATATCATACCGACACAATTATAGGTCCTGTGATAGCATTCCAGCCTTTGTTTATGGAGAAAGACCTCACGTACTTTTTAAACACGAATTAACACCTGGATTGAACCAGCGACTTTCTCTAAACCAATTAGAGAGCTTCCCCACATGAAGAAATATCAAACCGAAACCAAAATGGTCATAACCACTCGACCACGGAGGCTTCGAAAATATGAATATAAATACATTGTTTTAGATGAGCAGGCCATCACAAGCTGAAATTTACTAGTAATCAAGGGGTAACTCCTTCCTGTTTTAATACCCTTGATAATCATTCCTAAGGCAGTGATATTCATGGCTAAGAAACATACTAATATTAATAAAAAGCGAAGTTTATATATATTTTAGTGCATAATTATTAATTCCGACAATTAGACAATTACTACTTAAATGTTGCAAAATATCTTAAGCTATTCGCTCACAAGTGATCGTGTCTAATACCACAGGCATATTCGACATGGAGCTAAACGAACTTTGAAACTAGTCTCGAGTTTTACGAGTTTTGTAATTTCAATGTATATATTCTGATTTAGATATTTTCATTCGGTAATAATTATAAACATGACTGGCGCAGTGCTATGGAAATAAGGGTCTTTGATTTCCAAACGGTTAGTGTATACATAACATGTTGTTTCATTTTTGCCAATCTTTGTTTTTCATTCTTCCGAATTGTTGCACATCTTGAGATAATCTTATAGTAATCAGAAACGTTGAAAGACTAGACATGAATAACACAAAAATAGTACAAAGACATTACTTGTACTTTCTTTTGAAACAAGATGACTATTGCACAACAGAAGAATCAAATGCAGGAAACCGTTTCATTTGCTAGAGCAATCATATTTTAAATGTCGCTAAAGCATGACCAGTTTTTATTTCAACATTTAATGTCTTTGGACGTTGCAGACATACCAAAGTCCCTGCATTTTCTCTAAATTGTCCGCCATATATAAAACAGGGTATATTTAAAACGGTTAACTGAAAAGTTCTTACAAAGTCAGTCTTTTTGTTGGGTAATGGAAGGACTGATGTAAGGACAACGGGCAGGCAAGCATAGATTTATATTCCCCATAAAGGTTTTCTGGTGTCCGCACCAGTATCGTTATAAACCTTTGTCTGATATTGACATATGTTGTTATATCTAGTGGGCTAATTTGTATTTGCAAAATTCATAAAATGCAACAAAATATTCGTGATTTCATGTAGTATTTTCCATGTATGCATAAAATACACCTTGGAGTGTAAAAAGCGTGAACGATAGCGTTCGGTCTCACTAGAAATCCAATTATACCATTTCAGAATTCGAATTACTGAATAAAACTTCATTTCTTAAAAGATTAAAAAAGTTCTGCCGTTTAACTATTTTAACTATTTTTTTTTCTTTTTTTTATTGTAGGTTTTCAGATGATAAACTACACGCTGTAGGTTTGAGGAAAATTGTATGTAGGATATTGAAACGAATAAAGATTTTGTGGGTTAATATGTAACTTTAACAACTCAGATGATCATTAAATCACTTCTTTGAAAAACAACTTTGGATGGTTATGATTAAAATGCACAGTTCCGTGACTTCTGTCACGTTTATTTACACTTTGAATAAAACTAATATATCATGTCAACATGTTTGTGTTCTTTCTGTCTTGTTGCGTCTATTTATCTGTCTTCCTCTTATGCAATTAATGTGTTCTGTGTGTATTCGGTTGTCGGTTTGGTGGACTGCTTGCGAAGGTGAAATAATGTTTATTGGTCAGTGTTCCTCTGTGATAATTTAGGTATTCTTTGTATTGGGCTGTGGGTTTTGGCGCGTTATGTGTAAAGGCGAAATAATGTTTATTGGTCTGTGTTCCTCTGAGATAATTCAGGTATTTTTTATATTGAGCTCTGGGTTTTGGCGAGTTGTGTGTAAAGGTGAAATAATGTTTATTGGTCTGTGTTCCTCTATGATAATATAGGCAGTTTTTTGTATTGGGCTGTGGGTTTTGGCGAGTTGTGTGTAAAGGTGAAATAATGTTTATTGGGCTGTGTTCCTCTGTGATAATTTAGGTATTTTTTTTGTATTGGGCTGTTGGTTTTGGCGAGTTGTGTGTAAAGGTGAAAAAATGTTTATTGGTCTATGTTCCTCTGTGATAATTTAGGCATTTTTTGTATTGGGCTGTGGGTTTTGGCTAGTTGTGTGTAAAGGTGAAATAATGTTTATTTGACTGTGTTGCTCTGTGAAAACTTAGATTTATATGTTTTGTTTTGTTTTGTTTTCGTTGGTTTTTGGCTTTTATGGACTGCTTGGTAATACGAAATTCATTCTATGTAGCGTTTCCTTGGAATCCTGTTTTTCTTCCATTTGTATCAGTTCAACAAGGTAATTTTCTGCGAGTTTGCACTTGTTGTTTGTTGTTATTGAAATATCCTTGAGTGTGCTGTATTCAAATTTTCTTCTATTTAACAATTAAATGTTTAATAGAATTTTGTAAGAACGACCGTTCTTATGGAGAGACAACAATTTAATTTTGTATGGATTTCTTTCACTGTTTCTCGCAACTGGACTAGAAGATTCCAGGTGACAAAGATCTAGATGACCCAACACCACCACTACCTAGATCAGGCAAAGTCCTCGACGCCCTACATCCTAGGTCAGGTAAAGTGACAACCAACCTTTACTGCTGCTAGCAAACATAAACGGAAAATTGATACAATTCAGGTACAATAGTGTTCAAGTGAGCTTCTTGAATTATACCGAAATTGATTTTACCTTTTTATATACTTCATAATAATTTATTTGGACACTTTTGGTTCTCTGCCTAGGTTTATTTATGTGAATTATACTTATCGGGTGATTTTAAAGAACATGAAAGTAAAATCTTTTCAAAAGGTAACAAATATGCAAAACGCCAAATGTAAATATCAAAATAGTTTTCACTGTTTTATTGATTTTCTACCGGCTTAATTATTCAAGGTAATTGAAATGAAAGAAAATCTAAAAGCTTGAAAGCTTGAAGAGCCTGTGTCAGTAATCCGACCAGACATAGGCAAACAACAGAGCATAAATCGAGATGTTGAACCAGTTTTTTTTTTTTTTTTTTTTTGTTTTGTTGGATTTAACGTCGCGCCGACACATGATAGGTCATATGGCGACTTTCCAGCTTTAATGGTGGAGGAAGACCCCAGGTGCCCCTCCGTGCATTATTTAAACACGAGCGGGCACCTGGGTAGAACCACCGACCTTCCGTAAGCCAGCTGGATGGCTTCCTCACATGAAGAATTCAACGCCCCGAGTGAGGCTCGAACCCACATCGATGAGGGGCAAGTGATTTGAAGTCAGCGACCTTAACCATTCGGCCACGGAGGCCCCCAATGTTGAACCAGACCTGAATAAGAGAAAAGCATGAACGACTGAAGCGGAATCATTGGAATTTTGATGTCCAGATCCCTTATGTACAAGGTAACCGAGGTCCAATTTCATTTATAAATATAACATATCTTAAGTAAGATGTTATAAATTGTTAAAGATAATTAAAATAAATAACATTTGTAGATTTCTAAAATATAAAATCTAGGAAAATTTTGTATGGTTGAATAAAGATATTGTCATTTAAGTTCGTTGTCTTATATCATGTACATGAATTTATATTGACTGTTTTGTAGAGAATGCCCCTAGGCGGAGAACATCCATAACTCTCATCGCTTCGTACTACGGTAAGTTTCAAGTACAAAAACGAAAAATAAATATATAACATGATGATTTCGGTACAAGATTGTATTGCACAAGCCCGTGGTTTAAAATGAAAACAATGACATAATATAAATATATAACATTATATATTTTAATTATAATTAGAAAATATGAAAAAAATGAACTCCAGCAAGAATTTTCTGAGGTAGCTGACATGCAATATTATAAGAATTGCAATGACTGTTGGCCACTAAATACTTTATCAAAATCAATTTAGCCAAAGAATGCTCACTCATCTCCCCACCTCCAAAACGCTGCTCCGCCCTATCAAAATACCTGCAAATTCCTCAAATTGTGTGTTATATATAAACCAGGGTTTGACATTTAAAATGATTCCTGTAGCTCCAAATACCACTTCAAACTTCAAACAGAACACACATTTTTATATCGAAATTGATAAGCGGTTATTAGCGTTAAAATATTATTCAATGTTAGCTCCCCGGTAAAGCGCATTTTCTCTCTGACTATAAAATTATACACAGACAACACTTACTGTAACAGCAAAATACATGAAGAGAAACAAAAGTGAAAAAATACACGGAGTGGTTACTACTTGAAAGGTAGCCCGCCCGCTTAGCTCAAGATCTTAGAGCGCAGATCTACGGATCGCGGGGTTGCGAGTTTGAGCCATTGGCGAGGGGTATGTTCTCCGTGACGATTTGATAAAAGACATGGTGTGTCAAATTATTCGCCCTCCACCGCTCATTCATATGGAGAATTTGGCAGTTACGTTCGGAGAACAGGTTTGTACTGGTACAGAATCCAGGAACACTGGTTAGGTTAATTGCCCGCCGCTACATAACTGAAATACTGTTGAAAAATGGCGTTAAACCCAAAACAAACAAACAAAACAAACTACTCGAAATGGGCTTAAGTTTCTAACACTCAAGTACCATAAATGTCTAAAACTCAAGTACCATGTATCTATATTTTTCTTTCTCCAGCCTTCCATCTTACACCCACCCGAAACTTTTGTAAACACCAATTTACAAAGTAAACAAGTTATTTTTTTAACAAACAGCAGGAAAGCTTCATAGATATAATGGGCATACTTTGCCTATGGAAGGCCACAATGAGTAGGTAGACCTGCAGTACCAAATAAAGATTAACTATATACCCAAAGGACAGTGCATGTGTCTATTTAAAAGGATAAAAAGGCTGAATTTCTTGGGACACCAGCATAGGGCAGGAGTAGGGTATCGTTACCAGAAACGAAACTGAGTTTCAACGTTGGTGTAGGTAGCACACCTTTTGGTGATGATAGTAATGCTAATGCAAGTAGGCCATCATCAGGTGGGGAAGTGGGAGCCGACTATAGTCAGCTGGCAAAGAAATTAAGTTCTTTGCCAAAGCATTTGACATTCGAGGGCAGCTGGGAAGCTTTTGATTTAAAGTTTACCAGATATGCATAGGCATGTGGATGTCAGATGCTAAGACATTTGAGGGTTTGTGCCGGTGTCTTACCGGCAAAGCTATGGACTGTTATGTACTGATACATGATAGTGTTGAGGTGAACTCCTACCAGAGTTTACATGGTAAGCTTGAGTCGCGGTTTGGCGAGCACGAGTTGCCAACTGCGACTCAATAGCAGTTTCAACAGGCTTACCAGAGAGAGGGCGATATGTTGGATGATTTTGCAGACCGGCTTTTGACACTTGCGGCCTGCCAGATTCGTTTGTGACTAATCAAGTCATAAGTCGTTTCTGTCAGGGCATGTTGGATAATGCTGCTGGCCACCATGTGTTTATGGATAGTCCTACAAGTATCCAACAGGCCATGCAGGTAGTACGTAAATACCAACAGGCACACATGGCAATATTTGGTATACGAAAGCACCAATCCAGGTGGTGCGAAGAGGAGGAACGCTTATTTGCAGTGGGAGAAATGGCCCGTAGCACACAAGTGGCACCGGATAGTAGGATTATCATGGAGGCAATTAAGCAATTAGAGCTTAAATTTGAAGAAGCCATGGCATTTAAATCCTGTCGAGATAGACCTGGTGAACTACCATAGAGGCTTTATAAAAACAGAATCTCTTTTATGCTTTGACAGGCAAACTTCGGTTTGTGTGGCAGGGAGAGCAGGTCGGAGCTTTTGAGGCTTTGATAGAGGCTTTGATGCTACCGCCTGGGTTAGCCTAGCCGACGGGGGCGGATAAGTTTATACTTGACACAGATGTATTGAATAATTAGATCAGTACATGGGTCCCATAGGTCCAGGGCGGCGAGGAGAAGGTCATTGAAAATCACCCATGTAAAAGTGTAAAGCATATCTAAAATCATTTATGTAAAAATGTATATACGTATGTGTTAAAATATCAGCTGCAAACAGAATAATATTGCAAACGATGTGAATAAGAATATGAAATGTTCAGATTGTTTGATAAATTACTATCTGCTTTAAAAATGATAAAATATTTCCGACTGAAACTTTTTCAAATAATTCTTTCAAAGGTTGAACGTCATAGTATATACTGCTTTGTGGAACAAAGTCCACACAACGGTGGTCGGGGGAGCTTTCTCTGTTAAATTTAGCGCTGCAGCACGGTGTATGTCGTGAGCATGGTAAAGCTAACGCAATGTCTTGAATGCTGGAGCGTGCAGCGCGGAAAGACGTTACTGCCGTTGCTAAACAGAATTATTGGCTATGGTCCCGATTTGCTTATAGTATAGACCGATTCCACCACGTAAGTTTGATTGGTAAGAGTTTCTTGACTTTTCTTACTATCCACCAAGTACAACAAAACTATGAACATCTTTGCTCCAGCAAAGATTTTTCTGAGGTAGCATTGCTACGCACACATTCAAAAGACATATGATAATCAGATAAGAATTCTAAGAGAAAAATGAGGAGACACTGCACTATGAGAGCAAATGAAAATATGATGATTACCATTCATATGTACAGATGTAATACTTCTTACTTTAAAATACTAAGATTTGCAATATGTCATATAGAATTGCTAATTACAAGTGCTGTGAGCCACTCAATATTTTATCAAAATAAAGTTAGACAAAGAATGCCAACTCATCCCCCACCTCCAAAAACGCAGCCAACCTCATCAAAATTCCCGCAAATTCCTCAAATTGTGCGCTGTATATCAACCAGGGTTTGACAATAATCATTTTAACAATTACGAAATTTATTCTAAAGCTGAGTTTAAGTTAGAATTATAATAGAATACTTCATCTAATTGCAAATTACTCCATAATGAATATACATGTAATAGAAAAACTGGAAACTCCACATTTTGCGAAGAACGACAAAATTGAAATGTTCAGGCTAGATTTGGTTACACCTTCTCATGGACGGCAAAACGTCTTATATAATCCGTTGGAAACACCATCCATCATCCTTGCATCTTGCTCCCGCCCCCATTCCCACATTCTACCTCAGCCTGAAACTATTTTAAACAATATTTACAAATTCAATAAGTGAACATGCAGTATTAAAAGGAAACCTCGAATAAATGCCCAAGGACAGTGCAGATGTATATTAAAAAGTGCTCTATATACATAAGAGTTACAGACTATTCAAAAGCTGACGTGTCACGACTGCATTCATTCAACATGTCCTGTACACAACACGCTGTCTATATAAGGATAATTCCTACAACCGTATTTTAGTTAAGTTCATATAAGTTTATTCTAGCTCGATTGTGATGAAAGCTTTAAGGTTATATGAACCACTTTCGAGTCCGCTAACTGGATAAAACAGTACTGGTGTCATATTAAAAGTCAAGGTCGTAACCATGGTGGAGTTCAAACCCATGACTCCCGGGTTAAGTGGCCAACACTTTAACCTCTAGACCACCGCTCCCTTTACAACCGTATTTGAAGGTCAGAGATTGCGTCCCGCTCTTCCTGCATATTAACTTTCCTGGAGATGCCTGATATAACAAAAGAAAAACGTAAGTATTTAAACAAATAATGCGAGTCACAGGCATATAGCTTGATTTCATATATAAACCGTCCCTTCTCCCAAAACTTCATTAAACAAATAGTTTTATAAACAGCTGTGTAAGTACCAAAAAAAGTAAGTTTAAGTGCCTTGTGAGTTTGATCTGCGCACTAGGTGTTTGTACTTTGTGAAGATTTGATAGAAGACGTTGTGTCTGAAATAAATCATACTACTTCCTCCACTCATTCATGTGGACAAGTTGGTTGTAACACGTGAAAATAGGTTAGTTCCCGTACAGAATCCAGGAACACTGATTAGACTAAAGTTCTCTCTGTCTGTTCTGGGGGCTTTATCTCACTCTGTCCCTCTGGTCAGATCGCTCTGTGTCTGTACTAGTAGAGGATGATTTCGCGCCCTGTGTGGCTGCAGTTGCTGTAAAGCGCCTTTGAACGTGTTTATCATGAAAAGGGCGCTATATAAATCTGGTATAATAATAATATAAATCTGGTATAATAAAAGACTAAACAGCTTACCCTAACAGAGCTGAAAAACTACTACACTATTGAAGAATGACGCTAACCATAAAAACAAAAAACACGATTACGGGACACAAGCGTTGATTAATTTTTCAACCATTAAAGCAAGAGTTGTTCAAATGGTTTGTTCGTTATATGCAAATAACCATTTCCAAGGTATTATTTAAGTTCGGCATTACTATTGAATCTAGAAATCAAGGTGTACGAGGTTTACTTGGAATTTAACGTGTACATCGTGCATAAATGCTCGTGAACGGCTAAAAACGACTATTTAGCTCCTGTTAGTTTAAAACTAGAAAAACTCCGATAGTATAGGTGAGTTTTATTGTATTTTTATCCTATCAACACAATTATCGGTCATATGATAGCTTTCTAGCTTTGTTTATGGAAGAGGATCCTACATACCTTTCATCATTTTAAACACAGATGAACACCTACAATGAACCACCGACTTTCACAAAGCCAATTGGAATGCTTCCCACATGACGAAATATTAATAGCCGAGGCGAGGTATCGAAACCGAAGCGATGTGACCATAACCTCTCGGTCACAGAGGCTACAAAAAAGGTAAAGCACAGTAAAGATAAATGAAAACAGTTATTAAAATCTGAACTGCGCAACGAATCTATGTCTTTGAAAACATTTTACTGATCAAATTATCATGCAAGTTTCATAAACAGAAACCTGTATTTGCACAATGTTAGTTGAACGACTGTCTACATTAGCTCGCAGACCTGCATATGTATCTCCCGTCAAGAGTATTGTATGTTTTTACACATTCAGCTGCTACATTAAGACGACACTGAAACCCACATTATTCTTGCTTACATCCATTGTTCTTAGATATAATGCATATACCACATATTGAGCTGTTGTTGTTGTTGGTGGTGGTGGTGGTGATGGTGGTGGTGGTGGGAGTTTTGGTGGTGGTGGTGGTGCTGCTGGTGCTGGTGCTGGTGCTGCTGCTGGTGTTGCTGCTGCTGCTGCTATCGGCATAATGCGATGTCTTCAACGAAGCGTTCCAAGTGTATTACGAACAATACAGGATGTTATCGTGCCAAAACTTAGCGAGTATGTGTCACACTAGTGACTAACGAATTTGCCATAGCCATTTATGCATTAAGAAATACATTTTATAGCTAAATATAATTTGAAAATATGATAATAGTTTGCAAAAAAAACAAAGAAAAATATCAAACAGGGAATGCCACGCACCAAAAGCGCAGCCCCCCCAAAACGAACCCCCCAGCACGCAAACGCGTGCACCACACACACACACACTCAAAGCCTACACATCAGGACAAAACGAACAACACACACACATACACTCAAAGCCAACACATGAGGACAAGACGAACAACAAGCATACACACACGCGCGCACATACTTGTATGTTACACCTTAAAAATAGAAAACTATCTATCCGGAACAATCTTTGTGATGCACTAAACGTACTTACAGTCTAAATGTCATCGTAATTAACACATTGTGCAACATTCTCAAAAGCTCAAGCGGTTGAATTTCTACAGAAAGTTATAAACAATTCTTTTTCTAAGGCTGCTCTAGTAACTCTTGTGAGATAACATTTATTGCAACTACAACTAAAATAGGTCAGTTATATTTTACAGATTAACAAATACACATGTACATCCCGTTTTTACTGGAGCGTTTTAAGAATAAAAAGTCCCATAAGCCAGCTAGATGGCTTCCTCACAAGAAGCATTTTATGCCCTAAGTGAGGCACGAACCAATATTGGTGAGAGTCAAGTGATTTAAAGTCAGCGAATATAACCACTCAGCCACAGAGGACCACGTGTAATATTTCATAATAAATGAAATCAACTTAATCAATGATACATTTTAGAGTAGAAATTGAATTTAATTGTAATGCTTTATATCATCTTATAAAGACAGATAATTTTGTTTCGCAGAAATTTTTTGCAGTCCGATAATGATGATCTGTACCAAACTTCAGATGATTGGTTATCAAGACAGTTTTAAATTAATTTATATGCAGGTCTTTTTTGCTTAACAATTTGAAATAAGCTACAAAGATGATACATACTCGCAATGACTATAGGTCTGCTACATGTGTTTGAAGTACGGTTAACTAAATATGTAGAGTGCAGTTCTATGAATCATAAAGTCCTGTGTTCGATATCCGCACGACGCGTAAATGTTTCCGTGACATTTAGATAAAAGGCATTGTATCTGGAATCATACGTCCTTTCTTCCCATTCAAGTGCAGAAGTTAGTTCTTATATTCAAAAATCCGGGAACAGTGATTAGAATAACAGCCCCCGTTACATAACTGTAAAACAACTGTAAAACCCCCAAAAAATGATTATGAGAGACAAACAGTAAATCGGTTTTCGATTATTCCAGCATGAGCTGTTTTATTATTGAACCTAGAAATCAAGTGTAGGAGTTTCATTTGTGTATTTAACGTGTACATCTTTCAGAACTATATGAAAACGAATAAAAGACAGTTACTTAGCTATCATAAAACTGAGAACCAGATTACCGCCGACAATAAAAGTGAGTATAGGATTTTTCCATGTCAAACCGGCAAAATTATAGGTCATATGGTAGCTTTCCAGCCTTTGATTGCAGAAAAAGACCCCGTTACTCTCCCCGTACTTGGATTCAGTGTTGTTATATTTTCTGGTCCTTTGGGATCATGGAGTCCATTCAACATATGTGTAATAGAGTTCCGCTTAAGCCGGTGCTAGGGGGCGTGAGAGGTGTTGCATGTTTCATTACCTCTCATGAACAGACTCAATCATACCGAGTCTGCTATTATTCTTCTTGGTTGCATTCTTTCCTTCCAAAGGATCTTTTTTACAGATTTTATTCTTTATTATTTCAGACACGAACAACCGGCTTGATAGCAACATCTCTAAGTCAGTTGGAAAGCTTCCTCACTTGAAGAAACACCTACATCCGAAGCATGGGTCAACGTTTTCGAAGGTAAGAGAGAATGGTTATAAAAATATGTACTGGTCGCCCGATCAGGGTCTTTAGAATATTTGACTGATCAACGATACAATGCAATTCTCAGAAAACAGAAACCTGAAGTAACACTATAATCATTGAAACGGCTCTATACAAGTGTCCTGGCCCCGTGTTCACAAAACATTTTTCGATCTCAGCTGAGTTTGAGTTTGATATTTTAATATCAGTTTTACTAAAACTTCAAGGTTAAATTTAATCTGAGACAGACCATCAATACTGAAGAGCCACTTGAAAATAATGTTGAGCATAAAATTAAGTTTTAAACATACTCTTTTGATATAAATGACGATTTAAGTTTCATTATCAAACTCAGCTGAGACTGAAAACGTTTTGTGAACACGGGGCCAGATCACGTGCACGTTTATGGTACGTTTACACATTGTACTACTACGTTACGACAAAACTAAAATCAATATTAGTCTGCCTGGATCCTGGGGCGGTGCACGATTGTTTTATCCTGCTTGTTGGTGTGTGTTTGTGTCTAAAGCGGTAACCTGCAGTGTTTTTATATCTTACTTGTCTGCTTTTCTATGTTAGTTATGTGTGGTTGTGTGTTTATCTTTGATACACGAGTGTCTGCGCTACTGTGGTTTACGTAGTTAACTGTGATTAAGGAACATGACATTCCCTTTGTATATTCATCCTTGTTCTACTTTCCCCTTCAACCTCCTCCACCACCCCTATCTACCCTTTACCACTTCCTCCCCCTCTATCTATATTTGGCATAAATTTATTTGTACTTGTTAGATTTTTGAAGCAACCCGTCTGTTATATTTTTCCGTTACAGCTTCTTTTTGTTGTGGGCCTACTTTGCAAATGCGTTCCTCTGAGGCTTTTTAGTGTTCCGTGCTTTCGAGAAATCTACCCTTATCTATTATCTGTTGTCAACATTTGTTATTCATAATTATTGCCTGTGGACTTTACTTATTCCTGTATGGGTAATGAATATTGCTACATTGAGTCAAAAGAGCATGTCTTACACTTCAGTAATATGTATGGGTTTGCATTATTCCTGTGTGGTTAATGAATATTGTTACATTGTGTTCGAAGAGCATGTTGTATACAACTACAATTTAATATAGGGGTTACTCATTATTATTTGACTACCTTGGCTGCGTTCTATTTTTACAAATGGTCTTCTTGTCGACTTTTTAACTATCACTAAAAGTCTTTCAACTATCACAGAAGTTCCGTGTGGCGACGGCAAATAGCCGTACTTGACATAATGAGTGTTATATTACATAATATAATCCATTGCATTTAATATAATGTAAATAGTCCTCCCGTACCTGAAATCGTACTTTTTAAGTAGTGGTAATGCATGGAGAATGGTCAAAGCACATTTCTGGTTTTCTGAATATTGTTCTAATTTTGCTGAATATCGTTAATCCATATCAAATTAACGGTTGGTATTTTATGCCTTTAAATATTACTATATATTTTGCACTGTACAAAGTTTTGTCGATCTTATGCCGTTTACCTGATAGTCTTACATAACTTTCCTATATTCTATACATGCATCGACTTTACATCCACAAGTAACTGAAAACTTCTTTGCGTGAATCAGATTTTGGAGGAGAGGAGAACGATTTTAAGCAAAATTATGTTTATTCAAATCTTTGCCATGCCACAAAGTACAAAGGCCACGAACAACAAACCTCTTAATTAGTAGTACTGAACTATCTCTTTGAGTCTTCCTAGGGAAGAAGATTTGAAAATTCGGGCCTATTTCAAAGGTGGCTAACACAATTTTATAATGTAGCATTTGCTTTGACAAGTGAAAGAAGCTTTTCAATTCATAATATAATCGTGTGATCATAATGAGCCTGATGATAAGAATATCGATATTTTTATTAAACTTTTCAAAAATACTGTGCTTTTCTTATGCCTTATGTTACTGTTATAACACTTTCAAGTTAAAATACCCCGATTCCATGGTGGGTCATTTAGGACAATTTGTTATGTCTTGATGGTACGCGCGAAGTTTTTAAGCACATTTCGTTTATGTCATCTTGGCGCGTGCCTGGACGGGGATAATTACTCGGTCGGACTATTTTGCCCGGATCGAGGGAATACAAGAACAACAGAAAGAACACAAAAGATTCAGTATCATCTCTAGAAAAGTGCTACCGTTTATATTTTATATAATTTATATTTTTGATTAGTTTACATAAATATCACCAATACAAACACGTCTATGTACAATTTTATCTGATTTCCTTTTGTAAAAAAAATAACTTTTATACATGTATCTTACAAAGTTGTCATGGTAGTCTGAGAATTAGCATTCTCTTAATAAAAAGTTATCAAAACTTTAGTGTTTTTCTTGTGTTAACCCCGTTACATCGATGGGTGTATATTATTAATCCCGATCGAAATGATATTCCCTTCGGAGATATGCCCAGTCCTAATTGCTGACAAATATATTTACAGGTGCGTAACTTGTTGGGCATTTGTTATATTTATAATGTCCGAAAAGTTGTAGCACACATGGTCTTGTTCCTTCTTTTTTTATTTGTTTTTAATTATACATACATGTTACAAACGTTTTACAAATCCGAAACCAACCTGCAATTAGATATAAATGCCTTCGGCATACATTTACTTTATTATTTTTAGGAATCCACTGGAACTGTCCATATCACTCAACTGCTACCTTCCCGGAGAGACCTGGACATAATCAAGTAAGTTTTAAGTACGCTGCACAGGCAATAAATAGAGATCCATATAGCAATATGTGTAGGTCTCCAAAACATCATGGATGACAAACATTAAATCATTTTATAACGTAATTCTTTTGCCTAGTCACGGAAACGTTTAACACTGGCCCGAAAAAAATTCTTTGATGTCAGTCTCATATATAAATTTTACTTTTTTTCTTCAATGATTAATAGGAGAGCTCTCATGTTTCATGTAATGAGATTTGAGGTCTTTTTGTCAAAGGTTTGAAATGCACATGCCATTTAAGTTTGACTTGCTAACCATAGCAGGAGAACATGTACAACCAGATATAGCTCAAGGCATTCGTGGCACAGAAAAAAAAATCGAAAAATAAATGGATAACATAACTTTTAAACTTCTTATGAAAAGTCCTATACCGTCCTTGTGTGGTCAGCCAGTAAAATTACCCATGAAACAAATTACCTGGACTGATATATAATCACTGTGAATTTGAAGTCTCTTTACTTTCGTTCTATTTCAAATGAAATCTTTGTTTGTTTCACATCTACAAAGAGCTAATAGCATGAATTTTACTATTCGTCCTTTAAGTATGTTCATCCAACAGTTTCATGTCAATTCAGATTCGGCTTTATTGTTGAACCTAGGTATCAAGGTTACGAATTTTACTTTGGATTTTTACCTCTTACAGAAATGCAAGAAAACGGTTGAAAAGAAGCACTGTATCTGTCAGCCTTAAAATAAGATTACTACCGATAGTAAAGGTGAGTCTTTTGTCAAACCTTCACAATTATAGATCATATGGTAGCTTTCCAGCCTTTGATTACAAGAATGAGCACCTAGATAGAACCAACGACCTTCTAAGCCTGATGGAGAGCTTCCTGGCATGAAGAAATATCTACATCCGAAATGACGTTTCGAAACCGAAGCGATAAGTCCATAACCACTCGGCCATGGAGGCTCCGACAAAATAGATATAGTGCAGTGTTTTTAAAGATATTAAAGAGAGAATGGTTATAAAATGTCTTTATCGGTTTTAATTGACAAACGATAAAGTCCAAAAACAAATGAACTGGTCGCCCCATCCGGATCTTTACAACATTTGCCTGATCAACGATAAAATGCAATTCTCAAAAAACAGAAACCTGAAATAACACTATAATCATTGAAACGACTCTATACAAGTGTATGAATCTCCTGATCACGTGCGAGTTTATTGTACGTTTACACATATTACCGCTACGGTACGACAACACTAAAATCATTATTAGGCTTTTCAACATCTGCTATTATTAATTTATTGCCTGTGGATTTTATTACTTCCTGTATGGGTAATGAATATTGCTACATTGAATCAAAAGAGCATGTCATATATGACACTTAAGTAATACGTATGGAGTTTTATTATTCCTGTGTAGCTAATGAATATTGTTACATTGTGTACGAAGAGCATGTTGTATACAACTACAGTTTAGTATAGGGGTTACTCATTCTTATTTGACTACCTTGGCTGCGTTCAATGCTTACAAAAGCTTTTTTTGTCGACGTTTTAACTATCACTAAAGGCAGTCTTTTCGCTATCGCAGAAGTTCCGTGTGGCGAAGGTAAATGTCCTCCCGTACTTGACATAATGAGTGTTATATTGCATAATCCTTTGAATTTAATATTTGTATAATAATAGTCACTCGCCAGAAACTATTAATAACACCATTTACAAAGAAAACAAACTATGATTTTAACAAGCAGCAGGACAGCTTCATAGATATAATGTGCATAGGCCACAATGATGTAGGAAAACATGCAGTACCAAAATTAACCTCGTAAAGATTAAATTTGTGCGCAAGGACAGTACAGATGTTTATTTGAAAAGAAAGCTTCCTACATCAGAGGTACAGTCGAGATCTGTCGTGCCATATACCTCTTATTTTTCCAAACAAGAACAAAGACATAGGTAGAATCACTGACTTTCTCTAAGCAAGTTAGAGAGTTTCTTCACATGACAAATATTTACATCCAAAGATTTCGAAACGAAAGAACAAGAAACGTAAAGCTGAACGATTATGGAGAAAATACCGAGAACCTTACCAACTTGACACTGTAAAAAAGCTACGTCTCAAGTATCATTATGAAATTCGTAAAGAAAAAAGATCAGTTCTAAGTGAGAAAGTTGTAAGTTCAAAAGGAGATTCAAAAAAATTGTACAGGTTAGTATCGGAACTCACCGGAACAAAGTCTGAAAATCCAATGCCCGCTGAAGAAAGTAACATTACATTGGCAGAGAAATTTGCGGATTTCTTTTTGAACAAAATTGAAAAGATCCGCGAATCACTTGAAAATTATGAAAGTTACGTACCAGAAAAAAGGGATGTTCCACGTTTTGAGGTTTTCAGAAATCTAAGTGAAGCAGAAGTGAAAACATTAATAAATGAACTTCAAACCAAATCCTGTGAGCTTGATAAACTACCCACAAAAATATTAAAGATGCATCTCAATGAATTGGTCCCTTTAATAACTAACTTGGTTAATTTGTCATTACATCAAGGGGTTTTTCCATGGAAGTGGAAACATGCGATAGTTTGCCATTTCTATCGAAACTTATAGAGAATTCAGCTCTTTTCTTATTAAATAAACACGCTAGTGAATACAATCTTCTTCCCAAGAATCAGTCTGCGTATAGACGCTTTCACTCATGCGAAACGGATTTACTCCGATTAACAAGTGACTTGTTGGAAGGCTTGGAAAATCAAGAGGTCAGTGCCCTAATTGCACTGGATCTGAGTGCCGCCTTTGACACTGTTGACCACGATATTTTAGTGCAAGTGTTACACTCTCAGTATGGGCTATGTGGTACAGCTCTCAACTGGATTACTCTTATCTTAGGCCACGCAGTTGTAGTGTAAGTGTAGAAACTGCTGTTTCAACTCCACGCCCATTACAATGTAGCGTTCCCCAGGGTAGCTGTTTAGGCCCCTGGCTCTATCTCACTTACGCAGGAACTCTATTTAATGTCATTCCCAAGTCAATATCAGTGTATGGGTTTGCTGATGACCATATTGCCAACAAACGATTTCGACCATCTTCAGTTGAAAATGAGAAACAGGCTATTCAAGAACTTGAAAACTGCGCATTCAACATTGATACCTGGATGAAACAAAACAAACTTAAAATGAATACGTCAAAAACTGAATTCATCTTATTCGGTAGTAGACAGCAACTTGACAAATGTTCAATAACAGAAATTGACATTGCAGGTGACAAAATCAAATCAGTACATTCTATAAGGTACCTAGGGGCGTTCTTAGATGAAAATCTTAGTTTTAAGGATCATGTCAAGAGAAAATGTCAGACCGCAATGGTTAATTATCTTAGAATCAAAAATATTAGAAAATACCTTACTAAAGAGGCTACTGAAATTCTGGTATTATCACTGGTCATTTCACATATAGATTATTGCAGTGCAATATTGTATGGCATTCCTCACTGTGAAATTCAGAAAATGCAAAGGATACAGAAGATGTGTGCCAAACTCGTTTTAAGACTCAGCAAGTACGGCAGTTCAAAACAAGCTTTGTTCCGACTACATTGGCTTCCTATTAAAGCTAGAATTGAATTTAAGATTTTAACTGTCATGTTTAATTGTTCAATCGGCCAAGCTCCATCTTACTTGACTGAATTATTATCGGAACAAGCACCAAAACGTAGTTTAAGATCTTCAGACCCTGTTAAAGGTTGTTACAAGGTACCATTTAACAAACGTAAAACATTTGGCGACAGAAGTTTTCGTACTGTAGGGCCGAAACTATGGAACCAACTACCAGTAGACGTGAGAAATTCTGAATTCGGTAGACACTTTTAAAAAAAACACAAAACACTGTTTTTTAAAAGGTTTGAATCATGGTTCTGATCATTTCTCTGTTGGTGGACTGAATATGGTAGAGACGCTGAGTATACTCTACTATGTAGTGTGATCGTGTATCCTTTATACGCAATGTTGTAATTTTGTTGTACAGAAATTTTGTCAAATATGTCGTGTTTCATTGTTTGATACCATTTTGTATATAATTTATCATGATTTTTTTTTATTTAATGTACAACGCCAGTGAATATACTATGTGTAAAATTAGGCGTTTAATCAAATAAAGCAGTTTCAGTTTCAGTTTAGTATATTGAAGTCAGAGACTATAGCCGCTCTGCTAAGGGAAACTCGACAATAAATGTACTGTAAGGTGCTTTCAAACAGAAGTGAGAACGGTTACAAATATTAACTGATCAACAGATCTATGTCTATAAAATTATTAATACACAGTGTAATTCTAAAAAAAGAAACATGCATCTGTAGTAGTTCTATATTACTTACAACGACTTACATCATTGGCGCGTAGACCTTGGTATCAATTTCCCGTCTTTATACGGAAGTATTATACTTTTTTACACACTGCTACGTTACGACGACATTGAAATCCACATTAGTCTTACATTCTTTTTTTCTAATATATTGCCAGGCGATGATTCCTGTATGTTTAAGGAATATAGTAACATTAAGTCGGAAGAGTAGCCCATTTACAACTAAAAATTATCTAGGGGTTACTAATTCATAATTGACTAAACGTGTTAGCGTTTAAAGCTTGCATATCATGTTCTTATTAAATATAAAAAATTTAAGAGTCTTAGTGTGGTGGAAAAGTTTCCGCATACCTGGACTCAGTGATGTTGTATTTTCTAGTCCTTTGTGATCAGTTTAATCTAAAAATCTGGTGTATGACTTTTACTTCAAAATTTAACGTTTGCATCTTCCAGGTATGAAGTAAACCGTTGAAAACAGCTATAAAGCTACTTTGATCCAGCTTGAGAACTAGATTACCGACGGCAGTAAAGGTGAGTCTTTTTTTTTGTTACACCGACATAATTATGTCATACGGTAGCTTTGCAGCCTTTAATTATAGAGGAAGACCCCCACTGACCTTTCTAAGCAAAGAGTATATTCCATGATATATTAAAAATCCGCTCAAGCAAGTGATATGGGACATAAGTACCTCTCACGAACAGATTCAACCAAACCAATTATATCACATTTTCTTTAACTGCGTTCTATGCATTCAGAGAATCTTCTTTTTTTGTTCAATGTAGAATTATTTGCCAACACAATTTTATTAATTCATGTTTGACCACTACATGTCCTTAGGTTATGCCCAAATCAGTGATGTTTATATGCAACATATATTTATGACCAGATTTGAAAGAAACTCATTTGTTTGTACTTGAGTATAAATGAATGCCGGAAAATAGACGTTTTATATTAGAATTTTGTATATCTGTCCATATCTGACTTGAAGTAAAGTTAAATTGATACTAGTGCTCTAGGTTTGCAAATTCAACATTCAATTAAGTTCAGATGTAGAGATTTGTATTCGGTATATACTTCATTATAAATATAATTTGCGGAGTCATGTGGATATGTTGATCGTGATAATTTCATTTCGAAATTATACGAGGATAGATCTATTTGATAGATTTATTTGATATCAAATGTTGAACACAGCACGCAATAACGAAATGCATATCAGCAATAATAACAATAATAAAAAGCAATGATATACATTACTGTTAATCAACAAGTCAGGCACACCAATACCAAGGATAGCACAATAAAGAGAAAAAGATTTTCTGTTATTTCCATTGTGGTCCTTGATATTAGTGGCATAACCTTGGGAAAGTCATGTATTGTCTAATTGCTATCCTATCGTGTTTAACCTCTTTACCTGTTTCTTTCTTGAGGCAAATTGATCAAGAAGCTGATAATATTTAAATGCGTACACATCCATTTTACGACACTGCTTCATTGATACAAACTTATAACAATAAAAATTTAGTACTAAAAGAAAACAGACATTAAGTTGTAATAAAAATGACTAGAATGACTGATATAACGGACTACGTATTTTTAAAAAAAAACTCATTTTTTTAAAATTAGGAAATATTACTGCACAGTATAAGATTTTATTGGTTAAAAGTAGCTTCAACTGGAATATAGATATTAGAAATTACAGTATTATAAGGACAACAAATGCTCTTTTACAGCAGTCTTAAACTAATGAAGTCTGGGCAGATCTCTTAAGGACTGCTGTAAACTGTTGCATCACTGTACCCCTTTACATGCAAATGACTTCTCCCCAAAATTGTTACTTTGGGCTTAGACCCGTGTCCTTAAAAAAAACTATCATCACCTAGTTCAGGGTTAGAATAGGCTGTAACACATGACTTGGTATTGCGATTATGCACTTTGTTTAATGGGATAAAATGTTCTCCAAGATACAGAACCATACCTGATCTTATGAACATGACACAACCTAATCGATCCGACTCTTCTGTGTTCTGGTCACCAGTTAAAGTAACTGACAAGCTTGTTTTGGGTAGTCTGGAGCCTGTTCTTAAAGTCCTAGTAAGAAAAACTTACTTACCATATAGAAAAACTTTAACCTGGAATTAACTTTACTAATAACTGACATAGCAATAGTTTCACCAGATAACTTCTGATCATATGTAACACCCAAATATTTAACAAAACTTAAGGATGAGATACTTATACCCTTACAAGTAATATTCAAGCTGGAACTGTTCTTAAGTTTACGTTTGGACCCAAAAAGTATGGTTTCCGTTTTACCCAAGTGGAAAGAAAGCTTGTTATCCACCAGCATTTAACTAATTAGTTCATGATCCTTAGACAATCTATTCTCAATGTCTGATTTACACTTGCTAGTAATCAGTATAGCTGAATCATCAGCATATTAAAAACTTTATCCTGGATAACTGCGGCCATTTCGTTATCATAAATTAAGAACAACAGGGGGCCAAGGACCCTTGCTGTACTCCGCATGTAATAGATACCTCCAAAGACAAGGTGCCTGAAATATCGACAATGTGTTATCTATCAGATAAATACTATCTATAGATCTATACTGTCTGCCAGCATTTGTATGAAGGCCCATAGTTTCAAGTACCATCATTAACCGTGTAAAGGGATTTCTGCAGATCCAAAAGAACCATCCCAACCATATTATCTTTGACCATGTTAAAACGAATAAAATCAGATAGATATTTGGAGAAAAAAACCTTGACTGAAACCAGACTGGAAACTGAAAGGAAAACCTCTATCATCAAGGCAGTCTTCAACTTGATCATAAATAATCCTTTCAAATATCTTAGATATAATACTAAGAACAGACACCGGCCGGTAGTAACCTACTTCTGTCTTATCATTATTCATATCGAGGGGCATCACTCTTGCGTATATAAGATAATCTGGAATAGAGCCCTGGATAATGGAAAAGTAAACAATGTGTGTAAGAGGGCGGGCAATGATAGATGCGCTGTCCCTAACAAATCAAGATGGAATGCCGTCCAAGCCTGTTGCCTTGTTAGCAATTAAATTTATAAATACTTCAAAATTTTATTTTCAGAGACAATACTTAAAGAAAAACAATTAGGAACAACTCTCTTAGAAGCATAAAAATTACTTACAAAATTCTTACCAAAAATGTTGGAACAATTGGCTAACGTTTGTACAAAAGTTTGCAAGCAATATTAGTGTAAAAGGGGTTGAATTTATTAGCAACATCTAATTTCATCAAATGTAATATCTCCATCAATTTAGAGACCAATGTTACAAGCAGACACACAGCCTTTTTTAGAAGGCAGACCAAATTCTTCTAAAGTTTTCCATCGGGAATTTGATTGTTTTTGTTTTGTATTGTTCAAGTATCTCCTTAAGAAACCTCAGCTTAGCATTAAACACAAGATACTGATTTTTGTTTCTACATTGTTTTAAACGATTTTCTTCGGATTTGCTCTTGTTATAAATATGGAAAGCTTTATCTCTCTCTCTTTAATGCTCGATAGAATGTCATATGTTATCCAAGGTTCTGTTCGCTGTTTAATTCGACACTGTTTTACAGATGCAATATTGTCAATAACAGACATAACTATAACTTTAAGGAGGTAGGTTACCTTCATATTTGTATGTGCGCATGTCCAACCGGAAGCTAACGTGACGATTTACGACGACGTTTACGACAAACTAAATGTGTTTGTATATTCATTCTTCTGAAAACAAATCATGAACTTGTCTTCGATCTAATGCTTTATGGTTTAATAATGCAGAAATAATGAATAAATTGCCGCAGAAACGCTTCAAAACAATGTTGCCTTAAAATGACGTCATTGACGTCATGACGTTACGTGTCAGTTACCGCGCAAAATTAATAGCTTTTATCTTGAAAGTACGTAATTCTGTACATTTTCTTTATTTTAACTATTTTCTAATAACCATTATTTGCTGAAATATTTTTTATGAGTCTTTTGCTCTGAATAATAATCAATATTTTGCTTCTTTTATGTAGTTACATTGAAATGTTATGCGGAATGTAAGAAAATGGATGATGGCAACCAATGTTGTTTGGATAGTTGGGTGAAAGGTTACTTGTTACGGCCATTTTCAAATAAAAAGTCTAGCAGTTTGATTTGTAATACCTATTTTTCAGGTTCCATTGATAATTTGTTACTTACATACTAAAACTAAGATCTAAAATTGTTCAAATTCCAGTAGAAAATTGTGGTTTCTTGAATTGATTTGATGTTACCATGGAAACGAAGCCCGTGACCTATGTATCTAAATGTAAAATTCAAAAGCGTTGACACTGGTCTATTTAAGAAACACAGCTTCGGCTTTTTATTTTCATTTCAACAATATCCACGAGAATAATAGCAGCACGCTGAACGATTTTTCCATGAAAAATGGCAGACGAGGGGTACTGCTGTACGTACTCTAAGCTGTGAAATTTGTTAAAATAAATGCAAATAACACGAAAATGTAACCTACGTTAGAAATAATATGTTTTAAAGCTACATCAACTAGAAAGATAATCTTATTCAATATTTTTTTAAAGAAATTACGACAAGCAGCAAGATATAAGCTATTTTAAACATCTCTGTTGCCATGGTTACTTTAAAATTTAAGAAAAATAGGATACCATGTAAAGTACTTGGTATTTTGCTAATAATATTATCCAAATATTTCATGTTGGTCATTAACAGAATGGCACTGAAGCCGTCGAAAACCCCTATTTTTATACATAGTTGTTTAAAAATGAGAGAAAATGCGTTACCATGGAAACACGAGCCCCGCGACATATACATTTTAAGCTTATATTAGAACGATAACGTGCATATCAGTAAAATTATCAATTATGCAGACTTCTACGGATATCAATGAAAATAAAATACACTGAAAAGTGTTAATATCCGTATTTTCCTTCTTCTTTCAATATGAAATACCTTTGGAGGGTCATGTTCTTCAAACCTGGATAAAAATTGAACTTGAAGGGACAGAGACAAACGAAATTGAGATTGTAGCAGTTAAAACTTCATATTACACGAAATACAAAAACATGCTGCGGTTGAACTAATTTGAATTTACCCTTGTAACAAGGTATCCTACCTCCTTAAAATTGGTCTAAGCATCTGAAACCTTGTTAGAAAACATTACACTAATCCAGTCAGTTGATAAAGGAGATAGCTGGAAGTCTTCTTTATCGTAGTTTTTCATAGATCTAAGTTTGACAGTGTTGTGCTTCCAAATAGAAGATTGTATTACATTACGTGTACAAAAGATCAACGAATGACTGATGGAAGAGTATATCACACCACTCTGAGTTGTCCCTTTCTGAAACAAGTATCAGATCAATATATGTAGATGAAGAATTACAAATTCTTGTAGGTTCCTGAATAATTTGACTGTAATTAAATGAATTTGTAAAATCAGACAAATTTTCACAAAGAGATCACCAAGAATTATGGTTTCAGAATTTACTTGAATTAGAGAACACACTGCTTCAAACACTTGAAAAAATTAAGCTGTTCCGGTGCATGATAAATAACACCACAGAGTATGGGTTTGGTCTTAGGCAGAAGTATATCAATCCAAACTGCTTCCAAATCAGAATTATTCAAGTCGTCCCTAGGATTGATTGCTAGGTTTTGTCTAACGCAGACACAGACTTCTCCACTGTGTCGATTTCGGTCACGCCTACGAACCACATTGTTCTGGATAGTAATATCGGTGTCAACCAAGTCTCAGAAAGACATATACACGCTGGCCGAGTAAGACATGCAAGCAGTCTCAGTTCCTCTAACTTGGGAATCAAACTCCATACATTTAAATGTAAGAAATGCAGTCCACGAGATTTAATATATTGACTGTCGGTTCTTGTATCACTAGACATGTTATGTCCTCTGGCCTGGGGGACAAAGACATGGATGAACAGCAACACATATAAGAAGTAATATTGGGGGAGAGTTCCTAGTTTTGACATTCACGTATGTAAGGGTACCTTTCCTACTGCTCGATTTAGTACTATAGCAAGTAACAAAGTTCAAATAAAAAGTTAAATTTCCATGCGAAAGGTTCGTGAGCGTTGTAGAATTTGCAAATATCAAGTGGGTGGGGTACGGAGAAGAATAATGATGACGATACTTCTGATGAAGTTCATAGTCACTACAAGCTCTAACACCAAGGTTCAAAAATTGCTCTAAAACTGTTAAAATCGTGAAACTAAAATAAAAAAAAAAGAATCTATGCAATGTAGGATCAATGTTCTCCAAAATGCTAACGTATACATCATTTGTGGTCCTTTTATTTCGTTTTTCATTTCTTTGCTAAACTATGTTACATAGTATCCAAGCCTTGGACATCTTGAAATAATTATATATTCTAAGCATAACAGAAACACTAAAGTGTAATGACTGGACTAACATGTACATAATGATGAATGAATCTTTTAATGAAAGCCCAAGCTAATGGCTTAGAAGGTTTCAGGATTGTAGCATACTTTCTATTATGCATTCATGTTACATATTCGACCGATAAATACTATACGATATCTTCCCAACTGAGTAAACACAAGACATCATGATTATGTTACATGTATAGACATCTTGCATTTGTGTATGCATGAATGTTTCTTGAACTTCGCAACAAAAAGCTTCGTCACTTAAAACAACGATCCTGTGACAATAAACATGTACGACTTAGTACTAATCTATGCTTCTACCAATTTGTACTGATGACAAACGGTTAGTTTTTCAAACCTTTACTTTTCGTCGCAGAGGTAAGCTGAATTTAGTAGATAAATGTCTAATCGTTCCCGTTCTGTCTAAATTTTTAAATGCACGTTAAGCATTCTTTGCTCAAGCTGTCTCTAAAGAGCCAGGAAATATGATTCACGAATAAAATAATTTTACACAGAATCAGCTCAGTTTCAGAAACCTCACCCATCAAGAAATTAGATATCAATGCATCTGGCAAACATCTACCTTATTATTTTCAGGAATCCACCGGATTTGTCCATATCACTCAACTGCGACCTTCCCAGAAAGATCTGGACATAATCAAGTAAGTTTTGAGTACGCTGCACAGACAATAAATAGAGATTCATATATCAGTATGTGTAGTTCTACAAAACATCAATGATGACAAACATTAAATCATTTTGTAATGAAATTATTTTGCCTAGTCAAGGAAACGTTTAACACTGGCCCGAAAATGTGTCATTGACGGCAACCTTATACATAAATTTTAACTTTTTCTTCAATGATTATTAGGACTGCTCTCGTGTTTCATGTATTGGGATTTGAGGTCTTTTTGTCAAATGGCTTGAAAAACACATGCCATTTATATATCCTTTTTTCTTCATTTTTTTTTTTTGTTTTTTTTTTTATTTATTTATTTGTTTGTTTGTTTGTTTGTTTGTTTGCTTTTGGGTTTAACGCCGTTTTTACGTTATATAACGGCGAGCAGTTTACCTAACCAGTGTTCCTGGATTCTTCACCAGTCCAAACCTGTTCTCCGCAAGTAACTGCCAACCTCCCTACATAAATCAGAGGTGGAGGACGAATGATATCAGACACAATGTCTGTCATCAAATCGTCACGAGAGAACATATGCTTCGTCCAGGGCTCGAACTCACGACCCCGAGATCCGTACATTTTTGCTCTCCCTATTGAGCTAAGCAGGTGGGGTTTGCTATCCGTAGCAGTAGAAAATGAACAACCAGATATAGCTCAAAACATCCCGAATCATAAATGGATAACGTAACATATAAATTTCTTATGAAACATCCTAAGCCGTCCTTGTATGGTAAAATTACACATGAAACAATTAACATAGACTGCAATTTTGAACCCTTGCTCCCGTTCTATTTTAAATGAAACCTTTGTTTGTTTCACATCTAAAAAGAGCTACTAGCGTGACTTTTACTACATGTATTTATCTTTAAAGCATGTTCATCCACGAGTTTCATGTCATTTGGAAGAATATATGCCTATTTAAAAATATTTCTGAGCCGCAATCGTTATCTTGTTCGGTTTAATTAAATTGCGACTTGGGATATATTTACGTCCAAATAATACAGAATTGCCCAACGAAAATATGTTATTACATGAAAATTGCCGAGTGTTATTACGGGTCTATAATCTGAGTTCATACCATTTAAAGTTTCTCCTCCATCTCTCATTCATGTGCAGAAAGTCGATGTTACATGCGGAGAACAGGTTAGTACCAGTACAGAATCCAGGACCACTGATTAGATTTATTGACAAATTAATGCACGGTTTAAACATGGCTCTTATCCGAAGAACAAACAAAACGATTGTGGGAGACAAACTCGGAATCATTTTACAATAATTCCAGCAAGATTTGTTTTAACCAGCTTAATATTTATAAAGATATTTTTACTTGCAAAGGATTATTATTCGGAATTATAATTGAACCTATAAATGAAGTGTACTAATTTTACTTTTGATATTTTACCTCTTACAGAAATGCAAGAAAACGGTTGAAAAGAAATACTGTATCTGTCAGCCTTAAAACAAGATTACTATCGATAGTAAAGGTGAGTTTTTTGTCAAACCTTCACAATTTTAGGTCATAAGGTAGCTTTCCAGCCTTTGAATACACTAACGAACACCTTGATAGAACCAACGACCTTCTTTGAGCCAAGTAAAGAGCTTCCTGGCATGAAGAAATATCTACATCTGAAATGAGGTTTTGAAACCGAAGCGATAAGTTCATAACCATTCGGCCATGGAGGCTCCGACAAAATATATATAGTACAGTGTTTTTAAAGATAAGAGAGAATGAATATAAAATGTATATGTCTTTATAAATATTTGATTGACAAATGATAAAATCCAATACATAGAAAATAGAACCTGTAATGACACAATATGTATCGCAACGACAGTCTTCTAAGATGTGTAGACCACGGTATGAGTCTCCCGTACACATGCAAGAGTATTATACATACATTTATCACATATTTGACGTCGCGGGAGTGTAATAAAGTCATTAAATAAAAATTATAATACACAAGTGTAATAAAGCTTTGATGTCGACGTCGTTAATGATATAGAAGACGTTGGTCAAATTGACTTGTTTATATAGTAAAAGAAAGTTAAATTGTTGAAGTTTCTACAGGAAAGGCTGACATGTGATAAAAATTATATTACATTTGTGACTTTCCACATTAAATTTATTAAACTCGTCGAATAAAATTGATAAAATGATCGGCAGAGCCTTGCATTTTATAATTTTATTCAACTCGTTTCATAAATTCAATATGAAAAGACACACAATATCCTCTATGTATAACTGCTGCTACATTACAACTAGTCTTGCTTGCATCCATGATCTTAAATATTACGTATGAGGTTTCATTATTCCTGTATGGCTAATGAATAATGTTACATTATGTACGAAGAGCATGTCATATACAACTAAAATTTAATCTAGTGGTTACTCATTCTTAATTGACTACCATTGGTTGCGTTCTATGCTAACAAAGGTTAACTACCACGAAAGCACTCTTCAAGTTCCGTTAGGTGATAATAAACTCTCCACGTATTTGACATTAGATTTGTTAAATTTTCTAATCCTATATAATCATATATTTCATTATATATTTGTAAAATAAATTTCCGCTTTCAACCTTCTGAAAGTATTTTATTCGTCATTTAAAAAGAACAAGTTCTTCAGTTTTTACAAGCAGCAGGACAGCTTTATAGATATATTAGAGAGTTTGAAATTTCAACATTCGCCTTCCCCTTCAACGTTGGGGTATATCGTCATCGATAAGCGTGTATTTTATTTATATCAGACGTTGCTACTGAAGTTTTCTATGTAATATCAAGTAAGACTTCTCTTTATTACTATGTGAAATAAAAAACTTCGTTTCAGGATTTCTGCTTATAAAGTTATTCGATTATCCATATGTATAATTAGACTAAATTTGATGCGAAACACTATAATTAATTAAAATATTTAAGTAAACTCAGTGTAAGTAAGTCTACTGGACTGGATGGTATTCCTTGTAAGTTTGTTAGAGATAGTGCATCTATTATAGCTTGTCCTCTCACACATATCATAAATGTGTCTTTAATTCAAGGGGTAGTACCAGATGAGTTGAAATCTGCAAGAGTTGTTCCCCTTTTTAAGAAAAATGATAAAACAGATGTTGGTAATTACCGCCCTGTGTCCATACTTAGTATAATTTCCAAGATTTTTGAGAGGGTTGTTTATGACCAAGTTGATTCCTATCTCAATGACAAAAATTTATTGTACAAGTTTCAGTCTGGTTTCAGAAGAGGATTTTCAACTGATACATGTCTCATACATCTTTCTGATTATATCAAGTTTGAAATTGATAAAGGTCATCTCATAGGCATGATTTTACTTGATCTCCAGAAGGCATTTGACACTGTGGATCATTCTATCCTTCTTATGAAACTTGAAGGCCTTGGTCTTGGCCCTGATGTATTACGTTGGTTCAGATCATATTTATCTGACAGACATCAACTTGTAGATGTCTCTGGAACCTTTCCTAAGCCTTGTAAAATTACTTGTGGTGTCCCGCAAGGGTCAATACTATGGCCTCTTTTGTTTTTAATTTATGTGAATGATATGTCTGCAGTGGTACAAAATAAACTGTTACTCTATGCGGATGATTCTGCTATAATGGTCTCTGGTAATACTAAGTCATCTATTGAAAATGATCTAGCTAAAGATCTTGAAATGGTTAGTCAATGGTTAATTGATAATAAATTGTCTCTACATCTGGGTAAAACTGAATCTATTATATTTGGTTCCAAGCCTAAACTTAGGACTAATAGGGACCTTAATATAAAGTGTAATGGTCAAAATATTAATCCTACCTCAGCTGTCAAATACTTGGGTGCAACCTTAGATCAGAGTTTAACTGGTGAATCTATGACTAGTTCCATTATTAAGAAAGCTAATGCCAGGTTAAAATTTCTTTATAGAAAGAAGGCCCATCTTAATGAACATACTAAAAGACTTTTGGTTTTATCCCTTATTCAATGCCATTTTGACTATGCTTGTTCATTTTGGTATCCTGGTTTAACAAAATTTTGGAAGGACAAACTACAGGTTACACAAAATAAATTGATCCGACTTGTATTGAACTTGGAACACAGATGTCATATTGAACAACATCATTTTATTTCCCTAGACTGGTTACCCGTTTCCAGAAGAGTTGAACAAATTACTCTTTGTCATGTTTTTAAAATAAAAAATGGTCAGTCCCCTGATTACATGGGTCATCATATCGTTAAACAGGATTCTGTTCACGCATAACAAACTAGATCTAGCCAAAATGGGTCATTTGTGCCACCGAAAGTTAAAGGTTTTGGTCTAAAGTCTTTTTCCTACTTGGGCTGCAAGTTATGGAACATGCTGCCTCCCCACATAAGACAATTGCCCAACATATCTAGTTTTAAAAGGGCGGTAAAGGATCACTTTCTTAACGATAAGCTTCGTTGCTGAACTTCTGTGTTCTTTCTGTTATCTAGTCCCTGGTTGTAATGCATTTTTTTAAGAAATTATATTTTTACAATGTACTGTGATATTGATGTGATATTGGTGTCTATTTATTCATCTGTTTTTCGTTTAATTAAGAATCATAAATTGATTAGTTTGAGCAATTATAATTACATATGCATAACATATACGTTATTTTATAATAAATGAACTCAGTAATTTTTTTATATATATTCATGTTAATGTTTCATGCCTCTCTATGTCAGACCATTGGTACCAAGGACCACAATGGAAATAAGAGATTTTTTTCTCTTTCTTGTGTCATCCTTGATATTGATGTGACTGACATAGTTCATAACACATTACTTCATATGACAACTTATTTTTGATTATAAATTTTATTATATGCATGTATTGTAACTATGTTATGTTTGCTCAATTATCGAAATAAATCTATCTATCTATCTATCTGTTAAGTATTAGAATAATGAAGCTTTGTATGGCTAATAATTTTAACTAAATTGAACCGGGAAGTATGAAGTCATCAACTGATTTGAGAGGCATTGAGATTTAGTTCTAACTTTAACTTCTACGTGTGTTCCTGTATTTGTTTGTTTTGTACTTTTGTGTTTATTTTTATGTGTGGTGTGCGAGAGTTACTCGTGTGTGTCTTTGGGGAGGCTGCGTTTTTTTAACGTGGCTTTCCCTGTTGATATTCTTCCTTGTTTTTTTCTACGGCATAATTGTGTCCCAAGGCGGCGGTATCGATTATACTAGATGGGTTTTTTGTGAAGTTCTGAACGTCCGAAGATGTGATATCACGAAAGTCAAAACTTCAGTCTTTTTTCATTTACCCTGTCCACATACTCGGCATCAAAGACTGAAATCTGGATGGAGGCACATGGCAGGAAAGTCATTTTACTTGAAAAATAAATAATTACGCGCGATTAACATCTTATTTTCACTTCCAGATAAAAACAATCCATTTCTGTCTGACACTTTATATGACAGTTGCGTTTTAATTATAAACATAAAATGGTACTAGTAACGCGAAAAATTCTTCTGAAATATCAGACCATTTCAGATCTATGATATCATGATGCGAGAAGTTTCCTGTTAGCCGTATGGGATAATTTCAATCTTTACATGCACGGACCCAGAGCCTGGCAGAGGGGCATTGTGTGCCACTCTTACATTTTACAAAGAAAATCGGTCTTGAAACTCGGTGTGACACCCCCATCCCCTTTTAGTGACCCCCTCTTTAAAGTTGGTATCCCCCTAACCGAAAATCCTGGATCTGCACATGCTTTACTTATAAAATAGTGTATTCAAACAAATACATGTATATGCCCAAATGTTATTTCCGTCTCCACCTAACCTTTCTTGACTGTTTCGCTAGACACATGGTGACTTGGCACAATTATATTGTTCTGTCTGAAAGTTTGGCATTATACAGAGTCATGCAGAGTGTCATGATGCCAAAATGTATGATATTACGAGAGTGTCTTACATTTGTTTCAATTTGCTTGTTAAATGTGGCTCATGTTATCAACATATCATTTAAAAGGTTAAATTTTCATCAGGTACATTGTTTATGAGTGTCTGCAAGTAAAACGCGTCTTTTAAGGACTTCGATGTACAAAATACCAATTTAAGGGGGAATGGTACTTTGTCAAAATTTAAGATTTGCTAATAGTCGTATATACCAAAATAAACTTGAAAATATTTCAAATTTGTATCATCATCTTTTAGAGCGATAAACATGCGTATGACGTTACCATGACGTCGCAAACATGACCCGTTTTCGCGCTTTTTATGTCCGTTAATGGTAGCACTAAAATAGTATAAAACTCGATACTACAAACGTATTGTTGGCGTCAATGCATTAGATTATATATCAAACGACAGAATAAAGCAATTTCTTAGTGATCATTAACATGAAAAGGTATTTTCTATCCGAATTTTCGAAGGAGGTGCGAAAACAGACTTTTGGTTGTTTAAGAAAATTCAGGAAAAAAATCGCTTCTGATCCATTTTGCAAAAAAATGGCCCGTGGAATTTTTGCTAAATTTTTGTATGTAAAAATTCATTATGTTGTTAATGGCTGTGCCAAAATAGAAAAAAGTTCACCGAAGCGTTTTTCTAGTACAGCCGTTTGAATTAGAGCATTGTGACGCAATAAACAACGTCGCTTAAGACATGACATAAGCACGTGAATATTTACATTATTAGCCTTATTTTTACACCAGTGGCTGCAAAGATGGTGCTCTCCATACATATGTGGAACTATGCTTTCTAGCGCCTGTATTAATTCAGCTTCTCCTTTTTGTTTGTTTTGATTGACAGCGTATGTGAATTTTTTAATGAATGATGATTTCACTTTCTCGGTTAATGATGGACAGGTTCGACTAATCTTTTCAAGTTTATTTCCTACGATCCGTTTTGTATGTGCTGGATCTGAAAATTTTACAATGTCAGAATTTACTCTCTCCAGTCCAGAACTGCTTGCCTATTTATGCAATTGAGCACGAATATCGGGCTCCATAGCTTTTACAGAATTGCTCCAATGTTTTGGCATCTGTGAAGTTGACCATATTTAATTGTTTTCGTGTAAACTTTGATAAGTTTTCACACAGTTATTGTTACTTTCAAACATTACATATGTTGCAACAATATTTGTTACTTATTTATAAACTTGAACCCATATAATAAAACAGTTATTGACTGTTAAGCCATCGGATATGATGTGATATTCAACGGAGGAGGACAATATTGACCTCTTCCAGTGAATACCATAGCATATCCAATGGCTCAAGGGTCAATAATAATATAATTTTCAAAACGAAATTAACATAAGTAATTGACAGAAAACCCTCAATAAAAGTGATGCTCTTTTTCACTCTCACTTGTAGGAAATTATTATACTTATATAGCAGTCATAGATAATTATCACTCTTACGGGTGTGTTAAATTTACATATATGATATTTTTGTATGTGTATTTATTTTATGTAATAAGTTGCTTTGAAACAAACAAAAATTTTGATGGCAAATTTATATTTATAGATAGATTTATTGATAATATTTCTTTAGTACTAATATTAACGAGATTATCCCATTTTTGTTTTCATGCAAAAATATAGCCAAGGGAGACAAACAGATACTGATTAAGTACGGCTGTTATATACATTCTTATTACAGAAACACAAGTTACACAACCTAAAGTATAGATTTATACCAGCATCGTGTTGACTTGTCAGGAAATTATCAGTAGCGCGGTACGGTGACCTCGGAAAAGGGTGCATAACATGCGAGATTGTCGGCTTATATGGAAATTCCAAATGAATTCATATTATTGTCTGTTTTGATTGATAGAATCCTGTTTTACGGCCATTTCAGTATTTCAGTTATGTCAGGCAGGTAGACGAGCTTACTGCCGCTCATTGGCTGTTTTTTTTATTAAAATATAAGCATTTTTAATTTATTAAGACTTATTATACAGCCATTCTATTCAAACTTATTCTTTCTAAAATACGTGTAAAATAAAAGCTCAGTACATAATCAAGGATCGGGAACGGATTTAGCATCTTTTTGAGTGATCGTTTTCTAGTGTATACTGCTAGTTTCTATTTGGACCAACATTGCAAACTTTAATATTTTTTTATTGAATTTTAGGAAAGACAATATTGTGAAACAAGCCACGACGGCATCTGGACGAACATTCATCATTCTATATCGTTATGTCGTCATGTAAACGGAAGGGGCACCTGTCTTTGATGGCATGTTTAAAATTCTTTAATTTAGTCGTTTCTATTCAGGCTTTTTTCCCCGTCTGTGCAACAAAAAAAAAATAACAGAAATATTTAAATGAAATGAGCCGCGCCTTGTGAAAACCAACATACGGTGGCTTTGCAGTCTGGTCAGGATCCATGCTGTTCGCTAACGGTTCTTAAATTGCAATAGGCTTTAAAAGCGAACAACATAGCTCCTGACAAGACTGCGCAAGCCGGTCTGGATCAAAGCTAGTCGCAAAGCCACTATGTTGGTTTTTTCATGGCGCGGCTCAAATAACATATGTTAAAACAGGTAGAACGGTAACCATTTATGTAAATGTTTTGACGTGTAATCTTTGCAAACAGTACACGGCGGAATCTTAAAATTCATACGTAACATTCGAATTTTAAAATTCCGTTGTACTGCTTGCAAAAGAAAAATAGCGTATATATATAAACTGTCAATTTTTAGGACTGCCTACGTGGTCTGATTCACTGACATATCTCACTGATGGAGGACTGTAAGTTCGAGCCCCGCTACCGAACATGGCTCTTTATGTGAGAACACTTGGTAGTTTGTGTCGGAGGTTAGGGGTTTAGTACTGGTCGTTCCCAGGAACAATGTTTAAGGAAACTACCCACCGTGCTGTTGAAACGAGCGTAAAAACTTGATTCAGAAAATTAATCAACTTTTTTAACAGTCTTATTACTGTAGTACTTACTTAAATTCTATAAATCTGCCTTTAATTGTATCATTAATACAATTTAAACGAAATTCACATTCGGATAGAACTGTGCGGAAATGTTTGTATTTTAATTATCCTATGCATCTGCAACGTTTATTAAAAAGTGGTTCCGTAAGTGGTTCCGTAAAATGCCATAGCATTTTAGATTTTACATTTTAAAATGTAGTACACTATATTGTTTTGAGTTTAACGCCATTTTTTCAACAGTTTTTCAGTCATATAACGGCGGGCTGTTAACCTAACCAGCTTCCTGGATTCTGTACCAGTACAAACCTGTTCTCCGCAAGTAACTGCCAACTTCCCCGCATGAATCAGAGGTGGAGGACTAATGATATCAGACACAGTGTCGTTCATCAAATAGTCACGGAGAACATACGCCCCGTCCGAGGATCGAACTAGCGACCCCGAGATCCTACCTACTGAGGTAAGCGGGCGGGCTTCAATAAAGTCTTTTTCCGCATATTTTGCAACCATTGTCAAATACATTACCAAAAAATGCATAATCGACGATTCTTCTATTTTGCTTTTCTCCGTTTTATTATCACTCCCGACACTCCCTTTCTTCAAAAACTTAACTTTTTTAGCCTTCTGAACTGTTCGTATTTATCGCGACTTATTTTAGAGAGCAGCTGAGTTTGAAAAAGGTGCATGAAGTGGCTATTGAAATAAACATCAAGAACTTCTAGTAATTTAAAAGATACGCACTTTTCCGTGAAAATATTTTGGAATACTGCATGTTATAGGCATAGGAAATATGAGATCAATATAATTGCACCTTACTAATCCTACCAGGTGTTCTGTATTACAAAAGTGATTCTCATGTGACATTTTGATACAAGCAAAACTGTATTATCTGTACTTTAAAATACTTACAAGGATTTCATTTTATTTTCGGCTTGTTAAAAGTTATTTTTTCACCATAAGTAAGTTGACAAAATCATAGGAACCAGGTTTTGAGGAGTAAATCAAATACATATGAATAAATCCTAAATGTTTTTGTTGTGCAAAAAAGTATCATATTGTGTCCTAAATCGTTTTCATTTTCCATTCATTTGTGTAATTGCAAGGGAAGTAAACTAATAGATATCTCTGCTTATAAGTACTAGCCCAAGGCAAGAGTTTTTCATTCTTTGTGAATCACAACTTTAAATTAAATATTTAAACTTCTGTAATTGATATTAACAAAACTATCATAAATTTCACAATTGTGAAACCATTTTTGGTTATGTCAAGGACTTGGAAATCAATATCTAGACTTAATTTAATGTGTTTCTATCATTGAAAATTTTAGGGTCTATCTCTACATGTTATGAAATGTGTAATATTTTTACGATTAGATTGAAATATTTAATTCATGTCTCATAACTGCTTGTTTATAGGTTTCCAGGTAGAATTATGACAAGTCATTTAAAATAAACACATGTAACGTTACATAACGATTACATGTCTTTTAACGACTCTACAGTAGTCAAGTTCAAACGGTTTTACTACAAAAACGCTTCGGTGAACTTTTTTCTATTTTGGCATAGATATTAACAACATAATGAATTTTCATATATAAAAATTTGGCAAAAATTCCACGGGCCAATTTTTTGCAAAATGAATCAGAATCGATTTTCTTCCTGAATTTTCTTAAACAACCAAATGATTGTTTTCGAACCTCCTTCGAAAATTCAGATAGAAATACCTGTTCATGTTAATAATCACTAAGAAATTGCTTTATTCTATCGTTTGATATATAATCTAATGCATTGACGCCAACAATACGCTTGTAGTATCGAGTTTTATACTATGTTAGTGCTACCATTAAGGGACGTAAAAAGCGCGAAAACGGGTCATGTTTACGACGTCATGGTAACGTCATACGCATGTTTATTGCTCTAAAAGATGATGATATCTATTGTAAATATCTTCAAGTTTATTTTGGTATATAAGACAATCAGCAAAACTTAAATTTTGACAAAGTACCATTCCCCCTTAAGTGAAAAAACATTTAAGAGAAACTATAAAATACTAGTCCACAGCATGACGGATGAATCCGCCTTATATTTTACGGTCATACCTTTTGTGTTTTCTTTATCGCATATATTTAACTTAATTCCAAAGGATTACGACAAATGCATTTGTAATAGTTGGTGTTTCATGTCTTTGTTTGAAAAATATTAACTGCATCATCTTTCAAGAACACCATCAACAATGAAATACATTGATATTCATTTTTATAATGCACGAAAAAAAACGATCATAATTACGGATAAATTGAAAAGGAGGATTAAATGAAGTTCGGTTCATTCTAACGTTTGAAGTCTCAAGGAATTTAAATCGAACTTCAACTTCATACGTTAACTTCGCAAGAGACGTTGAAGGGGAAGGCGAAAGTTGAAATCTCAAACTCTCTTTTGTGTATAATTTTTTACGTTAGGTTTAGGAAAACGTAAAGTACCAAAATTAATCTCTAATAACAGCGTAGATGTCAGAGTTACAGAGCAGATCTGACGTAGCATGTACATGTACTTATTATTCCAATCACGAAGGAACACCTAGACAGAATCACTGACTTTCTCTATGTAAGATGGAGAGTTTCGTTACATGAAAAACATCTACCTCCGAAGCAAAGTTTCAAGACCGAAAGAACAAAATGCAAGAAAATTGAAGTCAAAGGGAAGCTCCGACAATTAAGGTATGTACTCCGCTTTCAAATATAAGGAAGAACGTTTATTTAAATACTGAACTGGTCAACCATTCTGTCTCTATAGAAATATCTGGCTGACAAACGATATAATGCAATTCTCAGAAAACAAACATTTCTTTATAAATATTTGATTGAGAAATGATGAAATCCAATACATAGAAAAAAGAAACCTGTAATGACACTATATGTATTGCAACGACAGTCTCCTTAGATGTGTAGACCATGGTATGAGTCTCCTATACAAATGCGAGAGTATTGTACATACATCTATAACTGCTGCTACTTTACAACGACACTGAAATCAACATTAGGCTTGCTTACATCCATGATCTTAAATAATACGAACGAGGTTTCATTATTCCTGTATGGCTAATGAATAATGTTACATTATGTATGAAGAGCATGTCGTATAAAACTAAAATATAATCTATGGTTACTCATTCTTAATTGACTACCATTGGTTGCGTTCTATGCTTACAACAAAGGTTAACTATCACAAAATCACTCTTCAAGTTCCGTTAGGCGATAATAAACTCTCCACGTATTTGACATTTGGATTGTTCAATTATCTTACCCTCTATAATCATATATTTCATTTTACTGTATTCTATTGTTAACAAATTTTTAAGTGTGAAAGGAAAATCGATATACACAGCTTTCATTGACTTTCAGAAAGTTCGGTTGATCGGTCACTATTGTACGGTATTGTAAAGAACAATGGTGTTCAAGATAATTTATACAAGGCTATACATTCCATTTAGGTGTCTGTTAAAGCACGTGTTAGAACACAACAAGGTTATACCAGTATATTTTCATGCCCTGTTGGACTACGTCAGGGATGTTACTTGAGTCCGATCTTGTTTGCCATGTGTATAAACGAATTGTATACTTTGTTATGTCAAAACAATACTAAAGGCACCCATGTATATCCTGATACTATGGAAATATTCCTACTTATGTTCGCAGATGACATTGCTCTTCTAGCAGATACTTTGGTAGGGCTACAAAGGCAATTAAATATTTTAGAATTTTTTGTAATACAAGTAAACTTACAGTAAAAATTTTTAATACGAAAGTACTAGTCTTTAAACGAGGTGGACGATCAGCGAGGAGAGAACGTTGGTCCTTTGGTAACAACGTGCAAGATACTGTAAATGGTTTTACCTATGTTTACCTATATTTTTCTAACAGACTGTCTTTGTACAAAATGGCTGAAGCTGTGCTGGTTAAAGCGGAAAAAGCACTGATATATATTTTTAATTCTCTACAAAATGTGCAATGTTTACCTTATAAAACGTTCTTTAAAATATTAAATACAAAAGTTGTGTTACTATATGGTTCAGATGTGTCGAATCAATACAGGTATATGCGTGTAAACGCTTTCTAAAAGTGAAGTGCATGTAACGATGCTGTTCTTGGGGACGTTGGTAGGTTCCCCATGTATATGTATACTCAGCTAAACGTTGTATCAAATAATAGATGCGTTTGCTAACTTTGCCTAGAAACAGATATATCAAATTGTCCTATGAAATTTTCTTTTCTGTTATGATAATTTAGGTTATTTAAATTGGGTTACAGATGTAAAACAATATTTATATACTTACGGATTTGGATATATTTGGGAACATCAAGCATGTCGTATACAACTACAATTTAATATAGGGGTTACTCATTCTTATTTGACTACCTTGGCTGCGTTCTATGCTTACAAATGATCTTCTTGGCGACTTTTTAACTATCACTAAAAGCAGTCGTTTCACTATCACAGAAGTTCCGTGTGTCGACAGTAAAAATTCCTCCCGTACTTGACATAATGAGTGTTTTATTGCATAATCCTTTGCATTTGATATATGTATGGTAACAGTCCGCTTCACTTGCCCAAAACTAGTAATAACACCATTTACAAAGAAAACAAACTGTTCTTTTAAAAAGCAGCAGGACAGCTTCATAGACATAATGTGTGTAGGCCACAATGTAGTAGTAAAACATGTAGTACCAAAATTAATCTCGATAAAGACTAAATTTGTGCGCAAGGACAGTACAGATGTCTATTTGAAAAGAAAGTTTCCTACACGTCAGAGGTATACTCGAAATCTGTCGTGCCATATACCTTTTATTATTTAAAAAAACGAACAAACACCTAGGTAGAATCACTGACTTTCTCTAAGCAAGTTGGAAAGTTTCTTCACATGACAAATATCTACATCTAAAGCTTTCGAAACGAAAGAACAAGATGCTAGTATATTGAAGTTAGAGACTATAGCCGCTCTGCTAAGGGAAGTTCGACAAAAAAGGTACTGTAAGGTGCTTTCAAATATAAGTGAGAACGGTTACAAATATGAACTGGTCAACCGATCTATGTCTATAGAATTATTAGTACACAGTGTAATTCTCAAAAAAGAAACATGCCTCTGCAGTAGCTCCATATTACTTACATCATTGACTGACATCATTGGCGCGTAGACCTTGGTATCAATTTCCCGTCTATTTGCGTGAGTATTGTACGTTTTTACACAGACAATTGCTGCTACGTTACGATGACACCGAAATCCACATTAGTACTATATCCGTCTTTTTGTTAAATATTGCCAGGTGATGATTCCTGTATGTCTAAGGAATATAGTAACATTAAATCGGAAGAGTAGGCCATTTACAACTAAAAAGAATGTAGGGGTTACTAATTCATATTTGACTAAATGTGTTAGCGTCTAATGCTTGCATATAATGTTCTTATTAAATATAAAATTTCAAGAGTCTTAGTGTGGTAAAAAAGTTTCCCCGTACCTGGACTCAATGATAATATATTTTCTAGTCCTTTTGTCATCAGTTTAATCTAAAGATCTGTTGTATGACTTTTACTTGGGAAATTAACGTGTACATCTTCCAGGAATGAAGTAAACCGTTGAAAACGGCTATATAGCTACTTTGATCCAGCTTGAGAACTAGATTACCGCCGGCAGTAAAGGTGAGTTTTTTCTTTGTTACACCGACATAATTATATGTCATACGGTAGCTTTGCAGCCTTTGATTGTGGAGGAAGACCCCACGTACTGTTTATTAGAACGAACACCAAATTAGAACCACCGACCTTTCTAAGCCAAAAGTATATTCCATGATATACTAAAAATCCGCTCAAGCAAGTGATATGGGACATGAGGACCTCTCACGAACAGATTTAATCAAACCAATTATATCACATTTACCTTAGCTGCGTTCTATGCATTCAGAGAATCTTCTTATTTTGTGCCATGTAGAATTATTTGCCTACACAATTTTATTCATTCATGTTTGACCACTACAGGTTATGCCTAAATCAGTGATGTTTATATGCAACATATATCTATGACCAGATTTGAAAGAAACTCATTCGTTTGTACTTGAGTATAAATGGATTCTCCATATCTGACTTGAAGTAACACTAAAAGGTAAAGGTGAAAGGACCAGCCAATTTGGCTTATGAGACACCTTTATTGTGCGTACCAATTACCTCCCAACTCCTACCACTATGCCAGGCGCCAGGCGGATAGAAGTCGGTAACCATTCATTTAACTAGCTCGCGGCTCACGAACCGGCCTTTTCGGAACGAGTCCCATGACAAACATCCCTCGGACGAACGCTCCCCATGGGGCTCGATCCTTCGACCTCCTGATCCCGAGGCGGACACCTTAACAACTGGGTCAATTTTGCAAATTCAACGTTTAATTATGTTCAGATGTAGAGATTGGTATTCGGTATATACTTCATTATAAATATGATTGTCGGAGTAATGTGAAAATGTTGATCGTGATAATTTCATTTCGTAATTATACGAGGATAGATAGATTTATTTGGTATCAAATCTTGTACACAGCATGGCAATAACGAAATGCATATCAGAAATAATAAAAAGCAATGATATACATTACTGTTAATCACCAAGTCATGCACACCAATACCAAGGTTAGCACAATAAAGAGAAAAACGATTTTCTGTTATTTCCATTGTGGTCCTTGATATTAGTGGCACAACCATGGGAAAGTCATGTATTTCTAATATCACATCATATGAGATCACAGATAGATTATAGAAACAAGTAATTTAGCTACGCACGTACTGATATGAATTTAAATGCAGATAAGTAGAATAAATATTGAGCAAAATTATTTGTGAAATGGCACAGCCATGTTTATACTAATAATACAAACACAAATGATACATTTATTCATTATCAATAAAAATTTAGTACTAAAAGAAAACTAGAAATGTGTCCATGGGACACAGATGCCTCCACTATATGACAAAGGACACAAATATTTTCCTAGGTCAGGGGCCATAACTCCTACAATACTGAATGAATCCAGACGCGAAACCCCAGGTGCACAACTGCACATGCTGACCAACATTCCTGTAAACTTTGGTGACTGTAGGTCAAATAAATTTGGAGCTACGCTCGACACAACATTAAAATGACCAATTTTTAACTAAGTCAGGGGCCATAACTCCTATACGACTGAATGAATCCGGAAGCGAAACCCCAGGTGCACAACTGCACATGCTGACCAACATTCCTGTAAACTTTGGTGACTATAGGTCAAATACTTTTGGAGCTATGTGTTACACAAAATTATAATGACCATTTTTTACAAAGTTAGTGGCCATAACTCCTACACGACTGAATGAATCCGGACGCGAAACCCCAGTTGCACAACTACACATGCTGACCAACATTCCTGTAAAGTTTTGTGACTTTACGTCAAATACTTTTGGAGCTAGGCGCGACACAACACTAAAATGACCAATTTTTACAAAGTCAGGGCCCATAACTCATACACGACTGAATGAATCCGGACGCGAAACCCCAGGTGCACAACTACACATGCTGACCAACATTCCTGTAAAGTTTTGTGACCCTACGTCAAATACTTTTGGAGCTAGGCGCGACACAACATTTTCGGAAGGACGGACGGACGGAAAGACGGAAGGACGGACGGACGGACAAGGGCAAATCTATATGCCCCCCGCCAAAGTGGGGGCATAAAAAAACATTCAATTGTAATAAAGATGACTAGACTGACTGATATAATGGGCTAAGTATTTTTAAGAACTCATTTTTTAAAATTAGCAAATATCAATTCACAGTATAAGACTTTATTGGTTAAAAGTAGCTTTAACTGGAATGTTAATATTAAAAATAACAGTATTATAAGGACAACAGATGCTCTTTTACAGCAGTCCTAAACTGATAAAGTGGGTAGATCTCTCAAGGACTGTAGTAAACTGTTCCATCCCTGTACTCCTTTACAAGCAAATGACTTCTCCCCCAAAACTGCGTACTTTAGGCTTAGCAAAACGACCCGTGTCCTTAAAAATAAACTACCGTCACCTACTTCAGGGTTTGGAATAGGCTGTAAAAAACAAAGAGAAATATCAAACAGGGAATGCCACGCACCAAAAGCGCAGCCTCCTCAAAACGAACCCCCCAGCACGCAAACGCGTGCACCACACACACACACACACACACTCAAAGCCAACACATAAGGACAAGACGAACAATAAGCATACACACACGCGCGCACACAAAGTCAACATACAAGGACAAAACGAACAAACAAAGGAACACAGTGGGGCACCGCCTTGGAACGGTCAGTGGCAAAAACACCACTGGGGAGCTTAAACCGGTTTATGGTGCGCACCCAACCTCACTCTTACCCCCACCATGTTCCAAAGACATGGGACAGTGTAAATAAAAGAAATCCCCTCCAGTAACACGTGACCTGGTATTGCGACTATGCACTGTGTTTAATGGGATAAAATGTTCTCCAAGATACTCCGGGACAGAACCATACCTGATCTTATGACCATGACACAACATAATCTGTCCGACCCTTCTCTGTACTGGTAACCAGTTAAAGTAAATAAAATATTTTTGCCCAACATGAGACCTGGTGTCTAAGTTCAGAACGAATTTGACAAGCTTGTTTTGGGTAGTCTTAAGCCTGTTCTTAAAGTACTGGGACAGACCAGGGTACCAGAGGGATTAGGAATGGTCATAATGACATTGCATAAGTGATTACTAGGAACTTCCTAGTATGCAATGTTAAAAAACTTACTAACCCTACGGAGAAACTTTAACCTGGAATTAACTGTACTAATAACTGACTTAGCAATAGCCTCACCAGATCAATTCTGATCCAACGTAACGACCAAATATTAAGGAAAACTTGAGGATGAGATACTTATACCCTTACAAGTAATATTCAAGCTGAAACTGTTCCAAAAATAAGGTTTGGACCCAAAAAATATGTATTCCGTTTTACCCAAGTGTAAAGAAAGATTGTTATCCACCAGCCATTAGTTCATGATCCTTAGACAACCTTTTCTCAATATCTCATTTGCACTTTCCATTAAACAGTATACCTGAATCGCAGAACCATATAGTTATTGATAGTAATATCGGTGTCTCCACTGACTCGTCCAACCAAGTCTCTGAGAGACATATACACGCTGGCCGACATATTGACTGTCAGTGCTTGTATTATGTCCTCTGGCCTTGGGACGTGGACATGGATGAACATCACCACATATAAGAAGTAATATTGGGGCAGAGTTCCTAGATTTGACATTCACGTATGTCAGGGTACGTTTCCTACTGCACGACTTAGTAATGTAGCATGAAACAAAATTCATATAAAAATTTTAATTTCCATGCGAAAAGTTCGTGAGCGTTGTAGAATTTGCAAATATCAAGTGGGTGGGGTACGGTTTTTTCAATTTATCACGGCCATATCTTCTCACTGGCACGTATCCAGAGAAGAATAATGATGACTGTACTTCTGATTATGTTCATAGTCACTACAAGCTCTAACACAGGGGTTTAAAATTGCTCTAAAACTGTTAAAATTGAGAAATTAAAAATTCTATGCAATGTAGGATCTTTGTTCTCCAAAATGCTAACGTATACATCGTTCGTGGTTCTTTCATGTCTTTGCTAACTCCTCTAATCTATTGTTCATAGTTCCCAAGCGTTGGATGTCTTGAAATAATCGTTAATTCTAATTAGAGCATAACAGAAGCACTAAAGTGTAAAACTGGACTGACATGTACATATTCATGAATGAATCTTTTCATGAAAGCCCAAGCTAATGGCTTAAAAACTTTCAGGATTGTAGTATACTTTCTATTATGCATTGATGTTTCATATAAATAATTCTCGTTTTTTGACCGATAACTAATATACGGAATCTTCCCAACTGAATAGACATAAAACATCATGATATGGCACATGTATAGACATCTTGCATTTGGGTATGCATGAATGTTTTGTGAATTTCGCAACAAATAACTTCGTCACTTTAAAATACGATCCTGTGACAATACTGTAGTAACAGTTTTTGTTGTTGATAAGTGGACATTAATGAATATCAATATACCAGATGTTGCCTGGACAGGTTACAATAGTGATGTTAATTTTTCTAATAACAAGAGATAACTTAACTATTGGAAATAGTTAATATTGTTGATTGTTATAGCTGACATTTATTGATACTGTACATTTCACATTTATGCAGTTACATGGCTGACTTTTTCCTTGGATTCTGCAGGTAAGATATTTTGTTATGTTGTTTTGAGAAAATTACTATCATTTTATATACTTTAGTATCTTGTATATTGCGGTTAAATATTATTAGGTATTTGAATGATTCGTTGTAATGTAATGATAATTCATATTCATAATTCGGTAAATGAAGTGTTCAATTGCTATAAAGAAATGTATTATGTGTATTTTGTGACTATAATTTCTTATTCACATACATTCAGTCATTTGTTTCCAGACACTGTATTTTGAATATTCATTTATTTATAATTGAAGTTATATTAGGGTAATCTGTGCGAAAAAAAGGTAGTTCAAGTGTAATGAATTTCTTACTAATCATTTTGAAAGAATATTGTAGTGATAGATTAATTGTTTATTATTAGACGGTATATCTATATTTTATAAGTATCATACTTCTTGTTTGCTCGGAATATATTCAGCATTTTACATGTTTGCCCCATGTTTATTGGTAATTTATGACAAATAAATACTTTTCATTTAGCATTCATATTTTTCATATACTAGTTCACTGAATACTATTATACTTTGTATTCTTGTTGTTTTGTATAAAATAAAGTCACATGTATGCAGTTACATGACTGACTTGTTCCTTGGATTCTGCAGGTTTTATCCCAGTGGCTTCCGTAACCCCAAATTATAACGGTTACATTACACATGTACGGCATATTATGAACCTATGCATTTCCACTACCGTCCATGAACAGGCTCAATCAAACCGAGCCTGCAACATTTTCGTTTTTTCCGTGTTTGGCGACCTGTGAAGTTTCCACTTTTCTCTATTCTACCGATTCGTACCGATGGCTCGTATCTACAAATCGTAAGTTTTTCAAACCTTTAATTTTTGTCGCAGGAGTAAACTGAATTTAGCAGATAGATTGCTAATCGTTCCCGTTCTGTCTGAACTTTGAAATGTACGGTCAGTATTTTTTGCTCAAGCTGTCTCAAAAGTGCCAGGAAATACGATTCAAGAATAAAATAATTTTACAAAGAATAATCTCAGTCTCAGAAAAGCCCACACATTAAGCAATTTGATATAAATTCCTTTTGCAAACATCTACCTTATTATTTTCAGGAATCCACAGATTTTGCCATATCACTCAACTGCGACCTTCCCAGAGAGATCTGGACATAATCAAGTAAGTTTTGAGTACGCTGCACAGACAATAAATAGAGATTCATATATCAGTATGTGTAGTTCTACAAAACATCAATGATGACAAACATTAAATCATTTTGTAACGAAATTATTTTGCCTAGTCAAGGAAACGTTTAACACTGGCCCGAAAATGCGTCATTGACGTCCACCTTATACATAAATTTTAACTTTTTCTTTATTGATTAATAGGAGTGCTCTCGTGTTTCATGTAATGAGATTTTAGGTCTTTTTGTCAAAGGCTTGAAATACGCATGTCATTTAAGTTTAACTTGCTATCCGTAGAAAATGTACAACCAGATATAGCTCAAGGCATTCGTGGCACAGAACAAAATCCCGAAATATAAATGGATAACGTAACTTTTAAACTTCTTATATTAAACTCCTATGCCGTCCTTGTGCGATCAGCTAGTAAAATTACACATGTAAAAATATTTCAGAGACCCAATCGTTATCTTGTTCGGTTTAATTGAATTGCGAGTTGAGTTATATTAACGTCCAAATAATACGGAATTGACCGACGAAAAAAATGTTTTAACATTGAAATTGCCGAGTGTTATTACGGGTCTATATGTCTGAAATAATACATCCTCCAGAAGATGGTTGTAATATGCAGAGAACAGGTTATTACTACCCGAACAGAACCTAGGCATACTGATTAGATTAATGGTTTTCCCTTACATAGGCTAAAAACTTACTGCACTGCAGTAAAATGGCGCAAACCGAAACCCGAACAAATGCTTATAGGACACAAACAATAAATAATTTTTCAGTCATTCCAGAAATAGTTGTTCGACTGTTTATTCATAAACAAATAACCACTTCCAATGTATTTTTAATTTCGGAATTATTACTGAATCTAGACATCATGTATTCGTAGAGATGGTACCTAAAAAGTTCAAATTCATCTGTTTAGGTTTTTTTCAGAATGAAATAATAGCTAAGTGCACCAATTTTCTAAATATATTAATGGTTTTCCTCTTCTCCATGTCAAAAATAGAAATATTTGATATCTAAAAAATGACTTTCTCAAATATCTGAAGCAAAATGGACAACTCTTGTATTGACCGTGTTTCAAAGATTTTAGGACTTCCCCAATTATAGTCTATATCAAAAGCTCCCACAGCTAAATAAATTCAATAGAATATAAGGTAAGTTTACTCTACTTTCAACATTTTGAAAGAGCCTATACTGAACTTCATTTTGTCTTTTAATAAAGTCAAATTCCAAGACTAGCCAAGAGTCTAAAACGCTTGAAAAAAATCTGAGTGAAAGAGAATGACATGCTCTTTATTATAAGCTTACCAAAACCATACCAACAAGGCAGTCTGAAAGACAGCTAAATCCCCCGCCACTGCTATGGATAGTGAAAGGGTAAACGTTTCATTTTAGCTGTGACCTTGACCTTGAACTGACATGGCTGACTCATGAATTCTGCACAAATTCTTGATGAGGTGATCATTTGACCCAAGTTTCATGAAAATCCTTCAAGGGGTTTAGGAGATACAGAGCTGAAACCTTTGACCTTCAGTTGTGACCTTGACCTTGAGCTGGCATGGTTGACTCATAATTTCTGCACATCGTTTTGATGAGGTAATCATTTTACCCAAGTTTTACAAAATTCCTTCAAGGGGTTTAAGAGATATAGAGCGGACACGAAATGGAAGGCTCAAACCTTTGACCTTCAGTTGTGACCTTGACCTTGAGCCGGCATGACTGACTCATGGGTTCTGCACATCGTCTTGATGCGGTGATCATTTGACCCAAGTTTGATAAAATTCCTTCAAGGGGTTTAGGAGATATAGAGCGGACACAAAATGGAAGGCTCAAACCTTTGACCTTGAGTTGTGACCTTGACCCTGAGCCGACAAGGCTGACCCATGGGTTCTACACATCGTCTTGATGAGGTGATCATTTGACCCAAGTTTCATGAAAATCCTTCAAGGAGTTTAGAAGATATAGAGCGGACACAAAATGGAAGGCTCAAAACCTTTGACCCTAAGTTGTGACCTTGACCTTGAGCCAGCATGGCTGACTCATGGGTTCTGCACATCGTCTTGATGAGGTTATCATTTGACCCAAGTTTTATAAAATTCCTTCAAGGGGTTTATGAGATATAGAGCGGACACAAAATGGCAGGCTCAAACCTTTGACCTTGAGTTGTGACCTTGACCTTGAACCGACAAGGCTGACTCATGGGTTCTGCACATCGTCTTGATGAGGTGATCATTTGACCCAAGTTTCAAGAAAATCCTTCAAGGGGTTTAGGAGATATGGACCGGACACGATTTTGTTACGGACGGAAGGACGGGCGAACGGAAGGATGGAAGGACGGAAAGACGGAAGGACGGGGGATTAAAAATGTACCTTAAAGAAGTTATTAAAGATTTTATATTGTAAACAAACCCCTACACCATTTTACCATCAATATTTTTCACTCATGAATGCACTCAATTCAGGTGATAATTGTTGATGTACTAGTAAATGAGAGGCCCCAACAACAAAAAAAATTCCAGCTGTGTAAACAGTATAAGTTTTAAATTAATGTTGATATCTGAAATTATCCGATTGCTTTGTTTTCAACAATAAATAAAACACCTTTTAGTTTGCTTAGGGTAGTTGACCTGTAACGAAAATCATCAAATAGTGTAATCTTCATAGGCTTTTTCAGCATTTATTCGTTTTTCAAGGAAAGCAAATGATCGTGCTTGTTCCCTCCAGAAAATGTTGAAATTGAGAATTGCTTAAAATACATTACATAGAGTCAGTACCTGTCAGCTACCTTAATATGTAGTAATTACAACCACTACCTTAAAACATTGTACTTATATTTGACGACAATGATTTTTTGTGTTACCAATTTAACTTTTATTTGTTATTTCTCATTGTTGGATATATACATTTTACATTTTGATACATGTACAAATGTTGTGTAAATCAATGAGAACAATAAATAAACAACTTTGGCAAAAAGATCAAAACTTAATAACGTTTCTTAATGTCGTTAATTTTCTTCAAAGGAATGTATGCATTATTCTATATAATCTTCATGCATTACTAAACTTTCTATCAGGGCCTCACTACAACTTACAAAATAACTGTCAGTGTAAGTCATGAGAAAAGCGTGCATATTGTATATTGAATACAAAGGGATTTAAACAAATGTAGGTCATATTTTGTCTGCCTGGTAAGTTGTTTGAAAAAGGACCTATCTGATTTTTCTTTCACTTTTGATCAATGTTTAATGTTGGCTTCAGTTTATTGATCAATTCAGAGTTGTCCCCTTTTGATTTATTTGGTTAGGTACCATCTCTAGTATTCGAGTATGCACTGGAACTTGACGTGTACGAAGAGTGTTCGATATGAATTGCTTATTGTCCTCTAGCTCGATATCCACGTGGGGCACGATAAAAACCAATACCTACCTGTATGGGGTTATTCAATACCTACACAACGGTGTATAAATGTACATGTTAGACTAAGTGTAAGACATAAAATTTGCCATTTGAATACACGCAATCATTGACCACTGTAGTAAAAATGGTTGGTAGAAGCGTCGACAAGAAAGATGAAATACGGGCTTACAACAAAGCTCGCTCAAAACTTGGTTGTTCTTTGAAGCAGCTGATGACTGAACTTTCTACTGCTTATGGACCTGCTTGTGTGTCTTATGACACAGTTCGGCGGTGGAAAAAGAAATTTGAGTCTGGTGTAGAGTCCATCAAAAATGCACCAAAATCAGGTAGGCCAAAAACCATCTCGTAAAGAAATTTTTTTCCAAAATAAAGGAAATCATTAAAGGGAGATCCCAAAATTTACAGTTCGTGATATTGCACAAAAGGTAGGATATCACTATCAACGGTTCACCTTATTTTGGAAAAAGCATTTAAAAGTCAGAAAGATTTCTGCTAGATGGGTGCCATATTGTTGACTGATGAGCAAAAGAGGCAACGGGGTTTTTTAAAGTGGCCAAAAAGCTGCTTCAAATGTTTCCAAAATATGAAAAAGTAGTTTGCCAAATGTCGTCAAGGTGATAAAACCCTGGGTCCATTATTTTGAGCCGTCAAAAAGGGTTAGAATAAGATCTGGGCCAAAAACACAGCAAACGCCCAATAATTGCCAACGTTCTTTGAGTGCAAAGAAGGTTTTTGTATGCAATCTTCTTCTCTGGTGAAGGGAGTCGCAAAAAAAGTGCCGGTGAAAAAGGGCAAAAGCATCACCGGGAAAATACTACAAAGACATAGTACTGAAGAAACTGAAAAAGTATTATCAGAAACGACGCCCCGCCACTGGTTTTTAAACTGTCCGTCTTTACATGACAATGCCCCGCTCATACCTCCGCAATAGTTACGGCGTTTTTGAAGAAGAAAAAGTAACTGTTTTTTCCTCCCCCCCCCCCCCCCCCCCCGTTTTCCCAAGACCTTGCCCCATGTGATATTTTTTGTTTCCGAAATTGAAAACATTCCTTGCTGGGCGGAAATACCAGTTTCCCCAAAAGGCACTTGGGTCTGCCATTCATCAGTACCTTTTTACTGTGCCCAAATCAGCGTACCGTGAAAGCCCTTTAGAAGTGGATACATCGGCTGAAACTTTGCATTTCTAGCCACGGAGTACTTCGAGGGCATGAAATGAGCCTTTTGGGCTAACTTGAAATTTGAAGTCTCTAGATAGAAATAAGCAATGCATTTCGAACATCCCTCGTACATCTTATAGAAATACAAATAAACTGTTAAAAACTGTTTTGTAGCTAATATCTTCCTTAAAGCTACATTACCGCCGACAGTAAAGGTAAGTTTTATTTTCTCTTTGCCACGCCGACAAAATTATAGTCATGTGGTTGTTTTCCAGCCTTGATTGTGGAAGAGGACCCCACGTACATTTTATTATTTCAGATAAGAACAAACATCCAGATAGATCACCGACCTTATCAAAGCCAGTCTGAGAGAAAAAAGTATATTTCATTACCTGTACAAACAATTTTGCTTACACAGGTGATATCGGGCATGATGATACGGAAGCCTGTATGGGGCACCCTGATGATTGGATGATGTCGTCTCTGTCGCGTTGCACAACACAGCACATAATAGATAATAGGTAAGGATAGATTTCTCGGAAGCACAGAGCACCAAAAGCACAGCCACAGAGCCACGCATCTGCATAGTAGGCCTACAACAAAAAGAAGCTGTAATGGAAAACAACATCAAAAATATGACGAAAAACTTCTATACACCACGTCATGTTGTCTTAAATTATGTCATGGTGTCGATTTATTAAATCCCAACAAAATAACATTTAATATATGTCGAATTAAAGTAACATGCCTGCCGACATACTTCATGTCGACATACGGTATACAACGCCAGAAGTTGTCAAAATGCATGACAAGAAACTTCTGTAAGTATGTCAACTTGTCGTGTTATTAATGCAACTTTACAGCATAATTATACCGACAAAATAATATGTTCTATATGTTGACTTCTAGTAACATTCCTGCCTACATGCATCAAGTCGACACACAGTATTCAACGCCCGACAGACAGACGGACGGACGGAGGCGATAACAATATCCCCACTTTTTCTTAAAAAACATGGGTATAAAAATACTAAATAAGGTATAGTTTCGTTTGTGTAGTTCAGGTGACACCCGAAAATCTTCCAAGTATTAATCTTTATTAAATGTATTTAAATTTTAAAACTTTATCCTGATGATCGAAGTGTGTGTATGACAATAATCTGAGTGTCTTTTACCAATTCAGATTACATTATAGGCCTACTTGACATTTTCATTATCTGAAGTTTAGTCAGGCTGAGCCAAAACCTAGATTCCTTGAGGGACGGGACATGCCTTTCTGCAAATTACAACTTTCTGTTGTATATATAGTATATCTGTATATATAGTGTATATAACAGACATTTACAACAGTCATTAAGTACACGCATACAGTTTTCGTTTCTTATAATAATATAAAACAACCAACATGTATTATAATATAATGATCCTCTTCGCAATATTTTCTATTTGTACTGCCACACACCTGCAGATGTCTCAATGTCTCTGTATTTCGTCCATTTAACGTTTGTAATTGTCGAATTCCGCAGAAAGATTTGCTTCTGCTAGTCCTACTGCTAGCTACTGCTACTGCCAACTTCACGATTTGCAACTTCTACTGCCCGCTACTGCTACTGCTTATTTCACGAATTGTAACTGCTACTGTTGATGCTAATTTTACGATTTGCTACTGCTACTGCCAGCTACTGCTACTGCTAATTTCACGATTTGCTACTGCTACTGCTACTGCTAATTTCACGATTTACTACTGCTACTGCTAGCTACAGACCCTGTTGATTTCACGATTTGCTACTGATACTGCCTGCTACTGCTACTGCCAGCTATTGCTACTGATAATTTCACGTTTGCTACTGCTACTACTAGTTACTGGTACTGCTATTTTAACGAATTGCGACTGCTACTGATAGCTACTGCTACTGCCAACTTCACGATTTGCTACTGCTATTGTCTGCTACTGATACTGCTAATTCTTCAATTTCCTACTACATTTTTTGTATTACTGCCAACTAAAGCTACTGCTAATTTTACGATCAGCTACTGCTACTGCAAGCTACTGCTACTGCTAATTTTACGATATGCTACTGCTACTGCCAGCTAATGCTACTGTTGATTTTACGATATGCTAGTGCTACTGCCAGCTACTGCTACATGTAGTGCTAATTTTACGATTTGCTACTGCTACTGCCGGCTACTGCTACTGTTAATTCCACGATTTGCTACAGCTATTGCTAATTTTACGATTTACTTCTGCTACCGCTATTTTTACGATTTGCTACTGCTACTGCTAGTTACTGGCCCTGCTAATTTCACGATTTGCTTCTGCTACTGTCAGCTACTGCTACTGCCAATTTTACGGTTTGTTACTGCTGTTGCCAGCTACTGCTTCTGCTAATTTCACGATTCGCTACTGCTACTGCCAGCTACTGCTACTGTTAATTTCACGGTTTGCTATTGCTACAACCAGCTACTGCTACTGCTAATTTTACGATTTGCTACTGCTGCTGTAAGCTTCTGCTACTGCCAACTTCACGAGTTTCCTACTGCTACTGCTAACTCTCTGATCATCATTTTCTGCAAATGTGCTTAATATAGTGTTACCTGTCGGTTCGGTTTATTCTATAAACCTAAAAACGAGTAACTAAAAACTGGAAAATATGAGTGTTTGGTATCGTTGGATTCGTCGCGATGGGCTCTTTCCAAAGAAGCAAACGCCATGTTTACAGTATAAATATCGAAAGCAAAATCATACATGTAAAAAAGTGTAAATTCTTATGTTCATTTTAACTTAGATCTGAAAGCATGTATTTTGTCAGCTTACCACGTGGTTGGAAACTCCTAATTTGATTGGCTGTGTCGATTTGATGTATGTCGACATGCATGTTACTAGATGTCGACATATACAACATGTTATTTTGTCGGTATAATGATATTTTAAAGTTGCATTAATTACACGTCACGTTGACATACTTACAGAAGTTTCTTGTCATGCTTTTTTACAAAAGCATGTAACAAAATTCATATAAAAAGTTAAATGTCCATGCGAAAACTCCGTGAGCGTTTCAGAATTTACAAATATCAAGTGGGTGGGGTAGGGTTTTTCAATTTCTCCCGGCCATATCTTCTCACTGGCATGTATCCAGAGAAGAATCATGATAACGGTACTTCTGATGAAGTTCATAGTCACTACAAGCTCTGAGACCAAGGTTAAAAAATTGCTCTAAAACTTAAAATCGAGAAATGTAAAAATTTATGCAATGTAGGATCTATGTTCTCCAAATTGCTAACCTATACCTCGTTTGTGGTTCTTTGTTTTCATTTTTCATTTCTTTGCTAACTCTGCTAATTTGTTTCATAGTCCCCAAGCGTTGGTTATCTTGAAATAATCATATATTCTAAGCATATCAGAAATACAAAAGTGTAATGACTGGACTAACATATACATAATGATGAATGAATCTTTTCATGAAAGCCCAAACTTTTTCGGCCGATAACTAATATACGGACTCTTCCAAACTGAGTAGACACAAATCATCATGATGTGTTACATGTATAGACATCGTGCGTGTGGGTATGCATGCATGTTTTGTGAACTTCGCAACAAATAGCTTCGTCACTTTTAAAAACGATCCTGTGACAATATAGTACAGTAAAATGGTGTAAAAATACTTCAGAAAATGGGAAAAGCATGAAACTTGGTACATAACTACTTCAGGGCAAAATACTAAAAATGAGCATGAGACCCACTCCGAAAAATCCAATATGGCCGAAAAATCCAAGATGGCCGCCATATATGTATATATTTTCAAAAATACATAATATTATATATAAAATTTCTATTGACACTTACAGTCATCAGTATAATAAGCTAAAATCACCAGCCTGAATAAATCCAAACATATTATGTTAACAAAAATACCGCTTTTCCAACAAAAATGAAAAAAGTTGTCTCCCTTGGATAAAATGTGCTATTAAGCAGAAGAAAAGTCATAATGCATTTATATGAATCAAAATTAAGTATATAATGGTAACTGGCATATCAAGAATGTTTAAAATGGCAACAGTCCTGTGCAGAACTTTACAACAATTGTAAATTAATTAATTATAAATACATTCGAACTTCGGTAACTGGAACCCATCAGGATCGACTAAATTTATTCGAATTATCGGTAGAATGAGTGATCGAAAAATATATTCTAAAGGAATTTGTTTGGGACCTGACGATAGATTAATTGAAGAATGGTGTTCGAATTATCAGAGTTTGAGCAAACGAAGTTTTAGTCTGTAATGTGTATTAGTGAATAAATGACATGTGTTTCACTTTGTCATTAGTTTTCGTGACTCAGAATTTGTAAGTGCTGCTGTATTCATTTCAATTTATATACACTAAGAGAACTAATGACTCTTAATAAAACTGTATAATTCATTAATTATGTTAGTGTGATAGACCATGTGAACATCCCTGGCCTGTCAGATCATCATGATTTCTTTGGGAAAAAGTCATTGCCGGTTGATCAGCGTAATCAAATTCACATTTGCATGTCCTTGTAATATTCTGTTTTTGTCAAATTGTAGCACATTGTGCCATAACAATGGTTTTATAGTTTAATGTCATAAGCATATAATGTACAGTCACTAATGCCCTGATCACTCTCAGGCAAAGACCTTGAAGATCATACTGCTTCCTGAAAATTTTGACGCGGTGGGGACGGGGATCAAACTCGAAAAATGTGCAGTTCTAAAGTTCATACTGCGCGCTTTTAACATCCTTGCCAGGTTCTAACGGCGTCTTACACGTTCACACTAATTTTCTTACCACGCGCTTCTTCACGTCCAGTGTGTTCTTACTACATTCTTAGTACGATCAGTCAGATTGCACCTCTCGCTTATAATGCTTTAACCATATGCTTATCACCTTTTCACTGCCTGCATTCGTCAGCTTCTTATAAATACAACGCCATGCGCCTCTTTTCTTTTCATTCCTTCTGCAAGTTATATTGACATAATTGTGTCCGCATATACACTCAACAACCATAAATTACAATAAACGACGCCACCCCCACTCCCCCCCCCCCCCACCCCAACGCCCCAATGAAGAAAAAAGAGCAGTCTTATAGAGAGACTGTGGTGGAATAAGCAAAAGCAGTGTGAAGGATATACGAAGGTCCAAAAGTCCACTACAAGCTGCCAGTACTGCTGAGTCCATGATTATGTGGCAATTCCTGATGATGTTCGATACCCATTGCTGATTGAAAACGAAGTGATTGGGAATTGGATCCAGTATTCATACTTAAATTTCAGAATCTGAACCAATCATGGTGAGAACCTGCTGCAAACGTGACATAGATGTGTTAAGAACCGAAAGAACGTATTAATAACCTTATGCGGTATACTACAATGTGGCATGCACGTAGCATGGTCATAGCACACAAACGTAGATAAGTTGTAGTAAGAACTCCATTGACGTAGCAAGAACGTAATGATAACCCAATGACAGCGCAGTGAGCACGCCATGCAGCCTTTCCCGTCCGCACCACGCTTGTACTATGTCCTACTAGGTTTTAGTTAATCATTACTACGTCCTTCCTGCTTCCTGATTAGACCGCGTTCTCACTACATTTGTTTTGAACATGTCCAAAATTCGACCGCGTTCTCTACTCATGGAGACCATAATAATTAATTATCATGTTCTTATCGGAGTCTACTGTATTTCTTCTACATTGTACATGTTCTTACTGCGTCCTGCTAGTTTTTACGACGTAGTGGGAACATGGCTGAGTGTAACGGGGGTATAAATTAAGAGCAGAATCTATCATTTCTACAAGAAAAATGTGCTCTAATATCTATTTCTGGACATTTTACTGAAATTAAAATTAAATTAAATGTGAGTACTTGAGGATTTTTCTAATGAGCACAGGTACATTCGAAACACAATTTTAATACCAATTTAAATTACTAGTTTTAAGACGACAAATATTATCTATTTACCATTTGTACTTCCAGTTAAGCAGTCCAATGTAAGAATAACACTGTCTTGTCAAACAAAACTAACCAGTACAGCTCGCGCTTACCGGTGAATCAAGCTTTTAAATGCATTTTCTACATCTTCCTACAAGCAAACTGTTCGTATTATATTTCTGGGGTATAAATGGAGGCTTTCGATACTCTTCTTTACAGCAAAATAAGTCAAGTAGCTTGATCAACCATATGTTCACATATAGATTAGGGCTATAATGTGCATTCCTGCATCGTCTGCTACACCTCTTGAACATACTAAAAAAGGTTGCCCATTAGGTCGGGCACATATGGGTTGTCGGTTGTTCTATCACTTTCCTAAAATTCCTAGTCAAGATAAATAAGGCTGACCAGAGAGATCTTTGATATATTGGAACCTTTCCAATAGTTTTTGTCTCAAGTACCCGAGTCTCGTACCAACAGCTGCTCAAGTGCATTTGCAACCTCGATAAAGGCTGTCGAGGAAGACGTATTTTGTCAAACGTGCTGAAATGCTCTGCACTGCCTTATACAAGGTAACTAAAGTTGTCGACAATCTCGTGCTTGTGTGTACTGACAAGAGTATCTGACATGTACCTTATTTCAGATTTCAGCTCCCTGTTCAGAGTAATATATTTCACAGAATAGTTACTAAGTGTTGTCCATGAAAGCAACTTTTATATTTTCAGCCTTACTCTTCTTTGTTACACAGTTAGCAATTTATTACGCAGACATTGTGACTGCGGGTGCATAATAAGGAACATTGTTTCATTTGATCCTACTAGTCCGTCGCTATAATCTATTCTTGCATTTCGAAGTCCCAAACTGAAAGGGGTAGTTGTCGTACTTGGTGTCAAAGAAACTACAATTTTTATAGCAACTAAGTTAATTGATCTTCACATTCTCCATATTACTTACCATCTATAAACAAGGTTTCATAAAGAAGTCTTTAGAATTGCAATTTTGAAGTTATTGAAGAATCTGCCATTTGCAAATGATGGACCGACATACAGACGGACAAAATGATGTACAAGAGGAGAAAATAAGATAACAAGCATGTTCTCAATTTGTCCCTCTGTCTATGTAAAATTCCTCAAGAAACAATCTCTCCTTGTTTTGAAGAATTGCAGGATGACACTTTGTGTCATATTCGTGCACTATTTGTTGACATAGCAACAATATTTGTTGCCATAGGAACAAATTTAAATGACATTGGCATTCTCTGCATTGCCATCTATCCATGTACCACGTATCATGAAAAATTCTGCTGTAGTTTCAAAGTTATTGCAGTATCCCACTCTGCATGGCTGACGTATTGACATGCATACAGAGGCAACCCATAAGCCCCATCTGGCTAAATACTGGTAAGGGAATAACAACAATGTTTCAATATGCTGCTGTGGAGGGAATTAAAGTGAAATAATATATATTACATATATTAAAACAAAATATTCTTTAAAATATGAAAACTACACAATGATAATATTAAACTTAGTTTTAAAGGTTAGATTTCTGCCGTTACCATGGAAACAGAAAGAAACTAACATCATTTGAATTGTTATTTTTGCATTTGTTGCAAATTTAGGATTTATTTTATTATATTCATTTATATTTAGTGCATTTTGGGGGTGAATGTAAATATAATGACCTTTCATTAGAATCTTCTAAGGTAAATATTGAGTTTGGCGGCCATTTTGGAAAATGGCCGCCATATCGGCCATCTTGACAGATATCAAATGGGTCCCATGAAAAAAAATGTTTTTAATGCTTTAATAAATAGCTGTGCCAATTTTGGTGCTTTTCCCATTTTCTGAAGTATTTTGGCATTTTCTGTTACGAATTGATCGCACTAATACACATGTACGGCGTATTACTAATCTATGCTTCTACCGATTCGTACCGATGACTCGTATCTACAAACCGTTAGTTTTCCAAAACTTTACTTTTTGTCGCAGAAGTAAGCTGAATTTAGTAGACAAATGGCTAGTCGTTCCCGTTCTGTCTGAACTTTGAAAATTACGAAGCTGTCTCTAAAGAGCCAGAAATTACGATTCACGAATAAATTAACTTTAAACAGAATAAACTCAGTCTCAGAAAACCTCGCACATCAAGCAATTTCATATAAATTCCTTTGATAAACAGCTACCTTATTATTTTCAGGAATCCACAGATTTTGCCATATCACTCAACTGCGACCTTCCCAGAGAGATCTGGAGATAATCAAGTAAGTTTTAAGTACCCTGCACAGGCAAATAAATAGAGATTTATATAACAATATGTGTAGGTCTCCAAAACATCATGGATGACAAACATTAATCATTTTGTAACAAAATTATTTTGCTTAGTCAAGGAAACGTTTAACACTGGCCCGAAAATGTGTCGTTGACGTCGACCTTATACATTTATTTTAACTTTTTCTTTATTGATTAATAGGAATGCTCTCGTGTTTCATATAATGAGATTTGAGGTCTTTTTGTCAAAGGCTTGAAATACGCATGCCATTTATGTTTGACTTGCGTTCCGTAGCAGTAGAATATGTACAACCAGATATAGCACAAGGCATTCGTGGCACAGATAAAAATTCCCGAATAATAAATGGATAACGTAACTTTTAAACTTCTTATGAAAAATCCTATGCAGTCCTGGTGTGGTCAGCTAATAAAATTACACATGAAACAAATTACATGGACTGGAATATAATCACTGAGATTTTGAACTCTTGCTTCCTTTCTATTTTAAATGAAATCTTTGTTTGTTTCAAATCTAAAAAGAGCTACTAGCATGACTTTTACTATTCATCTTTAAAGCATGTTCATCCACGAGTTTTGAATGAATATGTACCTGTTTAACAATATTTCTGAGCCCCAATCGTTATCTTGTTCGGCTTAATTAAATTGCGAGTTGAATTATATTTACGTCCAAATAATACAGAATTGCCCAACTAAAATATGCTATTACATGGAAATTGCCGAGTGTTATTACGGGTCTATATGTCTGAAATCATACATCATCCAGAAGGTTGTTGTAACATGCGGAGAACAGATTAGTACCCAAACAAAATCCAGGAATACTGATAAGATTAATGGTTTAAACTTACATAGCTGAAAACCTACTGCACTGCAGTAAAATGGCGCAAACCGAAACCCAAACAAATGCTTATAGGAGACAAACAATAAAGAATGTTTCAGTCATTCCAAAAATAGTTGTTCGACTGTTTTTTTTTTATTCATAAACAAATAACCAGTTCCAAGGTATTTTTTAATTTCGGCGTCATTACTGAATCTAGACATCATGTATTCGAGTATGCTCGGGTATTTGACGTGTACATCTTACAGAAATGCAAATAAACGGTTAAAAAACAGTTTTGTAGCTATTATCAGCTTTAAAACTACATTACCGCCGACAGTAAAGGTAAGTTTTATTTTCTTTTTGCCACGCCGACACAATTGTAGTCATATGGTAGTTTCCAAGCCTTTGATTGTGGAAGAGGACCCCACGTACATTTTATTATTTCAGATAAGAACAAGCATCCAGATAGAACCACCGATCTTATCAAAGCCAGTCTGAGAGAAAAAAGTGTATTTCCATTGCTGTACAAACAATTCCGCTTACGAAGGTGATATCGGGCATGATGAGGACCTCTAACGAACAGACTCAATCAATCCAATTTTCTAGATGATTTCAATACTTATAATATTATTTTCATGTCATTTTGTCCAGGCGGTGATGGTCAAATAGGTTGGTCACCTTATACGTGTACAAAGTGCTATAATATATACGTATAATGAACGAAAAAGAAAGGAAATGTAGGATTTCATTTAACTGGTGAAAATGTACACTTTCTCTTTGATTTTCCCTTTCTGTGGTTTATATTAACATTTCTGCGTGTGAAAATAAGTATAAATTTACAATATGAAGGCACCGAGGCTTCCAGAGGATAGAGAATAAAGTATACATTCCCTACTTACTTTTTAGTGTTTCATGCTTTACTCATTTTGATATAGTTAATGTTGTAATAATCATGACTCTTCTTTTTATTATGTTTTGACTTTGTTTATCACTTTCTTTTACGTTGAAATTGAAATTAAATTTTTAATCAGATCGTGAAAATTTTCCGCTCTGACGCTTGGTTTCAGACAGAATGTCTCTGACAGCATCTTGAAAACAAAGTAAGTATATTGACTCAGAAACTTTACCCATTAACAATCAGAAAATATACAAACATCAGGAAGGTTGATTCAGAATTTTTATTAGAGCAACACGTTCACATTCAGTGACATAACAAAGACATTTTGACGAGACCTTCAAATATTTTGATGATTACTTGCAAATATGCTGTTTCAACTAAACAAAACTGTGAAATGTGCTGGTTCGATAGTAGCTAAAAGATTTTCTATACGTGAAAGGTAAGGTTTGAAGTCTATAAATACCAAATACAAGTAAATATGCCAAGTTAAGAAGCATATATTTTGCTTAGTGGACTATTGTGGATTTTATATATTTCTAATGTATAGATTAGAAGTCATTTTAGCTCATTCTATCACTAAAATGATGCTTTTTTTTTGTTTTCAGAGAATGTGTTAACAGGGGATTTTTAGGGGTGTGTTAACAAAGGTTAACAGAGTGATACTCCGACTCACGTGCTGGTAATAAACCTTAAAAGTTTTTACATATGCGCGTTCAGTTACAAAAGGTTAACGTATTATATCATATTATTATATAACTTTGTAATGATCTCCCAATATATATTTGTGAATAAGAATCTTTATTATTATTATTATTATTATTAGAAACTTTATTTAAAAATAGGCAAAAATATATCAATCGCAAGTAGTTCCGGGTGAAATATTTTCAACACGTCTGCATTAGATATAACTGCAGTTAAGGGGACGCATATTGCTACATTCACAGTTCATACAGAAATGCGGAAAGGGTGCATATTTAAGAAATCGATGGTGGGAAAATAAAAAACATATTCCTAAACTGATATAATACTGATGGACACCTGTAATATTCAGTATTTTGTGGATAAGGATGTGGTACTATGAATGTAATAGGAAAACAGGGGTCTTTGTGAAAGTACATTCAACACAAAATATTAAGCTTTTGTATAAAGAAAAAACAGGTTTTTTACAATAACAGTGTTCCAAATAATGTTGAAGGGATGAGATTTCTTTCTAACACACCAGGTTTTCTTAAACATGTAAAAATTTAACGCCACGTCATTTCAGCCCGGGATGGACACCATATTTCTCATTGATAAAAATGTAAACAAAAAAAATCAGAGTGGAATTAGCATTGCAAGGGCATAACATGACATTCTACACAATGAATACCTTAGAACAGATATCTAAGATGCTACACAGGTCAGGCGGGTTAAATGCATAATGGCGATCACTTGAAATTCATCTTGAAAAGGTGGTTAATTTTAGTTTATTTACATGGTTTTTAATTTTCCCACGACTTCTCGGCGATTCACTGCAAATGTATTACTGCGCCGGACGAAAGGTAACTCTAATAAACAACGGGAGACAACTTAGGTGTCAGCACGTGTACGATTTTTAAAAAAACATGTCGATGATTATAATTCCTTATCAAATAATGAATCCTATTCAGATATTCGTCTTTAATTTTAGAAAATTATTAATTTCTGTGAACATTGATCAAAAAATATTACTTACATTGGACTACTTTGCGCATCAAACTGGTTTCCGCTTCAGATGTGAGGCACTTCCGTTATACTTTTTGACAACAATAACAAAACACAAAATGAATCAATAAAGTCACTTATAAACCGACTGCTACTTAAATCAGTGTAAGTAAAGTTGTTGTAACAACATTATACATGTTCGTTACGTTATGAGATAAAGTTTATCTTTAACTGCATAATCCATTAATTACGTTTAGATGATATTGCATTTACAACCTATTTGACCCCATTTTTTACGTGAATGACAGCATTCTCTTGCAACTCGTGCAAACAGAGTTATGAAAAGTATGGTGGAGAATTCAAGGACAAATTATAAATGACATTAAAGTGAGAATATCTGTATATTCGTCCAGTTTATATCATTGACATGCCTGCTGTGTATAAGTAACTTTTGTGAACAAGATTATAATGTTACTTTTGCACATATACACATTGATTGGACCTCTCAACCAAATTTCATACCTTATTTTAGGGATTTTTAAGACAATACATTTTCAAAAGTTTGTTGAATGTGTTTTGATATTTAAGTGCATTGTAGTTCAAGAATACCAAGTTAAAAATTAATAATTGCAACATTTCTAGGCCCTTATTGTAAGCCACTAGACTTCTGTAACGATAAATGTTTAATGTATTAAGGTGAATATACTCTTTTAGTTTTGGAATGTGGCATTCCTTGACCACCGTATCTTTTCTTATGCACTACTTTGTAAACAAACTAAATAATGTGTTTTAGCTTACATATGCGAAATGAAAAGCAAGACAGTGACCATATTTCACAGTCTTTCTTTAAATTAGAATATGTAAGACATTGATAAATGTTTGGACAAGGTGAAGCACTATTATTTTCGCACCAAAAAGTCTAAATTGTTGACTTTGAATGTACACAATAAGTCTTATGTAATTCAACAATAACTTTCTTGTTTCAGTTTTCTCATTTTTATTTTAGTGAGCAATCCTTTATGTACTTATAACAATTGAAACAATATCCATTTCATGTACCAAAACCTTGTACTTTTTTTTGCAGGTAAATTTTATCATACCCCACCCACTTTTTTCTAATTTCAAAGTATGCGTCCCCTTAATATGTTATCCTTGATTTGTATAACAATAATCTTGTTTCCGAGCCCGTCGTGTGAATGTGATGCTAAGATGGAGAAGACTGAGCGTTATATTTTTACCTGCAATAGATATAACTTTCAGATGCGAGCACTGTTTAGCGTTTCCAAGAGATAAAAAAAATCACTAACTTCTATCACGCTTCTGTTCCCATTGTGTGTGTTAGAGATTCACCTGGCGGGGATAACACTTATTTACACAGTCCCGTGACTTTGGAACATGGTGAAGGTAAGAGAGAGGTTGGGTGATCAAAGCTCCCCAGTGGTGTTTATGCCACTGAACGTTCCAAGGCGGTGCCCCATTGTGTTTCTTTATTTGTTCGTTTTGTCCTTGTGTGTTTCTTTTGTATATGAGTGTTTTTGTGTTGGTAGTGTGCACGCACATAGCCCTGAGTTTCCTTTCGCGGAGGCTGTGTTTTCGAAACGTGGCATTCTCTGTTGGATATTTATCCCTTTTTTTCACCGTTTGCAAATTTATTCAATGGAAACTGGAGGCTATTGAAATCAAAATCGAAATTGCTTGCTTTCAAATGGAATGACATTATAATGCAAATTATTGTTTGGGGTTTTTTTTGTAACTTTTATACTTCTTTTCCCTTTCTAGCAGTATGATTCACATTTTGCATCCAATAAGATATAGCAACAAAAAATCACAAATTCGTATTTTCGCCACAGACTACAATTGCGAATTGGGACCACAACCGTTATAGATAAGGTAATAAGACTTGACACGGACGTTGAAAGAAAGATAGTTGATATGGAAACACATCTAAATGCGAAATATACCTTCTTATTTTGAAAATTGTACACACTATACAAGGTAAGATGGAAATACCAGATTCGCTTAGTTAACTCCTATGATTCATTATTTTTCGCCGACAATTGTAGTATGTTGGTGACATAAATTCTATAGATAAATGCATTTGGTTCGGTATTGACATTACCAGTCACATACTTTGTACTTGGTGATTCTTAAAGAAAAGTACCAGTTTAAATTATCTAGACGACGCCTTTAAGAATGATCAAAATCTAATAAGAGAAAGCAATTAACTTAACCAATGAAATACAAACTGTATTACCAAGCTACTTGTATTAGTAAAACAATGCAAAAACTCACTGAAGTTATGGTAGTTGCCTGTTTTATATTACTGCCAGCAATAGTTTCTATGTAATAGCAGTTTTATTTATGATCTGTATTGTATGTATATGTTGTCAGTATTAAAAAGATGTTTCTAATAGCAGTTTTATAAGGTTGCTATGATAAAACAATACTTTAAGGACGTTTCTAAGAACAGTGATGAAATTTCCTATATACATGTATGTTGCTTCCATTTGTATGAGGACTGTTATCATTTTTTATATGTATTACTGCAATCAGCCAAGTGTTATTTCTACCATTAGAGTTATCACATTCCCTTATGTTATGCCAACAGTTTGATAACGTTTCTAAGAGCATGTTACCCAATTTGCTATTATGTTACTGCCAGTTGTTCAATGACTTTAACTAAAGTCAATGTCGGGGTAGTGCTGGGGGCCTGCAAACTGAAAACAACATAAATTTTACTCATCTTAAGCATGAAAAGATCGTCGACACAACAAAAAATATATACGTACTATATGGCATGCGTAAAATGAACGATATAGTCAATGTAATATTAAATATTAATGTTTAGTATAAATAAATAGATGAATAGTAACAAATAGCATTTTAACATTTTCATGTAAAGATGCGAAAAAATCAAAAGAAACAAAAGCGTGACACAATGTATGAAAGTTAAAATGCAAGATTATGTAAAATGTAAAAAAAAAATAAAAACATTAGCAGAACACAAATTTACATATACAGACTATGAGCTGAACAACACATGGTCTAATATTATGTCGCGGTATAGGACTGTCCTGGTCTGGCTGTGCACATTTTTCTCCCCGTTTAAATATTCAAGTCCTATACCGTGACACTAGACTGTCCCGGTCTGGCTGCACATTTTTCTCCCCGTTATATAATCATAGTGCATAGACTGTCCGTCTGGCTGCACTTTCTCAAGTCATATACCGTGACACTAGACTGTCCCGGTCTGGCTGCACATTTTTCTCCCCGTTTAAATATTCAAGTCCTATACCGTGACATTAGATTGTCCCGGTCTGGCTGCACATTTTTCTCCCCGTTTAAATATTCAAGTCCTATACCGTGACACTAGACTGTCCCGGTCTGGCTGCACATTTTTCTCCCCGTTTAAATATTCAAGTCCTATACCGTGACACTAGACTGTCCCGGTCTGGCTGCACATTTTTCTCCCCGTTTTAATATTCAAGTCCTATACCGTGACATTAGACTGTCCCGGTCTGGACTGTCCCGGTCTGGCTGCACATTTTTCTCCCCGTTTTAATATTCAAGTCCTATACCGTGACATTAGACTGTAAAAACTTAAAGACTTTAGTGATGTATAATGCAAGTCTCGTTAAAGTTTCTCATTTGTTGAATTTAATAATTTCATAAATTTAAAAACAGATTTTCATAGAAATATTTACTAACATATTCTTTAAGTAACTCAGCATAGTATCTAAATTTTAGAATGAGGTGGATCACGTCTTCCAAATCATTTAAATCACAAAGAAACACAGTTCCATTCCTATCTAGGTATGGGTTTACAGAAGGTCCAGCTTTCTCAATCAGTATGTCATGAGAATTCAATCTTATATCACGTCTACAGGTTATATTGTTCAATATTTTCAAATAAGTTGACATTTCGAACACCTGTTTTAGCTCTTTGTACATGTACAACGACGGGTTGAAGTTCATATTTTCTCTCCAGTCATTTTATAAATGTGTCTTTTAGGCTTTGCCTTTAGACTTGTATAGACTGGTCAGTGTTCACTGAACTGCGGAAATCTGTACGTCACCAAAACAGATTTCTCACTTCAAGTGAACAATCATCAGTACCTCTGTTCGTTCAGTTTTATTGGCGTGACAGAATAGTTTTCTTTATAGAAAGTACTCTAATGATATCTCTTAACTTTACGTTCAACTAGAAAATGCTTTTGTAAAAAAGCGCATGTCTCCCCAAATGCAAAGTCCTATAGGCAAGAAGTCAATAGGGGTCAGGAGCGAAAGTCAAAGAGACACTGATGGTTGGCTGCAATAGGGATCATCTACTTGGCATGTCCAGTCATCCCGCTAAATTTCAACACTCTGGGCCTAGTGGTTCTCAAGTCACTGTTCAGGCTCCTGTGACCTTGACCTTTGATCAAGTGACCTCAAAATAAATAGGGGTCATCTACTCTGAATGTCCAATCATCCTATTAAGTTTCAACATTGTAGGTCAAGTGGTTCTCAAGCTATTTCCAAAAAATGATTTTACATGAACAGGCCACTGTGACCTTGACCTTTAATTGACTGACTCCAAAATCAATAGGGGTCATCTACTCTGCATGTTCAATCATCCTATGAAGTTTCAACATTCTGGGTCAAGTGGTTCTCGAGTTATTGATCGGAACTGGTTATCAATGTTCAGGCCCCTGTGACCTTGACCTTTAACGGAGTGACCCAAAAAAACAATAGGGGTCATTTACTCTGTATGAACAATCATCCTATGAAGTTTCAACATTCTGGGTTGAGATGTTCTCAAGTTATTGATTGGAAATGGTTTTCCATGTTCAGGCCCCTGTGGCCTTGACCTTTAATAGAGTGACCCCAAAATCGTTAGGGGTCATCTACTCTGCATGACCAATCATCCTATGAAGTTTCATCATTCTGGGTCAAGTGGTTCTCAAGTTACTGACCGGAAATGGTTTTCAATGTTCAGGCCCCTGTGACCTTGACCTTTAATGGAGTGACCCCAAAATCGATAGGGGCCATCTACTTTGCATGTACAATCATCCTATGAAGTTTCAACATTCTGGGTGAAGTGGTTCTCCAGTTATTGATCGGAAATGCTTTTCCATGTTCAGGCCCCTGTGACCTTGACCTTTGATGGAGTAACCCCAAAATCAATAGGGGTCATGTACTCTTCATGAACAATCATCCTATGAAGTTTCAACATTCTGGGTGAAGTGGTTCTCCAGTTATTGATCGGAAATGGTTTTCAATGTTCAGGCCCCTGTGACCTTGACCTTTGACGGAGTGACCCCAAAATCATTAGGGGTCATTTACTCTTCATGATCAATCATCCTATGAAGTTTCAACATTCTGGGTCAAGTGGTTCTCTAGTTATTGATCGGAAATGGTTTTCAATGTTCAGGTCCCTGTGACCTTGACCTTTAATGGAGTGACCCCAAAATCGATAGGGGCCATCTACTTTGCATGTACAATCATCCTATGAAGTTTCAACATTCTGGGTGAAGTGGTTCTCCAGTTATTGATCGGAAATGCTTTTCCATGTTCAGGCCCCTGTGGCCTTGACCTTTGATGGAGTGACCCCAAAATCAATAGGGGTCATCTACTCTTCATGATCAATCATCCTATGACGTTTCAACATTCTGGGTCAAGTGGTTCTCCAGTTATTGATCGGAAATGGTTTTCAATGTTCAGGCCCCTGTGACCTTGACCTTTGACGGAGTGACCCCAAAATCATTAGGGGTCATCTACTCTTCATGACCAATCATCCTATAAAGTTTCAACATTCTGGGTCAAGTGGTTCTCTAGTTATTGATCGGAAATGGTTTTCAATGTTCAGGCCCCTGTGACCTTGACCTTTGACGGAGTGACCCCAAAATCATTAGGGGTCATCTACTCTTCATGACCAATCATCCTATGAAGTTTCAACATTCTGGGTCAAGTGGTTCTCTAGTTATTGATCGGAAATGGTTTTCAATGTTCAGGACCCTGTGACCTTGACCTTTGACGGAGTGACCCCAAAATCAATAGGAGTCATCTACTCTTCATGATCAATCATCCTATGAAGTTTCAACATTCTGGGTCACGTGGTTCTCTAGTTATTGATCGGAAATGGTTTTCAATGTTCAGGCCCCTGTGACCTTGACCTTTGACAGAGTGACCCCAAAAACAATAGGGGTCATCTACTCCAGCAGCCCTACAACTCTATAAAGTTTGAAGGTTCTAGGTCAAATGGTTCTCCAGTTATTGCTCGGAAATGAAGTGTGACGTACGGACGGACGGACAGACGGAAGGACGGACGGACGGACAGGGCAAAAACAATATGTCTTCTGGTGGAGACATAATAATTAAGGACACACGTCCAGATTCTCCGTACAAACGTAGATTGCCAGTTAACATAGTCCATTTCAAAAACTTTTTGTGAACGCGTTCTATACATAGGGCGTTTGAAAATCCCCAAATTTCAGTTGAGTACGAAACAGAACTGAAGAGACATAAGAGACAAATAAATTAACCTTTAGCCTGCTAAATTTCTAAAATGAACTGGTCCATCATTCAATCTGGGCAGTACCATTTATTATTTCTAGAGGTTTTCGCTGAAAATGTACTGACTTAGTAGCGAACAGTGCAGATCACGATCAGTCTGCACGGATGTGCAGGTTTTCCTTGGTATGCACTGGTCGCAAAGGAAGAATCACTTGCCGGCAACAAGATAAAGGTTTTAAACATGATTTCTGTGGGGACATGTATAGCTTTTGCAATTGAGAAGAAAGATATTTTTGCTCTCAAGTGTACCTACCGCAGTTCGGAATGAACCACCGGATGTCAAAACAAATCCAAAATAGGTAAAATGGTTACTATTTCTATTCTATCGTAGGTCCATTTTTCTGTATTTTGCAATGCAACACCTTTTCTAAATACAATTATTTTAGCTTTTAGCTCGACTGTTCAAAGAATAGGTAGAGCTATTGGTCTTACCCGTGCGTCCCGATTTGAGTAGGTAGCAGTAAACTGCTACTACAGCCAGCAATTACAGCACGTCAAATTGCTGGTATACCAGTTTGATGTTACTGGCATTTGCTATTTAATGACAGGTAATTGATATATCAGTGGTGATTGGTATACTCCATATAATGCTGCCAGCAGAAATTGTGTCACTAAACTCAATTTATCCGTTTCCTGGAGATGCTACTGCCAGCAGGTAAATGATGTTTCTACGACCAGCTTCGTGATTTATTTGTATGGTTAGATATTTCACTCAATGTAGTTTCGTCTGTTTTCTATATGATATTAACATCTCTTGAATAAGGAATTTATGAGGTTTTATAAGTTTCATATTAAGGTCACCAAGGCGTAATAGAGCGCCATCTAATGGAACGTCTTTGTGTTCTAAGCGTTGACGCCAAACAGCTTGTGTGCTAAAGATTTCATTTCGCATCCAGTTTTTCATCATTTTCAAACAATTTAATATTTACTTGTAGTTCATAAAAGGAGTAGATATAATTACTGCCTACTTTAAACATATTTTCTGATATATTCTTTTCCATCAAAGCTAGAATGAACGCATTGAAGACAAAATACATATACGTCTAAGATTTTGTCAACATTTCACCGTATTTATATTTAACACTCAGAAAACTTCTACAGTTTTTATCAGTATGTTTTTTATTTTAATTTGAAAAACGTGAATATCATTATTGGATGTAGCCACAAAATCGCTTTTCAACTTTAGCTTGAAACAAACAAAAAACGGATGGTATGAATGAACCGAAGTATACAATATGAAAGATTGGTGCCGTCTCTAGACTTCTACGCAAAAATTTAGATCCCGGTCACCCGAAACATGACCGCTCAGGGTCTGTATAAAATATAAATAAATAAAAAAAATATGAATAAACGAAAGAGAGGTGATATCAATTAACTTCCGCGTTTCAAAAATTAACTGCTAACTTAACATTTTTTTTACCTTTAAATATATTTGATTGCTCTTTGTTTCATACATAAAATAATACAAGCATACCTTATAAACTCAGATCCAAAACTAAAGGTCTGGGCCGGGGCTGGGGGCCCAAAACTTCTCACTTATCCCAAATCTACCTGGTGCGATGGATGGACACCTAATTGTCTTTACGGAGCCAGGAAATTCGATTCCACCGCAAGCAACTTTTTGTCAATATTTATTCCTATCTTCACTTCAATATTTTAAGTTCACTACTTTACCTTAAGTATAGGAGCAAGGTGTGAGGACAGGCAGCGCACTCCTGTCCCAAATTTTGAGCGTGAAATAACATTACATAAAGGAAAAATGCCAATTTGAAACAACATTTAGATGTACTGATAGGGATCTACTTGATGCGATGTGGGAAAGTGTTTATTCTACACAAAATATCTGATGTCAGTAACATCACCAAACTAGTGTAACGGCTTACTAACTGCTGTAACTGCTGACAGTAGTAGCAGTTATTGGCAGTTACAATTGTTGCTACTACTGCTGTACTGCCAACTTCACGCCGATGAGAAATGATATGGATACAGAGGTACATTGACGAAAAAGTGATGAAACTTTAATACTTTTTTGGTAGTTCCAGTATATGCCACATTATCTCATTTTGTTAATGTAAGCCTACTTACTTTCTTAGCTTAGAAAGTAGTGCACAATAGTTTGCATCAAGAGATCGCGACTTCGATCCTCATGATCACTGTATGTATTTCTTAACGATGTGACTAATGATGCGTCCTCCACATTCGAGTTTTATGGAGTTGTTAGTTACTATAACTATTTTGTTTGGTTTAACGTCACATCGGCTTTTGGTGTTAGATGAAGACCCCTGGTACCCCTCCGGGCATATTTCACCTCGGGCGAGCACCTTGGTAGAACCATCGACCTTGGGTAAAGCTACCCGAGATGAAAGTATTCTTTACAATAAACGAGGTTTCAAACCCAGAAAAGTTAGGGGCAAGTAATTCGAAGAACACTCGGTCGTAGAGGCCCCGTTGTTAATTATGTGCGGAACCAAGTTTGTACCCGTACAGAATCAGCGAAAACTGGTTGGGTTAACTGACCAGTTGTGAAATTGAAATAATGTTGAAAACGTGGAAACTTCAGAAATTACGTATGCCGTTTTCTCATTTTCACGAGCCTAAGGGGCTGTTTTCAACTTCAACCGTGTTACTTCCAACAATAAAATTTGATAACTGGAAGGTCAGGGGTCATTTGTAAAATCTTACTATAATGCAAGGGTGTTAGTAATAGTTAAAAATAAAATCAAGATGACTGTGTTATGTAATTAGCTGGGCTGTTAGATACTGTCATATGTTCAAGGCTAAGTAAACATTCATAACACCTTTGAGTAGGGGTTGGTTAACATTTGTACCATGCTGTACATAATCGATTCTGCCTTTGCGACCATCCATGCTGTCTGATAATGATCTGCACTGTTTGCCATTCAGTCAGAATCTTTTTGGTAAGCACACCTCTTTACAGTCAATGGTACTGTCCAAATACAAAGATGGACAAGTTCATGATAGTATTTTAGCAGGTAAGTGTTAAGCATACTAAATATACCAAGAAACAGAAGATAAAAGAAACTGCACAAAGATTTTGTTTTCTTTTTTGTGTGTAGGATGAAGGTGGTAAATCCAAAATATAATCTCAAGGGTACTGCTTCACATACTGAATAACATTCTAAAAAAATGTTATGATTTACAAAGATGATGCAAATTCCGACAAACAAACATCTAGACAAAGACAATTCTAAGTGGTACCCTAAAACGTTTAGGGGGACACAAAAGTTACCAGGCTAGTTTTTGCTATATGCCAAAATGACTGAATGTTTGAACAACTTAGAGATGGACTAGAATCAATCACTGAAACTGTTTTATTTGATTAAACGCCTATTTTTACGGAAAACATATTCAATGGCGTTTTACAAATACATAAAAATACGACACGACAAAATCACACGAACATGTCTATAGGATTGAAATGATAGACAAAATTATTTTTTCAATATATTTTTATTCTGGAAACACACAGTTTATATCAAATTCTATTTTACGTACTTCACAGATAAATGAAAACATTTTAAAATTGTACTGTTTTTAAAGATGTTACGATTTTGATCCTGTCATCCATGATGCAATAATCAGCCTTGTGGAAATAAACACTCTTGTTCAAAGTACTGATGCTGATGCTGATATAAGAATAGAGCAAGCACTTCTATAAATAAATAAAACAATACCACAATCCAATATATATTTAATTTATTCAACCAGAGTCATAAGGCTTCATAAATGCATATAAAAACTCCATATATTTTTATAAAAAAAATATTCCCTGAAGAAGTCCTGTAGCAAAGTTGTTGGAATATTAGTAAATTGTAAACTGACTGTTTTTTTATAAGAAAAATGCTTTACATGCAGTGTTTTCACCATGCAGAGCTTCAACATTAACATTTTTTGTTCTCACTGTAATTCAACTTCCAGTTTAAATAGGATTTATGTCATGAAGGTTCAGGGGACAAACACCTTGCATTTCGGAATAAAAACCAAACTTTCCAAGTATATTTTCCTGTCCACTATACAATAATTTCATAATGAAATGATTACCTCACAGTGGTAATACTTCAAAACCCCAAAATGCAGGTAATACTCAACACAGATAATATTCAGTGCAGGTGACATTCAGTGCAGGTAATTATTATCTGACTACTAGTTTCTTTTTTATTTATCAAAACTGCAAGACAAACAAGAGCTGTTTGTGAGACAGCGCACTCGACTTTTCTCAGTGCTTGACTCTGAATTAGAGCTTTGCCAGTAAAAAAAATTCCAAGTTAAAAAGGGACATAATTCTGTCAAAATTAAAATCAGAGTTATGGGAATTGTGTCTCCTGGTGTAGACTTTGATAGAAAATAACTGTTTTGAGTTTCAAGTCAAAAGCTTTAATAGTAACAGAGATATTTGACTTTATCAAAAAAATGTTTTTAAAATTCTAAGGAAAAAAGGGGCATAATTCTGTCAAAATTCAAATCAGAGTTATGGGAATTGTGTCTCCTGGTGTAGACTTTGATAGTAAATAACTATTTTGAGTTTCAAGTCAAAAGCTTTAATATTAACAGAGATATTTGACTTTATCAAAAATTTTAACAAAAAATTCTAAGTTAAATAGGGGCATAATTCTGTCAAAATTCAATCAGAGTTATGGGGATTGTTTCTTCAGGTGTATATTTTGATGGTAAATAAGTATTTTAAGTTTCAAGTCAATAGCTTTGACAGTGACAGAGATATTTGACTTTATCAAAAACTTTAACCAACACTGACGCCGACGCCGGGGCGAGTGCAATAGCTCTACATTTTCTTCGAAAAGTCGAGCTAAAAAGGAAGTAAAAATACCCAACTGTCTATTCATGAGCGGTAATGAAGTGTACTACACCACTCATACATCCCTAACACTGGCCTCAGCATAATTCTGTTAAAGCAAACTCAAACATAGTCTCCACAATCCAAAGGACCAGTAACCCCACATGGCAATTGTTGTGATAGTTTATAAAATCAGATGGAATTATCTTTCACAAGTGAACATCAGATGCAAAATTTTTAAGAGTGGCATAGCCACAAGTGAAAATGTAAGATATGGTGTACATGAGTGAAAGGTATTCAATCTTACATGTAAAACAAATTTTCTTTTTACTTCAAGTTATGACAGTGAAAAATACACACGACAGTGAAAAAATATACACGACAGTGAAAAATATACACGACAGTGAAAAAATATACACGACAGTGAAAAATATACATGAACATGTATTTGACATTTTTCATTGTGCAAATGTCAGATATATTTCACTCCAATATTTGAAAATTCATGGAAAAACATGTTATAAATGAACATTTTAGTAACTATTAAAAAGATTTGGGCAAAGTCAATTTGAAAGATCAATTGTAGCTCTGCAAACAAAATTTTTTTAAATAGCATGGCTAACATGTGTTATATAACAAAATGAACTGTAAAATTGAATGAAAACAAAAACTGCTTTGAAAATTTTATATCTGAATAATAATTCAAATTAGAATAAATCACCTTAACTGGTTTCATACACATTCCTTACATCACAAAACTTAAAGTAATTTCCACAAAAGATCTATATATAAGTAATGTCAATGTTGATTAAGCCCACTGGAGCATGTTTTTACACAACATACATTTGTTTACTGAACTGTGCTCACATATCACTTCTCTTTTTTTTCTTGAAGAATTGATGACTCCCAAGTTTTCTTGACCATTTTCTCAACTGGTTGTTACACTAATAGATGTACACGCGAAAACTTTTCATAAAGTTACAGATCTATTTCCTCAAGCAGGTGTTGTCTCCACAGTAAATACAGCATGGTGGTAGGCAAGATCTGACCCCTTGTCCATGATATGTAAGTTCAATTTCTGAGGTGTAAGGCAGACTCCATTTTGTTACAAACCCAAAATCTTCACCACTGTTACCACATGTATAATTGTTCTCCTCTCTTAGATACTGCATCCTAATTATAAATATAGTAGATAGTGTTACTGACATATGATAACAAAGAAATAACAAAAGCATAAATGCAGTAATTTGTACAGTTTTTCACAATATCAAACATAGCAGAGAACACTGGGCTGACATGGTTGAAAATTGCATTTTGCAGGCCATGTCATTATGGCTGACATTTGTGTGAAGTTATTATGGCTGACATTTGTGTGAAGTTATTATGGCTGACATCTGTGTGATGTCATTATGGCTGACATTTGTGTGAAGTTATTTAAAAATCTTCATAAGCATAAAAGATGGTATGGAACAGACACAACTTTGTGACAGACAGATACCAACTAGACCAAAAACAAATTGCCTTGACCTTTAATCCAGTGACCCCAAATTAATACAGGTCATCTACTCTGTAAGTCCTATCACCCTATGAAGTTTGAAGGTTCTGGGTAAATGGTTGTCAAGTTATTGATCGGAAACAATTTTCTATGTTATGGCTCCTGTGACCTTGGCCTTTGATTCAGTGATCCTAAAATCAATAGAGGTCATCTGCTCTACATGTCCAGTCATCCTATGAAGTTTCATCATTCTGGGTCCAGTGGTTCGGAAACGGTTTTCCACGTTCAGGCTTCTATGACCTTGAACTTTAATGACGTGATCCAAAAATCAATAGGGCATTTGCTCTGTATGTCCAGACATCCTATGAAGTTTCTACATTCTGGGTCCAGTGGTTCTCAAGTTATTAATTGGAAATAGTTTTCCATGTTCAGGCCCCTTTGACCTTGACCTTCCATGGAATGACCCTAAAAACAATATGGGGTGTCTACCATTCTATGAAGTTTCAAGGTTCTAGGTCAAATGGTTCCAGTTATTGATCAGAAATGAAGTGTGACGGACAAAGTTTCAACATTCTGGGTCAAGTGGTTCTCAAGTTATTAACTGGAAACAGTTTTCCATGTTCAGGCCCCTGTTGACCTTGATCTTCGATGGAGTGACCCAAAAAACAATAAGCGTGGTCTTTTCTATAAGCCCTACCACCCTATGAAATCTGAAGATTCTAGGTCAAATGGTTCTCCAGTTATTGATCAGAAAATGAGATGGATGGACGGACAGGGCAAAAACAATATGCATGTTCTAATTTGCTCAATAGGTTGAGCACCAATCTATAAATATGACAGTTGTAGGTTTAAATCCTAAACAGGGCTATGTTCTGGCAACTGATCGATTGCGGAAAATACTTGTTTTTTTACCTCCACTCTGATTCATGTGGGTAAGTTGTCAGTTACCATGCACAGCAGGTTCATATTTGTAAAGAATGCAGGAAAACTGCCTTTGCAGTTATGCCAAAAAGTTACTTACAAAATATACCTCATTAAAGTCTCTGTAATGTTAACCATCTTCATCTGGGACTGGGAAAGGCAAGAACTGAAGCCTTCGCTGAAATCTAGAAGAACTGATTGTACAGTATGAACACAGGTCATTCCCTTTTTTTCAGCTGTAAACTAAACAAAAGCAATATTCAAGTACATTTTAATAGAAATAGTGCTAGATTTTTCTAGAAGTCAACACTGTGAATGACATATGCTTGCAAAAAGAGAAAATTCTAAGAGCTGAACTTGCATTATTCTAAAATTCTAAAGCTAAAATTCACTTGTTCTAAAATTCTAGAGCTAAACTTATTCCAAATCTAAGATCCTAGTACATCAATAATACATGTACTTGTCTATTAGATGTTCTTAATACATTCTTTGTGATATACTAAAATAATATTGTAAGACTGCAAAATTGTTCTCTACAGTGCATGTTCTTAATATCAGACAACTGAATTTCACAATTTACGTTTCCATTCAATGTCTCAAAGTAAAAAATCAATTTACTTTTGGATGTCCGTATCTCATAGAATTTCTTGTCTGCCCAATACAATTGTCTTCCTTCATTTTGTCCAACTGGAGAAGGAGTATTTAAAGGACAAAACTCTTTATCTAAAATACTCCTTTTTATTGTATAGTCTAAATTTGAGTTATCTCCCTTATTTATTTCAACAATTGGATCACACAGGTATAACTGAGTCTAAATCATTCAGCATTCATGACATCAGTTTATTTTGTTTTATTCCAGCTCACCATCAAGTGTATGTTTGGTTGTACCCTTCACTGGGCTAAGGCGATGATAAATTTTCCACATACTCTTCTTGGTGGATGATGGGTAAATGTGAATGGGACAAATCTCCATTGGGGGCGGAATGTCTGCTTAACTTCCACTCTTCTCTGCACTGTAAAATATGTAATTATTTCATTATTACAAAAACATGATATTTAAGTCTTTAAATTGGTGCATCCACAAATATAGTTTAGTGGATAAACTTAGTAATTCAGTCTGCATATGACTGGTTCAAACATAATCATAGCAGCAACTTCACAACATAGAACCATAAAGATCCAGTTGAGCAGATTTAGTTCTTTGTGGCTGGGTTTAACATCACACTAAGACAATTATAAATTGTATGGCAGCTTACCAGGTTTTCAACATGAAAGTAGGCACCAGGGGTGCCCCTCTGAGCATGACTTCAGGCAAGGATGGGTACCTGTGTAGAACCACACACCTTCGCAAGCTAGCTAAATGGCTACCTCACATGAAATAATTATACACACTAAGAAAGATTTTGAACCCACAGTGGTGACAGGCAAATGATTTAATGTCAGCAATTTTAAAGGTCCAGAATGCTTTTGTTTGAAATGTGGCAGCCATATTTTCTGTTCTGAACATAAAATATATACTACTTTCTTGTTGAATCCTATTTCTAAATATTATTCTCTCTGATATTTGACAAAGGTCTAAATATTAGTTAACACAGAAAGTTTTACTGAATCCATTATTGTTGATTACCTCCCTTTGTAACTCTGGCTGTAACAGTTCATGTGTAATATTAACTTTATAAACTATCTGCTTATTATATAGTTTGAACTTATTTATGCAGGGATTATTTCAGGCATAGGTGAGCACCTATACAGAACCACAATATAAACTTTCAGCAAGTCAGCTGAATGGCTTCCTCACATGAAAAATTCTACATCCCATACAATGTTCCAAACCCACATTGGTGTGATAAAAGTCATTCAAGTTACAACTGTAACCACTTGCCCGTGGACACCCCTTTTTGCTTACAACTACCATAGAAACTCGTGTATGGAATGCATATTTTACTGGAACCATTCAAAGCATCTAAGACTGCCGTTACATTTAATGAACAAGATGGCCCTAGGTCGCTCACCTGAGTAACACACCATAACAGTGTAAACATGTTTTAGTAAGTGCTTTCATGGAGACAAATATTCTGACTAATTTCCATTAACATTGGACCAAACAATGAGTGTAAACAAGTGCTTCCTTTGATTTGACCTAGTGACCTAGTTTTTTGCACTACATAACCCAGATAAAAGTTCATATGAGATTTCATGACGACAAACAATCTTACCAAGTTTAATGCACATCAAATGAAAAATGCAGCCTCTATTGCAAGCACAAAGTTTTTTCTTTGATTTTAACAGGTGATTTATGTTTTGAGCCCAGATGATCCACATTTAAACTTGGGCTAAAGATCATCAAGATCATCATTTTGACCAAGTGTCATGAAGATAGGGTTATATACATGTCCTCTGGAGTGTTATCAAGCTTTTCCTTTGATTTCACTGGATTACCGAGCTTTTGACCCCACATGACTCAGATTTGAACTAGACCTAGAGGTCATCAAGACAAACATTCTGATCAATTCTCATGAGTTTGAAACTTAAATTGTGGTCTCTATTTTCCTTTGATCTAGCCTACTGACCTAGTTTCTGATCCTACATGACCCAGTTTTAAACTTGTCCTAAAGATCATCAAGACAAACATTCTGACTCAGTTTCATAAAGACTGAGTCACAACTGTGGCCTCTAGTGTTCACAAGGTTTTCCTTAGTGACCTAGTTTTTTCCCCCACACAACCCAGTTTCGAATTTGACCTAGAGATCATCAAGACAACTATTCTGCAAAGTTTCATAAAGATTAAGTTACAACTGTGCCGCTAGAGTGTTCACAAGCTTTTCCTTTGATTTGACCTACCAACCTAGTTTTTAATACCACATGACCCAGATTCGAACTTGATCTAGAGTTCATCAAGACAAATATTCTGACAAAGTTTCATAAAGATTCCATCACAACTGTGGCTTCTAAGGTGTTAACAATCTTTTCCCTTGATTTGGCCTAGTGACCTAGCTCTAGAGGTCATCAAGTCAAAAAAACTTAAATTGTGGTCTCTATAGTGTTAACAAGATTTTCCTTTGATTTGACCTGGTGACCTAGTTTTTGACCCCGTAATCAAATTTAACATAGAGGGCATCAAGATAGACATTCTGACCAAGTTTTATAAAGACTGAGTCACAATGGTGGCCTGTAGAGTGTTAACAAGCTTTTCCTTTGATTTGACCAAGTGACCTAGTTTTTGACCCAACATGAAACAGTTTTGAACTTGACCTAGAGATCATCAAGACAAACATTCTGACTAGAACTGGGACGGTTACTCGGTTAATCGGATGCAATTCAATTACTAGGTGAAATTGGTTTCAATTTGAAAAACCGCTAATCACTGAACATAATCAATAGTCTTGGATTTGCTTGTCGTGATATATCTAAAAATACACCAAAATATGACTTATCAATTATCACCCAGCTTCCAAAACTATAAGTCCGTAAGTTCCTAATGAAGTCAGCTGCTGGAAGTACCTTTATAAGGTGGTCAGTAAAGAAATCAGCATTTCAAATATGGCGGCCGATTAACTGGTTTGTTTCGATTTCATACAACTGATTAACTGGTTCCAAAATTTTGAAATCATCCCTGCCCTAATTCTGACCAAGCTTTATAACAAGAGCTGTCTGTAAGACAGCCAAGCTTGACTATTCGAAATATTGTCACAGAAGCAGGAAATTATTACCCAAAATGTTAAATATCAAAAGAGTTTTAAGTTCAAAATGGGACATAATTTGACCAAAATGCATATCAGAGTTATGGGACTTGATGCTATCAACTAGTTTAATAACCCCGAAGAAACATGTTAAGTTTCAATTCCATATCTGCATTCGTTTTGGAGATAGTAACTTGCATGTAAAACTTTAACCAGAATTTTCTAAGTCCAAAAGGGGGAATAATTTGCTCAAAATACGTGTTAAGAGTTATGGAACTTGACCCAGTGAGGTTGGTAACTGACCTAGAAAAAGAATAAATAAGTTTCAAAGCTATATGCCTTTTGGTAATAGCTGTATGTACTTGCACGCAAAACTTTAACCAGGATTTTCTAAGTCCAAAAGGGGGCATAATTTGCCCAAAATACATGTCAGAGTTTTGGGACTTGATTCTATCAACTAGTTTTATAACCCCGAAGACACATGTGAAGTTTCAATTTAATATCTGCATTAGTTTTGGAGATAGTAACTTGCATGTAAAACTTTAACCAGGATATTCTATGTCCAAAAGGGGGCATAATTTGCTCAAAATACATGTCAGAGTTATGGGACTTGGCCCAGTGAGGTAGGTAATTGATCTAGAAAAAGAAAAAATAAGTTTCAAATCAATATGCCTTTTAGTAATAGCTGTATGTACTTGCACGCAAAACTTTAACCAGAATTTTCTAAGTCCAAAAGGGGGCATAATTTGGCCAAAATACATGTCAGAGTTATGGGACTTGACCCAGTTAGGTTGGTAATTGATCTAGAAAAAGAAAAAATAAGTTTCAAATCTATATGCCTTTTAGTAATAGCTGTATGTACTTGCACGCAAAACTTTAACCAAAATTTTCTAAGTACAAAAGGGGTCATAATTTGGCCAAAATGAAGGTCAGAGTTATGGGACTTGGTGCTATCAACTAGTTTTATAACCCCGAAGACACATGTGAAGTTTCAATTCAATATCTGCATTAGTTTTGGAAATAGTAACTTGCATGTAAAACTTTAACCAGAATTTTCTAAGTCCAAAAGGGGGCATAATTTGCTCAAAATACATGTTAGAGTTATGGAACTTGACCCAGTGAGGTTGGTAATTGACCTAGAAAAAGAATAAATAAGTTTCAAAGCTATATGCCTTTAAATGATAGCTGTATGTACTTGCATGCAAAAACTTAACCAAGGTGTGACGCCGACGCCGATGCCGACGCCAGGGTGAGTAGAATAGCTAGACTATTCTTTGAATAGTCGAGCTAAAAATTGAGTCACAACTGTGGCCTCTAGTTCACAAGCTTTTCCTTTGATTTGCCTGGGTGACCTAGTTTTTGACCCCGCCATGACCCAAATTTGAACCTGACCTAGCGGTCATCAAGGCAAACATTCTTGCTAAGCTTTATAAAGATTGAGTCGCAACTGTGGCCTCTACAGTGTTCACAAGCTTTTCCTTTGATCCTTCCGAGTGACCTAGTTTTTGACCCCACATGACCCAGATTTAAACATGACCCTGTTTCAAACTTGACCTAGAGATCATCATAACATTTGGGATCATCTCTGTTAGTCCTAACACCCTATGAAGTTTGAAGGTTCTAGGTCAAATAGTTCTCAAATTATTGACCGAAAATGGATTTCCATGTTCTGTCCGCTGTGACCTTGGTCTTTAATAGAGTGACCTCAAAATCACAAGGTGTCATCTACTCTGCATGTCCAATCATCCTATGAAGTTTCAACATTCTGGGTCAAGTGGTTCTCATGTTATTGATCGGAAATGGTTTTCCATGTTCAGGTCCCTGTGACCTTGATCTTTAATAAAGTGACCCCAAAAATAATAGGGGTCATCTACTCTGCATGACCAATCATCCTATGAAGTTTCAACATTCTTGGTCACGGGTTCTGAAGTTATTGATCGCAAATGTTTTTCCATGTTCAGGCCCCTGTGACCTTGACCCTTGATGGAGTAACCCCCAAAACAATAGCAGCCATCTACTCTATAAGCCCTATCACCCTACGAAGTTTGAAGGTTCTAGGTCAAATGGCTCTCCAGTTATTGCCCAGAAATGAAGTGTGACGTACGGACGGACAGAGAAATGAACAGGGCAAACATTAATTATAGTACCCTATATAGTAAACACTAGAAATTTCTAAGGGCCATAACTCTGGTGATACCTGGGCAATCAGACTGAAACTTGACAGGCCACATAACCTCATAGTGGTAAACAAGTATATTAAGTTTTACTTAAATATTCCCAACCACTTCCTAGATATGGCTCTGGACGGACAACACCAAAACTATATCCCTCCGACTTTGTCGGGTTATAGTAAGTCAGAACTGGTTAGTTCAAATGACCAGAGTAACCTAACTGACATGTTGTTGAAAAACAACATTACTCTCAAATCTAAGAAACAGAATCATTGACAAACCTGGGTCTATAATCCAGAGGACTTTATGTTGATGTAGTGATCAGGAGAATTTCTAACTGGCGACATTTCTGACAGTACAGACAAAGGATATGATAACATGTGTCTCATACAGAAACCTCCACTTCCTCGGAGTCCTCAGCCTTGAGGTAGCACAGTAATGGAGGGCGGGAATATTGCTGATTCTCACTGGTCCCTTTAAATGCTCTCTCATATAACTCAACAGCTTCTTGGATAGGTGCTTCAACTTGACAACAGAACCTACGGAATGTCAGGAAGTTATGATATGAAAATGTCTTGATATATTATTAATACTTCATCAACAGAACTGTGTTTCAACTTTGATAAACATAAATGTCCCCAAAAAGACACACCTGACACAAGGAATATATACTATTGGGATTGTGTAATAGCAAAATGTTTTTTGCCACTTATCACTTTGACATTTACATCTTATAAGACTCACCTTAAAAAGGATGTCAGAATATAACAGTATCAAATATCATAAATCAATAGTGTATGAAAACTGTCATGTGACCTTGGGCTTGGAGATTATGACCTGACTCTTGTGCCTGACACACCTTTTGAAAATCTGTTTGTTTTACAGGCATCCTTTCAACAGTTTAAAAGCAGTTACTGCTTTTTAAAGGCATACAATACCAGTTACTGTTTTTTAAAGGCACACAATACCAGATACCAGTGTGCATGAAAACTATAATTGCCCTTGTAATTCACCTTTGCTTTTGAGGTAAAAACCTGACTCTAGCATTTGAATTTTGAATGGGGTAACACATATGCAAATAAGTTCTTACCTTGTATTTGCTTTCATGGACTTCTTTTCTAATTATCTCCCCTGATACAGATGACAGCCATCTTGAAAATGCCTCTCTCCTTGCATTGTGGTACAGGTAGGTGTCTCTTTCTATTTCTGTATTCATGAATTTACAATCTTTTAAACCAGTGAATAAAAACTTTAAATAAGACAATAAAAAATACATGGAGTTTGGTTTAACAAATACTATAACTTGTCAAGTTTAAACTATTTTACTGTAGCTCATTGTGAGTTTTTGCATCACTCTTTAGTCCATTTCCCCAACAACCAACTGGCATCATATAAAAGGTGCAGTCATGATCCCTTGGGGATTAAATCCATGACCTTGGTGTTATGCAGCCTACACACTAGACCATCCCTCCCCTAATATTTTATCCAGTTTTACATCCAATTAAATATAAGCCATCAAATCATCAAACTGAAAATGCAAATACTTTTTATTAAAGAGTGGTGCCTGGTGGCCACTTTAAATCTCATCAAAATGACTTATTGTAAAATCTCTAGAAACATTCTTCGCCATATGCAAAAGCAAGATTTTTTGGAGATGTTCAAATAGGCTGTGTATCTGTTTGAGTAACTGTCCTTAATTTTCTTTGTTAATCTGCCTTAAAAAGAAGACAAAATTGTGAGTGTAGTAAACTAGTGACTGAGTATTGCAGCGGCAATAAGAAGTCCCCTACCAGTGAAAACACAATTTTACTTGACATTCAATAGTGACCTTGACCTTTGACAGACAACGGAGCAGAAACAAATTTTTACTTGACCTTAAACACTAACCTTGACCTTAAACTAACAAGCATAGATCATGCGTTGACACATTGTCTTATCATAAGGAACATTTGTGTGTAGCATTTAGATAATCAATGCATATAAAAGTTATGGAGCAGAAACAATTTTTACTTGACCTTCAATAGTGACCTTGATCTTCAACCTGCAAGCATAAGTCATGTACATGCATAATTTATATAACGTCCCCTATTCACACACCAAGTTTTATGAACCTAGCTTCAATATTTTTGAGTTATCCCATGATCCAGATTAGCAGACAGGCGAACAGCATTCCTATGATGTTCCACCGGTAGAAGACTAACAAACTTCAAAACAATCTGACCTAGTCATATGACTGCATAAATCTTTAGAACAACTTACCCTTATCTTTAAACTCTGGCAAACACACAAATCCCATACCATATCCTATGTTTCGCACTTGCTTCATATGGGTGGGAACCTAGAAATAAAGAAGCAAAAGATTTTTTTTTTAGTTTTTCTTTCTTCTAACCCTTTCAATGACTTTTGCAATGTCCTGGCAATGACCCAATGACACACAGAGATGGGTTTCAGAGACATGTATGAGCAGTTGCACATTTCATTACCTCTCATGAACAGTCAGTCAAACCGAGACTACTGTTATTTGCTTGGTTGTGTTAATGTTTTAACAGATTGCACTGTATATAGGACTAAATTAATGATTCTGACAATGATCTTACCTAAGTCTTGAGTTCATCCTGATTTCTCTCTGCGTACTGATGCAGCTCCTCCACACCCACTGATGGTGTAAATACAGGACAGTTCCCTTCCCTTGTGCTTCTCGAATGCACCAACTGGATCTCTAACATCTCACGATGATTTTACTGCAGAGAAATTAATTCAGTTACGACAAAATAAAGGCTACTTATAGAACAAGTACCAAGATCGGCATCTATTATTTACTTTTTACCATAAGAGTTTATCTTGTGTTGCAGACTGTCAAGGCTACAAGAATACATATTACAGCCATATCATACAACTGATGCTCTTTCAATCTTAACTGAGGCATATCAAACTTTCATACAGCCGGATTTACACACGGTAAGTTTCTTAGCAACAAATGTATAAATTTACTCATACGCACTCTACATATGTTAAAATGACATGACCACAGAATATAAAGTATCTTAAAGTTAAAAATACATTTCTATTAATTTGATCATTATGAAGATGTAATACAATAAAGTACCGCTGCAAGAAAAAGAAAAATGTAATCATATATAATACTGCCTTGTTTTGATTATAACTTACCAAGAAAATCATGATGAACAGGTATAAAACTATTCTCCAGCATATATTGATATTTTATTTGGATGAATTTAATAGGTTAAAGAACAAGAGCTGTCCGTAAGACAGCCAAGCTCGACTATTCGAAATATTGTCCCAGAAGCAGGAAAATATAACCCAAAAAGGTTAAATATCAAAAGAGTTTTAAGTTCAAAAGGGGGAATAATTTGACCAAAATGCATATCAGTTATGGGACTTGCTGCTATCAACTAGTTTTATAACCCCGAAGGCACATGTGAAGTTTCAATTCAATATCTGCATTAGTTTTGGAGATAGAAACTTGCATGTAAAACTTTAACCAGAATTTTCAAAGTCCAAAAGGGGGCATAATTTGCCAAAAATACATGCCAGAGTTATGGGACTTGATCCAGTGAGGTTAGTAATTGATCTAGAAAAAGAAAAAATATGTTTCAAATCTATATGCCTTTTAGTAATAGCTGTATGTACTTGCACGCAAAACTTTAACCAGAATTTGCTAAGTCCAAAAGGGGACATAATTTGGCCAAAATGAAGGTCAGAGTTATGGGACTTGCTGCTATCAACTAGTTTTATTACCCCGAAGACACATGTGAAGTTTCAAATCAATATCTGCATTAGTTTTGGAGATAATAACTTGCAGGTAAAACTTTAACCAAAATTGTGTAAGTCTAAAAGGGGGCATAATTTGCTCAAAAAACATGTCAGAGTTATGGGACTTGACCCAGTGAGGTTGGTTATTGATCTAGAAAAAGAAAAAATAAGTTTCAAATCTATTATGCCTTTTAGAAATAGCTGTATGTACTTGCACACAAAACTTTAACCAGAATTTTCTAAGTCCAAAAGGGGGCATAATTTGGCCAAAATGAAGGTCAGAGTTATGGGACTTGCTGCTATCAACTAGATTTATAACCCCGAAGACACATGTGAAGTTTCAAATCAATATCTGCATTAGTTTTGGAGATAGTAACTTGCATGTAAAACTTTAACCAAAATTTTCTAAGTCTAAAAGGGGGAATAATTTGCTCAAAATACATGTCAGAGTTATGGGTCTTGACCCAGTGAGGTGTGTAATTGATCTAGAAAAAGAAAAAATAAGTTTCAGATCTGTATGCCTTTTAGAAATAGCTGTATGTACTTGCACGCAAAACTTTAACCAGAATTTTCTAAGTCCAAAAGGGGGCATAATTTGGCCAAAATGAAAGTCAGAGTTATGGGACTTGCTGCTATCAACTAGTTTTATAACCCCGAAGACACATGTGAAGTTTCAAATCAATATCTGCATTAGTTTTGGAGCATAATTTGCTCAAAATACATGTCAGAGTTATGGGACTTGACCCAGAGAGGTTGGTAATTGACCTAGAAAAAGAAAAAATAAGTTTCAAAGCTATATGCCTTTAATTGATGGCTGTATGTACTTGCATGCAAAAACTTAACCAAGGTGTGACGCCGACGCCGACGCCGACACCAGGGTGAGTAGAATAGCTAGACTATTCTTTGAATAGTCGAGCTAAAAATGAATAACTGGTATCATGCATCAATTAATACCTTTGTTTTTGATGGACATTTCATTATGTAACGGAAATTAGCCTACTAACTACAACCTGGCGCAATTAGCTTACATGGTAATACTTAAAAGTCATACTAAGTCTTATAAACGAAAAGTTTAATGAAGAGACTAGTTGAAACAGACATTTCATTTTCATTAAAGGATTTTAATAATTCAAAAACTGAAGGTTTTTAACAGGGTTACAGATTAATTAACAATATCAAAGGGGTTGGAGTGAGGGTGTTGCCCACAGGGGTCAAATTTAACAGGAAACAGGGGTCCGGGGAGGGGGGAGTGGGTGTTCTACTTTCACATCATCTGTTGTTAAACCATTATCCCTATTTTTGTGGAATTCCAGTTAATTTAATTATTCTATTAACTGAAGGTTCTTGATTTCTGCACACAGTTTATTTTCGGTAATATTTACAGTATAAAAGTATTCCAGAAGATAAACATGAGATGAGATGGTGATATAATGATTACGTGTTTCCCTTAAGTAAATAAAGGGAAATAAACAACAATAGTCTGGATAAGATGCAGATCTTAGGAATTTATATTGTTTGTTTGTTTTTTTGGTTCTTTTTTTTTAATATGAACATTTTTTTGAAAAAGAAATTTCTACCAAAGTTCCAAAGGACCTTCTTATGAATTTTATTTTCAAATAAAGATGTAAAACAAGAGGACCATGATGGTCCTGAATCGCTCCCCTGTCCCCACATGGCCCAGTTTTGAACTGAGTATGACGTGGATTTTTCTTTTATTTGACATAGTGACCTAGTTTTTGAGCTCATGTGACCCAGTTTTGAACCTGACCTAGATATCATCAAGATAAAAATTCTGACCAATTTTCATGAAGATCCATTGAAAAATATGGCCTCTAGAGAGGTCACAAGGTTTTTTATTATTTGACCAACTGACCTAGTTATTGACGAAACGTGACCCAGTTTCGGACTTGACCTAGATATCATCAAGGTGAACATTCTGACCAATTTTCATGAAGATCCATTCAAAAGTATGGCCTCTACAAAGGTCACAAGGTTTTTCTATTTTTAGACCTACTGACCTAGTTTTTGACCGCACATGACCCAGTTTCGAACTTGACCTAGATATCATCAAGATGAACATTCAGACCAACTTTCATACATATCCCATGAAAAATATGGCCTCTAGAGAGGTCACAAGTTTTTTTTATTATTTGACCTACCAACCTACTTATTGATGACACGCAACCCACTAGATATCATCAAGGTGAACATTCTGACCAATTTTCATGAAGTTCCATTCCAAAGTATGGTCTCTAAAGAGGTCACAAGGTTTTTCTATTTTTAGACCTACTGACCTAGTTTTTGACAGCAATTGACCTAGTTTCGATCTTGACCTAGATATCATCAAGATAAACATTAAGACCAACTTTTATACAGATCCCATGAAAAATATGGCCTCTAGAGAGGTCACAAGGTTTTTTTATTATTTAACCTACTGACCTAGTTATTGAGGGCACATGACCAACTTTCGAACTGGATCTAAATATCATCACGGTGAACATTCTGACCAATTTTTATGAAGATCCATTCACAAGTATGGCCTCCAGAGAGGTCACAAGGTTTTTCTATTTTTAGACCTACTGACCTAGTTTTTGATGGCACATGACCCAGTTTCGGACTTGACTTACATATCATCAAGATGAACATTCAGAGCAACTTTCATACAGATCCCATGAAAAATACGGCCTCTAGAGAGGTCACAAGGTTTTTCTATTATTTGACCTACTGACCTAGTTTTTGATGGCATGTGACCCAGTTTCGAACTTGAACTAGATATCATCAAGGTGAACATTCTGACCAATTTTCATGAAGATCTTGTGAAAAATATGGCCTCTAGAGAGGTCACAAGGTTTTTCTATTTTTAGACCTACTGACCTAGATTTTGACTGCACCTGACCCAGTTTCGAACCTGACCTAGATATCATCAAGGTGAACATTCTGACCAATTTTAATAAAGACCTCATGAAAAATGTGACCTCTAGAGTGGTCACAAGCAAAAGTTTATGCACGAACAATGGACGACGGACGCTGGGCTATCACAAAATCTCACCTTGTCACTTTGTGACAGGTGAGCTAAAAATGTAAGTATTAATTTCACAGATACATTATATTTTAGCCGAATTTTTGGAAGTTAATTCCTCTTAAAAACAGTAATTATAATGTCATACAAATAAACAAAACAAGAGCAGTCACTAATGGTGACAAATGCCCCCGCATCACCTTGACCTTTGACCTGGTGACCCCAAAGTCAGTAGGGGTGGTGTACTCAATAAGTACTATCAGCATGTGACGTTTGAAGGTCCCGGGTGAAGTGGTTGGCGAGTAAAGTGCCTTCGTGCAAAAAGTTAAGGTTTGCCCCTGTGACCGTGACCTTTGACCTGGTGCCCCCTTCGTCAGTAGGGGTGGTGTACTCAGTAAGTACTATCAGCATGTGAAGTTTGAAAGTCCTGGCTGAAGTGGTTCGCGAGTAAAGTGCCTTCATGCAAAATGTTAATGTTGGCCCCTGTGACCTTGACCTTTGACCTGGTGACCCCAAAGTCAGTAGGGGTGGTGTACTTAATAAGTACTATCAGCATGTGAAGTTTTAATGTCCTGGGTGTAGTGGTTCGCGAGTAAAGTGCCTTCATGCAAAAAGATAATGTTGGCCCCCGTGACCTTGACCTTTGACCTGGTGACCCCAAAGTCAGTAGGGGTGGTGTACTCAATATGTACTATCAGCAAGTGAAGTTTGAAGGTCCTGGGTGCAGTGGTTCGCGAGTAAAGTGCCTTCATGCAAAAAGTTAACATTGTGACGAACGAACAAACTAACTAACGAACAAACGAACGAACGGACGGACAGTTGAAAACTAATATGCCTCCCTTCGGGGGCATAATAACTTTACATAGTACCTGTACACACTATATGTTGACTTTAATTCATAAAAGCTTAAGACATGACTCATCCTCCTCTCATACTACAGAATTATCTCCGTTTTTTGCTCTCCATTTCTAATTTTAAAGCCCTGCTCCGTGGCTATTCAAATTCTATTGTGTGTATGCAACCCATGATTACAACAGGCAATAGTTAACAGCCACGCGCCACACTTAAGCATGCAAAACCACAGGTATTTTATATAGAATTTTATATATTAAAATAGACTCTATTTTGACAGGCATCACTGTTCATAGTCAGGATTTTCATGCTTTTTCAGTGACAATTTAAGGTTAAAAGGTAGGACTGAAGCAGGTCTTTAATGACAGCATGTTACATCATAATGTACTTTTAAATCCTAGATTTGTATATGTAGTCACACTTCAAAACAGTGTTATCTTGTTCCTAGTATGTGTGAAATTCCACATCCCTAAGAAAGTTTTTCTTCCATGAATTATCTCTGACAAGTTTTACACAATTTACTCACACTGGTCTCTCTTTTCACTGTATCCCGATAAAAGCTGAACCAGCATTATCTACTTAGATAAGTCAGTAAGCACTAGTGGGAATAATGATCTCTTTCACATACCGCATAAGTACTTTTTTCTGCGGGAACTTTATTTCTGCGTTTTCTGCGGAAGACAGTAAGACCGCAGATTTAAAATCCGCAGAAAATTTTGTCCAGACATGCCGTGATACGACAATACAATCCGCCATTATAATCCGGTTAAGTATAAGACGATGTCCGATAACGTTATCGGCTTTTGTCCCACATGAAGCCGAAGGCCGACGATAGAACCGTTTTATTATTGTTTTGCTGTTGAATAAACCATAATAAAAACATCGAATATTTGCTGGAACCGCCCAAGGTGAGCTTTTTTGCAGGGACTTGTTTAAATATTTTATACATGCCAATTTTTAAACAGCCGTCAGCTGTCAGTTTCAATTTTCTTAAATTAAGTGACAAATACAATCCATTGTAACCTTTGTGTCTATTTGTACCGATCCATCTGGCGTGTCATATTTACTGTTATTTGTATGAGACTTGAAGAAGGCGTGATTAACATAAAACATCATACCGTTACAATGCACAGATGAGAATGCTTGCAAAGTATAGATTCAGGCATTTTTTGTGTCTGTTTGGCATGACCGAATTTAAAATAAAATGAACTACAACAATGAATGAACATAATCCTCTCATTATCTTTCATTTTCGGTCATACTAGTTTAATTGCCTCGTCACTTCAAATCTAATTGTATACGTTGTCTTTCGTTGTTTCTCCTTGCGTTTAACACTCAACATTATGTGATGATTACGATGTAACATCAGTATCCATCAACTCTTATTTTCAAACCGGAAGGCAACACAACAGTTAACTGTCAAAATAACAACAAAATACGTACCTGTATAATTGAAATTAATGAAACAACCGGTGAATACAGAACCACAGAAATAAATCCCATCAACATGAGAAGGAAGACATCGCAGAAATAAGGTACGCAGAAATTTAATACTATCTCATTTTGGAAAAAATCACAGAATATCAAGCCCGCAGGAAAAAGTACTTATACGGTATGATGAAGAATTCTTTCACTGTTATAATTATGTTTTCAAAGAAAAACACTAAATCCTGCTCATGTTTAACTCAATCTGTTTTATCAAAGAAAGATTTACATACTCTGAAATGTAAGTGTTTATCCTTACACCATTTTTTTACATTCTCCCTCACTGCAGCAAAAGTTTCTATAAAATACATGTATTGCCTCCATGTTAATCTGCAGTATTTCATAAGACTGATATGCTGACATTTTCTAATTCATGTAGTTAAGGAGCCCTCCCTTTATCTTAACATACAGTAACTAGTCAATGTTTAGCCCCGTTAAGAAGAAATTCAGTCAGATGGATGAGTCCGCCAGTATTTCCCCTAGTTTTAACCAGGAAATTCTCCCCAGTTTCCACAAGGACTTCCGTCTATCAACAGTCACTAGTTACTAACCTCACAGTACAGCCATCTGTTGCTGTTGTGCCAGACGTAAACGTTTCTTGTCCTGTTATGGTATATCTTCCTCATCCGAGTCATCAACCAGACCATACTATAAAGGGATTCTTAAAAACTCTTGAAACCTGTTTATTTCTAATTCATATGTACATCTACTAGTTCAATATTTTTGTAGTACTTAATGACGATTCAGAAAAGTTCTTCAATTTCTAAACTTATACTCCGAATGATACATTTCCCTTTGACAAATTCTCCAAATATACTTAGGTTGAGAGAGAAAATGTTTTGTAAAATACAAATCATAAATCACAACACTTACGTAGTATTAATTTTTGGTTGCTCTCCCTCTTTACCAAGAAAGAAAGTTTATTTGTTTTTTTGTTGTTGCTTTTTTGTGTGTTCAAACACTGACATGATTTAGGTCATTTGGCAACTTTCCATGCTTTTGATAGTGGTGGAGGAAGATTGGGCCATTGTTTCAGGAATAAACCTGTAACAGGACATAACCTTCTTCTGTAAGCCAGCTTCCTTACTGTGTAATTTAAGTAACTTGAGAGAAACACTAAACAGACAACAAGTAGCAAAACTAATACTCTTGGTGAGATATCTAACAGAAGTATACATCAGTAAAAATAATAAACAAATCTTCTAAATAGTACAGCAATATACCTCAAACACCCAAGATCCTGTCTCAGGTCTTGGCACCAACTTTAAAGAATTCTCCTCTATCTTTTCTTGCCACTCACTGCCTTCAACTTCTCAAGGTTCAGTAAAATATCAATAGTAGGATTTTCATAACAGTATTTTTATCTATTTTGAGATCAGTAGGTCAAAAGTAAAGGTCATAGTGACCCAGAACAGTTAAAATGATTCCAGACGGTAACTTAAGAACCCTTTTGCCTAGGATCACAAAACTGTATAATGAGGTTGATCATGACCTGCAGATATTTCCTTTGAGATCAGTAGGTCAAGGTCACAGTGTCCCAGAACAGTGGATTTTTTTGCTAAATAACTAAAGAATGCTTTGGCCTAAGAGTACATTTGATACGGAGGTCATTTATGTCTGGTAAATGTCCCATAATTATCGATTTGAGGTTAGAACGTCAAACATCTATTGCACAGTGACCAAATAATTTCTGTTCAATATGCAGTAACTGAATGCATCAAGGTTGGCATTTCATGTTCTACAAGCTCTTGTTTTCTGTATTAACAAGATAAAAATGAAAGCAAATTCAATGCCATGCTTGTATAATACTGAGCAGTCACTGATAAATATTGCAGCACTTCTTACAGTGCCTCTAAAAACCTACTAATATTTCTCTACAGATTTACAAGCAGGGGAAAAGACCAATATATCTCCAGGCATAAGTGGGAGGCAAAGGTGTAGAGCTAGCAAGCAACACTTTCATATTTCTAAAGAGGCTTGAAGTAACAGCACTGCACATAATTCAAAGTAAGCTGATCTTCCCAACTATGGTCTTTTTTAACTATCCCATTGCTAATTTTAATCATTTTACGTACAGTACAGATATAAATCATAAATTTCAGCTCTTTTAACAATCTGCTTTACAGAAAATTCAATCTGCAAAAAAATTCAATACCTTAATTAGAGTTCCAATAGATTTATCTCTCAGCCAAATACAGTCCAAAGTGATCTAAGCATTCTTACTGAGACCTTCACCCACTTCAGGTTTGTTGTTATCGTCTGGGTACATGATTACCTCTTTGCGACGGAAAAACACTGCAAAGGCAAGTTTACTATAGGTGATATACATTATACCAGATAGAAACTAGAGTTGTCACAGGAGTGACGAATTATACCCCTACAATATGGCCTTGTCACAGAACTAAGCGAATCTCAAAGCCAAACTTGCTTGAACTTTGACCTACTGACCTCAAAATCAATACAGGTCATCTGCTGGTCATGATCAACCTCCCTATGAAGTTTCATGATCCTCTGCCCAATCATTCTCAAGTTATTGTCCCGAAAAAGGTTTAAATGTTCCGGGTCACTCTGACCTTTGACCTTTGGAACTCAAAATAAATAGGGGTCATCTGCTGGTCATGACCAACCTCCCTATTAAGTTTCGTGATCCTAGTCCAAAGTGTTCTAAGTTATTGTCCGAAAACCGTTTTAAATGTTCCAGGTCACTGTGACCTTGACTTGTGACCTACTGACCTAAAAATCATAAGGGGTCATCTGCTGGTCATAACCAACCTCCCTATCAATTTTCATGATCCTAATCCCAAGCGTTCTCAAGTTATCATCCGGAAACCATTTAACTGTTTCGTATCATTGTGACCTTGACCTTTGACCTACTAACTTCAAAGTCAAACATGACCTGTATCTTATCATGTTACACCTGTGTCCAAAAAAAAATATGATCCTAGACCCAAGCATTCTCAAGTTACCATCCGGAAACCGTTTAGCTGTTCTGAGTCACTGTGACCTTGACCTTTGACCTACTGACCTCAAAGTTGAACTTGTCCTGTATTTTATGTTGCTACACCTGTGCACTAAAATTTATGATCCTAAGACCCAAGCCTTCTCAAGTTATCAACCGGAAATCATATTACTGTTCAGGGTCACTGTGACCTTGACCTTTGTCCTACTGACCCCAAAGTCGAACTTGACCTGTTGACCTGTATTTTCTGATGTTACACCTGTGTACCAAAAATTATTTAAATCGGTCAAGCCTTTCAAGAGTTATCATCCGGAAACCATGAAAACCAACAGACCGACAGACAGACTGACCGACCGATAAGCTCACTCCTATATACCCCTCACCCCCAAATTTTGTTTTGTGGGTTATAATTAAGGTAAATCATTGGATTTCAACTCCCATTATATAACCCCGACCCTTAAATATAATAATCATGTCACCAAAGTAATTACAGAATATTAAGGTTTAGATGGAGGCCTTGAGAAACAAAAATCAAACAACACCAAATCATAGAAAGAAAGAGTTGTTTGACATGAAAATTGAACAGCATGTAAAACATGTATATTACTTTACGAAACAAGTGTCAGTATACTGATATAAACATTGAATTCCAGAAAAGGGCTGCCTAAAGGGGTTCCACTGAAAATTGAACAGCATGTAAAACATGTATATTACTTTACGAAACAAGTGTCAGTATACTGATATAAACATTGAATTCCGGAAAAGGGCTGCCTAAAGGGGCTCCACTTCCGGACAGTTAAACACCTTTAAAAACTCACCATTTTCAAAGAACAGTTACACATGTTCGTTTTGATGCCTTTGCAACAGCGTGTGAGTGGTGAAATTTCGCATAACAAGTTGGAACACAGTTTTCAACAATTGTTTATCTTTATTTCTTTACAAATGACATTCATTTTCAAAGGGAGACAACTGTTCCCGATTATTTTAAGTACAAATGGCATTCATTTTCAAAGGGAAACAACTTTTTCCGATTAATTATTAATTAAGTAATATTTGAGAAAAAGTTGTCTCCCTTTGAAAATGAATGCCATTTGTAAAGAAAAAAAGATAAACAATTGCTGAAAACTAAGTTCCACCTTGTTACGTGAAATTTCACCACTCGCACGCTATTGCAAATGCATCAAAACAAACATGTGTAACAGTTCTTTGAAAATGATGAGTTTTTAAAGGCGTTTAACTGTCCGGAAGTGGAGCCCCTTTAGGCAGCCCTTTTCCGGAATTCAATGTTTATATCAGTATACTGACACTTGTTTCGTAAAGTAATATACATGTTTTACATGCTGTTCAATTTTCATGTCAAACAACTCTTTCTTTCTATGACTTGGTGTTGTTCGATTTTTGTTTCTCAAGGCCTCCATCGAAACCTTAAGTGCCTAATCATTCTTGCATTCTTTCAGTATTTCAGTATAAAGTTTTCAATTTCATCATTTTTTTCAGGTTGCTGTTGTGACAGAATTTGGCAGAAATAAAATCAACCCATGTTGTAATTAAATCTTCATATGTAACTTGGTAAGACCATGATGCACAAGATGAAGATCAATTAATTCTGGCTTACAATCTCTGCTCAAACTGTCATGAGCTTGGCTTCAGTAGCCAAGTGGTTAAGGATATTAACATCAAACAACTTGCCCTTCACTACAGTGGGGTTTATAATCTCCCTTTAGGTAAAGAATTATTTACGTGAGAAAGCTAAACACTATTCACTTCTACCCAGGCATCCATCCATGCCTGAAACTAAGAGGTACACCTCCACCATCAGAAGTTGGACAGTTGTCATATGACCATTGTTCTGTCAGTGTGACAATAAACCCAACAAAACAAAACATATTGTGGAGATCAGTTGACTTGGCTGGAAATTGAACTCTTGACCTTTACTGATAGATACAACTCTAAAGACCACTTTCCTAGCTGGTTTCCTTTAAATGTTAATAGACAGAGTCTTGACAGTGATATTTGAACCAGGAAAAAAAAGACATAAAAATCAAGTTTTGTAAAGAACATACCAGTCTCATCAAAGTTCATATAGGCAATATTTGTCATTCCTGGAAGATACTTGCGTGTCCTTCCCTGCCTATTGCAAAGTCCTCAATAAAGCAGTTGCCATATTCATCCACCATCTCTGAGAATGCCTCCTGACTCGGTACTGTGTAATACCCAGGTTTTGATAGTACAATACCCGCTGGGTGTGGGGGTGGCATTGTCATCTGGAAAAAACAGCAGCATTTACTCATCATCTTAATTACCCTGTACTTTCTCATAAAAGCAAATGTCAGTTTCAAAACTGTTTTTGCTGAAAAGCATTGGGTTTTTCTCTTAGGTTTTGGCGGACATGAAGCTTCATCAGATCTCCCGATATAATATCTAGTGAATGAGATCATTTCTCCACTCATTATCATGATGGTTTTCCGTCACTCTTCTATAAAACAGCTGCCAAACTGGCTATACTGTTACTGATGAAAAACTCAAACAGATGATAAAGTCGACAACCTTAGAATTCAGTTGATTATTTATATAATTGAACACCCTGTCTAATAGTAATCACTTACAACACCAACTGGTATAAACAAAAACAAAAGTGGTAAATATTCTGTATAAATAAAAGACTTACATATATCTGTTTAAAAATATTTATCCAAAATTACTGGGGAAGAGGATGCTTTTTGCACATGAACACTGTCAACACATGAAGGCCTGATATTGGGTCACTTTTCATTACATGATCCAGAATAACTGTTGCAGAATTATAATAAATGTAATACTATGGAGAAAATTTTGTAAATGACAGTCGTCAAATTTATCATCAATAAACGTTCATATAGTCCCCATTTTACAACCACTTTCAGGGCCTCACTTTGTCTGAGATTGCTTATTAAATATAAATTTAAATTATGTCAGTTTTTCAGCAAATGTTAAGCTTATCTTGATACCAACCTTTGACAACAATATGCAGAAATAAACAAGAGGGTCATGTATGTCATCAAAATTTCAAGGCTTAAAAACCAAGAAAGTAGGTCAGTAGGTCAAGGTCACAGTCAAGTGACATCATATTACTTGGGGTCATCAGGTAATTATAATTAAACAGTCCTGGAAATAGGATCAGATGATTTTTTAAGTATTTTTCCTATATAACTCACATAACAACTAAGTGACCTCAGGGCGAGGCCTCTTTTAACCCCAGGGGCATAATTTGAACAATTTTGGTAGAGGACTACTAGACAATGCATCATACCAAATATCAAAAGCCTAGGTCGTATGGTTTCAGACAAGAAGATTTTTAAAGCATTTTCCTATATAAGTCTATATAAAACTTGGAACCCCCAGGGCAGGGCCTCTTTTCACCCAAGGTGTACAATTTGAATAATTTTGGTTGAGGACCATAAGACAATGCTACAAACCAAATATCAAAGGTCTAAGTGTTGTGGTTTCAGACAAGAAGATTTTAAAACTTTTTTTCCTATATAAGTCTATGTAAAATTTGGGACCCCCAGGGCGGGGCCATATTTGAACCTAGGGGGATAATTTGAACAATCTTGGTAGATGACCACTAGATGATGCTACATACCAAATATCAAAGCCCTAGGCCATGTGGTTTTGTACAAGAAGATTTTCAAAGTTTTCCCTATATGAGTCTATATAAACCATGTGACCCCCGGGGCAGGGCCATATTTGACCCTAGGGGGATAATTTGAACAATCTTGGTAGAGGACCACTAGATGATGCTACATAACAAATATCAAAGCCCTAGGCCATGTGGTTTTGTACAACAAGAAGATTTTCAAAGTTTTCCCTATATAAGTCTATATAAACCATGTGACCCCCGGGGCGGAGCCATATTTGACCCTAGGGGGATAATTTGAAAACATTTGGTAGAGGACCACTAGAAGATGCTACCCACCAGATATCAAAGCCCTAGGCCCTGTAGTTTTGGACAAAAAGATTTTTAAAGTTTTTCCTTTCGGTTGCCATGGCAACCGAGTTCTGCATGGAATTAAATTCTTTGAATAATTTTGAAAGTGGGCCACCCAAGGATCATTCCTGTGAAGTTTGGTGTAATTCTGCCCAGTGGTTTCCAAGAAGAAGATTTTTTTAGAAATTGTTGACGCACGACGGACAACTGATGACTGACAACGGACATTAAGTGGTCACAGTGGCTCACCTTGTCACTTCGTGACAGGTGAGCTAAAAAGTTACATGTAAAAAAAATGCTTTTTCTGTCCGAGTTTATTGTCAGTACCAGTACTAGAAAGAGTTTAAAACAAAAGGTCCAAACATGCTAATCTTTCTATGACGCTAATATTATTTAATGCAATGCCTAAAATGTTGGACACAAGTCTTTGTTAAGAATCCAGAAACAAACAATTTTTTGCTGAAAGAAGGCAACAATGAATCATAACTTACTGGTCTCTCATCTATATTGACATCACCGTTATGGAAATGATGCTGATCTTGACTGTGTCATCCTGCAAATTAGTCTGGAATTGACTGGTTCTCTTGCACTGGAACTAACTGGTTCCCTAACGCTAGAAGATTTATTCTGCGCATTCAATATAGCAACTGTGTCATCCATGTTCGGCCTGGAATTAAAATGCAGTCAAATATTGTAACAGAGTACATGCTTAATAGCAGTTCCTTTAAAAACAAGAAATGTAAAGCAAAATATTGATTTTGAAGATTTTGCATTAACAGCATACTGTGAATTCCAAGTATGTATTAGTACAATTTTTCATGGATTTCCTGATTCCTCCTATCTACAAAATAAATCCAATCAAGCATATAAAATTCCTATTTTTATTTCGTCTTTCAAACTTGAATCTATAAACCTTTGTCTCATCGAAGCTATTTTCACCAAAACAATAAAAGCTCATGCCAGCAAAATAAAACAATTTTACAGTATTCTTTCTTTTTCCCTGATGCCATTTTATTTCAATCATATTTAAACTAGAGCTCTCACAACTGCCTAATCATCTGAATAGTATGTCTGTCTTTATATACTGTTTACTCACAGGAAATATAACTTTGATAGTTTTGGAGTAAATTTTGGAGTAAATGGCCTTTCATTATGTATATGAGTCAACCATGCACCAGGACATGTATCACTGAGATCAGTATTTTCAGTAACTCAAGGGCCGTAATTCTGAAGTGCCTGTTATCGAACTTGGCTGAGGACTTACTGTCAAACACGTTTTGTTCAAGTTTGGCGAAGATCGAATGAGAATTGTTCAACTTAGAGTGCAGACGAGACTTGTCACTGACAGACAGACAGACATACACACACACACACACAGACAGGACTCCCACACTACTGTGTGGTGGAAGACATAATAATACATTTATATACAGCAGCTTTATTCTTAACTTAACATACCTTCTATCTGGTGTATCTATCTGATCGGAGATGTTTGTACTTCTGATGATATTCTCAGTTTCAGGAACATCAATTTCCTGTCTTCTCTGTTTATTGTATGCAACAGGAGAGGACCTAAACAAAACATCAGGTCCACATTTAAAATATCTGACTAAATCAAGGCATTTATGCATGCTTCGACTAAAATGACTTAGTAACATCAAAGGTTTTTAACTGAGGAAATTCTGCATACAAAGAGTTGGACTGATATGAAAACTGACAATCATCAACCAGATTTCACAAGAATTTATGAAAAGAATGGTATGGTTAATGTGCATGTTCTCCTTTGAGTTTTGTTTTTGTCTGGTTTAGAGCAACACCAATACAAATTAGGTCACATGGTGACTTTTCCAGCTTTTCATGGTGGAGGACTCCAGGTCCCCCGGAGGCAGGGTCGGGCACCCAGGCAGAATCACCAACCTTGTATAAACTAGCTGGATTGCTTACATAAGATAGTCTGCACCCTTAGTTTTCAAACTCACATTAAGAGGGAGCCAGAGATTTGAGACAACATAACCACTTGACCACAGTGGCTTCTCATTTTCATCTGATCCCACTTTATGGATAAACTCCTTTTCGAGTTGCTAACACAACCTAGAGACAAATCACAAACTAGCTTATCTTCCCCTGAAATTCTCTTCTTCCCTTAAAGACATGTTTGGTGGTTCAACACTTACAGATGAAGTTGCTGTGGTTACTTGAATCTTGTCCCATCTTTATGGTTGTCAGTTTCTTAACACTCTTCCTTGGCTGGAATGTGTCGCTTCCAAAACTGAAATCTTCTTCTTCCAAGCCTTCAAATATCTGAGACTGCAGTAATAGAAAAATACTTAATACCTCAAGGGTGACTTAGTGCTAGTATTTAACACACGTTTTCATGAAACTTAAAAATTCAAGCTATATATGTTAAAACTGGTCAGAGAAATGTATATGAGGACACACATGTCAGTGTTACTGTCTTTCATGTTCCAGAAAAGTAGAGAATCACCGTAAAGAGAATATGTAAGTGCTAACACTGTCTGCTGTAGCTAAGCTGTATAACTGACTGCAGATTGATTTGCTGTCCAGTGGAAATATAATTGTAAATACATGTATGTTATGACAAATATCTGTTGACTTTTTTTTTCAGGTCATACAGCAACTTTCATGCTTCGACAGCATAAATGTAGGAAGAAAAGAGTGTGTGTCAGGGCATTATTTATGTATGAGTGGACATACGGGTGAAACCATCAGACTCCTGCAAGCCAACTCGATGATTTCCTTACATGATGACCAGAGCAGGACTCTATCCCAAACATGTGAGCAGCAAGTTTTGTTGCTAGGCTAAATCCAGTTGGTTTTGCTGCACCAAAGGACTGTGCTAAAAATTAAAAGTAAAACTGGGAGCTTGAATATCATCAAAATCTGTTTTAAATGTAAACACTGGACTGACATCATATTCTAGTAGAAAGTGCTGACCAGTCTACTGTTTGTGACTGAAGGATATAAAAAACATAACTAGAGATGCTTTTGAGAAAAGCGCATGTATCCCACAACTGCCCCTATGAAAAATGTCTAGTGTCTCTAGATGGCTTAGATGAGTGGACCCAATTAGATGGTCTGGACGAGTGGATCCAATCAGTAATTCAAGGGCCATAAATCAAAGAAGCCTGGGCGGATTTGGCTAGTTATCTAACTTGGATAAGGTCTTATGGCCAAACACATTTTGTTTAAGTTTGGTGAAGATCGGATGAGAAATGTTCGACTTAAACAGCGGACAAGAGTAAAAGGGTAGATTTTTCTGTAATTCAAGGGCCGTAACTCCAAAATGCCTAGACCGATTTGGCTACTTATCGAACTTGGCTGAGGTCTCATGGTCAAACACATTTTGTTCAAGTTTGGTGAAGATCGGATGAGAAATATTCGACTTAGGGTGCAGACAAGAGTAAAAAGGCAGATTTTTCGATAATTCAAGGGCCGTAACTCCAAAACGCCGAGACCGATTTGGCTAGTTATAGAACTTGGCTGATATCTCATGGTCAAACATTTTTTGTTCAAGTTTGGTGAGGATTCGATGAGAAATGTTTGAATTAGACTGCGGACAAGAGTAAAAAGGCCGATTTTTGGTAATTCAAGGGCCATAACTCAAAGACGCCTGTACCGATTTGGCTAGTTATCGAACCTGGCCGAGGTCTCATGGTCAAACACATTTTGTTCAAGTTTGGTGAAGATCGGATGAGAACTAGAGATGCTTTTGAGAAAAGCGCATGTATCCCACAACTGCCCCTCTGAAAAATGTTAGTTTCTCTAGATGTTTTAGACGAGTGGATCCAATTAGATGGTCTGGATGAGTGGATCCAATCAGTAATTCAAGGGCCATAAATCGAAAGTGCCTGGGCGGATTTGGCTAGTTTGGTAAGGTCTTATGGCCAAACACATTTTGTTCAAGTTTGGTGAAGATCGGATGAGAAATGTTCGACTTAGAGAGCGGACAAGAGTAAACAGACGGATTTTTTCGGTAATTCAATGGGCCGTAACTCTAAAATGCCTTGACCGATTCGGCTAGTTAACGAACTTGGCCGAGGTCTCATGGTCAAACACATTTTGTTCAAGTTTGGTGAAGATCGGATGAGAAATGTTCGACTTAGGGTGCGGACAAGAGTAAAAAGGCTGCTTTTTCGATAATTCAAGGGCCGTAACTCCAAAATGCCTGGACCGATTTGGCTAGTTATCGAACTTGGCCGAGGTCTCATGGTCAAACACATTTTGTTCGAGTTTGGTGAAGATCGGATGAGAAATGTTTGATTAAGAGTGCGGACATGAGTAAAAAGGCCGATTTTTCGATAATTCAAGGGCCTTAACTCCAAAATGCCTGGACCGATTTGGCTAGTTATCGAACTTGGCCGAGGTCTCATGGTCAAACACATTTTGTTTAAGTTTGGTGAAGATTGGATGAGAAATATTCGAATTAGAGTGCGGACAAGAGTAAAAAGACCGATTTTTGGTAATTCAAGGGCCATAACTCCCAAATGCCTGGACCGATTTGGCTAGTTATCGAACTTGGCTGAGGTCTTATGGTCAAACACATTTTGTTCAAGTTTGGTGAAAATCGGATGAGAAATGTTCGACTTAGAGTGCGGATAACTTTGTGACAGACACACACACACACACAGACACACCCCCCCACACACACACACACAGACTGGAGTAAATCAATATACACAGACTGGAGTAAATCAATATGTCTTCCACACCACTGTGTGGTGGGAGACATAAATATTCGACTTAGGGTGCAGACAAGAGTAAAAAGGCAGATTTTTCGATAATTCAAGGGCCGTTACTCCAAAATGCCTGGACCGATTTGGCTAGTTATCGAACTTGGCTGAGGTCTCATGGTCAAACATATTTTGTTCAAGTTTGGTGAGGATTGGATAAGAAATGTTTGAATTAGAGTGCGGACAAGAGTAAAAAGGCCGATTTTTGGTAATTCAAGGGCCATAACTCCAAGACGCCTGGACCGATTTGGCTAGTTATCAAACTTGGCTGAGGTCTCATAGTCAAACACATTTTGTTCAAGTTTGGTGAAAATCGGATGAGAAATGTTCAACTTAGAGTGCGGACAAGCTTTGTGACAGACACACAGACTGGAGTAAATCAATACGTCTCCCACACCACTGTGTGGTGGGAGACATAAATATATACTGCAAAATCATGCATTCTTGTAGGGGACTAATTTTCATGGATTTCATGGTTGAGTAAACCCATGATATTTAATCGTAACAGTGCAGTAAAATTCCCATACTTTTATGTATGAAGGTCAAGGTCTTCTCAAACTTATATTACCAGAAAATATGTAATCACACAAAAAACTCAAAATTTCGAGCCCACAAAATTTAGAATGTTGAAAACACAAAGAAGATTGAACTTTTCCTTGTTTCAATATTCTAAATCCTGAAGGCCAATATCATACAGCTCTATTTCCTTGCAAAACTACAAGGTAAAGACCAAAACAGGTCACTGCTGAGAACAGCCTCTGTTTGTCAACTTTGCCATAAATGAAACTTTATTTCATCTGTAGCTAACTTTCAAGCAGCTCTAAGTTAGTTTGTAACATAGCACAGTGATATATCCCTAGGGTGTGATGGTCTGGTGGTAAAGGTTCTTGATATAAGAAGGCATATATCCACATATGACACCAGAACTAAATTTTCCCAGAAAGGGACTTTAGTGAGATTAATATATACTTCAAACTTTCTTCTTAAAAAGAGCTAAAATAAACACAGCACCAACTAAATATTGTGCTATTTTTCTAACCTGTCAAATGTGCATATATTACACGCTCTGTGCATTCGATATTATAATATTTGGCCCAACTTTGGTGCTATCCGTATGTTTTACGGAAAGAAATTTTGGTTAGGTGTCCACATTTCATTATTAGTATTGTACGTGAAACACGTACTCGTCGTTCGTATCTGTAGCTCAGTGGTTACAACACATGACTCTGATGCTGGAGATAGCTGGTTCGAGCCCATTAGGGGAAAACATTTTTATTTTTCATTTTTAATTGTTTATATGATTTATAAGACTCCGATGATAGCAGTACCGACACCGCGAGCAAAACTGAATGATGAATTTAGCTAGTTGTAATTTATATGTATGAAATTTGTAATGTAGTAAAATGAACGGTGAATAAAAACAACATTCTAACACGATCCGATTCATTTTCTTATTAAACAAAGAAGGCAGAAAACAGTGAATTATAATACAACAAATCACTGTTCTGACGTCACAGTTATTACGTCATGGCGTCAAACGGAATAGCGGCGCGCAAAAAAAGAAACCGATTGAAAACAGGCAAATATTTAATGAATGTCATTAAGGATGTACTTAAAAATCCTTGTTAACGTGTTAGAATCGAAATAATATATCTCATCCAGTGAATTGCTCTTGAATAAATCATTGTTTATCGTTCAGATGCGCCCTCGTGATATAATTCCGTCGCATCTGAACTACAAACAATGATTTATTCAACGACAAATCACTGGATGAGATATATTATTTCTTAATTAACAAATATCAAAAAAAATGAGAAATAAAAAAAAACGAGATAAAAATATTAAAAAGTACTTGTAAAAATACAATGAAGGAAACATTGCATAAAAATGTACATGTACAAAGTGTTTCTTAAAATTTGTGAAAAAAAAAAGGAAAAAAAAGACTGAACGGTTTCGATCTTAAGATCTCCAGATTTCAAGCTACTGACTGTGACCACTGAGCTATCGTGACTTCCGTATGCACGTTTTCAATATAAACCATTTTAATTCTTGGTTACTTTCCATATACTATACAGAATGTACCGAATATGAACCGAAGATTAAAATATTCTGTGCACCGCCCATGTAATCAATATGTATATGACAGTTCAATAAAATAGTACAATACCCGCATACAATTTCCTTTATGTATCTATAGCTCGATGTCAATTTTTAGTAGGCTGTAACCATGTATCATATGAGAACTTACTTCCACCAAATCAAGATGAAGTGGTTGCAGTGTTGAATCCATGACCTGCATTGGGCGTAGAGAATGGTTTGGCAAAAAGATTGGCTCCTGTGTTACTGTTGGTACCAAATCTTAACTCACCAGTATAGTTAGTCCTGACTCCAAACACAGGTTTGTTTGCAAACAATCCATCCTGAAATGTCAAGACTTGATTACTTTCATAAAATATCCCAGTAAAAAGATACTGCAGTCATTATCATTAACCAATGAGTCATGACTATTTGGATTATCAAAAGTTTTCTTTTTCCCTTACCATGGAACATACATGCCGTAATTTTTCATGATATTTGTGGGATTCTGAGTTGAAATTTCCGGGATTTTTACCTTTTGTCTGGGACATACACCGTGACAGTGGTATTCGTCTGTTTTATGCAAAAATATCATAATATTACATGTAGCTTACTGAGATAAACCTTGTTCACTCACTTGTAACTATAAGCATAATTTGCTGCAAATGTCGTCTAGCTTTCTAAGGGAGGTGAATACAGGTAATACACATCTATAGTTCGGCACGTGAATTTACTGTGTCCACGAGGTGAACAGAAGTGGGAGGCTTACTATATACGAAGAATCAACCTGGTCATCGTGATTCTGGCTAATTTGGTATCATTCTAAAGCTTAAACATTTATCTAATTATTAAATTGAATCCTTAAAGGAATGAAATAAATCTTGTAGATAAAATCGATATAAACTATTTGGAGTCGGGTTAATTTTCATGGGTTGGTCGGCAAAGGCTGGAGTCAGGTCAATTTTCATGGGTTGGTTCAACATTTTAATTTAGAATATGTGTGACAATCGATCTAGATCTTAAATGATTACAACCTTTTAAAATAATTATTGTTTAACTGACCGTTTTCAATAATCTCTTCCATAAAGGCTACATGTAGCTTTACAGCCAACATGTTTTTTCGACAATTTTTCCTAATTTAAGTATCATAAAGAGATATTTTCGACAACTTTTCCTAATTTAAGTATCATAAAACAGTTACTGATTGCATAATCCTGTCAGTTCTTAATCAGGGTCATTATAATAAGACACCGGGGACGGTTTATTGTGTAAAATTCAACAACTTATAGAAAAAAAAAAAGTTTTTTTGGGGATTATTTTTATTTGTTCCTGTATTTTTATTTTTTATGGGACATTTCAACACTGTCTGGGACACCGTGACAAGTACGTAATTACCGGGACAATCCGGGAAGTATCACATGTATGCCATGGAAGTATCTTTATACATACAATAGGAATTCAGTTTCAATACGTACTTATCTTCAGCTCATTTACCCAGGCAGTGATTAAGGGGCCCAAATTCATCAACATTTCAAGTCTAAACCTCAAGACTTAAACTTAACAATGGCAATTATTTAATTTGCAGTAACTTGGAATGTGGCAAATTTATACATTTATGGATGACCTTTGATTCAATGCTTTGAATCAATCATTATAAAGAAGATATGCCACACCAGATATCTGAACCTATAACTGCCTGCCTGGAGGAAGTCTTGTGCTCTACTTACAGAGCTAACTTGGCAGGGCCTGATCTGACATGAACTTACAGCTTGCGATGTTCCAAAACCAGAGCTGGCAGCAGTTTGCCCAAATGTGTTTGCTCCTGTTCCAAACAGACTTGGCTGGGTAGTTGTGGCTCAAAATAGTGGCTGAAATAGCATAATTATTTTTTTCATTAGAAAAATACTATAAAAAAAATATTAAATTAATTATTAAAATATGTTATGCCAAAGATTAAAGAATGCAACACAATAATAAATGCCACTTTCATATGAGCAAGGAGTTTTCTCAGTTAATTTAGAAGACAAAGATCATTAATCAAGGTTCTGCTGACTGAGTAATTTTCATGTCACTTCAATTTGACAAACAGACATATACATCTGGAAATGTTGATCCCTACTGAAAAACAGATTAAAACCAGCACCATACCAGTACCACAAAAAATAGATCACTACTGCACCATAGCATCGCTAAAATTAGGAATTAGAACCAAGCCGGCACCAGGAGTATCCCAAAAAGACATGTAAAAGCCAAACCGCCCTCATACCGGCTCCGGCACCAACTGGCATCAATGAGTATATAAGCAGAATGCAGCTTCACACTGCACATAATGCAAACCAAACTTGCCTAATCATTAGGTCAAGCCTTCTGAAGAAGTTCACAACTGCTGAACGAAACCAGTAACGGAAGATACCTAATCAGCAAGAAAGCATGTCCTCCATGGCTCACACCAAGCCATATCATACTAGACATGTACATGTTGTTAAGAATTTGTGTTTCATAGCCAGTTGTCAAGTGAGTCAGTGGCACAGTGGTTAGCAGGTTGGACTACAACACCAGTGGTCCGGGTTCGATTCCCAGTCGCAGATGATATCCAGGCCTAAACTGAATGTTGGAGACGTAAATATAAGGCCTGCAATGGGCTCAGCTGGAAATAAGTTGTTCCATTCATTCCAGGTGTGGACTTTCGTCGACTACTCAGATTAAACAAGAAACTTTACCTTCTTTTTTTTTTTTAGTCATAATTCTGACCATAATGCTGTTTCAAAATTCAGTGTTTAAAATTCAAATGTGATTTGATAGCTCAGATTAGTGAAAATAAAACCATCATTATAATAACCCAGTGTACAGTACCATGTATTCTAATAGGCTTTTTTTTGTTAAAACACTCTTACACTAGAATGATGTCACACTAATGTGCGGTGACATCAATGTTTTCGTGTTACCAAGAAAAAGTGCTACTATATTTAATCTACTATTTTTAGATTAAGGGCATATTAAAATCAAAATAATTTATAGTTACTACTGTAAAAGAGTGTTTTAATACTATTTATACACTCAGGCGGTAATACGTCACACAAATAATTTCACACGGGCTGCACCCTCATGAAATTATTACGCCCGACGTATAACCGACCATCATGCATAAATAGTGTTGAAACACTCTTTTGCTATAAATTATTTCCTAAGTGTGGACTATAAAGGTTTTAAAATCAATAAACTTTAGGTTTGTACTGAGTTGGATTGGCAATAATTACAGGTTCCATAACCTCTTATCAAGGAATTTATAGAGTTTTGAAATTCTGATAAATGCAAGTAGTACATTTTCAATAGTCAAATAGTTAAAGCTACTTTCCATGGAATTGCAAGCAATCTTATCATTTGTCTATATTTTCTTTATGGTTTCAGACTATGCAAATAGCAATTATTATATTTAAATTCCATTTTGTTACTTTGTAATCTCTTATTTTCCTTGGAGTACCAAAACCTATTTTTAGAATGTGAAATTGAAAGTACTATCTGTTGCTTTTAAGATTTGGATTTTCCAGACTGTTCCATTTATCAAATAAGGGTTGAAAGATATTTGAAAAACACTGATAAATCGGAATCTCCAAGGTCACGTGAGGAACTGAAGTGTGCCATTAGGAATAAGATATACTCTCCTAACTTGATTCTATTTATCGTTCGTTTAAAGAGCGAGTTGAATGCCATTTTCTTTGCCAAACTGAGTATGGCTATTTTCTCAATGTGGCAGAGTGTGTAATATGCAAATGATAAAACAATGTTATCCTCGTGAATTTCGTGCACTCTCGTGCAAGTACACACCATGTTGAATAATTCACAATCAAGAAGATATTTGAAAAATCTATGTTATATGCAAAAATACAAAATGATACGCAATGCAATTCAAATACATATTAAACATTATCATCATTATAAAGTGTATGTTAGCAAAATATAAAATGAAAAAATATAAAATGAAAAAATATTGATCTCCGTTGGAATTCGAACTCACAAAAGTTGGATTCTAGAGCCTTCATGCTTACCACTGCACCACGGCGTCTATTATCGAAGGAGGCAGCCATTTAAATACATATTGTATTTATTATAAAAATAAGTTATAAAAAGGTAGGGTACCCCTTTACTGAAGTGGTTTATTCCAGTACCCTTTCAAATCTATTAATAAGAGCCACGGGTCACTCCTAAATGCTAGTATTTATAACTGCTACGTGTCGTCGATGACAGTTAGTAGTTTACCATTAAGTCTTTGAAAGTACACTGATTTTAATAATAACCAATGTTTCACTATTAAAACCAGAATTATTTGACCACGTACAAGTAGAATTATTTTTTTCTATAACGAAATTCAATAAGACTGTGGAAAGCAGCTTTAAATTGTTGGCAACACAAATTTAGATTTAGAATACATATAACTTTTCATGAACTTGTGAATTCATTTTAATACCTGTATGACAGAAGAAATGAAGACATCTATAACAGCAATTAATTAACATATTCACTTGTTCAGCATTTTGTTTGTTAAGCAGTCTTTCCCATAGTGTTTACATTAGAAATGTTGCAACGTATAACAAAACCCTTAAATAAAACAAACCTTGTTATGTGTTGCTTGACCAAAATGACTAACAGTTCCTGTGCTTGTCTGGGTTCCAAATCCAAACCCACTCTGTGTAGTAGAGGTTGTGTTGCCAAACAAGGGCTTGTTCTGACCAAACAGTCCCCCACCAGTTGATGCGTGTGTGGTTGGCTGACCAAACAGATTACTGGTTCCTGTTGAGGTGTTTGTTCCAAATCCAGCTGAAAATTTAAATATCTATTTTTCACTTCTGTAAAGAATATCTATGATCTAAATTAATTGTGTTAAAAATAAATTCAAATTAATTCATGTAAACTGTATCATATTAAATTTTGTTGTATATCCCCATGACGATTTACCTGCAGATGCATGCAGATTAACTAGGAAATACCTGACTGTATCTGAAGACTTTGCATATCTATACAATCTGGGTTCATCATCTCATTCTTCAAAACCATTTAAGAATTTTTACTTTTAAAAATGTTACACCTAGAAAATCCATTCTAGATTACTTGCACAATAAATCATTTTATGACATAAAAATTCCAACCTTACAGAATTACTTGTAGATTTAACTTATGAAGGAAACAATAAAACACAAGTTTTAAAGGTCACTTACTTGATGCTCCAAACCCTGATGGCCTGGCCTGTGCAAAGGCAAAGCCCATAGGTTGTGTGGCCGATACCGCAGGGGTTCCAAATCCAATCCCTGAAGATGTTCTGGAGGAGACATCTATATTTTATTTTTTATTACTGGTGGCGACAAGGATTTCTGTTTTGACATATTTGGGTGTCCAGCTTCCGTATGGTTCACTATCAATATTCATACATACATTCAATACTTCATACAATACACAATATTTACAGCAGTACTTAGCTCTCGAATTGTAAATGGATAATTTGATACAGTTCTAAATGTTTCCACTTAAGTTTCAATCAGACTGTGTGGTGGTCACTCAAACTCTGAATTTTAAGAACATTGATTTAGCAAACATTATTCTTATACAAATATTTTATCATATGAAGAGCAAATCCCCTCGTATTCTTTCACTGCAGTGATACACTGATATTTTTTATTGATATTCTGTTACATCATTCTTTACAATCATATCCTGACCCTGGGGTGGATTAAAATTGATGGCTGTTATCAGTCTGGGGCTACTGAGAAAATGTTGAAATATAGAGTTAACACATCTGTAATTGTAATTTAATTGATACAAACATAATCACTCTTCTAAATGATGTATTTCAACGGATTGAAACAACCCAAGAAAATTAGACCTTCAGTAACGACTATTTAGCACTCATTGGGTATTTATGTCTGTATGTAACTATTTATACACTTTATTTAAAATCTGAACTATGAAGGTTTAATATTGTCATTTTCAGGTTTACTGACCTATCACAGACCAAAGAAACCATAAATCTTAAATCAAAAATATACCTGGACTTCCCAAAAAACAGCCCGATGCCTGCATTATTTGTCATTCCAAACTGGCAAGCTTCACTGCTACTGGTTGTTGTTGTAGCTCCAAATCCACCTGCTTATGACAGAAATATAGTTATAGTATAACGTTATAAAAAGATAAGAATGTGCTACTACATCCTTTTCACTGAAATATCAAATACAAGTCACCTCCCTGCAAAATAAAAAATCTTACAAAACCTGTTCAAATGTTCATGGTAGTTCACATCAAGTAACTTACAATAGGTAACACACTCATCTAATGCTTCTTAGAGGTGAACTTTGAGGCCTGGGCATATTGACTTAAAATTGTGAAAATGCCCTAGCCTTTAGTATGGGAAATACTACCATGATTTTTGTCCAGTTGGAAATTTAGAAAAAAAGTTTTGCTTTAAATGAAATATTGCAGTTCACAAATAATTGTTCTATGACAAACAATTTTTTTTTAAAAATTGAGAAATCATGAAATTATGAGCCAAGATTCATTGGAAAGCCCTGAATTTTGACTGCTGTTATAAAAGAACTTTTACGCCCTGTGAAGGTAAAAAGAATGTGTTGAAACACTGACGAACTACAAATGAGCAATGGCAAAACATTGTGAGAATAATCACCTGTACTACTGAATCCAAATGAATTACTGGTGCTAGCTGTAGCTGGTGTGCCAAACAGGCCAGTGTTGGCTGTAGACTTCTGTCCAAACAATCCACCTGTACTGCTAGGGGTTGCATCGAAATCTGTGGAAAAAGAAGCATTGAATCATCAATCTACATCATCATATAAACATTTTACAGTTAGTATACATTTGCGCAGAAATTCAGTGCAAGCTTAAATTTCTGCATTACATGTAATATAAGAACCTATCATGGCAACTTTATTTTTCATAATTATTTCCAAGCAGTTATTATTTTCGGATGAAGTAGGCATCAAACCAGTAGTATCTTGCAATAAAAAAATCACTCTACTTTTCGAAATGAATTACCACATTTCTAACATAGCATTGCTGCTGCATAGATTTTCACTTGATAACAGTCTTGATTCAAATGTTCATAACATCATTTACCATACAGATGGAGATATTAACATTGTTAAATATTGCAAATTAGCCCTTGTGAAATAAAATAAGTATCAATTCCATTATTTCAGCAGGATCCAGTATTTAAAATATGTATCCAAATGAAAAACAGCAGAATGCCATCACAAAAAAAAATATCAATGGATGTACACTGTACACTGTAATCATATCACTCTAAACCAACAGCAACATAAAACCATTTTCTTACTATATCCTGATGACCGTGTCCCAAATGCTGACCCTCCACTTCCACCATAGAGACAAGTCCCTGTGCCGGTGCCTGTCAAACTCTGCCCAAATAACCCTCCTCCTGCTGTAGGTGTTGCCTGTCCAAATGCTGTAGATCCAAATCCTGGTGTAATACCTGAATATATACATGAATTTCTTTTTGTGTGTGTCACTTTTTTCATGTTTTAAGAGTCATCAGATCAAAACATAATGAACAAGGCAGTCTGAAAGACAGCTAAATCCCCTGCCACTGCTATGGATAGTGAAAGGGTAAAACTTTGATTTTAGCTGTGACCTTGACCTTGAACTGACATGGCTGACTCATGAATTCTGCACAACGTCTTGATGAGGTGATCATTTGACCGAAGTTTCATGAAAATCCTTCAAGGGGTTTAGGAGATACAGAGCTGAAACCTTTGACCTTCAGTTGTGACCTTGACCTTGAGTTGACATGGCTGACTCATGAATTCTTGATGAGGTGATCATTTGACCCAAGTTTGATGAAAATCCTTCAAGGGGTTAAGGAGATACAGAGTGGACACCAAATGGAAGGCTCAAACCTTCTACCCTTAGTTGTGACCTTGACCTTGAGCTGGCATGGTTGACTCATAATTTCTGCACATCATTCTGATGAGGTAATCATTTGACCCAAGTTTTATAAAATTCCTTCAAGGGGTTTAGGAGATATAGAGCGGACTCAAAATGGAAGGCTCAAACCTTTGACCTTCAGTTGTGACCTTGACCTTGAGCCGGCATGGCTGACTCATGGGTTCTGCACATCGTCTTGATGAGGTGATCATTTGACCCAAGTTTTATAAAATTCCTTCAAGGGGTTTAGGAGATATGGACCGGACACAAAATGGCAGGCTCAAACCTTTGACCTTGAGTTGTGACCTTGACCTTGAACCGACAAGGCTGACTCATGGGTTCTGCACATCGTCTTGATGAGGTGATCATTTGACCCAAGTTTCATGAAAATCCTTCAAGGGGTTTAGGAGATATGGACCGGACACGATTTTGTTACGGACGGAAGGACGGACGGACAGAAGGACGGACGCAGACCATTCCTATAATCCCTCCGCCACGGCGGGGGATTAATTAATTTAACTGAAAAGTCACTTCATATCCTCTCTATCTGGAGAACTTCTTAACACTCTCTTGGCTTAATAGCAAATTCTCATGCACTGAAACGCATCTCTTTTTTAAAATTTAATCATGAATAAATATTATATTATTTTTGTATTTTCTATTGCCATTATATTTAGATGCTTTATGCAATAGTCTTTTGAACTAACTGAAAAAATGTAAACTATATTTAAATCCTTGTCTCTCCTAACGTACACATTAAGTGTTACTCTCTTCACGTACTTTTAAAATGATGAAAACTACATCTTACTTCCACTTCAGGCAAAAGGGGTTCCAAATCCTGTGGGTTTCTAGCCTCAAAACATTGTTGTCCATCACAGATTACACTGTACATTTATTTGTTAAATATGTCCTGAAAAAAAAGAAGGGAAAAATCATTTATAACTGCTGAGCAATTCCATAGAAAATAACCAAGCCATGGTATCAGAAGAACAAGTACCTTTAGTTTTATTCTATTTATTTAACCTTTACCTTGCTGAAGTTCTAAAATGGACTGGTCCATCATTCAAGCAATACCATTTGCTATTTGAAGGGGTGTTTACTGAAAATTTACTGACTGAATAACAAAGAGTGCAGACCATGATCAGTCTGCACAGAACTTTGTCTGCACTGGTCCCAAAGGCAGAATCACTTGCTGCCAGCAGGCTTAAGGTTAAGGGTCTGTCTGACATTGAGGTAATCATAAATGGTGACACCTTGAGAACCAGTATCACTTCTAGTAGTCCACTGGTTTATCATTCAATGCAGTCCCTATTAAATGTTACACTTTATAAGAAGAAAACAAGACTCAATATTGACAAATTAAATGTGACTGTCCATTAGGATTTTTTTCAACACAGGAGGGCCATGAAGGCCCTGTATCGCTCACCTGACCTACTGACCTAAAGAGCATCAAGATTAACATTCTGACCAAGTAAGTTTCATTAAGATATGGTCATAAATGTGGCCTCTAAAGTGTTAAATAGCTTTTCCTTTGATTTGAACCTGGTAACCTAGTTTTTGACCCAACATGACCGTGATTTGAACTTGACCTATAGATCATCAAGATAAACATTCTGACCAAGTTTTATTAAGATATGGTCATAAATGTGGCCTCTACAGTGTAAACTAGCTTTTCCTTTGATATTTGACCTGGTGACCTGGTTCTTGATCTTACATGACCCAGATTCAAACTGGACCTTGAGATCTTCAAGATTAACATTCTGACCAAAATCATGAAGATACAGTCATAGATCTGGCCTCTACATTGTTAACAAGCTTTTCCTTTGATTTGACCTGGTGACCTAGTTTTTGACCCCGGATGACCCAATATCAAACTTGTTCAAGATTTTATTGAGGGTAACATTCTGACCAAGTTTCATTAAGATTGGGCCCAAATTGTGACCTTTAGAGTATTAACAAGCTTTTCCTTTGATCTGACCTGGTGACCTGGTTTTTTAACCCAGATGACCCAATATCCAATTCATCCAAGATTTAATTAAGGGTAACATTCTGACCAAGTTTCATTAAGATTGGGCCAAAAATGTGAACTCTAGAGTGTTAACAAGATTTTCCTTTGATTTGACCTGGTGACCTAGTTTTTACCCAAGATGACCCAATATCGAACTCATCCAAGATTTTATTGAGGGTAATATTCTGACCAAGTTTCATTAAGATTGGGTCAAAATTGTGACCTCTACAGTGTTAACAAGCTTTTCCTTTGATTTGACCTGGTGACCTAGTTTTTTACCCCAGATGACCCAATATCAAATTCGTCCAAGATTTTATTGAGGGTAACATTCTGACCAAGTTTCATTAAGTTTGGGCCAAAATTGTGACCTCTAGAGTGTTAACAGTCAAATTGTTGATGACGGACGACTGACGGCGAATGAATGACGACGGACACAGGGCGGTCATAAAAGCTCACCTTTGAGCACTTTGTGCTCAGGTTATGATTCAAGCTGCAGTGTTCTAAAGATTTTGAATCTATTCAATGAGGACTTCGGACCACCATACAAGAGCTCACTGCAATAATCAAGATGTGAAGTGATGAGAATACTAGCAGTTTTGAAGCATCTATATTTATATCTATAGAATATATAAAATATGTAAAATATCAATTAAAATGAACTTAAAATGTGGACTGAGTAATGTCAGGTCTTAATTTTAGGACAATGGTTTACAGCACAAAGAAACTTGACACTTTAAATGACCACATCAAAGTCGCTTGGAAAACTAAATTTCATGCCACTAAGACCGAGATGTGATATTAAATTCATCACTCCAACATTGGAATTACCTAATCTAACAAAGCAAGGGGCATAGTGAGGCTGGTTTTGGTTCTGTTACAACTTGTTACAGGATCCAAAGTTTACAGAGGCATCGCAACTAGAGCAGCAGTGGCAGCAGTCACCACACCAATAATTCTGCCAGTAACAGCAAGATGATGTTTCAATTACTTTGAAAATATCCAGATTTTTTCATCAACTTTCTATGCTCATGCAAAATTGTAGAAGCAAAATGGCAGAAATCAATACAGTGTTACCAAGGACACAGTCATGTATTGTCAATCTGCAGAATCTCCGAGTGTCAAAAATCAGTAATGTAATTGGGGGATTATCTTTTTGGTGGTGGTGCGGCCGCTTGTCATTTATTAGAGCAGTAGTGCACAAACTTTTTTATCTAAATGTCTATACTCAAACGTTGTTAAAAGGTGCAGTTGTCTCTTAGTTGAGCGCTGACAAAAGCTGTGCTACAAATAAATCATGTAATATATCAAAAGCTGTTTTTTCTTCAATGTAATGTTTAATAGAAAATTTGCTATATATTATATATCGTAATGTCTGATTGCTCATAAAATTGTATCAAGCGCACAAAATTATGATTGATATGCAGTTTGTTTTTTAATAATCTTATTATCGCCAAAAGACTGCCTAATCAAATAAAAAATTTGCAAATTTGGCTCCCTCTCTTTCAATAACAGATGTTGTTTGTCTACACAGATTATAGATTTTTCACACCTATTGGTTTGTAAATGCTGAAAAACAAGCAATATTTGTAGTTCTGCAGATAGACATAGCTTTGGGCCATTTTCAGCAATTAGAAATTTTCAGAGCCACATTTAATTTTTTGTCCCAAATGGCTCAAGTGGCGATCATTAGCTTGACCCCTGCTAAAATAGAACTACTTGGTAAACAGGTGCCAGAAAAGTCACAAATAAGCTATATAGCTAAATTATATAGCTAGAATTAGCTATAAAACTAATAACAATAATGTAAAATATGTCAGAATCAAATGCAAAATGGTCATAATCACGTTTCAATGGTTTATAAGATGAAAGACAATAATAGAAAACAATGATCTTTGCGGTCATATTTTCAATAAATGCAGAAATATTTTGCAATTAATCAATAAAGAATGTGTCACTTGTGAAAATCATCATTGCACAAGACAGATTTTGTAATGACTTATAAATTGCAGAAATTCGCAACATGTATTGAAACTGAAAGTGCAAGGTTTTTTCTTGCTGTTTTGGGAACATAGCCTATACCCCCAAAATTGGGAATTTTGACGTGTAAAGACTGGGAAATTTTTAGTCCCATAGGGTATAGTAAGGATGTGTTGAAGCACTTTCTCATACACTTGCTTCACATTGTAAAACCTCTTTAACATACTGCCATTACAAAATTGTCCATAATTTGGTCAATGTTTGATCAATTTTGATTTTTTTCAGAACGTAGATTGGGAATTTTTGCACTCATTTTGGGAAAAAAATATACTCTTTGGCATTGGGAATATAGCCCAATAACGGCTATAAAAACGGCCAAAAAAACCCTTTAGTGTATATAAGATCCCTGTTCTGTAAGATTGTCTATTGCCTTAAAAATCATTTGGATGGGTTAATCACTGTTTTTATTTGATATTGACATATTCTGAACAAATGTTATTCATAACATTTCTAGCTAGATTTAGTTTTATATAGCCAATTTGTGACTTTCCTGGGACTGCTAAAATTGGCACAAATAAAGGCTTGATATAATTGGTTATATGGTATCTAAATGCAAGGAAATTGTTTTGTTTTTTTAAAATGAAATTCATGAATTTACATGTAAAAAAAAATCACCCATAAAAATAACACAAATATAAACACATGTAAATTCATGAATTTCATTTAAAAAAAAACAACATTTAAAAAATCTTTTTTCCCCTCTATCATAGCATGTGACGGATCCCTCTGCAACCCTTCCCCCCCCCCCTCAACTCGTCAATGTCTCACGCTACCCAAGTACCAGATTTCTTGTGACGTGCATGGTTTACTTTCAATTATCATTTATGTGCACAAATGTCTATAAAAACTATGAACAAAAATCATATAATTTTGTTCTGAAGATATATAGTCACTGATAGTTTTTTTTATCTCTTCTTCTTCAACTACACTCCTTCATAACTCTGAAACAAAACTCTGTTGAAAAGATTATTACCAGATCGTCAATAATTTCATTCTCTGAACTGGTTTGATAGTAACATGACTTGTCATCAAGCATTAACCGTAGTGGTCATTCACTGTTCTTTTTAACTGGTACCGTACAAATTAGATAAACACGCGTTTTTTTTCTTACAAATGGCGAAGTTCAATGTAAGGGAAGTAACTTCGTGCGAACTAATTCTGCACCTATCATGTGTGAGGCAAATCTTGATAAATTGACAAATGATTTTGTTGGTTTTTTTTTTTTCGGAAAGAACTTAAATGTACCAGTATATTGTAAATTACCGTAGTCCCCCAAATAAAATTCTGCTGAACATGACGTTGGACGACTTAATTTAGGTTAGAGACCATCAATTGTTTTCCCAAAGAGTGATAGACTTACATTATAACATTATGGCATGTTTGTTTTTGGGGGGTTTAACGCCATTTTTCAACACTACCAACTAGTGTAACTTCACATAAACATTGTCCAGCATACAAACAAAGTAGATTCAATGTGCAGGGGCTCGGCCCATTATACCCAAGGTCAAGGTCACCAAGGTGTTATACTTCAGTTATTTTTAAGGTTAAAGTTTTTCGGCAACCTTTGTTTTTCTGTCATATCTTTGTTACTATATTGCTTATATCTTACTGTAACTTCAATTAAACATTGTCCAGGATACAAACAAAGTATGTGCAGGGGCTGGACCCATTATACCCAAAGTCAAGGTCACCAAGGTGTTATACTTGGAATTATTTTCATGTTAATTTTTTGAAAGCTTCGTTTATAGACATATCTTTGGTATTTTCAAGATGATGACTTGAAATTAAAAATATTTCTTTATTATCGATCATCATCTGCATGTGTGGTTACAATCCCCTTAAGTCTAGTTGTATTTTTGACAGAATTATGCCCCTTTCATACTTAAACTTTTTGGCATTCATAATTTTAACATGACCAAAACATTGCGGAATGATTCTAATTTCACTTGGGTAATGATTACATTTTACTCAGACTTTATCGTAGACTCCCTGTATAAAATTTCAAATTTTAAACTAAATCAAAGCAAAGAGCTATAACAATAATATATTTTATAGTTCTTTGATCAAAGTTTTAAATCTGTATATTATTTTTCAATGAAACTTAAAAATTTTCTAGTTTGTAGCATCATCAGTGGCATGTGCAGTCAAATTTATAATATTATTTGATTTCTAAAATAATGTGATATTTATTTCTAAAGTCACTATATGTTCATTGTAAAAGTATTTGGTTTTACCAAAGTGGAAATTGGCAGTACTTGAAAATGCAGCGCTCTGATTAGTCAGTTAAAACTCCTGATGTCGTCATAAATTTATGAATTGTTTGCTCTCTGGATATAACTTTAGTACAATGCAAGATAATATCTTGAAACTTAAAATGTATCTTTATCATCATCATCTGCATGTTTGGTAACAATCTCCATAACTCTGAATTGTATATTTGACCAAATTATGCCCCTTTCATACTTAATTTTTTCTTTTTTTGGACATAACTTTGGTTCAATATAAGATAATGACTTTAAACTCAAAAAATATCTTTACCATCATCATCAGTACCCCTTCCATACTTGACCTTTAACCCGTCTGAGTAGTAGTTTTTTTTTTTATATCTTGGTGTATCTCCCTTTTTAAGTATAGAGTTCTCTTATCGAGACAGATTCATTTTACTGTCAAATCGCCTAATAGTGGAGCGCGCAGACTTACGGAAAGCTCTTGTTGAATTGGTGGTCTCTGACCTATATGATCTGATATTCTATAGTTGTCATCCCTCAGGACAGCGAGTCAAAAGTCATCCAAACACAAAGAAAAAAACAAAACAAGAAAAAACAAAGGGAAGTATTTCAAAAGAAATTGTAAGTCCACAACAAGAGCTGTCGGAGGAAAGCAACGCTCGACTATTCAACAGCCTTGTCAATTGAATGAATACAAAAGTCGAAAAAGGGGCATAATTTTGTAAAAATGGGAAAAAGGGTTATGGAACCTTCACAGTGCTTATCAGCTCATAAAGTGAACAAGTGCGTGAAGTTTCAATCCTTTCCCATAAGTGGATAATGAAATACCAGCTTACATACAAAAACTTAACCAAAAACTGCTAAATTAAGTCGAACAAGAGTGCCAGAATGTTACAATATACGCCCGTCACAGCAAATTTCTTTACTCTAGCTGCTGTATTACAAATGAATTTTAATTTTGTGGTTGTTTAGTAATCATTGTAAGTCTTTTGTTTTCATAAGTCCACAAAAAAAATTCCTTACCAGGTAGAGAGACCTTAAAATACAATACACCTAAAATTTGAAAGTAACAACTATGTTGTACAAGCACGTGTCCAGGTGGGGGGCCAGGGGGCCTGGGCCCCCCCAGCTGGCTGGCTTGTTACGATTTTTATTACTATGGGCCCCTCAATTAACAAATTTATACACCAGCGCAATTGGCTTGATTTGACAGCAATACACAGGCTAAAGAGCCATAAAACCGTGTCCGGTAGTGGAAATTAGCCCCAGGCATGTTACAGGTAAAAGTTTATCTGTACATGCTTCATTGATCGCTTGCTTTTTGATTGGGTAGTGGGTAGTTTTTCATTACATATCTATTTGCTTAGAACACAAGAAATGCAGAAAATGTTCAAAAAATATTTTTGTGTTTTTATTTATTTTATTATTAATACTTATTTGTGAACTTAGTAAATCATTTTTTCCACAAATCATGTCATTTTGTATATCAATTTTGAGCAGATTTTGATAACTTCCTTTTTAGTGAAATTACACATATTATTTTTTTTTTTTATTTAATTAGAAAACAGTTTTTTTCATATTATGATCGAAAGAAAAGGGTAGAATGAATGAAATTTTATTCATTTGATTAAAATTTAGTATAATTATTGCTGACAATCATATAGTTTGTTTTATTATGATAAATAAAGTTGATTTTCAAACCACTAGCTTCTTTATCACTGGTAGCTGGTTATACATTGGATTGGCAGATATCAAAGCCAATACACTGAGACCTGGGTATCATACAGAAAAATGAAGTCCATACACTGTGACTGTAAAATCATACATACATTGAAAAGGCTTGATGAAATGATTAAAAAATAGACTTTTCCTTAATTATATTATACATTCATGCATTCTTAAAGGTGTTTCAGGTAGCAGGAAAATGCATCTTTTCATGTACCATATTAAAAAAAAAATCAACATCGGGAGGGGATACCCCTCCCAAACCCACCCCAGGTTGGGCCCCCCCAGCAAAAAAATCCTGGACACGGGCCTGTTGTACCACAGAAAAGTGGTCTTGGTTTTTCCCTATGGTCAATTATGAAAAAGTTACAATATAAGTTATTTATAGTAACAACTAAGGGAAGTTAATCTTAAAAAAAAAAAAAATAAAAAAAAAAAATGTAAGTCCACATAAAAGTCTTCACCAGGTAGAGATTGGTCAAAATACACCTCAAAATTGGATGTAGCATGCATGTTGTACTACAGAAAAGTGGTCTCGATTTTTCCCTACGACTAGTAATGAAGAAGTTACAATATAAGCTATTTATAGTAACAACAAAGGGAAGTAATTCTAAAGAAAGGAACTGTGCATGACACTTTCTCTCATGATGGTGTATAATTGTGCCAAGTTACATCAAAATCCCTCCATGCATGAAGAAGAAATGCTTCGGACAAAGTCATTCTTGTATCTGACCTTTGGCCTCTAAGTGTGACCTTGATCTTTGACCTAGGGACCTGGTTCTTGTGCATGACACTCCGCCTCGTGGTGGTGAACATTTGTGCAAAGTTATATCAAAATCCCTCTATGCATGAAGAAGAGATGCTCCGGACAAAGTTTTCTTTCTTGTATCCTTTGACCTCTAAGTGTGACCTTGACCTTAGACCTAGGGACCTGGTTCTTGCGCAAGACACTCCGCCTCATGGTGGTGAACATTTGTGCCAAGTTATATCAAAATCCCTCCATGCATGAAGAAGATATGCTCTGGACAAAGTTTTCTTTCTTGTATCCTTTGACCTCTAAGTGTGACCTTGACCTTAGACCTAGGGACCTGGTTCTTGCGCATGACACTCCGTCTCATGATGATGAACAATTGTGCAAACTTTCATCAAAATCCCTCCATGCATGAAGAAGATATACTCCGGACAAAGTCATTCTTGAATTTGACCTTTGACCTCTAAGTGTGACCTTGACCTTAGACCTAGGGACCTGGTTTTTGCGCATGACACTCCGTCTCATGATGGTGAACAACTGTGCCAAGTTTCATCAAAATCCCTTCATGCATGTAGAAGATATGCTCCGGACAAAGTCTGTGGACGCCGCCCGCCCGCCAGGGGCGTTCCCATAATACCTCCCGTTTTTCAAACGGGCGTATAAAAAGGGGCATAATTTTGAAAAAATTGCAAAGTAGAGTTATGGGACCTACACAGTGCATGTCAGATCATGACAGTGAACAAGTGTGTGAAGTTTCAATCTATTCCCATTAGTGTGTACTGAGATACCAGCTTACATACAAAACCTTAACCAAGAATTTCTAAGTCGAAAAGTGGGCATAACTTCGTAAAAAGCAAAATAGAGTTATGGAAGCTGTGCAATGTAGGTCAGTTTATCACAGTGAATAAGTGTGTGAAGTTTCAATCCATTCCCACAAGTGGTTACTGAGATACCAGCTTACATACAAAACCTTAACCAAGAATTTCTAAGTCGAAAAAGGGGCATAATTTGTAAAAAAGCAAACTAGAGTTATGAAACCTGTGCAATATAGGTCAGTTTATCACAGTGAATAAGTGTGTGAAGTTTCAATCCATTCCCACAAGTGGTTACTGAGATACCAGCTTACATACAAAACCTTAACCAAAAATCGGGATGGGACGCCGACACAGACGCGGACGCATGGGTGAGTCCAATAGCTCTACTATTCTTTGAATAGTCGAGCTAAAAATGTTTCTCAGCCCACAAAAATAATCCTTATCAGATACAGCTAGACATGTCAAAATTCACCTGAAACATTTTGGATATCATCCATGTTGTACCACAGAAAAGTGGTCTGGGTTTTTGGTTATGGCCAATAATAAAAAAAAGTTACAAAATAAGTTATTTATAGTAACAATAATGGGAAGTAATTCTATAAAAAAATATTGCAAGTCCACAAAAATCAGAAAAGATTTTGTAACAGTTACCATGCAATGTCCCCCGCCATGGACCCGACACGAAACAGACCCCGTTAACATTTGACCTCAAAGTGTGACCTTGACCTTGCAGTCTGTATCATGCGCACAACATATCATCTCGTTATGGTAAACATCTGTATCTGTTCGTATACATTGAAGGACTACTTCTGGTATATACTATACAGGAATCAGATAAAACATTTATGCAAAGTTATTTCAAAATCCCTTCATGGATGGTGGAGTTATGGACTGGACAAGAAACAGACCCTGTTAACATTTGACCTGTAAGTATGACCTTGACCTTTGGGCTAGGGGCCGGGGTCTTGTGCATGACATGTCGTCTCATTATGGTGAACATTTATGTCAAGTTACATCAAAATCCCTCTTTGCATGAAGAAGGAAGTCTCTGGACAAAGTCATTCTTGTATCTGACCTTTGGCTTCTAGGTGTGACATTGACCTTAGAACTAAGGGTCTGGATCCTGCGCATGCAGAGTTATTGACCGGATGCAAAGTGTAATGGACGGAATGAAGGACAGAAGGACACAGCTTATTTCTATATCCCCTTGTTTTCTTCAGAAAAGGCGAGGGACAAAAAGACTGATTAATACATGTCAAAGCGATGGCCTAAATTCTTATATGAACCTTCAAGTCAAGTGATATTTAATTACAAAGTCAGGAACAAGGAGTAACATAAGCTCTAGTGAGTTTTTTGTACCGACTTAAAAACAAAAGCCTCCTAGACGCGTCCTTGACGTTTGAGATACGAACCTGGGGTTTGCGCACGGCACTCCGTCTCCGCAATGAGGTAATCATTCATGCCAAATATAAACAAGATTGCTCCATGCAGGTAGGCTCTACCTTTAGGTCAAAGGTGCTGTAGATCAAAATTTATTTCAGAGCATAGCTAGGCTATAGTTTTTATTGTTGCAATTTCAGTTGTGTCAAAAATACATGACGGTGCAAGCTTGTTTAATGCTTTATAAACCAAAACACCAATACTGTATTAAATTTTGTTTGGGTCAAAGTTAACCACTTAAATTCACAGAAGAGAGTACTGGATGATGTCTGTAAGGATGCTTTCAATATAAGTCGAGCTGCCCTCTTTTGAATATTAAAGCTTTTTCCATATGTTTCCCCATATAGATGATACGTCATCAAAAATCCGTGTATAAGTTCTAAAAAAAATCTTCACATCAGCATTTAGGTATTAAATATTCTATGAAATAGATATAGCTTAAAGTGCATTTTTTCACACAGTTTTTGTTTTTACATATTGATCCCAACTTAATTTAAGTTTAACACCTATCAATTTTTTTGATACGATACATTTTAAATACAGTTATAATTTAGAATTAGATTTATGTCTCTTACTTTATATAATTTCTTGTTGTATTACTAATGAACATACTGGTTGTCTTGTTCAGATGGCGAGCCATATTGTTAGACATGCACCAGTTATCAACTTTGATATTAACATCAATTTGCAATTTTCTTTCAATATCAGATACATTATGGTCACTTACATTCATCGTAAAATCATTAGAGAGATAGTAACTTGCATGTAAAACTTTCACCAGAATTTTCTATATCCAAAAGGGGGCATAATTTGCTCAAAATACATGTCAGAGTTAAGGACCCAGTGAGGTTGGTAATTGACCTAGAAAAAGAAAAAATAAGTTTCAAAGCTATATGCCTTTAAATGATAGCTGTATGTACTTGCATGCAAAAACTTAACCAAGGTGCGACACCGACGGAGACGCCAGGGTAAATAGAATAGCTAGACTATTCTTTGAATAGTCGATCTAAAAAAATACCATAAGGACCCTTTTTGCTTGATGGGGCTTAATATGTTCTGTATATGTATATTGTATTCTGTTGTCACAAAAAATGAAGGAATGAAATATGTTCAAATCAAACAATGTTATTGACATGTACATGCTATTTACCATTTTGCCAGAGTTATTCCTACATGTTTATGATGATCAACAAAATTAAGGGGAGTATATTTTCAGAGGTAAGAGAGGGTAGTCTTGTACAATAATAAAAAACACAAAAAAAACATAGCTTCAGTTTTTGAAGAGTTGAACTTAAGAAGCCATTGTTTGGCCTATCAGGAATTTTTATGTCGGTAATGGATACAGTAAAGGAACTATTACCCAAAAATAATCAATAGTAAATAAAGAGAAATAACTCGGCAATATAATTTTAGAATTAAAAAGACAAAAAACCGAGCACTGACCTTGGAGCACATCGGCATTTACACATTTTGTATAAGAAAAGGATTGTCCGACGAAAATTCTTTGAGGACGGTCTTTTAAGTAGCTAAATATTAATCTTGGATAATACCCAAAATGCCATATTATCCAAGTTTGAATGATAAACTCTTATGCCAAACCCTGTCAAATATGTATGTGTGACCCTCTACCAAGATTGTTCAAATTATTTCGATTTGTCAAAAAAACATGTCCACCAGGGGGCTTGGTCACTTTTCCCTAAATGTATATAGTGGAAACTTTAAAAATCTTCTTGTTTGAAACTTGTAAGCCTGATTTTAAAATAATTTTACACAAATTCTTGTGCGACCCTCTACCAAGATTGTTCAAATTATTCCAATTCATCAAAAACAAGGCTGCCAGGGGCGTGGTCACTTTTCTTCTCTGAATCTAGTAATAGCTAGAGCATTGGTATTTGGCGTGTGATATCAGATTTGTAATGTCTACCATAATTGTTACCACTCATGTAGATGATGATGATAAAGATATATTTCAAGTCTTTATCTTATATTGTACTAAAGTAACATCAAGAAGGCAAAGATTGCCAGAAAATTTTAAGTATGAAAGGCGCATAATTCTGTCAAAAAAATACAATTAGAGTTATGGGGATTGTAACACATATAAAGAAATATTTTTAATTTAATTTAAAGTTATTATCTTTTAAAGAACCAAAGATGTGTCTAAAATTTGAAAGCTTTCAAAAAAAAATTTAACATGAAAATAATTCAAAGTATAACAACTTTGTGACCTTTACCTTGGGTATAATGGTCCCAGCCCCAGCACATACTTTATTTGTATGCTGGACAATGTTTGTGTGAACTTACAGTAAGATATAAGCAATAGTAACAAAGATATGACACAAAAACAAAGGTTGCCGAAAAACTTTAACCTTAAAAATAACCTAAGTATAACACCTTGGTGACCTTGACCTTGGGTATAATGGGCCTAACCCCTGCATATATTTTGTATGCTGGACAATGTTTATGTGAAGTTACATTAAGATATAAGCAATAGTAACAGTAAGCTATGACAGAAAAACAAAGGTTGCCGAAAAACTAACCAGAAAGCTCACACCGATGCCGGGACGAGTAGAATACCCTCCCTATTCTCTTAATAGTGGAGCTAAAAAGCGAGTAGTTTTTAATGTGTTCTCTATAGGACATGATATTTGGCAATATTTTTACAGGTTATACATTTAGGTTTGATGTGGAATTAACTTTGGTTTATTTAGCCAAAGGCGGTCGGTTAGGAAACTGAAAACCTGTTAGTTATGTAATGTATCTTATGCATTATAAGGCAGATTATAAAAGATAAACACATAATCTGTACATGTAACTTTTAATTTCAAATTAGGAAAATGTAGGTAAATAAACTTTTCTAGTGTAGATCTAGAAAACATAAGCTAAAAAGACGCGTTTTTCTCTATTGAGTATGCAGAACAAGACCAGTTACGTAACATATCTTAGGAAAATCAGAACTGTTAATCAAGGTGTGATGCAGATGCCAACGCCGTGGTGAGTAGGATAACTCCTCTTATTCTTGCCTACCTAGCGGGGAAAGTATACATTTATCCGAGCACGCGCCGGGGATAGATATTCCTGTCTTTCCCTAGGGAAAAACCTTGTCTAAAATAGCGTGCACTAAGGTGACGTCACATAGTACTGGTACCATTGTGACGTCATAAACTTTATAAATAATGTCAGGAAATACCCAAACATATATTTGTCCACGATCTATTTTGAACATGATAGGCAAGAAAAATTATCTAACATGTCTGCCTGTGTAAGACAGCTGTTTTCCGTACCCTCTGGACAGCATGGATAAAAAACCTCGCTAACGCTCGGTTTTCCATTCCACACCGTCCCTCGGGTAGGGAAAACCCCGTCTTAACCAGGCAGGCATGTAAGATCCTTATATTCTTTAAATAGTCGAGTTAAAACGTTCTGTAGACGGAGTATAATGTACAGTCTGAATGCCAGCATACATGTGAATGTAACTTGGGGAGATTGTAGAAATTTTTTTTGTCTCTTGTGGGAAATGTAAACAACTACTAACAAATCCAAAATGATAAAAAATGTTGGTCTAGTTTGTTTCTTTAGATAACTGTTTCAACAAAATGATATAAATACACTGGTACAATTAGTTACACTTTATTATTTGACATTATCAATCAAAACACATATTATTCACATTTTACTGTACCTACTGTCACTTTTAAACATTATTTTAATATCTAATTTTGTAGATTTTTACTAGTAAGTATAACTGTCTTTCTTTCACAGTCATCTGAACTTTGATGTTACATTCAGGGATTTTCACTACCACCTTTGAACACAATTACTTGAATGTTACTTAAAATAATTTTGTCTATATCTCACAGTCACATCTGAAATTTTTTTGCACTAATGTCACACACAGTGAGTTGCATGTTTATCTCCACTTTTTTTCCAGTGTTCAGCAGAGTCCAGCCTTCAGTATCAGGAGTGTTAACATAAACAGATAATAAAGAGTTTATTGCGCCTATTGACAGGTAACTGAAGTTATCTGTCTGAATTTTCCATAGAAAAGCTACACTTTGGTGTCATTATAATAGTATGGAAGACTCGGCAGCAACATCCTAAGTCAACATTACTGTGTGTTTTTCCTGTGTGGACTACTCGGGTCAGTGTAACTGCATGGAAACTCTTAATAGCAATGTCCTAGTCCACATTGCTGTGTGGTAGACTCAGTAGCAAGATTCTGGGTCAGTGTTACTGTGTGGTAGACTCAGTAGCAATGTTCTGAATCACAGTTACTGCATAGATGACATAGTAGCAATGCTCTGGGTTTGTGTTACTGTGTGGTAGACTCAATAGCAATTTCCTAGTCAGCATTACTGTGTGGTAGACTCAGTAGCAATGTTCTGGGTCAGTGTTACTGTGTGGTAGACTCAGCAGCAGTGTTCTGGGTTAGTGTTATTATACGGTAGATTTTCCTGATGGTAGTCTCAGCTCTTTAAATTCCAGCCAGATAAGATAAAGCGATTTCATTTGATCGGGAAACTGTATCCTACCAACTTGAACATCAATGACTCTCTGTAGCAGATCCAAGTTAACTTCTTAGCTAAGATGCAACTGAAATAATGCAACAGTATTAATCAGTAAGAGAAACAACAGCTCTTAGCTCGAAAGTGAATAATACATATTATAGGAGTCACTAGAGCTACCACTGGAATAAGCAATACACCCAAAATACTTCTTTACCTAAGAAACAGCATTTCAAGAGTAAAGTTTCTGTACTGACAAGTATATTTCAAACTGGAGCTATCACTAAAGGAATTTTATACACTCGGACACAGCTACAGATACAGAGAAATGAGATCTTCACCTAGGACTTAGTAACCTGGATTATGCACTTTGCATGTCATCTGGATGATGTTAAAAATTGAATGAAGTTTATTCTAGTGGTTTGAAAATACTGACTGGACACAAGTTTAAGATATATGATCATTTGAGTTCAGTGACCTTGACCTTGGAACTAGTACCCTTGGTTGTGTGCTATGTAAGATATCTTGATAAGGCAGATAACTGATGCTACTTTTATAAAAATCTTCCCAACAGTTTAGAAGATATGGAGCAGACATGAAGTTAAGCTACTTGACCTTTTACCTTAAACTGTGACCTTGATCTTTGACATAGTGAAATGGGTTATGCACTCTGCGCCTGGTCTTGATGAGGTAAAAAATTGATGTTAGTTTTGTAAAAATCTTCCAAGCAGTTAGGAAGATATGGAACTAACATGAATTACAGATTGAGGGACACGGGAAACTCTATTTTGCATTAGGGGGTAGTAGGGAAATGTGGGAGCGATGAGGGGGGGAGGGGGAAGGAATTGCTCTGATTGGATCCCGAAACAGTTTTTAGACCTAAAGGAATAAAGAAGAAAATTATCTGCTTCTGGGTGAGTCGAGGGTTGGAAGTGGGCAGGTGGCAGATTGTTGGAGGATTTGTTTGTTTTGGGTTTTTCAACATTATTTCAGTTATGTAGCTGTGGGCATTTAACCTAACCAGTGTTCCTAGATTGTGTACCAGTACAAACCTATTCTCCACAAGTAACTACCAACTTCCTCATATGAATCAGAGGTGGAGGACAAATGATTTCAGACACCATGAATAATAAAATGGTCATTACGACCCTGGATCGCTCACCTGAGTAATATGAGCTACATATATCAAATGTCAAACTGATGCTAAACTATTAAGAAAGTAGGTCAGTAGGTATTATTCATGGTCACTGAAAGTCAGTTTTAAGATCAGTGTGCAAAACTGTACATGTCACCCAAATTTTAGGGCTGTATCTTAAGAAACAAGAAAGTAGGTCGGGGCATAATTCAAACAATCTTGTTAGAAATCAACTAGGCAATGACACATACCAAATATCAAAGGCCTTAGGCTTAGATTTTTTTTATGTTTTTCCTATATAATTATGTCTATGTAAAACTTGGGACACCCTGGGTGGGGCCTCTTTTCAACTAAGGGTCATAATTTGAATAATCTTGGTATAGAAGACCATTAGGCAATGCAACATACCAAATATTAAAAGCCTAGGCCTTCCAGTTTCATACAAGAAGATTTTTAAAGTTTTTTCTTATATAAATATAATATAAAACTATGGACCCCCAGGGAAGGGCTTCTTTTCACCCCAGGGTAATAATTTGAACAATCTTGGTAGAGGACCATAAGGCAATGCTACATATAAAACATCAAAGGCCTAGGTCTTGTGGTTTCAGACAAGAAGATTTTTAAAGTTTTTTCCTATACAAGTCCATTTAAACCATGCGACCCCGGTCTGGGCTAGGGGGGTAAAATTGAACACACTTGGTAAAGAACCAATAGATGATGCTAAATACCAAATATCAAAGCTCTATGCCCTGCAGTTTTGGACAAGAAGATTTTCAAAGTTTTTCCCTATATAAGTCTATATTAACCATGTGACCCCTGGGGCGGGGCCATATTTGACCCTAGGGGGATACTTTGAATAAACTTGGTAGAGGACTATTTGATGATGCTACATACCAAATATCAAAGCCCTAGGCCCTATGGTTTTGGACAAGAAGATTTTCAAAGTTTTCCCTATATAAGTCTATATAAACCATTAATTTGACCCTAGGGTGGGCCATATTTAACCCTAGGGGGATAATTTGAACTAACTTGTTAGAGGACCATTAGATGAGGCCACAAACCAAATATCAAAGTCCTAGCTACTGTGGTTTTGGACAAGATTTTTTAAAGTTTTTCCTTTCAGTTGCCATGGCAACCAGAGTTCTGCATGGATTTCAATTCTTTGGGCAATTTCGATAGGGGGGCACCCAAGGATCATTTCTGTGAAGTTTAGTGTAAATCTGCCCTGTGGTTTTGAAGAAGATTTTTGAAATTCACAATGTAGCCATATAGGGAAAATAAGCCCCGCCCCACTGGTGGCCATGTTTTTTACTGAAACAGAATGGCTTAGGCAATTTTGGTAGAGGGTCACCTAGAGATCATTTCTACAAAATATTTTTGAAATCTGACAACAGTTTCTGACCAGACGATTTTCAAAGTTTTTCGTTTCTGCATGGAATTAAATTCTTTGGGCAATTTCGAAAGGGGGCCACCCAAGGATCATTCCTGTAAAGTATGGTGTAAATCTGCCCGTGTTTCTGAAGAAGAAGATTTTTTTACAAATTGTTGACACACAATGGACGATGGACATCAAGCGGTCACAAAAGCTCACCTTGTCACTACATGACAGGTGAGCTAACAAAATGCTTAAGGAGATTCTTTTGATTAACACCTAAAATTTGAAGTCAACATGCATGAAGACAGGCTGCGTACCTTAACCTTTAGCCTGCTGGCGGCAAGTGATTCTGCCTTTGCAGTCTGATCATGGTCTACACTGTTCGCTATTCAGTCAGTAAATTTTCAGTAAACACCCCTTCAAATCATAAACGGTACTGCCCAAATTGAATGATGGACCAGTTCATTATAAAAATTTAGCAGGCTAAAGGTTAAAACTATTAAATAGGAATTAGCAATTACAAGAAGTTATTTTTTACTATCTGATTGTGCTGATCTCTCCGTATATCACATGGAATTCAACATCTTTTGTGTCAAATTGTGATCTTCATTTTCACTGTTGGGTCTCTTTAATGCACAAATGTGATTATGTTATTTCATCTTTATGAAGTTTGACACATGACAGAGTTACAAATAGTGCTAGATCTATTGAAACAAGTGCTTCAAACAGGAATTATTCAGAATAACATGTGTTTTTTTTTAAGTATTTCTGCGTAGTTAGCCGATATATGCCAGACTATAAATACTAAAGCTTGTTTGAAAGCTTATTTGAGCCGCGCCATGAGAAAACCAACAGAGCGTTTGTGACCAGCATGGATCCAGACCAGCCTGTGCATCCCCACAGTCTGGTAAGGATTCATGCTGTTTGCTTTCAAAGCCTATTGCAATTAGAGAAACCATTAGTGAACAGCATTGATCCTGACAAGACGGCGCAGATGCACAGGCTCGTCTGGATCCATGCTGGTGGCAAATGCACTATGTTGGTTTTCTCATGGTGCGGCTCATATATATATATATATATATATTTAAAAAGATGTTTAAGATATACAGATTTGGAGAAAATTCTCATATACATAATTATACTCACTTGAAGAATGAAGATACTCCTACATATGGAATGTCTGGGCTTTTACAGATGTACTTCCTGGCTCACATTCTGTCTGCACCACCCACAACCATGGGGATTTTCAGGAGCTGTAATTTTCATCAGATTCTGATCAGGTAATGGATTTGGTCGAAAGTTTAACAAAATTAATGTGTGTGTTTACTGACTGCATAATACATGTTGAAAATTTCATTTTTCTATCCTAGCAACCAGGATAGTTATTTTAGCATGTGCATGAATTTAGTTAAGATACTTCGCGTGAATATGAAATCTTCTGTATTATGTTTGTCAAATATTTACATTAATTTAACAAATATATATCTAGCCAAGGTTCATGACAAATTCAGTTTGTAACATTCCTATTACCTCCCTTTACTTATCTTTGCTGCACAATCAGGATATATTGGAAATAAATGAATTCCAAAGCTATATACTATATTAGCTATCCTCAATGCTTCAAGATTCTACTCTTACATTTTGATACTGTGCTTAACATTTACCCTGCTAAATTTCTAAAATGGACTGGTTCATCATTCAGTTTGGGCAGTACCAAATTTTATTCAAAGGGATGTTCACTGAAAATTTACTGACTGAATAGTAAACAGTGCAGACCATGATCAGTCTGCACGGAAGTGCAGGCTGATCTTGGTCTGCACTAGTCGCAAAGGCAAAACCACTTGCTGCCTGTAGTCTAAAGGTTAACTTAAGAAATTAACGACATGCCAGGGAATACTGTAGTTATTCCTATTAAAAACCAAACATTGGTTGTTATCTACCTCTTAATATTAAACAATGGTGGAATCAGGTAAAATATATGTTTGAATCATTGATAAGAACACGTTACACATTTTTTCAGAGCTCTGAACCTGATGAAAACACTTATATAATAATTTGATAAAATGTCCTGGTGTACTAATTATTTCATAATTTGTTTATACTAATTTGTTTAAGCTTGATTGCGATGAAAACTTCGAACTTATTGGAACCGCTCGCGAGTCCACTTCCTAGAAAAACCAGTACTGGTGTAATATGAGAAGTCATGGTCGTGACCCCACTGGGGCTCGAGCCCATGATCCCTGGATTGAGTGGCCGACACCTTGTCAACTAGAACACTACTCCCCTAAAATTATATCATAATTATGTCTCCCACCACACAGTGGTGTGGGAGATATATTGATTTACTCCAGTCTGTGTGTGTGTGTGTGTGTCTGTCTGTCTGTCTGTCTGTCACAAATCTTGTACGCACTCTAAGCCAAACATTTCTCATCCAATCTTCACCATACTTGAACAAAATGTGTTTTACCATAAGACCTTGGCAAAGTTTGATAACTATCCAAATCTGCCCAGGTATTTAAATTATGGCTGTTGAATTACTGATGGGAACCATTCGTCTGAACCATTGGGACAAACTAGACATTAATGATAGGAACCACTCATCCAAACCATCCAGACCTCCAATACATTACTGATCAGAACCATTCATCCACACCCACACCACTTTGAATCACTAAAGGATTAGGCAGTTGTGGGAGACATGCGCTTTTCTCAAAAGCAGCTCTAGTTGAGTTTAATATCTTCAACATTGAAAGGGCAACACACTGGATTTTTGGCCTATACCATATCAAAAGTCTAGTGCAAAGGCAGTCTAAAGTGCAATACAACAGTGAATCTGCTACAGAGAATACAACAAATTCATTTTATTTCCATATTGTCAATTTTGCTTGCTGTGTGAGCCTTTTTGCCAAGAAATATTTCCTATTTGTTCGTGTAACAGTTATACAGTAGAATAAGGTGAAAGCCATGTGTCTAAGTCCGACAATTGATTTAGCTAAACCCTGTCTAAATAAGTTCTGTAACAAAATACTCACTTTAAATTGGAGGTATACATCTGGTTGATCCGTTCATAGATGTCTTCCACACAAGGCCAGGTGATTTCATGCTTACAGCCATTGGAATACAACCACTCTCATCCTGAAATTATTAATAAAAAGAAAAGAAAAAGCTGCCAAAAGAATGGAAGAAACATGGCCTAAAATATTTGAATCTAGTCAGATATCAAGTTATCAAGAGATACTGTCAAAAGTTTTATATTTAAATAGAGAAAATATCAATTTTCACAGAATTGGCAAACAGAGACACTGTTAGGAACTGGCTATTAAATAAAGAAACAAAAGTTTAAATAATTTCTACTGTGATACTGGCTTACTTCAAAGAAAATTCTTTTAGTTATTGAACAGATGCTATTAACTGTCACAATTTTTACCATTTCATTGATCTAAACTATTTGACCTATGTGTCGGTATAAAGAATTATATTCAAGAGGAGAGTATAACAAAACTTAACCCTTGGTCATAAGTATTTTTTATAATTATGAAAGTGCATGTGAGCTTGTTCTGCATGAGCAGCTACACCAAGGCCTTATGTCCAATAAACTTGTAACTGCTTACATTATAACACTTCTTAAAAGAAATTAGACTGAATACAAAAAATAAAAAAAATATTTGACAGTACTTGGTAAAAATTCAGATGGCTTACAAAACAATTCTGTCATATTTATCATTTGAAAAATACATTTTGGAAAGTCCTTGAAAAAAGAAGTTCTGTCCAGTGTATATTGCAAACAAGTTAAACAGATATCAGCAATTGCTGGCAGATTAAGACCTAGTACAGAGACAAATCTTGAAAATCCTTGATTCCACCTCTCTCAACACAGGAACAACAGTCGTCTAGCAAACCGCTGGCCCAGAAATGTAGATCTGTTACTCCCAAACGACATCATGTTGCGGATATATTGTCACCAGAATCCTTAATGGCACCGTTAGTAGTCTTGATTGGCAGTCAAAAGGATCAAAGAATTTATCACAGACAGACCTTGAAATATGGAAAAGAAACAAATGCTGAAAATGGAAGGCGAAAAGAACCTGACAATTTCCGATTCCCATCTCTCTCAACACTGGAGAAACCATCATCTAAACACTGCCGGCCCAATATTGTAGACCAGTATCTCCAACACGATTCCATGCTGCGGATATATTGTCACCGGGATCCTAAATGGCATCGATAGCTGTGTGGATCAACAGTAAAGGGATCTGTCAGGCCTCGACATCAGTAAAAAATGGAAAAAAACAAACTTGGCCACAGCCAGAAAACAGCACCAATGGAAACCTATCATATCAGAACTTTATTTACCAAAGTTAACAATAATAATTTACTGCTAAATCTTAAAGACCATAACAAAATTTAATGAAGCAAAAATTATAATAATTCAAAGACATGTTTAAAAATCTCCAAGGTGTAGCAAACTCATGACTATCTTAAATCTACTGGCACTACATCATGCATTGCTATCATTTCAGCTTCATTGCAGAAAAAATTGGCTACTGTACAACCATTCTATACTATATGAAATACAAGGTTTTTGCCACTGATTTACTTAAATAATACTAAATCCTATTTTACCTTTGAGTGGCATTCTATTCAAAGATAAAAATGCAAACTTACTCGAGTTTGTGCATTATCCACTGTAACTTGAAAACTATCAGAAATTAAATCCACTTAAAAATACTTCGCCAGAATGATACAAAAATTAAATCAACTTTAACCTTGCCACTGTGTTTTACAAATTAAATAAACTCAAAAGTTCTTACCACTTTACAAAACAAAAAATTACTAATATGCCATGCCACTGTCTCTAACAGAATAACCTAACTCTGCCACTGCTTTACAAAATCATTAGTTCTACTGTCTGGTCATTGTGTTTTAAAATACAATTTACTTTAAACATTTTGATTTTGATATTCACTCACACAATTTTACAATATAATTCATTTAACATTCATTCACTGCACTTTCTTACACTGCAACGTAATTCTTTGACAGTCATTCAATGCACAAAAGCATTACATGGCACAACATTATTCTAGTAACTTTTTTCATTTAACATTCTCTGAACTGGCTACAGTAACTGTTACAGAATTGAGCAATAATAATGATATGGTACTCTAGTGTCTGGACTGTCAAGTTCGACAGTGGCTATGAAACGGTACAGTCCGCAGTACAGTCCACAGTACAGTCAGCAGTACAGTCTAGGAGGTAAGTAAACCTCACAGAAGTATTTCCTCAGCTGTCAGAATGTTAAGCAACACAATCACACAGCTCAAACACACAAAATAATGAATAAAAAATGTCTGTAGGAAGACCACAACCAAACAATTTTGTACTTTACCTTCAACTCTAAATAATATCTTACTACCTATAAGTATCAAGATTGTCTTTGAAACAGAAAACTAGAAACTCAGTTGCCAAAATGCTGCCATTCCTAAACAGATGTGCAGGCAGTATGTGGAGGAAAAATCTTTGAGCAGTGTCTAGCAAATAAAGAATTTTGAACTAAACAAAAGCTTAAATGCATTCTATTGTATTATATTATATTTGAAGACACAGTACAACCAATTTTTGATACACTATTGTACACATTGTGAAAATGATGAAAATGATTACAGGCCCAAAGATCTTAAGTAAATTGTCATTTAGGCAACAGGTTGCTGGACTACCTTAAACTAAACAAACACCTCAATCTTTTCTGTTACAATGAAATGATGACTTGGTATCTACAAGACTATATTTTTCCAGAACACTTGTCACTAAATTAAGTTATTATGCCATCACTATGCAGAACTAAATATGTACTAAATTGACCTGCTGATGAAAATGTTCTTCCTTTGTTGTGCTTCTACAACTAGACAGTAATTCAGTGTATTGACTAACTGACTCTAAATTGAAATTTTACTTTGTTTAGTAACATGTGATTATTTCAATTTCTTTTAACAACTCCAGCTTAGAAAACCAAAAATAAATTCCTTGCTGATTGGCCCTTGATATTACATGAAGTATCAAATCTAAACACAAGTTGAGCAAAATGTTTTTCTCCCATCTACCACTGTTAATCTATCCTCATGGCAACAGTAATGGTAAGCTGGCTTAGTGGAATTCCTCCTCAATAGCTGTACCGGACAGACGGATTACTAGAATCCTTCCAAATAGTTGTACAGGACAGATGGCTCTTCTCCCACAACAGCTGGTTAGGACAGATGGCTTGGTGGAATTCCTCCTCAACAGTTGGTTGGGACCTTTAAAAGCTGTTTTGACAGCCTACTTGGCTATAAGTATAGGACATTAGATGGCTTGGTGGAATTTCTCCAAAATAGCTGTTGGGACAGCTGGCTAGGAAGACTTCCTCACCAATAGCAGGTTGGGTCAAGTGGCTTGGTGGAATTCTTCCTGCAAAAACTGGATAGATGGGACAGCTGGCTTGGTAGAATTCCTCCTTTTGAAGTTGTCTCAACAGCTAATTTGGAAAGAAGTATAGGACATTAGGGGGCTTGGTGGAATTCCTCCCACAATAGCTGGATGGGACAGCTGGCTTGGTAGAATTCCTCCTTCTGAAGTTGTCTCGACAGCTTATTTGGACAGAAATATAGGACTTTATTGGACAGTAAAGGACAGGTGTATGGAGGTTTGCTGGCTTGTGGAATATCGTCCTCAGCAGCTGAGAGAGAGCTGGCTTGGTTGAATTCTACAAGGCAGCAGTTTTGGCCACAACCAACTGGTCTGAGTTTCCACTCTTAGAAGAAATGGACAGCTATTTGTGGGAAAAGTGTGGGACAGCTACCATGGTTGAATATCCACCCCGACAACAGAACTCGACAATTGCTTTTGAGCAAATAGCCATGAGGACAGAAAAAGCAAGTAAGTAGAAGAGACTGACTTATTCTATGTAAAACAGACTTGATTCCATCCCTCAGTTCTTTCAACAATTTAAATCAATGAGTCAGTTAGTAATACCTAATTCAAAAGAGAATGTTCAGATTTCCTTGATGGTAGAATTATTCTAAACAAATAATATCTAATAATCATAAATAAAACCTTTGAACTATGAAATTATGGACAATTATTGACCTCTTTTTTTCAAAATAATATTTTAGAAGTGAATCCAGCCGTTAACCCAATGCCTAATTTCTGTACCAGTAAATACTGTTGAAATACTCTGTCGACAGTTGTAGTTTTAAGGTTAAGCTCCCTTTATCAATCTTTAGAACAGGTCTCTCATCTTTTATTTAAATGTATAGGTAAAGCTATTTGAGTATGGGTGTAATGTTAAGAAAAACACAATGTGTTCATTATTTATCTTGCAATGCAGATATTTATATCATACAGCTTCAGAAAGAAGTGAATGGCTGATGATCTTCCTACATTCTACCATATCATCCCTATTCACTGAAATTTTGTCCAAAAATATATGATGGCCAAATTTACATTGCCCTTACAATGTGTTGATATGGCAGTTTTCATACAAAACCAGTAGCCAGAATTGAACCTTTGCCTTATTCTACCATATCCCTAGCAGCTACAGGATTTAATCATTAAGAAATTATCAAATATGCAAGAAGCAGTTTAGTTTAAATTTTAACCAGAAGCCAGTTTTTCTTTGGCTTTTATCACCAGTACCAGAGTCCTAGCAATGAAATTCAGTGTTCTCCCTGAGATTCTGTGATGTACGATTATCTGAATTTTGGACAAATTTTGGATGAATCCCTCAAAGACATTCAATAATTGCAAAAAACACACTAGGATTAGTGAGTTATGAATTAAACGAATGTTCAGGTAGAACACTGAAATCATATACAAATAAACAAGAGGACCATGATGGTCCTGAATCGCTCACCTCTTCCCACATGACCCAGTTTTGAGTATGACGTCGTTTTTTCTATTATTTGACATAGTGACCTAGTTTTTGAGCTCATGTGACCCAGTTTTGAACTTGACCTAGATATTATCAAGATAAAAATTCTGACCAATTTTCATGAAGATCCATTGAAAAATATGGTCTCTAGAGAGGTCACAAGGTTTTTCTATTATTTGACCTATTGACCTAGTTTTCGAAGGTAAGTGACCCTGTTTTGAACTTTACATAGATATCATCAAGGTGAACATTCTCACTAATTTTCATGAAGATCTCATGAAAAATATGGCCTCTAGAGAGGTCACAAGGTTTTTCTATTTTTATACCTACTGGCCTAGTTTTTGACCGCACGTGACCCAGTTTCGAAACTGACCTAGATATCATCAAGATGAACATTCAGACCAACTTTCATACAGATCCCATGAAAAATATGGCCTTTAGAGAGGTCAAAAGATTTTAATAATTTTAGACCTACTGACCTAGTTTTTGATAGCAGTTGACCCAGTTTCAAACTTGACCTAGATATCATCAAGATGAACATTCATGAAAAGTATGGCCTCTAGAGAGGTCACAAGGTTTTTTTATTATTTGACCTACTGACCTAGTTTTTTAAGGCACATGACCAAGTTTCAAACTTGACCTAGATATCATCAAGGTGAACATTCTCACCAATTTTTATGGAGATCCATTCACAAGTATGGCCTCTAGAGAGGTCACAAGGTTTTTCTATTTTTAGACCTACTGACCTAGTTTTTGACCGCACATGACCCTGTTTCAAACTTGACCTAGATATCATCAAGATGAACATTCAGACCAATTTTCATACAGATCCCATGAAAAATATGGCCTTTAGAGAGGTCACAAGGTTTTTCTATTATTTGACCTACTGACCTAGTTTTTGATGGCACGTGACCCACTTTCAAACTTGACCTAGATATCATCAAGATGAACATTCTGACCAACTTTCATACAGATCCCATGAAAAATATGGCCTCTAGAGAGGTCATAAGGTTTTTCTATTATTTGACCTACTGACCTAGTTTTTGATGGCACGTGACCCACTTTCGAACTTGACCTAGATATCATCAAGATGAACATTCTGACCAATTTTCATGAAGATCTCATGAAATATATGGTCTCTAGAGAGGTCACAAGGTTTTTCTATTTTTAGCCCTACTGACCTAGTTTTTGACGGAACGTGACCCAGTTTCGAACTTGACCTAGATATCATCAAGATGAACATTCAGACCAACTTTCATACAGATCCCATGAAAAATATGGCCTTTAGAGAGGTCACAAGGTTTTTCTATTATTTGACCTACTGACCTAGTTTTTGATGGCACGTGACCCAGTTTCGAACTTGACCTAGATATTATCAAGGTGAACATTCTGACCAATTTTCATGAAGATCTTGTGAAATATATGGCCTCTAGAGAGGTCACAAGGTTTTTCTATTTTTAGACCTACTGACCTAGTTTTTGATCGAACGTGACCCAGTTTCAAACTTGACCTAGATATCATCAAGGTGAACATTCTGACCAATTTTCATGAAGATCTTGTGAAATATATGGCCTCTAGAGAGGTCACAAGATTTTGCTATTTTTAGACCTACTGACCTAGTTTTTGACGGCACGTGACCCAGTTTCGAACTTGACCTAGATATCATCAAGATGAACATTCTGACCAACTTTCATAAAGATCCCATGAAAAATGTGACCTCTAGAGTGGTCACAAGCAAAAGTTTACGGACGGACGCACGGACGGACGACGGACGACGGACACCGCACGATCACAAAAGCTCACCTTGTCACTTTGTGACAGGTGAGCTAAAAATTGATGGCAAAAAAAAAAAAAAAAAAAATGTCCTACAAATGCCAAAAAAAAAGAAGATATGACCAGCAACCCTCAGATTTTGATGTGTGGATTTTCACTAAACCAAGTAAATGGCCTGGCTACAACTGTTGCACACACTGTATGATATGGTAGTACCTATTACCTTGTTATTTTGAGGGCTGACTTAAACACTATTGTACAGTTCTCTTTCACACCAACAGTGGCAGAAAAACACCTTATTCTACCTTATCATCCCTATCCAATGAAATATAGTCCAAAAATACAACCCTTAAGATGCAGTGATATGGTAGTTTCTAGAAACCTGTAGCCAGTATGCCTTTGTCTTATCCTACCATATCCCTATCTGACTATTTTTAAATGTAGAAAGTCGTAGCTTTTCAGTCTTAATTGTAGTCAGTTATATTACCTGGCCTCCAATTGACTTTGTTTAAACCGGCCTGGCTATCTATACGAGTTGACAAAGTAAATGACAAGGTAGTATCTTAAACTGTATTTAATTGTGGGGCATAAAGCATATTGGCAGGCATCTTTCCTAAAACACTACTATGATTACTGTATTTAATCTAGAACATTATCAATGCCTGCATTTAATTAACATTATATGCTTTATTCAACCTAACCAGCTCTAACTTAATTAATGTGGTGATATGATATAACAACTATAGTCAACATTGTTACAGTGACTTAATTCTGACCTTCCCTAATGCAATGGCTGGCATCTTCCTCCTAACAGTGTCCGACACTTCAAAAATATGAATTTACTTACTAAAACATTACAGTGGTTGTAACTTTTCTTAAAATATTTTTTTTTTCTTTATGTGGTTAATGATTAACTAATGTAATATGAAAATTACATCCAGTATTGAACCCATTGGTTGAAAATAAATGTACTTCATGAAATATGAGCATGAAACTCAACCTGCATAATACTATAATAGCAGTTCAGTAGCCAAACAGTTCTGCAATAATAATTAAGTTAATTCTTATAAAATGTAGCCAGTACTTAATGACAAAGTTTGTTACAATAAAGGGTAAGCACCAAGTTAATACTTATAAATGTAGCCAGTACTTAATTAATGATAAAGTTTGTTATAATAAATGGTAACCATCAAGTTAATACTTGCAAAATGACTAGCCAGTACCTTTTAACAAAGTTTGTAACAATAAAAGGTAACCATCAAGTTAATACTTATAAATGTAGCCAGTACCTAATGACTAAGTTCGTAACAATAAATGGTAACCATTAATACTTATCAAATGTAGCCAGTACCTATTAACAATTTAAGTTCATAACAATAAAGGGTAACCAGTACCTAATGACAAAGTCCGTAACAATAACGGGTAAGCTTAATTGGTAATATTCCTACATCTCTGTCTGCCTTAATCAGTCATAAAACATTTAACAATAATGAATAGCCAGTACCTTAATCATTCAAGTATTTGAAAAAGAGCAGCCAGGATATTTGGATCAGACATGAATTTATTAAATGATTCATTATAAAAATGCCTGAATAATGATTAATCACCTTGAAAAACAGAGCCATTAATTCTAGCCAAAATATAATGAAATAAATTTCCATTTTGGACAATAACATAATTCCAGTATTCCAATTTGAAACACAATGGCTAGGAATTGTTAAATCTTTACTTCTTAATGCAGTCATGCATTTACCTGCACTGATGATGGGTATTTCACAATGAAAGAGGAGTCAGTTTATTTATCTCTTTGCCTTATTCTGTCATTATAATTACAAATAACCAGTAACCAGAACATTGAATGGCAGTTTTGAGCATTAAATATATGAATTTTATGGAACTTTCCATTTTGTCTGTTCTACATTAAATAAGAGAAAGTAAGATTACTTTCATGATGATCTTAAATGAAATGAATGGTGGATGATGACCTAGTGGCCAAGTGTGTGACGCTTCCCTAAGGACTACTGGTTAGAGCCAAGTGACACCAGTATACCTCCAGATAGCAGATAATGGACTGACAAACACCGCATACTAAAACACTGCTTGTTTACTTAATTTAAATAATTATGAGAAACTAGACAAATCTCCCCTCCCAATTTAGGCATACTTATTTCTCCAACACTTCAACTTGAAATTTCTACTGAGAAAGCAGCAAACATGTAAAGTGCAGTGCAAGGGAGGGAGGTGTACAGTGCAAGGGAGGAATGCATGCCACCTTCTCAACTGAACGTTCCTTGTCAAAGATCAGAGAAATAAATGACTGCAAAAATGTTTTTCTTTCATTTCATTTATGAAAGAAAAGCTCAAAAATAAAAGTTTGTAGATTAAGCAAAGCAAGCTTGGATTCAGTACTTGGTGAAAGATAATATAGACCTTTCTGGAGTTACCAAGATGGAATTCTCCACGATTATATTCTCAAGACCTAACCAGATCATATCTGTACATTCAGTTACATAGTGCCAGACACTACATATAGCACATTAATTTGGACTTTAGAACATCCTTCTTTGAATTAATTTATCAACACTGCTGTCAATGCAGTAACTCTTAGAGATCTGCTCTGGAGTTGTATTGTTTATAAATTCAAGGGACATAACTCTGAAGTGACTTCTCTAAACTGGCATTTTTATCAATCTTGACCTATATTTTTGCAGAAATAAGTAAGACCAATATCAAAGAAAATATACCAAAGTTGTATTAAGTGCATACACAATTTTCTGAACATACAGTAATTCAAGGGCAGTAACTTTGAAAATCCTTGCATTTTACTGAGAATCCTATCGTGTATTGCCATAGCCAAGATAAATAAACCTATCCTTTCACCGACTCCTATTCACATTCAATTTTAACAAAATCACATGTCATTCAGAACAACAATAGCTGAAAGTGACAAACCTGCTTCAAAGTCCCATATAAGACTTTCACTAAAATTTCTATGTGATAATAAGGCAGGACTTTGTCAAAATTTCCAAACAACTATACTTTTGCTTCATTTTGCTGGAAGTTGACACAAAGTTCCTAAAGGCTGCTTAAAATTCTACACTATTAAATGTAATAATAACAAATTCACAGGATGCCTACAGATAAACTGGCAAAAAGTAAGGCATTGTTTTTAAATTTTAGTGGTTGCCACTCAAGCTGAGAAAAAAGTATCAAACTGTTTTAGAGAATCTATATTGTAAACAAAAAATCAAGCCAAAGTCATATTATTCTAAAAAAAAAAAAACAACCTTACCTGTCCAGATGCACAGCTTCCGCATTGACACACCTTGTCGCTTGCTTAGAAAAACATACATGCTAGCATTACACTGTACAGCAATTGCTATGTGGAAATCACAATTCAACCGTAACCATGTTGAAGATTGTAGAATATTTCCTCAGTGTCATCACAGTTCCTACAAGATACATCAAACAAGAAGAATCATTTAACCATATACAATAAAAGAATTTAATATTAGTAGTATTATCTAATTTCAAAGTCCAACAACAAATACACATATTAACCTTAACCTTTAGCCTGCTGGCAGCAAGTGATAGTGCCTTTGCAGCTAGTGCAGACCAAGATCAGCCTACAGATCCATGCAGGCTGATCAAGATCTGCACTGTTCACTATTCAGTCACTAAATTTTCAGTTAACATCCCTTCGATAAACAAGTGAATGAAGTATTGCCATTCAATACAAAGTCCCCTACTGGAAGGCAACTACTTTTCTCTACTGCAGTATAACATAATGAACTGATATCTGTCAATGATGTATAAACAATATTATACTTTATTACATACTCGTTTCTATTCTCCGTTAAGTTACACTGGTACCGGAAACGTCAATATTTTTCCATACACTGACACCTTAATTTCATATCGGGTGCGTGACGTAATTCAGTGTGTGTTGTGCACTATTTTTTTCTGTTTAGTTCAGTTTAGTCAATCCTATTCAGGCTGTTGAACATATTTATGATATTTACATAATATTTATACGTGTAGATGCGTATGTAATAAAACGGTTATTATCTTTGCATCGGGAAATATGCACTCGTTCTTCAGCGGAAGAATATTGCGCTCCTATTAAGTCGCGCAATATTTCCGCTTAAGAACTTGTGCATATTTCCCGATACAATGCTAATAACCTATAAATATATCCAATATGTTATAACAAAACACCTGGATTAAAATTTGTATGTATAAAAACCTAAAAAGGCCGATTATCGAAAAGGTATCATAAGTTATTTATAGTAAGAAAACACAAAAAAAAACAAAAGTGCCAGAATTTCACAATATACGCTCGTCATAGCAAATTACACTAGAATCTGTATTTGCAAATGGAATTTTAATTCTGTGGTTGTGTAGTAATCATTGTAATTCTTTTGTTTTTCTGAATCCACAAAAAAACTCCTTACCAGGTAGAGATACCTTATTTACACCTAAAATTTGAAAGTAACATCTATGTTGTACCACAGAAAAATGGTCTTGGTTTGTCCCTACGGTCAATTATATAAAAAGTTAAAATATAAGTTATTTATAGCAGAAGTTATTTATAGTAACAACTAAGGGAAGTTAATCTTAAGAAAAAACAAGAGTGCAAGAATGTCACAATATACGCCCGTCGCAGCAAATTAGCAAATCGAGGGCTGAGCGCGAAACTATTGTATCTTGTTCTTTATTCATATAAAGTTACAATAGTTTCGCACTCAGCCCACGAAATAGCAGCTGTGTTTGCAATGGAATCTTAACTTTGTGGTTGTTTAGTAATTATTGTAATTCTTTTGTTTTTCTGTGTCCACAAAAAACTCCTTACCAAGTAGAGATACCTTAAAATACACCTAAAATTTGAAAGTAACATCTATGTTGTACCACAGAAAAGTGATCTTGGTTTTTTCCTAACCGTCAGTTATAAAAAAAGTTACAGTATAGGTTTTTTAGTAACAACTAAGGGGAGTTAATCTTAAAAAAAAAAAAAAAAAAAAATCCAAAAAATTTGCAAGTCCACACAAAATATCTTACCTGTAGAGATATGTCAAATACACCTCAACATTGGATGTAATATGCATGTTGTACTACAGAAAGTGGTCTCATTTTTCCTTACGACTAGTAATGAAAAAGTTGCAATATAAGCTTTTATAGTAACAACGAAGGGAAGTAATTCTAAAGAAGGGACCTGCGCATGACACTTCGTCTCATGATGGTGTACAATTGTGCCAAGTTACATCAAAATCCCTCCATGCATGAAGAAGAAATGCTTCGGACAATGTCATTCTTGTATCTGACCTTTGGCCTCTAAGTGTGACCTTGACCTTAGACCTAGGGACCTGGTTTTTGCGCAAGACACTCCATCTGGTGGTGGTGAACATTTGTGCCAAGTTATATCAAAATCCCTCCATGCATGAAGAAGAAATGCTCTGGACAAAGTTGTCATTCTTGTATCCTTTGACATCTAAGTGTGACCTTGACCTTAGACCTAGGGACCTGTTTCTTGCGCATGACACTCCATCTTATGATGGTGAACAATTGTGCCAAGTAACATCAAAATCCCTCCATGCATGAAGAAGATATGCTTTGGACAAAGTCGTTCTTGAATTTGACCTCTAAGTGTGACCTTGACCTTAGACCTAGAGACCTGGTTCTTGCACATGACACTCCGTCTCATGATGGTGAACAACTGTGCCAAGTTTCATCAAAATCCCTCCATGCATGAAGAAGATATGCTCCGGACAAAGTCATTCTTGAATTTGACCTTTGACCTCAAAGTGTGACCTTGACCTCAGACCTAGGGACTTGGTTCTTGCGCATGACACTCCATCTCATGATGGTGAACAACTGTGCCAAGTTTCATCAAAATCCCTCCATGCATGAAGAAGATATGCTCCGGACAAAGTCTGTGGACGCCGCCCGCCGCCAGGGGCGTTCCCATAATACGTCCCGTGTTTCAAACAGGCTTATAAAAATTAAACAAGAGGGTCATGATGACCCTGGATCGCTCACTTGAGTAATATGAGCTACATGTTTAAAATATCAAATTGATGATAAAATATTAAGTCAGTAGCTCAAATTCATGGTCAATGAAATTCAGTTTTACGATTTGTGTGCAAAACTGTGTATGTCATCAAAATTTCAAGACTGTATTTTAAAAACAAGAAAGTAGGTCAGTAGGTCAAGGTCACAGTCAAGTGATATCATATTACTTGGGGTCGTCAGGTAATTATAATTAAACAGTCTTGGAAATAAGATCAGATGATTTTTAAGTATTTTTCCTAACTCACATAACTAAATGACCCCAGGGCAAGCCTCTTTTAATCCCAGGGGCATAATATGAACAATTTTGGTAGAGGACTACTAGACAATGCATCATACCAAATATCAAACCCCTAGGTCATATGGTTTCAGACAAGAAGATTTTTAAAGCTTTTCCTATACAAGTCTACATAAAAGTTTGGACCACCAGGGCAGGGCCTTTTTTCACCCCAGGGGTACAATTTGAACAATTTTGGTTGAGGACCATAAGACAATGCTACAAACCAAATATCAAAGGTCTAAGTGTTCTGGTTTCAGACAAGAAGATTTTTTTTCTATATAAGTCTATGTAAAACTTGGGACCCCCAGGGTGGGGCCACATTTGACCCTAGGGGGATAATTTGAACAATCTTGGTAGAGGACCACTAGATGATGATACATACCAAATATCAAAGCCCTAGGCCATGTGGTTTTGTACAAGAAGATTTTCAAAGATTTCCCTATGTAAGTCTATATAAACCATGTGACCCCCGGGGTGGAGCCAAATTTGACCCTAGGGGGATAATTTGAACAATTTTGGTAGAGGACCACTAGATGATGCTAACACCAGATATCAAAGCCCTAGGCCCTGTGGTTTTGGACAGTAAGATTTTTAATGTTTCGCATGGAATTCAATTTTTTGAATAATTTTGAAAGGGGGCCACCTAAGGATCATTCCTGTGAAGTTTGGTGTAATTCTGCCTAGTGGTTTTCAAGAAGAAGACTTTTTTAGAACTTGTTGACGGACGACTGACGACGGACATCAAGCCGTCACAATAGCTCACCTTGTCACTTCGTGACAGGTGAGCTAAAAAAAACAACAACAAAAAACAAGAGGGTCATGATGGCCCTATATTGTTCACCTGAGTACCATTGCTTTAACCAAAAACAAAAAGAAACAAGGAGCTGTGTTCAATAAACGCTTGATGCCCCCGGTGGCATCCTTGTCAATAAAAAGCAACATAAGTCCAAAATGAGGTTAAGGTTAAACTAAGGTCACGTGATGTTTGAAGATGAGGAACGGTCACAGGTTATATCTGTATTAGTATCAATTCATTCTTGTGAGTGGTATAAATGCTAGACGAAAAGGTCCCATTTGGTTAACCAAGAGATGGCCCATATAAAAGCAACCTAAGTCCAAAATGAGGTCAAGGTCAAACTGAGGTCAGGTGATGTTTGAAGATGAGGAATGGTCACAGGTTACATCTGTATAAGTATCAATTCATTCTTGTAAGCGGTATTGATGCTAGACGAAACGGTCCCATTTGGTTAACCAAGAGATGGCCCATATAAAAGCAACCTAAGTCCAAAATGAGGTCAAGGTCAAACTGAGGTCAAGGTCAAACAGAGGTCAGGTGATGTTTGAAGATGAGGAATGGTCACAGGTTACATCTGTATTAGTATCAATTCATTCTTGTAAGTGGTATTAATGCTAGACGAAACGGTCCCATTTGGTTAACCAAGAGATGGTCCATATACAGCAACCTAAGTCCAAAATGAGGTCAAGGTCAAGGTCAAACTGAGGTCAGGTGATGTTTAAAGATGAGGAATGGTCACAGGTTACATCTGTATTAGTATCAATTCATTCTTGTAAGCGGTATTGATGCTAAACGAAACGGTCCCATTTGGTTAACCAAGAGATGGCCCATATAAAGCAACCAGAGTCCAAAATGAGGTCAAGGTCAAACTGAGGTCAGGTGATGTCTGAAGATGAGGAATGGTCACAGGTTACATCTGCATTAGTATCAAGTCATTCTAGTAAGGGGTATTGATGCTAGACGAAACGGTCCCATTTGGTTAACCTCGTACGGACGGACGAACGGACGGACAGGACGATCACTATATGCCTCCCGCATCAGTAGATGCTGGGGGCATAAAAAGTTACTAAATAAGCTATTTATAGTAACCTAAAAGGGATGTAATTAAAACAAAATTATTGTAAGTGAACAAAAGAAGGATCTGCCAAATAAAAACAAGAGTACTGCAATGCAACGCAAACGCAGAGCAATATTCACACATTACAGAGTCATATGACCTTTGACCCCTAAGTGTGACCTTAACATTGAAGTGAGCCATTCGAAACATGCGCTCTTCACGTTGTTTCAATGAGGTGAACATTTGTGTCGGGTTTCTCTGAAATCCATCAAGGGGTTCAAGAGTTACAGAGCGGAAGGGAAATTGTTAACCAACACACAGACAGACGGACACTGAGGTGATAACATTATACGTCCCTGCAGACATATAAAAAGGAATTGAGATCTTATGTGATACAAGTTGTGTGCAAGTTTGATTAAATTCAAATCATAAATGAAGCTGCTATTGTGAAGGTCAAAATAGCTAATTCTGGCCCTTTCAGGGGCCATAACTCTGGAACCCATAATGGAATCTGGCAGTTCAAGAAAGGAACCAAAATCTTATGGTGATACAAGTTATGTGCAAGTTGGGTAAAAATCAAATGATAAATAAAGCTGCATATTGTGCAGACAAGGTCAAAATAGCTAATTTTGGCCTTTCAGGGGCCATAACTCTGGAACCATAATGGGATCTGGCCAGTTCAAGAAAGGAACCAAGATCTTATGGTGATACAAGTTGTGTGCAAGTTTGGTTAAATACAATCATAAATGAAACCACTATCGTGCAGACAAGAAATTGTTGACGGACACACGGACGGACGAAGGGTGATCACAAAAGCTCACCTTGTCACTATGTGACAGGTGAGCTAAACAAGAGGGTCATGATGACCCTGAATCGCTCACCTGAGTAATAGCAGTCACATGTTTCAAATGGCAAACTGATGCTAAAATATTAGAAAGTAGGTCAGTAGGTCAAATTCATGGTCACTGAAATTCAGTTTTAAGATCGTATGCAAAACTGTACATCTCATCCAAATTTGAAGGCTGTATCTTAAAAAACAAGAAATAGGTCAGTAGGTCAAGGTCACAGTAAGGTGACTGGCAATCACTTGTTACAATATAAGTCATTTGTAGTAACAACAAAGGAAAGTAAATCTAAAAAAAAAATTAAATAAAACTAGAAATGTGTCCATGGGACACAGATGCCCCCACTACATGACAAAGGACACAAATTTTTTCCTAGGTCGGGGGCCATAACTCCTACAATACTGAATGAATCCGGACGCAAAACCCCAGATGCACAACTGCACATGGTGACCAACATTCCTGTAAACTTTGGTGACTCTAGGTCAAATACTTTTGGAGCTACGCGCGACACAACATTAAAATGATCAATTTTAACTAAGTCAGTGGCCATAACTCCTACAGGACTGAGTGAATCTGGATGCGAAACCCCAGGTGCACAACTATACATGCTGACCAACATTCCTGTAAACTTTGGTGACTCTAGGTCAAATACTTTTGGAGCTAGGCGCTGCACAACATTAAAATGACCAATTTTTTACTAAGTCAGGGGCCATAACTACTACAAAACTGAATGAATCCGGACGCAAAACCCCAGGTGCACAACTACACATGCTGACCAACAATCCTGTAAAGTTTTGTGACTCTACATCAAATACTCTTGGAGCTAGGTGCGACACAACATTAAATTGACCAATTTTTACAAAGTCAGGGACCATAACTCCTACATGACTGAATGAATCCAGATGCAAAACCCCAGGTGCACAACTACACATGCTGACCAACATTCCTATAAAGTTTTTTGACTCTACGTCAAATACTTTTGGAGCTACGTGCAACACGACAATCTTGGACGGACAGAGGACCGACGGACAAGGGCAAATCTATTTGCTGTAAACTTTGGTGACTCTAGATCAAATACTTTTGGAGCTAGGCATGACACAACATTAAAATGACCAATTTTTTACTAAGTCAGGGGGCATAACTACTACACAACTGAATGAATCCGGACGCAAAACCCCAGGTGCACAACTACACATGCTGACCAACATTCCTGTAAAGTTTTGTGACTCTAGGTCAAATACTCTTGGAGCTTAGTACTAGGCGCGACACAACATTAAAATGACCAATTTTTACAAAGTCAGGGGCCATAACTCCAAATACTTTTGGAGCTACGCGCAACACAACATTCTCGGAAGGACGGACGGACAGACGGACAAGGGCAAATCTATATGCCCCCCCCCCCCCCCAAAGTGGGGGCATAAAGAAAAATCCAAGTCCACACAAAAATCCTTACTAGTAGAGAAAGGTCAAAATACACCTCAAAATTGGATGTAACATGCATGTTGTACTACAGAAAAGTTGTCTTGATTTTCCTATGACCGTAATACAAAAAGTTACAATATAAGCTATTTATAGAAACAACAAAGGGAAGTTATTCTAGATTTTGGCGCATGGACACTCCGTCTCATGCTGGTCAGCAATAGTGCCAAGTTTACATCAAAATCCTATTATGCTGAAAAAGAAATGACTCTGGACAATGTATTCTTTAGCTGACCTTTGACCTCTAAGTGTGACCTTGACCTCAGACCTAGATGACCCTGGGTGACCTCTAAGTGGAACCTGACTGAGACCTAAGGACCTGGTATCTTGCTCATAGAGACTCAGTTCATGGTGTGTGTGAACATTTGCTGCCAAGTTAACATGCATAAATCCCTCCATGCATGAAGAAGAAATGCTCCGGACAATGTTGTTAGTCCTTCTTGTATCCTTTGACCTCTAAAGTGTGACCTTGACTTTAGACCTAGGGACCTGATTCTTGCTAGACATTAACACTCCGTCTCATGATGGTGAACAATTGTGCCAAGTTCATCAAATATCCATCCAGCATGAAGAAGAAAACTCTTCGGACATTCATTACTGAATTTGACTCCTGTTGACTCTAGTGTGACTATGACCTTTGAGATTAGGAACCGGGTTTGCGCATGACACCCCTCTCACTAGAGGTTTACATTCATGCCCAAATATAAACAAAGATTGTCCATGCATGTCAAAAGTTATGGTCCGGAGTCAAACAAATCCGGAGGAGACCTATGGACATTTGTACCTCCAACTGTTACCTTTGACCTTTGAGCTAGGGAGTCCGGTTTCACTTTCAGCACCATGACACCCAGTCATTCCAACTCATTGGGGACATTTGTGCCAGTAGTAATATTAAAATCCCTCATTGATAGTAGACGTTATTGGTCTCCGACAGGAAAAAAAGCGCTGTGACCTTTTGACCTCAAATTGTGAAGACCTTGACCTTTAAGCTAAGTGGGTCCGGGGTTTGCGCAGACAGAACTGTGTCCGTGTTCATCAGGGGAACATTTGTTGCCATAAGTAATCATTAGATAGTAAATTCCTTCATGGATAGAGTTATGGACCAGACACAGAAAATTGCAGAGGACGGAAGGGACAGAATGGAAAAGCGATTCCTATAGTCCCCAAAAATGATTTTCAAACCAGTAGGGACTAATAAGGTTGAATGCATGTGTGATAGTCGGACAAATCTGATTTAGCTAAACCCTGTATAAATAAGTTCTGAACACTCATATCACTTAAATTGAAGGTGTACATCTGGTTGATCGGTTATAGATGTTTCACACAAGGCAAGGTGATTCTTGCTTACAGCCATTGGAATACAATCACTCATCCTGATATTATAAATAAAAGAAAAGAAAAAGCTGCAAAGAATGGAAGAAACAATGGCTAAAATATTTGTAATCTAGTCAGATAATCAAGTTATCAAGAGGTTACTATCAAAAGTTTTATATTTTAATCTAGAGAAATTATCAATTTGCACAGAATATTGGCAAATAGATGACACTGTTAGGAACTGGCTATTTAAATAACAGAAACAAAAGTTCGTATAATTTCTACTGTGATACTGGCCTTACGCTTCAAAGAATTCTTTTAGTTATTGAAACAGAGCTATTAACTGTAACAATTTTTCCGCATTTCATTGATCTAACTATTTGCCTATGTGGGTGTGCGGTATATAGAATTATATTAAGAGGAGTGTATAACAAGATAATTTAACCGTACTGGTCATAAGTATTTTTTATACTTATGAAACGTGCATGTGAGGCTTGTTTTCTGCTGGCAGCGACACCAAGGGCTTATGTCATTAAAACTTATAACTGCTTTCATTTTAATACTTCTTAAAAGAAATTAGGATATAAAAAAAAATAAAAAAAATATTTCGACGAGTACTTGGTAAAAAATCAGATTGGCTTACAAATATTGGTCATTTGGAAAAAATACACTCTCTTTTGGGAAAGTCTTGAAAAAAGATTCTGTCCCAGGGTATATGCAACAATGTTAAAAAGATATCAGCAATAAGCTGGCTGATTAAGAACCTAGTAAAGAGTCAATCTTGAAAATCCTTGATTCCACTCTCTCTAACACAGGAAGACAACAGTTGTCTGTTGAAAACCGCCTGGCCCAGAAGTAGTATGTAGAATCTGTTACTCCCATACGAATCATTTTGCGGATATATTGTCAACCAGATCATTAATGGCACCTGGTTAAGCAGTCTTGGATTGGCAGTCAAAAAGGATCAAATGACTTTTATCACAGACAGACCTTGAAATATGGAAAAGAAACAATGCGAAAAGCAAGGCGAAAAAGAACCTGCAATTTCTGATTCCCATCTCTTTCAACACTGGAGAAACCTTCTCTAAACACTTCCGGCCCAATATTGTTGACAGTATCTCCCAACACGATTCATGCTTGGGATATATTTGTCACCGGGATCCTAAATGGGCATCGCGATAGCTGTGTGAGGATCAACAGTTTTAAGGGATCTGTCAGGCCTCGGACATCAGTAAACAGGGAGAGAAAAAAACTTGGCCGACAGCCCAGAAAAAACAGCACCAATGGAAACCTATCATAGCAAGAACTTTTATATATCAAAGTTAAAATAATAGTTACTGCTAATTCTTAAAGACCATAAAATTGAATGAAGCAAAAATTATAATATTTCAAAATCTCCATGGTGCTGAGCAAATCATGACTATCTTAACTCTTGCTGGGCACTACCATAATGCATTGCTTTATCATTTCAGCTTCCTACATTTACCTTCACCTGACAAAGACTGCAAAGATGACCTAAATCAAAAGAAAAACTTAGCGCAAAAATGAAAGATATATATACTTTTGCCAATGTTTTGAAAAAATAATGATTGACAAGATAGAATGCCTAATGCTCGATGACTGGAACCTGTATTATTTTCAAAATGTACTTTTGTGTCTAAACTTTAGCAGACTCGATGCTCAATCAAAAAAAAACAACGTACTTTGTAGTTTAAAACGGAAGGGGAATTTTTGATTATGTGAGTGACTTGAAAATCAGCTCAACAGAGAGAGTACACCAAACTTTCACTTTCATTGCAGAAAAAATTGGATACTGTACAACCATTCTATACTATATGAAAATACAAGGTTTTGCACTGATTTACGCTTAAATAATACTAATCTTTGACGTAGAGTGGCATTTATTCAAAGATAAAAAATGCAAACGCATACTCAAGTTTGTGCATTATTCCACTGTAACTGAAAACTCTGTTATGAAATTAAATCCACTTAAAAATACTTTGCCAGAATGATACAAAAATAAATCAACTTTACCTTGCTCACTGTGTTTTACAAAATTAAATAAACTCAAAAGTTCATACAACTTTACAAAAACAAAAAATTACTAATTTTGCCATGCACTGTCTCTAAACAGAATAACCGAACTGCCAACTGCTCTTTACACAATCATTAGTTTACTGTCTGGTCTTGTGTTTTATTATACAATTTACTTTAAACATTTTGATTTTGATATTACATCACACAATTTTTACAATATAATTCAATTTAACATTCATCACTGCACTTTCTTACACTGGATTATACAATGTAATTCTTTGACAGTCATTCATGCCACAAAAGGCATTCATGGCACAACTTATTTAGTAACTTTTTATCATTTAAACATTCTCGGATAAACTGGCTACAGTAACTGTTTTCATGGAATTGAGCAATATAATGATATGATACTTCTAGTGTCTGGACTGTCACGTTACGACAGTGGGTATGAAAAAAGTATCAGTCCGCTCAGTTCAGTCTCATCATACAGATCTAGTTGAGTAAGTAAAACCTCACTCGGGTAACTGATAGTTTTCCTCAGCTGTCAGAATGATTAAGCAAACACAATCTCCAGCCAAACACACAAAAGAATTTAAAAAAATGTCTGTAGGAAGACCACAACCAAACTATTTTGTACTTTACCTTCAGCTCCTAAAATATATCTTACTACCTATAAGTATCAAGATTGTCTTTGGAAAAAAGAAAACTAGAAACTCAGTTGTCCAAAATGCTGCCAACTAGTTGTGCAGGCAGTATGTGGAGGAAAAATCTTTGAGTCTCGCAATCTGTCTAGCAAAGAAAGAATTTTGAACTAAACAAAGCTTAAATGCATTACTATTTGTATTATATTATATTTGAAGTCACAGACACAGTACAACCATTTTTTGATACACTATTGTACACATTGTTGGAAAATGATGAAAATGTTTACAAGCCGAATGATTTTAAGTAATTTGTCATTTAGGCAACAGGTTTGCTGGACTACTTAAGACTAAACAACACACTCAATCTTTTCTGGTACAATGGAATGATGACCTGGAAACACCCACCGGATATCTACAAGACTATATTTTTCCAGAAACACTTGTCACTAAATTAAGTATTATGCCATCACTGCAGAACTAAGTATGTACTAAATGTACTGCGATGAAAAATGTATTCTTCCTTTGTTGTGCTTCTACAGAACTAGAAGTAATTATTAAGTGTTTGACTTAACTGACTCTAAATTGAAAATTTTACGTTTGTTTTGTAACATGTATTATTTCAGTGTCTTATAACAACTACAACTTAGAAAACCAAAAATTAAATTCTTGCTGATTGGCCCTTGATATTACATTAAGTATCCAATCTAAATTCAAGTTGAGTCAAAATGTTTTTCTCCCACCTCCTACCACTGTTAATCTATCCTCATGGCAACAGTAATGGTATGCTGGCTTATGTGGAATTCCTCAATAGCTGTACCGGACTGACGGATTATAGAATCCTTTCAAATAGTTGTACCAGGACAGATGGCTCTTCTCCCACAACAGCTTGGTATTAGGAACGATGGCTTGGTTGGAAATTCCTCCTCATGTGTTGTTGGACCTTTAAAAGCTGTTTTGACAGCTACCTGGCTATAAGTATAGGGGACATTAGATGGCTTGGTGGAATCTTCTCCAAAATGCTGTTGGGAGAGACAGCTGTGTAGGAAAGACTTCACTCGACAATATGTCAGGAGTGGGGTCAAGTGGCTTGTGGAAATTATCCTGCAAAAAAACCGGATAGATGGGGACAGCTGCTTGGTAGAATTCCTCCTTTTGAGTTTTCTCTAAACAGCTGATTGTGGGAAAGAAGTATAGAGGACATGTGGGGGCTTGGGGAATTCTCCCACATTAGCTGGATGGACAGCTGGCTTGGTAGAATTCTCCTTCTGAAGTTGTCTCGACAGGCTTATTATGGACAGAAAACTATTAGGACTTTATTGGACAAAAAGTTTAAAGGACAGGGTATGGAGGTGTGGCTGGCTTGTGGAATATCGTCCTCAGCGCTGAGAGAGAGCTGGTTCGGTTGAATTCTACAAGGCAGCAGTTTGTGGCCACAACCAAAAACTGGTCGGAGTTTCACTCTTAGAGAAATGGGACAGCTATTTGTGGGAATAAAGTGTGGGGACAAGCTACACGGGTGAATATCCACCCCGACATCAGCTCGTCAATGCTTGTTGAGCAATATAGCCATGAGGACAGAAAAAGCAAGTACAGGATAAACACCGCTCGCTCGAGCATCACGATGACTCGAGACACCGGGCTCGTCGAGCTAATTCATGTGCGTCCGGCCGATTTCCTTCTATTTTCTATGTGTGAAAATTACCATGGCTAGGGTCGAGCATCCGAGATAACTCATCGCTCGAGCATGACACCTTGGTCCCTGGTATTAATTTACTCTTGTTGTTGCTTATGGTAAAACTCGTGCAGAGGTGTCAAAATTTTCACACCCTTCGAGCAGGTCAGAATTGTATCGGTTAATTTAATATTTTGCAGCCTTGAGGAAGAATTGCTATGGTCTATTCCCCGACTAACTTAAATGTATGTTTGTCGGTATTTTGACCTGATAATGATGATTAATTATTGATGAAAGGGTGGTCGAAGAAATAAATTTTTACTGATCAATATGTTGTTATAATTATTACTTTTTTCTGCGGGATAGAGGAGATAATTATAATTGGTGTGTTTGAAATCAACAGTTGTTTGCCACGAAATAAAGGAAATAAGATAGCATTTTCATATGTAATTGAGTGACATTTAATTATGAGATCTCTTAATCTGGAGAAGAAAATTGCGAATTCGATACAGTATTTAAAATTAAAAAAAACCCAATAAAACATGAATATAAAATGTCTTCGGCTGTTTCTTCACTTGTGCCATTTTACGGATCTATCAACGTTTTTGCAGTATGTTTCTGTGAAAAACGTCATGAGTGTGTTATGATTACGCATCACCGTTTCCTTGCAAATGGTCTCGGTGAATTCTGTAAAACAAACTTCAATTTTCTGCGTATGTTGGTCAATGATTTGGGTCGCCAGACGAAACCAGGGATAACTCGAGCATTTTGCTCATCCCTTGCGACCTCGAGCGAGCGGTGTTTCATGTAAGTTAGAAGAGACTGACTTATTCTATGGAAAACATGACTTGATTCCATCCCTCAGTTCTTCCACTCATTTCATTCCATGAGTCAGTTAGTAATACCTAATTCAAAAGAGAATAGGTTCCAGATTTCCTTGATGGATAGAATTATTCTTAAAAATGAATTCTTAATTATTCATAAATGTGTAAAACCTTTGTACTATGAAATTATGGGGACAATAATTGACCTCTTTTTTTCAAAATAACTTATTTTAGAAGTGAATCCAGCCGTTAACCCAATGCTAAAGCTGTATCCAGTAATACTGTTGAAAATACTCGGCGACAGGAGTGTAGTTTTAGGTTATAGTCTACCCTTTATCAAATCTTTTAATGAACAGGTCTCTCATCTTTGTATTTAAATGTTTGGATTAAAAAAGCTATTGTGAGTATGGGTTGTATTGTTAAGAAAAACACAAATGTGTTCAATTGTATTTTATCTTTGCAGTGGCAGATATTTATATCATACAGCTTAGAAGAAGTGAATGGCTGATGATCTTCCTATCAGTCTAATCCATATATCCCTTAGTTCACTGAAATTTTGTCCAAAAAAAATATATGGTGGGCATATTTACATTGCCTAATAACAATGTGTTGATATGGCAGTTTTTTTCATACAAATCCAATAGCCAGATGACCTTTGCCTTATTCTACCATATCCCTAAGAGCTACAGGATTTAAATCATTAAGAATAATTATCAAATATGCAAGAAGTAGTTTAGTTTAATTTTAACAGAAGCCAGGTTTGTTTTTTAGGCTTTTATCACCAGTACCAGAGGTCCCTGCAATGAAAATTCAGTTTCTCCCTGAGATTCTTGTGATGTACGATTAATTTGAATTTTGGACAAATTTTGGTATATGAATCCCCTCAAAGACATTCATAATTGCATAAAAAAACACACTAGGATTTAGTGAGTAATGAATGTTAAACGAATGTTCTGGTAGAACATTGACATAATATACAAATAAAAATGTTATGGCAAAAAAATGTGATATAAAAAAAAAATGTCCTACATAATGGCCATAAAAAGAAAGATCTGGACAGAAACCTCTGATTTGATGTTTGTGTGGATTTTCACTAAAACAAGTAAATGGCCTGGCTACAAAATGTTGCACACACTGTTTGATATGGGTATGTCTTTACCATTGTTAGTTTTGTGAGGGCTGACTTAAACTTATTGTAAGTTCTCTTTCACACAATCAGTGGCAGAAGAAACACCGATTTTATACATTATCATCCCTTATCCAATGAATATATAGTCCAAAAAATACAAACCTGTCAAGATGCAGTGATATGGTATAGTCTAGATGAACCTGTAGCCAGTTGCTTTAGTCTTATTCCTACATATCCCAATCAGATTATTTTGAATGTAGATAGTCGTTAGATTTTCAGTCTTAATAATTGTAGTCAGTTATATTACCTGGCCTCCGCTTATTACTTTGTTTTATAAACCAGCCGGCTATCTATAAGAGTTGACCTCAAGTAAAATGATAAGGGTGAGTATCTTGAACGCATTTAAGTGCGGGGCATAAAGAATATTGGCATGCATCTTTCCTAAACACTACTTTGATTACCTGTATTTTTCTAGAACAGTATCAATGCTGCATTTAATTAACTTATATGCTTGATTTAACCTAACCAGCTCTAACTTAATTAATGTGGTGATATGATATAACAAACTATACTTTCTACATTGTTACAGTGTCATAAATTCTGACCTTCACTAATGCAATGGCTGGCATCTTCCTTCCTAACAAGTGTCCGACACTTCAAAATATGTGAATTTACTTACTTAAAACATTACAGTGGTTGTATCTTTTCTAAAATATTTTTTTTTCTTTATGTGGTTAATGATTTAACTAATGTAATATGAAAATTACATCCAGTATTGAACCCTTGGTTGAGAATTTAATGTACTTCATGAATATGATGGCATGGAAACTCAACCTGCATATTGAGCTTTTTTTTCGATAATTGCAGTTCAGTAGCCAAACAGTTTCTGCGTAGTAATAATTAAGTTAATCTTATAAAACGTAGCGTATTTTATGACATAAGTTTGTTAACTATAATAGGAACCATCTAAGTGTATACTTGCGCATAATGAATAGCCAAGTACCTTGTAACAAAGTTTGTACAATAGATAGAGGTGTTACATCTGGTTAATATTTATAAATGTAGCCAGTACTTAATTGACACGTTTGTTTCTATAAATGGTAACCATTATTACTTTTCAAATGTAGCCAGTACCTATTAACAATTTTAGTTCATAAACAATAAAGGGTACCAGTAAACCTAAGACAAGTCCGTATCAATAAAGGTAGCTTAATTGCGTAATATTCCTACATCTTGTGTGCCTTAATCAGTCATAAAAACTTTTAATACAATAATGAATAGCCCAGTATCCTTATTCATTCAAGTATTTGAAAAAGAGGCAGACTGGATACTGTATACAGACATGAATGTGTATTTAATGATTCATTGTAAAAATGCACCTGAATAATGGATAATCACCTTGAAAAACAGTGTTGCCATTAATTCTAGCCAAAATATAATGAAATAAATTTCCATTTTTTGGGATCAATAACATAATTTCCAGTATTCAATTTTGTACATAATGGCTAGGAATTGTAAATCTTTACTTTCTTAATTCAGTCATGCTTTTTTACCTGCACTGATGTTTGGGTAATTTCACAATGAAAGAAGGAGTCTAGTTTATTTATCTCTTTGCCTTAATTCTCTCATTATAATTACAGATAACAAGTAACATGATCATTGAATGGCAGTTTTGGATTAAATATTTGAACTTTATGGCAATTTCATTTTGTCTGTTCTAATTAAAGAGATGAAGAAAGTAAGTATATACTTTCATGATGATCTTTAATGAAGATGAATGGTGGATGTTGACCTAGTGGGCCAAGTGTGTGGACGCTTCCATATGGAATACTGGTTGAGGCCAAAGTGGACTCCTAGTATACCTACCAGATAGCAAGATAATGACTGACGAACACCCGAATACTAAAACACTGCTTGTTTACTTAATTTAAATAATTAGGATGAAACTAGACAAATCTTCCCTCCATTTCGGCATACTTATTTCTCCAACAACTTCAACTTGAAATTTTAATGAGAAAGTACAGACATAACAGCTCTAAGTGACAGTGCAGGGGAGGGAGGTGGTACGTGCAAGGGAGGAATGCATGCCACCTTCTCAACTGAATGTCCTTGTCAAAGATCAGAGAATAATATGACTGCCTCAAAAATGTTTTTCTCTCATTTGTGTAAGAAAAAGCTCAAAATTAAAAAGTTTGTAGTTAAGCAAAGCAAGCTTGGATTTCATTACAGGTGAAAAGATATTCTAGACCTGCTGGAGTTACAAGATGGAATTCTCCACGATTATATTTACTCAAACCTAACAGATCATATCTGTACTTCAGTTACATATTGCCAGACAATACATATTGGCACATTAAATTTGGACTTTAGAAACCATCCTTCTGAGGAATAATTTATTCAACACTGTCTGATCAATGCAGTAACTCTTAGAGATCTGCTCTGGAGTGGTATTGTTTATAAATTCACGGGACCCTAACTCTGAAGTAACTTCTCTTAAACTGGCATTTTTATCTATCTCTGTGACCTACATTTGTGTTGCAGAATTAGTAAGTTAGATCAATATCAAAGAAAATATACCAAGTTGTATTATGTGCATACACAGATTTTTACTGAACGTGATCAATAATTCATGGGCTAGTATTGACTTTGTAAAGCCTTGCATTTTACTGAGAATCGAGTCGTGTATTGCGTGTTAGCCAAGATAAATAATAAACCTATTCCTTTCACCGATCTTGCCTATTCACATTCAATTTAACAAAAATCAGACATGTATTCTGTACTAACAATAGATGAAAAGTGACAAACCTGCTTCAAAGTCCAATATAAAAACCTTCACTAGTGATAGTTCTATGTGATAATAAGGCAGGACTTAGTCAAATTTCCAAACAAACTATTACTTTTGCTTGAATTTGCGGGGAGTTGTACACAAAGTTCCTAAAGGGGATCCTGCTTAAAAATTCACACTATTAAATGTATTATTAACAAATTCAACAGGATGCCTAAGAATAAAAACTGGCAAAAGTATAATAGAATGGCAATGTCAAAAGGCCTTAGTTTTTAAATTTTAGTGGTTTTTGCCACTCAAGACTGCGAGATAAATGTATCAAAAACTGTTTTAGAGTGCTATATTGTAACAAAAAAACCTACGCCATATAATTCTTGTAATGCTTAAAAAGAAAAAACCTTACTCTGTCCAGATGCACAGCTCCCGCATGACCACACCTTGCTTGTCGCTGGCTTAGAATAACATACATGCTGGCATTACACTGTAAAGCAAGTGCTATGTGAAATCACAATATCAGAACCGTAACCATGTTTGAAGATTGTTTGAGCTTTCCTTCAGTGTCCAGCACAGTGCCTTCAAGTTACATCTCAATCAAAGAAGTTTCTTTGATCCTTATACTATAATAAGATTTTAATATTAGTAAGATGTAGCTGAAGTTCAATAGTCCAACAACAAATACACATATTTTATTCCTGTATCCGTTAGCGAGGGCAGAATGGGAGTGGGCAGTTGCAGCTAGTGCTGACCGAGGATCAGCCCTTCATCTTCCTTGTATGGGGGAATCTTGGTCTGCACTCTGTCTGGTTTTGGGTCAGGGTTTCTGCCCGGCGTGTATTCAGGGTTGGCTTGGATTGCCTGCTTTACAAAGTCCCTATGAGGCAGTGCAACTAATTTTCTCTGCTCTCAGTAATATACGATATGAACTGATATCTGTCATTAATGTATAAACATTATGATTACTATATATAAAATTATGTTATAACAAAACACTGGATTTAAAAATAGATGTATTGATAAAAAACTTACAGTTGGCGCCAATTATCTAAAAGGTAGAAAGGTAGATCTTTTATATGACTTATTTATAGTAAAACAAAACAATACAAGAGCTGTCTCCATAGGATGAACATGCCCCGATGGCAACTTTGAAATGAATAGTAACTGTTATGGCCGTGAGTGTAGAGTTTATGGACTTTGACCTACGGACCTGGTCTTGCGGCGCGCGACAACGTCGTCTTATGTGGTACACATTTTGCCTAATAATTTTATGAACATCCAGGCATGAATGGACAAAGATATGGACCGGACACGTCATCATGCACTATAATGAAATATGACCTTATAATGTCTAAGTGTGTACGCCTTGACCTTTGAGCTACGGTACCTGGGTCTTTGCCGCGCGACAAGTCGTCTTACTGTGGTAACATTCATGCCAAGTTATTTGAAAATCCTTCCATGGATGGACAAAGAAATGGACGGACACGATGACTATCATGAAAAATGACCTTTAAACGTTATGTGTGACCTTGACCTTTGAGCTACGGATCCTGGGTCTCTTGCGCGCGACAAGTCGTCTTACTGTGGTACATTCATGCCAAGTTATTTGAAAATCATCCATGGATGACAAAGATATGGACGGACACCGTTATGCAGTAATCATTGATAATAAAAGACCTTGAACGTCTAAAGTGAGACCGCGTCTTTACCTTTGAGCATACGGAACCTGGGGTCTTAGCGTCGCGCGAGTAAAGGCGTCGTACTGTTGTTACAACATTCATGCCAAGTTATTTGAAAATCCATCCATCGTTGACAAAAGATATGGACCGGACATGAAAATAGCGGACAGACGACAACAGACTGACAGGGTCGGTTCAAAAACTATGGCCTCCCCTCGGGTCATAAAAAAGCAACAAAAACAAGCAAAGATTGCCAGAATTTTCAAAATATGGTATGCCTGTGTCATAAGCAGATTTCTTTACACTAGCACCTCTAATTGCAAAATTATTTTATGGAAATTTTATTCATGGCGGTTGTGTAGTACTTAATGTAATTCTTTTGTTTTTCTGAATCCACATAAGAACTCCTTACCAGGCAGAGATTATACCTTAAAATACACCTAAATTTGAAAGTAAATTTTATGTTGTACCACCGCAAAGGTGATCTTGGGTTTTTCTCATTGGTATTTATAAAACAAAGAGACCATGATGGTCCTGAATCGCTCTCACCTCTTCCCACAAGATCCAGTTTTGGAGTATGACGTCGTTTTTGCTATTATTTGACTATTAGTGACCCTAGTTTTTGAGCTCATGTGACCCAGTTTTGAACTTGACCTAGATATTATCAAGATAAAAATTATGACCCAATTGACTTGAGATCCATTTGATAAAATATGGTCTCTATGAGATGGTCACAAAGGTTTTTCTATTATCTTGAACTATTGACCTTGTTTTTTAAGGCACAGACCAGAGTTTTGTCGCATAAACTTGACCTAGATATCTTCAAAATGTCATTGAAGATCCATTGAAAGATATGGCCTTTAGTAGAGGTCACAAGGTTTTTTATAATTGATCTACTGACCTAGTTCTTGATTGGCAATCTAGTGAACCCATTCAAACTAGACTAGATATCGTCTAGATGAACATGTCGTGTCTAACTTTCACACACGATCCTATGAAAAAATAAGGACCTCTAAGAATGGTCACAAGGTTTTTCTATTATTTTGACCATAGACCAAGTTTTGATGTCATGTGGGACACACTTTCGAACTTGACCTAGTATCATCAAGGTGACATTCTGACCAATTTTCATGAAGATTACATGAAATATATGGCCTCTAGAGAGGTCACAAGGTTTTTCTATTTTTAGACCTACTGACCTAGTTTTTGACCGCACGTGACCCAGTTTCGAACTTGACCTAGATATCATCAAGGTGAACGTTCTGACCAATTTTCATGAAGATCTTGTGAAATATATGGCCTCTAGAGAGGTCACAAGGTTTTTCTATTTTTAGACCTACTGACCTAGTTTTTGATGGCACGTGACCCAGTTTCAAACTTGACCTAGAATTTACCAAGATGAACATTCTCACCAATTTTCATAAAGATCCCATGAAAAATGTGACCTCTAGAGATGTCACAAGGAAATGTTTACGCACGGATGGACGCACGGACGACGGACACTGCGCGATCACAAAAGCTCACCTTGTCACTTCGTGACAGGTGAGCTAAAAAAGTTACAATATAAGTTATTTATAGTAACAACTAAGGAAAGTTAATCTTACAAAAAAGAAAGTCCACACAAAAATCCTTACCTGAGGCAGAGATAGGTCAAAATACACCTCAAAATTGGATGTAACATACATGTTGTACTACAGAAATGTGGTCTCGATTTTTCCCTATGCACGGTGGCGATACCCTGGGTATGCAGGGGAGCAAAATGGCGGCGGAATCTCTCGATTCAGGTAACATTTTTCATTATTACTGTCTTAATACTTAACCAATTTTAACGAAATAAAGACGAGTGCCCGCTCATAAGAATATTACACCCTCGGCTATAAAGCTTGGGCTCCTGGGTTTCATAGTTTTTGTGAAAAGTGCAACGGCGCATTCTGACGGGAAAAATGCAACTGCTATGTAGGGGGGCATTTTTCTGAAAATGACTAAATCAGCTATCCCTGTGTGTTTCGAAAAACGGCTTGTGGGGCTGAACCGGGCTTGACATTTTCCAAAGCTGTTGTAGAACGTTAGCGAGTGAAATCGCCAGTTTTCGGCAATTCCAGGCGATTGAAAGGAAATGCTATGTAGGGGAAGTGTTTTCATTATGTTATGTGGGGGAGCTTTTGACATGTGGGGGTGACTTAACTGGCTGCTAGGCTGCTACAGGCACGCGGTGATATGATCATTTGATACATAAAGTATATATAATATGGATAGAAATGATCTCAGTGAGAAAAAACCTTTTCAAGGATTTTTTATTTTTAAGGTGGATATGAAGTAAACATATAAATGCCTTCTACAGACACATTAGGGTACATATATGTGGAACAGACTGTCAACTCCGTCCGCTCAGATTCGTACTTGTATTTTGATAATATTCCCTGTGTTTTTATCCCCGTATCCGTTAAATCGGGGACAATATCTTTGTTGGCCTCTCTCTCTCTCTCTTTAAAATATGAACTCGGCATTCAAGATAACTTTTTCGAGGCCAAACACTTAGCAAATTTCTTTATGAAATCCTTCCATATTCACACATCCCATACATTGTACATGGCCATTACATTGGTAAATAAACATTTGACCTTGGTCTTCGTTTTGCCATATTTACGCGTCAAGCACATTGCTCTTTTTCCAGCCTCATATTTCAACGGGGGCATTGTGCTTCAAAAACACATCTTGTTTTTCTTACTTTTCTCATATACTTATAGCCAGTTAGCGTACTCCATGCCCCACCTACCAAATATTTTATTTTGTTTTCGGTGCTACGAGTGCCGTAGCAGCAATGTTTCCCTATCTAATTTTCTGATTAACCGTTTTAACTTTGGAAAAAAATGAAGAAGAACGTCTTAGTATATTTATTAATTATAACGTAAACAGAAATATATAGTGAAAGTCAAAATCGTAGCATGATATTTCAAACCGAATTGTTGTAAATTGTTCCGGACATAAATTTAGCCTGTGTATGTGAAAGAGTTTGACCCATCAAAATATTGTTCGTACTAGCAGTAAATTTAAACGGGCCAACATGGTTCTTGCAACTGGAAAAAAAAAGAATTGAAAGGTTCTATTCAATAATATTATGTTTTACGTGCAGTTTCTTTTTAAAATAAGGAGGAAGACAGTGATATTGAAAATGTTTAAAATCGTTATTTAGACGACTGCTTTACCACTTAGAACCATAGAATATTTTATGTTTCAACTGCCAGGACTATATATCAGTACAATGCAACTTCCAATGCCACCTTTAATATTTTTTCAAATTTCTTTAAAAGAGTTTTTATGAATGTCAGCATCGCTGTTCCTGGTTGTGGAGATGCAGCCGATCAACTGATATAAACCCCGGCCGCAAAATTCGCAAAAAATCCAATAGCGGCAACGTAGATATAATATGTTTTTAGTAATATACTTCGGGGTTAGTCTTATTGAAACAGCATTTGAATTTCAAATTAAATTTTACTATTCTCACATGACATTTGCACTGGTGGTAAAGGAGATCGTAAAGCGTTTTCTTCGTTAAATGAAGACAATCTTTGTCGTATAATAGCAGTATAGGATGCACTTGCTATTATGAGAATGCATGATAACCATAACAATGAAACAATAATATATCGTGCGTACAAAAATGAAAGAGTAAGTAAATGAAAATTATTTTTCTGCGAGAAACTCTGCAGTTGATTTATAATTTTTTATGCCCGTGACAAACTGCCCGATCGTTCATCAAAATCAAATTATATTGCACGTAAAACTCGGGGTTGCATGGTTATAAAATGTACAAATCCTTTTAACGATTTAGTATGATGGAAAAAATACGAAGAAATTAAACATAAATATATCTAGTTAAACCTTCCTCTCTTTTTATGACTTTAAAAAACTAGAGGTTTGCGAATTTCGAGAATTTAGAAATTAAAGGTTATTTTGTAAAAATTAGCTATAAAATCTGCAGTAGATCTATATATTGAAGCTTCACTATGCAAAAAAAAAAACGCCTCATGAAAATAGAATAGGCAGCTTATAGTAACTGGATGAATTAATGGTTTATGTTTCAGGTACAGCATAGAAAAAAAGATGAAGAGTAAGCACTCATCAAATGTAACGTTAAATGCCAACAGCCGGCGTCGTAAACGTACAGCTAAAATGAATATGAAATACCAACTTCAGATGACTGAAATGTATACTGTTATAAAACCTCTCACAAAGCAGTTCACCCCCACATGTCAAAAGCACCCCCACATAACATAATGAAAACACCTCCCCTACATAGCATTTCCTTTCAATCGCCTGGAATTGCCGAAAAGTGGCGATTTCACTCGCTAAAGTTCTACAACAGTTTTGGAACATGTCAAGCCCGGTTCCGCCCCACAAGCCGTTTTTTGAAACACACGGGGATAGCTGATTTAGTCATTTTCAGAAAAATGCCCCCCTACATAGCAGTTGCATTTTTTCCATCAGAATGCGCCGTTGCACTTTTCACAAAAACTACGAAACTCGGGAGCCCTAGCTTTATAGTCGAGGGTGTAGTATTCTTATGAGCGGGCACTCGTCTTTATTTCATTACAATTGGTTAAGTATTAAGACAGTAATAATGAATAATGTTACCTGAATCGAGAGATTCCGCCGCCATTTTGCACCCCTGCATACCCAGGGTATCCCCACCGTGCTATGACTTGTAATGAAAAAGTTACAATATAAGCTATTTATAGTAACAACAAAAGGAAGTAATTCTAAAGGGACCTGCACATGACACAGTCTCATGATGGTGTACAATTGTGCCAAGTTACATCAAAATCCCTCCATGCATGAAGAAGAAATGCTCTGAACAAAGTCATTCTTGAATTCGGCATTTGACCTCTAAGTGTGACCCTGACCTTAGACCCAGGGACCTGAATCTTGCGCATAACAATCCGTCTTATGTTAGTGAACATTTATGCCAACTTACATCAAAATCCCTCCATGAAAAAAGAAGAAATGTTCCAGACAAAGTCATTCTTGTATCTGAACTTTGGCCTCTATGTGTGACCTTAATTTTTGACCTAGGGATCAGGTTCTTGCGCAAGACACTCCGTCTCATAGCGGTGAACATTTATGCCAAGTAATATTCAAATCCTGTTTGGCCTGACAAAGTTATACACCAGACAGGAAAAAGGCCCTGTTGACCTTTGACCTCCAATTGTGACCTTCACCTTTGAGCCAGAGTTCCGGGATTTCTGCACGACATGTGGTCTCATCATGGAAAACTTTTGTGCCAAGTGATATTAAAATCCCTTCATGAATGACAGAGTTATGGACCTGACACGAAACAGGCACTGTTCAAGCCATGTTAACATCTGACTGCCAAGTGTGACCTTGACCTTTGAGCTAGGGGTCTGAAAGTTATGCATGACACAATCTTATTATGAGGTACAAGGGAACATTTGTGCCAAATAATACTAGAAAATGCTTTTGTAAAAAAGCGCATGTCTCCCCCAATGCAAAGTCCTATACCGGTAGGCAAGAAGTCAATAGGGGTCAGGAGCGAAAGTCAAAGAGACACTGATGGTTGGCTGCAATAGGGATCATCTACTTGGCATGTCCAGTCATCCCGCTAAATTTCAACACTCTTGGCCTAGTGGTTCTCAAGTCACTGTTCAGGCTCCTGTGACCTTGACCTTTGATCAAGTGACCTCAAAATAAATAGGGGTCATCTACTCTGCATGTCCAATCATCCTATTAAGTTTCAACATTGTAGGTCAAGTGGTTCTCAAGTTATTTCCAAAAAATGATTTTACATGAACAGGTCACTGTGACCTTGACCTTTAATAGACTGACCCCAAAATCAATAGGGGTCATCTACTCTGCATGTTCAATTATCCTATGAAGTTTCAACATTCTGGGTCAAGTGGTTCTCAAGTTATTCATCGGAACTGGTTATCAATGTTCAGGCCCCTGTGACCTTGACCTTTAACAGAGTGACCCCAAAAACAATAGGGGTCATTTACTCTGCATGAACAATCATCCTATGAAGTTTCAACATTCTGGGTCGAGAGGTTCTCAAGTTATTGATTGGAAATGGTTTTCCATGTTATGGCCCCTGTGGTCTTGACCTTTAACAGAGTGACCCTAAAATCGTTAGGGGTCATCTACTCTGCATGACCACTCATCCTATGAAGTTTCATCATTCTGGGTCAAGTGGTTCTCAAGTTACTGACCGGAAATGGTTTTCAATGTTCGGGCCCCTGTGACCTTGACCTTTCACAGAGTGAACCCAAAATCGTTAGGGGTCATCTACTCTGCATGACCAATCATCCTATTAAGTTTCAACATTCTGGGTCAAGTGGTTCTCAAGTTACTGACCGGAAATGGTTTTCAATGTTCAGGCCCCTGTGACCTTGACCTTTAATGGAGTGACCCCAAAATCGATAGGGGTCATCTACTTTGCAGGTACAATCATCCTATGAAGTTTCAACATTCTGGGTCAAGTGGTTCCCTAGATATTGATCGGAAATGGTTTTCAATGTTCAGGCCCCTGTGACCTTGACCTTTGACGGAGTGACCCTAAAATCAATAGGGGTCATCTACTCTTCATGACCAATCATCCTATGAAGTTTCAACATTCTGGGTCAAGTGGTTCTCTAGTTATTGATTGGAAATGGTTTTCAATGTTCAGGCCCCTGTGACCTTGACCTTTGACAGAGTGACCCAAAAAACAATAGGGGTCGTCTACTCCAGTAGCCCTATAAGCCTATGAAGTTTGAAGGTTCTAGGTCAAATGGTTCTCCAGTTATTGCTCGGAAATGAAGTGTGACATACGGACGGACGGAAGGACAGGCCAAAAACAATATGTCTCCTGGGGGAGACAAAATTAAAATCCCTTCATGGATGGCAGAGTTATGAACCGGACAGGAAAAAAGCCCTGTTGACCTTTGACCTCCAATGTGACATTGACCTTTAAGCTAAGGGTCCAGGGTTTGCGCATGACAGATTGTCTCATCATGGGGAACATTTGTGGCAAGTAATATTAAAATCCCTTCATGGATAACAGAGTTATGGACCGGACACGAAATTGCGGATGGACGAAATGACAGACGGAAAAGCGCATTCCTATAGTCCCCAAAACTGGTTTTCAACCAGTAGGGGAACAATAAATGGTATTGCCCAAATTGAATGATGGACAAATCCGTTTAAGGAAATTGTTGAATTCAGTAAATTTAAAGAAGATATACTTACCAGTACTAACTGAAGATACTGAAGATCCAGGCAGTAGTGGTCTAGTAGAGTGAAGGCAGAAGACATACACAACACTTCGCATCATTTCACATCACCTTGGGAACAAAGTGTCTGGATCTCTAAACAAGGACCGTCATCATTTCAGTTTCCATGCATGGAAATAATGAAAGTCTCTGCTCTCAAGCCTGAAATTAAATAAGCCAAAACAGGAAAAAAAATGCAAAATTATTTTATGTTAGGTTTGCTAAATAAGAATTCAATATTGCAGAAGTGAGCTACATGAAAACAATTCTGACAGACTGGCCTGTCCTGGTAGAGGAAGGCAAACATTCACAGAATTCTGAAAGAGAGAAAATCCTGCCCAGTCCTGGCAGGCCTTGAACCTGAAAAAAATACAAAACCTGCCCAATGTATGTTCCGTCCAAGAAAAACATGCATTAGAAGACATAGGCAGGGTATTGACCTGCAATAAATAAGAAATCCTTGCAATCCCTGGTTTCCGTCTCACTCAACAAAGGAACAACCATCATCTAGCAACCCGCCGGCAAGGATTGCAGATCAGTCACCCCCACACGCTTATATCTTGCGGACATATAGGCACCGGGTCCTCGATAGTCACGATAGCAGTCTTGATCAACAGTTAAGGGACCTGCAAGGCCTTGAAACCTGAAAGAAATATTCTGCTGCTTCTGTATCTTCTGCAGTCTTAGGCAGACCTTGGACCTGGAAAAGATAAAATCCTGCCCACCTCTTAAAGGTTGTCCTAGGCAGGTCTTGAGGCTGAAAGAAAATCCTGCCGACTGTATGTATGGACGGGACACACAGTCAGTTGTCACTGGCAGGCTGTGTACCTGAAAGAAATTAAAATCCTCACAATCCCCGATTCCCATTTCTCAAAACAAAGGAATAACCTTCATCTAAACACTGCGGGCACAGAATTGTAGAACCAGTTACTCCCACACGTCAAAATCTTGCGGACATATAGGCACCCGATTGTCCTCGATAGTCACGCTAGCATGTCTCGATCAATAGTAAAGGGATCTGTCAGGCCTTGGCAGCTGTAACAAAATGCAACTCTGCCAATCTTCTGAAGCAGCATCTCCTCCTCAGCAGTATGGAAGATTGGCAGAAAAATAAAACAAAAGGAAAAAAGCTCACTCCTACTGTCTTAAAAAGTAAAAAAAAAAGTCCTTACCCTATTAAACCATAACTAAATGCAACATCAAGTTTAAAATTATTCAAACTGAAACTTTCACCAAAATTGCTTAAAACTTCTGATTAAATTTACAAAATCTAAGTGGGTCACAATAGTGCTAGATTGCCTGACCATGCTTCACATCTAAAAGGTAATATAACTAGAGTGTAACCAAGGTTTTTTCTGTGATCTAGTTTTTGACCTCAAATGGTTTAGTTTCCAACTGAGCCTTCCACTTCACATAATACCTGGTGACTTTAAACACAAGATTACCAAGTTGAACATAAATTTAATTCAATTCCAAAAATGACCAAGTTTCTATTTTGACCTTTAGACAGGTAGAAAATATCTCTACTATTGCCTTTACATGGGATTTCTATCCAATACCATTTTTTAAGTTGTTTTTTTTTTTACCCGAGATAACCATTTCTGAAATCTTTCTGCAAGATAGGTAGAAGATGTCTCCCCTATGGTGCTAACATAGATTTTTTATGATTGGCCTAGTTTATAGCTGGTGACAAAGTAAATACACTGTACTCTGTATCTGCTTCTTTAAAAAAAAAAATTGATTTGGTTTCCTATTAATAGGACAGGAAAACAATATAAAATTACACTATTAAGACATTACTCAAGAGCCAATGACTCATGGGTTATTGGATCAATCTTGCCAATTATTGTCTTGCAACAATTTGTACTCTGTATTATGTTCTATAAGATTGTTCAAGGGCCACAACTCTGGTTTTACAAAAATGATCTTGCCAAAAATCTTATCACAAACATTCTAGGATATGTAATATGCAACCTTGGTGAGTTTTTAAACAATTTTGTCTACTACTGAACTTGAACAAAATACTTTATATTATCTAGTTACAAATATCTTAAAATTTTGATTGGCTTTACAAAATGTTGCCCATAGGATTATATGTTGAAGAAAGTTAAGATCAACTCTTGCATCCATTCGTCTCATTCACCTTGCCACTTAACTTTCCATATTATATCAACTTTAGACCTTGCCAATTTACCTTAAAAAATTATTCCTCAGACAGACATTGCAAATGCCAATGAATTTAAAAACATAATTCACTTCAGTAAATTTGATATTTCCAATTAAAGCCTTGATACAGCAACTTTCTATCTTATTAATTTTTTTCTTGGCCTAGTAACCCCGGTAACCTAGTCAGTATTAATGAACCCTGTTTAAATGAAATGCACCATTAACCAAAATGAATCAACTGAAGTTCATGCCTACTGACAGACTGGCCTGTCCTGGTAGAGGACAAATACTAAGAAATAGCAACCAACACTTCACTTAAGTGAACCTTGTCAAACAATACCAGAGAAATTTTGCAATTTTGATTTATTCAAGGGCAATTACTCTAGAAAACTGGTCCTGACTATCAAATGATCAGAAATGACCTAGAAATATCCAGTATGCATGAGATCAAAGAACAAGAGATGTCCCTAAGACATTAATGCTCTACTATTTGAATCAGGAATATTACACTAATTTTTAAAATACCTGCAGAGTTGAATGCAAAACTTTAACCAGGATTTACTTAGTCCAAAGGGGGGGGGGGGGCATAATTTAGCAATTTGGCTAAAATGAATGTCAGAGTTATGGGATTTGATGCTATCATCTATTTTTATAACCCTATAATATAGTCACTTGTAAAGTTTCAATATTAAATAACAGTAAATGAAAATAATGCTCTCATACAAGTTTTAGAAAACAACCATTATGATGCAGATTTTAAAAGCTTCAAGTTAAGTTTTGCTTTCTCACATTAATTTTACTAAAAAAAGGATTCTATCAATCATGGAAAAATCATACAAGCTTAATCGTTTTGAATTACTGTCTGTGGTAGGCTTAAACTGTAAGTGTTACTTTAATATTAATTTGATAGGTCCCATATTTCCATAATGATTAACTTATAATTTTCTAGTTTAAACAAGTTGCTAAATACTGAAAGACTGAAAGACTTCTGTCAAGAGCAACAGGTAGATAACTGGAAGTTATACAGCCTGTAAGAAAAGAAAGCTAGCTTGCTGTATACAACCATAAAAGGTAGCAGCTTTGGCTAGCCTGATGGATGAAATATACAGCCTGGTAGCACACAGGAGAGCTAGTTAGATGTAATGTATAGACCATAATGAAATATACTACCAATAAGACCCTATAGGATAGATGAGCTTATAGGAATATATAGGGTAGGCTGTAAGAAGCAAAGAATGGTAAATGCTCCCTAGAAGAAACATGGGCTGGCTGGCAGTATGCAGCATCTCTCTCGGTAGCAGCTTCGGCTAGCTTGGTGGATGAAATATACAACCTGGCAGCACATGTGACAGCTAGATGGATATAATATGGGTCCTAATGGTAGTTACAAGGAAGAAATATATACCATATTAGCATCATGGAGGGACACCATGGGATAGCTAGGTATATAGAGCTAGGTGGATGTGATAGTAAGCAGGAAGAAATATATAACCCTAGTAGCATCATGGAGGGACACCATGGGATAGCTAGCTAGAGTTACATGGATATAATAGTTAGCTTGAAGACATATACCCTAGTAGCATCATGGAGGCAGCACCATGGGATAGCTGGCTAGAGTTAGGTGGATATGATAGTTAGCAGGAAGAAATATATACCCTAGTAGCATCATGGGGGAACACCATGGGATAGCTAGCTAGTTAGGTGGATATCAGTGAAATAGGATAGGAAAAGAAGTTAGATGGGAAAGTTAGCTAAATGCAGATACAAGCACAGCAAACAAGCTGCATTGATAGAAAAGCAACAGAGTAGAATAAAGAAAATTGATCTTATCTCTCAGTCTTTAAATACAGAGCTTTTTTCAAAATAGTACAATCAGTAAGTCATGTGATCAATAGATATTTCACTCAAATTCAACAAAATATATGAAAAACTACTTACAGTAACCAGTGCTTATGCTTATGCTAATTTAAGGGGACATGAGAGGTATAGCACATTTCATTACCTCTCAAAACTTTTCATTTGTACCAAGTATGCTAGTAGGTTTCCACAGGATGTTCTTATACATTTTTTCCAATTTTTAAGCATTTTCATTTTAAAGACACCACATACACTTTTCATTAAATTTAAAGAGCAAATTCTGTAACTAAAGAAATATGCATGTCTCCCAAGTTATTTGAAAATATTTCCATAAAACTACAAATTAGACCTGAAATACTGCCTGTATGACCTTTATCTTGACCTTTGAAAGTGTAAACTTGACCCCAAAATGTACCACCTTGACTGGTGCAGAACGCAAACAATTTTGCTAAGCTATATAAAGATATCTAATGCACATGAAAACCTGCCTATCTGACCTTTGATCTCACTATATGACCTTGATACTGAACCAACATGACTGAAAGATGTGTCCTGCAGGTCATTTTACTTTGGTAAACCGTGTGCCAACTTCTTGAAAAAATTTCAAATTGGTAAAAAGAAAAAACAGCACACATAGCAAACTGGTGCCTGTGTGGCCTTTGATCTCATCATACCACATGTAGTGACCTTGACCTTGAATTGATAGGACTTAAAAACATTCCTCAATCATTATGACAAAAATTTATGAGCAAAGCCAATACTAGAATTTTTTAAAAGTCATACTTTTATTTTTAGCTCTAAATTTACAAGCACAAATTAGTGAAATGTTGGTCTCTATTTCATAGTACAAATTGAACCACATTGATGAATATTGCTGAAGTGAGCAGATTAAGATGTAACATTTAGGGAAGTGAAGACCTGACCATTTGTTTTGCTTATGTCAGTGCTGGACTAAGCTATAATTTTGCTCAATGCATTTTCAGTTTTCAAAAGATGTTAAGATTTTAATTTTTCAAAGATTTTCAAACAAACACTTTCACTGCAAAGACAGAAATGCTCTATCAAAACTGTTCTATATTAAAAATCCTTCAGTTGTTGCTGACAGGAATCTGTCTTACAAATATATGCTTTGAATTTCTATAATTTTATGCTTTGAATTTCATAAAAATAAAAATCATGAAAGAAAGGTGTAATTGTATCAATTTATTTTATTTATCTGTTAAATTATCAAAAAGTAGTTCTAAATAAAAGTCTTCATGACCTACAATTTCAAGAATCAAGCAATGTCTGTGAAAGAAATACCATTCAAAATAAGATAAGTTCTTAAAGCAAACATTAACAAAAATATGCCTTTTCCCCTTATTATCCCCTTTGCATAAAACTTTAAAAAATCTGTAAACATCCTAAAATTTAATCCATTACCTCCTGAATATCTAAGAAACAAACAAGTATAAGGCAGATAGGACAGATTCTTTTTCTAACTTGTATGAAAACTATCTTGAATAAATATAGGATACACTTGTATGTGGTAAAAAGGGTTGGCAGGCCAATGGTAAACAGACCATCTCTAAATCCTGAATTACAGTAGTTCAATATTAGTCAGTAGCTAATATTTCTTAACCCAGTCCAACGATATTCCAAACAGCTAAGCTTCACATCAAAATTGTTTGACACTTAAACTGTTCTAACATTAATCCATAGCAAGCTATTATAGCCAGCTGCAAGTATTTTTGAAAGATGATCAACACCATGAGAATGTTTGACTCAATTCAGGAGAAATGTGACTTTTTTAAATTGTGTTATCAGCTGAAAAATGACCTGTAATACAGTTCACATCTTGACCTAGAAAAGAATGAAGGTGTCTTTAAATGCAGTTACATGAACCAGCAGCTATTCCACCTATTTCCCTTGTCAATAACTTTTTTTCAGTGTTTTTGAAAGATTGGTGGCATTTTGGTCCAAAGTGTATTGATTTTCTAGTTAATCATCTAATATTGATAACAAAAAATACATTATCTAACACACACATATTTCTTTACAATTTCCCCATACCAGCTATAAAAGCAGTTGAAAGATTACAAATGCCTCCGAAATGAATGACATTGTCCCTATATGCAATTTAAACCTGAATCAGAAGCACTTCCCCCGCTACTGATGTAATGTATTAAAAGAAATTTGACAAAAAGTATTTAATAGTCTAATACCACTAGAGCCCTTTCATGTTATTTGAAGAATCCAGTTCCTTTTAAATAATATTCTTGTAACTTGTAGCCAAAAATAAATGATTCTGCCACTTTGGTTTATTCATAAATCTTTAACCAGTACCTCTTTGCTAGTTTATCTTGGGTAATTATTGACCAGAAACTGTTTTCTACATTTAGTACCAGTGACCTGACTCCAGTAGCCTTTAATACAAACTGTATAAGCTTATAAACTTGCTATACACTAAGTTTGGTGACAATATGCTGTTTTAGTAATGGTGACCCCCAGTCTTATGCCTTTTCTCCTCAAAAGCTTTTTATCAAGTTTCATTGCAATATCTAATTCATAATTTCAAACTTGCTATACACCATGTTTGGTGACAACTAAATTATTGACCTGAAACACCATTTGATGCAGTTAACCTAGCCCCACTGTTTTAACCAAATTCAATTACCACAATTGGCAGAAAACTGTATACAGTGACCCCAACTGCCTCAATACAATCCCAAGCTAGGGCTAAACATAAGTTTAGTGAATAAATATCAACTTGAACTACATTAACCATGCTTGTCAGCCCAAACTTGGGAACCAGGACTTGGTTTCAAAATTGGACCATGTGAAAATGATTCGTTGAAATCCCTTGAAATCTTAAAAGTTATTTCTGAATGAACAATCTGGAGGAAAAGTGCCATTGTCTGTGACCTAATCTTTGAGGGACTGAATTGACTTTCAACATAGCTTCTCATTATGCTTAACTTTTGATAAAAGTTTCATTGGAATCCATTGAATAGTTTAAAAGTTTAAACATTGCTGAGACACAAAATAGGTATTACAGTCCTTTTAATGTGTAATACTGGTGACCTTGACATTTGATTTACTGACCTCAGACTGACTGTTTTCCATAACATAACATCATGCTGAACATTTCATTTAAATTACACTAGATGTTTTGGAGAAACTAACAGTGTGATTATATGAGAACATGAAAATAGTCAAAATTTGATGGTACATTATACAAAATTTGACTTGGAACTTTATGAGGAAGTGGCAAGCATAGTGCAAGGTGCATGCTGGGATGCTGAACAATGCAGGAGAACAGTGCAAGGGAAGGATGCAAAGGGAAGGAAGAACATAAAGTCCCAGGTCAAATTGTAGTATAATGAACTTAGAAAATTGTGGAACCATAAAAGATAATGCAACAGCAGATGTATATTATGCAAAAAGCCTGCCTCCAATTATACTAAGTTGTTGAATTTTTTTACAAAATATTATTTTTATTTAAGCTAAACAGAACAAGAGCAATTTAATTAGGCTTAAATGTGCTATAAAGTGTAACCAATTTGCAAAATCTTATTTTTTAGACTTAATACAGAAAGATAAATGCCAAAACAGGATACTGGTTGCAGAGAGCCAATCAATCTGTTTCAAATTATGACAACGGCTTTTTAGATTTGGAACCCCAAAATCTGTTCCCAGTTAAGACAATGTTGTTCAAAGGAAATTAAATTGTTTAGAGCCCTACCATGCAAGTAAATAATTTCAATAGTGATATTGCTTAGCTCACAGCCTGACATACTTTTCCCATTAACTTAGCAAATATAGTGTAAACCAACTTGACTATTCAGAGGACATTGGTTAAGACCTGACATGGTTTTCCCAATTAATATTTAAAGAATAGTGGTTGAGACTCGACATGGTTTTCCCAAGTAACTTTTAGGGGATACCAGTTCAAATCTATTGTAAACCAAGTTGACTACTGAGAGCATACTGGTTTAGACCTGATATGTTTTCCCAATTAACTTTTAGAGGATACTTGTTCAAATATAGTGTAAACCAACTTGAATATTGAGAGGACACTGGTCAAGACCTGACATGGTTTTCCCAATTAACTTTTAAAGGATACTGGTTCACATCTATTGTAAACCAAATTGACTGACAGAAGAGTGGTTGAGACCTGAGATGGTTTTCACAATTAACTTTTAGAGGATACTGGTTCAAATCTATTGTAAACCAAGTTGAATACTGAGAGAATACTGGTTTAGACCTGATGTGGCTTTCCCAATTAAGTTTTTGAGGATACTAGTTCAGATCTAGTGCAAATCAAAATAATGTCTAAATCTATTAAGATATTTGTTCACAACATTCAAATGTTTTTTTTCAAAATTAATATTTCAGAGTACACTGGTTCAGATCTAGTGCAAATCAAGACAAAGACTATAATAATTGTTTAAAGCACTGATATGTTTTCCCCAATTAATTTATTGTGAGGATACTGGTTCATTTCTCTGGCAAATTAAAATTTTGCAATTTGCTTTCCAGATAACCCATTTCATAGTTTTCAAATGACCTGACCCAAACAAATTATTTACCAACAAACTTGAGCATATAATCGGCATATACATGTGCTATGTAAAAATAATTGAGTTATGGCCCTTTTAATGATAACTGCATCCAAATATATCGATATTTATAGTAAACCAAACTGTTTCATGTATTAAATTTCTTGACAATCTTCAAAATATATAGCCTACATAAACTACTACTTGCACATTGAAATATTAAAACAGCAAAACCATACAAATCAATTATTTTACCTTTTGTATGTGACAAATAGAATTATGGTCCATAGTGCAAAGACGTTGAACCATAACTAAATTTTAGGATGTGTACAGTTTCATCTCCCCTTTGTATGATGGCAATTTTAATGTAATAAACAGAACTCAATTACACTGAATATATTGACAGATGGCAATGAGAAGAAATGCAATATGCAAGAACCATAACTCTGAATTGATTATTTACAAGTTTATCTTCTCCTCTTATATTTTTTATGAATTCTTATTGAATTCATACAATTATTTGATATATGTACTGGTATCTAGGATGAAACTAGAATTTTCAGGCCAAAAGGGCACAATATTTATTTGTTGAGACAGAAATATATATTTAACCAATTTAAAAAAAAAAGACTGCTCCTTGCATGTCAAAGTTACAGCTCAGAAAAGATCTAACATTACCTTTGACCTCTTTATTAATGAAACCTTGATCTTTGAGATAGAAACCTGCATCTTACTCCAAACACTATTTCACTGTGGCAAACAGTTATGGCCCTGACAAGATCTTACATGAACTTTAACCCCTAAATGTGACCTTGACTTTCAAGAAATAATATGGACTAATCCATGCATGTCAATGTTGCAGTTTGGACAAGCTGTATTCCCTTTCATACCTTTGTGACCATAACCTTTGAATAAGGAGCCTGCAGCTTGTGCTCTATAGGCAAATAAAACTGTCAAATATAAAAACATACTGCTCATGCATGTCAAAGCTATCACCCACATGAAATTAGATAGACATAAGACCTAGCAAATAACCATGGATTTTACAGAAAACTGGTTCAAGCCTAACACAACATGACCACTGCATTATATCAGAAAAAAATATACTTATGCCAAATCACTCTAAAGAAAATCTAGAAAAAAACAATCTGATCAACCAATACAAGTCTAAACAAGAGCTGTCTCCGTAGGATGACACATGCCCCCGACCGCACTTTGAATGAATAGTTATGGCCGATGTTAGAGTTTAGGACCTTTGACCTACGGAGCTGGGTCTTGCATGCGACACATCGTCTTACTGTGTCACACATTCATGCATAGTTATTTTAAAATCCATGCATGAATGACAAAGATATAGACCGGACATGCCCATCAATGCACTATCATGAAAAATGATCTTTAACGTCTAAGTGTGTCCTTGACCTTTGAGCTATGGACCTGGTTCTTGCGTGTGACACGTCGTCTTATTGTGGTACGCATTCATGCCAAGTTATTTGAAAATCCATCCATCGATGACAAAGATATGGACCGGACACGCCCATCAATGCACTATCCTTTAACGTCTAAGTGTGACCTTGACCTTTGAGCTACGGACCTGGGTCTTGCGCACTGCATGTCGTGTTACTGTGGTACACATTCATGCCAAGTTATTTGAAATTCCATCCATCGATGACAAAGATATGGACCGGACACGCCCATCAATGCACTATCCTTTAACGTCTAAGTGTGACCTTGACCTTTGAGCTATGGACCTGGGTCTTGCGCACTGCACGTCGTCTTACTGTGGTACACATTCATGCCAAGTTATTTGAAAATCCATCCATCGATGACAAAGATATGGACCGGACACGAAAATTGCGGACAGACCGACAGACTGACAGACTGACAGACGGTTCAAAAACTATATGCCTCCCTTCGGGGGCATAAAAAGCAAAACTCTATTTAAACATTCTTTTTTCAATTATTTTACCTTCCTTCCTTGCTTTGTGTTCGTTTTTTTGTCTTTTACCAACTGTCTGCTGAATGAACATGCACTCTCAACAATCGTCACACAATTAGCATTGGTTAGCTGTAGAATAAAGGTATACAGTAGTAAATAAATTTACAATATGTTCTATACAAAATTAGAAATCTTCTGAGAGCTGTAACAGTCGTTAATTCATAAAATATTGGTGCAAGAGTTATGCACCTTATGCCATATGGTGTGGGTGATGATGTGGAACAACTACTTCAAGTTTGAATCAAATCCATTTAGTAATAACTATAATATGGTGAATATGCATCAAAATTAACCTTAATTCAAAGTAAAAGGGGACACAAGTCATTAACAAGAGCTGTTGGGAGGACAGCAATGCTCCACGATTCAACAGCCTTGTCAATTGAATGAATACAGAAGTCAACAAGAGCTATCTGTAAGACAGCGCACACGACTTTTCTCAGTTCTTGACTCTGAATTACAGCTTTGCCAGTAAAAACAAGAGCTGTCACTAATGGTGACAAATGCCCCCGCAGCGTCTTGACCTTTGACCTTGACTTTTGACCCCAAAGTCAATAGGGGTCATGTACTCAATAAGTACTATCAGCATGTGAAGTTTGAAGGTCCTGGGTGCAGTGGTTCGCGAGTAAAGTGCCTTCATGCAAAAAGTTAACGTTGTGACAAATGAAGGAACAAACAAACAGATGGACAGTTGAAAACTAATATATGCCTCCCTTCAGGGGTATAAAAATCCAAGTTAACAAGAGCTGTTCATAAGACAGCGCACTCGACTTTTCTCAGTGCTTGACTCTAAATTAGAGCTTTGCCAGTAAAAAAAATTCCAAGTTAAAAAGAGACATAACTCTGTCAAAATTCAAATCAGAGTTACGAGAATTATGTGTCCTGGTGTAGACTTTAATAGTAAATTACTATTCTGAGTTTCAAGTAAAAAGCTTTAACAGTAACAGAGATATTTGACTTTATCAAAAATATTAACAATAAATTCTAAGTTAAAAAGGGACATAATTCCGTAAAAATTCAAATCAGAGTTATGGGGATTGTTTCTCCTGATGTAGACTTTGATGTTTAAGAAGTACTTTAAGTTTCAAGTCAATAGCTTTGACAGTAACAAGAGATATTTGACTTTATCAAAAACTTTAACCAAAAATTTTAAGTTAAAAATGGGCATAATTCTGTCAAAAATCAAATCATAGTTATGGGGATTGTTTCTCTTGGTGTAGATTTTGGTAGTAAATAACTGTTTTGAGTTTCAAGTCAAAAGCTTTAATAGTAACAGAGATATTTGACTTTATCAAAAACTTTAACCAACGCCGACACCGGGGCGAGTACAATAGCTCTACTTTTCCTTCGTAAAGTCGAGCTAAAAAGGAACATAATTCTGTCAAAATTCAAATCAAAGTAATGGAGACTGGTGTAGACTTTGATAGTGAATAATATTTTAAGTTTCAAGTCAAAAGCTTTAATAGTAACAGAGATATTTGACTTTAGCAGAAATTTTAACCAAAAATTCTAAGTTAAAAAGGGGCATAATTCTGTCAAAATTCTATCAGAGTTATGGGGATTGTTTCTCCTGGTGTAGACTTTGATGGTTAATAAGTATTCTAAGTTTCAAGTCAATAGCTTTGATAGTAACAGAGATATTTGACTTTATCAAAAACTTTAACCAACGGCAACGGCAACGCCAATGCCGACAGGGCGAGTGCAATAGCTCTATTTTTTCTTCGGCAAAAAGTTGAGCTTAAAAAGGGGCATATTGTTGTAAAAATGCAAAAACAGGGTTATCGAACCTGCACAGTACTTATCAGCTCATGACAGTGGACAAGTGTGTAAAGTTATAATCCATTTCCTTTAGTGGGTACTAAGATACCATCTTACATCTAAAAATCTAACTAAACAAGAGGGCCAGATGGCCCTAGGTAAGGTCTTGTTTTACACAGTATAAACATGTTAACGAACGGACAGTTGAATACTAATATGCCTCCCTTCGGGGGCATAAAAATGTGCCCCCTAGGGTGTAAACAAGCTTGTTCTTTGATTTGACCCGATGACCTAGTTTCTGGCCCCACATGACCAAGATAAAAATTTCATAACAACAAAGGGAAGAAATTAAAAATAAATCAAAGTCCTCCGAAAAAATATCTAAGTCCAAAGGACAGGAACAACAAAGGGAAGAAATTTAACCAGAAAGAAAAAAAATTCTTACAAGGTACAGATATGTCAAAATACACCTATAAATTGGAGGTTCCATCCAGGTACCACAGAAAAGGGGTCTTGGTTTTTCCCTATGGCAAATAAAAAAGTGAAGTCATTAAAAAAACAAGAGCTGTCGGAGGACAGCAACGCTCGACTATTTAATAGCCTTGTCGCTTGAATGAATAAGAAAGTCGAAAAAGGGGCATAATTTAGTAAAAAAGTAAAATAGGGTTATGGAACCTGCAAAGTGCTTATCAGCTCATGACAGTGGACAAGTGTATGAAGTTTCAATCCATTCCCATTAGTGGGTACTGAGATACCAGCTTACATATAAGAATTTAACCCAAAAACTCCTAAGTTGAAAAAGGGGCATAATTTTGTAAAATGTAAAGTTGAGTTATTGATCCTTTGCACTGCATGTCATATCATGACAGTGAACTAGTGTGTGAAGTTTCAATCCTTTCCCATTAGTGGATACTGAGATACCAGCTTACATACAAAAACTTAACCAAAAATTTCTATGTTGAAAAAGGGGCATAATTTTGTAAAAAAGCAAAATAAAGTTATGGGACCTGCTTTGTGCATGTCAGATCATGACAGTGAACAAGTGTGTGAAGTTTCAATACATTCCCATTAGTGAGTACTGAGATACCAGCTTACATACAAAACCTTAACCAAAAAATTCTAAGTCGAAAAAGGGGCATAATTTTGTAAAAAAGCAAAATAGAGTTATGGAACCTGTGCAATGTAAGTCAGTTTATCACAGTAAATAAGTGTGTGAAGTTTCAATCCATTCCCACAAGTGGTTACTGAGATACCAGTTTACATACAAAACCTTAACCAAAAAATTCTAAGTCAAAAAAGGGGCATAATTTTGTAAAAGAGCAAAACAGAGTTATTGAACCTGTGCAATGTAAGTCAGTTTATCACAGTGAATAAGTGTGTGAAGTTTCAATCCATTCCCACAAGTGGTTGCTGAGATACCAGTTTACATACAAAAACTTAACCAAATCGGGACGCGGATGCCGACGCGGACGCCGACGCAGACACGGACGCCGACGCATGGGCGAGTCCAATAGCTCTACTATTCTATGAATAGTCGAGCTAAAAATTACTGTAAGTGAACAAAAGAAGGATATTCCAAACAAGAGCTGTCTGATGACAGCGCGCTCGACTATTCGAAGAATTGATTGAAGAATGGTGTCAAAATATTTCCACGGATATTCAGACAAAAGAAATAAATAGATTAGACAAACAATGTTCCTGTATTACTTTGATTTCGATAAGTCTTGCACTAAATGGCAATATATGAGCCAATTTCAAAGTCCAAAAAGGGCCATAATTCAATCAAAATAGTTATGTACTCTTGCCTACAGATGGAAATCATAATGATAAACGAGTGTTCAAAGTTTAAAAGCCATATGTCAAATAGTTTTGACAAAACATGGACTTGTATGGAACCAGAACCAATTTCAAAGTCCAAAATGGGCCATAATTCAGCCAAAATAGATGACAGAGTTATGTTCTCTTTCCTACAGATAGAGACTATTATACTAAACAAGTAATAAAAGTTTCAAAGCCATATGTCAAACACTTTACAAAAAATATGAACTGGTACGAAAAACTTAACCAAGATTTCTCAGTCAAAAAGGGCCATAATTCAGCCAAAATCCTTGATGGAGTTATGTTCTCTTGCCTATAACTGGACATGGTGATGGTAAACAGATGTTGAAAGTTTCAAAGCTTTATCTCAAAAGACTTTGTCAAAATATGAACTGGTACGAAATATTAACCCAGATTTCTAAGTCAAAAAGGGCCATAATTCAGCCAAAATCCTTGATGAAGTTATGTACTCTTGCCTATAACTGGACATGGTGATGGTAACCAAGTGTTGAAAGTTTCAAAGCTTTATCTCAAAAGACTTTGTCAAAATATGAACTGGTACGAAAAACTTAACCAAGATTTCTAAGTCAAAAGGGGCCATAATTCAGTCAAAATCCTTGATGGAGTTATGTGCTCTTGCCTATAACTGGACATGGTGATGGTAAACAAGTGTTGAAAGTTTCAAAGCTTTATCTCAAAAGACTTTGTCAAGATGTGGACTGGTACGAAATATTAACCCAGATTTCTAAGTCAAAAAGGGCCATAATTCAGCCAAAATCCTTGATGGAGTTATGTGCTCTTGCCTATAACTGGACATGGTGATCGTAAACAAGTGTTGAAAGTTTCAAAGCTTTTTCTCAAAAGACTTTGTCAAAATATGAACTGGTACGAAAAACTTAACCATGATTTCTAAGTCAAAAGGGGCCAAAATTCAGCCAAAATCCTTGATGGAGTTATGTGCTCTTGCCTATAACTGGCCATGATGATGGTAAACAAGTGTTGAAAGTTTCAAAGCTTTATCTCAAAAGACTTTGTCAAAATGTGGACTGGTACGAAAAACTTAACCCAAGGTGTGACGCCGACGCCGACGCCGTGGTGAGTAGGATAGCTCTACTTATTCTTCGAATAGTCGAGCTAATAAAAACAAGAGCACTGCAATACAACGCAAATGCAGAGCAATATGTACACAAAACAAAGACATTTGACCACTAAGTGTGACCTTGACAATGAAGTGAGCCATCCGAAACATGCACTCTGCACATCGTTTCGATGAGGTGAACATTTGTGTCAGGTTTCTTTGAAGTCCTTCAAGGGGTTCAAGAGTTACAGAGCGGAAGGGTAATTGCTAACCAACAGTAAGTAAGTAAGTAAGTAAGTAAAGACTTCATTTAATGAGGCTACACATTTGGTTTCCCAATCTTCCATGTGGGCCTCAGAATATATACATAATATACAGATGATAAAACATTCAACAGTACAATGATACACAAGATTTACATAAATTATGAAAAACAAAGAACAATTACATAGTACAATTACATATATAGAAAAACATACGAATATTTTATACATTACTACTATCATACAAACTGAAAATATGCTACAACATACTTTGATACACTGATTTAGGAAACTGAGGAGAAATGCCATTTGACATAAGATGTTTGAAATGTCCTTAGTGTCTCACACTTACGGATATTTGCAGGTAAAACATTCCATATTTTTGGACCTGAGTAAGACAGAGATTTCCGAAAGAATTCCATTTTTGGTTTTGGAACAACTAGTTCTGAATTAACAACAGATCTTAGGTTTCGGTTGTGTCTTTGATTTGTACTTTGAAATTTTTCTTTCATGTAAGCTGGGAATGACTGTTCATTTACCGACTTGAACATGAGTACTGCTTTTTTGTATCTCACTCGTTCATCAAATTTCATCCAGTTTAATTCATTAAATAGAGCAGCAGATGGACTATCATAGCTTTTATCTAGAATGATTCTGGCAGCTCTTTTTTGAAATTTAATCAATTCTGTGTTCAGCTCATTGCTACAGTTTCCCCAACAGACAGACAGACAGAAGAACACCGAGGCGATAACATAAATCGTCCCTTCAGGCATATAAAAAAGAATAGATCTTATAGTGATACAAGTTGTGTGCAAGTTTGGTTAAAATCAAATCACAAATCAAGCTGCTATTGTGCAGACAAGGTCAAAATTGCTAATTTTGGCCCTTTCAGGGGCCATTACTCTAGCAGGGCCCACGCTGTCGTTCGCCACTCGAGCCATTTGGCGAATCTGCGATGAAAGTGGCGAAGAAAAATCTCGAGTGGCGAAAATGAAAAAATGTTCGTAATTTGGACTGCCATTTTGTTTCAGACGTTCTAAATCGTAACCTCCAAGAAATTATGTTAAAAAAGAGTTGACTGGTTCCGATAATTTTACCTTATAAAATTAACTTATTTCGGGATAGTACTACCCAGTCTGCGTTTACTTTACATATAACAATGTGTGATAAACATCTTGACACGCGAGAAGATGCAATTTGCAATCAATTAGCAACCGATTATCGGGTTAAAATAATCTTTTTGTTTTGTTGTCATTACGGCAGATTAAATGATTGATGCCTTTAATTTCCATGGATCAAATAATTAATAAATAAATCGGCAAAATAATGAATGGTTTGGTGAATTTTTTAACGTTGTCGCCACCGTCAGTATGTTAGTCACAGGCACGGGTCCAATGTATTTTTTGTTTAATATAAAAATCCTTTTTTTTTTCACACAAATATACTTTTTATATGTTAGTCAAATGAAAAAAAAAATGATGACAACAAATCCGGTCACAATATCATACATGACACTGTGACCGGATTTTTGTCATCATTTTTTTTTTCATTTAACTAACATATAGAAAGCATATTTCTGTGAAAAAAAAGGTTGTTTTTTTATATTAATCAAAAAAAAAAAAATACATTGGACCCGTGTCTGTGATCTTAGTAAGTAATTAGTAAAGGTGTTTGCCAAGTTTTTTGAATGTCTTTAAAAGTTAGGAATGGATTTGAAATGTAATCCTGTATCAGGGTAGATTTCTGGGAAGCAGAGAGCACCAAAAACACAGCCCCCGGGCCATGCATTTACATACATGTAGTAGGCCCACAACAAAAAGAAGCTGTAATGGAAAAATGTTTCAGACAGGTTGCTTCAAACATCCAACAACATTTTAAAATACAAAACTTGCTTTAGAGGTATACCCACTTTCATTCAAAAGTCCCCCTATATAGCTAGAATATCACCATTTGCTTATGGGAAGTAACAAAAATTTTCAACGCGCCGCGGGAAGGGAAACCTCTCCGGCACCCTCCCTACCGTTCCCGAGAAAAAAGGTGGCTCCAACTTTTTTCAGCCCAGTGTGGGCCCTGCTCTAGAACCCATTATGGGATCTGGCCAATTCAATAAAGGAACCGAGATCTTATGGTGACACAAGTTTTGTGCAAGTTTGATTAAATTCAAATCATAAACGAAGCTAATATTGTGCAGACAAGGTCAAAATAGCTAATTCTGGCCCTTTCAGGGACCATCACTCTGGAACCCATAATGGCATCTGGACAGTTCAAGAAAGGAACCAAGATCTTATGGTGATACAAGTTGTGTGCAAGTTTAGTTCAAATAAAATCATAAATGAAACTGCTATTGTGCAAACAAGGTCAAAACAGGTAATTCTGGCACTTTCAGGGGCCATAACTCTGGAACCTTTCTGGTGATACAAGTTGTGTGCAAGTTTGGTTAAAATAAAATCATAAATGAAACCACTATGGTGCAGACAAGAAATTGTTGATGCACGCACGCAAATTCTGGTCCTTTAAGGGGCAATAACTCTAGAACCCATGATGGGATCTGGCCAGTTTTCATAAGGAACTGAGATATCATGCCAATACGTTTTGTACAAGTTTGATCAAAATTGCTTGCAAAATATGGTCTCTATCGTGTTCACAAGAAATTGTGAACAGACAGACGGATGATGGGCGATCACAAAAGTTCTATGTGACTAAGTTGTATGTGACTGGTGAGCTAAACAAGAGCACCGCCTTGCGGGTGCTGACGCTCATCTGATTTTTTTTGTGTAATAAAAATATTGTCCTACCCATGATTTTCTAAGTCTAAAAAGGGCCATCATTCTTGCAAAAAGCAGGATAGAGTTATGTTTCTTGATGTACAGTGTCCACTTATGATGGTGAAAAACTGTTGCAAGTTTTAAAGCAATAGCTTTGATAGTTTATGAGAAAAGTTGACTTAAACATAATACTCAACCAAGAAAATGATTTTCTAAGTCCAAAAGGGGCAATAATTATTGCAAAAAGCAGGATGGAGTTATGTTGCTTGCTGTACAGGGTCAGCTTATGATGGTGAACAAGTGTTGCAAGTTTCAAAGCAATAGCTTTGATAGTTTAAGAGAGAAAGTTGACCTAAACATAAAACTTAACCAAGAAATCTGATATTTTCTAAGTCCAAAAGGGGCCATAAATCTTGCAAAAAGCAGGACGGAGTTACGTTTCTTGCTATACAGGGTCAACTTATGATGGTGAACAAGTGTTGCAAGTTTTAAAGCAATAGCTTTGATAGTTTAGGATAAAAGCTGACCTAAACATAAAACTTAACCAAGAAAACTGATTTTCTAAGTCCAAAAGGGGCAATAAATCTTGCAAAGAGCAAGATGGAGTTATGTTTCTTGATGTACAGGGTCTGCTTATGATGGTGAACAAGTATTCCAAGTTTCAAAGCAATAGCTTTGATAGTTTAGGAGAAAAGTTGACTTAAACATAAAACTTAACCAAGAAATCTGATATTTTCTAAGTACAAAAGGGGCCATAAATCTTGCAAAAAGCAAGATGAAGTTATGTTTCTTGCTATACAGGGTCAGCTTATGATGGTGAACAAGTATTCCAAGTTTCAAAGCAATAGCTTTGATAGTTTAGGAGAAAAGCTGACCTAAACATAAAACTTAACCAGGCAACGCCGACGCAGACGCCGACGCCGACGCCGACGCCGACGCCGACGCCGACAACCGCTCAAGTGATGACAATAACTCATCATTTTTTTTCAAAAAATCAGATGAGCTAAAAAAGCACAATTTTGTAAAAATGTAAAATAGAGTTATTGAACCTTTGCACTGCAAGTCATATCATGGCAGTGAACAAGCAAATTCGATGAATTGGTATCCCCCGCTGAAAGGATTTGTGATGATAAATGGCAAAAATATATCCGTCAAAAAGCTAAGGATGTTACCAAGAAGCAAATAATTTCATTAGTCAAAATCATTTTAACAGAAAATGAATGCTATTTTTTGGTTGCGAGGGAGTGGGGGAGAGGGGAAGGGTGTGTGACCAAGGCAAGGTGGTGACCAGGTGTGGGCACATAAATTCTAAGTTTCTAATAAATGTTCATAGAAAAGAAAAAGAAGTTTAATGAAATTCTACCAACTGGTTGGTTTGTTATGTACAAATCTGCAGATTTTTAAACATTTAAAGGGCAATAACTCTAAGGAAAACTGACCAATTAAAAAAAATGACAGGCATCATCGAAGTATGTTGGTTCATATTTATTTCAAGTTTCAAAAAATTCTACCAGCTTGTTACTGAGAAATGGCTGCAGACGTGGATTTTTCATTAAATCATGGGCAATAACTCTAAGGGAAATTGACCAATAAAAAAAACAAAATTAACAGGCATCATTGCAGTATGTTGGTGCATGTTTATTTCAAGTTTTATGAAATTCTACGTAATAGTTACTGAGAAATGGCTGCGGATGGACATTTTGTGGCATGTTTCATTAAATCCAGGGCAATAACTCTAAGGAAAATTGAACAATAAAAAAAAACTTGACAGGCGTCATTGCAGTATATTGGTTCATGTTTATTTCAAGTTTCATAAAATTCTACTTGCTAGTTACTGAGAAATGGCTGAAGACAGATGGACAACGCCATTTCAATACACCACTCCCGATTTCATAGGCGGGGGATAACAAATGTGTGAAGTTTCAATCCATTCCCATTAGTGGATACTGAGATACCAGCTAAGATACAAAAACTCAACCAAAAACTACCAAGTGGAAAAGGGGGCATAATTTTGAAAACAAACAAAGTAGAGTTACCGGACCTGCTTAGTGCATGTCAGATCATGACAGTGAACAAGTGTGTGAAGTTTCAATCCATTCCCATTAGTGAGTACTGAGATATCAGCTTACATACAATACCTTAACAAAACATTTCTAAGTGGAAAAAGGGGCATAATTTTGTAAAAAAAAGCAAAATAGCATTATGGAACCTGTGCAATGTAAGTCAGTTTATCACAGTAAATACGTGTGAAGTTTCAATCCATTCCCACAAGCGGTTACTGAGATACCAGCTTACATACAAAAACTTGACCAAATCGGGACGCTACACACAGGTGAGTCCAATAGCTCTACAATTCTTTGAATAGTTGAGCTAAAAATTGGTGCAGGAGTTATGCACTTTGTGTCATATGATGTGGGTGATAAGGTGGAACAACTGTTTTAAGACTGAATCAAATCAATTTAATAATAACTGAGCTATCTAGAGTGAAAGTGCATCCAACTTTAATCTGAAACTCTAAGTCAAAAGAGGGAATAATTCATAAAAAATTGGTGCAGAAGTTATGGCCCTTGTGCCATATGATGTGGGTGATGACGTTGAACATATGTTTCAGTTTGAATCAAATACATTCAGTAATAAAGATAGAGTGAAAGTGCACCAAAACTTTCACCTGAAATTCTATGAATAAAGGGGCATAATTCATGGAAAATTTGTGCCAAAGTTATGAACCTTGAGTCATATAATGTGGGTGATGACGAGAAAGAATTATTTTAAATCTGAATCAAATCTATTCAGTCATAACTGAGATAAGAGTGAAAGTGAACCAAAACTTTTAACCCGAAGTTTCATTTAAAAAGGGGGCATAATTCTTGAAAAATTGGTGCCAGTTTTGCACCTTGTGTCATATGATGTGGAACAAATATTTTAAATTTGAATCAAATCTGTAGAGTGATAACTCGGAGAGTGAAAGTGCACCAAAACTAACCTGAAATTCTAAGTAAAAAGGGGGAATAAATCATAAAAGATTGGAGTGAGTGCTATGGCTCTTATGCCAGATGATACGGGTGATGGTGAGGAATAACTATTTTAAATTTAAAGCAAATCCATCCAGTAATTAGAGAGATAAGGTGAAACAAGAGGGCCATGAAGGCCCTGTATCGCTCACCTGACCTATTGACCTAAAGATCATCAAGATCAACATTCTGACCAAGTTTCATTAAGATATGGTCATAAATGTGGCCTCTAAAGTGTTAACTAGCTATTCCTTTGATTTGACCCCAAGACATCGTTTCTGACCTGACATGAGCAAGATTCGAGCTTGACCTAAAGATCATCAAGTTTAACATTGAGACTAACTTTAATGATGATACAGTCATAAATGTGGCCTCTAGAGTTTTAACAAGCTTTTCCTTTGATTTGACCTGGTGACCTAGTATTTGACCCCACCTAACCCAGATTTAAACTTGAACTACAAATCATTAAGATTAACATTTTGACCAAGTTTCATTAAGATATGGTCATAAATGTGGCCTCTACAGTGTAAATTAGCTTTTCCTTTGATCTAACCTGGTGACCTAGTTTTTGATCCTACATAACCCAGATTCAAACTGGATTTTGAGATCATCAATACTAATATTCTGACCAAGTTTCATGAAGATACAGTCATAAATGCGGCCTCCACAGTGTTAACAAGCTTCCCCTTTGATTTGACCTGGTGACCTAGTTTTTGATCCCAGATGACCCAATATCAAACTCATCCAAGATTTTATTAAGGGTAACATTCTGACCAAGTTCCATTAAGATTGGGCCAAAAATGTGACCTCTAGAGTGTTAACAGTCAAATTGTTGACGACGGACGACTGACGGACGGACGGACAATGGACACAGGGTGATCACAAAAGCTCACCTTTGAGCACTTTGTGCTCAGGTGAGCTAAAAAGTAGAAAGTGTAAAAAATCTTTTACCAAAGTGGAGACGTGGAAAGACGCAGATGCCAACACCGGGTGAGTAGGATAGCTCTCCTTATACTCTGTTAAGTTGAGCTATAAAATAAGGATTATCTTTCTGCCATTTTCCAACCAGCCTGAAACTGCTGCTTGATTACCTGTTTAGTACTATTGTACAAATACAGGAGCTGTCATTTTTGTAGATTCTTAGCTCATTTTTTAAATATCAAATAGCAGAAAAACAAATATATCTAGGAAATTGGTGCATTTAGATTCTTTAAACTTAGCATCATTTTAGACTGAAAAAAAAAATTGTAAAGACATTCATTCGACTTTTTTACAAACAATCTCTAGAAAAGCATACAGATTCTGTCCAAACTTATCTACATGTACTCACTTGAACAATGAAAATGTCTTGGCTTTCACTGAGGTAATTGTTCTTGTTCCCATTCTGAGTACTGTTATAAAGTCCACCACTGTGAGAGTCAGCTGGAATGATGGCAGACATCAGAACAAACTTGGGTTACGAAGGTGCAGATCACCAATCATAGACTTGTCAGACTGAAATAAATTATTGTTTTTGACATTGCTTATAGTACTAGAGATTAATCAATGACACAAATAATCCTACCTTGCGTTTAATTTATGTATACACCTGTATGAGCAAGAATGAAATACCTTTACAGTTAAAAAGTTAGTGTTTAGTCATTTCATTCTTTTGTCCATTTTCACAGTAAATACTAGAGCTTTTCTTGGTTATATATACAATGTGCGATATGGTACAAATAACATTATATATGTATCTAAATTTCAGCTTAAAAAGAGAATCTGAATTTATTTTATTACACTCAAAACATTTTCTTATGTCATACAATATGCATTGTTTTGACAACTTTTTTGCCAAAAATTCAAAGTCAATAAAAATAGCTGAAACTCACAAATGATGTTAATTTGTGCATTCTGTAAATAAACCAATTAATTTTAAGCTGCGGTTTTGGGAATAAATGTAATTTCATCAATTTTCATACACACAATCTGTAAATTTACAGATGGAAAAATCTGTAAATTTATAGATTATCTGTAAATTTACAGATAATCTGTAAATATACCACTTTCCTAGACCTGCTAAAGCACTGTACTGAGACACGAGTCAAATGTTTTACCATTTGCTAACCGATGAGTTACACAGGATGCACACATATGCTAGCATATAAATGTTAGGCACAGCTAATTCAGCTCAGGAGTACCAAATGCACAGAAGATAAGCAGAATAAGGAAAACAGGCTGATAACATTGCCCGACATAAAAACTAATATTTCTTGAAAAATAATGAAGATATTTCTTTCAAACTTGGTCCAATTATTAAGCATAACACATGACACAAATTAAAATAAAAATAACTTGGTTGCCTTCAGGTTTGGTAGAATTATTTCCCCTTTTCAAATTTTTATGACGCATAATTTTTGAAGTCCAAAAAAGATATGTTGTGATGCTAAGTTTAAAACAAAAAAGGGTTCAATGGCTTTCTAATGCTCTAAACTATTGTGCTAGTACATGAATCTATACATTTTACAGCGCTTTCACCTACAACATTATAGAGAAATGTTAGTTCTAAAACAATTGTTCATACATCTGCACTAGAAACAAAGTATTAACCCTAAATATATAGAATAAAGGTATTGGCGCACAAGTTTGGAGCAATAGATAGCCATTGAACCCTTTTCTGTTTTAAACGTTGCCTTAAAACATAATTTTTTGGACTTCAAAAATTATGCATCATAAAAATCTTAAAAAGGGAAGTAATTCTAACAAAACTGAAGCAGCAATATTATTTCTACCTAAATATGCCTCATATGTTATGCTTAATAAATGGACAAAGTTTGAAAGAAATATCTTCATTATTTTTTAAGAAATATTAGTTTTTATGTCGAAAGCATGGAAAATGGACTAGTATCTGCAAGCTGGAGGACAGTATTGTCCTTGGCCACAAAACAAAACACACACACACACACAAAAAAAAGTGGTCCAAATCAGCTGACAGTCAGTTACAAAATTCAGGCCTGTATTTCTAAAAATCTGAGATTTATACAAATCAAACTCTCTAAATAATCATGTTTATAGGCAACCTTCACCTCATGAAACTGGTTCAAGCCTAACACATCATCAGAAAAAAATCCCCGCCATTGGCGCCAAATCACTTTCGAGAAAATATAGAAAAGTGATGCATATTTAAAAAGAAATCTGAAAATCAAATAAAACTCTAACAAGTGAAACTGTAATTAAACATTTCTGTTTTTAATATGTTTACCTTTCTTCCCGGCATTGTGTCCTTCTTCGCTGCTTTGCTTTGCGTCCTTCCTTGTGCTTTACTGACTGCCTACTGAATGAACACGAGTTCACGCCCAACATATGTCACGTGATTCGCACTTTGGTTAGCTTTAGAATAAACTACACTTTCACTAGCCGTTAACTGCTACACTAGAATAACAATTCGACCGAACGGGCGGTGTTACAGTGTATGGAATACAATTTATTTTCTTGAACACTGTTCATTTTTTTCTGCACCACAGCTCAGATTTTTGCTATGACTAGTTTTGAAAGAATATTACAACACTGTCCGATATGGAATTCCATGGCTAAAAAACAAACTTCCCTACGTGAGTCCTTGGCCCTCTTTCTTAAAGAAAATGAAACAAAAATTCTCAACTGGTATTAAGAAGTGCGACATAGCTTACAACTGGATTTTAAATTCTTATATGTACGGACTTCACCCAGTTACTGATCATTTTTCGGCTGCGGGTCTTGGCATAAACTACATTATTGCAGTCGCGAAGAGCTACAACATACAACAAACAGAACTTTTTTGCTCGTCAAAATAATGCTCTCGTATACATATGGGTGAAATGATGGAACTCATGCGGCAGATATAATGATGGAACAAACGATTATGATTAAAAAACAAACGGGACATGAATTATGGAACAAACTGGTTATAATAAAGGGACAGGTGTGAAAGACGTATGGTTCCAGACATGATGTCATTTATCAACATAATAGAACTCACGACCCCACGGTCCATTTCATTAGTCCTGAGTTCGATTCATTGGTGAGGCGTTTGTACACTGTGATGGTTTGATAAAAGACAATTGTTTCTGAAACCATCCGTCCTCTACGTCTGACTCATGTAGAAAAGTTGACAGTCACTTGTGGAGAACAGGTTGATACTGGTATAGAATCCAGGAACACTGATGGGATACGTTCGATCAAAAGATATACATGTACAATGATAAAAAAGACAGGTGTAACGAAAGAAACAGACGGGTTACATATATTATATATTTTATCACACCGGATTTATATGGCTTCCTTTTCATGCATGATAAACACGTTCAAAGGCGCTTTATATAGCGCAAAGACAGCCACTTGGGGGGCCGAAATCATCCTCTACTAGTACAAACACAGAGCGATCTGACCAGAGGGGCAGAATGAGACAAAGCCCACAGAATCGAAAGAGAGAGAGAGAGACAATTCCTCTTAGATACAGGCCTGTCCGGCTGGTTCTATAACGTGCCCGGTGTGAAGCACCGATACACGCAAAGTCGTCCTTCCTTGAAGAACCAGTACTGGCCTCTTAGTTAGGTGGGAGACGCTCAAGAGCATCTCAGAAATTTCCAGTTTCAGTACTGGGATTCGAACCCCGGACCATTGGAATCCCGGACCTCTGAATTGACAGTCAAGCGTGTTACCATTTCACCGTTGGGTGATAATGACTTAACAGACGGAAAGAGAGAGATAGGGTAATTTGGGTTTCTAATTTTGTACTATGATTTACATTGAGTGTAGACACACGGATCATACTGTAACTCACGTAGCAGATAATAGTATGTGGATGATTTTAAAGGTGATTTTCTCTACACATGTAGATCAGGTGTGTTGAACGCAATAGCCGCTAATCCTTCTATTGTAGAATATTATCAAACTACATGTACATTCTTGTCAAACACATAATAAAATTACAATAAAATCTAATAATGCGGTCATTTTTTTACCACAGTGATCTTTTCTAAATACATTGAAGACCATTTATGAGGAAATAGTGACATAGAAATTTCATTTTTACAAAAGTACAGTAACTCACTAATTTAGTGTAAGATTCTTACGTATAAGCATGGTTCGTTGTATATCATAGTTTCCAAATAATGAAATTCGATTTTACAGAAAGTTCACACAGTGAAACTTCGATTTCCATGAGTTCTTAAAGAATGTACAATTTTGGCATTATGCTTTCAATAATTAAAAGACATGTACACATTTCAATTTAAGTGTCAAGTAATGTATATTCCAGTCACTTTCTACTCACAGATGTGGGTTTGAGCCTCACTTGGGATGTTGAATTCTCCATATGTTAGGAAGCCATCCAGCTGGCTTACGGAACTAATGTGCCCGCCCGTGATGAAATAATGCACGGAGGGGCACCTGGTGTCTTCCTCCACCATCAAAGCTGGAAAGTCGCCTTATGACTTGTAATTGTGTCGGTATATACGACGTTAAACCCATCAAAACAAAGCAAGCAAAGGAAAAACATGGTGCGGCTTCCTGTGTCAAGGGGAGTTTGTCCGGATCATCCTGCCAAGGCAACGTGACTACTGGAGTCTGTCAATCTTTGATTATTTTTTTTTTCAGTTAAGCATTTACAACTTATTATTTACTTTTTTAAGAAACAAAAATACGAAGAAAAATGAAACATGTGAATCTGGTCATTTAATTATATATGATGGAAAATACAACTGATATGAAAAATACAGTAAACAATTAAACAGTATTCTATCACCAAGATAAATGACCGAAGCTGAGAAGAAAACGCGCACCTCCTTTTTAGCATCAAAAGTATCATCATATTGCAATATTTAATGAAATTTTATAAAATTGCTTGCGATAACAATTACGTTAAAACTTTAAATCATTTGGTCGAATAAAACATTCAAGTAACTAAATGGCCATAGCTTTCGCAGAAGCGGTGGTTCCAGAAACGTGGATTAATATGGCCAGGTGAGTGTATTTCCGCGGTCATCGGTTACATGGGTTAGTTTTCTGAAGGTTTGATCTTATTTTTGTCACTTTTGGCTGGAAACAACAAGTGACTCACTGAGACAGGGGCCCACTTATGTACTCTTCCAGCCACAAACACTTGTTTAGTGCTATTCCTTGCCAATGATGTAAACACTTCTGTACAATTTGATGAGGGACTTCTGATTTTGTAGAATTTTGATAAAAATGGTAACATTTTTGTGTAAAAAGGCCCCTGATTATGTTTGCATCATAGCGTAAGTGCGATTACGTTTGCATCATAGCGTAAGTATGACTCAAACCTTTTGATCACGATACTGCATGGTCACGCGGCATCGTATGAATATGACGGTATTTGGGTTCATCAAATTTTTGTTTTGCGATAATGCAATATATAGACTATCATTCAAAGATACATTAACTGAGAGGAAGAAATCGCTTGCAGTCACTGATTTACCTCGCAAAACGTTGGCTGCTTTACATAAACTCATGCATGACACTGCACATAATTATACAAAATAGAAGGGAGAAAATGATGAAATGATGGCTTAAAATTAGCATTTGATGAATCAAATGTTGAACATGGATATTTTTTTTTTGCACTTAGATCTAACATTCCGTTTTTGTTATTTTTATTATTAAGTAAAATGTGTACATGCCCGCCTTATTGTACTAAGTGTACAAAGAAGGATATCTTCTACCAAAGAGCTATAAAAATAAAAATGTATTTTATACTTCTTTGCTTCTACTAACATTAGTAACTGAGCTTGACAATGCCTCTTTACTCGGAAACCATGCTGCAATTCATAGAACATATCGTTCTTTGTGAAGTGTTTTGTTGTGCTAGAGGATACAATGTGTTCAAGGGTTTGACACAAGATATTAGTAAAAGAGATCGGGCGATAGTTGGCTGGGTCTGAGCTAGAGCCTTTCATAAAGATGGGAGCAACATTTGCCATTTTCCATATATCTAGCAGAGTACTGGACTGCATGGTTTTTGGGAAGAGTTTTGTAAAGATGGGGGAGATCTCTCGGCTAATATTCGTAAGTACGACCGGTCTTATTTGGTCGAGCCCTGCAGCTTTATGGGGATTTAGGTTGTTGAGAAGTTCGTCGATACCTTGTGTTGAAATTTTAATATCAGACACAGCATATGTTTGTGTGGGCTGTACATTTCTTTTCCGGTGAAATCTTTACCCGTATCTGCGATAAATCTGCGATATCATCGTTTTCATAGAGCACAGGAGTCTGAAATTCTATCAATAGGACCCTAGAAGCTAGTCTACCTTTACAAAAAAAAAAACCTTATATATATATAAGTTAATATTATGGTTAAAAGTTGTCAATCACAAGCATACACAGTATTGTATGCCCTGATGTAAAACTATTTCTATCTAATTCTATTATCGGTTATTGAAAGGAATATGGATATGTTTTCGGCGGCATAAATTGTGTATGGGGTTTTAACAGCATAATAGTTACTGCCCTTTAACCAAATGCGCCATTTGCACAGAAGGTCGTGATTCAGTCAAACAACACATAACTTATAAGCACATGGCTTTTAAGTTATTCAAGGATTTAAATGAGGTCTGCGACATTGTGCCAATTTAGTGTCAGGATATACAGTACTGTACTGGTTTGGAACCAGTAGCCGGACAGATTTTCATATTTCGGCGCCATTATTTCCGCGAAAAACTATACTGAGCGTCATTGAAAAGTTACCACTTACTGGTTCGAGTCGTAAATTCGGCCACTTCTTGCGGTTTTTCATAAATATTTCTTTCTTTATACGATTGATTTGTACAAAATTTCTACCATATGTGCTTTAATACAAGCAACATTGATTGTTATCATTAACGGCCGTTTACAGTAAGGCAGTGGCTAGCGAACCGGAATCGGTTCCCTAGACTCCAGACTTATTCGTCCGGAACCGGTTCTCTAGCCAAAGTACTGGGCATAGGCTAGGGAACCGGAATTTTTTTCTATGTATATAACTGCCGAAATTCACATTGTTTCTTTTGAGAAATATCATGCATGTTATTATCTTAACTTATTTAACCATTTCAGCAAGCAATACCCTTGCATTTATCTGTATTTACCTGCGTCTTCAAAAGCGCACTCGCCGCATACTGTCCGCCATATTGGATCGATATAAACTAGTCCGAATGATAGTGGAAATCGTTGTCGGCATCAGAGGAAGCCGAAATAAAGCCTACAATATTAAAATTGGCGGAAATAGTTAAATTATTACGCTGTAACACTTATAAGTATTATGATTAGTAATAGCTAGTTATGGTAAAATGTCAATTAGTAAGTTAGTAGCAGTAGTATTAACGGAACATAGAATGTCAATTAGTAGTAGTATTAACGGAACATAGAGCGTTCAGTTATGACAGGATGAATCTTCATACGAATGGATAAAGGACGAAAATAGAGTGTAATTAAGACTGTAAATGATTCTTCCTGTCACATCCAGGCCACACCACGAGGAGGCGCTCTTACCATGGCCCTTCCCTCCCCCTTCCCTGAACGTCTAAATGTAATTACATAACCCGCAAACCCGGATTTTTCCCCTTTTTTGCTTTTATTATGCCTTCACTATCACAGACTTGTAAACAAAAAAGTATATAAGTTTGTTTAAAATACATCAAGGCTCCATACATTAAAGATGATTTATGTGTATGTATATACATGTAAAATCTTATTATTTTTCTTTTCTTTTTTTCTTTTTTTTTTTCTTTTTTTTCTTTTTTTTTCTTTTTTTTAACCGGGTGCTAATAGTTTAGTTTCAATAGAAATTATTGAATTATTGAAATTCGGAAACGAATTAGCCGAATATGAAGTATATTCCAGTCCTACCTAAATTTCAGGAGGAAGACCGCTAATATTTCAAAAGTTAATGGCAAAATGTTAATTCATATTATTATATTCTACCCTTATATTTTACGAACTCTTTAGTGGTTTTTGTTTTGTTTTGTTTTGTTTTTGTACAATACACGTACTAAAACTTTTAGCACCAAGTTAAATATCATATACTGAAAGGGAAATGAAACGCGTTTGTTAATTGCTCTGTCATATATTTTTATGTAATGTTAAGAGCCAATGGTAAATGGTATGGCATACTAAAGAAGAAAGGCCAAGAAGAATAAACAAATTCAAGGAATATATATTCTTTAAGTTTAAATTTTGAACTTAATTCATGAACAATTCGTTTTCCTTTCAGTATATACTAGCACATGCATGCAAACAAATATGTACACATATGGGCGCTTTCGGAGATTGTAACTGACATTTAATTGCTCTTATTTTTACGATGTAAAGTATGTGACGTTCCCAGTGTTGCACTCATCACAAAACCAGTTTTGTGCTTTCGGTGAATTACTTATGCCAGCACAGTGGTAGTGAAACCAGTTCAGGCAACTGTCACATCCCACACATCTTGTAAGTAATTCTTGTTGGCAGACTTTGCACAGCCATTGTCTGTTAGATTCATCAAGTTGTTTAACGGTAGCCTGTAACTGGGACCACGCCTCCTCGTCTAGGTACCTCTTACTTAAATCCAAGGGAACGTGTGTAGCACCAAGAAAAACTTTATTTGGGTCACATTCTATGGCTTCTTCAGGGATTTTGGTTTCGTTCTTCATATGCTGTTCAATGATATCTTTGTCTATAAACCAGGAAAGAATTATCTTTGCCTTTTTGTTGTCCGGCAAGTTGTCAAATGACTGTGCACCTTTCGCCTTTTTATTTAATTTCAGACGTTTCTTTGGTAATCCAATGACAGTTTGATCTGACCCTTTCGGGCGACCTCTTCTTCTGATGTTTGCTGGTAACGTTACTTCGGCAACTGAAACACTGACCGTCCCCTCAAATGTCGTGCACTCCCCGGTTTCCCTAGCACGTTTAGCGTCCTTGGTACCGCCGGCTTGTGCAACGATATGGGTCTCTGTACTGTTTGTTGTGGCCTGGTCATCAATGTTCTTTGTAGGAGTGGGGTCATTGTCTGTATTTTCGTCCACTCTTTCTCCAGCTTGTGGAACTAAAGGGTGTTATCTAGCTGTTTTTCTATAAGACGGTACGCATACTGTGTAAGAAGGTGTCTGTACTTAGCACGGTCATTGTCTTCAGATTGTAGTACTGGGACTTTCACAGCAGCTCTTGACAGTTTTCCGTCGATTTCTGTACGGTGTGATCCGAGGAACGCTACGAAGCCTGTTGCAAAGACATTTAGTTTGGAATGTTTCGAAATTACTTGTTTCAGCTTCTGGTTTAGGCTTTCAAGTCTGTTATTGGTCTGGTTGCCAAGACAGTGTTCCGATGAGAGGCCTATCACCCATTCATCCCTAATTGGATGCCAGGAATTGTCAAAGTAGCTGTTTACAGCGTCACATCCGGTTTGCTTCAGCATCTCGTGGTGAGTGTTGTATTCGGCATACGATTTCGAATATGAAATTTTCTGTAGTATATCCAGGATGTTTACTCGCTGGCTGGACATAATGTTCATCTTCTCTGTGGTTATCTCGCGTTTAAATGTTCGCAGAACATGAAACAAGCAGATCTTAAGTTTGGCTTCAGGGAATAGCCTCCTAAAGACGTCACGTTCGACGAAATCTTTGTCCGACATAACAACCTTGACTTCTTCCCACTTTGGATTCTGCTCCTTGAACACACCGACAACCTCCGATATTAACTGCTCTGTTTCTTCCGTTACCATCCACATTCCGACAATTTCGGACTGGCCGTTCCCATTTTCAACAAGTAATATATAACAAGGCATGCGTAGGTCATTCAACTTGTACATTGCGTCTATGCACAGGAATTCAGGATAGCGAGCAAAGGTGTCGCGCATGCGCTTGTCTTGAAAAAAGATACCTCTCAGTTCATTGCTTTCGCTGGTGATCAATTTCACATATGCACCATTCATTTCTGACATTGTATTTACCGCTTGTTGAAGTAATGTCATGTCTTTGTTTGTTTCAGTGTTCTTTGTTTTGAGATTGTGAATGTCCTTTAGCAGAATTTTCTTCCCACTTTCATTTATCAATTGTGTTTGTATTATTATCTTATTTGCTTTAACATTAAGCATGTTGGACACATTTTCCTTTTCAGTTTCATTCATGCGACGCTGGTGAAAGAGATTTGAGAACAGTTCATAGTTAATAGGATGATTATGTTCTTCGTCCAAAGATGAAACTACCAACTTCTGACCATCTGAGGATGTTTTAAGTTTGATTGTGACAGGACATCCCATTCTGAACGTGCTGAAAATAAATATTTCTTTTGTAGTTTGGTTTTTATTGATGATGATGATGATGATGAGTAAACTTTGATTATTTTGTTCATTACCGGTCAGGAACATCGAATAGCAACGCATTATCATTGGGGAAGATAGTTTCCTTAGAAAACTGTAGTTTTCCTCAATATTTTTCATTTTTCTGGGCATTCAAAAATTAGTTTTAGCATTGATGATGTAGATGGTGATGATCATGTTAACTGATTGATGATGAAGTTGATGACTGATTAATTGAATGATTGATGATGATGATGACTGATTGACTGACTGATTGATGAAGAAGTTGATGATTGATTGATGATGATCTAAGAAGTTTAATGATGATACGACGATGCCGACAACGATTTCCGCAATCATTCGTACTATAGTTTATATCAATCCAATATGGCGGACAGTATGCGGCGAGTGCACTTTTGAAGACACCACAAACGCCGGTAAATGCAGATAAAGGCAAGGGTATTGCTTGCTGAAATGGTTAAATTAGTTAAGATAATAACATGCATGATATTAATCAAAAGAAACAATGTGAATTTCGGCAGCTATATGCATAGAAAAAAAATTCTGGTTCCCTAGCCTATGCCCAGTACTTTGGCTAGAGAACCGGTTCCGGACGAATAAGTCTGGAGTCTAGGGAACCGATTCCGGTTCGCTAGCCACTGCCTTACAGTAATGTATGGTAAACAATAAAACTTTAGGGAAACACTACTTTCTATAGTTTTGTCGGCCATAGTCCAGGCTTTGCACCACTAAAATTATGACTCTAATATACTGACTAAAGGTTAGGGTTAGGTCGACTATGGCCACAGTGGTTCGTTTGCCCTTACCCAAAACTTTAACCTCCACATTTCACCTTCTAGAGGTTGTAAATATTCGGCCACTTTTTAAACACAAAGTTGGTTATATTTTCAACATTGTCTTGGAAATAAATCGATGCTACAACCAAATTGTTCTTTTTTCAACAATTGCAATCATTTTTCAAAAGCATACCTCATGGGAAATATTTGCCAACAGAGATTTTAAAAGCGCCTGTCATCCTTCTAACACCAGCATGACGTAGTTTAATTTTTACGTCACTGTTTCTCACACATTCTAGCAGAAAACTGCTGTTCTTGTCACTTTTCGGGGGTGTTTTAACAGGAGATTAAAGAGATTCTCGCGCTTGCGTGCTGTTATAACACCTTTTCATATATGCGCGTTCCGTGGCAAAGCATAAACGTTTTACGGCCCCGTTAAAGATAATTCAAAAGGATATGACGTCAACGTGAAAAAAACCAACGTAGACATGGAAATTTATTGACCTCGAGGGATAAGATGTTCGTTTTCTTGGTAATAACGCGTTTTATGCTAGTTAGCGCATATTCTTTTCGTGTTACAAAGTTTGGATCTGAATTAATCCTTGCCGGGCCTCAGCAGAAACGAGCGCGTGCGATGACGTCATGCGACCCGCCAGACAAAATATTTGCTACTTAGAGTACACAACTTTAGGGAATGACAATTTTTTCTCTAGTCACCTCAACTTGTTGTTTTTTGCCGACTTTGTTGCTAACGCAAGTGCTTATGATGACACATATGCGTTCTCAAGCATCTGGCTCGAAAAAATGCTTAAAAGTGGGTGGCCGAATATTTACGACCTGGCCGAATTTACGACTCGAACCAGTAATATACTGTATACCTCTTTACTTTTTTATACAATATCGACGTCACATTTTCATGGCCTGTGCTCGGTCTATTACTCATAGACCCTGTCTGATCATGTCTCCTAACCCATTTCATGACTGTCTGGTGAGAACAGCACATACGACGTGCAGTTTCATGACATGGAAGCTCGGCGTCAGCCATGCCAATGGCCTTATGGCATTGATCGTGCCTTAAACAGGGCATTCGTAACAAGGATATTCTGTGTTTTTTTAAGGTATTCCTTTTAGTCTGTCGACTAGCTTTCAAGTGCAATGAATGATTTGCGATAGAATTTTCGTACATGCCGACATTGCTAGAAAAAGTCACTTTGCACATGCAGTCCATGCCTCAAATGGAGTTAATCGAAATTGACAAATCTTTACACCAGTGCCATCTCAGTTGCGTCAAAAATGTAGTTGTGTTATGCTTTTAACACAGTCAAATGCGATTTTTAAAATATAAAGGCCATTAGGGTGGTAACTTTTCAGTGACGCTGAGTATATTTGACAAAAATGAAGCTGAAATTGTACAAACTTTGGCTCATTCTGCATCCAGTGTTGAAATCAGCATCGTGCTGTGACATAAAATACAGGTTCCATGGGGCCTCAAATGGGGTACCCAAAAAGAAGTTATTTTCCCTAAGAGGTAAACCAGTAGCCAGACAAATATTTTGAGATGTTTTGCTGTTATTTTGATATCTAGTCCAACTAATTTGACGCGATCCTAGGAAATGACACGGTACAGACTTGGTCAAGTGAGGGTAGAATAAGTGTCAGGCAGTCGGTTAGCTCAGTTGGTAGAGCAGTCTCGTCCTGTAAGCGAAGGGTCCCGGGTTCGAGCCCTGGACTGACTGCATATTTTTCTCACCCCGTGACATTTGGCACCAAACATGGGACCGTGGCTTGCTTGCTTGGTCAGTCTTGTGACGTTTGTAATAATGTGTACCTCTTGAATTCGGGGACGAATTTCCAATTTGTGGGGGTGTATGTCACGGTATAGACTTGCATGGTCACGTAAGGGTAGAATATGTGTCAGGCAGCAGGTTAGCTCAGTCGGTAGAGCACTCGATCTGTAAGCGATGGGTCCCGGGTTCGAGCCCCAGACTGACTGCACATTTTTCTCACCCTGTGACAGAAATATTGAGATATTTTTTCATATGGGCAATATCCCCACTCGCGTCAAACACTCGAAAGACCAAAATAGTTGAAGCAACTTCGATGAAATTTTCATCGCTGCTGATGCTTTACATGCTATAGGTTTAAATGCCGATTATTTCACGAATTGGCCATAAATTAAAATAAAACTTACATGTTTCAAAAGGGGATTCAATTCCTCATTAATCGATGTACAAATTATCAAATAATATCCAAAATTACGAATTTTCTGGTGATTTAAACTTATGTATGTACTGTACACGATCAACATTTACTGTGTGTTTACATGCCATATAAAACCAATAACTTAACATGACTGTGTACTGTGATTTAACTTCCATTATTTTGGTCCTTCAAAGTTTTGACGTTTAGATTGCCTGTCACAAATATAAAACAATCTGAACATGGAATTATTTTGACTATTTGATATCGAAATAAGTAGTTAAACTATTTTTACACATTTCTTTAATATCCTTAATCTCTTCAAAAATGCACATGAAAGATAACCCAACTTTCAATAGCAGCTACGGAAGCAATGAGAGGCTAACTACGGAAAACTTAAATTTCGTTTAATTCAAATTCTTGATAATTCATATAGATATAGAATAAAACAATGCAATATTCGACAGCCCTGTATTTTATGTAATTATTACCATGAAGTTAAAAGTAGCGCGTTTTATCACCAGACATTTAATATGTAGTTCCACTTGATACCTCAACAAGAGTAAACTACTGCGCATGTGAAATGCTATCTTCATGCCCTGTTATGACGGAAAGTAGTTTTGTAAACACAGGTGAGGTATCGTCATAAAACCTAACATTATACAGCCTTGTAAAACAGTGGTTAGTTGTAAACATGAAGAATAAACATCCAAATGATCCGGATGAAACAACTGCTTGAATAACGCCAAAATAAAGTGGTTATTACATGTGTCCGGAAACTGGTCCTGTACATATACTGGTTTCAAACCAGTACAAATGTTGTGTACCAGTAATCTGTACTTGCTCTTTTAATTGAACAGTAAAGAAGGTAGAGTGTTACAGACACAAGGGTAGTTCTGGCTAATATAACTTAACTGGCTATGTTTTTATTTTCTGATGGTCTCGTCCAATTAAGTACATGTACCGGTAGTTATTTAATAAAATTGTCTCGGGATCAATACGACTGCACTAAGACAAGTAAGAGGGCGGGACCAATACGACTGCCCTAAGACAAGTAAGAGGGCGGGACCAATACGACTGCCCTAAGACAAGTAAGAGGGCGGGACCAATACGACTGTCTAAGACAAGAGGGCAGGACCAATACGACTGCCCTAAGACAAGTAAGAGGGCCAATATCAGAATCAGTTACTTATCAAATATATAATACTAGTATGAGCTGCATCATGAGAAAACCAACTTAGTGCATTTGCGGATGTGCAGGCTGGTCTGGATCCATGCTGTTTGCTTTAAATCAGACCCTATTGCAATTAGAAAACCCGTTAGCGAACAACGTGGATGGGCAGGCTGGTCTGGATCCATGCTGGTCGCAAATGCACTATGTTGGTTTTCTCATGGTGCGGCTCATTTAACTGATGTAAATTTGCATGAAAAATTGCAGTTACATTGTATTGTATTAATATACTTTGTATTTAGACATTATAGGGAAACATTTCTTTTGTATGGTAGATCATGCTGCAGTGAGAAACCAAGAAATTCCTATTGTTGTGTGCATACTTAAGTTTCATGGAGTGTCATGGGAAAAGGATATGGAAAATACAGGGATGAAGATGTGGTATGTACTTGTTGATAAAATTGCTGGAATCAACATTATTTAGTTGTTTTACTTTGTACACTGTCATAGCAGCTTTGAGTTGTAAAAATCAATTACAATATTTATTTAAATAGAAGGCATATTTTAGTTAAGTCATTTTCCAGTGTAAGGTCTAAACCTAGAGATTATTGAAAATGATTTAAGGGAGGTAACTCAATTTCAAATTTTCTTACTTAATTTCATTATGTTATTTTGTGTACCTGTTCTGATTGTTTTGTCTTTTTATAGTGAAGCTGCAGAAAAGCAAGCTGGAAGCTATATACCCAGAATTCCAGGAGAAAAGGGGCTGTAGGTTTGTGAAGGGTATTGAGCTGCTGAACAGATTGAATTGTTAATGTAAGAGAATAAGTATAAAAAAATGCTGATCTAACACAGCAGTGTTCCTTAGGTGATCTACCAAATTTAATCCACTAAAATAATGGCAGATGGGCCAGGCTAATTTTCTTTCTATGGCTATTTTGAAAACTCAGAAAATACCACAGTCTCGATTTCAAAATAATTTTTACATTCCTTCAAATCATTTTATTTAAAATGATAGGGCAAGTTTTCCCTTTATTGAAAAAAAATCTTTTCTTCTGGAACTGCTGGTTTGATTGTACAATAATTTCACACAGATGTTTTTATGCCCCCTGTGGGCATATCAAAATCGCACTTTCCGTCCATCTGTGTGTCCGTGTAAATTCTTGTCTGGCCTGTAACTCAGTTATCCATAAAGGGATTTTGAAATAACTTGGCATAAATGTTTACCATAATGACACAATGTGTCATGCGCTACACTCAGACCCTTAGCTCGAAGGTCAAGGTCACACTTAAAAGTCAAAGGTTAATGGGGTGTTTTGTTCCCGGTCCATAACTCTGCCATCCATGAAGGGATTTTGAAATAACTTGGAATAAATTTTTACCTTTTCACCATAATGAGACGACGTGTCATGTGCGAGACCCAGACTCCAAGGTCAAGGTCATACTTAGATGTCAAAGGTTAACAGGGTCTGTTTCTTGTCCGGTCCATAACTCTGCTACTGATGAAGGGATTTTAAAATTACTTGGTATAACTGTTCCCTATATTAAGATGACATGTCGTGTGCATGACCCAGACCCCTAGCTCCAAGGTCAAAGGCAAAGGAAGAAGTCAAAGGTGTTTCATGTCTGGTCCATAACTTTGCCATTTATTATGGGATTTAAAAATAATTTGACACAAATGTTAACCATTTTGAGAAGGTATGTCACGCTTATGACCCAGGTCTGTTGGGTCAAGGTCAAGGTTACGAAATGATGTGTTGTTTTTATGGTGCAGACAACTGTAGCATTCTTGGGCATGCTTTGGAGGCATTTGCCACCAATATTGACAGCTCTTGTTAGGTAATTTCTTCAAGCTCTCACCCACATTATACCCACCCAGTCCTAGCACTCAGCATCGAAGGTGAGCTTTTAGGATCATCAAATGACTTGATCATCAGATTCTGTCTGTCCTTCTGTTATCAGTAATTTCTTTAAAAACATCTCTCCTAAGACACCAAGCCAGTTTCAACCAAACTTCCAAGGAATGTTCCTTTTATGTTCACATTTCTGATTCCTTCAAATCTAGGTTAATCTTTAAGAATTTTTGTGCCATTGCAACCAAAAGGAAAGGTTAAAAATCTCTTTCCCAAAAACTGCAGGCTTAATTATTATGAAATATTTCCTCAGAAATGTTCGTTGGGGGTTGCTAGAGGGGGGTGGCTGGAGCTTAAAATAGAAATATCATTAAATGACTTCTTTTCAAGGCTTGATGGTTCTTCACTAAAACTTGGTCTGTAGCATCTTTATAAGGTGCACTTCCAAGTTTGTTAAATATGGGCCTTTTAGGATTGCTAAATCTAAAAATAGAAGTGTGTTTTAAATCACTTTTTCTCCTGAACTGCTAAGTGGGTCTTCATGAAGCTTAGTCTGTAACATCATTGTAAGATCCTCTCCCAAATTAATCCAATTGGTGGCACCTTTTAGGGGCCACTAGTTTATTGTTGAGTCCGCTTGCAGAAGCGAAGACATAGTTTTCCAAATGGCTGTTCAGTGTATGTGCGTCCGTTCCGATTTGTTTGTCCGGACCATAACTTTGACATGCATGAAGCAATCTCATTTATATTTGACATGAATGTTAACCTCAGTGAGACGGAGTGTCATGCGCAAACCGCAGGTTACTATCTCAAAAGTCAAGGTCTGGAGCATTTCTTTTTCATGCATAGAGGGATTTTGATGTAACTTGGCAGAATTGTTCACCATCATGAGACCGAGTGTTATGTGCAAGAACCTAGAATTACTTCCCTTTGTTGTTACTAGCTTATATTGTAAGTTTTTTTTTATTACTGGTCATAGGGAAAAATCAAGACCACTTTTCTGTAGTACAATATGCATGTTACATCCAATTTTGAGGTGTATTTTGACCTCTCTCTACGGGTTAGGAATTTTTATGTGGACTTGGGTTTTTTAGCTCGACTATACAATGTCGAGCTATCCTACTCGACCCAGCGTCTATGTCTTCAGGCGTCCCCACCTTGGTTAAAGTTTTTTTACACTGTCTCTTTTTTCATCATATCTCTTCAGTTACTTAATGGATTTGATTCAAATATAGTTATTCCTCATCATCACCTACATCATCTGACATAAGGGCCATAACTCTTGCACTAATATTTCATGATTTATCCCCCCTTTTCACTTAGATTTTCAAGTTAAAGTTTTGATGACTTTCACTCTATCTCTGTTATTAATGAATGGATTTGATTCAAAGTTAAAATAATTGTTCAACATCATCACCCACATCATATGACACAAGGTGCATAACTCTAGCACACATTTTTCATGAATTATTCCCCTTTTTACTTAGAATTTCAGGTTAAAGTTTTGTTGCACTTTATCTCTGTTATTACTGAATGAATTTGATTCAGACTTAGAATAATTGTTTGACATCACCCACATCATATGACACAAGGTGCATAACTCTGGCACAAATTCTTAATGAATTATTCCCCCTTTTTACTTAGAATTTCAGGTTAAAGTTTTGATGCACTTTCACTCTATCTCTGTTATTACTGAATGGATTTGATTCATACTTAGAACAATTGTTCAACATCACCACCCACATCATATGACACAAGGTGCATAACTCTGGCACAAATTTTCATGAATTATTCCCCCTTTTTACTAAGAATTTCAGGTTAAAGTTTTTATGTACTTTTACTTTATCTCTGTTATTATTGAATGGATTTGATTTATACTTGAAGTAGTTGTTCCTAATCATCACCCACATCATATGACACAAGGTGCATAACTCTGGCACCAATGTTTCATGAATTATGCCCCCTTTTACTTAGAATTTAAGGTTAATTTTGATGCATTTACACTATATCTCAGTTATTATCAAATGCATTTGATTCAAACTTGAAGTAAATGTTCTACACCATCACCCTCATCATATGACACAAGGTGCATAACTTCTGCACCAATATTTTTTTAATTATGCCCCCTTTTTGTTTAGAATTATAATTATGTAGTGTTTTGATACACTTTATATTTACCTCTCTTATTACTTAATATTTTTGACACAGACTCAAGCTATTGTGCAATATCTTCATCCACCATTGGAGTCAATAAACTCTCCAGTGACAGCTTCAGTTTCCTCAGATGTGCCTAGTTTCACAATCCAGCATCAAAATAGTTGAGCACGCTGTCTCCTGTGACAGCTCTTGTTTAAAGATTTACTTCCCTTTGTTGTTACTGTAACTTTTTGCAATCATTTTTCATTTGGCATAAATGTTTGCCTCATTGAGTCAGGGTGTGACATGTACAACTCCTAGTCCTTTTGACAGCGGGCAGGCTCGACATGTTGCCCTCGGGCATCTGGTGCTAAATATAGTTGTTACCATTTACGTGTCGCAGGGTCAAGTATACACTACCCATAGTTTATTTTTATGCCCTCAAAGGTGGGCATATTAAATTCGCACTGTCCATCCGTCCGTGCGTCCGGTAAATTATTGTCCGGGCTGTAACTTTTCCATCCATAAAGGGATTTTGAAATAACTTGGCATAAATGTGCACCATGTTCACCCAGACCCCTAGCTCCATGGTCAAGTTCACAAGTTTAGTAGTCAAAGGTTAACATGGTCTGTTTCTTGTCTGGTCCATAACTCTGCCATTGATGAAGGGATTTTAAAAGTTTGAAACTGGGTCACGTGCGGTCCAAAACTAGGTCAGTAGGTCTAAAAATAGAAAAACCTTGTGACCTTTTTAGATGCCATATTTTTCAATGGATCTTCATGAAAATTGGTCATAATGTTTATCTTGATGATATCTAGATCAAATTTGAAACTGGGTCACGTGCAGTCAAAAACTAGGTCAGCAGGTCAAATAATAGAAAAACCTTGTGACCTCTCTAGAGGCCATATTTTTCATGGGATCTGTATGAAAGTTGGTCTGAACATTTATCTTGATGATATCTAGGTCAAGTTTGAAACTGGGTCAAGTGCAGTCAAAAACTAGGTCAGAAGGTCTAAAAAAAAAAGAAAAACCTTGTGACCTCGTCTAGAGGCCATATTTTTCATGGGATCTGTATGAAAGTTGGTCTGAATATTCATCTTGATGATATCTAGGTCAAGTTTGAAACTGGGTCACGTGCGATCAAAAACTAGGTCAGTAGGTCTAAAAATAGAAAAACCTTTTGACCTCTCTAGAGGCCATATTTGTCAATGGATCTTCATGAAAATTGGTCAGAATGTTCACCTTGATGATATCTAGTTCAAGTTTGAAACTGAGTCACGTGGGGGCAAAAACTAGGTCAGTAGGTCTAAAAATAGAAAAACCTTGTGACCTCTCTAGAGGCCATTTTTTACATGAGATCTTTATGAAAATTGGTGAGAATGTCCACCTTGATGATACCTAGTTCAAGTTTGAAACTGGGTCATGTGCGGTTAAAATCTAGGTCAGTAGATCTAAAAATAGAAAAGCTTTGAGACCTCTCTAGAGGCCATATTTTTCATGAGACCTTCATGAAAGTTGGTGAGAATGTTCACCTTGATGATATCTAGGTCAGGTTCAAAACTGGGTCAAGTGCCTTTTAAAACTAGGTCATTAGGTCAAATAATAGAAAAACCTTGTGACCTTTTTAGAGGCCATATTTTTCAATGGATCTTCATGAAAATTGGTTGTAATGTTTACCTTAATGATATCTAGATCAAATTTCAAACTGGGTCACGTGCGGTCAAAAACTAGGTCAGCAGGTCAAATAATAGAAAAACTTTGTGACCTCTCTAGATGCCATATTTTTCATGGGATCTGTATGAAAGTTGGTCTGAACATTCATCTTGATGATATCTAGGTCAAGTTTGAAACTGGGTCAAGTGCGATCAAAAACTAGGTCAGTAGGTCTAAAAATAGAAAAACCTTGTGACCTCTGAGGCCATATTTTTCAGTGGATCTTCATGAAAATTGGTCAGAATTTTTATCTTCATGATATCTAGGTCAGGTTCAAAACTAGGTCACATGAGCTCAAAAACTAGGTCACTATGACAAATAATAGAAAAAACGAAGTCATACTCAAAACTTGATCATGTGGGGACAGGTGAGCGATTCAGGACCATGATGGTCCTCTTGTTTAAATACATGGTAAGTCACCTGTAGGAAACAGAAGTATTCAACAAATAATCAATAGCAATTTGTGCATACATTTTCAGATATAAGTTATTAATTGTATTTAATGACGAAGAAACTAAAACACTTTATTTTAAATTTTAGGTTAATGACACCGATGAAAATCAAAGTCACTGCTTCGTGAGATGCAAGGCAATTCCATCGATGCCATCAACAAACAAGAAACAATGTCTAGATTATAATGTGTGGGTAATGCTGTCCAAGGTGACTGGTTGTATAAATTCCACAGAAGCAGATGCACAGCAGGGTATGTATACAGTGTTATTATTTGGGTGGGGGTGGGGTACAACTGGGGGCAGTGCAAGTTTTCAACAGTTTTAATGCAGTTGGATGGTTAACTAACAGTAGTACAAGATGAAATGTCGAACATTCTCAAATAAAGAGTCAGCTTGGTAGCCAGACTGGAAGCCATAACGCTAGATCAGTGCGATATTAACCCTTGGCTTGTCAATGGCGGAAGTGTCTGTCTTTGCATTTCAAAACTTTCAGTAAATTGAGTAATTTTCCATAAACACCCCTATGAACTATAAATGGCATCTCTTAGCTTGCTGGTCACAATTGTATCTTCGCAACCAGTGCAATATCACATCTATGCAGTCTGATTATAATATGCACTGTTCACTAATTAATTAAAATTCTAACACGACCAGCAAATAACCTACATACATGTAGAGCAAAAATTATCTCGGCCTACGGCCTTGTGATATATTCTTAGGTATAAGAACTCAAAACTCTGGTTATTCTGTTATAAACCATGTTTGGGAACTTATTATTTCTTTATTATACTACTGCTTGTAACTGTAAAATAGAGTTTTGTGTTGTTACCTAATTGCTCTGTCTTTTTCAGGGCAGGAGAAGGCTGCTCTCCTGTACGCCATTGCAGACATACGGAGAAGAAGGATGGAAAACTTGCTCCCACATCAATGAAATGTAAATGGAACAATCCAAGAAAAGGCGAACACCAAAAAAATCACAGGACCTAACATTCCAGAAGGTGATTCATGGAAAACAAAGTGCAAGAAAACAGCTACCTATACCATTATATGATGTTAAAAATCCAGTGGATGTGGACAAATTTAGGGACAAACGTCTTGCCTTGGATTCAAATGCTGGTTGGCTGAAAAACTTTGAAGTGAATACGCAGAGAATTCTTATTCCAAGATTACATGAAATTAACTTCAATTTCATTGATACAGTGGACGTTGAAGAACCAAAGTATCAGACCTTTTTCAAATCGTACTTTGACTAAAAAAAATCACAGAAAATGAGTGTATTTCAATTGAATGCCTAACCTGAAACCAAGTTCAGTCAGATTTATGGACTTTGGCAAGAGAAGAAAGGTTGATTGCATCTAATTTCGGTCGTATATGTAAACTGAAGAAAATCTACAAAACCTGAAGCCACTCAGAAAGATCTAATGAATTATAGGACATTTGATACTGTGCATACAAAATATGGGCGAAATCATGAAAGTGCAGCCAGGAGGAAATATGAAAAAACAATGTGAAAATCACATCCGGGGTTAACTGTCAAAAAGTGTGGGATACTTGTGACACCAGATTATACGTATCGTAATCAAATGTCCGTCATCTTACAACCATAAGAATGTGCCACTGACCCAAAGTTCTTTTGTTGTTTACTATATGGAAAAGTAATGAGCCACACATAGTATTATCAGGTTCAGGGACAACTTGGTATATGTGGGCAGAAATGGTGCGATTTTGTTGTGTGGACATGTTTAGGCATATCTGTTGAAAGAATCTTTGCAGACAGCGATTTTTTCCTGAATAGTATATTGCCATCTTTCAATGAATTTTATGTAAGAGCTGTCGTACCAGAACTGTTTACTGGTTGCGTGAAACGAGGACTATCTTTGTATAAATAGAATATCTGGTGTTTCTTAAACACCACTTATCATAGGGAAGTTCATGATAAATTACTTACTGAATAGCAAACCGTGCAGATCATGATCAGACTGCACAGACTTGTTTTCAGACTGTAGCAAAGGCAACTGGCATATACAGTTGTGACTAGCAAGCTAAGAGATAAAATGTCGGAAGAATCTTTTCAGATAATGGTTTTTTTCCTGCATCATATATATTGCCTTTATTTATATGAATTTTATGCAAAGGCTTTATGTTAGTACCAGAACTTTTTACTTTTCACATGAAACAAGGACATGAGAACATTTAAAATTCATGGAGGAGTTCATGGAAAATTACTGGGTGAATAATAGCGAAGAGTGCAGATCATGATCAGACTGCACTGATATGCGACTGATCTTGATCTGCACTGGTCGCAATGGCAGATATAATTGCAGCCAGCTAGCTGAGAGTTAAAATGTTGAAAGAATCATTTCAGACAGTGTTTTCCTGCATCGTTTATTATCATACATGTATTTATATATGAATTTTATGTAAAGTCTTTCATACCAGAACTGTTTACTTGTCGTATGAAACGAGGACTGGCCTTGTATATAAGTAGAATGTCTCGTGTTTCTAGAATACCATTTTAGTGTAGTTCAAAGTGGAGTTCATGAAAAAATACTGACTGAATAGCGAACAGTGCAGATCATGATCAGGCTGCATGGATGTGCAGACTGATCTTGATTTGCACTGGTCGCAAATGCAGACACATTTGCAACCAGCAAGCTAAGAGATACCAATTATAGTTCAGAGGGGATTTTATTAAAAATTATTGAAAATTGAAATGTTAAAAGGTTGAATTTATATAAATAAAAGCTGAAATAAGAGTTTATATATTTCCCTTTATTATCTAGATACTTCATCTTTATAATATTATCTAAAACTTTCATGCCACATGGCCTTTTCACTGTTGGGGATTACAAAAAAATTGTAGCAAATATGCAGCTGATTGCAATTTGTGTTGACACTTATTTGCTATTTCTTAATTTGTAGAATAATAACCCTTGATGAATTACAAAATGAAATACATACATATGCTTTCACTGAATATTAATGAATTGTATATTAGAATAAATTTAAAAAGGAATGGAATGCTGTTTTAGAAACTATGTTTTAAACAATGATATATCTTGATTATGTAGAGATATTTTAGGCTAAACTCAGTAAACTGAAAGCTTATTTTCCCAGTTCGGCATATTAACAGACATATTTAGAATCCTTCCAAGTCAACATTTACTTTTTATGCCAAGCTTATTTGATTTGTATAATGTTTATATTGAATTTTTGTTTTGCAATTTTTCCACCTTAGATAAGTTTAATAAGGATAAAAAATATAAAGACACAGATGTCTGTGAGGCCATCATTAAATATGTGTGCAATCTTTAGGGCCATTCTTTTTAATGTTTGTTTTATGAGAGGGTATATTTATGATTTTTGTGGATGTAAGAGGCCTAAAATAAATTCTTTGTTTCCGGTAACATGCTCAAAAAAATTAGGGTAGGTAGGTCGGAATTTTTTTTTTTTTGGATTTTTTTTTTATTAAGGGAGACTTTTCGGAAATTATTTTATTTTTTAGGGTAGGTTGGGATACCGGAATCAAACAATTTTTTTTTTTTACGCCTAAAAGAAAACTAGCAACAGAAATTAAAATTATGTATATATTTATGCATTTTGACTGTTTTTTTTATAGCTCGCTTGAGCACAACCTGACATCTGCTTAATGTGGGGTACTTGTAATCACTTGCTGTCTGTCTTGGTCATTCATCCTCTGATAATTCATGTGGGGAAGTTGGCAGTTGAGAATAGGTTAGTACTGGTATAGAATCCAGGAACACTTCTCTGAATAAATAATAATAGCTAGCAATAATAGACTTGAAATTATGCGTGTGATATCAGAATTTTTAAAATGCCTACTGTAATTGTTCAAATTTTTGCCCTAGATGCAAAAATATTTATGACATGTATATAATAAAGGCTAACATAGAAGAAACCTAACTCTGTACTTAAACAAACACATTTGAAGCCATGTACACAGGTGAGCGCTTTAGGGGTCAATGACCCTCTTGTTTCTTATAGACATTTGTACTGATATAACATAAAATTGAGACAGTTTTGTTTTATAATTAACAGCAGGGAAGACAGGAGTAACGTTAGAGCAGGTCTGGAGCTCCAAAAGTGCCTCGACTTTCCAAAAAGAGGTGAATATCAATACCTGTGGGAATCAGTATTTTTTGGTGGCTCATAGTTGCAGAATGGTTTTTGAACTGAAACAAGGAGAAAATGCAGGGAAAATGAGAAAGGCAGTGTTGTGGACAGCAGGAATTCATTGCATGATAGCTGATGCTAAGGATCTTTGACGGTTTTGCATCAAGTCTGCTGAGATTTTGAAACAATGTACAGTCATTCATAGTCCCCTATGGTGCATATATTATTACATAGTTTAGTTTTAAACCCTGATCTTTTATTTGTTACATACATGAATTACAACTTTATACCATTGTCCTATCTAAGTTCGAGGTCAGGAGGGGCAAAAGTGTTTTATATTATTATTTGGGGTTACTCCTTCAAAGGTCAAGGTCACAGGGGCCTGAAAATGAAAAACCATTTCCGATCAATAACTAGAGGACCACTTGACCCAGAATGTTGAAACTTCATAGGATAATTGGACATGCAGAGTAGATGACCCCTATTGATTTCGGGATCACTCTGTTGAAGGTCAAGGTCACAAGTGCCTAAATATTGAAAACCATTTCCGATCAATTAAACTTGAGACCCACTTGATCCAGAATGTTGAAATTGTAAGATGATTGGACATGCAGAGTAGATGACCCCTAATGATTTTGAGGTCACAGGGACCATAACATGGAAAATAGTTTCCGGTCAATAACTTGAGAACCATTTGACCCAGAACAGAACCTTCAAACTTATAGACTTATGGAGTAGATGAACCGCATTATTTTTTTGGTCACTTGAGCAAAGGTCAAGGTCAAAGGGGCCTGGACATGGAAAACTCTTTCCCAGCAATAGCATGAGAACCACCTGACCCAGAATGTTGAAACTTTGTGGGATGATTGGACATGCAAAGTAGATGATCCCTATTTATTTTGGGGTCACTTGATCAGAGGTCAAGGTCATAGGGGGCCAGAACATGGAAAACTGTTTCCAATCCATAACTTGAGAAGCACTAGGCCCAGAATGTTTGAACTTTGAGGGATGATTGGACAGGCCAAGTAGATGATCCCTATTGCAGCCAGCTATCAGTGTCTCTTGGACTTTTGCTCCTGTCCCCTGTTGACTTCTTGCCTATTAGTACTATGCATTGGGGGAGACATGTGCTTTTCTATAAAAGCCTCTTCTAGTTATATTTTTACAGGTAAACTATTGTCCAGGCAGTTCTGATATATTTTACTCTAAAATCTCGATAATTAACTGAAAAACGTAGTAAATAGTGTTATGTTGGACTGTATTTTGATATTTATATGTTTTATGGTATATGAGGTGGATTTGAAAAGTTTCCAGAAGCCTCAAATAACTTTATACTCTGAAAGGAGGCATATAGTAATCACAGTATGTGTTTGTCCATTCATGTGTACTGTAATTTCCTGACTTACTCACACAATTTCAATGAAACTACAAAAAGTATTATTTTGTTATTTCCTAAATTTGGTAAAAGCTCTCTTTTTTTTTCCAATATAGCAGAAAGTAAATCCATTTCTGACTATTTTGTGTTTTTAATAGGGATGGCAACGAATATTCAAATATTCGAATATTTGTTTTTTACACGAATATTCGATTACTGATTCACTATTAGAATATTCGGAAAAATATTAGATTATGAAAAATAAATAAACCCTAATGAAAGAACAAACAAGAGGGCCATGAAGGCCCTGTATCGCTCACCTGACCTATTGACCTAAAGATCATCAAGATCAACATTCTGACCAAGTTTCATTAAGAGATGGTCATAAATGTAGCCTCTAAAGTGTTAACTAGCTTTTCTTTTGATTTGACCTGGTGACCTAGTTTTTGACCCCACATGACCCGGATTCAAACTTCACGTAAAGATCATCAAGATTAACATTCTGATAGTTTCATGAAGAAACAGTCATAAATATGGCCACTACAGTGTTAACAAGCTTTTCCTTTGACTTGACCTGGTGACCTAGTTTTTGACCCCAGATGACCCAATATCAAACTCGTCCAAGATTTTATTGAGGGTAACATTCTGACCAAGTTTCATTAAGATTGGGCCAAAATTGTGACCTCTAGAGTGTTAAAAAGCTTTTCCTTTGATTTGATCTGGTGACCTAGTTTTTGACCCCACCTGACCCAGATTTGAATCTGACCCAAGGATAATCAAGATTAACATTCTGACTAAGTTTCATTAAGATATGGTCATAAATGTGGCCTCTAGGATGTTAACAAGCTTTTCCTTTGATTTGACCTAGTTACCTAGTTTTTGATCCTACATGACCCGGATTCAAACTGGACCTTGAGATCATCAGGATTAACATTCTGGCCAAGTTTTATGAAGATACTGTCATAAATGTGACCTCTACAGTGTTAACAAGCTTTTCCTTTGATTTGACCTGGTGACCTAGTTTTTGACCCCAGATGACCCAATATGGAACTCGACCAAGATTTTATTGAGGGTAACATTTTGACCAAATTTCATTAAGATTGAGTCAAAATTGTGACCTCTAGAGTGTTAACAAGCTTTTCCTTTGATTTGACCTGGTGACCTAGTTTTTGACCCCAGATGACCCAATATCGAACTCATCCAAGATTTTATTGAGGGTAACATTCTGATAAAGTTCCATTAAGATTAGGTTAAAATTGTGACCTCTAGAGTGTTAACAGTCAAATTGTTGACGATGGATGGAAGACGACGGACACCGGGTGATCACAAAAGCTCACCTTGAGCACGAAGTGCTCAGGTTAGCTAAAAATGTTTGTTTATCTAATCTGCCAAAACCCGCTTTCATTACAAGCTAACGCGAAAATGGCTTCTGTCCTTGTCAGACGTGTCATTTTGTATATTAGCGTGCCGAAATTGTACATCGCTATGGTGATGACAGTGTATCCTGTACTTAATACCGCTAGTTGCTGACCTTTAGAAAATTTTAATGGTAACAAATTGATGTAGATCCGTTAGAACTCGCCTTGTTTTCGGTAGGTGCAAACCGTGTGTACTTAAAAATGATCAGACATCACGTGAACTAATTACTCGGATTTAAAGCGGCATGCCTCCAGATCGTTCGACAACAACAAAAATAATTTTTTAGTTATCTTGTAATAAATGCTATATTATGAAGGCTTTAAAACTTAAATACTGACAAACTTTATGTTACGGAAACACATGAAAACTTGCTCTTTTTACTACTTTTTACGATGAAAATCGAAAAGGGTTTGTCACGCTTTCACTCCAGGTAAACTGTCTTGATTATAAATAACTATATTTTGAAGTCATTATTCATTACTTCAGCTAAAGCGCTATTGGTTACGACAGCGGGAAAATGTCTTTATTGCCGTGGCGGTCCGGGGTTCGATTCCTGACGTGGTCATCTTTTTAGCTCACCTGAGCCAAAGGCTCGTGGTGAGCTATTGTGACAGCTCAATGTCCGTCGTCCGTCATGTGTCCGTCAACATTTTCTAAAAAAATTCTTCTTGAAAACCACTGGGCAGAATTACACCAAACTTCACAGGAATGATCCTTGGGTGGCCCCTTTCAAAATTGTTCAAAGAATTGAATTCCATGTAGAAAAACTTTAAAAATCTTCTTGTCCAAAACCACAGGGCCGAGGGCTTTGATATCTGGTGTGTAGCATCATCTAGTGGTCCTCTACCAAAATTATTCAAATTATCCCCCTAGGGTCAAATATAGCCCCGCCCCGGGGGTCACATGGTTTATATAGACTTATATAGGGAAAACTTTGAAAATCTTCTTGTACAAAACCACATGGCCTAGGGCTTTGATATTTGGTATGTAGCATCATCTAGTGGTCCTCTACCAAGTTTGTTCAAATTATTCCCCTAAGGTCAAATATGGCCCCGCCCCGGGGGTCACGTGGTTTATATAGACTTATATAGGGAAAACTTTGAAAACCTTCTTGTACAAAACCACATGGTCTAAGGCTTTGATATTTGGTATGTAGCATCATCTAATGGTCCTCTACCAAGATTGTTAAAATAATCCCCTAGGATCAAATATGGCCACGCCCCGGGGGTCCCAAGTTTTACATAGACTTATATAGGAAAAAAAGTTTAAAAACTTTCTTGTCTGAAACCACAACACTTAGACCTTTGATATTTGTAATGTAGAATTGTCTTATTGCCTCAACCAAAATTGTTTAAATTGTACCCCTTGGGTGAAAAGAGGCCCTGCCCTGGGGGTCCCAAGTTTTATATAGACTTATATAGGAAGAAGCTTTTAAAAGTTTCTTGTCTGAAACCATACGACCTAGGCTTTTGATATTTGGTATGATGCATTGTCTAGTAGTCCTCTACCAAATTGTTCAAATTATGCCCCTGGGATTAAAAGAGGCCCCGCCCTGGGGTCACTTAGTTATTATGTGAGTTTTATAGGAAAAAATACTTAAAAATCATCTGATCCTATTTCAAAGACTGTTTAATTATAATTACCTGATGACCCCAAGTAATATGATGTCACTTGACTGTGACCTTGACCTACTTTCTTGTTTTTTAAGGTGCAACCTTGAAGTTTTAATGACATACACAGTTTTGTACACAAATTGTAAAACTGAATTTCATTGTCCATGAATGTGACCTTAATATTTTATCATTATTTTGACATTTGAAACATGTAGCTCATATTACTCAGGTGAGCGATCCAGGGTCATCATGACCCTCTTGTTAATTTTCTACAATATTACACCTGTTTCATCAAAATATCTTTAACTCTTGGACATCAGAACTTAAGTTTTTGCTTGTGACTGCTTGTGAAAATATTGTATCAGATGTTCTCTTGATGAAAGATATTTTGAACTGTATCCTGTAAATACTTTTTCAAAACATTTGATAAATTATGTTGCTACTATAACCTAACATGAAGAAAGTGGGGGTTTTATAAATTGTATTTTCAGGTTGAAAGTGTTTTAGTACAGACACAGAAGAGAGAAGGCGGCTAAAACACTGCAGTTCAAGTGTGAGTTGTTACAGTTTGAAGGAAATATGGTTGAAAAGTAATTGTATTTTCTTCTGTGTGAGTCTGTTACAGTTTTGTTAGTTCCCTACTAATTCCTAGACAGATTATTAGGATCACAGGCACTTTTCTATCCATCCAGCGTTCTGTCAGACTCCATATTTTTGTCCCATATGTAACTTCCTAAGACAAAGGCCAATTCTCAAACAACTTGGAACAAATTTTGACCATATCAAGGTGATTTTCATGTTCATAACCCAGAGCTGTGCCATGAAGGTCAAGTTTACAATAAACTGACATACATCAGTGACTTATAATATATCTTGGCGTAAATATAAGACACATTTTGTAAGAGAAGTTAGTTGATAAGCCAGTAGGGTCGGTCTTTACCGTCCTGGGGGATCATTTCTCATAGTTATTTTTTACAAGGTAAACAAACCCGGATGTAAAAAATTGAACGATGGTAGCTTTTTATGTTTTTAGCTCACCTGAGTACAAAGTGCTCGGGGTGAGCTATTGTGATCGCTCACCCTCCGGCGTCCGTCCACACTTTCCTTTAAACAACATCTCCTCATAAACCACTAAGCCAATTTCATCCAAACTTCACAGGAATGTTCCTTGGGTGAAGCTCTACAAAAATTATTCAAAGAATTGAATTCCATGCAGAACTCTGGTTGCCATGGCAACCGAAAGGAAAAACTTCAAAAATCTTCTTCTCAAAAACCAGAAGCCCTAGAGCTTAGATATTTGGTGTGAAGCATTGCCTAGTGGACCTCTACCAAGTTTGTTCAAATCATGACCCCGGGGTAAAAATTGACTCCGCTCCCCGGGTCACTTGATTTTACATAGGAAAATCTTAAAAAATCTTCTTCTCAAAAACCAGAAGCCCTAGAGCTTAGATATTTCACATGTAGCATTGCTTTGTGGACCTCTACTAAAGTTGTTCAAATCATGACCCTGGGGTGAAAATTGACCCCGCCCCAGGGGTCACTTGATTTTACATAGGAAAATCTTCAAAAAATTTCTAAAAATAAACCAGAAGGCCTAGAGCTTCGATATTTCACATGTAGCATTGCCTAGTGGACCTCTACAAAATTTGTTCAAATCATGACCCCGGGGTCAAAATTGACCCCGCCCCAGGGGTCACTTGATTTTACATAGAAAAATCTTCAAAAATTTTCTTAAAATAAACCAGAAGGCCTATATCTTAGATATTTCACATGTAGCATTGCCTATTAGACTTCTACAAAATTTGTTCAAATCATGACCCCTGGGGTCAAATTGACCCCGCCCCATGGGGTTACTTGATTGTACATAGAAAAATCTTCAAATTTTCTAAAAATAAACCAGAAGGCATAGAGCTTAGATATTTCACATGTAACATTGCCTAAGGACCTCTACAAAATTTGTTCGGATCATGACCCCCGGGGTCAAAACTGACCCTGCCCCAGGGGTCACTTGATTTTACATTGGAAAATCTTCAAAATTTTTCTAAAAATAAACCAGAAGGCCTAGAGCTTAGATATTTCACATATAGCATTGCCTAGTGGACCTCTACAAACTTTGTTCAAATCATGACCCCCGGGGTCAAAATTGACCCCGCCCCAGGGGTCACTTGATTTTACATAGGAAAATCTTCAAAAAATTTCTATAAATAAACCAGAAGGCCTAGATCTTAGATATCTGACATGTAGCATTGCCTATTAGACTTCTACAAAATTTGTTCAAATCATGACCCCGGGGTAAAATTGGCCTGGCCCCAGGGGTTACTTGATTGTACATCGGAAAATCTTCCAAAAAAATTCTAAAAGTCATCAGTTTGACATTTGAAACATGTAGCTCATATTACTCTGGTGAGCGATCCAGGGTCATCATGACCCTCTTGTTTAGAAAATCTTTGTTAAAAGTTTTGCGTGCAAGTACATACGCTATTATTAAAAGTCATATAGATTTGAATTTTCTTTTTCTAGATCAATTATCAACCAGATTGGGTCAAGTCCCATAACTCTATGATGTATTTTTGGCAAATTATGCCCCCTTTTCTTTTGGACTTAGGAAACTGTGGTTAAAGTTTTACATGCAAGTTACTTAAACTAATGCAGATATTGAATTGAAACTTCATTTGTGTCTTCAGGGTTATAAAACTAGTTGATAGTAAGTAAGTAAGTAAGTAACCACTTTATTTATAGTGGATGACATATTTGGCAGAGCCAATTTACAATATGGTCCACTGTATAAATATGTCAAGTAAATTAGTTGATAGCATCCAGTCTCATAACTCTGACCAGCATTTTGGCCAAATTATGCCCCCTTTTGGACTTAAAAAATCCTGGTTAAAGTTCTGTGTTCAAGTACATACAGCTATTACTTAAAGGCATATATATTTGAAACTTATTTTTTATTTTTCTAGATCAATTACTTACCTCACTGGATCAGGTCCCATAACTCTGACATGTATTTTGGGCAAATTATGCCAACTTTTGGACTTAGAAAATCCTTATTAAAGTTTTACATGAGAGTTACTATCTCCAAAACAAATGCAGATATTGAATTTAAACTTCACATGTGTCTTCGGGGTTATAGAACTAGCTGATAGCATTAAATCCCATAACTCTGACCTACATTTTGGCCGAATTATGCCCCTTTTGGACTTAGAAAATCCAGGTTTAAAGTTTTACATGCAAGTACATACTTACTTAAAGGCATATAAATCTGAAACTTATTTTTCATTTTTCTAGATCAATTACCAACCTCATTGGATCAAGTGCCATAACCTTGACATGTATTTTGGGCAAATTATGCCCCCTTTTAGACTAAGAAAATTTTGGTTAAAGTTTTGCATGCAAGTTACTATCTGCAGAACAAATGCAGATATTTAATTGAAACTTCACATGTGCCTTCAGGGTTATAAAACTAATTAATTGCATCAAGTCCCATAACTCTGACTTACATTTTGGTCAAATTATGTCCCCTTTTGAACATAAAACTTCCGGTTAAGTTTTGCATGCAGTTACTATCTCCAAAACTAATGCAGATCCCGCATTGAAACTCTATAGATATTTTAACTTTTGGGGTAACATTTTCCTGCTTCTGGGACAAGAATTGTTGAACATTACACATACTACTGATGACAATAGTTTTCAAGATGACTGCGCCTCTCACGATGCCTGCGGCACCATCGCAATGCCTGCGGCACTGGACTGAAAAGTCGGCAGAACGAAGGGATAGGTCTTTTCCTGGACATGTTTCTTTTCTCAATCGATCAGATATTATGTCTTTATATAATATACTATAGAAATTCATCATTTCTTTTTCAGCAAGAGGTGAAATGACACGGAATATTCACTGCTTTTGTAATTTTCTTGTTACTGTATCCGATGAAAAACACGCGCAAAATAACAATATTACATATTTTTTCACAAACTGGGCATGGATTGATCGGCAAGACACAACTACATCCCGCTGCATTCCCCGATTTCTAAAAAGTTTTTACGGTAAAAAGACAATAACCAAAAACGTTCAGTTTTACTCACCGTGCTCGTTATTCTTGTAAACATCCTGTGCAATGCCTGCACCGTCGGAAGCCCGATGCCTTCATTTCAGTGCGGCACATTTTGTGCCGCAGGCAACGTTTCATACCCGTGTAGAAACATTCAAAATGAAGAAAAACTAAAGAAAAAATACTTAGCCACTTTTTACTGTTGCATAGATTTGGACTGGTGAATAATCAGACTTTTTAATAAACTGGGTTTTTTTGCATAGAAATTATTCAAGCGAACATTAAAAAATCAATATTTTGTTACAAAAAATATACTTCTGTCTTATTTTCAGAGGGATGAAAATCTGATCCGATACTTTGTTGTGGAAAGGGTAAAATTCATATGGAACTCTAAAGAAGACAAATACCAGAAACTTAGTTAAGTTGATTATTTCATGACTTCATTAATCAGAATATGAATTTTTCAGAGAAATATACAGTGTTTCAGAAATACTTTTCACTGCAGTGCAATTTTCCTATTTGATGTTCTAAACTAATTAAAAGTAACATCATTACACATATGACATAATGTATGTTGCTGAAAGACACACATTTGTAATTATGCAGCTATATTAGTTAATTTTGAAACAGTGTTTACAAAGTGTTTTTGGCAATTCTAAAACCAAAGTATTTTTGGAAAGTCTAGCATACTGTTTAGCTGTTATAACATGTTGCTGTAAATCCTGAGAATATAATCTGACTGCAAACAATGGTTGTAACTAGTTTTTCAGCAACAAAATGTATTTTGTTCTTGTCTATTGCTAAATCTGGATTTAAATATAGATTATTATTATCCACTTATAGATTTACTCCTCAGTTCTTGTATTTCAGAGGGTTAAAAGTTTACAATACTTGTTCATACTTCCATGAGGCGAAAGGTTTGAGCTGCGAACACCAAAGCAAAAGGTATAATTCCTTGTCAGTTTTTATTTTGTTCTAAAGTAATAATAATAATAACGACTTTATTTTACGTGGATAACATATTTGGTGACCAGTTTTCAATATGGTCCACATTATCAAACAAAAAATACAAGATTAATTACAAAATTTACAAATCAGAGAACAGTAATGATTGATAACTATACAGCCATACAGCTGAAAAACAAACCTGTAAAGAAAGTTTAATAATGAACAAATGTAGCATAAAACACAACAAGATAATAAAAGAAACAGCAAAGGCATGCATATATACACATTTATTACAAACTTAAGAAAATTTAGCTTAAACCATAAAATTACATATTAAAATTGGTGGTCCCAGCCTGAGAGTACTTCCATTGAAGATATGAGTTTTTGAATTTTTGAAGTGTATCTGAATTTCGAATATATGCTGGAATAGCATTCCAGATTACAGGTCCAGAGTATGATAGGGATTTGGGAAAGAATTCCATGCGTGGTTTGGGGACAGCCGGTTAGCATTATCTCTGGATCTAAGTTCAAGCTCACATGAATTTTTCAGGTACTGAAATTTATGTACTCCATAGTTTCTTCAAAGAACGACACCAAGCCAATTTCAACCATACCTTCCAAGAATGTTCCTTTGATTGTCACATTTCAGATTCCTTCAAATCTAAGTCAGCCTTTGAGAAGTTTTGTTGCCATGGCAACCAAAAGGAAAGGCTTTAAAATCTTTTTTGCCCAAAAACTGCTGGTACGATTTAGAAATAAGTCCTCAGAAATGTTCCTTGGGTGACCCACTACTAAATTCCTTCAAGCTCCCACCCACATTACCCCCCAGTCTCCCAAACCACCCCAACCCATACAGAGCTTAAGATAGAAATGCATTTAAAAGACTTCTTCTCATGTACTGCTTGACAGATCTTTACCATCATGATAGGGTCCTCTCCCACATTTGTTCAAATGGGGGATGAGGTGCTAGGCCCTTTTTAGGGGACCACTAAAGCTAAAAATAGAAATATCTTTTCATTAACGGCTTGATGGCTCTTCATCAAAACTTGGTCTGTAGCATCTTTATAAGTTCCTCTCTCAAGTTTGTTCAAATAGGGTCCATATCCCCTTTAGGGTCGCCAGAGCTAAAAATAGAAAAGTGTTTAAATGATTTCTTCTCCTGAACTGTTTGATGGATCTTCATGAAACTTGGTCTGTAGCATCATTATAGATCTTCTTCCAACTTTATCTAAATGGTGGCACTTGGCCCCTTTTAGGGGCTACTGGTTTATACAAAACACATTTATTACCATTTATGATTCAGTATTAAGTCATACATGTATTCAAGGTTAGCAACCAAGGTCAACTGTGGCTCTCTTATTTTTTTACTTTTAGTTTTATGTTTATAATAATAATAATAATAATAATAATAATAATAACTTTATTTTATGAGGCTACACATTTGGATTATCTAATATTACATTTAGGCCTCAAGATACTGGTACTTGATATGTTACAGTATTTACAAAGTATGTATATACAATGTGGTAACACAGAACCTTGACATTGTCTATAATTACCACATTATCATTCCCTGTACCTACATTATCCCTGTACATCTAGAACTTTTTAGGCGTAGATAAACACTGAAAAAATGTCTCTTCTTTTGAAGTGAAATGTATGAAGTTCAGTTGTGATGGTAATGAGATGCAGGTCTTTGTCCTACATGGTGAGGGAAACAGTGTATGGCATTTTTGGAAAACATGTAATAGGTAAGTAGATCATTTTTATGCCCCCGAAGGGAGGCATATAGTTTTTGAACCGTCTGTCGGTCTGTCAGTCTGTCTGCAATTTTCGTGTCCGGTCCATATCTTTGTCATCCATGGATGGATTTTCAAATAACTTGGCATGAATGTGTACCACAGTAAGACGACATGTCGCGCGCAAGACCCAGGTCTGTAGCTCAAAGGTCAAGGTCACACTTAGACGTTAAAGGTCATTTTTCATGATAGTGCATTCGTGTCCGGTACATATCTTTGTCATCCATGGATGGATTTTCAAATAACTTGGCATGAATGTGTACCACAGTAAGATGACGTGTCGCGCGCAAGACCCAGGTCTGTAGCTCAAAGGTCAAGGTCACACTTAGATGTTAAAGGTCATATTTCATGATAGTGCATTGATGGGCGTGTCCGGTCCATATCTTTGTCATTCATGCATGGATTTTAAAATTATTGGGCATGAATGTGTACCACAGTAAGACGACGTGTCGCGCGCAAGACCCAGGTCTGTAGGTCAAAGGTCCTAAACTCTAACATTGGCCATAACTATTCATTCAAAGTGCCATCGGGGGCATGTGTCATCCTATGGAGACAGCTCTTGTTCACTAATCCAGCTGGACTAAGAAAAAAGTAAACTAAAAAAAAAAACAAGTAAAATTTTATATAAAACCCATTTTACAATTGAAGGGAGGTAACTCAATTTTGAAAAGGAACACTAAAATTCCCTTGTTAATTTGATATGTTAGTAAACTAATTTTTAGCTTGGCAACAGAGCTGTTTCACTGACTTGTCCATCAATTTATGTGACAGCTTCTGTGTCCATATCTTTGATTTAGTTAAGATTTTATATGTAAGCTGATGTCACTTTTGGGAATTGATAATACTTTGCACACTTGTTCACTGTGATAATCTGACATGCGGTACTCCAGTAACATAACTCCCTTTTGGGTTTTTAATAAGTTATGGCTGCCCACTTAGCTCAATAGGAAGAGTGCAGATCTATGTATAGTGAGGTTATAAGTTCGATCTCCAGGCTTTTTGTATGTTCTCCATGACAATTTGATAAAAGACATTGTGTCTGAAGTCATTCTTACTTCACCTCTTATTCATGTGGGGAGTTGGCAATTTTCTTTCAGAGAACAGGTTTGTACTGGTACAGAATCCAGTTAGGTTAACTGCCCGCCATTACATAACTGAAAAACTGTTGAAGAACTGCGTTAAACCCAAAACAAACACACAAACACATACATGTAAGTAACTTATGCTTAAGTTTTTAGCTCAACTATACAAAGTATAAAGAGAGCTATCCCACTTGACCTGATTCAAACTTTAAATAGTTATTCCTCATTGTCACCCACATTATCTGACATAGGGCCATAACTCTTGCATCAATATTTCATGATTTTCACCTAGTTTTTGAGGTTAAAGGTTTTATGCAATTTCACTTTATCTCTGTTATTACTGAATGGATTTGATTCAAACTTGAAATAGTTGTTCAACATCATCACCCACATTATATGACACAAGCTGCATAACTCAGGCACAAATTTTTCATGAATTATTCCCCCTTTTTACTTAGAATTGCTGGTTAAAGTTTTGATGCATTTTCACTCTATCTCTGTCATTACTGAAAGGATTTGATTCAAACTTAAAATGATTGTTTATTATCATCACCCACATCATATGACACAAGGTGCATAACTCTAGCACCAATTTTTCATGAATTATGCCCCCTTTTCCCTAAGAATTTCAGGTTTAAGTTGTGCTGCACTTTCACTCTATCTCAGTTATTACTGAATGGATTTGATTCATACTTAAAGTAATTGTTCAACATCATCACCCACATCATATGACACAAGGTTCATAACTCTGGAACAAATTTTTATGAATTATTCCCCCTTTTTACTTAGAATTCCAGGTTAAAGTTTTGATGCACTTTTACTCTATCTCTGTTATTACTAAATTGATTTGATTAATACTTAAAGTAGTTGTTCAACATCATCACCCACATCATATGACACAAGGTGCATAACTCTGGCACTAATTATTATGTCCCCCACCCCCTTGGGGAGACATATTGTTTTTAACCTTGTCCGTCCCTCCGTACGTCACACTTCATTTCCGAGCAATAACTGGAGAACCATTTGACCTAGAACCTTCAAACTTCATAGGTTGGTAGGGCTTATGGAGGAGACGACCCCTATTGTTTTTGGGGTCAATCCGTCAAAGGTCAAGGTCACAGGGGCCTGAACATGGAAAACCATTTCCGATCAATAACTCGAGAACAACTTGACCCAGAATGTTGAAACTTCATAGGGTGAGTGGTCATGCAAAGTAAATGACCCCTTTTGATTTTGGGGTCACGGTCGAAAGGCAAGGTCACGGGCCTGAACATGGAAAACCAATTCCGATCAATAACTTGAGAACGACTTGACCCAGAATGTTGAAACTTCATAGGATGATTGGTCATGTAGAGTAGATGACCCCTATTGATTTTGGGGTCACTCTGTTGAAGGTCAAGGTCACAGGGGCCTGAACATTGAAAACCGTTTCCAGTCAGTAACTTCAGAACCACTTGACCCAGAATGTTGAAACTTAATAGGATGATTGGTCATGCAGAGTAGATGACCCCTATCGATTTTGGGGTCACTCTGTAAAGGTCAAGGTCACAGTTGCCTGAACATTGAAAACCGTTTCCAATCAATAACTTGAGAACCTCTCGACCCAGAATGTTGAAACTTCATAGGATGATTGTTCCTGCAGAATAAATGACCCTTTTTGTTTTTGGGGTCACTCCGTTAAAGGTCAAGGTCACAGGGGCCTGAACATTGATAACCATTTCCGATCAATAACTTGAGAACCTCTTGACCCAGAATGTTGAAACTTCATAGGATGATTGAACATGCAGAGTAGATGACCCCTATCAATTTTGGGGTCACTCTGTTAAAGGTCAAGATCACAGGAGCCTGAACATGGAAAACAATTTCCGATCAATAACTTGAGAACCACTTGACCCAGAATGTTGAAACTTCATAGGATGATTGAACATGCAGAGTAGATGACCACTATTGATTTTTGGGTCAGTCTATTAAAGGTCAAGGTCACAGGGGCCTGGTCATGTAAAATAATTTCCAGAAAATAACTTGAGGAACACTTGACCTAGAATGTTGAAACTTAATAGGATGATTGGACATGCAGGGTAGATGACCCCTATTTATTTTGGGTCCACTTGATCAAAGGTCAAGGTCAAAGGAGCTGAACAGTGACTTGAGAACCACTAGGCCAAGAGTGTTGAAACTTAGCGGGATGACTGGACATGCCAAGTAGATGATCCCTATTGCAGCCAACCATCAGTGTCTCTTTGACTTTCGCTCCTGACCCCTATTGACTTCTTGCCTATAGGACTTTGCATTTGGGGAGACATGCGCTTTTTAGCTCACCTGTCACATAGTGACAAGGTGAGTTTTTGTGATCACCCTTCGTCCGTCGTCCGTGCGTCAGCAATTTCTTGTCTGCACGATAGTGGTTTCATTTATGATTTTATTTTAACCAAACTTGCACACAACTTGTATCACCATAAGATCACAGTTCCTTTCTTGAACTGGCCAGATCCCATTATGGGTTCCAGAGTTATGGCCCCTGAAAGGGCTAGAATTAGCTATTTTGACCTTGTCTGCACAATAGCAGCTTCATTTATGATTTTATTTTAACCAGACTTGCACACAACTTGTATCACCATACGATCTTGGTTCCTTTCTTGAACTGGCGAGATTCCATTATGGGTTCCAGAGTGATGGCCACTGAAAGGGCCAGAATTAGCTATTTTGACCTTGTCTGCACAATAGCAGCTTCATTTATGATTTGAATTTAATCAAACTTGCACAAAACTTGTGTCACCCTAAGATCTCTGTTCCTTTGTTGAACCGGCCAGATCCCATAATGGGTTCCAGAGTTATGGCCCCTGAAAGGGCCAGAATTAGTTATTTTGACCTTGTCTGCACAATAGCAGCTTCATTTATGATTTGATTTTAACCAAACTTGCACACAACTTGTATCACCACAAGATCTTGCTTCCTTTCTTCAACTGGCCAGATTCCGTCATGGGTTCCAGAGTTATGGCCCCTTAAAGGTCCAAAATTGGCTATTTTGGCTTTTGCAGCCATATAGAGACTTCATTTATGGTTTTATTTGATACAAACTTCCAAAATATCTTTAACAACAATAAATCTTGGATTCCATGACAAATCAGATCCAATCGTAGGTTCCAGAGTTATTTTATATCTGATTACCTCCCCTGATTGTAATCAAAATGGATTTATATCAGTAAGTACTTATAGGATTTATTTGAAATTATGTCTCCCACCACACAGTGGTGTGGGAGACATATTGATTTACTCCAGTCTGTGTGTGTGTCTGTCACAAAGCTGGTCCGCACTCTAAGTCGAACATTTCTCATTCGATTTTCACCAAACTTAAACAAAATGTGTTTGACCATAAGACTTCGGCCAAGTTTGATAACTAGCCAGATCGGTCCAGGCGTCTTGGAGTTATGGCCCTTGAATTACAAAAAATCAGCCTTTTTACTCTTGTCCGCACTCTAATTCAAACATTTCTCATCCGCTCTTCACCAAACTTGAACAAAATGTGTTTAACTATAAGACCTCGGCCAAGTTCGATAACTAGCCAAATCGGTCCGGGCATTTTGGAGTTACGGCCCTTGAATTATCGAAAAATCGGCCTTTTTACTCTTGTCCGCACTCTAAGTCAAACATTTCTCATCTGATCTTCACCAAACTTGAACAAAATGTGTTTGACCATGAGACTTCGGCCAGGTTTGATAACTAGCCAAATCAGTCTAGGCATTTTGGAGTTCCTCCCTTGAATTACCGAAAAAACCGCCTTTATACAATTGTCCGCTCTCTAAATCGAACATTTCTCAACGATCTTCACCAAACTTGAACAAAATGTGTTTGGCCATAAGACCTTAGCCAAGTTCGATAACTAGCCAAATCCGCCCAGGCACTTTTGATTTATGGCCCTTGAATTACTGATTCAGGATCCACTCATCCAGACCATCTAATTGGATCAGCTCGTCTAAACCATCTAGAGAAACTAGACATTTTTAATCCCCCACCATGGCAGAGGGATTATAGGAATGGTCTGCGTCCGTCCATCCGTCCGTAACAAAATCGTGTCCGGTCCATATCTCCTTAACCCCTAGAAGGATTTTCATGAAACTTGGGTCAAATGATCACCTCATCAAGACGATGTGCAGAACCCATGAGTCAGCCTTGTCAGTTCAAGGTCAAGGTCACAACTCAAGGTCAAAAGTTTGAGCCTTCCATTTTGTGTCCGCTCTATATCTCTTAAACCCCTTGAAGGAATTTTATAAAACTTGGGTCAAATGATCACCTCATCAAGACGATGAGCAGAACCCATAAGTCAGTCATGCCGACTCAAGGTCAAGGTCACAACTTAGGGTCAAAGGTTTGAGCCTTCCATTTTGTGTCCGCTCTATATCTCCTAAACCCCTTGAAGGATTTTCATCAAACTTGGGTCAAACGATCACCTCATCAAGGTGATGTGCAGAACTTATGAGTCAGCCATGTCGGCTCAAGGTCAAGGTCACAACTGAAGGTCAAAGGTTTGAGCCTTCCATTTCGTGTCTGCTCTATATCTCCTAAACCCCTTGAAGGAATTTTATAAAACTTGGGTCAAATGATTACCTCATCAGAACGATATGCAGAAATTATGAGTCAACCATGCCAGCTTAAGGTCAAGGTCACAACTAAGGGTCGAAGGTTTGAGCCTTCCATTTGGTGTCCACTCTGTATCTCCTTAACCCTTGAAGGATTTTCATCAAACTTGAGTCAAATGATCACTTCATCAAGAACTCATGAGTCAGCCATGTCAACTCAAGGTCAAGGTCACAACTGAAGGTCAAAGGTTTCAGCTCTGTATCTCCTAAACCCCTTGAAGGATTTTCATGAAACTTTGGTCAAATGATCACCTCATCAAGACGTTGTGCAGAATTCATGAGTCAGCCATGTCAGTTCAAGGTCAAGGTCACAGCTAAAATCAAAGGTTTACCCTTTCACTATCCATAGCAGTGGCGGGGGATTGAGCTGTCTTTCAGACTGCCTTGTTCATAGGGGCAATTGTGGGAGACATGCGCTTTTCTCAAAAGCATCTCTAGTTTCATTATTGTTATTAATTGGACTGAGACAATCAGGGTAGATAACTATGGACTGATTTTATGTCAAATTATCTCCCTTTATTTCAAATGAAAATGGGTATATCTCCATAACTAATGAAGATACTGATCTGAAATTTCATTTATTTCAACAGATTTATTTGGCAGATCCTTCTTTTGTTAAATTATGCCCCTGGGGTTAAAAGAAGCCCCACCCTGGGGTAACTTAGTTACTATGTGAGTTATATAGGAAAAAATACTTAAAAAATCATTTGATCCTATTTTCAAGACTGTTTAATAATAATTACCTGATGAATCCAAGTAATATGATGTCACTTGACTTTGACTTTGACCTACTGGCCTACTTTCTTGTTTTTTAAGATACAGCCTTGAAATTTTGATGACATACACAGTTTTGCACACCAATCGTAAAACTGAATATCATTGACCATGAATGTGACCTACTGACTTTCTTAATATTTTATCATCAGTTTGATCTTTAAAACATGTAGCTCATATTACTCAGGTGAGCAATCCAGGGTCATCATGACCCTCTTGTTTTCTTGATTTGGAACTTTTAAAATATTTTAGAAACAAAAATTCATATTCTAATGTTCATAATATGACCAAACTTCAATTTGAAAGAAAGATTATTTTTTAGCCAAATCTGGAGGCAAGCTGCTTTAAATTTAGGTCGATAAAAGACGTATTGGAGTAAAGAAAAATGCCGAAAAGTGTAGAAAACAAGTCAAATGGAATGCATGTCATTTTTTTTTTTTTACGTAAATCGGATTATCTGAATGAAATGACAAATAAATGCATTTTGTATGGTGTAAACGAAAGCAGAATTAATGCATGTCACTGATTAGGGTATGAAAAACACGTAGGATTTTGAGCTGATTTGTTGATCTCTTGTTTGGAAGGTTGGCCGGATATTCGAATACCAAAAATGCTATTCATTGCCATTCCTAGTTTTTAATTTGAGTTCATTTAGGATATTAAAAAGAGTGCTACTTGAACAATGAATTGATGCACAATATCTTTTTTTAAGAACTCATTTTTCACTTTTCAATATGAAATAGTGTTAAGTTTGAAATAAAAGCTACAAAAACATGGGGGACTTAATATTGTCTTGTTACTATCTGGATAGTTTGTATTATAAATATCTGTCATAAAAGAATTTGAACAAAAAAAACACTAAAGTACAGAAAGGCTAGTTAGTATGTAAAGAAGAGTGTCAGTGTTTTCATCTTGTATTACATTTTTGTAGCTGTTGCTATGGTTACAGCCATTCAATAAGTATCTTTTATGTTGTTCATAAAGTATAATGACCAAGTGACTTGAAAGTGTACAGATATGTTAATCAGCATGTAACTTTGTGTACCTAGGAGGCAGTAAACAGTTTTCAGAGCTTCTCGGCCTAGAGTCGCCTACCCAACTTTCAAAACCTCATTCAAAAGTCTGTAATCTCACACCTGAAATAAAGATATTGCAACACTAACATGACTGTATGTCTTTCGTTACAGACTATCTGCAATACATCTCTAATATCTAGTTTTTTGTTTACAAGACCTGAATTTTGTGCTCTCCCGGTCACGGAAACTGATGACGAACTGATGACGAAAAAAGCTAAATTTGCCAATTTTCAAATCGCTGTAGAAAATTCCCTGCAAATGATAGCCCGAACTGCTACACGGTTTCATACTCCGGTAGCACTGTAAAATGTGAAAATAAGCTCAAATATATGTGCCATCTGAACCGTTTTATCACTCTTCCAGTTTTCCTGAGGCTCCTGCTAAAATGACAACTCCACTTTCAGCTAGCTCAGCGGAGGCATGTATTCGCATCTGCGAGTCATTATGTCATAATTTCAAGATTTAGGCTACTCAGCTAATTTTCTTTAAATAAGTGAAACTCGATTCTAGCAATTATTAGTATTTTAAACTTCAAATATACACTTCAATCCGTAAATTGCCTCTTATTTGTAAATTTGACCCTGGCAAATTTGACACTAACAGTTGAAAACTGTTTAGGTACTGCCTCCCTAGAGGTTAAGTTCATGGTCACCACTATGAAATAAATAATTTTACATTTTTACTATTTGATTTTGTGTTTGGTCATTTTCAGATGAAAAATATAAAAAGAAATGCCACCTCAATAACTTGTTTAAATAATGATAAACTGAAATGAAAGTTGCACAATTTAACCTGTTCTATGCTGGACACAACTGATTCTGCCTTTGCAACCAGTGTAGATCATGATCAGCCTGCACATCCATGCAGTCTGATCATGATCTGCACTGTTGGCCATTCAGTCTGTATTTTTTTTTGGCAAGCACCCCTTTTAACAGTTAATAGTAAATGATACTATCCAAATCGAAAGATGGACAGGTTCATTTAGAAATTTAGCACGGTAAGGGTTAATGAATGAAAATTGTGAACATAAAATGGCAAAAAGTTTGGGAATCTTTGTCCTATGGACACATTTCTTGTTGTAAAAACAGAACAAGGACTCTATAGTTATTTTTTATGAGCTATGCCCATATATGATTTTTTTTCTGCCTTGGTAGCACAAGTTACAAAAATTTATTATGAACAATAAATGCCATTTAGTCTTTATATCTGTAATCATTTTCAAATCATGGTACAAAAGTTTGCAGTGGAGATATAAATGTCTTTACCAGATAACTAATATTTTTGAATACCTATGCACCATGATAAGATGAAGTGTTGGCTACTGATGCACATTTAAAATTCAATGTTTATGTTCATTTTCTGTTCTCTGGGAGGTTCAGTGTTATGTTTCAGGTAAAGGAGATGATAAAACGATGATTACATTAAAAAAATAGTTGATTTTAGAAAATGCAGTTAATTTATCATTTAATTTTAATTTTAGAAGCTTTCTTACTTTGATGAAATGTATTGTTTTTAATGGTATGTAAGTTAACAGTAGTATATTCTTTAACAGAGTGGTGAATCTGTGATTGGCTGTCTCCAACTTAGATGACTAGACTGCTTCAACAGTTGATAGGGCCCTTCACAACCATGAAAGTTATTCGTGATGCAACAGATCTCACCTAGGTACCCTCCAGGTCTGAGACATCCAACATGATGATGAGAGATAGTTGTTGGTTGGCGTGTTAGAGAATACCGGGACAACAATGATGTATCACCAGAGATAACAAAGAAATTCTTCAGGTTGTTGATTCTTTAGAAATAAGGTGTTTTTTTTGCAGCTCATAATTAGGAGTGAGCTTGTCTGTCGGTCGGTCGGTCCGTTGGTTTTTATGGCTTCCGGACAATAACTCATGAAAGGCATGACCGATTTAAATAATTTTTGGTACAAGGATGTAACATCAGAAAATACAGGTCCAGTTCGACTTTGGGGTCAGTAGGTCAAAGATCAAGGTCACAGTGACCCTGAATAGTAAAACAATTTCCGGATGATAACTTGAGAACGCTTGGGCCTAGGATTATAAAATTTTGTACACAAGTGTAACATCATGAAATACAGGTCAAGTTCGACTTTGAGGTCAGTAGGTCAGTAGGTCAAAGGTGACAGTGACTCGGAACAGTTACATGGTTTTTGGTTGATAACTTGAGAACTCTTGGGTCTAGGATCATAATTTTTTGTACACGGATGTAACATGATAAAATAGAAGTCAAGTTCAACTTTGAAGTTAGTAGGTCAAAGGTCAAGGTCACAATGACACGAAACAAACAGTTTCCGGATGATAACTTGAGAACGCTTAGGCTTAGCATCATGAAAATTGATAGGGAGTTTGGTTATGACCAGCTGATGACCCCTTATGATTTTGCAGTCAGTAGGTCACAGGTCAAGGTCACAATGACCTGGAACATTTAAAATGGTTTTCGGACAATAACTTCAGAATACTTTGGACTAGGATCACGAAACTTCATAGTGAGGTTGGTCATGACCGGCAGATGATCCTTATTAATTTTGAGTCCCAAAGGTCAGAGTGACTCAGAACATTTAAACCTTTTCCCGACAATAACTTGAGAACGCTTGGGCCGAGGATCATGAAACTTCATAGGGAGGTTGGTCATGGCCAGCAGATGACCTGTATTGATTTTGAGGTCAGTAGGTGAAAGGTCAAGCAAGTTCGGCTTTAAAATTGGCTTAGTTCTGTGACAAGGCTGTATTATGGGGGTATAATTCGTCACTCATGTGACAACTCTAGTTTTTTTTAAAACATAACGTTTTCAGCAAGGCTTATAAATGCTTACGACTTGCAAAAGCTATTTCAGTCCTATATTTTTCACTTCAAAATAAATGAATAAGTGTTGTTTAAATATGTGTTATGGTATATTTCAGTGATATGCGGGTCTTCTATGAGAATATGGTAGTAACTATGGTTCAAAGATGCTATCCATCAGTCACTGAGCTTCCTGAAACCAGACCTAAGGGATACTGTCTCACCTGAAGTAGGTCAGTATATAATTTAAGCTTTGAAATTTATTTTAAGCAGCAAAATATATTAAATAGTCTGTCAACAGTTTCCCATAGAGGTATTTCATAAAAAAGTGAAGCTACTTTTGATAAAGCAGCAATATTTTGTCATTTCCAGGAAGGGGATGCAGTGAAGATGGAACAAACATTTTTAGCTTATCTGATTTTTTGGTTGAGCTTTATGTTAAGGTAAACTTTTCTTCTAAACTATCAAAGCTATTGCTTTGAAACTTGCAGCACTTGTTCACCATCATAAGCTAATCCTGTACAGCAAGAAACATAACTCCATCCTGCTTTTTGCAAGAATTATGGCCCCTTTTAGACTTAGAAAATCAGATTTCTTGGTTAAGTTTTGTGTTTAGGTCAGCTTTTCTCCTAAAGTATCACAGCTATTGCTTTAAAACTTGCAATACTTGTTCACCATCATAAGCTGACCCTGTACAGCAAGAAACATAACTCCATCCTGCTTTTTGCAAGAATTATGACCCCTTTTGGACCTAGAAAATATCAGATTTCTTGGTTAAGTTTTGTGTTTAGGTCAGCTTTTCTCCTAAACTATGAAAGCTATTGCTTTGAAACTTGTTCACCATCATAAGCTGACCCTGGACAGGACAGAAATAAACATAACTCCAGCCTGCTTTTTGCAAGAATTATGGCCCCTTTTGGACTTAGAAAATATCAGATTTCTTGGTTAAGTTTTGTGTTTAGGTCAGCTTTTCTCCTAAACTATATCAAAGCTATTGCTTTGAAACTTGCAACAGTTGTTCACCATCATAAGTTGACTCTGTATAGCAAGAAACATAACTCCATCCTGCTTTTTGCAAGAATTATGGCCCTTTTTGACTTAGAAAATCATGAGTAGGACAATATTTCTATTATACAGAGACAATAAAATCAGATGAGCATCTGCACCCGCAAGGCGGTGCTCTTGTTATTCATTAATTTACTTAATTATTCAATTTCTTTATGTGAAACATAATTGCTAAATATCAATCTTCCTGTTGCAGTTGCCATCTGTTTGTCCAGTTTGTCAGTGGTTCCCTGTTTGATGAGTATGAAGATTATCTTCTTACTCCTGAGACTGAACTGCCCAAACCAGATCATCTAGAGACATACTGGGTTTCTATCGGGGAAATGAAGCTCCATACCGGAAAGGAGAGGTGTCTTGAACTGAGTAAGATGGCTTTACTTCTCCAGTCACTACCACACAACAATGCTGATTCAGAGCCGCCCTTCAGCATACTGAGGAAGATACAGGCTGACAGCAGGAGCAACCTAGCTCTGGAGACCATTCAGAACTTGATGTCTGTGAAAATGAACAATCACTCTATACATTCTCTTCATCTCATGAACTTATTAGAGAGGGAAAGTCAGCGTGTAATGAATACGCTCGTAAGTGAAGACAGCATAAATGTGTTATTTCTTGAAATACTAAATTGTGCTTTTAGTATTTTTAGTGTCTATAGCTAGTGATTTGTATTCATTGTGATATCTGGATAAGAGGACACCAGTTAAGAAACAGAAAAGTGATTTTGATATGTCATGTATATTTTGTTGTTAAAATAGTGTAATGTATTCTATTAATATTTTGAAGTGAATATATTTAAAAGTAGAATGAAAGATAATATAAAATTTTTTATTTTGTCTCTAAAATTGTGTGATCGCATGCTTAAATTATGTTGATAAACCTTCCCCCCCCACCCCCCCCAGTTTTGAGACCCAAACTCCTGCTGAAAAATAGCTAACCTCCAGTTTTGGGATTCTGAACCTATCACATGTATACTGTGAATACATTATTTTTAGCTCGACTATACGAAGTATATGGAGAGCTATCCTACTCACCCCGGCGCCGACATCCTTCCGTGTCCCTGCCTTGGTTAAAGTTTTTGTACACTCTTTTTTTCTTTTATCTCTAATTACTTGATGAATTTTTTTAAAACTTTAAGCAGTTATTCTTTATCATCACCTACATCATATTGCCCAAGGGCCATAACTCTCACACCAATATTTCATGAATTATCAGCCTTTTTATGCCCCCCTTCGAAGAAGGAGGGGTATATTGTTTTGCAGATGTCGGTCAGTCGGTCGGTATGTAGACCAATTGTTTCCAGATGATTGCACAAGAATGCTTGGTCCTAGAGTCATGAAAGTTGATCGGGAGATTGGTCATAACCAGCAGATGACCCCTATTGACTTTGAGGTCAGTAGGTCAAAGGTCAAGGTCACAGTGACACGGAACTGTTAAACGGTTTCCGGATGATAACTCAAGAATTCTTTAGCCTAGGATCATGAAAGTTTACAGGGAGATTGGTCATGTCCAGCAGATAACCCCTATTGATTTTGAGATCAGTAGGTCAAAGATCAAGGTCACAGTGACCCAGAACAGTTATATGGTTTCCGGACGATAACTTAAGAATGTTTGGGCCTAGGATAATGAAACTTGATTGGGAGGTTGATCATGATCAACAGATGACCCCTATTAATGTTGAGGTCAGTAGGTCTAAGGTCAAGGTCACAGTGACCTAGAACAGTTAAATGGTTTCCGAATGATAAATCAAGACGCTTAAGCCTAGGATCATGAAAAATGACAGGAAGGTTGGTCATGACCAGCAGATGACCCCTATTGATTTTGAGATCAATAGGTCAAAGGTCAAGGTCACATTTACCCAGAACAGTAGAACTTTTGTATACAATGACCAAATAATTTCTGTTCCTTGTGCAATTACTGAATGTATCAAGGGGGGCATTTCGTGTTCTACGAGCTCTTGTTTACTTAGAATTTCAGGTTAAAGTCTAAATGGATCATATAGTACAAGGCCCATAACTCTGGTACCAATATTTAATGAATTATTCCACCCCTTTAACTTAGATTTTTTTACTGAATTATACCCCCTTTTTACTTAGAATTTCAGGTTAAAGTTTTGATACACTTTCAATCTGTCTCAGTTATTACAAAATGGATTTGATTCAAACTTAAAATAGTTTTTTCACCTTATCACCCACATTATATGACACAAGGTGCATAACTCTGGTACAATATTTTATGAATTATGCCCCTTTTTACTTAGAATTTAAGGTTAATTTTGATGCATTTTCACTTTATCTCAGTTATTATGAAATGAATTTGATTCAAACTTGAAGTAGTTGTCCCACATCATCACCCACGTCATATGACACAAGGTGCACAACTCTTGCACCAATATTTATGTGCCCCTTCGAAGAAGGAGGGGTATATTGTTTTGCAGATGTCAGTCGGTCAGAATGTAGACCAATCCATTTTTGGATGATAACTCAAGAACGCTTGGGCCTAGGATCATAAAAGTTGATAGGGAGTTGGTCATCAGCAGCAGATGACCCCTATTGATTTTGAGATCAGTATGTCAAAGGTCAAGGTCACAGTGACCTTGATCAGTTAAAAGGTTTCCGGATGATAACTCAAGAACGCTTGGGCCTAGGATCATCAAAGATGATAGGGAGATTAATAATGACCAGCAGATGACCCCTATTGATTTTGAGCTCAGTAGGTCAAAGTTCAAGGTCACACTGACCTGGAACAGTTAAACGGTTTCCGGATAATAACTCAAACATGCTTGGGCCTAGGATTGTGAAAGTTGATAAGGAGGTTGGTCATTACCAGCAAATGACCGCTATTGATTTTGATCAGTAGGTCAAAGGTCAAGGTCACAGTGACCAGGAACAGTAAAACGGTTTCTGGACGATAACTCAAGAACGGTTGGGTCCAGGATCAGTAAAATTGAAGGGGAGGTTGGTCATGACCAGCTGATGACCCCTATTGAATTTGAGGTCATTAAGTCAAAGTTCAAGGTCACATTGACCAGGAACAATTAAACGGAAGGATGTTTAGGCCAATGATCATGAAAGTTGATAGAGAGGTAAATCATGACCAGCAGATGACCCCTATTGATTTTGAGGTCAGTAGGTTAAAGTTACAGTGATTCGGAACAGTTAAACCATTTCCAGACAGTTACTTGAGAACACTTGGGCCTAGGATCATGAAACTTGATAGGGAGGTTTGTCAAGACCAGTAGATGACCCCTACAGATTTTGAGGTCAGTAGGCCAAAGGTCAAGGTCACATTAACCCAGAACAGTTAAACCCTTTCTGGACGATAACTAGAGAACGCTTGGGCCTAGGATCACGAAACTTTATAGGGATGTTGATTATGACCAGCAGATGACCCTTGTTGAATTTGAGGTCAATAGGTCAAAGGTCAAGGTCACATTGATCCAGAACAGTAGAACTTTTGTTTACAGTTTGCAAATAATTTCTGTTTATTGTGCAATTACTGAATATATTAAGGGGGGCATTTCGTGTTCTACGAGCTCTTGTTTATGAATTATGCCCCCGTTTTGCTTATAATTATACTTATATAGTGTTTTGATACACTTTATCTTTACCTCTCTTATTACTTAATATTTTTGACACACACTCGAGCTGTTGTGCAGTATCTTCATCCACCATTGGAGTCTTTAAACACTCTAGTGACAGCTCCAGTTTCCTCAGATGTGCCCAGTTTCACTATCCAGCATCATAGTAGTCGAGGGCGCTGTCTCCTGTGACATCTCTTGTTTAAAATCACTCTTATTTGTTTGTTTGTTACACAGTGGTATTCATTACGATATTATATGGTTACAAACAATTTAGTCATCTTGATTTATAAGCATGGCAGAGGATAGCTCAGGATGAGTGTTGTCCACCATCCTTTTAGCTTCTGTCTGTGTATCTGTATCTGTCTGTAATCTTTAATCTTCAGGGCTGAAAGTTTCATTTTGCTTTAATGTTCATGATATTAAGCAGCTTTGTGTATAACCATCATGTCATCATTTTAACCAGCCATATTAGACTGGATATGCAAAGCAAGCATTTTGGCTGTAGAATTTTAATGATTGATTTTAGCAGTGAGTGTAGGCTAGGGCCTGATTATATACTTTCATTTTACTTCAGCGCGTTTTGCAGTATGAGTGCAAGAAAGACATGCAAGAAGATTTACATGTGGTAGTGTTGCCCATGAAATAATGTTAGAATCTTTGTGTTAGATTTTTGTTCCATGCACTTTGTTTCACATGAAAATCAAGCTCTTGCAAGACTTCTGGAGTTTTGTTGAAGATTTTTGTCAATGTTATAACTTCTAAGTGTTTTGTTTTAGTAAAAACAGGTTTTATGTTCCCACAGTTTCTGTCCAGTTGAAATGGAACTAGGTATATATATCATCAGCATGAAGTTAACATTTTATCAGGACTTTTATGTCCGATGATCTTATGGGGAGGAATGGACCTACTTTTTCACTTTGAAAGACTACAACTTTATCAGAACATTCTGTACTTAACTCCTCCTAGTTTCCATCCAATTGATTGTAATTTTTTATACGTTATTTGTTATGGACTTTATTATTATGTAAAACATTTTCAGGGAGCATTTATCATATGTAGACATTTTTAGCTCGACTATTCGAAGAATAGGGGAGCTATCCTACTTGCCACGGCGTTGGCGTGAGCATCACACAAATGTTAAAATTTGCGTACCACCTCAAATATTTTCAAAGTCCATTGAGATATTGCTTTGATATTTTGCATACTTATTTACCATCATGACCCCAGTCTGTATAAAGTAGGAGGCAACTCTATCGAGCATTTTGACTGAATTATGGCCCCTTTTCGACTTAGAATATGCATATTGTAATGTTAAAGTTTGCGTACCACCCCAAATATTTTCAAAGTCCATTGAGATATTGCTTTAATATTTTGCATACTTGTTTACCATCATGACCCCAGTCTGTAAAAAGGATGAGGCAACTCTATCAAGCATTTTGGCTTGATTATGGCCTCTTTTCGACTTAGAATATGCTTATTGTAATGTTAAAGTTTTACGCATAGCTTATATTATACTATCAAGCACTGAGAATAGTCGAGCACACTGTCCACTGACAGCTCTTGTACTTGTTAAGAAAAACAGAACTGTTGCTTTATTTATAGTTCGGATTAAACACTGTAGTGCTGTTAATTTCCATACATTTCCATAGTAATTGTTTCTGATAAGAATGGTTAAAATGTATGCAGCAGAATGTGGTTTTAGCTCATCTGAGCCAAAGCCTCAGGGTGAGCTATTGTGATCGCTCACTGTCCTGCATCCGGCGTCCATCCGTCCACACTTTCCTTTAAACACCATCTCCTTCTAAACCACCAGGCCAACTTTGATGAAACTTCACAGGGATATTCCTTGGATGGTCCTCTAGAAATTGTTCAAGGAATTGAATTCCATACCGAACTCTGGTTGCCAAGGCAACCGAAAGGAAAAACTTTAAAAATCTTCTTGTCCAAAACCACAGGTCATTGGGCTTTAATATTTGGCATGTAGCATCATCTAGTGGTCCGCTACCAAGATTTTTCAAATTATCCTTCTAGGGGGTTAAATGTGGCCCCAACCCCCACCCTGGGGGTCACATGGTTTACATTGACTTATATAGGGAAAACTTTGAAAATCTTCTTGTCCAAAACCACAAAGTGTAGAGCCTCAATATTTGGTATATAACATCATCTAAAGGTCCTCTATGAAGTTTGTTTAAATTATTCCCCTGGGGTGAAAAGAGGCCCCGCCCCGGTCCCAAGTTTTACATAGACTTGAATAGGAAAAAAACTTTAAAAAATCTTTTTGTCTGAAACTACAAGGCCTCGGCTTTTGATGTTTGGTATGTTGCATTGCCTAGTGGTCCTCTACCAAGCTTATTAATCCCCTGCCACAATTGGTGGGGGGTTACAGGAATGGTCTCCGTCCTTCCATCCTTCCGTCCGTCCGTCTGTCCGTAACACTTTCATGTCCGCTCCATATCTCCTAAACCCCTTGAAAGATTTTTATAAAACTTGGGTCAAATGATCACCTCATCAAGACAATGTGCAAAACCCATGAGTCAGCCATGCCGGCTCAAGGTCAAGGTCACAACTCAAGGTCAAAGGTTTGAGCCTTCCATTTTGTGTCCGCTCTATATCTCCTAAACCCCTTGAAGGATTTTCATCAAACTTGGGTCAAATGATCACCTCATCAAGACGATGTGCAGAACCCATGAGTCAGCCATGCCGGCTCAAGGTCAAGGTCACAACTCAAGGTCAAAGGTTTGAGCCTTCCATTTTCTGTCCGCTCTATATCTCCTAAACCCCTTGAAGGATTTTCATCAAACTTGGGTCAAATGATCACCTCATCAAGACAATGTGCAGAACCCATGAGTCAGCCATGCTGGCTCAAGGTCAAGGTCACAACTGAAGGTCAAAGGTTTGAGCCTTCCATTTTGTGTCCGCTCTATATCTCCTAAACCCCTTGAAGGAATTTTATAAAACTTGGGTCAAATGATCACCTCATCAAGACGATGTGCAGAACCCATGAGTCAGCCATGCCGGCTCAAGGTCAAGGTCACAACTGAAGGTCAAAGGTTTGAGCCTTCCATTTTGTGTCCGCTCTATATCTCCTAAACCCCTTGAAGGATTTTCATCAAACTTGGGTCAAATGATCACTTCATCAAGGCGATGTGCAAAACTCATGAGTCAGCCATGCCTTCTCAAGGTCAAGGTCACAACTCAAGGTCAAATGTTTTAGTTTTCCATTTTGTGTCCGCTCTATATCTCCTAAACCCCCTTCAAGGAATTTTATAAAACTTGGGTCAAATGATCACCTTATCAAATTGATGTGCAGAACTTACGAGTCAGGCATGCTGGCTCAAGGTCAAGGTCACAGCTTAGGGTCAAAAGTTTGAGCCTTCTATTTTGTGTCCACTCTTGTATCTCCTAAACCCCTTGAAGGATTTTCATCAAACTTGGGTCAAATGATCATCTCATCAAGAGCTCATGAGTCAACCATGTCAACTCAAGGTCAAGGTCACAACTCAAGGTCAAAGGTTTGAGCTCTGTATCTCCTAAACCCCTTGAAGGATTTTCATGATTTTCACTTAGGTCAAATGATCACCTCATCAAGACGTTGAGCAGAATTCATGAGTCAGCCATATCAGTTCAAGGTCAAGGTCACAGCTAAAGGTCAAAGGTTTACCCTTTCACTATCCATAACAGTGGCGTGGGATTTAGCTGTCTTTCCGACTGCCTTGTTCAAATTATGACCCTGGGGTGAAAAGAGGCCCCACTCTGGTTTTCTCTAGTGCGCCTTTACTGTGTGGCTCAACATAATTCTTGTTTTTTGTGTGATATTTCATGATAGTTCATAAGAAATTAAAATTTGTTCTGGGGACAATAAGCTGGCTGGTAAACAGTTTGGTAAAGATTAAGGTAGTTCTGCATATTTGGATCAACTTTTTCCACACTGTAGAATTTGATGATTTTTAAAAAATCCAAAATAGACAAAGAAAGTTTATCCAATACTTAGGGTGGTGACTTTTGGTTGAATGATTTTTTAAAAAAAGTTTGACCTCTAACAAGTCTTAATTATTTTAATCTCCTGAAAAATTAAGTTTTGATTACCTTCTTTTCAACAGTTCTATTTTTAGGTTTTGATGAAACTTCTGATATATGTAAATTTACATACTGTGAAATCATTAATATTCGTGGGGGATCAGTATTGAAACTTAAAGGTATAATTGTATAAGTCAAATTCATATACGAAGTCTGAGAAATCTGACTTGCATTTTTACATTATCAATTATTATTGTCCTTTTTAACTTTAAAAAAATATTGTCTAATCAACCAAAAAGTGATTTTCTTGAATATATCTGGAACATACACATAATTACATCATTTTGAAACTTTAAACTGTTTTAAGGGTCATCATGCAAGTTTACATACTGTAAAATCATTAATATTCATGAAGGACTAATTTTTAGCTTACCAGAGCACAAAGTGCTCAAGGTGAGCTGTTGTGAGCGGTCATTGTCCGGCGTGCGACGTGCGTTGTCCGTCAACATTTGCCTTGTGAACATACTAGAGGCCACATTTGTGACCCAATCTTTATGAAACTTGGTCAGAATGTTTGTCTTGATGATTTTTAGGCCAAACTGGATTTTGGGTCATGTGAGGTCAAAAACTAGGTCACCCGGTCAGATCAAAGGAAAAGCTTGTAAACACTTTAGAGGCCGCAGTTGTGACTCAATCTTTATGAAACTTTGTCAGAATATTTGTCTTCATGATTTCTAGGTCAAGTTGAAGCTGTGTCATGTTGGGTCAAAAGCTAAAAAGGAAAATCTTGTCAACACTCTAAGAGACCACAATTAAAGTTTGGAATTCATGAGAATAAGTCAGAATGTTTGTCTTAATAATCTATAAGTCATGTTCGAATCTGGTTCATGTAGGATCAAAAACTAGGCTTGGTCAAATCAAAAGGAAAGGGCTTGTGAACATTCAAGAGGCCAAAGTTGTGACCCAATCTTTTTGAAACTTGGGCAGAATGTTTATATTGATTTCTAGGTCAAGTTTGAAACTGGGTTATGTAAGGCCAAAAACTTGGTTAGTAGGCCAGATCAAAGGAAAAGCTTGGGAACACTATAGAGGCCACAGTTGTGACCCAATATCCTTTCCGCAGCCTTAACGTAATGAAACATATTAGTGTCTGATGGCCCTTTCATGCTTCCGTAGAATCAACATTTATTACACAAAATTTATTGTACCCCCCGACAACAAAGTTGTAAGGGGGGGTATACTAGTTTCAGGTTGTCTGTCTGTCTGTCCGTCCGTCCGTCCGTCCGTCCGTCCGTCCGTCTGTCTTTCTGTCCATCCGTCCATCTGTCTGTCCGTAGACACAATCTTGTGCGCACCATCTCTCCTCATCCCCTTGACACAATTTAATGAAACTTCACACAAGTGATCAGTAACAACAGTAGTTGTGCATGGGGCATGTTAGGTTCTTTCAGAAAAAAAAAATTGCAGAGTTATGGGACTTTGTTTTTTGTTACTATACTATATACATAGACAAAATCTTGTGCGCACCATCTCTCCTCATCCCCTTGACACAATTTAATGAAACTTCACACAAGTGATCAGTAACAACAGTAGTTGTGCATGGGGCATGTTAGGTTCTTTCAACGACAAAAATTGCAGAGTTATGGGACTTTGTTTATTGTTAACATACTATGTACATACAGTCTGCATATGCAGTCTTGTGTGCGCCTAATCTTCCGAACCCTTGCACACAATTTAATGAAACTTCACACAAGTGATCAGTACCAACCCTAGTTGTGCATGGTGCATGTTACTTTCTTTTAGATAAATATTCTGCATAGTTATGGGACTTTGTTTTTTGTTACTAAACTGTATACATACAGTCTATATACATACAGTCAACATAATTATGCAATCTTGTGTGCGTCAAATTGCAATGTACTGTGTCAGTGCTTGAGGGGGGTACATTCATCACCTTTAGTGATAGCTCTAGTTTTGAAATATTTCTGAAATGTCTAGGTCTGCAGCTCTCAAATACAGTTATATCTTACATCCGAGGCATATGCTGACACTCTCAGACAGCATCAAATACGACCTTTGAGCGATTTGATGAAGTTCCAAAATTATCAATGTACCCTTGGTCCGTTATGGACCCCTGTGGGATTTGTGTTTATCCCGAGCTCAAATATCTTTTCGTAGATGAAAAGCTGACATGCCATACTAAAGCCCAGGTAATTTGAATTTGTTAGAAAGTACTGAAAATTGACTCCCCAACAGCAAAGAAAAAAAAAATCCACATGCATACATTTAGACGGATGACCCCTGACTATAAACGAATCAAAGTTTTCAAGTTTAGCATTTCTACTTTCATTTTCTTTACTTCCGGAAATAGCTGAAGGTCGAGTGACGTCATTTTCTGTGTTGTCAAAAACATATATATGCCTAGCGAGATTGCATAAATATGTACTGGCCGTCCTAAGGATATTTATGAAACTTTGTCAGACTGTTTGCCTTGATGATCTTTAGGTCACTTTTGAAATTATATAATGTTGGGTTAAAAACTAGGTCAGTAGGCCAAATCAAAGGAAAAGCTTGTGAACACTCTATAGGTCACAGTTGTTACTCAATCTTTATGAAACTTGGTAAGAATATTTGTCTTGATGATCTCTGTCAAATCAAAGGAAAAGTTTATGAAAACTTTACAGGCAACAGTTGTGACTCAGTCTTTATGAAACTTAATCAGAATGTTTCTCTTGTTGATAATAAAAATAATAATAATAAAGACTTTATTTAACGAGGCTACATATTCGCCAAAACGATCTTCCATATGTGCCTCAACATTTTTACAACATTTATATCAAATAACAGTAGCAATAATATTAAATACAGAATTAAATAATTACAAAATGAAATAAACACAAAATGTTAATCAGTAGTAAGAAAAATCACAGAAACAAAATTACAAACATATATATAAGCATGGAAAAATAATTTTGATTGAAGGAAAGTTAGCCAGAGTACTTCCACTTTAAATAAGCTTTTTTGAAATTTTCAGTATTTTCAGATTGGCGTACAAAGAGAGGTATATTATTCCAAATTTGAGTTCCAGAATAAGAAAGTGATTTTCAATAAAACTCAAGATTAGGCTTAGGAATATGTAGATTAAGATTATTTGTTGATCTGAGATTTCGGTTATGTAAAGTTGACGCAAATTGAAATTTTTCTTTCATGTAGCATGGCGAGTTTTCTTCATTTAATGATTTGTAAATTAAAATAGCTTTTTTGTACTCAACTCTGTCGTTAAATTTTATCCATTTTAATTCTTTGAAAAGATGGTCAGATGGTGCATCTGCCTCTTTATCAAGAATAATGCGAGCTGCATGTTTCTGAAATTTTATCATTCTCTCAAGAAGTTCATTTGAGCAGTTTCCCCATATTAAACAGCAATAGTCTATATGGGGTAAGATGTAAGCATTGTAGAAAAGTTTCTTGGCATGTATATTAAGGAATTGTTTTATCTGTAAAAGAAGATAGAGATTACTGTTGCATTTCTTTATTGTTTGCTCCACTTGTAGTTTCCAGTTTAGGCAATTGTCAACTTGAACTCCGAGAAGTTTTTCCGATTTAGTGAATGCTATATCACTGATATTGATTTCTAGGTCAAGTTTGAAACTGGGGCCATGTTGGGTCAAAAACTATGTCACCTGGTCTAATCAAAGGAAAAGCTTGTGAACTCTATAGATGTCACAGTTGTGACCCAATCTTTATGAAACTTGGTCAGAGTGTCTTGTTGATCTCTAGGTCAAATTCGAAACTGGGTCATTTGGGGTCAAAAACTGTCACTAGGCCAGATCAACTCTGGTGAGCGATGTAGGGCCATCGTGGCCCTCTTGTTATGGACTTCATGGCCGAGTCATCAAGTAAATTCCCATTCATTTTATGTTCAAAAGTTGAAATTCACAAATTCATATCCCCAGGAAGTTTGCCGTTTTGACCAAAACCACAAAATTTCATGCCCACAAAATTAAATGATTTTACAGTACCAAGTTCTATAGGTTTGACTTTTGCTTTTACAAAATTATCTCCCTTTTCAGTTTGAAAACCAAAAATGGGACATTTCCTTCTAATTTTTTGTTATCAAGGCACGCATTCCCGTACGAAACTGTACATCCGTAAAATAGACTTAATTTTTATATATTTACGGGCATAATTCAATTTTTACGTGTTATTACTCTAACGTTTATGACTGGAATGACGTGCGTCAACCAAACGTAAAGTAGGCGTACAGTGGACGTAATTTTGAACGTAATATGCAAATGAGCTAGACACGTAAAATCCATAAAAAATTACGGGTGTAAAAGCAAAACCAAATTACGTGCGAAAATCATGAAAATTACTTGCGTAAAAATATTTTCACTTACAGACGTAAAATATTATGGGCGTAAAATTTTACAGGTGTAAATGGCTAAAAATAGACTCTCTGTAAAAAGTATAGTTGGATGAGCTAAATGAAAATGACAAAAAAAGATATTAATACAAGAATTTAATTAATTATTAAACATGGAAAAGGTATTCTTAATATAGTAAAAATTATCAACTTATTAATTCAATGCATTTCTGGAATCAATTTGACAATATTGTTAGTCAAAGTATGATCTCATTTTAATTCAATCTGTCATGGTAATAATGTACTTTCATGTGCTTTAAGGTATCAATGCAGCAAGAAATATATGAAAACAGAAGTTATTAATGTGTATAAAATAGAACTATCAAAACTAGATGCCCACGGGCAACTTTTTCAAGCCCGCCAGCTGTCAAAAGGACTAGGAGTTCCACATGACACCCTGTCTCATTGAGGCAAATATTTATGCCAAATAAAAAATGATTGCAAAAAGTTACAATATAAGTTATTTATAGTAACAACAAAGGGAAGTCCACACAAAAATCCTAACCAGTAGAGATAGGTCAAAATACACCTCAAAATCGGATGTAATATGCATATTGTACTACAGAAAAGTGGTCTTGATTTTTCCCTACGACCAGTAATAAAAAAGTTACCATACAAGCTATTTATAGTAACAACAAAGGGAAGTAATTCTAGGTTCTTGCACTTGACACTCCGTCTCATGATGGTGAACAATTGTGCCAAGTTACATCAAAATCCCTCCATGCATGAAAAAGAAATGCTCCGGACAAAGTCATTCTTGTATCTGACCTTTGACCTCTAAGTGTGACCTTGACCTTAGACTTAGGTCCTGATTCTTGCGCATGACACTCTGTCACATGGTTGTGAACATTTTTGCCAAGTTACATCAAAATCCCTCCATGCATGAAGAAGAAATGCTCCGGACAAAGTAATAATTGAATTTAACCTTTGACCTCCAAGTGTGACCTTGACCTTTGAGATAGGAACCTGCGGTTTGTGCATGACACTCCGTCTCACTGAGGTTAACATTCATGCCAAATATAAACGAGATTGCTCCATGCATGTCAAATTTATGGTCCGGACAAACAAAAATGGATGCACATACACCGAATAGCCATTTGGACAACTATGTCTTCGCTTCCACAAGTGGGCTCGACAATAAGCTTCAGCCAGACCAGTACTCTTAAAAATTCAAAGAAATGCTGCTTTTTTTTTTTTCATTTCGATACAGAGTATTTTCTCCAGGATAATTTCAAAGGTTTTTATATTCTTTTTCATAATAGATAAATGTACCACAGTTCAGTTAGGAATTTCTAGCCACTGTTTATAAAAGCATTTACAGAGAACTGTGTAATTTTGTTAGTTCTGTTATATAAAAGATTTAAACAGACCAAGTAATACATATATAGTTGTGCTTTCAAATAAAAAAAAATTCCTTGACATGCTACCATAGTTCTGGCAAACTGAAACTATGCCTTGTTATTGTGAATAATTTTAGTGTCTAATTTATCACATTTTAATCCAAAAAAAATTCGAAAAATGTCACTGAAATTTCCATTTTCCTGTTGAATAAAAAAGGTCACTGCTGTATTTTTTTTCCTGTTTTCTTGCATAGCCAATCCTCTCAGTACAGGCACTGTTCAGCTGAGAGTCAGTTGGTTCTGGCAATTTGTTGGCCTTGCACCATGCTGTCACAAAGTCTAAATATAAAAGTAACAAACATTGTACTAATGCATGATATGTACTGATGTAAAGTGGATATTTTGTTATTAGCAAATATAAAGAATATATATCACCAACTGGACAATTTTTATATTTTCACAAGTGTCACCATCACAGTATTGCAAGACAACATTATTCCTCACTTACAACAATGGTGACTGTTTTCTAAGTTCTACATGCAAAATTAGAAATTAATACACAATGTTCAAGTCTTAGTAATTAAAGGCTAAGTTATATCGCTCTACATGGGTAAAGCAGTGAGTGATATGGATTATATCTCACTGATAAAGGACAGTATTTCATCAATTAGCATAAATGAAAATAATAAATATCAGATCATAATTATGCCTCTACATTATGTCTGTCAGTCTGTGTATTTACCAGGAAGTACACTAGGCATTTATTCAAATAAGCTTCAAGCTTAATTTCTTAACTATAAATCTAAAATAAATCAGAGTATAAACAAACTTTTTAGACACGGTGACTTGTCTTTTTTATTTCGATGGCATTTTTAAAAAAAAATGAGGTAAATTTATTACATTTTTTTTTTCATTAAAATTTTCACAACAGCTGCAGAAATCAATATAATTATATGAAGACAGTTCTGACAACATTACCTTCCATAATCAATGGATACTGTTCTGACAACATTCCTTTCATGAACTAAATATCTGCAGTTAAAAAATCATGGCTATATAAAAAGACTGCAAAGTGATAATGTGTTGATATCTAATTACCTTTAAGGTCTTTAATTTTATGTGGATTCAGTGGTGGGCTCACATCCACGGCCTTGGAGGACTTGGCTATTCCCAGGCCTCTAGATTCTGCCATCTCTTTTGATGAGAATATTTCACCACATAGTTTATACATGGCTATGTATCCTTCTTTTCCATTTTTTTTAGCAGCAGCTAGTATTTTTCTTTTAGCATTTCTGCTTACAAGAATGCTACTTGAATCCAGAAGTTTGACCTGAAAACAGTGCACACTTCTATTTTATACACAGTATTATTAGGATAAGTAACACTGTTCTGTACAATACTGTGATGCATTTGGACACAAGTATTCATCAGAACATCCAAATGTTTATTTTCCAGTGATTATAATCAAAATATATACTGTATAGTATAGGACAATGTAAAATAATCTTTTATTCTATGCTTAATTTTCTTAGTAAAAATAAGAGACATGATCCCATACTTTTAATGTCTATAGAGAAACACTGCATTTAGCTTTTATTTAATGTTGATTTTATCGCTGATTGTTTTTTATCATTTCGCTAATAAAGAGATTCAAACCAAAGTTGAACGTATCATCCAATACGGCATATTATTCATAATTATTGTATCAAACAAAAGTATCATTGGACTGTCATGTGGTACACTAATGCATATCGCTGATTGGAAGAAAATAATAGATACAAAAGAAGTACATCAGAATTATATGTAACCATGAATACATGTACCAACATCCATATAGATACAGACACTTTGTTTTAAGCTTTCATTTAATTTAGACAAAGGACTTGTCTGAATCTGTTAATTAAAACAATACCTTCACAGGATGCAGAGGTATTTACAGTAATAGTAACACCAAAGAAAGGGTTTTAGCAAAAATCCAGTTTTTTTAATTTCATTAAAATTTTACTGCAAATTGTATCAATTTTTAAATACCAAATATGATACTTGTCACAGCACTGAAGAAATACTCGATATATTATAAACAAATAATTATACTTATGATATCATCTGATTGTTTTTTTTGGTGTGTCATGGGATGGTCCCTGACTGCCAGAAGAAGGAGTAGTAGCAGTCATTACAATCTGGAAGATCAAATAAGTTTATAAGTTTACTGAAAAAAATGCATCAGTCACAAGTTCAATAAGTCAAAACAATTGTCCATTATTAAAATTTTACTGCAATTAGTGTTAAGTTAAAATTTTACAGCAAATTGTGTCAAGTTATTAATAACAAATATCTTGTCAGGACACTGAAGAAGTACTTGATATTATAAACATTTTGAAGTGCTCTTCTCCTTCGTTCCACCAGGCGGCTATATGCAAAATAATATACTAACCATATCATCTGACTGTTTTTTTGGTGTAACATGGGATGGTCCCTGACTGCCAGATGAAGGAGTAGTAGCATTCTTCACAATCTGGAAGATTAAATAAGTTTACAGAAACAATGCATCTGAGTCACAAGTTCAATAAGTCAACACAGATGTCAATTGATTTTTGTAACAAATGTACCATGTTATCTCAAATAACACTTTCATATTACAGTAAAACACCATAGCCCTGGTGTTAGCACCATCAGGTTTCACTTTATAACATTTACAAAAAAAGGAGGCATCATTCAATCCATGAAATTAAGTCCTAACGAACAAGTTAAATTCCCATTCATTTTATGTTCCAAAGATGAAATCTACAAATTCATATCTCCGTAAAATAGCAATTTTGGTCAAAATCACGAAAATTCTTGTCCACAAAATTAATTGATTTCACAGCATTTAACACCCAAACAATAATCGTTTACCTTTTCATGACTTTTTAGCTCACCTGTCACAAAGTGACAAGGTGAGCTTTTGTGATCGCGCGTCGTCCGTCCATCCGTGCGTGCGTCCGTAAACTTTTGCTTGTGACCACTCTAGAGGTCACATTTTTTGTGGGATCTTTATGAAAGTTGGTCAGAATGTTCATCTTGATGATATCTAGGTCAAGTTTAAAACTGGGTCACGTGCCTTTAAAAACTAGGTCAGTAGGTCTAAAAATAGAAAAACCTTGTGACCTCTCTAGAGGCCATATATTTCATGAGATCTTCATGAAAATTAATCTGAATGTTCAACTTGATGATATCTAGGTCAAGTTCGAAACAGGGTCACGTGCCATCAAAAACTAGGTCAGTAGGTCTAAAAATAGAAAAACCTTGTGACCTCTCTAGTGGCCATATATTTCACAAGATCTTCATGAAAATTGGTCAGAATGTTCACCGTGATGATATCTAGGTCAAGTTCGAAAGTGGGTCACGTGCCTTCAAAAACTAGGTCAGTAGGTCAAATAATAGAAAAACCTTGTGACCTCTCTAGAAGCCATATTTTTCATGGGATCTGTATGAAAGTTGGTCTGAATGCTCATCTTGATGATATCTAAGTCAAGTTCGAAAATGGGTCACGTGCCATCAAAAACTAGGTCAGTATTTCAAATAATAGAAAAACCTTGTGACCTCTCTAAAGGCCATATTTTTCATGGGATCTGTATGAAAGTTGGTCTGAATGTTCATCTTGATGATATCTAGGTCAGTTTGAAACAGGGTCTTGTGCGGTCAAAAACTAGGTCAGTAGGTCTAAAAATAGAAAAACCTTGTGACCTCTCTAGAGGCCATACTTGTGAATGGATCTCCATAAAAATTGGTCAGAATGTTCATCTTGATGATATCTAGATCAAATTCGAAAGTGGGTCACATGCCGTCAAAAAGTAGGTCAGTAGGTCAAATAATGAAAAAACGTTGTGACCTCTCTAGAGGCCATATTTTTCACGGGATCTGTATGAAAGTTGGTCTGAATGTTTATCTTGATGATATATAGGTCAAGTTTGAAACTGGGTCAACTGCTATCAAAAACTAGGTCAGTAGGTCTAAAAATAGAAAAACCTTGTGACCTCTCTAGAGGCCATACCCTTGAAAGAATCTTAATGAAAATTGGTCAGAATGTTCATCTTGATGATATCTAGGTCAAGTTTGAAATTGGGTCACGTGCCTTACAAAAACTAGGTCAGTAGGTCAAATAATAAAAAAAAACTTGTGACCTCTCTAGAGGTCATACTTTTCATGGGATCTGTATGAAAGTTGGTCTAAATGTTCATCTTGATGATATCTAGGTCAAGTTTGAAACTGGGTCAACTGTGGTCAAAAACTAGGTCAGTAGGTCTAGAATTAGAAAAATCTTTTGACCTCTCCAGAGGCCATATTTTTCAATGGATCTTCATGAAAATTGATCTAAATGTTCATCTTGATGATATCTAGGTCAAGTTCGAAACTGGGTCACGTGCGGTCAAAAACTAGGCCAGTAGGTATAAAAATAGAAAAACCTTGTGACCTCTCTAGAGGCCATATTTTTCATGAGATCTTCATGAAAATTAGTGAGAATGTTCACCTTGATGATATCTAGGTAAAGTTCAAAACAGGGTCACGTACCTTCGAAAACTAGGTCAATAGGTCAAATAATAGAAAAACCTTGTGACCTCTCTAGAGACCATATTTTTCAATGGATCTTCATGAAAATTGGTCAGAATTTTTATCTTGATAATACTAAGGTCAAGTTTAAAACTGGGTCACATGAGCTCAAAAACTAGGTCACGATGTCAAATAATAGAAAAAACGACGTCATACTCAAAACTGGGTCATGTGGAAACAGGTGAGCGATTCAGGACCATCATGGTCCTCTTGTTTGTATTTGCTTTCTGGGGGACCTCCTTAATTCTACATTGGAAGATGTCTGAAAATAAAAAATATTGCACTAACTGTAAAAGTGATTTTGAAAACAAATATTTTATCATAATGACAGAAGGTTAAATTTTAGCACAATAAATTACTTTTAAAATCATTTAAGAATCTATCAAAAGTGCTAAAGTAGTGTACAGACCCACAAAGATTTAACAAAATTATAATGCAGCACTATAGTTGGTAAAATATACAGGACCAGGACAATTACTCAGTTAATTAGGTCCGATTCGATTACTAGGTGAAACCGGTTTCAATTTTGCAAAACCGCTAATCGCTTTCAAACAATAAACATCACGAATCGTACTTTATCTTTATACATTTCTTTGACCAGCATATTATAAGACACACAGTATATTTCCGTTAAAACACATCAACTTGAACATTATCAATAGTCTCGGATTTGCTTGTCGTGATATATCTAAAATAAAATACACCAAAATATGACTTATTAATTATCACACTGCTTCCAAACAATAAAGTCCGTAAGTTCCTAATGAACTACCTTTATACAGTCGTCTGGAAAGAAAACAGCATTTCAAATATGCCGGCCGACTGACCGGTTTGATTCGATTTCATACAAATGATTAACCGGTTTTAAAATTTTGAAATCATCCCTGAGCCCTAAAAATATATGCCTACAGTCTAAAAGTGGTGTATACTGGTAAAAACATGTACATGTTGCAAGACACTAATGACTAATAATTACCAGATCATTTATTTTAAACACTTATTGTTGCTTATTGGATTGCATTGTATAGTGTGCACATGCATTATTGCAATCTTAACTTCTAATATGCAAGTCAACCTACCATAGATGTGGTACATGCTGTCTTTGCTGGTGTACTGGTTTCTAATGGCACATAGTTGAAAGGTCTTCAGGGACTGATTGGTAGGAGCATAAGCTGTTCTCAATGTCACTATTCATAAGATCCATGTAAAAACTTGGCTGAGGCTGAGGCATATTAACCTGAGGCTAAATAAAAGATTAACAAATCATCAGCCATTAGTTTAATACATTAGAAATATGCTATAGTACAATCGCGATCCTACGAAAAGCCAAGGGACCGCCCGTTTTTTTCGTAATATCGCATTTTCGTTCGAACGTAGCATAGGAAATTTCGCTATACAGCACCTTAATATCTACACGTCGTAACCCGTGATATTTAAACGTAATTTTCGTATAGGAGTACATGCATACCAATTTTATATGACATCTAGGTTTACTACAAATATTATTCGAATCTGAACTCAGATGGTATCTGGAATGTAAAACGTTTTTTTTTTTCCTTCACTTTTTTATTCACTGTACATTAAACATATATAGGGTACAATGTTGCACGAGAACAAAAAATCACAATTGCATATTCCGATACCCTCAGCTACCCTTTACTGAATTGTTTGGAATAATAAAACGACAATAAACAGACGATCAGGACTTAAATATTTGTTTTTATTTTCTTTATGCTGTGATTGTTTGACACGTATAGATATCAAAGCAAGTGTGACTGGTATGCCATCCGATCTGATAGTTATAGGGAGAAAAAATTAACCACAAACTTGTCATAGTGTACAGCGTAATATGTGTTTCGAATTTAATTACTAAGTTTTCACACTTTTATTACTGTTTACGCCCAGGTAAATGATAGTGACACTTTCCACTTTAAAAAGTTTTCACGCCGTTATGGAAGGTGTGAAAATTTAGACGATACAGGTATTCGTAAAATCGCAACTTAAACAAGTTGAAAACATGCTTTAAGGACATAACTATACATTCGTAGGAGCGCATTTTTCGTAAAATTGCATTTTCGTAAAACCGCGAATTTGTAACATAGAAATAAGAAGGAAAGCAGCCGGGACCGCAAAACCTTTTCGTAGTATACCGGTATTTCGTTAAACTGCGATTCGTAGCATCGCGAATGCACTGTATATACTAATTACTTATGAAAGCATTTTGTTAGGAAGGTAATTCTACAGAAGATTTAAGAATCAAAGGGAAATGATGAATTAATTTTGCCATAATTACATTTTTTATTGGTTGCTAAAGCAGTAAACTTGTACAGAACCAATTGAAATGATTTTTGCATTAAAGGATTCCCTTAAGAAATAAGAGATTTTACTGTTTTGTTTACTTTGTCTTTCTGTCCTCGGAATAATTTTTTAATATCTATTTACATACATATCAGTAATGTACTACACAAGGATTTTTGTATTTACCTGGAAACAAGGGTGGTTACAATTACTTGGTTGCTGTAGATGTTCTGTTAAATAGCTTATAAAAGCAATGAAATCTGGCGGACAGACTGCCCTCAAAGTTTGCAGAACCTCAGCTGATGGCACTAAAAACACAAATAAATAGCATAAAATATATCTGAACAATTTCAGTTTATAGTCAAAGTTTAGTTAAAGTTTCCTTTTGAAATCACTGCATACTGGCAAAGTTTACTCAAAAGATTAAATTAATAATCAAATTAAGAATCTTGCTGTATAAGCTAACACTATTTTCACTTTCTTGATATATATGTTGTCATAAATATCAAAATACTAATTATATGGTATTGGCAATAGGGGTAAAATGATCTCAAGGCGATGGGTGTGGTCATGACTGTTTAAGGCTGCTATTATTATTATTGTCATTATTAATGTTGTTATAATAACTATTATCATTATTATGTACAATGCCATTGAATATAGTATCATTGTATAAAAATAGGAGTTTAATCAAATTATTCAGTTTCAGTTTAAATAATATTATATAATATATTTCATACTTGGTATTTGTCTGTTTGGACTGTGTGAAGTTTCACTGCTTACAGCAGCCATGGCACTTTGGCAAGTCTGCCATGTATTGGTGAGACTCATTTGTGGGACATTTAGATCATCAGCATCTGACTGAAAACCATTTGCTGGTGCTGAATTCTGTAGTGCTGAACTGGTAAAATATTCCATCCAGGGGGCACTGTAGAGCTTCCTGTGTTCTTGCCATCAGATCCACCATTATCATGTATTTGATTCTGATTTGCCTTCGTCTTCGAGATGCAATCAGTTTCACTGTTGGCCTCTACTGAGTTTGACTGTTCTCCACTGGTTGAAGCTGGAGGGCTTTCATCCAAAAACTGGTCCATCAATGAAATCATAGTTCTCCCTATTTGAAGTGCAGTGCCATCTACACATTTCCCTTTTGAACCTGCCTGAGTTTTGTTTTGACTGTTTTCGTTTTTCTTTTCACTGGTTTCCTCTGTTTCATTTTGACCATTTTTTGCTTTAAGTTTCTTTTTCTTAGGACTCAAAGTAGCTGCCTGCTCTTTGCTCTCCGTTAGTTGTGTTTCTGTCATTTCTCGTGTCTGAGTTTTGTTTGGACTGTTTTTCTTTCCTCTTTGCTGGTTTCCTTAGAATCTTCCCTTTGTTTCAGTTTGACCATGTTTTGCTTTCAGTTTCTTTTTCTTAGGACTCTAAGGAGCGTCCTGCTCTTTGCTCTCTTTCATTAGTTGTGTTTCAGTTCTTTCTCTTTTCCCAGCAGATTTCCCTGGATTTAACTGGAAGGAGAAGAGCTCCTCTGGTACCTCCTGCCCAGGTTCAAGCTTGTCTTTAACGACATTCTTGTGGGCAGCTGTAGCAAACCTCGCCAGTGCATTTTCATTATCTGTAAACAGCAATAGCATTTTTTGTTTGTTTGTCCGGGAATGAAACAACATTTAATAAATATCAAATATTATATGGTGCTATAATATGGTATTCAGCAGTACAGTATGGCAATGAAGCTCTGGTTATAAAATTAACAATAATAATTATAAGCTCATTCATACTACTTCAGTTACAATTTCAACATGTTTAAAAAAACTCCCATATACACAAGACCACTTATAATAGTTTGAAAATATACCAGATTCTTTTGGATCGTAGTGTTAGTATAAAGTACCATAATTCTGTGTATGATTTTGACAAAATTATTGCCTTCTTGGATTTGAAAATGCACCAGAATTGTTGTTTTTCTCTGAATATCTGTGAAACCAGCGAAGGTGTAACATTGTGACTTTAACAAAGCTTTTGAGGATAGTTAGAAAGTTCAAATAACATGTAAGAACATCTTTTCCATTTCTGCACTTGCAAATGGTCTCAAAATAAACATTTTCACCAGTTTCTTAAGCCTTACACATAGACTGTAAAGAGATTTTATGATTAACTTTAGGATCATTATACAAATTAATAATTTAAATTCAATAATTTTGCTTTAAATTGTAACAAAAAAGTTCTTTTTTTTTTTTTTTTTTAGAATTTTCTCCTTTCAAACTCAGAAAATCTCCAAAAAGTGTTGTTAATATGTCTGAAACCAATGCAGGTATCGGGCTATGGCTTCGCAAACCTTTTCTTTACAGTGACTAATTTTGGTGAAATTTCTATCCCTTTTGTTATAAAACTTTTGGGAGGGAGTGCAGTGACAAGGAACTATAACTCTAGGTGGTCCTATTTTTAGCTCACCTGTCACAAAGTGACAAGGTGAGCTGTGTCCTTCGTCCGTCAGTAAACTTTTGCTTGTGACCACTCTAGAGGTCACATTTTTCATGGGATCTTTATGAAAGTTGGTCAGAATGTTCATCTTGATGATATCTAGGTCAAGTTCGAAACTGGGTCATGTGCGTTCAAAAACTAGGTCAGTAGGTCTAAAAATAGAAAAACCTTGTGACCTCTCTAGAGGTCAAATATTTCATGAGATCTTCATGAAAATTGGTCAGAACGTTCACCTTGATACTATCTAGGTCAAGTTCGAAAGTTGGTCATGTGCGGTCAAAAACTAGGTCAGTAGGTCAAATAATAGAAAAACCTTGTGACCTCTCTAGAGGCCATATTTTTCATGGGATCTGTATGAAAATTGGTCTGAATGTTCATCTTGATGATATCTAGGTCAGATTTGAAAATGGGTCATGTGTCGTAAAAAACTAGGTCAGTAGGTCAAATAATAGAAAAATCTTGTGACCTCTCTAAAGGCCATATTTTTCATGGGCTCTGTATGAAAATTGGTCTGAATGTTCATCTTGATGATATCTAGGTTAAGTTCGAAACAGGGTTATGTGCGGTCAAAAACTAGGTCATTAGGTCTAAAAATAGAAAAACCTTGTGACCTCTCTAGAGACCATACTTGTGAATGGATCTCCATAAAAATTGGTCAGAATGTTGACCTTGATGATATCTAGGTCAAGTTTGAAACTGGGTCACGTGCCTTAAAAAACTAGGAGAATAGGTCTAAAAATAGAAAAACCTTGTGACCTCTCTAGAGGCCATACCCTTGAATGAATCTTCATGAAAATTGGTCAGAATGTTCACCTTGATGATATCTAGGTCAAGTTTGAAATTGGGTCACGTGCCTTAAAAAACTAGGTCAGTAGGTCAAATAATAAAAAACCTTGTGACCTCTCTAGAGGCCATACTTTTCATGGGATCTGTATGAAAGTGAGTCTGAATGTTCATCTTGATGATATCTAGGTCAAGTTTGAAACGGTCAAAAACTAGGTCAGTAGGTCTAAAATTATTAAAATCTTTTGACCTCTCTAGAGACCATATTTTTATTCAGAATTTTTATCTTGATAATATCTAGGTCAAGTTCAAAACTGGGTCACATGAGCTCAAAAACTAGGTCACGATGTCAAATGATAGAAAAAACGACGTCATACTCAAAACTGGGTCATGTGGGAAGAGGTGAGCGATTCAGGACCATCATGGTCCTCTTGTTGAATTACCTCCATTTTTTGATGGCCTTGTACAGAGCATAACTTGAATACTATGTAAGCTATTGACTTCATACTTCACATATTGATAAAGGTCAGTGGGAGGGAGTACAGTGACAAGGAACTATAACTCTAGGTTGTCCTATTTTTATGCCTCCGGCATCTACTGATGCAGGAGGCATAAAGTAATTGTCCTGTCCGTTTGTCCGTCCATAAGAGGTTAACCAAATGGAACCGTTTCATCTAGCATCAATATCCCTAACTAGAATGACTTGATACTAACCTGTGACCATTCCTCATCTTCAGACATCACCTGACCTCAGTTTGACCTTGACCTTGAACTTGACCTCGTTTTGGACTTGCGTTGCTTTGTATCGATAAGGATGCCACTGGGGGCATCAAGCGTTTATTGAAAGCAGCTCCTTGTTTAATTGACTTTTTTATGCCCCTGGCATCTACTGATGCGGGAGGCATATAGTGATTGCCCTGTCCGTTCATCTGTCCGTCCGTACAAGGTTAACCAAATGGGACGGTTTCGTCTAGCATCAATACCCCGTACTAGAATGACTTGATACTAATGCAGATGTAACCTGTGACCATTCCTCATCTTCAGACATCACCTGACCTCAGTTTGACCTTGACCTTGACATCGTTTTGGACTTAGGTTGCTTTGTATGGGCCATCTCTTGGTTAACCAAATGGGACCGTTTCGTCTAGCATCAATACCCCTTACTAGAATGACTTGATACTAATGCAGATGTAACCTGTGACCATTCCTCATCTTCAAACATCACCTGACCTCAGTTTGACCTTGACCTTGACCTCGTTTTGGACTTAGGTTGCTTTGTATGGGCCATATCTTTGTTAACCAAATGGGACCGTTTCGTCTAGCATCAATAACCCTTACTAGAATGACTTGATACTAATGCAGATGTAACCTGTGACCATTCCTCATCTTCAAACATCACCTGATCTCAGTTTGACCTTGACCTCGTTTTGGACTTAGGTTGCTTTATATCGACAAGGATGCAACCGGGGGCATCAAGCGTTTATTGAACGCAGCTTCTTGTTTTAAACATTTGTGCAACATGCCAAGAGAACAACAGTCACCCTGCTCACTTAGCACTGTTATTTTGTCATGGTGAAACTGTCTGAAAGAGAAATGCATTTCACATCTATATGCTTCATTGTGTGAGATAATAAAATATCATTTGCTTTTCATCTTTTCTTTATTTTTTAAAAGAATTTTCATCAGAAAAATGGATAGAGATAGGTGGACAGTCCTTGTCTGTTACAATTTCCATGCAAGAGAGTATGTTCTTTTAAACATCTACATTTTATGGACCAGTACATAATGGTATATGTACCATACCGGTATATGGACCAGTACATACCAGTATGTATTCTAAGCTCAGGATATCATCCTGAAGATACTCTGTCAAATTCAAGAGTAAACTGAGAGATGAAAAATTACATGTAATGTATTAAAGAAATAATTTATAGCAAAGTCGCGCTTTAACACTTTTTATGCACGATGGGTGGTTATAAGTCAGGCGTAATAATTTCACGAGGGCACAGCCCTCTTGAAATTATTTGTATGACGTATTTCCACCAAAGTGTATAAATAGTGTTAAAAACACAGTTGTGCTATAAATTATTTCGATTCTAATATGCCCTTAATCTAAAACTGTAGATAAAATGTAGAAGCACTCTTTCTTGGTTGCAACAAAAACTTTGACATCACTGCACGTTAACGTGACGTCATTCTAGCGTTAGAGTGATTTAACAGAGACAAGCATATTACATACTCATTTATTAACTTTGTTAAGTTTCATTGGAACCTCAAATATCAATATTTTTCCATTTGAAGGTTCTTTAATGATGATATTTTCAATTCTACTTGGGCTTAAGAACAAGTTTATATCATTTTTATATATTTTCCATACACAGTTTGAAGTAGCATAAACCTACGGATCACCGGAAGTTTGCACTGGAGTAGTGCTTGCAGTTTTACTGCTGTTAGGTTTTAATAGCAGTAACAACATTCTTTATTCTATTATTGTTGCAACAACAAACACTGAATTAACAGAATCCATGTTACCACTGTATTCCCAATTTCGAGGGCGAACCGTATATAGCTATGTTTATTTTGGAAATAATAACTAGCATAAACATATTTTAACATATATAAACAATACGCAGAGTATAGTGCCTACACCTGCGGATGAATTTCACAAGTCTAGTCTGAGTGAATTATCCACGCAGCGTGTAACTGACTAGTACTGTTTGGATAATTAAAACATGGTTCTGCTGTTTATTATTTCGATCGATTCTAATATGTTTTTTATGTAAAGATGTAGATGGAAGAATGGGGAAGCACTATTTCACGTCTCATGAAAGGCGCCAAATTTTGTAGGTGGACACGTCACCGTGCAACATGTAATTGTGCTAACAATGCTGAAAAAATATAGGAGTGCGTAGAGTGAGTTATATTCTGCATGCTAAGTAATCCATACACTGTGCGTAAATTAGCTTTAAAATGTAACAAGCCTTTCATTATTATGAAATAGTAGATTAAATGTATAATATAGCAGCACTCTTTATTTGTACCTGTTAAATGTAATTTTCATAAATTATTAGAATCAAACTATCATGTATTGCTTTACCAACGGATTGTCAGTATTTCAGAGACCTGATTACAAAATGTGCACATATTTAGTGCTCTGTTAATATACAGCATTAAAAAGATTTTTTTTAAAGAAACATGTTGGTTCATGTTGAAAAAATGTTACAGTTTTAAATTGTTGCGACATCAACCATTTCTGTCAATTCAGCATACAACAAATCATGTCTCTGGTACTGAATTAATAGAATTATTGTGTCTAATACCTTTATACAGAATACGACTTCTAGACATCAATATGTTTAAACTATAGTTACATTTCTACAGTTATGTCCAGGCAATCTAATGCTGGAGGCGAAATAGCGTTTTGGAGCGTTCCTGACCAAACACCTAAGTCCACACTTCCTCGGAAACCAGACCCTACCCAGAACGGCAACCACCGGGGCGTGGTGGGCGTCCACCCTCTCTACAACAGCCGCCCGGTGGCACCCAAGTTACTGCTGTTGTGGGACCGGAACCCAACAACAAAACTTGCCATTTTACGTTCAGGCCCGACTTTGACCCACCCCCACTCATTTGGTTCCTTCTTTTTATGTTTCCTTTGCTCTATTTTAATAATGAATATAAATGCATATAAAATGCATGTACGCCTTATATATAAATTTAGTGTCCAGGACACATAAGAAACTATCAGACATACGAAACTATCAATGTCACTTTACTAATTGAAATTCCCTACGTTTTAGTGAACCGATAATCATAAGGGGATGTACGAGACATTCTTTGTTATTAATCTCCCTTTTATGGACAATTGTATTTTTCTATTAACTAGTGTAACTGCTGACAATTGTAGCATTTAACTGCTGCAACTGCAACCGCCAGCAGTTGTGTTGAACTGCTGCAACTGCCAGCAGTTGTTGCAGTTAACTGCTGGCAGTTCTAGCAGTTAACTGCTGGCTCACTTCCCACTGATGCATAAAGTCGCAACCTGGTTTGTCCGTCTGTAACACTTTTTGTTCACTCAAAAAAGTATTAAAGGTACCAAGTTTTAACTTTATGCAATGATAGAGCTCATTGAGAGGAAGTAGTGACAAGGAAACATAAATGTAGGTGGTCTCATTTTTAGCTCACCAGAGCCAAAGGCTCAGGGTGAGCTATTAGGATGGGTCACCGTCCAGCGTCCGTTGTCCATCGTCCGTCGTCCGTTGTCCATCGTCCGTAAACTTTTACTTCAAACGACATAAACCGCTAGGCAAATTTCATCCAAACTTCACAGGAATGTTCCTTGGGTGAAGCTCTACAAAAATAGTTCAAAGAATTGAATTCCATGCAGAACTCTGGTTGCCATGGCAACCGAAAGGAAAAACTTTAAAAATCTTCTTTTCAAAAACCAGAAGCCCTAGAGCTTAGATATTTGGTGTGAAGCATTGCCTGGTGGACCTCTACCGATTTTGTTCAAATCATGACCCCGGGGTCACTTAAATTTTACATAGAAAAATCTTAAAAAGTCTTCTTCTCAAAAACCAGAAGCCCTAGAGCTTAGATATTTGACATGTAGCATTGCATAGTGGACCTCTACTAAAGTTGTTCAAATCATGACCCCGGGGTCAAAATTGACCCCGCCCCAGGGGTCACTTGATTTTACATAAGAAAATCTTCAAAAATTTTCTAAAAATAAACCAGAAGGCCTAGAGCTTAGATATTTCACGTGTAGCATTGCCTAGTGGACCTCTACAAAATTTGTTCAAATCATGACCCCCGGGGTCAAAATTGACCCCGCCCCAGGGGTCACTTGATTTTACATAGGAAAATCTTCAAAAAATGTCTAAAAATTAACCAAAAGGCCTAGATCTTAGATATTTGATGTGTAGCATTGCCTAGTAGATTTCTACAAAATTTGTTCAAATCATGACCCCCGGGGTCAAATTAACCCCACTCCATGGGGTTACTTGATTGTACATAGAAAAATCTTCAAAATTTTCTAAAAATAAACCAGAAGGCCTAGAGCTAAGATATTTGACATGTAGCATTGCCTAGTGGACCTCTACAAAATCTGTTCAAATCATGACCCCCGGGGTCAAAATTGACCCCGCCCCAGGGGTCACTTGATTTTACATGGAAAAATCTTTAAAAATTTTCTAAAAGTAAACCAGAAGGCCTAGATCTTAGATATTTGACATGTAGCATTGCCTAGTAGACTTCTACAGAATATTTTCAAATCATGACCCCCAGGGCCAAATTGACCCCGCCCCATGGGGTTACTTGATTGTACGTAGAAAAATCTTCAAAATTTTCTATAAATAAACCAGAAGGCCTAGAGCTTAGATATTTGACATGTAGCATTGCCTAGTGGACCTCTACAAAAGTTGTTCAAATCTTGACCCCCCCACCCCGGGTGAAATTGACCTAGCCCCAGGGGTTACTTGATTGTACATAGGGAAATCTTCATAAATTTTCTAAAAATAAACCAGAAGGTTTAGATCTTAGATATTTGATATTTAACATTTCCTAGTAGACTTCTACAAACTTTGTTCAAATCATGAACCCCGGGGTAAAATTGGCCCCACCCCAGGGGTTACTTGATTGTACATCGGATAATCTTCCAAAAAATTTCTAAAAATCATCAGTTTGACATTTGAAACATGTAGCTCATATTATTCTGGTGAGCGATCCAGGGTCATCATGACCCTCTTGTTTAAAATTATCTCCCTTTTTTAAAAACCTTGTCCAGGGCATAACTTGAATACTATGTAAGGTATTGACTTCATACATTATATATTGATAAAGGTCAGTGAGAGTGGGAGTGCAGAATCAAGGAACTATAACTCTAGGTGGTCCCATAGTTGAATTGTCTCCCTTTTTTAAACATTTGTGTAACATGCTAAGAGAACAACAATCACTCTGCTCAATTTGCACTGTTATTTTGTCATGGTGAATCTGTCTGAAAGAGAAATGCATTTCACATCGATATGCTTTATTGTATAAGATAATAAAATATTTGATTTTCATCAGAAAAACAGCTAGAGATAGGTGGACAGTCTTTGTTTTCAATGTGTTTATAAAATACTGGTCTTTTACAATTTCCGTGCAAGAGTGTTTGTTCTAGTTAATGATTTTACACAATTGTCTTTTATACATCTACATGTTATGGACCAGTACATAGGTACCAGTATATGGACCAATACATAGGTACCAGTATATGGACCAGTACATAGGTACCAGTATATGGACCAGTACATAGGTACCAGTATATGGACCAGTGCATACCACTATGTATTCTTAGCTCGCCCGCTTAGCTCAGTAGGAAGAGCGTTGATCTACAGATCCCCGGGCGGGGTGTATGTTCTCCATGACAATTTGATAAAAGAAATTGTGTCTGAAATCATTCGTCCTCCACCTCTGATAATTTGTGTAGGGAAGTTAGCAGTTATTTGCGGAGAACAGGTTTGTACTGGTACAGAATCCGGGAACACTGGTTAGGTAAACTGCCCGCTGTTACATGACTGAAATACTGTTGAAAAACAGTGTTAAACCCAGAACAAACAAACAAAATATCATTCCAAAGATACTTCTGTCAAATTCAAGTATAAACTGAGAGAAGAAAATTTTCGCAAATGGTATGCACTTGCAATGGCACAATATGAAAGCTTCTAATGCACAACATAAATTTCTGCGAAGCACAACATAAATTGCTGCGAATTGTCAGGTTTTATTTGTGCCATTTTGTCTTTTCACTCATGACCTAACCAACCGAAATGAAGTTCAAATGGTGGGGGCTGGGGCTAAAAAGCAATAATTAGCAGGGTCTCGTGAAAACACACACAGAGTGAAAAGTCCAAATTTAAGTGACTAAACTGTGGTGTAGACTCTGCATATTATCCTGTTTTTGCAAAGGGCTCAACCATTTTGTTTGGAATGTGGGCCAATAACAAGAAACACTAGCATCAATAGCTCACTTCGTACAAACAAAATCAAATACTGTGTTCTGTGTTTTTTCATTCATTTAAAAATGTACAAACTTTTTAAAGCATTTAATGTTAACTATGGATGGCATTGTCTCAAGAGCATTATATGGGCTCTAGGTTTTCATGATTCATGAAAGGATGCTAAATTCATACGCATATTTGACTCGGTTTCAGGCAATATAGGAGAACTAAGGAAAACCTAGAAAAAGTGGTATACTTGTCAGCAATGGTCTCGGAGGTTTCCAGCAAACATTGATATTCAAGTGAACCTGTTTTGCACAAAATTTTCAATCGAGATCAATTTTACTGGTATATATAATGCATGTTACTGCTCTTGAATATGACTTTCTTGAGAGGTGTAAATAGGCAGATTAAAGCGTTTTTAGCCCACTCGTGCTTCAAAAATACTTTGTGATATCATTAAAAACATGTGCAGGTCACATTGTTTCAAATCTATGCGTAATGCCCATTACTTCATTTATAATCTGATCAATATATACTGCATCATTCTGAGAATCAGAGAAACATTGATTCGTGTCTGTTTTGATAAATTTAGAAATAGAATTTTGACATTTGGACCATCTGGATTTTAGGCCTTTTAGAAACTAGTTTCACTTTGTATATGCAAGACCCATGATCTGAAACTCTTTTATTATAGGCCCCCATATACCCTTAAAATATTTCTGCCAAAAATTATGGTGGCTTAATAAGGACATTTCGTTCTGTTGCATTGGCATGCCCATGGTTTATGTAGAACATTTTGTTGTGTCGTCTTAGCTTGCTTGTGATGCGCCATTACAAAATCAAGTTAAAAATGTTGAAAGTAAAAACATAACGTAAAAAAACATTGAACACAACAGACAGAAACATCTTATTTCATGTTGGTGTGCACACCCAGACAAAATTAAATGCTTCATGTTTGCATAATTATGCATCTTTAACATAAATTTTGTTTTGGCATGCGCAGCAAGACGAAATGAAATATTTTGTTGGCACCTTCCAGTACGACACAATGAAATGTGTTACATAGTAGCGTGAAGGTAATACGTCTCTTCTGATGTAATTTTTTTACCACTACTGGAGCAAATGTGTCGAAATGAAAAGCAACTAAAACGGATGTTTAGTCTTATTTTACTGAAAGTGATTGTCAACGATAACACTAGAAGTAGAAAAGTATATAATCTATAATAAATTAGGCCAATACAACAGCACCTAGATCGGTAGTGTTGTGTTCAGACTCAAATGAATTATGCAAGGCCAAATCCCACTGATCATCTGGACAGATTTGGTAATATCCACTTAAGTTAAATACAACATTGCAGATCTAGTACTGTTGTAGTTATTCTCGAAACCCGCCCGCTTAGCTCAATAGGGAGAACGTCGGTCTATGCAGGGTCGTGAGTTCAATCCTCGGGCAGGGCATATGTTCTCCATGACGGTTTGATAAAAGACATAGTGTCTGAAATCATTCGTCATCCACCTCTGATAATTCATGTGGGGAAGTTGGCAGTTATACTTGCAGAAAACAGGTTTGTACTGGTACAGAATCCAGGAACACTGGTTATATAGGTTAACTGCCCGCCGTTACATGACTGAAATACTGTTGAAAAACCGCGTTTAACCCAAAACAAACAAACAAACAAATTATTCTCGAATGCCTCTTGTACAAGCATTTTACAGGCATATTAGGTTTATACATTTAAAATGCCTTTAGGGAGAACAACTCAAGTTTGCAACGAGAATAGTGATCTCATGAAAGGCTGATTTAGAGCTATATAATCCAGTTTGAATTCAAAAGTAAAATAATTTGCTTCGAAGATAAAAGTAAAGTACAAGTGGAATACTCTTCTTTGGAACTGCGCAGCGGACAAAGTCCTTCATTCCGCCATCTTTGTACAAATGTCAAATTTAATATATTAGGGTCACACGGAAAAGTTTTTCGAGATTCAAACTTCAGCGGCACACTGGACATAGTCGGCACCCGAAACCTGTGAGATATGATCTACATACACTGTTCTCTATTAGCTAGGGAATGCGGCTGCTCTTTTTGGACAAAGCAGTTTCTAGATAGTTTAATGCAGTAAGTGTTCAAAATTCCCACTGCGACATCAATGTCATCCTGAAGCTCTGCTTTAAAAATTATTGGTCGATGCACATATATCTGTTTTGGTTAGTTGGTGCTTGTCAGGGTGGAAGCATTGAAAAATGATTTGTGGTCCCTACCCTTTTAGCTCACCTGAGCACGAAGTGCTCAAGGTGAGTTTTTGTGATCCCTCTGTGTCCGTCATCGTCCGTTATCAACAATGTGACTGTTAACAGTCTAGAGGTCACAATTTTTACCTAATCTTAATGAAAATTGGAATGTTACCCTCAATAAAATCTTGGACGAGTTCAATATTGGGTCATTTGGGGTAAAAAACTAAGTCACCAGGTAAAATCGGAGGAAACGCTTGGTAACACTCTAGAGGCCACATTTATGACAAAATATCTCTATGAAATTTGGTCAGAATGTTAATCTTGATGATCTTTAGGTCAAGTTCAAATCTGGGTCATGTGGGGTCAAAAACTAGGTCACAGTATCAAATAAAAGGAAGATGATAGGTAACACTCTGGAGGCCACATTTATGACCATATCTGTTTGCCTTGATCATCTTTAGGTCAGTATCGAATCTGGGTCATGTGGTATCTAAAACTAGGCCACCAAGTCAATTCAGAGGAAAAGCTAGTTAACACTATAGAGGCCACATTCATGATCATATCTTGATGAAATTTGGTCAGATTGTTAATCTTGATGATGTTTAGGTAAAGATTAAATCTGGGTTAAGTGGGGTCAAAAACTAGGTCACCAGGTCAAATAAAAGGAAAAACTTGTTAACACTGTAGAGGCCACATTTAAGACTTTATCTTCATGAAATTTAACCAGAATGTTAATCTTGATGATCTTTAGGCCAAGTTTAAATCTGGGTTGTGTGTTGTCTAAAACAAGGTCACCAGGTCAAATCAAAGGAAAATCTAGTTAACACTATAGAGGCCACATTCATGATCATATCTGAATGAAATTTGGTGAGAATGTTAATCTTGATGATTTTAGGTCAATTTTAAATCTGGGTCAGGTGTGGTCAAAAATTAGGTCATCAGGTCAAATAAAAGGAAAAGCTTGTTAAAACTCCAGAGGCTACATTTTTATGCCCCCGAAGGGAGGCATATAGTTTTTGAACCATCTGTCGGTCTGTCAGTCTGTCGGTCTGTCCGCAATTTTCGTGTCCGGTCCATATCTTTGTCATCGATGGATGGATTTTCAAATAACTTGGCATGAATGTGTACCACAGTAAGACGACGTGTTGCGCGCAAGCCCCAGGTCCGTAGCTCAAAGGTCAAGGTAACACTTAGACATTAAAGGAGAGTGCATTGATGGGCGTGGTCCAGCCCATATCTTGTCATCGATGGATGGATTTTCAAATAACTTGGCATGAATGTGTACCACAGTAAGACGACGTGTCGCGCGCAAACCCAGGTCCGTAGCTCAAAGGTCAAGGTCACACTTAGACATTAAAGGTTTAGTGCTTGAGGGGCATGTCCAGTCCTTTATCTTTGTCAACCATGGATGGATTTTCAAATAATTGGAGAATGTTACCACAGTAAGACGCGTGTGGGGCGCAAGACCAGGTCCGTAGCTCAAAGGTCAAGGTCACACTTAGACGTTAAAGGTCATTTTCATGATAGTGCATTGATGGGCGTGTCCGGTCCATATCTTTGTCATTCATGCATGGATTTTAAAATAATACGCATGAATGTGGGCCACAGTAAGACGACGTGTCGCGCGCAAGACCCAGCCCCGTAGGTCAAAGGTCCTAAAACTCTAACATGGCCATAATAACTCATTCAAAGTGCCATCGGGGGCATATGTCATCCTATGGAGACAGCTCTTGTTGATAATATCTCAATGAAACTTGGTCAGAATGTTAATTTTGATTATTTTTAAGTCAAGTTCAAATCTTAGTCATATTTGGTGAAAACATAGGCCACCAAATCAAATCAAAGTAAAAGCTTAATACCACTCTAGAAGTCACATTTATGACTATATCTTCATAAAACTTGGTCAGAATGTTAATCTTGAAGATCTTTAGGTCAGTTTCAAATCTGGGTCATTTAGAGTGAAAACCTAGGTCACCAGGTCAAATCAAAGGAAAAGCTAGTTAACACTCTAGAGGCCACATTAATGATTGTATCTTCATGAAACTTGGTCAGAATGTTAATCTCGATGATCTTTAAGTCAGTTTCTAATCTGGATCACGTAGGGTCAAAAACTAGGTCACCAGGTCAAATCTAAGGAAACGCTAGTTAACACTCTAGAGGCCACATTAATGATTGTATCTTCATGAAACTTGGTCAGAATGTTAATCTCGATGATCTTTAAGTCAGTTTTTAATCTGGATCACGTAGGGTTAAAAACTAGGTCACCAGGTCAATCTAAGGAAACGCTAGAAAAACACTATAGGCCACATTTATGACCATATCTTAGGAAACATGGTTAGAATGTTCCCTTGATGACCTTTAGGCAATTTCGAATCTGGGTCAGGGTGGAATGTAAACCCACTGACTATTTTCTTGTGTTTTTTTAAGATACACCCTTGAAATTTGGATGACATGTACAGTGTTGCATACCAAATTTTAAACTGACTTTTAGTGACCATGAATGTGACCTACTGACCTACTTTCTTGTTTTCTTGTCAAGTTGATATACAGCTTTGAAATTTAGAAGACATGCACAGTTTTGCAGACTGATCTTACAACTGAATTTCAGTGACCATGAATGTGACCTACTGACATATTTTCTTGTTGTTTTTTCAGATACAGTGGAAATTTAGAAGACATTTACAGTTTTGCATACCGATCTTAAAACTGACTTTCAGTGACCATAAATGTGACCTAGTTTTTTAATATTTAAGCATCAGTTTGACATTTGAAACATGTAGCTCATATTACTCAGGTTAGCGATCCTGGGTCATCATGACCCTCTTGTTAATCTCTTAGTCTGTTTTCATATTCAGCGAAATACAATACATAATCAGCTTGTAATGAGTTCATATCAAGCAATGTCGTACAAAAAAAATCCTCAGGTTCTAACATTTTTCAGACTAATATGGACAAGTATATACAGTATCTATAGTTGTCATCGGATGACTGACTGTTACTAAATTACAAATGTAGTAAACGTTGTATCATCGTATAAGAGAAAAATCTATAATATTCCTGGAACTCTGATCTCTCGTTTGTAGACGCTAGTGCGCAACCAATCTTACCTACATGGCAAGTTGCATCCCCAAAAAAAGTTCATGCCACATTAAAGCTCTAAAATGCCCTTTGACCTTTAAATATGTCCCTAGACTTTGTTCATTGTGGCAAACATTTCTGCCTGTTCATGTGTGCGAAAGTTCTAGTCCGGACAAGCTCTCAAATGACCTTTGAACCCCAAGTTTGACCTTGACTTCGAGCTATGGGAACGGGGATGGGCGCGACAGTGTTTTATTGAGACAAATACTTCTGCCAAAGAAAACAACGGCTGCTCCGTATATGTCATAGGTACGGTCCTGACAAAATCTAAAGTGACCTTTGTGACGTTGACCTCTGAGATAGGGGTCGAAGGTTTGCGTATGCCTCTTCGTTTTATTGAGGCAAACATTTTTGCCACTTAAAAATAACAAGAGCACCGCATTTTTCACGTCTTTAGTATAACTCGGCCAAGGGTCCCACTCTCGAAGCGGTCGCACTATCACTAGGCTATCGAGGTGGTCCAAGAGTGTCATTGACTTACGAGATAGGGACCTGGAATTTGAGCTCGACACTGACACATTACGGTTATCGTTTATGAAAGATATAAAATGATAAATCCATGCATGTCAAAACTATTGCCAAGGCAAAATCGGCCATACGCACGCACATACACCCAACAACCATTTTTGCGACTATGCCGGGCTCGTTGCAAGTGGACTTGTCAAGAAATAAAGATGCTCCGTCAACGGGAGCTGCAAAAACAAATTGTACCTTTACTCATTTAAAACGTTTGTAAACCGATTTAAAGATATTTGCTAGAAAAGTATTCATACACAAAATTGAAAAAGGTAATTGTGCCTGAACTAAGGCCGTGAAGGAAAACACAACTACGGTTTTTATCTAGGAAGTCACCATCTAACTCTCCTATGTCTTGTAATTGCTTAAGATGTTCAAGCCGGAATAGTGAATGCTTTGATCTCATATATCTGTGCTGACTCATCTGTAACAAGTATGAGCATTTCTCCAGAAACATGTTGTGTAAGACCAGAAAAAAAATACTCATTTATTTCAGCTACATCATTTCCTCCAACGACATTATCTTCTAGGCGTTCAAGCGTTTCAACGGGTGGCTTCCGAGTTTTAATTAGATCCCATATTTACAACAGCTTCAGAAATTCCGTGTCATTAACCTGTCTGTTGTATATGTAATCACGAGACTACATAGTATTTATATTTTTGTATTTGTATGAATGTATCATGTACAAGTCAATAAAGTATATGTTCTGTTCTGTAATCATGACATTCCAAACATCTGCTTTGATATACGATGCAGACGAGAACACATAGTATCTTGTACTCTATTTAGAGTACAAAGTTTCGGTTAGATGAAACTGAACATTATAAATCTTAGTTACTATGGCAACAACAAATCTTTAAGTGGCGCGAGGGACTCACTCTTTAAGTTTGAATTTTCTCTTATTATTTCTGATCCTTTGTAAGTTACGTTCTAAGCTTCCAAAGGATCTTCTTATGTATTAAATGTATTAAACATCGCAGCAGCAGATTCTGTTATATTATGTGGAAAGTGAGAAGGGCGCGAGGAATGTTGCGTTTTTCATTTATACTTCTCATGGACAGTTTCAGTCCAACAGTCTGCTTCTATTTTGCGTAGCTGTTTTATGGATTTTCTTTTCTGAGTTTTCCTTTTTTCTCTCAACACTATAACTTATATATAGTGAATGTAAATATTCAATGATGTGGTGTTTATAATTGGGAGTAAAATGGGGTCATTAATCTGGAGGCTGAGTTAATTATTTGCGGTTCTTCGTTTCCTGTAAGGTAGCCTACAATATAGAGAGATTTTATCGTTTATTATTCTTATATTAAAACATTGTAAAAGTTGAATAAAAATATTATCTCATCTCTCCAAAATAGCTTCATGCAACAATTAACAGCACCTTTCATGTCGCTGAACGTCAAAATCCATGTTTCGTGTAAAAAATAACACAGGCACGAGCTTTTTTTAGATATGCCAACGTTGTCTCGTTGTGCAAAAGCATGAAAAGGGGTGCAAAATTATGAAGAAACCCCATTTCGACCCTCCAAAACGTCAGTGAACCCATAGCCTGCTGGTACGTTATGTGTACCCTTTTGCACGGAGGTGTTTGTGTTTCCACAGGCTATTCACTACTGGGGATCTGCTTCGTGAAAATGTTACGGTTTGCACGTGACAAATTATAATCGTGGTCTATCAGAATGACATGTATTATTTATTGTCGGTATGGCAAAACAAATCAACATTAGCTATGAATAGCTATTGACCGACTTAACAAACAATGTATAAGATTCTTGGTCCAGGCTGAAATAAGCACCTTCTTACGTATTTTAAAAACAATGAAAAATGCTGTTTCTAGAAATGCGATTTTGAAAAATGTGGAACCTCGAGCAGTTTTTATTTAGGACTCCAGAAATAAGAGCTTTGAAGAACAGCTTTCACATTATTTTCATAATATCTCTATAACCAACCATATACCAGTAGTCGTGGCTTAAATATAATGCATTCATACCACTGACCAGAGTTGGTTCTATGACAGCCTGATGTAAATAAGTGTTGAGAGTAAAAACATTACATTGATTAAACGAACCAAACGCAATGTTTAGCTATTCTTGTGTACAGCAGTTACAAGGGTGGTTTGTGTAACTCCCGCTTTGTGGGAGTAATGTGTGAAACAGTGATCATTGCTTATATGTGTAATGGAGAAGGACCGGTGACTAATTACTGTTGAAACTTGAGTTCCTTTTTTTAATGCTTTAATTATCGAAATTCAGCTTGGCTTGTATAACCGGTATTCATGAGGGTAATGTTACTATGTTTGTATACTGGTAGACTATGTTTTTGATTAGGACTTCCCGCCAGGTTTGTATAATTTTTGAGGATCCGGTTTCTAAATGTTTATTTATTACTAGGTACAGAGAGGCTCAGTTCCAGAAAGTTCCCAGTTCTGCAAAATGCCAGATGGGGAAAGGTGTTGTAATTTGTCCCCCACCACACAGTGGTGGGGAGGACATATTGATTTCACCTGTCTGTGTGTGTGTCTGTCTGTCACAAATCTAGTCCGCACTCAAAGTCAAACATTTCTCATACGATCTTCACCAAACTTGAACAAAATGTGTTTGACCATAAGTCCTCGACCAAGTTCTATAACCAGCCATGAGCCAAAGAATTGTTTTCCATAAAAATCTATGTCAAGTTTAATGCACATGTTGCTGTGAGCTTGACATAAACTTTTTTATTACATAAGCATCTACACTTGAAATTATTATATAAATAATCTAACTTTGTACTTAAGCCTTAGGTAGAAACAAGTGAATGGTCGTGAGCATTTAAAAACGCGTTTAGCCGCACCTTGCTAGCTGGCAAAAAATTTCTCTCTATATATATCTCTTCAATACACGGGCAAACCTCACCCTCTTGCCCAGGCTCATCTAACCCCTTCTCCACTCCTGCACACCTCACCCAACACCCTGCAACTGACCAGTCAGCTTATACCCCTGTCCACCCCACCAGCCTCCACCTATGCACACAGTAATGACCAGCCCATTCTACATTATAACAAACGTCCTCAAAATTTGTACATGCATGTATTTTATATTTGTCCCCTCAGTTGCTATTGTTTTGACTACCTTGTAGCCTAGTGGTATAGTGCTCACTTTGGGGTTGGGAGGTTTGTGGGTTCACCCCCTGTCCACATCATACCGGTACTAAAGATTTAATACATGTATTGGTACTTTTAGTTATTGGAGGGGTCCCATGGCAGAGTGGTTAAGGTCATGACCTCAAATAAACTTCCCCCTTCATAAAGTGGGATTGACCCTCCACAGGACTTTGAATTCTTTTATGGAGGATGTCACCCAGCTGGCTTACGGAAGGTCAGTGCTTTACCCAGGTGCCTGCTTGTGAATAATGCACGGGGGCACCTGGGGTCTTCCTCCACCGTCAAAGCTGGAAAGTCGCCATATGACCTATAATTGTGTCGATGCGACGTTAAACCCACAAAATAAATAAATAAATGGGGTTGCTGGTTTGGGCCCCAGTGTCAGTAAAAATTTGACTGGGTGGGATTATAGGCATGATATTTTTAGTTAGATATCACATTTAAAATTGAGGTTTGTGCTCATTGCTACAATTTCATATCAACCCCATCATTTACATGACTGAAAATTGTTGAAAACGATGCTAAAACACTGAACACAAACACATTGGGAAGTTCAAAGGTTAAGGTCAAATTGTTATCTGTAAACAGTTTCTGCCAGTAATTGGAAAAAGAGTGTTCTTTTTCTGCAGTTTTGTGACACAATTGTTTGGGGCACTCAAAATTGCTTTGTCTGTCCACCCAACTTTGTGTTGTTCATATCTCAAAAACATTTGAACATGTCTTCAAATAGTGAAACCTCTAAGGATTGTTATAACATTGGAAATTGTGCACCAACAATTTTAATTTGGATCAGACAGTCACAGAGCTGGTCCATAGTTATGGCCCTTGAATTAGTAAAAAATATGCATATTAAGGGTCTAAGCTTGTGTCTCCTGAATCTCAAAAAGTATTTGACCCAGTATTAGGAAACATTACAGGAACATTATTCAGCATTTGAAATTGTGCAGTTTGAGATATAATCATTCAACCAGGCCAGTTATTGCCCTTGACTTAAGGAAAAATTTAAGCCACTGCAATAACATATTAAGAAAGGTGTAAGCCTTTGCAATAGCATTTTATGAAAGGTGTAAGCCACTGCAATAACATTTTAAGGAAAGGTGTAAACCACTGCAATAGAATTTTAAGGAAGATGTAAGCCCCTACAATAGCATTTTAAGAAAGGTGTAAGCCACTGCAATAACATTTTAAGGAAGATGTAAGCAACTGCAATAGAATTTTAAGAAAGTTATAAGCCACTGCAAACTTTTTAAAAGGAAAGGTTGTAAGCCCCTGCAATGGGCATTTTAAGAAAGGTTTTAAGCCCTGCATAGCTTTAAGGAAGTGTAGCAACTGCAATAAAATTTTTAAAGGAAAGATGTAAGCCCCTGCTGTAGCTTTTTAAAGGGAAAGGGTGTAAGCCCATGCAATAACATTTTTAAGGAAATGTGTAAGCCACTGCAATAGCATTTTAAGGAAGAGAAATAAGCCCCTGCAATAGCATTTTAAGAAAGGTTGTAAGCCACTGCAATAACATTTTAAGACAGGTATAAGCCACTGCAAAAGCATTTTAAGGAATGTGTATACCACTGCAATAGAATTTTAAGGAAGGTGTAAGCCCCTGCTGTAGCATTTTAAGAAAGGTTTAATCCCCTGCAATGGGCATTTTTAAGGAATATGTAACCCACGTAATAGATTTTAAGGAAGATGTAAGGTCCATGAAATTTGATTTTAAGGAAGTTGCCACAGCAGTCGAAATTTAATGATATTTGTAACAGTAAGCCATTTGAAATAGCATTTTTAAGGAAGGTGTAACCCCCTGCTATAGCATTTTAAGGAAGGTGCCACTGCAATCGCATTTTAAGGAAGGTGCCACTGCAATCGCATTTTAAGGAAGGTGCCACTGCAATCGCATTTTAAGGAAGGTGCCACTGCAATCGCATTTTAAGGGAGGTGCCACTGCAATAGCATTTTAAGGAAGGTGTAAGCCACTGCAATCACATTTTAAGAAAGGTGCCACTGCAATCACAGTTTAATGAGGGGTGTAACAGTAAGCCACTGCAATAGCATTTTAAAGAAGGTGTAAGCCACTGTTATCACACTTAAGGAATGAGTCACCCACTGATGATTATAAGAAAGTGTCAGTCAATGCTAATACCCTTAATCACCATAATGTTTAAAGGAAATACTTGACAGAAACTAAAATTCCATATTTACTACACAGCAAGGGATGATGGTTAGAGTTTTTCCCAAACTTACCTGTAGAAGTGTGGGCACCAAGTATATAATACAGTTGTTTTAAGAAAGGTGACTGCCAGTAAGTTTTTGCCTCTAAATAACAAAACACAGGTACTACCTTTCAATTTATTTGGTCAACTCTTGCAGCAGGCAGTTTAAACAAAACCCGGTTTAAACAAAATCTGCAGTGGTCAGTAAGTATGACAACTGATTCCAGGTCAAAAGTTGGTTGTTACTTCTTGCATTTAGATATATCTCTTGTTAGGGATATGGTAGAATAAGGCAAAGAAGTACTGGCTGAAGGTTTCAGAAAACTACCATATCACCGCATTTTAAGGGGAGTTCGGCCAAGGGGCTCATGTATTTTGGACTAATTTCATTTGGTAGGGATGATAAGATAGAGGTAAGATAGGATTTTTCTGCCCTGTTAATGTGTGAAAGTGTTCTGTGTGTTTGTGTAATTAAACAGTCAGCCCTCAAAACAAGATGTCTTTAGGTACTACCATATCATTTAATGTGCTCAGCTACTGTAGCCAGGCCGTTTACTTATACGCTAACATAAAAATATTGAGGGTTGCAATGGGTTACATCATTAAGGAGATTAGATGTTTTTCAGTCATTGATTTTTGACAAAATATCAGGGTTCTCCCCAGAATATCATCACATATATATGGTATGTGCTAGTTAAGTGACTATTACCTTTCAAAGATATTTGATCATTTATAAATAATTTTGGTCAGCAGTGTTACTGGCTAAGAGGTTAGAGTAAACAGGTGTTGTATCTTTCAAACTTCAAGGCGACATGTTTATAGGAATATAACTGTTGAAGTTCTGTAATGGTTTAAATTTTATGTAAAAAAACAAATTATGGTAGGCAGCTGTCCAAATAGATGTTATGCATTTAGAAATGGTGATTTTAATAAAAGTTTATGTTATGTTAATCAGTGAACATTTGGCAAATATTTTGAAAAAACAAAGATCAAAAAATGGGATTTAAAAAAAAATTACTGTATTTTGATATATAATTAGGTTTTAGCTAGATAATAAACAAAAGACTTTATAAATCTTCGGACCATACTACTACCAGAAAATTTAATTATAGCTACATATTGCTACCAGGTTGTTATTCCATTAAATTTAGGAACCTGGGGAGAACAATATTGTTGCTAGGGTTATGGTACTAGTAATTAAAACCAATTATTTAAATAGGGTAATTGGTACAGGTTAATATTGAAATTGAACTATCACTTGCTGCATTATTATCCCTGTTGAAGGTGGATGAATATAGATTGGTGTTGTCTGTCCCGCTTTTGTTCATTCATCCCCTGTCCTTGCGTGTGTGCCTCTGAAATTCAAAAAGTATTTTAAATTAGCTAAAATCAACAAAAACCCCAAATAGTTATTTATTAGCTTACAATAGTATTATCCCCATTCACCAGTGAAATGCAGAGTTTTTCCCATTGATAAGAAAATATAGGGATTTAATTTTGGACTTCTTTTGAAGTAAACCTATTGATAGGTTTTCATGAAATTTTTCACATTAAGTAGTTATGATACAGCAGGTACATGCACAACTTATATTGGAGATTCAGTAACTTCAGAGTGATCGCCATTACTTGTATTTAACAGTCAGTAAAATTCCCCCATAACAAAGTAATTCATTGATGGGATCTTCATTGAAATTTAATTCACTATAGGGTTTGTTGTGATATTAATCTTTTATAAGGATCTCTTTTATTAATGCGGTTATTGTCCTTTTATTTGTTTTGAAATTTCCACAAAACAGAGTAACACATTGTTGGATCTTCATGAAACTTAATATGCAATACAAAAATGTATAGATTACTGATACGGTGTTGATGCACACGCAGATTTTGTCAGGGTTTCTTCAGTAAGTTATTAAATTGTTTTATATTTCAAAATATAGTCCTGTCATTCACAAAACAACCTATTTGGTGGGGGAATAAGTTTGTTCTTTTGTTAGGGATATGGTAGAAGTAAGGCAATGTTTTATTCTGGCTACTGGTTTTTAAAAGCTACCATATCACCACATCTTTAAGGGCAGTTTAGGCCCCATGCATGTATTTTTGGACAAAATTTCAACTGATATGGTAGATTGTTAGGAAGATGCCTCAGTTAATGACAACTTTTTTGCAGGTTTCTTTTCCAATGCCCGGAGGGATTTTGGGTGTATCTTGGGCACAATGTTCACTGTCATGAGACGGAGTGTCATGTGCAAGACCAGGTCTTTAGGTCTAAGGTCATAGGTCACTTATGAGAATGAAATTTTCCTGTGTGGCCTTTTAGTGGGTTGATGAATGCTTCTACATTATATCCAGGTCACCCATGACGCGTATTTTAGGTCAAGGTCAATAGGTCAAATGTCAAGTTACGTCATGATATTTGAATCTATGTGCGTTCTGTAACAAAAACTTTTTTCAGATATTTGAAATCCATACGGGGTATTTGCAACATGGGACCCTTATTTCTAAAAATATTTTTTACTGAATCTTAAGATAAAGATATATAACATTTGTCTATTTTTATTGGGTTGTACTAATAATGGTGGTTTTTCAATGGTCTACAGGCTGGTACCAGTGTGTATATTATGGGATGCCATTAAAGTGTAATGATTTTTTTTATTAGATTTAAACATGTACATTAAGGGCATAAATTTTTGGCTCTTCCTACATTATTTTTAGTTTTTGTATGAATGAGCTTGGTGAGGGAATTCGTAACTGCAGAGAAAAGGATGCTGCTGTGAAAGAGAAACTTGGTTGAGGGTTTGACATTGACTGTACCATTGAGGGCTTCAAGATATTGTTTAGCCCAAAATGTCAAACTTGACTGTTCAAAGATACCACCATATCATATTTTTAGTCTACAGTGTAGCCAAAGAGCCCTTCAAGTTTGGAGAAAATCCTCAACTTAGAATTCAATGGAAAACCCAAAAATTTACATGTGGTTATGACATTCTTCTGCTAGAAAGGGATTTGGTTCAAATTTGTAGTATTTTCATATATTAGTTATTAGAACTGTAGTGGTGTAGGTCAGTTAATTAGAACTGGCTGATGGTTAAAACTTATGTTATACTATCACTTCTTGTGATTTTAAAAAAGTGACGTGGTATAGGATAAGCAAAGTGGCTACAGGTTTCAGGGAAATACCATGTCACCATATTTAAGGACTGTTTTGGGCCCGGTCATCCTTTAAATACAATTTTCTTATTCTGGGCTCCAACCAATCCATCAATTGTCTTACCCCAGTTTTTCATTTGACATTATTATAAAAGTGACAAATATATTTTTTTGTAAAAATTTCAATTAGTTTATACATCCAGTTTTAGTTTGGAAAGTTTCAAAAACAAACAAGTAAGAATTACTAACTGATATGCATAGAAGCACAGAAAGTTTAACCCATTTTGAAGGATGGCTGTATGTATTTTGGAATAATTTCAAGAGATAAGGTTGATATGGTGGAATGAAATAGGGTGTCAGCCATTGATTATTTGTTAAAATGGCAAATTGTGTGATTTTTTATGTAAAAGATTTCTAATGAAATTAATATTAAATTCTTTTTCACTTCTAAAGCACTAGGTCAGACTTGTCTTGTAAGACCTGTATGAAAATTTTTGTAAGACACCCGTGATTGAATGTTTATAAAAATTGTTATTCAACTATTAAAGTACGTGTTGAAATTTCAAGGGCGACTGTCAAACTTGATGTTTAAAGATACTACCATATCATATTTTCAGTCTCTAGTTTTAGCCGCCCATGTGGGTTTTGGGATGATCAATGTATGAAAAGAAATTGGAACCCCTGCCTTACCCTTGCATGTCGTAAGAGGCGACTAATAGGGTCTGAACACTTGGTTTTGCTGTAACTCTGTGATTCCAGTAGGTGTAAAAACTTTGATTCCATACCTCATGTTTTTATTTTGATGTAAATGAGATGTGAAACCAAAATTTTTAGTCCTGTAATCTGTACTGTGTTGGGGCGCTGACCCAAGCCATTTAAGTTTTAAAAAAATCTCAAACTCAGAAGATTTAAAGGAAAAACAAGTTAATGTATTACATGTGGTTATGACATTCTTCTGCATATAAGGTATATGTTCAAAATTGTACTTTTTTCATATATTTTTTGTTAGGACTGTGGTAGTGTAGGTCAGTTAATCAGAACTGGCTGATGGTTAAAACTGAAATTAAACTATCATTTCTTGCAGATTTAAAAGAGTGATATGGTAAGATAAATAAAATGGGTTAGGTTTCAGAATTGCCATGTCACCATTATTTTAAGGACAGTTTTGGCCAGGTATCCTTAAAACAAATTTTCTTTTCTTTTGCTCCAGCAACCATCATTTTGTCACTACCCTCAGTATTGTTTGGACTAATGAAGGTGGGCAGAATTTTGTTTTGTACAAAATTTTAGATTCAGTTTTACCTGACTGTTTAGCTCATATAATTATGCTAAAGTTTTGACTGAATAAAAAACACAAGTAAGAATTACTTACTGACCCGCCTAGGAGCACAGCAAACGAACAATTTCTTAAGGATAGCCGCTCATGTATTTTTGGACTAAATTTCAAGTAATAAGGATGATATGGTAGAGTAAAATAAGGTGTCAGCCATTGATTTTTGTTACAATGGCAATTTGTACAACATACAGTTTAGTTTATGTTAAATAATACTTTTAAGATTGATGTAATGTATACATTGTATAAATTGTTTTGTAACACAGTTACTATGTATGTTAATGAATTATTTGTAAAACACAGTAAAATGTATCTTTAAATGAATTTTGTGAAATGAGGTATGATTATTGTAAAGCAGAGTGAATGAGTGTCAGATGAATTATTTTGTAAAACGGTGATAGAAATCAGTTGTACTTATTTACATTTTGAAATATCTTTTATTAATGAAATGAACTGTTTTTAACACAAAAATGACAGGACCGTAAAAATTAGATATTTTGTAAAACAGTGGTCAGATTATTTTAAAAATGGGTAACATAGTAACACACAGTGACAAGGTTTCATTTGTAACATGAAGTGGCAAGGTTTTTCAGTTAAGACTTTTTATATGAGTAAATATGTAACACGTTATGGCAAGGTTTAATTTGTAAGATAAACCAAGTGGCAAGGTCTTTAATTAGTAACTTTATAGGTTTAATGTGTAACATGAAGTGGCAAAGTATTTCAGTCAGCTTTAATTTATAGAGTAACTTTGTAACCCCACAGTGGCAAGGTTTAATGTGCAAACATAAACAAGTGGCAAGGTCTTCGGTATGATATTTAAATGAGTAACTTTGTAACACAATGACAAGATTTAATGTGTAATATAAACGAAGTGGCAAGGTCTTTGGTATGATACTTATATGAGAAACTTTGTAACACACAGTAGCAAGACTTGATTTGTAACATGAAGTGGCAAGGTTTTTCAAATAGATTTTTGTATATGAGTAGCTATGTATCACAGAGGGTCAAGGTTTAATTTGTAATATAAACAAGGTGGCAAGGTCTTCTTGTATGATTTTTAAATGAGTAACTTTGTAACATGCAGTGACAAGATTTGGTTTGTAACATGAAGTGGCAAGGTCTTTGAAACATTTTTTATATGAGTAGCTTTGTAACACACAGTGACAAGGTTTTATTTGTAATATAAACAATTTTTTTTTTTTGGTTGGGTTTAACGTCGCACCGACACAATTTTAGGTCATATGGGGACTTTCCAGCTTTGATTGTGGAGGAAGACCCCAGGTGCCCCTCCGTGCATTATTTTATCACGAGCAGGCCCTGGGTAGAACCACTGACCTTCCGTAAACCAGCGGATGGCTTCCTCACATGAAGAATTTGACGCTCCGAGTGAGGCTTGAACCCACATAGATGAGGGGCAAGTGATTTGAAGTCAGCGACCTTAACCACTCGGCCACGGAGGCCCCCATAATATAAACAAGGTGGCAAGGTCTTTGGTATGATGTTTAAATGAGTAACTTTGTAACGCACAGTAGCAAGATTTGATTTGTAACATTAAGAAACATGGTCTTTAAAACAGATTTTTTTATATGACTAGCTTTGTAACACACATTGAAAAGTTTAACTTTAGTAATAATGCCTTTCAGTCATTTTTCTTCATATGACTAACTGTAACTTACAGTAGCAAGGTTTAAACTGTAACACAAAGTGGCTAAGTATTTTATATAAGTAAGTTTGTAACACACAGTAGCAAGGTTTAATGTGTGACATTAAGTGGCAAGGTCTCTCAGTCAGAGTTTAATTCCTACACTCCTCTGTGATAATACCAACATAATGAAATTTCAGTCTTTTCTTCCCCCACAGTACCAACTGATTGAAACCCTGCAAATTTCTTTCCCATGATGATACCAGCTGACTGAAATCCTGCACATTTCTTTCACATGATGATACCAACTGATTGAAACCCAGCACATTTCTTTCCCCTGATAATACAAGCTGATTTAAACCAAGCACTTTTCTTCCCCAGATAATACCAGCTGAATGAAACCTCACACATTTCCCTTTCCCATGATAATACCGCTAAATGAAAACTACACCCTTCCTTTCCCATGGTAAATACCCGCTAAATGAAAACCTCACACATTCCTTTCCCCATGATAATACCGCTGAATGAAACCCCACACATTCCTTTCCATGAATATTTCCAGCTAAATGAAACTCACACATTCTTTCCCATGGTAATACCAGCTGACTGAAACCTTGCACATTTCTTTCCCCTGATAATGCCAGCTGAATGGAACCTCACACATTCCTTTCCCATTATAATATCAACTGAATGAAACCCTGCTTATTTCTTACCCCTGATAATACCAGCTGAATGAAACCTAACACATTCCTTTCCCATGATAATATCAGCTGATTGAAACCCTTCACATTCCTTTACCAGCTAAATGAAACCTCGCACATTCCTTTCCGATGATAATACCAACTGATTGAAACCCTGCACATTCCTTTCCCATGATAATACCAGCTAAATGAAACCTCACACATTCTTTTCCCATGATAATACCAGTGATTGAAAACCTGCACTTCTTTTCCCATGATATACTAGCTTTAATGAAACTCCCAATTCCTTTCCCCTGATAATACCAACAATTTGAAACCCTGCACATTTCTTTCTCATGATAATACCCGCTGAATGAAACCTAACGCACTACTTTCCCATGATAATACCAACAGATTGAAACCCTGCACATTCCTTTCCCATGATAATGCCAGCCGAATGAAAACCCCACACATTTCTTTCCCCTGGGTAATACCAGCTGGATGGAAACTCATACATTCCTTTCCATGATAATACCCAAATGATTGGAAACCCTGCCATTTCTTTCCCATGACAATACCAGCTGAATGAAACCTCACACATTCCTTCCCCCTTTAAAATACAATGATTGAAACCTGCTCATTTCTTTCCTATGACAATACCAGCTGAATGAAACCTCACACATTCCTTCCCCTTGATAATACCAACTGATTGAAACCCTGCACTTCCCTTTACCATGATAATACCAACTGATTGAAACCTTGCACATTCCTTTACCATGATAATACCAACTGATTGAACCCCTGCACATTTCTTTCCCATGATAATATCAGCTGAATGAAACCTCACACATTCCTTTCCCATGATAATACCAACTGATTGAAACCCTGCACATTTCTTTCCCATGATAATATCAGCTGAATGAAACCTCATACATTCCTTTCCCTTGATAATACCAGCTGATTAAAACCCTGCATATTCCTTTCCTATGGTAATACCAGGTTAGAAGACTAAGATCTATTGCCTTGGAAGCTTTTAAAGTCATGAAAAAACAAGGCCCATTATACTTGCATTTAAAATAGTAATTACTCTTTTAGGTATTTAAATAAAGCAGATGTCCAAGGGTAAGAATCTCTGGCTTTGGCAGCAGCTCTTTTTGTTTCATGGCAGCCAAACTTTGGAACTCTTCCCACAAAAAACCCAATTTAACCCGTTCAAAAGTTTGATCAATGCCTGCAGCAGAGAGAGCTGCACATGCACTGCTGTTTAGCTACTGATTTTGGGGCTTTATGTTATGTTGCTTGTTTAAATTTTATGTGCTGGCTGCTTTATGCGCTGATGCTTTCTTTTATATGTGCTTATTTCATAATAATGCTTGTTTCTTTTGTTCTTGTTTTTTATTGTGCATGTATGTGTAAATGCATTGCTTTCATGTCGTCACCTCAACGCAAGAAGTGGATAATTACATTAACTTAAAGAAGGACTTATTCATTTTTTGCGCCAAGGTGACGATGTGTGCTTTTGTATTGCTTTAAGGCCAGAAATTACCTTTTATTTTATGTCTTTTTATGTTCCTTTAACATGTCATATTTTATGCAGGTTAATTTATTCATGTCTTTAACCAGTGTTGGTTGCTTTCTGTTTCGTTGTTATTTATAACTTCCCGGGTTTTGTTTTGATGAATGTGAGCATGTAATAGGGGCAGTTTTGTCAACAGTCAGCTTGAATTAAATACATGTACTCCCAGTTAAGTAAGTATAGTGTTCTGAAATAGACTTAAGACTCACAAAGTCATTGCCTTTAACCTAACAGAGTTACCCAATTTATGAACAAACTGAGTTTGTTTACTTATATTTCATATCTGTAGCATTAGACTGAAATATTAAGATTTTCTGAAATAGAAAGTTTTATGAAATTCAGTGTCTTTTAATTTCTAGTCCAGAGCTGTTGTGATCCACCTGTGTTTGTAGTCGATAGTGCTTTGTCAGCAATTTGATTTATAGACCATCAAAATCATATACAATGTTTGACCTTAGATTGGTTTGATATTTGGCTGTCAGGAGTCAAAATGTAGGTCACGAAGGGTTCTAGAGGCCACATTTTTAACTGTGTTCTTGTAACTGTCAGAAAGTAGATCAAGTTGACCCCTTCGATATTTGAAGTAAAAAAACAAGGTCAAAAGGGCACAGGTGAAATAGTAAAAAATAAAAAGGCCAAATTTTTTTCTTTTAAAAAATCTTCTGGAAAATGGTCAGAATGTTGTTTTTTTTAGCTCCCATGAACTTGTTCAGGGTGAGCTGTCAGTAAAGGTGGATACTCTAGCATATGTCGTCCCTTGTCCTGCCCGCTGTGTCAGCAGTTTACTTTAACATCTTAACCTCTGAAACTTATAGTCAAAATTACACCAAGCTTGGTCAGTAGCATTCTTGCATGGACTTTATCAATTTTGTTCAAACGGTTTACCTTGGCCACTTTTAGGGGCCTCCAGAGCTAAAAATGGAAAAAAAAACCTTTAAAGAACTTCTTCTCATGAACCCCTTGATGGATCTTCATCAACCTTGGTACCACCCTAAAAAGCAGCCAGACTGCACCAAATAAACTCAATATTTTAAAAATTTTCTCCCACCAGTGGGTGCACACGCCTCTAAAACCCCCCCCTTTCCCTTTGGGTATAAATTTATATCGCCGCTGGTACGCCCTAGGGAATAGGGGCACTGGCCCCTGTGAATAAGGGCCGCTAGTGCTAAAATTAGAAATCCCTTAAAGACTTCTTCTCATAAACTGCTTAATAGATTTCATCAACTTGGTCTTTTAGCATCATTATAAAGTCCTCTCCTAGGTTTGTTCAGATTAAGCCACTTACTAGAGCTATAATAGAAAAAACTTTTAAAAGACTCTCAGGAACAGCCCAAAGGATCTTCATCAGACTTTGTCCGTAGCGTTGTTATAAAGTCCTCTACCAATTCTATACATATAGAGTCCCTTTTAGGGCCACTAGAGCTTAAGTTACATATACCTTTAAATGATCCACTTTGTTCAAATGGGGATGATTGGCCCCTTTTAGGGACTACCAGAGCTAAAAATTACAAAAGCCTTTAAATGACTCCTTCTGATGATCCACTTGATTGATCTTCATCAAACTTGATTTTTAGCATCATTATGAAAGTCATTCACCAATAGTGTTTAGTTGTGGGCACACTTGAACCTTTTACACGGGTGAGTGCTTTAGAGTCGATGACTGTGTTGTTAGACAATTTCTCAAAACCGTTAACATGTATTGCTTTGAAACCTTGTAGGATAGTTCAAAAACTCATTTTACACCCAATGTTGAGTACTCGCCAGCTAGTGAACTTAACCTTGAATAATAAATGATCCCTGTTTTTCTTGAGGTCAGCAGTGAATTTCTTACTTAAAATGTTTTCCTTTTCATTTATAAGTAGGGAAGGCTTGGACCTACTGTGATCAAACTATATAGGGTAATTGTCTGCATCCTGAAGATGATCTCTAATATTTTGGGTGCTATGTAGGTCAAAGGTCAAGGTTACATTGATCTTTAAACTGAATCAGTAAATGGATAAGACTTAGGACTGTAGAGGTCAAATATTTAAGGATATTTGCCTGTATTCAGTAGATGACTCCTTGAGATCAGGGTGGATTTGAGACTGAAAACAGTTTTTCTGAGAGCTTTGTCTTATAGAGTGAAACATCAAAGAATGATTGCCTGTGGTCAGTAGTTGCCATTTAGGTCAAAGATCAAGAAATTTTCACTTTAAGGGTGAAAATAATTCCAAGTTAATAAGTGTAGATGGCTAATGGTTGTCAAAATAACACACCTGTGACAGGCCATCATGGGAGCATTTTTACAAACACCTCTTGTATTTATTAAAATTATTTTTTTGTTTATTGCCATAATTTATTATCTTCAGTCTCCTTCACAGGAAGTGGCTATGTAAAGGACATTGATATAAAGACATTGCTGGATGTATTTACTGGTGGCAGCTTCAGATCAACAGAAGTGTTTGGGGTAGCAGTATTTACCACTATTGACCTGGAAACCACTGACCTAAGTAAGTTGTTGCTTACAGTTACAATTGTTTGTGGGGGCCTCTGTAGCTGATTGGTTAAGGTTGCTGACTTCAAATCACTTGCTCCTCATCGATAAGGGTTCGAGTCTCACTCCAGGTGTTGAATTCTTCGTGTGAGGAAGCCATCCAGCTGGCATACGGAAGGTCGGTGGTTCTACTCAGGTTCCTACTTGTGATGAATAATGCATGGAGGGGCACCTGGGGTCTTCCTCCACCATCAAAGCTGGAAAGTTGTCATATGACCTATAACTGTGTCAGTGCAACGTTAAACCCAACAAAATAAATAAATACAATTGTTTGTTATCAGATACACTCACAGCCAATATGGTATCAGATACTTTTACAGCTGCTTTGGTGTCAGATACACTCAACAGCAATTATAATGTCAGTCACATACAGCCATCAGGTGTCACATACACTCACAGCCATTAAGGTATCACATACACTCACAGCCATTATGGTGTCAGATACACTCAACAGCAATTATAATGTCAGAAATAGTCACATACAGCAATCAGGTGTCGCATACACTCACAGTCATTATGGTATCACATATACTCACAACCATTATGGTGTCAGATACACTCACAGCCATTATGGTGTCTGATACACTCAGCTATTATGCTGTCTGATACACTCAATAGCAATCATAATGTCAGTCACACACAGCCATTATGGTGTCAGATACACTCACGGCCATTATGGTGTCAGATACACTCACAGTCATTATGGTGTCAGATACACTCAACAGCAATCATAATGTCAGATATAGTCACACACAGCCATTATGGTGTCAGATACACTCGCAGCCATTATGGTGTCAGATACACTCAATAGCAATCATGATGTCAGTCACACACAGCCATTATGGTGTCAGATACACTCACGGCCATTATGGTGTCAGATACACTCGGAGCAATTATAATGTCAGATATAGTCACACACAGCCATCACGGTGTCAGATACACTCACAGCCATTATGGTATCACATGCAATTACAGCTGTTCTGGTGTCAGATACAGTTGCAGTCATTACACTCACAACCATCACAGTGTAAGATACACTCAAAGCTATTATGGTGTCAGATACAATCAGTCATTACAGTGGATTTGATTCAAACTTAAAAATGTCAATCCAAAGGTCTGGGGTTCGAATCCTGGTCCAGGGATTGGAAATTTCTGAGAAGCTCTAGAGTGCCTCCCACCTAACTAAGAGGCCTGCACTGGTTCTTCCCAGGAAAGACGGCTTAGTGTGTATCGGTGCTATACACTGGGCACGTTAAAGAACCAGACTGTCTATTCGCAAAGAGCTAGGCTAAGTTAGCCGGACAGGCATGTATCTAAAATGGATTTCTCTCTGTTTGTTCTGGGGGCTTTATCTCACTCTAGCACTCTGGTCAGATCGCTGTGTGTCTGTACTAGTAGAGGATGAATTTTGCGCCCTGTGTGGCTGCGTTTGCTATATGTAAAGCGGCTTTGAACGTGTTGATCATGAAAAGGGCGCTATATAAATCTGGTATAATATAATAATGTTCTTCCACATGACTTTCCTCATCATAATGTCCAGAACTCTGGAACAATTATTTCATGAATTTTGTCCCCTTTTCCATAGAATTTCAGTTCAACTTTGATGTTGATTATTTTTATTTTCTATGAAAATGTTGAATGCTTTAAAATGATCGTTCACTGTACAGATTTGTTGATGAGATCTATAAGAAAGGATACCACTGTCAGTATGGAGGGAAATGGACTTGATGCTTAGAAGGAAGCGGAGATGTCAGATTCCTCTTCATCTCCAAGTCACCATGACAACAAACAGCAACATGAAAGGGGTGACAGTATGGTTGAAAGTGACTTAAAAAACCATATTGCAAATCAAGGTTGGTCCTTCCTTTGAAAGCTTGTGCTTAAAGAATGTAGACTAAAGAACTCTGAACATGCATCCTACCTCTTACCCATCCCCTTCTTCCAAAAACGTTAAAAAATTGGTTTGTAGTCGATAGTGCTTTGTCAGCATTTTGATTTATAGACCATCAAAATCATATATAATTTATTGTCAAATCTTACTAAAACATGGTCACAATGTTTGACCTTAGAATGGTTTGATATTTGGCTGTCAGGAGTCAAAATGTAGGTCACAGAAGGGAAATCTTAGAAGGGTTCCAGAGGCCACATTTTTAACCTGATGTTCTTGTAACTGTCAGAAAAGTAGATCAAGTTTGACACTTCGATATTTGAAGTAAAAAAACAAGGTCAAGGTCACAGGCTGAAATAGTAAAAAATAAAAAAGGCCAAATTTTCTTCTTTTAAAATATCTTCCTGGAAAATGGTCAGAATGTTGTTTTTTTTAGCTCCCATGAACTTTGTTCAGGGTGAGCTGTCAGTAAAGGTGGATACTCTAGCATATGTCGTCCATTGTCCTGCCTGCTGTGTCAGCAGTTTTACTTAAACATCTTAACCTCTGAAACTTCTAGTCAAAATTACACCAAGCTTGGTCAGTAGCATTCTTGCATGGACTTTATCAATTTTGTTCAAACGGTTTACCTCGGCCACTTTTAGGGGCCTCCAGAATCTCTGAAAAAATGCCAGAAATTAAAAGACCTGTGACCTTATGCTCAGAATGGTTTCCAGTCAATAATTGAAAAATGCTTGGACCTAAGGCCATCAGGTCACCAGCTGTAATTGCTTAATAGTTTGAATAACTATGCCATATATTAGATTGTGAAACTTTTTCACCTGGTGTTTCATGCTTTGTAATGGTTTGATTCAAATCTTCCATAAAAACAAAAGTAAAAATAAAAAGTTAAAAATAGCATAAAAAAGAAGAGGGAAAATTTGAGATCTAAAATGGCAATATAAACTACTGAACCTGTCGAAGGATGAATCGTGACTCACTAGGGCATACAGAGGTAATTTGGTGTTTTTCAAAAATATGCAGACTGATAAATCAGAGCAAGGGAAAAAACAAAAAAAGGGAAAGCATCGTAAACTATTTCTCTCACATATTTATTTGGTGCTGTCTGTCTGTCTGTTACAAACTTTGTCCACGAAACTCATCCGACAAGTGGATTTATACAAATTTCCCAAGAGTGACCATTGCTCAGCTGAGTTGTTGATATAGTTTGTATTTTCTGGTTCGTGATTTTTAGCCGTCATCAAATTTTATGATGTTTTGGACAATTCTCTTATATTATTGGGCGGATTTCCACCAAAACTTGCAGGTGTAATCAGTGCAAAACCTCATTTTTCATATTATTGGCAGAAACTGAAACTGAATAATTTTTTTAAATGCCTATTTTTATACAGTGATATATTCAATGGTGTTGTACATAATAATAATAATAGATATTATAACAATAATAATAATGACAATAATAATGATAACAGCCTTATTGTAACAAACAGTCATGACTGCACCCCTCCCCTTGAGGTCATTTTACCCCTGTTGCCAATACCAGTGCTTAAAGCATCTGGTACGCCCAGACGAGCTGCATATAGATGTTCAAACACCCCGGTTAATGGTGTCATCATATACTATTTAAGAATGAAATGCTACACACTACCCTACCCATAGAGCCTTACCAACAAGTGCCTTTATTAAACAAACCTTGGAAATATAAATGTTGAAATGTAAAACCTTTTACAGAAATTTAAGAACTATCACCTGCTGTTTTCGCATGGTAAACAGGTATCAGAAAATTTAGAACAATGCCGCGAATTGTCTGAAATACAGTGTTTTAAGACTTTTTTTAATGTGTCCAGTGATTTACTTTTGTGTAATTCTGACGGCACTTCATTCCAAAGTTTTGAACCAATAGCACAGAAACTTTTATCATTGAATGTTTTGCACTAAGTCTTAATGTATGGAACAACATAATGACATTCAGAATTTTATGATGATCTCAAATCTTGTCAACTAGGAATATACTCTGTAAGCGATTCTTTTAAATACAAAGGTGCTCTGCCAGTGTGACAGCTATACATGAAAGAAAGTATCTTGAACTCAATTCTTGCTTTCACAGGCAACCAATGTAGTGATACAATGCTTGTTTAGAACCATCAAATTTCCTCCTGTTAAGGTCGAGTTTTGCACACATATTTTGAATATGTTGCATCTTACGAACGTCACAGTTAGCTACGCCATACAGTATGACATTGCAATAATCCAGGTGTGAAATAACTAGAAATAACTAGAAACAAAACTAAAATTTCAGTGGCTGCTTTTGTTAAGTATTTTCGGATGTTCTTAATTCGTGGGTAATTCAACATGGCTGTAAGACATTTGCGATTTACATGATCTTTAAAGTTCAAGGTTTTGTCAAGAAATGCACCAAGATATCTAATTGTGCTTTCACGTTTGACATCATCACCAGCAATGTTAATGGAATTTATAAAACATTTGTTCAATTGAGGTCTGCTACCAAACCATAAACTGATAAACTGATATGGATTTTGGAATGACATCAAAAAGGGTTCCAGCATTGGTGAGATACAGTCATGGACCAAGGCAACAGCCATGGGGCACACTGCGTTCAAGATGGTGGCTGATGAATATATAGTAGTCGCAACTTGACCGCGATGGTTGACCTTAGGCTGATTATTCATTTTGATTGTTTCATTGTAGAAATACGGGGTGCTTAGGGTAGCCGTCAATTTTAGATTTATGAATGCAAAGAGCTGAAGCGTTTAATGTACACTCCTTTTCAATAATAGGTTGTAACTAATTATGTATTATAATACAAAGGTCAACCATCGGGGTCAAATTGCATCCACTATACATTAATCTTACAAGTACGAGGCCTCTAGGAGTCTACCCATTGAAGAGCTGTATCATACACACCATATTGTGCTTTTAGGACATCAAGAAGAATGTCATGATCGACAGTGTCAAATGCTGCACTTGATTCAATCGCAATAAGGGTTGTGACTTCCTTTTTTAGCTTGACTATTCATAGAATAGTAGAGCTATTGGACTCGCCCGTGCATCTATTGACATCTATTCACTGTGATAAACTGACTTACATTGCACAGGTTCGATAACTCTATTTTGCTTTTTTACAAAATTACTGGTATGCTTCTTTTTCAACTTAGAAATTTTTGGTAAAGGTTTTGTATGTAAGCTGGTATCACAGTATCCACTAATGGGAAAGGATTGAAACTTCGGCCTAGCAGTTTTTGGTTAAGTTTTTGTATGTAAGCTGGTATCTCAGTATCCACTAATGGGAAAGGATTGAAACTTCATACACTTGTTCACTGTCATGATATGATACGCAGTGCAAAGGTTCAATAACTGCTTTACATTTTACAGAATTTTGCCCCTTTTTCAACTTAGCAGTTTTTGGTTAAAGTCTTATATGTGAGCTGGTATATCGGTACCCACTAATGGGAATGGATTGAAACTTCACACACTTGTCCACTGTCATAAGCTGATAAGCACTATGCAGGTTCCATAACCCTGTTTTGCATTTTTAGCTCGACTATTCAAAGAATAGTCTAGCTATTCTACTCACCCTGGCGTCGGCGTCGGCGTCGGCGTCACACCTTGGTTAAGTTTTTGCATGCAAGTACATACAGCTATCATTTAAAGGCATATAGCTTTGAAACTTATTTATTCTTTTTCTAGGTCAATTACCAACCTCACTGGGTCAAGTTCCATAACTCTAACATGTATTTTGAGCAAATTATGCCCCCTTTTGGACTTAGAAAATTCTGGTTAAAGTTTTACATGCAAGTTACTATCTCCAAAACTAATGTAGATATTGAATTGAAACTTCACATGTGTCTTCGGGGTTATAAAACTAGTTGATAGCACCAAGTCCCATAACTCTGACCTTTATTTTGGCCAAATTATGCCCCCTTTTGGACTTAGAAAATTCTGGTTAAAGTTTTGCGTGCAAGTACATACAGCTATTACTAAAAGGCATATAGATTTAAAACTTATTTTTTCTTTTTCTAAATCAATTACCTACTCACTGGGTCAAGTCCCATAACTCTGACATGTATTTTGGCCAAATTATGCCCCCTTTTGGACTTAGAAAATTCTGGTTAAGTTTTACATGCAAGTTACTATCTCCAAAACTAATGCAGATATTGAATTGAAACTTCACACGTGTCTTCGGGGTTATAAAACTAGTTGATAGCACCAAGTTCCATAACTCTGACCTTTATTTTGGGCAAATTATGCCCCCTTTTTGACTTAGAAAATTCTGGTTAAGTTTTGCGTGCAAGTACATACAGCTATTACTAAAGGCATATAGATTTGAACTTATTTTTTCTTTTTCTAGATCAATTACCTACCTCCCTGGGTCAAGTCCATAACTCTGACATGTATTTTGGCCAAATTATGCCCCCATTTGGACTTAGAAAATCCTGGTTAAAGTTTTACATGCAAGTAAACTATCTCCAAAACTACTACAGATATTAAATGAAACTTCACATGTGTCTTCGGGGTTATAAAACTAGTTGATAGCACCAAGTCCTATAACTCTGACATGTATTTTGGGCAAATTATGCCCCTTTTTGGACTTAGAAAATCCTGGTTAAAGTTTTGCGTGCAAGTACATACAGCTATTACCAAAAGGCATATAGCTTTGAAACTTATTTATTCTTTTTCTAGGTCAATTACCAACCTCACTGGGTCAAGTTCCATAACTCTTAACATGTATTTTGAGCAAATTATGCCCCTTTTGGACTTAGAAAATTCTGGTTAAGTTTTACATGCAAGTTACTATCCCCAAAACTAATGCAGATATTGAATTGAAACTTAATATGTTTCTTCGGGGTTATAAAACTAGTTAATAGCACCAAGTCCCATAACTCTGATATGTATTTTGGTCAAATTATGTCCCCTTTCGAACTTAAAACTCTTTTGATATTTAACATTTTGGGTAATAATTTCCTGCTTCTGTGACAATATTTCGAATAGTCGAGCTTGGCTGTCTTACGGACAGCTCTTGTTACTAAATTATGTCCCTTTTTCGACTTTTGTATTCATTCAATTGACAAGGCTGTTGAATAGTCTAGTGTTGCTGTTCTCCGACAGCTCTTGTTTCCATACCATTTAGAAGATCATTGACCAACCGAAGTAGCACAGATTCACAGGAATGGTATTTCAGACTGGTTCTTAGGCAAAAGACTGTTTTGATTTACATATTTGTTTAATCTGTAAAGAACAGCTTTCTCAATAAGTTTTGATAGAAATGATAAATTACTCACAAGCCGATAATTGGAAAGCTCTAGTTCAAGACCTGCTTTTTATGCCCCTAGCATCTACGGGAGGCATATAGTGATTGTCCTGTCTGTTCGTCCGTCCATACGAGGTTAACCAAATGGGACTTTTTCGTCTAGCATCAATACCCCTTACAAGAATGAATTGATACTAATACAGATGTAAACTGTGACCATTCCTCATCTTCAGACATCACCTGACCTCAGTTTGACCTTGACCTTGACCTCATTTTGGACTTAAGTGCAAAATCTATCGACAAGGTTGCATCAGGCATTAAACGCAGCTGCTTGTTTTTAGCAGAGTTCTAACAACTACTTGTTTGTATTTCAAAGGGAAAACACCTTGTTGTAATGAGAGATTCACCAATTTAGTGATACTAGAGAGAAGTTCATCTACATGTGATTTCAGAATATGCGTTGGCAAAATATCTAACTCTGAAGACGTAGTATCCAATTCATTGATGAGATTTTTCACTTCATCTTGAGTCAATTCAGTAAATTTGTTTTAATTTTGTATATCCTTTACTTGAGGTTCAAAGTTTTGGTATTTACTTAGGGATTGACGTATTTTTGAGATTTTTGCCATGAAAATGTCAGCAAATTGTTTGTCCAGTGAACTATTAAGACTCTCCTTGGGGCATTGGGTTTTCAGATTTGGTACCAGTTAGCTCAGATACCAATTGGCAGGGATTTTCAGTGACTCTTTGTTAAAATAATCCTAAACCATCAATGTGTCCTATAATAATAATATCCTTTGCACTCTTTTACTATAATATTAATGTCACTCTCAGTTCTTAAAGAAGTCAACCAGTTTTGGGATATCAATCTCTAACTACTATCATTACCTATATTTTCATAGCAAGTGAATAACTGTTTACCACTGTTGTTGTTAAGCAACATCAAGAACAGTGATGTACGATGGCGACTCAAAAATAACGCAGACTTTTGATGTCAGAAAACGCATATATTATGTAAAGAGCCATGTGAAATATATCATTGGAATTTGCAGTCTTTCTCTTATTTGGTCATACAGTTTTGTAACATTTTTGCTGATAGGCGAAGCGCTGGAACATTTCGATTACCATAGCTACACGTTACTGGTGCGGTAGCTGTTTTGTCCATCATGATTTGAATTTTATCGCTAATATTTGCAATAATAGAACTCTTGTACACCAGAAAATGCATCAGAGAGCAGCAACACGTCAGGGTGATATGCATTGAGAATATGGCATCATTCGGAAGTAGGAGGTGAGCATAAACAACATTTAAGCGTCTTTAATATGTTAATGTAGTCTCTGTAAAGCCGTAGAGCTTGTATGTAAATAGATATGTATTACTGGAATAAAATTTCCCCAAAACCTCCAAAAAAAACCCAAAAAACATTTAAACTAAATGAGTATCACTGTTTTAAATGCATGTTATGTCATCATTGACTCACATAGATAATCAGGCAGTTGTTTAGTTATGTAGAAATTTTGGCAAAAAGCAACTAAAATTTATAGACTAATGAAGCAGATGCCACAACAATGTTCCTCCATCTGTGTCTTGATTTTCAAGTGGTACCAACAGTTCGAAAATGTCCCATACTTAAAGACAGTAGTGGTGAAGGGAGAAAACAGAAAATCTCTAATTCCATGTTAACGCCAATGTATGACGCCCTGGATAAAGACCAAGTATTCGGGTTTAGCACCGTGTCTGAAATGCTTCGCAGTATTCAGTATTCTAAACAAACAACTCACTATGACCTACATGTTGTTCATCAAAATTAATACAAGGATTTTACAATTATTGAAATATGCAAACCTAATGAAAGCATCTCGATGAAGGTACAACATTGTTAACGTCGTTAAAATATGATCACTGTGCACCGGATTCGTGTAAATGACAGTTTTCTAAGTGGTGTAACTCCTGGCTGTATGATCAGAATCCTGGTAAATTTGCAGTGCAGTGAGCAGAAAGGTTGCGAATCACGATGGTGTATTTCTTGTTTTGTTTCATTACAGTATATATAAGCTAGAGAAAAAGTCTTAAGTTATTTTTGAACAACCCTCGTACTGTAAAAGTTATCTCGTACATTCTGTAGAATAGGAAAATCTAAGATGGCATCCAAGATGACCGACATTTTCGTAAACTTTTACAGAGATATTAAAGTATAGTAAATTATGTTGTTTTTTTTTTCTTCATTCATTTACTTTCAAACATTTTAGTTAAAACTACAAACTTAACAAACTACTGCTTATTATTAATATCTTGTCATTAATAATTGTAAGAAAGTGATAGGTCAAATTTAAGGTCAAACTTCTAAATTGTAAGGTACTAAGTCCAAATTCTTAATAGGATGATTGAACATGCAGAGTAGATGACCTCTGTTGATTTTTTGTTCACTCTATTAAAGGTCAAGGTCACAGGGGCCTGGTCAAGTAAAATCATTTCCGGACAGTAACCTGAGAACCACTTGACCCAGAATGTTGAAACTTCATAGGATGATCGGACATGCAGAGTAGATGACCTGTATTGATTTTGGAGTCGGTCTATTTAAGGTCAAGGTTACAGCAGACAGAAATCCATTTCTGGTCAATAACTTGAGAACCATTTGACCTAGAATCTTCACACTTCATAGATGCATGGCCCCTATTGTTTTGGTTGGGTCACACCATCAAAGGTCAAGGTCACATGGGGCTGAACATAGAAAATTCTTTTCAATCAATAACTTGAGAACCACTTGACCGACCCAGAATGTTGAAAGTTAATAGGATGATTGGACATGCAGAGTAGATGACCTCTATTGATTTTGGGGTCACTTGGTCAAAGGTCAAGGTCACAGGAGCCTGAACAGTAACTTGAGAACCACTAGGCCTAGAATGTTTAAACTTAGTGGGATGACTGAACGTGCCAAGTAGATGATCCCTTTTGCAGCCAGCCATCAGTGCCTCTTTCACTTTCGCTCATGTCCACTATTGACTTCTTGCCTGTATGACTATGCATTGGGAGAGACATGCGCTTTTTTACAAAGCATCTTCTAGTATTTTAGCATCAGTTTGCCATTTGAAACATGTGGCTCATATTACTCAGGTGAGCGATCAAGGGTCATCATGACCCTCTTGTTTTAAACTTACTGAAAGCATTTTGCAGAATTTGCTACACTGGCAAGTCTTTCATTGTTCATGTCTGGTGGTCTGTGTTCAAACTGTTGTCGTCACTAGATCATCACTGTCGATTAAAATGTTTGTTTAGGTCTGACATGCATTTTAGCCAGATTTTGTCTAAAAGTGATGAGCTGTTCAATTTTCTAGATGAAAATTTTGATGCAATTTGTCAATGGCATAGAAGTTTCCCCTTCGAAATGTGTTCATGACATAAGATGTTGTATATCATAAATATATGAGCTTGTCTGTGTCTCAAACAGGTAAGCTGGCCAGTGCCCTATGTCTGAAATACTTTGTTTGATGTTTCCATCAGTGCTCTGTATATCATTCATGGGCACTCAGTTTTATGGGAGTGGTGGTATAGTTACGACCTGAGGTATTGGGCTGTTACACAGTGAATTATGTCAGATTTGTATTGTTGGCAAATTCAAGATGGGCTAGGATACAATGGCCCCCATAGACAGACACTGAGACCAGGAAGTCTTATTATTATACACCCGTCTCTGAAAGAGCTGGGAGTATTATTGAACACTGGGGGCGGCGGCAGTGGGCGGGTGGTTGGCGTCCAAAGCATGTCCGCACTCTTAAGTCAAACAGTTTTTATCCGATCTTCACCAAATTTGCTGACAATGTTTGTGGGCATAATATCTCGGCCAAGTTTGATAACCAGCCAAATCGTCCCAGGCACTCTTGGATTATGGCCCTTGAATTACTTGAAAAACAGCGAATTTAGTCTTGTCCCCTCTCTGTGTCAAACAGTTTTCATCCAATCTTCACCAAACTTGCTGACAATGTTTGTTGGTGTAATATCTCGGCCAAGTTTGATAACCAGCCAAATTTCCCAAGATATTCTTGGATTATGGCCCTTGAATTACTGGAAAAAACTGTGAATTTAGCCTTGTCCGCACATTAAGACAAACAGTTTTCATCCAGTCTTCACCAAACTTGCTGACACTCATTATGTATGTGGGCATAATATCTTGGCCAAGAACGATAACCATCCAAATCACCCCAGGCACTCTTGGATTGAAGTTTGATGGCGGGCATATTTTGTGACAGTCTGGCACTCATGTTTTTAGATAGTCACTGGGGTTTGTATTTGTTTCATATTAAAATATACCAGCCATAATATTTTCTGAGAAGTGTGTTATACAGATTTGTGTAATCGTACCAGTGTGTCATTAATAGAATCTTTTGAATATTTACTCGTTCCTGCTTGCTTTCCAAGGTTTTGAGTTGTTTATTCTGCGTTAAATAAGTAGCTGCAATACAGAGAATATGTTTGAGCAAGCTTACTGTCCTTTGATAAGTTGACTTCTGCTAAAGTTTGTTTTAGTGTTAAAACATAACATGACCAACATTCATATGTAGGAGTGGCCATATTGGTAACTGGTGGTGACTGAATATATTTGGGTTTGCACACATACATGTGCTTGCATATGAGAAATACATGTGAAATTTGGCTAAAGTTATTATAATAATGTATCGCCTTTATTGCACTGTGAATTACAATATAAATTCAAAATGTTATGCTAATTATATAGCCTAATATTTTCTTTGTACTTGTAGGAGTCATCTTTGTTTTTTTTCTCTTGACACCAGATGTGAAGGCAGCCAGGTTAAAAACGAGACACAATTACTACAGAATTACAGATATGGAATCTGAAAGGTAATGCATGTCTAGTTAGGAACATTAAATCACTGAATACATTTAGTTATTAATTCACATTAATTACATTCTTTTGGTGGACATGCCCATGAGCTGTTCCAACCAGGGGCAGTTAGAGCTGATCAAATCATTCTTATGACCTCTGGAGTGTTAAACAAATTACAGCTCAAAAAATGAAAATATTGAACAACAACCTCACAAAATGACTACCAATTTGTCCTGTCTCTGTGAAGATTATATTGTCTGATTGGAAGTATAATGGAACCCTAGTGTACCACTGGAATGCAAGAATGCAGGACTGGTGTAAAGTGCAGCTGTGTAATATTTCCTTTGATGCATCTTCATGATTTGCTTAGTTTTTAGCTCCACTATTCGGAGAATAGGGGGGCTATTCTACTCACCCAGGTGTCAGTTTTTCGGCAACCTTTGTTTTTGAGTCGGCTAAACGATGAAATCGTTTTGACGAGTCCTTGCTATCCAGCGATTCTCTAAGTCTAAATGGACCAAATAACACAGTGAAGGGATGTAGTTCCATTAGATTTCTCAAACTTCAAACAGTTCACTGCATGAATGAAGTTTAGTTGTGTGAATTCCCTTTGCTATGACCAATATACGATGTAATCTGTCATATTTATGACTTGTAATTGTGCAATACTCGAATGTAACTCATTAAGCATAAATGTGCATTTTATGAATTGCGCAGGCTTACAAAGCTTGCATAACATCCAGCGAAAAGACAAAAAATAGTTCCACAGGGCTCCAGATAAGATGCGTATTAGCGTAAATTACGTATAGAAATAATGCAAATACGCATGTCTAATAATTTCTAAGCGTATAAAAACGTATATAAAGTTACAGAAATGCACACAATGCTTTTTTAAAAACAAAATCTGAATCGTCTGGATGCGTTAGGTAACATAGCCGATCCCAATCAGCCTTAATTCTCCCACATTGAACGTATACACGCATCGTATGATTTCTATAAACTTTGCGTGGGTTTCTACACACACACATGAATTTTGCAGTCAGTAAACGGATAAATTATCGGAAGAAGAAGCTCTTACTGGTTTGTTTAGTTACTACAGATATTAAAAATGATTTTAATTCTTATTTTTCGAGAAATAAACAAATCGGCGAAACATTAAATTGTATTTTCTTGTAGTTTTTGAAATCGAAAGTAGATCGTCTATGTTTGGCTGCTTTCACAAAACGAAACAACTTTTTAATGAAAAGATTTAAATAAGAGGTAATTTAACAGTAAACTTCAATGTCAGATACTGCCAGTTGCTGCTAAATGTCTTCGTATCATCACAATTTGTAAAATATATTGTTAAAAATGGAGAAAAGTGTAATCATATCCGGATATAATATTTTGGGTAAATATCGAGCTGTGTTATGAAATTTTAACATTCATGTAACATACATGATAGATATTATTGTAACAGAAATGATTCTAGAATTTATTTTTATTGCATCTACATATAATCTATGTCAGACTGGTATTCTAGTCCTGAGGCATGATCTGAAAGTAAAAAGATGAAGTGAAGTCATACTTTGGATATTGTAAACTAGAAAGAATCTAGATCGTAACCTTTCTGGAATTTTGACTGGTTTGGATAATTTGCTTACGATTCATGTTCGCAATAAAAATGAAACCGTCACCCATTCTGCTTTTCATGATGACACATGGCTTGATTTTTGCAGTCAGTAAGCGGATAAATTATCCCGAGAAAGAGCTCTTACTGATTTGTTTAATTACTACTGATTTTAAAAATGATTTTATTTCTTATTTTTCGAGAAATAAACAAATCGGCGAAACATTAAATTGTATTTTCTTGTAGTCTATGTTAGAGTGCTTTGACGAAACGAAACAATTTTTTTATGAAATGATTTAAATAATTTCACCGTAAACTTCAATGTCAGATACTGCCAATTGCTGCTAAACTGTCTTCATATCATCACAATTTGTAAAACATATTGTTGAAACTGGAGATTTTGGCGGTATAAAAGAAAGTGTAATCATATCCGGATATAATATTTTGGGTAAATATCGAGCTGTGTTATGAAATTTAAACATTAAAGTAACAGACATGATAGATATTATTGTAACAGAAATGATTCTAGAATTTATTTTTATAATACATACATAGAATCAATATCAGACTTATATTCTAGTGCTGAGGCATGACCTGAAAGTAAAAATATGAAGTGACAGTCATTCATACTTTGAATATTGTAATACTAAAAAGAATCTAGAGGTAATATTTAGAAATTGAAACATAAAATTTTCAGTTAGAAATCGCACCAAAGGCTGTATCAAGGGTCTACATTTTCAAAATTTCCTTGTGGTGATACCCCAAACCCTAATTGCAGGAGGGGGTATCCTCCCACACCCTCACCCCATATTGCCACTTTACAGTTTGATACATTTGCCCTTTTACCACCTGCCACAATGCCCATTTCAAAATCTGACTGCAGTTCAAAGCGGGAAGGAACACACCTCCCCAAACCCACCCTGCTACCGACCACGTAAAAATGGCTCAAACATTTTTTCAGCCCAGTCTGGGCCTGTCTGTCTACATGAATCAAAACGGATAATTGAAAGTACATAGACTTGGGGACTACTGACATGGTTTTGAAGGGGTTAACAGGTCTGAAATAGAATAAATGATGGTTTTAACTAAAAAAGAACTGCATTTATTAATATTGGTTATCTTTTCCGAAATTGGTAGCTAGTCCGAGTAACTTCTCTTAGTTTCAAATGCGCAATTTTCCTGTCAGTGTAAACATTCATGACACTATATATTGACACTCAGCAACATTTACATATCTTTAAACGCAAAAGTAAGTACACTTTAAATTCACATCCCTTATAATATGATTGAACAATACCAAGCGTGTGACACGGTTATTGCCAGGCCCCTTATCTGTAAAATATCTGAACAGTTCTTTTGTCCATTCGTTACAAGTTGTATGTGGCAATCCGCGCTATAAAATTTCAATATATAAATTTTCATATTCAAATTTTATCATGTGCGAATATATACCAGCCGATAATTGCCTGTTTTGGTAATGCCGGAGGCAAATGTTTACTGGAAAAATATTTATAGTCATGGGCAGTATCTTAGTGTCACCTGTCAAATTGTAGTTTGTACTTTCAACATTTTTATTTTTGCGAACCACTCTTCAATTTTAGAGAAATATATTGGGTTTAAATACTTGTATAATGTCAATCAAAGTTTTACTAGGCATCGATTGAATGTCCATTTCATCTGTTGTAACAAAATCTCTGTTCAGTTGGGGAAAAAAACTAAAACCAAACTGAAACTGGTAGACTATACTACCAGTACATCAATCATTAGCCGACTCTCAGGCCCTTCAGGCCTTTGATTTAGCTCACCTGAGCACGAAGTGCTCAAAGGTGAGCTTTTGTGATCACCCTGTGTCAGTCGTCCGTCGTCAACAATTTGACTGTTAACACTCTAGAGGTCACATTTTTGGCCCAATCATAATGAAACTTAGTCAGAATATGTTACCCTCAATAAAATCTTGGACGAGTTTGATATTGCATCATCTGGGGTCAAAAACTAGCTCACCAGGTCATATCAAAGGAAAAGCTTGTTAACACTCTAGAGGTCACAATTTTGGCCCAATCTTAATGAAACTTGGTCAGAATGTTACCCTCAATAAAATCTTGGACGGGTTTGATATTGGGTCATCTGGGGTCAAAACTAGGTCACCAGGTCAAATCAAAGGAAAAGCTTGTTAACACTCTAGAGGTCACAGTTTCGGCCCAATCTTAATAAAATTTGGTCAGAAGGTCACAATTTTGGCCCAATCTTAATGAAACTTGGTCAGAATGTTACCCTTAAAAAAATCTTTGACGAGTTTGATATTGGGTCATCTGGGATCAAAAACTAGGTCACCAGGTCAAATCAAAGGAAAAGCTTGTTAACACTCCAGAGGTCACAATTTTGGCCCAATCTTAATGAAACTTGATCAGAGTGTTATCCTCAATAAAGTCTTGGATGAGTTTGATATTGGGTCATTGGGGTCAAAAACTAGGTCACCAGGTCCAATGAAATGAAAAGCTTGTTAACACTGTAGATGCCTTATTTAAGACTGTATCTTCATGAAACTTGGCCAGAATGTTAATATTGATGATCTTAAGGTCCAGTTTGAATCTGGGTCATGTAGGATCAAAAACTAGGTCACCTGGTCAAATCAAAGGAAAAGTTAGTTTACACTGTAGAGGCCACATTTATGACCATATCTTGATGAAACTTGGTCAAAATCTTAATGTTGATGATATATAGCCCAAGTTTAAGTCTAGGGTAGGTGGGGTCAAAAACTAGGTCACCAGGTCAAATCAAAGGAAAAGCTTGTTAACACTCTAGAGGCCATATTTATGACTGTATCTTTATGAATCTTAGTCAGAATGTTAAACTTGATGATCTTTAGGACAGTTTCGAATCTGGGCCATGTCGGGTCAAAAACTAGGTCACCGGGTCAAATCAAAGGAAAAGCTAGTTAACACTTTAAGAGGCCACATTTATGACCATATCTTGATGAAACTTGGTCAGATTGTTAAATTTGATGATCTTTAGGTCAAGTTTAAATCTGGGTCAGGTGGGATCAAAAACTAGGTCACTAGGTCAAATCAAAGGAAAAGCTTGTTTAGAGGCCACATTTATGACTATATCTTCATGAAACTTAGTCAGAATGTTTAAACTTGATGATCTTTAGGTCAAGTTCGAATCTGGGTCATGTCGGGTCAAAAACTAGGTCACGGGGTCAAGTGAAAGGAATAGCTAATTAACACTTTAGAGGCCATATTTATGACCATATCTTAATGAAACTAGACCGCCTCGGTAGCCTAGTGGTAGAGTGTCCGCTTTGAGTGCGGGAGGTCGTGGGTTCGATCCCTGGCCGCGTCATACCAAAGACGTAAAAAATGGTACTAGCAGCTTCCTCGCTTGGCGCTCAGCATTAAGAGGATAGTGCTGGGACTGGTCAGCCCGGTGTCAGTATAATGTGACTGGGTGGGGTATCATGCCATGTGTCTACGGCGTGATATTCCAGTGAGGCAGCACTATAAAGTTGGGCATTGTGCTCACTGCTACAAGTAGGCACCGTCGTTTATATGACTGAAAAATTGTTGAAAAAGACGTTAAACCCGAACACACACACACAACTTAATGAAACTTGGTCAGAATGTTAATCCTGATGATCTTTAGATCAATAGGTCAGGTGAGCGATACAGGGCCTTCATGGCCCTCTTGTCTGTCATATCTCTGTTACTATTGCTTATAACTGTAACTTCACATAAACATTGTCCAGTATACAAACAAAGTATGTGTAGGGGCTGAGCCCATTATACCCAAGGTCAAGGTCACCAAGGTGTAATACTTAGGTTATTATTAAGGTTAAAGTTTTTCTGCAACCTTTGTTTTTTAGCTCATCTGAGCACAAAGTGCACAAGTTGAACTTTTGTGATCGCCCTGTTTCTGTCGTCAGCGTCGCCGTCAACAATTTGACTGTTAACACTTTAGAGGTCAAAATTTTGGCCCAATCTTAATGAAACTTGGTCAGAATGTTACCCTTAATAAAAATCTTGGACGAGTTTGATATTGGGTCATCTGGGGTCAAAAACTAGGTCACCAGGTCAAATCAAAGGAAAAGCTTGTTAACACTCTAGAGGTCACAATTTTTGTTCAATTTTCATGAAATATGGTCAGAATGTTGCCCTCAATAAAATCTTGGACAGATTTGATATTGGGTCATCTGGGGTTAAAAACTAGGTCACCAGGTCAAATCAAAGGAAAAGCTTGTTAACACTGTAGAGGCCACATTTATGACTGTATCTTCATGAAACCTGGTCAGAATGTTGTTCTTGATGATTTCAAGATCAAATTTAAATCTGGATCATATAGGATCAAAAACTAGGTCACTAGGTCAAATCAAAGGAAAAGCTAGTTAACACTGTAGAGGCCACATTTATGACCATATCTTAATGAAACTTGGTCAAAATGTTAATTTTGGTGATCTATAGGTCAAGTTCGAATCTGGGTCATAATTCAAATCTGGGCCAGTTAGGGTAAAAAAGTAGGTCACTAGGTCAAATCAAAGGAAAAGCTTGTTAACACTCTAGAGGCCACATTTATGACTGTATCTTCATGAAACTTGGTCAGAATGTTAATCGTGATGATCTTTAGGTTAAGTTGGAATCTGGGTCATGCGGGGTCAAAAACTAGGTCACCGGGTCAAATCAAAGGAAAAGCTTGTTAACACTTTAGAGGCCACATTTATGACCATATCTTAATGAAACTTGGTCAGAATGTTAATCTTGATGATCTTTAGGTCAGTAGGTCAATTGAGCGATACAGGGCCTATATGGCCCTCTTGTCTGTCATATCTTTGTTACTATTGCTTATATCTTACTGTAAGTTCACATAAACATTGTCCAGCATATAAACAAAGTATGTTCAGGGGCTGAGCCCATTATACCCAAGGTCAAGGTCACAAAGTTGTTATACCTGGAATTATTTTCATGTTAAATTTTTTCGAAAGCTTTGTTTATAGACATATCTTTGGTGATTTAAAAGATAATGACTTGAAATTTAAAATATTTGAGTCGGCTAAACGATGAAATCGTTTTGACGAGTCCTTGCTATCCAGCGATTCTCTAAGTCTAAATGGACCAAATAACACAGTGAAGGGATGTAGTTCCATTAGATTTCTCAAACTTCAAACAGTTCCCTTTGCTATGACCAATATACGATGTAATCTGTCATATTTATGACTTGTAGTTGTGCAATACTCGAATGTAACTCATTAAGCATAAATGTGCATTTTATGAATTGCGCAGGCTTACAAAGCTTGCGTAACATCCAGCGAAAGACAAAAAATAGTTCCACAGGGCTCCAGATAAGATGCGTATTAGCGTAAATTACGTATAGAAATAATGCAAATACGCATGTCTAATAATTTCTAAGCGTATAAAAACGTATATAAAATTACAGAAATGCACACAATGCTTTTTTAAAAACAAAATCTGAATCGTCTGGATGCGTTAGGTAACATAGCCGATCCCGATCAGCCTTAATTCTCCCACATTGAACGTATACACGCATCGTATGATTTCTATAAACATTGCATGGGTTTCTACACACACACACACACATGAATTTTGCAGTCAGTAAATGGATAAATTATCGGAAGAAGAAGCTCTTACTGGTTTGTTTAGTTACTACAGATATTAAAAATGATTTTAATTCTTATTTTTCGAGAAATAAACAAATCGGCGAAACATTAAATTGTATTTTCTTGTAGTTCTTGAAATCGAAAGTAGATCGTCTATGTTTGGCTGCTTTCACGAATCGAAACAACTTTTTTATGAAAGATTTAAATAAGAGTAATTTAACCGTAAACTTCAATGTCAGATACTGTCAATTGCCGCTAAATGTCTTCGTATCATCACAATTTGTAAAACATATTGTTGAAAATGGAATAAAAGTGTAATCGCATCCGGATATAATATTTTGGATAAATATCGAGCTGTATGAAATTTTAACATTCATGTAACATACATGATAGATATTATTGTAACAGAAATGATTCTAGAATTTATTTTTATTACACCTACATATAATCTATGTCAGACTGGTATTCTAGTCCTGAGGCATGATCTGAAAGTAAAAAGATGAAGTGACAGTCATACTTTGGATATTGTAATACTAGAAAGAATCTAGATCGAAACCTTTCTGGAATTTTGACTGGTTTTGGATAATTTGCTTACGATTCAGGTTCGCAAAAAAATGAAATCGTCACCCATTCTGCTTTTCATGATGACACATGGCTTGATTTTTGCAGTCAGTAAGCGGATAAATTATCCCGAGAAAGAGCTCTTACTGATTTGTTTAATTACTACTGATTTTAAAAATGATTTTATTTCTTATTTTTCGAGAAATAAACAAATCGGCGAAACATTAAATTGTATTTTCTTGTAGTTTTTGAAATCGAAAGTAGATCGTCTATGTTAGAGTGCTTTGACGAAACGAAACAATTTTTTTTATGAAATGATTTAAATAATTTCACCGTAAACTTCAATGTCAGATACTGCCAATTGCTGCTAAACTGTCTTCATATCATCACAATTTGTAAAACATATTGTTGAAACAGGAGATTTTAGCGGTATAAAAGAAAGTGTAATCATATCCGGATATAATATTTTGGGTAAATATCGAGCTGTGTTATGAAATATAAAAATTAAAGTAACAGACATGATAGATATTATTGTAACAGAAATGATTCTAGAATTTATTTTTATAATACATACATAGAATCAATATCAGACTTATATTCTAGTGCTGAGGCATGACCTGAAAGTAAAAATATGAAGTGACAGTCATTCATACTTTGAATATTGTAATACTAAAAAGAATCTAGAGGTAATATTTAGAAATTGAAACATAAAATTTTCAGTTAGAAATCGCACCAAAGGCTATCAAGGGTCTACATTTTCAAAATTTCCTTGTGGTGATACCCCAAACCCTAATTGCAGGAGGGGGTATCCTCCCACAACCTCCCCCTATATTGCCACTTTACAGTTTGATACATTTGCCCTTTTACCACCTGCCACAATGCCCATTTCAGCCCGCCCGCTTAGCTCAGTAGGTAAGAGCGTTGGTCTACGGATCTCGGGGTCGCGAGTTCGATCCTCGGGCGGGGCGTATGTTCTCCGTGACTATTTGATAAACGACATTGTGTCTGAAATCATTAGTCCTCCACCGCTGATTCATGTGGGGAAGTTGGCAGTTACTTGCGGAGAACAGGTTTGTACTGGTACAGAATCCAGGAATACTGGTTAGGTTAACTGCCCGCCGTTACATAACTGAAATACTGTTGAAAAACGGCGTTAAACCCAAAAAAAAAAAAAAAAAAAAAAAAAAAAAAAAAAAAAAAAAAAAAACAAAACAAAAACAATGCCCATTTCAAAATCTGACTGCAGTTCAAAGCGGGAAGGAACACCCCTCCCCAAACCCACCCTGCTACCGACCACGTAAAAATGGCTCAAACATTTTTTCAGCCCAGTCTGGTCCTGTCTGTCTACATGAATCAAAACGGATAATTGAAAGTACATAGACTTGGGGACTACTGACATGGTTTTGAAGGGGTTAACAGGTCTGAAATAGAATAAATGATGGTTTTAACTAAAAAAAGAACTGCATTTATTAATATTGGTTATCTTTTCCGAAATTGGTAGCTAGTCCGAGTAACTTCTCTTAGTTTCGAATGCGCAATTTTCCTGTCAGTGTAAACATTCATGACACTATATATTGACACTCAGCAACATTTACATATCTTTAAACGCAAAAGTAAGTATACTTTAAATTCACATCCCTTATGATATGATTGAACAATACCTTGTGTGCGACACGGTTATTGCCAGGCCCCTTATCTGTAAAATATCTGAACAGTTCTTTCGTCCATCCGTTACAAATTGTATGTGGCAATCCGCGCTATAAAATTTCAATATATAAATTTTCATATTCAAATTTTATCATGTGCGAATATATACCAGCCGATAATTGCCTGTTTTTGGTAATGCCGGAGGCAAATGTTTACTGGAAAAATATTTATAGTCATGGGCAGTATCTTAGTGTCACCTGTCAAATTGTAGTTTGTACTTTCAACATTTTTATTTTTGCGAACCACTCTTCAATTTTAGAGAAATATATTGGGTTTAAATACTTGTATAATGTCAATCAAAGTTTTACTAGGCATCGATTGAATGTCCATTTCATCTGTTGTAACAAAATCTCTGTTCAGTTGGGGAAAAAAACTAAAACCAAACTGAAACTGGTAGACTATACTACCAGTACATCAATCATTAGCCGACTCTCAGACCCTTCAGGCCTTTGATTCTTTATAGTCATCATCTGCATGTGTGGTTACAAACCTCATAACTCTAATTGTATTTTTGACAGAATTATGCCCCTTTTATACATAAAGTTTTTTTGCAATCTTCGCTTTCTAGATCTAACTTTAATGCAATATAAGATGAAGACTTGAAACTTAAAATGTATCTTTATCATCATCATCTGCATGTGTGGTAACAATCTCCATAACGCTTATTTGTATTTTTGACCAAGTTATGCCCCTTTCATACTTAAATGTTTTAATAAACTTTGTTTTCTGGACATAACTTTGGTACTATATAAGCTAATGACTTGAAACTCAAAATATATCTTTACCATCATCATCTGCATGTGTGGTAACAATCACAATAACTCTAATTTGTGTTCTTGAGAGAATTATGCACCTTGATGTATCTTCCTTTTAAAGTAGAAGTCTCTTATTGAGACATATATTCATTTTACTGTCAAATCCCCGAATAGTGGAGTGCGCTGTCCAACTCCTCCCACACTGTTACCCTGATTTGCTTAAAACTTTCACCGATTAACAAGGGTGATATTAAGAATTTTCTGTGAATAGTTTTACTGCAGTTATGGCCAGTTGATATTCTTGCTATATAGAATACGGTGAAAAATATTGTGTGTCCAACTCCTCAAACACTATTGAAAGGATATGTTTGAAAGTTTCACAGATGGACCTTCATGTGAAGATGACCATAAATAATAGATTAATTTTGTTTCTGTAGCTATTTTTTTGGAACTATGGTTCTTTCTTAATTTCACAAAATAGGCCATAGTGTGGAAATTTATTGTGTTCAGTTCCTCAAACACTTTCTGAAGGAATAGATTCAAAGTTGCTCAGCTGCACGACCTTAATCTGAATACAATTTGCTTCAAACTTTCAGTGGAACATCCTTCATGTGAAGATGGTTGGGGCACAGCATGTTGTAGCATACGTGTCCAATTAACACAATTTTAGTGTTAAGTATTTTATTTAATGGATTATTGCATATTGGATTTGAGATCAGTATCAGTCTTCAACTGGAATTTTTTTTTTTTTGGTATTTACACCAAGGAAACAAATGAAGGGATATTTGCTGAGTTATAATGTGCATCTCTTTATACAGTCAATGATGCATGCATTATAGCTTCTCACATAAGGTACAAAGAACAGAACGACCATAAATGCTATTCCTATGGATGTGAAATGTGAATTTGCAGATTTCAAAATTCAGTAAATGAAATATGGGAAATTTGTGTTCCATTTTAACCCTTATCATGATAGAAACCACTGATTCTGCCTTTTGGACAAGTGCAGATCATGATCAGCCTGCACATCTATGCAGTCTGATCATGATCTGCACTGTTCGCCATTCAATCAGTATTTTTTGGTAAGCACCCCTTGTGACAGTTAATGGTACTGTCCAAATTGAAAGATGTTCAAGTTCATTATAAAAATTTAGCAGGGTCAGGGGTTATTTATAATTTGTGAATTGACATAAGAACAGAATTCGTGAGAATAGTTACCCTGTGCACAATTACCCGCCCGCTTAGCTCAATAGGGAGAGCGTCGGTCCATGAACTGTGGGGTCGTGAGTTCGATCCCTGGCAGGGCATATGTTTTCTGTGACGATTTGATAAAAGACATTGTGTCTGAAGTCATTCATCCTCCACCTCTGATTCGTGTGGGGAAGTTGGCAGTTACTTGCAGAAAAAGGTTTGTACTGGTACAGAATCCAGGAACACTGGTAACTGCCTGCCTTTACATGACTGAAATACTGTTGAAAAACGGCGGTAAACCCAAAGAACAAACAAATGAACTGTGCAAAATTAATTTTCATGTTTTGTTTTTAGGTCACCTGAGCGAGTTTTTGTGATCGCTTGATGTCCGGTGTCTGTTGTCAGTCTGTCGTCTGTCTTTCAACATTTAGCTTGTGTTTGCGATAGAGGCTGTATTTTTCAGCTGATCTGTTGAAATTTTGTCAGAATGATAACCTTGATGAAATCTAGGCCAAGTTCAAAAATTGGCCATCTGGGGTCAAAAACTAGGTCACTAGGTCAAATGAAAGAAAAACCTTGTGTATGTGATAGACAATATTTTCAATTGATCTTCATAAATTTATTCAGAATGATTGCCTTGATGAAATCTAGGCCAAGTTCAAATATGGGTCATCTGGGAAACATGTTTACACTGTTATGATGTATTTCTCAGGTGAGCGACCTAGGGCCATCTTGGCCCTCTTGTATTTGATTACAATAGAAATTCAAGAAGAGTTGAAACTAACATCATAGTTTATATGTTGCAGATTGTGTGAGTGATGTTATTGTATCTCAGGACATGCATCGTGCCACACAGGAGAGGTTCATACTGATAGAAGACAAAGAAAGGAGGCCAAAGACTGAAATGCCAAGATGATTGCATTGGTACCTAAGTTGTTTGAGAGGGACTCGATTGCAGTGGACTGGATATATAATCATATTAAGTAAGTATTTGAAGGTCCTTTCATGGGAACAACTTTTTATTACACTCACTGATTTGATATATAAGGACTTCATTGTAGTCAAATTTGACTGTAAGAAGGTCTAGCATTTTTCCACTATTATGCATTATGGGAAGGATTTTCATAAAACTGATGTCAATTGTTTACCACATCAAAACAAAATGCACAGCATTAATTAATGGTATTAATCGCCTTCATATACAGCACTAGTTAGTACATGTCATATATATGTGAAAGACTCTTTATAGGTATATCAATTATATCATGATTGATCCACATTTTAGATTTGAAATAACTCTTCTGTTTGTCATTTTCTTGTTTGCACAAAATTAATGTTGTGATTTCAGCACTCCCCGAAAAAGTGAAGCAAATAAGTCATTGTTTCGGCAGTCTGTCCACTGGCACCATAACAGAAAGAAAATGCCTCTATACATGTTATACCCTACCCCTAGGTATTCTATAAGAACCATGGTCATGAACAAGAAAGCGCACTAACCCATTTCAATCCTACATCCTCACCTAAAACGCGCAGTTCGGTGAATTGGTACCCAGCATATTGAACAAGTGGTAATTTATCTTACATTGTGTACCAGTCACTTCAAATGTTTCCATATTTCATATTGCAGAGATACTCCACATATTTTATGCCTTCGTACACGTTACAGAAAAAACTTGCGTGAACTTCCCTAATGAACATCCAGTCTAGAGGTCAAATGTCAAATCAAAGGAAAAGCTTGTTAACACTCTAGAAGCCACATTTATGACTATATCTTCATGAATCTTGGTCAGAATGTTAATCTTGATGATCTTTAGGTCAAACTCGAATCTGGGTCATGTTGGATCAAAAACTAGGTCACCAGGTCAAATCAAAGGAAAAGCTAGTTAACACTGTAGAGGCCACATTTATGACCATATCTTAATGAAACTCGGTCAGAATGTTGATCTTGATGATGTATAGGTCAAGTTCAAATCTGGGTCAGGTGGGGTCAAAAACTAGGTCACTAGGTCAAATCAAAGGAAAAGCTTGTTAACACTGTAGAAGTCACATTTATGACTATATCTTCATGAAACTTGGTCAGAATGTTAATCTTGATGATCTTTAGGTCAAATTCGAATCTGGGTCATGTAGGATCAAAAACTAGGTCACCAGGTCAAATCAAAGGAAAAGCTAGTTAACACTGTAGAGGCCACATTCATGACCATATCTTAATGAAACTTGGTCAGAATGTTGATCTTGATGATCTATAGGTCAGGTTCAAATCTGGGTCAGGTGGGGTCAAAAACTAGGTCACTAGGTCAGATCAAAGGAAAAGCTAGTTAACACTTTAAAGATGACATTTATGACCATTTATTTATGAAACTTGGTCAGAATGCTAATCTTGATGATCTTTAGGTCAGTAGGTCAGGTGAGCAATACAGGGCCTTCATGGCCCTCTTGTTTTTGTTTCTGAAGCTTTAGCAAAGATAATTGTTCAAGCAAGCAATTAAACTTAGGTGAGTGATATAGGGCCATTATGGCCCTCTTGTTTTTGCCTTCGCTGTCTCTCAGTCTGTCTGTCCGTCCACATGAAGCTTGTCTGGCTTTCACAGGTCAAACTGATGGCTGCATTTTGACGAAACTTCACAGAAGTGATCAGTACAAAGCCTTGTTGTGCGTTCCACTGGCAAGTTCTGCTTCGCTGCACAAAATGGCCAACAGAGCTAAAAATAGAAAAATCATGTCTGGCTTTCACAGGTCAAACTGCTGGCCGGATTTGGACGAAACTTCACAGGAGTGATCAGTACCGGGCCTAGTTGTGCATATCGCCAGCACGTTCCGCTTATCTGCACAAAATGGCTGCCAGAGCTAAAAGTATACATAGGGGGAGACATATGTTTTTGTGACAAAAACACCTTCTAGTTTAATTTTGTTCATAAAATGTTGTGGTTTAAGCAGAAATGGTGAAAGAGCTATTTCATGAGACCACGAGTGCTTGGATTTCAAAGGGTTTGGGATAAGTGGCAGTTTATTTCTACATCGAAATCTAGTTCTGTATATGGATGCAAGCACTAAATCTGTGAAAATTAAGCACCAACAAGTTATAATTATATTGCAGAATACTTCATTGGAGTTCTAGAACTTGAAAAGTGACAATGTATGACACTGTCTCTGAGGTTATGCTTGAATATTTGCGTCATGTTCATTTTCAAACATTAAAGAGAAATCGGTATAGTTATAATCATATCATATAGCATATCTTATAGCCTGTCATTTGTATTTACAGACTCATTCGAGGAAGTGGTTAGAGATAACTTAGCAAAGCCAGAAAGTCGGGTCAAGTTTGAGCTACTGGACAAGTAAATGGAATTTCTTTTACAGAATTTTGACTGTTCAATGTTTTTTGAACTTATTGATGATTTGTATATTTTATTCTCCATACAGTTAATGGCAAACTTTTAAGTGAAAAACAAGTCAGTAATGAAAAATTTATTGTTTGAAAAAAACAGCCCGTAATGCTAGGAGTTAGTGATTGAAAACAATCTTTAGTCTTAGGCTTTGAGGGGGAAACCAGTCAGTAATACTAAACTTTTGATTGTTATAAACCAGTCGTTATGAAATATGATAAAACCAGATTATGTAAGATTTCATTTAAATTGTATGGGTGTTGTGATTTCAATCATTGAGATAATGGTAACAAGGTACAGTTACCTGCCCTTCGTTACCCAACTAAAGGAAGTGTATCCGAGAGAAAGAGGTCCTCATTTCTTTGATGGATTTGATTGTAAATAGATATTCTAAGTTTCTGAAATTTGCCAAATTTTATAGATCTGTGTAAATGAAGAGAAAGGGGTAAAAAAATTCTGGAAAATTTATGGTTTCTTGTGCAAATGGGCTGTCTGCGGATTTGTACAAAAGCTAGGCTGGACGCTTCACTTTTTAAAAATGCAATACCTATTCATTCTGACAGATGTGATGAGGAGAAAAGTAGCAGGTCAACAGGTCACTTCAAATGATTTTTTGTGTTTCTCTCGGATAGATTTCTAAAGGAAGGTATTTGCATTTGTTTTTCAGAACATTGTGTCAAAGCCTTTCATTTATATTTTTTGTATGTAACCTTGGAAATTAATTGTACTTTGGGGCCTGATATAATGGGAAAATGTCAGAAAGTAAATTGTCAATATTTTGTCATTTTTTCAATCTACTGGCTGAAATTTTGACAGTGAATGGCTGGGAGGCATTGAAATCTGGTAAAATATTTATATTTATCTTTACATTGCTGAATTGCTTCAGTTTGGGTTAAAAAGTATACATGCACTTTAAAAATGTGAAAAATTCTACTTTCAGTTTACATATTTTTGGATATTTTTCTAATTTTGCGGGTTTTTCATGCATGAAGCATTTTTTTTAAGTCTTTGTTTGAAAAAACCCGGTATGCGTAAAAAAGAATGGGGTATTACAAATGCGGGGATGTGATTTTTCTTGATTTTAGCTCATCTGATTTTTTGAAAAAATGATGAGTTATTGTCATCACTTGAGCGGTTGTCGGCGTCGGCGTCGGCGTTGGGCCCGGTTAAGTTTTTTTTGTTTAGGTCAGCTTTTCTCCTAAACATCAAAGCATTGTTTTAAAAATTTGGAATACTTGTTCACCATATAAGCTGCCCTGTTGAAAGAAAATAACTCCTCTTGCTTTTGCAAGATTTTAGGGCCCCTTTTTGTACTTAAAAAAATATCAGATTTTTTGGGTTAAGTTTTTTTTTGGTCAACTTTTCCCTAAACTATCAAAGCTTTTGCTTTGAAATTTGGAATATTGTTCACCATCTAAGCGCCCCTGTAATCAAGAAACAAAAAATCCATTTGCTTTTTGAAAAGATTTTTTCCCCCCTTTTGGACTTGAAAATCAGTTTTCTTGGTTAATTTTTATTTTTGGTCTTTTTATCCTAACATAAAGCTTTTGCTTAAAATTGAAAAACACTTGTTCACCATCAAAAGTTGCCCCGTTAGCAAGAAACATAACTCCGCCCTGCTTTTTGCGGGATTTAGGGCCCTTTTTTGGACTTAAAAAATATCAGATTTTTTGGTTAAGTTTATTTTAGGTCAATTTTCTTTTTAATATCAAGCTATTGCTTTGAAACTTGCAACACTTGTTCACCTTAAGTGACCTGTACAGAAAAGCAACATAACCCCACCCTGCTTTTTGAAATTAATTTTTCCCCCTTTTGGACTTAGAAAATATTTTTTTGGTTTAGATTTTTTTTTAATCAACTTTTCAAAAAAACTTAAAAAGCTTTGCTTTAAACTTGAAAATTTTTTTTCACTCATAAGTGGACACTGTACATCAAGAAACTAACTTATCCTGCTTTTTTGAAGAATGGGGCCCCCTTTTTAGACTTAGAAAATATGGGTAGGACTTTTTCTTTACAAAAAAAAAAAATAGATGAGCGTCAGCCCCCGCAAGGCGGTGCTTTGTTTAGAAATTTGAGTGCGGCGAGGAATTGCCCTAAAGTGAATGTATTTTTTCTATTCTTTTTTACTTAAATTTGTCTTTGGTTATTTGAATTTACACGTACACAGTCTGAATGAGAAATATGTGTAACATGATAGTGCAAGAAAAATCGTTCGGACTTAAAAATTGAACGATTAGGCCTAAATTTTGGCATTTTTAAAATGTTTTAAAGGGAAAAAACAGGAAGTTTTTTCACACACTAGTTGCATATTGGTTTCTCAATGTTAATTCGAAAAAAATCATCATTCTAAAGTCTGGATTGTATTTACCTTTTTTGTTAAATTTTTACATTTTAGTACTAAAATAAATGGAGCGTCGGACAATGTGAAGTTTGTGCATAGACAAGGATTGACGCCTTTGTAATATTGTCTACAGTTTCAGATTGCCGAAGACAATTGTTCGGTGTTGTGAATGGGTAAATTTTTTTTTTGTGCTTTTAATAAAAGTCAGGTCTTTCTGAGATTTTGTAAATTTTAATAGACTTCGTTTAATTGCCCCGAAAGCAAAAAAAAAAGCTAAAAAAATAGAATTGTGGGGGAAAAACATTATTTCAGGCCTTTTTTCCCTAATAAATATTTCTACCCCCATGTGTGGTAGTGAGATACATTTATAATCAGTTACATGAAATTGGACGGTTTTTGTCTTATAGTTGATGCGTAAGGTTTCCCCCGTGTGAATATCATTTCAGATTGTAACAAATTTTTCCCTAAAAAAACAGAAAATTGTTTCGACTGTAGAGTCAGTAGCAGGAAACTGGACAGATGCTTTGTGTTTGTAGTTTTGTTATTCAGATTGTTTGTTATGACACTTTTTACATATATAAGTTAAATTTGGGGTTTTTTTTTACATTACATGTGATTATGACAGTTTCGTAGGGGGAAAAGGAGTTGTGATTAAATATCCATAGAAAAGTTAAATTGAGGGGCACTTTTTTGCTTTTCTCACTTTCTTTGCAGTGATTGTTTTGAATTTTGTTTGACATACATCAATCATGTGAAGATAAAGTTTCAATCTAAAAAAATTATGATAGCTTGACTCTATTTCTTGTTGTTCGGGCAGGCCTTCCAATACCCCGAAGTCTGGTTCACACAAAAGGGTACTTCATTGATATTAGTCCGGAAAATTAGGAGCACGTTGTATTTTCGGGTTTGTATTTTTTTAAGGTTTTTGCAAAAAATTTAGCCGTTAGAACTTTTCGTGGCAGTGAGTACACTAAATCTTCTTTTAGGATAGGGGCTGTTTTTCCCAGAAAGTCAGCTGTGATACACAATGTAGATTTTGTGTAGGAAAATGGTCATGGTGGTTGTTTCTTTTTCAGGTGCCGAATCCCTATAAAACGTAAGATTTGAGTAAAATTTTAATTCCAAAAAGATCATTTTTTTTTTGTAAGCTCCATTTTGGGGGATTTTCAGAGCTTTTTGGGTCATTTTACCTAGGGTAGCCATAAATGAAGATCACTAAAAGTTATGTCACATATATGTAAAAAAGTATTCATTCTCATTTTGCCACTTATGGGGCTGCCTAAAATGGGAAAATTTTGACAGTACAGAATTCGAGGGTTTTTGTAATATAAATAGTTTTCCAAAAATTGGAACAGTGATATTGAATCAAACTTGAAGGGTTTTAATTTTGGTTTAAATATTAAAAAGGAAATGTGTTTTTTATTAGCTCACTGTCCAAGTGAAAGGTGAGCTTTTTTGATGGCGGCTCCGTCTTCCGTGCCCCGGCGTGCGTGCGCCCGAAAAACTTTTGCTTTGACCTTGGAGGTCACTTTTTTGTGGGATCTTTATGAAATTGGTTAATTTTCATCTGTGTATTGGTCAAGTTGAAATGGGTCACTGCCATAAAAAAACTAGGTCAGTAGGTCTAAAAATGAAAAACCGTGCCCTCTTAGAGGCCTATTTCACAGATTTTCTGAAAATTGGTAGAACGTTTTCTTGATGATATTAGGTAAAGTTCAAAAACTGGGTCACGTGCCATAAAAAATAGGTCAGTAGGTTTCAAAAATAGAAAAACCTTTGACCTTTTAAAAAGGGCCCATTTTTTTGGGTCGGTTAAAAAGTTGGTTAAATGTTCTTCTTGTAAAATTTCTGGTCAAGTTGAAATGGGTCAGGGCGGTCAAAAATAGGTCAGTAGGTCAAAAAATAAAAAACCTTGTGACCTTCTAGAGGCCAATATTTCATGGATCTTCATGAAATTGGTCAGAATGTTCCCCTTGTTTATATCTGGGTCAGTTTAAAAGGGGGTCACGTGCCTCAAAAAAATGGTCAGTAGGTCTAAAAAATAGAAAAAACCTTTTGCCCTCTCTAAGGCCTTATTTTTTGGGATCTGTATGAAAATTTGGGTTTGAATTTCATTTGTGATATCTGGGTCTGTTGAAAAGTGGGTCACGTGCCATCAAAAACTGGTCAGTAGGTCAAAAAATAGAAAAACCTTGTGCCCTCTTAAAGGCCATTTTTTATGTTCTGTATAAAAATTGGTCTGAATGTTATCTTGATGAATCTAGATAAATTTTGAAACAGGGGTCATGTGGGGTCAAAAATGGTTTAAGTAGGTCAAAAAATAGAAAAACCTTGTGACCTCTCTAGGGGCCCATATATTTCATGGAATTTCATAAAAAATTGATCAAATGTTATTTGATGATTCTGGTCAAGTTTGAAAAGTGGGTCAGTGCCATCAAAAAGTGGGTTGTGGGCAAAAATGAAAAAACATTGTGCCCTCTCTGGGGCCTATTTTTCATGGGATTGTAGAAAGTTGGTCCGAATTTTTACTTGAGTTCTGGTTTTTGAAACTGGGTCACTGCGATAAAAAAATTGGCGTAGGTTTTGAAATAAAAAACCTTTGGGGCCTCTCTAGGGACAAATATGGCCCTGCCCCGAGGGTACTGGTTTATATAGACTTTAATAGCGAAAAATTTGAAAATCTTCTTGTCGAAAACACGCGGCTGGGGTTTGATATTTAGTATGTGGCTTATCTGGGGTCTCTACCAATTTTGTTGAAATTTTTCCCCCCGGGGTAAATATGGCCCGGGGATCCAAGTTTTCATGACTTTATAGGAAAAAAATTTTTAAAAAATCTTTTGTTGAACCCGCATGGGCCCATTGATTTTGGTTTTTTCTTTGTCCTATGGTCCTTCCCAAAATTTGTTAAAATTTGTACCCCTGGGGTAAAAAGACCCCCTGCCCGGGGGGTTAAAGTTTTTTATAGATTTTTATTTAGGAAAAAAATTTTAAAAATTTTTTGCTGAAACACAAGACTGGCTTTTGTATTTGGGTTTTAAATTGCCGTAGCCCCCCTTTAAAACTTGTTAAATTATATGGGGTTAAAAAAATTTACTATTATTATTTATTATTGGAAAAAAATTTTTAAAAAATTTTCTATCCTTTTTCCCAAAGACTTTTAAAAATTAATAATTTTAGCTGATGACCCCAAAATACTTAAAAATTATTGACCCTTTTTCCCAAGCTTTTTAAATAATTAATTTTATTAGCTGTGCCCCCAAATATTTTTAAAATTATCTGCCCTTTTTCCCAAAGAAGTTCAATTTTAATTTTTAGCTGATGCCCCAAGTTTATGAACTTACCATGCCTACGATTTTTCAATTTTTTAAAAAAAAGTGGTTTTTTACAAGAGCCCCGGTTAGTTTTAAAATGTAAAAACCGCTCTTAAATTATTTGAATGAATGAATGAATGTCGTGTCTTGTCTAATACTGATTGCAGTGAATGTAATGATCCATGTGTTGCAGGGGGGTATTTAGTTTGTAACTGAAAATTTCCTTAAAATTGAATCCTGTCAAAAATGGTAAAATAATTGTTTATTAGGACAAAGTCCATGCTTTGGTTCGGTGCTAAAAAGGCAAATATAAAAGTTTCAGTGAAAGTTTATTTCATGGGTTCCCAGTTAGTACTTTCTTACTTAAAAAACGTCGGAAAAAATTTGGGGCAGTTTTGCCCAATTTAAAAATGTTTGCAGCTTTAGATTTTTTTTTTTTCTTTCCCAAAAAATTGCCGTTTGTTAACCAAGCGAATACCCCGAAAATCCGGGTCGGCCGTTTATGTGTTATTGCACAAAATGTTCCATTTACGTAAGTCAGGGGCCTTTAAAAATCCCTGCTATAGTACTGCTGTTATGAGAAGTGGTAGAGTGTTGCCTTAGGTTGGGGGGTTTCTGGGTTCGAGTCCCAGTTAGAGTTTTCAATTTTTTTTTGCTACAGATTTTTTGTTTTAAAAAGGAATTCCGTTGTTCTATATTTTTGCACACGTATCATGGATATTATTTAGAATTCCAGATCACGTTGAATGTTAAATCAAATGAACAATTAAATTTTCGCTTATTATGCCCCTTTGATGTTTTTTGCTCCGGTCCAAGGAGTTACATGCCCTTGTCCAAAAATTTTTTTTTCTGAAATTTTAAAAGCTATAACTCTACGTTCTGGTTAAAAATTTTAAAATTATCTATTTTTAAAAATATATGTACTTTGTTTATTTCAAGTTTTTCATTCTACCTTAATTTGAAAAATTAGGTACTATTCAAAGTAATTGATGTTTTTTGGCTGTGACCTTGATATGCCCTACTTCCTTTTTTTTAAGATAACCCTTGAAATTTTGATGAAACACGGTTTTGCCCACTTTTAAAAACTGATCCATTGCTATGAAGCGATCCTTTTCTAATATTTTAGCATCTGTTTGACATTGAAACATGTAGTCAATTATCAGGGAGCGATTAAGGGTCATTAGACCTTTGTTTTTTGTAGTGTGGGTGGGAGGTGGGGGGGGGGGGGGGGTTTGTGTGTGGGATCAAATGCACTTTTTGTTTCATCTCTTGGGCTTTTTTTGTTTAATTTAAATTCTGTTGTTTGCCGGGGTAAAATTTCATTGTTTAAATACTGCTGTATTCTTTTGGTGCCCAAAAAGCATAATTTTTGGGGTGTTTCTTGCTGCAAAAATGGGAAGATATACTTCTGGAATTCCCCGCCAGAAATGGTAAAAAGGGATGAGAAATTTTTTCGTTGTTTTCAGCTGGGGCTCCTTTTTGGGAGCCTTGGGAAGTTCTGGTATGTTTTTCTTCAGACGTAGATTTTCCGATGAAAGATACAAAAATGAGAGATAGCGTACTCAGTACTTTATGGTAGGTGTATTGAGTTATATAGTTATTTGGGCTAGTTGTGTTAGTAGGTAGGTACAAAACTACAAAAATTTTTGGGGGAGTGATTAATTAGTGGCTGCAAAACATTGTCATGCACTGTTTAGTTTTTTAAAAATCGCTTGGGGTGTTTTAAATTTTTTCATGTGGAAAGCCATCCAGCTGGAAATGGAAGGTTTTTGGTGTCACGCAAAATGCTTGCTTTGACCTAAAATATTTCCATTGAGAGGCACCTTTATTTTCACCCATGGGAAAAGCTTGAAATTTACCCATGACCCATAATTGTGAAGGTGTGACTTAAACCCAGGGAAAAACAAAAAGCTGATTGCATATGTTACAAACAGGTACTGCAAGTGGTTGGACTTTGTTTTAAAAGATTTTTTTGAAAAAAGAATCCCCATTTTAAAAACCCAATTCCTTTTACGAATAGAGCTTTTCGCAGCTAGAACCTTTACCATTAGTGTTGTAAATGATTGTTTACCTGTTTCAAAGTTATTATTTATTTTCAGCATATAAAAAATCCCTATAGCACATTTTTAAAGGGAGTTATGCCCCTTCGCAGTTTTGGATACCCCAGTTAAAAAAAAAAAAAAAAAAAAAAGTTTTGGGCAAAAATTTTTAAGCTCAAAAGGAGAAGTCGTTGTAAAGCTTAAAGTACTAAACAAAATGATAATAAATAGCAAGGTGTTTAAGACTTTCCATCCTTTTGTTAGCTCACCCGTCCATAGTGACAAGGTGGCTTTTGGTTTTACCCCCCGTCGTGGTGGTCAAAATTTTTGTCTGCACGATAGTGGTTTCATTTTGATTTTTTTTTAACCAAATTGAACAAATTTATCCCTAAGATCACGGTTCCTTTCTTGAAAATTTCAAATCCCATTTGGGTTCCCCAGTTATGGCCACTGAAAAAGGGGCCCAAAAATTTGCTATTTTGACCTTGTCTGCACAAATGAGCTTTATTTATGATTTGACTTTTCCAAACTGGCACACAAATTGTATACCATAGATTTGGTTCCTTTTCTTGAATGGCCGATTCCATTATGCGTTTCAGAGTTATGGCTCCCCGAAAGGCCGAATTGCTATTTTGACCTTGTCGCACAAAGCAGCTTCATTTTGATTTTATTTTAACCAAAAATTGCACACAATTGTTCCCTAAGATCTTGGTTCCTTTCTTGAAAATGGGAGATTCCTTATGGGTTCCAGGTTATGGCCCCTGAAAAGGGGCCCGAAATTTGCTATTTTGACCTTTTTGACAAAAGCAGCTTCATTTTTGTTTGATTTTAAAAAAATTGCACAAAATTGTGTCACCATAAAATCTCGGTTCATTGTGAACAGCCAGATCCCCTAAAGGGGTCCCGAGTTATGGGCCCCCGAATGAGCCAAAATTAGCTATTTTTTACCTTGTCTGTACAAAGGACTTCATTTATGATTTGATTTTACCAAACTTGCCCCAACTTTTATCACCCAAAATCTTGCTTCCTTTCTTGAACCCGGCCAGATTCCATCATGGGTTCAAGGGTTTTTTGGCCCCCTTAAAAGGTCCAAAATTGGGGTATTTTTGGGTTTTGCAGCCATTAGGATTCATTTATGGGTTTATTTTATACAACTTCCCCAAAAAATTTTTAGAACAATTTAAAACTTGGATTCATGACAAAAACAGCTCCAGTCGTAGGTTTCCAGGTTATATTTTTATCTGATTACCTCCCTGATTTAATCAAAAGGATTTTTTTCGTAAGTAATTATTGCATTATTTGAAATTTCATTAGTGTATTAGTGGACTGGGGAAATCGGGTAGATAAATATGGACTGATTTATGTCAAAATTTGCTCCTTTTTCAAAAAATTAAATGGGTATATTCTTAACTAATGAAAGATACTGATCTGAAATTTCATTTATGCAAAAATATTTATTTGGCAGACCTTTTTTTTTTCACTTCCAATTTTTTTTTTTTAAATTTCTTCCCCTTTTTCGTTCTATAAATAGCTTATTTTTTGTACTTTTTTTTTATTGGCCATAGGGAAAAACCCAAGAACTTTTTGTGGTACAACATGGATGGTCCTCCCAAATTTTTTGGTGATTTTGCATATCTATACCTTTTAAGAATTTTTTTTTTCTTTTTGGTTAAATTTTTTCCCCTTTTTTTTTGCCCTTTTGGTTTTTTATTTTTTTCTGAGGCCTTCTTACTTTTGTCCTCAAGTGCAATGTAACAGGTGAGCGTATGGGCCCTCATGGCCCCCTTGTTTTATTTGTTTTGGTGGTGTACAAGGTATTGCTTTTTCCTTTATTTTATACACACTTAACTTAAAAAGAAACAAGTAGCTTAGACTACTCTAAAAACCCAAACTGATATGTACTTATTCTTTAAACGAAGATTGAGAAGACCCCTTCCATTCGTCTTCTTTTTATTTTTGGGTTTTAGTACTGCTGTTTTTATTTTCGCAAATCTATTTTATTTGCACCAATCAGCGATTGTTTCAACAAGCATTTGGCTGTTCATCAAAAAAAGCACGAATGTCAAAGGTGAGAAATTTTTACGTTCGTCTTAGGCTCGAAACCCCGGGGCCCTCGCTTACAGGGGGAGTGCCCCCCGACTGAGCTAATGGGCTGTCCCTTTGGCAAGTCCCTACCCGATTGATTTCTTTCGAAACAGGGGCATAGTTCGATGTGGTCGTCAAGAAATTTTAAAATATGAAAATCCCATACTAAATATAGATTTTTTAAGCAGATGCCTCCGATTTGGCTAAAAAAAAAATTTTCTTTCAAATTCAAGTTTGGTCTTTTATGAACATTTTTGAAAATGAATTTTTGTTTCTGAAATATTTTAAAAAATTCCAAATCAAAAAAAAAGATGGGCCGCAACGGAATGAACCGGACCGCCGCGGCAAATTTTAAAACATTTTCCCCTCGTCAAACCAATAGGCTTAGGAAATGTGAATAAAGACTTCAAAATAAAGATATTTTAATTGAGACAATTTACTGGAGTGAAAGGTGACAAAACCCTTTTCGATTTTTCGTAAAAAGTAGAAAAAAAAGAAAATTTCAATTGAATTTTTTCCGTAACATAAGTTTGTCGAATAAAGTTTTAAAGCCCTTTTTAAGAAAATGCATTTATTTCAGATATCTAAAAAAAATAATTTTTTGTTGTAAAAAAACTGGAGGGGATGTGTTTAAATTTAAATACAAAAATGTTGTAAGTAAGGGTCTGTTGGTTGCGGAAGGGTGTGAATAGGCTATCAATGCACGTCTTTATTCCAAAGCGGTAGCATTAAATTGGAAATGTATTTAGTCAGTTGCTCTAAATTAGTTACAGTAGAAATTTTTTAAAGGCCATTTAAAAGGGCGAAACAGAAAAATTTCAAATTTTTAAACATACGCGTGAGAAAATGTAGAAATGTCCCAAACACCTTAGCCATCCCTCAGTATCGTATCGTCGTGCAATTTTGTGTCCGGTCCATAAACTCTGTCATCCCTGAAGGGGTTTTAATATTTCTTTTGACCCAAAAGTTCCCATGATGAGAGGGTGTCGAGCAAAACCCGGCCTAGCTCAAAAGGGCAGGACCAATTTAGGTCAAAGGTCAACAGGGCTTTTTTCCTGTCCGGTCCATAACCTCCATCCATGAAGGGATTTTAAAAAATTGGACAAATGTTTCCCCCGATGGCGTGGTCCCGACAAAAACCCCTACCCCCTAGCTTAAAAGTCAAAGGTTCAATTGGAGGTCAAAGGGTCAACAGGCTTTTTTCCTGCCCCGGTCCATAAAAATCTCCATCCCTGAAGGGATTTTAAAAAATTATTGGCAAATGTACCGATAAAAACGTATTATTCACAACTTTAGACCCCCAGTCAGAGGTCAAGGTCACCTTAGCAGTCAAATTTTTTAAATGCATTTTAACAGGGTCTGTTTGTTTCGGGGGCCTTTTAAAACTCGGACATTCATTTAAGGGATTTTAAAAAATCATTGGCACAAAAAATTTTCCCCCCCATGTGAGAGGGTTAAAACGCAATCCCCCCACCCCAGTTCAAAGGTCAAAGGGCAAAAATTGGGGGTCAAATGTCAAAGAGATTTTTAGCTCGACTATTTGAAGAATAGGGGAGCTTTCCTATCGCCCGGTGTTGGCGTGGAGTGTGCATGAGCGTTGGGAGCATCAAAAATTTAAAGTTTTTCGTACCACCCAAATATTTTCAAAACCATTGAGATATTTCTTTCATATTTTTCATACTTGTTTTTCCTTTATGACCCCCTTTGTAAAAGGGGGGGGGGGCAACTTATCAAGATTTTGACTGAATTATGGCCCTTTTTGATTAGAATTGCTTATTGTAATGTTTAAAATTTTACTCTTCTTTATTATACTACCAAGCCTGGAATAGGGGAGGCACTGTCACGACGCTCTTGTTTGCTCTCCCGTCCATAAAATTACACATAAGGGGTTTTGTATTTCTTGGTACAAATGTTCCCATTTTGAGAAACATGTCATGCGCAAAATGGACCCTTAGCTAAAAATAAAGGTCAAATTGGAGTTTAAAGGTCTAAAGGGTTTTTTTCGTCCGATCCAGAACTTGTCATCCTCAAGGGGTTACAATATTATTGGCCTAAAAAGTTCCCATGATGAGACAAAGTGTCTTGCGCAAAACCAGTACCCCAGCCTTAAAAGGGCAAGGTCACACTTTGAGATCAAAGGTCAATAGGATTTCATTCCTGTCCCCGGGCTAATCTTTGTAGCAAAAAAGGATTTGATATCAGTTGGCACAAATATTCCCCCGAGTGAGACAACGTAGTGCAAAAACTCGGGCCAAAGGGCTGTGTCAAGGTCACATTAGAGACCAAAGGTCAGACACAAAATGACTTTGTCTGGAGCTTTCTTTTTCATGCATGGAGGGTTTTGATGTAACTTGGACCCAAAGTTCACCACCCTGAGCCCCCCTTTGTTTTAAGAATTAATCCCCTTTTTTTGTTTTTATAAAAGATTTTATTCTAATTTTTTAGCCACCCGTCATAAAGTGGGGAAAGGGGGCTTTTATGATCGCGCGCGTCTGTGTCCGTGCGTGCGTGCGTAAACTTTTGCTTGTGACCACTCTAGAGGGGCAATTTTTCAGGGATCTTTTTGAAAGTTGGTCAAAAGTTTATCTTGATGATATCTGGTCAAGTTTGAAAATGGGGGCAGTTATCCAAAAATAGGTCGTAGGTCTAAAAAAAGAAAAACCTTGTGACCTCTCTAGAGGCCATATGTTTCAATGGTCTTCATGAAAATTGGCAGAATGTTCACCTTGTGTTCTAGGTCAAGTTCGAAACTGGGTCACCTGCGGTCCAAAACTAAGTCAGTAAAAACAGTCCTTGTGTGACCCTCTACCAAGATTGTTCAAATTATTTTGATTCGTCAAAAAACATGGCCGCCACATGGCGTGTTCACTTTTCCATATATGTATATAATGGAAAATTAAAACAATCTTCTTGTGTGAAACTGCTTGCCAGATTTTAAAATAATTTTACCCAAACAGTCCTTGTGTGACCCTCTACCAAGAATGTTCAAATTATTTTGATTTGTCAAAAAACATGGCGGCCAGATGGCATGGTCACTTTTCCCTATATGTATAATAGTGGAAAATTTAGAAATCTTATTGTGTGAAACTGCTGGCCAGATTTTAAAATAATTTTACTCAAATGGTTCTTATAACAATATAAACAAGAGCTGTCTCCATAGGATGACATATGCCCCCGATGGCACTTTGAATGAGTAGTTATGGCCGATGTTATAGTTTAGGACCTTTGAGCTACGGACCTGGGTCTTGCGCATGACAAGTCGTCTTACTGTGGTACACATTCATGCCAAGTTATTTGAAAATCCATCCATGGATGACAAAGAAATGGACCGGACACGCCCATCAATGCACTATCCTTTAACGTCTAAGTGTGACCTTGACCTTTGAGGTACGGACCTGAGTCTTGCGTGCGACACGTCGTCTTACTGTGGTACACATTCATGCCAAGTTATTTGAAAATCCATCCATGGTTGACAAAGATATGGACCGGACACGCCCATCAATGCACTATCCTTTAAAGTCTAAGTGTGACCTTGACCTTTGAGCTACGGACCTGGGTCTTGCGCGCGACACGTCCTCTTACTGTGGTACACATTCACACCAAGTTACTGGAAAATCTATCCATCAATGACAAAGATATGGACCGGACACGCCCATCAATGCACTATCCTTTAATGTCTAAGTGTGACCTTGACCTTTGAGCTACGGACCTGGGTCTTGCGCACGACACGTCGTCTTACTGTGGTACACATTCATACCAAGTTATTTGAAAATCCATCCATCGATGACAAAGATAAGGACCGGACACGCCAATCAATGCACTATCGTTTAATGTCTAAGTGTGACCTTGACCATTGAGCTACGGACCTGTGTCTTGCGTGTGACACATCGTCTTACTGTGGTACACATTCATGCCAAGTTATTTGAAAATCCATCCAATGATGACAAAGATATGGACCGGACACGAAATTGCGGACAGACTGACAGACCGACAGACTGACAGACCGACAGATCGACAGAGTTTAGGACATTTGAGCTACGGACCTGGGTCTTGCGCATGACACGTCGTCTTACTGTGGTACACATTCATGCCAAGTTATTTGAAAATCCATCCATGGATGACAAAGATATGGACCGGACATGCCCATCAATGCACTATCCTTTAACGTCTAAGTGTGACCTTGACCTTTGAGCTACGGACCTGAGTCTTGCGTGGGACACGTCCTCTTACTGTGGTACACATTCACGCCAAGTATTTGAAAAATCTATCCATCGATGACAAAGATATGGACCGGACACGCCCATCAATGCACTATCCTTTAATGTCTAAGTGTGACCTTGACCTTTGAGCTACGGACCTGGGTCTTGCGCACGACATGTCGTCTTACTGTGGTACACATTCATACCAAGTTATTTGAAAATCCATCCATCGATGACAAAGATATGGACCGGACACGCCCATCAATGCACTATCCTTTAATGTCTAAGTGTGACCTTGACCTTTGAGCTACGGACCTGTGTCTTGCGTGCGTCACATCGTCTTACTGTGGTACACATTCATACCAAGTTATTTGAAAATCCATCCATCGATGACAAAGATATGGACCGGACACGAAAATTGCGGACAGACTGACAGACCGACAGACTGACAGACTGACAGACCGACAGACGGTTCAAAAACTATATGCCTCCCTTCGGGGGCATAAAAACACCGAAGTGTAGTGTAATCACACAACCAAAGCAGGTTAAGTTTGACTATTTTTATGAAAAGACCGACTTTTCGGCTTCTACAGAGCCTTCTTCAGGGTACAGATATCATATAAAATATTTCTAAAGTACAAAAATCCGGTGTTTTAGTCACGTGACCATTAGCTAAAAAATGGTTCTTGTGTAACCTTCTACAAATATTGTTCAAATTTTTCTGATTTGTCAGGAAAACATGGCTGCCAGAGGGCGTGGTCACATTTCATCAACAATTTATTTAAACAATATCTCCTCCAAAAGCGTGGAATGAATTTTGGTGAAACTTTATACAAATGTTCTCTTGGTAGACCTCTTTCAACGTTGTTCAAATGGTTCAGGTTCATAAAACATATGAGTCTTTTTGGTTAAAAGGAGGTTTTTAGCTATCAGACTTTAATTTTTTTTTTCTCTAGAGCTTTGATAATTAGCATTTGATATAAGGGTTTGAGTCTCTACCTTACTTGTCCAAATTATTACCTAATGTAAACAAAAATGACCAAGCCCCTGTGTCTGACATATACTTACTATAGGCTTTTATATAAGAAACTTTGAAAATCTTTTTCTCTGAATTTATAATGACTAGGGCCTTGATATTTGACATGTGATATCAGATTTGTAATTTCTACCGTAATTATTCAAATTATTGCCCTAGGCTCAAAAATGTGTGTGAAATATATATAATATTAGCTAACATAGAAGAAACCTTACTCTGTACTAATACAAACACACTTGAAGCCTTGTACACAGGTGACCTTTAGGGTCAATGACCCTCTTGTTTTGCTGTTCCACTAGGATTGCCATATAACATGCATAGACATGTACATTAGATAGATATTTAAAAATAAATAATATTGTATTGCACATATATTCAACTGACATATGTTAAAATATGTAGGTAATATATTGGTACAATATCATTAGGTCATATTATAGAAAAACCTAAAGACCTAACAGTCTAGAGGCCATATTTTCATCTTGCTGTTCATAAAACTTTGTCAGAACGTTTGTCTCTATGAATAAAGGTTGAATTCAAAACTGGGTTATTTGACATGTAAAACTAGGTCACTAGGTCAGGTCATAGAAAATGCTTGTTAACTCTCTTAAGACAACATTTTTATGCCCCCAAAGGGAGGCATATAGTTTTTGAACCGTCTGTCAGTCTGTCTGTCAGTCTGTCCGCAATTTTCCTGTCCGGTCCATATCTTTGTCATCGATGGATGGATTTTCAAATAACTTGGCATGAATGTGTACCACAGTAAGACGACGTGTCGCGCGAAAGACCCAGGTCCGTAGCTCAAAGGTCAAGGTCACAGTTAGACGTTAAAGGTCATTTTTCATGATAGTGCATTCGTGTCCGGTCCATATCGTTGTCATCCGTGGATGGATTTTCAAATAACTTGGCATGAATGTGTACCACAGTAAGATGATGTGTCGCGCGAAAGACCCAGGTCCGTAGCTCAAAGGTCAAGGTCACACTTAGACGTTAAAGGTCATTTTTCATGATAGTGCATTCGTGTCCGGTCCATATCTTTGTCATCCATGGATGGATTTTCAAATAACTTGGCATGAATGTGTACCACAGTAAGATGACATGTCATGCGCAAGACCCAGGTCCATAGCTCAAAGGTCAAGGTCACATTTGATGTTAAAGGTCATATTTCATGATAGTGCATTGATGGGCGTGTCCGGTCCATATCTTTGTCATTCATGCATGGATTTTAAAATTATTGGGCATGAATGTGTACCACAGTAAGACGACGTGTCGCGCGCAAGACCAAGGTCCATAGGTCAAAGGTCCTAAACTCTAACAACGGCCATAACTATTCATTCAAAGTGCCATCGGGGGCATGTGTCATCCTATGGAGACAGCTCTTGTTCTTCTTTAACATCACATTTTAGACATTGAAATTTAATCAAATTGCAGCATCTAGTATACACCTTGAAATAAAATATGCAAACTTGAAATGATTTACTAACATTATGGTACCATTTGTCTGTAAAAATTGATGAAAAAATTATTGGTTTTGAGGGTAACGTATTTTAAGTCATTGTTACGGAGAAAAGCCCCACTCGCCAGTTGCAAACTTTATGCCAAAATGTTCACCACACATTGTAGTTTCAAAAACATATGGTCCACAAAATTCCCCCTGGAGGGGGAGCAAAACCCCTTCTGGCTCATAGTCTATAAGCCTTTGATATTTGGTTTATAACATTGTGTAATGGACCTCTAACAAGATTGTTCAAATTATGACCCTGGGGGTCACTTGTTGTATGAGTTATATAGGAATAAATACTTAAAAAACTATCAGATCATATTTCTTAGACTGCTTAATTATAATAACCTGATGACCCCAAGTGATAATGGGTCACTTGACTTTGACCTACTGACCTACTTTCTTGTTTTTAGCTCGACTATTTGAAGAATAAGTAGAGCTGTCCTACTCACCACGGCGTCGGCGTCACACCTTGGTTAAGTTTTTTGTACCAGTCCACATTTTGACGAAGTCTTTTGAGATAAAGCTTTGAAACTTTCAACACTTGTTTATCATCATCATGGCCAGTTATAGGCAAGAGCACATAACTCCATCAAAGATTTTGGCTGAATTATGGCCCCTTTTGACTTAGAAATCATGGTTAAGTTTTTCGTACCAGTTCATATTTTGACAAAGTCTTTTAAGATAAAGCTTTGAAACTTTCAACACTTGTTTACCATCACCATGTCCAGTAATAGGCAAGAGTAAATAACTCCATCAGGGATTTTGGCCGAATTATGGCCCCTTTCGACTTAGAAATCTTGGTTAATATTTATGTCTCCCCCAGGAGACATATTGTTTTTGCCCTGTCCGTCCGTCCTTCCATCCGTCCGTCCGTACGTACGTCACACTTCATTTCCGAGCAATAACTGGAGAACCATTTGACCTAGAACCTTGAAACTTCATAGGGTTGTAGGGCTGCTGGAGTAGACGACCCCTATTGTTTTTGGGGTCACTCCGTCAAAGGTCAAGGTCACAGGGGCCTGAACATTGAAAACCATTTCCGATCAATAACTAGAGAACCACTTGACCCAGAATGTTGAAACTTCATAGGGTGATTGGTCATGAAGAGTAGACGACCCCTATTGATTTTGGGGTCACTCCGTCAAAGGTCAAGGTCACAGGGGCCTGAACATTGAAAACCATTTCCGGTCAGTAACTTGAGAACCACTTGACCCAGAATGTTGAAACTTAATAGGATGATTGGTCATGCAGAGTAGATGACCCCTAAGGATTTTGGGTTCACTCTGTCAAAGGTCAAGGTCACAGGGGCCTGAACATTGAAAACCATTTCCGATCAATAACTAGAGAACCACTTGACCCAGAATGTTCAAACTTCATAGGATGATTGGCCATGAAGAGTAGATGACCCCTAAGGATTTTGGGTTCACTCTGTCAAAGGTCAAGGTCACAGGGGCCTGAACATTGAAAACCATTTCCGATCAATAACTAGAGAACCACTTGACCCAGAATGTTCAAACGTCATAGGATGATTGGCCATGAAGAGTAGATGACCCCTATTGATTTTGGGGTCACTCCGTCAAAGGTCAAGGTCACAGGGGCCTGAACATTGAAAACCATTTCCGATCAATAACTAGAGAACCACTTGACCCAGAATGTTGAAACTTCATAGGATGATTGGTCATGAAGAGTAGATGACCCCTATTGATTTGGGGTCACTCCGTCAAAGGTCAAGGTCACAGGGCCTGAACATTGAAAACCATTTCCGGTCAGTAACTTGAGAACCACTTGACCCAGAATGTTGAAACTTAATAGGATGATTGGTCATGCAGAGTAGATGACCCCTAATGATTTTGGGGTCACTCTGTGAAAGGTCAAAGTCACAGGGGCCTGAACATTGAAAACCATTTCCGATCAATAACTAGAGAACCACTTGACCCAGAATGTTCAAACTTCATAGGATGATTGGTCATGAAGAGTAGATGACCACTAACGATTTTGGGGTCACTCTGTCAAAGGTCAAGGTCACAGGGGCCTGAACATTGAAAACCATTTCCGATCAATAACTAGAGAACCACTTGACCCAGAATGTTGAAACTTCATAGGATGATTGGTCATGAAGAGTAGATGACCCCTATTGATTTTGGGTCACTCCGTCAAAGGTCAAGGTCACAGGGCCTGAACATTGAAAACCATTTCCGGTCAGTAACTTGAGAACCACTTGACCAGAATGTTGAAACTTAATAGGATGTTTGGGTCATGCAGAGTAGATGACCCCGCTTACAATTTTGGGTTCACTCTTTGAAAGGTCAAAGTCACAGGGGCCCGAACATTGAAAACCATTTCCGGTCAGTAACTTGAGAACCACTTGACCCAGAATGTTGAAACTTAATAGGATGATTGGTCATGCAGAGTAGATGACCCCTAACGATTTTAGGGTCACTCTGTTAAAGGTCAAGGCCACTGGGGCCTGAACATGGAAAACCATTTCCAATCAATAACTTGAGAACCTCTCGACCCAGAATGTTGAAACTTCATAGGATGATTGTTCATGCAGAGTAAATGACCCCTATTGTTTTTGGGGTCACTCCGTTAAAGGTCAAAATCACAGGGGCCTGAACATTGATAACCAGTTCCAATGAATAACTTGAGGACCACTTGACCCAGAATGTTGAAACTTCATAGGATGATTGAACATGCAGAGTAGATGACCCCTATTGATTTTGGGGTCACTTGATCAAAGGTCAAGGTCACAGGAGCCTGAACAGTGACTTGAGAAGCACTAGGCCAGGAGTGTTGAAATTTAGCGGGATGACTGGACATGCCAAGTAGATGATCCTTATTGCAGCCAACCATCAGTGTCTCTTTGATTTTCACTCCAGACCCCTATTGACTTCTTGCCTATAGGACTTTGCATTGGGGGAGACATGCGCTTTTTTACAAAAGCATTTTCTAGTTCATATCAGTTCATATTTTGACAAAGTCTTTTGAGATAAAGCTTTGAAACTTTCAACACCTGTTTACCATCACCATGTCCAGTTATAGGCAAGAGTACATAACTCCTTCAAGGATTTTGGCTGAATTATGGCCCCTTTTGACTTAGAAATCTTGGTTAAGTTTTTCGTACCAGTTCATATTTTTTGTAAAGTGTTTGACATATGGCTTTGAAACTTTTATCACTTGTTTAGTATTATAGTCTCTATCTGTAGGAAAGAGAAAATAACTCTGTCATCTATTTTGGCTGAATTATGGCCCTTTTTGGACTTTGAAATTGGTTCAGTTTTCATACAAGTCCATGTTTTGTCAAAACTATTTGACATATGGCTTTTAAACTTTGAACACTTGTTTATCATTATGATTTCCATCCGTAGGCAAGAGTACATAACTATTTTGACTGAATTATGACCCTTTTTGGACTTTGAAATTGCCTCATATATTGCCATTTAGTGCAAGACTTATCAAAATCAAAGTAATACAGGAACATTGTTTGTCTAATCTATTTATTTCTTTTGTCTGAATATCCGTGGAAATATTTTGACCCCATTCTTCAATCAATTCTTCGAATAGTCGAGCACGCTGTCATCAGACAGCTTTTGTTTAAGATACTGCCCTGAAATTTGGATGACATATACAGTTTTGCACACCGATCTTAAAACTGACTTTCAGTGACCATGAATGTGACCTACTGACCTACTTTTAAATATTTTAGCATCAGTTTGCCATTTTAAACATGTGGCTCATATTACTGAGGTGAGTGATTCAGGGTCATCATGACCCTCTTGGTTTTTTTTTTTAATTTTTGGATTAACTTCCCTTTAAGTTGTTACTATAAATAACTTATATTGTAACTTTTTTATAATTGACCATAGGGAAAAGCCAGGACCTCTTTACTGTGGTACAACATAGATGTTACTTTCAAATTTTAGGTTTATTTTAAGGTATCTCTACCTGGTAAGGAGTTTTATGTGGACTTAGAAAAACAAAAGAATTACAATAATTACTAAACGACCACAAAATCAAAATTCCATTTGCAGATACAGGTGTAGTGTAAAGAAATTTGCTGTGACGGGCATATATTGTGACATTCTGGCACTCTTGTTAGTTGTATTTTGACATACTTGTACCTTGTAAGAATTTTTTTTTTTTTGAATTTCTTTCCTTTGTTGTTCCTGTTCTTTGGGCTTCAACAGTCAAGTTCTTTAAATTTTGCTCCCATCCTCTGATGTAACCCGTCGGGCATAATTATTGCCCTGCTTGGCAGAGCTCTTGTTTTAATATGTAAACTTTCAGTGTTTTTTAATCCCCCGCCTTGAGTGTTAGGGGGGTTATAGGAATGGTCACAGTTCGTCCATCCTTCCGTCTGTCTGTAACTCTTTTGTGTCCGCTCCATATCTCTTAAACCCCTTGAAGGATTTTCATGAAACTTGGGTCAAATGATCACCTTATCAAGACATTGATCAGAACTCATGAGTCAGTCTTGTTGGCTCAAGGTCAAGGTCACAACTCAAAATGAAAGGAACCCGCCTGCTTAGCTCAGTAGATAGAGCGTTGGTTACGGATCGTTAGGTCGCGAGTTCGATCCTCGGGCGGGGCGTATGTTCTCCGTGACTATTTGATAAACAATATTGTGTCTGCAATCATTAGTCCTCCACCTCTGATAATTCATGTGGGAAAGTTGGCAGTTACTTGCGGAGAACAGGTTTGTACTGGTACAGAACCCAGGAACACTGGTTAGGTTAACTGCCCGCCATTACATGACTGAAATACTGTTGAAAAACGGTGTTAAACCCAACACAAACAAACAAAACAAAAACAAAATCAAAGGTTTTAGTCTTCCATTTTGTGTCCGCTCTATATCTCCTTAACCCCTTGAAGGAATTTTATAAAACTTGGGTCAAATGATCACTTCATCAAGATGATGTGCAGCACTTACGAGTCTGCTATGCTGGCTCAAGGGCAAGGTCACAACTTAGGGTCAAAGGTTTGAGCCTTCAATTTTGTGTCCACTCTGTATCTCCTAAACCCCTTGAAGGATTTTCATCAAACTTGGGTCAATATATCACCTCATCAAGAACTCATGAGTCAGCCATGTCAACTCAAGGTGAAGGTCACAACTCAAGGTCAAAGGCTTGAGCTCTGTATCTCCTAAACTCCTTGAAGGATTTTCATGGAACTTTGGTCAAATGATCACCTCATCAAGATGATGTGCAGAATTTGAGTCAGCCATGTTAGTTCAAAGTCAAGGTCACAGCTCAAGGTCAAATGTTTACCCTTTCACTATCCATAACAGTGGCGGGGTATATAGCTGTCTTTCTGACTGCCTTGTTACACCAGGTATTAAATTTTGCTTTTATATCTTACAGGGATCAGGTGATGACACACCAGTGTTAATGAAGAGGGCTGGCTCAGTTGATCCACCAGGCAAGGTGAAGAAGGCTTGATACTCTTCTGGTGGAAAACTGAAAATGTTTTGCTTGCAAAAATAGCAGGTAAAGATTACTTTATATTGTGATAAGGATTTCAGAACTGACAAATTAAAATGCTTGCAAAAGCAGTTGTCAGAAAAATAAAACATCTTGCTCAAGATTACTCATATTTTCTGTTGTATTTTTTGTGACCCCCCACCCCCACCCCACCCCATGAGTGGTGGGGGCATATAGATTTGGTCTTGTCCGTGTGTCTGTCTGTGCATTTGTGCATCTGTCCGAAGTTCGTGACACGCCTAGCTCAAAAAGTATTTGATATAAATTGATGAAACCTTGCATGAGTCTTAATCATGATATAAACTTGCGCACCTCCTATTTTTCGTCTGGCTCCACCCCGTATTTCCAGAGTTATGGCCCCTGAAATAGTAAAATATGCACATTTTCACCTACTGACATGCCTAGTTCAAAAAGTTTTTTATATAGAATCTTGAAACCTTGCATGAGTCTTAATCATGATATGAACTTGCGCACCTTCTATTTTTCATCTGGCTCTGCCCCCTATTTCCTGAGTTATGGCCCCTGAAATAGTAAAAAGTACACATTTTCATCCTGTGACGGGCCTAGCTCATAAGTAGCTCAAAGTATGTAATATAAATTGATTAAACCTTACATGAGTCTTTATCATGATATGAACTTGCACACATCCTATTTTTCATCTGGGTCTGCCGCCTATTTCCAGAGTTATTTCCCCTGAAATAGTCAAAAATGCACATTTTCAGCTTGTGCCGTGCCTAACTCAAAAAGTATTTCATATAAATTGATTAAACCTTGCATGAGCCTTTATCATGATATGAACTTGTGCACCTCCTATTTTTTTACTGTCTCCATGCCCTATTTCTAGAGGTATTGCCCCTGAAAGAGTCAAAGATGCACATTTTCACCTAGTGATGCACCTAGCTCAAAAAGTATATGATATAAATGGATGAAAAGTTGCATGAGTCGTTATCATGATATAAAGTTGCACACCTCTTATTTTTTGGCAGGCTCCACCCCCTATTTTTAAAGTTACGGCCCCTCAAATAGTAAAAAATGTGCATTTTTAGCTGCACTATTTGGAGAATAGGGGGGCTATACTACTCGCCCCAGCGTCAGCGTGACCCTTCTTGGTTAAAGTTTTTCAGCAACCTTTGTTTTTCTGTCATATCTTTGTTGCTATCGCTTATATTTTATTGTAACTTCACATAAACATTGTCCAGTATGCAAACAAAGTATGTACAGGGACTGGGCCCATTATACCCGAGGTCAAGGTCACAAAGGGGTTATACTTTGAATTATTTTCGTGTTAAATTTTTTCAAAAGCTTTATTAATAGACATATTTTTGGTAGTTTAAAAGATAATAACTTAAAATTAAAAATGTTTGTTTATAATCATCATCTGCATGTGTGGTTACATACCCCATAACTCTAATTGTATTTTTGACAGAATTATGCTCCTTTTGTACTTAAACTTTTTAGCTCACCTGTCACATAGTGACAGGGTGAGCTTTTGTGATCACCCTTCGTCCATCGTTCGTGTGTGCGTCCGTCCGTACATCCGTCCGTCAACAATTTCTTGTCTGCACGATAGTGGTTTCATTTATGATTTTATTTTAACCAAACTTGCACACAACTTGAATCACCATAAGATCTCGGTTCCTTTCTTGAACTGGCCAGATCCCATTATGGGTTCCAGAGTTATGGCCCCTGAAAGGGCCAAAATCAGCTATTTTGACCTTGTCTGCACAAAAGCAGCTTTATTTATGATTTGATTTTTACCAAACTGGCACACAATTTGTATCACCATAAGATCTTGGTTCCTTTCTTGAACTGGCCAGATTCCATTATGGGTTCCAGAGGCCCCTGAAAGGGCCAGAATTAGCTATTTTGACCTTGTCTGCACATAAGCAGCTTCATTTATGATTTTATTTTAATCAGACTGGCACACAACTTGTATCACTATAAGACCTTGGTTCCTTTCTTGAACTGGCTAGATTCCTTTATAGGTTCCAGAGTTATGGCCCCTGAAAGGGCCAGAATTAGCTATTTTGACCTTGTCTGCACAATAGCAGCTTCATTTATTATTTGAATTTAATCAAACTTGCACAAAACTTGTGTTGCCATAAGATCTCAGTTCCTTTATTGAACCGGCTAGATCCCGTAATGGGTTCCAGAGTTATGGCCCCTGAAAGGGCCAAAATTAGCTTTTTTGACCTTGTCTGCACAATAGCAACTTCATTTATGATTTGATTTTAACCAAACTTGCACACAACTTGTATCACCACAAGGCCTTGGTTCCTTTCTTGAACTGGCCAGATTCCTTCATGGGTTCCAGAGTTATGGCCCCTTTAAGGTCCAAAATTGGCTATTTTGGCTTTTGCAGCCATATAGAGACTTCGTTTATGGTTTTATTTCATACAAACTTCCAAAATATCTTCAACAACAATGAATCTTGGATTCCATGACAAATCAGATCCAATTGTAGGTTCCAGAGTTATTTTATATCTGATTACCTCCCCTGATTGTAGTCAAAATGGATTTATATCAGTAAGTACTTATAGGACTTGTTTGAAATTTCCTTATTGTCATTAGTTGGACTGAACCAATCAGAGTAGATAACTCTGGACTGAGTTTATGTCAAATTACCTCCCTTTATTTCAAATTAAAATGGGTATATCTCTGTAACTAATGAAGATACTGATCTGAAATTTCATTTATGTCAACAGATTTATTTGGCAGATCCTTCTTTTGTACATTTTCTTTATAATTACTTCCCTTTTACGTTACTATAAATAGCTAATTTTTAGTAACTTTTTTATTATTGGCCGTAGGGAAAAACTGAGACCACTTTTCTGTGGTACAACATGAATGGTACCGCCAATTTTTAGGTGTATTTTGACATATCTGTACCTTGTAAGAATTTTTTCTTTCTTTTTGGTTAAATTTCTTTCCTTTGTTGTTCCTGTCCTTTGGACTTAGATATTTTTTCTGAGGACCTTCTTGTCCTCAAGTGCAATGATAACAGGTGAGCGATATAGGGCCATCATGGCCCTCTTGTTTTGCAATCTCGCTTTCTGGATATACTTTAATGCAATATAAGATAAAGACTTGAAACTTAAAATGTATCTTTATCACCATCATCTGCATGTGTGGTAACAATCCCCATAACTCTAATTTGTATTTTTGACCAAATTATGCCCCTTTTATACTTAATTTTTTTTTAACAAACTTCTTTTTCTGGACATAACTTTAGTACTTTATAAGATAATGACTTGAAACTCAAAATATATCTTTACCATCATCATCTGCATTTGTTGTAACAATCCTAATAACTCTAATTTGTGTATTTGATGGAATTATGCCCCTAGGTGTATCTTCCTTTTATAGTAGAGGTCTCTTATTCAGACATATATTCATTTTATTGTCAAATCCCCAAATAGTGGAGCTCGCTGTCTTACAGACAGCTCTTGTTATATCTTGGTGTATATTCCTTTAAAAGTAGAAGTCTCTTATTGGGACATAAATTTATTTTACTGTCTAATTGCCGAATACTGGAGCGTGCTGTCTTACAGACAGTTCTTGTTCATTTGTGGAGCTTACAAAAGGTCAGTGGTTCTACCCAGGTGCTCACCTGTGTCTATAATGATAAATGGAGGGGTACCTTATGTTTTCCTCTACCATCAAATGCTGGAATACCACCTTAATGTTGATATGACGTAAAACACAACAAAGTAATTCAACGATAAAATACTGCTGATATGAATTGCTCTCAAGTATATTATACATTATATTAAATTTTTAATTTCTGAGTTAATATTGAAGATAGCTCATGTAGATATTTGTTTCAAGCAGTAATATCTATTCAGGAGAGTGAGGTAGCAGGCTTGCTAGGAGAGGTGCTGTGGAGGAGATGTGTGGCACTCTTGAAAATGGTCTTAAGACGGATGTTTGGCTTGGTTTGGTAAACTTTTGAACACTAGAAAGTTAGCAGCCAAATTTCAACAACATATATACAGCCTTAAAGTTATCGGCTTCCTTCTAACTATACTGGTAAGTTAACCTTTACCTTGCTGAATTTCTATAATGAACTTGTCCATCTTTCAATTTGGACAGTACCATTAATTGTCAAAAGGAGTGCTTACCAAAAAGATACTGACTAAATGGATGTGCAGGCTGATCATGATCTACACTTGTTGCAAAAGTAGAATCAGTCATGTCCAGCATGATAAGGGTTAAAAATGACTAAAGCTTTTTTGTTTGGGAAATTTTGTTCAGGCTTGTTTGATCGCATGGAGTATAGTCCAAGAAATCTGTGCATAAAAAGGGTCGAATTGTGCACCTTCTGTGAAAAGCATGAAACTTGGTACGGTAGTACATAAATATTATACGCTTCAGTTAAGACTGGGAAGCGGTTTGTAGATATCCAAGATGGCCGCCATAATTCAGTTTACTAAAAAATGGCAAAACAAGTGTGTGTATCCTGTAATAAAGCTTTGGAATAATAGTGGAATATATCTTATGCTTCGAATATCCAAAATCCAAGATGGCTGCCAAAAATAATCTTTTATTTGAAAATGGCGAGATAATTGATTACAAAGGATGTTACTTGGAACAGTAATATATAAAACATATACCCTTATATAATCAAGACCATCAGATTGAAACAAAATGGTCATTATATTTCAAGATGGCCAGCACTATGACTCTATTTATAGATTACATACTGACGCTTGATTTTCTTTTCTAATGTATTCAAGCCATGTTGTATATATATTGTGCGGACTGAAAATACAATTTTCTTATCCCATGTTACTTTTATTGCTTGATACTAAACAGTTATGTATAAAAGCTGGTTTCTTTTGTTTATGTGAAATTTTTTTTTAATGAAAGTTGAAAACCTCCCATATTTAAATGAGGCCATAAGTTAAAACAGTATCTAATATTTCAAAGGACAAAGGTCAGAAATTGATTTTAAACCGATTCAAATAAGCAAAATATTATTTTGCCACATGAAAGTTTTGTTCATATTAATAAATGTTTTGAGTAAATGTTTGTGATTACAAAACATTGTGCAACAATTAGCTTAAATAGGTATATAACAGGTACTTGCAAGGTCAATAATGCTTATGTTAGGTGTACAGTGCATAAAGTAAATGTGAAAACTGTTTTTGTATTGATATTAGTTTCTTTTAAAAGATGAGACGAAAAGTAAAAAAAAAAAAGAACTTTGCAGCACAGACACAGGTGTATACATGTAGTTTATAAGTTACTAACAATTATTTTAATAGTACAATTCAATTTCCAGTCCAGATGTGTATAAAAGGTATATAAAAGTTGTTAACTACACATTTTAATATCCAAATCAGTTAACTTGCACAATAAAATACAGTTTGTAAATAGTATATGAATGTGAAAGAACCATCAAGTACTGAATTTGTGTTATTGTCAATTTATTGTTTTGTTTATAAGCAATCCTTAATTTGTGCTACTTACATACCCAATAATTTGTAAACAACTTGGCCACCTGCTGCTATGTATTGTTATATTACTGAAATAACTTTACCGTAGCTAGAACTGTTTACATCATTTTCTTTCTGCATAAAACAGTAGTAATAATATGGCTAGTTTTTGGTCGTGGATTCAGTGTTGTGATATTTTATGGTTCTTGAGTATCGTGGAATGCATTCAATATCGGCTATAATAGAATTCTGCTAAAGCCAATGCTAGGAGGCGTGAGGGTAGTTGCGCTACCTAATACCTTTCATGAACAGACTCAGTCAAACCAAGTCTGCTATTATTAGCTCACCTGTCACGTAGTGACAAGGTGAGCTTTTGTGATAGTACGTCGTCCGTCCATCCACAATTTCCTTGTGAACATGATAGAGACCACATTTTGTATTTGATTTTAATCAAACTAGCACCCAACTTGTATGGGCATAATATCTCGGTTCCTTTCGAACTGGCCAGATCCCATCATGGGTTCCAGAGTTAGGGTCCCTTAAAGGGCCAAAATTTTCTATTTTTGGCTTGTGAACACAATAGAGACAACATTTTGCAATCAACTTTAACCAAACTTGCACACAACTTGTATCACCACAAGATCTTGGTTCCTTTCTTGAACTGGCCAGATTCCATCATGGGTTCCAGAGTTATGGTCCCTTAAAAGTCCAAAATTTGCTATTTTGACTTTTGTAGCCATATAGAGACTTCATTTTATGGTTTGATTTGATACAAACTTGCAAAATATCTTCAACAACAATAAATACTGGATTCCATGATGAATCTGTCAGATCCAGTCATAGGTTCTGGAGTTATTTTATACCTGATTACCTCCCCTGATTTTAATCAAAATGGATTTATATCAGTAAGTACTTATAGGACTCATTTGAAATTTCATTGGACTCAGACAATCAGGGTAGATAACTACGGACTAATTTTATGTCAAATTACCTCCCTTTATTTCAAATTAAAATTGGTATATCTCCGTTTCTAATGAAGATACTGATCTGAAATTTCATTAATGCCATCAGATGGACTTGGACAATCTAATCAGTGAAGATACATATTGGCTGAATTTATGACAAATTACCACTCTTTGTTTTTTGTGCAAATGTGCAAATGAATATACCTAGTAGCTTCTAATGAGATTGGTTTGAAACATTTTTTTTGTCTTCCATGGTAAGAAATTTCTACTTTTACTTACTTTTCTAATATATTGTGGTAAAGGCTAAGCTTGTACTCTGTATCTTCTACATGCATATACCAATGCATAATTGCCTCCCCTGATTTTAATAAAAATGGATTTATATCAGTAAGTATTTAAAGAACTCATTTGAAATTTCATTATTGTCATTAGTTGGACTGAGAAAATCAGGGTAGATAACTATGGACTGGTTTTATGTCAAATTACCTCCCTTTGTTTCATATTAAAATTGGTGTATCTCAATAACCAATGAAGATACTGATTTTAAATGTCATTTATGCCATCAGATGGACTCGGACAATCAGGGTAGATAACTTTTGACTGAATTTATGACAAATTACCTCTCTTTATTTTATGTAAATGAATATACCTCAGCAGCATCTAATGAGATTGGTTTTAAATGTTATTTAAGTCTTCCAGGGTAAGGAATAGTCAAGCTGGTACAAAAATATAGCATTTGAGCGTAGGACCCTCAAACTTGGAATGGAGATTGACGCTGACTAGTATGTGACCCATAGGTCAAAAGGGACTGTTACAAGAAAATATTTTTCCTGATGCTATTTAATGTGTATGCCTATGTGATCTATGTCGAAACTTGATCTTATCATTAAGAGCAATGGTACTCAGGTGAGTGATATAGGGCCATCATGGCCCACTTGTTTTGTATGGTTGTGTTCTATGCGTCCAAAAGATCTTATAGATTTTATTACTATGGCAGATAGTCTTCCAGTATGGCATTTACAATAGGAAAAATTAACATCTGTATAATGTTAGGATTCTACTAACGAATAAGCATGCCAGATGTATGTTCACCAGATAAGTAGGGTATTAAAAAAGGTTTTGTCTCATATGCCCAGAAACTGCCAAACATCCACTGCAGTCCCGCAAACCTAAACACAGTAATGCAGACTTTAGAGAGAAGTAATGTACCACTCAATATACATTCTCTACAAGACTGCAGTTACGGCATACGAACCGCCACTTTATGCACTCGCTAAACAGATAAAGCGAAATTGGCCAATAACATATGGTGAGAATAAGGCTTTGATCACACCAGGTGAATTGTATTATAAAGATAGCCACATGGAAGCCTATTTGTGACCTGCTAGACAATAGTAGATGGACTGCAGACTATGAATCAGTAAACATCATGTTGTGTTTTACATTTGACCTCACCCAACTGTTAAAGAAGGCTACCCTTTAACATCTGAGATGTTGTCGTCCGTTCAGAAAAGAATCCAAACATGTTTCGTAAATTTTCTACATTCTGCACAGTTAACTGAAAAATAAAAATTCATTTCCGGTTCCCTCCATGTTGGGTAGTTTGCAGTCAGAAACAATTCTAGAACTACTTTCAACACTAGATAATCTGTCTGCGAGTGTCACATTAACTGAAGCATCCATAATTAATGTTGGGCTGCAATTTTGAACAGACTGAAAACGGGCCCACTAAGGGTTTATTGAGTATTCACCATAGGTATTCGTACATGTAAAGGTTCTTCCAAAACTTTTCAACAGATGTGACATCGTATGGGAAATCTTCTTGTAGGATATTCTCAAACCTGATCCGACCCAATTATTCTGTTGTGAAAAATGGAAGAAACCAGCACCTCCCTTGAAAGCAACATCGGGGCTTACAATGTGGCATCTGCGAGATCCCAGGGTAGTGTAATATTGCCATTATATGAGTGGTTTTTTGTCCTTTCATATGACAGAACAATTGCAACAGAATTATTGTGTCAATACTGCCATATTGGAGCTGTTAGCATATAAGGGACAGCAGCCTTACTGCGACATACCAAGAGAGGGGTACTAAACATTGTTATTTATCCAACTCCTCAATTATTATTTTGTAAATGTTTCATTAATTGCTGCAATGAAACATGTTTAAACTAAAAGGGCAGGTTAAATCTAGGGCCAGTCAATGACAGAAGAACAACATATACCAACATGAGCAATCAGTGCTGTATATGGATAATCAAATGGAAATTACTTTGACCTGTTGTATATATACGAGGTCTGGTGTTCATTTCCGAAGTAAATACATTTCTTCTATTTTTTCAGCCATCTTGGATTTCATTGGTCATATTCATTGACTTATTTACCCAATGTAAGTGTTAGATTTTTATGAGCATATTTTACCAATCTTTATACCATCATGCAACGTCTCAAATTATTCACACAGTATGCTCAACTGACACAAGATTTTCATGGAAAAATATTTTATGGCGGCCATATTAAATTTATTTATTCAGTGTCAGTTTTACAATTGTTTGAGGAGCACATTACACAGATATATAAACTACCATGCAATGTTTCAAAATGTTCACAGTATGACCAAGTCACGCACAACAGGGGTCACGCTTTCGATCGCCACTTGAGCCATTTGCGACAAAAAATTAAAAGCGGCTCCGAAATTTTCTAATTGGCGAAAATGGCCCGAAGCTATGTCTGTCTGCAAAACTACGAATATTGCCAGTTTTACGAATCAAAAGGTGTGAAAAATCGATAATCTGTGTAGACACAACATCCGTTATTGAAAGGGAGGGAGCCAAATTGCAATTTTTTTATTTGATCAGGCAGTTAATTGGCGATAATTAGATTATTGAATAACAAACAGGATAATTATAATCTTCATTTTGTGCACTTGATATGATTTTATGAGCAGTCGGCCGATAGACAAATTTTCTATGATTGCCGAGGGTTAGTTTGGGCAAAAAGAAATAAAAATGCTTTAGACAAGCAGAAATTTTAAGTATTGAATAGCTATGATGATAGAAAAACAATAAAACATAGGTATTTTATCAAATATTTAATTCTAATTTGCTTTTTCCGAATTTGTCACCCGTTTTCGCGACCCTGATTTTCGGATATTTCTATCATTTCTGACGTGATTTTTTAATTGCAATCTTAATTAAAAGCCAATAAAAAGTCTGCATTTAAGAAAAATATGACAAATGTTGCAAAAGGAGCTCTTATTTTGAAGTAATTTTCGAGAATAAAACATGCGAAGGCATCGAACCCCACCCACTTACAGGCAATGTGCAAAATAAGACACTGTTTTTTTTTAAACATTTTTTTTTCTTTTTTAACATCTTTATTTTAAATGTGATTTTCAGAATTTTTTTATTAAATGGCAGATGTTTATAAAAAATGATCATTTTAGAAATTAACACAAATTGATTTTCTAAATAGCTTTTTAAAGGGTTACTAAGAAATATGTAATAACTACATTAATTTCTTGAGTAGTATGAGTACTTTGGTACATATAATGGAGTCCTACAAGAACGTCAATGCTATGCGCTTCACCGTTGTTGGCCTCATAATTTTATCTTAGGAAAAAGCAGTGGCTCAGAGAAAAAAAATCCCAGTGTGACCCCTGCACAATTTTCATGGAAAAATATTTTGTGGCAGCCATCTTTAAATTTGTCGGCCATATTGAATTTGTTTATCCACTGTAAGTGTAAAATTGTTTGAGGAATGTACTTCACAAATAATATGTTCTACATGTACCACACAACGTTTCATAATTTTCGCATAATTAGTCCATTCGAAGAGCAATTTTCATGGAAAAAATGATATTGTGGTGGCCATCTTGGATTAGGCTGCCATATTGAATTTTTTTCTGTTTGCATATAGGGCTTATTTGTAGCTAGATATTACTTTCTGCTGCTTTTTAGCTCACCTGTCACATAGTGACAAGGTGAGCTTTTGTGATCACCCTTCATCCGTCGTCCGTCGTCAGTCCGTCCGTCCGTGCGTCCTTCAACAATTTCTTGTCTGCACAATAGTGGTTTCATTTATGGTTTTATTTTAACCAAACTTGCACACAACTTGTATCACCATAAGATCTCAGTTCCTTTCTTGAACTGGCCAGATCCCATTATGGGTTCCAGAGTTATGGCCCCTGAAATGGCAAAAATTAGCTATTTTGACCTTGTCTGCACAATAGCAGCTTTATTTATGATTCGATTTTTACCAAACTGGCACACAACTTGTATCACCATAAGGTCTCGGTTCCTTTCTTGAACTGGCCAGATCCCATTATGGGTTCCAGAGTTATGGCCCCTGAAAGGGCCAGAATTAGCTATTTTGACCTTGTCTGCACAATAGCAGCTTCATTTATGATTTGATTTTAACCAAACTTGCACACAACTTGTATCACCGTAAGATAATGGTTCCTTTCTTGAACTGGCCAGATTCCATTATGGGTTCCAGAGTTATGGCCCCTGAAAGAGCCAGAATTAGCCATTTTGACCTTGTCTGCACAATAGCAGCTTCATTTATGATTTGAATTTAATCAAACTTGCACAAAACTTGTGTCAACATAAGATCTTGATTCCTTAGTTGAACCGGCCAGATCCCCTAATGGGTTCAAGAGTTATGGCCCCTGAAAGGGCCAAAATTAGCTATTTTGACCTTGTCTGCACAATAGCAGCTTCATTTATGATTTGATTTTAACCAAACTTGCACACAACTTGTATCACCACAAGATCTTGGTTCCATTCTTGAACTGGCCAGATTTCTTCATGGGTTCCAGAGTTATGGCCCCTTAAAGGTCCAAAATTGGCTATTTTGGCTTTTGCAGCCATATAGAGACTTCATTTATGGTTTTATTTGATACAAACTTCCAAAATAACTTCAACAACAATAATTCTTGGATTCCATGACAAATCACATCCAAGCGTAGGTTCAGAGTTATTTTATATCTGATTACCTCACCTGATTGTAATCAAAATGGATTCTCCGTAACTAATGAAGATACTGATCTGAAATTTCATTTATGTCAACAGATTTATTTGGCAGATCCTTCTTTTGTTCACTTGCAATAATTTTTTTTTAAATTACTTCCCTTTTACATTACTATAAATAGCTTACTTTTAGTAACTTTTTTATTATTTCTTTTTGGTTAAATTTCTTCCCCTTGTTGTTACTGTCCTTTGGACTTAGATATTTTTTCTTAGGACCTCCTTGTCCTCAAGTGCAATGATAACAGGTGAGCGATATAGGGCCATCATGGCCCTCTTGTTATTTTTTTCTTGCCATGTATACAATGCTAGAGCATGTTTTACAAAAATGTTAACTACGGCTGCCATCTTGAATTTTGGTGGCCATTTTGAATATCGACAACCAGTCGAAAATGAATGACAATACATCTATCTACAATCATGCCAAATTTCATACTTTTCACAGAAAGTGCACAATTACTTCACCAATTTCTTGGACTAGTAGAGCTACTGTGAAATTATCAATATTTGTTGGGCACTAATATTTGTAGGTTTCTTGTTTACGTCAGTCAGTAAAATCAGATCATGATAAATCAGAAAATGTTCCATTTGAATTTCATGACAGCCCGCCTGCTTAGCATAATAGGGAGAGCGCAGACCTACGGATTGCGGGGTCGTAAGTTTGAGCCCTGGCCAAGATATATGTTCTCTGTGATGGTTTGATAAAAGACATTGTGTTTGAAATCATTTGTCCTCAACCTCAGATTCATGTTGGGAAGCTGTTTGAGGGGGTATATATGAGTGAGCTTGGCGGTCAGTCAGTCCGTTGGTTTTCATGGTTTCCGGAACTCATGAAAGGCTTGACCGAGTTAAATAATTTTTAAGGTCAAGGTCACAATGGCCCTGAACAGTTGAACGGTTTCCGGATGGTAACTTGAGAATGCTTGGGCCTAGGGTCATAAATTATGTTACACAGGTGTAACATCATGAAATATAGGTCAAGTTCGATATTGAGGTCTGTAGGTCAAAGGTCAAGGTCACAGTGACTCGGAACAGTTAAATGGTTTCCAGATGATAACTTGAGAACGCTTGTGCCTAGGATCATAAATTTTGGTACACAGGTGTAACATCAAGAAATACAGGTCAAGTTCGGCTTTGAGGTCTGTAGGTCAAAGGTCAAGGTCACAGTGACTAAACGGTTTCCGGATGATAGCTTGAGAACGCTTGGGCCTAGGATCATAAATTTTGGTACACAGGTTTAACATCGTGAAATACAGGTCAGGTTCGACTTTAGGTCTGTAGGTCAAAGGTCATGGTCACAGTGACTTGGAACAAGTAATTGGTTTCCGGATGATAACTTGAGAACACTTGGGCCTAGGATCATAAATTTCGGTACACAGGTGTAACATCATAAAATACAGGTCAGGTTCAACTTTGAGGTCAGTAGGTCAAAGGTCAAGGTCACACTGACCCGGAACATTTAAATGTTTTTTGGACAATAACTTCAGAACGCTTGGGACTAGAATCACGAAACTTAATAGGGAGGTTGGTCAGGACCAGCAGATGACCTGTATTGATTTTGAGTTCCAAGGGTCAAAGGTCAGAGTGACCCAGAACATTTAAACCTTTTCTGGACAATAACTTGAGAACGCTTGGGCCGAGGATCATGAAGCTTCATAGGGAAGTTGATAATGGCCAGCAGATGACCTTTATTATACCCCCACAAAACGAAGTTTGGGGTGGGGGGTATATTGGAGTGAGCTTGTCAGTCGGTCGATTGGTTTTTCATGGTTTTCGGACGATAACTCATGAAATGCTTGACCAATTTAAATAATTTTTGGTACACAGGTGTAACATCAGAATATACATATCAAGTGCGACTTTGGGGTCAGTAGGTCAAAGGTCAAGGTCACAGTGACTTGGAACAGTCAGTTTCCAGATGATAACTTTAGAACGCTTGGGTCTAGAATCATACTTTTTTGTACACAGGTGTAATATGATAAAATACAGGTCAAGTTTGACTTTGGGGTCAGTAGGTCAAAGGTCAGGGTCACAGTAACCCTAAACAGTAAAACGGTTTCCGGATAATAACTTGAGAACGCTTGGACCTAGGATCATAAGTTTTTGTACACAGGTGTAATATCATAAAATAAAGGTCAAGTTCGACTTTAAGGTCAGTAAGTTAAAGATCAAGGTCACAGTGACTCAGAACAGTTATACGGTTTCTGGTTGATAACTTGAGAACTCTTGGGTCTAGGATCATAATTTTTTGTACACGGGTGAAACATGATGAAATACAAGTCAAGTTCGACTTTGAAGGTAGTAGGTCAAAGATCAAGGTCACAATGACACGAAACAGTTAAACAGTTCCCCGATGATAACTTGAGAACGCTTGGGCCAAGGATCATGAAAATTGATAGGGAGTTTGGTTGTGACCAGCAGATGACCCCATAGGATTTTGAGGTCAGTAGGTCACAGGTCAAGGTTACCTTGAACATTTAAAATGGTTTTCGGACATTAACTTCAGAATATTTGGACTAGGATTACGAAACTTCATAGTGAGATTGGTCATGACCAACAGATGACCCCTATTAATTTTGAGTTCCAAAGGTCAAAGGTCAGAGTGACCCAGAACATTTAAACCTTTTCCGGACAGTAACTTGAAAACGCTTGAGCCGAGGATCATGAAACTTAATAGGGAGGTTGATCATGACCAGCAGATGACCTGTATTGACAAGGCTATATTGTGGGGGTATAATTCGTCACTCCTGTGACAACTCTAGTTGATTTTGAGGTCAGTAGGTCAAAGGTCAAGCAAGTTCAGCTTTGACATTGACTTAGTTCTGTGACAAGGCCATATTGCGGGAGTATAATTCGTCACTCCTGTGACAGCTCTAGTTTGCAGAGAACATGTTTTTACTGGTACAGAATCTAGGAACACTGGTTGGGTTAACTGTCAGCCGTTACATAACTGAAATACTATTGGAACATGGTGTTAAAGCCAAAACAAACAAGCAAACGAATTCATGACTGCCAAAGCCGCGAAATTTCATGGCCATTGGGCAGTATATAACTGATTTCACAGTATATTAAATTATGATTTAATTGTTGAAAGGGATTGTAGTGGATTGGATGAAAATACATGCAAATCCTCCTTGTACTGCATCTTTGATGGAAGGGAGATGTATCTACATATTACCTGGTGACCATCATCAGTAATGATCAAAACTAAGGTTCAAGTCTGGGGACAGTTTCTGTAATCGATTGCACAAGGTGTCTACAAGAAAAAGTCTACAAAACAAATTTTAGGGAGTATTATGCAGCCTTTTAGTAATAGACCAAGGCTTGGGCTGGACTGTACATAACTTGGCAGGTATCCAGTCTGATCAGGTTTCCAAGTTAAGTTCTGTTGGGGGAGACATATTGTTTTTGCTCTCACTGTCTGTCCGTCCATCCATCCGTCAATCCTTTACATCCATCCATCACACTTCATTTCTGATCATTAACTAGAGAAACATTTGACCTAGATCATTCAGACTTCATAGGTTGGCAAGGCTTATGAAGTAGACTTATGAAGTTTTTGGGGTCACTCCATCAAAGGTCAAGGTCACAGGGGCCTGAACATGGAAAACCATTTCTGATCAATAACTCGAGAACCACTTTACCCAGAACATTGAAACTGCATAAGATGATTGGTCATGCAGAGTAGATGACCCCTATTGATTTTTGGGTCACTCTGTTAAAGGTCAAGGTCACAGGCCCTAAACATGGAAAACCATTTCCGATCAATAGCTTGAGAATCACTTGAACCAGAATGTTGAAACTTCATAGGATGATGATTGGACATGCCTATTGATTTTAGGGTCACTCTGTAAAGGGAAAGGTCACAGGGGCCTGAACATGGAAAACCATTTCCAGCCAGTGCTTTTAGAACCACTTAACCCAGAATGTTGAAACTTCATAGGATGATTGTGCGTGCAGACGGATGACCCCTGTTGATTTTGGGATCGCTCCATCAAAGGGCAAGGTCATAGGGTGCTGAACATAGAAAACCCTTTCAATCAATAACTTGAAAACCACTTGACTCAGAATGTTGAAACTTCATAGGAAGACAGGACTTACATAGAAGATTACCCCTATTGTTTTTTGGGGTCTTCTATTAAAGGTCAAGGTCGCAGTGGACAGAACATGGAAATCCATTTCCAGTCAATAACTTGAGCACCATTTGACCCAGAACCTTCAAGTTTCATAGGGTGATAGGACTTACAGAGTAGATGACCCCTACTGATTTTTTGTCACTCGATTAAAGGTCAAGGTCACAGGGCCTGAACATGGAAAACCATTGCCAGTTCATAACTTGAGAATCACTAGGCCCAGAATGTTGAAACTTGGTGGAATGATTGGTCATGCCAAGTAGATGATCCCTACTGCAGCCATCCGTCAGTGTCTCTTTGACTTTTGCTCCTGTCCCCTATTGGCTTCTTGCCTATTTGACTATACATTGGGGGAGACATACGCTTTTCTACAAAAGCGTCTTCTAGTTGTTCTGAACTAAACTGTTACAGTGAGAAGCCATTGCAGTCTGAAGCAGAACTGTCATAGTGAAATTCTGCAGTCGGTAAAATTTGCGTGATTTGGTCATAAATGCTTTAATGATTTATGATATTTTGTGACTTAAATAGAAATTTTTTCACACGTAATTACTGTAAAATCATTGATACTAGTGGGGGACTAGTTTCTGTGGTAATGATGGTTGCAGCATTCAATGAAATGTATTCCCAGTGACTGACCAAAGCTCCCAGTCTCTTATTAGTGAGCTTTTGTGATCGCCTGTGTCTGTCGTCATCCCCCGTCATCGTCATTTGTCGTTGTCCGTCATCAACAATTTGACTGTTTACACTCTAGAGGTCACAATTTTTACCCAATCTTAATGAAACTTGGTCAGAATGTTACCCTCAATAAAATCTTGGACAAGTTTGATATTGGGTCATCTGGGGTCAAAAACTAGTCACCAGGTCATATCAAAGGAAAAGCTTGTTTACACTCTAGAAGCCACATTTATGACTGTATCTTTATGAAACTTATTCAGAATATTAATCTTGATGATCTTTAGGTCAAGTTCGAATCTGTGTTAGGTAGGGTCAAAAACTAGGTCACCAGATCAAATTAAAGGAAAAGCTTGTTAACACTTTAGAGACCACATTTGTGACTATATCTTCATGAAACTTGGTCAGAATGTTAATCTTGGTGATCTTTAGGCCAAGTTTGAATCTGGGTCAGGTGGGGGGTTTAAAACTAGGCCACCAGGTCAGATCAAAGGAAAAGCTTGTTAACACTCTAGAGGGCCACATTTATGACAATATCTCCACAAAACTTGGTCATAATGTTAATCTTGATGATTTTCAGGTCATGTTAGAATCTTGGTCATTTTGGGTCAAAAACTAGGTCAGTGGGTCAAGTCATAAAGTTAATCTTGATGATCGTCAGGTCAAGTTTAAATCTTGCGGGGCAGATCAAAGGAAAAGCTTGTTAACACTGTAGAGGCCACTTTTATGAAAATTTCTCTATGAAACTGGGTCAGAATATTAATCTTGATGATTTTTATGTCAATTACCCAAAATCAGCCTTTCTACTCTTTAAAGGTATATTTGTGGTGAGTAAACAGTATATAAAGACTGACTTACCATTTAGATGATTAGGTCTTTGTGGAAGACATGTGCTTTTCTCAAAAGCAGTTCTAATGTCAAATTTGAGTGTCTCTCAACTAGACTTAAATAAGGGTTTTGCTGGAACCAGCAAGTTTGGAACTGTGTCAAAATAAATTAACCTTGAACAACCTGCTTCAAGAAAAGATCTGGTGAAAATACCTATTCTTAGAAGACTGTCTTAATTTGATAAATGTTGCTTATTTCCTTATATCATGGTAGGATTTTACTGATAGAAATGATTTTGCTTCATAATCAGTTAGGGTTTAGCGATTAACCAAGTATTTGCTTGGTTTTCCGAGAATCAAATATGAAATTTAATAATCAAGTACTCGGAAATGAAATGAAATATCAAAGAAAAAGAGACTACAAACATGTCCTTATTAATGCCGCTGTTTAGACGTCACGAAACTGTAACAGGTGTTTGCGAAATCTTGATTGCTGTAAAATGTAATTAATACGGCTTATTGCAGTACCACTTAAATATCATAAACAATTAGAAAATCACACCACACCTGTGTGCAAATGTAAAATTAGCAGTACATCATAGAGAACATATCCATTATAATTTAAAAATGTAATTACGTGGATATAAAATGTTCCTTATAATATATCAATAAACTGTTATCATCTGTGTTGGGTTTACATTCTTGAGCTTTCCCGTTATTATTTACTACTGTACCCAACAATAAAAAAATGGTTTTGTATCACTATATCATTGCTTACAGGAGCGAAGGTGAACACAAGTGGTGGGGGGTTATAGGAATGGTCTCTGTCCGTCCTTCCATTTGTCTGTCCATAACACTTTCGTGTCCGCTCATTATCTTCTAAACCCCTCGAAGGATTTTCATGAAACTTGGGTCAAATGATCACCTCATCAAGACGATGTGTAGAACCCATGAGTCAGCCTTGTCAGCTCAAGGTCAAGGTCACAACTCAAGGTCAAGGGTTTGAGCTTTCGATTTTGTGTCCACTCTATATCTCCTAAACCCCTTGAAGGAATTTTATAAAACTTGGGTCAAATGATCACCTCATCAAGACGATGTGCAGAACACATGAGTCAGCCATGCCGGCTCAAGGTCAAGGTCACAACTTTGGGTGAAAGGTTTGAATCTTCCATTTTGTGTCCGCTCTATATCTCCTAAATTCCTTGAAGGATTTTCATCAAACTTGGGTCAAATGATCACCTCATCAAGGCGATGTGCAGAACTTATGAGTCAGCCATGCCCGCTCAAGGTCAAGGTCACAACTAAAGGTCAAAGGTTTGAGCCTTCCATTTTGTGTTTCAGCTCTGTATCTCCTAATTCCCTTGAAGGAATTTTATAAAACTTTGGTCAAATTATCACCTCATCAAGGCAATGTGCAGAACTTGTGAGTCAGCCATGTTGGCTCAAGGTCAAGGTCCAGCTCAAGGTCTAAGGTTTGAGCCTTTCATTTCCTGTCACTCTATATCTCCTAAACCCATTGAAGGAATTTTATAAAACTTTGGTCAAATGATCACCTCCTCAAAATGATTTGCAGAACTTATGAGTCTGCCATGAAGGTCAAGGTCACAACTTAGGGTCAAAGGTTTGAGCCTTGCATTTTGTGTCCACTCTGTTTCTCCTAAACCCCTTGAAGGATTTTCATCAAACTTGGGTCAAATGATCACCTCAACAAGAATTCATGAGTCAGCCATGTCAACTCAAGGTCAAGGTCACAACTCAAGGTCAAAGGTTTGAGCTCTGTGTCTCCTAAACCCCTTGAAGGATTTTCATGAAACTTGAGTCAAATGATCACCTCATCAAGACGTTGTGCAGGGTCAGGGTCACAGCTAAAGGTCAAAGGTTTACCCTTTCACTATCCATAGCAGTGGCGGGGGATTTAGCTGTCTTTCAGACTGCCTTGTTTATTCTATAACTTTCCTTATGTAAATACAATGTAATCCTCTTATATATCTTTGATTTACATTTGCTATTTTGCATTGTAATCCCCTTCATGTCTTTGAATTACTTTTGTTGATTTGTGTTACTGTATATATGTACATTTGAGGCTCACAGGGAAGACTGGGTACACCCAACTGTGTTGTCTTGTTAAATAAAGACTTTATTATTATTATTATTATTCTCCTCACCTATTCCAGTTACGGAAACCAATTTTAATGAGTAACTGAGTACTCAGTCGAAAAAAATCCGCAAGTGAGTCCCAGAATCATTACTTGTTGCCATCCCTGTATATAGAAAACTCAGTGCCTGTCTGCTTAGTTCAATAGGTAGAGCGCAGATCTGTGGATTGCAGGGTCGTGAGTTGATCCTCGGGCAGGACTTGTGTTCTCCCTGACGATTTAATAATTGTGTCTGAAATCATTTGTCCTCCACCTCTGATTCATGTGGGGAAGTTGGTAGTTACTTGTGGAGAACAGGTTTGTACTGGTACAGAATCCAGGAACACTGATTAGATTAACTGCCTGCCATTACATAACTGTTAAAAAATGGTATTTAAACCCAAAACAAACAAACAAAGAAAAAGTATACATGCAGTATTAAATTTAAGCCATTTATTAACAATTGCAGATATGAGAATACTTCTATTCCAATGGCTGTGAGCATGAAACAACATGGCTTTGTGATGAAGACCCCTTCCATGAATCAGTCAAGCACATGTATATCTTTAATTAAAGTAAGTATTGTGCAACAGTTATTTAAACAGGATTGGCTAAATCAATAGTTGCTCTTTTTCAACATAGCTTTTTAGCTCACCTGTCACAAAGTGACATGGTGAGCTTTTGTGATAGTGCGGCGTTCGTCGTCCGTCCGTCCGTCAACTTTTGCTTGTAACCACTCTAGAGGTCACATTTTGCATGGGATCTTTATGAAAGTTGGTCAGAATGTTCTGTTCATCTTGATGAAGTTTAGGTCAAGTTCGAAACTGGGTTAGGTGCTGTCAAAAACTAGGTCAGTAGGTCTAAAAATAGAGAAACCTTGTGACCTCTCTAGAGGCCATACTTTTCAATGGACCTTCATGAAAATTGGTCAGAATGTTTACCTTGATGATATCGAGTTCAAGTTTGAAATTGGGTCATGTGCCATCAAAAACTAGGTCATTAGGTCAGATAATAGAAAAACCTTGTGACCTCTCTAGAGGCGATACTCATCATGGGATCTGTATGAAAGTTGGTCAGAAAAACCTTGTGACCTCCTTAGAGGCCACATTTTTCAATGGATCTTCACGAAATTGGTCATAATGTTCACCTTGATGATATCTACATCAAGTTTGAAACTGGGTCACATTCGGTCAAAAACTAGGTCAGTAGGTCTAAAAATAGAAAAACCTCGTGACCTCTCTAGAGGCCATATTTTTCATGAGATCTTCATGAAAATTGGTCAGAATGTTCACTTTGATGATATCTAGTTCAAGTTCGAAACTGGGTCACATGCCTTCAAAAACTAGGTCAGTAGGTCAAATAATTGAAAAACCTTGTGACCTCTCTAGAGGCGATATTTTTCATGGGATCTGTATGAAAGTTGGTCTGAATGTTCATCTTGATGATATCTAGGTCAAGTTCGAAACTGGGTCAACTGCGTTCAAAAACTAGGTCAGAAGGTCTATGTCGTCTGTGCATAAACTTTTGCTTGTCACCACTCTAGTTTAAGATCCAGCCTTGAAATTTGGATGACATGTACAGTTTTGCACACCAATCTTTAAACTGTCTTTCAGTGACCATAAATGTGACCTACTGATCTACTTTCTAATATTTTAGCATCAGTTTGCCATTTGATACGTTGTTCAATATACTCAGGTGAGCGATTCAGGGTCATCATGACCCTCTTGTTTACAAAAGCATCTTCTAGTTTCAGGTTGAGTTTGTGATGCACTTTTGCTGTATCTCCGTTATTTCCGTTAGATTTGATTCAAACTTTAAAATAGTTATTCAACATTGTTAGCCACATAACCCTTACCATGCTGAATTTCTATAATGAACTTGTCCATCTTCCAAAAAGGTACTGGCTGAATAGGGAACAGTGTAGATCATGTGGTGGTGGTGGGTGGGCGGTCGGCGTCCAAAAGCATGTCCGCAAATTTAGCCTTGTCCGCCCTCTAAGTCAAACCATTTTCATCTGATCTTCACTAAACTTGGTATCAATGTTTGTGGGCATAACATCTTGGCCAAGTTTAATAACCAGCAAATTCGCCTGAGGCGCTCTTGTGTTATGGCCCTTGAAATACGCGAAATCTGCAAATTTAGCCTTGTCCGCCCTCTAAGTCAAACCATTTTCATCTGATCTTCACTAAACTCGGTATCAATGTTTGTGGGCATAATATCTTGGCCAAGTTTAATAACCAGCAAATTCGCCTGAGGCGCTCTTGTGTTATGGCCCTTGAAATACGCGAAATCTGCAAATTTAGCCTTGTCCGCCCTCTAAGTCAAACAGTTTTCATCTGATCTTCCACAAACTTGCAGATAAAGTTTGTGGGCATAATATCTCAGCCAAGTACGATAACCAGGCAAATCGCCCCATGCACTTTTGGATTATGGCCCTTGAATTAGGCCAAGTTCGATGACGGGCATATTTTGTGACAGTCTGCCACTCTTGTTTATCACTATCTCTGTTATCAATAAATACATCTGACATGGACTTAAGCTACTGTCCAATATCTTCATCCATATTGGAGTCAAACACCAATGACACAGCTCTGGTTTCATCAGATGTGCCAAATTTCACTATCCAGCATCAATATATTTGAGTACTATGTCTTCTGTGAAGCTCTTGTTTAACAACTTAACCAAAATGTTACATCTTTTTTTCAGGCTAGTGAGACAATCATTGGTTATCCCCATCCAGAAATGGACCAACTACTGCGGAAGTTCTTAGGGAAGTGTGTACAGACCAAAGTTATCTCATCTGCCAGAACAATCACTGAAGTCCCTTTCGAAGGAAAATCAACATCCAGTGGAGTACCTAGGTCTGCGTAGAGGTACTCGTACATTTCTTCATGACAATCCTGACATTCCTGCTGAAAGTTTTTCAGGTAAGAAGAAATAAAAAAGATCTTCCAGTTCAAGTCATTTACATCTCATGAACAGACTCAGTTATGCCATTACTTTAGCCAGTTGCATTCTGGGTACACTATACCAGTTCAGTTCCTTCTTTATTTCATGTAAACAGAGACTTCATTTTCAATACTTACAGGCTTTCAAGTAGTCCTACTTTTTCCTACTTTTCCTACTATTTAGATCCCTTCCTACATTTTTCCTACTTTTTCTCAGAAAACTCCTACTTCTCCTACTTTTTTGATATTTTCAAAATAAAAAAAAATTAAAACATGTTCAATGAAATTTTAAATTAAGTAGTTAACATGATTATGCTTTAGTCTATTTGTAGAATGAATTGTGTTATATGATTTATGGTGTGATAGCTACTCATCAGGCTCTGATTGGACTACTGGACATGCTGCCATTGACCTCTTAGGGAATCTTCAGTGCCGGATCCAGCAAATATTGTCTTCTAAAGGTAAAGAGATACACATTTGAACACAAGTAGGCTAACAGATATGATTGCTGTGCACTGTAACTCTTTCCCAATGATGTGCAAACTGAGGGAATTGGGTGAACAGAAATGATACACTGTACTTTGACTTAGACCCAATTTTCTAAAGACATCTTTTTAAAACATAAAATATTGTGATCTGAATTTCACTATTTCAAAGTGCATTATAATGTTTCTGTTCACTCTAAGCATAGGTTAAGGTAGAACATAACTGTAGTGACCAACTATAATTCTATCTGGCTAAGCCGGATAAGAATTTGTTGTAGCAGTGCTGGGATGCCTTAACCTGATCAGTTTGCTACTGGTACTTCTCTCAAATGTAATTTATATTTTGATGTATAATTACATGAAAATATTTCTAAGCCACTGAAAATGTTTTAAGAAAACATTTGAGCTTTTGAAGTATCAGCTGCAAACATTAATGCTTGTAGTAGCTGAGCTAACTTGATATATTTTGCAGGTGTCAACTAACAGTCTAGATGTACCAAAGATAAACTAACATCCTTTAACATAGATACTAACTATGCCAGGTGGAAAGACTCATTTTAATGCTTCTTGGCTTAATAAGATTGATAAAAATGGACACAAACTTAATCAGTGGTGTAGAAAGGATTCGTCATCTAACTTGAATGGCTTCTGCTTTATTTGTGATAAATCAATTTCATGTTCCAATACTGGTGTTGGGCAACTTATGAACCATGCTGATGGACAAAAGCACAAAGATAATATGAAATTAAGAAATTCATGCTCCCAGAAGAAGTTCTTTGTTGAAAAACAGAGCAGTGTTGTTGCAAGTACTTCTCAAGGAGGAGGTGATACCGAGAAAAAATCTTCAATCATTCAGCTCCAGTCATTATCCCATAAGGAGCAAGTTTGTAAAGCAGAGACACTGTGGGCGTTTAAAGTAGCAGCTAGTGGTTACACATACAGTTCTTGTGATGGGACACCAGCGTTATTCCAAAGCATGTTCCCAGGTAGCTCTGTGGCAAAGGACTTTACAATGAGTAAATCAAAAGTATCATATATGATATCAGATGGGCTTGGTCCTTATTTTAGACAGACTATAGCAAATAAAATAGCAACTGATAAGATACCATATACAATTCAGTTTGATGAAACTGGTACAGTCCAAAATATGAAACAGTGTGATATATTAATCAGGTTTTGGAATGAAGAGAAAGGTGAAATAAGCACTATGTTTTTAAAGAGTGAACTGTTTGGTCATGCCAAAGGTGTTGATGTAGGACAGGCTTTAATTGATACTTTGAATGAAACACCTTATCAGATACCTTTAGATTTATTAGTATCACTTGGGAGTGATGGTCCCAATGTTAATAAGACTGTTTGGAACCATGTCAATACACATAAAGCTTCTCTCGGTCTACCTGAACTTACTGAATTTGTTCCATGTTCTATACATGCTGTTCACAATGGATTCAGAAAAGGTCTTAATGTCTATGGTGAGGATGCAGAGGAATTAGCCATCGACCTCTTTCAGTGGTTTAAATCACACACCTGTCAGAGAGAAGATTATGCTGCAGTGCTGGAAGACCTTAATCTTGATGAAAACATGTTTGTAAGACACGTTCAGTGTAGGTGGCTGACATTGATACCCGCTCTTGGAAGACTACTCAAGCATTGGGAGGGTTCTAGTAGATATTTCTTGAAAGTGCTACCACAGATTAGTAAAGATCAAGGAACTGACAAGTATCTGAAGAAGAATTCTAGGTACCTCAGGATTTGTGAAAAGCTGAAGTCCAAAGAAATTCTAGCACAGATTCAGTTTCTTATTAGTGTGGGGCCAGTCTTTGAAAGATTTTTGATCATGTTCCAAAAGCAAGAGCCTCTAATTCACATGTTGTATTCAGAAGCCTGTGACCTTATTAGGACATTGATGCTTAGATTTGTCAAACATGACATTGTTGCAGATGCCATCGGGTCTAAACTGGTTAAATTAGATGTGAAAGATCTGAACAACTGTCTTGATTTGAAAGAGATGGAAGTTGGTAGTGACACTGAGAAGACGTTATCTAAGCTTGACTCAGGAAAGCAGAAAAGTCTGCAATATGACATGAGGAAATTTTATCAAGAAGTAACAAGTTACTTGGCTAAAAAGCTTCCGGTTGATGTTGCTTTGGTAAAAAATATTCAGTGTTTACATCCAGAAGTAAGAGAGCAGGAAAGTGCCTTTAAACACTTGAAAAGGCTATCAGAGACTCTGCCAGGTATTTCAAAAGAAGAAGTTCCTTTAATCAGGGATGAATGGAAGTTGTATAGAGCAGATGATATTCCAGATAGCAAGATATATAATGACCAGGATGAGATTGATAGAATAGATCATTATTGGGGCTATGTCTTGAGCAGGAAAACACCATCAGGTCGTCTAAAGTATAAAAATCTGAGAAAGTTAGTGATAAGCTGTTTGTGCATAAGTCATGGGAATGCAGATGTCGAAAGAAGTCTGTCTATCAATAAGAAACTGTTAACTAATGAAAGAACACTATTGTCTGAAGAATCCCTGAATGGCCTCAGGTTGACTAGGGATGCTGTTGGTATGTACAAGGGTAAGGTCACAGACATTCCAATGACCAAAGATCTACAGTCTTCTGTTGCCAAGTCCTATCAGAAGTATAAGGATAGAATTGAGACAGAAAAAGCTGAATTTAGATTGACTGAAAGTAAAAAACAAGCATTGAAAGAACAAAGAGAAAAAGAACAGCAGTCACTGAAGCTGAATGAAGAAAGAAAACGAAAATTAGGGGAAAAAGAAGAAGAAGTAAAGAAGAGTGAACAGCAGTTAAAGGATGATCTGTCAAAAGCAAAGCATGTCTTTGCAGAAGCAAATAATAGACTTTCTGAAGCAATAAAGAAGAAAGACTTCCAGGAATTAGACATAGCACAAGGATTGTTACAGGTTGCCAAATCAAACCTTGATAAGGTTGGTGATGCTTTGGAATGTTGCAGAGAAAAAAGGCAAGACATTGATTGCAAGCGGCAAAAGATGCTTGACAATTTTATGTACAAATAGAAAACATCATTGGACTCAAGTAAATCAAACAAGAAAGGAAATTGACTATACAGAGAGAGGATAAGCCACAAAACCAGCTCTTGGTTATATAGCTTTAATATGGTGTGACACAATCATGTATAGGAATATTATATGTATTGCAAACTGATGTTAACAATATATTAATACAGTGCACAACATTCATATCTGCTAAGTCCATCATTTAGGGTTATTTTTAAAATGGGGCATGGCTTGCTAGATGTAGAAAATACATGTTTGGTTGTTTTAGTATTAGATTAGTACTTGTATGTCAATGTTTTCAGCTAACATTTTAAAATCTACTTGACCTTGCATTTTAGAAAATGTTATTGCTAATGCATGATACTTTACTTTGCTGTATCATTTAGATGCTTTGTGGCTTATAGTGCCTTTAATAATACCATTGCCTGTAATTATATAAAGAGCTACACATAATCACTTTGTACTGTCTAGATTAACTAGACTGTTCTAGGGAAGATGAGCAGAAAACACTTGGCTTATTTTTGGACAAAATCTATATGTTTCAAAGAACTTTTCAGGCATAGTATTAAGGCCCAGTTGTGAAACATAATGCTTAAAGTTTTCAATATATCTCCCTAGAACAGTAGCTTTTATATAACATTGTGATTTATGATATGTAAAAATGTTCAGTTTGAATAATAAAATGAAAAAAAAAATTTAGGTTGATGGCAGCACTTCCATTGACTTCAGAACCTGATGAGAATGAAAACAGCTTCATACACCAAAGAATGAGTTCATTTCAAGTGTTTACATGATGGCACATGTGAGTAATTAGAAGATCAAATGGTAAGTTGACCGTTACAAGATCCTACTTTTAATGATCTGATTCCTACTTTCCTCCTACTTTTCTTCTACTTTTTTATGTTAGAGGCTCCTACTTTTCTCCTATTTTTTCTTCAAAAGTCACTGGAAAGCCTGTACTTAGAGCACTTCAATGGTGTGAAAGTCATGTGTAGTCATTTAGTATAACATACCAAAAATAGAAAAATATTGAGATGTTATGTTACATAAAAGAAAAATAATCTGTTCTGAAAAACATCACTCTGTGCTCCCTTGAAAAAGTAGCAATTACACATATGTAGACATTTGCTCAATGAATAAGACTAAAACCTGGAAATTCACAATGAAAATGGTTGTAAGGGGGGGTATACTGGTTTCAGGTTGTCTGTCTGTCCGTCTGGCCATCTGTCCGTAGATGCAAACTTGTGCGCACCATCTCTCCTTATCCCCTTGACAGAATTTAATGAAACTTCACACAAGTGATCAGTACCAACAGTAGTTGTGCATGGGGCATGTTAGGTTCTTTTAGAAAAAAAAATTGCAGAGTTGTGGGACTTTGTTTTTTTGTTACTATACTATATACATAGACACAATCTTATGCGCACCATCTCTCCTCATCCCCTTGACACAATTTAATGAAACTTCACACAAGTGATCAGTAACAACAGTAGTTGTGCATGGGGCATGTTAGGTTCTTTCAGAAAAAAAAATTGCAGAGTTATGGGACTTTGTTTTTTTGTTACTATACTATATACATAGACACAATCTTGTGCGCACCATCTCTCCTCATCCTCTTGACACAGTTTAATGAAACTTCACACAAGTGATCAGTAACAACAGTAGTTGTGCATGGGGCATGTTAGGTTCTTTCAGCGACAAAAATTGCAGAGTTATGGGACTTTGTTTCTTGTTAACATACTATGTACATACAGTCTGCATATGCAATCTTGTGTGTGCCTAATCTATCAAACCCTTGCACACAATTTAATGAAACTTCACACAAGTGATCAGTACCAACCCTAGTTGTGCATGGTGCATGTTACATTCTTTTAGATAAATATTCTGCATAGTTATGGGACTTTGTTTTTTGTTACTATACTGTATACATACAGTCTATATACATACAGTCCACATAATTACGCAATCTTGTGTGCGTCAAATTGCAGTGTACTGTGTCAGTGCATGCAGGGGGTACATTCATCACCTTTAGTGATAGCTCTAGTTTTTTAATACAATAAGCAATAAAACTAAACCAAAAATATAACTGCCACATCCTCATATGATACATTATACTAGACTTCATCAGCAGCATGGGACTACCTTTTGGACTACTTCAAATATATGAGGGGCGTTCAATATGTAATGTTGTTCCAAATGTAGTTCTGTAACCGCTGGTTATTTTTAGGCGTGGTTGTCGGCACATTATAGAGCAATTTATTGGCAACACAATGCTATATAAATTATAAAAATCGGTAGATTCAAAGTAAAAGTATAATCATTTGAGTGAGGTGTTCTCGGGTAGACTGGACCATTTTATGTCCAAAATATTGAGATTGTAATATGCAATTCCTTGATTCTACTATTCACCAACTTGAATATAGTTCAATTTTCAGCTTAAACTGATAAAACAAATCATTATCTTCACAAAAACATATGAAAACTAAAATAAAAAAGTTTATAACAGTTTTAAATTGAGTGTGTATATTTTTACTCGAAAAATGATAAGGTGAGTACAATAAGCCTCTGCAATTCTGTCAGGCACGATAATCATCGTTTAAAAAATTCTTGTATTTTAAGTTGATACTAGTATCTTAATTCTCGATTGCGAAACTAGTTCTTACAACTTTGATTAATCGCTCTCAACGCCCATTCCAGATGGAATCAACCTTGAGTTTAGATTTTTTAGTTGTGTTGTAAAATTAAAAATGCAATGAATAGTTTAAAACAAATGCAAACTCATCACAAATTGCTGTACCTCGTAGAAAAATGATAGAATTTTGTGATTTTACAAGTTATTCTATTTTTCTGAGACCCTGGATACCCAGGACAAACCTAAATTACAATTATGGTCCAGTATACCTGAATACACCTCACTAAAATGATTATATATTTACTTTGAACCTGCCGATTTTTATAATTGATTAGCATTGTGTTCCCAATAAATTGCTCTATAATGTGCCGAAAACCGCATATAAAAATAACCAGCGGTTACAGAACTACATACAGAATAGCATTACATATTGAATGCCCCTCTAACACTGAGTGGTGCAAATTTTCCTAAGGATGAGAAAAAGGCATACAATTTGAAAAGATGGAGTTATCTGACTAATACTAAGCAGATTCTTGAAGAAAATATCTCTAAGTTATAGTCATGTAGTCCCATACTTGAAATGAGACAAAATCATGCAGAATATGAATCAGCAGACATGCAGTGATCTTGTAAATACACAAGGCAGTTTCTGCTTGAAATTAATCAAACCTTGTTAAACAAACAGCACTAGACATAAAACTGTTTGCTTGAAGGTAATCCACCTTGTACACACAAAGATGATTTATAAATGACTTGTGTTTTATGTTTTTTTTTTCACCCATTAGACATCCATATTTGTACCCAAATGTATACTAGGTATACTGGTATCAGGTTGTCTGTCTGGTTGTCTTTCTGTCCATCTGTAGATACAGTCTTGAGTACACCAACTCTCCTCAATCTCTTGACAAAATTTAATGAAACTTCACACAAGTAATCAGCAACATCAATAGATAGGCATGGTGCATGCTAGGTGCTTTCAGGAAAAAAGCAGAGTTATGGGACTTTGATTTTTATATGCCCGTTTGAAAAACGGGTTGTATTATGGGAACGCCCCTGGCGGGCGGGCGGCATCCACAGACTTTGTCCGGAGTATATATTCTTCATGCATGGAGGGATTTTGATCAAACTTGGCACAGTTGTTCACCATTATGAGGCAGAGTGTCATGCACAAGAACCAGTCACTAGGTCTAAGGTCAAGGTCACACTTAGAGGTCAAAGGTCAAATTCAAGAATGACTTTGTCTGGAGCATATCTTTTTCATGCATGGAGGGATTTTGATGTTACTTTGCACAATTGTTTACCATTATGAGACGGAGTGGCATGCACAAGAACCAGGTCCCTAGATCAAAGGTCAAGGTCATAGAGGTCAAAGGATACAAGAATGAAAACTTTGTCCAGAGCATTTCTTCTTCATGCATGGAGGGATTTTGATATAACTTGGCAAAAATGTTCACCACCATGAAATGGAGTGTCATGCACAAGAACCAAGTCCCTAGATCTAAGGTCAAGGTCACACTTAGAGGCCAAATGTCAGATACAAGAATGACTTTGTCCTAAGCATATCTTCTTCATGCATGGAGGGATTTTGATGTTACTTTGCACAAATGTTCACCACCACTAGACGAGGTGTCATGCGCAAATCCAGGTCCCTAGGTCTAAGGTCAAGGTCACACTAAGAGGTCGAAGGTGAAATTTAAGAATGACTTTGTACGGAGCATATCTTCTTCATGCTTGAAGTAATTTTGATGTTACTTTGCACAATTGTACACCATCATGAGATGTAGTGTCATGGGCAAGAACCAGGTCCCTAGGTCTAAGGTCAAGGTCACACTTAGAGGTCAAAGGATACAAGAATGAAAACTTTGTCCAGAGCATTTCTTCTTCATTCATTCTGTAGTACAACATGCATGTTACATCCAATTTTGAGGTGTATTTTGACCTATCTCTACCTGGTAAGGATTTTTGGGGTAGGGGGATTTTTATGCCCCCGCATCTACTGATGCAGGAAGCATATAGTGATTGTCCTGATGTCCGTCCGTACGAGGTTAACCAAATGGGACCGTTTGGCATCTAGCATCAATGCCCCTAACTAGAATGACTTGATACTAATGCAGATGTAACCTGTGACCATTCCTCATCTTCAGACATCACCTGACCTCAGTTTGACCTTGACCTTGAACTTGATTTCATTTTGGACTTAGGTTGCTTTGTACCGACAAGGATGCCACTGGGGGCATCAAGCGTTTATTGAACGCAGCTCCTTGTTTCATTTATTTTTTTTATTTAAGATTAACTTCCCTTTGTTGTTACTATAAATAACATATATTTTTAACTTTTTAGCACACCTGAGCACAAAATGCTCAAGGTGAGCTTTTGTGATCGCCCTGTGTCCGTCGTCCGTCATCAGTCGTCCGTTGTCCGTCCGTCGTCAACAGTTTGACTGTTAACACTCTAGAGGTCACAATTTTGGCCTAATCTTAACGAAACCTGGTCAGAATGTTACCCTCATAAAAATCTTGGACGAGTTCGATATTGGCTCATCTGGGGTCAAAAACTAGGTCACCAGGTCAAATCAAAGGAAAAGCTTGTTAACACTCTAGAGGTCACAATTTTGGCCCAATCTTAATGAAACTTGGTCAGAATGTTACCCCTAATAAAATCTTGGATGAATTTGATATTGGGTCATCTGGGGTCAAGAACTAGGTCACTGGGTCAAATCAAAGGAAAAGCTTGTTAACACTCTAGAGGTCACTATTTTGACCTAATTTTAATGAAACCTGGTCAGAATGTTACCCTCAATAAAATCTTGGACGAGTTTGATATTGTGTGTCATCTGGGGTTAAAAACTAGGTCACCAGGTCAAATCAGAGGAAAAGCTTGTTAACACTCTAGAGGTCACAATTTTGGCCCAATCTTAATGAAACTTGGTCAGAATGTTACCCTTAATAAAATCTTGGATGTATTTGATATTGGGTCATCTGGGGTCAAAAACTAGGTCACTGGGTCAAATCAAAGGAAAAGCTTGTTAACACTCTAGAGGTCACAATTTTGACCTAATCTTAACGAAACTTGGTCAGAATGTTACCCTCAATAAAATCTTGGACGAGTTCGATATTGGGTTATCTGGGGTTAAAAACTAGGTCACCAGGTCAAATCAAAGGAAAAGCTTTTTGACACTCTAGAGGTCACAATTTTGGCCCAATCTTAATGAAACTTGGTCAGAATGTTACCCTCACTAAAATCTTGAATGAATTTGATATTGGGTCATCTGGGGTAAAAAACTAGGTCACCAGGTCAAATCAAAGGAAAAGCTTGTTAACACTGTAGAGGTGGCCATTTATGACTGTATCTTCATGAAACTTGGTCAGAATGTTTCTCATGATGATCTCAAAGTCCAGATAGAATCCAGGTCGTGTAGAATCAAAAACTAGGTCACTAGGTCAAATCAAAGGAAAAGCTAGTTAACACTCTAGAGGCCGCATATATGACCTTATCTTAATGAAACTTGGTCAGAATGTTAATCTTGATGATCTGTAGGTCAAGTTCGAATCTGGGTCATGTGGGGTCAAAAACTAGGTCACTAGGTCAAATCAAAGGAAAAGTTAGTTAACACTTCAGAGGCCACATTTATGACCATATCTTAATGAAACTATCTTGATGATCTTTAGGTCAGTAGGTCAGGTGAGCGATACAGGGCCTTCATGGCCCTCTTGTTTTTTATAATTGACCATAGGGAAATACGAAGACCACTTTTCTGTGGTACAACATAAATGTTACTTTCAAACTTTAGGTGTATCTTAAGGTATTTCTACCTGGTAAGGAGTTTTTTTGTGGACTTAGAAAAAAAAAGAATTACAATAGTAACTAAACAACCTCAAAATTAAAATTCCATTTGCAAATACAGGTGCTATTTGCTAATTTGCTGTGACTTGAAATTAAATTTTCCTTTGTTGAAGGTATAGGACTTGATGTCATTAATTTCCATTTAACTCTTACCATGCCACACGACTAACACTGCCTTTGCACCCAGTGTAGATCATGATCAGCCTGCACATCAGTATAGTCTGATCATGATCTGCACTGTTTGCCATGCAGCCAGTATATTTTTGGTAAACATATTATTTCAACAGATAATAGTAGTGTCCAAATTGGAAGACGGGACAAGTCCATTTTAGAAATTTAGCGGGGCAAAGATTAAAGAAACTCGCTCACGCATTTCATGTCAGCCATTTCATCTGAATCTGGTATTTCATTTATTTCCAAAAAATCAAATTGGTGTCAGTCATTTCACATGAATCTGGTATTTGGTTTATAGTAAATCTATTTAGATAACAAAGTAAATAAATCCCTGGTTTGCTGAAAGCTTTTCAAATTTTGATGTAAACAATGATTACATTTCGTCTTAGATATTTACACAAAATATTGGTGACAAACTAACTAACAAGATATCTGCTTCAAAATTAGACATTAACAGGCAATAGTTATACCCCCACAAAACGAAGTTTGGGGTGGGGGGGAGTATATAGGAGTGAGCTTGGCGGTCGGTTCGTCGGTCGGTCCTTTGGTTTTTGTGGTTTCCGGATGATAATTCATGAAAGGCTTGAGTGATTTGAATAATTTTTAGCTCACCTGTCACATAGTGACAAGGTGAGCTTTTGTGATCACCCTTCGTCCGTTGTCCGTCGTGTGTGCGTCCGTCCGTCCGTCAACAATTTCTTGTCTGCACGATAGTGGTTTCATTTATGATTTTATTTTAACCAAACTTACACACAACTTGTATCACCATAAGATCTCGGTTCCTTTCTTGAACTGGCCAGATCCCATTATGGGTTCCAGAGTTATGGCCCCTGAAAGGGCCAAAATCAGCTATTTTGACCTTGTCTGCACAATAGCAGCTTTATTTATGATTTGATTTTTACCAAACTTGCACACAACTTGTTTCACCATAAGATCTTGGTTCCTTTCTTGAACTGGCCAGATTCCATTATGGGTTCCAGAGTTATGGCCCCTGAAAGGACCAGAATTAGCTATTTTGCCCTTGTCTGCACAATAGCAGCTTCATTTATGATTTGAATTTAATCAAACTTGCACAAAACTTGTGTTGCCATAAGATCTCAGTTCCTTTGTTGAACCGGCCAGATCCCCTAATGGGTTCCAGAGTTACGGCCCCCTGAAAGGGCCAAAATTAGCTATTTTGACCTTGTCTGCACAATAGCAACTTCATTTATGATTTGATTTTAACCAAACTTGCACACAACTTGTATCACCACAAGATCTTGGTTCCTTTCTTAAACTGGACAGATTCCATCATGGGTTCCAGAGTTATGGCCCCTTAAATGTCCAAAATTGGCTATTTTGGCTTTTGCAGCCATATAGAGACTTCATTTATGGTTTTATTTGATACAAACTTCCAAAATATCTTCAACAACAATAAATCTTGGATTCCATGACAAATCGGATCCATTCGTAGTTTCCAGAGTTATTTTATATCTGATTACCTCCCCTGATTGTAGTCAAAATGGATTTATATCAGTAAGTACTTACAGGACTTATTTGAAATTTCATTATTGTCATTAGTTGGACCGAGCCAATCAGGGTAGATAACTATGGACTGATTTTATGTCAAATTACCTCCCTTTATTTTTGAAATTAAAATGGGTATATCTCCGTAACTAATGAAGATACTGATCTGAAATTTCATTTATGTTAACAGATTTATTTGGCAGATCCTTCTTTTGTTAACTTACAATAATTTTCTTTTGAATTACTTCCCTTTTACGTTACTATAAATAGCCTATTTTTAGTAACTTTTTTATTATTGGCGGTAGGGAAAAACCGAGACCACTTTTCTGTGGTACAACATGGATGGTACCTCCAATTTTTAGGTGTATTTTGACATATCTGTACCTTGTAAGAATTTTGTTTTTCTTTTTGGTTAAATTTCTTTCCTTTGTTGTTCCTGTCCTTTGGACTTAGATATTTTTTCTGAGGACCTTCTTGTCCTCAAGTGTAATGATAACAGGTGAGCGATATAGGGCCATCATGGCCCTCTTGTTGGTACACTGGTGTAACATCAGAAAATACAGGTCAAGTTCGAATTTGGGGTCAATAGGTCAAAGGTCAAGGTCACAGTGACCCTGAACAGTTAAACGGTTTCCAGATGATATCTTGAGAATGCTTGGGCCTATGATCATATATTTTGGTACACAGGTGTAACATCGTGAAATACAGGTCAAGTTTGACTTTGGGGTTTGTAGGTCAAAGGTCAAGGTCACAGTGACCCGGAACAGTTAAATGGTTTCCGGATGATAACTTGAGAATGCTTTGGCCTAGGATCATAAATTTTGGTACACAGGTGTAACATCATGAAATACAGGTCAAGTTCGACTTTGAGGTCTGTAGGTCAAAGGTCAAGGTCACAGTTACTCGGAACAGTTAAATGGTTTCTGGATGATAACTTTAGAATGCTTGGGCCTAGGATCATATGTTTTGGTACACAGATGTAACATCATGAAATACAGGTCAAGTTTTACTTTGAGCTCAGTAGGTCAAAGGTCAAGGTCACAGTGACTCGTAACAGTTAAACGGTTTCCAGATGATAACTTGAGAATGCTTGGGTCTAGGATCATAAATTTTTGTACACTGGTGTAACATGATAATATACAGCTCAAGTTTGACTTTAAGGCTAGTAGGTCAAAGGTCAAGGTGATAATAACACATAACAGTTAAATGGTTTCCAGATGATAACTTGAGAACGCTTGGGCCTAGGATCATGAAAATTGATAGTGAGGTTGGTTATGACCAGCAAATGACTTCTAATGATTTTGAGGTCAGTAGGTCAAAGGTCAAGGTCACAGTGACCCGGAACATTTAAACGGTCTTGGACAAAAACTTCAGAATGCTTGGGACTAGGATCACGAAACTTAATAGGGAAGTTGGTCATGACAAGCAGATGACCTGTATTGATTTTGAATTCCAAAGGTCAGAGTGGCCCTGAACATTTAAACCTTTTCCGGACAATAACTTGAGAACGCTTGGGCCGAGGATCATGAAACTTCATAGGGAGGTTGATCATGACCAGCAGATGACTTCTATTGATTTTGAGGTCAGTAGGTCAAAGGTCAAGCAAGTTCAGCTTTGACACTGGCTTAGTTCTGTGACAAGGTCATATTGTGGGGGTATAATTTGTCACTCCTATGACAGCTCTAGTTTTTACACTGCTGAAAGTACAAATACTACCAGGAATTTTAAACCATTTTTCTCAACAGTACTTTGATCAAAGCAAGTTTTTTACTTTGCAGTAAACAGAGGAATACCTCTTTGAAGTCGTCCTGAAAACAGTTCTGCAAGGTGGGCAGTGACATAGAATTGTTTAAGTTTTTTAACCATTTGAACCCAGAGTTCCTCATCAAATGTGATCCTTTCAACTGTCATACCAATACATGTCCAAACTACAAAATCACACCATTTCCTGCCTGTGATACCCATTTGACATTGAACTTGGAAGTAATAGTTCTGATTTTTTTTAAGTGTCACTTTCCATCTGAAATTTCACAAAAAAATCTTTACCACTTGCACATTCGTTTGGTGATTTCATTCTCCACTTCATTGCTGCCGGGCACTTTATTTCGAAAAGTCCTAACTGTGATTCACAATGAGTGCAGTAAACAAGCCCATCTGGGCTTGTACCAAAAATGGGCTATCCTTGCTAACTATAAATCCACATTCCTTCACAAGAAGTCCTTTGTGGCTATTACTGTTCATGAACTTAGAGTACATTTTCCTTGCTGGTTTTTCATGAGTTTTTCCATGTTTATGCCCCCCTTCGAAGAAGGAGGGGTATATTGTTTTGCAGATGTCGGTCGGTCGGAATGTAGACCAATCCGTTTCTGGATGATAACTCAAGAACGGTTAGGCCTAGGAACATGAAAGCTGATAGGGAGGTTGGTCATCTCCAGCAGATGACCCCTATTGATTTTGAGGTCTGTATGTCAAAGGTCAAGGTCACAGTGACCTTGAATAGTTAAACGGTTTCCGGATGATAACTCAATAACACTTGGGCTAAGGATCATGAAAGTTGATAGGGCGGTTGGTCATAACAGCAGATGATCCCTATTGATTTTGAGATCAGTATGTTAAAGGTCAAGGTCACAGTGACCCTGAACAGTTAAATGTTTCCGGATGATAACTCAATGACGCTTAGGCCTAGGATCATGAAAGTTGATAGGGAGGTTGGTCATGACCAGCAGATGACTCCTTTTGATTTTGAGGTCAGTATGTCAAAGGTCAAGGTCACAGTGACCCTGAACAGTAAAATGGTTTCTGGGCAATAACTCCAGAATGCTTTGGCCTAGTGTCAGGAAACTTAATAGTGAGGTTGGTCATGACAAGCAGATGACCCCTATTGATTTTGAGGTCATTAGGTCAAAGGTCAAGGTCGCATTGGCCAGGAACAGTTAAACGATTTCTGATCTTGTCCAAAACCACAGGGCCTAGGGCTTTGATATTTGGTATGTAGCAAAATCTAGTGGTCCTCTACAAAGATTGTTCAGATTTTTTCCCTGGGGTCAAATATGGCCCCATCCCAGTGGTCACGTGGTTTATATAGACTTATATAGGAAAAACTTTGAAAAACCTCTGGTCCAAACCCACAGGGCTTTGATATTTTGTATATGACATCATCTAGTGGTCCTCTACTAAGATATTTCAAATTATTCCCCTAGGGTCAAATATGGCCCCGCCCTGGGGGTCACATGATTAACATAGACTTATATAGGGAAAAACTTTGAAAATCTTCTTGTCCAAACCACAAAGACTAGGGCTTTGATATTTGTAATGTAGCATCATCTAGTGGTTCTCTACCAAGTTTGTTCAAATTATCCCTCTAGGGTCAAATATGACCCCGCCCCAAGGGTCACATGGTTCATGAAGACTTATATAGGAAAAAACTTCATGTCCATAACCGACATCATTCAAATTTGGACTACATGTCATGGCCTCAACGCGAAACTAGTCTATCTGCTTCTATTTCTATATATACATAGACAAGTTTAGCATTGAGGCCACGATGTGTAGTTTTGAGTGGCAAGATGAACCTTGACATGAGTTGACCTTGCATAGTTTTGCGTTCCGAAATAAAATATGACCTTGATTTTGACCTAGTGACCTTTTTTCACATTTCTCAGGCTACAGACTTCAAATTTGAACCACAAGCATAGTTTTGTGTACCAAAATGAACTTTGATCTTGAGATTGACCTAGTGACCTATTTTCTTATTTCTGAAGCTGCAGGCTTTAAAGTGGGACCACATGCATGGTTTTATGTTCCGAAATAAAATTTGACCTTGATTTTGACGTGTTGACCTACTTTCACATTTCTCAAGCTACAGCCTTCAAATTTGAACCACATGCATAGTTTTTGTACCGAAATGAACTTTGAGATTGACCTAGTGGCCTACTTTCAAATTTCTCAAGCTACAAGCTTCAAATTTGGACCGCATGCATATTTTTGTGTTCTGAATTGAAATTTGACATTGATTTTTACCTCTTACCTACTTTCACATTTCTCAAGCTACAGCCTCCAAATTTGAAGCACATGCATAGGTCTGCGAAATGAACTTTGACCTTGAAATTGATCTAGTGACCTACTTTCACATTTCTCAAGCCACAGTTTTCAAATTTGGACCACATGCACAGTGCTTTGTACCAGTTTGAAATTTGACCTTTATTTTGACCTTGAGCAAGCCTTGAAATTTGGAACATCCAAAAATGGCTCAGTGGTGGGCGCCAAGATCACTCTATGATCTCTTGTTAGGTTAATAGGTTAAAGGTCAAGGTCAGATTGAACCAGAATGGTAGAACTTTTGTTTACAGTGAGCATATAATTTCTGTTCCTTGTGCAATTACTGATGCATCAAGGGGGGCATTTCATGTTCGACAAACTCTTGTTTGTATGAATTTTGAAAGTCTGTATACAACATACTTTTAAGTAAGTTGTCTGGTTCAGTGCTATCTTTATGCTTAATGACTTGTCCGAATGCTGAAGATTTTATTCTCTCTTTCCTTGCGTCCATCCATTTGCTTGAATTTTGTCTGCGGGTCAATGTTTCAATTAACTGACATTGTTCTGGTGTAACTTTGTTTCTTACGCATCCAAAGATGAAGACCCACTGAATCCGTGTATTTGAATGGCACACTATGCATGCTTATGTTATACCCCAGTGTCCGTCCGTCCGTTAGCAATTTCGTGTCAGCTCTGTAACTCTTGAACCCCTTTAAGGATTTCAAAGAAACTTGACGCAAATGTTCACTACACCAAGACGACGTGCAGAACGCATGTTTTGGATGTGTCATTTCAAGGTTAAGGTCATACTTAGGGGTCAAAGGTGATATGAGTGTGTTTTGTGTTCGCTCTGTAACTCTTGAACTGTTTGAAGGATTTCAAAGAAACTTGGCACATATGTTCACTATACTGAGACGACATGCAGAGCGCTTGTTTCGGATGACTAGCTTCAAGGTCAAGGTCAAACTTAGGAGTGAAAGGTCATATGAGTGTGTTTCATGTCCGCTCTATAACTCTTGAACTGCTTGAATTTATTTGTCTGAATTTTTAGAGAAAAAAATTGCAGAGTTTTGGAACTTTGATTTTTTTTTTTTACTATACTATATACATAAGAGTCTGCATATGCAATCTTGTGCATGCCTAATCCCCTGAACCCATGCACACAATTTAATGAAACTTAACACAAGTGATCAGTAGTAACCATAGTTGTGCATGGTGCATTTTAAGTTTTTTCAGAAAAAGATTCTGCACAGTTATGGGAAATTGTTTTTTGTTGACATACATGTATAAACATACAGTCTGTTTATGCAATCTTGTGTGCACCTAATCTCCTGAACCCATGAACACAATTTAATGAAACTGAACACAATTGATTAATAGTAACCCCAATTGTGCATGTTGCATGTAACTTGTATTAAATATAACTAAATATTATCCACAGTTATGGGACTTTCTTTGTTGCTATACTATATACATAGAGTCTATATACATCCAGTCCACATAATTATAGTAAGTAAGTAAGTAAAGTAAGTAAATTCTTTATTTATAGAGGGTAGCTCATTTAGCTGATGCTAATCTTCCATGAGGCCCTCTCAAGAAGAAAACACATGTATATACAGAACATAATGCATAAAAAACATGAGTACATTGAAAATACAAAGGCATGTACATAAGAAAAATAAAACAAATACATATCAGAAAACAAAAAGGTAATAGTTTATGTAATTTTCATCCAGTTGAGACATGATGATTTAAAGCATTGTAATGAACGAGCAGATTTAACTTCTATAGGTAAACAGTTCCAAATAATTGGACCAGAATATAGCATACTATGTTTAAACAATTCTGTGTGCGTATTTGGTATACAAAAAGCCTTGTTTGTGTTTGATCGCAAAGTAAAAGAAGTATCATTTACTTGGGGTTTTTGCATGTACATTTCACAAATATAGTTGGGATGTAAATTATTTGCGATTTTATACATAAAACAGGCCTTTTTAAAACAAAGACGCTGATCAAATCGCTATATTGATAGAGAACATAATGCCTGGTTAAAATCTCTATATTCCGGACCTAAAATGATACGACACGCTTGTTTCTGTAATAGTATTAATTTGTGTATATTTGTGTACGTTGTGTTTCCCCATATGATAGAGCAATAGTCTAAATGTGGTTGTATGTAAGCTTTGTAAAACAAAATTCTATAACTCGTGTCTAGAAAACTCTTGATTCTTGATAGCAACCAAATTTACGACGACAACTTTTTGCAGATAGTTTTTATATGTGAATCCCATTTTAAATCATGTTGAATATAAACACCTAAGAGTTTTTCACCAGATGTTTGTCCAAGTATTACATTTTTATACGAAAGTGCGATATCATTAGTTTCCAAAAAGCGGCGTTTTTGTTGAGTTGTTATAAAAATTACTTTAGTTTTATCAGTATTTAACTGCATACCGTTCTCTAGGCACCATTTGTCCAAAATAGATAAGGCTGTGTTTAAATTAGTTTTCAAGACAAGTTTATCTTTTTGAACATCATAAAACGTGGTGATTATTATGCTGTCCTGTGTGCATCAAATTGCAATGTACTGTCTCAGTGTGTGTGGTGGGGGAATACATTCATCAGCTTTAATGATGGCTCTAGTTTTATCTTTATTCTTCTAGTGTTCTCAAAACAAACATCTTATTTCAGTTGTGGCTCTAGTGAGGCCGTTTACTCATGATGTCCCTTGTGACCCGCTGGTAGACAAGTACTCAGATTACTAACTTGGCCGAGAACCAGAATTACCTATGTTCAGCAGTGGGGATACACCACAGTAGTTAGAAGACAAAGAATGATCACAAAACTGAGAAGGACGGTAAATATTTTTTAAAAAAAGAAATGGTTAATTTAAGTTTTTCTTTTTAGACTTATTTGATGTTCAAACTGTTTTTGTTTTTTTTTAGTATTAACATGCAACACTTTTCCAGATTTTCCTAAGTGTATTTTGGCGACAAGTATTTTTTTTTTTTTTGGATAAAACTGTGGTCTTAGCAGGGACTACCTTAGCCTGGAAATTTAGGGAGAAGTGACTTCTCCCTCCTTGGGAAACAGGGAGAAGTTTTGAAATTTTGGGAGAAGTTCGGCAAACGTGAGACAGGACATTGCTTATACATGCATTAAATAACAATAATAATGTTTATTCAGTTCCATTTGTAGTATTATCTTGCTATGACTTAAATAAAAATGGTGAAATGTTTCAACAATACAGTACATATTTCTACTGTTTTACTGCAAAATATTTAACAACTTGACACAACAAATCTTTCCTCATATAATCAGTACTTAATATTTCTTGGATTAATTTTTTTCCTTCCTAGAGCAGCTTTTTCAGGTATGTGAGCATTCTGAGTTTAAATTTTTTTTATGTTCCTTCAATTTGACAAACTGTAGACAGAGTTTAAAAAACTCTCAATCTTACAATGAAATGTTATTTGTATTGATCAGTAGATAAAATACTTAAAAATCAGGGGCAATATTTTTTAAAACTATATATTTTGACATAAAAAATCTAAAAATTGGTTAAATGTATTACCTCCCTTTAACACATTTCAGAATTACCTAAAAGAGTTGTCTGCTATTTTTATCAAACAACAAATTTAATAGTTTGTCAAGGGCCATATATTTAACTTATATATGTTTTTAATGAAAGAGAAATGCAGATTAAAATGAATAGTAAGCAGATCCCAATTGAAAAATAAACGTCGGGAGTAACGGGTAGTCTACACTGTGATGGCAATAAAAATTTCGAAACGATATTTATCTGAAAACAAGAATAACTGGATAAGACAAGCACTGAGGGCGTTCGGTTGACCCGAGGTTCCGTGTTTTGACCCGCGAAAATCAAGAAAAACTCGTGGTTGACCCGCACAAAAAAAGTGTCCCGTGCGTCGGCTCGATCCGCGAAATGCGTCTCGAGTTCGAAGTTCTGCATTGTGAATCAAAATCTCGGTGAATTTCAATTGTTCGCTGCCACAAACTAAGTATGACAGTAGGCGGAGCGTCGTATGTTAATTAGCTACTGACAGATGTCAATCACTCCACGCGCCGACTGACACGTAATTAGGTTTGTAATTCGGAAGTTAATTATCGCCGTTTTACGAAGTTTTCGGGCTCTCTGATCTCCGATGTCGGTCAGCTTTAATTATTACTCTTTCATTCTTTAATTATCGTTTACTGCAATCACATTAAATGCAAACAATTAGCAGCTTATCATGCGGCGTCAATCTGAAATCGAGTGATCATCTTTTGTTGTCATGGACACGTTTCGCCGCGCGTGCCTCCCGGTGACATCCTGTGTATTGCGTATTGTGTTTACAGACTTTACATAACCGAGATGTATAATATCGGCGCACTTTATTGCCGATTATGTTTTCCTTTCATCCAATTTTAGGGCGACTTGAACTTCGCTTTTCTGGGCGGGAAGGGCGAAGTGAAATATTTTAAAGCGAAGTTTTCGCTCAACTTCGCCTAAAACGCAGTCCCTGGTCTTAGTGTGTTAGGCTTGAACCAGTTTCCTGTAAAATCATGCATCCTCTATTTTGGTTAAGCAAAGCTTGTTGCTCCTATGGAACAATATGTTCTAAAATACATTGTCTTGGTTAAAGCCCTATTTTCTTTGCTGGTAACATGGTGTTATTAGTATGCTGCCATTATCTTGATTAGGAACTATCTGTTCGGTTATGAATCATATAATATTCTTTAGAATTCATTGCCTTTCCTGTGAAAATAATATTTTAAGTTTGAACTTGTTTCATGCTGGGCACATCCATTGATGCTGAACTTCATTTTTGGTAGTCTAAGAATTATTTTCTAAATGAATGAAGTATATTGCACAAACTCCAGGCTCCTATCTTAAAGATTATTGTCACATTTTGGGGATCAAAAGGTATACAGTTTGTCCAAGCTGTAACAATGGTATGCATTGAGCAGTCTTCATATTATTTGACCTGAATGTTTCCTAAAGGTCAAGGTCACAGAGGTCAAGTCATGTAAGATCTTATTTAGGCCATAACTTTACCAGGTACACAGTATTTATTCATAAATGTTTGCCTCACTGAAAAGATGCAGTTTTCTGTCAAGGTCAAGGTTTCTTTAACTAAGAGGTCAAAGTTCATGTTAGGTCTTGTCAGGGCTGTAACTTTGTCATATTAAGAAGCAATCTTGTTTTACATGGCTGATATATTTGAGTCATGGATTGTGATGTCAGCAAATAAAGAACTTGAAATTGTTTACACCTGTAGGTTTACCAGATTATTTAATATCTTGATTTCTTATCTGAATGAACCCAATTACAATATGACAAAAGTTTAAGGGGAGAAGATAAATATTTATGCCCCCCTTTGAAAAAGGAGGGGTATATTGTTTTGCAGATGTCTGTCGGTCGGTCGGTCGGTCGGAATGTAGACCTATCCGTTTCCGGATGATAACTCAAGAACGCTTGGGCCTAGGATCATGAAAGTTGATAGGGAGGTTGGTCATCACCAGTAGATGACCCCTATTGATGTTGAGGTCTGTATGTCAAAGGTCAAGGTCACAGTGACCCTGAATAGTAAAACGGTTTCCGGATGATAACTCAAGAACACTTGGGCCTAGGATCATGAAAGTTGATAGGGAGGTTGGTCATGACCAGCAGATGACCCCTATTGATTTTGAGGTCAGTATGTTAAAGGTCAAGGTCACAGTGACCCTGAACAGTAAAACAGTTTCCGGATGATAACTCAAGAACGCTTAGGCCTAGGATCACGAAAGTTGATAGGGAGGTTGGTCATGACCAGCAGGTGACCCCTATTGATTTTGAGGTCTGTATGTCAAAGGTCAAGGTCACAGTGATCAGGAACAGTAAAATGGTTTCCAGGCAATAACTCAAGAACACTTGGGCCTATAGTCAAGAAAGTTGATAGTTAGGTTGGCCATGACCAGCAGATGACCCCTATTGATTTTGAGGTCAGTATGTTAAAGGTCAAGGTCACAGTGACCCTGAACAGTAAAACAGTTTCCGGATGATAACTCAAGAACGCTTAGGCCTAGGATCACGAAAATTGATTGGGAGGTTGGTCATGACCAGCAGGTGACCCCTATTGATTTTGAGGTCATTAGGTCAAAGGTCAAGGTCACATTGGCCAGGAACAGTTAAATGGTTTCTGATCTTCTTGTCCAAAACCATAGGGCCTAGGGCTGTTGATATTTGGTATGTAGCAAAATCTAGTGGTCCTCTACCAAGATTGTTCAGATTATTTCCCTGGGGTCAAATATGGCCCCACCCCTAGGGTCACATGGTTTATATAGCCTTATATAGGAAAAAACTTTGAAAAACCTCTTGTCCAAAACCACAGGGCCTAGGGCTTTGATATTTTGTATATGACATCATCTAGTGATCCTCTACTAAGATTATTCAAATTATTCCCCAAGGGTCAAATATGACTCCGCCCTGTGGGTCACATGGTTTTACATATACTTATTTACAGTGTGCATATAATTTCTGTTCCTTGTGCAATTACTAAATGCATCAAGGGGGGCATTTTGTGTTCGACGAGCTCTTGTTGTATATAAATATGTAAATATTCAATTCAGAGTTATGGTTTTTGCATTTATTCTTATTGTCACTAGTCATTATATTCTATGTTATTGAGTTCTGTTTAGTACTTATCAGTTACAAAGTTACAAAAATATCACATAAAATATAAAAAGGGGAGATGAAACTGTACATATCCTGAAACTTGAGTTATGGTTGTTTGCCTTTGCAGGTCATCTCATTTCATGTACCATCATTCCAGTACAAAAAGAGAATTAGGGATTCATGTGGTTTTGTCGATTTACTACATATATATATCTTAAATTGTTAGTAATACTGTGTATAGGCAATATAATTTGAAGATAAGATTTGTCAACAAACTTAATAACTGAAACAGCTTTGTTTTCTATTAATGATGATACATTTTGGTGTGGTAACTATTTAAAAGGCCATAACTCATTTATTTCGCATAGCCCATGCATATCCTGATTATATGCTCAACTTTGCTGATAAGTAAAGTATTATTGTTTATTTTGGTCAGGTCCTTAGAAAACTATTTAATGGGTTATCTGGAAAGCAAAATGCAACACCTTGATTTGCCAGTCAATAAATTAATTTGGGCAAAACATGTAATTGCTTTAACCAATATCCTGTCAATAGTAGTTGTCTTTATTTGCATTAGATCTGAACCTGTATCCTCATTAATTTAGAAAAACAAACATGTCAGTATTGTGAACCAATTTCTTTTCAAAAGACATTATCTTTATTTGCATTAGATCTGAACCAGTATCCTCTAAAAGTTAATTGAGAAAACCATGTCAGGTCTGAACCAATATCCTCTCAATAGTCAACTTGATATACATTAGATCTGAAACAGTATCCTCTAAAAGGTTAATTCGAAAAAAATATGTCAGGTCTGAGCCAGTATCCTCTCAATAGTAAGCTTGGTTAACATTATCATAATGATCTGAACTGTTAATTGGGAAAACCATGTCAGGCCTAAACCATTATTCCCTCAATAGTCAACTTGGTTTGCAATAGAAATGAACTGTTAATTGGGAAAATATGTCATTTCTAAAGCAGTATCTTCTCAACAGTCAAATTGATTTAAATAATATCTGAATCAGTATCCTCTAAAAGGTTAACTTAATTGGGAAAACCATGTCAGGTCTGATCCAGTGTCCTGTCATTCGTCAACAAGGTTTACATTAGATCTAAACCAGTATCCTGTAAAAGATTAACTGGGAAAACCATGTCAGTCCAAAACCAGTATACTGTCAATAGTCAACTTGGTTTACAAATAATTATGTGAACCAGTATCCTCTGAAAGATTAATTGGGAAAACCATGTCGGATCTGAACCAGTATACTTTCAATGGTCAACCTGGTTTACAATAGATTTTTACCAGTTAATTGGGAAAAGTATATCAGGCTCTAGGTCAACCAGTGTCATCACAACAGTCATTTTCTTGCATGGAAAGAGATGGTTGGGCACTGAATAAGTTTCCTCTGGAAAGAAATCTCAACTGGGAATAGGTGAATTGGTACTGAACCAGTTAATGTCCTCAAAAAAGTGGTTGTCTGCATTTGGAACAAATTGTTAGGCTCTCAACCTGTATCGTATCCTGTACAAAGCAATTGTTGTGGCATTTATCTTTCTATTTTCCATCTAAATAATGAGAATTTGCAAAAGTTACATTTTATAACATATTTTTGGCAGACAAAGCTTAATTAGATTGTATGCCCTTGTTCTGTTTACCTAAATGTTTTCTAGAAAATTCAACTTTAATGCAACTTTGTAGAATTTGGGGCAGGCTTTTTGCATAATGTACATCTGCTGGTAACATCATTTTTACGGTTCTCAAATCTACTCAGGTATTTATACTACATTTTGACCAAGGTATTTATACTACATTTTGACCAGGGACTTTATGTTGAGTTACTTGCATCCTTCCTTTGTATCCTCCCCTTGCACTGTTCACCTCCCAGCACACACCCTGCACTATGTTTGCCTCTTTCTCATAAAGTTCCAAGTCAAATTTAGTAATGTATCATCAGATTTTAATCGTTTTTCATGGGTGGTTAGTATGTAGTTAGTCTACATCCAAATTATTTTGTGTAATTTAAATGAAATGTTCAGCATGATGTAATGTTGTGCACAAAAGGTCAGTACCTCAAAATATCAAATTCACAGACAAGGGCACTTGCATTTCACATTCATTTACAGTACTGGTATTTATTTTTGTATCTCAGCAACAATGTTTAAACAGTTCAGTGGATTCCAATGAAACTTTAAACAAATGTTAAACATAATAAGAAGGTATGTTGAGAGTCTGGTATGTTCCTTGGTAATTAGGTCAAAGACAATGCCACATTTTAGTCCAGATTTACCATGACTGTACAGTTTTATGTATCCCAGAAATAACTATGAAGATTCAAGGGATTTCAGTGAACTATTATCACATTGTACAATTCTAAAAATCATGGTTACCAAACTGGGGTTCTGTTAAGGTAGTGAGGTGGGCTGACATTTTGGAATGACATTTTCTGGCCAGTTTTGAATGGCTCATTGTCAAGGTCACTGTTGCCAAAACAGCATATTGTCACCAAACTTGGTGTGTAGCAAGTTTTTACAGTTTCATTGCTTACAGTTGTATTAAAAATCTGTAAACTGGTCACTGGTACTAAAAGTAGGGGGAAAAAAAGTTCTGGTCAACAATAACGGAAGATAAAATGGCCAAGACATACTGGTTCAAGATTTATGAATAAATCAATATGTCATACAATACATTTTAGGGACAGATTCATTTATTTTTGGCTACATTCTGGGTACAAGTATAATATCAAAGAGGGGCTGAATTCTGTGAAGAATATTAATAGGATCTAGTGTTGTTAGGATACCAAATACTTGTAAAAAGTTTTGCATTTAAGGAAAATTTCTTTGCTTACATTACATCAGAAGCTTATTATGTCAAATGGGAGAAAGCTGCTACTGGTTCATGTTTAACTTGTGTTTAAAGACAATGTCATTCATTTCTGATGCATTAAAATTTTGTTATGTTATTGGGGGGGGGGGGGGTGAGCATTTGATGTTTTACTGGAAATCCTTTATATTTTTGATCAAAATACTACTAAAATTTTCAAAGGCAAGGGTAAATATCATCTTTAAAAATACTGAAAATAGTCTTTGATAAGGGAACTAATAGGTTGGCTGGCTGCTGGTTCATGTATCTGCATTAAGACTCTCTCATTTATTTCTAGGGCAAGTGATTGTATTGTGATTAGATTGTTTAGTCATTGTAGGGGCATAAACACAATTCAAAAAGGGTTACTTTTCTCCCAAATTGAGCCAAAGTTCCCATGGTGTTGGTCATCTTTCAAAAATACTGTATTTGCTTGCTGTTGGTTAATATTAGAATATAGAATGTTTGTAAAACACTTAGCTTTTTGGAATATGATAGGTCTGGGTAAAGAAATAGATAGATAGATAGATAGATAGATAGATGGTTACTGTCTTATATTGAACTACAGTACTGTATTTCAACTGTTTCACACATAAGGCTACCAACCCTATTAAAATTTTATCACCTACAAATGCATCCTATATTTTTTCAAGACAGTTCATATAGTTGCCATCAAAATTAGAATAAAAAAAATTCTGTCCTATCCTTCCTACACTTGTGAGTTGTTTATCCAGAAAGCAAAAGTATACATTTTATAATAATATGGTGTGAACAGATTATTCATAGGAATGATAATGGAGAAAATGCGTATTTTTGATGATGATATTAGGGGAAAATGCATATTTTTGTTAATGCCAAATTTAGAAACATACCTTTTTATCAAACATTATTTCTTCACAGACATTGCATGTACTTTAAATTTTTAGGTCATGAAATCTTTATCTTGGGAACTATTTTTTAAACATTTAAAGGAGAAATAAAATCTAATGGTAGAATGATGCATTTCTTCGAGTTTTGTTTTATGAAATTCTAAGCATATATTCTTATAAGACAATCAATTGAAGGGACATTTATGTAGTTTAAAGTTTTGATAGAGCATTTCTGTCTTTGCAGTCAAGATGATGGGAAGAAATTTTTTTGTATTAAAATCTATGAGAAGATGTTTTTGAAGCATAAAATGCAATGAGGCAAGTTATAGTTGGGTCCAGCACTGACATTAGCAAAACATTAGCATCCAGGTCTTCAGTTCGTTAAAATGTTACATATATAAATACGCATAGGGTTTACAAATTTTGTGGAAAGTAGTCTAATGCTAGATACATGTAGATGAAATTTTTGATAGAATTTCAGTATTTTTGCAGTGTGTAATGATTTAATTTGTACTATGAAGTAGAGACCAGCAGTTTACTTCTTTGTAATGAAAATGAAATATGACTTCTAAGATTTAAAATTCTAGGATTTTTATTATAATGAGACAGCTTTAAGACATATCAGTTCAAGGTCAAGGTGGTATGGTGAGATCATAGGCCAAATTAGGCAGTTTTTTTATGTAAGCTGTTTATCATTTTTACCTCTGAAAGATTTCAAAGAATTTGGCACAAGATTTGCAAAATTGAGATGACATGCATTTTGGTCTAGTGTCAAGGTAGTATTGTGAGATCAAGGGTCAGATTAGCAGGTTTGCATGCACATTCCATATCTTTAACCCAGAAATAACTTAGTAGTCAAATTGTTTGCATTTTGCAACTTTCAGTCATGTACAGGCAAGGTTAAAAATTGTGGGGTCAAGTTTACATGGTGAGAGGTCACAGGAAAGGTCAAACAGGTCACGTGGTATTTCAGGTCTGATTTAAAGTTTCAAATAACAATAAGAACAAGCATTTATCACAGTTAGACTAAGGCCTACTTATCTGTTTATGCTAGGTAGAAAAGTTACAAATATATTCACGCTCCAAGTTTAATGAACCTGTTCGTATGTGGTGAAAAAAAAATCATGAAAAAGGGTTTTGCATTAGTGGATTGTACTTGGCTTAAACATAATAGTGTTAGAGTATATTATGATATGAAAATATCCATATTATTGCAGATTAAACATCTTTTACAGCATAAAGAAAATTGAGCAGTTTGATTCTACATACTGTTTTAGCTATAAAATAAATATGTTAAAATTTGTACAAACACATGTAAGAAGATCCTTTGGAAGCATATATATGGTTTTAATTAGTTTATTTTCGAAAGGTATGGAAATGTGCAATAACACTCATGCCCTCTAAACATTGGTCTTAGCAAGTTACTGTAAGTATTGTTAGACTAGAGTGAGTTTTCCATATTTCTTGACTGTCTTCACAATCGGTATGAAATGAAATAGTTGAGCACATGAATTATTGAATGAATTATTTGAAAAATGCTCCATATTTAAAGACTGAAAGATAAGATCATTTCTCTTTATTCTACTCTCTAGTTTATCTATAAATACAGGTTGTTTGCAGGTACACTAGGGTGTATATTTCTTCACTCCAACTGTCACATCCACCTAACTCTAGCTACCTATCCCACAGCGTCCCTCCATGATGCTACTAGGGTGTATCTTTCTTCATTCAAACTGTCACATCCACCTAGCTCTAGCTAGCTATCCCATGGCGTCCCTCCGTGATGCTACTAGGGTGTATCTTTCTTCATTCAAACTGTCACATCCTCCTAGCTTTAGCTAGCTATCCCATGGCGTCCCTCTATGATGCTACTAGGGTGTATCTTTCTTCATTCAAACTGTCACATCCATCTAGCTCTAGCTAGCTATCCCATGGCGTCCCTTCATGATGCTACTAGAGTGAATATTTTTTTCTGCTAACTGTCACATCCTCCTAGCTCTAGCATACTATCCCATGGTGTCCCTCCATGATGCTACTAGGGTGAATATTTTTTCCTGCTGTCACATCCTCCTAGCTCTAGCTAGCTATCCCATGGTGTCCCTCCATGATGCTACTAGGGTGTATCTTTCTTCATTCTAACTGTCACATCCTCCTAACGCTAGCTAGCTATCCCATGGCGTCCCTCCATGATGCTACTAGGGTGTATCTTTCTTCATTCTAACTGTCACATCCTCCTAACTCTAGCTAGCTATCCCATGGCGTCCCTCCGTGATGCTACTAGGGTGTATATTTCTTCATTCTAACTGTCACACCACCTAACTCTAGCTAGCTATCCCATGGCTTCCCCCCATGATGCTACTAGGGTGTATATTTCTTCATTCTAACTGTCACATCCTCCTAACTCTAGCTAGCTATCCCATGGCCTCCCTCCATGATGCTACTAGGGTGTATATTTCTTCATTCTAACTGTCACCCCACCTTACTCTAGCTAGCTATCCCATGGCGTCCCCCCATGATGCTACTAGGGTGTATATTTCTTCATTCTAACTGTCACATCCTCCTAACTCTAGCTAGCTATCCCATGGCGTCCCCCCATGATGCTACTAGGGTGTATATTTCTTCATTCTAACTGTCACATCCTCCTAACTCTAGCTAGCTATCCCATGGCGTCCCTCCATGATGCTACTAGGGTGTGTATTTCTTCATTCTAACTATCACATCCTCCTAACGCTAGCTAGCTATCCCATGGCGTCCCTCCATGATGCTACTAGGGTGTATATTTCTTCATTCTAACTACAGTCACACCACCTTACTCTAGTTAGCTATCCCATGGCGTCCCTCCATGATGCTACTAGGGTGTATATTTCTTCCTGCTAACTATCACATCCACCTAACTCTAGCTAGCTATCCCATGGCGTCCCTCCAGGATGCTACTAGGGTATATATTTCTTCCTGTTAAATATCACATCCTCCTAACTCTAGCTAGCTATCCCATGGCGTCCCTCCGTGATGCTACTAGTGTGTATATTTCTTCCTGCTAACTATCACATCTTCCTAACTCTAGCTAGCTATCCCATGGCTTCCCTCCATGATGCTACTAGAGTGTATATTTCTTCATTCTGACTATCACACCTGTGACTCTAGCTAGCTATCCCATGGCGTCCCTCCATGATGCTACTAGGGTGTATATTTCTTCATTATAACTGTCACATCCTCCTAACTCTAGCTAGCTATCCCATGGTGTCCCTCCATGATGCTACTAGGGTGTATATTTCTTCATTCTAACTGTCACATCCTCCTAACTCTAGCTAGCTATCCCATGGCGTCCCTACATGATGCTACTAGAGTGTATATTTCTTCATTCTGACTATCACACCTGTGACTCTAGCTAGCTATCCCATGGCGTCCCTCCATGATGCTACTAGGGTGTATATTTCTTCATTCTAACTGTCACATCCTCCTAACTCTAGCTAGCTATCCCATGGCGTCCCTCCATGATGCTACTAGGGTGTGTATTTCTTCATTCTAACTATCACATCCTCCTAACGCTAGCTAGCTATCCCATGGCGTCCCTCCATGATGCTACTAGGGTGTATATTTCTTCATTCTAACTACAGTCACACCACCTTACTCTAGTTAGCTATCCCATGGCGTCCCTCCATGATGCTACTAGGGTGTATATTTCTTCCTGCTAACTATCACATCCACCTAACTCTAGCTAGCTATCCCATGGCGTCCCTCCAGGATGCTACTAGGGTATATATTTCTTCCTGTTAAATATCACATCCTCCTAACTCTAGCTAGCTATCCCATGGTGTCCCTCCATGATGCTACTAGTGTGTATATTTCTTCCTGCTAACTGTCACATCCTCCTAACTCTAGCTAGCTATCCCATGGCGTCCCTACATGATGCTACTAGAGTGTATATTTCTTCATTCTGACTATCACACCTGTAACTCTAGCTAGCTATCCCATGGTGTCCCTCCATGATGCTACTAGGGTGTGTATTTCTTCCTGCTAACTATCACATCCTCCTAACTCTAGCTAGCTATCCCATTGCGTCCTTCCATGATGCTACTAGTATATATACTGTCACATACTGCCATTAGGGCCAATATTATATCCAACTAGCTCTCAGATATGCTACCAGGTTGTATATTTCATCTCTCAGGCTAGCCAAAGGGTTACCAAGAAAGATGTTGCATAAAGCCAGCCAGCCCATTTATTCTTACAGCCTACCTTATATATTACAAAATGCTCATCTATAATTTAGATCTTGTTGGCAGTATATTCCTTTCAACAAAAGCATTTTACTTTAGATAGTCTATATATTACATCTGGCTCTGCTGTGTGCTACCAGGTATCAAGCTAGACAAAGCTGCAACATAGTTTGGTTGTATACAGTCAGCTGGCATTCTTTTCTTCTTATTTTCCATCTACCTGTCCTTTGTCTTTCAATATTTAGCAACTTTTGATTACAGAATTATTCAAACTTAAAATCATCTGCTCATTATGGAAATATGGGACCTATTAAATTAATATGAAATTAGCAATTACATTTTGGCCTATCACAGTTAGTAATTCAAAACAGTTAAGCTTGTATGAGTTTTCTCCTTTCTAAAGCAAACCTTGAAGCTTTAAAATTAAACTCTGCATTAGAATGTTTGTTTTCAGAATATTAAGAAAAAAGTGTTATTATCAGTTAGTCAAAGTCAAATTCTAGTTAGAGAACCAAGGATTATTCTTCACTGAACTAAACCAAATTTTTATAAAACATACACCTCTGACCTCTGTAACAATCAAACAGACCAAGTATTGCCACAGTTACTGCCCTTTACTGTCAAATTGCAGATATTAACAGCGTGCCTTATTAGTTTTATTGTGCCCCCCCCATGAGTGGTGGGGGCATATAGATTTGGTCTTGTCCGTGCATCCGTGCGTGCGTCCGTCCGTCCGAAGTTCGTGACACGCCTAGCTCAAAAAGTATTTGATATAAATTCATGAAACCTTGCATGAGTCTTTATCATGATATGAACTTGCGCACCTCCTATTTTTCGTCTGGCTCCGCCCCCTATTTTTAGAGTTATGGCCCCTGAAATAGTCAAAAATGCACGTTATCACCTTGTGACGCGCCTAGCTCAAAAACTATTTGATATAGATTCATGAAACCTTGCATGTGTATTAATCATGATATGAACTTGCGCACCTTCTATTTTTCATTTGGGTCTGCCCCCTATTTTTAGAGTTATGGCCCCTGAAATAGTCAAAAATGCACATTTTCACCTTGTGACACTCCTAACTCAAAAAGTATTTCATATAAATTGATGAAACCTTGCATGAGTCTTTATCATGATATGAACTTGCGCACCTCCTATTTTCGTTTGGCTCCTCCCACTATTTTTAGAGTTATGGCCCCTGAAATAGTCAAAAATGCATATTTTCACCTTGTGACACGCCTAGCTCAAAAACTATTTGATATAGATTCATGAAACCTTGCATGTGTATTAATCATGATATGAACTTGCGCACCTCCTATTTTTCATTTGGGTCCGCCCCCTATTTTCAGAGTTATGGCCCCTGAAATAGTCAAAAATGCACATTTTCACCTTGTGACATGCCTAGCTCAAAAAGTATTTCATATAAATTGATGAAACCTTGCATGATTCTTTATCATGATATGAACTTGCGCACCTCCTATTTTTATTTTGGCTCCTCCCCCTATTTTTTGAGTTATGGCCCCTGAAATAGTCAAAAATGCACATTTTCCCCTTGTGACGCGCCTAGCTGAAAAAGTATTTGATATAGATTCATGAAACCTTGCATGTGTATTAATCATGATAAGAACTTGCGCACTTCCTGTTTTTCTTTGGGTCTGCCCCCTCTTTTTAGAGTTATGGCCCCTGAAATAGTCAAAAATGCACATTTTCACCTTGTGACACCCCTAGCTAAAAAAGTATTTCATATAAATTGATGAAACCTTGCATGAGTCTATATCAAGATATGAACTTGCTTACCTCCTATTTTTCGTCTGGCTATGCCCCCTATTTTTAGAGTTATGGCCCCTGAAATAGTCAAAAATGCACATTTTCACCTTGTGACGCGCCTAGCTCAAAAAGTATTTAATATAAATGGTTGAAAACTTGCATAAGTCTTTATCATGATATAAACTTGCACACCCCTAATTTTTTGGCAGGTTCCACCCCTATTTTTAAAGTTATGGCCCCTGAAATAGTAAAAAAATGCACTTTTTCACCTAATTATGTGCCTAGCTCAAAAAGTATTAGATGTAAATTCAGGAAACCTTGCAGGAGTCTTTATCATGATGTGGCCTTGCACTCTTGGCATTCTTCTTGAGAATCTTACTCTTATTACAGAGTTATGGCCCTTGAAATAGTCAGAATAGTGGATTTTTTGTTTGTGATGCTCATAGCTCAAAAAGTATAGGGCCTAGAATAATGAACCCTTTTCATAAAATGTTTGTTGAGGCTATACCCCATTAAGACTGCAAACATTTGAATTATTGCCCCTTATTTGTGACTAATGTACCTGTGGGGGGCACACCCTGTGTCCTACAGACACATTCTAGTTTTTCTTTGATCTCAACTACACATACACAAATTGTGTATTTCTATATAATCTAGGTCAAGTTTCATATTTATGCACCACCACAGTGTCATTTCCCTTGAATTAGTCAAAATTTCAAAACTGACAGTGTCTGCTTAATGACCAGAGTGTTTGTTCTTTATCTCAGAAATACTTCTACAGAATATATTTATCATAAAATCCAAGTCAGATTCAATGAATTGAAAGTTAAGACCTGTATCTCCAGATTGATGGCCTTTAAATTAGTCAAAATTTCAAATTGATACTGGTTGTTTTTGTTCCTTTGATCTCGCTCATACTTGATATTTGATAATTTGCTAGTGAAGACCAAGCTCCAGAGTAATGACCCTTGAATTAACCAAAATTGCAAACTTTGAATCTTAATTTGTAGAGTATTATAAAAAATAGTTAATTTGATTGGGATATGTTTTTGACAGTCTTTTTTATTTCTGGCACTGTTTGACAAGAAAGTTAAGTGTTGGTTGCTACTTGTATTTGTACAAATTCTCAGCGGCCGATATTTTAATTTAGTAAGGTATGAAAGTCAGTAAAAACTATTGTATTGAAAGTGAATTAATTTCAGTTAATGGTATGTTTGATTCACACATGGTTCTTTAGTACTAACCAGGTTACTAGTTACACTGGGGGTTCTTTTTAGTACAGACCAGGTTACTATGTTACAGCCAGGTTACCATGTTACACACAGGGTTCTTTAGTACTGGCCAGGTTACCATGTTACATGCATGGTTCTTTAGTACTGGCCAGGTTACCATGTTACACTCCAGGTTCTTTAGTACTAAGCAGGTTTCACTGTTGCACTCTGGGTTCTTTAGTACTGGCCAGGTTACCATGTTACACACAGGGTTCTTTAGTACTGACCAGGTTACCATGTTACACTCAGGGTTCTTTAGTACTGACCGGGTTACCATGTTACACTCAGGGTTCTTTAGTACTGAGCAGGTTTCACTGTTGCACTCTGGGTTCTTTAGTACTGAGCAAGTTACCATGTTACACTCAGGGTTATTTAGTACTGAGCAGGTTTCAATGTTGCACTCAGGGTTCTTTAGTACTGACCAAGTTACCATGTTACACTCAGGGTTCTTTAGTACTGGCCAAGTTACCATGTTACACCCAGGGTTCTTTAGTACTGACCAAGTTACCATGTTACACTCAGGGTTCTTTAGTACTGAGCAGGTTACCATGTTACACTCGGGGTTCTTTAGTACTGAGCAGGTTTCAATGTTGCACTCAGGGTTCTTTAGTACTGACCAAGTTACCATGTTACACTCAGGGTTCTTTAGTACTGAGCAGGTTTCACTGTTGCACTCTGGGTTCTTTAGTACTGACCAAGTTACCATATTACACTCGGGGTTCTTTAGTACTGAGCAGGTTTCAATGTTGCACTCAGGGTTCTTTAGTACTGACCAAGTTACCATGTTACACTCGGGGTTCTTTAGTACTGAGCAGGTTTCACTGTTGCACTCTGGGTTCTTTAGTACTGACCAGGTTACCATGTTACACTCAGGGTTCTTTAGTACTGAGCAGGTTTCAATGTTGCACTCAGGGTTCTTTAGTACTGACCAAGTTACCATGTTACACTCAGGGTTCTTTAGTACTGAGCAGGTTTCAATGTTGCGCTCAGGGTTCTTTAGTACTGACCAAGTTACCATGTTACACTCAGGGTTCTTTAGTACTGAGCAGGTTACACTGTTGCACTCAGGGTTCTTTAGTACTGACCAAGTTACCATGTTACACTCAGGGTTCTTTAGTACTGAGCAGGTTACCATGTTACACTCGGGGTTCTTTAGTACTGAGCAGGTTACCATGTTACAAGGTCAAGTAAAACTTGATAAGATTGCTAAGGTAGATAATTGTTGTATCAAGACTTTTGTAGGTAATAGTTCCAACAAAGTCTTTTGTCACAATAGTAGCATTGCTGATCATGTAACTTAAATTTGATTGTGTTTTAAAACATTGGCATTGTCTATTAAAAGAGTTTTCTTTTTTAATTAAATTCTGAAATTGAATTGTGTTTTTGAATTCTTTGGCATCTAAGGAAAAAGTCATTGCAATGTCTGTTGAAGGAATATTTTGTAAAATACAATGGTAAGGTCTGAAAGTTGAAATAAAGTATAAAGTTGAAGTGGCAAGGTAAATGAGTTGAATCAATGCAAGACCTGATCTTAACTTTCCTAAACTTTAAATCCGTTAGAGCCAACTTTTTACATAACAGAAATATAAGACAGTTGTTATTAGATAACAGAAGGTATTTTTGTTAAGTTCAGTAGTGGACAAAATTGGTCCAAAAACACCACAGTTACTGGAATGAGCATAAATTGTCATAATTCATAATGTTACCACATTCCTGAAACAAAACTGAATGTTATAGAATGTATATGACCACAAGATATTGGGCAAGATCATTTTGTAAAACCAGAGTTATGGTAAGTTTCTATACTTCATGTTGTTAAGACATTAACAGCCACATTTCTTGAGCAATTTGTTATGCTAGCTATATAAAATAACTGATAAAGAGTCACTGTGCTGTAGTAAAACAAGAGTTATTGCCCATGAACAATCATATAGAATATAATACAGAATAGGTGTTGCTACAAGACAAAAAATTGGCAAGATTGCTCAAGTAACATACAAGATATGGCCCTTGAATATGTCTTCATAGTGTAATTTCACAGTGTTCACTTTATATTAGCAATTTTTACTGTCCTATTAATACAAAACCAAATTAGGTTATTTTCTTCCCATAGGCAGATACAGAAAGTGGACTAAGTAATCGTCGTAACATATAGATCACTAAGTCATTCATAAAAGTCCTTGTTAGCACCACAGAGGAGACATCTTCTACCCATCTTACATAAAGCCTGGCAGAAATTAAGTCCAAATACAACCTTGGTTATCTCGGGTAAAGAAGTTACTGGGTATAAATCATAGAAGACCCATGTTAGCGCTATAGAAGAGATATTTATATTTCTGCCCCTTTCAGAGAGTTTGCTTTTAACAAATTAGGGTCAAGATAGAAACTTGGGCACTTCAGGTTTTAAAGTAGGTCACTAGGTCAACTTAAAGTTAAACTAGGTCATCTGATGGTAGAAGTCACCATGTTATCTATCTTATTTAACCTGTGTAAAACCTGTCAGAATGTTTTTTATTGAGAAGAAAGTTCAGAAAGAAACTAAATCATTTATTAAGGTCAAAACAAATATCACAGAAAAATCTTGGTTACACTAAAAAAAGATACCTGTACCAGATATAGAACTTGGTCAAGCAATCTAGCACTATTTTGACCCTTTTATTTTTTGTAGAATTTAATCAAAAGTAATTTTGGTGTAAGTTTCAGATTAAAGCATTTTTATACTTTATATTATATTAAATTATGGTTAGGGTAGGAAGTTTAGGGGGGTAGGAGTGAGCATTGTTTTGTTGTTTTTCTCTGCCAATCTTGAAGACTGCTGAGGAGGAGATGCTGCTTCAAAAGATTGGCAGAATTATTTTTTTGTTACAGCTGCCAAGGCCTGACAGATCCCTTTACTATTGATTGAGACATGCTATCGACTGCCATCGAGGATAATCCGGTGTCTATATATCCGTAAGATGCAGAGGTTTGGATCAACTTGTCTACAATTCTGTGCCGGCAGTGTTTAGATGAAGGTTGTTCCTCTGTGTTTTGAGAGATGGGAATCAGGGATTGTGAGGATTTTATTTATTTCAGGTCCGCACCCTGCCAATGACAACTGACTGTATGTCCCGTCCATACATACAGTCGGCAGGATTTTCTTTCAGCATCAAGACCTGCCTAGGAAGACCTCTATGAGGAAGGCAGGATTTCTTCTTTTCCAGGTTCAAGGCCTGCCTATAAGGCTGCTGAACATACAGATATGGCAGGTTATTTCTTTCAGATTTCAAGGCTTGGCAGATCCCTTAACTGTTGATCAAGACAGCTACCCTACCATCGAGGACCCGGTGCCTATATGTCCGCAAGATGGAAGGAAGTGTTTGGGGTAACTATTTTACAATTCTGTGCCAATTCTGTGCCGGCAGATTGCTAGATGATAGTTGTTCCTTTGTTGAGTGAGACGGAAATCAGGGATTGCAAGGATTTCTTATTTATTTCAGGTCCATACCCTGCCTGGGTCTTCTAATGTGTGTTTTACTTGGACGGAACATACATTGGGCAGGATTTTATTTCTTTTAGGTTCAAAGCCTGCCAGGAACGGGCAGGATTTTTTCTCTTCCAGATTTCCTGTGAATTTTTACCTTGCATTACCAGGACAGGCTAGACTGTTAGATTTTTTTTCATGTAGCTCACTTCTGCAGCATTAAATTCTGGCCTTAGTAAAGCAAACTTTCTTGACATAAAATAATTTGGCAGATTGTTTCCTGTTTTGGCTTATTTGTGATTACAGCTTGACAGCTAGAGACTTAAATATTTCCATGGAAATGCGGAATGGTGCCAGTACAGCTTGACAGCTAGAGACTTAAATATTTCCATGGAAATGCGAAATGGTTGTTTCAGCACTAACTACATGAGATGGTAAGATGTTCTGCTTTACCACAGTTCTGGGGAAAATGAGTATTTGTAATAGTCAACTGTGGTAGAAGGTATTTGCAGAGCTAAGTGATTATAATGTCTGGAGATCAACATGATAATGAACCATTTTATAAAATAAAACCAACCTTCTGGATTAGAGGGAATTCCAATTTAGATTTGTTAGGATATTTGTGACTGTGCCCAGGGTCTTGCTATAATTATTTACTACAAATCTTGCAGCTTACCTTTGAATGTTTTCTAACTGATCTATATCCTTATGATGATGAGGATCCAAAACACTGGAACAATACTCTAAAGTTAGTCTGAGAATGGTGTTATAGGCAGCATCTTTCTCCATTTTCATTGTAAATACTCTAATTATTCTATACCCCCCACCAAACATGTTTAGGGTTGGTGTGGGGGGGGGGGCTGTATAGGAGTCAGCTTTGTTGCATCATGTCCCGTTGTGTCATGAAATCTATATCTCGGTTATTACTAAATGAATTTGATTCAGACCACCTTATCACCCACATCATGTAACACAAGGTGCATAACTCTTGCTCCAATATTTCCTGAATTATGCCCCCTTTTTGCTTAGAACTATACTTATATAGTGTTTTGACACACTTTATCTGTACCTCTCTTATTACTTAATATTTTTAACACAGACTCAAGCTATTGTGCAATATTCATCCACCATTTGAGTCATTAAACACTCCAGTGACAGTTCTTGACAGGTTTAATTGTTTTTTTGGTACACTGGTGTGACATAAAATACAGGTAAAGTTTTAATTTGTCTACAGACCACCAATTTTATATGTAGTTATGGCGCCTTTCCAACTTAAAATTTGTCAAACTTATGGTACATGGTATTTTGGTACACAGATGTAACATCATAAAATACAGGTCAATTGATTTAAATTGCACCTTCTTGTGGCCATGTCTTTCTTATGGTTGCCTTTCTTCCATGACAAGACCATATTGTGGGGGTATTCGTCACTCCTGTGACAGTTCCAGTTAAATAATTCTACTGTCCTGCATTGTATATAATCTTTCATTCTCATATTATTTTTCTGATAACATATAACCTTGTGTTTTATTTTGTCTTTATTTTATTTATGTTTATTGTTTCTGTATATAGCAATGTATATGTGGACCATATTGGAAATTGGCTTAGTCAGATATGCTATCCACTATAAATAAAGTTGTTATTATTATCATAAAACTCTGATAAAATCAAGTCCCATAACTCTACATGCAGTTTTGCCAAATTATGCCCCCTTTTGGACTTAAAAATTCTAGTTGAAGTTTTGCGTGCAAGTACATACTTAGCTATTACTAAAAGGCATATAGAAATATTACTAAAAGGCATATAGAAATATAACTATCAAAGCAGTGGATCCCAAACCCAGAAAACTGCGAGAACTTAAAATATAATTGCACACTTTGAGAGAATAAAACAATGTCAATTGTTAAAATGTGTGTACATATATTGAATTACAGGTCTGTCATAGAGTTAGTTATAGCCAAGATAACAGATGTTCCTGTTCCTAGATATATTCCTCCAGACCAAGACTAAACTGAAGTATGTATTATCTGATAATGCTCAAGTTTTTTAGAAATTTACTGTGTTTTTAGCTTCACTATTCAAAGAATAAGTAGGGTTGTTGCACTTGCCTTTGCATCGACATCATGCAGTGCTGGTTAAGTTTTTTTCATGTAGTTCAATATCTTCTTCAGTGCTTTTAAGATATTTAACTGAAATTTAAGGTGCTTGCTAATATTGATAATGTCCATTGGTGTGACAGTCTGTGTAACTCTGTCAGCAATATTTTCAAAATTATGCCTATTTTCAACTAAGAAATACAGGTTAAAGTTTATATAAAGTCCAGTATCTTCTTCATTACAGAGTGCAGTGCAGTGTGTTTTACCATTGCAGATACTATGTTAAAACTTTACTCTCATTTTTCATGTAATAAACACTAGGTTACAGCATCAAGTCCCATAACTTTTAATATGAATTTCAAAAGAAATCTTCCCCTTCTTTGACTTAATAAATCTAGGTTGAAGTTTTGCATACAAATTGCTCCCTCCATAAGTCAGTACAGATAATGAAGTGAAACAAGTTATTGAGTGTATAAAACATGGAAAAACATGTATGTCCTATAACTCTGAATTGTCTGTCAGCAAAGTTAAAAAAACAACAGGTTAAATGTTTGCATGGAAATTACAATCTCTAAAACTAATACATCTACTTAAATGAAACTTTACACATCCAGTCTAATATTTAATACATTATGCCCCATTTTACTTACAATTTCAGGATAAAGTTTTGATGTATTTTCACACTTTAATACTGAATGGATTTGATTCAAACTTAAATAAGTTAGTATCTATCATCACCAACATTGTGTAACACAAGATCTATAACATTGGCACTACTTACGGTTATGCCACATTTTTACTTAGAATTTCAGTTTAAAGATGTGATACACTTTCACTTTATCTTGGTTTTTACTGTTTACTGTATGGATTCAATCTTAAAACACTTCTCCCACACAGTCAACCCATCATATGGTACAGGTGCCTTACTCTAGATTCTTTTCTTACCAAGAATGTGACCTACTGACCTACTTTCTAAAAAATTTAGCATCATTTGAAGCATGTAGCTCATATTACTCAGGTGAGCAATCCAGGGTCATCATGACCCATTTGTCTTGGTAAGTGGAAAACCACAAATTCATACCATAATGAAACAGCTGTTTTAGCAGCAAAATTATTACTCACAAAATTAGATGATTTCCCAGTATATGATAGATTATTTGTAAGTATTCATAAGACGCTGAGTTTTTGAAGTAATAAAAGTAACAGTTATGACGTTTGTTCATTACAGGAAAAACATCAGATACTGGCAAGCTTTAAGCCTCTACAAGAAGGGATAGCTGCCTGTATGAACTGTCCAAACACCAAGGTTATACAAGAAGTACACAGTCTCTTGTAACAACTGATGAGCTTTTTCTCAACAGAACCAGTCAACTCTAATGTTGCATCAACATAATATGAAGAACTAGAATGTGTGTGTGCCTGTGTCAGCAAGGTTGTCTAAAAGAACTCACCAATAATGACAAGTTTGTATCTTGTTTTCCGCTTTCTGTCTTTTAAGAATAAGGGTGTATAAACACGGCTTCAGATTTCAGTATTCTTTAGTCAGTGCTATGTGTATGGATGAATATCAGCAACTATCAGCAACTAAGGACTATGGGAATTATAAATTAAATCAACATCCCAGTTGTTTAGTACACAGATGATACTGAAAGCAGCATGTATACACAAACAAATTCTAAATTAATGTATAGATGCATATGATATTTTTGTTTTTTTAGGAGATCAAATTTATTTCAGTGAGGGAGCACTGTATTATAATAATTATGTCTCCCCCCACTGTTGGAGACATATTGTTTTTGCCCTGTTTGTCCGTCCTTCCGTTCTTCCATACCTCACACTTCATTTCTGATCAATAATTGGAGAACCATTTGACCTAGAACCTTCAGACTTTATAGGATAGCAGGGCTTATGGAGTAGGTGACCCCTGTTGTTTTTGGGGTCACTCTGTAAAAGGTCAAGGTCACAGGGACTTGAACATGGAAAACCATTTCCGATCAATAACTTGAGAACCACTTGATCTAGAATGTTAAAACTTCATAGGATGATTGGTCATGAAGAATAGATGATCTCTATTGATTTTGCGGTCACATCGTTAAAGGTCAAGGTCACAGGGGCCTGCACATGAAAAACCATTTCCGATCAGTAACGTGAGAACCACTTGATCTAGAATGTTAAGACTTCATAGGATGATTGGTCATGAAGAATAGATGATCCCTATTGATTTTGCGGTCACATCGTTAAAGGTCAAGGTCACAGGGACTTGAACATGGAAAACCATTTCCGATCAATAACTTGAGAACCACTTGATCTAGAATGTTAAAACTTCATAGGATGATTGGTCATGCAGAATAGATGATCCCTATTGATTTTGCGGTCACATTGTTAAAGGTCAAGGTCACAGGGGCCTGCACATGAAAAACCATTTCCGATCAGTAACGTGAGAACCACTTGACCCAGAATGTTGAAAATTCATTGTCACAGGGGCCTAAAACATGGAAAGCCATTTCAGATCAGTAACTTGAGAAACACTTGACCACACTTGACCCAGAATATTGAAACCTAATAGAGTGATTGGATATGCAGAGTAGATAACATCTATTGATTTTGGGGTCACTCTATTAAAGGTCAGGGTCACAGGGGCCTGAACATGGAAAAACATTTCCGGTCAGTAACTTGAAAACCACTTGATCCAGATGTTGTAACTTCATAGGATTATTGGACATGCAGAGTAGATGACCCCTATTGATTTTGGGTCACTCTGTTAAAAATCAAGGACACAGGGGCCTGAAAATGGAAAACCATTTCCGATCAATAACTTGAGAATCCAGAGAACCACTTGACCCAGAATGTTGAAACTTTATAGGATGATTGGACATGCAGAGTAGATGACACCTATTGATCTTGGGGTCACTCTATTAAAGGTCAAGGTCTCAGTGGACAGTACATTGAAATCCATTTTCGGTCAGTAACTTGAGAACCATTTGACTTAGAACCTTCAAACTTCATAGATTGATAGGACGTAAAGTTTAGATGACCCTTATCGTTCTTTGGGTCACTTGAGCTAAGGTCTAGGTCACAGGGGCCTGAACATAGAAAACTCTTTTCAATCAATAACTTGAGAACCACTTGACCCACAATGTTGAAACTGAATAGGATGATTGGACATGCAGAGTAGGGGGTCATTTGATCAAAGGTCAAAGTCACAGGGGCCTGAACATGGAAAACCATTTCCAATTCATAACTTGTGAACCACTAGGCCTAGAATTTTGAAACTTAGTGGAATGATTGGACATGCCAAGTAGATGACCTCTATTGCAGCCACCATCAGTGTCTTTTTGACTTTCGCTCCTGTCCCTTATTGACTTCTTGCCTATACCACTGTGCATTAGGGGATACATGCGCTTTTCTACAAAAGCATCTTCTAGTATTACCAGGAGTTGCTCTATGTAATGTATGGTATTCATGAAAGGGATAATTACTGTTCTTTAACATTTAGAAATTTATGTAATGCTAAATAGATATTGTATGAACATATATTGTATTTAGTTCTTCATATCTTACATTGTATATCTGTGGTTATGCACTTTAAGGTATAGATTGATATGAGTATTTGACAAGCTGTTCTTTCAGTTGTACTGAATTAATTTTTGATATGAACTCCCTTAGGTATGTTAAACTTAACCAAATTATCAAGAATTTTGAAGCAAATACTGGTCTGTTCAGATATAAAGAGCATATCATTGAAATATAAAACTGACAGAAACAGACGATTTAAAGTCAGATGATAATGTATATTTACAGTTGTGAGTGAACTTCTGATACTCAGCCTTGACCTAGTGAAGAATCGGGTCATTGTCATGGCGATGGAAATGAGGAAGAATTTATAGGTCAGATCGTGATCGAGCTTGTTGAGAAAACTCCAGAAGGCTATAACAAAAAATGGTTGAAGATGGGGTCAAAACCAAGGTAACATCATGCTTGCTTATTTTGGGCAGATAAATGTGTACAAGAGGGACTGTTGACAGTTGTCCCCCTGCCTCCATTTTTATGGGAAAATAAACTATGTAAAACTTGATAGTACTGGAGAATTGTGTTATTAAAGACCACCATCATGTGACTGAATTACTATGAAAAGAAGTGCTAAAACACAAACAGAACTATTGACAATACTGGTGATGTATCTTTTTTTACTCTTTCTACATTGTATTTTGATATGTTTATAGGGTACAATTGCTTTGAATCAGTTGCCATCTATCAGAGAAAAGGCCATTCTGTTGGTTAAATTGATGGTACATAATAGAGTAAAATATTCATTGATAATCAGGAACTAAATGCACAAATTCTCGAACTTGTCATCTACATCTACAGGTAATAAATATACTTATGAAACACAACTTTTCTTCACATGCAACTTTTCAGCGTACAAAGGACAAAGTTCTGTTTTTCCTTCAGCCATGTTTATTTGAGACTGGTTTGTGTTCAGAGCGCCAAGTCTTGTACACATATATATTACTTAGAGACATTTTTAGCTCACCAGAGCCAAAGGCTCAGGGTGAGCTATTCTGATCACTCACCGTCCGGTGTCCGTCGTCAGTAAACTTTTACTTTAAACGACATCTCGTCATAAACCGCTAGGCCAGTTTCATCCAAACTTCACAGGAATGTTCCTTGGGTGAAGCTCTACAAAAATTGTTAAAAAATTGAATTCCATGCAGAACTGGTTGCCATGGCAACCGAAAGGAAAAACTTTAAAAATCTTCTTCTCATAAACCAGAAGCCCTAGAGCTTAGATATTTGGTGTGAAGCATTGCCTAGTGGACCTCTACCAAGTTTGTTAAAATCATGACCCCGCCCCAGGGGTCACTTGATTTTACATAGGAAAATCTTAAAAAATCTTCTGCTCAAAAACCAGAAGCCCTAGAGCTTAGATATTTGACATGTAGCATTGCCTAGTGGACCTCTACTAAAGTTGTTCAAATCATGACCCCAGGGGCACTTGATCTTACGTAGGAAAATCTTCAAAAATTTTCTAGAAATAAACCAGAAGGCCTAGATCTTAGATACTTGACATGTAGCATTTCCTAGTAGACTTCTACAAAAAAATTTCAGATCATGACCATCGGGGTCAAATTGACCCCGCCCCATGGGGTTACTTGATTGTACATAGAAAAATCTTCAAAATTTTCTTAAAATAAACAAGAAGGCCTAGAGCTTAGATATTTTACATGTAGCATTGCCTAGTGGACCTCTACAAATTTTATTCAAATCATGACCCCCGGGTCACTTGATTTTACATAGGAAAATCTTCAAAAAATTTCTAAAAATAAACCAGATTGCCTAGAGCTTAGATATTTAGCATGTAGCATTGCCTAGTGGACCCCTACAAAATTTGTTCATATCATGACCCCGCCCCAGGGGTCACTTGATTGTACAGAGGAAAACCTTCAAAAATTTTCTAAAAATAAACCAGAAGGCCTAGAGCTTAGATGTTTCACATGTAGCATTGCCTAGTGGACCTCTACAAAATTTGTTCAAATCTTGACCCCCCCCCCCCCCCCCCCCCCACCCCCGGGTCAAAATGATGGGACGATTTCATAATTTTGAAACCGGTTAATCATTTGTATGAAATTGAATCGAACCGGTTAATCGGCCCCCATATTGAAAATGCTGTTTACTTTCCTGGTGACCGTATCAAGGTACTTCCAGCAGCCGACTTCATTAGGAACTTAAGAACATTATCGTTTGCATACGGACATTATCTTTTGCATAAGTAGTATTTTGGTGTATTTCATTTTAAATTTATCACAACAGGCAAATCAGAGACTATTGATTATGTTGGTCGATGTGTTTTTGTGGAAATATAATGCAGCTTTATGGGCTGGTCAATGAAATGTATAAAGATAAAGTCTGATTTGTGATGTTTATTACCAGTTTTGCAAATTTGAATCCAATTTCACTTAGTAATCGAATCAGATCCGTTTAACTGAGTAATCGTCCCAGTTCTAATTACGGGCATATTAGAATCGAAATAATTTAGAGCAAAAGAGTGTTTTAACACTATTTATACACTCGGGCGTTAATACGTTGTACAAATAATTTCACTCGGGCTAAGTCCTCATGCAATCATTTAAACATATTTATTTCGAAAATACATCAAATTAGATTTTTACAGGTATACATATATAACACAAATACGAAAGGGATTAGAACGAAAGAAAACTTATATAGTTCCTCTCCCTTAATCAAGCAATTATTAAGCCCGACGTATAACCGCCCATCGTGCATAAATAGTGTTAAAGCACACTTTTGCTGTGAATTATTTCTTAAATATATTTATTATGCTTACTGTTAAAGACTAAAGATATGCTATCAGATCTTTTTTACTTTACATTATTATTGAGTTACATTGTAATGTATGTTCATTTCAGTTCATGTTAATTATTGTTTAATCAAAATGTCTTAGTTGTTTTGTAAGCATAATGGGAGACATACGTTCACTTTTTATTATTCTTTGACATAAAGTTTTTGGTATGATTTTAAGGAGGTAGGTTACCTTGTTACAAGGGTAAATTCAAATTAGTTGAACCGCAGCATTCTTTTGTATTTCGTGTAATATGAAGTTTTAACTGCTACAATCTCAATTTCGTTTGTCTCTGTCCCTTCAAGTTAAATTTTTATCCAGGTTTGAAGAACATGACCCTCCAAAGGTATTTCATATTGAAAGAAGAAGGAAAATACGAATATTTAACACTTTTCAGTGTATTTTAGTTTCATCGATATCCGTAGAAGTCTGAATAATTGATAATTTTACTAATATGCACTTTAGCTTTCTAATATAAGCTTAAAATGTATATGTCGCGGGGCTCGTGTTTCCATGGTAACGCATTTTCTCTCATTTTTAAACAACTATGTATAAAAATAGGGTTTTCGACGGCCTCAGTGCCATTCTGTTAATGACCAACATGGAATATTTGGGTATTTGTTTGTTTGTTTTGGGTTTAACGCCGTTTTTCAACAGTATTTCAGTCATGTAACGGCGGGCAGTTAACCTAACCAGTGTTCCTGGATTCTGTATCAGTACAAACCTGTTCTCCGCAAGTAACTGCCAACTTCCCACATGAATTATCAGAGGTGGAGGACTAATGATTTCAGACACAATGTCGTTTATCAAATAGTCACGGAATATTTGGGTAATATTATTAGCAAAATACTAAGCACTTTACATGGTACCCTATTTTTCTTAAAGTTTAAAGTAACCATGGCAACAGAGATGTTTAAAATAGCTTATATCTTGCTTTTTGTCCTGATTTTGTATAAAAAGTATTGATTAAGATTATCTTTCTAGTTGATGTAGCTTTAAAACATATTATTTCTAACGTAAGTTATATTTTCGTGTTATTTGCATTTATTCAAATTTCACAGCTTAGAATACTTACAGCAGTACCCCTCGACTGGAATTTTTCATGGAAAAATCTTTCAGCATGCTGCTTTTATTCTCATGGATATTGTTGAAATGAAAATAAAAAGCCGAAGCTGTGTTTCTTAAATAGACCAGTGTCAACGCTTTTAAATTTTACATTTAGATACATAGGTCACGGGCTTCGTTTCCATGGTAACATCAATTAAATTCAAGAAACCACAATTTTCTACTGAAATTGCAACAATTTTAGATCTTAGTTTTAGAACATAAGTAACAAATTATCAACGGAACCTGAAAAATAGGTATTAGAAATCAAACTGCTAGATTTTTTATTTGAAAATGGCCGTAACAAGTAACCTTTCACCCAACTATATTCCAAATAACATTGCTTATCATCACCCATTTTCTTACATTCCGCATAACATTTCAATATATCTACATAAAAGAAGCAAAATATTGATTATTATTCAGAGCAAAAGACTCATAAAAATATTTCAGCAAATAATGGTTATTTGAAAATAGTTAGGGTAAAGAAAATGCACAGAATTACGTACTTTCAAGATAAAAGCTATTAATTTTGCGCGGTAACTGGCACGTAACGTCATGACGTCAATGACGTCATTTTAAGGCAACATTGTTTTGAAGCGTTTCTGCGGCAATTTATTCATTATTTCTGCATTATTAAACCATAAAGCATCAGATCGAAGACAGGTTCATGATTAATTTTCAGAAGAATGAATATACAGACACATTTAGTTTGTCGTAAACGCCGTCGTAAATCGTCACGTTAGCTTCCGGTTGGACATGCGCACATACAAATATGAAGGTAACCTACCTCCTTAATATATGTAAATGCCTTCATTCTAAAGATTATGTAGATTTGAATGGTATTTTGTATACTTTTCAGGGACGAAGGCCCAAGTGGGACAGAGTTGACGACAAAATTAGAACAAACTTACCAGGCCAGTCTCAGATGTCGGCAACCAGTCATCCGAGGGAAATTTGTAGAGGTGAGTATGAATATATATATTGGTCATAAGATAATGGGTTTTGAATCGTGCTGTGTAAGTATACTTTGCAGAATAGCAGAATAATATGGTCTCAGTTGATTTTGGCTAAAATATCAAGTCCTTCTGAAATGCCTGGCAGAAAGTAAAACTTGTTCATTTAGACTAAGAATGAACAGACTGAAGTGAAATGAAGTGAAATTTACATTTATTATCAGGCTGTAAGAAAAGATTTATGAAATGAAAATAATAGTTGAGATAGCATAAATTTTGACTGTGATTTGTTACTCAACTGTTTATTTTATGACCTAATTCTTACTGTAATAGGACACACTAAAAACTGTCATACTGCTGAATAGGGAAAAAGTAGAAATTATCTTTACAAACCTATCTTTGAATATCTGTTGTTACCATACAACAAAAATGTTGACATTTATTCTCTCGTTTTATGCCCCCAGCATCTACTGATATGGGAGGCATATAGTGATTGTCCTGTCTGTCCGTCTGTTCATTCGTTTGTGCGTCCATCCATACGAGGTTAACCAAATGGGACTGTTTCGTCTAGCATCAATACCCCTAACTAGAATGACTTGATACTAATGCAGATGTAACCTGTGACCATTCCTCATCTTCAGACATCACCTGACCTCAGTTTGACCTTGACCTTGAACTTGACCTCGTTTTGGACTTTGGTTGCTTTGGACTGGGGCATCAAGCGTTTATTGAACGCAGCTACTTATATATGGCCGTTTGATTTTCTGGAAATTTTATGCAGTGTTTTATAAATAAATATATTAAAGTTCAACTTATTCACGTAAAACTATTTACTTAATAAAAAAATGAGCAGACGACACGCTAGCTAACCTCTCTTTCAAATCGCATGGTTACGAGGACAATATATACAAATTAATTGGCCACTAATTGTTAAATTGATTCAATTAATGACACTGAAATAAATGTTATCGGATCGCCAAGAGTATTAACTATCATTGTAGAGTCTAACTGGTATTTTGCCATAAGTGAATTAGGTCATGCATCTCTGATTGGAAAATTACCAATCATGGTGTCTTCATTTCCTTGAAAACTTGCAAAGAAAATATAGCTTTCATTCATTTAGATGAATTTGTCTATGTACAGATTTTTACCATTAAGTCTGCTTAATATAACAGCAGTTTTTCCTCCTTGGGTGACAAGAATGATGGTGGTCTCGGTCGTGTTGGCTCTTCTGGTACCAAGCCTGCCATTTTTAGCTCACCTGTCACAAAGTGATTTTTTTGTGATCGCGCGGTGTCCGTCCGTAAACTTTTCCTTGTGACATCTCTAGAGGTCACATTTTTTGTGGGATCTTTATGAAAGTTGGTCAGAATGTTCATCTTGATGATATCTAGGTCAAGTTCGAAAGTGGGTCATGTGCCATCAAAAACTAGGTCAGTAGGTCTAAAAATAGAAAAACCTTGTGACCTCTCTAGAGGCCATATATTTCACAAGATCTTCATGAAAATTGGTCAGAATGTTCACCTTGATGATATCTAGGTCAAGTTTGAAACTGGGTCACGTGGGGTCAAAAACTAGGTCAGTAGATCTAAAAATAGAAAAACCTTGTGACCTCTCTAGAGGCCATATTTTTCATGAGATCTTCATGAATATTGGTCAGAATGTTCACCTTGATAATATCTAGGTCAAGATCGAAACTGGGTTACGTGGGGTCAAAAACTAGGTCAGTAGGTCTAAAAATAGAAAAAGCTTGTGACCTCTCTAGAGGCCATATTTCTCAATGGATCTTCATGAAAATTGGTCAGAATGTTCACCTTGATGATATCTAGGTCAAGTTCGAAACATGGTCACGTGCGGTCAAAAACTAGGTCAGTAGGTCTAAAAATAGAAAAACCTTGTGACCTCTCTAGAGGCCATATATTTCATGAGATCTTCATGAAAATTGGTCAGAATGTTCATCTTAATGATATCTAGATCAAGTTCGAAAGTGGGTCATGTGGGGTCAAAAACTAGGTCAGTAGGTCAAATAATAGAAAAACCTTGTGACCTCTCTTGAGGCTTTTTTTAATGGGATCTGTATGAAAGTTGGTCTGAATGTTCATCTTGATGATATCTAGGTCAAGTTCGAAAGTGGGTCACGTGCCATCAAAAACTAGGTCAGTAGGTCTAAAAATAGAAAAACCTTGTGACCTCTCTAGAGGCCATATTTCTCAATGGATCTTCATGAAAATTGGTCTGAATGTTCATCTTGATGATATCTAGGTCAAGTTCGAAACAGGGTCATGTGCGGTCAAAAACTAGGTCAGTAGGTCAAATAATAGAAAAACCTTGTGACCTCTTTAGAGGCCATATTTTTCATGGGATCTGTATGAAAGTTGGTCTGAATGTTTATCAACTGGGTCATGTGGGAAGAGGTGAGCGATTCAGGACCATCATTGTCCTCTTGTACTAGTTAAGTTGAACAGGGCACAGCATATGACTTGGCCAAAGCAAAGGCAGTGGAACCATCTTGCAATATTTCAATGGTAGCCCTCATTTTTGAGGGAGAATATTTCAACCTCTTGTTATGTTGAGATGACATCTAAAATCAGGGATATAAAATTGTTTGTAAGCAATAAAATGTTATAGATTAACCATTTTCTTATACTCAATTTGAATAAGAAAAGAGGTTTGATGACTCAAATATTCACTTTAGAACAGTTTTAAATATTATTAGGGACCATGTCAATAACTGTAGACATCACTGAAATACAGAGATAATTATCAACACCCACCAATATGACTCCCGCAGTGGATGTATGTAAAATAAACCTTAAGTACAGATTTACCAGACATTTAAACTGCCTCAGTAGCCTAGTGGTAGAGCGTCCGCTTTGAGTGTGGGAGGTTGTGGGTTTGATCCCCGGCCACGTCATACCAAAGACTTAAAAAATGGTACTAGTAGCTTCCTTGCTTGGTACTCAGCATTAAGAGGATAGTGCTAGGACTGGTCAGCCCGGTGTCAGTATAATGTGACTGGGTGGGGAATCATGCCTCGTGTCTTCGGCGTGATATTCCAGTGCAGCAGCACTATAACGTTGGGCATTGTGCTCACTGCTACAAGTAGGCACCATCTTTTTTATGACTGAAAAATTGTTGAAAAAAACGTTAAACGCAAACACACACACATGTAATATTTAGTGGTATGCAACCTACAAATATACATCTTAAGGTCAAAATAACATAATTAATAACCTGCCAAAACTACAGCAAAAATTACAAGAAGAAAGATTAAGGATACCAGTGCTCTTACCGCTTGACGAAAGCACTTCTTTTTTTTAGAAACAACAACAAACAGTGCCTGGCGAAATTGTCTTTGGTCAATCAAAAATATGGTGCACAGCTTTCAAAAACAACAAAACAAACACATAAAATATATTTCCGGTACATTGGGATATTATAGGGTTTCCAAGAGGTTGTTTTCACTTAAAAATCAATTATGATCTACAGAACTGTCAATAACTGTAGACTGTCTATAATACATGCACCTGCTCTACTTTGAAATCATTTAATTTTGGGGATATGAAATTTTGCAGTTTTAATTAAGATGGCTATTTTGTTATGATAAGAATTCATGCATTTCAACTTTTGAACATGAAATGAGTGGAATTTTAACTTTTTATTGAGAATAAATTTCCTGGACTGATTTCATGCCACAAATACACAAAAATGGGCCTCCATGGCCGAATGGTTAAGGTTGCAGTCACTTCAAATCATCTGCCCCTCGCAGTTCTATTATTCATGTGGAGAAGCCTTCCAGCTGGCTTACGAAAGGTCGGTGGTTCTACCCAGGTGCCCACCTGTGATGAAATATGGCACAGACGGGCACCTGGGGTCTTCCTCCACCATCAAAGCTGGAAAGTGGCAATATGACCTATAATTGTGTTGGTGTGACTTTAAATCTGACAAACAAACAGAAATTAGTACCTGGTCAATATTAATGATTTCACAGTGTTAGATTTTGTTATTAGCTTACCAGAGCACAAGGTGCTCTAGGTGAGTTATTGTGACCGGTCATTGTCTGGCGTCCAGCGTTTGTCGTCATCAACATTTGTCTTGTTAACACTCTAGAATCCACATTTGTGACCCAATCTTTTTGGAACTTAGTCAGAATGTTTGTCTTGATAATCTCTAGTTCGTCTAGTCAAGTCAAGTCAAGTAAAATTTATTTAAAGTCAGATATCACAACAGTATAACACAAGCTCTGCAGAGCTTTTAAACTGACTAGGTCAAGTTCGAAAAAGGGTCATGTGGGATCAAAAACTAGGTCACTCAGTCAAATCAAAGGAATAACTTGTTAGCAATCTAGAGGCCACAGTTGTGACCCAATCCTTATGAAACTTGGTCAGAATGTTTGTCCTGATAATTTCTAGGTCAAGTTTGAAACTGGGTCATGTTAGGTGAGCGATATAGGGCAGTCATGGCCCACTTGTTATGCATACTATTATTATTACTACATTTCTTGTTTGTTAAAGGTTTTCAACAGCAGTATTACACATAGAGTGTTTGAGAGACTGCTCTACACAACATGTTCACAGAACTGGGAACTGATGGGTGGACACTTCTGGATCAAACAGTGAATTGAGGTAAGGAATTCTACAGATTTTAGTAAAGTATGTCTTACTTCAGTAACAAAGTAGATATATTTAAGATAAGTTTCATATTTTAACATTTTGACATTACTTTAAATTTGAAAATGGTTTTCTACTGTCTTGTGTGATGGTACCTAACTGATACCAGTTAGCAATTGGGTCTTATGCTGTCTAAATTTTTACATATAATGATGGAAAACAACTTTTTTGACATCACCTAACAAGGTTTTACCAATGATAGAAATAATTTTGAATATTTAAAAGATCTCCAAACTGCCAGTGTAGATCATTTGTTATAATCAACTGTTAGCTGTAAATATTTTGAGAAAATGCCATATTTGTCTGCTGTGATAATACTAAGAAGTGTGATAGTCATTGTTAGCTTGTCTGATTTTTTTCACCATCAAAAGCTGGGCAGTTACCATATGACAAAACAAACTTAATATCGACAGAATAATTGAATGTGTTAGCTGCAGTAGTATTGTTTTACAGACTATAAATCTATGTCATTTTGGGAGATGAGTTCAAGCGCTATTGTCTTTACAGATTTAAAACAGAAACTGTTTGTTTTAATTATTTATTTAAGATAAAACATATTTATGTCAATCATAGCATATTACGACATGGAGATTATTAGTCCCCTACTGGTTGAAAACCAGTTTGGGGGACTATAAAAATGCACTTTTCCGTCCGTCTGTCTGTCTGTCTTGTCTGTCCATCCGTCAGTCTGCAATTTCGTGTTCCATCCATAACTCTTGTCATCCATGAAGGGATTGTAATATTATTTGGCACAACTGTTCCCCAATTTTAATATTACTTGGCACAAATGTTCCTCATGATGAGACAATGTGTCATGCGCAAAACCCGGACCCTTAGCTCAAAGGTGAAGGTCACAGTTGGAGGTCAAAGGTCAACAAGGCTTTTTTTCCTGTCTGGTCCGTAACTCTGCCATCCACGAAGGGATTTTTAGCTCTACTATTCAAAGAATAGGGGAGCTATCCTACTCGCCCCGGTGTCGGCGTGAGCGCTAGCATGAGCGTCACACAAATGTTAAAGTTTGCGTACCACCCCAAATATTTTCAAAATCCATTGAGATATTGCTTTCATATTTTGCATACTTGTTTACCATCATGACCCCAGTCTGTAAAAAGGAGGAGGCAACTCTATCAAGCATTTTGACTGAATTATAGTCCCTTTTTGACTTAGAATAAATGTTGAAGTTTGCATACCACCCCAAATATTTTCAAAGTCCATTGAGATATTGCTTTCATATTTTGCATACTTGTTTACCATCATGACCCCAGTCTGTAAAAAGGAGGAGGCAACTCTATCAAGCATTTTGACTGAATTATGGTCCCTTTTTGACTTAGAATATGCTTATTGTAATGTTAAAGTTTTACTCATTGCTTATACTATACTATCAAGCACTGAGAATAGTCGAGCGCGCTGTCCACTGACAGCTCTTGTAATACTACTTGGCACAAATGTACCTCATAATAAGACAATGTGTCTTGCACAATGTTCAATGGGATTTTTTTCCTGTCTGGTCTATAACTTTGGTCTATAACTTTGTCATGCAAAACAGGATTTTAATATCAGTTTGCACAAGTATTCCATTGCACGAGACAATATGTCATGTGCAAAACCCGGGCCTTTAGCTGCAAGGTCAAGGTCACACTTGGAAGTCAAAGGCCAAAAAGTCTCTTTTCTGTCCAGTCTGTAACTCAACAATCCTTAGTGGGATTTTAATATCACTTAGCACAAATGTTCACCACCATGAGAGGGAGTGTCATGTGCAAGAACCTGGGTCTAAGGTCAAGGTCACACTTAGAAGACAAAGGTCAGAAGACAAAGGTCAGATACAAGAATGACTTTGTCCGGAGCGTTCTTCATGCATGGAGGGATTTTGATGTCACTTGGCATAAATGTTCACTACTATGAGACGGATTGTTACGCACAAAAACCAGGTCCCTGGGTCTAAGGTCAAAGTCACACTTACAGGTCAAAGGTCAAATTCAGGAATGCCATTGTCTGGAGCATTTCTTCTTTATGCATGGAGGGATTTTGATGTAACTTGGCACAAATGTTCACCACCATGAGGCATCCTTGTTTTTAGAATTACCTCCCTTTGTTTTACTACAAATAGATTATATAGTAACTTTTTTATTACTGGCCGTAGGGAAAACTCGAGACCAGTTTTCTGTGGTACAACATGCATGTTACATCCAATTTTTAGGTGTATTTTGACCTGTCTCTACCTGGTAAAGAGTTTCTTTTGGACTAATATTATATATTTGCTCTTGTTCGTCCGAAGTTGAACGTGACACGCCTAGCTCAAAAAGTATTTAATATAAATTAATGAAACCTTGCATGAGTCTTTATCATGATATGAACTTGCGCACCTTTTATTTTTCGTCTGGCTTTGCCCCCTAATTTTAGAGTTATGGCCCCTGAAATAGTCAAAAATGCACATTTTCACCTTGTGACATGCCTAGCTCAAAAAGTGTTTGATATAGATTCATGAAGCCTTGCATGAGTCTTAATCATGATATGAACTTGCGCACCTCCTATTTTTCATCTGGCTCCACCCCCTATTTCTAGAGTTATGGCCCTGAAATAGTCAGAAATGCACATTTTCACCTTGTGACACACCTAGCTCAAAAAGTATTTGATATAGATTCATGAAACCTTGCATGAGTCTTAATCATGATATGAACTTGCGCACCTCCTATTTTTCATCTGGCTCCACTCCCTATTTCTAGAGTTATGGTCCCTGAAATAGTCGATAATGCACATTTTTACCTTGTGACACGCCTAGCTCAAAAAGTATTTGATATAAATTGATGAATCTTTATCATGATATGAATTTGCGCATCTCCTACTTTTCAACTGGGTCCGCCCCCTATTTCTAGAGTTATGGCCCCTGAAATAGTAAAAAAATGCACATTTTAACCTAATTATATGCCTCACTCAAAAAGTATTTAATGTAAATTCATATAACCTTGCTTGAGTCTTTATCATAATGTTACCTTGCACACTTTGCATTTTTATGCCCCCACTTTTGGGGGTGGGGGGGCATATAGATTTTTCCGTCCTTCCGAGAATGTTGTGTCGCGCCTAGCTCCAAAAGTATTTGATATAGAGTCACAAAACTTTACAGGAATGTTGGTCAGCATGTGTAGTTGTGCACTTGGGGTTTCGCGTCTGGATTCATTCAGTCGTGTAGGAGTTATGGCCCCTGACTTAGTAAAAATTGGTCATTTTAATGTTGTGTCGCGAGTAGCTCCAAAAGTATTTGACCTAGAGTCACCAAAGTTTATAGGAATGTTGGTCAGCATGTGCAGTTGTGCACCTGGGGTTTCGCGTCCGGATTCATTCAGTCGTGTAGGAGTTATGGCTCCTGACTTTGTAAAAATTGGTCATTTTAGTGTTGTGTCATGTCTAGCTCCAAAAGTATTTGATGTAGAGTCACAAAACTTTACAGGAATGTTGGTCAGCATGTGTAGTTGTGCTCCTGGGGTTTCGCGTCCAGATTCACTCAGACATGTAGGAGTTTTGGCTCCTGACTTAGTTAAAAAATGGTCATTTTAATGTTGTGTTGCACGTAGCTCCAAAAGTATTTGACCTAGAGTCACCAAAGTTTAAAGGAATGTTGGTCAGCATGTGCAGTTGTGCACCTGGGATTTTGCGTCCGGATTTATTCAGTCATGTAGGAGGTATGGCCCCTGACTTTGTAAAAATTGGTCATTTTAATGTTGTGTCGCGCGTAGCTCCAAAAGTATTTGACCTAGAGTCACCAAAGTTTAAAGGAATGTTGGTCAGCATGTGCAGTTGTGCACCTGGGGTTTCGCATCCGGATTCATTCAGTATTGTAGGAGTTATGGTCCCTGACCTAGGAAAAAAATTGTGTCCTTTGTCATGTAGGTGGGGCATCTGTGTCCATGGGACACATTTCTAGTTCTTGAGAATTTTAGCATTTATTACAGAGTTATGGCCCTTGAAATAGCCAAAATAGTGGATTTTTTGTCTGTGATGCTCATAGCTCAAAAATAGTGGTATAGAATAATGAATCCATTTCATAAATATTTTTTTTGAGGCTATACCCCATTAAGACTGCAAACATTTGAATGATTTCCCCTTATTTGTGACAAATGTACCAGTGGGGTCACACCCTGTTTCCTACAGACACATTCTAGTTAAAAAAAATTTAGGATTAATAACTTATATGATACCTTTTTTGATAATCAGCCAAAAAGCTGCCATATGAAAACAACTGTAGGTTTTTATATATACAAATTTTAATCCAAATGTTTTGTTATATTAACATATTGTATATACAGTCGAAACTCGGTATCTCAAACTCGCTTACCTCAAAATTCCGCTTAAGTCGAAGAAATTTTCATGTCCTACCAATTTCTTTCTTTATATACGTAATTCAACTCCGGTTACGTCAAAATTTGACTTACCGAGACTTCGGATGTGTCGAAAGGGATTTTCAGTCCTGTCAATAAAATTCAAGTGCATTGTAAACTCGGTATGTCGAAGTGAGAAAAATATGCGATAAAATTGCACACATCTCATTGTGAATGTGGTTGGTTTTTAACACATGTCTATGTTTATTGCTTAACCAGAAAGCCGTGATGCCGACATAACAAAGATGCAGCGATTATCAAAGTGAGATGATGTCATACTAATTTGCACGTGCCATGATGATAATTCTTTTATGTAAACATTAGATTTTCATAACTCTAATTTCGGTTATCTGAAATTAAAAAGCACGGTCCCTAGAAATTCATGATACCAAGTTTCGACTGTATATTACAATATTGTTTATACATCATTGACAGATTTCAGTTCATTATGTTATACTCCAGTAGAAAAAATTAGGTGCCTTCCAGTAGGGGACTTTGTATTGCATGGCAATACCATTCACTTGTAATATATCTGATACAGGATGAGATAGATTTAGAACTTGGTGTTGCTGCTGATGAGGCAACACAGAAGGAATCTCCAAAGAAAGAGATACAGGACCCAAAACCGAACTTACAGACATTACTGCAGAGGCAAGCAAAGTTCCTGGAGAATTGCAGGGAAGTCAAGGTAAGAACAATTTGAGTTATGATGGGAGTACAGTAGACTTTAATTAAAATAAACTACGGTGAGCTCATTGAAAGAGTAACAAGTACAATGGGCCATTGAGAAATAAATCTGGAAAGCCCGAGTTATCATGTTGGGGTGCCTTTAGAAGGAAGGTAAGTGGATGAAAATGTTGGTAAAGGTTCAGTGAGAAATTGAAGATAAACTGACAAGAGTCAAGGGTGTAAGGCTGTAGAAAATGTCATTGGAGAATTTGACTGTCACAAAATGATATAAATTTGCCTTAATTTATACAAGAGCATCATTTTGAAGCAAATTAAAAAATATCTGTTCTAGTTAGTGGATTTAGAGTTTTAAAAATAATCGTGAAGATAGAATACTGCTTAAGCCGGTGCTATGGGGCGTGGGCAGTGTTGCATTTTCTGTTACTGCTCATGAACAGACTCAGTCAAACTGTGTCTGCAGTTTTCACTGTTTGTTCTCGGTGCTTCCGAGGGATCTACTTTACAGGTTATATTGTGTTGGTTTGACTTAAACCCTCCCAGTAGTTATAAAGAGGATATTACATGAGTGTCTTTTCATATTGATTTTATTAAACAAAGGCTCTGCCGAGCATTTTATCAATTTTATTCAATGTGTTAAGTCACAAATGTAATATTCTTTTATCACATGTTAGCTTTTTCTGTCAAAACATTTCTTTAACTTTTATAAACAAGTCAATTTTACCATAATAATAATAATAATAACAACAATAGTAATAACGACTTTATTTATAGAGGCGACACAGTTGGGCAAGCCCAGTCTTCCCTGTGAGCCTCTTGAAATATGTACATGGTATTTACAACATGATAGTAATGGCATAAAAAAAAATAACATTTTAAGTTCAGCATTAAAACAAAGACATAGATTAAACATGACAAGAAGTATATGTACATGAATGATAACAGCTATCAGTGTTCACCAGAGAACCTCCACTGTAAGTAAGCATGTTTAAATGACTGTATGGAAGAAGACTGGCATATTCGTAGCAGAATGGAGTTCCATATAATATGTGGTCCAGAGTATGACAGCGATTTTCTAAAGAATTCTTTATTTGGCTTTGTAAAAGGTCATCTGAGTGTGAATGCATGAGAGCAGTTGGATTTTGTGAAAAGATGTTGGATGTAGCTAGGTGACTGTTCATGTTGAGATTTATAGACAATTATGGCTTTTTAGCTCGACTGTTCATAGAATAGTAGAGCTATTGGACTCGCCCATGCATCCGCATCCCGATTTGGTTAAGTTTTTGTATGTAAGCTGGTATCTCAGCAACCACTTGTGGGAATGGATTAAAACTTCACACACTTATTCACTGTGATAAACTGACTTACATTACACAGGTTCCATAACTCTATTTTGCTTTTTTTACAAAATTATGCCCCTTTTTTGACTTAGAAATTTTTGGTTAAGGTTTTGTATGTAAGCTGGTATCTCTGTAATCACTTGTGGGAATGGATTGAAAGTTCACACACTTATTTACTGTGATAAACTGACTTACATTGCACAGGTTTCATAACTCTGTTTTGCTTTTTTACAAAATTATGCCCCTTTTTCGACTTAGAATTTTTTGGTTAAGGTTTTGTATGTAAGCTGGTATCTCAGTCCCACTAATTGGAATGGATTGAAACTTCACACACTTGTTCACTGTCATGATCTGACATGCACAAAGCAGGTCCCATAGCTTTATTTTGCTTTTTAGCTCATCTGATTTTTTGAGAGAAAAAAATGATGAGTTATTGTCATCACTCCAGCGGCGTCGGCGTTGCATGGTTAAGTTTTATGTTTAGGTCAGCTTTTCTCCTAAACTGTCGAAGCTATTGCTTTGAAACTTGGAACACTTGTTTACCATCATAAGCTGACCCTATACTGCAAGAAACATATCTCCATTTTGCTTTTTGAAAGATTTATGGCCCCTTTTGTACTTAGAAAATATCAGATTTCTTGGTTAAGTTTTATGTTTAGGTCAACCTTTTCTCTTAAACTATCAGAGCTATTGCTTTGAAACTTGGAACACTTGTTCACCATCATAAGCTGACCCTGTACATCAAGAAACATAACTCCATCCTGCTTTTTGCAATAATTATTGCCCCTTTTGGACTTAGAAAATCAGTTTTCTTGGTTGAGTATTATTATGTTTAAGTCAGTTTTTCTCATAAACTATCAAAGCTATTGCTTTAAAACTTGTAACAGTTTTTCACCATCATAAGCAGACGCTGTACATCAAGAAACATAACTCTGTCCTGCTTTTTGCAAGAATGATGGCCCTTTTTAGACTTAGAAAATCATGGGTAGGACAATAATTCTATTGTACAAAAAAAAAATCAGATGAGCGTCAGCACCCGGAAGGCGGTGCTCTTGTTTACAAAATTATGCCCCTTTTTCAACATAGAAATTTTTGGTTAAGTTTTTGTATGTAAGCTGGTATCTCAATATCCACTAACGGGAAAGGATTGAAACTTTACACACTTGTTCACTGTCATGATATGACATGCAGTGCAAAGGGTCAATAACTCAACTTTGTATTTTACAAAATTATGCCCCTTTTTCAACTTAGGAGTTTTGGGTTAAATTCTTATATGTAAGCTGGTATCTCAGAACCCACTAATGGGAATGGATTGAAACTTCACACACCTGTCCACTGTCATGAGTTGATAAGCACTATGCAGGTTCCATAACCCTATTTTGCTTTTTATTTACTAAATTATGCCCCTTTTTCGACTCGTATTCATTCAATGGACAAGGCTGTTGAATAGTCGAGCGTTGCTGTCCTCCTACAGCTCTTGTTTAAATACCAGTGTCTCCTATACTTTGAAGGACGTTGATGTCAAAGCTTTATTACACTAGTGTATTCTCATTTTTATGCAATGGCTTTATTACATTCCCACAAAGTCAGGCATGTGATAAATGAACTTCTGGTATTTTACAGACTGTTCAGTATTTGGGGGCTTTAAGCCAGTTGTGTCACAGCTCAGCTGATCTCAGCCATGTGTCATCCCAGTGCAATACACACATTTATGGAGAGTCTAGCCTTCTGTGTTCCACCAGTACATATCAGACCAAGTGTACTCAAGGTAATGTTCAGTTTATTTCAGAAAACATTTTCATCTACAAATTTTTACTCCTCAGATTAATTTCCAGTGCATTTGTTGAAAAATGGCGTTAAACCCAAAACAAACAAACAAACATTTGTGAAAAATGGAGGATGCTAAAGTTTGAACATTTTGAAAAAAAGTTTAAAAAAACCCCCAAACAAACTGTTCTTTATCATTATGTCTTCCACGTAAATGGGGAAGACATACTGTTTTTGCCTTGGCCATCTGTCTGGCCATCCGTCCACATTAAACTTGACAGGCTTTCACAAGTCAAACTGCTGTCCGGATTAAGATGAAACTTCACAGGAGTGATCAGTACCAAGTCTATTTATGCATGTCGCCAGCACAATCCGTTTGACTGCACGAAATGGCCGCCAGAGCTAAAAATAGAAAACTCTTGTCCGGCTTTCACAGGTCAAACTGCTGACTGGATTTTAATGAAACTTTACAGGAGTGATCAGTACCAAGCCTAGTTGTGCTTATTGCAGGCACATTCCTCTACACTGCCAAAATGGCCACCAGAGCTTAAAATAGAAAAACCTTGTTCGGCTTTCACAGGTCAAACTGCTGGCTGGATTTCGACGGAACTTCACAGGAGTGATCAGTATCAACTCTAGTTACGCATATCGCCGGCACGTTCCGCTTTGCTGCCCAAAATGGCCACGAGAGGCAAAGACAAATCTTTTACGGCTTTCACAGGTCAAACTGCTGGCTGGATTTCGACGAAACTTCAAAGGAGTGATCAGTACCAACCTTAGTTGTGCATATCGCTAGCACATTCCACTTTGCTGCAAAAAATGGTCATGAGAGCTAAAGAAAAAAAATCTTATAATAAAAAATTCTTGCACGGCTTTCACAGGTCAAACTGGACAGATTTCGACAAAAGTTCACAGGAGATATCAGTACTAAGCCTAGTTGTGCATATCGCTGACATGTTCTGCTTCGCTGCATAAAATGGGTGCCAGACTAAAGATATAGATACGGGGGACACATACGTTTTTAGCTCACCTCAGCACAAAGTGCTCGAGGTAAGCTTTTGTGATCGCTCACCGTCTGGTGTCCGTCCATCCGTCGTCTGTCCACACTTTCCTTCAAACAACATCTCCTCTGAAACTGTTTGATGGAAGTTGATGAAACTTAGCCTGGGTGTTCCTTGGGTGGTCCCCTTCCAAAATTGTTCAAAGAATTTAATTCCTTTTATTAAGTCATATATAACACAACTGAATATAAATGCATGATGTCATCTTTCACATCTAATAAAAAGGTGCATCACATTTTAATAACTGACATGTAATATCACAAAAGATATACGGCACTCTGTCTATTCGAATAGGTAATAAGATGATTTATCTTCCGTAGATACCCATGTATAATGCGCAGATTATACAGGTATAGACAATTTTCTAACTTCAAAACAAGTTTGTTACCGATGTCCGCCATTTTTGTAAAGGGAAACTACTCCCCGCGCTTACTGTCACCGCTAAAATCTAAGATTGCCGTTACGTTCCGTAAAAGATCGATGGTTTATTTTTCTTTCAAACAAAATTAATTTCATATAAATTTAAAAGTATTTTGATGAAAGAAATGTTTATAAATCACAAAAATTATGATACTAATTAAAGATTGAGAATTATCTTTAACCAAGATCAAACTGTGAACAACATAACTGACACGAGGTGACACGTTAATTGCCGGTAATTATTGGCTATTTGTTTGTGACAAAAAGACTATCACACCTTTTGTTATTGGTTTGAATTGAGAAGCTCATGTCATTTTGAAAAATACCATTACGAAATATTAAATCAGCTGCTGTTTATTCATTCAAAATAGTTAATTAAAAGGGTAAAACAACAAAAAAAAACAATATTTTATTGGTTTTATTTTCGAGAAAACAAAATTCGATAGTACCGTGAGACCGATACTGCTCTCCACTGCGGAGATAAAATTTATTACCGGTGTTGATGTAAACTCTACTTTCGTTTTCCATCCACCTCAAAATTGACCAAAAATGTTTTTTTCCCCAGGATTTCGGGCCAAAATCGGGGATGCGCATTATACACGGGTGCGCATTATACATGGGTATCTACGGTAATATTATTGATTGATATTACCTAATCGAATTGCTGATATCACCTATCACTGTTTGATAGTTAGTACCAAATGTTCAACTAGACGTAACCGACTTAAATAGATGATATCATGTCTTGGAGATAATTGTGATAACTCTTAAAAGTGTTTGAAAAATGATATCACATATTCCAGTGGCAAAAACGGCGACCTATACAAGTTAAAAAAGGATGTGAAAGAAAAAAAAAAGAGAGAGAAAAAAAAGAGAGAAAGAATAGTAAATCTGTTCCATATAATGGCAAAGTTGAAAGATAACTTTTATTTAAGCATTGTTTAAATAAAGAACTTCCATTAGTAGACAAGATTTTTGACTAAATAGACATTAGATTGTTGCAAAACTCATGGGTAGAAGAAAAGCAGTTGGACTTATTTTATAAATAGATGCCAAGTGTTGATTGAGTAATACAAACTTTGATACATAAACTTTATCATCAATAAATGTTATGCCTCATTATTCAGCGCTCATTTTTATTTTTTAACAAGTTTAAAAGAAATTAAGCAGTTTTTAAGCCTCAGAAAGTGAAAAATGTCAATATTTTGAAGCTAACTGATACGGAGCCTTTATGCGAAACAGTTGTATTTCCTTTTTGCATTTTTTGCTTGTTATCGCCCTTTGTCCATCGTTCGTCCGTCCAAAATTTCTTGTGAACACAATTGAGACCACATTTTGCAAGCTATAATGATCAAACTTGTACAAAACTTGTATTGGCATGATATCTCGGTTCTTTTCCAAAACTGGCCAGATCCCATCATGGGTTCTACAGTTATTGCCCCTTAAAGGGCCAGAATTTGCTATTTTTGTGCATCAACAATTTCTTGTTTGCACGATAGTGGTTTCTTCTATAATTTTATTTTAACCAAACTTGCACACAACTTGTATCACCATAAGATCTTGGTTCCTTTATTGAACTGGCCAGCACCTATCATGGGTTCGAGAGATATGGCCTCTGAAAGGACCAAAATAAGCTATTTTGAACTTGTCTGCACAATAGCAGCTTTATTATGTCTCCCCCAGGAGACATATTGTTTTTGCCCTGTCAGTCCTTCCATCCGTCCGTCCGTCCGTACTTCCGTACGTCACACTTCATTTCCGAGCAATAACTGGAGAACCATTTGACCTAGAACCTTCAAACTTCATAGGGTTGTAGGGCTGCTGGAGTAGACAACCCCTATTGTTTTTGGGGTCACCCCAGGAGACATATTGTTTTTGCCCTGTCCGTCCGTCCGTCCGTATGTCACACTTCATTTCCGAGCAATAACTGGAGAACCATTTGACCTAGAACCTTCAAACTTCATAGGGTTGTAGGGCTTCTGGAGTAGACGACCCCTATTGTTTTTAGGGTCACTCCATCAAAGGTCAAGGTCACAGGGGCCTGAACATTGAAAACCATTTCCGATCAATAACTAGAGAACCACTTGACCCAGAATGTTGAAACTTCATAGGATGATTGGTCATGAAGAGTAGATGACCCCTATTGTTTTTGTGATCTCTCCGTCAAAGGTCAAGGTCACAGGGGCCTGAACATTGAAAACCATTTCCGATCAATAACTAAAGAACCACTTGACCCAGAATGTTGAAACTTGATAGGATGATTGGTCATAAAGAGTAGACGACCCCTATTGTTTTTGGGGTCTCTCCGTCAAAGGTCAAGGTCACAGGGGCCTGAACATTGAAAACCATTTCTGATCAATAACTAGAGAACCACTTGACCCAGAATGTTGAAACTTCATAGGATGATTGTACATGCAAAGTAGATGACCCCTATCGATTTTGGGGTCACTCCATTAAAGGTCAAGGTCGCAGGGGCCTGAACATTGAAAACCATTTCCGGTCAGTAACTTGAGAACCACTTGACCCAGAATGATGAAACTTCGTAGGATGATTGGACATGCAGAGTAGATGAACCCTAACGATTTTAGGGTCACTCTGTTAAAGGTCAAGGCCACAGGGGCCTGAACATGGAAAACCATTTCCAATCAATAACTTGAGAACCTCTCGACCCAGAATGTTGAAACTTCATAGGATGATTGTTCATGCAGAGTAAATGACCCTTATTGTTTTTGGGGTCACTCCGTTAAAGGTCAAGGTCACAGGGGCCTGAACATTGATAACCAGTTCGATCAATAACTTGAGAACCACTTGACCCAGAATGTTGAAACTTCATAGGATGATTGAACATGCAGAGTAGATGACCCCTATTGATTTTGGGGTCAGTCTAATAAAGGTCAAGGTCACAGTGGCCTGTTCATGTAAAATCATTTTTTGGAAATGACTTGAGAACCACTTGACCAACAATGTTGAAACTTAATAGGATGATTGGACATGCAGAGTAGATGACCCCTATTTATTTTGAGGTCACTTGATCAAAGGTCAAGGTCACAGGAGCCTGAACAGTGACTTGAGAACCACTAGGCCACTAGTGTTGAAATTTAGCGGGATGACTGGACATGCCAAGTAGATGATCCCTATTGCAGCCAACCATCAGTGTCTCTTTGACTTTTGCTCCTGACCCCTATTGACTTCGTGCCTATAGGACTTTGCATTGGGGGAGACATGCGCTTTTTTACAAAAGCATTTTCTAGTTTATGATCTGATTTTTACCAAACTTGCACACAACTTGTATCACCATAAGATCTTGGTTCCTTTTCTTGAACTGGCCAGATTCCACTATGGGTTCTAGAGTTACAGCCCCAAAAAGGGCCAGAGTTAGCTATTTTGACCTTATCTGCACAATAGCAGCCTCATTTATGATTTTATTTTAACCAAACTTGCACACAACTTGTATCACCATAAGATCTTGGTTCCTTTTCTTGAACTGGCCAGATTCCATTATGGGTTCCAGAGTGATGGCCCCTGATAGGGCCAGAATTAGCTATTTTGACCTTGTCTGCACAATAGCAGCTTCATTTATCATTTGAATTTAATCAAACTTGCACAAAACTTGTGTCACCATAAAATCTTGGTTCCTTTCTTGAACCGGCCAGATCCCATAATGGGTTTCAGAGTTATGGGCTGTAAAAGGGCCAAAATTAGCTATTTTGACCTTGTCTGCACAATAGCAGCTTCATTTATGATTTGATTTTAACCAAAGTTGCACACAACTTGTATCACCGTAAGATCTTGATTCCTTTTTATACGCTCGAAGGGTCGTATTATGTTATCGCCTCGGTGTCCGTCTGTCTGTCTGTTGGTTAACAATTTCTCTTCCGCTCTGTAAATCTTGAACCCCTTGAAGAATTTCAAAGAAACCTGACCCAAATGTTCACCTCATCGAAACAACGTGCAGAGTGTATGTTTCTGATGGCTTACTTTAAGGTCAAGGTCACACTTAGGGGTCAAAGGTCATATGACTTTGTTTTGTGTGTATATTGCTCTGCATTTGCATTGCATTGCGGTGCTCTTGTTTTTATTTGGCAGATTCTTCTTTTGTTCACTTACAATAATTTTTTTTAATTACTTCCCTTTTATGTTACTATAAATAGCTTATTTATTATTGAGCATAGGGCAACACCGAGACCACTTTTCTGTGGTACAACATGGATGGTACCTCCAATTTGTAGGTGTATTTTGACAAACTGTACGTTGTAAGAATTTTTTATTTCTTTTTGGTTAAATATCTTCCCTTTGTTGTTTCTGTCCTTTGGACTTAGATATTTTTTCTGAGGACTTAGATCTATTTTTAATTTCTTCCCTTTGTTGTTCCTGTCCTTTGGGCTTCATCAGTCAAAATTTTGCTTCTTTCCTTCTCTGATGTAATCCTTCGGGCATGAAACTACTGGCCTGATTTGAAAATAATTTTATTTGAAGTAACTTTAAGAAAATTTCAACTATATTTTCTCATAATTTTTTTGATTGATCTTGATTATGATTTTTTGACCTTCTTGTCCTTAAGTGCAATGGTAACAGGTGAGCGATATAGGGCCATTATGGCCTTCTTGTACTAGTAGGTTATTACTGTTTTGTTTTCGATTCAGCAGAATTGTAAACATATTACTTGAACTACTTTCAAACTTGCCATGAAGAGCAATAACAATTACACAAAAAAATTCTTAGCTGAGCATAAGTGACCTGACGTGATTTACCAACTTTCCCCCACCCCCATCCGCACCACCATCATTAGATAGACCGAAATTACCTTCAAATAAAAATGATATTGTAAATTAAAACATTAGCATTGAAACTGGGCATTAAACAGTTTAAGTAATAATGTTAAATTTTTTTGAGAAAATCCCTATATTTTCTCCACACTCCGATGTCTACTTTCCGATCTCCGACCTTCGTCATACATGTCTATTTGTCACTCCTGTGTCAGTTCTAGTTAATGATTTTCTGTGACTAAATTGGATATGAAATGTTACTGAAAAAAGGTTGGATTAAAATGATCACAAACTATCACTGTACTGTGCAGAAATATTGTACCCTGACTACGATTCTTTCAATATCATTACAGTATTTGGGTCAAACACATAACCTCTGGTACAGATCTTGCCTATTGTTGGAATAGATAGCATTTGATAATGCTCCATCAGGGCCGGTGAAGAGAGGCGGGACCAGTGAATACGAGTTGGAAAATTCGAGTTCAGATGCTCCTGGACAGGTAGATTCTTTATATCTTATCAGATTCAGAGTCCCCTAAAATCATTATTATACGTGTAAAGGGATGTATTATGTTATACCCCAGGTGTCCAACCGTCTGTCTGTTAGCAATTATATGTCCACTCTGTAACTCTTGAAACCCTTGAAGAATTTTGAAGAAACTTGAAGTGCAGAGCGCATGTTTTGGATGGATCACTTCAAGGTCAAGGTCACACTTGGGAGTCAAAGGTCATATCAGTTTGTTTCGTGTCCACTCTGTAACTCTTGACTGCTTGAAGTATTTTAAAGAAACTTGGCACAAATGTTCACCACATCGAGATAACATGCAGAGTGCATGTTTCAGATGGCTCGCTTCAAAGTCAAGGTCACACTGAGGGGTCAAACGTCATGTGACTTTGTTTCTTTATTATTGGCGGTAGGGAAAAACGTAGACCACTTTTCTGTAGTACAACATGGATGGTACCTCCAAGTTTTAGGTATATTTTGACATATCTATACCTGTAAGGATTTTTAGCTTACCCGAGCACAAAGTGCTAATGGTGAGGTATTGTAATCACGCTGTGTCCATCGTGGGTGTGTCAAGTCGTCCATCGTCAACAGTTATGTTTAAACAACATCTCCTCAAAAACGACTGAATGGATTTTGATGAACCTTGGCCTGGATGTTGCTTGGCTGGTCCTCTATGAAAGTTGTTCAAATGGTTCCGCTTGGTTGCACATAGGGGCCGCCAGAACTAAAGATAAAAAAATCTTCAAATGACATCTCCTCAGATGGTCAGATTTTGAAATATTTTCACACAAATAGTCCTTATGTCACCCTCTACCAAGATAGTTCAAATTATACTGATTCATCAAAAAACATGACAGCCAGGGGTATGGTCACTTTTCCCTACATGTATATTAATAGTGGAAACTATAAAAATCTTCTTGTGTGAAACTACTGACCTGATTTTAGAATAATTTTACACAAATGGTCCTTGTGTGACCCTCTACCAAGATTGTTCAAATTATATCGATTCACCAAAAAACATGGCTGCCAGAGAGTATGGTCACTTTTCCCTATGTGTATGTAGTGAACACATTAAAAATCTTATTGTGTGAAACTGATGGCCCAATTTTAGAATAATTTCACACAAATGGTCCTTGTGTGTGCCAAGATTGTTCAAATTATTTTGATTTGTCAAAAAAACATGGCTGCCAGAGGGCCTATATGTATATAGTGGAAACTTTAAAAATCTTCTTGTGTGGAACTGCTAGTCCGATTTTAAAAGAATTTACACAAATGGTTCTTGTGTGACCTTCTACAAATAGGGTTCAAACTTTTCTGATTCATCAAAAAACATGGCAGCCAGAGGGCATGGTCAGTTTTCATCAACAGTTTCTTTAGACAGTATCTCCTTTAAAACCACTAAATGGATTTTGATGAAACTTTACACAAATGATCTCTGGGTAGCCCTCTTTCAAAATTGTTCAAATGGTTCCAGTTTTTCTAGGGCTTTGATATTTGGCATGTGATATAAGGATTTGACTCCCTAACCATACTTGTGCAAATTACTTAGACAATCAGGGTAGATAACTTTTGACTGAATTTATGACAAATTACCTCCCTTTATTTTATGTAAATGAATAAACCTCTGCAGCATCTAATGAGTTTGGTTTTAAAATGTTATTTAAGTCTTCCAGGGTAAGGAATAGTCATGCTAGTGCAGAAATGCAGCATTTGAACCTAGGACCCTCAAACTTCTTATGGAGATTGGCCCTGACTAGTATGTGACCTATAGGTCAAAATGGACTGTTAGAAGAAAATATTTATCCTGATGATATTTAATTTGTATGCCTATGTGATCTATGTCAAAACTTGAACTTATCATTAAGAGCAGTGGTACTCAGGTGAGCCATATAGGGCCATCATGGCCCTCTTCTTTTTTTTTTTCTTTTTTTTTGAATTTCTTCCCTTTGTTGTTCCTGTCCTTTGGGCTCCAACAGTCAAGTTCTTTAATTTTTGCTCCCATTCTCTGATATAACCCTTTTGGTGTATATTGCCCCACTTGATGGCGCTCTTGTCTTAGAGTTGTCATTATGTCTCTCCCCACTACTGGAGGAGACATAATTATTGTTTTGGTCCTGTCTTTCCATCACACTTCATTTCCGGCCAATAATTGGGGAACCATTTGATCTAGAACTTTCAATCTTCATAGGTGGATAGAGCTTATGGAGAAGATGACCCCTGTTGTTTTTGGGGTCACTCTATTAAAGGTCAAGGTCACAGGGGCCTGCACATGGAAAGCCGTTTCCGATCAATAACTTGAGAATCAGCTGAAACAGAATGTTGAAACTTCATTGGATGATTGGACATGCAGAGTATATGACCCTTATTTACTTTGGGGTCACTCCAGGGGTTAAGGTCACAGGGGCCAGAATCCAGCACACTTCATTTCCGATCAATAACTGTAGAAGCATTAATTTTGACCTAAAATGTTCAAATTTCACAGGGTGATAGAGCTGACAAAGTAGATGACCCGAATTGATTTTGGGGTCACTCCATCAAAGGTCAAGGTCACAGGGGCCTGAACGTGGAAAACCATTTCCAGTTACTTGCTAACCACTTGACCAAGAATGTTGAAACTTAACAGATGACCCCTATTGATTTTGGTGTCACTCCATTAAAGGTCAATGTCACAGGGCCCTGAACATGGAAAACCATTTCAGATCAATAACTTGAGGGCCATTTGGCCCAGAATGTTGAAACTTGATTGAAAGCAGTGTTTTTTCCAATAATTTGTTTCAAAAAAAAATTAAAATGCTTATAATTCAAAAAATATTTCTGCTAGAATTGCCACACCTCTCATAATTATTGCTTAGCACATGACCTTTGCTCACATATTGTGTTATTCCCCTGGACAAAGTAAAAACATAGTTATCCCCATTGATTTGGTAAAAAAAATGAAAATGCTTGTAATTAAAAAAATATTTCAGCTAGAATACCAAACCTCACATAAATATTAATTAGTACATGACCTCTGCTCACATGTATTATTCCCCTTCACTTAGTAAAAACAGAGTTTTCACCTTTTGATTTGGTAGAAGATAGAGGTATTTTTTACTTTATTTATTATATATATTATACAGTCAAACCTGTATTAAGAGACAGACAAGGGGACTACCAAAAACCTTGTCCTTGAAGCAAGCCATCCAAAAGGTTAGGGTTAGTGTTAGGGTTAAGATGCAACTCCCAGTCCTTTTGACAGCTGGAGGGTTAGGCATATTGCTAATGGGTATCTAGTTTTTGTCTTAGACCAAGGAACAATTTGATATATGTGGTTGTATTTCTCAGTTATTTTCGAGCGGGATTACAAACGGCAGTGCACTATATAGGGCCATGCTAGAATAGTTATTTTTGGGAGGGTTTATTACTACGTGATATTCTAGATCAGGGTTAATAGATGCTACGTCCATGTTATAACATTGCAAGAATCTATTGTGAAATATTTGTAGACTCGGCAAACCTGATTTTAGTACCATGCAATCAATCATAATTCTGCAGATGTTTTAACACAGAGATAACATGCATTATCACTTCAGTAATTCATTACCTTAAAATAAGTGAATGCTCTGCAATGTATTTAATCATAAAAAGTATGACAGAACAGTGAAATAATTGCTTCTTATTGCATAGAGCAATGTCGGCAGTTATCAACATCTTAAGCATCGGCGGAGGATAACTAATTGTTTACTTATGATCATCTTAGTTGAAACCAATTTTCAACATTTTTAGCTTGACTATTAATAGTTTACTATTATACTTACCCTGGTATTGGCGTCATACCTTGGTTAAAGTTTTGCGTGCAAGTACCTATGGCTATCATTTAAAGGCATATAGCTTTGAAACTTGTTTTTTTCTTTTTCTAGGTCAATTACCAACCTCATTGGGTCAAGTCCCATAAACCTGACATGTATTTTGGCCAAATTAGGCCCCTTTTGGACTTGGAAAATACTCGTTAAAGTTTTACATGCAAGTTACTATCTCCAAAACTAATGCAGATATTGAATTGAAACTTCACATGTGTTTTCAGGGTCACAAAACTAGGTGATAGTCTTAAGTCCAATAACTCTTGACATGAATTTTGGCCAAATTATGCCCCCTTTTAGACTTAGAAAATCCAGGTTAAAGTTTTGTATGGAAGTACATAATACTACATATAGCTATTACGTAAAGGCATATAGATTTGAAACTTATTTTTTCTTTTTCCAGATCAATTACCAGCCTCACTGTATCAAGTCCCATAACTCATTGTATTTTTGGCAAATTATGCCCTCTTTTGGACTTAGAAAATTCTGGTTAAAGTTTTGTGTGCAAGTTACCATCTTCAAAACAAATGCAGATATCAAATTGAAACTTCACACATCTCTTTGGGGTTATAAAACTAGTTGATCGCATCAAGTCCCATAACTCTGACTTGTATTTTGGGCAAATTAATATTTCTGCTTTTGTGACAACAATTTGAATAGTCTAGCACTGGCTGTCTTACGGACAGCTCTTGTTAATTATTCATCCACGTCATCTGATAGTCCATACAGCAACAGCATTAAGGCAATACGAATATAAGATAACCACACAAGTCATACAAAAAGTTGGGGAGACAGTTATTGACACTATTCGGCAGTTATGGTCACCCTTACAAAGTTTTTAAAAAATCATTCTAAGCTATGAGATAAAGACAAGTCGCAGTTGTAAAGCTTAAAGATATATTGATAATAAACAGCAAAGCATTAAAGACTTTACAACATTTTGGCTTAATATTTTATATAATAGCATTTATAATGCATATTAAGGTCTGTGCTTTTTATGCCCCCGAAGGGAGACATATAGTTTTTGAACCGTCAGTCAGTCTGTCGGTCTGTCCGCAATTTTCGTGTCCGGTCCATATCTTTGTCATCCATGGATGGATTTTCAAATAACTTGGCATGAATGTGTACCACAGTAAGACGACATGTCTTGCGCAAGACCCAGGTCCGTAGCTCAAAGGTCAAGGTCACACTTAGACGTTTAAGGTCATTTTTCATGATAGTGCATTCGTGTCCGGTCCATATCTTTGTCATCCATGGATGGATTTTCAAATAACTTGGCATGAATGTGTACCACAATTAGACGTGTTGCGCGCAAGACCCAGGCCCGTAGCTCAAAGGTCAAGGTCACACTTAGACGTTAAAGGTCATTTTTCATGATAGTGCATTCGTGTCCGGTCCATATCTTTGTTATCCATGGATGGATTTTCAAATAACTTGGCATGAATGTGTACCACAGTAAGATGACGTGTCGCGCGCAAGACCCAGGTCCATAGCTCAAAGGTCAAGGTCACACTTAGACGTTAAAGGTCATATTTCATGATAGTGCATTGATGGGCGTGTCCGGTCCATATCTTTGTCATTCATGCATGGATTTTAAAATTATTGGGCATGAATGTGTACCACAGTTAGATGACGTGTCGCGCGCAAGACCCAGATCAGTAGGTCAAAGGTCCTAACTCTAACATCGGCCGTAACTATTCATTCAAAGTGCCATCGGGGGGCATGTGTCATCCTATGGAGACAGCTCTTGTTCATTAATATTATACAAATGTAACTTAAACAAGAACTGAGTATATCTAGACTAGCTCTAAACTTAGTTTAACTAAAGCAAATAAACTTTTAGTCAACGTTTGTATTATCACAGTATACAGTGGAACATTTTGAAAGATGAAATGAACTTTTTTCAATGTCTAGAAAATACAACTGCAGAGAATATATAAGAAGTGTCCAAGCACCTTAGTGGTTAAGTTATCATATGCCCTTACATGTCTGTAAACCTAGCTAAACTGAAACTGTTTCATTTGATTAAACGCCTATTTTTACACAAAACATATTCAATGGCATTTTACAAATACTTAAAAATACGACAAAAATTAAGATATTTAATGACATATAACATAAATGAGCATAAATACCATTGTGAATAAACTATTTAGTAAGCATTAAAAAAAGATCAGACATCAGATAAGATTAATAAAATATTAGAATATTAAGATACAGTAAGACAGCTGTTTGTTATTAAGTAAGAATAAGTGGGTTATTGCAACATGTCCAGAAGTTATTACAAACAACTGCATGTATTTTGTATTTGTTATAATATAGTTCATATTCGAATGTATTTACACAATAAAATCATCCAGTTCACGTTACTTCAATTTCTTAAAAATTACAGTCACAGTCTCTAAAAGAGTGCAAGGTAATTTCCAAAATAATGAGTTTTCAACTTCTTTTTGAAAACATCTATTTTGTCCGAGTTCCTTATTTCGAGAGGCAATTCATTCCAGAGTTTAGGTCCAACAGTACCAAAACTTCTGTCGCTGAACGTTTTGCGCTTGTTGAAAGGAACAACGAAACACCCAGTAACAGAGTTTGAAGAACGCAAGTTTCTTGTCTGTTTGTTTTATGAGAAGTTCAGAAAGATATTTTGAAGAGTTTCCAACTGAACAATTATACATGTAGGTGAGCATTTTGAATGTGATTCTGGCTTTGATTGGTAGCCAGTGAAGGTCATACAGTGTTTGCTTGGAACTGTCATATTTTCTTCGATTTAGGACAAGTTTTGCACACATGTTCTGAATTCGTTGCATTTTGTTTACTTCACTTTGAGCAATACCATACAGAATGACATTACAATAATCTAAATGGGATATCACCAATGACAGGACAAGGGTTTCGGTAGCCTCTTTGGTAAGATATTTCCGGATACATTTTATTCTGAAGTAGTTGAGCATTGCTGTTCTACACTTTCGTTTTACATGCTCTTTTAGATTCAAGGTTTCATCCAGGAATGCACCTAGATATCAAATAAAGCTCACTGATTTCACTTCATCACCTACAATGCATACTTTGTCAGTTGAACACTTAGAGAGCTGTTGCCTGCTACCAAACATGATGAACTCGGTTTTGGAAGTGTTCATTTTAAGCTTATTTTCAATCATCCAGTTGTTGATTGTTTTAGCACATTGTTCAAGTTCTCGTATTGCCTGGGATTCTACTGTTGGAGATGATGGTTTAAAGCGTTTATTAGCAGTGTGGTCATCCGCAAAGTCGTAAACTGAAATCGACGGCGGAATAACATCAAACAATGTCCCCGCATTTGTCAAATATAGCCACGGTCATAAGCAGCTCCCTTGTGGAATGCTACAATTTAATTGCCGTGGAAATGACATGGCTGAATTGACACTTACACGACAACTTCTGGGGCACAGATAGGAATCAACCCAGCTCAGTGCTGTTCCACGAACGCCATACTGCTTGTTTAACACATCAACAAGAATGTCATGATCTACAGTATCAGAAGCGACACTGAGATCGATGGCAATTAGCGCCGTAACTTCTTTCTTCTCCAAAGAATCCAGTAAATCATTTACAAGATGTAACATTTGCTGATTCGCAAGAAGGGTTTTTTCCCGAAAGAAAGTTGGGTTTTTTTATTAAAGATTTGTTTTTTTACATATAAATTGAGTCAAAAACAAGCGGCTTTTTAAATTAATTTTGACAGAAACGATAGATTACAAACCCGGCCTGTATTTTGGGCGAATTAAAGTTCCATTTCCATTTTCTTCAAAAAAGGGTCTTACAATTGCCTTTTTCCTTTTTGTTGGAAAGAGGGCCGTCGCGGCAAGAAAAAATTTAACCCCAAATTTTGGGTTTAATAACGGCAACAGCTCATCCAAGTATAATTTAGCACTTTTTTTGGGTAGAAAAATCAAGTTCACATGATTTTGTCTGCATTTGGGTTTTATAATTTTAAATAAAAACGGGTCCCCAAGGAACATTTTTTTTAGCAAAACCATATCAAAAAAGGGTGAAAAAGAAAAAGGGGGTTATACATGAAATGTATATAAGTTTCTGAGCGAGCTTGCACAGCCCCTGGGGATTATTTATTACAAAGTTAATTGTAATAATATCTTTTTTACAAAAATTTACCCAAATGAAAATTTTACAGCTGTATAAAGTTTTGGGAGGCCCAAAAGGAAGTTTGGGTAACCCAAAAATGTTTTTTGCCTCATAAAAAAAAGTCTTTATTTTTAAATTATTACAATTGACCGTTTTTTTTTCAAAATCTGAAAATGTTAAAATTTTTAAAAATTTCCCATGTTTAATGAAAGGTTTTCTTAACTCCGGGTAAAAAGTTGGTTTTTAAATTCCCTTTTCTTTTGCCCCAAATAAATAACCCTTTTTTCTCCAAAAACAAAAAATCATATTCAACTTTTTTTGGTTTACAACGAAGGACCCAAAATTAAAAAACATTTTTTTTCTTTACTTTCCCCATATTTATAAAACATTTGAAACAATGTTTTTTATTCCGCTAAGAAATTTCTTGAAAAAAATTAAAATTCCAAAAAAAAGGGTAAAAAATTTTTCCCTTTTCCATTCTGAAAAATTGTACAAAAAATTTCTTTTCTCAATTAAAATTTTTTCAAAAAAAGATTTTTGGTCCCTTTAAAGTTCTATGTATTTTTTCTAGTTTGAAAACCATTGAATATATGAATCTCTTGTTATTTAAAAGGAAAACTTTATATAAATTTCCCAACAAAAAGGGACTAATTTTAAAAACAAAGAGTTCCTTTTTATTTTGGACTTTTTGGGTTTTTTTTCTTTAAATTTTTTAAAAAATTTTCTTTTAATTTAATATTTTTTAATTTTTTTTCAGAAATACGGGAAAAAAATTTAGTTTACTGATACAAAAATTTTTAACAACGGGAAAAACAATACCAAAGTTGTTATTTTTACTTAATATAAAATTTTGTACATTTTTTTTTTTAATTCTCATAATGAAAAAATTAAATTTTCCCTTCCAGAAAATTGTTTCCAAATCGAAAACTAAAAAGACACAGAATCTGATTTTAATATCATTTAACAAATCGAACCCCCTTTTAACATAGAGGGGTTTTTATAAAGATACCTTTTCCCCTAGGGGGGGGGGGGGAATTTCTTGATTATAGAATAGTGGCTTTTAAAAAACAACTGTTCACGATAAATTGGTGTACACCTATTAATTTATAAAAAAAAAAAAACATCAACCCAAAAAAATTATTTGTGAGTTTTCTTGTATAAAATTTGCAAACATTTTACCATAAAAAATTTACTTAATATCAAACAAGGTTCAAAACAAATCTAAAAAAATTTACCTCCTTCCATTAACAAAATTTCTTGAACTTTGATCCCTTTCAAGTTTGTGGGGAAATATGAAAATATGTTATTTTTTTCCCGGGCCTCCTTTATATTCTTTAATGATAACTGTTTTTTTTTTTTTAACTCAACCTTCCCATACAAAATAAAAAAAAAAATTTTAAATTATTTCCCGAAAAGATTTGGATCATTTGGGGTTTTTGAAAACAATATCAGAAAAAGTTTTCAAAAAGGGAAGTAAAAATTGATTTAACAACTAAAATTTTTTAACCCTTTGGGAGTTAGTTTTCTTCTCTTCCAAAGGATATATTTTTCTAAAATTTTTTAACTGATTTTATCTTGAAAAAAAAATATTATTTTTTTGTTTAAATCAACATCAAAATAATCCCCTATTTTTTAAACCTAGTTTTTACCCCACAAAATTTTCCAAATTTTTTTTTTTTATTGACCTTGTGCTTATTTAAGAGACCCTACCCAAATAACAATAGTCTTGAAAAAATTAATTTTTAAATCCGAGTAAAAGAAAAAAATCAGCAATAATCAAGGCGATTTCAAAAAATTTTTTTAAAACCATCTAAAAATAATGAGGTGCCCATCTGCAAATTGAAAAAAATTTTATATTCTGTTCTTTTCAAAAACCATACCTTTAATTTTTTGAAAAAAATTTTCAAATTTTTTAAAAACCATTACCCTCAGCACGAAATAAAAAAAAAACGATGAAAAGGGGTTTTCCCCCTGTCGGAAACCACGGCCGAGCGAAAAAATTTGAAAAAAAATCCATTTAATTGTACTGAAAAAAATTTTTGAACGGGAAAATTTTAAGAACTTTGGGGATCCTTTTTCTAATCTTTGGACCAAAATTAAAAAAGAAAAATTTTCTGTATAAAATTTTGAATGACAAAAAAAACGAAGGTTTTTTCGAAGTCAAATTAACATAACTGGGACCGGGGGATATTATTATCTTCAGTGTACCTTTAAAACATCATAAAAAAAAGTCTGGTTTTTTTCCCCAATAAAAACGTTTTTATCAAACCCAGTTTGATCTCTAGCAGCAAGTTACAACGAAGATTTTTTTCTGTTAGCAATAAAATACTACCTGAACCCTTTAAAAAACCCAATTTAAAAAATTTAATTGGTTTTCCAAATTTTTCGGGAAGGGGGGGTTTCGGTTTTTTTTCTTTGGGGAATACAAATTTTAATTTTAAAACCTTTTTTTTTGTGTAACTAAAAAAACTCGGGTGGGGAAAGAAAAATTTTAAAAAGCTGTAAATACAAAGAAACCCTACTTCTTCCAAAACACTTTAAAAAAATTTTTTTTGAAAAAAAACCGTGGAGCCTGGACTTTTATCTTTTTTCATTTTTTTTTCAGTGTTTTTCAGTTTTTGAGATTTCTTCAAAAGAAAATTTAAACCCCCTTAAATTCGGGAAGACGTTCTGGTAAATATTTGGAAAAATTACATTTATCTAGATCCATCCATATTTTTGTTGTCAAAGTTTTAAAAATTGAAAATACAGTTTTTTTGAAAAAGGGTTCGGGTTTCTTTAAAAATTTTCTCCTGGTTATATGTATAAAACCCAAAATTTTTCTGTTTCAAAAAAGTGAATTACTTTATTGAATTTTTTATATTTTTTAAATTTTACAAAAAAAGTTAGAAGCTTTTTAAACCATCTTCAACCCAAACAGAACGTAAACTAATAAATTTTAACCCCTTTTATTTTTTCATTTCTTTATTTTTAAATCTGTCTTGAAAATTTTAAAATATTTTTCCTTTGTTTTCAGTTTTTAAATTTTTTTCCAAATTTCTTTATTTCCCAAACAATTTTTTTTCTTGTTTTTTTTTAATTTTATTTCAAAAATGGCAAAAAAAATTTTTTTAAACCACGTTTTTCCCCAAAAAAAATTGTCTCTAGAAGTAATTGCTCTTTAAGGGTTAAAAGAAAATTCTTATAAACTATGTCGAAAAATTTTTTTAAAAAATTATAAAAAGGGTTCCCCCGTTTTGGGGTTTTTTTAAATTTTTTTCTATTTTTTTAAATTTATAAAACTCTAAGAAATTCTATATAAAGAAAACAATGAATTTTTTAAAAATTTCACGCCCTTTTTACCATGTTTGAAAATCCTCAAAGCTAAAGAAGTTTTTTTACAAAAGAAGATCTGATCTGAAACTAAAAAAAATCCCCTGAAAATTCAAAAAAAATTTTCAAAAATTTTTTCAGTTTTTAAGAAAAAAATCTAGTCGGCTTGTTTTTAAAGGGAAATTAATATCCTGAATGAAAATTTCTTCTATCTCCCATGAAAATATTCTAAAAGGATCTCCCAAAATTTTGTTTTAAATTTAAAAACGTTAAAAAAAAATTTTTTACCCTTTTATCTTTAAAAATTTCTAATTTGAAATTGAAATAGTCTAGTCATGTTTAAAAAACAAAATTATAGTCCCACAACTACATAAAAAAATCATTTCCCAAATTTTTAATCTTTAAACTTAAAAAAAACATGGGTTATAAAAGGGTTTGGACTATCAAAATTTTGGGCCCCATATAGTGAAACCTAAATTTAAATCTTTGATTTAAAATAAAAAAACAAAGCCAAAAAAATCCCATTCCCAATTTTTTTCTATACTTTTTCCCTTTTATATTTTTTTTTTTTTTGCTAATATACAAACACCCCAATTTAATTTCCCAAAGGGGCCGAAAAAAAAAAAAAAAATTGTTTGTTTCCGGAAACCCCCCCGCCTCCCCAAAAATTTTTTGACCCCCCCCCCAAATGTTTTTATGGCCTTGGAGAACTTTTTTAAAAAAACTTTTTGACAAAAAGTTGAAAAACTGAAACATTTTATGCTTTAAACATGGTCAGTATGTTTTAAAAAAATTTCCCTTATGCTCTAAAAAGGCAAAAACCCCCCTTTTTGAAATTCATTTTTTGACAAAAATTTTTAAATTCCCCGAAAAGTTTTCTCTTAAAAAAAACAAAAACCCAAAAAAAAAATTTTTTCCCCCAAAACCTCCCATCCCCCCTAATTTTTTTGAGAAATTTTCCCGGAAAACAAAGAATTTTTTTTTGGGCCTGAACAAAAAAAACAACCCCCCCAAACTGAAAATTTATTTTTTTTTTTCTCCATTTCTTTAGTAAAAGGGTTGCCCTTGGGAAAACAACACATTTGCATTTTCGGGCCCCTTTTAATAGGTTTAAAAAAACACATTTTTTTTTAATGTAAAAAAAATCCACGGAAATTTGGGTAAGAAAAAAAAAATTTAAAATTATTAATTATTACCCCCTTTAAATACTAAAACAATCTCTAAGCAGCAAGTAAAAAGGGTAAAAACATACTGTAAAAAGTTCAATTTCTGAATTCCGGGAAAAAATTTAAGTTATAAACAGTAGAAATCCCTTTTACCCCCTCAAAAAAAAAACGGGGTTTAAAGCACATCATGAAACTAACAAAAAACAAACAAAAAAAATTTTAAAAAATTTAAAATTCCCCAATCAAAAGACGGACTTTATAAAAGAATACACTTTTTAAAACCTTAATTTAATATCCCCCCCCCTTAAGTTGGACAAATACATTTTTTTAAATTTAAAAGGTTGGGGGTTTTAAAATATTTTTTATAGGATAAAAATTTTTAAATACTCTCCTTGAAAATTTAAAATAATAAAAAAACGTTGGAGTTTTTTTTGCATTTGCCCAAACAAAAAAAATCTTTCTCAAAATTTTAAAACTTTAACTGCGAAAAAAAAAGGGAAACAAAATTTTTGAGGGATATTGTTAACATTAAAAATTGTATATCTTAAAAACCCCTTAAAAGCCCTGAGTATGCATCAAAATAATAAAAATGACGCACCCCCAAACTTTAGAAAAATGTATGGGCCCCTAAAGACATTATAAACGCGCATCAAAAATACACCCCCAACATCAGAACCCAATTATCCAAAGATATTTTTAACACAAATGCATCAATAACATACCAAAAACATCAGAAACAGAATATACCCAAAAAGACTTTTTACACAAATGCATCAATTTACACAAACATCAAATCCCAGAATTTATCGCCAAAGAAATTTTACACAAATCCCATCAATTTTACCCCCCCCAAAAACAGTTTACAGAATATATTTTCAAGACATTTCTACAAAAAGCATCAATCCCACACACCAACATCAAAACAGAATAAACTCAAAGACATTTCTACACAAATGCTTTCAATCACACAAAAAACTTCAGATACAGAATATATTTCAAAGACTTTCTACACAAATCTTAAAATTACAACCCCCAACACAGTTACAGAAAAAAACTAAAAAGACTTTTCTAAAAAAAATTTGCATCAATCACAAAACCCCCTCAGAACAGAAAAAAACTCAAAGACTTTTCCCTACAAAATGCAAAAATCCCAACACCAACATCAGATACAGAAATAAACTCAAAGACAATTTCTACAAAATGCATCAATTTCACCCCCAACACCCGATACAAAATAAATCTCAAAGACATTTCTACACAAATCATAAATACACACCCCCCCCCTCAATACAGAATTTTATCTCAAAGACATTTCTACACAAATGCCCAATACACCACCAACATCAATACAGTTTTTACCCCAAAACATTTCTCCCAAAAAAGAAACAATACACACCCCAAAAACGATCCCAAAAATATATTCAAAGACATTTCTAAAAAACAAATGAAATCAATCCCAAAACCCCAAAAACAGTTTACAGAATATACTCAAAGACATTTTACCAAATGCTAAATACACACACCAAAAATCAGTTTACGAATAAACCCAAAAAGACATTTTTCAAAAAATGCACCCAATACACACCCCAAACCAAAGATACAAAATATCCCCAAAGACTTTTCTACAAAAATGCTAAATACACCACCAACATCAAAGAAAAGGGGAATATATCCCCAAAGACTTTTCACCAAATGCATCAATACACCACCAATAAAGATACGAATAAAACTCAAAGGAATTTTTTAAAACCAAATAAATAATACAACCCCCAACATAATACGAATATATCTCAAAAAACATTTTTTCACAAATGCATAAAATAACACCCCCAACATAAATTACAGAATAAATCTCAACAAAAAGGGTTTTTCCCCCCAATTTAATTGACAAACTGACAGACACAAAAATATTAAAACTAACAGACAGAAAACCCCCCACTTTGTTAAGAAACAGGGAACCCACCTAGGGACTTTTGGGGTTTTAAAAAGGAAACTCTAAAAAATCCGAAAGAAACATTAAAGATTTAGAATTTTGACAATTAAAGGGGAACATTTTGAATGTTTCACTGGGGTCGGGAAAAAAAACTGACAAATTTGCTTTTAAAACGGCAGATTTAAAGGGCACCCCATTTTTGTCCCGAAACCTTTGGGAACTTGGTAAATTTTTTTTCCCTAATTGCTTAACAAAGGACATTTTTCACCCTCTTCCCCCGTGCTGCAAACTTGAAAATCACTCAATTTTCAAAAACAGTTTCCCAAAGGGGGAGAACAGTCCACCCTTACAGCTTTCGATTTGGGGGAAATGTCTTTTCATAAAAAAAAAAAACTTGATAAAAAACGTTTGGGACGCCGAAGTCCCTTGACCCCACCAAATTTTATTAAAGGGGCTTTTGACTTTATAAAAATGTCACAGCAAATGTTTTCAGGTCTAAGGGAAATACCCCAAAGGACACTACTTTCAATTAAAGGGGTCCGATAAAAGATGACAGTCCCGTAAAACCCCAAAATTTGTCCTTTTCCCCAATTTTAAACCTTTTTAAGTTTACCCAAAAGAACCTAAAAAAATCAGTATTTTCCAAACTGATATTCAAATTTAAAATCGGGTGCATGGGATTTTCAGTATTTAAAATTTAAAAAAACCAAAAAATCCTTAAAAACCCCCCCAACCCCCCAAAAATTTACCCTTTTTTTGGTTTTTTTCCCCGCAAGCAAATTTAATTTTGAAAACTTTTAAAAAAAAATTTTTGAAAACAAATAATTAAATTAATGCCCTTTCAGTGTTACAACCTTTTTTCACACAGTTAAATATAAAAAAAAAAATTTTTTCCCCGATTTTAGTTTTTTAGAAAAAGAAAGGGGGAAAAAACCCCCAAACAGACAGGTTAAAATAAACCTTTACCCTGTAGAAGAAAACCCGGGCCTGAAAACAAGGGCAACAATTGTCAGGGAATTTTAAAATTTAAAAACCAAAATAAAATGAACCCTTCAAACTTTTTTTTTGACAGACAGCAGGGAAGTGGGCAAAAAAGAAACCCAAGGGGGGCTCCAAAATTGAGAAATTTTCAGGGATAAAAAAAAATCATGGTTTTTTTAAATACAAAAATAAAACATTTTCCCCGTTTTCAATTTTGATTTAAAAAATTTGGTTGGTTGTAAATATTTATCAAAAAATTTTGACAAACAAAAAGGCAATTTTTAATTTTATGAACAAGCAAAAACATTCCCCACACTGGGGTCAAAATGGTTTTAAATGGGGTCCCTTTGGGAAAAGTTTCTTTTCCCGATCAAAGAAAAAAATTTAAAAACATGGAAAAAACATGGGGTTTATATACAAGTTTCAAAAAAATTCAAGAAACAAAAAATTGGTTTTTTTGTTTTTGGAGAAATTGAAGGACTTTTTGAGGTTTTTCTTCAAAAAATCTCACTTTTTTAAAGCCCCCCCTTTTTGGGGGAGGGGATATTTGATTTTCCCTTGTTATCCGTCCCCTCCCTTTCCCAAATTAAAAAAAGTGGGGCGCAAAATTTGCTTCAAACAGTATTTTTACGTAAGTCACAAAACTTTAAAAGGAATGTTTGGGGCAGCATGTGTATTGTTCACCTGGGGTTTTGGTCTGGATTTATTCATTTAAGTAGGAGTTAAAGGCCCCCGAAATTTGGGAAAAATTTGGGCATTTTAATGTTTTTTGGGGCGGCCTACTCCCAAAAAATTTTTAGGTAGAGTCCCCAAAGTTTACAGGGAAATTTTGGGCAGCAAATTTTAGTTGGCACCCGGGGTTTTGCGTCCCCGGGGGCATCCAGTCATGTGGAGTTATGGCCCTACTTAGTAAAAAATTGGCATTTTTAAAGTTGCGCACGTAGCTCCAAAATAATTTTACCCAGTCACCAAAATGTACATGAATGTTGGTCCGCATGTGAAATTTTTGCCCCCTGTGGTTTCCCTGTCCAAATTTATTTAGTCTTGTTGGAGTTATGGCCCCCCCGACCTTTGTTAAAAATTGGGCATTTTAAAGTTGTGTCGGTGTAGTCCCAAAAATATTTGACCCCCGGGGGCACCAAAATTTTCAGGAATGTTTTGGGCGTGTGCATTTTTGGGTGGGGTTTCAGTCCAAAACATTTTTGTTTGTAGGGGTTAAGGCCCCCGACCTAGGAAAAAAAAGCCCTTTTAATGTAAGTGTGGGGGCATCTGTTTCCCAAGGGCACATTTTAGTCCTTTTTTATTAAAAAAAAAAGTAGGGGGGAATACCCAACTTTAAAATTAGCCCCCCCCTTTTTTCTTGTAGGTAGAGCGTTGGGTTTCGGAACGCGGGGCCCCTGAGTTTGATCCTCGGGCAAAGGGGGTATGTTCCCCCGTGATTTTTCGTAAAAGACCTTTGGTTTGAAATCAAATTTTTCCCCCACCTCTGATAATTCATGTGGGGAAGTTTGGGAATTAAATTGCAGAGAACGGTTGGTATGGTAAATCCAGGAAACAGGGTTTGGTTAATGTCCACCGTTACAAAGGGGAAATACGTTGAAAATCTGTGTTAAAATCCAAAAAAAAACAAAATTTATATGGCTAAAATTTTTTTAAAATTTGACTTTCCCAAAACCTTTGGGTTTTCAATAAGATAAATGGGAAAAAATTCAATTTAGAAGGGACACACAAATTTTAAAAACCCTTTTTTATTCAGATTATTTAAAAATCCCAATGCCATTCAAAAATTTAAAAATTTTAAAACTAGCAATTTTTTTGGATAAAAAAAAAAAATACGGGGGTATTTTTAATACTTTCCCGGAAAATAAATAAAATTCTTTTTTTTTAAAAACTATAAAAAGAACAAATTTTTAAATTAGAATTTAGGTTAAATTTTTTTTCCTTTAATAAATCTCTAATAAAAAAAAAAAAAATGGAAAAAAAAAATTTCAAAAAGACTGTCCCTTTTTTTTTGTTGCTTGGCAAAAAAATGTTTTTTTCCCATGAATTAGAAATAATTTTTAATAAAAAAATAAAGATATTTTTTCATTAAACCCGATAATAGATAGATGGCAATTTTTTGGGAAATATGCACATCCTTTTTATTCTCCCCGAAGGGAACTTTATTTTGCCGGGTTTGGGGCCCTCAATCCAGCAAATTTTTTTTCCATGTTTTTTTCAGCAACCAAATTGGGTTTTTAAATTTTAAAAAAAACTTCAAAGGAACTTCATATCCCAAAAGGAGGGGGCAAAAATCAACAAGTTCCAGTTTGGGAAAATTTTTCAGAGTTTTTGCCCCTTTTATTTTTTCAACAGTAGTATTCTATAAAACAATTCTTGTCCAAAGTAATTTTTTCCCGGGTTTGGGTAATTTTTTTTTGACTTTGCGAAAATATAAAGGAAAACAAATTTCTCAACCCCGGGGTCAGGCCCTTCCCACCCCCCCTTTCCCCCCTTTTGTTAAAGTTTTTTAATTACCCCCCCTTTTCCCCCTTTTTATTTTTCCCCCGGCATCCCCTTTCCCCCCCGAAAAAGGGCCCGGGGGAGGTTTGGATAGTCCCCCCGTTTTTTCCCCCTTTTCCCCCCTCCCCTCCCCGTTTTTTCCCGTCCTCCCGTAGGGGCGTTAACCCAAATGGGGAAAAACCCCTTTGTCTAAGCCCCTTCCAAATCCCCTAACTTGGAAAAAAGAAATTTGGATACTAAAAATTTTTCCCGGGGGTTTGTTTTTTAACCCATGGTTTCCAAAATTTTCCTTTTTATTTTCCTGAATTAACCCTGGGGCCTTTGCGTTTAACCGGTTTTAAATTGGAAAAACCTTTACCTCCCCCTTTGGTTTTGGAAATTTTTTTGGGGTTTTTTTGTATTTTTACAAGGGTGCCCCGGGGGGATCGAGCGTTTATTGAACCGCCCTTTTTTCTCCTTATCTTTGGGAATTTCAAAATGGATTTTTTTTCAAACTTAAAATATATATTCCCCACAAAACCCCCATTTTTATGGGAAAAAGGGCCCAAAAAACCCCACACCAATATTTATGATTAATTCCCCTTTTTTTCCCCCGACGAAATCGGGGGGAAATAGGGTTTTTTTGTTGTCCCCCTCCGTCCCCTCCGTCCTCCCTCCGGACCCCTTTTCTAGGGAAAAAGGTTTGGGGAAAATTTTTTTAAAAAATTCTTTTAATGTTCACCACTATGAGTTCTTGTGGCCCCTAAGTTTCGTAAAATTGCCAAGTAACAACCCGAGTTATGGCCCCTTTGAATTTTTAGTAAATTTAAATAAATAGGGTAACTATAAAAATTTGGAATTTTCTCATCTTTTTTATATATTTTGGGTTTTGAATATGAAACTTAAAAGAGTTTGATCACCCTAATGTTGGGTTTGGGACACACCAAAATTTTTTTTGGTTTATTTTGTAAATTAAGGTTTTTTGCCCCTTTTAAATTTTATAAAAATCCAATATTTTTAATAACAAATTACCCTTTGGTAGAATTTATTTAAAAAATTTTTTATTCTTTTCCCGAAAATTTTTTTGTAAACATGTGAAGTTTTTGTAAACCCACCCCCTTGAACCACCCCCTTTTCCTTGATCACCCCCTCCCCCCACCCCCCCCCCGCCCCAAAAAAAAAATCTTATTTTTTATTTAAACCCCAAAAAAACTTCTTAAACCCCACCAGAAATGGCCCCCTCAAATTTCCCGACCCGGGTTGCCCCAAATAAAAACCCCGAAAATATGGCCCCTTGAAATTTTTAGGTTTAATATTTAAAAAAAGGGGAAAAAGAAAAGGGAATTTTTGATTGTAACTTTTTTTATATTTTACCTAGAAAATATGAAAATTTAACAGAAATTTTGAACAAAAAAGTGGTTTTGCACAAAACAATTTTGTAGGATTTTTTTGTAAATTAGATTTTTTGCCCTTTTTCTAAAAAACCCCCTATTTTTTACAAAAAAAACTTACCTTTTTCCCAAATTTTAATTTAAAATTTTTTCATTCTTTTTTTTTTTGAAAAATTTTTTAAAACATGTGAATTTTCGACCCACAAGGTCACCCACTTCCCTTGTTCCCCCACCCCCTCCCCCCCAACCCCTTCCCCCCCCCCCCCCCCCCCCCCCCCCCCCCCCCCCCCACCCCAAAAAAAAAAAAAAATTTTTTTTTTAATTTTTTTTTAGATTTTTTTTAAACCTTTCCCAATTGTAACCCTTCCCCACCCCCACTTCTCCAAACCCCGTCATGCCCACCCCTGATCATGCAACCTCTGCCCCTCCCCCCCCCAGGGTTCAACCCTTTTTTCCTTTCTTTTTTTTTATGTTTAATTTTTTAATCAATATTTATAAACAGCTGTAAAAAATTTTTTTCCTCTCCCCTTCCCCTCACCCCCACCCCCTAAAAAAATTTAAAATATACAAATATGTATATTACAATATATATTTCCATTCCCTTTTTTTTTTTTTTTTTAAAATTTTTCAAACCTTTTAAAATGTTAAGTTGTGACTTTCCAAACCCAAGCCCCCAGCCAAGGGTTTAAGATAAAATTTTCCAGTGTTCTTTAAGGACAACCCGCCTTTTTAAGTTCAAAAGACATGTTAAAAAAGAACACCTGGTGCCAAAAACCCCCGAAGACAATATTTTTGTTCCCGTTTAAAATTCAAGCTCACATTTCGTTAAAAAGCATTTAATTTTTAAAAACTAAGCTTAATTCCCGTAAGAATCCCATTTAAAATAAATTCTTTATTCAGGGTCAAAGTATCATACATTTATTATAAATCTTTAATTAAACATTTGTTTTTTGTTAAATTTATTTGACTAATGAAAAAATTTTTTGTTCTTATTAACATCCCTTTTACTTTTTGCCGGGTAATCTTTTTTTCCTTTCCCCCAAACCCCAAAACCCCTTTTGGGGGGGGGATACCAATTCCTCGAATTTGGGTTGTTTTAAATTGGAATTTTTTGGTTTTTTAAAAATTTTAAAAAAAAGGGCGATAAGGGTTTCTTTGCGAAAGTAATAAGGGGGGTCGTTTTTTTTCTGCAAAAGGCCCTAAAACACCCTTTACGAAAACTTGGCTGGGGTAAAATTTTCTTTTAAAATTTATAGATTCCACCGATAGAAGGGGTATAAAAAAAAGTTACTTTCGGGTTTTAGTGACAAAAACCCCCCAATTCGGATACGTCCGTGGGCTACGCCCAAAGGAAGTGGCCAATCATACGGCCCTAAAAGAATAGTGAAATAAACCCCAGGTGACAAATTTTCCCCAGCAGTTTTGTATTACATTTTTACGAAGTCATTCAATTTAAAATGTTTTTAACCGATTTCTTTAATTTTTTTTTAATTTTTCAGTTGCACATAAACCGGGAAAAGATTTCGAATATAGAAAAAAGGTAAAATTTTTTTTTTTGGTCAAAATTGTTGCATCGTATGACACATATGCAGTAAGTGTGAAAAATAAAAATGTCATTATAGAAAATTCACCATCGTTTGAGTATCATGGAATATGGTTACTTTTTTTTCAAATTTTTGGGGTTTATTTAAAACTGGAAAAAAAATTATTGACCCAAAAATAAGTCTTTCTTTCCCTCTCCCTTTACTTAAAAAAAAAGAGACGTCCTAAAAATCTGAGCGCACCTAATTTAAAAATCTCATTTTGGGCAAAAAAGTTATAACACCCCCATCAACAAACAATTCACTTTAATTTATCAGAAGGGGGAAAAAAAAAACAAAAAAAAAAAAGGGGGGTAAAAGAAACCGCTTACCAAAAACAATGTCCCGGGTAAAAAAGCTTTAAAAACTGCTTCTCTATAAAATGAGACTAAAATTTACATGTCTTCATTGGGGAACCCGGGAGTGTTCCCCAAGAAATTTTAGGAGGCTAACGTTGTCCGTAACATTTAAAGGGGGGCCCCGAAGCAAAGCCCAGCAATCACAAACCCAAATTTCTTAATTGCAAATTCTAACTGATGAAGCAAATATTATTAAAACATTTTTGATAAAAAAATTTGCTTAATTCCTTCCAACATGGGGCCCCCTTCCGGGTCAAACACAGTAAATGAATTTGGGAGCAATTATTTTAAAATTTTTGTTTAAGATTTTTTTATTTTCCTTGAAGCTTAAAAAAACAAGGGCCCAATTAAATTTAAAGGACTTAAAAAAAAACGTTTGACAAAGTCGATCACAATTGTCTGGTCTACAAGCTAAATTTTAATTAGGTATATATAAAAAAAAACATCATTGGATTAAACCTTTTTTAAATATTTAACACAAAAGGTCTTCAGTCAGATATACCAATTGGGGAAAAATGGGGAAACCCCAAGGGGATTCCTTAAGGCCTTGCCTTTTTCTTAACATATCCCGTCACCCGCTAGGGTCCCCTTAAAAACAACCCTAAAATCCCTTTTTTGATGATACTTTGTTTATCTCATTTAAAAAAAAATGCATGATCGTGAGACTCTTTAACCCGTACCCCAAAAAATTAGAGCATTGGAAAAAAAAAAGGTCAAAAGGAATTTTAATTCCCATAATGCGAAGTTATTAGGGAAAAAAAAAGAAAAAAAAAAAACATTGTTTTCCTAAAAAGTACCTATCCATGAAATTTTAAACTATTAAAAAAGCTTTAAAAATTTAGGCGAACTAGCAGGGTTAGAACACAAAAAAAAAAAAAGACTCTTTAAAAAAATGAAAAGAAATGATCAAAAAAATTGTAAATGTACAAAATTTTAAAAAAACCCCTATAAAAAATGTTCAACCCCCTAATTTTTTAAAATTTCTCAAATGTTTGCATTTAAAATCTCTAAAAATTGGAATTAAAAGTACGTCAATATGTCTGGTTTGATGAAAAACATCACAAAATGTTAAAATGTAAACCCGTTGGCAAAAGTTAGAAACAAGGAGGAAAAATTTACATTTTCCCACATTTTGATTCTTTTATATAAAATTTCCCACATTCCCTTTTGGGGGGTTTTTTGTAGCACCGTTTCCCGGGTAGGGCTTCCCGGGCCTTCATTTTTTTATTTCCCCCCTCTCGCACCCAATTTTCAAAGAAATCCCTTTTTTTTCCAAGGGAAACCCTTTGACTCTGAAAAAAACCTACCAATCAGTTAAATCTAGTGTTTTTCTTTTAATGAGTTTTAGGAGTGGGCCCGAAATTTTAAGGGTTTTTTTATCTTTTTAACCCGTAAATTGTAATAATAAATTTCTGATTTTAATTTTTTGCACACAATTTTTTGTTTTCAAAAAAGGGGTTAATCATCAAAGTGTCGGGCCGACAGTCGCCTCCCCGGGCACAGTCAGCATTGACAATGGGGGGCTAAACTAGTTGGCTAACATAACTTGACGACATGTTTTTAATTTTTTTATGGTCCCCCATTCCCTTAAAATTATTTTCAAACCCCAATTTTTTTAAAAAAAAACCCGTATCAAACCGCAACATCTGCACAATTTTTCGTGAGAAAACTCAGATGTCCTGCATGCATGCAGCAGTTTAGAGCACGGGTTTTTCTTGAAAATCTTTTCAAAATTTTACCAAAATTTTTCACATTTAAAAAAAAAATCTATAAAAAAAACATACAAAATTTTTCAGAAAACGCAAAAATAACGGGTTTCTACCACCCTTAAAGGGTTTTCAAAAAAGAAGTACCCCGAAACAGGGGACAACTGCAATTCAGACAAAAAATTCAGACAGGGGTACCAATTTGAATTGTGTTTTAAATTATGTTTTCATGGATTATTTATGCCCGATTTAAAAGGAAAAAATTTTTTTTAAAATACCGTAAAGGGAAAAGGGTGTCCCTTGATTTTGGGAAAATTTAAAAGCGTGACAGACTTCTGGATGAATTTCTGGTTAGGTGGAGTACAGGATTCATTTTAGTCAGGATCCGTAAAAACCCCAAATTTTAAAAAACTTCTGACTGAATTTTTTGCTAGGGGGCTACGTTCAGATGTTTTAAAAAATTGATTGTGAACTTTCGGGACCCCAATACGAGTCACCAAAAAAATTGTTTACGGGACCGAAAAAGACCCCGCAAAACTAATTTTTGGAAAAAAAAACAACAATTTTTGGGACCAACGTATGCATTTTTGGTAAAGCCTTTCCTTTATTTTAAAAAAACAGGTTTTAAAAATTTTTTTCATTAAAGAAAAATTGTGAAATGGGGAACGGGAAAAACAAAAAAATTTTTAAATTTTTTGGGATTTATTCCCGTTTTTTACACAAAATCCTATCATGGCCGATCAGCCATTGTTGTTTTCGACGTATTTAAATTTTTGTCACGTGACACCGTCTTCGGTGGTTTACGGAATTCGGCGAAGCCTGGCGAGTGAATTAGTGACCAGCTGGTCATTAAATATTTCATGGTTTTATATCCATTCGTATCTCAACAATATTTGGCCATCCAAGTCTAACTAATGGGCGAATTTGTTCATTAGACTGTTTTCTACAAATCCACAAAGTTATTTGCTTTATTTTAACGGTGATTTTTAACAGGATTATAACTTTAAAGTTTTGATGCACTTTCACTCTATCTCAGTTATTACAAAATGGATTTGATTCAAACTTAAAATAGTTGTTCCACCTTATCACCCACATATGACTCAAGGTCCATAACTCTGGTACCAATATTTAATGAATTATCCCCCACTTTTACTTAAAATTTCAGGTTAAAAGTTTCAAAACATCATGACACAACAGCCATAACTCTTGCACCAAAATTGGGTGAATTCTCTCCCCTCTTTACCTAGAATTTCAGGTTAAAGTTTTGGTGCACTTTCACTCTATCTCAGTTATTACTAAATGGGTTTGATTCAAACTGAAAATATTGTTCCACCTTATCACCCACATCATATGACACAAGGTGCATAACTCTGGCACCAGTTTTTCATGAATTATGCCCCTTTTACTTTTTTTTTTTAAGGTTAATTTTGATGCATTTTCACTATATCTTAGTAATTACTGACTGGATTTGGTTCAAACCTAAAGTAGTTGTTCCACATCATCACCCACATCATATGACACAAGGTGTATAACTCTTGCACCAATATTTTATAAATTATACCCCCTTTTTGCTTAGAATAATACTTATTTAGTGTTTTGATACACTTTATCTCTCTTTATACCCCCACCAAACATGTTTGAGGGGGGTATATAGGAGTCAGTTTTGTCGCGTCCCGTCGCGTCCCGAAATCTATTATCTCAGTTATTACCAAATGGATTTGATTCAAACTTAAAATACATGTTCCACCTTATCACCCACATCATGTGACACAAGGTGCATAACTCTTGACACCAAGTTTTCATGAATTATGTCCCCTTTTACTTAGAATATAAGGTTAATTTTGTTGTATTTTCACTATATCTCAGTTATTACTAAATGGATTTGATTCAAACTTAAAATAGATGTTCCACCTCATCACCCACATCATGTGACACAAGGTGCATAACTCTGACACCATTTTTTTATGAATTATGCCCCTTTTTACTTAGAATTTAAGGTTGATTTTGAGGTATTTTCACTATATCTCAGTTACTACTGAATAGATTTGATTCAAACTTAAAATAGATGTTCCACCTCATCACCCACATCATGTGCCCACATCATGTGACACAAGGTGCATAACTCTGACACCAAGTTTTCATGAATTATGTCCCCTTTTACTTAGAATTTAAGGTTAATTTTGTTGTATTTTCACTATATTTCAGTTATTACTAAATGGATTTGATTAAAACTTAAAATAGTTGTTCCACCTTATCACCCTGATGATGTAACATAAGGTGCTTAACTCTAACATAAATTTTTTATGAATTATGTCCCCTTTTACTTTAAATTTAAGGTTGATTTTGATGTATTTTCACTATATCTCAATTATTACAAAATGGATTTGATTCAAACTTAAAATAGATGTTCCACCTCATCACCCACATCATGTGACACAAGGTGCATAACTCTGACACCAATTTTTCATGAATTATGCCCCTTTTTACTTAGAATTTAAGGTTGATTTTGATGTATTTTCACTATATCTCAGTCACTACTGAATGGATTTGATTCAGACTTAAAACAGATGTTCCACCTCATCACCCACATCATGTATCACAAGGTGCATAACTCTGACACTAATTTTTCTTGAATTGTGTCCCCTTTTACCTAGAATTTAAGGTTAATTTTGATGTATTTTCACTATATCTCATTCTGATTGGCTTAGAGCCAAAGGGAAGTAACCTTTTTTTACATTTTGTACTGAGTTTCTTCCCCTTAAATTCCAGGAATAAGTCTATTTTTAGAAATCCTATTTTTAGATTTTCAATAATTTATGTATTTTTCTTACTTTTTTATTATAAGTTCTGTGTAAAAAGTAAAAACATTTTTCTGTGGTAACATGGGTCGGTAAGACACTTTTTTGTATTCACTTTTAGTGTATATTTTAGTGTATCTCTAATATTAGAGATTTAATATATTTACTAGTATTACTATACTAGTATTATACTAGTATTACTTATATGTGGAAGCCCAGGATGAAGTACTCCAAAGTATTTTTAAGATTTCTTATGGTTGCCATTCTTCTGTGACAAGACCGTATGGTGGGGGTATGAGTCACTCCTGTGACAGTTCTAGTTTCACTTAATATTTTTGACACAGACTCAAGCTATTGTGCAATATCTTCATTCACCATTGGAGTCATTAAACACTTCAGTGACAGCTCCAGCTTCCTCAGATGTGCCCAGTTTTACTATCCAGCATTGAAATAGTCGAGCGCGCTGTCTCCTGTGACAGCTCTTGTTCACCCAGTAATGGCCCTTTGATTATTCAACAATAGTATACTATAGTACAATTCTTGTCCAGGATATTTCTCAGCATCCATTTGTTGAAATTTAGCCATACTAAATAGAGAGCTTTACTAACAAGAGGAGATGCGCATATTATCTTCTTGTTGCGGTTGGATCATTTTTATACGCCCGTTTGAAAAACGGGATGTATTATGGGAACGCCCCTGGCGGGCGGGCGGCGTCCACAGACTTTGTCCAGAGCATATCTTCTTCATGCATGGAGGGATTTTGATGAAACTTGGCACAATTGTTCACCATCTAGAGACGGAGTGTCATGCGCAAGAACCAGGTCTCTAGGTCTAAGTCAAGGTCACACTTGGAGGTCAAAGGTCAAATTCAAGAATGACTTTGTCTGGAGCATATCTTTTTTCATGCATGGAGGGATTTTGATGTTACTTGTCGCAATTGTACACCATTATGAGACAGAGTGTCATGCACAAGAACCAGTTCCCTAGATCTAAGGTCAAGGTCACACTTAGAGGTCAAAGGATACAAGAATGAAAACTTTGTCCGGAGCATTTCTTCAACATGCATGGAGGGATTCTGAAATAACTTGGCAAAAATGTTCACCACCATGAGACGGAATGTCATGCGCAAGAACCAGGTCCCTAGGTCTAAGGTCAAGGTCACACTTAGAGGCCAAAGGTCAGATACAAGAATGACTTTGTCCAGAGCATTTCTTCTTCATGCATGGAGGGATTTTGATGTAACTTAACACAATTGTACACCATTATGTGACGGAGTGTCATGCGCAGGTCCCTTCTTTAGAATTACTGCCCTTTGTTGTTACTATAAATAGCACAAATTATAACTTTTTCATTACTAGTCGTAGGGAAAAATTGAGACCACTTTTCTGTAGTACAACATGCATGTTACATCCAATTTTGAGGTGTATTTTGACCTATCTCTACCTGGTTAGGATTTTGTGTGGACTTTTTTTTTTCTTTTCTTTTTTAAGATTAACTTCTCTTACTTGTTACTTTAAATAACTTATATTGTAACTTTTCGTACCCCCCCCCCCCTCCCCTATAGGTTTGCTCTTGTACGTGCGTCCATCGGTCTGTCTGAAGTTCGTGATGCGCCTAGCTAAAAAATTATTCAATATAAATTGATGAAACCTTGCATGAGTCTTTATCATGATATGAACTTGCTCACCTCTTATTTTTTGTCTGGCTCTGTCCCCAATTTCCAGAGTCATGGCCCCTGAAATTGTCAAAAATGCACATTTTCACCTTGTGACATGCGTAGCTCAAAAAGTATTTGATATAGATTCATGAAACCTTGCGTAAGTCTTAATCATGATATGAACTTGTGCACCTCCTATTTTTTATTTGGGTCCCCTCCCTATTTTCAGAGTTATGGCCCCTGAAATAGTCAAAAATACACATTTTCACCTTGTGACACACCTAGCTCAAAAAGTATTACATATAAATTGATTAAACCTTGCATGAGTCTTTGTCATGATATGAACTTGCAAACCTCCTATTTTCTGTCTGCCTCTGCCCCATATTTTCAGAGTTATGGCCCCTGTAATAGTCAAAAAATGAACATTTTCACCTAATTATGTGCATAGCTCAAAAAGTATTTGATGTAAATTCATGAAACCTTGCTTGAGTCTTTATCATGATGTGACCTTGCACACTTGGCATTCTTCTCAAGAATCTTAGCACTTATTACAGAGTTACAGGCCTTGAAATAACCAAAATAGTGGATTTTTTGTTTGTGATGCTCATAGCTCAGAAAGTATATGGCCTAGAATAATGAATCCTATTCATAAAATGTTTGTTGAGGCTATACCCCATTAAGACTGCAAACATTTGAATTATTTCCCCTTATTTGTGACAAATGTACCAGTGGGGGGCACACCCTGTGTCCTACAGACACATTCTAGTTTTATATGACCGTAGGGAAAAACCAAGACCACTTTTCTGTGGTACAACATACACTGCGAAAAAAGAGTTAATATACGGGAGTGTACGGGATTCCGTATATTACCAATATACGGGAAAAAATACGGGAAAACTAAAATACGGGCGTGTACGGGACTTGTATATTTAAAAGTCCGTATACTAATAAAATACGGATTTCCGTATACTATGAAATACGGAATTCTTGATATACGATACCCCGTATATTATTGAAATACGGGAATTTTTAAAAAGGGTTATTCTGATCGTATACAACACTTTATATTTCCCGTATATGTCTGGTGTACGGGAATAAATTAACCCGTATATTACGAAAATACGGGCCGTATATTTCCCGTATATGTTTCGTATACAACCTCGTATATTTCCCGTATATTCTGGAAATACGGGATATGAATAATTTGTATATTTCAAAAATACGGGACTTATATTTCCCGTATATTGTTCGTATACAACTCCGTATATTGCCCGTATATGCCGGAAATACGTGATTTAAATAATTTGTATATTTCGAAAATACGGGACTGATATTTTCCGTATATTCTTTGTATACAACCCCGTATATTTCCCGTATATTCTGGAAATACGGGATATGAATATTTTGTATATTTTAAAAATACGGGACTTATATTTCCCGTATATTCTTCGTATACAACTCCGTATATTTCTCGTATTTGCCGGAAATACGGGATTTAAATAATTTGTATATTTCAAATATACGGGACGTATATTTCCTTATATGCTATATGTGTCGGAAAAACGAGATTCAGAACTGTGTATATAATCATACTTAGAAATGTTTGGCAAAAATATAAATGATAATAATCTGGTCATTAAAAGGGTAGAGCAATAATTAAAAGCAAATTATATTCACCAAGTGTTTGCTAGTGGTATATGACACACTTAGGTTAAAATTGCAGCAAAGATTCATGGGTTAAAGATACATTGCTGTTTTTATATACATTATCATAGAGCTTTTCAAAATCTATATATACTTTGAAATGAAATGTTCATGTTAGTTGCCTTTATTAAAGCACAAGTGTGACCTTAATCTTGAAGGGAGCAATCCGAAACATGCGCTCTGTACGTCGCCTCGATGTTGTTGACATGTATGCCAAGTTTCTTAAAATCCTTCAAGCAGTTCAAGAGTAGTTACAGAGCGGACGCGAAACAATAACGTTTGACCTCTATGTATGACCTTGATATTGAAGCAAGCCATTAAATCGTTGTCTCGATATGGTATACATTTGTGTCAAGATTTCTTCGAAATCCTTGAAGGGTTCAAGAGATACAGAGCGGTTACAGACAAGCTAACGGACAGACGGACACCGGCGTCATATCATTACACGCACCCTTCGGGCGTATAAAAATCAACGACATTGACATTCATCCTTTCTTCCACGTTTCGAACTTTCTACAATGTACAATATATATTTCTTCGTGTTTTCATAACTTCTACATTCAGTGTATACAGGCAAAGAATACAGTCCCGATATTCACTAAATTTTTCATTCATAATCTATATTAGACTGAAGAATAACTTGTTCTAGATAATGTTCATAATATGACCAATTTTTACTTTTAAAGAAAAATTATATTAGCTAAAATCTGGAGTCAAGGCCCTTTAATATTGATAGAAGAAGATGGATTTCCTGTAGTAAACACAATCATGTGGAAAATCAAGGCATGGAATAATCCATTCTTTGTTCTTGCGCGTCCAAAATTGAAAAAATAAACATTCGCGGACCATCGCAAATATAAAATCAAAGACCTCAAGTAATTCATCCTTTCTTCTTGTATCTTTTATATGTTTTTCTTTTCTTCTTTCTTTTTCAATACAAGCAATTAAGATTGATTAAGCTATCAATTTCTTTCCTTGTCGATACTAATGAAAAATCATTATGAATGATAATCCATGCAATCAATATATGTATGTAGTGAAAATTATATTCTCCGGCCATTTCAAAGGCCAAACGTTTTGCATGTTTTTGAACGTGTACATGTATGCAAAATGAATGCTAATATTGAAAGAAATAGATGTATAACACTAATATTTCATGAACTGATAAAAACATTCGCGGACTAAAACAGGTATAAAATCAAAGACGAATAAATCCATCATTTCTTCTTGTGCATTTCCGAATTATTTTTACATTCAATCTAAATATCCGATTGAGAAAAAAACAATCATTCATTCATCCTTATTTATTTGTAGTGATAAACACATTCATGTATCATCGCCATTGTACAAATCAAATGCATGCATTAATTACTCTTTCTGCTGCACATTTCCAACGCTCTTGTAAACAATGCAAATAATTATAGAAAAAGAAATAAACTAATCCATCCCTGTTTTATACAGTAAAAATATATAAGACCTTCCGTAGAGTATAACACCAAAGACATGTGTTGATACTTTACTTATGAAATCGATTCTAATTTTTTTTTACAGACGCAAAAAATGATATAATAAATCAACTGCCTCATAGGAGATTTTTTTAAGAGAAAAAGACAGTTTGAGCGAATTCCTCGATTTTTGAGCGTGATCGCGAAAATATTCTAGTGCAATGACTTCCTACTGTACTCGCATTTTTTATTCTTACTCGAATTTCTCGAGATCCTGGTCTGCTACCGTCCGGGTAGGCTGTTTTTGTGTTTTTGTTGGATTTAGTGTAACATCGGTACAATTATTGATCCTATAGCGACTTGCCAGCTTTGTTGGTGGAGGAATACACCAGGCGCCCCTCCGTGCAATATTCATCACGAGCTGGCACCTGGGTAGCCCCACCGACCTTCCGTAAGCCAGTTTGATGGCTTCCTCACATGGAGAATTCAACACCCCGAGTGAGGCTCGGACCCAAATCGGTGAGGGGCAAGTTGTTTGAAGTCAGCGGTCTAAACCACTCGGCCACTGAGGCCCCATGCTGGTAGTTCGGACCTTTAAACCAACGTGTAGAACGTGCGAACGTGTTAGCTAACACAAGCGAACGTGATAGCTAACAAGTGCGAACATGTCCCCTCTGTGCTACCGTGGTAGACACTCTTCCAAGTTATTTTTCGTGGTTGTAGTTTCCGTTGGTAGTGACTGGCACTTAAATATTTCGTATATTTCCGTATATCGATTTTCAGTGTCCGATCACAAATAGCGATATAAATATTACATATATAACTCTTTATTGATATACTGTTGCATGTGCAGGTAGCTGAGTGGACAAGCGGTATTGCTTCCAATATCAGGGTAGTGGGTTCGAATCCTACCTCTGATCATACATTTTCCCCCAAATTTTATATGCAAACTTACCAATACCACTTATTTGATCAAACGTATCGTGATATTTATGGTCTATTTATTAAAAGTTATCATATTTACTGGAGGTAACAAAGTGGAATAATTTGTTTAAAGTATCTTAGATAAAAAGGCATGTTAGCCGTCATAAGCGTATCAGAATACAAATACTACAAGAGGAAACAATTAGATTAAAAGAAAAAAAAATGAAACATAAATTAATGTAAAAATAAAACAGGTATCGTTAACATTACATTACATTACGTTTAAAAAAAATGATACCCGTGGTAACGTGTGTGGAAGTCAGACCCACAGTGAAATTGGTCAGCTGTATAATATAGATATTTTCAGGATACAAATATTAGGTAAATTAACGAAAACGCCCGAAAATATTTGCAAAGATTAATGAGTGCCAGGTCAAAACTTATGGACAATATACGATTATTATGAAAAAAAAAACACAATCGTCTAACATAGACTTTTCATCAAGTGCTATATAAGTATTTGCACTGATTCATCCATCTCTTGGTAAATAGACTGTACATTTAGGTTCTGCGGCACAGTTTTACTGCAACATTAATTGATAATAATTGTATGCATATTAACTAAATTTATGAGATAATCGGAATGGCCTAATTTCACCCTCTGTCGTTTAATGGAATCGACCAATCAGCGCGCGTTCATCTAGCCCGAGGCGATAACATCTGGTCGAAGTGACTGCACGCACTAATCTGTATATTGCAAAAATGTCTTGACATTAGCGTTACTCTGCAGAGGAAGATGAAGGCTCGGGTAAGTACTTATTTGATTTAAATTTCGATAAACTGAATTAGACAGATTTTTTTCTCAATATGAATTCTTTTTGTAACAAGGCGGCTCATGAATTACATTTCAATTAATCGGAAACACGAGTGGCTGCGATTTAAAGGAAAATATTGAATGCAGGTCATAAAAATGTCAATTTACTAAATTATATAATTATAATATTTAAAAGGAAATTCAGAATAGCCGTTAAGTAGTTTCATTCATTCATGAAATCTTTCATTCATTCAAGCACAATTAATTTAACAATTATTTCATTCATTCTTCCATTCTTTAGTAGACAAGAATTCCAGTCACCAAAAGTTGATGTTGCAAGTATTTGAAACAAAGAAGTATATCACTATAAGTTTATAGCTCTTTGTTTGAAATAGAAGAAAATATCGTGCAAAAATATTTCATGAATACCATTGTGGTTAAACGAGAAAAAAGTTGCAAAGATAAAAAAAAAAAATATTTCGCAGAAGCAAAGTAGCCAAGGCTAACTTCTTTAGGAATGAATTAGGCGGCAGTTACATTCATTCATTCGATTAAAACTGGAATCTCATGAAAGCATTCATGAAGTTAGTATTTACGATCTTTTATCTTTAGAAAATGGGTAATTCAACTGACAAAATAACGCATTTCTAGACTAAAATGTAAGCGGTTGTGATGCGTATTATTGTATTATAGTATCATATAAAAAAGGTTGGTTATAATAAAATTTCAGACTTTTTTAAAGTTTGATTCTCTTTCTATATGGAAAAAAAATACACACCTACTGTAGATCTTTTGTTTGCCTAGGGTTAATATATTTTGAAAATAACTGTAAGCACATTAAAAAATCTCGCGGGAAGGTCGATCTGTGCATGTAAATGTGTTTTTACTCTAGCCAGACCTGTTCACGTGCACAGATAGACCTGCGCACGTGCATATTCAAATATGGTCATTTGTTAGAAAACTCGGAAATCGAATATGTCTGTAATTTCGATCTTAAAACATATTATGAAATATTTAGAAATCGTTAGATATTATACATCTAACACAAGTTTACTTTCTTGTAAATATATGAAACATGATATTAAACATATGAGCCGCGCCATGAGAAAACCAACATAGCGGCTTTGCGACCTGCATGGATCCAGACCAGCCTGCGCATCCGCGCAGTCTGGTCAGAATTCATGCTATTCACTAACGGTTTCTCTAATTGCAAAAAGGTTTGAAGGCGAACAGCATAGATCCTGATCAGACTGCGCGGATGCGCAGGCTGGTCTAGTCTGAATCCAGGCTGATCGCAAACGCATTATGTTGGTTTTTTACCATGGCGCGGCTCATATTATTATATCTATGTACAAAATATAAGTAATTGCTCAACTCAGTCTTTTATTTCAAATATACGCCACCTACCGATTTTCAACGGACTATTACGAAATTTTCATAAATTAAATTGATAATATTTCCGAAAGACTGGTATATTTTCAGTTTTCTGTTATTATTCATTTTACAGCCATGACCACAAACGTCTTTTTTTTTTTTTTTCAGCAGAGCGCAAAATGACGTACTTTACAGGTTTTCTAAGTAACGTTTTTATATACAACAAAATACAGCAAAAAAATCTTTATTTTCTAGTTTGTGTTAAAATTATCTCTCCAATGATAAAAAAACAAGTTTGTACTGATTCTTCTTACTGTCATAAGATTAATGAAATAAGTGTAAAAATCATAAAAACTAAATTCCCGAGAAAAAGAAAGACAGACGGTACAAAGACAGAAGAAGGCGATACATAATTACAACGTACGAACCATAAAAATACCTATCACTAAATGTATTAACATATTTTTATGACCCATCTTGAAACAACACTGGCCGGATATTGCTTATCCCTAGGCAATATTGTAATACACAATGATGCGATTAAAAACATTTGGCACAGTTAGATAACTGTGTGCAATCTTGGGACTAAAATGAAAAAAAAAAAAAAAAAATGATAACGCAATTTTCAAACGAAACATTAAAAGAATACCCAAACAGGCATTAAAGGCATTTGCCCCCGGATCGTTCGATAATTTTTTTAAATCTTTGGAAATTATTGCTTTATTTCTTAAGAATGTTTTGAAACCTAATTACTGGCAGAATATATGTTACAGAAACACATGAGAATTAGTTGTTTTAACTTTTTATGATGAAAAGCGTTTGTATATTTAACGCGCATTGAACACCAAACCCTCCTAAGTGTTACTGGTAACGACAGAGGAAAACTTCTTTATTGCCGCGACAGTTCGGGTTCGATTCCTGACGCTGTCATCTTTTATTTTTCGTGATATGGTATTTTTAAATAGTTGAGAAACAAAAATTCCTATTCTGATGTTCGTAATATGACCAAACTTCATTTTGAAAGATAGCCTTTAAGATCTGATAGTATCGAATATTCGGTAACACTTATACGAAATAATGTATATTATATTGATACTCTGATATCTTTTAATATTTCATATAGGTTAATCTTTAAGATTTGGATACATGTGTCTAACAATTATACTTGTTTTCTATTTCATACTTGAATACAGGACTGCTGAATTAATAGCATTTTAACATGAAGAGATAAGACGTTTTTGGTGAATATTTTACTTGTCTAAAATTAATCTTAGCGAGAATATTATACTGACCGCGAGACTGGAAATTCTGGAAACTCTTCAGATCATTTAATCAAAAAATATAACATTTAGCCGCAAATATATCGTACAGAATTTGTTCAGACACAAAGTTTTAAGAAATGTTTGAAATAGAATATAAAAAAAATCCTAGCAACGCGACTCATTATGTCGCTTTCATATATTTAATAAAATTGTACAAAAGAATTATTGTGCATCTAACCATGGGGAATCGCGTAATGGCGGACAGGTTATAGAACACTAATATAGCATAATAAGGACGAACAGGTTATGGGGCTCTATTTTTTCCGCAATAAATGGCTACGAATGTTTATGTTAAAGCTAGCCTTCTTTTAAATTGTGGATGTATTTTTGACATTTTGGTAGAAATAAAATGGGAAAGTGTTATTTAGATCACATCACTGCACTTTATATGCTTTTGAAGTAAACAAAGGTGCAGGTCAAATCTCTCTTGAAAATATCTTCCCTACTTTTGTCATTACTTTATGTCAGTTTGAAGACAATTCTTCAAAATGATGTAACGATTGGACTGGTTACGTGTGTCGGCACTATGAACACCATGCATTTTATACAAAATATAATGTTGGGGATAGATTTTAACGTAATATAACCATTAAACGCAAATGAAACACTTTAAATAACTTGACTGTATATCTAGTTTATTTTCGCGACGAAATGAGTACACTTAAACGATGTCATCCCTGCCCACACGTCATTTCATTCGTAATATTTTCACATCATTTATAGCGTTAAAAGATATAATTCTCTATATCTGTAAACTGCAAGAGTCCATGTATATAACCTTTAATGCTTGCAAATTTTATTTCAGGTTGACACAAGAGATTTTTCAATTAACTCCAACTGGACGACGATTTGTTTTCACGATAGAGAATACGCTTATCTTATGTGAGCAGTTTGGTCAACAGATGCTGACAGACAGCCAAGATGAGCTATTCGTTCTCAGTGACATTCGTACCTCAACAGATAAAAGCTAACATTTATTGAGATCATGATAAACTGAATATTTCCATTGGGTGCATCATTTGTAACCTGCTTACATACTGAATTTCAAAGCGCTAAATTTGAATACATCTTCAGACGTTAGAAGGGGTGTACTGCTTTTCTTAGCAGACGGCAAATCGAAAAGCCTAAAGTGGGAATCAACATTCACTGGAATAACGAAACATTTACAAACAGTTATAAAAGAATTGGTACTATACTGATTTGTTGCGTTAATGGTGCGGCGCATATCTAAATGTGCGAATTGTTAGTTTTTCAATTAGAAACGAACATTTAGAAATGCATAATGTTATTGATTCTTTCACTGGTTGTAGGTGCAGATGGGAATTTCGGCCCCGAGGTTAACTGTTTAGCAGTAACGAGACTCCAGCCGAGTTACCGCCTAAACAGTTACCCAAGAGCCGGATATTCCTATCTGCACCTATAACCGGTGACAGAAATTTTTTCTTGCATACCGATATCAAGAAATAGTAATAAAATTACGGCTTTATTTATAGAACTATTTCTTATAGCAGCGTATTTAAACAAAGCGCGGAAAGCAACGTCCGTAAACAGGAAAGATATCACGACGTTTCATAGACAAATAACAATATTTAGTTCCGATTTTGTTTTATCAGTTGCAGTGTAACGTTATGAATTTTTGATGAAATAACGTGCTTTGAATCGAGAAATATACTACCAGGAACAAAGAGGAACTGTCAAGGTATTAGATTTTTATTTCGGTTTTTGAAATAAAATATAAATAACTACATAAATCTTCTAAATATATGTAGTTCGTAATACGTCATTTAAAGCACGAGAGTCATCTTACATCCCGGGGTGTAAGATGGATTTTTCCAGCACCGGTAAAAATACCGGAAACCCCGATTTGGTATGCAAGAATTACATTTTCTGCTTATTTCATTTGGACAAAAAATAAAAATAACTCCTAATCGTACGAAATAACTGTTTTTTAAAAAAGTGTTTATGTTATATACAATGTTAATTTAATCTAATTTGTCTCCATTGATGATAATGTTTTTCTCATACCCTGTCTTTGTCTTGTTTTTCTAACATACCATATTCTTCTATAGGTTTGTTTAACCTTCATTCTATGTCATCATTCAGTGTGTGCCCTATATACAAAATCAGTCCTAATAAAATTGAAATACGGGATAGTGCATATAGGGAAACATCTGGTCAACGTATATTTTAACAATACTGGTCCGTGTGTTTCCCGTATACGATTCAGTCTGTATGTGACACAAATACGGGATCTGTATCCTACGTATATCTTGCATATACGGGAAAACCCCTAGCCCGTATATCAACAAAATACAGTTCCGTATATTCCCGTATATCAGATGCAAAAGAAGTCTGTATATGCCACATGTACGGGATCCGTATATTTCGTATACCATGCATATACGGGGCAAGTCCGTAGCCTGTATATCAAAAAATACAGTTCCATATATTCCCCGTATATGTCAAAAATACGGGATCCGTATACTAAGTATATTTTGCATATACGGAAAAAATCCGATGCCCGTATATTAGAAAATACAGGTCCGTATATGTCCCGTATATTAGATGCAATTGCAGCCCGTATATGTCAAAAATACGGCATCCGTATACTAAGTATATTATGCATATACGGAAAAAATCCGATGCCCGTATATTAGAAAATACAGGTCCGTATATGTCCCGTATATTAGATGCAATTGCAGTCCGTATATGTCAAAAATACGGGATCCGTATACTACGTATATCCGGAATATACAGGCTCGTATACTTGTTCCGTATATTCTAAAATACGACAAGTGTACGGGATAAATTTCAAAGACCCTTCGAATATATGAAAATGAAATTTATGTTAAAGCAGGACACTAATAAACACCATTTCTAATGGATTTTTTTGAAAACTCGTATATTTCATATATACGGGAAATATACATATATGTATATCCGGCGTATACGGGATCCCGTATATGCATGACAAATATACGGACTTCCCGTATACTAGATGTTCCGAATACGGGATTGTATACTAGGTCCGTATATTTGTAATATACACCCCCTATACTCCCGTATTTTCAAAATATACGGGACCGTACACTCCCGTATATTGACTCTTTTTTCGCAGTGATAGATGTTACTTTCAAATTTTGAGTGTATTTTAAGGTATCTCTACCTGGTAAGGAGGTTTTTTGTGGACTTAGAAAAACAAAAAAGAATTACAATAATTACTAAACAACCTCAAAATTAAAATTCCATTTGGAAATACATGTGCTAGTTTAAAGAAGTTTGCTGTGACGGGTGTATGTTGTGACATTCTGGCACTCTTGTTAATAATAGTATACTATAGTACAATTCTTGTCCAGAGTTACAATTTCTCAGGAACAACTAGTTGGAATTTAATAGGCAGCTTTACTAACAAGAGGAGATGCACATATTATCTTCATGCAAATTTCGGGGAGCATCCATTGGTTTTACTGATATTTCTTGTATTTTATTGCTATGGTATCAAATGTGATCTAGGACATGTTTGATGTTATTTCAGACTTGAAGTTTAGCTGTCTACCTGGCACAAATACCAAGATTACAAATGACATTATAAATGGAGCCCCCAGAGATATACAAGTGATACTCGGTGAGTGTTAATATTTTTCTTCAACAATAAAAGGACTTTCAGTACATTTTGTTTTAGATAATGAATTGACATGCTCAACCACTCGTACTAGAAATCACTGATTCTAGATTGGTGCTTTTCATAGAAGCAGAGTGACAGTTCTACAAGTTACAACTCTTGTATCAGTGATTTCAGATTAGTTTATCAGCTGAGCCAAACGTTCGGGGAACCTTAAAGTTTTACATAAACTTTTAAAGGAAAAAGCTTTAAAAATCTTCTTGTCTGAAACTGCAATGCCTAGGCTTTTGATATTTCCTATTTGCATTGTCTGGTGGTCCTCTACCAGAATTGTTCAAATTATGTCATTTAGGTGAAAAGAGGCACCACCCCAGGGGTCCCAAGTTTTACATAGACTTATATAGAGAGAAAAAAACTTTAAAAATCTTCTTGCCTGAAACAGAAAGGCCAAGGTTTTTATACCCCCACAAAACAAAGTTTGGGGGGGTATATAGGAGTGAGCTTGGCGGTAGTTCGGTCCGTTGTTTTTGCATGGTTTCCGGATGATAACTCATGAAAAGCTTGACCAATTTAAATAATTTTTGGTACACAGGTGTAACATCAGAAAATACAGGTCAAGTTTGAATTTGGGGTCAGTAGGTCAAAGGTCAAGGTCACAATGACCCTGAACAGTTAAACAGTTTCTGGATGATAAATTGAGAGTGCTTGGGCCTAGGATCATAAATTTTGGTACACAGGTGTAACATGAAATGCAGGTCAAATCCGACTTTTTGGTCTGTAGGTCAAAGGTCAAGGTCACAGTGACTCGGAACAATTAAATGGTTTCTGGATGATAACTTGAAAACGCTTGGGCCTAGGATCATAAATTTTGGTACACAGTTGTATCATCATGAAATGCAGGTCAAGTTTGACTTTGAGGTCTGTAGGTCAAAGGTCAAGGTCACAGTGACTCGGAACAGTTAAATGGTTTCCGGGTGATAACTTGAGACCGCTTCGGCCTAAGATCATAAATTTTGGTACACAGGTGTAACATCATGAAATACAGGTCAAGTTCTACCTTGAGGTCAGTAGGTCACAGGTCAAGGTCACGGTGACCCGGAACATTTAAACAGTTTTCGGACAATAGAGAATGCTTGGGACTAGGATCAGGAAACTTAATCTGGAAGTTGGTCATGTCAAGCAGATGACCCGTATTGATGAGTTCCAAAGGTCAAAGGTCATTTAAACCTTTTATGGACAATAATTTGAGAACGCTTGGGCGGAGGATCATGAAACTTCATATGGAGGTTGATCATGACTACCAGATGACCTCTATTGATTTTGTGATCAGTAGGTCAAAGGTCAAGCAAGATTGGCCTTGACATTGGCTTTCTGTGACAAGGCCATATTGTGGGGGTATAATTCGTCACTCTTGTGACAACTGTAGTTGATATTTGGTATGTTGCATTGCCTATTGGTCCTCTATCAGAATTGTTAAAATTATGCCCCTGGGATGAGAAGAGGCCCTGAGCTGGGGGTCCCAAGTTTTACATAGACATCCTGGAAAATAACTTTAAAAATATTCTGTCTGAAAGTTCAAGGCCTAGGCCTTTGAAATTTGGTATGTAGCATTGCCTAGGGGTTCCCTAACAAGACTATTCAAATTATGCCCCTGGGGTGAAAAGAGGCCCCACCTCGAAGGTCATTTGTATGTGAGTTATATAGGAAAAAAATATTTTAAAAATAATCTGATCATATTTCCTAGACTGTTTAATTATAATTACCTGATGACCCCAAGTAATTAGGGGGCCACTTGACTGTGGCCTTGACCTACTGACCTACTTTCTTGTTTAATTAAGATACAGCCTTGAAATTGGGATGACATATATGGTTTAGCACACTGATCTTACCATTGACTTCCAGTGACCATGAATGTGACCTACTTTCTTATATTTTAGCATCAGTTTCACATTTGAAACATTAAAGAGGCACCACAAAATAACTGTTCTTTTGTATTTCCATGATGGTAATTATAATATATGATTTGCATGAAAAATATGAAATATACAAGAATTTAGTTTCAAATTGACAGTGACGTATATTAGGCCAAGACAATGTGTTTAATGTCTTAACATTCTATTGAATTAATTTACATAATTCAGTGTTTTTAGTTAAATTTCAATCACATTTTGTTTCTACAATGTAAGACAGTTAATCATCTATATTCTTAAAAATATGCTGAAAAGAGAATGACTGAAGTTTGCAGATGAAGTTGTGAGAAAAAAGTAGGTCATTAGGTCGTGGGTCTTTAAGCTCAAATTTCTTAGGTGATTGATCATCATGACCCTCTTGTTATTAAAGAGTGCTGTTATAAAAGTGAGAAATTTCACTGCACATTTTATGATGTTCTGGTGTACAGATTGATTCAGTTGCATGATTCATTATTTTTTCTTTCCAATTATTTACAACCTCTGAAATTAGACATTAACCTTGTAACAAAAAAGAAAATGTAATAAAGGTAACATATTAGCATGCAGTATATGCATTCCAGTCTTCATCAGTTCTAAGGATTAGTAAGACAGACCTGCTCTTGTAGTAAATATAGTAGTGTAGAGTGTATTGCCAGTAGTGTAGAGTGTATTGCCAGTAGCTGATGAAGTGTCAATGGTTCTAAATTTTTGTTTATGGCAAAGTTCTTGTCGTTCAGTCCATATATAGCCTATAGCCTGTAAAGTACATGATCTTCTATATATAGATAAAATAAATACCAGTTCAGGAGTATTGGTACTTGTGTATCAGTCAATTTTTATACGCTGGTGTCCGTCTGTCCGTTAGCAATTTCGTGTCCGCTCTGTAACTCTTGAACCCCTTGAAGGATTTCAAAGAAACTTGACACAAATGTTCACCACACCAAGACGACGTGCAGAGCGCATGTTCCGAATGACTTGCTTGAAGGTCAAGGTCACACTTAGGGGTCAAAAGTCATATCAGTTTGTTTCTTGTCCTCTCTGTAACTCTTGAACTGCTGGAAGGATTTCAAAGAAACTTGGCAGAAATGTTCACCACATTGTAACGATGTGCAGAGCGCATGTTCCGGATGACTCGCTTCAAGGTCAAGGTCACACTTAAGGGTCAAAGGTCATATATGACTTTGCTTTGTGTATATTGCTCTGCATTGCAGTGGTCTTGTTTTAATTGGCAGATCTCTTTTTTGTACTTACAATAATTTTTTTTTTGAATTACTTCCCTTTTATGTTACTATAAATAGCTTATTTTGAAACTTTTTTACTATTGGCCGTAGGGAAAAACCGAGACCACTTTTCTGTGGTACAACATGGATTGTACCTCCAATTTTAAGGTGTATTTTTACATACCTATACCTGATAAGGATTTTTTTTGTAGACTTTGATTTTTTTTTTGTGGAATTAGATTTGTTTTTTGAAGTTTTCCTTTTGTTGTTCCAGTCCTTTGGGGCTACAACAGTCAAGTTCTTAAAATTTTGCTCCAATCCTATGATGTAAGCCTTCGGGCGTATATTGCCCTGCTTGGCGGCGCTCTTGTTTATGTTAGGATAGCTAACAGCATTTTTTGATGCAACACAGGTACTAAAATACAAAGTTCTGACAGTCAAGAAAAGTAAAGACACAGATTGCAACGTACAGATTACAGTTTACAAATTACAGTGTACAGATTGCAGTCAAGTCACAGGTATTTTTCAGGTACATAACAGTTACATAATATTGAATTACCAGCAGCTGTGCAGACATCATTCAGTTATGGAAAATGTTTGTGAGGGTGATTGAAATCTAGATTTCATGGACACCTAAAGTAAAAATTGAAAGAATACTTGTTATAGAACACCTTAAAGAAAAATTTGACATAAGGTGTATGGACACCCATGATAGACACTTGAAGTGAAAATATAGCTAGGCTGGTGAAAACTCTGAAGTACAAGGTTTGATATTTAGCAAATTGAAAAGAAATAGTGAATTGAAACATGCACAGCAAAATACAAGCAAATAGTTGAAAGCCCATGTTTTGTCAAAACTATGCAAGTATGTATGCAAGAGTACATAACTCTGTCAACTATTTTGGCTGAATTATGGCCCTTTTTGGCCCTTTTCAGTTTTTAGTTCACCTGAGCACGAAGTGCTCAAAGGTGAGCTTTTGTGATTGCCCTGTGTCCGTCCATCCGTCCGTCGTTGTAAACACTTCGACTGTTAACACTCTAGAGGTCACAATTTTGGCCCAATCTTAATGAAACTTGGTCAGAATGTTACGCTCAATTAAATCTTGGATGATTTTGATATTGGGTCATCTGGGGTCAAAAACTAGGTCACAGGGTCAAATCAAATGAAAAGCTTGTTAACACTCTAGAGGTCACAATTTTGGCCCAATCTTAATGAAACTTGGTCAGAATGTTACCCCTAATAAAATCTTGAAGGAATATGATATTGGGTCATCTTGGGCCAAAAACTAGGTCACCAGGTCAAATCAAAAGAAAAGCTTGTTAACACTGTAGAGGCCACATTTATGACTGTATCTTCGTGAAACTTGGTCAGAATGTTAATCTTGATGATCTCAAGGTCCAATTTGAATCTGGGTCATGTGGGATCAAAAACTAGGTCACCAGGTCAAATCAAAGGAAAAGGTAGTTAACACTGTACAGGCCACATGTATGACCTTATCTTAAGGTATTGGACCCCTAATAGTAATGTTTAAAAATGGCATTTGCTTGGTATATTCTTAAAGTTGACTATGTTTCGCACTGTGTTCCAAATTTTAAACAACTTTTACCGTGCCGTTTTTTTGTAAATTTTGTATAATTTATGGAATTTCCTCAAGCTCAAGTAGAGACAAATTTCAGTGTGATGGCCGCTGTCTAAAACATTTGCAGAGAATTCATTACAGCATTAGTTTTGATAAAAGAAACATCAAACTATTGTTAAACAATTATAAAACACAAAATAAAACTGTAAATTTCATTTTTTTTCTAGAGTGCCTCAAGTAAACAGATTTAATGAGACAGAATTCTTACTCCAACATTGAAAAAATAAGGTCAAATCCTGTAGGTCTGTTTTGAATTTTGCTCACTTCATTCAAAAATAACCTTGGGGCAGAAGTAAAACCTACCTACATTTCTTCCACAATATGTAATCTAAAGAATGAAGGCAAAATAGAGAACTTTTACCACATGTAACTCAGTATTTTTATGTCTAACTCTACCCCTCCTGATTCAGAGGTAAATTCACTTTGAACAGCAAGAAATCACTTATAACATGAAAATTTTCCACTTTTGTACAATACATCCATAATAAGTCTTGAAAGAAGTAAAAACTTACTAGAAAAAAAGGAAATACGGAAAACAAAATTTGGTCCCAGTGGGGCTTGAACCTACGCCCCCTGAATATTGCTGTCAAAGTAGAAGGAATTGAATACTCAAAAAGGAGGTACTCTATTACGGGTCCAATACCTTAATGAAACTAAGTCCGAATGTTAATCTTGATGATCTATAGTTCATGTTCAAATCTAGGTCAGGTGGGGAATAGAACTAGGTCACTAGGTCAGATCAAAGGAAAAGCTTGTTAACACTCTAGAGGCCACATTTATGACTGTATCTTCATGAAACTTGGTCAGAATGTTAATCTGGATTGTCTTTAGGTCCAGTTTGAATCTGGGTTATGCGGGGTCAAAAATCTAGGTCACCGGGTCAAATCAAAGGAAAAGCTTGTTTGCAGTAAGAGGCCACATTTATGACTGTATCTTCATGAAACTTGGTCAGAATGTTAATCTTGATGATTTTTAGATCAAGTTCGAATCTGGGTCATGTGAGGTAAAAAACTAGGTCACCAGGTCAAATCAAAGGAAAAGCTAGTTAACACTGTAGAGGCCACATTTATGACCATATCTTAATGAAACTTGGTCAAAATGTTAATCTTGATAGTCTCAAGGTCCATTTTGAATTTGGGTCATGTAGGGTTAAAAGCTAGGTCACCAGGTCAAATCAAAGGAAAAGCTAATTAACACTGTAGAGGCCACATGTATGACCATATCTTAATGAATCTAAGTCCGAATGTTAATCTTGATGATCTATAGTTCATGTTCAAATCTAGGTCAGTTGGGGTAAAAAACTAGGTCAGTAGGTCAAATCAAAGGAAAAGCTTGTTAATACTCTAGAGGCCACATTTATGACTGTATCTTTATGAAACTTGGTCCAAATGTTAATCTTGATGATCTTTAGGTCAAGTTCAAATCTGGGTCATGCGGGGTCAAAATCTAGGTCTCCGGGTCAAATCAAAGGAAAAGCTTGTTAACAGTCTAGAGGCCATATTTATGACTGTATCTTCGTGAAACTTGGTCAGAATGTTAATCTTGATGATCTTTAGGTCAATAGGTCAGGTGAGGAATACAGGGCCTTCATGGCACTCTTGTTATACAAGTCAACGTTTTGTCAAAACTATCTGACATGTGACTTTGAAACTGTGAACACTTATTTATCATCATAATCTCCATCTGTAGGCAAGAGTACATAACTCTGTCAACTATTTTGGCTTTATTATGGCCCTTTTTGGACATGGAAATCAGTTAAATGTTTTATACCAGTCCATATTTTGAGTAACTGGGAGGAATGGTCTCCATCCATCCATCTGTCTGTCCGTCCGTAACACTTTTATGTCCGCTCCATATCTCATAAACCGCTTGAAGGATTTTCATGAAACTTGGGTCAAATGATCACCTCATCAAGACAATATGCAGGAGTCGGCCATGTCAGTTCAAGGTCAAGGTCACTGCTCAAGGTCAAAGGTTTACCCTATCACCATAACAGTAATGGGGGATTTAGCTGTCTTTCAGACTGCCTTGTTGAACATAGAAATTAGTTAAGTTTTGCATAACATTCCATATTTTGTCTAAACTCTTTCATACATGGCTTTGAAACTTTGAACACTTGCCTACCATCACGGTCACTCATATAGTGAAAGACTTATCCAAATCCATAAATACAGGTAATTGTTTGCCTTATCTATTTTTCTTCTTTCTTGTGAAAATCTCTGGTAATATTTTGACCCCATACTTCCATTAATTCTTCGAATAGTCGAGCGCGCTGTCAACAGACAGCTCTTGTTACGAGAAGCCTAAATACTAAACAGTAGCTAAGTCATCAACGCTTACATTATCACAATCAAGAAGTATGGAACTAGTTTTTAGCTTGACTATTCAAAGAATAAGAAGAGCTATCCTACTCACCCTTTGTCTACTTAGAAAATTCGAGTTTCTTGGTTACCGTTTTTGTTTAGGTCCACCTTTTCTCAAAAACTATAAGAGCTACAGCTTTGAAACTTTGCACACTAGTAATTGTAAATAATGCTCAGACTTAAATTTAGACATTATAAATCTAAGGTAAAAATTCACTACTCTCAAAAGTTTAGGGATGACATTGATAAAAGACGATTGTTGAAAAAAGTTTTCTTCAGAATGAATTTAACTTCATTACACTATAATATAACCAGTTTGAACAAATACAAGTAACACTGTTATAAAGGGTGTGTAAAAAGTTTGTTCCTGTTTTCACCATAAGCCCGCCTGCTTAGCTCAGTAGGTAGAGCGTTGGTCTACAGATCGTGGGGTCGCGAGTTTGATCCTCGGGCGGGGTGTATGTTCTTTGTGACTATTTGATAAACGACATTGTATCTGAAATCATTAGTCCTCCACCTCTGATTCATGTGGGGAAGTTGGCAGTTACTTGCAGAGAACAGGTTTGTACTGGTACAGAATCCAGGAACACTGGTTAGGTTAACTGTCCGCCGTTACATGACTGAAATACTGTTGAAAAACGGCATTACACCCAAAACAAAAACAAACAAACAAAATTTTCACCATAGGCTTCATTTTCAAATGAGGAGGCAAGTGCCACTGTAATTTAAACATTCAAACAAAAACGCATATCAGTTTTTGAGAATTGAATAAAAATAATATAATTTCCGGACAAACTGGATTCTTTGTCTATAAAACATACATGTATATATATTGAAATCATTAATTTCGAAAATGCCCCTCATCGATGTGGGTTCGAGCCTCACTCGGGGCGTTGAATTCTTCATGTGAGGAAGCCATCCAGCTGGCTTACGGAAGGTCGGTGGTTCTACCCAGGTGCCCGCTCTTGATGAAATAATGCACGGAGGGGCACCTGGGGTCTTCCTCCACCGTTAAAGCTGGAAAGTCGCCATATGACCTATCATGTGTCGGTACGACTTTAAATCCAACAACAACAACAATTTCGAAAAGGCAAATATTTTCACTGCCCCTATCCACTTAATTATACAGTTTACATGTACTGGTCACTTAAATAAATTTATGGTTCTGGCTAAATTAGTTATGAAAAGGAAAAGCTAGGCTGTAAAATATTCAACAGCTTGATTTTATCCGAAATGGCATTATCCAAACTTGGCACACTTTTTAAATGTGAAATCTAGCTTACGGTCTACATGCCCAATTGCATTTGATGACATTCTTGAATACTAAACAGGTTTTACAGTAAGATAGTTAGACATGTAACAAAATCGATTCGACACGTTACAGTTTATTATGGTAACAAAAATGAATAGGAACGAATTTACTACACACCCTTTCCAGTACCTAAGAAACATTGAAACTGTTATGACCGTAGTAACTGTTAAGGCAGTTGGGGCTCCAGCCTCTGTCAGTTTTGCTGCCGCAATTCCCTTGTTGTCTTTTCGCCGTAGCCAAGTGGTTAAGGTCACTGACATCAAACCACTTGCCTCTCACCAATGGGGTTTGAGCTCAGTACGTTAAATTCTTCATGTTAGGAAGCAATGCGAAGAAAAACGAGAGCTAATTCACTTGCCCTGGCGTCGCCTTTGCCGTTGGTTAAAGTTTTTGATGAAGTCAGATATCTCTGTTACTATCGAAACTATTGACTTTAAACTTGAAATATTATTTACTTTCAAAGTCTACACCAGGAGAAACAATCCCCATAACTCTGATTTGAATTTTGACAGAGTAATGCCCCTTTTTAACTTAGAATGTTTCGGTTAAAGTTTTAGATAAAGTCAGATATCTCTGTTACTATCATAGCTTTTGACTTGAAACTTAAAATAGTTATTTACTATCAAAGACGTGTTTTGGCCAAATAATGCCCCCTTTTGGACTTAGAAAATCCTGATTAAAGTTTTGCATGCAAGTTACTGTCTCCAAAACTAATGCAGATACTGGATTGAAACTATAGATTTTTAACATTAAAGGTCTGGGACAACAATTCAAGTAGTCCAACATTGACTGTCTATGAGCAGCTCTTGTTAAACATGTCAGATACCACGGTTTATAATATATGCTATGTTCAGCATAACTTGAATTCCTACACTTTGGAAAGTTACCGTTCCAACTGCTGACGCAATTCTGTACATTTCAGATTGCATATGACAGCTTAAAGTGGCTTTATCTACTGTTAAGTGGCCCACTGCAAAAATAGTCGACGTTGGGATGCAAGTTGACTTTTCTCTTCTGATTTATACATAGACATATATAATTATATAAATGAAAACTGATTTTGATATTGTAAGTAATTTTTAGTGTTTCACAACAGAGTCAAAATTCATGAAGAATACTGTTAACTGATTTGTTGGACCATGTAGGGAAGTTGTGAGTTACTTTCACAAGGAATCCAGGAACACTAGATAGGTTTAAAGTTCCATAATGCTTTAAATGTTATGTTTAACCCTTACCATGCTAAATTTCTATAATGAACTTGTCCATCTTTCAATTTGGACAGTACCATTAACTGTTAAAAGGGGTACTTACCAAAAAGATACTGACTGAATAGCGAACAGTGCAGACCATGATCAGACTGCACGGATGTGCAGGCTGATCTTGGTCTGCACTGGTCGCAAAGGCAGAATCGATTGCCACCAGCAGGCTAAGGGTTAAAACAAGTGAAACAGCTGTCCAAAGAGAATCACATGGTTAGAAAAACACCAAGTCTTCTTTTATTCCTGTTAATAGACTCAAGAAGTCTGAGCCATAAGGGGAGGTAATAAAAAGGGTTTTAAAAAAAAGTTCTATATTAATCAGTAATCAAACTTTTGACAAATATTAGTGAAAATGATTACTAAAAATTGGTGTTACCAAGAAATTTATATCTGTTACGTTCATAACTGTGGCAGCCACATTATAAACAAAGGTATTAAGAGTCTTTCACTGATTGCCATTATATATAACTGAATTGCTTTGTTGAAAATCTGCATAAAACACAGTATAGATTTTTTTAGCTGCTAAAATTGTATTTTATGTGCCTAATACATGCCCCCCTCCCCCCACTTGTCCATCTCTGTATCTTGAAAATATTTTCACATAGTCATGAAACCATGCACAGTGATAGGAGTTGGGGCACCTGTGTCCCATTGACACACATCTAGTTAAGATGATGATAACAAATTTAGATGATATATAGCTTTGTTTATTATACTGTATGCATTTGTCTTATTGGGTTTTCAAGGTAACCAACAGACAGTTTAACCAAGACCCAGCTTAGTGTAGTCATGGTAACTGGGAGACAGTTTATCAAGGGATAGGTCTTCAATTACCTACTTGTAGAGGATGTTGTACCGCCTGTTTTGCTTGTAAAGGACTTTAAAGGTACTGATACTGTCTTCTAAAGTCCTTCTGTAGGTGCTTTCCTCATGACAAGAGGTAAAAAGCATTATTATACTACCATCCATCCATTGGTCCACTCTCTATCTTCTTAACAGCTGATAAAATGTTCATAAACTTAGGGTCTAGTTTTAGCCTCATCCAGACAAAGAGTGCACACCCCAGATCACTAGGTCTAAGGTCAAGGTCATATTTAGAGGTTAAAAGATCAAATATCTTAATTTTTAGCTCGACTATACATAGAATGGTAGAGCTATTGGACTCGCCCATGCGTCGGCGTCCGTGGTATCTCAGCAACCACTTGTGGGAATGGATTGAAACTTCACACACTTATTCACTGTGATAAACTGACTTACATTGCACAGGTTCCATAACTCTATTTTGCTTTTTTACAAAATTATGCCCCTTTTTCGACTTAGAAATTTTTGGTTAAGGTTTTGTATGTAAGCTGGTATCTCAGTACTCACTAATGGGAATGGATTGAAACTTCACACACTTATTAACTGTGATAAACTGACTTACATTGCACAGGTTCCATAACTCTATTTTGCTTTTTTACAAAATTATGCCCCTTTTTCGACTTAGAAATTTTTGGTTAAGGTTTTGTATGTAAGCTGGTATCTCAGTACTCACTAATGGGAATAGATTGAAACTTCACACACTTGTTTAATGACATGATCTGACATGCACAAAGTAGGTCCCATAACTCTATTTTGCTTTTTTACAAAATTATGCCCCTTTTTCAACATAGAAATTTTTGGTTAAGTTTTTGTATGTAAGCTGGTATCTCAGTATCCACTAACGGGAAAGGAGTGAAACTTCACACACTTGTTCACTGTCATGATATGACCTGCAGTGCAAAGGGTTAATAACTCAACTTCGCATTTTACAAAATTATGCCCCTTTTTCAACTTAGGAGTTTTTGGTTAAATTCTTATATGTAAGCTGGTATCTCAGTACCCACTTATGGGAATGGATTGAAACTTCACACACTTATCCACTGTCATGAGCTGATAAGCACTATGCAGGTTCCATAACCCTAGTTTGCTTTTTTACTAAATTATGCCCCTTTTTCAACTTCCTTATTCATTCAATCGGCAAGGCTGTTGAATAGTCGAGCGTTGCTGTCCTCCGACAGCTCTTTTTTTCCACTTCATATATTCACTGGAAGGATTTTCATACATAAAACTAGCATCAGTTGTTAATCTTATCAATACAACATGCATGCTGCATAATCCAGGTCAGCAGGTCAAAGGTCAAGGTCAAAACATTGTACTGCCCGTATATTGAAGCAGCATCTTGGGGTATTAATCCCCTTTCGTGATAGCTCACTTATCTTTAAACAAATAAAAACTGATTTTAAATCCTTAAGATAATGGAATAATTTATGGATGCCAAGTATCGAAGATTTCCAGATAGTTTCAAACCTTTGTCAAATACTGCATCTATAAATTGAATGCATGCTATTGTAATGGGATTGTTAGCTCACCTGAGCAAAAGGCTCATGGTGAGATTTTTGACCGCTCAGTGTTCGTCATGTGTCTAGTGTCGTGTGTTGTTCATTGTTCGTCCGTCAACATTTTCTAAAAAAAATCTTCTTGAAAACCACTGGACAGAATTATACCAAACTTTACAGGCATGATCAAGGGCTTTTATATTTGGTATTTAGCATCACCTAGTGGTTCTCTACCAAAATTGTTCAAATTATCTCCCTAGGGTCAAATATGGTCCCACCCTGGGGGTCACATGGTTTACATAGACTTATATAGAGAAAACTTTGAAAATCTTCCTGTCCAAAACCACAGGTCCTAGGGCTTTGATATTTGGTGTGTAGCATCACCTCTACCAAGATTGTTTAAATTATTCCCCTAGGTCAAATATGGCCCTACCTTGGGGGTCACATGGTTTACATAGACTTATATAGGAAAAACTTTGAAAATCTTCCTGTCCAGAACCACAGGTCCTAGGGCTTTGATATTTGGTGTGTAGCATCACCTAGTTGTCCTCTACCAAGATTGTTTAAATTATCCCCCAAGGGTCAAATATGGCCCTACCTTGGGGGTCACATGGTTTACATAGACTTATATAGGAAAAACTTTGAAAATCTTCTTGTCAAAAACCACAGGGCCTAGGGCTTTGATATTTGGTATGTGACATAATCTTCTGGTCCCCTAACAAGATTTTCCATATTATGCCCCTGGGATGAAAAGAGGCCCCGCCCCATGGGTCCCAGGTTTTACATAGACTTGTATAGGAAAAAAACCCTAAAAATCTTCTTGTCTTAAACAACCACAAACATTCGCAGATGAACAACCTAGATGTGCAGATGACCATAAAGGAAGGAATTATTTCTGTGACTATTTGGCCCTTTAATAGTTTTGCTAAATAGAATATAGAGAAAAAACTTGTGTGTCCAACTCATCCCACACTATCCCCCTGATTTGCTCCAAACTTTCACAGATGAACAAGTTTGATGTACAGATAACAAAAAAGGAAGGAATTTTTTCTATTAATATTTTTACTGCAGTTTTGGCAGTTAATTTGATAGTTTTTGCTATATAGAGAATGACACATAATTGAGTATGTGGGGGCATCCATGTCCTATGGATACAGTTCTAGTTTACAGTTCAAGACCTCATAGTTATTTTATAGACTTAACGTAATTACTGCTGTAGGCTTCTTTATAGATCCTTCAATTTACTTAAACAGTGTTGTACAAGAAAAGTTACAGTTTGAGAGTGAAACCGATAAATTGAATGGATTAATCTTGATACTTTCAGATGAAAGATGATGGAGTCAGGGGGTTAGATATCAGCATTACAAAACATGTGTATGCAAGTACTAGTCCAGAGCTCCTCAGTCCCATTGCAATTTTACTCCTCACTAGAAGTAAGTTATTGTACCCCCCGACAACAAAGTTGTAAGCGGGGAGGGGGGTATACTGGTTTCAGGTTGTCTGTCTGTCTGTCCGTCGGTCTGTCTGTCCGTAGACGCAATCTTGTGTGCACCATCTCTCCTCATCCCCTTGACACAATTTAATGAAACTTCACACAAGTGATCAGTAACAACAGTAGTTGTGCATGGGGCATGTTAGGTTCTTTCAGCGACAAAAATTGCAGAGTTATGGGACTTTGTTTCTTGTTAACATACTATGTACATACAGTCTGCATATGCAATCTTGTGCATGCCTAATCTACCAAATCCTTACACACAATTTAATGAAACTTCACACAAGTGATCAGTACCAACCCTAGTTGTGCATGCTGCATGTTACATTCTTTTAGATAAATATTCTGCATAGTTATGGGACTTTGCTTTTTGTTACTATACTGTATACATACAGTCCACATAATTATGCAGTCTTGTGTGCATCAAATTGCAATGTACTGTGTCAGTGCATGCGGGGGGTACATTCATCACCTTTAGTGATAGCTCTAGTTATGTCTCCCCTCCTCTGGGGGAGACATATTGTTTTTGCCCTGTCCGTCCATACGTCACACTTCATTTCCGATCAGTAACTGGAGAACCATTTGATCTAGAACCTTCAAACTTCATACGGTTGAAGGGCTGCTGGAGTAGACAACCCTGATTGTTTTTTGGGTCACTCTGTCAAAGGTCAAGGTCACAGGGGCCTGAACATTGAAAACCATTTCCGATCAATAACTTGAGTACCACTTGACCCAGAATGTTGAAACTTCATTGGATGATTGGTCATGCAGAGTAGATGACCCCTATCGATTTTGGGGTCACTCTGTTAAAGGTCAAGGTCACTGGCCTGAACAGCGAAAACTGTTTCTGATCAATAACTTGAGAACCTCTCCACCCAGAATGTTGAAACTTCATAGGATGATTGTTCCTGCAGGGTAAATGACCCTTATTGTTTTTGGGGTCACTCCGTTAAAGGTCAAGGTCACAGAGGCCTGAACATTGATAACCATTTCCGGTCAATAACTTTAGAACCTCTTGATCCAGAATGTTGAAACTTCATAGGATGATTGAACATGCAGAGTAGATGACCCCTATTGATTTTTGGGTCAGTCTGTTAAAGGTCAAGGTCACAGGGGCCTGGTCATGTAAAATCATTTCCGGAAAATAACTTGAGAACCACTTGACCTAGAATGTTGAAACTTAATAGGATGATTGGACATGCAGAGTAGATGACCCCTATATATTTTGGGCTCACTTGATCAAAGGTCAAGGTCACAGGAGCCTGAACAGTGACTTGAGAACCACTAGGCCAAGAGTGTTGAAATTTAGCAGGATGACTGGACATGCCAAGTAGATGATCCCTGTTGCAGCCAACCATCAGTGTCTCTTTGACTTTCGCTCCTGACCCCTATTGACTTCTTACCTATAGGTCTTTGCATTGGGGGAGACATGTGCTTTTTTACAAAAGCAATTTCTAGTTCGATGTTGTTATATGCCCAAAGGGACATAGTATGTTATGACGCCGGTGTCCGTCCGTCTGTCCGTTAGCAATTTCGTGTCCGCTCTATATCTCTTGAACCCCTTGAAGGATTTCAAAAAAACTTGACACAAATGTTCACCTCATGGAGACGACGTGCAGAGCGCATGTTTCGGATGACTAGCTTCAAGGTCAAGGTCAGACATAGGGGTCAAAGGTCATATGGGTGTGTTTCATGTCCGCTCTGTAACTCTGGAACTGCTTGAAGGATTTCAAAGAAACTTGGCACATATGTTCACCATACTGAGACGATATGCAAAGCGCTGGTTTCGGATGACTAGCTTCAAGGTCAAGGTCACACTTAGGAGTGAAATGTTATATATGACTTTGCTGTGTCCGCTCTGTAACTCTTGAACTGCATGAAGGAATTCAAAGAAACTTAGCAGGAATGTTCACCACACTGAGGTGACGTGCAGAGCGCATGTTTTGGATGACTCGCTTCAAGGTCAAGGTCACACTTAGGGGTCAAATGTCATATATGACTTTGCTTTGTGTATATTGCTCTGCATTGCAATGCTCTTGTTTTTATTTGGAAGATCCATTGTTTGTTCTCGTACAATAATTTCTTTTGTATTACTTCCCTTTTTTATTACAATAAACAGCTTATTTTGAGACTTTTTTATTACTGGCCCTAGGGAAAAACCGAGACCACTTTTCTATGGTACAACATGGGTGTTACATCCAGTTTTTAGATGTATTTTTACATAACTTTACCTGGTAAGAATTTTTTTGTGGAATTTCTTCTTTTTTGTTGTTCCTGTTCTTTGGGCTTCAACAGTCAAGTTCTTTAAATTTTGCTCCCATCCTCTGATGTAACCCTTCGGGCATATATTGCCCCACTTGGCGGCGCTCTTGTTTAAGAATCTGGTGATGTTGAAGTTGTATTTAGAGATATCTGGAGTAAATTTGGTATTGAAAGTAAACTGCTCATTTTAAGAACATAATTCCCATGAAATATGAAGTTTTGTGGGTTAGGGAATATTTAAAACCTTCTATAAATGGACGTAAATTATTTACAGATTGGAATGTATATAGATTGGATAAGTTTTTTCTACTGAAGCTTGATCCATATTTTACAATGTTTGTACTGGTACAGAATCCAGGAACACTGGTTAGGTTTACTGCCAGTCGTTACATAACTGAAATGTAATTGAAAAAAAAACAGCGTTAAACCCAAAACAAACAAATATTCACCATCATGGAGTGTCATGGGCAAGAACCGGGTCCCTAGGTCTAAGGTTAATGTCACACAAAGAGGTCAAAGGTCAGATTTAAGAATGACTGTCCAGAGTATTTCTTCTTCATGCATGGAGGGATTTTGATGTAACTTTTCACATTTGTTCACCAACTGCACAAGAACCAGGTCCCTAGGTCCAAGGTCAAGGTCACACTTAGAGGTCAAAGGTCATTTCTTTTTTTTTCAAATTTTCAAACCTTCCATGAATATTTATCAACATGTGAAGTTGTAAACCCCCATCCCCAAGTCACCATCCATGTCCCAGTCTTGATTGTGCTTCCTTAAGGACTTCTGTTATTTTAAGTTCAATTGTAATGAAATTATTTGCTTCTTAGTAACAACTTTAACTTTTTGCTGGATATATTTCTTTGTCATTCTCAACACAAATTTAAGTTCTTTGGTGTAATTTAAAGACTTTCATTTGATTATGAATCTTTAGGTCCCTTTAAAATCTTTGGTTTCATATTTCTTTGAATATTCAACTATTGTGTTCTTTGGTTTCATTGATTTATAAAAATCTTTCTTCTAATTCTAAAGCTTAAGCTAACTTTAAATTCTTTGGTGTCATTAAAAGACTTTTCTTTAGTTATGAATATTTGGGTCACTTTTAAAACTTGTGTTTCAGAAAAGGTCTTTCTTCTAATTTAAAATCTTTGGCTCACTAATAATTCTTTGTTGCCTTTAAACGTATTTGGGCCCCTTAACTTCTTTCTTTTAATTATGAATTTTGGTCCCTTTAAAATCTTTGGGTTCTAAAATCTTCTGATTTGGTATTTTTGGCTCACTTTTAATACTTAGGTGTCGTTAACAGACTTTCTTTTGATTATGAATCTTTGTGTCCCTTTTAAACTTTTGGTTTCATTAAAAGTCTTTCTTCTGATTTAAAATCTTTAGTTCACTTTGAATTTTTTGTTGCCTTTAAATGTCTTTCTTTTAATTATGAATCTGGGTCCCTTTAAAATCTCTGGTTTCATAAAGTCTTTCTTCTACGTTCGACTCTCAATGGCTCTAACCCCGATCGCTGGAATAGCCCAGTTCGCTCGAACTCATCATCTGGTCCCAATCTTATTTCTTATATATTATATAATGTTCAACTCCAGATGGCTAGAACACCAATAACTGGAATTCTCGAAGTCCCTGTCTGGTCCCTGTCCCCTGTCTGGTCCCTGTCTGGTCCCTTGAGCTTTTGTCTGTCACAAATCTTTTCATGATGTAAACGGATGTTTACTTTAATCTTTTAATCAAATAAAATCTGAGCAAAGAATGTGTGTATATTACTTTAAATAAGGCTAATCGCTTACACATTTCACATTTTCAAAGTTCAAATATGCAAGTCGTACAACTTAGTTAAGGACATGGCAACAGTGAAATAGCTAAGACGGCTACCGTGAAATAAGGAATTAAATTATTTCTGTGTTTCGAAAATTGTTTTAAATGTACGTTTTATGTGTTGTGTTCTGTACATGTGTGTTTGTTTATTCTGAACGTTTCTAGTTTTACAAGGTCAAATGTGCTTTGAAGTTAAATGTGCTTGTCTGTTGATCATTTGTATTTGTTTGATAATTGTATATTGTTATGAAAGATGTTAATACGCATGTATAAAAGTTTTTTAATAAAAACTGATATTATAAATTATGTTGTTTATTTCCTCCATATTAGAATGAATTCTGATAATTTATAGTACATTTCTAGCTTAAATATAGGTCAACTATGTCATACACGTCCATACTGATAGCTCAAACTACCGATCTATTTTAACTCATTTTCATGGACCCTTTGTCATTAAATGTCATTAAAAGACTTTCTTTTAATTAAAAGATTTAAAATCTCTGGCTCTCTTTAAATTATTTGATATCATTTAAAGACTTTCTTCTAATTTAAAATATTTGTCTCATTTTAAATTCTTTTGAGTCATTAAAAACTTTCTTTAATTATGAATCTTAATGCTCCCTTCAAAATATTTGGCTCATTAAAAGTCTTTCTTTGAATTTGAATTAAAAACAACTCTTGATTATGAATCTTTGGGTCATTTTAAAATCATTTGTTTAATTAAATGTTTTGTTTTAATTAAGAATATGTGGTGTCATTAAAGGACTTCCTTTTGATTATATATCTTAAGGCCCTTTTAAAATCTTCTGCTTCATTTAATGTCTTTCCTTTAATTTAAATTCTATGGCTCACTTTCAATTCTTGTGTCATGGAATAACTTTCTTTTGATTAGGTATCTTTGGTTTCATCAACTATTGGTCCCTTATAAAGTCCTTTGTTTCCTTAAATGTCTTTCTTTTAATTCAAAATCTTTGGAACACTTGATTCTTTGGTGTCATTAAAGGACATCTATATCTTTGGCCACTTTAAACTCTTTGGTTTTTCTTTTAAATTAAAACCTTTTACTCACTTTCAATTCTTTTGCGTCATTAAAAAAACTTTCTTCTGATTATATATCTTTGGTTTCATTAACGTTGGGTCCTTTTAAAAGACTATTTCATTAAATGTCTTTTTATTAATTTAGAATCTTTGGTGACAGATTTTCTTTTGAATATATATTTTAAGGCCCCATTCAACTCTTTTGTTTCCTTTAATATCTTTCTTGTAATTTAAAATCTTTGACCCGTTGTCAGTTCTTTTGTGTCATTTAAAACTTTCTTTTGATTATATATCTTTGGTTTCATTAACTTTGGGTCCCTTTAAAATATTTTCTTTCATTAAATGTCTTTCTGTTAATAAAGAATCTTTGGTTTCATTAACTTGGGGCCTTTTTAAAATTTTTGGTTTCATTAAATGTTTTTCTTTTAATTTAAAATATTTGACTGTCATTTATTTTATGTCATTATGAACTTCCTTTTGATTATTTATCTTCAGTTTCATTTACTTTGGGTCTGTTTAGAATATTTTCTTTCAATAATAAGGCCCCTTTAAAGTCTTTGGTTTCATTTATTGTCTTTCTTTTAATTTAAAATATTTGGCTCACTTTCAATTCTTTTGTTTTGGTTTCATTTAATGTCTTTCTGTTAATTTAGAATCTTTGGTGTCATTATCAACTATTTGATTTCATTTAATGTCTTTCTTTTAATTTAAAATCTTTGGCTCACTTTCAATTCTTTGGTGTCATTAAAAAAACTTTCTTTTGGTTATATATCTTTTGTTTCATAACTTTGGGTCCCTTTAAAATATTTTGTTTCATTTAATGTCTTGCTACCTATTATGTGTCGGTGCAACGTTAAATCAAAAAAAAAATTAATGTCTTGCTATTAATTAAGAATCTTTGATGTCATTAAAGGACTTTCTTTTAATTATATATCATAAGGCCCCTTTAAAGTCTTTGGTTTCATTTATTGTCTTTCTTTTAATTTAAAAGCTTTGGCTCACTTTCAATTCTGTTGTGTCATTAAAAATCTTTTGGTTTTGTTAAATGTCTTTCTGTTAAATTAGAATCTTTGATGTCATTAAAGTACTTCCTTTTGATTATATATCTTAAGGCTTCTTTCAACTCTGGTTTCATTTAATGTCTTTCTTCTGATTTAAAATTTTTGGCTCACTTTCAATTCTTTTATGTCATTAAAAACTTTCTTTTGATTACATACCTTTGGTTTCATAAACTTTGGGTCCCTTTAAAACATTTGGTTTCATTGATTGTCTTTCATTTAATTTAAAATCTTGGGCTCACTATCAGTTCTTTAGTGTCATTAAAAAACTTTATTTTGATTATATATATATATGGTTTCATTAACTTTGGGTCCCTTTAAAATATTTTGGTTTCATTAAATGTCTTTCTGTTAATTTTGTATCTTTGGTGTCATTAAAATACTTTCTTTTGATTATATGTCTTAAGGCCCCTTTAAACTCTCTGGTTTCATTTAATGTCTTTCTTTTAATTTAAAATTTTTGGCTCACTTTCAGTTCTTTTGTGTAAATAAAAAACTAGCCCACCGGCTTAGCTCAGTAGGTAGAGCATCGGTCTACGGATCGCGGGGTCATGAGTTCGATCTTTGGGCGGGGCACTTAATCTCCGTGACTATTTGATGAACGACATTGTGTCTGAAATCATTAGTCCTCCACCTCTGATTCTTTTGGGGAAATTGGCAGTTACTTGCGGAGAACAGATTTGTACTGGTACAGAATCCAGGAACACTGGTTAGTTTAACTGCCCGCCGTTACATGACTAAAGTACTGTTAAAAAATGGTGTTAAACCCAAAACAAACAAACAAACAATAAAAAAAAAACTTTCTTTTGATTATATATCTTTTGTTTCATCAACTTTGGGGCCTTAAAAATATTTTGTTCCATTAAATGTTTTCCTATTAATTTAGAATCTTTGGTGTCATTAAAGGACTTTCTTTTGATTATATATCTTAAGGCCCATTTTAACTCTTTGGTTTCATTGAATGTCTTTCTTTTAATTTAAAATCTTTTGCTCACTTTCAATTCTTTTGTGTCATTAAAAATCTTTTGGTTTCATTGAATGTCTTTCTGTTAATTTAGAATCTTTGGTGTCATTAAAGTACTTCCTTTTGATAATATATCTTAAGGCTCCTTTCAACTCTTTTATTTAATGTCTTTCTTTGATTCAATATATTTGGCTCACTTTCAATTTATTAATGTCATTAAAAACTTTCTTTTGATTATATATCTCTGGTTTCATTGTACCCCTCCCCTCCCCCACCCCCGACAACAAACTTGTAAGTGGGGGGTATACTGGTTTCAGGTTGTCTGTCTGTCTGTCCATAGACACAATCTTGTGCGCACCTACGACATACAGTCTGCATATGCAATCTTGTGTGCGCCCAATCTTCCGAACCCTTGCAAACAATTTAATGAAACTTCATACAAGTGATCAGTACCAACCCTAGTTGTGAATGGTGCATGTTACATTCTTTTAGATAAATATTCTGCATAGTTATGGGACTTTGTCTTTATGCCCCCGAAGGGAGGCATATAGTTTTTGAACCGTCTGTCGGTCTGTCCGCAATTTTCGTGTCCGGTCCATATCTTTGTCATCGATGGATGGATTTTCAAATAACTTGGCATGAATGTGTACCACAGTAAGACGATGTGTCACACGCAAGACCCAGGTCCGTAGCTCAAAGGTCAAGGTCACACTTAGACGTTAAAGGTCATTTTTCATGATAGTGCAATTTAATGGAACTTCATACAAGTGATCAGTACCAACCCTAGTTGTGAATGGTGCATGTTACGTTCTTTTAGATAAATATTCTGCATAGTTATGGGACTTTGTTTTTATGCCCCCAAAGGGAGGCATATAGTTTTTGAACCGTCTGTCAGTCTGTCGGTCTGTCCGCAATTTTCGTGTCCGGTCCATATCTTTGTCATCGATGGATGGATTTTCAAATGACTTGGCATGAATGTGTACCACAGTAAGACGACGTGTCGCGCACAAGACCCAGGTCCATAGCTCAAAGGTCCTAAACTCTAACATCGGCCATAACTATTCATTCAAAGTGCCATCGGGGGCATGTGTCATCCTATGGAGACAGCTCTTAAACTTTGTTACTATACTGTATACATACAGTCTGTATACATGCACACAAGATTGCATAATCATGTGGACTGTGTCAAATTGCAATGTACTGTGTCAGTGCATGCGGGGGGTACATGCATCACCTTTAGTGATAGCTCTAGTTAACTTTGGGTCCCTTTAAAATATTTTGTTTCATTTAATGTCTTGCTATTAATTAAGAATCTTTGTTGTCATTTAAGGACTTTCTTTTAATTATATACTTAAGGCCCCTTTCAACTCTTTTGTTTCATTTAATGTCTTTCTGTTAATTTCGAATCTTTGGTGTCATTAAAGTACTTCCTTTTGATTATATATCTTAAGGCCCCTTTCAACTCTTTGGTTTCATTAAATGTCTTTCTTTTAATTTAAAATCTTTTGCTCACTTTCAATTCTTTTGCGTCATTAAAAATCTTCTGGTTTCACTAAATGTCTTTTTGTTAATTTAGAATCTTTGGTGTCATTAAAGTACTTCCTTTTGATATATCTTAAGGCCCCTTTCAACTCTTTGGTTTCATTTAATGTCTTTCTTTTAATTTAAAATCTTTGGCTCACTCTCAATTCTTTTGTGTCATTAAAAATGTTTTGGTTTCATTAATTGTCCTTCTGTTAATTTAGAATCTTTGGTGTCATTAAAGTACTTCCTTTTGATTATATATCTTAAGGCTCCTTTCAACTCTTTGGTTTTATTTAATGTCTCTCTTTGATTTAAAATGTTTGGCTCACTTTCAATTCTTTTGTGTCATTAAAAACTTTCTTTTGATTATTTATCTCTGCTTTCATTGTACCCCCCCCCCCCCCTGTGAACGAAGACCATATTGGCCTTTTTTTAGAGGAGCATATAGTTGCTGCTTAAAAATTTGCTCGTCAGTCTGTCCCAATATTCTTGTCTGGGCTATTTCTTAGAAACAGGCAGCTGGAATATAGCAGAACTTCACAGAAAGCTTCACTACTAAAAAGTGACATGCTTATTGTCAGTTAGGCCTAAAAAAAAAATTATTTGTCTTTTTTGGAATTTTTTTTTATTAAGGGAGACTTTTCGGAAATCATTTTTGTGTCAAAAAATGAATACAAATAAGGGAGTTATGCCTTTACAGCATCAGTAAGTTGATTTTTAACATCACTGACCATGTTTAAAGCATAGAAAGTGCAGTTTTGCAACTTTTTGTCAAAAAGTTGAAAAAATTATTCTTCAAGGCCATAAAAACATTTAGGGTCGGGCCAAAAATTAAGGGTAGGTCGGGATACCGGAAAAAAACAATTTTTTTTATGTCTTATGGCCCTTCAGTGATAATTTTTAGCTCTACTTTTCAGAGAATAGGGATGAGTTTCCATTTATAACTGAAGAACACTAGTGTTTGCACAAGACCTGTCTGTCTGTCTGTTGACCATGGGTTTCCTATTGACAACTGGGGAATGCTTTGGCCCAAACTTCTGTGGATGGTTTCATGTGGTCAGCAGATAACCTGTTGTTTTTGGAGTCAGTTGGTCAAAGGACAAAGGTCATAGTGATCAGGGAAGGCCGTCTTAGAGGCATTCATGTTTCACAAACACACCTTTTACATTAGACATAAAGTGTACATAGAGATTTTTATGCCTCCGGCATCTACTGATGCAAGAGGCATATAGTGATTGTCCTGTCTGTCCGTCCGTTTGTTTGTTCGTTCTTCCGTCCATACGAGGTTAACCAAATGGGACCGTTTCGTCTGGCATCAATACCCCATACTAGAATGACTTGTTACTAATGCAGATGTAACCTGTGACCATTCCTCATCTTCAGACATCACCTGACCTCAGTTTGACCTTAACCTTGACCTCATTTTGGACTAAGGTTGCTTTATATGGCCATCTCTTGGTTAACCAAATGGGACCGTTTTGTCTAGCATCAATACCCCTTACTAGAATGACTTGTTACTAATGCAGATGTAACCTGTGACCATTCCTTATCTTCAGACATCACCTGACCTCCGTTTGACCTTGACCTTGACCTCATTTTGGACTTTGGTTGCTTTATATGGGCCATCTCTTGGTTAACCAAATGGGACCGTTTCATCTAGCATCAATACTCTTTACTAGAATGACTTGATACTTAAATGCAGATGTAACCGGTGATCATTCCTCATCTTCAGACATCACCTGACCTCAGTTTGACCTTGAACTTGACCTCGTTTTGGACTTAGGTTGCTTTGTATCGACAAGGATGCCACCGGGGCATCAAGCATTTATTGAATGCAGCTTCTTGTTTATTCCAAAACTGCCAGCAGATTTCAAGGAAATTTCATTAAAAGCCTTACAACCAAGAGGCATTCATGTTTCACAAACACATTTAACATTAGACATAAAGTACAGAGATTTTTTTACATCAAAACTGCTGGCAGGGTTCAAAGAAATTTCATTAAAAGCCTCACAACCAAGAGGCATTCATGTTTCACAAACACACCTTTAACATTAGACATAAAGTGTACTTAGAAATTTTTAACTTCAAAACTGCTGGCAGGGTTCAAGGAAGTTTCATTAAAAGCCTCACAACCAAGAGGCATTCATGTTTCACAAACACACCTTTAACATTAGACATAAAGTGTACTTTGAGATTTTTTTACTTAAAAACTGCTGGCAGGGTTCAAGGAAATTTCATTACAAGCCTCACAACCAAGAGATGTGCATATTATCAGATTGTTTTAGCTTGATCAGTTTAGACAGAGTTATAACCATTTGATTTTGCTACATATCGTATACCGTAGCACCATATTTGTTTTTCCTTGTCTAGAGAGTACCAGATAACTATAAGGGTACTTAAGGGTGAAATTTGCAGTCATTGAAAAACATATTACATAAAGTACAGAGTTAATATTTTCACAAGCTCTTGCAGAATTAAATCCCTATTGGTATAATTATACATTTCTAAAAAACCTATGCCACATTTATGCACAGAGAACACCATTTGTGAGCATCCATCTATTCCATAGATCTTGTTGTGTGCTGTAAGGGGTTGGCACATGTGCAGGACATCAACCAGCATGAAACATATATGAGCCACGCCATGAGAAAGCCGCTTTCAAAGCCTATTGCAATTAGAGAAACCATTAGCGAACAGCATGGATCCTGACTAGACTGCGGGGATGAGCAGGTTGGTCTGGATCCATGCTGGTCGCAAATGCACTATGTTGGTTTTCTCATGATACGGCTCATAATGTAGATGAATTGAAAAAATGCAGAGTATCAAATTTCAAGCTATAAAGTGTATAAGATTGAAACACCCACTTACACAGTAGTAAGATTTTGGGATTAATATTCATGAGATTGCAAGGTTACTCTCAGGCAGTAAAAAATATTCTCTGTGACAGTTTATCAAAGACTCAGTGTCTTAATTTGCACTCTACAAATTGTTACTGGTTCAAAAGAATGAAATTCCATTTTGTTTAAACACTCGTGTTTTCAGATGGAGATGGAGATGTTAACCTGCTGATTCCCTCTCAGGATATGGAGTTACTATCTCAGCATAAAGTTCACATGATCTCTAGTCCATCTACTGCTAATTCCGGCCAGCCGTTACATGAAAATGTCCAGCTACTAGTTCTTGTGACTAATTTGACAAATAAATCAGAGGTGTAATCAAAGTTTACTGAATATGGATAGACAGGTATTCTGTCATAGTGTTCGGAAATGGTGCTGCAGTACAAACCAAAACCGTGCCACAGTCTGTTTTCAGCAAAATGGACAAATTCTGTTGTTGTGCAACTTGTGGAAAGCTATTTTGGGAACTTTGATACATTTTGAACATGTTTGTGAACTGTTCTCATTCTTACATGTTCTAGGAATGCAGTCCAATGGTCCAACAGTTTATGAGAAGTTGAATGAGAATTTCACTGATAAATGAAAGACAATTTATAGGGATAGAACTTGAATACTTAAATGTAACATTTTACGTTGCAAGAGTTTGTGTGATTATTCTTTGTATATAATACAATACCATTTATGTTATACATCATTTTAAAGACTATTAAGGGTGGTATTAGAACATTTTCAAATTTTCAAAATAATTCACTAGTTTGATTTTGAATTTATTGTCAAAAAATTATTTTGATCAGAATGTTTTCCATTCATTTTGTACATCAGAAAGTCTTAAAATTTCAAGTTTTTATTTATTTGTTGACAGGCTATTGTAAATTTTTCACAATTTCTTTGCTAACTTTAAAGCAACATTTCCTTTTAAAAATTCTGTGTAATTTCAGGGAAAAACGCAGTTTCTACTTTTCATTTGTTTGAATTTGGAGAAAAATACAAAAGTTAATTTTCAGTTAAATTTACTTTTTCAAAGGTATCTTAAAATTCCGAAGATTCATACCACCTTCTGTAGAAAGATGTAAAGCTTTTACCAGGATATTGATAAATGAAGCTGAAATTACAGAAATACCTTATGGCTTTAATGGATCAAGTACTACCAGAAATTAAATTTTATTATTTTTATGCCCCCGAAGGGAGGCATATTAGTTTTCAACTGTCCGTCCGTTCGTTCGTCACGTTAACTTTTTGCATGAAGGCCAACGTTAACTTTTGCATGAAGGCACTTTACTCACTAACGACTCCATCCAGGACCTTCAAACTTCACATGCTAATAGTACTTACTGAATTCACGACCCCTACTGACTTTAGGGTCACCACGTCAAAGGATAAGGTCACAGTGGCCAATGTAAACTTTTTGCATTAAGGCACTTTACCCGCGAACCACTACACCCAGGACCTTCAAACTTCACATGCTGATAGTACTTACTGAATTCACGACCCCTACTGACTTTGGGGTCCCCGTGTCAAAGGTCAAGGTCACAGGGGCCAATGTTAACTTTTTGCATGAAGGCACTTTACCCACGAACCACTGCACCCAGAACCTTTAAACTTCACATGCTGATAATACTTAATTATTGAGTACACAACCCCTACTGACTTTGGGGTCACCAGGTCAAAGGTCAAGGTCACCAGGTCAAAGGTCAAGGCTCTGTGGGGGCATTTGTCAGCATTAGTGACAGCTCTTGTTGTAAAATAAAATAGAAACTTGATTTTATTTTATTTTTATTTTCATGTTTTTCTCTACACTATTTCTAGTTGAGACTTTGTTTCCCTCCAGATGTACACTTCTTTCAAGTTGAAAGAGCTCTTAAACATGTCACCAAAGTTGGTGTATAACAAACTTGTATTGATTGTAGTTTGAGCTGCAGTCTGCCCACTTAGCTCAATAGAAACAGCTTAGATCTATGGATCACAGGGCTGTGAGTTGGATCCCAGGACAAGGAGTACATTCTCCGTGACGATTTGATAAAAGACGTTTTGTTGGAAAACATTTGTCCTCCACCACTGATTCATGTGGGGAAGTTGGCAGTTACTGTGGAGAACAGGTTTGTTTGAGCACTGGTTAGGTTAACAGCTGCCATTACATAACTGAAATACTGATAATCACGAAACTTGATAGGGAGGTTGATCATTACCAGCAGATAACCCCTATTGATTTTGAGATCACTTGGTCAAAAGTCAAGGTCACAGTGATCCGGGACAGTTAAACCCTTTCCGGACAATAACTTGAGAACGCTTGGGCCTAGAATCACAAAACTTGATAGGGAGGTTGATCATGACCAGCAGACGACCCCTATTGATTTTGAGATCAGTAAGTCAAAGGTCAAGGTCACTGATCCGGAACAGCTAAACCGTTTCCGGCTAAAAACAGATTACTGCATGCATCAAGAGGGGGCATTTTGTGTTCTACGAGCTCTTGTAAAATTTTAGGTACCATCTCAATAAAGCATTATATGTTTTGAAATAATTGGAAGTTACCTTAAATTTGGTATGTAGCTGTTGGCATTTAGTATGAAATATTTGGCATTTAGCAATGGGCCTTAGGAAGAATGGATGGTCCTCCACCGCTGATTTATGTGGAGAAGTTGGCAGTTACTTGCGGAGAACAGGTTTGTACTGGTACAGAATCCAGGAACACTGGTTAGGTTAACTGCCTGCTGTTACATAACTGAATTACTGTTGAAAAACTGCATTAAACCCAAAACAAACAAAGATCAAACTGTGCATAAAAATGTTCTCTAGTCATTTTACTGAACCTTGTAATCTATGGGCATAAAAATACTCTCTGGTGATTTCCCATGATCATCTACATCCATTGTCATTCTTCATTTACCTCTGCTTCTTGCAAGGAAGTTGTCAGTTACTTATGGAGAACAAGATTGCTGAATACAAAAGCTAGTTGTTAAAACAGAACTGAAACAGGGTAAGGCATGTCATATGAAAGAACCATGTGTCTGTATAAGGTTACACTAGGGATCTGTCATGTGATGCATTGTATATATATATTGTATGTGGGGGATGGGAGGCACTAATTTCCAGAGGAAGATTTCCCAGTAAGGGAATATATCGTGTTACGTATGTAAGTAACGAGCTCTGAAAAGCTCTTGCTCAGAGGATGAGGACTTAATGCACAATAAACTTAATAAAATGATTTTCTTTCTTCTTTGTGAGAGTTAATGTGTGTGTCAGGGAGGTGAAGTAATGTTGATTGTTGCACTCTGCAAATATTGTCACCATCTGCCTTCCTGTGATACGCAGGCTCCATAACCTCAGATCCCCTTTCTAAATTCCAGTTCTGCCCATTGTTTTCTCGTTTGGGGCAAACCCTTTACTTTATCTGGGGGACCAAACGCCGCTCTTCATGGAATTACACGCCTCAACACGTGTATCATTGAAGGTTCCATGTTCACCGCCGTTTGAATACATCTGTGGATGTCTCTAAATTGATTTTTGTACTTTTAGCATGTGTAAATGTTGTTCTGCTCAACCCGGGGCTAGAGGGCATGGACGGTAGCATGCATTTCCGCTACCGTCCATGAATAGGCTCGGTCAAACCAAGCCTGCAACATTTTCGTTTTTGTCATGTTAGGCGACCTGTGAAGCTTCCACTTTTCTCTATTTTATTTCAAGTTTTTAGTCAATTGGTTCTGGAGCTGTTCTCTAGACACAAAATACAGAGGAAAGATTTTATATATGAACTCAATCTGGACCATGACCTTTGACCTACTAACAAAGGTCATGGGTTTGAATGTTAAGGCACAAAATATGAAAGACCATAGGGGATAAGAAGAGGAGTAATGTGGATTGAAGCACTCCTCAAATCACTGCATCGCCACCCTAGCTCCTATATTCCAAGTTTAAAGTCATGATTAGTTTAAAGCTTTGCCCTGGACATGAAGTACAAGGGACAACTTGACTTTTGAACTAAACATGACTAACCAAGTTCATTTGCTGGAATACTAAGGCACAAGAATTAAGTTTGTATTTTTAACTCGAATATATGAAGTATATGTAGAGCTATCCTACTCGTCTCGGCATCTGTCGGCGTCTTTCAGCATCCCCACCTTTGACTTATCTCTGTACTTACTTGGTGGATTTGCTTTACACTTAAAGTAGTTATTCCTCATCATCACCCGCATCATCTGGCATAAGGGCCATAACTGTCACACCAATATTTCTTAAATTATCCCTACTTTTTACTTAGAATTTCAGGTTAAAGCTTTGGTGCACTTTCACTATCTCAGTTATTACTATGGATTTGAATCAAATTTAAAATACATTTGTAGTTTTTCCACATCATCACCCACATCATATGACTCAAGCTCCATAACTCTGGCACCAATTTTTCATGAATTATACCCCCCTCATGAATTATGACCTCTTTTTACTTGAAATTTTAGGTTAAAGTTTTGGTGCACTTTCCCTCTATCTCTGTTATTACTAAATGGATTTGATTCAAACTTAAAACAGTTGTTTGACATCATCACTTAGATAATACGACACAGGGGTCATAACTCTGGCACCAATATTTTATAAATTACGCCCCCTTTTTACATAAAATTTCGGGTTAAAGTTTTGATGCACTTTCACTCTTCTGTTAAACAAACTTAAGATAATTGTAGCACATCATCACCAACATCATATGACACAAGGGCCATAACTCGAGATCTGGCACCAATATTTCATGAAATATCCCCCTTTTTACTAAGAATTTCAGGTTAATGTTGGTGCACCTTCCTGTTATCTGTGTTATCACTTAATAAATTTGATTTAAACTTAAAATATATAGTTCTTCCACATTGTCGTCCTCATCATATCACACAAGGTCCATAATTCTGGCACAAATATTTAGTGACATATGTCCCTTTTTTAGCTTACCTGTCACGAAGTGACAAGGAGAGCTATTGTGACCGCTTGATGTCCGTCGTCCGTCGTCAGTCGTGCATCGTCACTTGTGCGTCGTGCATCGTCCGTCAACAATTTCTAAAAAAATCTTCTTCTTGAAAACCACTGGGCAGAATTACACCAAACTTCACAGGAATGATCCTTGGGTGGCCCCCTTTCAAAATTATTCAAAGAATTGAATTCCATGCAGAACTCTGGTTGCCATGGCAACCGAAAGGAAAAACTTAAAAAATATTCTTGTCCAAAACCACAGGGCCAAGGACTTTGATATCTGGTGTGTAGCATCATCTAGTGGTCTTCTACCAAATTTTTTCAAATTATCCTCCTCAGGTCAAATATGGCCCCGCCCTGGGGGTCACATGGTTTATAAAGACTTATATAGGGAAAACTTTGAAAATCTTCTTGTACAAAACCACATGGCCTAGGACTTTGATATTTTGTATGTAGCATCATCTAGTGGTCCTCTTTCAAGATTGTTCAAATTATCCCCCTAGGGTCAAATATGGCCCCGCCCCGGGGGTCCCAAGTTTTACATAGACTTATATAGGAAAGAAAGTTTAAAAATCTTCTTGTCTGAAACCACAACACTTAGACCTTTGATATTTGGTTTGTAGCATTGTCTTATGGTCCTCAACCAAAATTGTTCAAATTGTACCCCTTGGGGGAAAAGAGGCCCTGCCCTGGGGGTCCCAAGTTTTATATAGACTTATATAGGAAAAAGCTTTCTTGTCTGAAACCATACGACCTAGGCTTTTGATATTTGGTTTGATGCATTGTCTAGTAGTCCTCTACCAAAATTGTTCAAATTATGCCCCTGGGATTAAAAGAGGCCCCGCCCTGGGGTCACTTAGTTATTATGTGAGTTATATAGGAAAAATACTTTAAAAAGTCATCTGATCCTATCCAAGACTGTTTAATTATAATTATCTGATGACCCTAGGTAATATGATGTCACTTGACTGTGACCTTGACCTACTGACCTACTTTCTTGTTTTTTAAGATACAGCCTTGAAATTTTGATGACATACACAGTTTTGCACACAAATCGTAAAACTGAATTTCATTGACCATGAATGTGACCTACTGACTTTCTTAATATTTTATCATCAGTTTGACATTTGAAACATGTAGCTCATATTACTCAGGTGAGCGATCCAGGGTCATCATGACCCTCTTGTTTACTTAGAATTTCAGTTTAATTTTGATGCTTTTTCACTATATTTCTGTTGTAACTAAATGGATTTATTCAAACTTAAAATGGTTGTTCCACATGGTCATCAACATCATATGACACAATGTTAATGATGCTGGCGCCAAAACGCTATGAGTTATGCCCCCCTTTTGCTACACTTATTTGATTAAAACTTCAAATAGGTGCTTCACATTATTAGCCGCATGAAATTACACAATGTCCTGGTGCATTACTTTTGCAGACATTTCTATGAATTATGTCCCTTTTATACTTATCTAATGTTTTGATACACTTCTCTATCCCTGTTAGACACAGACTGTTAACATTTGACACAGGCTTAAGTTTTTGTCCAATATCTTCATCCATATTTGGAGTAATTAAACACTTCAATGACAGCTCCAGCTTCCCGGTGACATGTGCCCAGTTTCACTATACAGCATCGAAATAGTCGAGCACACTGTCTCCTGTGACAGCTCTTGTTTTTGATGAGGGTTGGGGTAATGTAGTTAACTAGGCTCTTCAAATCATCTCATCATGACCCATCTTTATTCCAAGGTTAAAGTCAACACCTTCAATAGTTTTTGTGCTCTGGACACAATATACAAAGGACAGATGCAATACCTTGAATAGTTACTAAATTACACTTGGACACAATATACAAAGGACAGATGCAATACCTTGAATAGTTACTAATTTACACTCTGGACACAATATACAAAGGACAGATGCAACACCTTGAATAGTTACTAATTTACACTCTGGACACAATATTCAAAGGACAGATGCAACACCTTGAATAGTTACTAATTTACACTCTGGACACAATATACAAAGGACAGATGCAACACCTTGAATAGTTACTAATTTACACTCTGGACACAATATACAAAGGACAGATGCAATACCTTGAATAGTTACTAATTTACACTCTGGACACAATATACAAAGGACAGATGCAATACCTTGAATAGTTACTAATTTACACTGGACACAATATACAAAGGACAGATGCAATACCTTGAATAGTTACTAATTTACGCTCTGGACACAATATACAAAGGACAGATGCAATACCTTGAATAGTTACTAATTTACACTCTGGACACAATATTCAAAGGACAGATGCAACACCTTGAATAGTTACTAATTTACACTGGACACAATATACAAAGGACAGATGCAATACCTTGAATAGTTACTAATTTATGCTCTGGACACAATATACAAAGGACAAATGCAATACCTTGAATAGTTATTAATTTATGCTCTGTACACAATATACAAAGGACAGATGCAACACCTTGAATAGTTACTAATTTATGCTCTGGACACAATATATGACACACAGCTGACCTTGCTGTGACATTGACAGTTATTGTTAGGGCAAATTTGACATTTGAGCTCCATTTGTGACCTTGTCCTTTGACCTACCAACCTGGTTCAGGTGCTCTGGGCACAAAAAGTACTGGACAGACAGATGGACAGATGCATGCACCATCAATACATTAGTTTTTTAAAACAAGCCTATAAAAATGAACAAAGTGATTATTTTAGCCTTTATTGCATAAACCCTTTTCCCTTCTTATCCCATGTATCCTACCCCTTTTAGCATAATCCCACTTTTTTATAAATGTCATATGAACTGATGGATATTTGAAACAACCTTGTGTTAAATATTTCCACATACAGTTTCAGTTTGTGGGTAGCCTTCTTTGTGATTTGTTGTTTTCGGAGTGTTTGCTGTGCACAGTACCGTTCTAGGGAATCTACTCGTATCCTTCTTTCTTTTTTTTATACTATGCCCCAATGATAACTTGATATTTACAAACATGACTATGAATAGATTAAAATGGAACATAAGGAATTCAACATTTTTAGCTCACCTGTCACTTAGTGACAAGTGAGCTTTTGTGACCGCCCTTCGTCCGTCCGTCTGTTCACAATTTCTTGTGAACACGATAGAGACAGTTTGCAATCAATTTTAATCAAACTTGCACACAACTTGTATTGGCATAATATCTTGGTTCCTTTTGAAAACTGGCCAGATCTCATCATGGGTTCCAGAGTTATGGCCCTTTAAAGGGCCAAATTTTGCTATTTCGGATTTTACAGCCATATAGAGACTTCATTTATGGTTTGATTTGATACAAACTTGCAAAATAACTCTAACCCTAACCCTAACCTTTCAGTTCCAATCATGTTCTAGAGTTATGGCCCCTGAATGAACACTGAAAGAGCCGAAATTATGTTATTTTTTACCTTGTGAACATGATAAATGCTGCATTTTGCATTCAACTTTAGAAAATCATGCACACAACTTAAATCACAATAAGATATCGGTTCCTGTTGCTTGAAGGTCAAGGTCATGCATTGAGATCAAGGTCAGCACTTATCCATAAAATGGTTATATCTCTGCAACTATTGATGGTACTGGTTTTGAAATTTAATGTATGTCATCAGGTTGACCTAGACACTATGCACTTAATTTATATCTGATCACCTCCCCTGATTTTAATAGAAATGGATTTATATCAGTAAGTGCTTATAGGACTCATTTGAAATTTCATTATTGCCATTAGTTGGATAGAAACAATCAAGATAGATAACTATGGACTGATTTTATGTCGAATTACCTCCCTTTATTTCAAATTAAAATGGGTATATCTCTGTAACTAATGAAGATACTGATCTGAAATTTCATTTATGCCATCAGATGGACTTGGGCAATCAGTGTAGATACATATTGACTGGATTTATAACAAATTACCTCCCTTTATTTCTTATGTAAGTAAATATAATAATGAGATTGGTTTGAAACGTTATTTATGTCTTCCATGGTTAGAAATAGTCACGCTAGATAACTTTTGATTGAATGATTATTGATATGATTACTTTTCTAATATATCTATAAGGCTTGTACTCTGTATCTTCCACATGCACATACCAATACATGATTACCTCCCCTGATTTTAATAAAAAAAAAAATTCAATTTATGTCAGTAAGTCTTTATAGGACTCATTTGAAATTTCATCAAATTGTTATTAGTTGGAGTGAGACAATCAGGGTAGATAACTATGGACTGATTTTATGTCAAATTACCTCCCTTTGTTTCAAATTAAAATGGGTGTATCTCAGTAACCAATGAAGATACTGATTTGAAATTTCATTTATGCCATCAGATGGACTCGGACAGTCAGGGTAGATAACTTTTGACTGAATTTATGACAAAATTACCTCCCTTTATTTTGAATATGCCTCAGCAGCATCTAATTAGACTGGTTTTAAAAGTTAGTTATGTCTTCCAGGATAAGGAATAATCATGCTAGTACAAAAATGCAGCATTTGAGCCTAGGACCCTCAAACTTGGTATGGAGATTGGCCCTGACTAGTGACCCTTAGGTCAAAAGGGACTCTTACAAGAAAATATTTATCTTGATGATATTTAATGTGTATGCCTATGTGATCTATGTCAAAACTTGATCTTATCACTAAGAGCAATGGTACTCATGTGAGCGATATAGGGCCATCATGGCCCTCATGTTCTATCATGTTAAAATCTAAATATTTCTAGTATGTTGTTAAGTACTAATTACAAATTAACGCAGAGGTAACACATACTACTGTCCGTGTTAAACAGATCTTTTGCCGTGTGGATTCAAAACTCGGCTTCGACAGTTATTTTTATTCACAAAATATTTAAGATTCCTTCATGTGCTCTGTGACAACACGACAAACAAATATCTAAAGCCGATATGCCAGATTAGAAAGGTTTAGCATTATACCAAAGAAGATATTAATTAAATGCATGCACTTAAGCAAATAATGAACATAATATTATGTTATATAAAGACATATATGCAAATATAAACCGTAAAGAAACGAAAATATGGGAACAAAAATGAAAACAAATATCCTAACAAAAAAAATCCTTATAAGGATTCCAACTCAAAAAAAAAAAAAAGGATTTGCTGATACCCAATAATTATTGTTATATGCATTTTACCCAACTCAGCTAGTTTGGCGGAAGCATGTTATCATTGGGGATTAGTACTGATAGCATGGAAGAGTACTATATCGTTTCTACTTTAGGTAGCAGTTGGTAGTTTCCAGCCTTAGATGTGAATTTGGCCAAACTTTGAAATAATGTAAAGTCCCAAAATTGAAGGCCCTGTTCTCCTTCAAAATGATATTCAATGCGGATTATGTGTTTTGGTGCTCTGGAAATGACATTTTTAAAACTTCTGAAGTCCTGAAGTCTGTCAACTGTTGATTGCTACCTCAATGTGCAAATGTCAAAACAACAAAGACCTAATTCAGTAAGGAGTAAGTAATTGGTTGACAGATAGTTTTGTTGGGTAGAATTTGTGTGCAAGCCCTGTTAGACCCCTGCTTTTTCCCTAACGTTTTTCCTCCATGATAAATAGTGGTAATATTTTGGAAAATTTGTCCATATGTTTCACATATAAATGGCAAATATTGTTAATGGATCTTACAAAAACATATAAGTACATGTTCACTGTATGCGTTCTCAGTGTTTATATATAGTTGATTTCTGCTGAAGCTTCATTGTATGCGTTCTCTGTGTTTATATATAGTTGATTTCTGCTGAAGCTAACAAAGACAGTCTATGACCGGCTTGCCAAAAGTCCAAATTGGCACCTGCTACTTAACCGTTTCTGGCGATAAGGGACAGTAAATTTGAGAATTTAACAAATTTGCGTTGATACCAGTGCGAAAAAAAAAACCCACATAAAAAGTCCAATTTTGAGAAATGCCAGAGAAGTGTATAGGTCAGAGACCACCAATTCAAAAAAGCACAGGGCACTTACCGGGAATGAGGTAAGTGTATACCTGGAAATAAGGTAACGTCTGTGCGTTCTGATTGGTCAGTCATGTAAACAAACCCAAGAAGTGACTTTTTTTAGCTCAAGGTGAGCTTTTGTGATCGCCCTGTGTCTGTCGTCGTCGTCCGTCATCAACAATTTGACTGTTAACACTCTAGAGGTCACAATAATGAATCTTGCTTAGAATGTTCGATATTTGGTCATCTGGGGTCAAAAACTAGGTCACCAGGTCAAATCAAAGGAAAGGTTTGTTAACACTCTAGAGACAACATTTATAACCATATCTTTATGAAACTTGGTCAGAATGTTAATCTTAATGATCTTCAGATCAAGTTCAAATCTGGGTCAGGTGGGTTCAAAAACTAGGTGACCAGGTCAAATCAAAGGAAAAGCTTGTACACTCCAAAGGCTACATTTATGACTGTATCTTCATGAAACTTAATCAGAATATCTTTAGGTCAAGTTCAGATCTGGGTCATGTGGTGTCAAAAACTAGGTCACCAGGTCAAATGAAAGGAAAAGCTAGTTAACACTCTAAGAGGTCACATTTTTGACCATATCTTAATGAAACTTGTCAGAATGTTAACCTTGATGATCTTTAGGTCAGGTTCGAATCTGGGTCATTTGGAATGTGACCTACTAACCTACTTTCTTGTTTTTTAAGATACAGCCTTGAAATTTGGATGACATGTACAGTTTTGCACACCGATCTTAAAACTGACTTTCAGTGACCATGAATGTAACCTACTGACCAACTTTCTTGTTGTTTTTTTTTTAAGATACAGCCTTGAAATTTGGACGACATGTACAGTTTAGCATACTAATCTCAAAACTGACTTTCAGTGTGACCTAATGACCTACTTTCTTGTTTTTTAAGATACACCTTTGAAATTTGGGTGACATGTACAGTTTTGCAGACTGATCTTAAAACTGAATTTCAGTGACCATGAATTCGACCTACTGACCTACTTTCTTGTTTTTTAAGATACAGTCTGGAAATTTGGATGACATGTACAGTTTTGCATATCAATCTTAAAACTCACTTTCAGTAACCATAAATATGACCTACTGACCTACTTTCTTAGCATCAGTTTGACATTTTAAACATGTAGCTCATTACTCAGGTGAGCGATCCAGGGTCATCATAACCCTCTTGATTAAAAACTGAGATTTTTACTGCCTTTGCAGTATTTTATCATACATTTTGACAAAATCTGCTTCATTTTATGCGTGTTGAAAAAGTTTTATCAAACAAATTTCACTCGCCATGCCAACGATGTTTAACAGCTAGGGGGTCATCTCATTCGCATGAAAATTACTTTAATAAAGTATCACTATTAATATGTTTTTCGTCTGATATTTTGGAAGAACGTACTAAGACAGTTCTTGAAAAACATGTAATTAGATAATACATGTTTCGATTTATTGGAAGGCCTTACACACCATAATGTTACAATGTAAATGTATGGGAAAACAATTGACAGTCTCAGATCTAGAGCGGATGTATAACAAATATTTAACATTTCATCATGTGACATTTTCAGCCTGCCGATTCCGTTGATCTATGATAAATTACAACTTAAAAACTCTGGTTTCAAGGCACAAAATTTTGAGACAAAAATGGCCCAAAATGCACACCTCGCGTACCTGTACTGTATTAGTAATACATGCTAAAACCTTCCAGATCATCCGTGACTGACACAGATTTGAAGGCTAACTCCCACCCTACTGATTTTTCTGCAGAATCTCCTGGAAATCCGTTAATTACTGACGGGGACTATAAAAACATGGCATTTTTTTGCCACTGGCTATTATACAACTCCTTAGATAATTATTTAAATCCTTGTAATAATTATGTAGAACTTGTGTATATCTTTAAAGCATATGAAACCAGACTTTTTTTTTTTTAATATAGATGGATGGATGACCGTTTCCATTTCGTCCGACTTCTGTTACCTCAGATAAAATGTTAGACCCAACCGTCTACACGATGATAACGGTAGACTAAACTTGACGTCAATATATTAGTCTAACCGTCAGGTTTCGACAACAACAACAACAACAACATAAAGGAGTATATTTCTATTTGTCTGTTTCCTAGCCTGATTTGGCTGTCAGCAACGATAAAATACTGTAAGCCATATTATTTATGAATAGTTTCTCGTTTATGGAGCCGAAAGGTCTGTCTGAAAGCGTGATACATGGTTACGCAAGACTCGGTATCTGACTAAGTAGGAAGTGCAGACTGCAGTGCTTAGCCGGCTAACATGCGCTTTACTGGTATACGCACAGAATTATTTAGCAAAATAAACAACTGATCATATGTTTGTAAAAGCTGCCAAAAAAAAAGAAAAGAAAATTTAGGTGGTGACACATTGGTCGAGAAGGCTGAGATGCTTTACCTGGCATCCTTCAAGAGAGAGCTCCTTTCCCAACCCTTCTAAGGGGAACTATGACCCAACTACTATGCCTAGAAGAGAGTGAGCTGTGCCGGCGGGGCCTCGTGTCCTGGTAGCGCCACGCAAGCCGGAGTGGTCACACTATTCTCTGACGGGTGTATGTGGTTGGATTCTTGTCTTTCTTACTCTCTCTACTTTATTACTTTTTACTATTTACTTTTACTATCTTACTCTTGATTATTCTTTTCTATACCACTTTCCTCTTGCGCACCGTTAAGTAATGGTCAAGATTGACAGTTTTAACGTACCATGTAGATGATAGATGTAGGTCGGATACTTCCCCTGGATTGAGAGACAGTCTCTAGATCTAAACACTGTCTCTCGTTTTAAAGACAAAATGTCTTTCGATCGAAAGACTGTATTTAGCTTAAGTGTTGAAAAAACATGAAATCATTATTAAAACAATCATTTCTTTACAGTCGCATTATTTAATCATTGAAACAACTTGTTATTTCAAGTAAACTTTACAAGAAACACATTGTCATAGAAATTTGCTTAAGCATTATAATGCTTAAACAAAATTCCAAAAATAATTTTGATTTTGAAAATTTGATAAAAGAAAGATAATTTTCTATATATTTGAAATAAATTTGTGCATTATAAAAGGAGTTTTAATTACTCTTTCAATGATTTTCATTGCTTAAGCTAATTTGAGTCTTTCGAAAGACATTTTGTCTTTCGAACGAGAGACAATGTTTAGATCGAGAGAATGTCTCTCAATCCGGGGGATGTCTCCGACCTGTTTACTATGGAGGTGAGGCCCGTGTTCGATTCCTGCAAGGTTTTTTTAACAGGAGGGGAAGGGCCCAGGCCTGTGATTTGGGGAAAAAAAATAGCTTGGTATTTGGGCAAAGGGGAATTAAAAACCTGATGTAAAGTAAATTTTTGGGGGAAACTGTATGATTTTAAAGAAATTTATTTTCTGATTGGAAGGTAGCCTTACTCATTTGGCTTATCAGGATGACTTCATTTATGATCTGAGATTTTAGGTAGCAGGGTACACTTCGAATTTTGACCCCCGTCAATATTTGTTATAATTAGAACTTCATGATTTTGGATGTCTATAAATTAAGGTGAGAGATAAATGATTGTTAATTCTTCAGAAAATTTATATTCTGAAGTTCAGTAGGGACTATTAAATTGAGAAATGCAATAAAATTGGGCATTGTTCCTGCAGCGGGATCATTGAGGGCTGTTCAAAAAGTTTAATTTGTGAAAGTTAAGAACTAGTAAAACCCTCTTTTGTTCATTAACTGAAAAATCTTAAGGTAGCAGGGTACACTTCGAATTTTGGCCCCTGTCAATATTTGTTATAATTAGTTCTAATTTAGAACTTCGTGATTTTGGATGTCTGTAAATTAAGGTGAGAGATAATGATTGTTAATTCTTTAGAAAATTTAAACAGCCGATACATGTAAAATTCTGATGTAAGTTGTAAAAACTAACTGCTGCTAGCTTTGTATGAATCGATGAGTCACCTTGGCGTGGGAAATTCAAATTACGGAAGGGTTCCATGCTTGTTGATTGATATAAAGCGCCTTTGAATGTGTTTATCATGAAAAGGGCGCTATATAAATCTGGTATAATAATAATATTCAGAAAATATTGTCCTCTGGTCAATTTTCACAATAGGCCTCCATGAAAATTGCACTTTTGAAAACATTTTCTTAAATGTAAATATAATGAAACTTTTAGTAGTTGTACATGTTTACCCTTTTTCCAGCAATATGATGAAATAAAATGTATTGATTTCTGCGCTTAATATTTTCACACTTCAGTTGATGTCCTTACCTTGCTACTGATTTCATTTTATTATTTTGAATTATTATACATTAAAATCTATCTGTTGTCAAAATCAACCTTAGCAAAGACAGTCATGCTAACTGTTTTACACTTTACACACCAATATTAAAAATGATTCCGAGTAACTTGTATGCTACTATTGTAATGGCTACTTTGTATTATTCTAGGTTTTTCTGGTTAAAGAATGTTAGGCCATCACTTTGTGTTAATCAAACTTGCAGACATACATTGTTATTACTTTTTGCAGGTTGCTATTTATGTGCACTGTACAAATCAAGATATTACCAATATGGCTTTCTCACTGACTTCCAACATGGACTTTCTGAAGAAATTGCCAGCATACAAACCTTTCCTGAAAACAGTGCTGAAATCACAGATACAGCTCCTGGTATAGTATTTACTATATAGTATATTTTTCTCATTCCACATCTACCATGTCCTTGAAATGTGGATAAGGAAATTTCAGGTGGAGACTTGTCCAAAAGCAAGAGTAGACCAAAATTTGGACTTACAAATCTCAAAACAATGACTGTTTGTTCTTATTACCCCAACACGTCTTGCATGGTAGATCTCATAACTTCTGAATGTTCTGATGATAAAAATATCTGTAGCTGTGGATTATGGGATTCTTATTAAACATATACTTAAGTACCTGACCGTAACAGTGAATTGATATAAAAATGACATCATCAAGTGTGTAGCTTAACACTTGATATTTCAAAAACTACAGCTGTCAGTGTATAAGATAGACCAGCTTAATACTTTCAGCTCAACTTTACGGTCACACATTAAACCCGAATCCACCTAAAAACCGGAATACACCGGAAAACAGTTTCCGTAACTGGAATACACCTGTAATTTTTTAATTAAAGGTATTTTTGAAGGGTTTTTGACAGAATTCAGTCATATATAACATAAATAATTAACTTACGAAAGTAAAATAAAATACATCCGTGCAAAACGATTTTATACGATTGAAATTCGGCAAGCGCACAGGAAATTTCCATAACCGAAATGCAACATTATGAAGTATATGGAGAGCTGTCCTACTCACCCTGGCATAGGCGCCTTTCTACATCCCCACCTTGGTTAAAGTTTTTTTACAGTGTAACACTTTCTCTTTTTTATGCTCCCGGCATCTACTGATGCGGGAGGCATATAGAGATCGTCCTGTCTGTCTGTCCCGTCCGTACAAGGTTAACCAAATGGGACCATTTCGTCTAGCATCAATACCCCTTACTAGAATGACTTGATACTAATGCAGATGTAACCTGCATCTTCAGACATCACCTGACCTCAGTTTGACCTTGACCTCATTTTGGACTTGGGTTGCTTTATATGGGCCATCTCTTGGTTAACCAAATGGGACCGTTTCGTCTAGCATTAATAGCGCTTACAAGAATGAATTGATACTAATACAGATGTAACCTGTGACCATTCCTCATCTTCAAACATCACCTGACCTCAGTTTGACCTTGACCTCATTTTGGACTTAGGTTCAACCGTTGCTTTGTATCGACAAGGATGCCACTGGGGGCATCATCCGTTTATTGAACGCAGCTCCTTGTTTCTCCTTATCTCTGTAATTACTAGATAGATTTGTTTCAAACTTAAAATAGTTATTCCTCATCATCACCCACATCATATGGCACAAGGGCCATAACTCTCACACCAATATTTCATGAATTGTCTCCCCTTTTTACATAGAATTTCAGGTTAAAATTTTGATGCACTTACTCTCTATCTCAGTTATTCCTAAATGGATTTGATTCAAACTGAAAGTAGTTGTTCTACATCATCTCCCATATCATATGACACAAGGCCCATAATTCTCGTATCAATATTTAATGAATTATCACCCCCCCCCCCCCCCCTTTTTAGCTCACCTGTCACAAAGTGACAAGGTGAGCTTTTGCGATCACACGGCGTCCGTCGTCCGTTCGTCCGTAAACTTTTGCTTGTGACCACTCTAGAGGTCACATTTTTCATGGGATCTTTATGAAAGTTGGTCAGAATATTCGCCTTGATAATATCTAGGTCAAGTTCGAAACTGGGTCACGTGCAGTCAAAAACTAGGTCAGTAGGTCAAATAATAGAAAAACCTTGTGACCTCTCTAAAGGCCATATTTTTCATGGGATCTGTATGAAAGTTGGTCTGAATGTTCATCTTGATGATATCTAGGTCAAGTTTGAAACTGGGTCATGTGCGGTCAAAAACCAGGTCAGTAGGTCTAAAAATAGAAAAACCTTGTGACCTCTCTAGAGGCCATGTATTTCAAGAGATCTTCATGAAAATTGGTGAGAATGTTCATCTTGATGATATCTAGGTCAAGTTCGAAATTGGGTCACGTGCCTTCAAAAACTAGGTCAGTAAATCTAAAAATAGAAAAACCTTGTGACCTCTCTACAGGCCATATTTTTCATGGGATCTGTATGAAAATTGGTCTGAATGTTCATCTTGATGATATCTAGGTCAAGTTCGAAAATGGGTCACGTGCCATCAAAAACTAGGTCAGTAGGTCAAATAATAGAAAAACCTTGTGACCTCTCTAAAGGCCATATTTTTCATGGGATCTGTATGAAAGTTGGTCTGAATGTTCATCTTGATGATATCTAGGTCAAGTTCGAAACAGGGTCATGTGCGGTCAAAAACTAGATCAAGTAGGTCTAAAAATAGAAAAACCTTGTGACCTGTCCAGAGGCCATACTTGTGAATGGATCTCCATAAAAATTGGTCAGAATGTTCATCTTGATGATATCTAGGTCAATTTCAAAAGTGGGTCACTTGCCTCAAAAAGTAGGTCAAATAATGAAAAAACGTTGTGACCTCTCTAGAGGCCATATTTTTCATAGGATCTGTATGAAAGTTGGTCTGAATGTTCATCTGGATGATATATAGGTCAAGTTTGAAACTGGGTCAACTGCGATCAAAAACTAGGTCAGTAGGTCTTGAAATAGAAAAACCTTGTGACCTCTCTAGAGGCCATACCCTTGAATGGATCTTCATGAAAATTGGTCAGAATGTTCACCTTGATGATATCTAGGTCAAGTTTGAAACTGGGTTACGTGCCCTAAAAAACTAGGTCAGTAGGTCAAATAAAAAAACCTTGTGACCTCTCTAGAGGCCATACTTTTCATGGGATCTGTATGAAAGTTGGTCTGAATGTTCATCTTGATGATATCTAGGTCAAGTTTGAAACTGGGTCAACTGCGTTCAAAAACTAGGTCAGTAAGTCTAAAATTAGAAAAATCTTTTGACCTCTCTAGAGGCCATATTTTTCAATGGATCTTCATGAAAATTGATCTGAATGTTCACCTTGATGATATCTAGGTCAGTTTCGAAATTGGGTCACGTGCGGTCAAAAACTAGGCCAGTAGGTATAAAAATAGAAAAACCTTGTGACCTCTTTAGAGGTCATATTTTTCATGAGATCTTCATGAAAATAAGTGAGAATGTTCTCCTTGATGATATCTAGTTAAATTTCAAAACAGGGTCACGTACCTTCGAAAACTAGGTCAATAGGTCAAATAATAGAAAAACCTTGTGACCTCTCTAGAGACCATATTTTTCAAAGGATCTTCATAAAATTTGGTCAGAATTTTTATCTTGATAATATCTAGGTCAAGTTCAAAACTGGGTCACATGAGCTCAAAAACTAGGTCACTATGTCAAATAATAGAAAAAACGATGTCATACTCAAAACTGGGTCATGTGGGAAGAGGTGAGCGATTCAGGACTATCATGGTCCTCTTGTTAATACTTACAAAATGATGCCTCCTTTTATTTAGAATAAAAGGTTAATTTTGATGCATTTTCACTATATCTCAGTTATTACGAAATGCATTCGATTCAAACTTGAAGTAGTTTTTCCACATCATATGACACAAGGTGCATAACTCTTGCACCAATATTTCATGAATTATGCCCCTTAGAATTATACTTATATTGTGATTTGATACAGTTTATCTTTACATCTTATTACTTAATATTTTTGACACAGACTCAAGTTTCCTGTGATGTGCCCAGTTTCATTATCCAGCATCAAAATAGTCGAGCACACTGTTTCTTGTGACAGCTCTTGTTAAGTCTACCTACTGTACATAAATACGGAGAGCATATTGCAGGGTTTTGAGTTTGAACCCAGGTCAAGGCATATATGTAAAAATCTTCATGACAGTTTGATAAAAGAAACTGTGTCATCATTCTTTCTCCGCCTCTGATTCAAGTAGAGAAGTTGGCAGTTATTTGCAGAGAACAGGGTAGCACTGGTACAGAACCCAGGAACATTAGTTATTTCAACTGCCATTTGTTACATAGCTGAAGTAGTGTTGGAAATAGCACTTTCCCTAAACATATGAAAAACAAACTTTAGCATAAATAGTTTTTATACTGGCATAAATAATGCATTCAGACGTTAATGACAAAGTATGTTAAACTTATAATTGTTTCATGTTATAGCATCTGCAGAATCCCTACAGATATATTATTGCTCTTGCCCTACGGCTCTTCAGTTATTATAACACAAAAACATGCTAAGTATACCTTACCCACCTACCAATCTCTCTCGAATTGTTTTGATGTTATAACGTAAATACATTGAGCGGACCTTATCCGAACAATTTTAATTTTTCTGATGCTGCCTCACCCATCAACCAGTTATCAGGAATTCTGCATATTTTTTAAAACATGCCTCATCCCCTAATCAGTTAACTTCTTCAGATACTATAATGTGAAAAAAAAACATTGTCTTATTCCTAAAATTTGTTCAGATGATATTTTTTGTACTAGAAAGGGTAATTTGAAAGAGCTGTTTAAAATGTATTTTACTTTTTGATTAAATTTCTTAATAGCTTTGCCATACCCTATTTTTGTACAGATTAAATTATTAATAGCTATGCCATACCCTATTTTTGTACAGGTTAACCAGTTGTCTGAATATGGTGATGAGGAGTCTGTTTTCCTAACAGCAAGTATGACTGATGGCACACTGTCACACATTGGATCAAAATCAGGGCAAGAGTTTCTTGAAAGTAATGAAGAAATCAAGTCAAAGTTTCTGAGATTTTGCATTGGAGGTAATTTAGGTAATTGTTTCTAATATTTGACTTTGGATAATATTTTTGGTACTTTAAAATGACTTAAAAAAATCCTGTTTCACAATTTAGGGTTCATTAGCATTCAGGTCTAAGTAAATTTTATACAGTGGTATTAACTTTTATGTTAATGATTTGTTTTAATTAGTTTTGTCCAGCCCATTTTTGGTGAGCTTGACAAATTGTAAAAATGGCTGTTCGATGTGTGTGGATGTGCATCTCATTTTGTTCGGACAAAAACGAACATGCATGGAGCAATTTTTTTAGCTCACATGTCACATAGTGGCAGGGTGAGCTTTTGTGATCGCCCATTGTCCATCGTCCGTCCATCCACAATTTCCTTGTGAACACGATAGAGAACACATTTTGTATTTGATTTTAATCAAACTTACACACAACTTGCATGGGCATAATATCTCGGTTCCTTTCGAAAAAATGGCCAAATCCCATCATTGGTGCCAGAGTTACGGCTCTTAAAGGGCCAAAATTTGCCATTTTTGGCTTGTGAACATGATACAGACCACATTTTACAATCAACTTTAATCAAACTTCCACACAACTTGTATTGGCATAATATCTTGATTCCTTTTGATGATTCCTAAGCCAAGTTTGAAACTGGGTCATATGGGGTCAAAAACTAGGTCACCCAGTCAAATCAAAGGAAAAGCTTGTTAACACTCTTGTTCATTTGATGTGGATGAAACCTGGTCAGAATGTTTGTCTGCATGAAATATCATATGAATTTTTATCTGGGTCATGTAGGGTCAAAAACTAGGTCACCAGGTCAAGTCAAAGAATAAGCTTGTTTACACCCTAGTGGGCACATTTTTGATTCTATATTCATAAATTTTGGTCAGAATTTTTGTTATGAAGTCTTGGACCATTTCAGATCTGGGTCACGTGGGGTCATAAACTAGGTCACTAGGTCAAATAAAAGAAAATGCTTGTTTACACTCAAGAGGCCACTTTTTTTGGTCCAATCTTAATGAAAATTGGTCAGAATATTTGTCTCCATGAAATCACTAGGTAAAACATGTTTACACTGTTATGGTGTGTTAGACAGGTGAGCGACTAAGGGCCATCTTGGCCCTCTTGTTTATATTTGGTATAAATGAAGCTCTTAATGAGACAGACTGTTACATTCAAAACCCATTTCCTAATGTCAAAGGTCAAGGTCACACTTGGGGTAGTAGGGGGGAGGTAGTCAAAGGTTAAGTCAGATCTTGTACTGGTAGTTATTTTGACGTGCATAAAACAATCATCTTTTTATTTGGCATAAATGTTTGCCTTAATGAGACGGAGTTTCACACAAAACCCTCAGGTCCCTATCTCAAAGGTCAAGGTTTTAAAGCTTATGCCAGCTGTAACTCAGACAAGCATGAAGCATTTTTAATTTCATTTGGCATAAATATTTGCCTCAATGAGACAGGGTGTCTTGCACAAATAATGATGTCACTGAGCCTCAGTGACTGAGGTCAAAAGTCATTTTAGAGCTTGTCTACGCAGTAATTTCAACATGCATAGAGCAATCTTTTGTTTAATTTAGCATAGATATTTGCCTCACTGAGATGGAGTGTCAAGTGCAAACCCAAGGTCTCTATCTCAAAGATCAAGGTCACATTTAAGGGTCAAAGGTCATTTTGGAGCTTTTCTCAGCATATTTTCTTTTCCAGGAGGTATTGATCCAGATAGAAGTGAAAATTCAAACACACAGTTACCAGGACCAGAGAGACATAAAAAAGTGAACAAGAAACGAACAGACTTAACAAAATTTAAAATCCCTGAAGCAAGGAAAGAAAAAGAAAATATTCAGATAGAAGTAACAGAGGGTTTCTCTTCAGACATTAATGTTGATGCCGGTATAAATACAGCAGATGTTGATAATCCCGAAACACTCATTTTGAAATGCGAAACAGATGAGGAATGTTTGGATGAAGTAAACGATGAGGCAAATGACAAGAAAAAAGAAATAGCTGATCACAAAAAAGGTTCTAGTGATACACATGATACTGGTGACACTACAGATGAAGCTTCAAAGAGTGTTCATACCTGTTCTGAAGACGCTCATGATGATTTGCTTGTTGATAATAATTTTGTTGTCAAAATAGAAACTGACTGGGAGTCAGACAGTGTGGTAGATACAATAAACATGGAGGATAAAAATAACACAAAACACATAGCTGATCTCAGTGTTAACCAAAAAGGAAACCATTTATTACGTCCCTCTACTAGCTCAGGAAAAATTGCAGGTAATACATCGATATAGTCTGTGGTAACTTTCTAAAAAAAAATTATTCTTCATTAAAAAGTCAGTCATAAAGCACTGTTCAGAAAATTATTTCATCAGAAAAGTTTTAAGTGAAACGATGAAATTATTTTGTGTTTAAATATAGTTGTTGATAAAGTTAGTATGGGCAAATTAACATTAAGCCCAGCAAAGTGGAAGACAATAGAGTTTAGCACACTGTAATGTTTAGCTTGTCTAGTTTTTGAAAAAATACAAGTGATATTGTCTTCACTTGCAGATCATCAGTTTAGGTCCACCTTTTCCTCAAAAACTACGTATGAGAGCTACAGCTTTGAAACTTTGCACAAATGTTCATCATAAGCCAACTATGAAGGCCAAGAACTATAACTCTAATAAGCATTTTGTCAGAATTATGGCCCTTTTTGTACTTAGAAAATTAGACTTTCTTGGTTAAATTTTTTGTCAGTGTCCACTTTTTCTCAAAAACTGTAAGAGCTACAGCTTTGAAACTAGATGAGTATTAAAATAGACCAAATCTCTAACCTGCATTCTGTCAGAATATTGGCCCTTTTTATACTAAGAAAATTTGAATTTTGTGGTTAAAACTTTTGTATAGGTCAGCTTCACTTGTATACTATAAGAACACTAGCTTTGAAACTTTGCAGACTAGTTTATCATCATTAGATGAGTAAATAGGAAAGGAGCCAAAATATGCATTTTGTCTGAATTATGGCCCATGATGTATAATTTTTCTTGATTTCTTAATTTCTATAAGAGCTATAGTTTTGAAACTTTGTGCACTTGTATATTATCATTAGACTAGTACATGTATATAGGTCAAGAACCCTAACTCTGTCTTGCATTTTATCAGAATTATAGGCCTTTTAAACTTAGAAAATAAGTATTTCTTGATTGTTTTTTGTTTAAGAATACTTACTATAGCTTTGAAACCTCATACATTTATATTGTCCAGCAGTTGGCACGTAGGCAGTGCTCTATTGTAATTTCAGATAGTATAATGAGATTTTAATGGTCATAGGTGATTTTTATGGTGCTAGGCTTTGGAAATTTAAAATTAACGATTTACTTAGACTTATTCTAACATTCATAATCTTTTTGTGTAATTTCCTTAGTTTATATGATAATATAAAGCTGTGCTAAAATAAACCTTGCCCTATATTGACAGCTTATAATTTATGGGACCTTGACTCCAATTTTTATAAGAATGCAACATGCGTCCAATGAATTCTTTGCGACTGAGATTCACCAGTGTTTACTTAACATTCTTAGCAAGAACTTGCGTATTTTATATAAATTGTTAAATGTTAGTAGCAGGTGCCTACTTGTGTCAGAAATAATGCAGGAAGGGGCACATAGGGGCACTCTCCACCATCAAAAAATGGGAATGTTGCCATATGACCTACATTGTGATAATGTCACTCTTAAACAACTACCGCTCCCACCTCCACTCCCCTCTGCCCCCCTCTCCCAACCACGGAATAAAATGTTTTGGGTATCTATGTAGTTTGAATTATAGAACAGTTTATTTACACTCAAAGGGGCCTTTAAATAGTTTCAGAACTTGGTTAACAGAGGTCAAAAACAAGGTCTGACACAGAAGGTTAAATAAGAAAAGATTTATTGTTAATTCTCCAGAAGCCACATCAGGTACCTCATCCTCATGAAACTTTGCCTCTTATTTAGTAAAGGTAAAGTTTGAAGTTGGATTAACTGAGGTCAGAAACAATGACACTTGGTCAGACTACCGGTATATAAAAATCTTGCTGACATGTGATTTTAACACCCAGAATTTTACCTGATCTTCATGAAATTGTCAGAATGTTTGTCTGTTTGTGATCTAGGATAAAGTATAACAAGGTTACTTGGGTAAAAAAACTTGGCCATTAGGTTAAATCATGGGGAAAAATGGTTCATGATCTACTTGAGTTGCATAAATGTTGTTTTGATGACATTTAGACCAAATTAGATGCCAGATTTTCTAGGGTTAGAACTAAGTCAAGTTGAAAGGTACAGGGACTTTAGTATATCTTATCCTTTACCATTTGAAATTGGCCAGGTATACTTCAGATGCTAAAAGAATCTTCCATATGAACATCCTTAACTTTTTCATAAAATAAATGGGAACTTCCTTCAATCCCCCACCACTTCAATTATCTGCTTTCTTGTTCCACACTTTAAGGCAAAGGTCATTAACCAGCTGGATTGACCTAGAAGTTCATGAGTTATGGCCCTTGAAATACTAAAACTTACATAAATTGGCTTTGTCTGGTTTGTAACTCGAGTAGTTTCCATCCGTGTTCACCATTCTTGGTCAACATTTTTATTGCCATATTATCTCAGAAAAGATTGATAAACAGTCTGATACTACAAGTCACTCTTGAGTTATGACCCTTGAATTACTTTAAATGGGCATATTATCTTGGCCAAGTATGATAACTATATGGATAGTCTTTGTTGCTGTGGAGTTATGGTTCTTGAAATAGTGAAAATTGAAATAACTAGTCTGCTCAATAAGTAGAATATTTTAAAAATCAGAAAATAATTTGCTGTAATGTGCCTATATTTTGACAGTTTGCCATTTGTTTTTTAATGGGGAGATCAGCAAAAAAAAGTATAACTGACTTTCATTTTCAAACCAATATTAAGACAATGCTTCAATTGTTTATATACCTGGAATGAAGCGAAACCCAAGCAAAAAATTTGAAGCTGCAGCGATTTTTTTCCCTTCTTTATAAAGTACCCCTAAAAGGACCTTTTCCTAATTAAAAAATGCAATCTTTTTTCCCAATTATCATCCAAAAATTCCCCAAATGACCAAATTAAGTTTGCATTTTGATGGTTGTAGAAGGAAAACTTAGTTACATTGATATTTACCATGATTTAACCATTTAAACAGTTTGTTTGATGCTATTTACTTGGAATTAAAGGAAGAAGCATTGTAAATGATGTTATTAATTAATTGTAAAAATTCCCAATCTGAGTAAAAACCCCGCTATTTTTCCCAATTTATCCGGTACCGGACCTTTTCCCAAAAGGACAAAAAAAATCACTGAGCTATATGCTAGGAATTGCACCTCACAAATTAATGCTTTACAGTCAATCAAGTGGTTTTATTTCCAATATGCATTAGAGACAGAATGTCAAACATTTGTAATAAATGAAATGTTACATTTTGTTTTTCAGCTCATCTACAGCCAGAGTTTCTTTGTTGTAATGATGACCTCATTTGGGAGAAAAACAATCTACCAAAGCAGAAACGTGTAGTTAAAGCATCGTCACTTTGGACAAAATATACTGCAATAAAAGCAGTGGAACAGTGTAAGAAAAGCAAAGTTATGATAGCGGAAGAGTTTGGTGTTCCAAAAAGTACATTATCAACTTGGTTGAAAAATTCAGAAAAAATTAAAGCGGATGTAGAAGGAGATAAAATTCATCCAGGTACTAAGAAACGAAGGTATTCCAAGTTTTACGACATCGAGGAAGCCTTATTAGCGTGGTTAAAAATAGTGCATCTACAAGCCGTCATTCCAAAAATAACTAGTGTGAATATATGTGATAAAGCTAACCAGCTGGCACAACAGTTTGGTTACACGCCAGAGACTTTCCAGTGCTCCAAGGCGTGGGTAGAGAGATTTAAAACAAGGCATGGCTTCAAAAAGAATTTTGTCAAGGGAGATACCTGCAATGGAGATTAATGTAGTGAGGTGATTTTAAGGAATAACTCATATGTTTGAAGAAGTTTTTGTAAACAGAACATACATGTAAAACATGGATACTAAATGTCCAAGGAGTGGAAATTTTGGCTAGAATGCACTTTACTGGTACGCACTTCTTGCTAGGATTGTAAAAGGTAGGATGTGCTCGTTACAATCATTTAAATAAATTGTATAACAATAATCTATTCATTAAAGAAAAAAGAAAAACGGGGGTGTGGGGGCAGTAGCCCCCATACGAATAAATGAGGAGTGCTTATTTAATGTGCGTACCGGTAAAGTGCAGGTGTCCCCAGTAAATTTAATAGTGCCACCTTTTGTCTTATTATCTGTAAGTGGGCTTGTATAGTTTGTCTTTAGTACCTCTTTGAATGGACAAATTTTGAAAGCTATATAGTGGTTTGATTCCTTGTGGCATATATAAAAATGGGGGCATATAGATGCAGCTTCATGTCTTCAGATTGGTTCGAGGTGAAAATCTGTTGTTGTTTTTTTTTTAAATTTCCTTATCTCTGATTTACTAACTATTGTATATAGGAAATATCTTTTACAAGTTGTCTTTTTCTAGATTCAGTATTTAAATTATATACACTTAACTTTTGTAATGCAACACTTGGATTTTTTTAATCTCAGCAAAATATTGACCAATTTCAATGAAAATTGGACTGACTGGCAACTGTTACAGTACTGATATTTAATAAAATTGAGAAATTTATTGTTATTGCTACACAACTTTGTATACTGTGCTTCCAGATGTGATTTTAATTTTACATGAATTATTTTTTAATTTTTCATATTTGCATATTAACACTAGAATAAAATAATTTTATTACAAAAGCTTTCTTTCAAGTCTTCCAGACAGTTTTAACCTTTAGCTTGCTGGCGACGAATATTTCTGCCTTTGCAATCAGTGCAGACCAAGATCAGCCTGCACATCCATGCAGTCTGATTATGGTCTGCACTGTTCCCTATTCAGTCAGTAAATTTTCAGGAAACATCATTTCGAGTAATAAATGGTATTGCTCAAATTGAATGATGGACCAGTCCATTATAGAAATTTAGCAGGGTAGGGTTAAAGAAGAATTTGTTCTGTCACTTATTTCACCAAATCATTGAAACAAATGTTGAGGGGTATGTGGTGTTTTGGATATCATTAAGGCCCTTAAAAAGTTCTCGGGTATCAGATCCACGAAGGATCATAACTGCATGCAATTAAGTTGGATAATAATACATTTTGTAATTCTATCCTGGTTTCCAGAAAGCAGGCTAGCTTAAACCTCAGTAAGCTTCAACTTTAGCTCAACAGAGCATAAAGTTTTCACAGTGAGCTATTGTGACCGATCATTGTCCATCCATCCATACTTTATTTCAAACGAAGTCTCTTACACCATTTTGTGGAAGTTAATCTAACATGGTTTTGATGAACTTTGGATGGTCCTCTACCAAAGGTGTTCAAACAGTCAACTTTGTTGCAGAGCTAAAAACATAGAAATCTTAAAAAGATGTCTGCCCCTTAAATGGGGCCTCCATGACTTGGAATCATTTGCCTCTCACTGATTTGGGTATGAGCCTTGCTCGGAACCATGAATTCTTCTTGTGTGGAAGGTCGCTGGTTCTACACAGGCTATGAAATAATGCACGGAGGGGCACCTTGGGTCTTCCTCAACCATCAAAGCTGGAAAGTGGCCATATGACCTATACTTGTGTCGGTGGGATGTTAAACCCACCAAAAACAAAAACAAAAAATCTCCCCCTAAACTGCAAGTCCAGTTCTGAAATAATTTCACACAATGTTCCTTAGGTGACCCTCTACCAAGATTATTTAAATGAATTCAGGTCAGTTTTTAAAGTAATTTCACAAAAATTTTCCTTCTTAACCATGGACGTCTTGTCTAGCTTACCTGAGCACAAAATGCTCAGGATAAGCTGTTGTGATTGTATTGTGTCCTGCTTCATGTGTCATCCACAGTTTAACTGTAAATATAGAGGTCACAATTTTAACGCAGTCTTTATGAAATGGTATGAATATAATGTCTTAATAATTTGATATTGGATCATCTGGATCAAAAACTAGAGCACTAGGTAAAATATAATAGGGTTATTATACCAGTAGCTCAATCTGGGATACTGTATTCGGTTAGAGTGGATTTTTGCCAGATGGGATCTCACGAGGCGTGCAAGTGCCAAGTGTGATCCAACCTTGCAAAAGCCGTGAAGCCGAATACAAAATCCCAGATAGAGCTACTGTTATAAAAACCCTATTATTGTAATACCTCTACCTTTTTGTTTCTTGTTTTAAAATGGAACTAAGTGAAGCTTTTATGAGCGCTATTTATAGAACTGTGTCAGGTCATGGCTATTAATGAAAGTAGTCTGACAGCATACAATACGGAATTTAAAAGGTACAATACAGAATATTTTTCTGCCGCTTCATGTTTAATTGTGAAATACAAGCCAAATTTTTTACAGAATTTATATAGGCATATAATAAGGTGTAGTAATTTATGTTAAATACTCTACATGCCACATTTCCTGCCTGATTTGCATGGAATCTGGTCAGAATGTTTGTCTTTGTTGAATCTAGGCCAAGTTTGAAATTGCCATCTTGTCAAAGAATTACTGGTGCAACACCGATGGCCCTTATGTCATATGATGTGGGTGATGATGTGGTACAACTTCAAGGTTAAAATCAAATCCATCTTAAAAGTGGGGACAATTCCAAGAATTACTGGTATGAAAGTTATGGCCCTAAATGTCATATGATGTCAGTGATGATGCGGAACAACTATTTTTATGTTTGAATGAAATCCTTTCTCTAACAGAAATATAGTGAAAATGTATAAAAAAACACATAAAATTCTAAAGATAAAAAGGGGGCATTATTTAAGCATTAAGTCAGAGTTGTTGATCATGTTTCATATGATGTACATGATGATGCGGAACAACTACATGTACTTTAAATCAAATCCATTTAGTAACTAGTTTGCTTTTCATGAAAAACATAATATTATGTCTCCCACCCCTTGCCATGCAGAAATTGTGGAAGACCACAAAATAAGGGCAATAACTCAAGGGAAAATCACTGAACCATTACATTCCAACAATGTACACCACAAGGCTTGGTAGTTGTAACTCCTGTGAAGTTTTGTGTATCTCCAACCAGTGGTATAGAAGTAGTACGGATCAAAGAATTTGATAAATCAAGGGTTATGACTTGGCTAAAAACATAATGATAATATGCACAACTTTGCTTCACACAATAAATCATTCGTGAGGTTTGGTGAATTCAGCCTAATTGTATATAGCAAGCAGTGTACATGTAAAATATGACAAATCAAGGGGCATTATACTGAACTGCAACATACCTGTGACAGGTATAACTATGCTTGGCATTGATAACTCCTGTAAGGTTTGGTGGAAATCTGCCAATCAGTGTAAGAGAAGTTTGCCAAAATATCATAAAATTTTAACAATAAAGGGCCATGACACCTGAAAATCACTGAACTAGAACATGCCAGTTATATGCATACTTGGCACTGATCACTGCTGTAAAGTTTGATGGAAATCTGCCCTATTTTTATAAGACAAGTGGCTAAAACATAACAAAATTTCATGAGTCAAGGGCCATAACTCTGCTGAAAAACACTGAACCAGAACAATTGGTATGCACAATTAGGCTTGGCAGTGACTACTTTCGTGAAATTTGGTGTAATTCATCCTGGTGTTATCAGGGTAGTTGCCCGGACAAGGTAAAATACAACAAGTCAAGGGCCATAAATCCATTGAAAATCACTAAACTGGAACATGCTGATATGTAATAGCACTGATCACTCCTACAAGGTTTAGTGGAAATCTACCCGATAATATAAGAGAAGTGGCCAAAGCATCATTTTGTCAATCAAGAGCCATTTCTCCTCTAAAAATCATCAAATTGGAAAATGCCAGCAATATGCATAATGAGGCTTGGCAGAGATCACTCCTGTATGTATTGGTGGAAATCCACCAAATGATACAAGACAAGTGGCCAAAACATGAAACTCAGTGAATCAAGGGCCATAACTGCGCTGAAAATCATCACACCAAAAATTACCAACAACATGCACAAGGCTTGACAATGATCACTCTTGCGAAGTTTGGTATAAATCCCTCCAGTAGTGTCGGAGGAGTTGGGTGGACAGCCTCTGTAACAGACAAGATTGACAACACTAAATTAATGTCTCCACCACTGCATGTGGGAGAAATAATAACAGAGGTAGAATGAAAAGTGCACCAAAACGACCTGAAATTCTAAGTGAAAAGGGGGGGATAATTCATTTAAATATTGGTGCAAGAATGGCCCTTTGTCATAATTATGATGTGGGTAAGGCATAAAAAAAATGTTTCTGGTAATATGTTAAAGAAATTAGGGTAGGTGTGTTGGTAATTTTTTTTGGGGGGGGGGGGGGGGGGGGGGGGAATTTTTATTAAGTGGGACCAAAAATTATTTTCGTGTCAAAAATGAATACAAATAAGGGGGTTATGCCTTGAGAGCATCAGTAACTTGATTTCTAACATCAGTGACCATGTTTAAAGCATACAAAGGGCAGTTTTGCAACTTTTTGTTAAAAAGCTGAAAAAAGGCCATAAAAATATTTAGGGACGTGGCCAAAAATTTAGGGTAGATCGGGATACTAGAAACAAACATTTTTTTTTACGCATAATGATGAGGAATCTGTTTTGAGTTTGAAGCAAATTTATCAAGTAATAGCAGAGATAAAGTGAAAGTGCATCAAAACTTTAACCGAGGTGTGGATGCTGAACAGATGCCGACAAAGACGAGTCAAGGGATAGCTCTCCATATACTTCATAATTATAGTCAAGCTAAAAAATAATAAAATGAACAAATATGCTGCGGAAATCAAACATTATGACATCATTTCCACAGTCTCATCCATCAGAGGTTTGTAAAAATCCCGAGACAAGCTGGGGAACCATGGTAGACCTCTGGTATGCGAGAATGCATTTCCACGTCTATTTTAAATATCATAATAATTAAGCAATTGTCTTTTCAATTTAGTATCTTTATAGAACGAGATTTTTTCATCTGGGGGGATATTAATCTCTCCAGTGACAGCTGTAGTTTTCTTTTCTACTACCCATCATCGAAGTGGTTGAACACACTGTCTCCTGACTTCTTAACAGTGGTCAAGCAGGTATCCAATCTATATTTAGTAACCATGACAAATAACTTCTAACGTAATATTCTTCGTAAGATTTATTTCTTTTTATGAATAAAACATAACAAGTATAACCTACTTGGCATGAACAATAAATGCACCAGTCATATTTTAATACAGGTACAAAGCTTAAAATCAATCTCTTTAAAAAGAACAAGCTACATGTATGTACAGAAAACAACAACAGTATTGCCTGCATATTACATAAAAACAATTTTCAGTTCCAGCTATCATTACCGGTAAATTACTTTATCAATCAATACAAGTACCAAGACGATTTTTTGGTAAATCGTTTAGTTTCATTAGTATAAAATTTTAAGTAAAGCTATAAAATCCTTTCACTGGTAGTAGATGCAGATGGGAATATCTGGCTGGAGGGTATCTGTTTAAGTGGCAACGAGGCTCTACCGAGTTACTGCGTAAACTGTTACTTGACAACCAGATTCCTATCTGCACAACATACAACAAGTGATAAAATCTTCCTCTTGCATGCCATATTCAACAAATAAAAGAAAAAAGAAAATCAAACATCTTACTGCACTTTTATCTTACAGTAACCTGCTAAACTAAGCATGGGAACATAATGTCCCAAAACAAGAAATCTGCCATGATAATTACAAAGGCAAAAGCAACATAAGAGTTTGGTTTTATTTTATCACTTGCAGTAAAATGTTACATTTTTTTGTTAAACAATTGTTTTGAAACGAGAAATTATGTAAAGAACAAACAGGAACTGTCAAGGTATTTGATTTTTATCCAGTTTTATGTAAAAAAGGTAATAATTACTGCACAAAACCACTGCATAGATATAAGCATTTATATGTCATTTGCAGCATTTCAAGGGTGTAAGATGGAGTTTTCTAGCATCAGCGAAATCACAAGAAATGCCAGTCATGTATGCAATAATTAATAATGTAGACAGGTGCAAAACCATATGTAAACATCAGTATTTAAGTGTTGCCCTCCTTAAAACTTCACTTTTGCTGAAATAGATTAATAACAAAAGGAAATATTTTATGTCCTGGTGTGTCAAAGTTTATATTTGATTTTTAAATAAAAATATTGCCATGATCATGTGTTAAAAAAATTACTTAATTAAAACTAGAAACAAATTGCATTTCAATTTGCTATTTACACTCTGAATGTTTATAGAATGTATATGCTAACATATTTATGTTGCTATGGCAACAATTTTAGCAAAAAAAAAGACCAACACCAAGTAGAATCATAATTTTTAAGATGAATTTCAGTTACCTCCAAGTAAAATGGTAGGTCCCCTGGAATTCAAGATACAAAGATTTGATATTTTAACAGGGAAATGATTAGATATTTTTCACTATAATATTTCATTAATTCACTGAAACCATGCACTTAATTTCTTTATTACATGACTCCTTATAAATATAAATCAACTGTCTATAGTTTGTGCTGCATGTAACAGGCAAGTCCATATTAAACATGTCTTTGCTGAGCTAATAGGTCAAAAACTTGAAAATCAATTCCTGATGTCATATTATAAAACACTTAACAAATGGCTTGCTGGTCAATAGTCATAACTATTGACCCTAAGACCTCAGGCAATAGTTCTGACTATTGACTGGCAAGCCATTCAAAAAGTATGAAATGTTAACTTATTACGCTCGGCAAACAAATGCAAAAATTAAAGACTGCAGTGCATTTTTTTTTGAGAAGGTGACAGGGAGGTTTTTTGAGCAAGCACACTAAAAACAGATTTTATTTCAGCGCTAAATGGCAAGAAAATTCTGATGTCTGTAAAAACATACCGGTAAAACAAAAAGATATGTAACTAGAAGATGCTTTTGTAAACAAGAGCTGTCTCCATAGGATGACACATGCCCCCGATGGCACTTTGAATGAATAGTTATGACCGATGTTAGAGTTTAGGACCTTGGACCTACGGACCTGGGTCTTGCGCACGACACGTCGTCTTACTGTGGTACACATTCATGCCCAATAATTTTAAAATCCATGCATGAATGACAAATATATGGACCGGACACGCCCATCAATGCACTATCATGAAATATGACCTTTAACGTCTAAGTGTGACCTTGACCTTTGAGCTACGGACCTGGGTCTTGCGCACGACACGTTGTCTTACTGTGATACACATTCATGCCAAGTTATTTGAAAATCCATCCATGGATGACAAAGGTCTGGACCGGACACGAATGCACTATCATGAAAAATGACCTTTAGCGTCTAACTGTGACCTTGACCTTTGAGCTACGGATCTAGGTCTTGTGCACGACATGTCGTCTTACTTTGGTACACATTCATGCCAAGTTATTTGAAAATCCATCCATGGATGACAAAGATATGGACCGGACACGAATGCACAAATAAGTTTCAACATTCTGGGTCAAGTGGTTCTCAAGTTATGGATTGGAAAGAGTTTTCTATGTTCAGCCCTCAGTGGCCTTGACCTTTGATGGAGTGACCCCAAAGATATTCAGGGTCATCTACTCTGTAAGTCCTATCACCCTATGAAGTTTGAAGGTTCTAGAACAAACAAGTGAATGAAGTATTGCCATGCAATACAAAGTCCCCTACTGGAAGGCACCTAATTTTCTCTACTGCAGTATAACATAATGAACTGATATCTGTCAATGATGTATAAACAATATTGTACTACATATACAATATGTTATAACAACACACTTGGATTAAAATGTGCATATATAAAAACCCACAGTTGTTTTCATATTGAATTTTTTTGGCTGATTATAAAAATGTTCTCATGTAAGTTATTTATAGTAACAACAAAGGGAAATTAATCTTTATAAAAAAAAAAAAAAAAAAAAAAAAAAAAAAAAAAATCTATATAACATAAGTCCAAAAGAAACTCTTTACCAGGTAGAGATAGGTCAAAATACACCTAAAAATTGGATGTAACATGCATGCTGTACCACAGAAAAGTGGTCTCGATTTTTCTCTACCGCCAGTAATAAAAAAGTTACAATAAAATCTATTTATAGTAATAACAAAGGGACGTAATTCTAAAAACAAGAGTGCCTCATGGTGGTGAACATTTGGTCCAAGTTACATCAAAATCCCTCCATGCATGAAGAAGAAATGTTCCTTACAAAGTCATTCTTGAATTTGACCTTTGACCTCTAAATATGACCTTGACCTTAGACCTAGGGACCTGGTTCTTGCGATGACATGTTGTCTCATCCAGGGGAATATTTGTGCCAACTGATATCTAAATCCTACTTTGCATGACAAAGTTATAGACCGGACAGGAAAAAAATCCTCTTGACCTTTGATCTCAAAGTGTGACCTTGACCTTTAAGCTAGGGTACTGGGTGTTGCGCATGACACGTCGTCTCACCATGGGAAACATTTATGCCAAGTAATATTGTAATCCCTTGATGGATGACAGAGTTCTGGATCGGACAGGGAAAACACCTTATTGACCTTTGACCTCCAATTGTGACCTTGACCTTTGAGCTAAGGGTCTGGGCTTTGCGCATGACATGTTGTCTCATCATGGGGAACATTTGTGCCAAGTAATATTAAAATCCCTTCATGGATGGCAGAGTTATGGATGGGACAGGAAAAAAAACTGTTGACCTTTGACCCCCAATTGTGACCTTGACCTTTGAGCTATGGTTCCGGGATTTGTGCATGACACGTCGTCTCATCATGGGGAACAATTGTGCCAAGTGATATTAAAATCCCTTTATGAATGTCAGTGTTATGGACCGGACACGAAACAGACCCTGTTCATGCTATGTTAACATTTGACTGCTAAGTGTGACCTTGACCTTTGAGCTAGGGGTCTGAAAGTTGTGCATGACACATCGTCTTCTTATGAGGTATATCTGTGCCAAGTAATATTAAAATCCCTTCATAGATGGGAGAGTTATGGACCGGACAGGAAAAAAGCCTTGTTGACCTTTGACCTCCAATTGTGACCTTGACCTTTAAGCTAGGGGTCCAGGTTTTGTGCACGACACGTCGTCTCCTCATGGGGAACATTTGTGCCAAGTAATATTAAAATCTCTTCATGGATGGGAGAGTTATGGACGGGACAGGAAAAAAGCCCTGTTGACCTTTGACCTCCAATTGTGACCTTGACCTTTGAGCTAGGGGTCCGGGATTTGCGCATGACACATCATCTCATCATGGGGAACATTTGTGCCAAGTAATATTAAAATCTCTTCATGGATGGGAGAGTTATGGACCAGACAGGAAAAAAGCCCTGTTGACTTTTGACCTCCAATTGTGACCTTGACCTTTGAGCTAGGGGTCCGGGTTTTGCGCATGACACGTCGTCTCATCATGGGGAACATTTATGCCAAGTAATATTAAAATCCCTTCATGGATGACAGAGTTATGGACCGGACACGAAATTGCGGACAGACGGACGGACGGACGGAATGACGGAAAAGTGCATTCCTATAGTCCCCGAAACTGGTTTTCAACCAGTAGGGGACTAATAAATCTCAAGCTATTGACCGGAAATGGATTTCCATGTTCTGTCTGCTGTGACCTTGACCCTTATCAAAGTGACCCCAAAATCATAGGGGTCATCTTCTCTGCATGTCCAATCATCCTATAAAGTTTCAACATTCTGGGTCAAGTGGTTCTCATGTTATTGATTGGAAATGGTTTTCCATGTTCCCGCCCCTGTGACCTTGACCTTTAACAAAGTGACCCCAAAAACAATAGGGGTCATCTACTCTGCATGACCAATCACCCTATGAAGTTTCAACATTCTGGTTCAAGTGGTTCTCAAGTTATTGATCGGAAATGGTTTTCCATGTTCAGGCCCCTGTGACCTTGACTTTTGATGGAGTGACCCCAAAAACCAAGCAGTGTCTACTCCATAAGCCCTACCACCCTATGAAGTTTGAAGGTTCTAGGTCAAATGGCTCTCCAGTTATTGCCCAGAAATGAAGTGTGACATATGGACGGACGGACAGGGCAAAAACAATATGTCTCCCCCAGAAGAGGGGAGACATAGAAATCAACACTGACATTGTAACCCTGTTTGCATTATCTATCCCTATTATTGCCAACTAATATTGCTGGGACAAAATGTTAATAATTTTTCAGAAAGAACAATCTTCCCGATAAAACACACCTAAAATGTAGTATCTTGAATTTAAAATGTATGAAAGAAATTTGTTTTCAAAATTCAACTGAGGCCATGCCAACCTAGTTTAAAAGGAAAGATTCAAAAATATCTCTGAACTGGAGTCCTAGGCTCAAATGTCTTATAAATAAGACTAATGGAAGAACTCTGAAGAAATTAAATTCTGATATGTTTAAAGATGCCGGAACTGCTAAGCAATGCAAAAGGAAATGTGTGCTGTTTTGGATAATATGATTCGTGTTTTCTTGTAAGCTGTAGTTATCAAAAATTATTAATGCTATTTTGGTCATTTATAATTTCTTGCTAAATGAAAATATCACAGCCGTGAGCCTAGTGCAGTATTACATCAACACATTCTAACCTAGCCATAGAATTTGTTCATTCTTGTTCCATGTATTTCCTTCCCAGCAACCTGATGGTTACATTTTGTTTTATTAACCTTTAGTCTGCTAAATTTCTAAAATGGACTGGTCCATCATTCAATTTGGGCTTATTATTCAAAGGGGTGTTCCCTGAAAATTGACCAACTGAATAGCGAACAGTGCAGACCATGATCAGCCTGCTTGGATGTGTAGGCCGATCTTGGTCTGCACTGGTCGCAAAGGCAGAATCACTTGCCGCCACAGGCTAAAGGTTAAATAAACTTAAGAGTTTCATTATTTAATGAATGGGCCTCGTATTGATCATATTATATAATTATCTTTATTTTTAACTAAATGAATTGGAATAAATGCACAGCATATTTAAAATGGTTTAACTATTCAAAGTTAGCCTTGAAATGTGTTCAGTAAAATCAATGTATAACACAAAATAAAGTATCTTTTTTTCAATTACAATTATAATTTCATGCAAAACACATCCAACTTCACTTCAATCCATATAAATAATTTAAAATAAATAGTTAAAAATGCAATAAATAAGTCGCCAATACAAACTGAAAATGAATGTTCCACTGGGGACCAGTATCAAAACTATTTAATCACATCACTATTATATGTCCATGTGATCCAACACAGCCCCTATCCCTCATGTAAACTATGAAAAAAAGCAATAACATAAATGTTAAGTAGAGAGAATTTATATGAATCAATCAATACCACAGTATACTAGACCAATTACCGCAAAGAGCCTAGTACAAACCAGAGTGCATATTTCTTAACAAGCCCACTAACCTAAAAAGATTAGTTCAATGCTGCTTTTTATACTCATACAAATTATACTACACATTTGTAATGGTTTAACATTTGCATATACACTAAAGTCTGTTATCATGTCTCACAAATCAGCAGTGACCTCTTAGTTTTTTTCGTAACTGACTGGGACCAGAGAAGGTATATATTTTCCGTTAGAAACTTAAATGGATCTCAACAATACAATGAATTTTATAGAGATAGTGTGCATTAAGGGATAGAAGTAAACACAGAACAGCTGACTTTCCAATATGTGAGATCGCGAGAATATATAAATATATAGAAAGAGAGAGAGAAGAAAATGTCACAAAAATGACTGATACCACCCCATGTGTATAAATGCATCATAATATTCACATATCAGGAAAGATAACTCTAAAAGTCAGATTAATTCTTCCAGATCTATCATGGTATTCCCTTGGTATTCGATGCTGAAAACAGATAAAACTATGTTTCAGATATTGTAATTCAAGAAAAAGAAATTAATTCTTTGCTTATCAAATTGTTTATACTAAATATATTGAAATATATAGGTAAAGATTTCACTGAGTGTTAATATACCCTTCTGCTTACTCAGTACAGTACTAGTAGTTCTGCACATTCTGATAACTTTTTTCTAAAACGTACAATCTGATTAAATCCTGATTTTTTTTTTAAAACTTCAGAATATACTAAGAATATCTGGCAAATACAAAAAGGACCATGTACCTGACATTTTGCTAGACTGATCTGAAAAGTCTGGACCTCGGGCAAGTTGTTACAATGGGCGTCTATGGGAAAATAACAATTTTGAAGACAATTTTGCCAATAAAAAATTTGGTACAATGTAGATTTTAATGAAATTTTCACATACATTTGTACATCGAACTGTCATATAGTAGAAATTTTGAGACAAACATTTTCAAGAAATTATACCGCCTTACCTGCCAGTCATCTTGTGTAGAACCTTCCATAATTAACAATGAGCCATGAGTCAGCGGCACTTCTACATGCTGCATATATGTATAATCTCCATTTTCCGTCTGCAGGTAGAAAATTATACCGGTATGTTTACACAATTACAGTTGATTTGCCTTAACCCATCTTCAGCCTGTTTTCATAAAGTATTTTTATTTCTTATTTTAACATGGATTGACATTTTTGACCGTTAAACAAAGCACGAAGTCAGGCATTGTATATTCTGTGATAAACAATGGTTGACACACAGAATGAGAACATTTTGACATCAATTATGAAAGAATTTTATGCCCCTAGTGAAGTCTGAACCCTTGACTATAAAGACAAGTGATTCGAAACCAGCAACATTAACAACTCAGCCACAGGAGACTCGTAACATAATTATATTATTACATACTTGTTTCAGTTTCCTGTTGATTACAATGCTACCAGAAACATCAATATTTTTCCATATACAGATGCCTGAATTTCATATCGGGTGCGTAATTTTTAAAATGTGAGTTGCTGCATTAATTCTGTTATTTAGTTCAGTATTGTCAATCTTATTCAGGCTATTTAACAAATTCATGATATTTACGAAACATTTATATGTGTAGATATGTATGTAATAAAAAGGTTATTATCTTTGCATTGGGAAATATGCACTCATTGTTTAGCGCAAGAATACTGCGCTTCTAAAGTTGCGCAATATTTCCGCTGTAGAACTAGTGCATATTTTCCGATACAAATCTAATAACCTATAAACATTTAAGACAAAACACTTCAAATCTCTAGATATTCAATTTGATGTAACTTTTTTGAAGCATAAATTGCAGATGTTATTTCATGCAGTTCTGTGAAATTATAAAGCTATTCGATACAGAGTACATCTAAAACTTTTAACATTTTCAAGTACAGTTCTAAATTCAGATTTTGGTTGGTGAATAATGGTTTTGCTTTCACACTTTTTACCTGTCAGTACATAAAATGAATAGTGTGAAGTTTTTAATTTCATGGGCAAAAAAATTCACTGTTTCAGCATATATGACTATTTCTTGGGGACATAAAATGTTAGATTTTTAAAAATGTGAAAGATACAACAAACGGAAATCTTGCTTGTTCCTTGCAATTAAATTTCATTGGTGGATGCACCTGTGAAATCAATGAAAATTAGTCCCCCACAATTAAATATAAATTCAAAGTTCACTTCAAAACTAAAATCATAACAACTTACAGCTGGTGGTTTCTTTCTCATCTGAAATGTGCGAGTATCTCCGAATGATATAGATGCTATTGTTGGATCAGGTCCGAGTGACTTCTCATCATCAGAGTGCCATGCAAGGCTGTCGTGTCCATCCCGATACAAGTTGGCCAGCATTGAGTTAAACTCTAAACCAGTGCTTTCTTCAAGTAAATGTTTTATCCTTTGTAATGTAGGATGCCACTGGAAAAAAGGTTGTTTATGATGTCAAAGAATATACATGTGCTTACAACTGCTTAAATATATACATTTTATATACAGAATACAGGAAACCTTCAAGACTGAAGCTTTCATCCATTTTTTACACAAGTATGGTATTGTCAAAGCCGTCTATGTAATTACCAAACCATACGAAGTTCTCAGTAATGTATGTATAAACAGGAATTTGGGACAAAAAACTACTTTACTATTTACATTTTAATACAGAAATCTTTCATATTTGTCATTAAACACAAAATTTAACAAAATATATACTTTTTTTGTTAAAGAAGCGTTCGTATTTCAAGTTTATCAACAGTAAAATTGTGAAGGATATAAAACTACAAAGGTAATAGATAAACATATTGTCAGGCAAATAAAATAAAATTACACAAACTATGCAAAAAAGTATACTCTGAAATATTAATTCCATGTCATAGACAGTTTTAAAATGAAAACATGATAACATAATATGTTTCAGGTTTACTTTAGCTTAAATGGTTACTTCACTTTTCATTTGGTTTCCACAGAAATCGGTATTTTCAACGGAAATTATATTAAAGTAATAAGCGCACAGTTGGAGACCATGTATGTCTTTCAGTTCTGACAAATTTCTAGCGTCTATAAATTCAGCTTTCTCAGTGTGCACTGTTCATTCAAAATTGGACACAAACACTACATACGGCTTCCTCGTATTAAAAAAAATGACAGAAAAGCTTTTGAATCCAAAGCTATAAATCACAGAACAGTCCCAGAATGAGCCTTTGCCAATTAAATAACTGAAAATTAACCAATCAGATGCTGTATTTTAAAGACTAATCTTCAAACAAATTTTTACAGGCTGAGGCCCTAGTGTTTCTTCGTACCTCAGTGCAGGCATCATGTGTGACTCCTGAATATCTGTAAGGATGGTCACCATACCATGCTGTCAACCTTGGCTGTAAATACTTTTCTCCATTTTTTACATCACTCCTCTGTCGCCATGGTAATCCATGAAACAATTCCTCGTACATCTGATCTGCATTTTTTGGGTCCAGAAAGTCAGGAAAGAATCTCAGCCTTAAACAGAAATAATTTGATTTAAAACAAAAATGAAACTGGTAATTATTTTTATGATAAATGATTTTATCCAAAAAAAAAACTCAGTTGATGTATCTCTTCTTTACATTTTCAATTTAATGACAAAATCTTTAAAAAGAAATTGTATTATCTATAATAAGTTACTTCCAAACTTAAAGTTCTATCATTTGAATGCTTTTTATCTTACAGTAAAGCCATATAAGATTAAATTTTCAAAGTATTTCTGAGGACCTGGAACATAATTATGATTATTATTAGATTGAATCTTCTATCGTTTGCCGAAGGAAAAGGGATATAGTTATGGTGTTGTCCATCCATCTTTCTCTGTGACAGATAACCTTATTCTGTGTGACAGATGATAGATTCAGAGAAATAAGATTATTTAAGTAAATATTTCATTTAAAGTGGCATTAAGCGCATCTTATTACACGCAGTGTGTTTTTGGTGAATGTTTTATAAAAGCAATGTTTAGCTGCTGCGCATTTAAATGTTAAATTAACATTGAAAAGTGCGCATAATTCCACTTTAAACAGAATGTCATTCCATGTAAAATATTTCTCGGTCACTGCTATAAATTGTCTGTCAAGTATATGTAATTATACCTGGATAGTCCAGAGGGCTCAGAACTTATGTCATACACACCAGGTTTCCTGCAAAATATCATCAATATTAATTTAAAGTTAGTCAGCCAGAAATGGAAATCTGTACTTTCCATGCTATCACTTAGCCTGCCCGCTTAGCTCAACAGAGAGCGCCAAATCTACAGATCATATGGTTGTGAGTTTAATCCTCAGGAAAAGCTTATGTTCTCCATGAAGATTTTATAAAATCCAATTTTATAAATTAATTTTGCACATTAAGTTCAGAATGACACTGTCTTAATTGAATATATAAAACACAAGAGTGTCACAGACTGAGAAGCAAAATTTCAACATTTAGTTTGTGTATTTAAATTATTCCTATAACTTCCATCCAATTCAAAAGAAACTTGGAATACATCATCAACATGACATGAACCTGACTGAAGTCTGTATTCAGACTGTATGTTTTGTTAAAAGGAGCTCACTTATGAAGCTATTAAATTTTATGTAACTATGTCCCTTTTCTCCTTGAAACATAGCTGATCAAATTTAGCAGCTAACAAAGAGTTTTGCTGAGTATAAAATTGGAAATATAGAAATTAAGGGTTTTTTTTTAAATGAATATTAGTAAATATAAAACCACAGGGAATATTACCGTAACTATACAGTCACGGAATCATATCAACAGTTTATATGATGACATCATAATTTAATGGTAAAGGAATACCCCCTGCTGTGCTGTGCCCAGCCAGACATTAAGGCATGTAATGGTACTAAATCGGTAAAACTAGCAGCTTTGTGCAAGCCAGCTGGATGGTTTTCGTAAACACTGACTTGAGCAGGGCTTGTACCAACATATCTAAAGGGGGAGTAAATTGAGGTCAGTGACCTTTACCAATACTAACCTGCCACACTAGTCACTTGGATTAGAAGTTAATTGATACTTACGATATAACTTTGTCTGCAGGTTTCTGCCTCAGTTCCTATTGAAATATAAAAACTGCAGTTATTATCAATTCAGAAATCCATAAAAGACAGAATGATAGATGTGTTCCACAGGACACTGTTGCCAAGACTTCATGTCATTGTACAAGTTTTCGTGACTCCAGGACCAGGTGAAATATATTTTTAGATTATGCAAAACTTTTTTAACATTAAATTTTGTGTTTTTTCACTAAGTCAAGCACCATACCTCTTGTCTGGAATCAGTATAAATGAAATCTGAAATGCCAGGTACACAACTTCACATGTTATATAACAATCCTCCGATATTTTATGAATCAAAGACAAATATTTTTTAGATATACCGTATGCAATACAAACTCGTTTTTTGTTAGAATTAGCTCTCTGTCTAGCTGGAGACATATTGACTATGAAATTTTATCCGCGATTTCAGTAAGTCACTATAATATTTACTTTGAAATAAAAATCTAAAATACTTAAGAAAAGCATACACTTATTACTTTGAACCTTCAATCCCGAGAGAAACACAAAACTGATAAAATATTCAATTACTTCACACAACTGACTAATTACTATAAATGATTTATCAAATTCACAATCGTGTTTTTCTTGGGGTTAAAGGTTTATAAATACTTGTTTCCCACTAACTGCAATTATCTAAAACCACAAAAAAGACAAAAGCAATTTTTTAAAATCATCATCTGTTTTTGTTACATAAATGAAATTTTCCTCTCTGCAAATACCATTCCAGTATTCATATTGATTACCGGACCTAGACAGCCCTACACAGGTCGTGGGGTTAATACAGAAAGGAGACAAGTGCCTTCTTTATTCCTATGCAGATGTCTCCTTTCTGCATTAACCCCACAAGGTTGTCTATGGGTCCAGTTATGGACCCCTATAGCCATTGCCTTGGTGGTTTTAGGTTCCATCCCTACTGGTTGGCCAGATAATATCAACACTAAATCGCAAATTTTTGGCAATGTTTTACACACCTGTGTAAATATTACTTCGAAAGAAACACCAGCTTGTTGCTTTTCCGTCGACTCCGCTAGAGTTATACTGGGTATACCAATGGGCTCTATTTATAACAAAATGATTGTATGAAAGGATAAATTCTATTCTGTTTAATTGATTTATATTTTAGCTTTAAGACTTTTTTTTCCAAAAAACTCCTCAAAACACTAGTAAAAGTTCCACTTTTGTCGTTCAAAGAATAGAGGTGGGGAATTTTAGCATTTTCTGGCATGTACCTATTATGGTGAATTTCAACTTTCAATCTAAATAAGGCCACACCAAATTAATTTCTTGGTCATCGGATTTTTTCCAAAAAATTTAGGAGCGAGCGAAATAAAAATAAAAATATTTGTTTTTGGATTTCACCTACTTTTGGAGTGGGCGAGGAGCGATTTGAAGAAAAAAATAAAAAGCCTTGCCACAAAAGTCAACAAGCACTGCAAAAACATATCAAAATGGCTTGAAATAACATAAAAGAACCAAAGATCTTTAAATGTTGAAGGTTTAATTACAAACTGTTTCCAAAATACATTACAAACATTTAGACATTTAAACAAACTGGGGGGACAACAGGCGGATACAAGAAAATCTGGCAATTTGACCGTATTTCTAGTGTATAGAACTAATATGTTTGCTAAGTTTTATCCTAGGCAAGCCAGTACCCTGGCCACATAAAGGGTTTTGCCTTATATTCTATGTCATTACATAAGAATAAGAAAGCTGTTACTCTCATGTAGTGTATTACAAAAATCATTATATATATGGAAAATTCTGCAATCACCTCACCAGTACATTAGGTACTCATGACCTATATATCATAACTTGTCTGTCAACTTTCAATGCAATTTCACAAGATACCAGGAAATCCATCATCCACTGATGGCCAAATTCACTTGTAAATTCAATGACAAATTTTGCACTTTCTGTTGTTCTTTGATTTCACATTTAACTTTGGCAGATAAGGAAAGACTTACTTTTGATGATGCAAGTCTTAACAATAAATGCATTATTATATACCAGTTTCTTTTTGATAAATAGATCTGATGGTACCCATTAAACAAATCTGAAAAGAGATCTATAAACAGTTATATAATATTCTTGTTTTGCAACTCTACTTGAAAAATAAAAAAGTAAGCCTTTAATGCACGTTTTCTTGGATTGTGAGTTTGTAAGCCCTTTAGGGTTCCTTTGCCCTAATAAAGTTCCATGTGTATACCCCTTCTCCGCAAGAAAATTGTGTTCATTTTACATAGCTGCTAGAAGCAATGTTCCAGTCCTTAAAATCAAAGTTATTTCAACAATACATTATTTATGATGTAACACTGTATGTGAAGTCCAAACTGAATTATACCTCCTGGTCATCATTTAAATACTACCAAATTCCTGCTGATATATGTGTATAATTTTAAGGATTGCAGCAAAACTTTATTTTAATCACCAGCCATTATTAAACGACACTAATGAGATATTGATGTTCGTCTTGAGAAAAAAATGTTCTGCGGAAACTCTTTCTGATGATCTTTCAAGGATTATTCCTTTAATTCATTGTTCAATGATGTATTAAACAGACATGCTCCATTCAAACAAAAACGTGTAAAACATGTACATTTACCAGACTGGTACAATCCAGAGATTTTGCAAGCTACCAAAGAAAGAGACAAGGCAAAAAAGCTCAATGACAGGGCACAATATAAATTTTGGCGAAACAAAGTTAAAAGCCTCATATACAATTCTAAAAAAAGATACTATTCTGAAACTATAAATGACAATAAAAAACATGCCAAAGAATTGTGGAAAAATCTGAAACAATTATCAGGTAAAGTCACCAATCACCAAACCAACTACATTCAGGATGAGGAGGGGACTCAGATCTCAGATCCAATTAAAACAGCAGAAGTATTTAACAATTATTTCATTGACATTTTCAAATCAGCCCCTCAAAATTGTTCCTCCTTATCAGAAAGTGATAAAATAAAATTAAAGGAGTTTATTGCAATCCATACTAAACTAGATTCTCCATTTTCAATACCAAAAGTCACAAGCACATTCATAGAAAAAGAGCTACAAAAACTTGATCTGAGTAAATCAACTGGACTTGATGGCATAGGCCCAAAATTTCTTAAAATAAGTGCTCAGATCATATCTAAACCTCTAGAAAAGATATTTAATCTAAGTATATCAAAGGGTATATTTCCAGCAATATTTAAGAGGGCAAAGGTTACACCTATGTATAAAAAGGGGTCTAAATGTGACAAAACAAACTATAGACCAATATCAATCTTACCAATTCTATCAAAAGTGTTAGAAAGACATGTCAGTAACACTTTCAAATCATTTCTGGAAAATAATTCTCTTCTTCACCCAAATCAGTCAGGGTTTCGAACAAGCTACTCGTGCGAAACTGCTCTAACTACTATTATTGACAACTGGATAAAAGCAATAAATGAAGAAAATCTTGTTGGAACTATTTTTCTAGATCTTACTAAAGCATTTGATCTTATCAATCACAAGTTACTCATTGAAAAACTGAAATTATATAATGTTGATGAAAATGCAATTACATGGTTCCGGTCATATCTCACAAATCGCTCACAGCAAGTTCATGTGTCTGGAAAATATTCCAGTGCTCAAGATATACTGTCTGGTGTGCCACAAGGCTCAGTTTTAGGGCCTCTTCTTTTCATTGTTTACATAAATGATATGCCTTTACACTTATCAAATTCAACATCAGATATATTTGCAGATGATACCACTTTATCATCTTATGGAAATACTATCATCTCAGTTAGTGACAATCTTCAGTCTGATCTTGATTCTGTACAAAACTGGTGTGAACGAAATTCAATGATTACAAATGCTGAAAAAACTAAAGCAATGTTCATTTCACCTTCAAACCACACATATAATACTATCAAAGACTCAAATATTTCTCTCAAAGATAAAACTATACAAACTTCAACCACAGAAAAACTCCTGGGAGTTCATATTGATCATACCCTTAACTGGAAAATGCATGTTCAAATGACACTGAATAAATGCAACTCCTTATTATATTTGCTTATGAGAATTAAACAATTTTTAAATCTCCATACTACAAAAATGTTCTTCAATGCATACATTCTTCCTCATCTAGATTACTGTTGCACTATTTGGGGAAACTGTAACACTGAGCTTTTGAATGACATGTACAAATTCCAAAAACGTGCAGCTCGTGTTATTTTAGATAAAGACATTGACACACCAACAGATGATTTATTTATTCAACTTAACTGGATGAAATTTCAAGATAGAGCTAATTATAAAAAAGCCATATTAGTATACAAGTCTCTTAACAACCTTCTCCCTAGTTACATGAAGCAACTATTTACATATACTGAAAATAGGTCATTGAGATCACATGATCAAAGACTACTTTTAGTTCCAAAACCTCGACTTGAATTCTGCAGAAAATCACTGGCATACTCTGGTGCAAAATTATGGAACTCACTTCCTTATCATATAAGAACATCAACAAACCTGAACACATTCAAAAGCAATTATTTAAAATGGTGGTTCTCTAGTGGGCAACAACATCTATCAACCGCATGAGAGCTATGATATTTTTTGATATCAGAGTACTTATTTAAAACTATAAATAATTAACAAATAATTGTATATTGTTTGTTTCATTACTTTTGCTTTCAGTGTAACTTTACATAAAACCATGTTGTTTATTCTATTACCTTCCTTATGTAAATTTTGTGTAATCCTCTTATATATGCTATTTTGCATTATAATCCCTTCATGACTTTGTTTACTTTAATTTGTTAATTTGTGTTTACTGTATATATGTACATTTGAGGCTCACAGGGAAGACTGGGTACACCCAACTGTGTTGCCTCGTTAAATAAAGACTTTATTATTATTATTATTATTATTTATTTACACAATCTAACTGTCATTTCGGCTGTCAGTTTTGCAAACTGGGGCAACACAGAGCCTCAAACATGTTCTTCTGGTGTTTTAATGGACAATTATGATTAAAAGTATTAAAATTTATGAATTACTGTCGCTTCACAGTGATAATAAGGCCCCTAAACAGTGAAAAACGCCCGCTCTGAATTTTGAAATCGGTCTGCAAAAACTGAAGCGAGCGGAAGCTGATTTTCACCAAAAAAATTTGTTATTGATTTTGGAAAAAATGGAGCGGGAAATCCGTTGACCAAGTAATCAATTTGGTGTGGCCTAAGTTGTTAAATTGATCAAAGACAAAGAAAGCATTTCTATTTTACAATTGGTCAAACTAAATATGCAATAGATATGGCAGAAATAAGCAACTTCATTGAAAATTAAGAGAAAAATTGCAAAGATTAACCATAATGACCAGTCACTTAGCTAAATTCTTTAATTTCTGGGATCAGTGTGAAATACAATGAAAAACTCAACAATATTCAAAAATAAAATAGTATATGTAAACATCTAAGCAGATTGAACATAAATAAAGAGATAAAAAATCATTTTTAAAATGTAAAGCACTTTTCATGTTAACTGACAAAACAGGACATTCACGGTAGTATGTATATCCCAGTAATTGGTATAAAAGGTATATATTTAAAAAAAGACATGATCTTGTAAGAGGCCCAAAAAGGGTACCTAAAACAGGGGTCCAGTTTAGGCTCCCATACTTGCCAAATGCGAGTACATTTTGAAAAATGCAAGTGACTTTTGCCAAAACTCGCAAAATTTTGCGAGTGCAAAATCTCAAGTAAAATTACGACAGTTTCATTTTCTTTAACTTTCAGTTTAAATCTATTGTAAATATGCATTGATTCAATGATGATGTTTCACACAATATGCACCAAATGATGACATTTTACATAGTGTGTGGACTGTTTGCAGATTTTGATTAAGCAACATGGTAACTACCAGTAACAGTATGTGTGCACACGACATCTGATGGGGAAAAAAAACATGTTTAATATACACAAGCTTACTGGTAGTGTTATGCAGGACAGAGCCTTGTTTCTGCCCAAAACGGTCGGACAAATTTGCGACTACAGTTGATAATTGTGATTTGAACTTTTTAGTACTTGCAAGCATGTGAAAAAAGTTAAATTCTAACCTTTCTAAAAGCTGTCATTTAGCATCATGGTAGCAGATTAAATTGGAGTCTGACTTTTTTGTCCAAAACAAGAAAAGAAAACATTGAACACTGAATGCAGAATCCCCTACTAGGGGCCCTAGTCAGCGACTTTTTGTAAACAAATTTTAGAGTCATTGTAAGTACGAAATACTTGCCGATTTTGTATTGTTAAATCAATTTTATCAAGAAATGCCTAAGTTATCTATTGCATTTGCAACTTCATTGTATCGGTTATATCACCATTCATGTGCTTTGATTTCTGGTGACTTGGCCTTCCAGTGCACATGCGTGGTGTGAATAAGCTGAGGTAAATTCGAAGCCCTTTCCCATTCATTACCCACTGCTCAGGGGCCTTTAGGGTGGTAAGATTGTGACCATAGTATAATCAGAAGATTATACACATTGTGTCAGTAAAAAGCTATACATAGCTTATGTTAACTTGTTAAAATATCTCCGACAATAAATAAATTTTGATTTGATTTTGATTCACAACATATCTCTGTGCAGTGATATTATCTCGCCCACCAGTAGTAAATGCAAAGTACCGTAAAAACTCGAATATATGATGCAGTTTTTTAACGATTTTTTTCATTTTCTCAAAGGGATGCGTAATATATACCAAGGTAGAGCTTCAAACATTTTTTTCCAGCTTGAAAACCCGAAAATATCGGCGAAAATCGGAAAACTTTGTCAACTGTCATGTGTTCACATTTTGGGCCGTGCTTTTTTAACTTCCTCTTGAAGAGCGTTTTATTGGGCGGGTCTAATAACACGTACGGAACAGAACCTCTGATGATTATGGTAAAGTTGATTTTATTTTTGAGTTTAACTTTTCTGTATTTGTAAATTTAATTAATAAGTATCGTACATATCCAGAGCACCGGATAATGTGTCAGTTTAATAATTAGGCAAAATACAAAATTTCGTGGTTCCGGGTTGTAGGTGTTTGATCATTAAAATCATTATCTTTCAACATGTTCAAGGATGCTCAAATAAATTGCAATTAAAACAGATTGTTTGTTATTTTTTTTATTTCCTGCAAATTATTACTGATCAGTACAGCAGCTCGTACATTGTTAAACAAACACGCTAATTAGCCGCGATTTTCTCGTTTGATGTGCCCATAATTATGAGATGTTTGTTCGCATGTCTGTTAAAGTGTACTAAGGTGTTGACAGCTTGAGAAAGTTCTCAAATACTTTAGAAAGAATTTGTCTGTCAGTTACTGTCACTGTTGTCTGTAACCGATAATGCAGCAATTGCGATTTTCACGAGAAATCGTTTTTACGCATGCCGCTAACGGCCGATTTTGACTTTGTAAACAACGTTTTCGACAGATTTTTCGGTGCGTGATATATTCCAATGTAAGAATTTTTCCCAAGATTTTGATACAAGATCAGAGGTGCGTAATATACATGCTAGCGTGATATATTTGAGTTTTTACGGTAAAGTAAACACTGGGAGAGAAAATACCAAGGTCCCTACTGGGGCTTTAACCCCGAACCTCATGATCCGTAAGCAGATACTCAAAGGGTTAACCCAACAGCCTTGCTGTTGAAAGTGGCCTTATAAACCTACATTCACACTACACTTCTCCCCCTTTATTTTTCAGAGCTTTCCAGCTCTCCAGAATGACACTCCATGCCCACCACATGAGTCTGTCAAACACTTCTGACACCATTAATTTAAAAGTAAACACTGGGAGAGAAAATACCAAGGTCCCTACTTGGGTTCGAACCCCAGAGCTCATGGTCCATAGGCAGACACTCTAATCACATCACTAAAGGGTTAACCCAATAGGAGAGATCGTGTTTGTATACAAATCCGTTGTATTTTCTATTTTTAAAACTGATAAGACAAAGGTCGGGTGGGCAGACGCCGAGCGTCCATGTTTTTTTGTTAACAGTTCTAACTGCTTTAACATTCTTAAAACACATAAATTATATCAATATTTTTTTGATCAATGGAAAGGACATAAAACAAGCAATTTACTGATTACTTTTAATTATTATTTCGAAGTAATATATGGATTAATTATGAACGCTTAACTTACTGTACAGTGTTTTTTCTAAAAGGCTGTTGGAAGTGGCCTTATAAACCTACATTCACTACTGTAATGATTACTGAATGCATAAAGGGAAGTAATTCCATTAATATGCAAATTTGTAAACCTGTCAATTGTCATTGGAGTAAAATGACAGTATACAGGCGCAATAAATCACCTTTGGTGATGAGCTAGCTTTTCACCGACAGGATTTGTGTGTGTCTGTCCGTGTGGATGCCAGTACACGGCACTAAAAAATTACAAATGGTGTCAGAAGTGGGATGAAGTCAACTGCCGGACTGGAGCTGCCTTACCCATGCATTTCCTAGGCCAAATCTAGGGACGAGATTTCTCGGAGGGGAAAGTAATGTAATGATTACTGAATGCATAAAGGGAAGTAATTCCATTAATATGCAAATTTGTATACCTGTCAATTGTCATTGGAGTAAAATGACAGTATACAGGCGCAATAAATCACCTTTGGTGATGAGCTAGCTTTTCACTGACTGGATTTGTGTCTGTCTGTCCGTGTGGATGCCAGTACATGGCACTAAAACGTTACAAATATTTTCTCTAAACTTTACCATACTATTATCAATTCAACTTTGAGGATTTCAATATTACCTCTGATGGTTGTTCATAAACAAATTTCTTTGTACTGGAGGAAGGCTGCACCTGATCTATATTTTTTCCAAACCAGCTTGGAACGTTTTGAGGTTTGGCCTTGTCTCTATCGGATCTCACATTTAATGATGGTGCCCAACCTCCTTGAACACGTGCTCTTCGGCGTTTGTCGTTCATATTTTGGCAATAACTTAACGTAAAATAATTTTTTTTCGCAAAAAATAAAGTTTGTTTACATAATTTTCATGGAAGCTGCCATTTTGTAAACTAATGGACCTAATTGGCTTAACTACACACAAGAGCATATGAATTACCAACAAGATCACTTAACTGTCAACAAGATTAATGTCTGCAAAGCTGTTTTTGGGGGGTGTTACCTGAGTAACGCATCAGAGATAGTATTGCTTGACTACCGTTTCAGAGAGCTTTTTTTATTGCACTAGGCTTGTATGCTATCTATCTATCTTTCATGTAGTCAAACCCCTGCTGGGGACCTAGACTTTGTATGCTACCTGAACACAAAATATTTGGTATATTGGCAATTCATTCCGAGTTCACTTCAACTTCAACTTGTTATTGCCATAAAATCAGTATTGATTATATATTACGCCTGGCTTTGTTGACCATCGGAAAAAGAGGCTTATTAAAAATACATTGAAAATATTTCAAATATAAACCAATCTCAATGCCTCCACTATATCATAAATTGACCAAGCACCAAAAAATTCTATTCCGTCCTCAATCATTCCAAACAAGACTCAGCATCCCTGCCATCCTTAAAATACAAAAACAAACACAACTCTGAAGAAAATTCAAAGGCACCGGCTCTAATTAATCAATTCCACTCGGTATTCAGCCCCAAATCATCTCTAAACTTGGCATCCTACTGCAAGATGAGACGCCATGACATGTCTGATTAAAAAAATAAAGTTATCACCACCTGAAGACAGCAGAACTACCCAAGAATACCAAATATCCATGAAATGGCAATGACATAGAAAAGTTCCTATCCAATCGCAACCCTGATATTGCATGTAGGTGAGACAAAATCAAGCCCATTATTTTCAAAACACTTTCAAAGGAACTGTCACCAATTATTTTTCAGAAATGACGAGGGACTATACCTTCCTAGTGGAAAAATGCATATGTAAACCTCATCTACAAGAAGGACGACAGGTCAGGCCCAGCCAACTTCAGGCCCATATCCCGTATATGCGTACTTTGCAAAACGTTGGAGCATATAGTGTCCTCATCAGTTACAAAAGATTTTACAGACCTTAGCATTCTGTACCATCTCCAACATGGTTTCCTAGAAAAAAAGATCCTGTGTGGCACAACTAATTATGCTTTTAAATGACATTGTCAAATCATTGTACAAAAAAAAAACGGTTGACCTGATACTATTAGATTTCAGCAAAGCATTTGATAAAGTGAGCCCTGTTAAAAATGCACAACTATGTTATACGTTGCGAAACCTTGCAATGGATTAAGAGCTTCCTCGAAAACCGTAATCCGCATTCCTAAGCCGTACTTTTGTGAGCTCATTCTTCTGGAATTCCAGGGAGATTCAGGCTTGGTCACCTGCTCTTCTTGCATACATAAATAACTTCTCACAATATATTCAGTCTAAAGTGCATCTATTTGCAGATGACACTGCAATATACATGTCACTTACCTCTGTCAGACAATAGAACACCCTCCAAAACGACTTAAAACACTAAAAAAGTGGGAGTTGGACTGGGATATGAGAATTAATCACCCAAGTGTCAAGTTATCCTCGTCACAAGATGGAAACATCCTATTCCGTCACAATACTGACTGCATAATACACTACTAGAATCTGTAACCTCAGCAAAATGCCTTGGTGTAGATATCTCAAACGATCTCTCGTGGGACGCCGACATAAATAGGTCAAACAAATAGGCAAATAAAACTATAGGTATCCTCCGCATGAATATGAACTTAATGAAGGTCAACTTGCAAATAGACCAAATAGAAGCGGCCCCAAGAAGGGCAGCGCGTTGGGTTATGTCCGACTTTGGCCGCACACCTAGTGTCACTGACATGATTTACAAGCTGAAATGGTGCAGGCTAGATCTCCAGCGCACTGACTCTAGGCTCTTTCTTATGTATAAAACCTCAAATCCACTTGTTGCGATCCGCAAGGAAGATTATGTCATCCCACTAACAAGGCAATCACGCCATTATCATCCGCTATCTTACAGGCTAATCTCTGCAACCACTAACTGCTACAAATAGTCCTTTTCCCCAAGGACTATATAGTCCTATGGAATAATCTTCAACCTGACAGGTGGTAATGCAGGTAACATTGTACACAGCTGAAGTAAGCACAGGTTAAACTGTACAGACCTAATGTCAACACAGATAATAGTGTATAGACCTAACGTCAACACAGATAATACTGCATATACCTGACGTTATCAGGTAATAGTGCATAGACCTGACGTTAACATAGGTAATACTGGATAGACATGACATTAACACAGGTAATACTGCATAGACCTAGCATAAACACAGGCAATGCTGCATAGGCATGACGTTAACACAGGTAATATTGTATATACCTAACGTTAACATAGGTAATACTGCATATACCTGGCGTTAACACAAGTAATTCTGTACAGACTAACGTTAACACAAGTAATTCTGTACATAGTAACGTTAACACAGGTAATACTGTACACAGCTGATGTTAACATAGGTTATACTGTTTACAAGTGACGTTAATACAAGTAATAATGCACAGATCTGACGTGAACACAGAGTGTACTGCACAGACCTAACGTCAACACAGGTAATGCTGTACAGATTTAACATTAACGCATATGATTCTGAATAGAGCGGACGTAATTAGACTTGACTTTAGTACAGGTTACACTGCATAGATCTGACGTGAAAACGGGTTGATATGTACATAGTTGACGTTAACACAGGCTGCACTGTATGCAGCCGACGTTTACACAGGTACTACTGTAAAAAGTTGATGTAAACACAGGTTATACTGTACATATCTGACAAAGGCTGCACTGTACGCAGCTGACGTTCACACAGGCTGTACTGTACAGAGCTGACGTTACCACAGGCTGTATTGTACGAAGCTGACGTTACCACAGACTCTACTGTACAGAGCTGATATTAACACAGTCTGTACTGTACGCAGCTGGCATTAACGCAGGTAATACTAGTACTGTACATAGTTGACGTTGAAACAGGCTATACTGTGTAGATTTGACGTTAACACAGGTTGTACTGTACAGAGCTGACGTTAACACCGGCTGTACTATATAGGGCTGACGTTAACACAGGCTGTTCTGTATAGAGCTGACGTAAACACAGGCTGTACTCTACAGAGCTGACGTTAACACAGGATGTACTGTACAGGGCTAACGTTAACACTGGCTGTACTGTACAGAGCTGATGTTAATACAGGCTGTACTTAGAGCTGACGTAAACACAGGATGTACTGTATAGAGCTGACATAAACACCGGCTGTACTGTACAGAGCTCACATTAACACAGGCTGTACTGTATAGAGCTGACGTGAACACAGGATGTACTATATAGAACTGACGTGAACACAGGATGTACTGTATAGAGCTTATGTGAACACAGGCTGTATTGTACAGAGCTGACGTTAACACAGGATGCACTGTATAAAGCTGACGTTAACGTAGGAGGTACTGTATAGAGTTGACGTTAACACAGTCTGTACTGTACAGAGCTCCCGTTAACACAGGATGTACTGTACAGAGTCAACGTTACTACAGGCATTACTGTACAGAGCTGACGTTAACACAGAATGTACTGTACAGAACCGACGTCAACACTGGCTGTACTGTATAGAGTTGACGTTAACACAGAATGTAATGTATAAAGCTGACGTGAACAAAGAATGTACTATACAGAGCTGACGTTAACACAGAATGACTATACAGAACCGACGTCAACACAGGCTGTACTGTATAGAGTTGACGTTAACACAGGATGTACTGTATAGAGCTGACGTGAACACAGGATGTACTATACACATCTGATGTTAACACAGGATGTATTGTACAGAGCTGACGTCAACACAGGCTGTACTACATAGAGCTGATGTTAACACAGGATGTACTGTATAGAGCTGTCGTTAACACAGGATGTACTGTATAGAGCTGTCGTTAACACAGGATGTACTGTACAGAGCTGACGTAAACACAGGCTGTACTATATAGAGCTGACGTGAACACAGGATGTACTATATAGAGCTGACGTAAACACAGAATGTACTGTATAGAGCTGACGTTAACACAGGATGTACTGTATAGAGCTGATGTCAACACAGGCTGTACTATATAGATCTGTCGTCAACACAGGATATACTATATAGAGCTGACGTTAACACAGGATGTACTATATAGAGCTGACGTGAACACAGGATGTACTATACAGAGCTGACGTTAACACAGGATGTACTGTATAGAGCTGACGTTAACACAGGATGTACTGTATAGAGCTGACGTGAACACAGGATGTACTATACAGAGCTGACGTTAACACAGGATGTACTGTATAGAGCTGACGTTAACACAGGATGCACTGTATAGAGCTGTCGTTAACACCGGCTGTACTTTACAGAGCTGACGTTAACACAGGACGTACTGTATAGAGCTGACGTTAACACAGGATGTACTGTACAGAGCTGACGTGAACACAGGATGTACTGTATAGAGCTGACGTTAACACAGGATGTACTGTACAGAGCTGACGTTAACACATGATGTACTGTACAGAGCTGACGTGAACACAGGATGTACTGTTTAGAGCTGACGTTCACACAGGATGTACTATACAGAGCTGACGTGAACACAGGCTGTACTATACAGAGCTGACGTGAACACGGGATGTACTGTACAGAGCTGACGTGAACACAGGCTGTACTGTTTAGAACTCATGTCAACACAGGTTACACTACACAGAGCTGACGTTCACACTGGTTTGACTTTGCACAGCTGTCTGACGTGAACACATCGTCACCTCTACGCAAGCATTGACTTAAAGAAGGATTATTCACTTTTTTGCGCTAAGGTGACGATATGTTGTATTATAAACAGACGACGTTAACACAGGCTGTATTGAATATTTTTTAAACATTCAATATCTCCCTCTAGGTTGGTTTCAGGCCACAAGAACATAATAATGTATATATACATACAGTGAAACCTCTGTAGAGCAACACCCTTTGGGAGATACAAATATTGACTGTTACGTACTTGTTGTTCTGGAGAGGTAAATTTGATAGTATATTTCAGCTTAGGGAAATGTTGATGATGTTGTTATAGAAAGATTTTTGCTTAAGAGAGGGCCGCTATGGAGAGGTTGTACTGGTTTATCTTTAATTATATTCCTCTTTTCCCTGTTGAAATTGGAATTGAAAAGTGATTAATCAGATAAATATTGTCTTCATATTTGTATACTTCTGTACCACACTATTGCTGGAGTAGGTAATTTATCTGTTCTCAAATAAAAAGGCTCTAAAAGAATATAATTAAAATATGTTTCATCTTATTCAAACAAGGATATGACTTAAAGTTTATCCAGAGTTAGTCACCTTTCGTGACAGCAATTTTGTGTTTATCGTATCGGTTATTCACTAGTAGGATGGTATTTTACACATACGTATAGACAGACGGACGAACTTTGATCAACTATCCCTGAACTCGTGATGTTGATAATGTTCTACAAGCTGTTGCCCTAAACTGATATTGTGAAATAGATGCGTACGCACACACACACCTAATGCTTAATTGACTTACAGTATTTATGTGAAGACAGAAGTGTCATTTTGTTCGCTTATTTCTATTGTACCTTATATAAAGAATTTAAATTAAATTAAACATAAAAATGAAATATCTCGGACTGATTCTGATCTTGTGTATTGGAGTTAAAGGTTTGTTTTCCTTAATTCTTGCTGATGTATATTAACCTTTGTTGACATTGTTTACTGTGAACTCATTATATTTCGTTGGCAAAATATTCACCGGTTTTGCCCGAAACTGGCTATTCCATCAGGACATGAAATCGTCCAATATGATTGGTTCAGTGGGTTTTAAGGAAATTAGTCCGCTATGAATATTAATGATTTCACAGTACTTTAATTAGCGTTGTTGTGATTCACTTTTAGATATCACTTTCTAGTTAAATCCTACTCATACATGTAGTATAGTTAATAGGATATTGGTGGTTTATCGAAAACGATCACGAGTTGTTACTTACTTCTGTGTATTCTTGAGACCAAGTGGTCTTTGAATCGAAAGGTCGAAAGTTATAACTTTCATTTATTACGGCTGCGAGTCTTGGCTGAGGTACCACAGCCTGTATGAGCACGAAACAGAAACCGGGAACCGTCTCGAATTGTAGCGTCTTCTGTATGGTGTATCATATTCAAAATATACCACGTGTTACATTCTTCTTAAAGAGGCTCCTATGTCTACACCGGTGGCTAGACACGGGAAACTAAAGGTTGATTACTCGTCAAATCGTCATTTTATTTGACATTAGAAAGATTTGTAGCAGAGTTTGTTTTGTAGGCGGTAACATGTGTTAAAACATTTTTTTCTAAATACATGTATAAATGTATAAACGGCAACTAGTTAACTACCTAAGTGTCCGTGGATTCTGTACCAGTACACCATACAGAGTGTCGTGTAAGTAAGGAAGTTATCTTGCTGGCTTACGGAAGGTCAGTGGTTCTACCCAGATGTCCAACTGTGACTGAAATAATGCACGGGATACCTGGGGTATTTCTTCACCATTAAAAGCTTGTGGTGATCCTATGACCTGATTTGTGTTGGTGTGTGTTACTACTACCATCATCCCTCAAATTTTGTAGATTATGAAAAAAACTCACGAAACAAATCATATATAGCTATATATGAGCCACACCATGAGAAAACCAACATAGTGCGTTTGCGACCAGCATGGATCCAGACCAGCCTGCGCATCCTGCGCATCCGCGCAGTCTGGTCAGGATCCATGCTGTTCGCTTTCAAAGCCTATTGCAACTAGAGAAACCACTCGCGAACAGCATGAATCTTGACCAGGTTGTGCGGATGTGCAGGCTGGTCTGGATTCAAGCTGGTCGCAAATGCACTATGTTGGTTTTCTCTTGGCGCGGCTCAATTGAATTACAAAGTCATTAACATGTTAAAACTGAGTGAAACTATAAATCACAGGTTAAATTTCATTTTATCACGAAATACAAGATTAAGTAGATAATCGAAATTTCATCCCCACCAAAGTATTATCTGTACAGATAGCGCTTGTTTGCACATGTGTAGGATTTACATATGGAGATATGCTGTACTTGGTGTCAAGGATAATAATATTATGTACATAATTATATAGTAAAGATAAAGTTGATTACTGTTTGTTTTTCATAAAACACATATACCTTAACCAATATATACATGCAATTAATAAACAGTTAAAACATTTACAGATGGTCTCCCAGTTCATGTAAATTTACACTGTTTATTGTCAAGCGAGAAAAAAGTGGCATCCATTAAAAATAGCATGCCAAAATCATCAATTTTGCACCTTTTGAACAGCCTGCAATGATCTCGTTGCAGGAACAATGTCTAATTTTATTGCATTTCTCAATTTAATAGTCCCTACTGAACTATAGGATATTAATGGAATGGATGACCATCTATCTCGTTTTATTTTCACAAAATAGCAAAAATGTTCCTGAGAATCAATCAACAAGCAGGGAACCCTTCTGTGATTTGAATTTCCCGCACATCAAAGTGACTCATCGAGTCACACAAAGCTAGCAGCAGTTTACAACTGACATCAGAATTTTACATGTATCGGCTGTTTAAATATTCTAAAGAGTTAACAATCATTATCTCTCACTTTAATTTACAGACATACAAAATCACGAAGTTCTAATAATTAAAAATATTGACGGGGCCAAAATTCGAATTGTACCCTGCTATCTTAGTAACTTAGCGCATGCGTGAACAAAAGGCAAGAAAGTTATAAGATGTTTTAGCGTACCAGTAAGAAACCACATGTACACTGAACATCAGTTCTAAAATTGTGTGTAACTAATTCTATGAAATAAATATAATGTCATAAAGAACGAAGCAAATGTATAAAGACCTACACTATAATATTCACTTCAGATTTCAAACTAGTTTCAGTTGCCTTAATTTAAAGCTCATGGTACGCAAAGTATTGTTCTATGAAAAATCTGAGTTAAAGCCCTGCTCCGCGGCTATTCAAATTCTATTGTGTGTATGCAACCCATGATTACAATAGGTAGCAGTTAAGCCACGCGCCACACTTGAGCACGCAAAACCACAGGTATTTTATATAGAATTTATATAAAATAGACTCTATTTTGACAGGCGTTACTGTTCATATTAAGGATTTTCATGCTTTTTCAGTGACAATTTAAGGTTAAAAGGTAGGACTGGAGCAGGTCTTTAACCAGCGATATGTCTTTAATAGCAGGCACAATCAATCGGCCCCTAAGACTGATGGTAAGGCAGGTTTGTCTGCACATTCTTCGTTACATGCGCATTAGTCTGGCTACCAAATACACACTGGCCATAGCTTTCGCAGAAGCGTTGGTTCCAACGCCGCGGCGGTGGAGGATTCGTCGCAGAAGCGGTGGAGAAATATGGCCGGCTGACTATATTTACGCTCTAATCGGTACTTTTTCTAACGAGTGTTTCACGTTTGACTGAAACAACCAGTGAGACAGGAGCCCACATGTGTATTCATCCAGCCACAAACACTTGTTCAGTGCAATTCTTTGTCATTAATGTAAACATTTCAGTACAGTTTGACGAGGGACTGCCGTTTTTGTAGAATTTCTATCAGAAATGGTAAAATCTTATACAAAACGACCCTTGAGCACCTTTGCATCAAAATGTAAATATGAGACTGTCAAGCAAAAACTTTTTCTCCGTAATCGGCGATTTTTCATTGCAAACATACAAACTGATCAACCAAAAATCATTCCAACGCAGTGTGCGGTGGGTTTAGTTGCAACGCATTACGGTGGATCTTGTTTCATTAATGTTCGCTATTGATATATTGGAGTAAACAGCATTTTCCTAGAATTTTGATTGGGTAGGGCCATGAAATCACTTTGACATTAGATAGCAACAGAAACTGAAAGTTAAGAATAAATATGACATTGATTTGCACATCTGTAAATACATAATATCAAGTGACATATTAATTTTCTGATTTGATCACATGCGACTTCTGCATCGTATGATAAACTAACTTGACTTAAGTACAATACAATTACTAATATGTAGCATACCTTAACAAAATGCCATTGAGCAGCTGTGTTACTGGAGTTAAGACTTTTTACATGTAGGCTAATTTACATCTTCTTCAAAAATATCCTTTTATTTTTAGACGTTTAATTACCACAGAATCTCAAAGTGTCAAGGAAAAAGTTTAGATTTTTTTCTTAGTGACAATTTGAGATTATTTGATTGCCCTTCGTCCGTCGTCCGTCAGTCGTCTGTCTGTCCGTCGTCCGTTCACAATTTCTTTTGAACACGATAGAGACCTCATTTTTCAACAGATTTTAATCGCTGAAGGAGCCAAAATGTTCACCTTATGAACATGATAGCAGTGACATTTTACTTTCGACTTTAACCACACTTACATACAAATTAAGTCACAATAAGATCTCGGTTCCTATTGAAAACCAGCTAGATTCCATCATATGTTCAAGAGATACTACCCCTGAAAGCGGCAAATTTTCTATTCTGGCCCTCTCAGTCTCAGCCATATAAGGTTTCATTTATGCTTGGATTTGATACAAACTTGCATATGTGTGCCCAATCACATGATCGCGCTACGTCATTTTGAGCCCGAGGGTGATAGTGGAAACGTAAACAAAAATTATAAATCAGGGCGTAGGTTTATTATTCAATATATTGTGTTAATATCATGTACATCATTCGAAACCTATTTACCTGTACTACAATTGTCCCGCCAAAACCTTCTCGTTTTAACGCTATTCCTGTTCAACGACTTTCGATAGTATGCGCTCAATGTGCAAGTCAATTCAACAGGAATAGCATTAAAACGAAAAGCTTTTGGTGGGGAAATCGCGGGGATAGCACTTTCAAATAGGTTTCGAATCATATGATACAAACACAATATATAGATTAAAAACCTTACGCCCTGATTTTCAATTTTTGTTTACCTTTCTACTTTCACTTTCGAGCTCAAAATGACGTAGCTCGATCACGTGATTAGACACATTTATCCTAATTATCTCTATACAGGTCAAGTTCGAAATTTTGTCATGTAGGGTCAAAAACTAGGTCACCAGGTCAAATCAAAATAAAAGCCTGTTAACATCATACGCCACATTCATGGCCTTATTTTCAGTGGCTGAGTGGTTAAGGTCGCTGACTTCAAATCGCTTGCCCCTCATCGATGTGGGTTCGAGCCTCACTCAGGGCGTTGAATTCTTCATGTGAGGAAGCCATCCAGCTGGCTTACGGAAGGTCGGTGGTTCTACCCAGGCGCCCGCTCTTGATGAAATAATGCACGGAGGGGCACTTGGGGTTTTCCTCCACCAGCTGGAAAGTCGCCATATGACCCATCATGTGTCGGTGCGACGTTAAATCCAACCAAAAAAAATTATCTTCAGTAATGTTTATCTTGATGATTTTAAGGCTACGTTTAACATTGAAAGATAAACGGAGAAACAGAGTACAAACAACTAACAACAGACAAGCAGAAAGAAGTGTTACAATAAATGAAAGACAAAAACTTCATTCTCCTCTGAAAACTGTCACAGCGCCAATCAAACATATTAAGAGACCTTTAACTCCTTGTTCTAGTGCCAAGAGGACGACAAGAAATCAACTCATTTCAGTTATTCTTATTATAACAACTGAAGAGAAATTACAGCTTGGAACATACTTAAATATGCTAAAACATGACTAAAAAACCTATAAAAATGACAAATGGTTGCAACATGTGCAGTGTGTTGGAGAATACTCCCCCGCCCCCACCCTAATGCGAACCCGACTTCAATATTATATGGCCAAAACAAAAAAAGGGACAGCAGAAACCCTGTCAGTTTGTATATTAGGTAAGTTGGTCTGTTCTATGATGTAAAAGTCGCATGTGGTAAGCATTTAAGGATAACATGGTGTAACAGCCATATTTCATATCTTGTAACTTGGTGGTAATATTTAAATGAAATTTGGTCACTTTAAAGACATTTAAAATTAAAAACGTTTCACCGAGAGATTTTTTGAAATCTATCATGTTTTGGGGAGATAACCGGTATTGAAGTTAACATTGATGCCTATGGGAAATATATAATTTCTTTGATTATGAGGATCTGAGCTTGAGTTTCGAGGAAATTTTGCGGTAGAAAGCTGCTTTATATGATTCTGATACAAACATAGAAAAAAACATCTAATATTACCCATATGGAAAAGGAGAATTTTCTTTTTCTAGTTTTCAGGGGAGATAACTCATGAAAAAAAAATCGGGTGAGGTAATCTAAAGGAAATTTGTGATAACTCCTGTCACTATAATATAACTTGTCAATATGCACCTTATTTCTATCGTTTGACATTTTCAAAGCTTACATTATCAAGTTGTATGTACGCTTTTGGTGAAATTGAGGCATGTTACGGGTAATCATCCTTAATCAAACAATCGATATTGTCAGTTGATATTTTGTATATAATAAGGGAGAAGGAAAATGAAGAAAACCTTTATGCTTTAATATCAGTAATCATAACTGGAATGTACTTAGTACGAAAGAACATGGCGTTATTATTTGGCAGTAGATTTAGTAAAATAATTATGGTTTAAAATAAAGCCTTTCGTGTGTGCATTCAACAGAACGGAAGTGCAAATCAATAGTATATTATTACTAAACATTAAGTTTCTGTTGCTGTCTGATGTCAAAGTGATTTCATGGACCTACCTCACTCAAAATCCCAGGAAAATGCTGTTTACTTAAGTTAAAAGTCCATAACGAACATTAAAGAAACAAGATCCACCGTAATGCGTTGCAACTGTACCCACCGCACACTGCGTTGGAATCATTTTTGGTCGATTTTTCATATGCCTGTAATGATAATTCACCTATTACGAAGAAATAGTTATTGCTTGACAGGGCCGTACTTACGATTTGCTGCAAACGTGCTCAGGGGTCGTTTTGTACAAGATTTTACCATTTTTAATGGGAATTCTACAAAAACGGCAGTCCCTCGTCAAACTGTACAGAAGTGTTTACATTAATGACAAAGAATTGCACTGAACAAGTGTTTCTGGTTGGAAGAGTACACATGTGGGCTCCTGTCTCACTGGTTGTTTTCAGTCAAACGTGAAAATGTCATTAGAAAACGTACAGATGACAGCATAAATGTAGTCAGTCGGCCATATTTCTCCACCGCTTCTGCGACGAATCCTCCACCGCCGCGGCGTTGGAACCACTGCTTCTGCGAAAGCTATGGCCAGTGTGAAATATACATGTTTCTTTCATTCTTTTAAAAAGAAAAAATATTTTTCATGTTTTTTTCCCGTTTACCTAGACGCTTATTTAGAAGCAAATAGGTGTAACCTTACAGAAAATTTAGTTTGTCAGTGTTCAAGCAACAGTACAGAGAAACTAAGTGTCGAAATAGCAAAACCAAATCACTTGCCAAATTTGCGGAATTAAGATATTTAAAAGGTCGGCCATATCATGTAAGTGCATTAATAGATGATTACAGAAACAACTTATTAATGACAAAACACAAACAGCGTCCATAATATCTAATAATAACAATGGCATGAGTATCAGAACTTAGGTTTCATGCGATTTGCGAAGTGTGTTTTTTGTATATTTTTCGCTATTATTCGCGAACAAACATTCTCGCGAATTAAAGCGGTCGCGAATAATAGAGAGAATTTTCTTTGAATTTGACTCTTTTTTTGGCGATATAACTTACAATACAAGTACTCCTAGTTTCCTACACAGTTTTCTTTTTCTTCCATTCAGCATTGGATGCATACAACTCTGTCAAGAAACCGGCGAATGTTGCTTTTCCTTTTAATTTATTTTATCTGACGTCATCCGGCTGTTTACTCAGGCGACGCGGACATACTATTTTGTAGAAATTGAAATCAAGAACAACAACTCTGTGAAAGTGATTGAGTCAATCCGCAGTTATTGTAATGGCTGTGTAGAGATAATTTGCCATTCTGAACGTTTTTTAGGGAAAAAAAAAAACAAACAACAACGACAAAGAAGATAAAAGGGAAGTCGTTGTGTTATGGATCAAGTCATTCGGATCGTCTTGCATTATATCCAAGAATCGGGCTTCAAAAGACGAACCTTTAAGTTTTCTTTATCACATGAGACTTAATGTATAATAACATACATTCTAAAATCATAATATTTGTTCTTTTCAGTTAACGCAAACCCATTGCTACTGGAAACCATTGAGGATGTAGGTAATTCAACTAATGTCACTTTTGTCCCACCCACCACTGAGGGGTCAACCACCATCAGCCCAACTACAGGACAGACCGTGTCGATGGAAACAGTTTCTATTCCAAATACCGCTCCTACCATCAAACCAATCACAACAGGTAAACAAATGACTTTATGCTTTCATTTACGAAAGTGCTTTTATCATTTTATTTACCAACCTTTAAGAAAAGTTTATCTGCATTTGTAGTTTATTAAGTAAAACACTATAACATCACGTTTGCTTTTACGGCCATTTGACATTTGATATTGACGGACTCCTTTATCGAGATATGTACGGCAAAAATATAGATTACATGATACGCAAGACACGCAAGCCGGAAAAGTAGTAAATTCAGCGGGTTGTATTTAGCGAACTGTAGTTTTCTTATATAAAAGTTAACCTTTTCTTTTTGTTTTTCTAAAGTACCGATCTAGTTTTTTATGGGAATATAAGTCTCTGAAAATCTGATATGCTAGAAAATGTCGAAAACCCGTTATAAAGTAAGTGGATTTTATATGAAATAAAGAACAGCTGGATTTAGTGGTGTTCAGCCTATAAGAACCTTTCACTGGATGCTGGTAAAGATGTGGATATCCGGCACGAGGGTAACTGTCAAGGCGGTAACGAGGCTCCTGCCGAGATAGTGCCATCTTTACCCGCTGCCAGTGATTGATTCTTTTTCTTGCACACCTTATTCTTCTATTTCCAGAAGATGTAAAGAATAACGAAGACTTTTCTTTAAGACGCTAGTTTTTTTTATAGTAGCGTATGAATTTACGGGAAAATCCTGTCCGGCATGCAAGAATAAGTAGTACAACCAGGTCTTAATGTGATTTTACAATGAAGCAACTGTGACAAGAGAAATCTCTCATAGAAGATACAAGTCCCGGTTTTTTCTTTCATTTTATGTCAGTTTTATAGTGATTCTTTAAGCTAAAGATTTGTTCTCTGAAATAGGTCTAGCTATTGAAATGGGTCTAGCTATGTTTTGTAGCTCTTTAAGAATTGTCAGTTTTAAATAGAATATATAGGGAATACTATTTTTATGTGACCTGTAACAACCTCAGCTATTTAACCCTAGTGCATTTTAACTTCCTACGTGTTACTGTTGAATTTACGGTAAAAGAAGTGCTTGCATCATATCTCTACGGTGTGGTGCACCAGAATATAACCTTATAAGGTTAATCGTAACAAGCTCGTGACGGTGAAAGTAATCCTTTTGCTCCTTAGACGACTCCATAAATCGATGTCCTTCGTACACAACGTCCACCATGCATCATGGACGTTGAAAATTACTACAACTAGCCAGTATAATTTTCTTGACAGTAATTTTAGCTGGAGATTTTAATGGTTGAAAACATTTTTATTGAACAAAACATGAATGGAGTTTTTCAACAGTCTTTGGACCAGTAGAAGCGTGTTAATGGTGACACTGCAAAACAGAATTTGTGACAAATTCGTAGCGAACAGTATTTCGTACGGTTCATATTTTTTTAACAAGACTTTTGTTTAAAAATTAACCTGAAAATACAGACACAATTTTGGAATCGGAATATTGTAAAGAAATTTGTTTCAAACGGGGTTGAAATTTTCACCTCATATTTTTCGGTGTTTAAACGGGACTTTTTCTATAATTATCTATAACCGTCATTTCGTTACTGTTTTGCAGGGTCACCGATTCCTGTAACCATAATAACAATCGAGCCGACGACACCCGCAACCATTGTTCCCATAGTCCCGACGCCAGCACCCAAGAAAGGCGGTTTCGACGGTGCTTCCTTTGGCGGGGGTATCGCCCTCGGAATTGGACTATGCATTATTTTTCTCGTAGCATTCAAAGTTTACTCTAGCCGACGTTCCGGCGGCTATAAAACTATGTAGTGTGTTTGCTACTGTTGATTGTAAACCATAATTTATTTGTTGTTAGTTAATTTGATTTCGTAAACCAGCACGATCACATCGGGGAGGGAGGATGAGTTGGGAAAGAAAGAAAGAGAAAGAGAGTGGGTAATTGTGTAGGTCATTATATAGTGCCATTAACTCTTTGCACCAAATGCATTTTTCAAATTATTTAAATTCTATTCGCCGGAGACTTTTGTTAAATTCTAGTTTATCTATTGTTATTATGTATATCTTGTGCAATGCTCAATTTTTCATAGTTGAAAGCTGTTTTTGTATGATTAAACATTTACCATATCTCTAGTTACTTTTTCCGCCACATACTTGGTCAGGAAAGGAACCTGGAGGTTACAACATCAGCCTAATGTCAGTGTACATGATACGTTGCTAATAAAGGGCAACCTTTCATACGTCCAAAGACTCCCTTTTTTATAGATCTACACTTAACAACTTTTCTAACTCCGCACCTGATTTTTTTTTGTCTCTTTTGCTGTTGTTATTGTTGTTATGTCTGTCTGATACGATTTCCTATATTACCGCAGATGTGTGACGTCACTAATAACACGGGATGTGTAATAATAAGGGATGTTGCGGCGTTCAAATCAAGAAAACGTGTACATTTCACTATAATATGACAGTATTGACGTCACGTCAACATAATCGTTTAACGCCACACAGGCGCCGAGAAAGAGTTCCACAGTGCTACCATATTTGATCTACTATTTTATATAATATACATTTTAGAATCCAAATGATAGCTATAACAGAAAGGTGCGATGCTTCAGACTCACTGAATCGATTCCTATATGCGAAGAATAACTCACTAGACCTCTACGTACTCTTTGAACAGTTATAACGTGTGACGTGTTACCTCCCGTATCCAAAATTGGTTACGCGTTGACATCAGGTCGACCTACTGTATTCTGAGCCATACATGCGTTTTCATCTACTTGTTTACATAAAATACATATTAAAATAGAAATAGAATGCAGCAGGACCGTGTATAACCTCTTCGTATTTTTTCGATATATTAAAACATGATTCTGTTAGATCAATTCTTAACAAAAGTCAACTATTTTCAGTTTTACTTATCCAAACAATGTATGTATGTATGTATGTGTATGTATACTGCTTGACGCCCCTTTCGGGTATAACTAGCAGGTGCGCGTCTGTGCCAGAATTAAAGTTAAAAGAATGACAGTAAGATGTCAAAAGGAAGATAGTACAAGATAAAACTGTATTAACAAGAGTAAAATCAGGATAAAAACAAACCAAATATGTATTATTTCAAAGTTGAAATAAATATGCAACAAACAGATTGTAAATGGAAACATAATAATGATAACAATTAGAGGTACATTCAATAAGCTTTGACAGTTACAATTACAGTATAGTGTGTCCGATTCTTTGTATAGATATGTTGATATTTGACAGAAAACGTAAATAAAAACAAGTTGGCTGTAAAGCAGTATATATTTGAATTTTGTTTTAAAGAGCATTAGATCTAGATCTATATTGAGCCTTGAGATAAAACGCACTAAGAACCAACATTTTTTTTTTGTTTGTTTCTAAGTCCAAGTAAAGCTTGTATATTTTAAAAGTCGTAATGTTAAAGAATTTCACGTCTGCGTCATCAATAATTGGAGCATATAATGTTTATTCAGTTTCGAGATGGTTTCTTGACCCTTTGCTCTAGTTCAACTAGATTCTAGATCTGGAGGTTGTAGATTCGAATCCTGGTGAGACTGGAACTTGAGCCGCTAGACTCAACATCGAGTATAGTAAACAAAAGTTGCGATAACTTTCTTCACACTAATGCAGGCTGAATAGGTTTAAACTAAACTTTCAGAGTAAATGTCATGTTTGTGCATTGATTTTATAGCAAGCCACACCACGATATCAACAACACCACCTCCAATGACGACAGAAAGCAACAGTACCATGACTACTTCTAACGAAACGATGCCAACAATGGAAACCATGACAACAGCAGGAACAGTAACATCCGGTAAGTACGTTTCATCTTTGTGGTGAATAAAAGTCACGCACGTCTAAAATCCATAAGTTCTCGCATATTTAAGGAAATTATTATCCAGTTATGCAATTTCGGCGGTCTGTGTTTTACTGACAGAAACATTTATCTATCCCATCGTAAATGTTATTGAAACACGATAATTTTACATTTACTTAAGAACAGAAATATCAAAATATTTACAGGGTCTTCCGGAACAATGCCTTCAATGACAACAAATCCAAGCGTCTATACAACAAGTCAAAGCGTCCGTACAACAAAGATGAAAACAACGGCAGCTCCTCAGCCAACTCCAAAACCTAAAAAACACAGATTCGACGGTGGCTCATTTGCTGGAGGCATAGCACTTGGACTCGCACTTGCTGCAATTATCATTATTTCTTACAGATGTTATATAATGAGACATAGAGCAAAGGGATACGGAGACGTCAATTAGAACATTCTGAGACAGTATTTACTTGCTCCTACACGCAACACTTGTTTTTAAATAACGTATCGTAATGTAAATGTGAGATCATCATACAGTGTATACTCAAACATTGAATATTACTGGTATCTCTTAGCATGTATTTCCGTCGAAACCATATTTAGAAACGTTAAAAATGTGTACATATTAAACGTTCACATTATAAGGATCTTATATGACCACCATTGTAACACAGGGTTTTCCCAAACCCGAAGGACAGTGTCCTCTGGGAAAACAACTGCATTATTCAAGCAGACATGTTAGATCATTTTATTTTTCTTGCCTACCGTTAATTATTTAATATCATTACAATATCAATTAAAAATAGTCATTATATGACGTCAAATCATGGCATCAATGTGAGCACGTGTAGCTAGGTGATGTACTACCAGGATAAAGTAGATATCTTATATTTATCCGTGCAGTAAGTTAAGAAAGCATAATGTTTAGGTTTTGTATCACAGTTGTAAGCTTATCTTTTTGTACAATAAAAAGGAGTTGTCCGCATATTTGAATTGTCAAATCCGTTTTCCTATGCCTAAAGGCTGTACATGGCGTCGCCCTTGACCTGAGAAACACGGGCAGAAGCAATACGGTGAAAAGGTATTAACTGTTTACGTTATTATTTACTATACAGAATATATAATGTATTGCCATAGCTAACGAGATTGCCTTAAAATTACAAGTGTGGGGTTCAACGTTAAGCAAAGAAATTATGTTCTCTTGTCATTTGTTGGAACGTTAAAATATCAGGAAGAGCATACTTTCACTTTCATTTTACCCAGCAACTCTGACAGAAGTTTGCCAGTTTATAAATGTGCTCACGGTCATCTGAGAATTCTCTTTACAATCTTACATCTGGCCGTGCAGCTGGGTGGTCTTAAATAGGAATTATCCTAATTTAACGCCTTTTCAAGACGCCAGGATGACTTTGATATACATCGTGAAGTACATGCTCTCATGCTCTACAGTCTTAAAGGCTGCACTACTATCAGTTGTGACCAATGCCAAAACTTCTTATTTCTCCGTTCTGCCAAGCAACTCGTGTGAATGTGAATGGAAACCCATAAATGTGGATTGGCTCTTTGGAAGGTGATCATTTTCATTAAATTCAATGCAGAATAACTTTCAAACTAATTTACTTAAAAACAAAAAGTAATTTATGAAGTGCTCTATAAAAAGCCCATTTTCTTCAAAAGACGTATGGCAACTATCACTTTCATTTTTTGATGGCAAAATATACTGCCACTAAGAGGGACTAATTTATAGATAAGAGGCAATGATATATTTGTGAGTAATTTATGTTATGTATGTCCTCGTAATTACACTTTGACAGTGACAATGACAATGGCAATGACTGGAACCAAAGAGAAATTAAGCAAAGTACTTATTATGTACAACATATATACAATAGTATAATGTTACCAAAGCTTCTTTGGTACACTTAAATACAATCACATGTGTTTTCACTCTTTTGTCACAATATGTACTCGTATATAAATTCACATTTGATTCGATAAATACTAATTTTACTAACTTCTGTATCTACTGGACAGATAATGATACTGAGCTGAAAGTCTTTTTTAATATCACATAGTACTGGTATCATGTAACAATTCACTCCTTGTTTTAAATGCATAATAAGCATACGTTGCTAAATTTTGAATAACACTTTCCGAGTTAGAGCTCATTAAAATATTAAATTTATGAATGTTAGGATTGTCATAATATTTCTTAGCGATATACTTTGCTCTTAGTGGAGACAGTTTTTAGCATACTAATACAAAACGGAATTCATTTTCAACTGCATTATTACAAAGTTTACATATTCTTTGCTCTCTGGGTGTGCTATCATAACTACCTCTTTCTATTTCAAGACTATGTGAAGAAAGACGTAATTTCGCTAGTGCATTTCTGAATTTTCTAATCATTAAAACATTTTAAGTAATTTTCTTGTTCAAAAGTATTCTTGAACTGTCCGTACATTGATAATTTTGGGCTATTATAAATTATTGAGTTCCATTCCTGCAAATATTGGTCCTTCAATTTTTGTACAAGAGCATTAATAAAACATCTTCATTGTTTACCCATTGGTTGTACCAAATATATCCAAACCCATTACTACACAACATATTTCTTAAACCCGTGCACCAGTTTGTTTGACCGCTATTGTCTAAGCATTTAAGCATAAGATAACATTTTTTTTACAAACCTATGTTCTCCAATTTCAAGAATTTTACACCAGTATCTTACGACCCTTTTTGCGGAACTTATGAACATTGGAAACCTCCCGCAATCACCAAGCACTGCAGCATCTGTTGTTTTTTGATTGACACATACATATCTTTTACATGCATAATTATGTACTCATTCTGGTGGTGCTAACCTATATATCCCTCAGATCTCAGCCCCGTATAATAAGACTGGACTAATTGGGATCATTCAGTTTTACTATAACAGAATTCCGCAAGCCGGTGCTAGGAGGCGTGAGGGGTGTTGCACATTTCATTACCTTTCATGAACAGACTCAGTCAAACCGAGTCTGCGATTATGTTGTTTGACTGCGTTCCATGCTTCCAAAGTTTCTTTTCACAGATTTTATTTACTATATGAGGTAATCGATTTCATTACAGTGTTCCGTTTAAGCCGGAGCTAGGGGACATGAGGGGCGATCGATGTACCATGATTTCATTTCGTCTGATGAACAGACTCATTCAAACAAAGTCTGCTAATTTGTGTGCTCTGTTCCGGTCTATACTTCCAAAGGACCTTCTTATAGATTTATAGATTTAATTTGTTATCACAACAGCAGTCTTAAAGTACCTTGTGGCAGTCGTAAAATGTCGACAAGTACATTTATATTTTGTTGCTTATGGATCATGAAATGCACTTAATATTCTCTGACTTTGAACTGTGATTGTTGGAGAAATGTGAAACCATTTAATTCCGCGGACATTAAATTTCTAGCACAAGAATTATTTTGCCGGCTATTCAAATTTAAACGCTAAATCAAATTGAAAATTTTCGTATTCGACGGATCTATTTTCGTAGACTGGTGCAACCATAAAGTCGCGAAAATTCGTACCCCATGAATATTAATGTCTTCGCAGTATTCATTTACCGGGATGGCCAACCCACGTGACATTTTGGTATCGTACACTTTGGGAAACCGCACGATTCAGGTAACATTTTTGTTTATAATTTACTTATTACTTGACTGATTTTGATAATATAAAAAGCGTCAAAGAAAAAAAAAACGAGTGCTTTCCTCAGCACAATACTCCTGCTAGATATTCTCCACATTTTTTTTTCAAACACTTCGCCCAAATATTTTTTTTCACGGGCCAAATGTGTTGATAACCTAACGTGTTAACATATTTTGTCTTATCTGAATACGTCAAATCATCAAATGATAAAAAATATATAAGCGCAAATGTTACCTAAATCGAGTTATTTTTAATCTATGTACGATACCGAAAAGCTACGTACGTGGGTTGGCCACCCTGTTTATTGACCTCTAACAGTTCTACAGATACCGACCACCCTTATTGACACACACCCTACGCCCCCTATAATAATGCAGTTATTGAACTTCCTGGCTTCAGCTTTTAATGGTCAGAACCAGCACAAAGTCGGCATTATATCATGCTTGAACGCTTGTAACCTACTTAATCGTAAAAAGCCATACATGCAATTCTTGTAAGAAATCCTTGTTTGTATTTCTAATGAAACCAGCAATGCTACTTTCTTTCTAATTCCAAAAAGACTGCGTGTACATGCAGTAAATCCACCCGCTACAAGCAAATGTACTATATACATATGGTACCAATATTTTAATAGTACAGTTGATTGCTATATTATAGACTACATACTTATAAATATATTTACTAGACGTACTGGGTCACTTTGACCGTCCTAACTCTCATACAGGTTTGCATAATTATAATCATCAAAAAGTTCCTTTCGAATTCAATCGTTTCTACCAATTTCTTTTGGCGGTTGAATGACATCACTACTTTGGTGGTTGAATGACATCACTATTAGGGAATTTCTCCAAAACAGTTGTCCATTTTTTTCAACAAATTATTTAAGCGGAAAACTTTTACCATGTTCTATAAATTCTCTGATATTTTTTGTCTTTAGATAACCACTCAGTCATTTTTGACTAATGTGCAGATCAAAAACACGCAGACTCCACAAATTGACTTTTGCCGAACCTTTCATTTATAGGTTTGAAACCGGGTTTTAAATTATTTCTCAGACGCTTATTGCAATAAAGGTGGAAATCCTACCTGTTTTCGGCAGCCTAACTGGCTCCGAATGTCGGGTCCTCCTCAATCATAGGCAACATCTTAAAATTTGATGCACAAGGACCCACGCATTTTGTTAACCATATGATAGAAAAAAAGATTAATTAATAACTGCAATATCTTTCAGCAAGATCAAAAGCTAGTGTAGTAGTTATTTACAAAATTGTGATTACTCAATGGACTTTTATTTTAAAAACTTACTTAGGGTCCTAAGTAAAAATTCAAAACATGAACATCTCTTTTTATTCAGTTTTTTTCCCTAGTCTTATGATGGTGATTTGAAAATTACAGTTAAATCTGCTATACTTCTACATCGTAAAAATCTTAATTCTAAATGTACTATGATATATTTTTATATTAAGGTGTCAAAAAGTAAAGATAAGTTTATTAAAAAGGTATACAGTACTGTTATCTACAAAATTAGATTCATTTTCATCTCAGAATTAATTGCTGCTAGTTGGTGTTGTCAAAAACATGCCCTTCAGCAATGTGGGCTCGAACTTGTGCGGATCGTTACTCGGCGAAGCAATCCTGCTGACTTAGGAAGGTTGGTGGTTCAAACTAGGGTGTGCCCCCGCCCACGCACCCCCCCCCCCCCCCCCTTCCCCCGTCTCTAAAAATGCTGGGAAGAGCAGATGGATGTGATTCTCCACAATAAAAGCTAGAAAATCCATATGATCTGAACAGTGTCCGTATGACTTTAAACAGTAACATTGACGAAGATCAGTATTATCTAATATAATAGATCTACTTTAAAGATATACTGTACTCGTTTTTCACAAAACTTTTGTCATCAGACATTGATTTAAACCTAGAATATACTCCTCAATCGTATTGAACTTGGCTAAAATTATGAATTAATCGTTTATATATACTAGTATAGAGCTACAGTCGCAGCAGAATGGCATCAACTTATAACAGCCATTTGTTGAACAGAGCTTCTCATAAATTTTACAATTATTAAATATTCATACTGTATTCACTTATATAGTGTACAGTATTAAACATGTGTTTATCAAATAATCAAAGGATTTGAATGGTTTGTCACCTGATATATCACGGTTCAGAGTTCAGATGCGCAGAAATTGAACCACGACTACGTTAGCCCCGGTGGTTAAATATCTAAGGCTTTGAACAAGGAACCGTGGAAAATTAGACGGTGATCACAAGGTGGCCTGCTTATTTTCATTCTCACATGCTCATTGAATTATATTGATTGAAATCATGCTGGACTTTATTTATCTGAGTAGTACTAAACCGGACGTCATGTGGCAATTTGAATATGAAATTAGGGCATAGTATATCTTTAATATTATAATTAAAATGATACGAAACATATATATGCTTGTAATTCAAAGAAAAGACAATAAAGTAGACAAGGATGTTGAATGACTAAGTTGTAAGTAATTAGAAATAAACTGTAGTGACGCTAAATAAATTCGATGAACAGAGAGAAGAAGGAGTATATTTCCTGTGATATACACGGAGACTGCTCGCATATAAATTTAGTAAAACGGGAAATAGATATAAATCTTCCGCCTTTGTAATATGTTAGCGATTTATTATCCATAAGTGTATTTTACATAGTGTACATACTGTGATGTAATTTTCTTGTTTTCAAATAGTTTATGGATTGATTTCAACTGTATTTGACATGAATATGTTCCGCATTGTTTTGCATTTATTCCACTTCCTTTCATGGTTTGTACAAGGTAAGAACTTTATGTTTTCCAGATAGGAAATCGTTTGTCAACAGTATAAAATTAACATAATTTTTGTGTATTAACATCTGTAGAGGCCCGAGGAAGTCGTAAGGGACATGATCACTAACATGACCCGAGAGCTTCTGCATTCTATACGCACAGCATAACGTGTATTGTTACTACAGAAAACGTAGTGGTCCAGTAGCAGTCTTGTTTGACTACGAAACCTGGGGTAGTGTTCAATCCGTCACTCCTACGAAAACAATAATTTTCGTGGAAGAGTCCCGTGTATGGGTGCTTCATTCGTGGTAAGCTAAAGAACCAGGGAAGCTCTGGAATCGGAGCATTTTTTTTCCTGCATGCCGGTGTAACGTTGTAAACTGACCCCCATAGAATAATGACGGTCATTATTTTATATAGAATAGTGACTCCCCGGTCATAATATAATGACCGGGGGTTATAATATTATGACTCCCCCACACGTAGAAAAATGACCCTCACATAGAACTGTGACCCCTAAAGAATAACGACCCCCTAACCCAAACCCTAACCCATCTAAGGCACACTTACAACATAATTACCCCCACCGATAGGCATCGGAGGAGAATATGGTAATAGCACCCGTCCGTGCGTGCGTCCGTGCAACATTTTTGTGACCGCATTTCCTCATTCATTATTGGACGGAATTGATTCAAACTTTCAGGGATTACTACAATTGATGCTTAGTTGTGCAGGAAGAAAACAATTTTGGATTTGCTCTACTTGTTCGGGAGTTATGGCCCTTTGTTACTTTTTTCTTTCATATACACTGTATATATAATACAGAGCAAATTTTTGTGACCGCAACTCGTCATTCATTATTCATTCATTATAGGATTGAATCGATTCAAACTTTCAGGGATTACTACTATTAATGCTAAGTTGTGAAGGAAGAAACAAATCTTGGGTATGCTCAACCCGTTCTGGAGTTGTGGCCCTTTTTTTCAAATGGCATCGGCGGGAGATATAGCTGTCATTCAACTGCAGCCCTTGTTTTTTTTCCTAAGAAGTGGCACTGGCTTCTCTGGTTTCTTTAAAAACACATTACAACTTTATATATAAATCGGAGGATGTCGTAACAGAAACTTAGTTAACATATTGTGCAATGGCTTTGACTGTTATAAAGGGGTATAATAATTGCTCAATACATGTTACATAAAAGCTCTTGAAAAGTGACAAAAATCACCCAAACATCCAGGGGAACGACTATATTTCAATATTATACTGAAATTTGAACAACATCTTATTGTCATGGGCGTCACAGGTCATACAACGTGGGCTTTCCCAACAACCAATTGGCATATTTTATGCCTTATATTGATATAATTGTTGACCTTTTCTACTTAAAAACGCCTGAAAAATAACAGAAATACCCAAAATCCAAAGAAGGATGTCTCTTCAACAAAATACTGAAATTTGAATAATTTCTAACAACGAGGAACGTCATAGGTAATAAGACCACTGGTCTACCTCATAGCAGTTTCGCCTATTTTTTTGGAGGTATATATGAGTGATATATAGGTGACATAATGAAAGTTAAGGGTATTTGACATCACCTTCAGGGGTTGCATAAAACATTGTGCTTTTCCACGTATAAATTGCCTTTTTACAATCTTGCACTTCAGAAAATGACCTATTTTACCGTCAACAGCATTTTTTTCGTAATGAGTCCGCGAGCCCATGCTATTACGAAATAAGTACAACATGTAGGATGCAATAACAAAATGATGTTTCCTCTAAAATTTCGGACAAAATCACCATTATTATAAGTTCCAGAAGGCTTACTCTACATTGTACAGAAGGTAAATTAATAATTATTTACATGTATGCGTAGCATAATTATACGTTATACCTTGCATATAATACGATGTCACAAAGTTTCTTCGAGACTGTAAAAGGTACTAAATTAAAGGTACTGTTAAAAAATCTTGGAAAAATCTTGGAAAAATAAAACTTAAGCCTATTGAAATATTCAAGCATGAAACTTTTATAGGTAACAAAAAGATTTAGATCTAAAACATGTTCTAAACAAAAAGTCATGCACCTTTTAAAGCAGGAGTTTCGTGATCTATGTTTAAGTATGTTCTACCTTGTACCTTGAAAGTTGCAGGGGTTCCAAGTTGCAAAAGGATTCCTTTATGTATTCCCCTTCCATTAGGTCATCTGTTTCTATTGGCAAAGGTTTGATACGGCGAAAATTATCCCTTTGGGGAGACCTACCACTTTAATAAGCAGGCGCGCCAAAGGTATGTGCAGAATTTGATTAAATTCTATTATGTGAAATTCGATAAAATAGCAGAAGTGCCAACTTAAAACTGACAAAATATGCAAAAATAGCCCTTGGGTCTGCTGAACAAGTATTCCTTTCTTTACAAAATCATGTTCTTTTGATTTCTCTGAGCATGTTTCAAATAGATATATTGTTTTCCGTTATAAAAATGCTTAGATAATCAAATTTATGCTGATTATTGTACATTGCTGAAATATATTTTAGGATTACAGAAATTTTGAAAAATGTTTAAAATAGCACCATATCTCTCTCTTTTTATATTAACCTTAAAACGACTTAGGTACATCTTCTATTAATGTAATACTTAACTTTATGTACAACAATGATAATTCAAACAAAAACCCTTTTAAATTTCATTTTTCAATAGATGTACGTTTATTTCTTAGCCGGGCCTTTAAGATATACTGCTGTTGTGTCAGCTGTAGACGAAGCATAACAGCAGCAGCAGCAGCAGCAGAAACAACAACAACAACAACAACAAATATAAGCAATAGAAATACGACAGTGGCTTGAATTGATAAAGAGTATGTTAGTAATAGGTTAGGTGGGGGGTCAATATTTTATAGATAAAATCGGGGGGTCATTATTTTATAGGGGGTGTCAGTATTTTATAGAAAGGGGTCATTATTCTATATAAAATAATGACCGGGGGGTCATTGTTCTATGGGGGTCAGTTTACAACGTTACACCGGACAGGATTTTCTCGTGCTTTTACGGTGCTAGAAAAACTCATCTTACAGCCAGGGGTGTAAGATGACTCACGTACTATATTTTATGAATGAATGCGTAAATTCATACGCTACTATAACATAATAGCGCCTTAAAAAACCTTCGTTTTTCTTTATATCTTCTACAAATTGAAGAATAAGGAAAAGAATCAATCACTTGCAGCCGGTAAAGATAGGAATATCCTACACTAGGGTAACTGTTTAGGCGGGAGCCTCGTTACTGCCTAAACAAGTTCCCTCGTGCCGGATATTCCCATTTTTACCAGCAACCAGTTAAAGATTCTTATAATATGAAATATGTTTACAGTATAGCAATAGCAAAATACAAGAATATGATACACCGTAGAACTATGCATCTGATGTTGTTTATAAAACTTTCTTTGTCATGGAAACATGACAATCTTGTCATTATGACTTTTAAACTGATAACTTCAAATATAGTGTAAATAGTTTATATATTTACTTGAACATGATTGTCCTTATACAACTATATTAGAAAATTAAACATTTGCACTAACTCGATAATGGCTAAAATTCCATTATTTTAGACGATATGATGTCTCTGTGAATTTCAGTTTTATCCCGCTAAGATGTATTAAAGATGCATGACCGACAATACTCATGAGTCCCTCCAAAAAAAATACGGCTGTAATTTTGAGGCATGACCATTTTACAGCTGTAACTGTTAGCCGTAATTTTTTAAAGCTGTATTTTTTAGACCTGCATGTTTTACACCTGTAGACCTCAACTGTATTTCTGGTCATACATTCCACTTACAAGTGTTTTACAGCTGTAATTTCAAAATACAGGTACTTTACAGATGTTTTACAGCTGTAGAACAGGTCCTATTGTCGTACAGGACAAGTCAACGAATACCAAATGTATTCTAGTTTTTCTCGTTATAACAAACAAAACACTAACATTTTTGCATATATCTTGAAAATTGCTAAATAGGAACACAATTTCAATTACAATAATTTTATTTTACATACGAGTTGTTTTGAGTAAGAACGTGTTGAACAATTTAATGTCAAGATTTATATAAGTTATATTGTATTTGTGGGATGTAAGATAAAAGCATACCGACTGTACTTCCAAAAAATCGTTGATATGGTTATCGTACAAGTTACATGCATTTATCAACCACCAATTTCCAGAGTAAATCAATATTCTGCCCTGACATAGCATTGTAGAAATGAAAGTTGTCTTGTTGATACATGATTTCTCCCGAATGCCCGGATCATAGTGAAAAAAAGATTTTATGCAAGAACGCTCCTTCAAACGGATCCGGATGTTTGTGAAGTTGACGACTTCTTTTGATGAAATTATTGCACTATTATTTAGTGGAATATATTTACAATAGTATATATAAAAGCGGACTAAAAATGTTATTTTTTTACAGAATCACACAGTCATAAAGGATTTTGTCAATCAAGGAATCCAGGTATAGTAACCTATTATTATGGAGGGATTTTTTAAAATTTATAATAATAGTGCCTTAATTCACATACTGTAACAGTGCATGTAGAAGTAGGTCACTAGAGGGATTAATTGGTGACCGATTCTATAAGGGCGTGTGCACCAACATATCCCGAATGATTGGTAGGTGACCAATCCTGAAAGGGCGTGTGCACCAACGTATCCCGAGGGATTTGTAGGTGACCGATCCTGTAAGGGCGTGTGCACCAACGTATTTGTTCGGCTAATTCGATCAGTTAGATGAAGACAATAAGAATATCTTGCAAGTGTAAAACGCTTTGATTAAGATTTAGACAATGGGATTGTAGGCATTTTTCAACGTCAACACACACACATGGGGAATGCTTTACACCAGTCTAGTAGACTATACATGCTTTTTTGTATTCATGCTTTTTTATGTAAAAAGACATAGTTCAGTTTTACGCTGAATTTCTGATTGTGTTTATTTTTGCAATGTATTCTGTACCCTTTCGATCGTGTATATGTGCATGAAAAGAGTGCCATATATAAACGAGGAATAATAATAATTTATTCAAAAATTGGATGTAACACTACATAACATAATTATTTTGGCAAACTGTTTCAAAATCCCTGTAATTTAAACCCATTCTTAAAACTAATATCAGAACAGAAAGCCCTTATATGGTAAACATTTGAATTTATGACTGAACACTTGCTGTAGCAATGCAAATATACTTCTTATTTTCTTTTTACTTTTTTTTTTTTTTGACATCTACTTTGGAATTTTATTAATCGCTTATCTGATTTGTTGTTATTATTACAAAATAACTTTTCGGAAGATATCTTCTTTTTTTGTTCATATTTAGTGATCATTTACGGACACTTTTAGAAAGATAATACAATACATAAAGTTGAATATTTATTTTCTAGTAAAAGGGAGTTTTAAATTAGTTGTCAAATACTTCCATCCACAGATTTCTTAACACAGGAAGTCATAAAGAGAAAATGGTGAAAAAAAAAGAATGTAATTTTAAATTTGTTTTACTCGTACATGTTTACCATTTGCCACTTTACCTTTCAGTTGTAAAAATTTGTACGGACCATGTCTTGGCAAAGAAAAGTACTGTCTTCCTTGATACAGTTAGTGTGCCGACATTTCAGCACACCTCATGTAAATGTATTATATCCCCTTTTAAGTATGAAGTTGGATACACATTGACTGTATATGGACAAAATTACACGAATGGCATGAAGTTTGAAATAAAAGATATTGTGATAAATGAAACTGGCAGTAGAAAAAATACATATCTTACTCGTGAAACTCCGATTTACTTTTCCACTCCTGAAGATTATACAACTGGAGGAACCTGTGTAATTGTTGATACAGGTATGTAGTTTTACTACATAAACAATAAATAATGTATCTTGCACCCATGGCATGTGTTCCGTGAATGTTCAACTTCTATTGTTTTGTTTTTTGTTTTTGTCTTTTTCTTTCACCATTGAAATCTAACATATTATCGATAGTCTTAACTTTCTTATATTATTTTCACTTTTTAAAAAAAATGTTTTTGTTTTGATCACTTCCACTTCTTAGAAAATACTACTCATAATTATGTTCTAATGTATGTATCTGTTCATATCTAATGTAAACTGTGGCTCTGTATAAAATATTCACTTGATTTGACTTGTAATATCATCTCGTATTCCGCTACCTTTTCTACCTTTCTTCTCTAAAAGTATTTTTTCTCACCTTCGTTTACTTTGTTAGATTTAAAACTAAGCGTTCAGATTCTTTCCTTTAAATCGACCTACTTTTTTGCTAACTCTGAATCAAATTTCACTATATACTTAGTTAACTGTTGAAAATCATTCGAGAAATGGTAGTCCGAAATTTGTATCTATGTGAAGGAAGCGAACTTTGGTAGAATTCTGAAAAAATATCAGGCTTGCAAAGGCAAAGAAGGAAACTACTGACAATTAAATAAAGTTACACCTGCTTAATGTCCTGCAGTACAGCTCAAAGGAGACTTCATTTTCTAAAATATATACAAGACATCTTGAGAAGAGCATTCGGAATTAAAACTGTACATAACGAAAGCAGACTGTGTGGTGTAGGGGCAAATGAGAGAAAAATCCCTGAAAGATAGCGTCCAAAGTCTCTTTGTTACTTTTCTCAGTGTCCAACGTCAGGCTTAGGAATGTATTATATATAAAGGTGTTGGAACTTAAGCAATAGTGAACGGTAATATGATCTGAAAAAAAAATATATAAATGATTTTTTGTGGTAAATTTGTGTTACTATCAGGATGTTAAAGCCCATTGCAAAAGGTCACTCGTCACTAATTCGTGGAAACAAGTGATATTCCGAAACTGATGAAAACACCAACGATAGACTTTGTCGGATACACAATGTAAATGACCTGAAAATTCAATTGCAGACTATGAGAAAGTGTGCATTATATAGACTTTATTCAAGTAAACCAAAACGATGCCGTCATGTGTTGATTCAGGGAGGTTGCATAAAAAACATTTAGAGTAAAACACAACCATAAACATCAGTTGGTGAGAACCTGTTTAAACGTTTGTTCACTTTATATGATAACGTCCGCCATTATGTACTTGACGCACTTCAGGTACAACTCTCTACATGCGGTAACACCAAGACGTTGGGCATCTTGTATACATGTGCCGTTGTAATAAATACTTCAAATTTTGACGATACTCACTAAATTACGCCATGTAGTATAATAAACAAATATGATTTTTTTCCTTTTTATGCAGACGACAGGTCCTTCTTTAATATAACTTGTAAGAAAAGCACAACATTCTCAACAGAACAAAGTCAATCTACAACAACAAGAAAGGCTACAGGGTCCAGCACATCTACAACAACGAAAAAGCCTACAGTAACCAGTATATCTACGGGAAAGGTAATAACATTAAGCATATCCTCATCATCGAAAGGAGTTACAGAGGCAAATTCAAATACAGGACCAGATGAAGAAACAAGACAAGTCAATCATATTAGTAAGTACATTTTTTTATCTCATCTTATGCTATCTTATCTTATATTGTTAGTATCAGCATCATAACTTTAGACACAGGTGAACTTCATAATTCTGTGTTATACATGTGCAGTCAGGACAAAGTGTCAGTCTAAAATGAAAACATTTTGATATTTTAGGTAATATTTAAAGGTGTTATCCAAAGATACACCTGTGAAAATAAAACTATTGTAAGATGTTATGATAACTAAGATTGTTATATAAGTAAAACGCAATTTCTAACAGTATGGTCTATGAGTGAATTAAGACAGTGTGAAATGCCAGGACAACAAATATTTCAAGGGTTTCGTGTCAGCAATTTTACTTTTATTATACGCGTAAGGAAAAACGCCCCTGTTTTCGGCTTGTTATGCTCCCACTCTGTTATAGGGGTATAGGGGTAAATATTTGGTGTCATCTTTGCTCATCAAAAGATTACTTGGTTAAGTCATATAAAATCTTCTACATCTAGAGTGAATGTTGATCAAGTTTGAAATGAGGTTACCGTTTTGTAAATCGGAGGCCAAAAATTAAGACACTAGGTCAGATAGTAAAACATATCTTTTTGATTCTAGACTATCCACATGATCTTCATGAAATATTAGCAGAATGCTGCTGAAGGGTAATTGTGATTAAGGGACATAGCATTCCCTTTTTAATATTCATCCTTGTTCCACTCCCGTCGTCTGTCTGTCTGTCTGTCAACAGGTAGCTTGTGTATGCGATAGAGGCTGTATTTTTCAACTGATCTTCATGAATATTTGCCAGAATAATTACCTTGATAAAATCTAGGCGAAGTTTGAAACTGGATCATCTGGGTCAAAAACTAGGTCACTAGGTCAAATCAAAGAAGAACCTTGTGTATGCAAGGGGGCGTGGGCAGTGTTGCATTTTCCATTACTGCCCATGAACAGACTCAATCAAACCGAGTCTGCAATTTTCAGTGTTTGCCTTGTTCTCGATGCTTCCGAGGGATCTAATTTCCAGATTTTATTTACTTCACAACAGCGGGTGTTAAGTGCTGTGTGGCGGCCGTAAAAAGTCGCCCCGACTTCATCTCAGTGTTGTTATATTTTTTCTGGTCCTTCGGGATCATTGATTTCAACTCATTTAGATTTGAAGATTGAATACTGCTTTAGCCGGTGCTAGGGGGCGTGGGCAGTGTTGCATTTTCCATTACTGCCCATGAACAGACTCAAACCGAGTCTGCAATTTTCACCGTTTGCCTTGTTCTCGATGCTTCCGAGGGATCTAATTTCCAGATTTTATTCATTTTATATCAGATCTTTACGAAATTTGATGTGAATATTTGTCTTGATATTATCTAGGTTGAGTTTGAATATGGGTTTTTTGGGATCAAAAACTAGGTCACACGGTCAAATTAAAGAAATACCTTGTGTACGCAATAGTGGCTGCCTTTTACACTGGATATTCATAAAATTTAGTCAGAATGATTTCTTTGATCAAATCTAGGTCAAGTTAGAATATGGGTCATCTGTGGTCTAAAACTAGGTCACTAGGTCAAATCAAAGAAAAACCTTGTGTATGCGATAGAGACTGTATTTTCAATTGATTTTCATAAATTTTGGTTAGAATGATAGCCTTAATGAAATTAAGGTCAAGTATGAATATGGATCATCGGGGTCAAAAACTAGGCCGGTAGGACAACCCGTCTATAATATTATATCGTTACGGCTTCTTTTTGTTGTGGGCCTACTTTGCAAATACGTGGCTCTGTAGCTGTGTTAGTGGTACTCTCTTCTTCCGACCTTTTATCTTGTCTATAAAATCCAGGTAAATTTTAAAACTGAGTTTGAACCGATCTAGATTTTATAAAGACAAACATTCTGACCTGATTTTCATATAATTCTATGAGAAATATGTCCTCTACATTGTTGCAAAGTTTTCCTGTGAGTTAACCGTGTGACTTACGAGTAAACTTCGAACCCAGTTTCTAATTCGGTCTACATGTCATAACAACAAATATTGTGACAAGGTTTGTATAGGTCAGGTAAAAATATTGCATGTAAAGTGTAAACTACAGACTGACCAGTGACATTGTATTCTGAGCCAAGATTATCAGGTTTCAATCCTGTCCATATTTGTTTTTAGACAAACACTCTGACCAGACTTATTTATGCATAGGTGAATATTATGACATTTAGGGTGTGAAAACGATTTTGTCGGACTACGAACAAGGAAAACAATAAAAGCTCACTATTACCTTTTTATGTTCAGGTGAGTTATAATGTCGCGAAATTGGTCCTTTCGCGCTTTAAGTGCATTTCGGCAAATTGTATCAGTATAGGCGGTCTATGTAAAATTCAGAGGTATTTCCGTAGGCGAGTGACGTCATACGGCCATATAAATACACACTGCGCATCCAGTTTGGACAGATCGTCTTGGGAGCTCAAAGAGTGCACATCGAAGAGAAACTGGAGAAATAATTTATAATAAATAAGCCATAATTATAACTGGGACTTTGGTAATAAATAATTTAGGTGAGGCACCCTCATATTTGCAGCTTCGGCTCATCCTTGCTGGGTCCTCTTGATAGCTATATTGTTTTAGTGGTCCGGGTCGCAGTATAAGCTGATGGTTTAAGGTTATAGTGCTGAACCTTGGTAGGTCTGAGACAAGGTTTAAAACATAGTTTGAGACAAGGTTTGAAACATAGGTTTAAGCGAAAATTGTTAGTTGTTTGAGACGTTTGGTTTGAAATAGTGTTAAGGTTTGGACCTAGGTGGGTTGTGGAAAGGTCAGTCCCTCATCCTTGCAGCGTATGCTCATACTTGTGGGGTTTCCAATCCATATACTCATTCTAGGTCGAGTGGTTCATGACAGAGTGTTGAAACGTACGGTTTGAAACAGCTGGTTAAAGGTCATAAATTTAGGTTGTTGGAAACCAGCTTGTGTACAATAAGGACCGCATAGTAAATTGATTATCTGCTTGATTTTTAGTTAATTTATGTTTCAAACAATCATTTACAAATCATTGGTCAAACCAATCAGAAGCAAGGCAGCTTAAGTAAAATTCATTATACAAGTTTTATACCAATCAAAAGCAGATAGCTTAAGGAAAATTATATATATAAACAGTTTAATAGTTAGTTACGCTCGGTACACGTGACAATAATAAACAAAACTACAGGTGAAGAATTTCTAATATTGTATAACATCCCTATAAAGCTTCATCACACACTTCTGGAAATATGTGTGACATAGGACAGCCAGATGGACGGACAGACAAAGCCAAATCGATATCCCTCTTGGTTGCATTCTGTGCTAACAGAAGTTCAACTCAGGTTCATTTTTTCTCGTACTATGTCTGAACATATTCTAATGAATAATGTTATTGAAAGGAATTATTCAGAAATATAAACACAAGAACTAATCCCCATAACTGCTATTGACTCAACAGGAATATATTGAAACTAAGCGTAATTCGACCAGGCACGGAACAGTTTAATTCAGTTTGAACTACACATAATCTCACAGTTCCTCTAAACATTCCGAAAATGCACTAAACTGAGCCTCGTAGGATTAAAATGTTTGCTTAAAATTCGATAAAAACATTAGTTTTCAGGAGATATAACTTGTGATTGATGGATGGAATCAATAGATATAGGTCTAGAGCAAAGAAACAGCCTGTCTCCTTTCGCTATTTGACTAAATTATTGCTTCATATAGCAGACACTAATCTTCGGTTTTTAAACTCTTTCAGTTCCACTTGTTACAGCAATATCTGGCATTGTCTGTTTGGCTATTGTTATAGCTGTAATCATTTTCTGCAAAAGGTATGTTATATTTCTATTACAATATAAAAGCAAATAAATTGATATACAAAAATGTACATATCTAAAAATGAGTATGAACGTATGAAAGGTAAATGTAGTCTTAACAACACTACCCACAAAATAATAAACGCCTATTGCAATGGCAAGATGTACACTTTATTGTGCGACAAGTGAGAGGGGAGACAACCCATAAACATTTTCAACATGTATATTGATTTCACAATATAAACAAATGCAATTGTATTTGATGCATAATGTACGGAATCCTGTTTCCGCCATCGACTTTTCGACTAGACAGAAACGCGAAAACTTGAAATTAAGCATCTAATTTATACTTTTCGTGCTATAAATTTACCGCGAAAAGTCGAAATCTTGAAGTTTTTGACCCGACAATTGTCGTGCAAATGTCAACTTTTCGACCTAGAATCAAGCGCGAAAAGTAGAAATTAAGAGAGCTAATTTCAACTTCTCGTGCTAAGATATTTCCTCGAAAAGTTGAAAAGTCGAAGTTTGTAACGCGACAATTGTCGTGCAAATTTCAACTTATCGACTGAATTTGTAGGGCGAAAAGTATAAGTTAAAGTCTTAACTTCTACTTTTCGTGCCAGTTCTTTGGCCGATAATTTCACGATATTATCGCTTAAATTTCGACTTTTCGTTGTAGGACTAATTTACCGGGGTAGGCATAGAGTCTTGATATTTGATATGTGACATTATCTAATGGTCCTCTATGAAAATTGTTCAAATTGTGCCCCTGGGGTGAATAGAGACCCCGCACCGGGGGTCCCAAGTTTTACATAGGCTTGTATAGGAAAATCTTCTTGTCTGATACCGCAAGACCTAGGCCTTTGATATTTGATATCAAGCATTGCCTTGTGCTCCTCTACCAAGATTGTTAAAATTATGCCCCTGGGGTGAAAAGAGGCCCCGCCCCGGGGGGGTCCCAATTTTTATATAGACTTATATAGGAAAAAATTAAAAATCCTCGTGTCTGAAAGTTCAAGGCCTTTGATATTTGGTGTGTAGCATTGCCTAGTGGATCTCTAACAATGTTGTTCAAATTATGACCCTGGGATGAAAAGAGGCCCCGCCCTGGGGTTCATTTGTTATATGAGTTATATAGGAATAAATACTTCAAATAATATCAGATTATATTTCGTAGACTGTTTACCTGATGACCCTAAGCAATTAGGATTCACTTGACTGTGACCTTGACCTTCTTTCTTGTTTTTTAAGATACAGCCATGAAATTTGGATGACATGTACAGTTTTGCACACCAATCTTAACTATTCTATTATTGGTCATAGGGGAAAACCGAGACCACTTTTCTGTGGTACAACATGAATGGTATCTCCAATTTTTAGGTGTATTTTGACATATCTATACCTGGTAAGGATTTTTTGTGGACTTATAGTTTTTTCTGTTGACTTAGAATTTTTTTTTTTTTTGAATTTCTTCTTTTTGTTCTTCCTGTCCTTTGGGCTTCAACAGTTAAGTTCTTTAAATTTTACTCCCATCCTCCTCTGATATAACCCTTCGGGTGTATATTGCCCCGCTTGGCGGAGCTCTTGTTTAGAATGGCATTCTGCCCCCCCCCCCCCCCCCCCCCCCACACACACACACTCCATGCCTTTTTTCCTGGAACAGCCCTAAGTGTTTCATACTTAAGCTGTCGGTTACTCATTTATTTCAGTATAAATGTTGTGTAGGCCTATTTTGGAAAAAATAGTTTTCATACTAAATGTTGCTCTTGATTTTGATGTTCTCTGAAGGGCGAGTATAATTATATACTAGCCAAAAGTTCCAACGCCCGTATGTACATAATTTTCGATATTTTATTTAGTATAATATTAAATGAAATAGTGATACTTATGTACATATGGGCGTTTGAACTTTTGACTAGTATAGTTACATAAAATTTTGATCATATAAGGATAAGGCGTCGGCGTCACACCTTGGTTAAGTTTTTCGTACCAGTCCACATTTTGAGAAAGTCTTTTGAGATAAAGCTTTGAAACTTTCAACACTTGTTTACTATCACCATGGCCAGTTATAGGCAAGAGCACATAACTCCATCAAGCATTTTGGCTGAATTATGGCCCCTTTCAACATAGAATTCTTGGTTAAGTTTTTCGTACCAGTTTGTATTTTGACAAAGTCTTTTGAGATAAAGCTTTGAAACTTCCAACACCTGTTTACCATCCCATTCCAGGTATAGGCAATAGTACATAACTCCATCAAGGTTTTTTGTGAATTATGGCCCCTTTTGACTTAGAAGTTTTGGGTTTAAAGTTTTCCGTACCAGTTCATATTTTTTGCGAAGTGTTTGACATATGGCTTTGAAACTTTTATCACTTTTTTTTCAGTTAATAGTCTCTATCTGTAGGAAAGAGTACATAACTCTGTCCATCTATTTTGGCTGAATTATGCATTATTTGGACTTTAAAATTTGGGTTCTTTTTTCTTTACAAGTCCACGTTTTGTCAAAACTATTTGACATATGGTTTTTAACTTTGAACACTTGTTTATCATTATGATTTCATCTGTAGGCAAAGTACATAACTATTTTGACTGAATTATGGCCCTTTTTGGACTTTGAAATTGGTTCTTAACATTGCCATTTATGAAAGACTTATCGAAATCAAAGAATACAGGAACATTGTTTGTCTAATCTATTTATTTCTTTTGTCTGAATATCTGTGGAAACATTTGACCCCATTCTTCAATCTATTCTTCGAATAGTCGAGCGCGCTGTCATCGACAGCTCTTTTTTTTTAACAAGATCACAGATCCGGAACACCTGCATGGTTTTTTCAGTAATTACCTTGAATAATCTTTACCATGACCCACATGTACTTACCTAGTATAGCTGACCTGTTGCAAAGTGGCAAGTTGAGCTTTTGTGATTATCCGTTGGCCATGCATCATAAACTTTTGCTTGTGATCACTCACTGCAATGCCACATTTTCAAGGGAAATTTGGGTCAGAATGTTTATTTTCGATATCTAGGTCGTTTGAATCTGGGGTCAAATGGGTCAATATCTACGAAAACCAAATACGAAAAACACTGTGACCAATCTAGGGGCTATTTTTTTTTCAATGGATCTTCATGAAACTTGTCAGAATGTTTATCTTAATGATACCTAGGTCATGTTTGAATCTGTGTCAAGTAGGGTTAGGCTATAATTTTCAGTGGATTTTCATGAATCTTGGTCATAATGTTTCCCCTTGATGATATGTAGATCCAGTTTATATATGGGTCAACTGGGGTCAAAAATTGGTTTCACTATGTCAAATTTGAGGAAAACCTTGCAACCATTTTAATGGCCCATTTTTTATCAGAGTTTCACGAAACAGGGTCAGAATGTTCATTTTAAGCCTTGTGACTACTTTACATGCAACATTTACAGTGCATCATGTAGACAGTAGTGACAAGTTTATCAAAGATATTACCAAAATTCTAGTCGTTATTTACCTTTGTAAACTTTTAGAAACAGCTATGATTCCCTTTTCTTAAACACCATTGAAAAAATTTGCTGTTAATTCTATAATCATGTTAATTAACAATGGTTCCAGGGTAACATATATTTTTCCATTCCCTCAACAATAATAGGTTGCCAACCCATGTCACCTTGTATAGCAGCTTTGGGTGTATATTTGCCGGTGCCTAGGAAAAATCTCATACCCCTGTGGTGTATTGCATTGATACAGGAAATCTTCTTGAAACCCCAAACAGCGGCTCCATAGCGTATAATTGGTACCACATTTGAATAATACAATTTTGTAATAAACATCATAAGGTAACCCCACAAAGCTTTTGTACTTGGCAATGAGTAGTCCCAGGGCACGGCCAGCACTCTGAGCGACCATTTTGGCTGTAAGTTTAAATCAAATGTTCAGTTAAGGTTAAACCAAGGTATGTATATCTAATAGAACAGACCAATGATAACCTCTATAGACATAGGGTTTCTAGGATCTTTTAGAAGATGACTTTGGTATTGGGTTTATAATAGTTTTTGACCAAGTGCTAGAACCTGACCAGTTTTAAAACATATATTGAAAAGACTATGCAAAATAAAAATTGAAGTATCATTCTTTAAACCTCTCATGGTAAAAATATCAAAACCAGACGCTGTTTGCTTTCTTTACTTCTAAACACATTCAGTATCTAAACTTGTCAGTTACAATATCAGCTACCTGCTAGTCTTCTTTTTCATTTGCAATACCTGTTTTCCCCATTGTTTTCCAAAACTGGTTATTTATCGCAATGTAGATCAGATAAAATATTTTTTTGTGTTTTATACCAATAAAACCTTAAACGTTTTTCCTCCTATCAAATTGTTCTTTAACATTAAATATATATGCTTAAAACATTTTCAAAGACTTGGAAGAACAATTTAACCAATTTTTTTCTGCTGTATGAACATTTCGCCACAGATCAGACGATTTATCATTCCACCAAGTTTAAACGTTCTATATTTGGAACAAGATAAAATGTTATTACTATAAATGGTTATAAAAGGTATTTTCTCATACATTTCTGACTTAAACAATATCACACCATTGGTTGTTGCAACATCATGTCCGACTGCATTCTCAGGCTATTTACTATTTAGGTATTGGGTCATTTAACTGTGTAACTATACTTTGGTCAGACAGAAAATTTCCGGGGATAATTACTGAAGTTGGAATTGCCCATAACTTTGCGATGGCATGCAGTGAGCTTGTGAATCAATCCAACATTTACATTGATTTTCCAAAGAAAAAAAAGAGTGATCTGGATATTTCTAGCAATTACATTTCCAATTTTATGCTACTTGTATCTAAAATGTATGACAATGTTGTTGCTCTTTTCATGAGCTATAAATTTTGCTTACTTGCTCTTGGTCTTTGTTACATATCCTCCTCAAACTCAAGCCATGCTTGCAGGACAAAGATTAAAATTTTCAGATTTGTTGTTTTAACCATAAATAAAGGGTTATGCTTCATGACGGGTTTCTGCCTTTTCCTTTCCATTCCTTTCAAGAAGGATTTGAAATTCTTCAACATACTCATCAAGACAACCATACTGTGGTGTCCTAACAGTGAATATTTCTAGAGCATCAATATCCTCAAACTCTACTGGAAATTTGTAGTCTCTTGCACCTTAAAAAAAAACAACAAAAAAACCTTGAATGAGTGGCAAAATTGCCATCAATACTTGTTGCACAGTGACACAATATAAAGACCTTCAGAAGCTTGCTAACAGTGTGTGCCCAGATCACTTTTGTAAAAACTGTATCTCTTACGCAATTAAGGGCTTTGAAATAACTTGGCACAAATGCTCACCGAAATGAGACCATTTTGTCTTCTTAGGTCCTAGGTCCATACTTCAATGCACATATAGAGGTTATAGGTCAATTTTGCATTAAACAGAACTTGTCTAGACTGTCATAAATTATGACATAACTTGGTTCAATTCAGACATGTCGTGGGCTGAGCGCGAAACTATTGTTACTGTATATAAATAAAGAACAAGATACAATAGTTTCGCGCTCAGCCCCCGATGTATATTCCAGGCTAAATTTATCCCTAAGACAACTTATCTAGCGATATATTAAAAGTAATGAACTATGTCCTATTAGATCTTAAAAAATAAAGCAATAATTACTATGATTATTGGACAGTGAAGTTGAGATATGGTAAAAAATATCTGCTAATTATAATTAAGTATGTACAGTACTGCTTCTTTATGTTTCATTCTGTTCATGTAGGAACAAAGGGAACTGAACAACTAACCAAAAATTTCTGGGTGGTAATAGAGCAGGTTGGCTTTCCAGCAAAACTTGACGAAGTTCAAACACGATGCAAGTTCCACTGTTCTCTCAATTCATCAAGTTCTTTCTGAAGCAACTTCTTTAAAAACAAAACCTCAGACACTCCCTGAAAAAAATGGGTAACAAAACAAGAGGGTCATCATGATGATCTTAAGGTCGCTCACCTGTTGAAGTAGACTTTTTCATTTTCAATGTACTAAGTACCATGTGTTCGATTTTTGACACTTGATCGATCTACTATCACCTAGATGTCGCATTTAACCAATTTTGGTGAAAATCCACCGAAAATTGTAGCCGCTAGAGCGTTCACAGGCTATTTTATAATGTACAAGTAAACCTGTGACCTAGTTTTAGCCCCAAACATGACCCATATTCGAACTTTACCTAAAGATCATCTAAAGAAGCAATTTATGAGCAGGTTTGGTGAAATTCCAATGAAAATTGTAGCTGCTAGAGTGTTTTTAAAGGCTTTTTTTAATGTAATAGGGGACTCCATGACCAGTTTTTGACAAGACATGACAAATATTTAAACAAAGCCCTAGAACTCACCTAGAAGCAACTTTTTACCAGGTTTGTTGAAAATCTAATAAAAATTGTAGCCGCTACAGCATTAAAAAGCTAATTTTCAATGTACTTCGTGACCGTGTGACCTATTTTTTTTTACCCATCTGACCATATCGAACTTGACCTAGATATCATCCAGACACAACTTCTGACCGGGTTTTGGTGAAACTTGAAGAAGAATTGTGGCCACTAGAGGGGCCAGACATCGATTGTTGACGCACGGACGCACCACGGACGGGAGGAACGACAAAATGTGATCACAAAGGCTTCCCTTGTCACGGTGTGACAGGTGAGCAAAAAACACCCTTTAAATTTGTATTAATTGTACAATCATTTCAAAAATTTATGAACAGTGTGTGTATATATATAAACAAGAGCTGTCAGTTGACAGCGCGCTCGACTATTCTCAGTGCTTGATAGTATAATATAAGCTATGAGTAAAACTTCAACATTACAATAAGCATATTCTAAGTCGAAAAGGGGCCATAATTCAGTCAAAATACTTGATAGAGTTGTCTGCTCCTGTTTACAGAATGGGGTCATGATGGAAAACAAGTATGCAAAATATGAAAGCAATATCTCAATGGACCTTGAAAATATCTGGGGTGGTACGCAAATTTTAAAATTTGTGTGACGCTCACGCTAACGCTCACGCCGACGCCGGGGGGAGTAGGATAGCTCCCATATTCTTAGAATAGTCGAGCTGAAAATGATAAAAAAAAAACATCAAATGCGTTTTTGATATGTATTTCGTCTACCAACCGGTTTCATGTAAAATCGTTACGGCAGACATAATGAAAATGTGGCGTTTCCAAGTAACGTCCAAAGTACACATTGTGTACACAAAAATTTAAAAAAAAACACACACAAAAAAAGTCTGGGAGATCCCTATATAATACATGTAATAGTGTGAAAAATTTTCCCCACACGAGAGAAAATAAAATAAAAATATAGGTCGCCATCCTTGCTTTTGAGTTATCTCCCCTTGAAATAAAGAACAATGAGAAAATCCGATTTCTGGGAAAATTTTCTTCACACTATTGTTATATAAGTAACTCCCACACACTATCATCTAAGTAGAGCTTAAAAGTTACTTTTAACAATATTTGCGAAAATATCTACATCTTCTAGTTGAGGTTTCTTACCTGCATATTTGCCAATAATTATTTATACACTTTGTGCATTATACATGGTTGAACAAAACTCACACATGAACTTGACTTTCAGTGGACAATACCCCATTGTCATCCAGATCTTTGAAATAGTCAATCCGTAGCCTATTTCCCATTTGCCGCTTTAGCCTCCACCACGACTCGATTCTCTAGAAATTATAAAAACATTTAAATTCCACATCCTTGCTTCAAACTTGGTAGGTTTAAACAGTCAACATACATATTCTTGAGGGACTGAAAAAAGTTCCATGATAAACATTAACCATTGTTGGGAAGGCAAAAGGTCTACCTATTAGCTTAGTACTCATTCCTAATTGCTTTTGAGTATCAGTTTTGATATGCACTTCCATAATGAATTATAGACAAGTACCTACAAGTATGCATCAAGCCAGCAGTGCTTATTTGGCCATCTCATATGGCACAGATCCAGTAATCAACCAAACCACTGCAAGCGTCCATTTTATATGTTTGTTTACAAGTTGAGTCATTAAGTGGCTAAAATATATCTGTCCATTTATCATATTTTGTACATGTACAGAGATTATTATGCAATGACAAAAAGAAAAATATAAATTGGTTTTGAATAAAAAAAGTAAAGAAAAAAAAGAAATACATGTATAATATGGGTATGGTCAGCTTTCACAAACCTTCAGACAGATCTTGGACAAGGCTCAAAATTGCCCATTTTCCTGTGATGTGTGTTATTGTAAAATAAGGTATTTCATCGGGCCCACACATTTCTCTAAAAATGGTTTTTGAAATAGTTTGTGAGTAAATTTATTTAGCAATCACATGACTATTTCTTGTGAATTTTGTCTGACTTGTATGTGATAATGGTTACCATCCTTTGTTGAAAGTTACTATTATGCATTTGGTACTTTGGTACAAGTGGTATAAACAAGAGCTGTCAGAGGACAGCAACGCTCGACTATTCAACAGCCTTGTCGACGAATGAATACGAAAGTCGAAAAAGGGCATAATTTTGTAAAAAAGCAAAATAGAGTTATGGACCTGTGCAATGTAAGTCAGTTTATCACAGTGAATAAGTGTGTGAAGTTTCAATCCATTCCCCCAAGTGGTTACTGAGATACCAGCTTACATAAAAAAACCTTAAAACCAAAAATTTCAAGTCGAAAAAGGGGCATAATTTTGTAAAAAAGCAAAATAGAGTTTGGGACCTGTGCAGTGTAAGTCAGTTTATCACAGTGAATAAGTGTGTAAGTTTCATCCTTTCCCCCAAGTGGTTACTGAGATACCAAACTTACATACAAACCTTAACCAAAAATTTCTAAGTCGAAAAAAAGGGGGATAATTTTGTAAAAAAGCAGAATAGATTATGGGACCTGTGCAATGTAAGTCAGTTTATCACAGTGAATAAGTGTGTGAAGTTTTCAATCCATTCCCACATGTGGTTGCTGAGATACCAGCTTACATACAAAACTTAACCAAATCGGGACGCGGACGCGGACGCCGACGCCGACGCCGACGCGGACGCCGACGCATGGGCGAGTCCAATAGCTCTACTATTCTATGAATAGTCGAGCTAAAAATGGCTATCAATTTTTTTTAGACAAATAGTACACCTAAGGGTAGGACCAGAATTGATGTTTTTTCCCAAATTTGGGTAATTAAATTTGGCAATTTCACTGCGGCTCAAAAATAGCAGAGTCAACAAGTAGCCATTTGCTATATAGGTTTCAAAGCCTTCAAACATGTCAAGATCATCTTTTTTAAACAAAACACAGAAAACAGATGAAAGTATATCCATTAATGCTGCCTGAACTCTGGGCACAACCCCAAAATTCTCCTTTTCTCAAACCAAGGCTACGAAGAAATTTTTTCAAGACTTCTAAGACGTAATACATTAAATAAAACTTAATTTATACTGCCGGTTCATCAAACTTACTTTTCATGGTATTAGTAATTCACACCTTATTAAGGTTATTACTCAAGTACATATTCTAATGAAGTTCTCTAACTTGTAATTTATGTGATGTATATGTCACAAAATAAGAGGATTTTTTTAAATAATTTTTTGGTTCATTCTAATCTAAGCGTTAAAATAATAAAAGTTTAAAATTTAAAAACAAATAATTTCGGAATATATATTATCACAGTTTTAAATCATGTGTTTGGGAAACTGTAAAATACATGAAGGTATTGAAAACAATCCCCAGACATATAAATATTGATCTATACGTCTCTGAAAAGAACAATGTACATTACTTTGTGACATTGTTTTTTTCTTCTTCTTTTTATATACTAGTAGATAGATCTATAAAAACATTACTATTTCTTAATATAAAAAATGCATTCCTCATATTACTACTGTACTACTGTTTACATGAATTTGATATCAATTTTATTCAAATATTCAATGGTGTTGAATTGTTTGCACCCGACAGCATTTATCTTTTTAAACTAATTAAATACATGGCATGCACGGCTGGTGGACATGTGGGCTTTTAAGCTTGGTGTGTGAGTCTTGTTGTTATCAGTTAGCTACGGAATCTGTTAGTGCCAGTGAAATGTCGTCCCTCGCCCCTCAAAGGGCGATGCACGACATTGCGATAACCACATCACGACAATGCGATACAACACGGGACAATGCAATACGACACACAACAATGAGATACGGCGCGAGACAATGCAATATGACATTCGTCAAAATGTCGCGATGTCGCTTCGCAGTGTCGTGCGTTGAGTTGGCTATTTTGGCACGATATGTCGCAGTACAGCGTCACATTGTTGTCCGTCGTATCGCATTGTCGCGCTTCGTATCGCATTGTCGCGACGTCGTATCGCATTTTAGCACATCGTGTCCTGCATTTTAGCGACGCACGACAATGCGATACGACACATGACATTCTTACGGAAACGTTTTATTTGGGGCCCTTTCAATGTCGCTTTACATAACGCAAATATCGACATTTTATCGCGAGAAAACAAAAATATTACACAACAAGTCGATATATTTTATTGACATATTGCATTCATTTTTCCAATGTTTAACCACTTTTTCTCGTGATCCGCGTAAACTATAAAAATATTTCGACATATAAAGACGATATGAAACGACCCTTTCTTGATTTACTAAAATGAGTTCTCGTAATATATGTAATTGCTCTCTTAGAAATATGGAATTTGGGTTTACAGGCCCGTACGAATATTTTCATATTGGGTGGGGCATTTCCAATACCATGCAGTAAGACAAATCAACTAGCTGGAAGTTCAATCAGTAGAAATAAACGCAATTTGGAAATTATTTCGGGAATTGTTGCCCTGACCCTGTTCCTGAAACCTGGCTTACCGCCAATATAAAGTGACCCTAGGGCAGGTTAGACTGTACTTTTACAACTATAAATCAGCACTTAGTTTGCATTTCTGGGAGCGGGGTTGTTTAAAAAGCGGTTCCTAAAAACAACAGTAACGTTACTATAATTCCTTTGAATTCTGACAACACACAAAAGAATATGAATGTACAAAAAAACAAGTTCCATATTTCCTGTCATGAATAAAACATGAAGAAATTATCGAGGAAAAGTATCACTATTCAAGCTGAAACCCCATATAGTATGTAAGTTCCCCAATCCATGTGTGATGACATAGATAGCAGATAGTGTTACAAACACATTGGTCCGCCAAATGCAATGCAACAGATATTTTAGGGAAACCCAAGCAGTTTTTAATCTACTTAATAAAAAACTCAACATTTTATTTATTTTTTTTCCCTTAATCATCTTTTAAAAAAAATCCGAACTGTATTCTAGATGTACTTCATTTAAAAAAATAAATCTTGTTTATATTTTTAGTTTTAAAAAAGTGTTGTTTTTTAGAAAGTTCTTTAATAAATACATTCATGAAACATAATCATTGTATTTTTTTTTAAATTTGATATTTACTTTTTATACGAAATCCAGTTTAAACCCATATCTACTTTATGAAAAACATTTTTGTTATTTAATATAAAAGTGTTTTGGTGTTCATTATGAAATCCATATAAATAGAAAAAAAATCAAAGAATTGTCTCACTTCACAACACCTGACGGTGGTCTGTTGTGAAAGTAACTGTGGATATTTTACTGTGAGACTTTTTCTCTAATTTTCTTTATCTGTTTTATTTGTTAGTTGTTGTGTTTTTGAAAGAACATGCACTCAGAAAGGTTGATAAAAAGTGTTATGTGCTAGTGATATGTTATTTGTTCCAGACAAACCAAACTGTGTATGCAGTTATTCTCTGCTTCATACTATCTTCAACGAGTAGCATTTAAAGGGACTAACAATTGCAAGTAAACGAATAAATTTTTTAGTCTTGTATTACAAGCAGCTCTGCCGAGTCTCTTTAAGAAAGGCAAAAGTCCGCCGATGAAAATTTGGTGCCTAAATACTCGTAAACTGCCTATACTGTGAATCCACATTTTTTTCTAGAGATACTACACGTTTTTATTTAATGTTTATGTTCATTGTGTATTCGTATAAATTGCTTTACGAGTCCCCCGATCCACGCATTAAAATACTGAATCCTAACCAAAAACACCTTCCTACATCCCCGGGTCATGTCATTGAAGTGACTTTTAAACATATAGTCGGGTTAAGTCGAGAACTTGCGTTAGAAAATCAAGAATGGATGGTTTATATCGAAATAATATGTGAGGGATCATTACAGCTTACGCGGATCTCGAGAAAAAATGATTAAACATTGAAAAAATGAATGCAATATGTCATAAAATATAACGACTTGTTATGATAATATGTTGATTTCTCGCGAAAATATGTCGATATTTGCGTTATCTTACACGACATTGCGAGGCCCATTAACGTTTCCGTACATTCTCAAACGACATTGTCGCGATGTCGTGTCCCCATTGTCGTCAATAGCACGATGCGACATCGCAATACAAAACACCCACAATGCAATACGACACACAACAATATGATACAACGCGCGAAAATGCGATACGACAAAAAGACATTGTCGCGTGTCGTATCGCATGTCGGGCGTCAATGGGTTCACTTTAATAAATAGCGGTGTTCACTATAGAAACGCCCAATCTTGGTGGCATTTTTTTAAACAATTCATCAATTTCAATTTATCATTAAAAGCGGGTAAAGTAAGGTATCAAACTGAAATTTCTTTTAAGAGTAGTATTGTCAAATCGAATATTAAAAACAAATGTTCTTCCCCCATGGGCACGCTGTCGGGAACATTTGCTGAACTTTTCATTTTTGGCTTAAACATTATCATGTAAAATAAGGAAAATTGCTTATAACAGATTTATTTTGGGTAAATAACTGCAATAAAAGCTTGTTTTGAAAGAAATGACAAAATCTGAATGTTTGTGACAAAAAGACAAAATCTGTTCAACCGTTGTACTTATTTAGGATAAAAGCTGTAGTTCCCTACGTAAAATGTCCGTTTTTTTCATTAACTTCAAAAAATTGTAGAATGTTCCAAACACAAGATATTTAAATGGTATTACTTTTATAAATATAATTTAACATTGTCTAAACGGATACGTAATTGTATAATTTTACCGCCGGCGGTTTCGTCGGAGGACCGTCCCAAATTGATCAGTTTTCGTGAAAATATACATACTTCTTCATATTAAATACAGGGGTGGTCCTTGTCTGAGGAGCTATATCTTCATAACCTGATGTCTGATTTTAATTTCATGATACCTTGTTGCAAAGGGCAAGCCCAAAACCTAGAAAAAGTGGCCACGTCCGGTTCGTATCCGTCAACTAGGGGTCAAGGGCATAGGTCAAATTCAGGGAAATTCTCAAAATTTGACTTGTTAGAGCAGTCAATGAAGTCTGGGAAAACCCCAAACACTACCTTACTCAGTCCAGTGACACCATTGGGCAATTCTCAGAGCTCCACGGTCAGGGCAGCTTAGTCTTGGGCCCGCACCCTACCGCATATAATAAGTTTCGTCATTTTCTGATACCTGTCCCATTTTATTATTTGTAATTATACGGGGAATTTTAGTTTACAATGACATATGTTAGATTTTGACCCTTGTTCGAGTCTCTACACCCCAGGTAACCCACCTATACCATTATGGATATGTTCGTAATACTTGGCTTTTCATTTAAGCTATTACAAGTCCTATTGATGCCATTGTTGTGCGTCGTATCAATTTTAAATGCTGCTTTCTTTCTTGGCGACTTGTACTTTCAGCGCTGACTTCATCAGGAACTTACAGACTTTATCGTGTGATAATAATAAGTCACATTTTTGAGTATTTTTTTTGACATACACGACAGGCAAATCTGAGACCATTAAATTTTGTTGAAGTAGAAATATACTGTGGGGCTATCATATAGTATTTGATAGTCAAAGAAATGTGACAGGTAACATACAGTTTGTGATGTTTATTGCTTGAGAGCGATTAGCGGTTTTGGGGTTTTTATTTGGTCTTTTTTAAAAACATTGTAAGAAATGAACTGAAAAGAAACTGTGCATTCCTGGATTCAGAAATTTGTATTAGAGAAAAAACCGAGAGCAAAGCATATTCGTTAAAAGGGGGTATGGCACCGAGTGTAGGTATGTACCGAAGGGGGGATAAATGAACAGTTTAAATATATTATGTAATATAACAAGAGCAAAACCAATAGGCTTACAGTCAAAAATGAAAATATCAGAAAGAACACTTTATGCAGAAAGAAGAAAAAATCCGTATGATTAGGTTTTCCCGTCAGATAGGGAGCGCCTAATTTCATATTATGAAACTTACCTGATACTGGCATTCTTTTTTCCCGGTGTAAAAGTACCAATATTTCCCTGTATGTATATTCTGCATAAAATAAAAGCCGAATGTCATCTTCCCCAAAGCATTTCGAAAAACGGTATAGTATACGTTTTTACCAAGACAAACCCCTTACCGTGTAGGGTTTATGCTCACTCAAATTAGTCCTACAACGAAAAGTCGAAATTTAAGCGATAATATCGCGAAATTACGGCCAAGAACTGGCACGAAAAATAGAAGTTAAGACTTTAATTTTACTTTTCGCCCTACAAATTCATCGATAAATGAAATTTGCACGACAATTGTCGCGTTACAAACTTCGACTTTTCAACTTTTCGAGGAAATATCTTAGCACGAGAAGTTTAAATTAGCTCTCTAATTCACTTTTCGCGCTTGATTCTAGGTCAAAAGTTGACGTTTGCACGACAATTGTCGGGTCAAAAACTTCAAGATTTCGACTTTCGCCCGGGAAATTTATAGCACGAAAAGTTATAAATTAGATGCTTAATTTCAGGTTTTCGCGTTTCTGTCTAGTCGAAAAGTCGATGGCGGAAACAGGATTCCGTAATAATGGCTGACTAAATAAATTATTTATATAATTTCGTGTATCACCTCCTCACATACAGCTTTAAAGTGTATAATACATGGAGGACATAAGGTACATAAACATTACCGGAAACTAACCGTAGTGCATATTCGTTAAAGCTCTACAATATCAGTCTCCCTTCACAACATGCTTTAGCAGCGTTAAAGTTATAATACTGGCCAGATAAGATTACGTAGCGAAAGTAATAGGAAGGTCATTTTTCTACAGCAACACATAAAACATCCGTTCACGAAGACATTGGCTGAATAAATTTACTTGTAAATTGATAGATTCCACCGATGGAGACGGATATAAACAAGAGCTGTCGGAGGACAGCAACGCTCGACTATTTAACAGCCTTGTCGCTTGAATGAATAAGAAAGTCGAAAAAGGGGCATAATTTAGTAAAAAAAGTAAAATAGGGTTATGGAACCTGCATAGTGCTTATCAGCTCATGACAGTGGACAAGTGTATGAAGTTTCAATCCATTCCCATTAGTGGGTACTGAGATACCAGCTTACATATAAGAATTTAACCCAAAAACTCCTAAGTTGAAAAAGGGGCATAATTTTGTAAAATGCAAAGTTGAGTTATTGACCCTTTGCACTGCATGTCATATCATGACAGTGAACTAGTGTGTGAAGTTTCAATCCTTTCCCATTAGTGGGTACTGAGATACCAGCTTACATACAAAAACTTAACCAAACATTTCTATGTTGAAAAAGGGGCATAATTTTGTAAAAAAGCAAAATAAAGTTATGGGACCTGCTTTGTGCTTGTCAGATCATGACAGTGAACAAGTGTGTTAAGTTTCAATCCATTCCCATTAGTGAGTACTGAGATACCAGCTTACATACAAAACCTTAACCAAAAATTTCTAACTCAAAAAAGGGGCATAATTTTGTAAAAAAGCAAAACAGAGTTATGGAATCTGTGCAATGTAAGTAAGTTTATCACAGTGAATAAGTTTGTGAAGTTTCAATCCATTCCCACAAGTGGTTGCTGAGATACCAGCTTACATACAAAAAATTAACCAAAACGGGACGCGGACGCCGACGCGGACGCCGACGCATGGGCGAGTCCAATAGCTCTACTATTCTATGAATAGTCGAGCTAAAATGTTACTTTCGGTTTCAGTGACACAACCGCCATCATTCGGATACGTCCGTGACTACGCTAAAGGAAGTGGCTAATCGTACGGTCCCGTATGAATAGTGAAATAAACCGCAGGTGGCTATTCGTACGGCATTTTTGTATTACATTGCACTGAAGTCATTCAACTGATATGTTTTCAACCGATTTCTGTACTTTTTTTAATTTTCAGTCGCAAATAAATAGGAAATGATTTCGAATATAGAAAAAGGCTAATTTTATGTCTGCGTGCAATATTGTTGTCATCGTATGACACATATGCAGTAAGTGTGAATAATAAAAATGTCATTTATAGAAGTTCACATCATCGTTTGAATATCATGTAATATGCTTACTTTTTCTTTCATATTTCGGTTGATGAGACTGGAACTAATTATTGACAATAATAAGTCCTCTCTCTCTCTCTCTCTCTCTCTCTCTCTCTCTCTCTCTCTCTCTCTCTATCTGTCTCCTCTCTCTCCCTCACTGAAAACTAGAGTCGCTGCTAAATATCTGAGCGTCACACTAAGTAAATACATGTATCTCATTTGGTCAGAATATGTTGATAACATCACATCAAAAGCAAACAATTCATTTAGATTCATCAGAAGGAAAGAAAAACAGGAAAGTAAAAGAAACAGCTTACAACACAATGTCCGCACACAGGTAACACTGCTCCTCTATAAAAATGAGACTAAAATTTATATGTCTTCACTTGGTACCGGCAGTATTCCACAAGATTGGAGGACGGCTATCGTTGTCCCTGTATACATAAAGGGCACACGAAGCAAAGCCAGCAATCACAAACCTATTCCCTTACTTGCAATTGCTTCCAACTGATGGAGCATGTTTTAGTATCAAATATTATTAATCATCTATATAATAAAATTTGCTTAATTCCTTCCAACATGGCTTCCGCTCAAAGCACAGTTGTGAATCTCAAGTATTAAATTTTAGTCAAGAAGTTTTGATTACCTTGAAGCTAGTAAATAGACAGACCTAATAGTAATGGACTTTATCAAATCGTTTGACAAAGTCGATCACAATCGTCTGGTCTACAAGCTATTTCAGTTAGGTATTTATAAAAAAACATCCATGTGGATTAAATATTTTCTTTAAATACGAACACAAAAGGTCTTCAATCAGATATACCACATTTAGTATCAGGGGTACCGCAAGGGTATGTCCTTAGGCCTTGCCTTTTCTTAACATATCAGTCACCTGCCAGGCTCACTTAAAAGCACCGTAAGACTCGTTGTTGATGATACAGTAGTTTAACTCTCTATAAATGTCATGCATGATTGTGAGACTCTCTAGCAGTACCTCCATAAATTAGAGCTTTGGAAATCGACCCGGTCAAAAGAGTTGAATTCCGATAATGCAAAGTGATTAGGGTATATAAAAAGAAATAAAAAAACCATTGCTTTTCGCTATAAGCTACATATCCATGAATTTAAAACTATAAAAATGCTTAATATTTAGGCGAACCAGCAGTGTTAGATCACAAAAAAGACAAACAAGACCCTAAAATACATGAAAAGAAATGATCAAACAAATGATAAATGTACAAATTTAAGAAACTCCCTATAAAACATGTTCAACCATAATTGGAATATTGCTCAACTGTTTGGCATTCAACAGTCTCTAACATATGGAATTGAAAGAGTACGAAAGGCTGCCGCCAGATATGTTCAAATCAACTATGTCTGTAGATGAAGCATCACAGAAATGTTAACTGTACTGGCAAACGTTAGAAATAAGGAGAAATTTCACATCCCTACATCCCTGATTCTTTTATATAAAATCCGTCATTTCAATGTTTTTTGTAGATCAGCAGTACCGGCTAGACTGTCAGGACCTTCACTTTTATATTCCCTTCTCTCGCACCCATTATCACAAGAACTCAATTTTTCCCCAAGAACCATTAGACTCTGAAACAACCTACCACATCTTGTTAAATCTAGTGCTACTCTTAATGAGTTCAGGAGTTGCCTAGATTACTGATGTTCAAACCTGAAATATATGTTTTATCATCTTTTAACCTGTAACTTGTAATATAATTGTGCTGATTTTAATATTGCACACTAATCTGTGTTTTCAATAAAGGCTTAATCATCAAATTGTCGACCAGACAGTCGCCTCCCAGTCACAGTCAGTCATTGACAATGGGGACTATCTAATTCTGGCTAACATAACTTAACTGACACAGTTTTTGTTTTCTGATGGTCGCATTCATTAAGTTATTGTTTAACTAACCGCAACATCTCGCACAGTCTCTCGTGAGAAACTCATGATGTCATGCAACAGTTCAGAGCACGTGGTTATTCTTGAAAATCAGCATCAAAATTTTACCTATTTATGAATTTAATTTAATCACATAAAATCTATAAAACAACATACAGTTTATCAGAAAATGTCAATAAATAACGATTCTCTACCGTCTATTGGTTTTTCAAAATGAAGAGTTCCCTGATCAGGTGACAACTGCAATGACGGACAAAATATTGCAGACAGGGGTACCAATATGAAACTTGTGTTCAAATTATGTTGCATGGATTATTTTTGCCAGATCAAAAGGAAAATTGATAAAAAATATTGTATAGTAAAAGGTGAGTCCAATGCATTTGATAAAATGATAGCGTAACAGATTTCTAGAAGGATTCCTGGTTAGGTGTCAGTACAGGATTCATTTTAGCTCAGAGATCCGTAACAGCATATTATATAAACATCTCTGAGCTGAACCTTTAGCTAGGGAATACTGTGCAGATGTTGACAAATTGATTGTGAAGCCTACGGGCCCGTAATACGAGCCACGCTAAATGATTGTTCGTACGAGACCGTACAAAGAGCCACGCTAATCTATTTTAAGAAGCAAAACAACAACATGTCTAGCACATTCGTATCGCATTTTCTGGTAAACTGCATTTCCTTTTATTTAACAACAGGCTTAATTTTATAACATTAATGTATTGTTTGTAGAAATGGCATCGAAAAGCAAAATGGTTGTAAATTTCTGCATTTATCCGCCGTCTTTACACAAAATCCAGCTATTGTTGTTTTCGACGTATTTAAATTTTGTCACGTGAAACTGTTTTCGTTGGTTTACGGAATTCGGCGAAGTCTGGCGAGTGAATTAGTGACCAGCTGTCATTAAATATTTCATGGATTTTTATCCGTTCGTATCGCAACAATATTTGGCCATCCAAGTCTAAATAACGGGCGAATTTGTTCATTAGACTGTTTTCTACAAATCTACAAAGTTATTTGCTTTATTTTAACGGTGATTTTTAACAGGATTATAACTTTAACGCTATATTCGTCAAAGAAATACTGGCCGTACACGAACAAACCCCTGTGGATGAAACGTGGATCCGTAACTTGCGCGGAGTTTTTCAACTCGACAGACTATTTCTCAGAATACTGAAACTACGGAATCAGAAGCATGTTCTTATCTTAAGATTAATGTTTCATTTTTACTTAATATGATGAACGTAATTACATCTTTTTTCGGCCTTGTTTATACACAAGTACAACAATTTGTGAATTTGAATAGTATAAAGTAGATGTAACTAGTACAGAAACTTGCGTAGAACTGATTGCTTCGCTACCAAATACCCGTTAAAAATCCTGTGCACAAAATGGTCAATGATTTTGTGCTTCGCCGTGTTAAGACATATGTTCTCCGCTATCTTACGTACTGCGGAGAACTTCAATTAATTGTTTATGAAAGTGTAACCTCTTTTGAAAGGGCCAGCCTTTACGTTGTATACATCTGCAATTCAAATCTTCACCTTTAATGCCAGGGACCAGGGATATGTACCTAGCGGGCGGCTCACAAACACGTTCCCAAAGTGAATTCTTTTACCAATATGCCAAGCTGTATGGTATATGTTTGCCTTACATCTAGTAGATCGGAAACGATTTTAGTTAACGTACAAGTACACACATAAGCATCTTGAATAGAAAATAAAATATATGCTTGTATATCATATTTAAATGGTAAGTGAACATGCACGAGAAATAGCTCATGCAAAATGCAATAACTATGTGTTACATTTACCGTATCAGAGAGATCAAGACAGCTATTCTATTGTTTTCTCTTTGTAGGAGAAAAACACGGAATAGACCAATGGTTAATAGTTCCAAATCAACTGCCGAGCAGGAGCAGGAAAACAACTATTATATGACAGAAAATCCGATGTACAATGTCAATGTAATAGAGACTCAACCAGATGCAGAACATACTGAAAATGTGTATCATTATATAGAACACAATCAGCTAGATAGTCGAAGACAAACGGTTCAGTATGAAAGTCTCCCGGACTCTCCAGTGGGGAAACATCTTCCAACAAATGTATCTAAACATAATCAGAATTATGACTACACAACATGCCAGGAAATTGAATATGTAGCAGGAAATACAAACAAACTGGATACTGGAAACGAAACAGGGAAGATGTCAAGCGAAAAGGTGGATGCTGGTGAAATCATGTATGATAGAACTGATAAAGCTGCAGTTAATCAATTTTCAGGAATGAATGAATACCATCATCTAAGGCCCGATGGTTCAAGTGAGAAGTTTGTTTTGGATACATATGATACTATTGGAAAAGTTGGTGAAAAGGAAGAGGAGCAAAAAGAGCCCGAGTACGATGTCACACATTCACGTTGATAAAGTGATTTAAAATGACGGGATTTAAGCCGGTTTCAAAAGCTCATTAGAGCTTATGTTATTTGTTACATTTGCACCGACTTTGTAAATAAAATTTACTTGACTTGACCTTAAGCCTTGGAATGCAACTGGTACACTATTTAGATTTTACATTAGTTTTTGCGTTCTTCCAAATTAGGTAACGTTACTAAGGAAATACTGATTTAAATCTTTCTACTAAACACTTAATTTTGAACTTATGTATCCATTTACGCATCCTGGTATGGAAAAGTCTAGGATTTCCTTGTTAACACTTTATTTTGAAAATTAATCATGTTGAGTGAATATAGAATGTTTTTTCATCAAGAAGTGAGACAGTTTATATATAGAGCTAAGCTTATTATTATTTTTTTTAGATTGAAATACGCACTTTGCTCCGAATTTCAGTCTCAACCCGGGAAATAGACACGTATAACATTAGACGTCTTGTGACGTGATAAAGACGCAAGCGACACAAACTTATATTTCATTTCGTTACTGACAGCAGGACATTACGCAATTCTCGTTAAGTAACTTTATCTGAATCGAGAAATACAGCATGACTGCAAATTTCATCCGGCTTCACGAGAAAAATAAAAATCAATACACAATGTACAATTAAATTGACAAATGCAGTGATTGTTATGTGTAATATTTCATTGAGAAACACAGTATTTTACCAAGTAGCATAATGGTTAAAAACAAGGACAAATGGCAAATAGGGAATGCCATGTACCAAAAACGCAACCACCCAAAAACGAAACCCACAGCATGCAGACGTGCACACTACAAACAAACGCACACACGCCGCACGCACGCATGCACACAGGCACGCACGTACGCACACATAAGACACACACGCATGCAAAGCAAACACACGAGGACAAAACGGAACACAGTTGGGCACCGCCTTAGAACGGTCAGTGGCAAAAACACCACTGGGGAGGTTAAACCGGTTTATAGTGCACACCCGACCTCACTCTTACCCGACCATGTTCCAACGAAATAAAAGCAATATACGCCAGGTGAATATCTAACATATACACATACTCATAAGAAAATGGTATTTTAACAAATCCGTAACATAGATATTACTGAATTTGCAGCTGTTTCTTTACCAAAACAGATATAAATTCTTCACTATTTTAAAGATTTTCAAAGGTTATAGTTTGAAATTTTTGGATTTTTAATTTTATTGCCAAAATCATTTATTTTTCTGACTCATGACAAACATGACAAAATTGATTAAACTACATCTTTTGATTAAAAAAAATGCTTTTATGCCAGCTGAGGTATGTAACTATAAGTCAACAAATAAAGTTAAAATTGAATTTTACAATTTAAAAGTGTCCAAAATCTGGATGATAACATAATTATGATAATATGTAATATACAATTACCCTACCAAAACTATCTTTACTAAACCTTCATATTTTATTATCAAAAATAATCCCTTTACTTCAATCGGAGTTTGTTGTTGATGGCAAATCTTGAAAAATCTTTGTTATGGAAAAGGTGGATAAAATTTAGCGATTCCATTCCACGTGACATGTCAAAACTAATGAACTTTTAACGACAATGTTTTTAATTTTGTTAGAGCCTGGCGACCTAAGTGGTCGAACATGTACCATTTGAAAACGTGTATATTGCTCAAAATATTAAACACTGTGTTCACAATAGTGATAAATAAATTGCAATTTCCAAACAATTCAATCTTTACTTAACATTTGCTACATATCCTTTCCAAACGGGAGTGTAGACTAGGGGCATGCACGCGTATAATATTATTTTTTATTCCAGTAAGCGTGTAATGTGTCTAAAATCAGAACATTGCACTCTGAAGGCACACCTGAAACTGTACACGTTACACATACACTAGTAAACCTGGAAAAAGACGTTAATAATTATAACAGGGCATCATACTACATCAAATAAACTAAAATTGAAGTTCACTTGCATAATTAGATCAGGATTTGTCAAACTGTGTGATTATGATACACAGAGACAACTGCTTTTACTTTGTTTATGTTTTGGTTTTAGTTCAATGCTGTGGTGTTTTATCTCGTCCTAGTAAAATCTGTATCTAATTGTTTTAATTGTAGGATTTAATGTTTATATTTATCAAGCCGTTTTAATGCGTCTTTGTTTGTTATCTTGGTCTTAGATTACCCCCAATAATTTTCGCGAAAATGATATTGATATTCAACTGTCAGCTTTTCCGGCTTCATTCGTACATTCATAAGGTCCTTTGTAGATAACACGTTTGATTCATTTGTAAATACTTAGTGATTTATACCAGAGTCTTTTTGTATTTTGTGTTCGAATTCCTATGTATTTTTATGTTGTATATTATTGTAGATAAAAAAAAACACTGAAATATATTAACTTATTGTCTTGTGTGTAAAAGTTTTGGAAATTGGATTGTTTGTTTCTTTTTACAACTCATCTGAATCAAAGGTTGTTCGAACTGAGCTATTGTGATACTTCTATGTCTGTCGTCTGTCGCCGTCCTTATTAATTGTCAACACACTAGAAGTCACAATTTTAGCCCAGTCTTAATAAAACTTGACCAGAATGTTCAATGAAATCCCATGATAGTTCTCGGAGGTCAAAACTAAGTCACTCTAAGTCATTGAACAGGAAACCACATATAACTTTGTAGAGGCAACATTTTCAATCTCATTTGCATAATTAATACTTTATTTTCAAACCTAGATAACTAAGTCAAATCTTAGAAAAACAGTTTAACTGTCAAAAGCACATTATCTACCTGCTTATCATGTTTTTGTTTGGAAGCTTGTTTCCATAAAATTTAGGTTTAATTTCAGAATTGTGTTGAAAATCATGATAAATCGTAGAAAAGCCTTGTATAAACTCACCACATTTAGACTTTATCATCTTAGCAAGTTTGTCAATTTGAAATCTTGGCCAAGTTCAAAACTGGGTTACCTGAGGCATTAAACTAGGTCACTAGATCATCTTCATAAAACTTCGTGAGAATGTTTGTCTGAAAGAAATCTAGGTCAAGTTTAAAACCGGGCAATCTAAGGTTAAAACCTTGGTCACTGATTCAATCATAAAAACCTTCTCAACATTCTTAGAGGCCTTATTTTCTACTTGAGCTTTATACATTTGTGAGATTGTTTGTCATAAAGTTCAAAAATTGGATTACCTTAGATAAAAAGGTCACAATATCAAGATATCATTCCCCGCCTCAACCTGAGAAACACAGGTGAGCTATCTAGGCCCATCACGGCTCTCTTGTTTTGCAAAATTATGGCTACATATATACATCAGGTAGTAGCAGTGCTAATAAACACATGTCCTCCATTAGTATCTGACAAGGTACTTGCATAAACCAGAGGCGGAGGGCAAATAGTTCTCGAGTACATGCGCCTCGCCCGTAGTAAGAACTTACCATGCATGCCTACGTAAGCTCTTCTTATTGATTCAAATCACATTTTTTCAAAATATATCCTTTTCAGATCGATTTACATCGAAAATCAACCTACCAGACATTATCTGATACCCTTTTCTGTGAACTTAAATAGTCAACCCTCCCAAGAAGGATTTACCCAGTACTGGCGTTTTGGTCTATAATTTTGTTTGCTTGGTTTTGGTTTAACGCCGTTTTCCAACAGTTTTCCAGTTATGTAACGGTGGGCAGTTAACCTAACCAGTGTTCCTGGTTTCTGTACCAGTACAAACCTGTTCTCCATAAGTAACTGCCAACTTCCCCACATAAATCACTAATGACAAATGATCAAATCGACAAGGAGAACATATGCCCCGCCAGGGGATCGAACTCGCGACCCCGCGAGATCCGAAGATAAGCGTTCTCCCAATTGCCCGCGAGGGCTAAGCATTAAACAAACTTTAATGTCCTATATATGTGATACAACTAGAATTTTGACGATACACACTATAGTTTTCATTCTTTAACAAATGTTAACATAAAGCATAGCCAAAAAAGATTTTCTTTAATGTTCAAATAGGTTTTTGATTGTAGATATTTGGAAAGATGCCCTCCTATAAATAATTTCACGTGTTCTAATCAATCCTATGACCTGCTATTATACCTGAGTATGACATTTTGATCAAGTCAAGAATGTCCTATCTGCATGATATCAAGTGACATGTGACTATATCAACGAAGCTTTAAAAGTTTCAGTTGTCTGTAAACAAACTCACAAAAACAATAGCTATGTCTAGCCACGGATAGAAACGTAGTTATCCGTATCGATCCGTACCTGAGCCGTACCTTAAAGTGGTAATCCGTACCAATCCGTACGGCTCAGGTACGGATCGATACGGATTACTACGTTTCTATCCGTAGCTAGACGTAGCTATCCGCGCCGTATGTTTGACTGGGATATTATGGCAATTAACTAACATTATAAGGTCCTTATATAAATCTCCGATCCATAGACTGTGCTATATAACGTATGTTTACTGTTCCAATAAGTCAAAACTTTAAAACTTTGATGTCATGTAATAAAACACTTATTGACCGGCTTGTGGTCAATTTGCGCAATGATAATAATAAGTTGATAATTTCATTACATATTTTGAATGTTAAAATAGAGACTGATCAAACCACTTAATACTTGATATTGGGCAAAAATTACTTTTTGATCTGAATGAACTGACGTGAAAGAAAATCAATACTATGGTAAGGGAAGAGGTGGGGTGAAATCGAAGCGTTAGAATATCATTTTAAAAGATGGTCCTCGTCATGTAATACACGCCACGAGAAAGGCTGCTTTTTTTGTAAGGGTGTACTATTTCACTAAAATTTCCAACATTTAGATGGAGGTGTGAAAAAATGTAACATAATGCAGTAATGCAGTTTCTTATAATTAATGTATATTAAATATCAAAGTATAGTGAATAGACTGTAATAAAGAGTACATATATCATTTGTGGTAATTAAGAATCCATTAAACACACAAAAGCATTTGATTGTCATGTTTTTTTTCTATATGTCAAGCATGTTATACATATTTGTGACAGTAAACAGAGAAATTGACACATTTATTTTGGTTAGAATAAAGATATCTTAAAAAATCTTATTCAATACGGTTTGTTTACATACACTAGGAGAACTTTTTAAATGGACTAGTAATTAGCGGGACAAAAAAGTAGGGTACAATCTACTACCTTTTATCTTTACCTTCCAATAGATGTTTGAGATTACTCGTCAATGCTTTTCAAACTGGATTGTTTTTGTTTCTCTTTCCCCTTTTTTATTGTCATTTTGAGCCGATGGACTTACTGCCACTTTTTCAAATACAATACGTAATTATTCCAATACTTTTCAAATATTGAAAAAAAAAACTATGTTAATACACAAAATATAATTGTATAACCAATCTCTTAAATATTGAAAATAAGTGTGTGTGCGGGTAATTAGCGGTAGACTTTTGGATTGCCAGATTTAATAGTTTTATACACTGTGGTATATACAATATGCTTTTCACTGGAGTTTTATGTTTTATTGTTTTAACATCGGCAAAGGGTATGCAACAAAATTTTATTTTAATAAAATCTGATTTGTTAATTGATGCGAGATATTTATGCATGTTTTACACTTTTAGTTAAAAAGTCTTGTAAGTCAGGTAGATAGGCATAGCGGCAAAAGTAATGACTCGTATTGAGATAATGCAAAGAGATTTAAATCCTTTATTCCTTATGAACAAACCTGATTTATATATTACTAATTAAAGATTATACCGAGACCTGTTTCATGAAAATACTTGTCAAAGGGATGCAATTGCGCTTAAAGAAATTTATACCAGATATACTATTAGATTAGACATGTATGTAGCAATAGCCATGTTTTACAAAATATCATCAACGTTTTAACTTTACGAAAATGGTGGCGTTTGTCTATGACAATTACATGTTGTCCATCAGGCTTCTTATACTATTACTTTAACCGTATTAAAACCTTTACATGCATTCTATCAATTATAAAGCGTTGCCGTGTACTCTGATCCTATGGATTGATGGAGTCCATGCGCTGTCGCGTAATCATAGCGTTCCGATTCAACGGAACTAGGGACCATGTTGGTGCTGTAAAAATCATCCGCTATTTGAACAGATACGATCAACCCGAGTCTTTTTTTATATTTCTTGGTTGCATTCTACGCCTCCGAAGGAAATGTTTGGTACAAAACGATAAGTCATCTAGACTTTTAAAATTCTTTAAAAAGTTGACCATGTAAGTTGTAGAAGAAATCAAGGTAAGCAAGGGTTTATGTAAAAGAATTTATTCCCGAACAATTTGTTAAGTTTTACCCTGGAATTAAGAATACATATAGTGTCAACTAACACGCTATATCAACAAATGTAGATCATCTATATTAAATTGCCGCCTTGGTAGCAAGTGCTAGAGCGCCAGCTTTGACTGCGTGAGGTTGTGGGTTCTCTCCCTAACAGTGGCATACCAAAGACGTGAAGAATGGCAGCTTTCTGTCTTGGTTCTCAACATTAAGAGGATAATTCTAGATTTGGTCAGTATAATTTGACCACGTGTGTATGACGTGATAGTCCAGTGATGCAGCAAAAAGTTGGATATTTCGCAAGTTGATATACCCTGACACTGATCAAGCCTTAAAAAAACAACAATTGTATTATTTTGGAATATAATAACCCCGTCACTGTTCGGTGGTTACTGTTTTAAGTGATAACGAGTCAGTGCCGAGTTATTGACTAAACAGTTCCCCCAGTGTCGCATACTCTACAAAGACTGGTGAATAATTTTCTTTCTTAATCGTTTTTTACATATTGATGAATAAATAAAGCAAAATGAAGTACTTTCTTTGTAGCACTCTTTCTTATAGATAAGAAAAAAATGTATCGAGAAATTAACGCTAGTAAATACATATGTCGCCATGACGTTTCTAAGAAGCACAGTTTCGGTCTTTAATCAATCGTATCAATCATAAAGTGCTTCTATGTGCGTATTTGAATTTATCAATACATAAATGTGTTGTTTGCAAGTTGTCATTAAAAACACGAGGGTCATCTGACATGGAGGTGTCAAATGGGTTTTGAAGGACGTATCATCCCGGGAAACGGTAGTCCCGTGTGTAAGAATCCAAGAACTGGAAGATATATGCTTAGTGCTTGCAAGACTAACTCGATATAAATCGATATGAAAACATGTTGTCCAATCTGGCACCAACAGGTGTGTCAATTTCATTATGTCTCATTTTAATTTCTGGTGATGAATAAGTTCTATCCATACCTCTATCATCTAGTCTTAATTGATACAAGTATTCGGTTGGTATAGAATATTGTAAGGGATTGCATGCGCTATTTACTTTGTTTTCTGTTCATAAAGGCCCAGCTCACATCATTTTACGACACTGACTGGTCAAAGCAAATATGGAGAATGGATTCAAGGTAACCGATCAGGTTGGAACACAAAATTATTGATACATTTTATTTTTATTTCATTCGTAACGTTATATAATTATCATTTCAGGTGTTGGTGGATGTTCGTTTACATCTCAGAATATTCCAGGTATGTACCGTATAGCGAGTTATTTTTACTGCTGTAAAAGTTTACGGATTTGGGGTAAAAACACATGATTTCATTTTATACCATTTTTAAATTAAAGAAATCACAAGGTCTTCCGGTTTACTTGACTTTACACGGCAAATTTATACGAGGCCAATATCTACGAATCTGATTTGGTCATAGAAAATAGTAAAAATTAGCAGCAGGTAAAAATGCCCATACGGTATTATTGTTTTAGGCCAAGTGCATACGACCTGTTTAGGATCTAGCCTTATGTATCTACCCTTAAATCTAGGACTGCATTGAAAATGCACATATTCCCGTATGCGTTAAGCAAAGGGACATAAAGTTGAAATTATAAGCAACAACGTTTTGTCGGAAGATTTAAATAATAAGACATTAGAGCAAAGTCAACAATGAATTGAACTTCGCTAGTATTCACATTTTTTAATCAGGGACATAATTTATAAGTTGTTTGTTTCAGTCGTCCCCTTTTGCAAAAATCATATAAGAAATGGGAAAGCTATTGTTGTAGCAAGTAATGATGTGCCGCAGAATCAGGAAGTGAATTGCGTCTGCGATGTTAAAGTGGCTGGAACTGAGGAACTACTAGTGAACTATGAAAGTCCAGATTATACTAACTGCGGAGTACAACTTCAGATTGAAAATATGCTCTACTCTTGCCAGGATTCTGTCAGTAATATTAATGTCAGTGATAAACCTCAGTTCCAGATGATGTACACGAAATCTACAAGCACCTCAAATCCAGATATATGCATACTGCTAAAGTCTAGTAAGTCAAAATTACATTCAGTCTTGTGTTGGCTCATTATTTGTATGTAATCACGAACGAACATCAGTTTTAATTTCTTTTTTCAATACTTTACTTTTACACTTTTACAGACTTTAAACACTTGAAACATTGGTTATGACCATAAAATTATGGCAAGTGAAAGAGGAATGTTGTAATTGCCTGAAGCTATTGTTTTATTTTAAGGAGTCATGATACGCATTGAAGATACATATGTTATATTTATATTTCTCAGAAACAAAATTCAATTGAATTGTTTTATTTTTAGCTCACCTGTCACATAGTGACAAGGTGAGCTTTTGTGATCACCCTTCGTCCGTCGTCAGTCCGTCTGTGCGTCCGTCCGTGCGTCCGTCAACAATTTCTTGTCTGCAGGATAGTGGTTTCATTTATGATTTTATTTTAACCATACAACTTGTATCACCATAAGATCTTGGTTCCTTTCTTGAACTGGCCAGATCCCATTATGGGTTCCAGAGTTATGGACCCTGAAAGGGCCAAAATTAGCTATTTTGACCTTGTCTGCACAATAGCAGCTTTATTTATAACTTGATTTTTACCAAACTGGCACACAACTTGTATCACCATAAGATCTTGGTTCCTTTCTTGAACTGGCCAGATTCCAATATGGGTTCCAGAGTTATGGCCCCTGAAAGGGCCAGAATTAGGTATTTTGACCTTGTCTGCACAATAGCAGCTTCATTTATGATTTTATTTTAACCAAACTTGCATACAACTTGTATCACCATAAGATCTTGGTTCCTTTCTTCAACTGGCGAAATTCCATTATGGGTTCCAGAGTTATGGCCCCTGAAAGGGCCAGAATTAGCTATTTTGACCTTGTCTGCACAATAGCAGCTTCATTTATGATTTGAAATTAATCAAGCTTGCACAAAACTTGTGTCACCATAAGATCTCGGTTTCTTTTTTAAACCGGCCAGATCCCTTAATGGGTTCCAGAGTTATGGCCCCTGAAAGGGCCAAAATTAGCTATTTTGACCTTGTCTGCACAATAGCAGCTTCATTTATGATTTGATTTTAACCAAACTTGCACACAACTTGTATTACCACAAGATCTTGGTTCCTTTCTTGAACTGGCCAGATTCCATCATGGGTTCCAGAGTTATGGCCCCTTAAAGGTCCAAAATTGGCTATTTTGGCTTTTGCAGCCATATAGATACTTCATTTATGGTTTTATTTGATACAAATTTCCAAAATATCTTCACAACAATAAATCTTGGATTCCATGACAAATCAGATCCAATTGTAGGTTCCAGAGATATTTTATATCTGATTACCTCCCCTGATTGTAATCAAAATGGATTTATATCAGTAAGTACTTATATGACTTATTTGAAATTTCATTATTGTCATTAGTTGGACTGAGCCAATCAGGGTAGATAACTATGGACTGATTTTATGTCAAATTACCTCCCTTTATTTCAAATTAAAATTGGTATATCTCCGTAACTAATGAAGATACTGATCTGAAATTTCATTTATGTCAACAGATTTATTTGGCAGATCCTTCTTTTGTTCACTTACAATATTTTTTTTTAATTACTTCCCTTTTACGTTACTATAAATAGCTTATTTTTAGTAACTTTTTTATTATTGGCCGGGAAATTTAGGGAAAAACCGAGACCACTTTTCTGTGGTACAACATGGATGGTACCTCCAATTTTTAGGTGTATTTTGACATATGTGTACCTTGTAAGAATTTTATTTTCTTTTTGGTTAAATTTCTTCCCTTTGTTGTTCCTGTCCTTTGGACTTAGATATTTTTTCTGAGGACCTTCTTGTCCTCAAGTGCAATGATAACAGGTGAGCGATATAGGGCCATCATGGCCCTCTTGTTTATTTATTTATTTAAGTAAGCAGCGATGCTTCCTCAATAAAGGTCACCTGTGAGGAAACTTATGATCAATCCGTTACATTTAAACCAACGACAGTACAACAAACCTCCAGAATGACTTCTTCCCAAAAACCTTTTACACAATACACCGATAGACAGAAAAGCTCTGAATCAACACTCCCTCCACAAGTTTCAACCAATGTAACGTCACATTCGTCATCAATATTGACGGCTTTGATAATGAATGAAACAACCTCAGTTGTTGGTGTTACATCCTCACCGTTACCATTTTCTTCCCCACTCAACGCAAGTTCCTCTACAATGGATACTACGAGCTTTCCTACCACGGCATCCGAGTACTTTAGTACAAAACAGTCTGCAAGATACAAATCTGATAGTACAGCACATTCTCAGTCTACCACAGATATGTCAACACAAGTGCCAAATGTCACCACAATCAAACATTTAACATCAGAATACTCAACAGAAAGATCATTGAAAACCTCTTCTACCAAGACATCTGAAACAACACCAAAGAAACAAACAAGCAGAAATCCTCATTCATCGAGTACAATTGTTAGTCCAACAGCAGATTGGCCGGACTCCACGAGAGATGTTTCGAACCCCTCGGCAGCTGAAGGTATCAATACAACAACTGTCAACAGCCGCCAGACAAAAGAAGAAATCCAATTAAAAACAGGTAACTGAAAATTAAGTGCGCAATTATGTGTGTAGTAAAGTCATTATTTTTATATAAATAGAAACCGTTTCGTATAATTTGAGGCGTTGGGGCTTATATGCTGAAAAAGGTAAAATTTAACAGCGCGTACTACGTGCTAATAATAATGCATTATTTACTATTTTAAACATGTATGATTGCGAATATCATATCGTTAGCTCCCAACCCCTTCCCATTAGGCCATGAGATGAAAATTATAGGAGATTCCTAAGAAGCATAGAACGTAACTAGGCAAAAAAGCAGCACACTTGGTTTGGTTGAGTCTATTCCTAAAAAGTAATGAAATGTGCAAAACCCCTCATGCCCTCTAGCAGCAATTAAACTGGAACTCCATCATAGTAAACTGCATAGTCACAAAGAATCAAAACATATAATGACATTATGTTCAAGAGTGGGGAGATATTTTACAGCCACCACACGGAACTTGAAGTGGGGAGATATTTTACAGCCACCACACGGAACTTGAAGACATTTGTTGCAATAGATAATAAAATTTATAAGGTGTAGAGATGTTGCACATTTCATTACCTCTTATGAACAGAATCAGTCAAACCGAGTCTGCTATTATTCTTTTTGGTTGCATTCTTTGTTTTCAAAGGATCTTTTACAGATTTTATTAACTATCACAACAGCAATCTTTAAGTGCCATGTGGCGGCTGTAAAAAGTCTCCCCGTACTTAAATTCAGTGTTGTTATATTTTCTGGTCCTTTGGGATCATGGAGTCCATTCAAAATTTGTTGCTTTTAAGCCGATGCTAGGGGGCGTGAGAGGTGTTGCACATTTCATTACCTCTCATGAACAGAATCAGTCAAACCGAGTCTGCTATTATTCTCCTTGGTTGCATTCTTTGCTTTCAAAGGATCTTTTACAGATTTTATTAGACCTTGTCTTACCTGGACCACTTAGATTTGAAAGATATGGGATAATTATCAAACTGCAATTTTATTAATTTCAAACAAACGATTGTCTCTTTTTATTGGAAATGTAAATGTTTGCCCTTTAGAATAAAAACATCTTTAGTATTCGGCATGATGTATGTTAAATATCACGTTGATAACGATGCGTATTCCCTGATTTTAAGAACATTTTTAAAAGATTTCTTTTTCAATTTTTTCAGTTATAATAGTATGTTCCGTGCTAGGATGCGTTCTCTTCATGTCGATCGCTGTTGCACTTGCTATTGTGATATACAAGTAAGTACTTTTAGTGGAACACTAAACGTATTTTATTTTATGCTTTCGACGCCTTATTCAGCTTACACTTTTGCATAGGGATTATTTATTAAAATTTTTACGTATTTTGGTACAGGTAAAATACATAATTTGCACGAGTGTTTTATAGTTAAAAATTGAGTTCTTTTGGTATTGTGGTATAACACTTATTATTTTCTGAAATGAGAAAAGTTTTAGTCATTAGAGTAGTAACAATTAAGAACACGTTGCATTATTATCCATAAACAGAACTTATAAAACATATAGCTGTTATTATGATAAATGTCCTTAGGTGTATTGTTATATTATTGGCCGAACTTACAATTTTACTGAAATGAAGTTTTATTCCATTCAAGACTTGGCAAAACGTTAATAAAATAAATCCTTTGAAAATTGAACAAACTTACAGTGATTGGCAAAACAAATATCTACACTTAAATAAAGGTTGATATAAAATTTGAATTATTTCAATTGTGTATTGTTTCAAATCAGCGAAACAGGGATCCTAAATTTATATACCGGCTTTCAGAGTATACACTTAAAGCACTGGCTCATATATCTAGTTTTTCTTTATTAGAAACAGAACTAACAAGCTGAAGAATACATTTAACCCAGACATTCACCAATCATATATCAACGCTTTCGATCAAGAGCGAAGAGAAAGTAAGGATGATGGTGTGTTCTTGAATAACGTACTGCTAACCGATCACGTGAACGACCCCTTAAAGAGAATATATTCAATGCCATACAACGTTAAATGTAACGTCGACATAACAAGCAAACGTTACAGACGTGCAGAGATTGATCTTAATCCTTCAGTCCCTATTACAGATACCAGGGAAGAAAAAATATTTCCTCCAAGGTCTAACACGGGCGATGTTAAAATTCCACGACGTTATTTAAGAACTTCCATCATGGACACCAGATATAACCACGTAAGCTCAACAGGAGAAAACGAAAACGCTAAAGTGCAGCAAGATTTAGATTTAGATCATTATCATGACAACATGTACCAAGAGGAACAATCTGCAACACACGTTTGGAAGTCAACAAACTGGACTGACAACGGAGGAATGAGAGATCCATTGGAAGAAAAATCAATTTCTCAATTTGGCGGAGGGGGAAAACACTATCAAACAAGAACAAATATGAATGAAGGACATGGTGCCAACGATATATATATCATTGTTCGTAAGCCAAGAGAAAAAGATCAACAGAAGAAAAGGCCAAAGCTTGTGACTTTCAAAGGCTTTGACGATGTAGAGGAAGAAACTTATAACGAATCCAAAGGGATCACGAATAAAAGAAGTACAGAAATACATGACGGAGATAACCAAGATTTATATGACAAGCACAGCCTTTACAGTAGTACGAAGATTCCTAGAGTTACACTTGACAGAGATTATCTGTATAGCACGGTTTCAAAAGTGAATAGATTATCCGGCGAGGAAAAGGTATATCGCGGTCAAGAAGTGGGTCACGTGTAGTATTTCTCAGTAGTTTTATTTTTTAAGCGGACATATTCAAAGATGAAAGAGATAATTACATCTACAATATGGTATGAAATTAAAAAGGACAAAATTATTTAGAAATGTGAAGTAGTGTGTACAAATATAGTTATTGATTTTTACAGTTTTAAACGGTTTTGTGAAAACGACAATGTAACATTACCCCAGATTTTATATTATCCTGTAATCACAAAAAAAAAACGCAGTGGTTCGTCAATACTGTAAACTAGTGATTTTCGTTTAGAATATTTAGAATTCTGAACGATGTATACGTAAAAACATGAACTTTTTAATATAAAATAGAAAAAAAGTGGAAACTTCACATGTCGCCCAACACGACACTATGGCTGTTGTTTCAAAAGTGATCTAAATGAGTAAATCTCATGTTTTCTTGTATATTTCAGATAACCAATAATTGCGTTGATAATCATAACATTAGTCGAAGGAACAAGACACTTTGTGTTATAAGTTTAATTGTAGGTTCCAGTAATATCAACGTGTGCAATTTACTCGTGATACTTGACCGTCTTTATAACTTACAGGATATAAACATTTGACTTCGTCGTCCTGAAAGTTGTGGTGTGCGTTATTGCCGATTTAGAAACAATTCACTTAGTCTAAATATTTTCTGTTTTGATTTTAAATGGACAAGTTGCATACGGCATTTCATGATAGTGTAAAACACTTACTCGAGATCATTGTGCGATGAAACAATAATTCCTTTTAAAAGTAATACATTTATGTGAAATAGATACATACATAAATGTTTCTCTTTCATTACTTTAGCAGAAAGTTAGCTTATCATGTATGACCGTAGATAATACCCATGGATGTGCAAATTACTTACAAAGTTTTAGAATTATGACCAGTGTTAAATGCGACTGCAAATTCTATGCATATACACCCTACACCATGTTAAACAAATTATCAAATTAATGACTTACAGATATAATATTGTATATCGATATGCATAAATGACAAGTCATGTCTTATATAAAAATATCGTTTCGCGTAACTTTCCATGGAACCACTTTATGTTAATGATGGATTTTTTAATGATATTGTCTCAATTCCCATAGTCAATTACTTGATGATTTGTGACACCATGACTTCGATCAGGTTACTGTCGGAGGTCGATTTCTGAAAACATTTGTTGATGTGATTTATGGTATTGAAAAGAACACCAAAGCATCTTTCATTAGAGTAATCAGCTGATGATAAATAACAGTTCGAATGACAATTGATATTATTTCATTGGAGAATGAGGAAACTCTAATCGAGTGAGTGGTGGAAATGTTATTTCGAATAAGATTAAAGACATAATGAGAAGCGAAATGCTGTTATTTCTATTGAGGGAATTGACGAGGCAAGATGTATCTGTCCTTGATTTTATGCTTGTTAAACCTGTTTGTCAGTAATCTTGCAAGTTATGAGACCTCGGAAAATAATAACTACTTGTATAAATATTTGAGAGAGGAGCGGCAAAAACAGCTACAGGACGAGGTTAGTATCTTTTTGTTTTCAAATAGAATATTTAAGCGGGTAAACCCTATTCTTAGGGTTATGCCACTCACAGACTCTATAACATAACGTTTGCAATATATTTAAAATAACTTAATATGTAAAACATAGTAGATAAAGTTGAGTTTTCGAAACCTGTCTTGCATATTTGTGTCGTAATAGATTAATAACGTTATGTTTACCTGTTCTAAAATCCAGAAGCTCGTAAATTAACTGACGATCACATCATAACTGTATCGCTACTAAAATACAAATAAACATAAAAATATTTTTATCTACATTTGTCTGTTTGTCTTTTATTGCTCTTGGCGATCCTTTGTGAATGTTTCGACTTGTTTGAATATGAAAAAAAATTCAAGACACTCAAATTGATGTTTATGGAAATGATCCATGTTGCGCATAAATTTGCAATATACTTACACATAAGCAAGCCACAGATGATATTGTCTTGGTCTGGAAAGCAGAAGTCCATGTGATAAGACGCATACTTGTTTCTATGTAAAATGAAGGTTGATTATCATTTTCAGGAAAACAAAGAAAGAAAAGGAATTCTGAAATGCTATTCCTTTTCAAAATTTAACCCTTGTCCTGTATTCTGTATTCCTTCCTTTTTGTTTCAGTGCCTATTTACGGGAGAGTCGTGTATTCCCGGAACGTACCAATGCTGTGATGGTTTCTGTCGGAACAAGTTTGGACATGTTTGCCTTTATCCCTTAGAACCTTGCTTCTGTTTGAAAGCAAGCAAACCCGGCTATGTCTAAAATTGAAGCCTGGTTACCGACAAATATTTTGTACTCACTAAAGTAATGTAACTGGATGAAAGATGCTGAATTCGAAATATTTGCTTATAAAAGTTTGATTATGGATCAGTCTCTGGATAACAAAAAGAATTTTAATTTCTAAACTTCGACTTTAACATCAATTATGGGTAAAGAAATATTCTGTTTCATAGACACAAGGACGATGATCCAAGAGGAATAGCAGTGTTTCAACAAAGCAGCAGCAAACCGAACATCATTATATGTATGGATATGTATATGACAGCAAGACATTTGAACAGAATTTTTCTGTCCATTTTTTTAGTAGAAATCTAAAACTAGCACTTACGCATCTGAAGCCATTGACTATAAGACGATGAAACTACGCATATATTAACCAGTCGAGTTGTTACATGATTAAAGCATATAATATTTTCAGTATGATTATTAACATTAATATGTCGTGCATGACTTTTTTTATAAAAATTATAAACACGGGGCGGACTGTTTTGTGAACATTACTAAACAATTTGTCAGGATAAAGTGAATAAGTGTTTAAATGTACAAACTTGCGTTTGCATTTTTCATTCTGTAGCGTTATTTGTACCTATGAAATGTAAAAAAAATCAAATATCTTTGCGCAGTGTGAGAATGTTGCATTCTACCTGTGCCAGTAACGTAACCTATCCAATAAAAATGTTTTCCAAAGTGGTATGTAATTTTGAAATTTTTAATAAGACTATTTGGGAAATCATAACTATGAAATATTAAAAATGCCTAAACTTGTGTATCATCATCCAAAAAACGTTCGACAGTTGTTTTGTCATTCATTTTTCATGTATTACCAGAAGCGTTCAAATAAAAATGCAATTGGGTGTATTACTTACAATAGCTATTTTTTATGAAGGTTTAGTTTCTTTGGGTTTACTCGATCTATTCACCCCACTAACACTTGCACACAATTTCAATCTTCTGATCCGTTTGATAACACTTCCTACTTGACGTTCAAACACTGGTCTATTCGAGATCTCACATGTTCACATTGCACAAATTATCTTTCAAGTTGAATCTGGCCTACGTCCTGTATGTAGTTTAACATAAATTACAAATTTGTGGTAGTTTGTCCCTTATGTCATAGATACCTTAAATGTTTCCTTCACGCGCCTTGATTTTCTTAAGAGTTGTGAACAGCTTATATAATCTTACAATCATTTGATTAGTTCATTATTTCACTTGGTTGTGTTCTAAGCTTCCACGGGATCTTCTTGTAGATTTGACCAGCTATCACAACAACAGTTTTTGAGTGCCTACTGCGGAAGTAAAATACTCCCATAACGTGAATTCAGTGTAAGTCCATTCAGTGTATATGTATACAAGAAATTCGCTAAAGCTGGTGCCTGGGGAGCTGAGGGTTTGAACTTTTTATTACCTCTCATAAAATCAAACTAAATGTTCTGTCACTTTGCTTGATTGTGTTCTATGCTTTATAGAATTTGTTATCATTGATTTGACTTATTTCAGCCTTTTGCCGAAGCTGTTCAAAGTATTTTTAATGCGTTCAAATGAGCAGTAAATGTTAAATCAATTGCCAGTAATTTTGAAAATTTCTACACTGAATGTTATGCCTATTTTGCTGTTCCATTTTTATGAGCATTTCTGATAAAAAACTGATATAAATGTTACATTTCTTCTAAGCTTAATTAAATGTAAAAATAAAATATAAGAGTAGATTTCAATGCGGCCCGCCACAAATAGATATAGCAGAAGGGTTGCTTTAAAATCCAACAACAAAAGAGCATTTTAGTTATATGTAAGAAACAGAAATGAGGATGGGAGAGAGAAAGGGGTGGGGTATTTGGGGTATTTGGGGAAGGAGAAAAGAAAGAATGACTATTCAGCAGGGAATGTCACGCTAAAAAAACACAGCTTCCCTGGATCACAAATCACAGCAGTGTAAGCATGGACACGCGCGCACTGATCTATATACATATAGACACGGCAAAAGAAGACAAGCAGGACAAAACGCACAAATAAAGGACCACCCAGGGACGGACGGTGAAAAAGTCACCAGTGGAGCTCCAGTCAGTAAACGGATAAAAGACAAAAAGATCGCTGAACAATTGAGCATAAAAGCTTATGTAGAGATAATTCTCGTAAATTCCCAATGTTAGATAAGACAAGATTAGATAAGATAAGATATGTTTATTAGTCTCACTTTGCATGATGTACAAACACATACATATTAAAATAACATCAGACATTAAAACATGCAAACCTTTCTAATCAGACATATGAGAGACTATTATCTATTCACAAGTAGTTAAAATATCTTAAGAATTCCCTTTTATTTACATACTAACTTTTATGAGCAGAAAAAGTTTCAGTAAAATTTTATTAAAACTGTACGACCAAATTAGTACAAGTTAGTACACCGTATGTATCTATTTATACATTTATAACTATTCAATGATATAAGAGTTCTCTTTCTATTTTATATACTAAAACAGGTTTTGGCACATAATAAAGCTATTTCTAGAATTGTCAGCAAAAAAGCTACTTTTTCCGTATCATTTAAAGTTGTGAAGTTTATACTGATTCTACAAGCTTCTAACAGTCAATCTGTACGAATAGTATTGTAACATGAACAATGTAATAAAACATGAAGTTCATCCTCAACCGTAGTGGAACAATTAAAACAAACTCTGTCACTCACAGGAAGACCGTTGTATCTACCAGTTTCTATATGTATTGGAGCAGTACCACTCCTAAACTTAGCAAGTGCACTTAAAACAATCTTACAATACTGTTTTCTACTTTAAATTTCTGTTTAAATGTACAATACAGTCTAAGCTTATTTCCACCTACACCGTTGCGAGCAGTATCACGATTTATATTACAATGCCATTGTTCTATAAATTCATGTTTAATAACATGGTCTAAAGTCGAGAAAATAGTCTCCATGTCTAACAATTATTTTACAAACATGAATTCTATCAATGTTTCTATCACATTAATAAATCATGTATACCCTGTGATAGTAAATAATGACAACTCTTGCAACATGTGTTTAGTTATGGTCAAGGGGAGATCACAAGTAAGAAAACTAAATATGAAAAATTGTTTAAATCTATAGTATGTTGGCAACCAATACGGATTCCTTATGCATGACTGAAAACGCTAATGTTTTTTGTTAGTTCATAGCGTGTTAGATATTTTTAAACATGTTTAATAATAAAGTGAAAGCTAATATGGCGATATTTGATCGAACAGAATGTCAAATTTACGAACAAGTATTACAGTACAAGATAGATTAATATAGGTGAAATTATTGAGTTCTCTAGTACTGTGACTACATTATAAGTATAAATACGTCTTTAAATGGAAAAGCCTCACACTAATCTCCATGGCAAAAAAAGAGACTGTACAAAAATTAAAACATTGACTTTTACTATCGTAAACTGGTAACATGGTACTCAGACTCTTCTCCGTTCTCTTCCTGCTCATGTTTATTATCACCTACACTTCCGACGGTATGATACGTATCCAAAGTGGTCTTTTTTCTCGAACCTGCAGGAGTTAAATGATGATATTCATTTTCTCCCATGAAAGGTTTAGCCGGTTTATCAGTTCTGTCATATGTGTTTTCGATGTCAGCTGATTGGTTCTTTGGTAATGATGTACCATCGCTTTTTGTTGCCAGTGTCTGTTTATTTACTACTGCCGAAAGACCTTTTTGACTATTTGACAAGCATGTTGAGTAGTCATAGTGCTCTTCTTTGTCTGTTTCTTTTGCTGCACCCTGTTTCCTCAGTGGGGAGTCTGGAAAACTTTCATACTGATCGGCAGACATGCGGTGATCATGGTTATCGTGTTCTATGTAATGGTACTCATTGTCAGAATTTTGTGCTTTTGGAGAAATATCAGTGGCATTGTACATTGGATTTTCCGTCATATAATAGTCATTATCATCTTCCTTCTCGGCATATGAGCTTGAAGCTGCAGACTGTCCTTCCTTTTTCGACGATCGTCTAAAACGAAAATAATATGTAACTTGTAGAGATACCTTTTCTTTGAGCATTCCAGCAGCAGTACAAAATTAAAGCCCATTTCCTGTTATAGTGAGTGCGTCAGACGTTTAGGGGTGATGCATAAGTATTATGAATAGCATAATCAAACTCGCAAGAAATCAAATTAGTTTACAAAGTTTAAAGCTTGCCGAATAATAAAATGACGGTAGTCTTTAAAGATTTCGTTGTCATATGAAACATAGAATAATGCTTAGTATACCTTTAAATGTATAAATACACCAGATTATTATATCACTATGTACAATAACGTATTCTTTAGCTGCACTGCGATGCCTTTATTTCATAGAATATATTACTACTATGTGTTGTTAATTGAACAACCTGAATAACATAAGCCGGAGGCTCGCATCTTACCTTGATAAATTCAATTCATTAACAACGTAACTTTGGCTTTCTATTTCTCAAAGGAGCAGAAAACAAACATCAAACACCGACCTCGATACTTAACATAAACCAGACAGTAGGAGTTTTCTAATTAATACTGGCCTTGTGTTTTCATATTTTCTAGTCCTTGGGATCACGCAACCCATTCAATGTTTCTGAATGATATAGTTCCGGTCATGCCGGTGCTGGGGCAGTGATAGCTCATCAAATCAATGTTTGCTATTTTCCTTTGCTTTGTTGTGATCTGTGTTTCAAAAGGATCTTTTATTTGTATAAACAAACTGATAATTGATAAACAACTTTTGTCGATATCTAGCAGTTTATATTATCATATATTATTCATTTTCAAAACGAAAACTAATAACAACAAGAGTGCCAGAATGTCACAATATACGCCCGTCACAGCAAATTTCTTTACTCTAGCACCTGTATTTGCAAAGGGAATTTTAATTTTGTGGTTGTTTAGTAATCACTGTAAGTCTTTTGTTTTTCTAAGTCCACAAAAAACTCATTACCAGGTAGAGATACCTTAAAATACACCAAAATTGGAAAGTGACATCTATGTTGTACCACAGAAAAGTGGTCTTGGTTTTTCCCTACGGTCAATTATAAAAAAGTTACAATATAAGTTATTTATAGTAACAACTAAAGGAAGTTAATCTTAAAAAAAAAAAAAAATAAAAAAAAAAATTGCAAGTCCACACAAAAATCTTTACCAGGTAGAGAGTGGTCAAAAAACACCTTAAAACTGGATGTAGCATGCATGTTGTACTACAGAAAAGTGGTCTCGATTTTTCCCTACGACTAGTAATGAAAAAGTTACAATATAAGCTATTTATAGTAACAACAAAGGGAAGTAATTCTAAAGAAGGGAACTGCGCACGGCACTTCGTCTCAAGATGGTGTATAATTGTGCCAAGTTACATCAAAATCCCTCCATGCATGAAGAAGAAATGCTTCGGACAAAGTCATTCTTGTATCTGACCTTTGGCCTCTAAGTGTGACCTTGACCTTAGACCTAGGGACCTGGTGTTTGCGCATGACACTCTGTCTCATGATGATGAACAATTGTGCTGACTTTCATCAAAATCCCTTCATGCATGAAGAAGAAATGCTCCGGACAAGGTTTTCATTCTTGTATCCTTTGACCTCTAAGTGTGACCTTGACCTTAGACCTAGGGACCTGGTTCTTGCAAATGACACTCCGTCTCATGATGATGAACAATTGTGCTGACTTTCATCAAAATCCCTTCAGGCATGAAGAAGATATGCTCCGGACAAAGTCATTCTTGAATTTGAGCTTTGACCTCTAAGTGTGACCTTGACCTTAGACCTAGGGACCTGGTTCTTGTGCATGACACTCCGTCTCATGATGGTGAACAACTGTGCCAAGTTTCATCAAAATCCCTCCATGCATGTAGAAGATATGCTCCGGACAAAGTCTGTGGACGCCGCCCGCCCGCCAGGGGCGTTCCCATAATACGTCCCGTTTTTCAAAAGGGCAAATAAAATTTCATAACATATACAGAGCATGCAAACGTTTTTACCGACATCTGTTTAACCCTTAGCCTGCTGGCGGAAAGTGATTATGCCTTTGCGTCCAGTGCAGACCAAGATCAGCCTGCACATCCGTGCAGACTGATCATGGTCTGCACTGTTCGCTATTCAGTCAGTAAATTTTCAGTGAACACCTCTTCGAATAATAAATGGTATTGCCCAAATTGAACGATTGATCAGTCCATTTTAGAATTTAGCAGTTTTAGGGTGGATTTCCTATATCACAGGATATAAAATGTTTAAGAAATACATTTTATTTTTTTGAACAGTATCAATGAGTTGTCTTCGGTTTGTCCATAGTAATTTAACAGATTAATATAATGCATGAAGGTAATTACAGATGTTCATTTTTACCATTTTACGTACAATTAAGCAAGTAAAACATTATGGAGAAAACTTGTAACATAGGTTGTTTGTAATCTAAAACGCCTAAGAAATGCTACTTGTATTATTGATGGTATATCAATATTATTTCGGCGACTGGTTGGATAATGATATATGCAATATCTGTTTTAATGATTTATCAAAAGCTCGAGCTTCCAAAAATAACGGGTTTGTGAGACATTTATCTTTTGTTGATTTGTTGATTACATACCTTCTATAGACAATGATTACGACTATCACAATCACCAAAACTATAAGGCCAGATAATGCTGCCACAACCGGAACTGAAAATTAAAAAAAATGTTTTTTAAAGGCTGTCCTTTAAATATATTACCATTCATATATATTATAAACAAAGTAGAATGCCATAATGACTTTGGTTCAATAGACAATCGATCTAATTACACTATCCTATCTACTTAATGTCTGATCATTCAAGGACTGCATATTATCATTATTCTTTAAGATTTAGAAACACACTGGAACTTTTGGTAAACTCACAAGAAGTCCAGATTGGGTTTATATCCGTCTCGACGCACAAAAAGTTACGTTCAATTCATGCGTTTTATCAATATCTTACAATCCAAAATAATTTTCTTAGTATCATTCTTTACAAGGTCCAGATGTTTTGTGACAAAATGTCATCTAGGTAGAAAATGTATTTGCTAATATTTTCTGTAACAAACTGGCTAATGTAAAAGAGTAAAGGAGGGTCAGACTGTAATAAGTCTTATGAAATAATATCTGACCAAAAGCTATTTGCAGGGACATTTCATCAAATGCTTTAAACAACCAAAGGGTGGTCTTGGTCTGCAGTTTATGAGCTAGGGTTGATAGTTATATGTTTAAAAGAACGTTTTACTTCCGTTTTCAGTTACCCAGGTCACATAACAATTTTCAATACATTTAATGTCAGAATAATTCAAAACGTACAAATGTGTTTAGAATAAGGTTTGAAACATTAAATCGGTGCTTGATTTTAAACAGGTTCTTATTTGACGAAAGAGCTCATCCACTCGTAATATGACCAATTTTATATGCTGCACACATAAAGAGCGTCGATTCCTGATACTATGAACTCATAAAACACATTGCTATGTGACTACAGAGTTTTGCGACAATAAAATATTTTAAAAGGAAGAAAGAAAAGAAAGAAAAAGACAATAATTTGACATGGTGTACCGAAGGACAAAGGCGAGTTAACCATGCTTATGTATCCACTTTCTGAAACTTTTACTGGGTCTAATTATTTTTGAGAGACTGTATCATAAATGTGTGTCCACTCTTCTTATATACTTTTTCCTTATATTTCCCGGATAGGTTTTAGAAAAAATAATCTTTTTATATAAGAGGTGTTTCTACTAGACATTGTTCACTGACCAGTAAATGCATCCTGTATTTCATTTATTCCTGATATGGCGTAAGGACACTATTATTACTAGCCGCCGCCTCCGGTCGCATCCTGATGACGTCATATAAACGAATTCGCGTTATCGTGAACGTCATTTGTCATAAGAATCACGTATCATGTACATACTTTACTATACCACGTATTAGTTTCATATAGGGACCAAAATATCTCGTACATTTAAATTGATTCTGTTTGTTAAAGGTTTTGTTATCTTGTTTACTTTAAAAACTTGGAGTTTGCAGGTTAAAATTACTATAAACGTTTGTATATGGCTAGAAAAAATATTTATACAAAGCTTTTACAAAGAAACTACTTATAAATTTGTTTCCTCCTGTGTCTTTGTTATCTTCTGTATATGATTCTGTATATGATTCTGTATTAGTTACTTGTCCTGTACTTGTGGATGTTTCGTATTCCCCCGATGTAGACGATTTGCTAGATATTGTTGTAGGTTTGATGCTTTTCGCACAAGTAATATTGAACCTTATGTCATTATCTGTAACAGATAATGAATCACTTTAACATACATCATTTTGACAACTAGTAAACACCTGTCTTCTTATTACTTTGATGAAACAGCAGCTAATCGTAAGAGTAACTGTATGTTGTTTAACTAGATTTTGAAAATGTGCTGTCACATAATGTATATCAATGACACAAAGGCCATTCTGGAAATAATGACAATTGCGTGACTCTGTAGAAATGTGACTTGCAAGCATAATACAAGACTGACTCGTTTATTAACATGCAACGTTTCATTCATAACTATTTACTATCGTTTTAGGTCTTTGCAACCGTTTGAGATTAAAACAGGTACCTAGAGTAGTTCTTGATCTGATAGGCGGTAATAGAAGATCACCGGCTAGTGTTCGAACTTGAATATTTCACATTTTGACCATACCTTGAATACTTCCGATCCTGTATAACCGAAACACTTAAAATACATGGGTTATGTCCTAACTTCTGTCGATCCATGGCAGGTTATACATGGACTTAGGTTTAAATATGCAGACACTATATTAAGTTTAGACACTTGCTTAAGTCCCTACAAGCTTGGTCCCTACAAGTACCATATATGAAGAGTAGATAGATGTTTCCGCTTTACACTTTTGATATCTGAGGTTCAAATAAAATGACGTACAAGAAATATGCATTTTAGGGAAAATTGTGCAGCAATGACAATTTATTCAAAAAAATTTTTTTTTTTTAATTTTTAACACTTCGTGGATAAATAGGTACGATAATAAGTCGGAATTTCGGTAACATAAACGAACTTTCGAGTAACGTAAGTAGAAATGTTGAAATATTAAGTTACATATTTCGAAATTTCGAGTAATTAAGTCGCAATTTCGAGTCGGTATCCCAAAATTTCGAGTTAATAATAAACAGGTGATTGTTAGGGCACGACCTCTTTACAATTTAATATAACACCAAATACATTAACTTGATTCGAACAGTTGACATCCATACACAGTACTGTATATATTTAAACCACTGTGGCACTTATGTGTAAGAGAACATTTCGAAAATGAAAATGCGTTTGAAATTTAAAACTTTTGTTACATTTTTACAGTGAAATATCGAAGTATTAGAGTGGAATATATATGGTGTTTTCATAGTGAAAAATATCAAATATACTTTAACTGGTAAGAAACTAAAAAATGGGTAATTTCAGTCAAAAATGAAATGAAAATCTTTAGACTGAAACAAACAGATATCGTCCATATCTCATATCGTTATCAAGTGACTTTTTGTTAAAAATACATCGCTAATTTTGGCAAAGGAATTTAAAATACTTCGTAAGCTGCAATTTACAATCAATAATTTTTATAGCAAATTAAAAAGAATATAAATTAAAACATTTCTATCACCACCATTGAACACTTTGGAATGATATACATGTATAATATCAATAGTTTAAAGACCTGCCTTAACTACAGAATGACCAATAATCAAAGCACGATACCTGTGGAAACAATTAAGCATGTTCCTTCACTGGTGTAGTTCTTTGTAGTGAGAAGCGAAAGCTTTGCTCTGTCAGTAATCCTTACGGTGGTGGCTTCTTTCGAAGAGAGCAGAGCAGAATCTATTTTGAAAACCATGTTTCTTGGAACCTCTTTGTTATAGTATGAAAATGTAAATATAATTCCAGAGACGAAAGGTAATATGGCACATTCACAAAAGTTTTCCTCATAACGTGGGACGCTGACTGTGTCTATGTTTATATCTGTTAGATTTGTCAATCCATAATCAGTGCAGAATTTCACAACTGAAAGTAATGAGGAGACATTTTAATACATAGATGTTCGCAGACAGATAAAGAGCACGCACAAGAAATATTGAAGGAAACATGTTTAATTAAACATTTGCTTTTACTTATTGAAAGGATACAATTGTATGCAATATGTGAAATTATCTTATGACTATAAATCATGACAAGAAATTATTTAAGATAATGTTACCATACCATGAGATATAATGGAAATATTTTTTATATTCTTCCAGGTTAAACATACATCAGTCTATGACTAATAAAGTGTAAGACTCCATGATGCTTTTCTCCTAAATCCTACATACAATGGACGGAGAGAGTTGATTTTTGTCTAGCAGTTTTCTTAGTCGTGCCCTTAAACGTTAGGCGCTTGGTGCTCTGACTTCGGACAAGTTGTTGAGTACATTGGTGTAATTATACCTTAGATTTACCTTAATTTTATGTTTTACTTTTAAATTATCAATCTGTTATTTTTCGCGCTAATGTTAGATCCTTTCTCAGTGGGGATTTTATTTACACTGTGTTGTCTAACTTGTTGAAAATAGGGTAAGTGCGAGGTTGGCATGCCCTAAACGTGTTTAAACCCCCAGTTTCCTTTATATAGGTTACTGACCGTTACAAGGTGGTGCCCCTATTTTCAACTGATTTTCTGTCTGTCTTGTAGTGTCTGTTGCATATGTTTTCTTGTTTGATGCAAGATTTTTTTCCTCCTACTTACTCCCCCTATTTCCCCCTCATTTCGCCTTGCATTTGAGCTACTTTTTGCATCCCCTTTCCCTTTACTTTGGGTTAATTTTTGTGGCTACCCTTTATTCTGGCTGTCGAAGTCCTAGGGCGGTACACAATTGTTTTTTCCTGCTTAGATGGGTGCGTTTGTGTGATTGTGGGTCTAAAGCGGTGCCCAGCTGTTTTCTCGTGTCTTACTTGTTCGTTTTCCTGTGTTATTTAGTTGGGTGTGGTTGTGTGTTTGATTTTGGTGCATGAGTGTCTGTGCTTTAGTGGTTTACGTTGTAGTGTGACTGTCAATAAGGAGCGTAGCATTCCCTTTGTATATTCATCCTTATTCTTCTTTCCCCTTCAAATTCCTCCCCCACGCCCCCACCCTTACCAGTTTACCACTTCCTCCCGCTCTGTCTATATTTGACATGAATTAATATGTACTTGTTAGATGTTTTGAAGCAACCTGTCTGTAATATTTTTCCATTACAGCTTCTTTTTGTTCTGGGCATGCTTTGCAAATGCGTGGCTCTGAGGCAGTGTTTTTGATGGTCTGTGCTTCCGAGAAATGTACCCTTACCTATTATCTTTTGTATTTGACTATGTGAGTATTTTGCAGCTGATGAACCACAGTCTTTAGGATGATGTCTTTTCAAGAAGTTGACCGAATATTTCTATAGAAGGTCGATTTTACTGGTTGGTTAACCTGGGTCAAGTATATTAGTTAATATTCATACCGAATGAGTGATAAGAATTCTGTGACAACGTTCTTCGGAATACGCAAAGAAAATCCCAGTAAACGAAAGTAGGATAAAACAGTAATCCGTCAAACTGGCGACTGGAGGTGACATAAATACAGAAAGTAACACAAGATGATACTAATAGATAAAGTCTGCATTTAGAACGAAATTGTAAAGAGCGATCCGATTTTGCAAAATCCACGAGAGACGAATACGAAATCCAAGATCTAACTACTGTTGTAATGACCCTTTTATTATGTATTATGACGCTAGTAATCACGTTGTCAATATCTTACCGGTGTTTAGGAGCACATGTCACTATATTGTCACTGCACACTTGTTAGCAGCTCTAGAAACTTTAACTTAAAGCTTACAGCACTTTATTCGTTTCATTACAACGTCATTCAAAAATACCTTCCTTGAAATACTGTTGTTTTTTTTTCAGAAAGAAAACATAAAAATGTAGAGCGGACATATAAAAATATCTATATCTGACTCATAATTGAAGTATTAAAGCTAAATGTACCTTTAGAAATGTTAAGAAACAATCAATTTCTAAAGTGAATTCTAAAAAGGTTAATTGGAAGCATAAGATACAACCAAGCACAATAACAGGTCTGTGCATTAGTGGTCATTAAAGATCATGAAACCTCCCACGTGCCACTAGAATCGACTTAAGCGCACTTTTGTTAGGTATAAACTCGACTCAATGACCCCATATAATCAGAATAATAACAACACTAAGTTTACATATATATAAGTAAAATCTAGATAGGTGTGATTTCTTTATATTTTAATAGTTTATATTCATCTTTGCATCACATGTCTTTTAAAGGAAAGCCTTACAACTTTGTATATTGCCTTGAAGTATAGAGATAGACCCTAAAATTTTCAATGATAGTAATACATTAAATAAAATCTAGAAATTGATTTCCAAGTCCTTGAAATAACCAAAAATGATTTCACAAATTGAGGGTTCAACGCAATAAGGGCGTATCTACATATAATAATCATTATAGATACGCCCTTTTTGCGTTGAACCCTCGAAATGTGAAGTTTATGATAGTTTTGTTAATATCAATAACAGAAGTTTTAATTTTTAATTTAAAGTTGTGATCCACAAAGAATGACAACTCTTGCCTTGGGCTAGTACTTATAAGCAGAGATATCTATTAGTTTACTTCCCTGCAATTACACAATTGAATGGGAAATGCAAACTGTTTTAGACACAATATCATACTTTTTTTTGCACAACAAAAACAGTAAGGATTTATTCATTTGTGTTTGATTTACCCCTCAAAACATGGTTCCTATGATTCTGTCAACTTGCACATGGTAAAAAATTAACTTTTAACAAGCCAATAATACAATGAAGTACCAGTAAGGAACTAATAGTGCAGATAATACAGTTTTGCTTGTATCAAAATGTCACAATAGAAGCACTTCTGTAATGCAGAACACCTGGTAGGATTAGTAAAGGTGCAATTGTATTGATCTCTATTTCCTATGCCTATGAAGTAATGATGTACGCTTGCTGTATGCATATCCTTAGACTGCCGCACATTTTTATGCAATATGCCAAGCATACATATGTTTTTTGAAAACAAAGAAATGACTTCAGACGAACTCTGGAAGTCAAGAAAATGAAATTAAACAGGCTAACTTGAAAACGAAAGCCGCATTTGCATTGGTCTATAGTCAGGGGTCACGCGCAGGGGCCACCCCTCCAAATGTATGCGCATGGACTTTTGTTTTGCTAATAAGGAGTCATTTTTCAGCACTTTCTAACGATTTGAAAATATCTGTGCTTTAGCACAAGGTGTCAGCCTTTTATCTTCAAAATAAGTATTTGAACTCGGAATAACACTAATTCCACAGGGGTCCGTAACGGAGCAAGGGTATATGGAGATTTCTGGAACTTCGTTAAATCGTTCAAACGGCCCTTTTTGATTTTGTCTGAAAGTGTCATTATATGCCTCGGATGTAAGATGTGTCCGTATTTGAGATATTTCAGAAATATTTCCAAAATGAATTTCGTGAAATAGATGTTGATTCTATCGAAGCGTGAAAGGGCCATCAGACGCTAATACGTTTTACTACGTTATGGCCTCGGAAAGGATATAAAATGAATGTAAAATAGAAGGTGATGTAACTAAATATTCTTTTAAAATAAAACAAATAATCAAATATTGAACATATGGAGAGTTCTTAATGAACATATACGAACGCTTTATTAAATCACTTTAATCCTCAGCTCAATACAACGCGATCGTACCTGGCTTGTCTCTGCAGAATCCTGGTTGGCTGTTTGATTCTGAAATAATATATATGCTAACTTAAGTGCACATTAATTAAATTGCATCTTTCATTTAAGAAACGAATTATTGTACTCGTAGTGCTAGAAGAAATGTTCATAATTTTTAGCTCAACTGAGCAATATTGTTATCGCTCGATATCCGGCGTCTGTCTGTCTGTCTGTCGTCTGTCAACATTTAGCTTCTGTATGCGATAGAGGCTGTATTTTTCGATTGATCTTCATGAAATTTGGTCAGAATGATAACCTTGATACAATCTAGGCCAGATATGAAAATGGGTTATCTGGGGTCAAAAACTAGGTAACTAGGTCAAATCAAAGAAAACCTTGTATATGCGATAGAAGCTGTATTTTTCAATTGATCTTCATGAACTTTGGTCAGAGTGATTACCTTGATAAAATCTAGGCTAAGTTCGAAAATGGGTTATCTGGGTCAAAAACTGGGTCACTAGGTCAAATCAAAGGAAAACCTCTAGTATGCGATAGAGGCTGTATTTTTCAATTGATCTTCATAAAATTTTGTCAGAATAATTACCTTAAAAACATTTAAGCCAAGTTTGAAAATGGATCATCTGGGGTCAAGAACTAGGTCTCTAGGTCAAATCAAAGAAAACCTTGTGTATGTGATACTGTATTTTTTTTAATTGATCTTCATGAATTTTGGTCAGAATGATTGCCTTGATAAAATTTAGGTCATGTTTGAATATGGATTATCTGGGGTCAAAAAATAGGTCACCCGGTCAAATCAAAGAAAATCCTTGTGTGTGCAATAGGGGCTGCTTTTTTCACCGGATTTCCATGAAATTTAATCAGAATGTTTGTCTGCATAAAATCTAGGTCGAGTTTGAATATGGGTCATCTGAAGTTAAAAACTAGGTCACCCGGTCAAATTAAAGAAAAACATTGTGTACGCAATAGGGGCTGCATTTTACACTGGATATTTATGAAATTTAGTCAGAATGATGGCCTTGATGGAATCTAGGTCAGGTTAGAATATGGGTTATCTGTGATCAAAAAAACTAGGTCGCTGGGTCAAATCAAAGAAAAACCTTGTGTATACAATAGTGACTCCATTTTACACCAGATATTCATGAAATTAAGTCAGAATGGTTGCTTTGATGAAACATAAGTCATGTACGAACATGGGTTATCTGGGGTCGAAAACTTGGTCACTAGATCATATCAAAGAAAAACATTGTGTATGCAACAAGAACTGCATTTTACACCGGATCTTCAGGAAATTTGATTTAAATGTTTGTCTGGATGAAATCTAGGTCAAGTTTGACTATGGATCATCTTGGGTAAAAACTAGGTCACCCGGTCAAATCAAAGAAAACTCTTTTGTACTCAATAGGGGCTGCATTTTACACCGGATATTCAGAAAATTTAGTCGGAATGGCTGCCTTGATGAAATCTAGGTCAGGTTTGAATATGGGTAATCTGGGGTCAGAAACTAGGTCACTAGATCAAATAAAAGAAAATACTTGTTTACACTTAAGAGACCACATTTTTCGTCCAATCTTAATGAAAATTAGTCAGAATATATGTTTCCATGAAATCAATAGGTCAATCACGTTTACACTGTTATGGTGTGTTTCTCAGGTGAGCGACCTAGGGCCATTTTGGCCATCTTGTTTTTTCTTAACCTCAAATATAAACATTCAAAATCTTACCTCGAGTAAACAAAACCAGGACGTGTAAAAAGTATAACACCATTTGGCACATCCTTCTTTTAATCAAGAGCTCCATAACATACTGAGTTAACAAAAATTACATTAAATGAACACATTAGACACAAGTTTACAAGTTAAGTTAATGCATATTACCGTGGCATATATAAACACAATTTAAGACACTTACAATAAGCTGTATATTCATTATTGATCGACGGATAAATTATAAAATTCAAGGTCGAATGATTTACAAGTATTTCCTATATTCCTATATGTTTAACTAGGTGTATATCTATATAATACCGTGTTCACACTAGCAGATCGGTTTTATTTTTATCTGGCACTAATTGGCTATAATTGGTATTTGACATTTAAAACCCATCAAACTATAATCTAGTTTGCGTCCACACTAGGCAAAGAAATGTGGTTTAAATATATACATGCAATGTTGGAAGTAAACAAATATTTTGCAATGAGCAAAAAAGGTTACAAAGAAGGAGGCTGACAGAAACAAGAAGGAGTCCATATTGCAATTTGATGTTTTTGCTTCATCAACACTCCAATTACTTTTGCCAGCCATAGCATCAACTGTTTGATACAAAAGAGAAACACATGGTTTTCTTAAGCCAAAAGGTAAGATCTGGGGATTTGGGATTGTAAAACCAGTTATAACTCACATTTGCGTTCACACTTGTAAAATAATGTAGTATTACTTTTTAATATAGTATTAAAACCACCTCCCGAGGTAGTTTTAATGCTATATTACAGAAACCACTTGTCCTTTACATAATTCACGTTTTACACCACATATAGTGTGGACGCAAACGAGTTTAAAAAATAAACCCAAGTTAATTTAGGATTAAAAGCGTAGTCTGAACGCGGTATTATATTATAAAAATAATATTGTGTATGGCAATACCAAATATGATGTGTGTTAAACTGGATCTAAATTAAGTTTCACCAGGGAAAAAAGTTTTAGTTGCAACAGTGCTGATCATGTTAAGGCGTAAAAATTGTTTGTTTCCGGTATCCCGACCTACTTTAAATTTTTGGCCCGACCCTAAAGGTTTTCATGGCCTTGGAGAATATTTAATTATCTGTTTAACAAAAAGTTGTAAAACTGCACTTTTCATGCTTTAAATATGGCCAGTGATGTTAGAAATCAACATACTGATACTCTAAAGGCATAATCCCCTTATTTGCACTCATTTTTTGACACCGAAATAATTTCAGAACAGAAAAGTCTCACTTAGATATCTAATAAAAAGGCCAAAAAGCCCCAACTTTTCCGATCTATCTAACCTGTTTTTTTAAGCGTGTTACCGGAAGTAAAGAATTTTTCAGGCCTAAACAGAAAACATTTAGAAGACCTTAAGTATTTATTCAGTAGTTTCAGACTGTTTTATATATATATAAAAAGAAATAAAAAAGAAAAAAATATATATATATATATTAATGTTGTTTCATTCCCAAGTTTAAAGTATTAATTTCCGCTTGATGAATGCTACAATTTTTCTTCAAATACATATGAGCCGTGCCATGAGAAAACCAATATAGTGGGTTTACGACCAGCATGGATCCAGACCAGCCTGCGCATCCGCGCAGTCTGGTCAGGATCCATGCTGTTCGCTAACAGTTTCTCTAATTCCAATAGGCTTTGAAAGCGAACAGCATGGATCCTGACCAGACTGCGCGGATGCGCAGGCTGGTCTGGATCCATGCCGGTCGCAGACCCACTATATTGGTATTAAATACTTTATCATTCAGAAAATGTAAGAAAACGGTTTTGTTGAAAAGTTTAAAAAGCGTTTTTATTATGATTATAGTCATGTACCTTGAATTTTATTATTTTTTACATTTGTATTTTTTTTTATTTTCATTTTCTTTTATTAAACACATTCTTTTGAGTCAAGTTAAATGCCGTCGATACAAAACCTTAATTTACTTTTTTTATTGACACTTTGATTTTTTACTTGCCTACGCTAAACATAGATCTAATTTGATATGGCCTAATCATATTAACTTGAGAATAAGTAAACAAGTCATTGATCAATTATTGAGTTAAACGCGAACTGAATTTAAACGCAGACATAAACTTGAAAGTTTATTGGAATGTGAACATGATATACATATATGTATATAATCCTGTATAATACATGACACAGCCACATTAAATTCACGTTTTCTGGTACGCACGGATAATTTATATTTAAATATTATAGAAGAAAAAAAGTTTATCTATTTGTTTTTTGGGTTTAATGGCATCCACTACTATATAAGTGCCCCCAATCCCAAATCCAATAAACAACCCCCATCTTATCTGCTGCTTAAACAGTAACTGATTAGAGTGCAATTAGCACAGCAGAGGTCCCAACTAGACTATGAAGATGTGTGCAGTGGAGCTGAAAAAAATAATTTTCCTTCAGTGAAAGCGGAATAATAATAATTATTATTATTATTTTAATATTATGTAGATTATAATTATTATTATGTAAAGTTTTTTTTCGATAATAATAATAATAATTATTATTAGTACAAATAAAATAATAAAAGATATTTTAATAATATTAAAAATAATAGTGATAATAAAACACAGGTACAGTGAAAACTCAATGAGTTCTTTGTGTTGACGAACAGTATTTTCCAATATCATAATTGTTATGAAAAAGGTCAGGTTGATGAAGGTGATCCTTACAGAATGGGAAAATGATAGTAAAAAGACTAAAAACAAGAAAAAAACTTCAGGCAACGTTATGTGTACCGCGTTTGCTTGAATCCTTATCAAAGCGAAGCTAATTATAAGGCATTTATTAATGAAAAGGTTTTATCTTCAGATTGTGACGACACGCGCTCCATGATCCCGAAAAAACCCAGACAATTTATCAACACTGTCCAAGTACGGGGAGAATGGAGACTTTTTGACAACCGCCGACTGCTGTTATGATAGTTAAAATCTTTGAAAAGATCCTTTGGAAGCATAAACTTAATAGATTTGACAGGTAATGAAATGTAACACTTCTCACGCCCCCTAGTGCCGGTTTTAGTGGAGCTCTGTTATAGTAAAAATGAATATACATGTACTCGATGATAACCAAGAACCAGAAAATATATCAACACTGTGTCCCAGTATGGGGAGATTTTTACAACCGCCCCACGGCACTTAACGAATGCTGTTCCGATAGTACTAAATAAAATCTTTGAAAAATCATTTGGAAGAATAAAACGCAACCAAAGACCCAGTTTGACTGAGTCTGCTCATGTGAGGTAATGCAATGTGCAACCCCCTCTCGCTCCCTAGTACCGGTTCAAGCCGAACGCTATTATAGTGTAATGAATGTACTCCATGATCTACACTAATCTTAAAGGACCAGAAAATATAACTACACTGTGTCCAAGCTCGGAGAGACTTTTAACAGCTACTACACGGCACTTTAAGACATAAATCAACATAGAAGATATAACACCAAACTCCGCATTCAGTTGAGAGATTGTCCTTTTGGCCTGTCACATAGTAGTGTTCTTCTCGATATGAATAATTCAGGTCGTCCTCCCTGTTACGTAAAATCTTGTTGTCCCAAAATAGCGTGACAAATTATATTTGAATAATTTTTCAACGTCCAAACTTAATGAAATTTACAGAAAGTGTTTGTACAGTTTCCAAAACACGCAATTTGTCACGTTATTTTAGAACAACCCATATATATACATGTAGTTACATGTACGGACATGCATGACGGAATCGGAGATGCTTGATGTTTGAAGTGCAAGACGCTACTGAGTTAAAATTTTAATTTGTCTGAAGAAAGTAAAGATTAATCTACTATTAAGCAATACAAGCATCAAACAGACACGTGAACATCTGGCAGAAAATATTTCATTTTAATACGACGCGTACTGTGACAAGAACCATACTATGATCACCTTAACATTGACAAATCCAGTGCAATAGTTATATCTGGCATGTTCTCTAAAATATAAACATTATTGCGCGTGTTAAATTACATACGATGACTATTTAAACATTTTTATTTCATATTGTATGAATATAAATGTAATGACATGGTGGATGAAACTGATGTTGTGAGAGTTAAAACAAAATTATATGATTGTTTAAAAGATCTATAGATGTATTGATAGAGGCAAATAGCATCAGTTGTCCTTCCTGGCACTGTAAGAAGGAACTTTGTAAAGCAATTATATTGTACACCGAGTTTCATGAGAAAGCACAAATTTTAAAATTATGAAAATTTATACCGAATGTAAGTTTAAAACCTTATAAAATTTCTAAGTGTACATAGCATAGGATAGGCGGAGTCCATTAATGACAACCTTGTGAAATACACATTTTAGAGAAAAAATAAAATAAAAGAAAAATAGATTTCAGAACTTTGATTCTACAAGACTTAATATAAGAACCTTTCACTGGTTTAAGGTGCGGATTGGAATAACTGGCTCAAGGGCAACTGTTTAGACGGTAACGAGGCTTTGTCGAGAGCCAGATATTTCCATCCAGAACTTTTCCCAGTCATAGATTATATTTCTTGAATACCATGTTCTTCAAATAATAGAAGAAACAAAATTAAATGGCCGTTTTACTTTCATGCACTTTTTATTGTAGTGGCGTATTTATTCATAAACTACATCATGTGAGTCATTTTACATTTCGGAGTGTTGAATTAACCATTAATTTTACTAACAACACTAAAACGGTTGTATATTTTATGTATTGCATATATCTGTACAGTTTGCTTACCTAAAATCTGTCTATGAAATGCTGCTTGCACAAATAAAAACAAGATTTGATCAACCTTTGGATTTATATAAAATAACATCAAAATTTTTAACTTACCTGTTGTAAACCTCAGCAGGAAGAATAATATATGCCACAAAATAGCACACATTTTCATGTTAGATATAGTTCAATATCCTAAATGAAATAATCCACAAAGTGATACATGCTAAATCATAAAATAAAATACTTTTAATATGATTTCTATATGATAAACTAACAATTTTGTCTATATAAACGACGGGTAAATAATGGCATTCATGGTCGAATAATTTGTATGTATTTTCTTCCTTGTTTAGATTCAGTAGTGAATGTAAAAAGGAAGCTATTGGTATTTTTCAGCGATTTCAAAGAATTTTGTGCAATTAAGAATTAAAGGGAATTATTTTTTTACTGTTATTTTATTTATAGCTTTAGTTATTAACCATTCATGGAACAAAACAGAAAATAATTTCTCTCAAAAACCCATTAAAAGTGAATACTCAGAAAGTGACTAGTGGTACAAACTTATTATCATAAGATTTTTGCAGGATATTTTTATAAATAACCCAAGATATTAGCGGAAGGTAGTAAACCGTTGCAACGCTTTTCAAATAATGCAGAAAATTTACATTCTTCTAACATTTTTACCAATATCTAACTTGTATTTTCACCCACTTTATCATTTTTAGTATCATATATACATTCTTTGATAGAATAAAGAAGTGGAAAACAACATAAACGAAGATGTTGCAGGCTCGGTTTGACTGAGCCTTTTCACGGACGGTAGTGGAAATGCAAGCTACCGTCCGCGCCCTCTAGCCCCGGGTTGAGCAGAACTCAGCATTTACACATGTTATAAGTACCAGAATATAATTCAGAGACATCCGCTGATGTACTCATACGGTGGTGCACATGGAAGCTTCAATGATACACAGAGTGCAATTCCATGAAAACCGGCGTATGGTCCCCAGATAAAATAATGGCTTTGCCCTGAACGAGAAAACAATGGGCAGAACTAAAATCTGGCATCTAGAGCGGGGATTTTATTATTATTATTATTATTATATACCACATTTATATAGCACTCTTTTCATATAAAAATACGTTCAAAAGTGCTTTACATAAAAACATTTATATAATGTTCAATAAAAAATGGGAATTGAACTATCATAGAAGAAATTAAAACTATATTACGGTAATAAGATACCAAGCATTTTAAATTGGAAGGTAGGCAGATCAAAACATGAAACAAAAATACAATATCATAAAACATTAACTGACCTATCAAAGACACAGGTCAGAGCAGAATAGAACAGAAGATATCTTACATTTTGAACAGACAGAATTAAACGGTATGATGTCTGCGAAATGCATCACAGCATGCAAACCGTCCCGGATGATTGGGTCAATCCCTACCTAAACGGTCCGGAGAACATCCATGATACATCCCACAGAAAAAAAACACCGCCAACATTATTCTGTCACACTGGAGTTCTTAATTAAAGTAATTAATTGGCCGGCAAAGTATCTACATTATAAATCAGGTAATCAGTGAGATGTTAGTTGCCAAAGAATTGTATGAAATAATGCGTCTTTAGCGCTTTTTTGAAACTTTGCACGGTCTTGCACTCTCTTATGCCAGATGGGAGGGCATTCCATAACCTCGCAGTAGCTGTCTGAAAACTCCTGTCACCAAATCGTATTGTTCGACATTTGGGCACCACTAGTTTTAATGCATTATTCTGCGATCTCAGATTTCTGGATGGTGTATATATTTCTAGCATGTTCGCTACATAAGCTGGTGATTGATCTTTGAGTGCCTTATATGTATGTGTTATAATTTTGTATTCTACCCTACATTGCACAGGAAGCCAATGGAGTTCACGCAGAACAGGCGTTATATGGTCGTATCTGGATGTTCTGGTTACGATTCTAGCTGCCGTGTTTTGGACATATTGCAGTTTGTTCATTGACCGTTTTGGAATTCCATATAGAAGTGAGTTGCAATAATCCAAACGTGATGTAACAAGAGAGTTGATTAGAGATTTGGTTGCGTTTGCGGTTATATATTGTCTGATGTGACTAATTTGCCGCAACTGTGCATAGGAATTCCTACACACACTATTCACATGTTGCTCCATCCTCATGTTCGAATCCAGGAAAGCACCGAGGTTCCTGACACTGCCTGATTGTTTGATTTCAGAGCCGTCCACTTTCACAGATATGTTTGAAACAGATTGTGTCTTGTGTTCAGATGAAAATATCATTAATTCTGTTTTTTCAGCATTGAGTTTCAACATGTTAGTATTCATCCAACTTACTATATCCTTTAAACAACTTTCAACGCGATGAATGGTCTCCTCAATAGACATTTTATTTATTGTTTTGAAGGATTGATATAACTGCGAATCGTCCGCATAGAAATGATTGTTCAGTCCGTGCTTTCTGCAGATAGCTCCGACTGGTTTTGTGTACATTGTGTAGTTCTTTGGCCCCAGGACAGACCCTAGGGGTACACTGTACTTCATTAGCACTGGTTGTGATAGCTCGCCATCTATGCATACGGTCTGGTAGCGGTCACTAAGGTATGACATCATCCATGCGAGTGGCTTGCCTGTAACACCAAAGTGACGTTCAAGGCGATGAATCAACGTCCCGTGGTCAATAGTGTCAAATGCTGCAGAGAGATCAAGCATCACAAGAATAGTCACATTGTTCTTATCCAACGATTGAAGAATGTCATTTTGAACTTTTAATAGGGCGGTTTCGGTTGAGTGGAATTTTTTATAAGCAGATTGATTAACTTCATGAAGTTCGTTGTTCCTCAGATGATTTTCAATTCGAACATCTACCACTTTTTCTAAGATTTTAGACAGAAACGGCAAGTTTGACACAGGTCTATAGTTTTTTAGGACATTAGAATCTAGGCTTGGCTTTTTTAGAAGAGGTCTTATTCGTGAATGTTTGAACGCTTTGGGCACATACGCAGCATCTAGAGATGCATTCATAATTGTTGTTATCACTGGTGTTAGTTCGTCAAGACATTCTTTTAATAACCATGTTGGGATAGGATCTAGTTCGCATGATTTGTTCGCTGACTTTTTGATAATTGATTTCACTTCGTCTTCTGAGGCTTGAGTCAACTCTACATAATTGACACCTGTGTATTCAGTTTCTATGCCATCTAAATCAGATACAGATTGTGTTTGAGATGCTATATCGTTTCTGATTGTTTCGATCTTTCCAATAAAGAAGTCACTGAAATCTTGTGCGAGATGCTGTGGAGATGATTGTGATGGTAAAATCACCTGATTTGTATCGCCAAGAAGATTTTTGGTAATCTTTGATAAACTCTTATGATCACTGCCACATGAGTCAATTTTGCCTGTATAGTATTCAACACGAGCTTGTTTTAGCATCTTATTCACTTCAGCACACTGTGTTCGGTAAATCTGGTGATCGATTGTGAGCTTACTTTCACGCCATTTCCGTTCTAATTTTCGTTTCTGATGTTTTGCTTTGTGGAGTTGCTCGGTATACCAAGGACATGAAGGTCTTAACACAATAGTCTTGGTAGTCAAAGGGGCGTGTTTGTCTACTATAGAAATTAACTGATTTGAATATTCCTCCACAAATTCATCGATATCAGTATCAGATGGAGTGCAATGTGTGTTAAAGAAATCTATTCTTCGTATGTCTTCTCGAAATGAGTCAATGTCGATCGAACGTAATTTCCTGTACGACACAGTTTTTCTTACTGGGGGTGGTTTGGAAGCTTTAGCGTCAAATATCACAGCAAAATGATCACGTGACATCTTTCCATTTGAATCAGAGAGTCCAGGATCTATGACCTCGATATTTGAAACCGTGACATCATTATCTCTGGTTATCACTACATCCAACGTATGCCCAGCTACATGTGTTGGTTCTTGTACATGTTGACGCATGCCACATGCATCTAGACTGCTTGTAAACTTTTTTGTGTCACTATTTTCCGGTAAATCAAGATGGAAGTTAAGGTCCCCTACAATGATGGTGGTCTTGTCAATTGTAGCGTATTTAGTTAAGAAATTGGGCCATTCTTGCTCCAGGAAAATATTTGTGTTTAAACCGTTTTGTTTGGAAGGGGGTGGCCGGTATATAATGGCAAGCCGTAGGCCTATGGAGTGTCCGCCTGTAACTACATTGCAATCCATATACTCAAATTGGGAAAATTCGTTGTCTTTGCTTGATGTGACAATGTTCACTTGTATGGCTCTCTTGTGAATAATTGCTACGCCCCCGCCGCGCCTACCACTACGAGGGACATGTTTCATTTGTAACAGTCGGGCACGAGTTCGCCGATGCACGCTTTGTCAACAGAGCTACCGAGCCATGTTTCAGTTATGGCACAAATGTCGAATTCATTTGTAAGGATGAAGTCACATATGGAGAGTGTTTTATTTTTCACTGATCGTGTATTGACGGAGCAAATTTTGATGTTTTTCTGCCCCTGAACTAATGTACAGTTTTCAGGTTTTATCCGTATCAAGTTGTTATTATTTGCCCCATTGTTAGTGTCCCATGCTCGTCTAATCTGGTTTTTCCCACCTCGAGTCCCTCTATATTGAATTAATCGAAACTCTTTCAATCTTTTGATAATCATGGGATTAGGTCTCTTTTGTGCACTTGGTAATTGTCCAATATTGTGCAACTCTGATCTTTTATAAATAATCCTCGGTGACATTCGCTCACTGAAACACATTATTGCTGCAGGCTATGCTGATATATGAAAGTTTGCCAATTTAATTGCAACAATGATTTTTTTAAAAATCAAAATAACTTCAAAATCACAATTATGATTCACCTTAAATTTACAACATTCCAACCACGACTAGATGATATCCAATATATCCAATTTTCAGAATTCTGAACAAAGTATAAATGTCAAAAAACTATCAATATTTGAGAGCACTGAAAAATGCAGCCTACACCTGGCGCATAAACAGACATCTGTGGTTATGGAACCTGCATAACAAAGAAACTGCCAAAAGACAAAATGAAAAAGCAGGCACCATATCCAAGGGGTGATTAAACAATACCCAAAGTTTATATAGCGGGGGTATTGGAACCACCCGATCCGAAATGTTCAAGCTGAAAAATTAAACAGTAAACAAACAAAACAGAATTGTCGTGCTAAACGATCTGAAGAGATCGAAATATAACAGCTCTGCCAAACTTGGTGAAAATGTAAATGTTGAAAATTTCACCCAAACTGTGAGTAGCTTTCATGAGCGTAATCATTTTATCACTACGTTATCAACACAGTTTTCCAAGAAAATGCAGTTGGGCGGTATGTTTGAGAAAAAAACTGAGAACTGAAGTCAGACATTGCGAGGAGGAAAACACACATTTTGCTGTGTCCGATGCAATTTATCCATTGAAAATCCGTCAAGTAACAACTTTTTATGAAAACTGAACTGTCCCTTTCCGCGTTCCTTTGTTTAAGGCTTTTGAAAGTCTTAAGACTATTACTAACAAATCTTTTCAATGAGCAAAAATTCTCCTGAATCTAAAACCACAAAAGCTAATGCATACGCAACATAACTTTGTTGCTCCTAACAACGACTTTCCTGTCCATTGTTCAAATATAAACTCGCTTTCAAAAGTGTTTTACAGACTATATTCCAAAAATACAAACGCTTATAATTCAACTATACTGTTTTATATAATGCTGTTTTACATTTTCATAAAAAGATTACTCGTTCGATGGGTAAAAGTTTTGTAAAAAGAAATGACTTATAAAAGCAGCAAATAGCACTGCCACCGGCAAATGTTTTCGTGTTCTTTGTACACTCGTGCCTTCTCTCGTATATAGACCTGGGAACGATCATGTAGAGCCCTATAGGCATGGGTAAAATTAGTGTATTGTGCGCTATCGCAATGGTTGCCAATGCAGCTCACATTAAGGGGACGTCCTAGTGATAATGCGAGCTGCTGTGTTCTTGACATGTTGTAGTTTGTCCAGTGGGGAAGGAATACCACTCAACAACGCTCGGATCAATGACGTACATAATGTTTGATCTAATCAGTCAATTTATACATGTACTTCATTAAGACTGTGTGATTTCAGTATTCTTATGACATCTGTGTTTATGTTTCATATTCTGTCTATCTACATCGTTTCATGATGTCTCAGGATCAGATTAAATAGTAAACTTATGTGTTGCTGACTTTATATTATGACTCTGTTTTTATTGGAACACTTTACATTAGCTCTACACATGTGGTATTACATTTACACATATTTGTGTGTAAGTAGTATTAAATGAAATTAAATCTCAATTTCAGTGATCAGAACACGGATGCAAAATAATGATACATTTTTGTGATTTATTCTCTAAAATATAATAGGCCTACATGTACATCACTGTACTTATAAACAAAACCCGAACACACACACACTGTACTTATAAACATACATGGAAGTATCTATTGTTTATTTTACAACAAAAGATGAAAAAAAAAAACAACTTAAAACCAACATACTTTATAGAGTATTTGAATTCGCTGAGAAAATTGTATGCATATATTAAACATCTTTAAGTTCAAAAACAAGACCATCAATTTCATAGCCCTAATAACACTGGGAGCACCTTTACAACCATAAAACATCGTCATCATCATCATCACCACCACCACCATCATCATCATCATCATCAATTTCATTGAAAACTTAAGCTCTTATTTAACACCAACCAATATTCAACATGCCGACACACATTATTTGACAGAGCTGTTCAATTGTCATGACAGTTCCAATTTACACTAACATAATCTTTTTCTGTTCTTATACATGGATGAACATAAATGACTGTACATTGTTAGGTATAAAAAGCCTACACATACACAGCGTCAAAAATATGTTGGACACTTTGTTTGCTACCTTTATTTTAAATGCCACTTCGAAACTCTTTTTCAGAAAAGATAATGCTGAGCAAAGAAGATTCCCATGAGAATAAGTTTTTGTAGGTAAACCTCCAATATTTTAGTAGCAAAAAATCAAAGTGGCCCGTATATTCTCCATAATACCCTTTCTAGCAGTGTAACAAAATAAGTGTTATTTTTTTAAATTGCACCATCTATAAATCAGGTTTATGAATAATCTTTTCTAACTTCTTCTAAGTAGCAGGATTAACATTTTGTGACAGAATGACATGCAGGCAGAATGACTGGCGAACAGGTGAGTAAATGAACAAAACTAAATTAATTGAAAATTCACTATAGTGCCTTAAATGGATTGATCATGTTTTTCAAACAAATGTATCCAAACGGTTATCTCTGGATCCATCTTTTGTTACAGACTGACATACAGACAGTCAGACGAACAGAGATGCAAATGGACAGAATAACAAACGTGAGCAAAGTTAAAGCGAGCAATGAAATGTATACATTAAATTATGTATTAATTAAAACATCCGATGTATAGGTAAATGTTTAAAAGATGTATAGTACCTTCGCTTAAATATGCTTAACAAATACGCACTAAAGATAAACTTGATAGCTAATGTGTGAAAAAAGTATAGAAAGTACATTTCATAATTCTGTCACACTTGTATATTGCTAACAACGTGTCAAGTTCCATGAAAATGGATCATGTGATGATATTGGTTTTAGTTTACAACATCACCCCATTTTTAGAAAATCATAAAATACACATAAAAAATGACTGGTAAGAAAACAGAATCGTATGGTGGCATAAAACTGCCACCACGTAATTATCAGGTTTCATGAAAACTTTCATGAAAATAATTTAGGTTCTCACGAAAAGTAAAAAATATCACAAAAACAGATAAACATTTCATGAGTGCAAGATAAATATCTTAACATGAAAATTTGCTCGTTACTGATTCAAACTGCCACACCATAAAAGAAATGTTTCTTATGTACGATACTCCTCCCAGTTGTGTCCCAAACGATAAACAGTAATGTTCACCGAATGAGAGATTATCTATTTTTAAGATATCTGGTTTCGTGAAAATTATCTGGTTTCATGAAAAATTATCTGGTTTCGTGAAAATTATCTGGTTTCATGAAAAATTATCTGGTTTCGTGACAAATTATCTGCTTTCGCGAAACTTTTCATGAAATTTTTTTAAGTGGTGTCAGTTCAAAGCACTAACTAGCATAATTTCGTGATAAGATATTTAAGTGGCCTTTGTGATAATTTACTGTTTTCATGAAATCCTCCATTATTAACGTGAAAACCTAACTTATTTTCGTGAAAGTTTTCATGAAACCTGATAATTAAGTGGTGGCAGTTTTATGCCACCATAGAATCGTACCAGTAAGTTCAAACTAAAATAAGATTGAATGTTAGACATAACATTCTGTCCATGTGTATTTTGAGACATTTAAGAAATAAGGTAAAATCATGAAAATAATTATATATAATGATGGCTGATTTAATTTTAACATGTTATTACATGTAACAACAAAGTGATTTTGCATGTACTCCATGATTTGTAACTGGACCAGAAATGATAATAAATGTGCATCGAAGAAGGTGACTTTTCCACCACAACACGCAAGGCATTTGCTGTCGTCAATAATGATCAATTCTTTAAAAAGATTGTTTGAGAGCACAGAGCGTAACCAAGCCAAATAATAACAGTTTTAATTGCGTCTGTTCATGAGAGTTATGAAATATGCAATACCCCTCTTGTCCCCTATAGCAACAGTTTAGATTGAGCACAGTTTACAGTAACACTGAATGGACTTCAAAACAAGGTACATGAGCAATAAGAATAATCACATTCAAAGAACCAGCCTCTCCGAAACGTAATCATGTCAAATAGGGTTCATTTTACTAAATGTTGGTTCTCACATGCGTTTTATGATATTTTGGTAAATATTGAAACAATTACTCAACATAAAGGTATATATTGTCATTATCGCAGCATGCTAAATATCACTGTACATGTATGTGGTTTTTTTTGTTGTAAGCAAATTCGTATTATTCATCATTTTGTAAAAGTGTATTAGTATACACGGCATGTGTTATTTCATTTGCATTAGTCTTATGGTCAGGTCTATCTTCGTTACAGGGAATATGTTTCTTCTGATAGTCCCTAGTTTGGTCAGCAGCCAGTTGCTCATACATCTCTCCCGCTAGGTTATCATTTACATACAGGTTTAATCTTTCATATACATTTGATGAGATTTCAAGATCGCGTTCTCCACCATTGACATCGTTTTCTTGTCCCCTACCTTGTCCCTTTAACGATTCTGCTTTTGATTGTGTTCGTTCGTGATCAGGTTCTTGCAAATTAATTTGCTTTGTAAAATGCCTTGAAATATATAATAAAAATTTTAAGATATTCTTCAACTGTATAATACAGTACAAAATTTAATGATAGTTTTCTCAATGACATTAATGTTTCAGAACTAAAAATGCACGTTGTACAGCACAATTGTAACGGACATGCTTAAAGCTATTTAGCATATAGTATATTGTGCCTTGTTTAGAGTACCAGATTATGTATTCATTTACATGTAGCAGATATTTACTTATCTATTTTAGGTCTACACTGCTTATTAGGTACTTGCCTGTCCTGATTTCCAGCGTTTCTTTTTACATTAGGCATCTTTTGATATTCTTCACTTTTGTCAACATCTAGTTGCTGATACATCTCTCCGGCTAAGCTGCTATTTACATACATATTTAACCTTTCATATGCATTGACAGGTATTTCGTGACCACGGTCTTCGTTACTGGCATTGCTCTGATTACCTTGACCTTGTTCTGTACCAAGCTCCGATAATTGCTGTTGATGATCATGTTCACGGAGTTTAGTTTCTGTAGTAAGCCGGCGCCTTAAAAATAACAAGGTATAACAAAATCATTCGATATATTGTGATTTTCGTATTATCCTTAGCACCGATGCATGAGGATCAAAACGTAGCGTAAACATTAGGAAATAAATGTAATTCATTTTGTAAAATTAAATAAATGTTCATACCCTATACACCAAAAAGAATTATTATAATTTTTGAAAACCGTTAAGATCCGACGGCATTAAAAATAAAACTTGAAAGAATATAAAAATACTCATTCCCAAACAAAATGATGACGTATATGGAATAAATGGTAGACAAATTTAAAACATTTTTAAAGTTCTATATGTTTGTCTTGAAAAGTAAATAGAGCGCAGAAGTGTGTATCAACAGAAAGCAAATGCTTGCCTTTTTATGTACACGAGTGTATCACTGTTGCTGCTAGTACTAGTAAAACACCAATCACTGTTGGAACTACAATAACTGTAAAAATTAAAGAAACCTTAACAGCAACGTTGCTAAGCCTAGAATACTGGTATAGCAAGATTTGTAGTAAAATTTACTGAATCTATAATAAACTGAATATAAATCAAATCTTGATCTATTTAGGGGCCACCTTTAGGGCCTGGGATTGTTCTTATATACCAGATTTCATTTTCGCTTTTCCTGATAATGAGTCTTTTTTAACTTAAAGGCCATTTAGTTTTATTCAGAGTAAACAAAAGACATTATATATATTTGTTAGACTTCTTGATTTAACTAAGAAGCACAATAAAGATAAATACTCTGTACTGAGAAGTCTGTTTTAAAGGATGAAATCACTCTGAAGACCTTCTGTCTTACATTTCTTTTATTCTCAATTCTAAAATAAAACGAACTTTGACCCGAACGATAGTTTTTAATCATGATCACAAGATTTGCTGTAAAGTATACATAAAGACTATAATATTATGATGGATACCTCAAAATTAGTGCATCCAGCCACAAGTGGATGTACTGGAACTAATAAGGGGTTCTGGGGCATTGTTCCAAAGTAGAAATAAATTTGAGAATCAATTTGTCGCTTTTAACACTATAAATTTAATATATTATGCTTTTGAAAAGAATATGCATGACCGGGACTTAGAGTACTGGATACCCTAAATACACCAGTATGGTTATTTTGACGCAATAAAAAATGAGCTGCAAGCTGACCACTTGAACAAAACAAGAACAATCAAAGAGTCGATTGTGTAGGGCAGAGAAAGAGAGAAAGAACAGTATTATTAGTGTTTAGTAATTTAGCAGAATTAATATAGTTTATCAAGTCAAACGTTCATGTTTTCAGTCTTGTAAAATTAAGACACATAATATCAGAGCGGGACTGTCATCCGGTGTCTCAACTTCAACGTCCGCTGCCGTTGATCTTTCCAAGTCTGTCCGTCAGTTAGTCCGTCCGTCTTCCCGTTCCTCACACAAAATGGTATCCTTCGAAAGCTTTAGAAGACTCTGATGTTTTTTCATGAAACATGCAAATGATGATAAGGAGAATATGCCCACTACCCTATTTTGATACTGCGGTAACATCTGAACATGTGTTGTTGCTTTTGCATCAAACAATCGCAAGATGTGACAGAAAATGGCAAATTGGATCGTTCGGTACCTTTAAAAATACAATTCATTTATTCTACGGCAAGAAGTAGTAAACATATATGAACAAACACTTTATCCTGTATGTATTTTTTTATTGATTTTGGTACATAGACAGAAGACAACTGAAAAACATGAACGTTCTTTCATTTATCCGTGTGACTGTCTGTCTGTTTGTCTGGCAGTCAGACACAAATTGAGGATTCTTGCATAACTTTCATGAAACCTTGAACGTAGATAGAAGGCAATACGTGGGATTCATACTTTACACGAGATATTTCATGATATGAGAAAAATAGACAGAAGTAAGTATGTGAAATGAGCATTTTTATTTTGTCCGTTTGTTTTCATTTCCATTTGTTTGTCACAAAAGGTAGGTCCTATGTTATTTTTAAATGTAAAGTTTTTTTCTTGAAACCTTGTTTATAGATGGTAGGTTATTTTATGAATATTCAGATCCTTCATTTTCATTGGTTTCAATATAAAAAAAAATGGCGGCTCCTGTAGCAGTAAATATGACACATTCCCTACACCAGAGGAGCAAATCTTTAAATTGTAGTAAATACTACTGATACTATGTTTTCCGAGGGACATCAGCAGAAGATTCTCCGAAAATGATCCTAGGTTTGAATTTTTGGTTGTCAAAATATATTTTTCCAGGTTTCATGTGGACAGGGACTGTAAGTGTGTGGTTGGGGGAGGTCAGTCCAAAATATCATCATGCTTAATACTTCGAATCACTCCTCTTCAGCAGTGTTTGATATCGAAACAATGAACAGAGAGTGTTATGTAATGATATATTATACTGCCCTATTATGGAACTGTAAAATGTTAGATTTAAAAACAATTCATGAGCACAAAATATGGCTATCAAAGTATCCGAATTATTCCTTATTCTTTTATAACCTGACTTCGAACAAAAAACATTTTAGTGGCTTGGCAGGAAGATATTTTTTTCAATACAAATGTGTATGAAAATCGGAATATATTTCATGCAAATCAAGAGTCAAAAGGTTTTTTTTTTTAATCCTACCCCACAGCCTCATTAACGCCCTTGTTATATCACATGGTCGGTCCTTCACATACACATACATGAGCTATGTAAAGCGCCTTTGAACGTGGTTATCATGAAAAGGGCGCTACATACATCTGGAAAATAATAATAATACTAATACACGTTGATTCACCATCATTTGGCAACCCTACAGCATATATAACATTGGAATGTTTAAGTATCAAAAAATGAATTAATCGTTTCTTCTCTTTACTATTTGGTTCAAATACCTGTAATTTCCGCCACTGAAATGTGTTCTGTTTCTGATAGTCCTTGTGTTTGTGTTGTAGTACTTTCTTCTGGCGTTTCACTTATCATACCTCCTTGCTTAACTGACGTCGGTATGTCAGTAACAAGGTTTGTTGACATGATTCTTATAAGGCCACTCGAGCAAGATATATTAAACCGGATACTATCATCTAAAACAAAAATAAGATGAACAGGTTACTGATATTGTTATAATGTTCGATTATTCTTTAGCTCTTTAAAACTTTGTTTGAATCCTTGTCAAAATTAAAAAGTGGGAAAACACAGGTCATCCAACACGAAATAAACGAAAATGTTGCAGGCTCGGTTGATTGAGTCTGTTCATGGACGGTAGTTGGATACAAGCTACCGTCCGCGCCTTAAGACATCTATTACTCATTGGTAATTTTCGACATTTTTTTTGTCCCAACTTGGCTGAAATACACAATCCTATCATTATCGCCTTTAGACAATCAATTTGTCACGAGGACCAAAACCACTAAATATCAGTATTTTGTCTATGTGTTGTATTGTCCTTGTATATATTGTATGAAATGTCTTTATGTGTAAATATTTTGTATTATTTCTATACAGCCCGATCCTATATGAATTCCCATATCATTTTCATTTCATTCATCCATCAAACATTTTCTAAAACTTACCAGTTAATTAAAGGCCTTAACAAGATGTGCATGCCGGGCCTCATTTTTTTGAATTTTTCCCGGATGTAACTACACGCATGCGCACTTGGAAATAGATTCTTGATGGCTTGCGCCTGAAGATTTTCCTTCTGATAAATTTATCTATCAAGGTTTTGTTTTTGTGCCTTTACAGGTAATTGTTATTGCATTAATTTTGTCATGTATTCATGCATCTTTCCATATCATATTTATGTATTTCGGCGCTCTATTTATTGAATTGCACTGGGAAATAGATTCTTGATGGCTTGCGCCTGAAGTTTTTCCTTCTGATAAATGTATCTATCAAGGTTTTGTTTTTGTGCCTTTACAGGCCAAAACGCCCCATCCCTAGAGAAAGAGAACACACGACAAATTCATACCTCCCAATATTCTATATAAATAAAAGCAGTTTATTATTGTCTGTAAGCTGGCGCTCATTAATCCTCGCCAATATTCAGGGTGTTTCCGTTATTTCACGCGATATTTGAAACCTGAAAATAAAATAACCGATATAGTTTGCCAATGGAACGGTGGCATAGTGGTAAGCTCTTCCTCTTCTACGCACGTTACCATGGGTTCAAATTCAGTTCAGACCATTCTTTTCAATTCGATGTAATTGTATCGGTATTACTTTTATTCTTACTTTATTTAAGATGCATATAATTTTTAGCGACGCCAATTCCTTGAATTGTTCGTTGAATGAACGAAAACTTGTTCGGTCCTGAATTTTTGTAGAACGGTTTACTGACACTTACGTAGAATAATTTACAATAGCAGGGTATTTCTTTCAATATATATATATATATATATATATACTTTTTAACACCATCAGGTCGTATGTGCAGACAAGGCTTTCAGCTACCAATCTCAGGGTTGTGGATTTTAGTTCTCTGTCTGACCATATAACGTTCAGCTGAACGCCTTGTCTGCACATACGACCTGATGGTGTTAAAAAGTATATCATTGGTTTGCTATAGTTATATCGTTATTTTGGTTCGGACACCGAAAATGAATTAAATATAAAAATAACATACGGAATTTTTAGGAGTGTCAGGTCTATACTTACGGACAATACCACGATTCGATGTCTTTAGGATGAACTATTTTTGTATAGTAATCAGTCACGTTTCATTGAATAAGTGAATCAAACAGTAGACATTAATTGCCTTTACTTCAGAATACCAATAATTAAAACAGGGTACCTGAGGAACTAATTAGGCATGTTCCTTCAGTGGTGTAATTCTTTGTAGTGAGAAGCAAAAGGTTTGCTCTGTCAGCATTCCAGACGTTGATGTTTACTTTTGAAATGAGCAAAACGTCATTTAGTTTGAAAACCATGTTTCCTGGAACCACCCTGTCATAGTATGAAAACGTAAATCTAATTCCAGGGACGAAAGGAAATATTGTACATTCACAAACTATTTCTATATACATTGGAACGCTGCTTGTGTCTATGTATACATCAGTTACATTTGTCAACCAGTTATCAGTGCAGAATCGTACAACTGAAAGTAATTAGGAAACATTTAAATACATAGATAGTTGAAGACAGATAATTAGCTCAGGGAATATTGAAGATTTCCGAATATAATATGTTAATTATTTATTTTCAACTTTTGAACTGAAGCAAATCATCATATTTTCAATAAGTGGATGGTTCAATATTTTCTTGATGAATATAAACGAATACATTAATTAATCCCTGTTCTCCTGAAAGATCTCAATGAGAGGCGGTCATACCTGGCTTGTCCTGTCTGCAAAATCCCGCTTGACCTTTTGATTCTGAAATAAATATAATGCTTACTAAATGATACATCAATTAGATTGTCTTGTTTGTTAAGAATAATCATATTCGTAAATGCTAAATACTAATACATATTATTTTTAACTTCCCAAATAAGAAACTCGGTAACTTACCCGATATAAACAAAACCAGGAAGTGTAATAAGTACAACATTCGGTACATCCTAAATTTAAATGAAAGCTTTATAACATGTTCAATCACTAAATGTATAAAAAATCAGAATTTTGTACACGAACACGTTGAATATTGACTAAACTTTCGCTAATACTTTCAATATGTAAACAGTGTGTCCTACAATCTGACTAAAGTATTTGATCTTCTAAATGAAGATCTGAGTATGACCTATTCAAATTAATCTTTCTGTATATTTGGATTTCCGATATTGTTATTTTTATTTTCGCAAATCTATTTTTATTTGAACCAACCAGACGACTCGTTTCAACAAGCATTTGGCTGAACCATCAAACTAGTGTCGAATGTCACAGGATGAGAAAAATGTGCAGTCAGTCCGGGGCTCGAACCCGGGACCCCTCGCTTACAGGACGAGTGCTCTAAAGACTGAGCTAACCGGCTGTCTGACACATATTCTTCCCTCACCAGACCAAGTCCGTACCGTGAGATATGATAACTCTCAAAACACGAGGGCGCAGTCATTATGTGGTCGTTATAAGAATTATTATTATTATAAACATGAAAAACCCAGGCTAAATATAGATTTTTAAACTTCTACTTTCACTTTCGAAATGTTGAAAGCAAGACTCTGATTGGCTGGCGGAAGGGTCGTCAGAACGAGTCAATCAATAGCACGTCTTCAGAGCATTTATTGGAGATGTTCTTTAAGCTACAGTCACACATACGGATATGTCCGTGCGTTGAGGTACGGTGCGGATGGTATTGGTCTGTGTTGGGCGGACACGGATAAGTACGGACTAGTACGTACGTCTTAGTGCGGGTAAAATGGTGAGAAACGGGAAACAAAAAATACAGGATGCGAATAAGTACTGGTAGGTACGGCGTTCTACGTTGAACTACGATTTAATACGCCTGGCAACTTGCCCAGCGCGTGGACAGGTCTGCGGTGAACAACGTTTAAGTACGGGCAGTACGGATAACTACGTTTTAGTACGTTTAACTACGGATGAATAAGTTTCAACCAAGTTGGACTAAAGTCACGCTCAAGTTTGGGACAAGTCTTGAATACGTTTTGACCAAGTGTTGGTACGGATTGATACGGATTACTACTTTGAGGTACGGCTCAGGTACGTATCGATACGGATTACAACGTTACTATCGCTATCCGCGCCGTATGTGTGACTGGGGTTTTAGTCAGATTGTGTGTCCTATTGTTGAAATTCAAGGAACTTTTCGGCGTAAATGGAAATGTACATGAGTACGTAAATGTATATGTCAATTCCGAGCGTTTTTCTCAAAACACTGGACAGAGCGTATTTTGAATAGCATTAATTTTAACGAATAATTAGCAAGTTTACATACAATTCAAAACTAGAACGTACGTAATAAAAAGTCTGGTACATAACAACTGTGCGATAAGCAAGATCAGTTCTTCTTTGGGTGGTCTTACACTGCTGTGCCATGAGTATGAGACTTGGTATTAATATTAGCTAATGATACGTTATTCGTTGTTTCTAGAGAAAAAAAGCATTCTCACTTGATGTTGATTATTTATATAAAGTTTTATTTTATTTGCCTTAGAACTGTAAAAGGAGCTGAAAACGACAGTTATTCACGGTGAAGGACGGACGGATGACATATACCGTCTGCCCTACAGGTCTTCGGTTCGGCACCCGGGAAGTAAAATACAGCTGGTGGTAGTTCTATTCAGATTAAAAAATTAGGGAACGGCTAATAGACATTTAGAGGAGCTTGGGCTGGCACGTTTTGCTCAGATTCGTTTCCCCTTTATTTCTGTACGTAGTGAACTTGGTACGAAACATTCATTAAAATAGAATAAATTTTACAATTGCGAGAAGAAATTTTGTGCACTTTTGCCTACCATAATTTCACTTCTTCTGCGAACAGTGTTCTAAACAAATACACATGTATTCATGGATGGAAGGTATATGTGAAACAGATTATGCACAATAAGAAGTTAATACGGTGAAGACGGTTAGACAAAAAGGTAAAAGTTTGACATATCACCTTTATATCAAGTTTTAATGGGTAACATAATTACTGCACGAGAATCAATACATATGTGGCTGGAATAAAAGCAAAATAATAACAGTACTGGCTTTCTTACTTAATATGAAGGATATGGAACAGAATAGAATACTTGTAGTTATTACGAGCGAAGTGAACGTATATTTTGTAGAATATTTTGGGATATTCTTTACTTGTAGCCAGATAATAGCATTTATCGCAGACTGACTTTGGCTAGGAAGCAATAGGATATGTTAAATACTGTTGTTTTTTTGTGTGAGAAGCGAGCAAAATGTTTTATGGTATATTACTAAATATGTAATCAAGCAGCACTTCCGAGCTAGGATAATGGCGGTAAGAAAAACATTCCTATTTTTCCCAGATAGTTTGGCATTGTCATGTTTTGTGTAAGCCAGTTCCAATTTTTGTCTTATTGTGGACCAAATTTGACGTTTTGGCTGCATTTTCAAAGAGATGTTTTGCATTTATAGAAATATAAACAAACCTTATTACACGTGTTCATACTAACATTTCAACTGTAAGTTTGGAAATTCTTCAGTGTTGATCTGTCAGACAAGACATCACTCTTAGAAGATACATATCTCGGTGTTTTATGGCTTATATGACATTTAAGAACGTAGGGCTAGTATTCTTTCTTTAAAATGCACGTGGTTATGTTTTACAGCTCTCAGAAGATTGTTAATTTCATATAAAACATATAGTAAATATATTTACTTCTGTAGATCTGTACCCTTTGAGATTTTAGAATATATTTCCTGAAAATGTTCTTTGTAACTGTGACAAGAATACTAGTATATATTAAGTTCAGTGTTAGAACCGAAAAACATAAGCATTTATTTACTTTTCTAACAGCCTCGCCCCTGATTTTCTAATAGTCATCTCTTTAATATAGATATGAATAGTTTGATGGCTCCAAGTTTCCTATGAAATATGGCTGTTAATTCCAAATTTGTGTAAACATTTCACACTGGGCGACAGAACTACGGAGCGAAAATTGGAGGCCGAGCGTAAGGAGAGCAAATATAATTGATCATTGTGGAATATTTTATTTGTTTAGAATCTTTCAATATTCAAAATGGCGATATGCAAGACCATTACTTTTGGTGGACAAACTCAGCTGTGCCATGACTATGAGACTTGGTATTACATTGATATTAATCGATGATAGGTTATTCATTGCAGTACCTCTTCCCCACTTGTGTCCGAAGTACATAGAACATGTGCGTAGTCGTATAGTTAACTAATAACCAAGGCCTTCGAGTGGTTTATCGTCTAATTTACCGCGGTTCGGAGTTCAGATGCGTACGAATTGAAACGCGGGGGCGTTACTCCGAGTGGTTAAATACTGAAGCATCTGAACGATGAACAGTGGTAAATTAGACTATAAATCAAAGAAAGCCTTGATTGTTTTCATTCTGACATGCTCATTGACATATTTTAATAAATATTATGCTGGACTTCATTTACCCGAAGAGCAATGTATTGGACGTCATGTGGCAATTTGAAGCCATAATTAGCGTCATAATGCTCTCTTACCGGTCCGCGCGTCAACCATTGTTTATCACAGATTCTAACATGGCTCGATTTAATTTCCAGTTAAACAAAGAAGAAAATCAAGCTCTGTATATTCTGCGATAAACAACGGTTGACGCGCGAGAGCATTATGACGTCAATTATGACGTCAAATTGCCGCATGACGTCCGATACATTACTCCTCGCGTAAATGAAGCCCAGCATAAGATTTATTAAAATCTATCAATGAGCATGTCAGAATGAAAACAATCAAGGCCTTCTTGTGATTTATCGTCTAATTTACCACGGTTCATCGTTCAGATGCTTCAGTATTTAACCACTCGGGCTAACGCCCTCGTGGTTCAATTCCTACGCATCTGAACTCTGAACCGTGGTAAATCAGACGATAAACCACTCGAAGGCCTTGATTATTTGTTAAATATACAGAGCTCGATTTCCTCCTTTGTTTAACTAGAAATCAAATCGAGCCGTGTTAGAAATATACTTTTTACGCCGAAAAGTCTAATAGTAGTCATGGCCAGTTAAACTATACATAGGAAATACTACTGCTTGACTACATAGAGGATATTTGTTTGTTTAGGTGTAAGATTGAAACATCTTTTACTAGTGAACATCAGAATCAATATTTTTACGTTTGGCATAGCCACGAGTGAAAATGTCAGATATGGTGTTCATGAGTGGGAGATATTTTGATACTGTGAAAATACCAGATATATTTCACTGTTAAAAGTTAGGTAATTTACAGAGAAAAACGTAATAAGGAATTTATCTTAAATACATATCTGAACATACCAGTTTATCGAAATGTTATCACGAATCAAGTAGGTATGCATATTACTCAACTGGAAGCATGGTAGATTTGCTTAGTCGCTATATACAGCAAATTTGGACTCATGTTTCTTCATCCAAGTTTGCCATATTAGGTATGAAATGTTTAATATGGATAACTTATAACATATAAATAAAATGGAAGGCTTTTAGCATATTTTTCTTTCCTTCTAATTTATCATTATGTATAAAAGTATTGTTACTTTTTTACTAATAACATTTAGCACCATACTACCTTCTTGGCATATATTCGTGCTTTTTTCTGTTTAACATCCTAATGTAGTGATTTGATGCGCTAGTATAGTCTATGTACTCACACACAACAAACTTAGTGCTCATTGTTCATGAAATCCATGGTTATAAATTACTAAAATTAGTAGTATATGTGTGTGACATCCGGGTTGCGTGAATTTGTTGCGCACTATGAGAGGGTCGCAATAGGGTTTGTTTTCACACATTGACCATGCATTCGAAGGTAACGACGAATATAAACCTTTGTGACAAATAAGATATTTGGCATGTTTCAACAACTCCACTTTTCTATCCCCGGGTTTAGTAATATGTATTCCACGAAGCGGGTTCATCTAGACAGTCGCCTCAGTAAGGAAAGAATAATTTCAACGTCAGAGGTTATTTCTAAGGTCACGGAGTTTGATTGACCAGCTTGTAATGACAACAGTCTACGGGGTCAGTTGCTTAGTCAGGTGTGACTTACCAGTTCTATGTGTTCCTTGTCAAGAGAAGGAACAACGACTTTTTTTCTGATACCGAACTCATGGTAACAATATTCATGTAAATATAAAGTGCCCGTAACAGAGATCATAAAATATCAATCTGGCAAGACATATGCAAAATACACACACATATACAAAATTTTCAGGAACGGTAAAAATATTTGCTTGAATCATCGTATTTTGGCGAACAGGTATGAAGGTAGTAGTTCATATGTGGTCCACTCGAATTTTAGTTTACAGCAGTATATAGTGTCATTTTCATGCCAGATATAAGCTTTGTTACATCTCAAAATGGTAGCAACGCATTTTGGTAGTCACTACCGAAATTCGGCCGAGTTTTGGTAGCGACAAAATGCGTTGCAAGGGTACATATGATGTGTTAAGGATCATGGAATGGAACGTATTTTGGTAGTTTTTTTCTACATTAGGGGCTGTGCTCATTTTTACATTACGCACAAAAGAGAGAGATAAAAGGAGGGAATGTCTCCTATAAAATGGTGGGGGAGGGGCTTCGGAGTTCCTATCCCGAGATATAGTTTTCGAATAAAAACAACCAAAATGTAGATTCCTGAGCGTATTCCTGATTATTTATCCTGAATATTCATTTATAATAATAATGCTCATGTTTCCAAGGTACCAACATTTAGTCGAGTAATGGACAGACCCTTAACAAAATTTGCCACTGAACCTCAACTTTAAAACAGATATAACAATTTTCAGCCCAACGGCAATCCTACACCCCGGGGTGTAAGATTTTTTTTTCCAGCACCAGGTGAAAATACGAGAAAGTTATGCCCGGTATACAAAAATACGAGTGCCTGATGTTTACTCGACCAACCCCGATAACTCTCGGTGAATAAATTAATAAGTAAACCCCGGAAATAAATTTACTACCGGGTTGGATTATTTAATTGTATCTCACTATATTAAACAACATTGAAATATTCTAAAGATTTTCGGTGGATAAGTATGGTGGCTGATTTCTGCCATTTCGTGTTGCACCTCAAAATGGTAGCAACGCATTTTGGTAGTCACTACCAAAATTCGGCCGAGTTTTGGTAGTCACTACCAAAATGCGTTACACGCAACGCAATACCAAATTCGTTGGATATGTAAACATCCAACGCAAAACGGTATCAATATTAACCTAATGATTTACAAAAAGAATCATTCAAAATGATTTTGTGACGAATGGACAATATTATTTCAAAGAGAGTCATGATGGGATTTACTCGCTCATCATACCATGACTTTTTGACCTTGAAAGGGGCGTAATTCTGACCAAGTTTGGTGAACATTGGATAGGAACTGCTCAAGTTAGATAGCGAACACCTTTGGGAGACGCCCGCTCGCCGACCGCCCTCCGCAGGTGTTCTCATGATACGTCGTATACAAATGAAGAAAAAAGCCAAACTCTGCGATAAATATTTAGGGAAAATCATTCGCATTTATATATGTAGATAAATAATAAGATACATGACATTGTAGACCTTATTGCGGAGGAAGCTTCATTTCTAAGTAACCCTACATTTCCACGCGTTGTCCCAAAATACCACTCACATGTATACACCAAAATAAAAATCTAACTCTAACGACGGAGAACTTAGTTTTTGGAAAATTATTCGAGTAAGCCCACGCCCACATTTTATCATTCCTATACGCTGTGTTTCAAAGGTATCTGTAGTGGACTCTCGAAACCGCCCACCTTTAAAGAGAAAATAAATCTTTTTTGCCGGAAATATTAATCTAAGACCACTAAAACAGGCATAGAATTCACCATTTATGTTTATTTGGGATGTTTTAAAAAATATCTAGGTGGAGGACCCACGTGCCATCCTTACATTTATTCTTCGTTTTACAGAATTCAACATGTTCGTACTTTAAAAATCTTGATGGACTAGCCCTGCGACCACACTGGCACATTAAAACAATACAGTGTTATTTCTTAGGAAGCCCCGTTTGAGGCCCTTTTCACACGCTCAGAAATCTACATTTTGGTTGTTTTTATACGAAAACTATATCTCGGGAGGTGAACGCCGAACCACCTCCCCTACCATTTTTATAGAAGACATTCCCTCCTTTTACCTCTCTCTTTTATGCGTAATGTAAAGGTGAGCACAGCCCCTGATGTAGAAAAGAACTACCAAAGTACATTCCATTTCATGATCCTTAACACATCAAATGTACCTTTGCAACACATTTTGTCGCTACCAAATCTCGGCCGAATTTTTGTAGTTACTACCAAAATGCGTTGCTACCATTTTGAGGTGTAACAAAGCTTTATTGATGTTGTCAGTAGATGATTGTAGGTTTAGTAATATGCTTGTATATTTTTATTCGTCAAGACAACGATAGCCCCGACAGAAGTGAAATGCTAGAAATGCTGACAAAACATGTTAAACATAGTCATTTTTGATAGAAAATTGTAGCGGGGACATTTAATGCCTTTTAACCTCTATAGAAGTAGCCGATGTTGTCCTCATAGTTACTAGGCCTTACATATATTGCGTTAGCGAAGTTCAGAGATCAGACCGTTGGCTGTAGCTGGGTACAGAAAGTCCAATAATTAATTAATGATCATTTATATAGATATGAGCTCAACCTGAGACCACTAATAAATATCATTGAAACTTGAATAATCTTTGGATTTATTTAGCAATGTCTGAAACTTTTCGGATTATATTGGATGTTTTCATTAGAAAATATTGAAATAAAAGAAAAGTCTCAGAAAAATATAATATGATAGTTGCACCGTGTATTACGTGAGTTCCATGTAAATCAATGTTTTGTCCACTGTGGTATTATAAGTGATATGAGACATCTACGGGGGTTCTGAAATTAATTGTATTGTTCCTGTCGCAGATAGGAATGGAAGATACTTGAATTTCTCAGACTGAGCTGAGACAAAAAAAATTTTTAGGACTAATTTAAATCGTTTTTAATCATTCTTTTTCTATCATTAGTGTTGGATCAAATACTAAGTGGCTTGAGGAAATTGTTATAGTTTAAAGCAATCATTTGGTTTATATATGCCTTAACTTCGTATCAGACATTCATCTGAGACTATCGTTTGAAACATTGTTTAAACATTTTCTGTGCAAATAATTATTTTTAGCACCGAATACAGCAAGTCAGCTAAATAATTTATTAACGTCTCATCAAATGTACATCATAAAACAACTGTTGAGGGAACCAGAACTGTTTAGAGAGATAATTAAAGAAAGGGGAGTAAACTAACACACATAAATGAGTTTGTTCGTATCTAAAGAATCCAATAACAGAGTTTAGAGATGATAAGACAGTGCAGCAGACAAACGCACGTGACAAAGTTGGATCGTAATTAGTAGACGAACATATGTAACAGTGATTGACTTTATCGAACCCGTGCCAAAATTATGGGATTACAAAGACAAGCAATTGAACGACACATTTAACATTTTTTCTTTATCTACAGAATCCGCTTAGAACACTAGGAATTGCAAACAAATGGGACTCAACCTACTTATTACTAGTACACTAAAGCATTTGTGTATTGTGTACGCTTTGTATATTATATCTGTATAGCTGACTTGTCTGACGCACTGCTTAAATTTATTATAAAACGTGATCATGACACCATTTAGTTTTTCATACAAAATACCATCGTGAAAAAGCTGTCAACAAGAGCTGTCACTAATGGTGACAAATGCCCCCGCAGCACCTTGACCTTTGACCTGGTGACCCCAAAGTCAGTAGGGGTGGTGTACTCAATAAGTGCTATCAGCATGTGAAGTTTGAATGTCCTGGGTGAAGTGGTTCGCATGTAAAGTGCCTTCATGCAAAAAGTTAACGTTGGCCCCTGTGACCTTGACCTTTGACCTGGTGACCCCAAAGTCAGTAGGGGTGGTGTACTCATAAAGTACTATCAGCATGTGAAGTTTGAAGGTCCTGGGTGAAGTGGTTCGCATGTAAAGTGCTTCATGCAAAAAGTTAACGTTGGCCCCTGTGACCTTGACCTTTGACCTGGTGACCCCAAAGTCAGTAGGGGTAGTGTACTCATAAAGTATTATCAGCATGTAAAGTCTGAAGGTCCTGGGTGAAGTGGTTCGCGAGTAAAGTGCCTTCATGCAAAAAGTTAATGTTGGCCCCTGTGACCTTGACCTTTGACCTGGTGACCCCAAAGTCAGTAAGAGTGGTGTACTCAATAAGTACTATCAGCGTGTGAAGTTTGAAGGTCCTGGATGAAGTGGTTCGCGAGTAAAGTGCCTTCATGCAAAAAGTTTACGTTGGCCCCTGTGACCTTGACCTTTGACTTGGTGATCCCAAAGTCAGTAGGGGTGGTATACTCAATAAGTACTATTACCACGTGAAGTTTGAAGGTCCTGGATGCAGTGGTTCGCGAATAAAGTGCCTTCATGCAAAAAGTTAACGTTGGCCCCTGTGACCTTGACCTTTGACCTGGTGACCCCAAAGTCATTAGAGGTGGTGTACCCAATAAGTACTATCAGCACTTGAAGTTTGAAGGTCCTTGGTGCAATGGTTCGCGAGTAAAGTGCTTCATGCAAAAAGTTAACGTTGACCCCTGTGACCTTGACCTTTGACCTGGTGACCCCAAAGTCAGTAGGGGTGATATACTCAATAAGTACTATCAGCATGTGAAGTTTGAAGGTCCTGGGTGCAGTGGTTCGCGAGTAAAGTGCCTTCATGCAAAAAGTTAACGTTGTGACTAACGAACTAACTAACTAACGAACGAACGAACGAACGAACGAACGAACGAACGAACGAACGAACGAACGGACGGACAGTTGATAACTAATATGCCTCCCTTCGGGGGCATAAAAATAGGAACTTACCTCTTACTAACCACACCAGGAAGTATGATAGATACAAGAAAACGTTGCACTTCTTCATGTTAAATATAAGCTCAATGTCATAAATGATACAATCCACAAAGTATAATTTCACAATTAAATATGCAGTAAACAAGTAATATTTAACTTCAAATATAACATATATAATATATGATAAATTAAGAAGTCTTTCCAAATATACAACGCGTAAATCATAAAATTCAAGGTTGACTGATTTCTGTTTCCTGCATACTTTACCTTAGTAGTGTATGTAAAAGGGGAAGCTTTTGATTGTAACATTCGACGATTACAAAATACCATGCATAGGTAAAATTTAAAGAGAGTATTTTTTTATTATCAGTTTACAAATATGTATTCTTTGTACTTGCTATTTACCAATCGCCGAGACCAAACCAAAATATAATATACACGTCAAATTGAAATTCAACATAGACTTTAACATCGGCATTACTTTTTGTCATTTTTTTTTTACCACATATACGAGTATAGAGCACAATCATTATGTCGATATTTTATGTGAGGTTACTTCTAGAACTTGTAGTCTTATCCGCTGGAACAAACCTTTTTGGTGATATTGTTTGATATGTCATTTTTTTTCCATTACATATCAGCTGACGCTGCAGATTTCTGAGTGCCGATTCTCTGCAACATCATTTCTGTACATAAATGAGCCGTGCCATGAGAAAACCAACATAGTTGGTTGGCGACCAGCATGGATCCAGACCAGCCTGCGCATCCGCGCAGACTGGTCAGGATCCATGCTGTTCGCTAGCAGTTTCTCTAATTCCAATAGGCTTTGAAAGCGAACAGCATGGATCCTGACCAGACTGCGCGGATGCGCAGGCTGGTCTGGATCCATGCTGGTCGCAAACCCACTATATTGGTTTTCTCATGGCACAGCTCTAATGCATCTTCTACTTTAATTAAATACTTTAGTGTTGCTTTTCGATCAACCCTTGCCGCCCGATACACTTTTAAGTGTGCCAGTGCATCTTCGACAGCACTGAGGGCATAATATATTTCCTGCAAGAACTCCGAGTATAATGAAGTAACTTTATACCGTTTGATATATTTTCTGCCCTGTGTAAAATGTAACTGTCACTGAAATCTGCCACCACTTTTCAAAAGTCATCTTCTAGCAACACTTCCTGACATTTCTTAGAAAGATTTGCATATCAAAGGTCTTTCCATTGTAGGCTATCTTTGACTTATTTTCAATGCTCTCAATCCATGATATAAACTGTTTTAAACTTTCTCCAAGTCCTATTGCGTTGACCGCCTTTCCGTATTTTGTCATTTGCCTTGTTCCGCTATTACAGAAGACCTCAACACCTGTTATTTCAGATGCCCTTTTCGTGACATTACCGCAAGGCATTACTAAAACTGTGTTGTTGTTGTTTTCTTTTTCTGAAAAAAAAAAAAGCCGCGTTTTAGCTCCGGGGCAGGGAAAGAAAATTGGTCCAACTGAAAAAAAAAACGAAATCGATGACACATAATTTTTGTTTATTAATCGCAAGTAAATATATTTGCGCATTAAGACGTCATAATCTTAACGTACGTCATAGATCATTCACGAAATTTATATCACAGGAAAGGAATTTTTTAATCTCTTAAAAATATATTAATTTCATACGTGTCCGCTTCCAACTAAATCAGGGATATGCTGAAAATCTTAGAGAAACAGTGAAAATGACGCCAAAAAATGACGCCCAAAAGTGCTGTTACTGGCCAAGTTTGACAGGGTACCTAACAAATGTGGCTTTAATTAGAGCTGCCAAGATGAAACGGGCACAAATCAGAAATATTCTCAATTTTTCTCCGTTCAGTTTTCATAGATCTATCTTGATTCTTTTTAAAAGGCTCACTTCTCCTTAAATATAAAACAATAAGACAGCCACCATAGTCACCTGATGAATTTCGCATTATATTTTATCTTTCTGTGAGTATTGATAATTAAAACATAGCATAATACGTAAGTTGATAATTCCTTTAATAGCATGTAATAGCTATTACATATATTCGTGTTTATAACGTAAACAGCACTAAAGCTTATCTTTTTTCTTAGTTCAAAGGATAAAGAAATAAAAGGGCATCAAAATTGTGTAAAAACGGTAAACCCATGGAAACTGATTAATTAGATTAATTGAACAGTATATAAACTGAGGTATATATTTTCCCGAGTTTACTTATATTTATATTGAACATATGAATATAAGAATAATTTCAAACGTATAATGTTTAGAAACAATTTATAGAAACATTTATAGTCACCCTGTAAATTACACTCAGCATATTATGCGAGTCCTTGTGAATCATCGATTCTGTTCAATGTTTAATAATAATGGTGTAGCGACCCGTGACTATTTTTCCTTTTCGCTACACTAGAAACAGTTAAATTAATTTTTGAACAACAATGTTAGTTTTCTACAGTTTATTCCTCTTTTGTAACAAATATCTTTGAATTTTCTATATTAAAATCTCTGTAAAAATTTTAGATGTTGTCTGGCCTAAATACCGAATATATCTGTTCTCTTCCCTAGAAAAAACTAGTGCCGTGTGCAAATCAAAAAGCAACTCCCAAATTTGGAGAGAGGCAAAGCTGAATAGCCAATCTATGAGTAATACTGTCGAAAAAGCTAATTATAAGCTTATCAAAAAATGTAAGCTAAGCTAGGTTTTAGGTTAGTAGAATAAATATTACAGATTTCTCTCGCAATTCGCGACACTCCGGCCAGAACAGAAAGATACAAGTACCATAACATGTACATATTACATTTAACATAAACTGAAATGAAGATAATATCAAATCTCACATTAAACAAAAATGCTGAAAATGGTGTCACACAGCACTTAACAATATCTACTAGAAAACATGTTTTAGTTATTTGCTTAATGAATAACTATAAACTATAAGAATATAAATGCAATGAAAGAAATAATTGTTTAAGTAAAAGCATATAATATTAATGGCAAGATATAAGAATACTAAATTCCAATTTACGTTGAATAAATCTTCCTTTTATACATTTCATTGAACAGAAGTCAGTTTGTTGTTTCTTATCATAAACAAATGCGTTTCAGTTCTCCGAATGTAAGTTTATCACTAAACCATTAGATAAACACGAGCTTATCATTCTTAATTATCCTCCTGTCACTGTAATGAATTCAGATTGTTCTCGCACGTGTCTGTTTTTGAACATTTCCTACCAAATGAGCTGTCAACGTAAATTGTGATTAAATGAAAGCAAGTAAGCATATTATAAGTACAGTATTATACGGTTTCAGTTTATTGTAGAATAAGAATTTTGCAAATGTCAGTCTTTTCTTCAAGCATCTAATATAATCCCAGTCAACATTCACTAACTTTATTATTAACTAATCAGTTTATTAGCAATTAATTCCTGTATTCTTTTGCTTGAAATAATCGCTGTTTTTCGTTTGGGACGCGTTTGTTCTATCTGTTTGGATGTTTTTAGTACTGGTTTTGATAATTTCGTTTGTTCCACTGAATTATGGTCATCGGAGACCTCGACTGGATATAAATGGTTTAGTGTTCTACCAATTGTTCTACCGTTTGACAAATTTACTTTGGCTGATCGGTATTGTCCATCATTCGACATTATTAGTTTAATCACCTTTCCCATTTTCCATAATCCTCGTGGCAAATCGTCTTTAATCAGAACTACGTCGCCAAAACTAGGTTTAAAACTTGACTGCACTCTGTGTGATTTTAATTCCGACTGAGTCCTTTCACGAAGGCTTATGAGGTATTCTTTTTTCCAAATTTCCCAAAAATTATTCAAAAGTTTTTGTCCCTTATTCCACAATTTTAACAATTTTTTCGTTGAACTTTCGTATGGTTCGTAATCTGGATCATTATCATCGTAATCCGCTTCAGGTATGCCCGTACGTGGGTTCAGTGTCAGAAAATGTCCTGTGTTAACGTAATGTTAGAATTTATATCATCATCCACATATAAAAGTGGTCTAGAATTGATGACACTTTCTATTTCTTTGATAACAGTCTGTAACTGAATATCAGTCAATGATCTACGTCCCAGAGATTTGCGTAATGATCGTTTAACAAGTCCCACAAGTCTTTCCCAGTAACCTCCATACCAGGGGGCTCGCTCGACAATAAAATTCCATTTTATTCCATGATTTGATACATACGTTTGCACGTCATCGCTTTTGATAGTGTTTTGCCAGATTAAATGTATTGTGTCACTGGCTAACTTGAACTGTTTTGCGTTGTCACTGTTTATTTCCATTGGTGATCCCCGTTGCGCAATGAATCGACGTAACGCTAATAGGAACTCTTCTGTTGACATATCGTGTACTGTCTCCAAATGTACTGCACGAGTTACTAAACAAGTGGATAGGCAAACCCATACCTTTCTATATTCCCCAGAGGTCTTTATGTAGAGGGGTCCCAGATAATCAAGACCTGTCCTTTCAAACGCGACCGCCTCCGTAACACGTCCCTTTGGAAATGGGGGCATTGGCGGCATCTTGTACGCACCGCCCTCGATTTTCCGACACAGTATGCATTGTCGTAACACACTGCGCACGGTAGCACGCCCACTGGGAATCCAGAATTTATATCGTACAGCACTCAACGTTTGAGATAATCCACTATGAAGTTGCTGTTTATGAGCGCGTTCTATGATTAAACGTGTAATATGATCTTTCTTTGGTAAAAGGATAGGATATCTGGCTGCATCGCTAATATTTGCGTTTTCAAGCCTGCCTCTGCATCTAAGCAGACCATTTTTATCTATGAATACTCCAAGCTGTTGCTTTATGGTACATTTTTTACCGTTTGTTATCGACTCGTACACATCTTGATAGCACTTTCTCTGTAAATGCAATATCCACAAATTTTCGGCATGTAACAATTCATCACTTGAAATCGATTCAGTTTCACATTTCTGTTTCTTTATCCTTTTGATAAAACGTAAGACAAGGGCTGTAACTCTGAACAGCTTGATTGCAGATGAGTACTTTTCACTTTTAATTCCGCATGGAGAATGATTGTCTGAACCTAAAGCAGGCGCCTCTTCAGATTTTAACAATGGTTCATTTTTCTTCGTTTCTACATCTTGCTCAGTATTTTCAAATTTTGATTCCGCTATCACAAATTTTTCGTCAATTTTCCATTCGTTTTTCGGTTTCGATAACCAACTAGGACCATGCCACCATAGTTGGTTGTTTTGTAGCTGATCCATTGTAACTCCTCTACTTGCTACGTCTGCTGGATTTTCCTTTGTAGATACGTATCTAAACGAAATGTCACCGTGACCTTTTATTTCTTTAACTCTGTTCTTGATAAATACGGGTAACGCCTTTTCTGTTTCTGTCCATTTCAATGCACATTGCGAGTCCGTGAACAAGTAAGTTTCTTCTATTTCTAATTTAAGCTCTTTTCTCACAAATTCAATGCAACGAACTCCTATGACCATCGCCAGTAATTCTAATCTTGGAATCGTCATATTTTGTTTTATAGGAGCTAATCTTGACTTTGCGAATACAAGGTTCCCTTTTGTTACATTTTTATCTCCCTGAATAAGATAAATGCAACACGCATATGCATATTTTGAGGCATCGCAGAAGCAAACCAATCTGTTTTGTACTTTTTTATTTTCATCGACAACTTGTAATCCAACATATCTTGGAATCTGAGAATTTGGGATATTTACAAAATCTTCTTTGATCGATTTCCATGACAGAATGTCACTATTTTCAAGTTCATCATCCCAGTCACTATGTTTACGCCACAATGATTGTAGAAGTATCTTTCCCCGAAGCAAAATCGGACAGAAAAGACATAGAGGGTCATACACTGAAGCTATCTGTTTTAGCACTGTTCGTTTTGTAATCTGTGACGTTTCAGGTAACAACATCGGCGCTTTGATAGAAAATGTGTCATCTTTAACATTCCAATAGTGTCCTAACACCTTTGTCTTTTCACACCCTGACCTATCTTCAGTAGGTATGGAAGTATTCACGGATTTACTGTTTGTAGTCCATTCACGTAAGTTCATTGATGCATCTTTAAAGATCGATTTTGATGTTTCGTAAAACTTAATGGCTTCAGTCTCAGTTTCGGTTCCAGTAATAACATTGTCCACGTATATATCATTTTTCAGTTTTTCTGAAATTTCACTTTCATATGAATCCAGATGGCATTCGATAGTGGCACCCAGTAGAAATGGACTCGAAATTACGCCAAACGGCACCCTTGCAAAGCGAAATTCTTGTATATTGTCTTCATTTACGATTGATGTACTGATGTCCTTAAGCCACAGAAATCGGGTAACGTCTCTTTCTAAAGGTTGTAATCCCACTTGCAGAAATGCCTTCTCTATATCGGCAACTATACCAATTTTGTGTAATCTAAACCGCATTAAAATTCCACAGAGGTCATGTAGCTTGACGGGGCCTCTGTATAAGCATTCATTCAGACTTTTGTTGTCAGTTCTTGTCTTCGCTGATGCATCATAAACAACTCGAAGTTTGGTTGTACTTTTCGTTGGTGTGATAACTACATGGTGTGGGATATAATGTTTATATCCGTACTCTGCACATTTGTCAACTTTTTCAATAACGCCCTTTGCAAGCTGGTCTTGAATTACATCGTCGTATTGCTGTTTCAGTTCAGGTTGTCTTTCGATTCGAGTAACTAATGATTTCAGTCTCCCTAATGCCAATCCACGATTTTCCGGCAATTCATCAATATCTCGTTTCCATGGCCATGTAACCTGATATCGCCCGTCCTCGCGCTTAAGTGTATCCTTGAAATGTTGCATAACAATTTGATCATCTGTGTTTGCCCTTTCAGTAGTTATTCCAATAGATTCAACATTCCAAAAGTCTTCGATATCTGGTTTTGTTGGAACTACACTGTCCGCGTTTGTGAATACATTTGTTTTCGTTACGTTATTTCCATAGTTTAGAATCAACATGTTCATGTCACTAGAATCGTATTCATCAGTAACTTCTGTTCTCCCTGAAAGCATCCAGCCAAATTTTGTCGCTAATAGGTACAGTCCTTGCTGAACTTCGATTTTTTCAGTCTGCACAATGTCCAGGTAATAGTCACTACCAATAAGCAAATCAAGTGTTTCAGTTTCATTTTGGGTGGGGATATTGTCCGCTTATATAAGATCCTTAGTAAGACTGTCAAACTTAGACTGTGATTTCAATCTAACCGCCTTTCTACTGATAGTTCCAGTGATGTTGGGTACAATATTTGCAGTCAGTGTCATGTACTCTCCGTTTTGAAGTTTAATATCGATCTTCGTTGATTTTGTTTGTATAACCTTTTTATTTCTGCTACCAAATGTTATAAGATGAATGCTTTGCTCTCCATTTACCTCCAGGTTCAAACGATCTGCTAAACCTTGTGAAACATATGTTCGGTGACTTCCACAGTCAAGCATAAGTCTTACATGTTCACTTTGCCAATTTCTTGCATTTTTTATTTCTGTAAATGCTGTTTGCATTAATACATTTTCATTGTAAGATAGAAGTCCTGTTTCTTCGTTTTCTAATGTTTTATTTTCGCTTTCCGTATTTTCAACATTTTCCACTTCATTGGACAAATTTGCGCTTTCATGATTTTGATTAATTTGAAATCTTTTGTCACATAAACTTAGGTGATGTACGTTCACTTTCTTGCAGTACGTACAAACTCTTGTGCTTTTACAGTCCTTTGCTCTATGATTATCTTTCAAACATTTATAACAGCATCCTTTCAACCGTTTTTTCCTTTCATCAATTGTTTTATAACTTTTACATTCATCGCTCCAGTGCTCGCCGTTGCAGTATCTACACGCTTTCGTAAATGTTTGCGTAATTGCTCTATTTTCTCCCGCTACAAACGCCTCTGTCGTATGTTTTGGTGTAGATTCAGACGTACGATTTCTCATTCCCGGTCCAAAGCTTCGCTCTTTCCTTTCATATGACATCGTAGCTGAGCGTCGTTGTCTAATGTCGGTACTGTTCGTGTCCTTTACTGCCCTTTCACGCGCTACAATATAGTCATTTAACCGTTTGCTTATAGTTCTAACTGTCCACTTTTCGTCGACATCTTTCATGATTTCAAGTTGCAGTAACACATCTTCAGGTATTTTCGACTTTATGATCGACACAATAATGTCTTGGTTGACGTTTTGATCGAGACTTTCCAGACTTCTAAAATGTTTATCGACATTGTCTATCAAATATCTCAAACTGCTAACTTTGTTTGTAGCCGACGGAATGTTTATCAGTCGCTTGTAGTGAAGATCAATTATTTCTTGTGAATTGCCAAATCTTTTCTTCAAAATATCCATTGCTGCGTTATAGTGTTCGCTCGACAGGGCTAATCCAGCAATCGCCCTTCCTGCTTCGCCGAATAATTTGCTCTTCAGATAGGTAAATTTTTCAATGTTTGATATCATTTTATTGTTGTGTACCGCGCTCTGGAAACAGTCCCAAAATTCAGTCCACTTAGTTTTATCACCGGCGAAAGATATCATATCTATTTTCGGTAGCTTAACTGATGACAGTTTTTCAGCTTCTTTTCTGTTTGTCAGTTCTTGTTGCTTCATTTGTGAAGACATTAATTGTTGCATATTTTGCTGTAGTTGAATTAACAGATGAGTGTCCGACTCTTCATGTGGTTTTTCTTCTAATTTATCCTTTAACTTATAAAGTTTGCTCAAGAAATTCTTTAGTTCTAGATAAATGTCCATTGCACGGAAACACAAACTACAGTCATCATCCACAATCACCTCAATTTCTTCACTTTCCCCCATCGATGTGACTAGTTTTTCGCTCTGATTTTCTACCTTTTCCCGGTATAAGCTAATCTTTTCCATACATGACGAAGCACTGCTTATTTTTTCATCTAACTCGTATTCCTCACATTCCGAGGTTAACAATGATGCAGCTTTCTCAACCTCTTCCTTCAACGTATTTCGAAACCGTGTCCTCACGCTTTTCAGATATCGTAAATTCGAATTTGACGACATCGCACTAATAGCCTCCTGGCCGTCTTTTTGCTTTTCCATATTTGTTTAGTCACAGTTACAATTCATTCAACCAAATCATCACTTTTTTAACATTTCAAACTTTCTTTATCCTTTAAATATGTTTATTTTCCGTTTTTCTTCTTTACTTTTGAGACGACCCTTTCCACCGACCTTTAAGTTCTCACATTTATCACATAATTGTTACAGCATTTAGCCTGTTTATTTCCAATGGAAACTTTCATCAGCAATTATGCTTTAACGACCTTTTATCACTGCTCTGTAGATTATATTGTCTCCGATTTCAACACCTAATTATTTTTGGACTGGCACACTCGTGTTTCAGCTAACAAGATATCACTGGAATTCCATTCATGAATTTTGCACACGACTCTTTACTTTAACCTGTCTGGGCAACGCCTAACACTGCTTGTCCGATAAATTTGAACCTTTGCATAAATCTAACTATTTTCCTTTCAATTTTTGCTGACTCTTTTTCGTTTTACTTTCCTATCAAACAGCAGCACATAACCCTTTACTCCAGCATTTTTCGTTCACAAGCCCAATTTTATTTTCCTTTTTACAGTTTACTCCTTTTTTCTTTCTTTTATTCCATCTTCAACACATTTGTTAAAAATTTAGTCAATCGTTTGTCTGCAGATCGAATCTTTACTCCAAATTGCAATGGATGCTTTAAACAAATGTCCAGATCGAAATTTCTCATAATCCTGCTGGTATCCTCATCCGGTTCGCGGGACCAATTAATGTAGCGACCCGTGACTATTTTTCCTTTTCGCTACACTAGAAACAGTTAAATTAATTTTTGAACAACAATGTTAGTTTTCTACAGTTTATTCCTCTTTTGTAACAAATATCTTTGAATTTTCTATATTAAAATCTCTGTAAAAATTTTAGATGTTGTCTGGCCTAAATACCGAATATATCTGTTCTCTTCCCTAGAAAAAACTAGTGCCGTGTGCAAATCAAAAAGCAACTCCCAAATTTGGAGAGAGGCGAAGCTGAATAGCCAATCTATGAGTAATACTGTCGAAAAAGCTAATTATAAGCTTATCAAAAAATGTAAGCTAAGCTAGGTTTTAGGTTAGTAGAATAAATATTACAGATTTCTCTCGCAATTCGCGACAAATGGAGTTCCGCATTTAACGGTTTGTCACGCTTTAAGGTATCTATAATTAATTCCACGCCATTTGTTACAACTGCATGTTTCTGAGATCCCCAGACGGAAAAAACATTTATTTACACTGTTTTTGTTTTGTTTTTGTTGGGTTTAACGTCGCACCGACACAATTATAGGTCATTTCCAGTTTTGATGGTGGAGGTACCCCTTCGTGCATTATTTAATCACGGGCGGGTACCTTAGTAGAGCCACTGACCTTCCGTAAGCCAGCTTGATGGCTTCCTGAGATGAAGAATTCAACGACCCCAGGGAGGTTCGAACCCACATCGATGAGGGGCAGGTGATTCGAAGTCAGCTTCTCAGCCACGGAGGCCCTTTAATTTACATTATCCTGTAACTTTTGAAAATATTGGTATTTAAAGTCTGAGTCTGTGCATGCAAATTCTGGGTATGTGCATAACAAAGCAGTTCAGACTCTTCAGTGGTGATTCACCACTGAGCACTCCAAAGCAGTTCGACTGAAAGAATTTATTTGTATTGTCTACGTTGCATTTATATTTGTCTATGTTTTCGTTGTTCGTTTAAGAGCATGTGTTCTATGAGTGCGGCATCTTCTATTGACTTTGTTCTTGTATTTCTGATTTCACGATTTTCCTGTCTGATCTCACTAGACAGCCTGTTGATTTTTAACTGTTACCGTACAGTAACAAATAAGATCGATAACAGTAAAATTCTGTCTTAAATTGTCTTTTTATTAAATGTTTGATATCGTGGGAGTGAAATAAATGCTCCGGTTAGTTTTTGTGATCGCTCGATGTCCGGCGTCCGTCGTCTGTCTGTCGTGTGTCTGTCTGTCTGTCGTCTGTCAACATTTAGCTTGTGTATGCGATAGAGGCGGTATTTTCCAACTGATCTTCATGAAATTTGGTCGGAATGATTATCTTGATGAAATCTAGGCCAAGTTCGAAAACCGGTCATCGGGGTCAAAATCTAGGTCACCAGGTCAAATCAAAGAAAAACCTTGTGTATGCGATAAAGGCTGCATTTTTCATTTGATCTTCATGAATTTTGGTCAGAATGATTACCTTGATAAAATCTAGGCCAAGTTTGAAAATAGGTTTATCTGGGATTAAAAACCAGGCCGCCAGGTCAAATCAAAGAAAAACTTTGTGTATGCGATAGAGGCTGTATTTTTCAATTGATCTTCATGAATTTTGGTCAGAATGATTGCCTTTATAAAATCTAGGTCAAATTTAAATATGAATTATCTGGGATAAAAAACTAGGTCACTAGGTCAAATCAAAGAAAAACCTTGTGTATGAGATACAAGCTGTATTTTTCAACTGATCTTCATTAAATTTTGTCAGAAAGATAACATTGATGAAAACTAGGCCAAGTTGGAAAATCGGTCATCTCGGATCATAAACTAGGTCACTAGGTCGAATCAAAGGAAAACCGTGTGTATGCGATAGGGGCTGTATTTTTCAACTGATCTTCATGAAATTTGGTCAGAATGAAAATGAAATCTAGGCCAAGTTCGAATTTGGGTCATCTGGGGTTAAAAACTAGGTCACTAGGTCAAATGAAAGAAAAACCTTGTGTATGCAATATGGGCTGCATTTTGTACCGGATCTTTATGAAATTTGATCAGAATGTTTGTTTTGATGAAATCTAGGGTCAAAAACTAGGTCACCTTTTCAAATTTAAGAACAACATTGTGTATGCAATAGGGGCTGCATTTTACACTGGATATTCATAGAATTTAGTCAGAATGATTGCCTTGATGAATTCTAGGTCAAGTTAGAATATGGGTCATCTTTGGTCAGAAACCAGGTCACAAAGTCAAATCAAAGAAAAACCTTGTGTATGCGATAGAGACTGTATTTTTCAATTGATTTTCACGAAATTTGGTCAGAATGATAGCCTTGATGAAATTAGGGTCAAGTTCGAATATTAGTTATTTGGGGTCAAAATCTAGGTCGCTAGGACAAATCAAAGAAAAATGTTTTGTATGTGATAGAGACTGTATTTTTCAATTTAGGTCCATGAAATTTGGTCAGAATGATTGCCTTGATCAAATCTAGGTCAAGTTCGAATGTAGGTCATCTTGGCTTAAAAACTAGGTCACTAGGTCAAATGAAAGAAAATATTTGTTTACACTTAAGAGACCACATTTTTGGTCCAATCTTAATGAAAATTGGTCAGAATATTTGTTTCTATGAAATCACTAAATCAAACATGTTTACACTGTTATGGTGTGTTTCTCAGGTGAGCGACCTATGGCCATCTTGGACCTCTTGTATAATATTGGTGTTACAGTTTTACGAACTAGAATTTAAACTAAATATATTTGCTTAAGTGGTTCCAGAACTTATTCAGTATCGACAGAAACATTCATTTTTACGAGCAGATTTTGTTGCCAATCTTTGACACAAAAGGGAGGTAATTTGAAAGTCTTACAAGTAGAGTGTTTTGGTAACGTTTTGATATTGTCCGTAAGTATTGACCTGGCACTCGTGAATATTCCGTATATCTTCGTAAATTAATTTTCGGTTTTTGAACACAAATTATAGCGTTATAACTATTACACATCCAATTCTAAAGGGAAATAATGTCACATGTGCCGGTAGCTGTGCGGACAAAGTGTTTAGCTGCCAATCTCAGGGTTGTGGGTTCGAGTCCAACTTCTGACAATATTTTCTTTTTTTCTACATTTTAAATGCAAACTTACTACTTACATGTACCCGATTAATCTTATTGTGATTTTATGGTTTATTTATTGAAAGTTGTCATATTAAACCGTTATAGAAAGGGTGGAATAGAAAATGTTTAAAAAGTGTCTTAAAATGAATTACTTGTCACCAGCATTTGCAGAAAATAAATACTACAAGAGAAAACTTAAATAGAAAAAGTGGAAACTCCATAGGTCGCTCAACACAACAAAAACGAAATTGTTGCAGGCTCGGTTAAAATTCATGAAATATGGTACATAAAATAATGTTACAATAAAACAGGTATGGATAATCAAACATTGCATTACATTTAAAAAAGGAAGATCTAAGTTGATTTCGAACCCATAGTAACGTAGTAACGTGCTCAAAAGTCTGACACTTTACCACTACGCCATCGTGTCTTCGATTAACTGCATATGTTACTTTAGTAATACAGATATTTTCTGGATACGAATATTGCGTAAATTAACGAAAATGTACGAGTGCCAGGTCAATACTTACGGACAATAAAAAGGTATGTTTTTCCAATACAATAACTGATTTTCTATTTAAACAGCCATGTACTGGTACAGTCAATCAAGTTGAAACTGTAATACTATACTACAGGTATGTGTTAAAATAGACTATTAAACAGATATGAAATTATCTTTGCCTGCAAATGATCATTTTGTAGTCTATTAAAAGCAAAAACACTGATAATAAAAACAAACGTGCGTCCTCTGAAATAAATATTTTCGAGCTGAAAGTGACCGGTAACAAATTAAGCCAAATACATTTTTAGTATAAATTATTCATCATTATAATAGCCAAGACAAATGCAGCGATATCATAGACAACTGCAGGATCTCAAAGACATAGACAGGGATATCAAAGACAAAGGCAGGTATATCAAAAACAAAAGCAGGCCTATCAAAGACAAATGCAGTTATATCAAAGACAAAAGCTGGGTTATCAAAGACAAATGCAGGGATATCAAAGACAAAGGCAGAGCTATCAAAAACAAATGCATTGCTATCAAAGACAAAAGCAGGGCTATCAAAGACAAAGGCATGTATATCAAAGAAGCTGGGATATCAGAGACAAGTGCAGGGATATCAAAAACAAAAGCAGGGCTATCAAAGACAAATGCAAGGATATCAAAGACAAAGGCAGGGCTATCAAATACAAAGACAGGGGTATCAAAGACAACTGCAGGGACATTAAAGACAAATGCAAGGATATCAAAGACAAAGGCAGGGCTATCAAAAACAAAGACAGGGGTATCAAAGACAACTGCAGGGACATCAAAGACAAATGCAGAGATAGCAAAGACAACGACCGGGATATCAAAGGCAAAGACATCAAATATAAAAACAAAGAAATCAAATACAAAAACAAAGACATAAAATCCGTATCTGACAATTAAATTCAAATGCTTTCATCTCAATAATTTTAAAAAAAATTTCACATGCAAACTTTAGGTTCTACTTTTTTCTGTCAACTGTAAAATTGACAAATGTCTAAGATAGACTACTAACAAAATAACATTGCAGTTTTTGATTTCAGCTCGTATAATTGCATACCTTTTCAATAGGATGTGATTCTATTGCATTAAGACTATTACAGTCAGCGTAATTTTCTGTTTATTTAGATCCATGTCAACTACGCAATTACATGTATGTGATTTTAGAAATACTATTTACTAGCTAACATTGTAACCTAGACTTAAATCATAGTTATCAATTACTTTTTCTTGGTGGGCTTTGTGCTCTTGTTAAATTATGTGTACACACCTGTAAAACTATCTAAATTTGTGTTTTCTATGTATTATTTGAAGCAATAGGAAATTAAAGTGTTATCCCACCTAAAAGTATAAAAAATTTCACCAGAAGAGCGCGTTGTTCTACCCATTACAAAATTATTTATTTGAATTGAATACCCTTTGCAGTTTGTTGAAAAACATACATATATATAGTTTAATTCTACGTTTGAAAAGTGCCATGACACATCCATAAATATCTGCTGAAACTTTAGAACTTTTACTGAACGAAAAATGACACCTCTTTCTTTTTTGTTGCCACATGGTCAGTACAAATATTCGCATCTAATAAGGAAAACTTGGCATTCATTTTATAGATAATATACATTGTATAATATCAAACAAACTTTTACACGAAAAGATCCTTTGGAAGCATAGCAACGCAACCAAGCAACATAATGATAGCAGACCAAGTTTAATTGTTTATTTATTAATTTTGTTGGGTTTAAAATTGCACTGACACAATTGTAGGTCATATGGCGATTTTCCAGCTTTGTTGGTGGAGGAAGACCCCAGGTGCCTCTCCGTGCATTATTTCATCACGAGCGGGCACCTGGGTAGAACCACCGACCTTCCGTTAGCCATCTGGCTCTGTTTGTTATAGGTAATGAAATGTGCAACGCCCCTACGCCCGCTAGCACCGGATAAAGTGGAGTTCTATTACAGTTAAAAAAATGTATTCCATAATCCCAAAGACCACAGAATATAACAACACTGAGCTCTAGTTTTTACAGGCGCACTTACGCCACTTAAAGGCTGCTGTTGTGAGTCGGCAAGGCAATATACAGAAAGGCAGTATAAGATATCATGTATGAGTTATCGTTACTAATTTCAGTAAAGAATGTCGCATAGTCGCTACAAGTTCTCACAACTTTAAACATTCGGAACAGTTAAAAAAATGTCAAAAAGTTTTATTAAAGGCATTCACCTCCAGATTTGGTTAAAAAATCTTTCTTTCAAATTGAAGTTTGGTTATATTACGAACATTAGAATATGAAGTTTTGTTTCTAAAATATTTTAAAAATTCCAAATCAAGAAAAAAAGATGACCGCGCGTCGGGATTCAAACCCCGGACCGCCGCGGCAATAAAGACATTTTCCCATCGTCTTAACCAATAGCGCTGGAGCATTAAAATAGTAAACACCTAAAATGTAAAAATTAGTAAAAATTTTTATCACAAGAAAAATTGAAAGGAAAAGAACATTACCAGCTTGAACGTTGATACTGAACCAAACAAACCAGCATTCTAGTTCCCTCCGAGGGTTGACATGTGACTGTGTTGGGCCATACCCAAACATTTACGCAAAAAATGTACAAAACTATTGTGCTGACGGCGGCTCTTGGTCATATAGGTATCAAGCTTTCTGGTTTTTTTAATTTGGTAAATGAAAAGAAATCCGTGATTTCGTTGACTTTGAACAGAAGAATAATGACTGCTTTCCGTACATAGTAAAGTAACTTTGTAAAAGTTAATGGCAATTCTTTCAGGAACGGATGTAAATGCAATACACGGACTATACATTATTGCGACGCAAAGAGCGGAAATAGTGGTCCAGTTGGCAATATTGTCTGGCTACAAAATCTAGAACATGAGTTTGATCGTCCGCTACTGCAACTGAACGTTACTATCATTGGAATAAAAGTTCCGGTCAAACGTTTCACACTGAAGAACCAGGGAAGCTTTTGGAATCGGCCTTCTGATTCTCGCACTATTCTCCCACAAGAAAATCTAATGGTCGGCTGGAGGTGTCTCTAACATTGGTTAACTGTGACAACGATTATAAATCAGTCTAGATAAAAACAAATGCTACGACGTCAGAATTCCTCGACGAATAATGAAAAATCCAACACTCTCTAATGTATACTTGTAATTATGTAAAGGATCATGTATGTGCTATAAGCATTGCAATATGTTTAATGAAATAAAATGATAAAGTATTGTGTATTCCGTTCTAAATATTTGAAATTTATAACAAATGCGCACACATTTTTTTCATCGTTTTCATAAAGAAGACTTTGAAGCATTTGTCACCCTTCATATAAATATGAGTTGGGGTAACTTGTGTTCTCTTCTGGGGTTTCTTAGGACTGAAAGACAGACAGAAAATGTAATAATTTGCAAAGAGAGACAAAGATTTCAAGTCTTCACTTGAAAAATGTATTCTGGCTGTGCGCATGCGTGTTGGAACTTGGCGGGTGATGTTAACACATTCAAATTTAATGCCCGTCACCGTTGTTAAACTACATGTTACTTAATGATATCAGTAAATGATGTTAATGTGGATTTATAATGAATATAAAATGGAATTATAGGAATGAAATATAGGAAAAATGGAAAAATGCTTGATAGTAATTCATATAGGATATATACAGACAAATGACCCTGCGACACATTTATTGAAGTATTTCACATGCAAAGTCTTACAACCACTTCTCTTTCTTATGTTTTGTCAAACAAATGACAAAAAGCTCACACGAGACAAAATACTTTACATATATACAGCTTATTAATTTAAAATTACTTGATGTCATTTGAAAAATTATGCATACGTCCAGCTTTATATTTCGACTGTTCGAAGTTTTAGCGTGTTCAGTTCGATTTTCTTGTAGTTTAATATATACTTTATACATCTCTCTGAAATGGCTGAGTAGATCCACCACACTTCCGTAAGCCAGTTGGTTTGCTTCAACATATGAAGAAGTCTACAAACCCATTGAAGTCTCGGACCCACATCGATAAGATTAAAATGATTTGAAGCTAACAAATCTAACCACTCGGCAACGGAGGAGTGTTCTTGTTTTATAATATTTGGCAAATGTTATACAAAATCACATGACTATCCAAATCGATGTACAACACTTCTTCGTTTTATTTTGAATACTTGAGAATACAGTGACAATATTAACTACACTTTAATCGCAGTGTACCCCATTACTCGTGAAAATGTGTCTGTTAGTTGTATTCTATAGAGCTTATACGTTGCATGCGTCTCTCTTATTATATACAACAATGATGACGTAACGTTTAATTTTATCTTTAATTTATTTACACCATATTTTTATAAATACAACTTATATGTACACACATATATATAGACATATACACGAGGTGCTACAAAGTACATATTCACTGCCAAATAGCTTAATAATTTATTATTGATTTACCATTTACTCTGTATATAATTCTACATATAGATATATATGAACATACTTATTCTAATATTCAAACAACAGGTAATGAGCAAAACTAACATAGGTACACATGAGCATACCAATTCAAATACAGGTACAAAAATCTCAAGTGTGTATCTAGAAATTAAATAGAAGCACTTACATTACAAGCATACAAAAATGTGGTAAAATAATTTAAAAAATTATTGTAGCAGTTTTGTAAGATTTTGACTCAACGGAGCTTCCTTCTTTAGGATATATTACAATATATCAAAATTCTTATTGAACACCAATTATAGACTTCTAAGATTTTGATCGTAGTATGTTTAATCATAAAACAAATACCAAAAAGAAACTGAACCGTTATTTTTCTATCATGATTGTTTGATACAGTTTTAGACAAGAAGATGCTATGCATCAGCTTGTGAAATTTTATTTGTATACACTGCAAAATTATTGCCCGTTTTTGTTGGTTCTTTAGTCTCTGTTGTTGTCTGTCCTACCCTCGTTACCAGGAACATTCATCCCTCGAGAACCCCTAGATTGGTCAGCATTAAGTTGCTCATACATCTCTCCTGCTATGTTATAATTTGCATAAATGTTTAGTCTTTCATACGCATTCAATGAGTTTTCAAAATTTTTCCCTCCATTGTTGCTGTTGTGTTCTTGTCCTTGACCTTGCCCTTCCATTTCTTTTGTTGTCAAATGTATATGACACTCTTCGGTTTCTTGTAACTTTATAACTTTCCTAGACAAATACACACAGAAATGGTAATGGTAAGAAGCATAGACAAACCATAGGATGCAATATGTGATTGTTAACACAAGTTTACATGATAAAAGGAAAAAGAAACAAAACGTTATAAGTGTAACGTAGGTGCATGCATACATGTAAATATTTGACAAAATCGTCCTTTTTAACAGCTCCACGTTTTGGTACATGTTGTAGTTTCTTTATAATAGACATACTACTGTTTGCAGATCAAATTGCCCCTTCAATTTTTTTCAAATCGATAGAGTTGCATGTTTACTTCACAAAAACGGTGAAGCTGAAGCTAACCTATTTTTGGAGTAATCCTGACAGGTTAACCCCTCCTCATCCACAGTAAATTATTCATTCACCTTATCGTGGAACGTTTTTTCCTTTATCTTGACGTCACACAAAGCGCGCGCTCTAACTCTATCTTTGAAGTATCGCCGTACTTGCATACATTGTAAAGTGCAATAAGGTGATAATGGATTTGTTTTAAAAAGTAGAATATAGAATTTTTCAACTACGTTCAAATGAAAACAGCGTTTTTTGTTTGTTATGACAATTATTATCGACGAAATTTCCAACCATTATTATTTGATATTCAAACTTTTGCAGAGTCTTCTGTAGCTTAACTATCGCAAATCTATCTCCATTATAGATCTAGTTTTTTTATTTTATTTTTGGTGGGGTTTGTGTATGTGAATTTATCCACTATTTATTTGAAGTCGTTTAAACACTCAGTTATTTACATACAGGCAGTTGATAAGCCCTACCTTCGTTCATGGAAAGAACCAGTTATAGACTCACATACGTCAAAATAATTCGATGTTAAGTTTGTTTTATATTTGTGATAGTCACTCTAAAATGACCAAAATAATTGAGGATAAATAACAGCACAACTTACTGGTTTTATCACTTGCACTTTATGTGTAACGTTACTCGTGTTACGAGGAATTGAATCCGCCTTTTGATTACTCTAAATAATGAGACGTCGGGAAGACCGATTTTAAATTTTGATATTTCACGTTGTCTAGACTTCCTAAAGGGGATATCGACCAGTAAAAAAATAAACGATATTCAACTATTGAGTACAATTATTTGGACTACCTTTTGATACGTGTAAGTTTTATTTGAATTTATCTCATATTCGCAACAAAATCAGCATTTAAACCCAAATCTAGCGATGACAATTTCTTTCGAGTGGAAAAAATAACTCGTAACTGTTTCCTAGGATCGCGTCAAGTTAGTTAGACTAAGACTCACATATTCCATAAGAAACTGCCGACTTGTTTTCAACTAAAGAGTCATGGTCGGTTCCGGGATTCGAACTTATGTCCTTCAATCAATCATGAGCGAATCCAACAACTTGAGTCAGGCAGGTTTTATAATTATAGTGAAAACTAAACACGAGATACATTATTTAAAAGGAAATTCTGCAAGGTACTGAAATTTAGGCAGGAAAAGGCCTGTAATGTATAAGAGGGTGTCTTTTTTTCACATCCAGCTACTGCATTGTGGCAAGATTCAATGCAGATTTGATTTGGTACATCTGTTACAATCCGGTTAAACACCCGTTCCAACAGTATTTATGAGTATTTAAATCATCATTTCTCGGTGATGCAGCCAATGTAAACAAGTTCATTCAGTATTTTTACTCGTATCGGAAAGGCGGAGTTACCTGTATAGACGAGATCCAAAAATAGCTTCTTTTGTGACGTAAAGGTACAAGTCTATCGATTTAAGAAAAGGCGAAAGGGCAAATTGATCTGCAAACAGTAGTATGTTTTTTTCTTTTATTGTCCTGAACACTAAAACGGCTCGACAGTTTGTGGTGTAAAAAACGAGATACCAACAGTCAAAGGAGATGGCACTTTCGAAAAAGGACAAAAAGGTTTCAATAGATAAAATTAGAATCTATATAAATTTTGTTGTGTTAGCAGAAATACAATATTTAAAAAATGTTAACATATAAATACTTTATATTACAAAGGAATAATGTTCCAATGTCAGATGCAAAATTGAGGAATAACAAATAATTTTTACATGAAGAAAATTCCAATAAAGATTTTTTAAGTGTTGTCTGGTACTTGCTGAAAACAATATTTATCAAATAAGACAATAATAACCACATGTCAAAAATTTATTACCTCCCTTTCACAACAATATTAAAAAAGATTCGTTCACGTATACTTGAAGTATAAACACAAATACTAGCAAATAGGGCATCTTTCTACATGATGTCACTGCTACTGACTGTACAAGTTTAAGAAATTTTACTTGTTATTTACTCCGTGACTCTTTAAAGGAAGAAACAAATAGCACTTAAGGATGAGATTGATATATCTCACGTGTTATGTTATTCTATAATTTGGACAGAAAATAAACAGAGGATATTTCATATTTATTTGTTTTAGTTTAAGATCGAAATATATTTCACCGAGTGAACACTATAATGTAACTTTTCACGAGTGGCGCAGCCGCGATTAAAAATGTAAATTGTGGTGTCCGCGAGTGAAATTTATTTCGATCTTACAGGATTTCTATGTAGAAAAACTGTAAATAGTTCTATAACGTTTCCTGATTTCTTTTACAATGTATATATTTGTGATCCTTTCATTATTTTTATACATCTTTACCTTTAACTACTGAAGAATATTTGCTAGGAATGTTATAATTCATATTATCGCATTCAAATGTAGTTCCATACCAGGGAAAAATAAATATGATATTTTCACTGTTTGAAACAATTTTATTTCCCTGATAATTTTAAGTAATTCACTGAAGAGCATAAAATAAAAGATAACTCTTCTTTACTGGGTTTTCTATCTGCCATCTTTGAATACCAGGTTCAGCCCATCTAAGCCACAGAGAGTAACTGCTGCCTAAGTTTAACGAAGGGGACTGCGCAGGAAAACGTTGTGCGCACAGAGACGTGCAATGAAAACTGTGGAATGTATAAGTATAATTAATATGAACATCAGATGTTTGCTCAGTTACTTGCTTTCTTATACTTACTTGTCACGATTTCTAGAGTACTGCACTATGCCTTCCATGAAGACCCTCAGTCTTGTAAGGTTCAAGTTCCTGATACATATCTTCAGCTAGATTATCGTTTACATACATGTTTAGACTTTCATATACTATTACTGGAATGTCGCAATCATGCTCTTCCTTATTATTTTCGATATTTTGATGTTTCGGTTGACCTTGACCTTGTTCCGTTACCAGGTCAGATAATGTCTGAAGAGGATGCTGTTTCTGTTCATTTGGTTCAGTTTCGTTTGTCGGAGGACGTCTAAAATGATAAAACGAAAACAAAAGGTCATTTAAACCATTCAGCATTTTATATTATCTTTAGGTAATGACTAAATTAACTTTCAAGTAGTGTTTCATGAAAACAAATCATACTATTTTACTCAGTCGTTAAAGGAAACTGAAAGAGGTTGTTTTATCGAATTGAATTTCTTTCATATCATCGCTATTTGACTAAATGTTGTCTCGTGTTCACATGAATGTCTGATAATCTTACTTTGTCTGTGATACAAAAAAGTACAGTTGAATAGAAAAAATAGAGGATTTTTAGAGTGAAAATTTTCTCACTTCGAGGTGAGATATATTCCATATTCACTCAAAACAAACAAATTTTCTTTTTATTTTATGCTCAATTACGTTGAGATGTGCATATTACAACTATTTTAATCTCAGCGCGGGAATCTAAACAACTGTGGAATATGCGTAAGTCCTTGGAAAATCAAGCTGCAGAATTAAATATCATCATGGATTCAATAGAAATAGCTAGAAAATATTGATCTAGGAGCTGCATAGCATAACAAAATGGATGGAAGTTGGAACACAACTGGCTGGGCTTGGAAGTTGGAGTTGGAGTGGGAAAGTACTTCACGATAGTGAACCAATGGAAAAAAGTAGAGGAAACACACATATCTGTAGCTACATGACAAGGCCTAGCAACCAAGCTGACAAAGGTAACAATTTAATTATATAGCTAGCCTGTTCTATATAGGATTGTCTAGCAGTTCACGACTCGTGTATGGCTTGAGTATTAGTATAATCCAGTAATTTTAAAGGCAGCAAAGGGAGGTAATTAAAGAATATATTTCAAGGGAGATAATTTATCTGGGAAAAAAAGAAGTTCGGCACTGTGAGTGATATCGATTTATATCTCACTGCTATTTTCCAGTATTTCACCAATAAGCATAAAATAAATAGAGGATATTTGTTTGTTTTTCGTGAATATGGAATATATCTCACTGAGAAGTGAGAAAATTTCAAATATTTTCACGAGCGCGTAGCGCGAGTGAAAATGTGAAAATTTTCTCACTTCAAGGCGAGATATATTCCATATTCACGAAAAACAAACAAATTTTCTTTATATTTTATGCTCAATTACGTTGAGATGTGCATTTTGCAACTGTTTTAATCTCAGCGCGGGAAACAGACGCGCGTAAACGGACATGACGTCAGACGTGCTGTGACGTTATAAAGACGCATGCAACATAAAGTTCCATTTTATTTTATTTTTTGCTGCATAACGGTATGAAATTCTCTTTAAGTAAAATAATTTGAATCGAGAAATATACTATAAAGAACAACGTGCGACTACAGTTTTCATCCTGTTTTAAGCAAATAATTTAAAATTCATACACAATGCATTGAGGGGGCGGAGCTATATCTCTCACTGTGTGAAAATATAGATTTCATATTTTCACAGTGTGAGTGATGAGATATGAAAATATTTAACTGATATAATACAGTATTTCATTAGTTAGCATAAAATAAATGAAAATATTTAACTGATAGAATACAGTATTTCATTAGTTAGCATAAAATAAATCGGAATATGATATTTTAGGGCAGCTTAAAGATATTATTCTGGCCTACGCAGATCATGCAGGTGAGATCACGAAACTTGGGAACACGCGATTTCAAAGTAAGAAATTTATCTTTTTAACAACGTATATAAACAAGATATGAAAATATCGTAAATTTAGTATGAGAGGGATTTTAATGTCCATTCACTATTTCAATTTTATATCTGTTTAATGGGAAACTTAGAAGTGTAACCTGTTGTTATATATAGCTTTAATGTTCTAACCATGTACACCAAGAAAGCTGTATAAAAACCAACATGATCAAATCTGATTTGATTCTATGACACCAAAATGGTCCAGAAAATGACACAATAACATGTCCAAGAAGAGGGAGACATTTTACGAGCACCAGATGCCATTTAAGACTGTTCTTAAGATGCTTAACAAAACATATTACAAAATCCGTTTAAAACAGTCAAGTTAAAGAAGTAGACTCGGTTTGATTGAGTCTGTTCTAAATTCATTTATACTATATCTGAAAAGTAATAAGACAATACAAGGGGAAATAAATACTTGCCTTTTCATATAAACGAGAAATATTACTACTACTGTTAGAAACAATGTGACACATATCACTGTCGGAAGTACAAATTCTGGAATTCCTAGAACAAAGAGAAATTCAGAAACAATGTTTGTCAATCTGATATTAGCATACCTTGAAAAATGTAAACGACGTGCACAAGTATTATCGGATTCTTAATGATCTTTTGGTCAAAGTTTTCTTTAAACTTCCCCAGGCTGTATGATTCTGAAAGTGACATTTCTGAACAACAGAACATCAGTGGATATAATATTTTATTATGAGGAAATCTTCACTTTGTAAACATTCTGGAAATGGTGGACAGCTGAATGAAAAAAAGAGCATGAAACCATTGGGCGAAATATAGAATCTCCTTTCTGTATCTATATATATATACTCGTTTAAAGGGAATTCCGATAGTTTTTTATGCGCATCTTTCTGCGCAGCCGACACTTTCTATGGAAAACTGAACTGAAATCAACATTTGTTGAAACATGTTACAGACAGTCTTAAATATGAGGAATCTTGAATGAAATAACATTTTTGATATGTTTTATCAGTAATCAAATGTTGATACTGGTTTATGTTGTATTGACAAGAACATGCCTGACAGGTATCTTGCTATTTTTGTGGTTGTGTTTTCACATCGCATTTTGGTACAAAGACAGTGTTGTTCATATAATGTAAGATAATTGACTTAGTACTGATAAGACAATATCACCTTTCAGATTATTTAGTATTCAATTATAGAAAGAATTAAGAATTTTTAAAACTTTTTTTTTAACTTCTAGCAGACATACATGTAATCAGTTTGGCCAGGTTCGCGCTATTTTCCGTCCGAACAGGTGTTGTATTCTAGCGGTCTTAACATAAAATTTAGCCTGGTGACCCATACATTTTTAGCCATTTTTATGCTCACAATACAATTATCTATACACAAGAAAAACAGGAAAAAATTCTATGAAAGAATTTTTTCAAAATTTAAAAAAATATTCTTCACTATGGATATTTTTCACTGAAAAAAGTTCACAAAAGTAAATATGAAACAATATTTTTTTTCATTTGTACCCATTATTGTAAGGACAGAGTATTACAAATATGACTATGATATCAAATAAGTATATAATAAAATCTGTAAAAAGAAAAAAACCTTATTGTGTTGTCTTGATGTATATTTTGGTTGGTATTTATAAAAAAAGCAGAAAATTATGAAAATGTTGAAAAATCGCTAGCAGTTTCAGCAACAGTGGGTGTGTTCAAAACAATTTTTCACAAAAACAAGCCTGGTGAGCTATTGTTTTTATTTGTTCATTGTTTTCAGCACAAATTTTCCTATCATATATGTGAATTTAAAAAATTTCTATGAAAGGAAAAAAACTATAGGAATTCTCTTTAACTGGTATTATATGGAAGGCAGTGTTCAATGGTGTACAGATACCATACCTAGTGCCCCTTTTCCTTTTCTCTGTGCTTCTGAAATATAAGTTTTTTCGAAAATGTGTCTTCTTTACAAACAAAATTCAAATACTACAGTATTTAGATGAATTTCAACTCGATAAGAAAAATGCGTTGTAATGTACCATGTCACTTAAAAACTAATTAATTTTGCTCCATTTTAAGTACTTGAAATAAAAGAAAAGATATGAGCATAAAATAAAATCTTCTTAATATATAGTGTATATGTTAAGGAGAAAAAATCACACATTTAAGACTTTTCTGGCGTGAAACAATAATACACTTGATGAATTTGTATTTTGTACATACATGTATGTGGAAAAGTTTGTTGTAGAGTGATATCAATTATAACCGGCCATAATAACAGCAAAATTATAACGGAATCAAGATGAATCACTAAACAGGAACTATAAAATGTTTCGTGATTGTTAGAGTAAAAACAGTCTATATGTCTACAGTCTTAAACGGTTGATGTATGAAGTAAGTGAAAACATACAAACTTCTATCGTTTGAACTAATCTGTTGATGTACGCTACCAAACAGGACTGACAATGTTTTTATTCGCATCTCATTTACATCGAAAAAAGAAACAACCTCAAACTCAATTCTGCATACCTACCGGAAACGCGGAAACACAGAGATGCAGCAAAACCAAGTTGTCAGTACCTATTACCCGTATATAATGAGAATGCAGGGGTAAGACAGTAGTGCCAGTTCCTTTTTTTTTTACAAAAATTGTCACTTAACCATAAGAGACAACTATCATTTTTAAAGGCAATGACACATACAAATTTGTAACCATAAACCTTCACATGTATAAACGGTATTCACAAACAAAGAGTAATGACATTAAAAGACTGTCCTAACAAACTCACTCACAATCACTCTATCCTTTTCAGCGCCGTCTGGTGCTTGAAGCGTCTGTCTGAACAGAACGCAACTAAGCGAAAATACTAGCAGAATTGTTTTGACTGAAGCTGCTCATGGGAAGTAATGAAATGTGTAACACCAACGCCGTACATTCTATCAATAGTGTTATATTTTCATCCTTCAGGGATTATTATGCATTCTAAACTCTAGACGTGGCTTTCCCTGATGGATATTCGCCCTTGTTTTAATCGAAATAAGCATTTTGCACATATATGTTCCCTAGTACCGGCTTCAGTGGAATTCTGTTATACGATTGAATGCACTCTATGATTCCGAATGGACCAGAAACTACAACACCACAGTGTCCTTAAACCTAAGTTACATAATAACAGATATAAACACTGTCTTGTTCCATCAAGATTGTGCAAATTAATATTTTGTAAATCAAATTTAATATTGGAACTGGTCGCCTTGGACGATTTTTCAATTTTATAGTGTCATTTCAATGCAAAAAAGTGGTTATCTGCTTTTTTTTGTGTTAATGCTGTTAGGCATATTTTGTGCCTTGATATCTATTAGATCTTAAACATACTTTTTTTACCTACAATGTGTATTTGATAAATATTTTGACGAAGTAACCTGGTTCTGGCCGTATCTGACGAAAGGTTAGTCATATGGTAGTAAGTAAATTCTTCATTTACATGTAATTACGATGTCAATATATCCACCAAAACCATTTAATTAAAAGAGTACCGTAGAAATGTTACATGAATATAATTATATCATAGACATCAAAGATATCAAAGCCTCTTAAATGTTCCCGTCATATTCTGCCTGTAACAATAAAGTGCATTCTCTAAATTTCAACATTTTTTTTTTTTGGATAAAAATATAATATTACTCGTGTAAAACACAATATAATACATACATGTATTTTATCAACTTTTGACCTTATAAATGATAAAATTTATAAGATTATCCCTTCTAATCGGAGAATACAGCCAAGTAAAATACTAGCAGGCTCGGGTTGTTACAGATAATAAAATGCGCAACACCCCTCACGCTACAAGCACCGAATGAAATGTTCTCAATGATTAAAAATGGCCAGAAAATATAACACATGTAGTCCATACAAATCAAAATTTAGGCAAAACTATAACAATTAAATGTAGAAGTTTAATTCAATGCATATATGAGCCGTGCCATGAGAAAATCAACATAGTGGGTTTGTGACCAGCATGGATCCAGACCAGCCTGCCATCCACGCAGTCTGGTCAAGATCCATGTTGTTCGCTTTTAAAGCCTACTGCAATTAGAGAAACCATTAGCGAACAGCAAGGATCCTGACCAGACTGCGCGGATGGGCAGGCTGGTCTAGATCCATTCTGGTCACAAACCCACTATGTTGATTTTCTCATGACACGGCTCATATCTTTACTTTTGAACTAAGATTTAAAGTTTCTATTGACCTAAATTATCTTAGTTCTTAATTACTGACTAACATAACAGAAGTGCCCGTATAAGGAAGGAACAATAAAGTCATTGTGTACAAAACAGACCCCATGGTTAAAACAGTTTAAGTGTATTCATTGGCTTCATTATTTTTTACTCCAGTTCATGTTTTATAAAGCCTTTTTTTTTCATTTTAAAATGCAAATAAGTCCTCCTTTATATAGAAATACAATTACTGTTGTTGACTTTCCAACATGATTTGGCTTAAATGTTGTGATCAAGCTTATATGTCTTTTATTAATGTTTAATTTATAATAAACAAAATGTATTTCAAATGCATCTTAAGGGGCATTGTTTACTGCACTTCGCTTATTGGGTCGGGGCTTTGCTCCGACACAATGGAATTATAGACGGTAAATGAAAATCCACTACACTTTTTATATTACTCTTCTATTTACTTACTCACTCACTCATTGACAACTAGTTTATTCCTCCTGCTGAGGACTTGTAAGAGAAGACATAGAAAAAGCAAATAGGAGTGGTGGTATAATGTGAGGTACTCAAGCTATTTGGTTCAAACCTTTACTGTGGTTTAAATGATTAACATTATAAAATCAGTCATTTGGTGTCTGGGAATCAGTAAAATATATTTTCTCAAGGTAGAACAGTTATCTTAGGCTGATAGTGTAAGATACCGAGGAAAACAAGTTTAGTTTCTAAAACTCATAACTGGGAATTTGTTTAAAAAGATTATATATAAAGTATTTACCCATTTCAGCCAATCTTAACAAGAAATGGCGATTCGAAAAAAATACAACGCGATATTAGTTAATTTAACCGTTGAGTAAAAACTTTGAACAAACGATCAAAATTACTAATTAACATTTATTGAAAGCGTTTAGTAATATGTCGCCTTCTCTTATTTCCTAAAAATAGGATTCAAGACAATTTAAGGAATGTCATTACCTGTCATACAGTCACCACCAACAAAGTCCTTGTCACATCCCTCGACACACTGACCTGTGAACTTGTCGCACGGTTTCCCTAACAAACAATGTCCACATTGTATCGTGCAGTTTGCTCCAAAATATCCATCTGAACAGTCTGCAACAGACAGGTGTTTTATACTGAAATACACGTACTCTTATATGTAAGTTGTGTAAATGCAGTTGTAGGTTTCTTTACAGTTTTAAAACTGTTTATAAGAGAGAGCTGAGAGGAACGACACGTCAAACCTCGTGTATACTTTTAATTGATTAATATGTATCTGCCGGTTCCGGTCATATAATGACCTTCATCAGGTCATGATATCATGAATTAAAACTGTTTAAATCAACCTCGATAATTTCTATAACGAACTGCAAATAAGCTCACAACCATTATCTCTTTGAATGTTATTAAGTATTTAAATATTTATTGCTCTCATAGGTAATACAACTATCCTACACTTCCAGTAAAATATCTTTGTAGTCGTAATTATTTGTGGAATATTCATAGTTGTGTTAACGTGTTCCTGAAATAATATTTTTGTGAACAATAATTCAAATTGTGATATCACCGATATCACATTTCTGTCTCATGTATCCTGGGACACAGCCCCGTCTCCAAGTGACACAGAACTCTGTTACGACAGTACGAAAACGTTTTGAACATACCATATCCAATACTGTCTGAACAGACTGTATTGGATATAAACATGTACAGAGTTGTTACAGCATGACCAATTGGAACAGCTATGTATGATGGTAAATGGTAAAATCAACATCTATCACTAGACCTTTTCAAATAAACTATGACCTGCGTTATTGTGAATTTATCAGGCGGAACACTGAATTTCACTTACTGTCTTTACACAGTGGACCTGTGTATCCAGCCAGACAACCTCGGAGACATTCTCCAGTTTCTGGGTGGCATTCATCATCCGTACACTGTCCACATTTTCCCTCACAATTTACACCATAAACTCCTTTGCCACATTCTGAAGCAACACGTTACACACTTTCTGACATCCTACTTCAATTAAGGCTTTAAATGGATATTGATTGGTACATGATTTCACCGTCTCAGGCAACTTTCTACTATAGCAGTTAACATTTTGATTATTTGATATGTTATTTACAGGTGTCAAACGAACATAGTTTTTGGGGTTCCTGACTGGAGACACTATACATATTTTGTCGGGGAAGTATCTAATTGCCTGATTTGGACTAGTATCGCAGAGAAAGTATTGTACCTGTGATCACTTATCATTTATAATTTATGACTTTGGTGAAAGCCAAATATGAAATGAGTCAATAAAATCAGACTTTTTCTGGCCTTTAAAAGGTTGACATTATAGAGTTAGTAGGATGTCAGAAAGTGTGTAACGTGTCGCTCAATAATATCAAACAAATAAGCAGTACGTAATTAGCATCTCAAAATGGATTATAGCATCCACATCCACGTCCGTTTAGATATTCTTCTGTCTACTGATCACAAACACTTAAATTGACATAAGCCAAACGATTGCTACCATCATATGCCATTCTTGTTGCCCGCGCTTGTTATAATATAAAATATTACCCATAATGCTTATGGATGGCTGAAAATGAGTACTGTTAAAAATAGCAAAGTTGGCGGAAGGTAAAGACACGGAAGTGTGAAGTGAATGTTTCCTGTTAGGTGTAAATCGGGGAATGGCCCCACGAGCTAGAGATATTTCACATCCTCCCGGATGTATTTCCTGCCAGCAGCTACTGTTTATCTACAATCCCTTTTTTCAACAAAACATATCTTATTTTCATAGGAAAACTTTCAATACATGAATACATATTTAAGTTTATAAAGCATAATAGGTTTACAGTGTATCCAAATTTGATGTCTCTCTCATTTAGTTCAGTAATGGGCAATAGGCTATCAAGAATCTTTGTGAGTAATAGACAGATCCCTTATCAGAGGTCCAAAGGGGCAAAGCCCAACGTCTCTTGATTAGTTATAGGATTTCACACGCTCAGTCATTCCTCACTGCTACAGTGTATTGACGTCTGTTCCTGTATAGCGAACATCTATAGTATTTTAACCCTCATCCATCTAAATTTGTATAATGAACTTATCCATCTTTCAATTTGGACAGTACCATTAACTGTTAAAAGGGATGCGTACCAAAAAGATACTGACTGAATGCCGAACAGTGCAGACCATGATCAGACTGCACGGATGTGCAGGCTGATCTTGGTCTGCATTGGTCGCAAAGGCAGAATCACTTGCCGCCAGCAGGCTAAAGGTTAAAGAAATGCAACAGGTAATTAAAAAAGTCCAAACTTTTCATCAACAGACTGCTTACAAAATGAAACGGTAGCTACATCGATTGGAAATATTTAGCTGTAACAGCTTAGATTTTTACTTGCTGTTTTACTTCTATGGGATATGACTAAATGAGATTTGAGATGAACTGATCGATATAGAATTATAACAATGCCATTTCTGGTAAAAGTCAATAAAACGACAATATTTTTCCTTTTGTCAGTGAAAAGCATCAAACTACCCTCCATCACTGTTACTAAGATTAAATAAAAGAAGCCAGGATTGAAACAATTGTTTGGACAAAGTGAATATTGGAATGGTTTTTATGTTTATTGTAGTAATCGTTATACAGAATGAATAATGGTTCATAATAGTGGCATAGCTGTCAAACATTGAAATGCTCATGAAATACTGTGTTTTACCTATCGTCATGTAGAAAGTATGCATAATGAGTACAGTAGGATTTAAAACACTCTACTAATACCATTAAAGACTGGATATGAATAAATAACATATAAAATAGGTTTTGGACCTCGAGTTGGAAAAAATCTGATTTCGGTCCTCTCCTGATACACATTTCTTAAAACAAGTACTTTTCATTTAACGTTGTTTACCTACAACCGTAATAAAATGTTATAATACTCAAGTAAAATGTTCAAACTATCTAATGATTACCGTTTTTCTTCATTCACTGACAGAAGCAGTTAAAAGGTTCTGTCTTGCACCTCTTCAAATTAATACTTTAAGTAGCTTATCAAAAAGAAGAAAAAGTCATCTCAACAATTTTGTCTTCTGTAAAAATGCACTCTAAACCAAACATACCAGAACATTGCTTTCCATCACCATGATATCCCGTTTTACATTGACACGAGTTACCAGATTTGGTGTTGATACAATCTGCATTGGCGTCACAGCCACCGCGTGCTTCACAGCCACCGCGTGCGTCACATTCATTATCATCTTAAAAATCAATAAAAAAAATAATTATCTACATTACGACGTATGATCATAATCAAATACTTTGCATTATTTGCGTACCATGTTTTTCTAAAATAAAAGGTACATCTGTAATTATCTAAACTCGAAAACAATAATGCAAAAGAGGTAGACATCCACATCAGGGCGAAAAAGAGTAGTAGACATGTGGAAATAAATTTGTTGAGCTAATCAAAGCAATACAAATACAGAAAAATGTTCTTGTTCAGTCTGCTTTTGTTTGTTGGTAATAATGTTTTCACTTACGGTTGAAATTTGGTACCCATCCATACCCCAATCCCCAGTTAACGAACAGGACCGCAAAAAAATCTTATACAATAGTATCTAATTTTACCTGCTGGCGCAAATACTTGCACTTCGCAGAGGTGGAAATAATCATTTGCTTCTTGGACAAGTTTAACATATCTTCCTTTTGTATTCACTGGCATGGATAAACACTTTATTGCTCCAATTGGGTCCGGCCAGTAAACCATTTGTGTCATATTATCCAAAGAATTACCCAACAATACTGTTAGATTTCTAGATCGTTCTGCTGAAATAAAATGCACAGAATAAAGATGTATAAAGTAGTACAAAGTAAATATATTTTGATAATAAAGATTCATGTTATACAGTCAAACCTGTGAACAAAGACCATTCTTCGGAACAAGCAGGTGGTCTTTATTCGGGGGGAAGGGACATTTCTCAGTTAGCCATTATCATGCTGATAAGACGTATTTTTTTACAGCTTCTTCTTTCTTTGTGTTCTATGTATTAATTCGGCCGGTGAAAACTTGCATATTTTCAATCAAGCAGTAATTATTATGTTTGCTATAATGCGAAAGTCGTGAAAATTCGGCGGATTTCAAATATTTTTATGCCGGAACGGTCCAGCTTGGTCGTTATTGGGGGTAAAATGACCCTTGGGAATGAATTAGGTTGGTCGCTGGTCGCGGTTGCCAGGTGGTCGCTATTCGCGGCCTTTTTATGAGCATTTTTCTATGGGGGGACCAGAGACCGGTCGTTTTCGACTGGTGGTCGCTATTCACGGGTGGTCGCTAGCACAAGTTTGACTGTACAGCTAACCACTCTTTTCGCTTTGATTTATTCTTATTTGATACATTTGACAACATAAGATTTCATCAAAATAGACTAATTATTATTATCATTATTATTACACTACATTTATATAGTACTCTTTTCATGCACATGTACACAGTCAAAAGGCCTTTACAGAATAAACTGCAAATAATACAAACAAATACGCATACAAAAATAATGCATTCCACATTAACAAAAATCATGAATGTAAAACATATAGATAAAACAAGACAAACATACATACATATTTAAAAGTATTTAAGTGACCCTAGGATAAAATACTGTTCTACGCTGTATTATGAAAAGAAAAAAAATGTATTGGTCAGTTAACGAAATATTGTACAAAGAAGTTTGTTTTAGCAGGCTTTCGAAAGCAGCTAGCGTGTGAGCTTCCCTGACCTTGACGGGAAGGGAGTTCCAAAGCTTTTGAGCAGTGAACGAAAAACTACGATTGCCATACATAATGGTTTTAGTTTTTAGCAGTGACAGCGTGTCTTGTGATCTTAGGTTTCTAACCGGTTTACACACTTCTATCATATCCCTAATATAGGCAGGGGACTGATTCTGTAAAGGTGTAGGTCAGAACCTTGTACTGCACCCTGTATTTTACTGGCAACCAATTAAGCTCCTTCAGAACCGGTGTTATATTATTGCGACGGGGCGTCTTAGTGATGACGGGAGCTGCCTAATACTAGTATGATAAAAGTATGCTGAAATTTATCGTTTATGAGTTCCGCTGTAAATGAATATCTTACTGGGCTCAATTGTGCAAATGTCTACACTTTGTATACATCATTAATAAGTCAAAGGAAAATAGACAATGAAATATATAAACTAATAAAATACTTACAACAACAATCAAGTCTATTATACACCTTTATCTTCGTTATTCTGTAGATGCGCTGTAAATCTACATACCACCAGTTAGTCGGGGAAATATCCGTATGGAAACAGGAATTACGATTTAAGTCTTGATTGATGTTTCCGTCTACAGCCCTTTCAGCAGTATCATCCCCATCAGACCATTGGTATTGTTTAGACAGTTCAGCTGGCTTGTTGAGGGCAACATTCACGCCGTCTGCTACAAAGAATTGAAACAGATCTAAAGGTTACATTAAGTTGTGTCGAAAGAGATGTGCACTCATCTAACAAGAAAAACTTGCAATGGAAAAAAAAACAATTTCAAGCTCATAGTTTCCATTTGAATCATAATCTGCTATAGATATGTTCAGATTTGTATTATTCAACTTTCTGTATATAATTTTATCACCCGTGCAAAAACATTTTTACCGGATAAAGATTAGTAACTGCTTTAATGTTGAATGGACATTCCGTCATATGAATTTAGCTAAATCGTTTAGATTGAAAAAAGAACACACAAAAATATCACGTAAATGTCGCTACTACACAATGTATTACAAAGCCATGGTAAAGGAAAACAATTTAACTTAAAGGCTTTTGCCTGAACTCTAAGGACACCTGTATTTATGTCATTATATTGTACATTCAGCATTTCCCCTACCGAATCATGAGAAATGTATATTATGTACACATCAAATTGTAGGGAAAAACGGACAGAAAAATGTCTGATTACCAAACACATGCCATCGAAGGGAATAAAATGAAGTTTTGTATTAGTGAGTTGTGATTGTTTCGTAAGGTTTTATTTGTTTGCAATCTTATGGCCTTATATATAGGATAAACATGAGTGTCTTTTCATATTGACTTTATTAAACGAGTTGAATGAATTAATAAAATGCGAGGCTCTGCCGAGCATTTTATCAATTTTATTAAACGAGTTGAAAAAAAATCAATGCGGAAAGTTACAAATGTAATATTCTTTGCATCACATGTTAGCTTTTTCAGCCGAATCATAAAAAAACTACTTTCTTTAACTATTATAAACATGTCAATTTGACCAACGTCTCCTAGATCAGATAACTACAAAGGCTTTAATTCTAACGTGCATAAACCAATACAACGTCATCACTCCAATAAAATTATACGGTCTTTGGTTGTACCGAGGAGTCGAACAGTAATGTTTGGTGACAGAAGTTTCAAGCATGCAGCTCCAAAGCTTTGGAATGCCCTCCCAGCAAGCATCAGAGATTCAAGCTCACTATCCGCATTTAAAAAATCTTTGAAAACACACCTCTTTCACACATGTTAGATCTATATAAAATAACAAAATCTGAAATACTGTTGAAAATGGCGTCAAACCAGGTTTGTTTTGTGTTGAGAAAGGGATTGCTCTCGTAATGTAATTTAACGTTGAATATAATCTATGGATGATCTTGTTTTCATTACTATTCCTTTTAATCTTTTACCAATATAATTTACATGTATGTATATGTATGTATGTGTTCTTTATGTTTTTGTAAAGCACTTTTGAACGTACATATTATGTATTCTATATAAGTGTGGTATAATAATAAATAATAATACGGTATGCAATTGTTGACAACTTATTCATTTCTATCCAGTTACATTCACAAGTTACGTAGTTTGCAATTGTAAGCAAACATAAGAACTATTGTGCATTTCAGAAAATCTTAAACAAAATTTTCAAAATTTACCAAATTGAGATTTGTCTAAAAATGTTAAGGATTCTGTAATAAATTTTATAACCTATGCTCAACCAAAAATGGGTCAAGTCAGTTGGTATATATATTTTGATGATATACTTTTACTTTAGATTAGTTTTGAGAGGGAATAAATTGACATTCCCCTGCATCATTGTCTGACTCGTCGTGTTCTGTATCATCTAAATTATAATTAAACGATGATAATAGAGATAAAGAAACGTTCGCGAAGGCTTACGGATATGTCCGTCAGGCGGAAATGGCCTATTAAATTGAAAATTATTTGTAGAACGGGAATATGTACACAAATAAATATCTAGTACATATAACATTCGTTAGCACAAAAAATTAATTTTCTTAACAGTGGTTTAGTATGTACTTGTAAAAAAGTTGTCGCAATTATTTTTCGTTAGAATGAAATATCATTACTGGAAGACATAAAACGGTGTTCATGTACATGTACGAGTTGGAAATTGATGAAAACTATAAAAAGGTGTTCACAGTTGACACATTTCCTTATTTATTTTCAGTCCGGTTAATATAATATCATTATTTTGGAACATGTAGTTCTGGGACGATCTGTGTATGAAAAGAATTGGAACCACTGCCTTACCCTTGCATGATCTTAAGAGGCGACTAATGGCGTCTTAACACTTGTGCTGTAACTTTGTGATTCCAGCAGGTATGCAAATTTTGATTACATACCTCATGTTTTTATTTCGATGTAAATGAGATATGAAACCAAAATTTGTAGTCCTGTTTGGCGCCATATAACCTATACCGTGTTGGTGCGCCGTAAAACCCAAATAAAATAAAATAAAATAAAGAAAAATGTAACGCGGGTATAATTATGTACGAGCTCGAAAATGGCAAATTACACAACTACTTTATTGTCAGTATGAAATCAAATGTATAACTATTATATAAACAATTATAAATAAGCATTAAAACCTGTTATAATCCATAGCTGGATACACAAGACAAATACAATATCCTGATCAACCATCGTTATGTCCTATGTACGTATCATGAGATGGAGCAGTATGTTATTCGTAAATATGTCACGCACGGCTCAATATCAACTTTCCTGGTTATGTTCACTGGTTATAACTGAAGAGCGAAATTTCAGATCAACAAATTTTCACTACATTGTTGATATGTCATGCTTGTTTGTTTTGTTTTGTTTTGTTTATTTGTTTCTTTTCTTGTTGGATTTAACGTCGTACCGACACAATTATGGGTCATATAGCGACATTGCTTTGATGCTGGAGGAAGACCCCGGATGCCCCTTTACGCTTTACTTCATCACTAGCGGGCAATGTGTAGAATCACCGACCTTCCGTAGGCGAGCTGGATGGCTTCCTCACTTGAAGAATTCAACGCCCAGTGTGAGGCTCGAACCCACATCGGTGAGGGGCAAGTGATTCAAAGTCAATGACCTTAACCCCTTATTGAATGGAAATTCTATTGCAGAAATATTGAATAGACACAATGATCCAAATGGACAAAAAGTGTTTTCGATTGCTGTTGTGCAGTTAAAAAGTCTTAATAAAGATCCTTTGGAAGCATAGCATGCAACCAAACAAAACGAGAAATCTGTGCTTTTTACTATTTTGATATCAATTTTTCGATTATTATTTCAAACCTTTTTAAACACAAGCAAATATGCTGAACCCAAGTTCTTTCAACCTCGCCAGAATATGGCAGTTTCGTTTTAATCTGGTTCTTATGGAGAATATTTCTGTTGTATAATGATTGTGGTTTGCTTTGACATGTAACATCAGATAGATATCCATGGTTTAATAACATTGTATTACTATCATTAATATGTATATACGTAAAAAAACATATACGATATAGTAAAAGGAAAACGTTTGCGCCCAAGCTTTTACAATTTAAGCGATCGACCTTACCCAGAAGTTTTAGTATAAGCCATGTCATTTTGTTAGCCTCATTCATTGATTGCGATTATTTGTGTCCCGAAAGTATGCATAATGATAAAAGAGCTATTGCCAATAGTTCCAGCAACTGTCAATCTTTTCGATAACCGACACAAACAAAAATCATGTTTGTCCAAGACAGAGTCTGATTTCAACCAACTTTCCGGGTTTTTTTTAGAACTTGTATAATATCATTGCTGTACTGATAAGCTAACTCCACGTAATAAAACTTAAGGTATGTAATCACTATAAATGCAACTATTCTGTTAGTGCCTGCCAACCTATGTTTTAGCGAGAATATATATATGAGAAAAGGTACATGGGAAATCTTCATCAAAATACAAACTACATGTTCTGTAACTGTTGCAATAGTATCGCAATAGTATACTGCAATATCTTTAGTTTTGCAACAGTTTATACAGCGGTACCATTAGTATTTCAATAGTCATTTCAGTGACATCAGTAGTAGTGTATTTCAAAAGTCCTTTCAGTGACATCAATAGTAGTGTATTTCAAAAGTCCTTTCAGTGACATCAATAGTAGTGTATTTCAACAATCATTTCAGTGACGTCAAAAGTAGTGTATTTCAAAAGTCCTTTCAGTGACGTCAATATTATAAGTAGTGCATTTCAATAGTCCTTTTAGTGACGTCAATAGTTGCGTATTTTAATAGTTCTTTCAGTGACATCAGTAGTAGTGTATTCGATAGTTCTTCCAGTGACAGCAGTAGTAGTGTATTCGATAGTCATTTCAGTGATATCAGTAGTAGTGTATTCGATAGTCATTTCAGTGACATCAGTAGTAGTGTATTCGATAGTCATTTCAGTGACATCAGTAGTAGTGCATTTTGATAGTCCTTTCAATGAGGTCAATAGTAGTGTACTTCAATAGTCATTTCAGTGACATCAGTAGTAGTGTATTTTAATAGTCCTTTAAGTGACGTCAATAGTAGTGTATTTCAATAGTCATTTCAGTGACATCAATAGTAGTGTATTTCAATAGTCATTTCAGTGACATCAGTAGTAGTGTTTTCAATAGTCATTTCAGTGACATCCGTAGTAGTGTATTTCAATAGTCATTTCAGTGACGTCAGTAGTAGTGTATTTTAATAGTCATTTCAGTGACATCAATAGTAGTGTATTTCAATAGTCATTTCAGTGACATCAGTAGTAGTGTTTTCAATAGTCATTTCAGTGACGTCAGTAGAAGTGTATTTTAATAGTCCTTTCAGTGAGGTCAATAGTAGTGTATTTCAATAGTCATTTAAGTGACATCAATAGTAGTGTGTTTCAATAGTCATTTCAGTGACATCAGTAGTAGTGTGTTCAATAGCCATTTCAGTGAAATCGGTAGCAGTGTATTTCAATAGTCATTTCGGTGACGTCAGTAGTAGTGTATTTTAATAGTCCTTTCAGTGAGGTCAATAGTAGTGTATTTCAGTAGTCATTTCAGTGACGTCAGTAGTAGTGTATTGTAATAGTCCTTTAAGTGACGTCAATAGTAGTGTAATTCAATAGTCATTTCAGTTACATCAAAAGTAGTGTATTTCAATAGCCATTTCAGTGACATCAGTTGTAGTGTATTCAATAGTCATTTCAGTGACATCTGTAGTATTTCAATAGTTCTTTCATTGACGTCAATAGTAGTGATTTCAATAGTCCTTTCAGTGACATCAGTAGTATTTCAATAGTCTTTACAGTGACGTCAATAGTAGTGTTTTTCAACAGTCCTTTTAGTGACATTAAAAGTAGTGTATTTCAAAAGTCCTTTCAGTGACATCAATTCTAGGGTATTTCAACAGTCCTTTTAGTGACGACAATAGTAGTATATTTCAAAAGTCCTTTCAGTGACGTCAATAGTAGTGTATTTCAATAGTCCTTTCAGTGACGTCAATAGTAGTGTATTTCAATAGTCATTTCAGTGACATCAGTAGTAGTGTATTTTAATAGTCCTTTAAGTGACGTCAATAGTAGTGTATTTCAATAGTCATTTCAGTGACATCAATAGTAGTGTATTTCAATAGTCATTTCAGTGACATCAGTAGTAGTGTTTTCAATAGTCATTTTAGTGACATCCGTTGTAGTGTATTTCAATAGTCATTTCAGTGACGTCAGTAGTAGTGTATTTTAATAGTCATTTCAGTGACATCAATAGTAGTGTATTTCAATAGTCATTTCAGTGACATCAGTAGTAGTGTTTTCAATAGTCATTTCAGTGACGTCAGTAGTAGTGTATTTTAATAGTCCTTTCAGTGAGGTCAATAGTAGTGTATTTCAATAGTCCTTTCAGTGACGTCAATAGTAGTATATTTCAAAAGTCCTTTCAGTGACGTCAATAGTAGTGTATTTCAAAAGTCCTTTCAGTGACATCAATAGTAGTGTATTTCAAAAGTCATTTCAGTGACATCTTTAGTAGTGTAGTTCAATAGTCCTTTCAGTGACGTCAATAGTAGTGTATTTCAATAGTCCTTTCAGTAACATCAACAGTAGTGTATTTCAATAGTATTTTTCAGTGACATCAATAGTAGTGTATTTCAATAATCCGTTCAGTGACGTCAGTAGTAGTGTATTTCAACATTTCTTTCAGTAACATCAAAAGTAGTGTATTTCAATAGTCCTTTCAGTGACCTCAATAGTAGCGTATTTCAATAATTCTTTAAGTGACGTCAATAGTAGTGTATTTCAAAAGTCCTTTCAGTAACATCAGTAGTAGTGTATTTCAATAGTCCTTTAAGTGACATCAATAGTAGTCTATTTCAATTGTCCTTTCAGTGGCGTCAGTAGTAGTGTATTTCAATAGTCATTTCAGTGATATCTTTAGTAGTGTATTTCAATAGTCCTTTTAGTGACGTCAATAATAGTGTATTTAAATAGTCCTTTCAGTGACGTCAGTAGTAGTGTACTAGTGTTTCAAGAATCATTTAGTGACGCCAATATTATTTTATTTCAACAGTCTTTTCAGTGACATTAGTAGTACTTCAATATTCCTTTCAGTGACTTCAATAGTTCTGTATTTCAATAGTCATTTCAGTGAAGTAGTACTTCAATATTTTTTTCAGTGAGGCCAATAATTCTGTATTTCAATAGTCCTTTCAGTGACATCTGTAGTATTTCAATATTTCTTTCATTGATGTCAATAGTAGTGACTTCAATAGTCCTTTCAGTGACATCAGTAGTATTTCAATAGTCTTTTCAGTGACGTCAATAGTAGTGTTTTTCAACAGTCCTTTCAGTGACATCAAAAGTAGTGTATTTCAAAAGTCCTTCCAGTGACATCAATTGTAGGGTATTTCAACAGTTCTTTCAGTAACATCAATAGTAGTGTATTTCAACAGTCCTTTTAGTGACATCAATAGTAGTATATTTCAAAAGTCCTTTCAGTGGCATCAATAGTAGTGTATTTCAAAAGTCCTTTCACTGACATCAATAGTAGTGTAGTTCAATTGTCCTTTCAGTAACGTCAATAGTAGTGTATTTCAATAGTCCTTTCAGTGACATCAGTAGTAGTGTATTTCAATAGTCCTTTCAGTGATGCCAATAGTAGTGTATTTCAACAGTCCAATAGGGTTTGAAAGCGAGCATTATGGATCCTGACCAGACTGCGTCTATGCGCTGGCTAGTCTGGATGCATGCAGGTCGCATACGCACTTTGTTGTTTTTTTCCCGTGGTGCGGCTCATTTTCACATTTTTGTTAATTAAAAGAGTAGAACTTAAGTAAAGCAATGTTAAAAAAATTCAACATATATTACACGATGTGATAAATCGCTTATGAAAAAAAAAGAATTGTAAACAGTGACTGAAGAAACAATAAATGACTTTTTAATTTTAAAATTAAGTAAAACATTTACTCAGCTCATTTTAACTGCAACATCTATTGCACGTTCAACATGACTCCGTGCTTCAGCAAATTTAATAACTTTAGAAGTATAAATCGCTTAAAAGGTTTCACGATGCACATCCTACCTCAGTAAAAACAAAGACAAATATCAAACAGGGAATGCTACCCAGCAAAACGCAGCCTCTCCAAAACGAAACCCACAGCACGCAGAAATATATTTGTTTTCGTTTTTTTTTTGTCCTAAAACAACAATAAAATGAAGTTTAAGTCCATAGATGTACGAGGGGCGTTCAATATGTAATGTTATTCATGGAATTGCATATTACAATCTTAATATTTTGGACATAAAAATGTCCTGTATACCAGAGTACACCTCACTCAAATGATTATATTTTTACTTTGAATCTAACGATTTTTATCATTTATATAGCATTGTGTTCCCAATAAATTACTCTATAATATGCCGAAAAAGCGGTTACGGAACTAAATCATCAATTCATACTTTTAAACTATTTGAAATAATAGTTTAAGTCCTGTTTAATCATCGCCAACGTTCTATATACTCGAAAAGTTTACGAATGATATGCTTTATTGGACAATTCAAAACTAATGATTTCTTGCGCAAACTTTGTCACTTTAAACATTTTTCTAAATATTCTTACAGTATTATAAATACTTATATCATGATCACGTTTAGCGAATTCATAGTGTGGGGTAATGAAATCTTGTAATGACATTGTATCATTGTTAGGCATTTTAGGCCAAAAGAGTCGATATTTTTTTTGTATGCCCTTGTCTTTACTGGTACTGGTTTCTTGCAAAAAGTATGAAAATTGACTTTTAATTATCAGTGACTCCGTATGGAAAAATATGATATTTTCAATGGATCTCTCTGATGTAGTGAATATATACCTGTAAAGTTTTGAAGTAATGCTTATACTTACTGGAGAATGGCAGAAGTTTTATCATTATACCAGAGTTATTGCCCTTAATTTTCACCTGTTTATCACTAACCTGTAGTTTTAATATCTTTATTTACCGGTTTACCACTGGCCTGTGATTTTAATATCTTTATTTACCGGCTTATCACTGACCTGTGGTTTCAATATCTTTATTTACCAGCTTATCACTGGCCTGTGAATTCAATATCTTTATTTAACGGTTAATCACTGACCTGTAATTTCAATATCCTTATTTCCAGGTTTATCACTGGCCTCTGGTTTCAATATCTTTATTTACTGGCTTATCACTGGCCTGTGATTTCAATATCTTTATTTACCGGTTTATCACTGGCCTTTGATTTCAATATTTTTTATTTACCAGCTTATTACTGGCCTGTAATTTCAATATCTTTGTTTACCGGTTTATTACTGGCCTGTGATTTCAATAGTTTTATCTAACGGTTTATCACTGGCCTGTGATTTCAATATCTTTATTTACCGGTTTATAACTGGCCTATGATTTCAATATCTTTATTTACCGGTTTATCTCTGGCCTGTGATTTCAATATTTTTATTTACCGGTTGATCACTGGCCTGTAATTTCAATATCTTTATTTACCGGTTGATCACTGGCCTGTGGTTTCAGTATCTTTATTTACCGGTTTATTTTCCGGTTTATCACTGACCTGTGATTTCAGTATTATTTACCGGTTTATCACTGGCCTGTGATTTCAATATCTTTATTTACTGGTTTATCACTGGCCTCTGATTTTAATATCTTTACTTACCGGTTTATCACTGATCTATGATTTCAGTATCTTTATTTAGCGGTTAATCACTGGCCTGTGATATCAATATCTTTATTTACCGGTTGATCAGTGGCCTGTGATGTCAATATCTTTATTTACCTGTCGATCACTGGCCTATGATTTTAATATTTTTATTTACCGCTTTATCACTGACCTGTTGTTTCAATATCTTTATTCACCGGTTTATCACTGGCCTGTTGTTTCAATATCTTAATTTACCGGTTTATCACTGGCCTGTGATTTCAATATCTTTACTTACCGGTTTATCACTAACCTGTGATTTCAATATCTTTATTTACCGGCTTATCACTGGCCTGTGATTTCAATATCTTTATTTACCGGCTTATCACTGGCCTGTGATTTCAATATCTTTTTTTACACGGCTTATCACTGGTCTGTGATTTCAATATCTTTATTTACCGGTTTATCACTGGCCTGTGATTTCCATATCTTTCCTTTGAATACAAATATGCCCATTAATAGTGGAGAAAACGATTCCTCTGTCTTGAAAAAGTCAGAATAGTACATATATTTCGAAAATAAGACTTGATTTATGTTTAGGTTTAACTGTATATAGCTATATATAACTACATATAACTATATATATAACTATACATATATATAGAAAATATGAAAATAAGACTGGATTTAGGTTGCACAGTATTTTTATTTCGTTCTTGTCGCTACTAAATGTAAACAAAAGAGGATAAAATAAACGTGCTTCTCACCTCATACCAGTCGTTAAAAATAAACAATATATTTATTTAAAAAATTGAATATCTTGATGTACAGTACAGCAGTAGCTGATCAGAAATAGACCACTGAAGACAGAAAATATACAAAGTATTTGTCAAGATGTTACGGTACATTGAAGAACTTTTTTACAGCAAACTCAACAGCATGAGAGTCACAATGCACTGATAATAAACCTCAGTTAAATGTATGTTTAGAAATATTTCTGTCCAAGGTTAAACCGTTAGCTAATTCGTTGTTTCCGACGTGAATTGCTGTATATCATAAAAACACAGAAATAAGAGGTATTTCATTCATTGACAATTCCTTTACGGGTATGAGAACTATTCACTATTCCAAGTTCAGTGGGTCGATTGTCAACCTATGATACATATTTATGTAAGATAAAAAAGAAAGGGTCGCAATCTGAATAAAATTTCGTTCTTGAATTCATGCGTAGCACTATTGAGGAGATGATTTTAATAATCGTATTCTGCATTTGAGTAAAATCTACAAAACTTTTTGAAACATTTGATACAAATAACATAACAAATACTCAAGATATGTTTGATGTTGGGTTTAACGTGCCACAGACAACATTATAAGTCAGATTGCGACTTCCAGCTTTTTATAGTGGAGGAAAATCCCAGGAGCCCTCTGTGCATTATTTCATCACGTAGAACCACTGACCTTCAGTAAACAGCCTGGCTGGCTTCCTCACATCTTTTATTGATATGGTCTTAATAAACCTAGTTTTAATGTCAAAGTGTTACTAAAATGACTGTGGATAAGTGTTACAAAGTGGTTACTTATTGTTCTATTGTTTCAATATTATAAGTTCAAGATGCGTTTTCCTGATTTCAATGAAAGGAAAAGCTAATTTTAACACAAATGTGTATTTTAAGTGGAAACTAAATTAATTGTATTGTATATCGTGTTTAATGGACAAAGGACTCATCCAGTTGTGATGTTGACATGTCATAATAATGCTGCATCGGGAAGAACAGAGAAGTAATATAATATATACAAAAAACGTTTTCATAGGTCTTGTTTAATTATCTTATCTAGTCTCTGCTGAACCATAAACGGTGATAAAAATTACAGTTCTTAGTTACGTGAACAGTTGTGTTACTTTCGCAGCGTAAGTAAGAACACCATGTATGCATATTCATTCATTCTTCACCCAACCCTAGAAAAAAAGAATGTTGAGAAATATTGAATAACTTTTCCATAAAACTAAGTACAACTAAACAAATTCAGAAATTACTTTTACAGTATTGGAACATTATATATTGACATTTAACGGATTTGGTATTTTCATTTGAACAGACACCCCTCTAACAAAATGTACAGGGGCTTGTTTTTAAAAGTGCATAAGTTTCGTCACAAATTCTCTTTTAAGTATGAACATTTTTCTTTGACAGAATATTATTTGTATCATATTAGAAACACATTAGTAATTCATCGGTATGGCTATAAGGATCTTACATGCCTGTCTGTTTAAGACGGGGTGTTCCCTACTCGAGGGACAGTGTGGAATGGGAAACCGAGCGTTAACGAGGTTTTTCATCCAAGCTGTCCCGAGGGTTGGGAAAATAGCTGTCTTACACAAACAGACATGTTAAATCATTTTTCTTGCCTATCCCATTCAAAATAGATCGTGGAGGCAAATAGGTTTGGGTATCGCATTCAAAATAGATCGTGGCGGCAAATAGATTTGAGTATCTCCTGACATTATTTATATAGTTTACCATGTGACGTCACCTAATTGCACGCTGTTTTAGAAAAGGTTTTTCCGTAGGGAAAGACAGGAATATCTATCCATGGTGCGTGCTTTGATAAATGTATACTTTCCCTGCTAGATCTAGGTAGGCAAGAAATTAATATCATATTTACCTTACACCCAACTTATAGCGTTGTTCGAAGTACGCTTTGTGGAACAACTTTTACCGAGGTTACAACGCTGTCCGTGGTAGTCTTCGTAAAACAACTTAAACCTTGGTTATAACAATTTGTTTTTGTGCACATAGTTTATATCCCGGATACAATGGCGAGTTGCGGTCATTGTTTTGCAAGATAGAGGGATAGTTTTTCTTCAATATTCATTTACACTGTTTCTGTTCATAAAATAGTTTAAGAAATAGAAATATATTTTTCTGCTCACTGCAATGAAAAATGAATACAATAGAATTATGCATAATTCCACATCAATATTTCTCAATTTTTCAATATAAAGTATAAATGATAAAAAAATAATCATCATCGGCAGCAGTAGCAACAGCAGCAGCAGCAGCAGTAGCATGGTCAAATATCAGCTTAAATTAATAAGCAAAAAACCACAGGTGCTAGACACATAATCAAATATTTTACTGATAGGCCTATATATGTATATATATATGATCTCATATATACATATATAGGCCTATTAAGTAAAATATTTGATTATGTGTCTAGCACCTGTGCAAAAAAAACCAAAAAACGTTGTTCTTTGAAAACTTGGTATTATAATGAAGAATCTGAAACATGTGGTGGAAACAATTCTCCAGTTACAGCAGGCACAATTCCATAAAATTTGGCTTACAATTATTACTTTATCAGCAAATCATTTTAAAAGATCACAGATTTTACCAAATCAGGGACAATAATACTGACTATTGAAAGTAAATATCTTCAAGTTTCCGAGAACAACAGGATATAAATTATTAATAGAAAGTGTGTTTAAAGTAGGAAGTCATGAATGTAACATGTGCAGACAGTTTAATATCTGGGATTGCTTAATACATTGATGATATGGTTAAAGAAAGAAGACAACTCATTTATGGACATATATGATATACCTTTTCTTCGTTCGGAGGACAAATTATGAAAAAAGGCTGGGACATAGTGTTTTCCTTGTTTATCCAACTGTGGATTACAAGAGGTAAAACCTTCAATTTAACTAAATTAGGTACACTACTTTTGTTTAAATGTGAAATTTGCTATCAAAGCTCATAATCATTTATACATTAGCAAGAACGAATTTTAAGCTTTTGTTTTCCAACCAAGATATTTGTTTGTGCCAACTCGACTGAGTAACTGCAGTAGATCTTGTGTCACCGAGCGCTTTCGAGCAGCGCTAGTTTAATTCAACAGCCTTGTCACTAAAAACGTTAATTGAATAAGTATAAAAGTCGAAAAAGAGGCTTGCATTTGTTATTCATGATTTTATTTGATCTACAAAAGGCGTTCGACACCGCCGATCATACTATCCTTTGTGACAAGCTTACAGCTGTGGTGGTTTTATCAATAAATGGGTTTAAATTTTATCTTATTGACCGAACCCAAGTAGTGAATATTAACAAAGTTTCATCCGAATCTGCCGGGGTCACATGTGGAGTCCCCCAGGGAAGTATCCTGAGGTCTTTACTCTTTATTTGTTACGTAAATGACATGCCAGCGTGTATAGATTCGGACTGTAAGCTTATATTTTATGCCGATGACAGTGCGATATTACATCAATACCTTCAAATTACCACAGGAACTCGGATGAACGGTTAAAAATAGCTCTTTAATATTGCGACGTCATAATAATCGTATAACGCTTACATAACATAAAAGTTCGTTCCAGAAGTTGACAATATGGCATCGTAGAAATGATATTACATCGTAGAAATAAATACATCGTCATAGATTAACAATGGAGGACCTAGACCTATGCAATGGGATCTTCTTCAGTCAAAGCAGTTATATATAGAATCTACATCAGTACAAAGCGTTATAATATGTGGATATAAGTAGAATTACGTAGACCAATGCATCTCTTTGGTTCTGCCATAACGTGGTAATTCAGACTAGGCATACTGCAAGGTTCGGTTTTACATGGTCTTGTATTTACTTCATAATATTGTTGTTGTTGTTGTTGTTTTGTAAGGCTAAAAGTGCCTATTCTATAAATTTAACTTTCTGCTCTTTAAAATAAAGCTAAGACTGCCTAATAAGTGTTTCTTTTACCTTGCTAAAGAGCTGTTAATGTATTTCTGAATAGAAAAATGTATTTCTGGATAGAAATGACTCGTCTGTGAGTTTTACTTCTCAAGGTTTTACAACTGAGAAGAAGATAACGACTGATTTGTTTTGTTTTGTTTTATTCATTTTTATTTGTTTACGCTGCGCTGCGTAGTTATGACTGTTTCCAGTCTAACTAATCAATCGTAGGCCCAGCGAGATTTGAATTTTGAGACCCGTTGCCAGATACAGGTCGGCGCCTGGATCGATTCCAAAGAATTAGATTCATATGATATAATTAAAAAGGGGCCTTAATTCAAGGCCCGGGTGTTAGTTTTGGTACATGTCTGGGTCTTGGCTGGAATATTTATTGTTATTGTAATGTTTTTAAATGTTATACCCCCCTAAATTGTGTCTAAATTTCCAAAATAATAAATAGATTTATGAAATATATATTTAAATTTATTAAATTTTGTCATCCAGGGTAAGAGCCGCGACTACCTTACTTACACTCCTGAAACGCCTGAGAAAAACTGCCACTGACCATGAACTACATCTATACTCTTAAGCTTTATTTTATTAATATTAAAACTTTAAAAACTTTAAAACTTTAAAAACACATCTAAAACATAGCCTTTATATACGTCCGATTGTTGACAGTACACAGGTTATTTATAGATTACACGCCACGCCTACTGCATAAATGTGTCATATCGATAAATATGCTTAATTTATTTTCTCGTAAACATTCAATGTACTTCACCGATACCGTTTTACTATATTTTTAAATTGCTGCCATTTTGTCATTTTTTAATGTTTTTCAGTTCTGTTTTTTGCACTTTATAGTCCAAAGTCTGAATTTAATGATTATATCGGTATTACTTACTTTACATATTGCATGTAAAAGATATTTACGATCGCGCTGTATGAAATTTTGCGGTTGTTTTTATCAAAATTCGACTGTTTCTATGTGATTTTGCTTATTTTAATGACATTATCTTCCTAAAAATGCTCTAGCAATATAGCTATATGTGTTCTTTAGCGATTCTGCAAATTTGAAGGTAAACTATGTATTAATAAATGTTTTACACGCGAATCCTGTGTACCCGTCGCTTAAATTACGCGTAAGAATTTTTACTTAAAATTTACCTGTTTACCTGTTGTTTGTTTACCATTGTGTGTCGACGTCTGTATGTTTCCGGATCATCATCACTACTGGATTTTCCTATGGTGGCGTCTTTCTCGGACTGGGTCATGCTTATGCATGCCACCATAGGTCCCTATCACATATATACATTGCTGGCCATTACTTTAATTTATTTTAGTAGCTTTATTTGATATTGGTTGCTTATGTTTCATGATTTTATTATTGTTATTATAGAATTTGTATAAAAAAGTTAAATTGAATAAAAGTTGGTTAAAAAGCTAGCTAAAATTTGATAAAATTTGATAAAATCAGAGTCGGCCTTTGCCGAAAAACGAAAACACAAAGACTCTTATTTCTGATTTTTATTTTGCCTAAAGTTTTTAATAAAATTAGGTTATAAAAATATATTTAAAACTAATTTAGTAAAAACAGGTGACCATCCTTGCCGAAATGTAAAGTGTTTGCAAGGATGTGTCTCCTAGTTTTAAAATCATTGTCTAGAATTAGCCTAGTTATGGCTTAAAATTACGTATATGTTTAAAATCAGAACAATTTAAAAGATACTGGTTGTTATGAGAGTATTTGGCCTTTTGATTATTATATAGAACAATAAAAATAACATATGTAAATATACATTTTAACAAACTAAAATATAAAGTACTATAATATAAATTATAATGTTAAAACCTCTTTCGGGCTTCTTTTTGATATGCTTCATATACAGTCGACTCCTGTTACCATTGTCAGAATAATTTATATAATTGATGTATTGATTACGTAACATAAGAGCACAGATAGTGCTCGCCCTCCATTTCATGCTATCTTTGCTATAATTATTGTTGAATTGCTGTTAATAATAGAATTTGGGTCTTTTAGGCTGTTTTGGTTTTATATGGATGACTGGGTCCCGCTCGCACATTGTCATATACAAAATTAAAAGGGAACCAGATATTTAATAGAGCAGGTACTCGTTGTAAGACGTTGTTTTTAAAAATTTGGACCAATCAAAACAAGTTCTAAAATAGCACGTCTAAAAATAGCACTTTCTGCTGGGTATAAATAGGTAGATTGATGACAGAGAGCTCATTCGGTATCCAGCGGTTGAAGAAGACACATCGTGGATTCAAATAATAATTATCCCAGTACCTTGATAAGGAAGTTATTGCAACTACACTGTCAGGGCGGAAAAATTTAAATTAAAAGGAAAAAATAAAGTTCGTAGACTAAAGAAGAGTAGCAAAATTCGATAAGGTTTTCGAGCTATAGGGCCAGCGCATAGGAGTTTTACCCTTAAAGGTAATTGAATGCTATAGACGATAGCTATATAGGTGAGCATCGGGAAGCTGAGACAGAGACCCAGATTTTGGTAATCTACTGAGATATAGGGAGTTCCAGCTTATAGAACGGTTCAGCATTTTTGGCGAAGTACAGCCAAGGCATCGGGGATATACCTATATGGTAGTTGAATGCTACATATGATAGCATATAAGCGCTGAGCATCCGGGAGTCGGGGCAATTATATAGAGTTTGAAAGGACAGAGGCCGAGCATCTATGCGATAGACTCGTATGTTGTTGATTCAAGAAAATTGCTGACGGAACTTCAACAAAAAACCAGTCAAGTATAGAGTCTCCAGCCTATAGGAGTTTGAGCTAATAAATTTTAATTGAAGATTGTTAGTTTGAAACATTTAGTGATTTGCCTGACCCTGAAATTGTCTAGCTCATAATAAGAAATCATTTACGAATCATTGGTACACGAATCATTTAGGCAAGGTAGCCAGAGGAAAATTCTGTATATAGATATTTGGTCTCACCAGCTCTACGTTTTAACAAAGGACAATCTACATCTTTTGTCAGCTAGTCTAAGACATAGTCACCTTAGCGTTTGGGAAACCCAAACCATTGTTCAAGATACAAAAGGCGTAGGCACTTCCCTAGGTCATAAACCAGTATCCTGACAATTTGGGGCTCGTCCGGGATCTATACCAAGGAGGTACAGAGACTAGGGGTTTTAACGTTCTGTTGGTGTACCAGAAGGCGCTGTGACTAAAGGGTAGTCTGAGTCACATATAGTTGAATTTTAGAGTTAGTTCCAGCCTAAAGCTTAAAGATGAACTACGATAAATGGGTAGCGATGGGTGAACGAATGGGCTTTTCGGGTTCAGAGCTGAGCGATTATGTGGATAGAAAGGAAAAGGAGTACACTGAACGCGAGGAGCGTATGCTGAGACGGGATGAAGACGGGCGGGGGTTTTGAGGCTCAAGAAGCTGAGAAGAAACGACTTTTTGAACTTGAACAGGCCGAGAAGTTACGGCATTATGAGGAAGAACAGGCTGAGAAGAAAAGATTTTTTGAGATTGAACGTTTGAGGAAGAACGAGCTTTGAAGGAACAGGAGTTGGAGATCCCTTAAAATAAAGGCTGATGCCGGAGTTTTGGGAGCTGATAAAGGTGCTGAGCACTTAAGCAGTAAAACATTGGGGCCAAGGCTGCCGAAATTCGAAGAAAGTAAAGATGATATGGATGCATACCTCGAGCGATTTGAGCGGTTTGCAAAAACTCAAGGATGGAAAGAAGAGACATGGGCGTGAGCCTCAGCTCTTTATTAACTGGAAAAGGCCTGGATGTATATACAACATGCCTCCAGACCAAGCAAGTGACTATACTGCATTGAAGAAAGCAGTTCTGAAGCGTTATCAGTTAACAGAAGAAGGTTTAGATTGAAGTTCAGGGAATGCAAGCCAGAGCGTGGTAAAAACTGTTTTCAGTTTATGGAAAGGCTGGACAGGTATTTCAGTCATGGACAGAAATGGCAGAAGTTGACAATACGTTTGAAATGCTGAAAGACCTTTTGATCAAGAACAGTTCATCCAAACTTGTTCCAAGGACCTTGCTTTATTCTTAAAGGAAAGATTGCAAAGCGAGAGCTGAGATTACACAGTTGCAGAACAATACATTGAAGCTCATGGTGGCTCTATCACATCTAACCGATAAATTAGAAGTAATGTGTCATGCAGAAAAGACCCTCAGCCTTCGACCAAAGTTCAGCCAGTGTCTCACCCTACACAAAGAAAAAGGCCAGTTTTTAAAAAGCCTGTATTTTTTATATGTAATAAGAAGGTCACAAAGCACGAAAATTGCAGAGACCTATCCAAGGGGAAAGTAAGCGGGGGCCAGCTTTAGCTAGTAGGGGCCCTATAGGAAGACAGAGAAATAGGCATGGAATGCAAATTCTACACTCACAAACTGGAGAAAGGAAAGGGTCAAGCACAGAAAGACAAAAAGGTTGATGACAGAAAAGTTCAGCTTCATGCATAGCTGTACCATTATATGACAGAAAGGTAAAAGACAACATGAAATGGACGACTTATATTAGGAGATGGACAATCCGTTTCGGTCATGCAAGCACCTGTACCATTCCAGTCAGCAACAGGTAAAAGGAACTTGGTATTGGAAGAAAGGATATATAGGTGATAAAGAATCCAGGTGTTGAGAGACACAGGCTGTGAGTTAGCGGCTGTCAGGAAAGGCCTTGTGTCTGAGAGTCAAATGTTAGATAAGCAATATCTTATGGTTCGATTGAGGGACGTTCAAGGACAGTTCCTTAGCAAAGATACAGTTGATACCACCATATTTTATAGGTGAAGTTGAGGCAATGGTGTTGCGACCATAACATGTGATTTGATAATCGAAATATAAAAAGAGTTTCAGATAAACCAGACAAAAACTGGAAAACCCGAGATGAAAGACAGTCTTCATCCGGCGAAGATATTGCTGAACTGGGATGACGGAAACCCAGCACGTAATAAATGTAGGTATTACAGAACCCTCTGAGGTTTGCGAAGTCAAAGAGCAAACGTTTTGATGTTGAGCAAATGAAAATTGCTCAGAAAGATATGAGACATTAAAGAAACTTTGGTTTTAAATGCTAAGGATAAGGCGAAACTGAAAACAAAAGAGGTTTCAGGTTTCATTATGAAGTGAGGAAAAACGATTATATGGGATCTTCGAGGAGAAGAAGAGCAGAGTTGTTAAACAGATAGTAGTCCCCCCCACAGTTCAGGAGAAGGTTATGACATTAGCTCATAATCAAAGCCAGGGGACACTTATCAGCTAAAGAGACACTTGATAAAATACGAACGAGTTTCATTGGCCAGGCATCACAAATGAAGTTACAAGATTTGCCGGTCAAAGGATGTAATGCCAGAATGTAAAGACTGATCTGGCATCAAAGAGCAGTTACGGTAGACATGGTTTGCAAGAATATAAGCATCATGATAAACAGAAAGAAACTGGGAGACAATTCTGATGACAGACCAGAGTCATACAATTTTGATGATCAAGGATTCAACCCGTAAACATGAGAGGTCATCTATTAAGTACGCGAACAGAGGATCACGTTGGCATAACAGAAAAAATAATAGATAGAGATCATAACAGACGAGATGATAAGGGGTTTTTTTAAAATCTATGGCTCAAATAAATCTGAGCATAAGAAGTCATGGGGACAAAATGACATGAGAAATGAACTCAGAAAAGGGTTTAAAACTAGGTCTACGGAGTTATCATGTAAAAGGAGGTTTGGTGAAAACAAATTTATTATGTCAACAGAAAAGATGACAAGACTCTCACAATCAGAGAAACAAAAAAGAACATCATTCATGAAGAATGATGATAGGAAATTAAAAGGTCAGGAGATTAACGTTGTATATATTATTGAGATCATATACTTTATGCTAACTTTTAGAGATGTTGATCTTTGATACTGATTTAATCAGTATATTTGTGAATGTATTAATGATAGCAGTGATAAATAAAAATCGAGAAATAGTAAAAATAAAAGGAGATTTTTGTATACAAATTATTCTTTTAAACGTTTGAAAAACTGAAAGTATTTTCTTGAGAAGGGGGCATTGCAAAAATTTATATAATTGATGTATTTATTTCGAACAAAAGAGCACAGATAGTGCCGACTCCATTTTCATGCTATCTTGCTATAATTATTGTTGAATTGCTGGGTTTAAAAATAGAATTTGGGTCATTTTTGGCTGATTTGGGTTTTATTATATGGATGACTGGGTCCCTGCTTCGCACATTGTCATATACAAAAGTTAAAAGGGAACCAGATAGTTAATAGACAGGTACTCGTGTAAGACGTTGTGTTTTAAAATTTGGACCAATCAGAAACAAGTTCTAAAAATAGCACGTCTAAAAATAGCACGTCTGCTGGGGTATAAATAGGTAGATTGAAAGACAGAGAGCTCATTCGGTATCCAGCGGTTGAAGAAGACACATCAGGATTCAAATATAATTATCCCAGTACCTTGATAAGAAGTTATTTCAACTACACTGTCAGGGCGGATAAATTATTAAAGGAAAAAAATAGAAGTTCGTAGACTAAAGAAGAGTAGCAGAATTTCGATAAGGTTTCGAGCTATAGGGCCCGCGCATAGGAAGGTTTTACCTAAAGTAATTGAATGCTATAGACGATAGCCATATATAGGCTGAGCATCGGGAAGCTGAGACAGAGACCCAGATTTTGGTAATCTACTGAGATAGTAGGAGAGTTCCAGCTTATAGACGGTTCAGCATTATTGGCGAAGTACAGCCAAGGCATCGGGGATATACCTATTTGGGAGTTGAATGCTACATATGATAGCATAAAAGCGCTGACATCCAGGAGTCAGGGCAATTAAAATAGAGTTTGAAAGGACAAAGGGCCGAGCATCTATGCGATAGGACTCGTTGTTGTTGATTCAAAAACATTGTCTGACGGGGAAATTCAACAAAAAGACCAGTCAAGTATAGAGTCCCACCTATAGGGGTTGAGCTAATCATTTTAAATTGAAGATGTTAGTTTGAAAAAATTTAGTGATTTGGCCTGATCCCTGAAATTGTCTAGCTCATAATAAGAAATCATTTACGAATCAATGGTACACGAATCATTTAGGCAAGGGGAGCCAGAGGAAAATTCTGTATATGAGATATTTGGTCCCCACCAGCTCTACGTTTAACAAAGGACAATCACATCGTTTGTCAGCTAGTCTAAGACATAGTCACCTTAGCGATTGGACCCAAACCATTGTTCAAGATACTAAAGGCGTAGGCACTTCCCTGGGTCATATAACCAGTATCCTGACAACCATGTTATTCTTAGATTTATTTCTTGCTGTTCATAGTTGTAACCCGACCCTAGCAACTTTGATAGATAGCGCCTTTCACCCTGAGGATATATCGCTTGTATTGACCGCACCAGTGCCATTAGGCCTTACATGGTACCCCCAGACGGGGTGCATATATTAGCTCAACCCGCCATCTCTTTTGAAAGAAGTTTAGGATTTTAATATGGCTTTACACGTTAAGCCTGTTATTGTTGATATGTATAAATCGTTAATATTATGTAACAGATGTGTTTATGTGTGATTGGTTAATATCGTGGCCTTGACAAACAAAGGTATATGCTAATTTGTTTCTTTACTTGGTAACTATCCTGTTACACATCACCAAAGTCTTCTGATATTGTGTTTTTTTTGGGGATTCATTTATTTTGGCGTTTGGGGTATATTGTAGGGGAATTGGTCGGGGTCGCGTTTATTTTGATGGTGTGGGGGGTCGGAGGATTTTGAGTTGTAAATATGAGGACTTTGATAGTATTTTAGGCATGAATCCAAGATTGGTTATAATTCATATTGGGGGGATACCTCGAACCGTGGGCTTCTCCTCAAGAGTTTTTTGCATGTTAAGGGATGTGATTTCACTCTTGCGCAACGGGGGTGTTCAGGTTAGGGTAGTCGAGGTGACACCGAGGAGCCGTAGTCCTGCAACATACGAGCAAGGCCGCAGGGCCCTGAATCGTATGTTGCAGCGTCTTCTCGGTAGAAGTTTTGTTAGGATGAGTGGATATTTATCCAGCTGATTTTAGTGGCGACATGGTGCATTTAAACAATAGGGGACTTGCGCAAGTATTATTTTTGTTTTCTTCTACGTGTCACCCTGCTCTTGTAAGGTGGTTGTCATTACAAAAAGGGAAACAACAAAAAATTAAAAAAAATTAAGATATAAAAATAAAAAAACGAAAAAAAAACCAAAAAAAAAAAAAAAAAGGAAACAAAGAAACAAACACTTCCCCTGAGATATATTTATCTTCTATTGACCGCACCCTGCCGTTAGCCTTACAAGGACCCCCAGACGGGTGCATATAGAGATTCAAACCCCCTGGTACTTTGTGATGTTTAAAATTAAGGCCCAAAATTATAAAATTAGTTGCTAGTCGGGCCCCACCTAAGAAGTGTTTTATGTTTTGATATATTCTGTTTTAGATAACCATTTTGGAAATGAAATGTAGAAGGAGGCTGTAGAACCTCTGCTCAACTACCTTTGATGGAAGAGGAGTGTTTTTTCTGTCTATAACAGGACCAACCCAAGTTTTCAGGATCCACATTCCAGTTCCAATCTGTGTTCTGCCTTTCGTGTACACTCTTGTGTAATGTCAAAGACATAGTGGATAATTTTCGTATTTCTGAACAGTGTGGGCATAGATGTTATCTGAGATTCTCTCCCCCAGCCCAACCGTTCCGGGCCCCTAGCCTTAATCTGGTAAGACTTATCAAGGCCGGTGTTTGAAACTAGAAATTTGCATTTATACTGGGGAAAATGTCTAGAGGCGCAGCGCATTGAGTCTTGTTGTAGCCATCTCTGTCTAAAAAACCTCCCTTGATTTGGCCTTTATTATGCTCTTAAACTCAGATACTGCTAATATTGACCTGTTTTGGGGTCCATTTTCGACCTTGCTTGCTAATTGAATCGACCCTTTCGTTTCCCATAATAGCCTACATGACTCGGACCCATATTAGGGAAAACATGTATTCCTATTTTTACTGAGATGGCTGTTTTATGAATAATGTCCAACCTATTTATATCAGATCTTGATTGTACCATCCTGTACTATTGATTGTAGCATCAGACCAACTACTGAAAATAAAGCTATGGAACTGGCATGTTTTCAGGTAATCCATTTCAGTGCATTTTGGATGGCTATTGCCTCGCAAACCGTGAATATGGAGACCCTAGGGTCCCAAATTTTAAGGGCCGACGACAGAAGTTTCTTTGCCATAGGGGGTCAAAGACCACAAAGCCGCGCCGCTTTAGTTTTTCGCTGGATTTTTGCATCCGTCTAATAAATGTGGTGATGTGACCTATAAAGCTTCATTATAATGCTTTCTGTTATATTTTTGCCTTTGGGTGGTATCTAACTTCTGTTTTTTAAGTAATGAAGCATTTAAGGCTTAATCGGGAATTGTGGCCTTGAGCCCAGCATTATATAAAACACCGGCTCTTGACATTTATTTCATCTAATGGAGATTTATCTATAACCTATTAACCTCTCGAGTGTAACCGGTGGTGAGCGGGTAGTTCTTTCCTACAGTTGACCGTTTCTAACCCTTTCGAGGGTAACTGGGGCAGTCTTTCAGTGCTTTGATTGTAAAATTAAGGCAGATTTTCCACTAGGCGGCTTGATCTGGCCCAAATTGAGCATATTGACCTCATCTTGTTAGATCTAATGGTAAGCTGGGCCGTTTTCTACTAGTACTGCCATTTTATTAGTTGTTTTATATGCACCAATGACTACTCTTAAGGCCTCACTTTGTATTACATCTAGCCTTTTAATTTGATTTGCAGGCGAACGCATATGCCTGTGCACCATAATTAATTGTGCTCATAATTAAGAGTTATATAATAGGAGTTTAGTTTTCTTATTAGCTCCCAGTTTGTTCCTGATATTAGTCTCAAGAGGATAATATCTTTTTCAACACCTATTAACTAGATTATTTATATGATGGTGCCCACGTTAAATATTGATCAAAATACATTCCTAAGAATTAGCGGTCGTGCTATTTCAAGGGTTTTACCACATAATTTAAGTTCCGGCGGTACTTATGGATTCGATTTTTGCTAGGACTTTAAGATATGGTTGCCGGCACAGACCATTAGCACATTGCGTTTTATTAGTTGATGGTGAATCCCCATTCATTACTCCATTTTTTCTATTACCTCAAGGACCTTTAGACCTTTTAGTATGTTACACTGAGGGTTTTGGTGATGTTATCCCATGTGGCCCCATCAATCTGCAAATGGGCAAGGTCGTCCGGCAGCGGGAGGGATGGTTTGTTGTGTGCATCTATAGCCGTGTTAGAGTGTTCATGATGAATTAACGATCAGGGACTAATCACACTTCCCTGGTGTCCATTGTCAGTTCTACTGTATCTGACACATGGCCATGACCTTTAACCTTAAGTTTTCTGCCTTCCAATATTACATCCATGTAAGCATTCTCCCCTTAATGCTAGTAGATATTAAGATTCAAGAGAGAGTCTTTATTCCAATGCCTAACAAATGCATACTTAGATCTAAAGATATGGCCTAGTAGTAATAACCTTTTCGATGGCCTCTTTACAGTCTATTCGAAGCGAAGAGTGATCTCGCACGAATGGCGGCCTAAATCCGGGACTGATATGGGGAGAACATATTATTATTTTCAATATAATTTTCATGGGGAAGTGGGGTGGGGGGGGGGGTATCATTCTTTGCATGAACCTTGGTGAGGTTGACGTAGGAGATGGCGGTATAAGCAGGTTTGTTTTTTCTTATTGGCTTAAGTATTGGTACTATAATGGCCTCGCCCCACTTCAGGGTAGAGCCTTCTTTACAAGACTGATTGTCTTACTTTAAGAGTTTTTTCTTTGGCATGTATTGGTAAATTTTTTGATCATATCATAATGGATCGCATCTGCGCCTGGGGCAGAACTATTACATTGATAAAGGCCATGTTAATTCAAGGGAGGGAAATGGTTTTAAATTATTCTCAATATCGCATGTGGGGCTGTGTTATTTTTCATGTAGAATCGATTCTTGCTCTGTATATGTTATTTGCCAAAAATTTCAGCACTGTAATTTCATGACTGCTGATTTTCTTATAGTGTTTGCCACCAAAAATTTGCCTTATCTTTTCCATAACCACCGGATCGTTGTCGTTCGTAAGTGTACCATAGAGCTAGATGATTTGCCCTCTAAAGTTATTGACAACGTCCCATACTTCTTTGATGTTGTTTTGGTGTTTTATTTGCGTATGTAACTTTCAAGACTGGTGCGTTTTGCTTTTTAATGATCTCTACAGCCTTATTGCGATGACCTGTATTTTTGAAGATTATTTTTCATCATTCTTATTTCAGCTATAATGTCCCTAGCATCTCCCTTTGTTTTAACTGCATTTGCGCAATCCTCAGTCCACCAGGGTATAACCTTTTTCCTACTGTTCTTGCCTTTGACCATGGTATACTCTTTTTTACTAATACTATCATTATAAATTGTGTGTGATTATCATCCACTTCCCCTTACTCTCAGGTTATAATGGAAATGCCTGATTGCGAAGTCATGATATTGGTCCCAGTCTGCTTTATCCTATCTTATATTTGCGGTGTATGAACGCCTCTGTTTTTATTGAAAATTCTAATCCCAGCAATATTGAATGTTGGTCACTGCCAAAAGTATTATTGATAACTCCAAAGAATGCATATTGTGCCAAAGTATAGAAACTATTGCCAAATCTATTGCTGAGTCTTTTGATTTGGTAAAATCACTTAGCCTTGTTATAGTTCCATCATTTAATACAACTAGATTTTTTTCCTGTGATAATAGATTTAACATAGTCTCAGAGCCGAGTCACACCTTGTATCGCCCGTGGATTCCAAGTGGGTTTTTAATGTTGAAATCTCCCAGAATTACTGAGTGTTTTCGTATGTTAGAGACCTTTTTGATAGTGCATTCGTGTATGTTTTTCATTTGCTACATAACCAATTAAGATTGTTATGTTTTTGCGGTGCCACCATATATCGGTATGCCGTTAATTTCGTATTCAATGTGAATTATTGTCTTCCGACTGTGTATTTGATGCCCTGTTTAACATATATATTGTAGCCGCCTCCTTCTGATCTGTGCGTTTTGATATGTGGCAATTTCATAGTCCATAAAGCTGTTGGTGGTGTTATTTTTTTTACCATATCAAACCGTTCCTGAATACACCACGGCATGTCTTGTATCTGTGGAGACTTAGGGAAGCTGTTTTAATTCGGTGACCTTTGGTATTTTGTGTCCCCTGCAAACCCCCGGGCGTTCCAAGACATAATAAAAATAAAATTACGAGTACAGCCGTCTTGGAAGCTACACCGGACATATTGATTAATTAATTGTATGGGTTATTGTTAATTAATTTACAGGAATTTAGATCTGATGTCACCTAATAGGGACCATATCCGGCATACCACTGGGGTGGTGGTGGGGGGTGGTGAGGGACCTACCGAGGGCGTCTGCGACCCATTGTACCATGTGGCCTTGCATGTCTGTTTGTATTGGCGGGGTCCAGTTAACCTTCTGTTATGGTATCTGGGTGCCTGTATGTGAAGAAGTGGGTGGGGTAGGGGTTTTCCCTGTCCCCGAGGGTTGTGTTTCTTCCTGCTGCTCTGGTGTGGTGTTGCCCTGTGAAATGGCTTCGTCGACCATTTGTTCCAGTATATGGTCGTTTATTTTTTGACCTTGTATCTTAGGTGCTATGTTTTTAATGATTTCCATAACCTTAGTCTTATGTATATATTCATGATTGTTGTGTAGTGTTTGTGTTTGAGTGTTGATGTTTGTTGTCTGTGCGGGTGCAAGGCCAGCATTTCTCATTCTGACCTCGTATTCAGTTTTGATTGCATTGTTTTTCTTGTCAATGTTCTGCAGGTAGTTAGTGCATGCTAAGCACCCTTTGTATGCTGCACTATGTAGACCATTGCAATTTGCGCATTTTTTAATATTCCGGTATTGGCATTCATGGTGTGAGTGTGGGCCTGCACAATGTGGGCAAATGGTTTTCCCTGTACATTTGTTTGCTGAGTGCCCGTGCTTTTGGCATTTGTTACACCTTAGGGGAGATAACAAGGAGGGATATACTGGTACTTGGGTGCCATCATTGAGTTTCACCTTCAATGGTGCCTTTTCAGAACTAAATGTGAGTTTTATAGTTGATGAAGGCACCTTTCTTCCATTGACTATCTCATATCCCCGGTGGTAGACTTTTATGTTGTTCTCTTGTGCGAATGTGTTAACATTATCATTATAGTTGATGTCCTTAATGTAAATGACCCCTTTAGACTCTATATTCTTATTCGGACTAGAGCGTTTGTCTGTGTTTAGTGACTCTTGAACGAAGTCAAATTTTGATAAGTGAATTGCTTGGCCAGGTCCAATTTGTCTTTACGAATCATGAAAGTGGGACATCCCCCCTCGGTGGATGGGTCCTTGACAAATGATCCGCCCACATAAGCTATGAAAGCCGAGGATATCTCTTGTATCCTCTGCTTCGGGAACACACATGACACTGTACGCAGCGTCATTGCCACAAAGCACAGAGTGGCCGTGTTGGCCGCTGGCGATGCCCCCTTTGATCTCTTAGAGCTCTTAATCTCCCATGTGCCTTCAGTGTCAGCTTGCACCGACATGTTTGTCGACTGCTCACTATTGGCGCCGGTGGTACAGGGTGGTGCACCGGTATATGGTGGGACCTGTTCACCCTCGTGTTGATCGGCATTGTTTATTAGCCGTGGCAGTGATGGAGTGGCTGGTGTAACTGGGATGCCAAGCTCTGGAAAGTTGACATCGTCTAGTGCCGGTGCACCAGGGTGGACTTGGCCTGTTGTACAGGGTGGTGCTTCTGTCTCATTAGATGAGGCAGGGTCTTGGTCCTGCATTGGGTTTAACCTTGGTAGGCTAGGGATCGGGGGTGTTTCGATGTTACCATCACACTTGGGTGACGGTACACCGGTGTGGCATTCACCAGGTGGTGTTGGCGGATCACTATCAATGGTGAGCCTCCCAGGGCTTAAACTTGAGTCCGTGTCATTAGGGTTGGCTACCGGACTAGGGACAGGGTATGTCACGTTACTCAGAGGGTGTAACCTAGTGGCGGACAGTTCTAGAGATCCGTCAGCCGAGTCCGAGATTGCCTGGGCCTTGTTTGCAGGACTTCCTGAAGAAGAGTTGAGAGATGTTTCTCTCATTCTTTTCTTCCCCGTTACCTTCCCCAGGGATTGCATGTTACTGACTGGTGTCGAGCCGCCCGCCGGGGCGAAGTCGGCACACAACAGCTTTCTAGCTGTCCCCTTGACCTTTACTACGGGGGTTGTACCGGGTGATCCCCCAGGTGACTTCGATTTTTTCCCTGAAGATTTACCCATTGTTTTTATGTTTGCTTGATTAGTTTAATTTATTCCTATTAAGTATCTAATTTAGATTTACGAATATATTCTTATACAGATTTTATGAATTAAGCCTTTAAGTTTTATCTGCCAAAATCGTCTGCTTTAATTAATGTGTTTTTATTGAATGTTTTGCCTATCCGTAATATTCTATAATATATATATGTTATCACTCTATGTAGAGACCGTACCATAGCTCTTCGCATACTTTGATTTTTCAAACTAAAGTGATTTTTACAAGTACACCGGTTACGATAAAAATGTAAACAACGGACTCTGTCTATGAAACTTTGAAATGAATGGATGACAGTCGATCTTAGTCATAATACTGATTGACAGTGAATGCTAATGACTCCATGTGTTGCAGAAAGGTATTTAGTTTGTAACTGTAATTTCCCATTAATTGAAATTCTCTCAAAACTGGTAAAATAATTACTTATATTTGGACAAATCTTATCGTCTTTGCCGTTCGGCAGCTGCAAAAAGGGCAAATATAAAATATTCAGTGTAAGTAATATTTCACTGGTAGTGCCAGTTAGTAAGTTCATACTCTGAACAACACGTCAGAGAAATTTGGGCAGATTTGACCAATTATGACGTTGGCAGCATTAGATTATATTTTTTCTTTACACAAAAAATGCCGTTAGGAACAAAGCGAATACGCCGATAATCCGGAGTTCACCGATTATTGTTCCAGTTCACGCAATGTAATCCAGCAATTAAACTGCATAGCTATTAGCTACTGCTGTTATAGGGAAGTGGTAGAGTGTCTGCCTTAGGTGTGAGAGGTCCAGGGTTCAAGTCCCAGTTAGAGCTTAACTATTTAGATTCTGCTAAAGCATAGTTTTTCTGTTAATAGACTGTTCCATATGTTCTAAATTTTTACCACACAGTATCATGGATCAGTATTTAGCAATCCAGATCAAAGTTGAATGTTAAATCAAATGCACCCAATTAGAAAATATTGACTGTATTATGTCCCTTTGATGTTTATGCTCTCCATGTTCAAGAAGAGTTACATGTTCTTGATCACAAAATTTTCGTTATCATGAAAATATTAAATGCTCATAACTCCGCACTTCTGGTTAAAATATTGTCTATATTTCTGTTTTTGAGAAATATATGGACATTTGTCTTCATTTCAAAGCTTTTTAACTTCAAACCTATGATTTGAAAAACTTAGGTACTGTCTCTACTCTATGCAATTATTTATTGTATGCACTAATTGCCTAATTAATTAGCTTGTTTATAATTGTACAATATATGTCAAATCGTCAGTTTTCTATATTGTACACTATGTCCTAGATACTGACTCTCTATAAGTCAGTATAAACCTTATAATTTATCTACACTAACAGTAAAGTGCAGTGGTGTTAGTTAATCCTATTGTACCTACACGATCAGTTAACCTTATATCGCCTGCGGCCTAACAATAAAGCGACACGCACGATTTTTATGTGAAAGTTATGAATTTAACCTATTTTTAAGTGTTAGTTAAAGTGCTTTAGGATCAGGTATTTTGATCAAGATCAAAATACCTTCACGTAGATAAATAGACCCTAAATACCTTAAAAGTGGCAGACACCCGTTTTTATATCTTTCGGAGTGCCAATGGCAACGGCTTTGACCAATGAATATCCCGGCTTAAGAGTAGGTACTGTGATACGCCCAAAGCAACATTTAACAATGAGAACAATAAAAGTGCGTTACATTTCAGGCTCGAGTACTACAAGCACGGCTTAAAAGAAAAGCCGCATAATTATACATGATATACAATATGAAGTAACATATTGACAAAAAGCCGGAGCATTATACGCTGAGCGTAGTGATACATGCAGACGAAAGTTACGCTGACAATATATTGTACATACATAGTCAAATGTTAAAATCGATGTGAAATATCCAGCTTACACCAGGCTTTAAGTTATTTAAGCATAAATATGAATCCCTAAAAGGTTCATTCATAACAAAGATACATTCACTAAAAGCCGGACCCTAAAATGTAGAAGTTGTCCAAAGTTCCGTGTCCGCCATCTTAATACCGTAAATGGCACAAGCCAGCAGCGTCAGAAATGTTCCAATACGTCTGTAGATAGTCATGATGTGGTAGATATCTCTTCCTGTACGTGTCGGGGAGTAATTAACTTTTTCGCTAAAAGAACCATCTGTCTCCTGTACTAATTATGGTAAGAGTTACGTATCCTAATGTAGAGTATTCTCTCACAAGGAGAAATGTCAACAACGATAACATTCTAATTTTTATGAAGAACCTTTGTAGGAAACAGTCCGTTTGAAGGAAAGTTACTTAGGTATGACGTATTTAAACACTTTAAATATTGAAAACAGTCCTTGTATTAAGTTAAATTCTCTAGTTCAGCAGTGACTTGTATGCTAAATGTTTATTTGTCACATAATTTCATGACGTTCATTTTGTAAGGGAGAATTCCATTACACTACGATGCCATATTGTCAACTTCTCGAGCGTACTACGACTAAGTTTGTCCAAGGTATATGATCTTTAATGAAGCACCAACAGGGATTGTCAAACATCGACGCATCCAAAGAGGTTGTACCTGGTAACTGTTTCAACGCATCTGGTGTTAATCGCAACATACACTTGTATTTGCATGCTTCATTAAGGGAGATGTTTATTATGTAAATGCCAGTTATTACTAAGTAGATCGGTATCATGATTAATAAAGATGCGCGACTTCCAAAGGAGGTAGATCCTTATAGAGCAATATCAAACGCAAGACTTCAAAATTACGATCAATTTTTGAGTTGGGATATTTCATCGGTGCTATTCGTGACATGTCCGTTCATGTTTCTTTCAAAATTTAAATTTGTTTACATAAATGTTTAAAATAGCATGATGAAACTGAAGATCTGGTACCCAGCTATTTTCATGCAATGATACAGATAAATAAATATCGATTTTCAACACTCTTTGTTTTCATATACATTAATAATCGAGTTGTCGTCCTTCCACTTCCGCTTTTGAAGCATTGTCCAAAATTAGCATCTTTTTTACGCCGCAGCATATGATACCTTTCTAGTTAATAAGTCATTCTTCCTAGAGAGAAAATCTCAATTTGTTTTATTCAAATTGTATATTCTGAACTCTCCTGTTCTTTCATCCGACTGAATTCCGGCTAAATTGTCCTTCTATCTGTTAATAGATGGGAAGTAGAATAGATACTAATAGATACTAGATTTTCTCCTTTGGCCCTTCATCTCATCAGTCAAAAAGTTTAAATAATAACCGTTGGTCGGCCTACTGTTACTATGCGAGGACTACGGAATTTCATTAGGGCCATCGCCTTTAAATGTGTTGATCTGAAACGTGCTTCTCGAAAGAAAACGTGACAGCACGATGATGATACGATAACGGAAGCGCGATAATGATAATGCGATATCCTATCCCGTTTTTACTATTGTAATATCGTGATACCCCATTTTCGTTAGCGTAGTATCGTGATTTCGCAATTTCATTATCGTACTATTGCGTTATCATCATCGTACTGCCGCGTTATCATCATCATACTGTCGCGTTATCAGCATCGTACTGTTGCATTATCATTATCGTACTGTCGCGTTATCAACATTCTCATGTGGCCACTTTGTGGTTAAATGCTCACTTGTCTGTCAGTTATCTATATACTTGAACACCATAGATCTAAGAAATTAGAGACATGTTCCTGGGAACATTTAGAACACTTCTGTTGCCTGCATTCAAGCAGCTATCATAAAAGGGTCATATCCAAGGTTCACACCTTTGACATTAGTGACCTTGACCATCGTCTTTGAATGTGTTGATCTGAAACGCGATACTCGATAGTACGATGATGAAAACGCGAAATCACGAAACTACGATAACGAAAACGCAACAACACGATGATGATAACGCGATACTACGATAACGAAAATGCAATAATACGATAGTACGATGATTCATTATCGTAGCATTGCAATTTTCCAATTTCATTATCGTACCATCGCGTTATTATTATCATACTGTCGCGTTATCATCATCATACTGTCGCGTTACCACCATCGTACTGTCGCGTTACCACCATCGTACTGCCGCGTTACCACTATCGTCCTGTCGCGTTATCACCATCGTACTGTTGTCGCGTTATCATCATCGTACTGTCGCCTTATCAACAGTCTCATGTGGCCACTTTTGGATAAATGCTCACTTGTCTGCCAGTTATCTATATACTTGAACACCATAGATCTGAGAAACTAGAGAAGTGTTTCTCGGAACACTTCTGTCGCCTGCATTTAAGCAGCTATCATAAAAGCGTCATATTCAATCTCGCCTTTGACATTAGTGACCTCCAGCCAGCATGGTTTGCTTATGGGTTCTGCATATAGCCTTCAGGATGAGAGCATATCACCCAAGTTTCATGGTAATCCTTCCAAGGGTTTATGAGAAATAGTGCGGACATGAAATCCAAAGGTTCAAACCTTTGACCTTCACTGATGACCTTGACCCTGAGCGTCCGTAGTCAGCTCACAAGTTCTGCACTTTGTCTAGGGAAGGGAAACATGTCAATCGCGTTCATTGATGCAGCAGACATGAAATCCAAAGTTCGAACCTTAATGATGACCTTGACCCTGAGCGTCCGTAGTTGGCTCACAAGTTCTGCACTTTGTCTAGGAAAGGGAAACATGTCAATCGCGTTCATTGATACAGCAGACAGGAAATCAAAAGTTCGAACCTTTGACCTGGTGAAATTGAGCTGGTAAAATTTAGATGTTTCCTATAAAACGACATTGTGCAGCTTTCGTACTTTTTCCACCCCAGATCTGTTTAGTTACTAATCATGTTACTATAAAAATAACTACAAGATTATCAAATCTGAACCATTTTTGATATTAAAAACAACACAACACTTTCATATTATGTTAGTATTTATACTTCAAAAGTTAACTAATTGTCATATCAAAATATTATTTTCAGAACTAACAGATCATTAGTTTTTGTTAAATCTTCCAGTTGGGACATTTTGAAATCCTGTGGTAAACCTCTGAAAAGAAACGGATGTTGTAGAAGTAGAGATAAATCGGTCTACTTGTAATAAGTCTTCCTTCATATAACGCAGCTGCTCAATGGCGTTTTGTTATGGCATGCTACGTATTAGTTATTGTATTGTACATTAGTCATGTTGGTATGTTATATGATGTAAATGTTGCATGTAGTCAGCATTTAATCAAACAATTGTCAGATGATGTTCTGTATATATTACGAGGAAAATGAAGTTAAAGAAATATTTCATGCGTTCATATAAACAATCATATTTGAGGTGTATTTGGTACGAAAGAACATGGTTTTATTTCTTGGCAGTAGATAAAATATCAAGAAGAAATCTAGTCTTTTACCTTTCTTTCCAGAATCACATGGCCAAGACCGATTTTGCCCGGAAAGCGTAAAAGGTATAGTAATCTCTTTTTGTACAAGGAGTAGACAAAAATACCGGAATTCATACCCGTTAACAGTTTTTACATCATTTATGTTTTCCTTGTTCTAGTATTTATGCTTTACCTGTGTACCGTACAGTATACTATATACTGTGTGGGTTTGTGTGCGCGCACATTTCAAAATATAACGTGCAGGTATTAATTTTTGTATGTGTACCCGCAAATTTGTAGGCGCACGCATATATGGACGTGCACGCGAAAATATACGTGTGCATGTTATTACCCATGTTAATGTAAAGTTATCCGCGGACGTACATATTTTTGCCCGGTACACTTGTAAATTTATACTTGTACGCGTATATGATAATAATGTCTTTATTGGTAATAAGCCATTTATGGCCCATGCACAAAGCATCAAAAATCATATCAAATAAATCACAAGGATGATATGACGGGTCACATCATGTAAATAAGACTAACATTATACAAGTCAGCATACTTGGGAGAGACAAAATTTCAAACATACTTGTAAACTAACATATATAAGTATAAAGAATGAAAATAATCGTCAGTGTGTCAATTAATAACCGTTGTTAACATATTATCTTTTTAGCCTTAGAACAGTTAAATATTTGAAAATAGTTTTCTTCTTCCTAAAGCCTTAAAACGTTTGTTGATAATTCTTTAATTTCGCTTTCATTTGTAGAATTCATCAGCTTTGTGAATTTAAAATAATTTGACATACGCCAGTAATTTCTTGATTTATAGTTTCCTTAAGTCTACATAAAGTGAACATTCTATAAAAAATGGTATTCATCTTCTAATGTACTGCATATCTTGCATTTCCTTTCATCAAACGGTACACTCTGAGGTTTCTGCCATCGGCCACATTCTACTTCTAGTCTATGAGAGGACACTCTTAATTTTTACTTTGAAAAGGCAATACGGTATTTCAAAGCATTTGCGGCATTTAAATATGGTTTAATTCCAAAGGATGCGACAGATCTGTACAAAAGGCCATTGAGGACTCATTTAAACCGGCTTGCCATTCTTGTATAAAATTATCTGTTAAACGTTGCTTTACAATTGAGAGAAAATTATTTACATCTCCAACACCTTGATTCAGCCAAACTTCGTAAAAGCCCATTTTTAACAGTTAAAGTTTAATTCTTGTTACCCAGAATTTTTTTGTTTAGGTGAGCATCTGCATCCGCAATTAACATGTTGCATGCGACTTATATATATTTTGTGTCAGAACTAGAACATACTTTCAACCAGTAAATTATTATATTCAGATAACGTTTAAACATACAGGAAATTCTACCAGTCTCTCCGTATATAAAATTGTTCCGAGTACAAAGTTTTACATAAAGAATACGTTTACATAAATTCATATATACTCTTTCGATTTTCGAACCTTTATTAACGCCCCATACTTCAGATGAGTAATTTAAAATTGGCGAAATTAATTCATCAGGCAGATCTAACAAATGTTTTGCGGAAAGGGGGAGAAACCTATATATATATACTTTTAAAGTTGAAAAAAGCCTTAAGAGCCTGTCCTGAGAGCATGTTATCTGTTTCATTATAATCCCCTCCGCTTGTAAAAATAACACCAAGACACTTAAACTTACTCACTATTTCTAGCTGGTTATTAGTGTAGTGGAAATATAAATTTTGGGTAATCGTACCACCTCTTCTTAAAACCATTATTTTCGTTTTTTGTGTGTTTACAGACAACTTCCATTTTGCCCTTCCATATAAAAAAATAATCTGATAAAAAAAAAGTTAACGCTGTAGGCAATCTCCTGACTTTGAAAATAATATAATGTCGTCTGCATATAACAGTAAACACAACTTTGCTGTCCCTCTATGTAAGTGAATGTCATCTTCATATTTTCTGGTGTTAGTATGAAAAGTACAAGTGCACGTATATTTTATAAGGTATGCACGTATAAGCGTACTCTTATATATATTCACCCATAAATTTTCGAATACACCGGACAATTATAAACGTTCACGTGTAATCTACAAGTGCACGGATACTAACAAGTGCAAGTATATATTCCCGTGCGCAACCCTATATAAATACGCATACATATTTGCGTGTGCACGTAAAAAGTACGTGCGTGCGTGCGTGCGTGCGTGTGTGTGTGTGTGTGTGTGTGTGTGTGTGCAATTACCTTACTTCTTGGAAATAAAATTTCTATTCATTATAGATTTCAAACAAAATATTAAGTTTTCACTAGAACGCGTATAATTTATATGAAATTATAACCAGTATGCAGTTTTTAGGAAAAACTGTGAACATTTGTACCGATCATTCGAGTTCAGTGAATTAATTTTTCTACATTGATGCAGTAAGAGTTCCAGTGTTTAAGCAATCATTTTTGTGAATGCACTATAGCAACTTTCATACCTGAAATTGAACTTTATTCAAGAAAGTACTCAGGAAAGGGCATGCAGTTTAAAATGAATAATATTGTGCTTCAGGAAACCTCAGGTTTTGGCTTCACATATCTAGAAACCTATAACTCGTATGCTTTTTTTCAGATGAAACTGTGAACATTTGTACAAATCATTCGATGTCGATGACAGATTTTGTCTACATTGATACAGTGAGTGTCCCAATGTTTCAGCAGTCATTTTGTGAATGTGTTATAGCACCTTTCCATCCTGGAACATACATTGGTGTAAGAATTAGAACAGGAAAGGATGTGCAGTTTAAGATAAATAATATTGTGATTGATGAAACATCTACGTATGGCCGTACAAATCTACAGGGTGAAACGACGCTTTACTTTTCCACTGCTAAAAATCATACGACGGGAGCCTGTGCATTAGTTGGTAGTGGTATGCAGTCTTATAATATATATATAACACGGAATTATCAGAATAATAAATAGATAAAAGATAAACGCGATTTTAAAATTCTTAAGATTACATAGTTAACAGTATTTTCAGCATGAGGTAGTGAGCAGTAAGAGGATGAAATTGTTTGCAATACGTTAGCATCCTCCTAAATAATACCAGCCTTCATACATGTAATAACTGCATATTTATTGATATCGACAGTTGTAAACAGAATTCTTAAATAAATGAAATATGAACATTTCGGAATGACTTCCAGACATCTAAAGAGTGAGAACGTTTGTCACCATCATTGGTACTGTTTTAATAAAGAATTTGTTAATGAATGCTAAGAGATACAATGCAAAAACACTTTATTCTGAAGTTTATTTCATGTTTCAATTTTGATGAAAGATTATAGGAAGTTGTTGTTATGCTGTGAGGAAAAAGAATAGTTGTCCTAAAGTCACGGTTGAATCAGTTGGGGTTCTGTTGTTTAATGGTATGGTTATTCCATCCTTGGTGTACCTTAATCATTAACAGAATAATGTGCAGTCAGTTTATTCATGGGGAACTTCTTTTCGAGGTTTTGTCGAGTAACAACTTAACTGATCAAACCTGTCTTCTACAGCCGCATATTGCACGAAGCACGATTGGTATAATATAGAAACTTGATTATTATTATACAAAATTCATATAGCACCAGCTGCATGATAAATACGTTCAAATGTGCTTTACATTAAAGCGTACACGTGAATGGCCTAAAATGCATCCTCAGCCCGGATTCAGAAATATTCGATTGGGGCTGTTTAGAACGAAGGCGTCACCTGCAAGGCGCATAGCGCCGAACGGGGAAAGTTACGGGAGGGGCCCTCCGCTCGCGTTAGTGGGGTCGGGAGGTTTTTCATATAGATATAAAATGGTGGCCTGTGACGCATTTTTCGGTCTAAATTTCGGGATGAGTGGGGGTACTCCTCTTATTTAATGGGCTCAAAGGGGTCGCTCCCGAGACAACTTTGAAATGTAGGTATAAAATGGTGGCTATGGTGCACTTTTAGGTCTAAATTTTGAGGTACGCGAGGGGGTACTCCTTTTATTTTAAGGGAGGTTAAGTGGCTTTCCCCTGGATAACTTTGAAATGAAGGTATGAAATGGTGTCTCAGGTGCATTTTTATCTTACTTTTGAGAAAACATGATTCCTTAGCCAAAATGGTTTGGTATAACTTAAATGAGTATAGGTCACTACTCAGTCAACTGGTAGGTGGTGCACGAGCCCCATGGGCCCAGCCATGGACCCGGACCTGGCGGGGAATTTTAGATGCAGACAGTTTAGCTTACGTAACATAATTGTCTTTATTATACCTTACTTTTGTCTACAATGTCTACAACTCCCGTAACCCGAGAAAGAGATATTTTGACTATTAAAAACATTTCGACATTTTTGACACGTGACCAAGCGAAAGTGACTGTCAGGTGATGTGACCGCGCTGATATTTTGAATGTCATATAAGGGCAAATAACTGCTTTAATGTTTTAGCCAAAAGATTGCCTCTCTTGTACACATATAATAGTGACACGCGATTCAGACGACAATTTCATTTTTTAACTTCTTTATTTACTTACGTTTGTTCGGTATAATAAAATAAATATCATATCATGTGTGCCATTGATATTATCAACCCTCAAAACAGAATGTCACCACTCGGCTTTCTCCTCGGGTGACATTCTGCCCTCGGGTTGACAAAATGCCATATGATATTTATATAGTATATAGACTAGACAGCTCGTTCTTCAACGTGTCATTTGTATTGATACACGAAATACCTGATAAAATATAGCTCTTTGTTTATTCTAATAGATGTCGTAGTAATAATAATGAAGTTCTAAAGTATCTATTTTCTGATTTACTAATAAGTAATATTCCGCAGTTGTCACCCGTTATGCAGTCGTTTTTATAACTTTGTATATCTACTTTATTCTGTCCTGAGTATTTTTGAAAATATGAAATGTCTCTCAATTTTGGCTGTCATACATTTCTCTAAAACAGATGTAACTTCTATGAAAATGTGAGTCTATGCTCTGCAATGTCATGTCAATAAAATAATTTTAGGTCACATGATTTATATTTTCTGTCCTGTAAAGAAGTAACTGTATTTCAGGCTTGAACGGCCGGTTTAATATAACGTGTATGCACCCTGCAACACTTGTTACTGACACAACAGCGTCAGTTACATCAAGAGCAATAACAACAGAAATCTCAAAAGACAACATAACAAAATCAGTGGCAAAAGCAACGTCAGTAAAAACGGCAGATATCACAACAGAAGCCTCAAGAAAACGCAACATAACAACACTGGCACAAAGTAGGTCAAATGGACTTGATTCATCCACGGATATTACAGGTATCCCTAAAATCCAAATGTGTTAGAAATATGTTAGACATACAAATATGTATGCACTCATTCTTTATAATATGTGTTTGAAAACATTGGTATAGGGATGAAAATTCTAACGAAGTGAAAACTGTGTACAGAATAAGACCAAATATAGATCTTATCATAATTTATTGCCGAATGTATATCCTGACTGGACAATTTGTGTATTTTGATATCTTCTTTCGGCTAACAACAATGATAAACATGAGCTCCACAAAACTGGACACTCTACGCGCAATGTTCTAGATCAGAGAGAGAGAGAGAGAAGTAAAATTTAAATACTTTTTTTTTGTTTTGAATGTGTGTCGGAGGGGATGTTATGTGACAGTGAGTAGGGATTTGGGCATTTTGTAAGGCGTAGGTGGAAGATATACTAAAACAAAAGAAACTAAAAGAGATTTTTGGGGGTGGGGGGTGGTGTGGGATGTCGTTCAAACTCACTGGAAGCGACAGACATATTTAAATTGAAAAAAATACATGTACTTTTATAACGCAAAATTGCCCCATGCTTTTAGAAAATCCAATTTCAACATACATGTATGTTCCGAAAGTGTCCTTATATCAGTAAACAAACTTGTGTGTATATACTATTGAAAAAATACATGTACTTTTATAACGCAAAATTGCCCTATGCTTTTAGAAAATCCAATTTCAACATACATGTATGTTCCGAGAGTGTCCTTACATCAGTAAACAAACTTGTGTCTATATACTTTGTGGTTTACTTTCAGGGGCAGTAAATCTTGCATATTAAGACATTTTTGTAAAATATACAAATTACTTGAAATCATTGCTTACATGATAAAGTAGTATTATTTTAAGTTACATAATATAAGGTTTCAAATTTTATTTTTCATTTCAGTAATTGTGGTTCCAGTAGTGGTTGGAGTTTTACTGATTCTAGCAGTTGCGGTGCTACTTCTCGTCTATGTAAGAAGGAAAGTATCTTTTCTACTGATGCACATCGTGTTGTTATTTCGTTTTAAAGCAGAACGTGATCAATTTGCAATTCTTTTAAAAATTATATGCTAGTTTTGTGTGCTTATACAGTATAAACAACATTTGGATTTTTTGCAAATTCATGAATCGCGCTATGGATAATTTGCAAGAAGTCACAATGTGGTTTATACATTGCCATTCTTACGGTAGCTTGTTACCAATGATAAGTGGTTTGCTTTCCATGAGTATTGGAAAATCAAAACAAATGTCAGGATATCGAGCTTCTCAACAGCGGAATAGAACAGCCAGCCAAAAAATCCCCGCTCGCGTTCAGCTGCAATTCGCCTTCCAATAAAAAAACAACAACACAGAAGTAAAACTGTTCCTGGTTTTTACTTGGAATATCCTTATATCCAGTGAAAAGTTATAGAGTCGTGTCGATTCAGTTTTGATCTTTACAGTCGGAAAAATGAGATGAATGCTTTTAATTTAATCTTGGCATCAAATGTTGAAAGAATTTTTCTAATGACGCCATTATCTTCATGTTTTGTTGTGAATGACGCCAGATTGAGCATGCATTCCCGAAGAAATGGCTGCCCTTGATATAACACCAAAGTTGTTTATACGAAAATAAACGCTTTTATTCATCCCATACGAAATGTATAGCGAATATAAATATTAGTTTTCATTGTTTTTACATATCTTCGAAAATTCTTTATAATCTTACCACCTTTGATCTATATTTATGAAGATTTAGACATACAGCAAGGTCTAAGAAATATAGCCAGCCCTGTTAGTGCATATATTATTTTAATGTAATAGAATTTATATCAACAGATTTTTAAATTTATATCTACATGCTACAATACAGTAATACTCTAAAGACACTATAAACACTATAAACACGCTAAATATACATCGGATGATTTTGTTTTTTTGTCCCGATGTCATTTCAGACGCCGGATTGCAAAAGATACTAAAATACAAGAACAGGAACCAGGTATGCCGGTATCAGAGCAAGGTCAAGGTCAGCAGAACAATTCCGAGAGTGAAGAGAGTAACATCAATATTTCTGTCAATGCATACGAAAGGTTAAATATGTATGAAAATGATATGTTGGCTGGAGAGATGTATCAGCAGCTTAATGCAGATAAAACAGAAGAATATCAAGAAATGTCTGACGTAGTTACTGACTCTCGAAATCAGAACAGGTTAGTACATTTAATCTAAACGGACTGAGCAAATAACTGACATGTAAATGAATAAAACTTCTGAAAAAAAAACAACAAACAAATGAAGTACTCTAACAACAACACATCATATATTTAAAACAGATGTTTACGTACGTATGTATGGTAGGTCTTCATTCTGTGTACTTTCGCTTTTGAAATATAAACCATTTTATGTTTGAAAAAGGAACGTCTTTCTCACAGTGTTTATGAAAACTCATTTTTACACTGTAACTGGGTCGTAGATTTATTCTTCATCAACTGAAGATCATCATTATGTATTTAAAGGAACGTTACAAAACAAGTTAATTTGCAAGACACCGATAAGGGTCCTACACACTCTAAAGAACGATTGAGAGGGCAAGCTAAAGGGCAAGGGAACAACAGCAATGGTGAAGATCGAGACATTGAAATTCCATCAAATGCATATGAACAATTAAACATGTATGTAAATAATAACTTAGCAGGAGAGATGTATGAGCAACTAGATACTAACCAAGGCGGGGATTATCGGGGGAAACATGTTCCAGGTAAAGAGGACAGACCAGTCAACAAAAGTGACCATAGAACCAAATCAAATAAGCAAGCTTTTGCTGTTTATGCAAATGCAAAATGACTTTTAGGACGACATTTTTGGTTTCAAGAAAACATATGCAGTTTTTTCAGCATTTTGCCGTAATGACAAGATGTATCTTTATATTATAATTACTTTATGTAGTTATTTTTGATAATTCGCCATACTACATTCAAATGCTTGTTTCCAAAAGCAAAATCTGACTTGCAGTCCATTTAATAGTTTTGTAAAATATAGTTCCTGTTAATCCGATATTAAAAGAACGTGACGAGTATTATAATCATGGCATTACCTCTCATCAGACTTCTACGAAAAGATTTTCTTATACATAATTATGATCAATCATTCAAGTTCAAGTTACAGCCGTGAGGTTACCATTAATGCCGCCCTTACTTGGATTTATTGTTTTTATCCTTTCTGATCCTGTTACATGATAAAGTCGATATAATAACGATTTCTAAAATAACAGCACGCGTTTAAAACATATAAAAATTTTTTTTCATGGTATCCCCCCATCAAAACAATAAATTCAAAACATTTTCCAACTATACAACCTGTTTTTTGAAGAAGTCACAGAAAAACGATATATATCCTTGAAAAGGAATAAACAAAATAGCAGCAACGGCATTTCACAATAAAATTAAACATAAACTAGGCTACAAAAGACTTCCTGTATCTTCAACAATGACCTTTGCTCAAAATGAAAAGTGTAAAGATAGTATAAGCATTTACGACTGGCTAATCTTTATTAATATTAGTTGTTTTATTTTCATTTTCCCACGTTTGAAGAATAACAAAAATACACATATATATCCAGGAAAAAAATAACAAAATAGCAACGATGGTGTGTCACATTTAAAAGCAAATAATTAATTTATGTTTTTATTCTCATATTAACATATTTCAAAGCGAAACAGTCAATATCTTCTACATCAGACATTCTGTTTTCTTCACACAATCCTATATTAAGGTTTCAAAAAGTAATAATTTTCTCTGCTCATTATATTCATGAATATTTTTTATTTCTTTATCTTTTTTAAAAAAAAAATGGAATATATTTGTTTATAATTACTCCTATTAATAGGCATATGTTTTGTCTAAGTTACTTATCGTTGAATAAAAGTTTTCCCTTCTTTTTTTTAATGCATACGTGTGTAAACATATAGTACCTTTCAGTGTTCGCTTTTTACTTTATCTATGTGATCAATGTTAGTTTTTTACGTTTTGTTTAAAACATTCATTAGAATAAATGTGTTTGTATTATCTCTATGAACAGTCTTGTATTGTAGAATAATCATCATTAATATGCGTACAATTTTGAGACACGACAATGTTCCCATTGTATATCATTCTGTTTACGGAAGGTCGGTGGTTCTACTCAGGTGTCCACTCGTGATGAAATAATGCACGGAGTACTTTCATTTAATATGCATGACCTGGCACTGTTCTGTAATTAGCGCACATAAATTCAGTGTTCTGTTTTGATATTGATAATCATTGAAGATTTCGTTCGATATCAAAACAACAAAAAAATGGTGGAGGTATATAATAAAACTGTCATTATAACAGTAGCTAGTATCCAGACTCTTCACCACGGAAACTGTTTCCAGCAAAAGTTAAAGATCAGCACGATGACTACTCAACTTGTTTATCAACGAGTCGAAAGTGTCCAGCAATTGCGAATAAAGGGACAATGGCGACTAAAAATAATTGCGGATCATTAGAAAAGCAAATTAAGTGTTGATTAAAAGATGTATGACAGTACTGATGAAGCCGCGGCTGAATATTTTCTGTGTGTTTATGAACATTCATGCCCTGCAGGTTCATAAACTTATGTCTTCCACCTCTTGCCATGCAAAAATTGTGAAATGCCAAAAAAGTGGACCATAACTCCAGGAAAACTCACTTACTGTTCTAACTTGTTTTCTTCAAGTAAAATAGCAAAAAGAGAATAAAGCAGCAAATGTAAATTATGTAAATAAATGGTTCTATTCAAACAAATAAAGTAAGTGGACACTAACCTTGTCCAGTGGTTTCTACGCAGTTCTTTATTACTAAATGTGGCATCGTAACTAGTAACAGTACTCACAAAAAGATGAAACAAGCAGTAGACAAAACTTAGATACATGCGTTTTAATTATTTCATAGTATTAATAACTATTCGCCTTTATGATGTCACATTTCTTCACGATCTTTTAGAGTGTTCTCAATTGTTTTATGATTGTCCTAATAAACGAATCTTCAAAGCCTTTTTTCAATACCATAAATCATATCAAGAAATGTGTTCAGAAATGGACCTCAAACTGTAACTCGCTCGAAGTCAGGGTGTCACAAAGGATCAAGTAAATTGACTATGGAATTAAATTAATTAACACAAATTAACAATGACGATCTTTTTGAATAACCTTTACTTAAAGGTAGAGAGCCTTAACACCAATCGTCAAATTATGTAATCTTCCGTATTTGATTTCGGCATATTCCGGTTTTTACGGAATAGTTCTTTGAGCATTGGGCTACTTATGTCCAATAATGGGCCGCGTTTTGGGGGTGGGTCCCCCCCCCTGACAGGAATACGTAAATACTCGGGAAACTGCCGTCCTTACCGGTCTAATACCTTAAGGTGTAGCTTGCTTTTTATACATATAATTTTAGAAGCTGGAAGATTTCATAACACAAACTATGATATTTGGTGTAAAGTTTCCCAAAAGGCGTCATAAATTTGCGCTTTGGAAAAGACTCAAACATTTTATCATGTAAGCGCATGATCATTTTTAGCAAAATCGTGTCTGTTGGGGAAAACATCATTCTTGATACTTACTTTAATATAAATGGTTTCAAATATGTTGTAATTCATATTATTGAAATATTCATATCCCTACTAAGTTTTGTTAAGAAATGTATTTCAGTATGTATTATGCTTAACGAAATTACGAAATTACTGCCAAGTAGCAATTAATGTAAAATATGTCAATATAAATCTAAATGTAAGTATATGCCTGTATAATAGAAATATGTATAATATAAATATGTATAATAGAAACTAGAGAAAAACAGATGAGAAATTGTTCAAAAATAAGCAAGAATAACTCAGACTAGAAGTAAATACATAATACTTCATTCTCAATGGTTCTTGATAAATGAAAAAGAAAACCCAGTCAAACTGAGAAAACTAATGCAACTATCTGTTTTACTTCAATAAATATAACGACTACAAGTTTAATTGCTGACAGCATCAAATAAAGGTTACATACGATCTTCATGTTATGTAAAAGTGTTTCTTTATAGTAACTAGCCAATCTAGGCCTTTGTCAAAAGCCCATATTTATTCAGTATATATATAATTACTTTTGCTTTTCCATCTTTTGGTTCAGTAGGTGTAATCCAAAAGACAATCACATTCTTCAGGATTTACGGTATTTTTGTGCCGATTTTGCGGTCATAGCTGGTACTCTTTATTGCAACTCTTAAAGAATGCCGTGAAAACGGATCTTTCTTTCAAAAGTCGGCAATATATCATGAATACACATGCTACCACTGGAACCAATTCAAACTTAAAATATAGCGAAATTTAAGACTCTGAATTTAAACATTTGTCTCCTAATATATAATAAGTCCTCAAAGTTGCTGAAAACAGTAATTAGAAGAACGTTAAATATTAATTAAGATTTTCTAACAATTGACAAACTAAAATTTTAAGATAAATAACGACACTTCTTGCACTAGGCAAGTTCTTCTTAAGGTGGCAAACATACATATACATTTCTGGACAAGTCTTTTAAATATCTATACAGACAAAGCAACATGCGCGTATTGAATTGCCGGTCTATAGTCAAAAATAATATCCGTAGGATAGTTTTGACTATTGGCAGATAGGACATTCAATAAACGTTTTATTACATGACATCAGAATTAATTTCAAGATTTTAACTTATTTAGCCGAGATAAACTGTTTTAAAATATACTCTGTCATACGGCAAAGACCACAGACCAGAAATTTAAATAAACAGTCATGTAACACTACTGATTATAGACCTATTGACTACAAAAAGACATAGGTCGCAAAGTAGAATGAAACGACATACCGGTCAACAAATGAAATAAAACGCTTTACCGCCACCAAATGGAATAAAATGCCATACCGTCACCACATTGAATAAAATGTCTAATCATCCCCAAATGAAATAAAACGCTTAAGCGTCACCAAATAGAATAAAATGCCATACCGTCACCAAATTGAATAAAATGCTTAATCGTTACCAAATGAAATAAAACGCCTTACCGTCAACAAATGAAATCAAACGCTTTCCCGTCATCGAATGGAATAAATGCCATACCGTCACTAAATTGAATAAAACGCCTTACCGTCACTAAATGAAATAAAACGCCTTACCGTCACCAAATGAAATAAAAATGCCTTACCGCCACCCAATAGAAAAAAAGCCTTACCGTCATCAAGTGGAATCAAACGGCTTACCGTCCACCTGATGCAATAAAAACACCTTACCGTCATAAAAATGGAATAAAACTCCATATACCGTCAGCAGCATCCAAAAAACCACCCTAACCGACACAAAACTAAGAAAAATGCTTACCCGTCACCAAACCGCAAAAAAAAACAACACCTCACCGTCACCAAATGGAATAAAATACCTTATCGGTTATCATTTTCGAGCAGGGTTTTACGGCCAAGGGCAACCACTTTTATCCAAACGTTTCACTTCATTTTTATACAGCTTTTAACAAGCTTAAGGAAAATTGCCGACGTATGCCACTGTTCCGCTACTAGAAAAAAACACAATAGTTAAATAAACAAAAGGTTAGCAATCCTGTTGTAGCAACATTTTATTACAGATGTCAGTAAGTTTCTACATATACATACAGTTGCCGATAGTTAACTTCCATTACATATATTGTTTTCATGTAATGTTCTATATCCATATTTTCTTACGACCCGAGTATCTAAGTTCCTTTCACTGTGGAAGCGCTGATAAAAATGTGATGCTCTTGTGATAAGCCTGGTAATACTTTCTTAGTGGCTAGATGGAAATTAGATCTACAATCTTGTCATTTTTCTATTACATGATATCAATTTTCGGTTGTTTGGGGTAACTGTGGATTATCTAGTTTATTTAGTTTCTTGATCTGGACATGTTTGAGTTAGAGGAAAGCCAGGGTCATTTGGCGGGTCTGGTAGAATTTCGTATTCATTAGGTAACAGTCTGATCGACATTTTCTTCAGACCTTACAAGTCATCTTCCATTTTATTTATCCTCGAATATCTGTGGAAAAAACGGTTAAATTATACATAGGGATTTTCTTGTCATGTAATAGTCATATCTTCTTTCCCGGAGCCTCATTGTTGCCGTATCTGTTTAAGTTTTACCGCTGGCATGTTGTGTTCTTTTACTTTTTTTATCTGTTGACATAATATTAATCTTTATCAATGAATAATTGTAAGCAAGTTTATTCCATAACTTTATTTCTCTTCAGGGTTATTCGCTAAGTTTAAGCTTTGACCACATGAAAATAGATCAAAAATTTACAAAACCTTTAATTATTATAATTGACCATAAGTATTCTCTACTAATATAGACACTTTGTAAGACATAGTACGAAGATGTTGTCAAAATGACATAAAAATAATCCTACCATGCCATTACAAAGTTTTACATATCTGTTATATAGTAATTCTCTTTCGAGGTAATCGCCAGTTCATACTTTGTCCATAACAAATAGATAACAAAAAGCTTGCACTATAACCGTTAATTATCATAATTGACCCATGACAGATCCTCTAATATTATCCAAACTTTGTTGAAAGAAATAAGAACATTAAAAGAAGACGTCTCACCACTGTAACAGTTATTGCTAAATATATATATATGGAATTGAAAGTAAAGTCCACAGATAAAGTGTCACAGTAAATCAAAAGCTTAATCAAATAATAACGTGTACCATTTGCAACATAATCTGACAGAAGTTCGGAGTTGAAACTTCGACGCTCTTAAAGACAGGTCATTTTTGATCACAGAACAAGAATTTGTCATGTATTTTGCTTTATTAATCGTGCAATGCAGTTTTTGAAAAATCTTATAAGTTGTTTCGAATAACAGTTGGATATTGGGTCAAGAATAATGAAGAAAATTCTGTGCGACAAAAATCCCAAATGATAAAGGGTATAAAAATACAAACCTCCTGCAGCAAATGATGATCACAATTAGAAGTACCAAGCCGACAACACCACCCGCAGCTCCACCAATAGCTGGACCTTTAACAGAAACTCAGATCTAAATTCCAGTTAAAACTTTTATGAAAATCGATCTGACATAAAAATTTCAGTTGTTTAAAGATAAGTATGTCTCATGTTTCATATGCAGTCTAAGACCGAGTTCAGAATCGTTTCAAACTAAACTGAGTCCAAAAGTCTTTAAGTGCCGAGAAGTAACCATAAAAATGACCTCCGTCCTTGAACTTGGTGTTGTTATATGTTCTAGTCATTTGGGATCACGGATTCAACATATTCTATCTGTATAACAGAATTCTGCTAAATCTAGTGCAAAGGTGTAAGGATTGTTGCAGATGTTATATCCTAGAATCGAGCCTGCTATCATTTTACTTTTGTGCGTTCTTAAAGAATCTTATTATAATTTTGACATCTGAAACGAAATTGTGATACCAGAACAGTAAACTCCAATACCAGTCTGGTTGTTTCAGACCACAATGTGAATATGAACCAGTCACAAAACCTGATACTGGTCTCAGAACCGTTGTTATATGTATTCATATCAGAGCCCTACATTTTAACTTTTGTTTTATTTTCTATGTCTAAATTACATGCATAAACTTTTGTGAGAAAATGTTCACCACTTTTGAACATAAATTTTCACTAAAATGTACTTCATACAGACAATTATATTCCTCTCAGTCACTGTGACGTGTGGTAACAAATTTAAAAAACATGATACTCAGCTTTATTTGTCCGTAAACCTTAGACAACTTTCTATCCTACATTAATTTCACGATGATATAAAACTGTGACATTTCAACCAGAATTCTTTAAAGTATTCCGAAAAAAAAAAAACACTTTCATTTTTCCCTTTCATGATTTTTAGACACTCTATGATGTTTCAGTATATCCTAACGCTATGATACCAATATACTGCTGATGTCCACATCATTGCCGTTTTTCCGGTTATGGTTATATGTGTCGCAACAACTTTTGTCATTGTTGCTATTGTTAAGAATGTACGGACTCATTTAGACAAGGTAGAAATTGAAGCTCTCCGCATGATATATTGATTTTGTACATCAATCTGTAAGAAACTAGACGAAACAATCAAGAACCTCACAGTTATCAATATATACAAGTCCCACCAAACATCGGACCAATTGAGAGAAGAACAGTTTTATTAATTGTTGTTGTTGTTGTTTGTTGTTGTTAAATACTGCCCATATAATTATTAATAAATTTCAAACAGGGTAAACATATCGCACACAGATGGATATAATTATATAAAATCAAAGTTACGTCTCTAAAAAGAACATCAGCCGTTTGTTCTCTAAAAAATAAAGCATCATATTTCGCATTATTTCCGAACTAGTGTTAATACATAAAAAACGCGAAAGCATCTCCAGCTAATTTATAGTAAAGAAAAGATCAACAAATTTAATCTTTGGCAACTTCAGTTTTGGGTTTGGCAATTATACAAATACATCAGCTCGCAAAACGTCTTAAGTCGGCAATCCGCGAACTTTTTGACGCCTCGAATATATATACACATAAAACGATGAAACAAGAACAATAATTAAGATAAAAAACATTAACAAGTGAAATCAATAAATTCATAAAATCTAACGTATAATCGGCGAACGGATTCTAGCTGTAAACATTTTGAAATGATAAAAACGAATCCTAAATAGTAAAAACCTATTACATGGAAATATTGATAAGAGGCTATTTCCCTACTTCATTTTAGAATAATTTATAACATGCTGTGTTGTAACATTAATATAACATATTATACTGTATCTAGTAATCAAACAAGCTCCTTCGTGCTAAATTCAGCTGAAGTGTTAAAGGCTAATTCAGTTGTTTCAGTAAGTGTTTTGTTCCCTATTTTTAATTTTTGTTAACACAAGTCGTTTTAATTTGAACTGCATGTTAAACTTTTCATGTCTTAACGGAGCTATCCGTATGTCAAAAAACAAGAACTTCGAAGAGACTGGTGACAACTGAGCAGGTTGCCATGTATTTTCTATTCATTGTAGGAAACATTTACTGTATCGATGAATCACAGTTGGCGTCATGATAACTTCCGAGGTGCTGCAAATGTTTACAACTGAAAATATACAATATTATACATGCACTAGAATGATAAAAGAAAAAGAAAATTTATAGGTGAAGCCTTAAGAAGTACAGTTCTTAAAACAGAACAATTTGTAAAACATGTAACCGTGATTTTGACCTTTGACCTTACGCCGCCTAAAAAAGAAAAATATTATTCCACTGGCCACGAGCCGTCGATCAAGTCATTTTATATGTTAATCAACCGTTTTCAGTCTGAATGTTAATGTAACCCTGACTTTTGACGTTGCAAATCCAAAAGGGATTACGTATTGCCAACAGGCAATCATCATATCAAGCTTGGCAGCTATTAGGCAACTATTTTCAATGTGTGATACACTGACCATTTGCAATTAAAAGCCAATCACTCAGACGGTCATACGCTTAGGCTTTCTCAGCTTTTCAGTTTCAAGGTCACTATATACCGGATGATATTAAGGTCATTAACTGACCACAGGCATCCCTCCACAAAGGTCCAGGCGAATTCAATCTATAGTCACAGTGACCTTGACCATAAGAACAAAAAGAATCAAATACTCACAAATAATCATGAAGTACGAATCAGCAAGTTACAACATTTTCCAGTTATTGGTTGAAAGTCGTTTTCAGTCCCGGCGACACTAAATGCCTTCGACCATTTACTTACCGAGGTTAAAGTAAAGCTAAATTCTGTCTATATTTACGATACATTTTACCGCAATAGTTACAGGACAGATATATAGGTTCAACCTAGTGTTCGCTGAATTGTTTTATACAATTACTGGCAAAATTACGTATTTTTAAAAGTTTATTACTTTTAGCATAAATCGTGAAGCATGAACCTTACAAAATGTACAAGATTTTTTTTAAAGAAGAATGTCGCCCTATCGTTAACGAACGTGACTAGAAGAAACTCTGAATATAGATGTGTAATTTTACATTACCTGGTGTTCGTGTTTTACAATACCTTGTGTGACCATTTGTTTCTGTTGAGAAAATATATAAACTGGGTTAACACTTTACATTAAATTCTCGTACCGATTTAACAATACCCTCGAGTTATTGAAAATGTTATCATTATATTCTAATTCATGAAATTATTTGAAATCGATTCTTGTAGTTGAAAAAGTTATCATCAATTTCATTAAACGAACTTAAACCAAACTTTAAAGACATCAGCTTAATAACACTATCCGTTGTACCAGGTTATGGAAGAAATAGTGATCTTATATAAGTATTAACTAATATAACTTTTAACACTATTTACTCTAGCGACACATTTCAGATAGAATTTGATTTATAACACTATCAACTTAACCATCAAATTACATTACTAAGGAAGGAATGCGGCTGAACAGCAATATCAAATGAAGCAATAAAAAATTTCACGAAGAATAACTTCTGAATAAATCAATCTTAAAAAAACATACAGAGCACACGGAAGTATAAAAATATAAAGTGTAATACATACCTTTTTTTATACATAATAACACGCGTATTAAACACACGAGCATCGGTCAATATACAAGCTTCTCTTCATTTTAAAACTGAACCTATTATAACTCAACAACACCAATTTCCAATAATATCCAAACTATACACAAACTGCATGTAAAAATGCATCTATTACGCTTCTGGGCATATTACAAACCACTATTTAGTTTTAAGTTGGTGGTACATTCATTTTTCAAAACTTCCGGGTTACGGATTAAACAACATGAGTGATTTGATCTGTGGGGGGACGTGTAACCTGAAACGGAATGCATTTTTATAGAATAATTTAATTAGCTGTTTAGACTTTGGAACCTTTTTAATGTTATTGTCTGAATCTATAGTTCAGTGTTCTTTAAAGTGTAACTACTTAACACGCGTGCGGCAGAAGATTATATATTGTGTATTTATTTTCGCATTTTTCAAGCTATGTTTCTTTAAATGAACGTTAGTAACATCTTTTCCCTAATAGTTTTTTATGATGTTGGATATCATTTGTATATGTATTTTTTGTGTCTATGACCCAGTTTAGATTACGACTTTCTTGATGTAATGCTTAACCAACAGGGCTTTTGCCGATACTAACAAGTGTCCCTCTCCTATAGAAAACCCTATTCTTCTGTCTTAAAAGCATTTACAGATCGTCTAGTTCTGTGGGTGTTTGCTGATTTTAGAGACATTTGACGTATTACTCCCGTGTCCGATTTTCGACTTATTGTGTCCTGTTTCAAAATAACTGTGTCAAATATAAACATTTGTAGACAAAGTGTTTGTCTTCTACGACTTGGTCGAAAGTAACTGCTAAATATTCATAAAAATTATCGAAAGATGAAGTATATAGCAGTTATATTAGATTCAGAAATATATCATAATATTATAAGAAACAAACCAAAAAAGCAAAACAAAAAAAAAAAAAAACAAAAAAAAAAAGAAACGTACACAAACATAAAACAAAATATAAAAAAACAAACCTTCATAAAAAATATACAACCACTAAAAAAATACCCCAAACAAAAAAAAGAAAAAATAAAAAGAAAAAAAAACAACAAAAAAACATATAGAAAAAAAGAACAATAAAAAAAAAAAAAAACAATAATAAAAAAAATCAAACAACAAAATACAAAAATAAAAAAAAAAAAAAAAAAAACAATAAAACACAAAAATAAAAAACAAAAAAAAAAAATAAAAACCAAAAGTAAAAAAAAACGAAAAAGAAAAAAAAAAAAAAGAAATAAAAAATAAAAACAAAACAAACAATAAAAAAAAAAAAAAGAAAAACACAAAAACCACAAACCCGAAAAAAACCATATAACTAACACACAACAAAACAACAAAAACACAAAAAAACATTAAAAAAAAACAAAAAACAAAGCCAATAAAACATAACAAAAAGAAAACAAAAACAAAACACAACAAAAACAACACATAAAAACACAAAACATAAAAAAAAACAAAAAAAAACAAAAAAAAAAAGAAAAAAATACACAACGAAAAAAATAAAAGCGATCTATCCAAAATAAAACAATATAAATAAATAAAAAAAAACAAATAAATAACAAAAAAAAAAACCAAAAAAAAAATAAAAAAAAAAAATAAAAAACAAAAAAAACTAAACATAAAAGACAAGACATACCAAATAAAAAAATAAAAGAAAAAAAAAAAAAAACAAAAGAACAAAAAAAACAAATAAAACAAAAAAACCAGTAAAAAAAAAATACAAAAATAAAGAAAATAAACAAATATAAAAAAAACCAAAAGCACAAAAAAAAACTATAAAAAAAAAAAACCAAAAAAAATATATAAAATAAAAAAAAAATACAAAAACAAAAAAAAAAACAAAAAAACAAAAACAAAAGCAAACAAAAAAAAACAAAATAAAAAAAACCACAACAAAAAAAAAAAAAACTAAAACGCAAACAAAATACCAAAAAGCAACAATAATAGAGCAAAAAACCTAAAATAAAAAGAAAAAAAAAATAAAAAATATATAAACAAAAAAAAAAAAAAATAAAAAACAAAAGAATATACCACTAACAAAAAAAAAAGAAAAAATAAAAAAAATCCAAAAAAAAAACCCAAGAAACAAACACCAAAAAGACGAAACAAAAAGAAAAAAAACAACAAAAACAAAAAACAAAAAGAAAAAAACACCCACTCCCAACACCCCAACAAAATAAGTTAAACAAAACAAAAAAAAAACCACAAACAAAACAAAAAAATAGAAAAACACTCAAAAAATAAAAAAAACCAAACAGAACAACCAAACCAAAAAACAACAAGATACACAATAAAAAAAAATAGAAAGAAAATAAAACAAACTAACAAAAATTAAAAAAAAAACAAAAAACAAAAAAAAAAAGCAAAAATAAAATTTAAAAAAAAAATAAAAAAAATAAACAACAAAAAACCAAAAAAACAACAAAAAAAAACACAAAAACTAAATACGAAAAACCAATAACAAAATAAATAAAAACAACCACAAACACAAAAAAAAAAAACCATAAACCAAAAATATAAAAAACAATAAACAAAACAACAAACAAAATAAACAAACCTAAGAAAAACCAAAAGAAAAAAAAAACTAAAACAAAGACAAAACAAAAAAACACAAAACAAAAAAAAGAAAACTAGAAACACACAAAAACAACAAAAATATAAAAAAAAAAACAACAAAAAATAAACAAATAAAAAAATAAAAAAAAACATAACCTAAAAAAAAAAAACAAAAAAAAAAAATAAAAAAAACAAACCACAGAAAAAAAAAAAGAACTAAAACAAAACCAAAAAACCAAAAAACAAAAAAAAAAAAAAAAACCAGAAAAAAAAAAAAAAAACAACGAAAAAAAAAAATAAAAAATAAAAAAAAAAAAAAAAAAAAAAAAAAACGAAAAAAATAAAAAAAAAACGTATAACCCAAAAAAAAAAAATAAAAAAACACTAAAAAAAAAAAATTAATAAACATAAGCAAAAAAAAGAAAAGAAAATAACACAGACACAAAAAAGACAAAAGAATGAAAAACACAAAAACTAAAAAATAATAAAATGAAACAAAAAACAAAAAAACCTAAAAAAAAAAACACCAACAAAACAACAACAGCTAAAAACAAAAAAAAAAATAGATTTATCCCATAAAAAAATAAAAAAAACCGATAATAATAAACAAGTAAAAAAAAAAGAAAAACAAACTAAAAAAAACAAATAAAAAAACAAAACAAAAAAAATAAAAAAAAACCAGAAAAAACAAAACAAAACAAAGAAAGAAAAAAAAAAAACAAACAAAAATACAACAAAAAAAAAAAAAGAAAAAAAAATAAAAAAATAAATCAAAAACCAAATACCCAAAAAAACAAATAACAAAAAAAAAAACAAAGGCAAAACTAACACCAGACAGATACAAACAACACCAAAAAATAATAACAACAAAAAAAACCACTAAACAAAAACACACAAAAAAAAAACAAAAAAAAAAAAAAAAAACAAATACAAATAAAAATAAAACAATAAAAAAAAAAAAAAAAAAGGCACAACAAACCAAAACTAAGAAAAACCAAAAACAAACACAAAAAAAGAAACAAAAAAAAGAACCCAAAAAGGAAAAAAACCCAAAAAATAAACAAAAAACAAACCAAATCACAAAACACATACCAATAAAACACAAAAAAAACAGTAAAAAGGAATAAAAAACACAAAAAACACCATAAAAAAAAAAAAGAACAAAAATTAGAAGAAAAAAAAAAAAAAAAATAAAAAAATAAAAAAAATATAAAACAAAAGGATCAAACATAAAAATAAAACAAAAACCAAAATGAACTAAAAAAACAAAACAAAAAAAAAATATAAGATAAAAAAAAAACCAACAAAAAAAGAAGTTTGAAAAAACACAAAAAACGACAAAAAAAGAAAAAAAAAAAAAAAAAAAAAAAAATAAAGATACAAAAACAGAAAAAGACACAGAAAAAAAAAAAAAATAAGAAATAAATCACCCAAACAAAACAAACCAAAAAAACAAAAAACACAAAACCAAAACACACACAACATCAAAAACGGCACCCAAACAAACTCAAATCAACAAACATAAAAGGTAACAAAAAACAAGAAATACTAAACAACAAAACACAATATAAACCAAAAAAAATAAAAAAAAAAAAAAACAACAAAGGATACAAAAAATAAACAGCACAAAAATAAAAATAAAAAACAAGAAGAACAAAATACAGCACCTAAAAAAAATAAATAAAAAAAAAAGAAACACAAACCCCCCAAGGCCCCACCCCCCCCCACCCCCCCCCCGCACACCCGCACTCTCACCCCCCACCCCCCGCCTACTCCGCGCCCCGCCCCCCCCTCCCTCCGCCCCCCCCCCCCCCCCTCCCACCGCCCCCCCCCCCGCCCCACGCTCCCCCCCCCCGCCCCCCCCTCCTACACCCCCCCCCCCAAGGTCCCCCCCCCGCCCATACCCCCCTCACCCCCTCCTCCCCCCCGCCCCGCCCCTCTCCCCACCCGAACTACCCCTCGCCCCCCCAGCCGCCCCCCCCCCCCCCCCCCCGCCCCCCGACTTCCCCCCCCCCCCGCCCACACCCTTAACCACCCCCGCCCCTCTCCCCCCCCCCCACCCCCCCCTCTCACACCCCCCCCCACCACTCCCGCACACCCCCCCCCCCCCCAAACCCCCCCCCCAACCCCCCCGCGTGCCCCACCCACTCCCCCCCCCCACCCCCCCCCCCACCACCCCCCCCCACACCCCCCCCCCACCCCACCGTCCCCAGCATCCCCCCCCCCCCCCCCCCCCCCACCCCCCACCCCCCACCTCCCCCCCCCCCCCCCCGCGCCACAACCCCCCCTCCCACGCCCTCCACCTCACCCCCCCCCCCCCCGCCTCACCGCCCCCCGCCCCCCCCCTTCCCCCCCACCCCCCGCCCCCCGGGTCCCCCAACCCCCGCCGCCCCCCCGCTCCGACCCCCCACCCCCCCCCCCCCCACCACACCCCCCCCTCCCCCCCTCCCCCCCCCCACCCCCCCACCCCACTCCCCCCCCCAAAACCACCCCCTGCCCTCCACGGCCGTCCAACGCCCTCACCCCCCCCCTAGCCCCGCCCCCCCCCCCCCCGCCGCCCCCGCCCCCCCCCGGTCACCCCCCCCCACCTCTCCCCCGCCCCCATCTCACCCCACCCCCACCCCACCCCCCGCAACACCCCCCCGCCCAACCCCCCCCTATCACCACTACCCCACCACCCCCCACCCCGACCCCCCCCCCCCCGCTCACCCCGACCCCCAGCCCCCCCCACCCCCCCCCCCCTACCCCCCACAACATCCCCCCACCCCCCTACCCCCCCCCCCCCCCCAGCCACCCCCCAACACACACACCCCTCCCGCCCACCCCCCCCACCCCCCCCCTCGCCTCCCACCCCCCCCCCCCCCCCCCCCCCCCCCCCCCCCCTCCCCCTCCCCCTCCGCATTCACCCCCCCCCCCGCCCCACCCCTCGCCTCCGACCCCCCCCCCCCCCCCCCCCTCCTCACCCACCCACCCCCACCCCACCCCCCCCCCCCACCCTTCGGACCCCGCCCTCGGTCCTTCTCTTTACCCGCCCCGCGCCCCTCTCCCGTCCCCCCCCCCCCCACACCCGGCCGCCCGCCAACCCCCCCGCCCCCGCACCCCCACCCCGGCCCCCCCTACCCCCCCCGGCCCCCGCCCCCCCCCCACGCCCCCGCGCCTCCTCCCCCTCCCCGCCACGCCCCCGGCGCCCCCCGCCCCCGCACGCCGGCCCTCCCCTCACCTTTCCCCCCTCCACCACCACTCCGCCGCCACCCCCCCCCGCGGCCCCCCCACGTCCCACACCCCCGCCCCCCCCGCTAACCCCCACTCGCGCACGCCCACACCTCACCCTCCCCAGGACTCGCGCCCCTTGCCCCCCCCCCTCCCCCAATGCCCGCCCGCCCCCCCCCCGCCCTCCCCCCCCCCCCCCGCAGGGCTCCGCCCCCCCACCCCGCCCCACCCCTGCCCCCCCTCACTTAAACACCCCCGCACCCCCCCCCTGCTTCCCCCCTCCCACCCCCCGCCGCACCGCCCGCCCCCCCCCCCCGCCCCCCCCCCTGCCTCAGCCCGCCTGACGCCACCTCACCCACCCCTCCCACACACCCCACCACCCCGCCCCGCCCCCCCCCCCCGCCCCCCCCTCGTCCCCCCCGCGGCCCCAACCCTCTACCCCACCCGCCCCCCCCCCACCCCCCCAGATGCCCCCCCCCCGCGCCCTCGCCCGCACCTCTCCCCACCCCACTCTCTGTTTCCGCCCCCACCCCTCGCACCCCCAGCCCCGCCCCCCCCAACTACCCTCAACCCCCCGCCCCCCCAACCCCCACCACCCCCCTCCCGGCGCCTCCCGCCCCCCCCGCGCCCGCTGCCCCACCCCCCCCCCTCCCGCACCCCCCACGCCCTCCCCCCCCCCCCCCCCTCCCCCACCCCCCCCCCGTCCCCCCCCCCCCCCCACCCCCGCCCGCCCCCCGGCGCCGCTCCCACTACCCGCTCCCCCACGCCCGCCCCCCCCCCCGCCCCCCCCCCCCCCCCCCGCTACCCCCGGCCCCCCCCCCCCTCCCACGGCCACCCCCCACCCCCCCCACCCCCCCCTCGGGCCCCGTCCGACCCCCCCTCCCACACCGCCCGGCCCCCCCCCCCAGCCGCCCCCGACCCCCCACAACCCCCCATACCCGGCCCCACCTCCCCACCGCCACCACCCCCACCACCACCCCCCGCCCCCCCCCCCCCCCCCCCCCCCCCCCCGACCCCCCCCCAGCCCCCCCCACCCCCACCCTCGCGCCCCCTTCCCCCCACACCCCCCCGGACCCCCCCCAGCGCCCCTCCGTGCCGGCCCCCCCCTCCCCATCGACCCGCCCACGGCCCACCACCCCCCCACCCCCCCCCCCTCCCCCCGCCCCCCTCCCTTCCCCTCACCCCACGCTTTCCCCCCACCCCCGACGCCCCCGCCCTCCCCCTAACCCCTCCCGCCCCGCGCCCCCCTCCCCCCCACCCCTCCCAGCCCCGCCCCCCCCCCCCCCCCGCGCTCCCCCCTCCCCCACCCCCCCCGACCCCCCCCCACCCCCCCGACACCACCCCCCCCCCTCACCCCCCAACCCGTACGCCCGTCCCCCCACTCCCACGTTCCCCCCCCCCCGCCCTGCCTCCCCCCCCCCCTCCCCCCCCCCGCCCCCCCACACCGCCCCCCCCCCGTCCCCCACCCCCGCCATCTAGCCCCCCCGCCCGCACCCCCTCTCCACCCCCCACCTCCCCCCCCCCACCCCCCACCCTCGCCCCGCACCCCCCCCCACCCCCACTCCCCCCACCCCACACAACCCCCCCCCACACGTGTTCGTTCCACCCCCCGACCCCCCCATCCCCCACCCCCCCTTCACACCCCCCCCCCCTTCCACCCCGCCCCCCCGCCCCCACCCACGCCCCCTCCACCCCCCACGCCCCACACCCCCCTGTGGGGTTGACCTCCCCCCCGCGCCCGCCCCCCTCCCCCCCCCTTACCCCCCCCCCCAGCCCACCCCCCCCCAGACCCCGCCTCCCCCGCGTCCCCTACCCGCCCCCCGCCCCCCCCGCCCCCGCCCCCACCGCCTCCCCACCCTCCACGCCCCCCCCCCGCCCATCCCCCCCCCAACCCCCCTCCCCCCCACCCCTGCCCCTGCGCCACCCGACACCCCCCCCTCCCCCCCCCCCCCCCCCCCCCTCGCCCGCAGGCCCCTTCGCGCCTCCGCCCCCGCCCCCGCCGACCCCCGCCTCCCCCCCCGCGGGCTCCCCGCCTACACCCACCCCACACCCCTCCCCCCGGCCTCCCCCGAACGCCCCGCCAGCTACCCACCCACTCCCCCTGCCCCGCCCGCACCCCCCCCCCCCCCCTCCCCACGCCCGCCCCCGTCCCTCTCAATACCAACTCCCCCCCCGACCCCCCCCACGCTCGCCGCCTCCTCACCCACCCCCCCAATCGCCACCGCCCTCCGCCCCACCTCGCCCTCCCGCCCCCCACTCCCCCCCCCACAAACACCCCCTGGCCCCCCGCCCCGCGCACACCCACAGGCCTTGCCCACCACCCCCCCCGCCCCCAGGCGCCCCCCCCCCGACCCCCGGTCCCCGCGCCCAGGCCCCCACACCCAAAAACACACTCCCCACAACCCCATCCCCATACCCCGAACCTCCATATCCCACCCGCCACCCCCACCCACCACTACCCCCCCTTCCCCTCCAACCTCCAACCCACCCCCAAGTCATCCATCCCCCCCCACACTCACCCCCCCGTCCCCCCACCCACCCACAAACCCTAACAAACATATCCCCACTCCACCCCCCCCACCAGAACACACTCTACAACATCCCCGCCCACCCATACAATGTCCTTAACCCGCCCACAAGAAACGCCTCACATGTAAAACTCCTCAAAATCCCGTCCTCACTCTATATCTCAACCCTGACCTATCCGAGCCTGTCTAACACAGCAAATTATCATATCACTAAAAACTACTGATATCCATCCCACCATTTGAACTTAAAATTCCTCGACCAGATCCATCTAGTCCATGATGATCTAATTAATACATCCACTCAAACAACACAACTCACCGAAACCCATATAAAAGGCAGTTGACTTAAAGTTGTACACCATAACGTGTGGTGTCAGACCATTAACATACAACCCTAAAAACAAATGCAATAAAGTCGCACCATACAGAACATGCATGTGTAAAATGACAGCGACGGTCTACAACGATAAGACACACTCAGACTTTAGCATTACTACTTATCAGAATGTGAATACCACATAAGTAATTAACAGTACTCAAAATAGAACCTCCTTTATGAATATAAACACACCCAACCAAAAAACCAACTTAAATACATCATTTCTTAGGTGGTTGAATATCCAAAATAAATATCCCTTAATTTCCTTTTTTCTAGTAAATTATTACTTCATTCAAGACATCATATGAATTTCAAGATACAAAAATGGAAAAGTATTGAATCTTATAAGCGATATCTAATTGTTTCCTCAAATTGAATTTACTACACAGAAAACAGAAGGGCAGATAAACAACAACTTTAAAAATATTGAGTAACACGCGGTGCAAAGATCCCCTATATTGCTTCTAAGAGAATAGAAAATTGGAAGAAATATCGGTAGTGTTTTAACCATATCAAAGAGGTTATTTATAAAAGGAGTAAGCAAAATACAAAACAGAAACAGCAGCATTCGTCTAAATATTTCAATGATTTAAGAAATAAAATCTGTCTCAACAAATCATGTTACCTGAGCACCAAAGAAAAAAAAAAATTGACATTTGTTATTTTGATTATAAAAATTGTTACAAAATATGATATTTTCTTTTATTAAACATAAAAGGTAAAAGAGTTATCTGACAAACGTTTGATAGATTTGCAATGGAACGTTAACGACGACAGAACCATATTAAAGTAAAAGCTGTCTGATAATGCCACTCACGATACGCGCATTCTATCAGTATTAAGACCATATACGGCCCCACTTGGACTGCTTCTCGCATCGTACACTCAAGCTAAATCTAAATACAGATCCTGTGCAGACAGAAGAACGCTGGATACGCAGAAATCCAATCAACAACAATTAATGGCATACTATGGTTTAAACAACTTAACCTTGTCTTGAGAATGTGTCAGAGAACCGCTTTTTTCGACCAAGGACTGATGTAATCAACAGAACTGCATATATTTAGTGCTGATCCCGAAACCGCCTATGGAGCCTGTTCTATACCGTCTAATGGTTGATAACTATGACAATTGTAACATGTTCTCTGTCATAGAAAATCACGTTTAGTGAGCCCCTGACAAACAGAGCAAAAATAATAAATCGAAATATTCAATGAGAATAACAGTCATGCCTTGATACCAACAGGTACTTGCAATCTCGCGTGAGAGTACTGGGATATTTCGAGGACTGAGTGCTTTAAAAGGTTTAGATAAAGTTGCATAGTGTGCAATACGAACAACACTCCCCCCAGCTACAAGGCAACATAATTCACCTCTCGTTCGAAGAGCATACAACACGCATATGTGAACCCCCATTCTCTACGACGAGTAGATTACTTTGATCCACTTATTGTAAATGAAGATCGCACACTTGTGGAAAAAGATATGGCTGGCCTTTTCCACCTGTTTTCAATTAGAGAGGTACACCAGTTATGTCTGACATCAATTACAACTAACTCCTACATCGCATCATTTTCACCGCTTTAACCATTCTCAGATGATATCCAAAGAAGTTGTATATGAACAATGGCACAAATCTGTAGTGGCGTCGTCAAGAACGCTCCGGCAGTCTATACAAGAAAAATGAACACTTCAGTAATATGGTAAATAAATGACAGAAAAGGAAAAAAAAGGCACGTAAACCCTCTGCAAGCGAGCCATAGAGGAGGAGCCTGGGAAAGATGATTCTTTCCTCACGAACAATGATTAAAAGCGTTGGTCAGGCAACAATTGCTCACAGATGAACAATAAGTTATTCTGTTGAACAGAAACGAAAGGTATCCGAACGAAATACGCAATCAATAAGGTTAGCGGTGATCCTGAAGACATTGAAGACAATACAGGTTCTGCCCTTACACCAAAATGCAACTAATAATGAGGTCTAACAGATAGAATTCCAAGGGGGAATATATGACAAGAATGACACCTAATTAAAACGATGGGGAAACAATTGTCAATATCCATACAAAACGTTTTCGGAGAAGATGGATACGAGAATACATACCAGCTATATCAACATAGACAAAAAAAGCAAAGAAAGACCACAGATTTACGTGGTAGGTTATATTTTGCTAGGTGATTGCCGAAAGTACCCCAAGAGGAAAATGGTCATTGTGAATAAATGTAAAAACAAACAAAGCCTGACGGAACAGTACGAAGCTGTATTGTAAAGAATAAAAATACCAAAAACAGTGAAACCAATTACGCAGCTGTGCCTACACTAAAGTTCAGCATAAGCTTAAGAGTACGAATTCACCTTTTTACTACAATCCCGGGCAATCTGTAATGTATTCAAACTCGAATTTATATCAGCTAGCGTTTTTTACATGAAGACCACATAGACACATTCTCAGAAGAGACACGATTATCATCAAAGATAAAACCTTGTAATCATATGCCATTCAAGCATAGGATAAATTACAACATTTAATAGAAAATATTGCACTTTCAATCAAATAGATAGTGCTTATGTATTATGTTCGAAAAGCATAATTATCAAGACTGTTAATTGATACTACATATTTGTAAACATACATGTTTATGATAAATTTTGAATTCTATAGATGAAATCAGGAAATTTCATGGCGAGGATGTTTATAAAACGTATTGCTACTAATTTGAATATACGTCATTACCGCCCATTCTAACGTGCCATTAAGCGACGTCCAACCATTGACTTCGACGTCAACGATTTTCTGTTGTTATTGTTCTTTAACTTCGCTACCTTAATGCAAACATTTAATCAGGAACTTGATGTAAAACTGTAAAGAACAAAAAATCGGTAAAATATATCGAAATTAAAAAGAAGATTTTTTGTTTTTTAAAAAAGGTCCGTTTAATAAACGTTTTGCACTTGAAAACTTTATTTAGGCGTGTTTCATAAACTAAATTAGACATATTATACGTAAGAAAAGAACTGTCGGCTTTGAAATATATTTTTTCCTAAAATTTTTTATAATTTCAGGGAATCGCTAAGCTAAGAAAGAGAATCATTGCATACCCTATTTTTTTATTTTTACTGTGGTAATCAATTTCCCGACAGTAGCAATCAATCACTTGACATTTGTCTCTACTTTATCTTGTAGGAGATACCAGAACTAATACAAAATTTTATACAGAAAACGTCACGGGTAAAAGTTGTTTAAAAATTCCAAATATTGCAAAACAAAACGGTTACTTTTTCCAGAAAAATAACCAATCAAAAGTCCCTTTTGTAAACATTACTTATTAGTGATCAAATACCTTAACAATGCATTTAACAGTAGTCTGAACGTGAAGTTACCATGCTCATAATAAGGGTCCTTTTGTTCATCACTGGTAAGATACAGGTTGAAAAATACCTATTCTGTCTTATTGTGCATAACCCCCATGTTGTTCCATATCCGATACTGTTAGTCAAATACTGCCCCCAAGAATCCTAACACAATTTGTGTGATTTTATCGCAGAGAAAAACTTAGTCTTATTTTCCTCCCTATATCTGATGACCATTTCTGTTAAAAATTGATTCACAGAACAGTCCCATACATTTAGCATTGAAATATAGTAAATTAAATGAGAAATTATAAAAATTAAGTTTTTATTGTGGAGAAGGGTTGTGGATTTTCAAGCCCCGCGAGATGATTTACTTCGTATTTTTAATATATTTTTCATATTTAACCTTACATGCCTTGACACTAATTGATTTCTGCCTTAAGCTTACATGAAGATCATGTAACATCCCTTCACAACCATGCAGTCAGATCAAGATCACACTATTTGCAATTTAGTCTGTTAATGATTAGGTAAGCACCCATTTTAACAGAAATACACAGTCCAAATTGACATACAGACGAGTTCAATATAGAAATTTAGCAGAAGTAAGGGTTAAGACAGTTAATAATATTAGATATAAAACACAGATTCATCTTAATCTGTTAATGCGTTGCAGCAAAAATATAGACATTGGATTTTGAGTAATTGCCAATGCATTGTCAAAGATTGAGTTAAAGCTTATATATTTTACAGGAACTCTGTATATACTTTGCTAAAAGCAATAAGAAAAGTAGTTTTCCGATCAGTTAGATAATTATCTCAGAACGATTTTGGAAAAAGCACTCCCTTTTAAAAGCGAAAGACAGTTACACTAGAACCATGATTAAACCCCTACCAAACTGTGTATACATTAATACAGATGCCTATTTTTAAGTGAAAACCATGCTGTTTGGGTGGCTGCATTCTTTGAATGTGACTTGTCCTGTTAGACTTTTGTCCGTGTTTTTTTTTCATACTAGCATCTTACAATAAATCCGAAGAATTATATGCGCCTACATCCCAACTAATAACTGGACAGTACGCAGTTCAAATTCACGGGCGGTGTCATATCCACACGACTGACAGAAAGCAAAAACATCTAGAATAATAGACCACTTACATTATCCCAAATTGTATGTCAAAACAAGGTAAGGTTCATTGGAGATCAAACTGAACACAAGTTGTATATTAAGTTAAATATTGTTAAAAACGTCCTACGACACATATGTAATCAGGAACAATAAACAAAGCCTAAGGCACAATAAGGTTATAACAGAGACTGGTCAACGCATGATAAAATGTTTTAATAATTATAGTTATATTTACACATTTTAAATAAATATATATCTATATATATATATATTATATAAATATATAAATATATATATATAAATATATATAATATATATATATATAATAATAATTATAGTTTGATCACTGAACTTGTTTACTAAATAATATAGAAAACAATAACATTGAATCAAAACACAATAATTATTATTCCCGGATTATATTTTAAGGCCCTATGGTGAATAATTTTACCATTTTGTTTCGTATTGGCCAAATTAAGTCACCAGATAATTTATTATCAAGTAATTAAATATAAAATAATTGATTTAACACATATTATCTAATTTTATCTAATTTCAGAATTATCTTTTTTCTGATAAACTGAAAAAAATAGAGGTAAGCTGTTATAGCAGATGTCCCTTAAACAACAGCTTATAAATTACAACACTAGAACCAGATACAGCCTACTTGCGATCTGTTGTAAGTTAAAATAAATATTATATAAATAAATTGAGTAACTGTTACGATAAATAAATGAATGAGCAGTCAAATACGTTTTGTCCTCCAAGATTACATGTTTCTATTCTTCATTCAGGAGCGTTTACACTTCTCAAATACAAACACTCGCGTACTGTAGAGAAAGTAGCACAACAAATGTATCAACGGCATGGCAACTCCTGTCATCAAAACTGAAGTCCATGCCGCTTGTCTGGGCTCGTGCTCCCCAGTCAAGATTGGGTTTATATACGTTCCCCGCCAAAATATGGTACAATATATAAAAACACCACTTAAACCAACAGCTGTAATACATTGTGTTTGAATAGAATTTGAGCTTTTGAAACAGTCTTTTGCGGAGAACAATACAATTAAGGCCACGAATAATATAGAAGGAGCTGAGAAGATGTGTAACTAAGCTGCGATAATTTAATTCTGAAAAGTGAAATGAAAAAGGCATTAACGTCACAACACATATAAAGAAGACCTTTTACGTATAAGAGACATTAAAATAAAATTAATACAACAGCAGTCGTTTATAAACCAATTCTATTAACAAATACACACGAGTGTAAGCCGTTATATGAATATTCTTACCCATAACACATACCTTTCCTTGTCGTGATTAAATTAATTGAAATACGATACTGCAAAATATCATTTTTAATGAACGATAGAATAATTTGTAACGCCTTTTTGTTCTAGCATGCTATATATATATATATGCTTGCCATATTATCGGTCTGGGCGGGAAGTGAATCCCTTTACATATGCTGCCAGTTTCACGGACTTGGTCCATTGGTAACAGTTTGACTACTAAACCAGGGACTAGAGTTTCGAGCCCCCACAACCTCCAAACCAAAAATAACTAGCGTTTTGGATAAAGATTAACGTTTAATTAAGCTTCACATATATGCGCACTAGAGAACCAGAGCAGCTCTGTGACTTGAGCTTCGTCTGTAACATGCAACTTCGTAAACTGTAAATATTTAGCCTAAACATTTCAAACAGTCTTTTGAGGATGCGTCCTATGTGATAATGATAGCGACACATACATACACATAAATATAAACAAACTGACAACAATAGAAAAAACCAAACTGTGCATATAACTGTAAAAAAGATACAGATTACTAAGCGAGAATAAAATGCCTAACCAAACTATAAATTTTTGAACAGTTGAGGTTCACCCCAAGTACTTGAAACGACTACTGCATTTTACATACTGGTCTCTGCTTGAGTGAATCGTACCACAGATTGGTTTCACTGTATGTATATGTATTGGTTGGCGTGGTACTTAAAAAAGTGCTACTAGCTGCTGTATCCATGAGTCACGATACATCAAGTTGTAATAATGAAATGAATGAACTGGCACGCAGAAGAGTGCCATTCAATATTCCAATTTAAATGCAAACACAATCCGCCGTGCCCAACTGTTTTAAAGGAGTTTGGTTATTTTTTGATTAAACAAAAGTTAAAAACATAATCACTTCTAAGCATCATGTATCAACACAACCCGACATGTACAACAGCGGCCCGACGAATTCCCGGGATATATTACCAAATAAATTCCATTGAAACATTAATGGCAAGTTAATGCCTTTACGCGCGCGCAACGCTGCCTATGTGGCCCATCAACAGAAGAAAACCATCCATTTCATCGAAGTTAATATCTTCCATGAAAAAGTGATTATGAAGATTTTGAACCCATTTGTTTTACTCAAAAATCATTATGTGCAAGAAACTAGCTAGATCCTTTTGAAAAAGGCTACCAGTTAAACCGTGCAGTCACCCTTAACTCGTAATTATAAGACAGAAGTATTTGTAATAATTGTAGATGATCATCCAATCAACCTTCTTTTTCCTTAAAAACTGTTATAGGTTAACAGTAGTTAACATGCAACATTTTGAGATCAAAACGTCAGCTTTTTACCATCCAAAAAAAATCTACTGAGTCAACAAGCATACTATCCATCCTTATATCCATGTAAATCATAAGTATGGGTACACCTATCCCTAAAGAATCAGCTTGGTAATATCCTTGACCCAATCCATGTTCTTGTGATAAAACTAACACAAGTAGTGAATAGGTATTACTTGTCCGTGTAATCAACTAAGATTGATGCACGTTCTGCATATGACGTAATATTATCAAATGTCGATATTTTACATACGACCGAGAAACAATTGCTACAATCCTAAGGAAAACTCTACTAAACTATCTGTCTGCCCTATTAGTCACACAAAACAACTCAGGCGACGGTGCTACTTTCGACATCCGAAACACACACCAATATACATCCAACCCACAGATAACAACAAAAATCATCTCAAATTCGTGGCAATGCGATATACTTACCTTAAACCAACTACACAAAAAAACATCTCCTCTCTTCTGTGACAAATCACAATACTTACCTTTAGACTATCAACATACTCAACGAAGTAAACACACTTCTCGCAATCGCCATAGAAAAAATGACAATAAAAACAATCGTAAAAACAAAACAATCCTAACAGTGAAAATATTCCCATAAACATGATTCAGTAAATGAAACAACGATGCACATCATAATCAAACCAAACCTAAGCCAAAGACACAACCATCAACCATCACCACCACACCACATACACAAGATCCAAGGCCAAATAAATATTATACACCACAAAATTGTCAACACTTCCGCATGTATTCCTATCGTACACAGTATGTGTCCATCGAAAACTCTATTATCGGAGGTAAGTGCCCATAATTTCGCCTTTTATCGAAAGAAACCAAGCAGAGACGTATCAAAACACACTCAAAAACACATAGAGACATACCGCAACAATACCGAAGCAAAATAACAAACACCAAAGTAAACTCCGGAATCGGGGAGATTAATTCGCGTCAAAACTTCCAGTCAACGTATTCAGACAAGCGTCAAATTTTTAGAATTTGAAAAGGCTAAAGAAATTACCGTTTCGTACTATGAAAAGAAAATGATAATGTACATTTTGTAAAATTTATTCTATAAAACTGCAGTGACACTGTCAAATTACAACGGACAGTAAAATGTGATACAGTAAATTCATATTAACAATATATTTGCCAATACACAGAACAAACCATCGACGCTCATTTATGTACCGATTTCTCTTTCAATTTGAACATTTACAAAGCCTGAAAATTTAGCACAAGTTTCTTTGTATGAACTAAATAATTCGTACTATTAGGAATTTTTTATCAACAAGAATATAAGTGGCAGAAATGTGTCCGCCAGCAATTTAAGCGTTGAAACCATTTCCGCTTGTGAGAGCATATGCACAGCGGCTTGTTTCTAAAAATAAAATCATTTTTTTCTATAGTAGTAAAACAGAGTAGTAAATTAGACTTTTATTTACCTTGTTGACAAAAGTCAATCACTTTTTCGGAAAATACCTTATCACAAAATGGTAATATTCGGTGTACGCATCCTCACCGTGTTTATAGATATGAGAACTTTTCACTTTTTTCTAAGTTCAATGGGTCGATTGTCATCCTAAAATATATATTTATGTTAGATAAAAAAGAAGTGTCGTATTCTGCATTGAGCTAAATCTTCACGAAACTTATGAAACATATGATACAAATAACATAACAAATACTGTAGATTTTCTTTGCTCGATTTGACATATTGCGATTTTCCAGCTTTTCATGATGAGGAATATCCCAATTTACCCCCCCCAACCCCCCTCCCCCGTGCATTATTTTATCACGGGAGTGCGCCAATGTAGTACCACTGACCTCCCGTAAACAACCTGGATAGTTTCCTCTCATGAAAAATTTTACGCCAAAAGTGAGACACAATATTTGCTGCAAATTTTATTGTTTAGAATTATTATTAATATGAACTGAAATACATCAATGTTTTGAGGTTTGAGTTGATTAGTAAAATGACTTTGGATAATTTGCTACAAATGGTTACTAATTGTCAATAGTTTTCAAATATTATAAGTTCAAGATGCATTTTCCATGATTTTTCCATCAAAGGAAAGAAAAGCTAAATTTAACACAAACGTTTTGATTAAATCGGAAACTAAACTAAATTGGTGTTGTATATTTGCATAATGGTCAAAGGTCCTAGTTACATTAACTTATTCAGCCCTGCTGATTCAACGTGGGTTACTGTAAACCGAATACTGTAACTTTTCGATGTATAAGACATTTAGTAATATTTACAACGAAAGTAATAACATATATAATATGTGCAAATTCATTATTTACCCCCAACCCCAACCCAAAAAAAGAAACAGAATGTTGAGAAATAATAACTTTCCGTTAACCAAGTACAACTAAACAAATCTAGAAATGACAGTTTCAATATTGGAACATTTTTATATGATTGTTCGTTTTGATGTCTTTAAGCTTTTGTAAAATCCGCAATAACGATTTGTTACATTCAGTTTAATATACACGCCCTACTAACAAAAAGTACAGTGGTCTTGTTTATTAAAAGTTCAATAAGTTTCGTCACAAATTCTCTTTTAATATCAACATTATTCTATCACAGAAATTATTCATATCATATAAGAACACATTATTAAATCATCATTATGACTCTAAGGATCTTAAAAATGCCTGCCTGTGTAAGATCGGGTTATTATCCCTACTCGGAGACAGATGTGTGAATGGAAAACCGAGCGTTTACAAGGTTTAATATCCAAGTTGTCAATAAGGTTGGGAAAACAGCCGTTTTACACAAACATACATGTTTTAAAATCATTCTTGCCTTTCACAAACAATATATCGTGTACGCCAAATAGATTTGGGAATCTACCTGACAGAACAGTATTTATCTATATACTTTTGAGACGTCACTTAATTGCACGCTGTTTATAGACAAGGTTTTTCCCTAGGGAAGACCTTAATATCTATCCCAGGTGCGTGCAATGACAAATGTAATTTTCCATGCAATCATGCAGGATTCAATATCTTAATTATCTTACAACGCAGTATATATCGTTGTAGGAAGTAGCTTGAGAAGCAACTTAAAACTATAGGCTTTGTGAATACCTTTCAACCCGACTGTTACAACTTGTCCGTAGTATAGCTTCGTAAACAACTTAAAACCTTGGTAATAAATGCACATAGTTTAAGTTTAAGTGGGCCTAAGATATACGGATCTAAAATAAATAATGAAGTGTTTTCATAAATATGTTGTTTCGGTTTTCCGTCAAATGGCAATAACATTATTTCACGAGTGAAATACTAGCAATTGTTTTTCATACCATGAGATTGAAAATAAAAAAGCATGTTTATCTCATATTCAAATTGTTGAAACGTCATTTGTAGAAGTAACGATACGAACAGTACTTTTTCTGAACAGCCTAAATACTGTCTTATTTTCAAAATATATATAGAACGTTACTATTACATCATCAACGAAGATGTCCAACCTTAAAGGAAGCGTAAAGAGTTTAAGCACCACTTGTGCTGTTCTGGGGTAACCCGCTTTTGTTCTTGCGTCTCGAATCGAAAATGAAACGGTTTTCTTTTTCGAGTAGAGTACCTATAATGAAAAGTAACTTCACCCTCCTGCACCGCACGAGCGTATAGCGTGCCGTTCTAAAAAAGTGCCGTTTATATTGCAAGTCAGTTAAACTTTTATCATGCTATTGAATACATAAGTATTAAAAACCCCTTTTGGGTCATCGTTTAAAATACAAATCCCTTTGAGTGTCCGAAATGTTTATATATAATAAGAACAATAACAGTACCTTTCCGGAGGATTAAATGCCTACCATCCAGTCTTACACACCCCGGAAAAAAAAATGGCGAGTTGGGTATTTTTTTTGAAAGATAGAGGAATTTTTTTCCCCAATATTCATTTACATGTTTCTGTTCATAAATTTTTAAAGAAAAAAAAATGGGGTTCTTTGAAAAAAAAAAAAATTTTGGGAAAATAATTTGGTTTTTAATGGAATCGAAAAGTGGGGGAAAAACAATTCTCCATTTACAGCGGGCAAATTCCCATAAAATTTTTGGCTTACAATTAACTTTATCAGCAAATCATTTTAAAAGTCACAGTTTTTTTCCCAAACAGGGACAATGAACTGGGGCTTTGAAGTAAATATTTTCAAGTGTTTTGACAAAAAAATGATTTTAAAATTTAAAGAAAAGGGGTTTTTAAATGGAAATCTTTAAGTAAAAAAATGTGCAGACAGTTTAAAAATTGGGGTTGTTAAAACTTGTGATAGGTTTTAAAAAAAGAAGCAATTCATTTATGGACATATTGATTACCTTTTCTTCGTTCGGAGGACAAAATTTTGAAAAAAAAGGGTGGGACATAGTGTTTTCCTTGTTTATCCAACTGTGGATTACAAAAAGGGGGAAAAACCCTTGATTAACAATTTTGGAATCTACTTTTTTTGAATGTGAAATTTGCTTAAGCTCATAATCTTTATTATAATTGCAAGAAATAATTTTTTAAACTTTTGTTTTCCCAAACTAGAATTTGTTTGTGCCAACTCGGTGAGTAACTGGTAGATCTTGTGTCACCCAGCGCTTTCGAGCGCGCTAGTTTAATTCAACAGCTTGTCACTAAAAGTTTAAATGAATAATAAAAAAGTCGAAAAAGAGGCTTGCTTTTTTTCTGATTTTTTTCTACAAAAGGGTAGACACCCCCAATCAACTATCCCTTTGGGGCAAGCTTAGGCTGTGGGGGTTTTTTCAATAAATTGGTTTAAATTTTTCTTATTGACCCAATCAAAATAGGAAAATTTTAACAAGTTTCATCGAAACTCCGGGGTCCATGTGGAGTCCCCAGGGGAAATTCCGAGGTCTTTCTCTTTCTTTGTTACGGAAAAGACATGCCCAAAGTGTTTTGTTTGCTGCAAGCTATATTTTTTTCCTTGACAGTGCGTATAATAAAAACCTTTAAAATTTAAAAAAGGAACTTGATGAACGGTTAAAAATGCTCTTTAAAATTGCGACATCATATAAAAGTTTAACGCTTAATAACATAATGTACGTTCCCGAAGGGGGACATTTGGCATGTAGAAATGTTTTACACCGGAGAAATAAATACATCGTCATAGATTAACAATGGAGGACCTAGGCCTATGCAATGGGATCTTCTTCAGTCAAAGCAGTTATATATAGAATCTACATCAGTACAAAGCGTTATAATATGTGAATATAAGTAGAATTACGTAGACCAATGCATCTCTTTGGTTCTGCCATAACGTGGTAATTCAGACTAGGCATACTGCAAGGTTCGGTGTTACATGGTCTTGTATTTACTTCATAATATTGGTGTTGTTGTTGTTAACATTTTATTATTCAAATTGTATATTCTGAACTCTTCTGTTCTTTCATCCGACTGAATTCCGGCTAAATTGTCCTTCTATCTTTTAATACACGAGAAATAGAATAGATACTAATAGATACTAGATTTTCTCCTTTGGCCCTTCATCTGATCAGTCAAAAATGGCGCTAACAACCTCAACGTGCTATTCTAATTTCTCAGAGTGTTATTATGGAAGTAGGTAACCTTGTTACCAGGGTAAATTCAAATTAATTGAACAGCAGCAATTTTTTGTATTTCGTGTAATATGATGTTTCAACTGCTACAATCTCAATTTCGTTTATCTCTGTCCCTTCAAGTTCAATTTTATCCAGGTATGAAAAACATGACCCTCCAAAGGTATTTTATATAGAAAGAAGAAGGAAAATACAGATATTTAACACTTCTTAGTCTCAGGTATTTCAGTCTCATTGATATCCGTAGAAGTCTGCATAATTGATAATTTTACTAGTATGCGCGTTACCATTCTAATTAAAGCTTAAAATGTATATGTCGCGGGGCTTGTGTTTCCAAGGTAACGCAGTTTCTCTCATTTCTTAACAACTATGTATAAAAACGGGGTTTTTCGACGGCTTCATTGCCAGTCTGTTATTGACTGTTATTTGGTTTTCAACGCCAACTCGGTAACCACTGCACCAATGTGGAAGTGTGACGTCATCATCACAAATATGAATATAGATAATAAATTTCAGTTATGGCAGCGTGACGAAAATCGTTTCCCATTGAAAATATTGTATTTTATCTTTTTTTTTTCTTCGTAAAAATGTATTTAGCACTTAATTCTTATTATCAGACGCTCATTTACATTTTTATTCAACGTTCAAAGCAGTAAGCGATACGCTTTTGTCAACCACAAACAGCAAGCATCTACTGACGTCTTACTGATTAATTACTATGACCATTGTGTACTGGAAGAATCCCAAACAACACCGATTTCATAAAAGTACCACGAATTTTCAACTCGATAGTAATTCTATACACATTTTTTTTTCATTTTCTTTTCACACGCTTCGCGGCGCCGGTAGCTCTACTATAAACGTAATTTAAATTACCTCCTTAAGTTATACTATTCGCCGTTTAAATAATAACCGTTGGTCGGTCTACTGTTACTATACGACGACTACGGAACTCCATTAGGGTCATCGCCTTTAAATGTGTTGATCTGAAACGTGCTTCTCGAACGAAAACGTGACAAACGATGATGATACGATACGGTAACGGAAGCGCGATAATACGATAGTACGATTATGATAATGCGATATCCTATCCCGTTTTCACTATTGTAATATCGAGATACCCCGTTTTCGTCAGCGTAGTATCGTGATTTCGCAATTTCATTATCGTACTATTGCGTTATCATCATCGTACTGCCGCATTATCATCATCGTACTGTCGCGTTATCGTCATCGTACTGTCGCGTTATCACCATTCTCATGTGGCCACTTTGTGGTTAAATGCTCACTTGTCTGTCAGGTATCTATATACTTAAACACCATAGATCTAAGAAATTAGAGACATGTTCCTGGGAACATTTAGAACACTTCTGTCGCCTGCATTGAAGCAGCTATCATAAAAGGGTCATATCCAAGGTTCACACCTTTGACATTAGTGACCTTGACCATCGTCTTTGAATGTGTTGATCTGAAACGCGATACTCGATAGTACGATGATGAAAACGCGAAATCACGAAACTACGATAACGAAAACGCAACAACACGATGATGATAACGCAATACTACGATAACGAAAATGCAATAATACGATAGTACGATGATTCATTATCGTAGTATCGTAATTTTCCAATTTCATTATCGTACTATCGCGTTTTATTATCATACTGTCGCGTTATCATCATCGTACTGTCGCGTTACCACCATCGTCCTGCCGCGTTACAACCATCGTCCTGTCGCGTTATCACCATCGCACTGTTGTCGCGTTATCATCATCATACTGTCGCCTTATCACCAGTCTCATGTGGCCACTTTTGGATAAATGCTCACTTGCCTGCCAATTATCTATATACTTGAACATCATAGATCTGAAAAACTAGGGAAGTGTTTCTCGGAACACTTAGAACACTTCTGTCGCCTGCATTCAAACAGCTATCATAAAAGCGTCATATTCAATCTCACCTTTGACATTAGTGACCTTCAGCCAGCATGGTTTGCTTATGAGTTCTGCATATAGCCTTCAGGATGGGAGCATATCACCCAAGTTTCATGGTAATCCTTCCAAGGGTTTATGAGAAATAGTGCGGACATGAAATCCAAAGGTTCAAACCTTTGACCTTCACTGATGACCTTGACCCTGAGCGTCCGTAGTCGGCTCACAAGTTCCTAACCTTTGACCTTGACTGGTGAAACCGAGCTAGTAAAATTTAGATGTTTCCTATAAAACGACATTGTGAAGCTTTCGTACTTTTTACACCCCAGATCTGTTTAGTTACTAATCATGTTACTATAAAAATAACTACAAGATTATCAAATCTGAACCATTTTTTATATTAAAAACACCACAACACTTTCATATTATGTTAGTATTTATACTTCGAAAGTTAACTAATTGTCATATCAAAATATTATTTTCAGAACTAACAGATAATTAGTTTTTGTTCAATCTTCCAGTTGGGACATTTTGAAATCCTGTGGTAAACCTCTGAAAAGAAAAGGATGTTGTAGAAGTAGAGATAAATCAGTCTACTTGTAATAAGTCTTCGTTCATATAACGCAGCTGCTCAATGGCATTTTGTTATGGCATGCTACGTATTAGTTATTGTATTGTACATTAGTCATGTTGGTATGTTATATGATGTAAATGTTGCATGTAGTCAGCATTTAATCAAACAATTGTCAGATGATGTTTTGTATATATTACGAGGAAAATAAAGTTAAAGAAATCTTTCATGCGTTCATATAGACAATCATATTTGAGGTGTATTTGGTACGAAAGAACATGGTGTTATTTCTTGGCAGTAGATTTAGTTACACAATTATGGTTCAAAACATTAAGCTTAATTTTCGTTTGTATATTCAACAGAACGTGCAAATTGCGAATCAATAATATATTATTAACTAAACATTAAGTTTCTATTGCTGCCCAATGTCAAGGTGATTTCTTGGAACTACCCCGATCAAATTCCCGAGAAAAGTGCTGTTTATTTCTGTTAAAATTCCATAATGATCATTAAAGAAACAAAAGATACACCGTAATGTGTTGCAATTGTATCCACCGCACACTGCGTTGGGTTAATTTTTGGTCGATTATTTTATATGCCAGCAATTAAAAATCACCGATTACGAAGAAATAGCTGGTGCTTCACAGTACCATACTTACAATTTGATGCAAACGTGCTCAGGGGTCGCTTTGTACAAGACTTTACCACTTTTGATGGAAATTCTGTGGCAGTCTCTCGTCAAACTGTACAGAAGTGTTTACATTTGACAAAGAATTGCACTGAACAAGTGTTTGTGGCTTGAAGAGTACACATGTCGGCTCCTCTCTCACTGGTTGTTTTCAGTCAAACGTGAAACAAATATGAGAAAACTCATTAGAAAACGTACCGTAATGTAGTCAGCTGACCATATTTATGACGAATACTCCACCGCCGCGGCGTTGGAGCAACCGCTTCTGCGAAAGCTATGGCCAGTGTGGTAATCCCAGTGGAAATTAATAGTGCGTTTACCACCAATGTGCAGGTAGAATTTACGCGATATGTACCGGCTACGGCTGGTTTTCTCACCTGAAAGGATCCTGTACCTCAAGCCAGGTTTCAATCTTCAGTTGAGAGCAAATTATTCAAATTTTAAATTACATGAATGTTATAATTGAATAAAGTATTTTAGTTTATGCACCATAAGTGAAATTTATGAACAATATCAAGTAAAATATTGAATGTCTAACCACTACAATTACAAACATTGTAAATTGTTATAATTAAATCAAGTTTTTTTAATTCATGTACGATGAGGTGAAAGTTATTTAAAATATCAAGAAAAAATCTAGTATTTTACCTTTCTTTCCAGAATCAAATGGCCAAGACCGATTTTGCCAGGAAAGATACAAAGGTATAGTAATCTCTTTTTGTGCAAGGAGTAGAAGAAAAAATACCGGAATTCATATCTGTTAACAGTTTTGACATCATATTTGTTTTCCTTGTTCTAGTATTTATGCTTTACCTCGACACTGTGGGTTTGTGTTCGCGCACATTTCAAAATATAATGTGCAGGTATTAGTTTTTGTATGTGTACCCGTAAATTTGAAGGCGCACGCATATATAGACGTGCACGCGAAAATATACGTGTGCATGTAATTACCCGTGCTCTTGTAAAATTATCCGCGGACGTTCATATTTTTGCCCGGTACACGTGTAAATTTATACTTGTAAGCGTATAATATGATAGATAATGTCTTTATTGGTAATAAGACATTTATGGCCCATGCACAAAGCATCAATAATCATAGTATATAAAAGGATATTATGACAGGTCACATCATGTAAATACGACTAACATTAAACAAGTATGCAAACTTGGGAGAGAAAAATTTCAAACATACTTGTAAACTAATATATATATATATATATATATATATATATATATATATATATATATATATATTATATAATATATATATATATATATATATATATATATATATATATATATATATATATATATAAGCATAAACAATAAAAAATAATCGTCAGTGTGTCGATTAATAACCGTTGTTAACATATTATCTTTTTAGCCTTATATTAGAACAGTTAAATATTCGAAAATAGTTTTCTTCTTTCAAAAGCCTTAAAACGTATGTTGATATTTTTATTTCGCTTTCTTTTGTAGAATTTATCAGCTCTGTGAATTTAGAATAATTTAGCATATGCCAGTAACCTCTTGATATATATAATTTCCTTAAGTCTACATAAAGTGAATATTCTATAAAAAATGGTATTCATCTTCTAATGTATTGCATATTTTGCATTTCCTGTCATCAAACGGTATACTATGAGGTTTCTTCAATCAGTCACATTCTACTTCTAGTCTATGAGAGGACATTCTTAACTTTGATAAAGCAATATGGTATTTCAAAATATTTGCGGCATTTAAATACGGTTGATATCCAAAGGATGCGACAGATCTGTAAAATAAAACACAAGAAAAAAAACAGGCCCTTGAGGACTCATTTAAACGGGCTTGCCATTCTTGTATAAAATTATCTGTTAAACGTTGCTTTACAATTGAGAGAAAAATATTTACATCTCTAATACCTTTATTCAGCCAAACTTTGTAAAAGCCCATTTTTGACAATAAAAAGTTTTTGTTACTCAGTTTTTTTTCTTTGTATGAGCATCTGCATCCACAATTAACATGTTACATGCGACTGTTATATATTTTATGTGCATCTGTTCACAACGAAGCACTGACGCTGAGGACTATGTATGGGAATAATATAAGAGTGAACTAAGTGTCGACTGAAAAAGGGCAATATTTTTTTTGCCGAACAATACCTTAACAAATATATATTTTCACATATCTGGGCGAAAAATACCCCAGAAATTAGCCAAAATAAAATTAAAGAAAGAAGCGTGCTATTCACTCTTGAATGCTGACGAAGAAGGAAGATGCCTTTTCCCGATTGGTTCAACGTTATCACGTGATAAAAGGAATTCCCAGATTGGCTTTTACCGTAGTACATAAATTAACATAATTCAGAATGGGACCGATCCGCCCCAAATGTACAACAATGACATAAATAATTTTATCTACCTATAAAATTCATTTGTGTCAGAACTAGAACATACTTTCAACCAGTAAACTATTATATTCAGATAACGTCTTAACATACAGGAAATTCTACCAGTCTCTCCGTATACAAAATTATTCTGAGTACAAAGTTTTACATCAAGAATACTTTACAGAAATTCGATTTTCGAACCTTTATTAACGCCCCATACTGCAGATGAGTAATTCAAAATTGGCGAAAATAATTTATCAAACAGATCTAACAAATGTTTTTGGGAAAGGGGGGTAAACCTATATATATATATATATATCCTTTTTAAGTTGAAAAAAAAGCCTGAAGAGCTTGTCCGGAGAGCATGTTATCTGTTTCATTTTAAGCCCCTCCACTTGTGAAAATAGCACCAAGATACTGAAACTTACTCACTATATCTAGCTGGTTATAACTGTAGTGGAAATATAAATTTTGGGGAATCCTACCACCACTTCTAGAAACCATTATTTTCGATTTCTGTTTGTTTACAGACAACTTCCATTTAAAACAATAATCTACTAAAAGATTAACTGAACGCTGTAGGCCATCAGCTGCCTTTAAATGTAATGCCGTCTGCATATAACAGTAAACACAACTTTGCTGAAAAGTATAAGTGCACGTATATTTTATAAGGTATGCACTCATAAGAGTACACTTATATATATTCACCCATAAATTTTCGAATGCATCGGACAATTATAAACGTTCACGCATAATCTACAAGTGCACCCATACTTACAAGTGCACGTATATATTCCCGTGCGTAACCTTATAGAAATACGCATACATATGTGCGTGGGCACGTAAAAAGTACGTGCGTGTGTGCGTTTGTGTGTTTGTGTGTGTGTGTGTGTGCGTGTGTAATTAACTTACTTCTTGGAAATGAAATTTCTATTCATTATAAATTTCAAACAAAATATTAAGTTTTCACTAGAACGCGTACAATTTATATGAAATTATAACCAGTATGCAGTTTTTAGGAAAAACTGTGAACATTTGTACCGATCATTCGAGTTCAATGAATTAATTTTTCTACATTGATACAATAAGAGTTCCAGTGTTTAAGCAATCATTTTTGTGAATGTACTATAGCACCTTTCCAATCTGAAACTGAACTTTATTTAAGAAAGTACCAAGGAGAGGGCGTGCAGTTTAAGATAAATAACATTGTGCTTCAGAAAACCTCAGGTTTTGGCTTCACATATCTAGAAACCTATAACTCGTATGCTTTCTTTTTTCAGATAAATCTGTGAACATTTGTACAAACCATTCGAGTTCGATGAGACGTTTGGTCTTCATTGATACAGTGAATGTCCCAAAGTTTCAGCAGTCATTTTGTGAATGTATCATAGAACCTTTTAAACCGGGATCTACACTTCAAGTAATAATGGTCGAACCAGGAAAGGGCGTGCAGTTTAAGATAAATAATATTGTGTTTGTGTTTGATAAAACATCTGAGTATGAACAAACAATTCTACAGGATGAAACGACGCTTTACTTTTCCACTGCTAAAAATCATACGACGGATGCCTGTGCAGCAGTTTATGGTATGCAGTCTTATAATTATATATACACAGTGTGTGTATGTATATATATATATATATAGTACGGAATTATCATAATAATAAACAGATAAAAGATAAACGCGATTTTAAAATTCATAAGATTACATAGTTAACAGTATTTTCAGCATGAGGTAGTGAGCAGTAAGAGGATTAAGTTGTTTGCAATACTTTAGCATTCTCCTAAATAATACCAGCCTTCATAATGTAATAACTGCATATTTATTGATATCGACAGTTGTAAACAGAATTCTTAAATAAATGAAATATGAAAATTTCGGAATGACTTCCAGACATCTAAAGAGTGAGAACGTTTGTCACCATCATTGGTACTGTTTTAATGAAGAATTTGTTAATGAATGCTAAGAGATACAATGCAAAAACACTATATTCTGAAGTTTATTACATGTTTCAATTTTGATGAAAGATTATAGGATGTTGTTGTTATGCTGTGAGGAAACAGAATAGTTGTCCTAAAGTCACGGTTGAATCAGTTGGGGTTCTGTTGTTTAATGGTATGGTTATTTCCATCCTTGGTGTACCTTAATAATTAACAGAATAATGTGCAGTCAATTTATTCATGGGGAACTTCTTTTCGAGGTTTTGTCGAATAACAACTTAACTGATCAAACCTGTCTTCTACAGCCGCATATTGCACGAAGCACGATTGTTATACTATAGAAACTTGATTATTATTATTATACAAAATTTATATAGCACCAGCTGCATGATAAATACCTTCAAAAGTGCTTTACATTAAAACGTAGCCGTGTATGGCCTGAAATGCATCCTCAGCCCGGATCCAGAAATATTCGATTGGGGCTGTTTAGAACGAAGGTGTCACCTGCAAGGCGCATAGCGCCGAACGGGAAAAGTTACGGGAGGGGCCCTCCGCTTGTGTTAGTGGGGTCGGGAGGTTTTTCATATAGATATAAAATGGTGGCCTGTGGCGCATTTTTCGGTTTAAATTTCGGGATGAGTGGGGGCACTCCTCTTATTTAATGGGCTCAAAGGGGTCGCTCCCGAGACAATTTTGAAATGTAGATATAAAATGGTGGTTATGGTGCACTTTTAGGTCTAAATTTTGAGGTACGCGAGGGGGTACTCCTTTTATTTTAAGGGAGGTTAAGTGGCTTTCCCCTGGATAACTTTGAAATGAAGGTATGAAATGGTGTCTCAGGTGCATTTTTATCTTACTTTTGAGAAAACATGATTCCTTAGCCAAAATTGTTTGGTATAACTTAAATGAGTATAGGCCACTTCTCAGTCAACTGGTAGGTGGTGCACGAGCCCCATGGTCCCAGCCCTGGACCCGGACCTGGCGGGAAATTTTAGATCCAGACAGTTTAGCTTACGTAACTTAATTGTCTTTATTATACCTTACTTTTGTTAACAATGATAAACTCCCGTAACCCGAGAAAGAGATATTTTGACTATTAAAGACATTTTCGACCTTTTTGACACGTGCAGGCGATTCAGACGACAATATCATTTTTTAACTTTTTTATTTACTTACTTTGTTCGGTATAATAAAATAAATATCATATGGCAGTGTGTGTGGCATTGATATTATCAACCCTCGATACAGAATGTCACCACTCGGCTTTCTCCTCGGGTGACATTCTGCCCTCGGGTTGACAATATCAGTGTCACACACGCTGTCATATGATATTTATATAGTATATAGACTAGACAGCTCGTTCTTCAACGTGTCATTTGTAGAGTATTGATACATGAAATAATACCTGATAAAATATAGCTCTTTGCTTATTCTAATAGATGTCGTAATAATAATAATGAAGTTCTAAAGTATCTATTTTCTGATTTACTAATTAGTAATATTCCGCAGTTATCGCCCGTTATGCAGTCGTTTTTATAACTTTGTATATCTACTTTATTCTGTCCTGAGTATTTTTGAAAATATGAAATGTCTCAATTTTGGCTGTCATACATTTCTCTAAAACAGATGTAATTTCTATGAAAATGTGAGTCCATGCTCTACAATGTAATGTCAATAACATAACTGCAGGTCAAAGGAATTGAAAATTCCCTTTTTTCACATAATTTATGTTTTCTGTCCTGTAAAAGAAGTAACTGTATTTCAGGCTTTGACGGACTGTTTAATATAACGTGTATGCACCCTGCAACACTTGTTACTGACACAACAGCGTCAGTTACATCAAGAGCAATAACAACAGAAATCTCAAAAGACAACATAACAAAATCAGTGGCAAAAACAGCATCAGTAACAACGGCAGATACCACAACAAAAGCCTCAAGAAAAGGCAACATAACAACACTAGCACAAAGTAGGTCAAATGGATTAGATTCATCCACGGATATTACAGATATCCCTAAAATTAAAACTGTAACGAGAAGAAATATTTCAGACATACAAATATGTATGTAATCATTGTTTATAATATGTGTTTGAAAACATTGGTATTGGGATGAAAATTCTGACAAAGTGAAAATTGTGTACAGAATAAGACCAAATATAGATCTTATCATAATTTATTGCCGAATGTATATCTTGACTGGACAATTTGTGTATTTTGATTTCCTCTTTCGGCTAACAACAACGATAAACATGAGCTCAACAAAACTGGACACTCTACGCCCGATGTTCTAGATCAGAGAGATAAGAAGTAAAATTTAAATACTTTTTTGTTTTGAATGTGTGTCGGAGGGGATGTTGTTTGACAGTGAGTATGGATTTGGGCATTTTGTAGGGCGTAGGTGAAAGATATACTAAAACAAAAGAAATTAAAAGAGATGATTTTTTTGGGGTTTTTTTTGGTTTTTTTTGTGGGGGGGGGGGGGGGGGGCGGGGCAAGAGGTCAACATATGTGTATGGGCAGTAATAAGAACTCAACTTAGGACCTTGAACTTTGACCTAGCTGCCAAATTCATGTGCTCAGAACATCGTTGCATCGCCACCTTCCTTAATGAAAAGGTTGAAGACAATATCTTGAGTGTTTTTATTTCAATTATGCGCTGGACACAAAATATCATAGACAGATTTGACTTTGCTATAACCTTAACCTTTAACCTTACCACCTAGTAAATCCGTTCGAATTCTTTCGCATAGGAACATAAAAAAGTGTGATGTTGTTTTTGTTTGTCTGTTTGTTTTGGGGAGGGAAATGAGGGTGGGGGTTATGTAGGGCTCGAATGGGTCGTGGAGTAATATGACTTGTTTTGCACTCCTCAAATCAACTCGGCACCACCCTACTATATTCCAAGTTAAAAATCATTGTCTTGAATAGTTTTGGTATTGAGCTCCGAACATAAAAAATACAAAAGACAGATTGGAACTCAATCTGTAAATTGACCGTTGACCTACCGACAAAGTTCATGCCCTGTGCACATTGTCTCACCACAATTAACTTACATAAACTTTGAACAGTTATTAAGTTATTAAGGTATGCTCCGGACACGAAATATGAATGCCAAATTTGAAATTTGAGTTCCATTTGTGACCTTAACCTTTGACCTACAGACCTGATCTATGCGCACTGCACATTGTCTTTTTGCCACCTACCTATATGCCAAGGTTTAAAGTCAATACCTTGAATGGTTATTGAGTTTTGCTTCGGACACGTCTTATGACGGACAGACGCAAGCGCCATCACATAGTATGTCTGTTGTTTTATTTTCAAAACGGGCGTATAGAAAGACGTTTGACTGAAGTTTTACTTAGATCGTCATAAAATTTCTAAACTAATCTTAAAACTAAATAATTTCTAAAAAAAAGTATCGATTTGAGAAAATAGTACCAAATAAGTCAAACAGGTACAGCTACGTTATACATTAAAATATACATCAATGTTTTAGTCGGTCGTTCAAACTCACTGGAAGCGACAGACATATTTATATGGAAAAAATACATGTACTATTATAACGCAAAATTGCCCCATGCTTTTAGAAAATCCAATTTCAAAATAAATGTATATTCCGGAAGTGTCCTTATATGAGTAAACAAACTTGTATGTATATACTTTGTGGTATACTTTCAGGGGCAGTAAATCATGCATAGTAAGACATCTTTTGTAAAATGTACAAATTATATGAAATCATTGCTTACATGATAAAGTATTATTATTATTTTAAGTTACGTAATGTAAGATTTCAAATTTCATGTTTTTTCAGTGATTGTGGTTCCAGTAGTGGTTGGAGTTTTACTGATTCTAGCAGCTGCGGTGCTAATTCTCGTCTATGTAAGAAGGAAAGTATCTTTTCTACTGATGTATACCGTGTTGTTATTTCTTTTTAAAGCAGAGCATGTTAAATTTGCAATTCATTTAAGAATTATATGCTAGTTTTGTATGTTTATTCAGTATAAACAGCATTTGGACTTTTTGCAAATCCATGAATCGCGCTAGTGATTCTTGGATAATTTGCAAGAAGTCACAATGTGGTTTATACCCGTATACACGCACAAAAATAGAATAAATTTCTTATGTTTCCATTCTTACGGTAGTTTGTTACCAATGATAAGTGGTTTGCTTTCCATGAGTATTAAAAAATCAAAACAAATGTCAGGATATCGAAATTTTTAACAGCGGAATAGAATAGCCAAAAAAGCCCCGCTACCGTTAAGCTGCAATTCGCCTTCCAATAAAAAACAGCAGTAAAACTGTTCCTGGTTTTTACTTGAAATATCTTTATATCCACTGTAAAGTCATAGAGTCGTGTCGACTCATTTTTGACCTTTACCGTCAGAAAAATAAGTTGAAGCTATAACGTAATGCTCCTTTTGAAATCTTGGCATCAAATGTTGAAAGAATTTTTCAAACGACGCCATCATCTTCATGATTTTGTGAATGACGCCAGACTGAGCATGGATTCCCGAGGAAATGGCCGTCCTTGATATAACACCAAAGTTGTTTATGCGAAAATAACCGCTTTTATCCTTTCCATACAAAATGTATAGCAAATGTAAATATTAGTTTTCATGGATTTATATATTCAGGAAGTCTTTATAATCTTACTACCTTTGATCTATATTTATGAAGATTAAGACATACAGCAAGGCCTAAGAAATATACCCAGCCCTATTAGTGTATAGATTCTTATAATGTAATAGAATTTATATTCCTTAACAGAATTTTAAATTTATATCTACATGCTACAATACAATAATACTCTAAAGACAATATAAAACGCTAAATATCCTTCGGATGATCTTTGTTTTTTTTCCCGATGTCGTTTCAGACGCCGCATTGCAAAAAATACTAAAAGGCAAAAACAGGAACCATGTATGTCATTATCGGAGCAAGGTCAAGGTCAACAGAACAATCCCGAGAGTGAAGAGGGTAACCTCAATATTGCTGTCAATGCATATGAAAGGTTAAATATGTATGTAAATGATCAGCTGGCTGGAGAGATGTATCAGCAGCTTAATGCAAATAAAACAGGAGAATATCAAGAAATGTATGATGTTGTTACTGACTCTCGAAATCAGAACAGGTAAGTACATTTAAGGAAAATGTTGATGTAAACTGACTGAGCAAATAGCTGTTATGTAAATAAATAGAACTTCTGAAAAAAAAAGCAACAAACAAACGAATGAAGTACTCTTAAAACAATTCACCATATATTTAAAACAGATGCTTACGTACGTATGTATTGTAGGTCTTCCTTCTGTGTACTTTCGCTTTTGAAATATAAACTATTTTATTTCTGAAATATCAACGTCTTTCTCACAGTACCGTACGACACTGTAACTGAGTCGTAGATTTACTACTCATCAGCTTAAGATCATCATTATGTATTTAAAGGAACGTTACAAAACAAGTTAATTTGCAAGACACCGAAAAGGGTCCTACACCCTCGAAAGAACGACTGAGAAGGCAAGCTAAAGGACAAGGGATCAGCAATGGTGAAATTCGAGACATTGAATTTCCATCAAATGCATATGAACGATTAAACATATATGTAAATGATAACCTAGCAGGAGAGATGTATGAGCAACTAGATACTAAACAAGGCGGGAATTATCAGGGGAAACATGTTCCAGGTAAAGACGACAGACCAGTCAACAAAAGTGACCATAGAACCAAAACAAATGAGCAAGCTTTTGCTGTATATGCAAATGCAAAATGATTTTTAGGACGACATTGTCTACAACTGTTTTCAACAAAAACGCATGCTTTTGTTTTCGGCATTTTGCCGTAATGACAAGATGTATCATATCTTAATTACTTTGTGTAGTTATTTTTGATAATTCGTCAAACTACCTTCAAATGCTTGTATGACAACGTTCCAGAAACAAAATCTGACTTGAAGTCCATTTAATAGTCTTATAAAATATAGTCCCTGTTAATTCGGTGTTAAGGGAACGTGATGGGTGTTACACATTACCTCTCATTAGCAGACAGCCAAACGATCTTCTTATACCTATGTTTAATAATCCAAGTTACTGCCGTAAGGTTACCATTAATGTCACCCCTTACTTGGATTCAGTGTTTTTATCATTTCTGATCCTGTTACATGACGAAATCGATACAAAAACAATTTACTGTTAATAACATAGTACAATTTTAAAAAATATAAATTTATGTCATCATATATTTATATTCATTTTATGACCTTAGATTTCATTTTATGTTATATTTTCTGGTCCTTCGGGATCATTGAGTTCAACTAATTTAGATTTGAAGATTGATTACTGCTTAAGTCGGTGCTAGGGGGCGTGGGCAGTGTTGCATTTTTCATTACTGCTCATGAACAGACTCAATCCAACCGAGTCTGCAGTTTTTACTGTTTGCCTTCTCCCCGGTCATTCCGAAAAATCTACTTTTCAGATTATATTTACTACCTGTTTTGAAGAGTCACAAAACTGCACAAATATATCCTGCAAAATAGGATGTAACAAAATAGCAACAACGGTGTGTCACATCTGAGAAAAGAATTTAATCTTTGTCTAATATTCAACATATTCTAGCGAAAAGTCAATATCTACATCAGACTTCCGTTTTCTTCAACAATATCCTCTAATTTTTAAAAATAATCATTTGTTAAGTGTATATAGTATAGAATTTACTCTGCTTATGTTTATTCATATTTGTTGTTTTACTTACTGTAGCTTTTTTTTAAAAAAAATAGGATAATATATGTGTGTATATAACCGCTTTTACTTTATTAATGTTTATTAATATTTGTTTTGTGTATGTTTCTTTATCATTTGTTTAAAAACTTACATTTGAATTCATACGTGTGTTAACGTATATACCTTTTTAGTGTTCGCTTTTCCTTTACTTATGTTGATCAATGTTGTTTTTATTTAAATTGTTCTTTACATTTTGTTTAAAACCTTCATTAGAATAAATGTATCTGTAATATCTCTAATCACAGTAGATCTATTGTTTTGTAAAATTATCATCATAAAAATGCGTACGATTTTAAGACAAGGCAATGCTCCTATTGTATATAATTAAGTTATGAAACGTTCTATTCATACATGTCATGATGCGACTGTTCGATACATACTGTATGTTTTACGTTCAACTGTATTACAGCTGGACGCCGCTACGCTTTCCTCTTTCATGGCGTCAGAAAGAACAGGTGGAGGATACCTTGAAAAGCAGTTCTTAAACACCGTTGTCGTGCCATCTCTTGATGTTGTTGCCAGTTTCAATAGTCCTTGACAAACAAGGTTGAATGCGTTAGTCGGCTTCTTCGTCTGTCATCTCTTAATTTTGTAACCAGACCCGCCCGCTTAGCTCAGTAGGGAGAGCGTTGGTCTACGGATCGCGGGGCCGCGAGTTCGATTTCCAGGCGGGACTATGTTCTTCGTGGCGTTTTGATAAAGGACATTGTGTCTGAAATCATTCGTCCTCCACCTCTGATATTCATGTTGGGAAGTTGGCAGAGAACAGGTTTGTACTGGTACAGAATACAGGAACACTGGTTAGGTTAACTGCCCGCCGTTACATAACTGAAAAACTGTTGAAAAAAAACGGTGTTAAACCCGGAACAAAAAGGTTCGATGAACAATTGTGACGCCATTTTGACCCTTTAATTTTGTAACCAGATTCTGTAGAGATCAGTTAGGCTACTGGTAATAGGAAATGGTGATGACTTGGAATGTTATGGTACGATATGCAGTGACAACAGGAAAACGTGATGACAGATAATGTTATGGTTTAGCACTAATGCAAAAATGTTTTATTTTGTACCTTTATAAATTCTGTCAAAATACGACTTGTATTTGGCAAGTAAATACGAGCAGGCAGAAAAAACGTATTATACCTTTTGTGTTTTATGTTGCCGGACTGACTTCATTTAATATGCATGACATGACACAGTTCTATAATTACGCACACAAAAAAACTAGACTCATTTCTGTTTTGATAATCATTGAAGATTTCGATCGATATCAAAACAACAAAAAAGGTGGAGGTATATAATAAAACGGTCATTATAACAGTAGCTAGTTCTGGCATTTTGTATTCGGCTCTCGTGGATTTTACACTCTGCGCGCCTCGTGTGAAACCACTCGAGTCGAATACTGCATCCCAGATCAAACTACTTTAAAAATTACCATTTTATACTATCTACTTGAGACACAACTTCTCAACTTATTTGGAACAGGCCACGAGAGAAAATCATAATAAATTGGAATATTTGTTTGTATTTGCAGGTCACGTGGCCGGCGTAAGCCGAAACGTTCGTTTATTAATGAACCGGCGAGATTTTTTTCTTGCCGCTCACGTGACCTGCGTGCCCCGGGATGAGTGAAACGAATTTGTCCATTATTTTATCTTGCTTCCTTTAGGGGCAGTTGAGAAGGCATTGGCAAGCTGAGGTCCAGCTGTTGCAATATACTCAAATTGAGAACCAGCTAACGCAATACCAACAGAAACTTTCTCTAAATGAAAGTGGTTTCCTTTTTGCGTAAAAGGTTGATGGTAAACCAGCATATGTACTTCACAGAACTTTATGTCTCAGTTATGTTGAACATTGATATAATAAACGGGCCGCTGATTAACATTTACATTTTAGCGTACATTGTCTTTAGAAAGCGAAAAAAGATGTTTGTAGTGTACACCTCACCTTTAAACACAACTAAATATATAGACCATGCCGGTGTAACGTTGTAAACTGACCCCCATAGAATAACGACCCCCTGTTTGTTACTTTTTTCTTATATATATCATTATTCATTCATTATAGGATTGAATCGATTCAAACTTTCAGGAATTACTACTATTAATGTTTAGTTGTGGAGGTAGAAACAAATCATGAATTTACTCAACCCGTTCTGGAGTTATGGCCCTTTTCTCAAATGGCATCGGCGGGAGATATGGCTGTCTGCCCTTGATTTTTTCTTAGAAGTGGTCCTGGCTTCTCTGGTTTCTTTAAAAACACATTACAACTTTATATATAAATCGTGACGGGTATCAAACCTCCAGGGGAATGACTATATTTCAATATTATACTGAAATTTGAACATCTTATTGTCATTGGCGTCACAGGTCATAAAACGTGGGACTTCCCAACAACCGATTTGCATATTTTATGCCTTATATTGATATAATTGTTGACTTTTTCTACTTAAAAACCCTGAAAAATAACAAATATACCCAAAATCCAAAGAAGGATGTCTCTTCAACAATATACTGACATTTGAATAATTTATAACGACGAGGAACGTCATAGCTAATAAAACCACTGGGCTACCTCATACCAGTTTCGCCTAATTTTGGAGATATATATGAGTGATATATAGGTGACATGATGAAGGTCGAGGGTATTTGACATCACTTTCGGGGGTAGCATAAAACATTATGCTTTTCCACGTATAAATTGCCTTTTTACAATCTTGCGCTCCAGAAAATGAACTATTTTACCGTCAACAGCATTTTTTCGTAATGAGCCCGCGAGCCCATGCTATTACGAAATAAGTACAACATGTAGGATGCAATAACAAAATGATGTTTCCTCTAAAATTTCAGACAAACTCACCATTATTATAAGTTCCAGAAGGCTTACACTACATTGTACAGAAGGTAAATTAATAATTATTTACATGTATGCGTAGCATAATTATACGTTATACCTTGCATATAATGCGATGCCACAAAGTTTCTTCGAGGCTGTAAAAGGTACTAAATTAAAGGTACTGTTAAAGGATCTTGGAAAAATCTTGGAAAAATAAAACTTAAGCCTATTGAAATACTTGAAGCATGAAACTTTTATAGGTAACAAAAATATTTAGATCTAAAACATGTTCGTAATAAAAAGTCATGCACCTTTTAAAGTAAGAGTTTCTATGTTCTAAGTATGTTCCTTGAAAGTTGCAGCAGTTCCAAGTTGCAAAATGATTCCTTTATGTATCCCCCTTCCATTAGGTCATCTGTTTCTATTGGCAAAGGTTTGTTACGGCGAAAAATTATCACTTTGGGGAGACCTATCCGCTTTAAGAAGCAAGCGCGCTACCATTGCGCCACCTAGGCTCACAAAAGTGGTAAGTATATTTAAAAGAGGATGCGTAATTCGGCCTCAACCGGGATAGCTGGTTTTTAAGATGCGTTGTTATGCCACCGCAATTCGAAGAATAGAGTGAATTAAGGTGGCTTGCCAGTCTTCTTTGACGTCGGTCGACGTAATAATGGTCGAAAAGTAAAGTTACCATATTGCCCTGATATTTGGTATTCATATACAAGGACACCTCTCCTTCATTTTGTACGATTCGGATCTTTTATATTCCTTTTTTGTTTAGCAAAGGGCTGTTTCGTACAATTAATGAAAAATTGAAGTATCTGGAGTAAAAATGACTTTTTTTTCACTGGATTAATTTAAAAAACAACATTCGGATGCTCTTGACAAGGGAAACAGAATGATATAAGTCAGTGTTGTCAACCGGAAATTTCATAAAATGTCACTATGATGGGCGTTAAATGTTCTAAAAAATGCGCGATTCTTTTGATCTTAGAGTGGCACCATACGAGCTTCGGTGGACGATTTGGTCGACGGAAAACGATTCAATTTACTAACGACTTATGCAGTCTTTTGCTATGAAAATTCCGAACTAGTTTATGAAATAAAAAGGGGGCTCTTTCCGTGAAATATTTCAAAAAATGCGGTAGAAGCATATATTTGCCTCGCGTGCAACACTGAAGTAGCCTAAACGTCATCCGACGTAACACAAGTTTCAACGTTACAAAATCCTAATGTAATTGCTGTTTGTGAAAAAAATTCACGGTAAGACCCCTATTTTCTATTTCATAAATTTGTTCATATCCATATTATTCATATTCAGTTTAACGCCCTCTTTTGGATAGCCAGAATTGGCTAGTTTTCAGGCGGCGAGGATGCCTTGGATTCAATCCAGTAACGCTGGGTTGCTTACCAAGAACTCCGCTAGTTGAATGGGAAACATGTGTTTCATAATTTCCAGCTTCCCCGCCCGGGAATCGAACCCGGGCAGCTGGATTAGGAGTCAACGACCTTAACCACTCGGCAACACCAACCAAATACTTAAGCAAAATCACTGTAAGTGACAAGTGATTTGAATCATTTTCCGTAGGCCAAATCTCTCACCAAAGTTTGTATGGTGAGGCTTTTGCTTTATTTCTAAAGGATGATCTCAATTGCTATCAAGAAAACATGACCAGAATCATTTCAGATGACTAATAAAAGATGATAATACGCTGTTTGTAAACAAAAAAAAACAAATTATTCTCCAGCCTAAATATCGGTTCTCTTTATTTCTGTAGTAACCTTGAAACGACTTAGGTATATCTTCAATTATTGTTATACTTCTCTTTATGTACAACAATGATAATTCAAATGAAAACCCTTTTAAATTTCATTTTTCAATAGATGTACGTTTATTTCTTAGCGGGGCCTCTAACATATACTGCTGTTGTGTCAGCTGTAGACGCAGCAGCAGCAGCAGAAACAACAACAACAACAAAAAATATAAGCAATAGAAATACGACAGTGACTTGAATTGATAAAGAGTATGTTAGTAATAGGTTAGGTGGGGGTCAATATTTTATAGATAAAATTATTCTATATAAAATAATGACCGGGGGGTCAGTTTACAACGTTACACCGGCTACATTAGAAACATTGTTTTGTCAGCATCACACAGCCAAGGAGGATTTTATCAAAACTCACTGGTATTACCTCGTCTTATTTTACAAACGCCCTATCTAGGGAAATGGTATTATATTGATGTGAACTTACCTATCAATTTTAGTTTGACCAGGAAACAATATACGTTTCCACTGATTGGTATTGGTATTTTGATTTCCCTTGTATGAAATTCAGCGATGAATACTTCCTAACATATGATTTTAATCTATTTATCTTATCCATCTGTATACATAATACAATTCCAAATGAATGTCGTTTAGTTCCATTGCGTGTCGTTTTCACATTTCCCTTTTAAAATCCCCGTTGTTGATTTTGTATCAAAATGATTCCATTGTGTTGTATTAACAGATTCTTTGAAGAAATCTATTTACCATTCATATGTAGTTAATTGTTTACCTGTGTTATATTAAAGAGTTAATTAGGCCTAGTATCTTTTACAATGATGATCTCCTGCTGAATATTGACAGTTCAAAATGTATAAGGAAATAGCAAATGTGTACATGATATATATAATAATGTATATACAGGCTATTGTCTAAAACATATAGGTGAGAATCATATGTATTTATTGCAAAAAGTCTTCTCCACTCTCCTGAGAATAACTATTTAGCGCTGCTCTTAAATGAATACCAGAAAATAGTTGAAAATATTGTAATCAAACAAGATCAGCACTATGACTGTTCAACATGCTTGTCAACGAGTCAAAAATGTATCCAAAAATAGCGAATAAAGGGACAATGGCAACTATAAGTAATGGAGCAAAACTGTCGATTAAAAGATATATGACTGTCACAGTACTTAATGTCAACATTTAAGTCCTGTAGGCTCAAAAAAGAAATTAGCTCTGGATACATACAATACAATTGGTGACAGGCTATGAGCACGGTGTTACCAATTTATGATGATAAATATACATCTTGTAGTATACTTCCATGTAAATTATCAGATTTCTGGGAAGCTTGTACATTTAAAGACAATAAGCAATATTGTATATTTAGTAAGGTTTTACATTTCATCTGTTATCACACACTGCACTCTTGAATCAGTATGGCCGAATATGATAACGCATATATTTAAGTGATACAGCCAAGTGTTTAGTATATCTTTCTAGTTTTGATACATTACAATAAATCAAGGTTCATCTTATAATTCAGCTTCAAATATAATATGTTAGAAACAACTATTTTAATTTTTAACTTTGCTTACAAGAAACATAAACATCAGGTTTTTTATATAAGTGTTTTTAAATATGTGGACAAAACAAACAGGCAAACCATAGGCCGATAGTTGACCTTCATTACATATAATTGTTGTTTTCATGTAATGGTTCATATCCATATTTCCTTACGACCGAGTATCTAAGTTCCATTCACTGTTGATGCGTTGAAAAAAATGCGATTCTCTTGTGATAAGCCCTGTAGATTTTCTTATGTGCTGAGCCTGGTAATACTTTCTTATTGGCTAGATGGAAATTAGATCTACAACGTCGTCATTTTTCTTTTTCATGATATAAATTTTCGGTTGTTTGAGGTAACTGTGGATTATCTAGTTTATTTAGTTTCTTGATCTGGACATGTTTGTGTTAGAGGAAAGTCAGGATCATTTGGCGGGTCTGGTAGAATTTCGTATTCATTAGGTAACAGTCGATCGTCATTTTCTTCAGTACCTTTCAAGTCATCTTCATTTTGATTTATCCTCGAATACTGTGGAATATCGGTTAAATTATACATAGGATTTTCTGTCATGTAATAGTCATCTTCTTCGTTTCCCGGAGCCTCATTGTTGCCGTTCTGTGAAGTTTCCGCTGCATGTTTGTGTTTCTTTGTACGGGATTTTCTGTTGACATAAAATAATCTTTATTCAATGAATAATTGTAAGCAAAGTTTATTCCATAACTTTATTTCTCTTTCGAGGTTATCGCTAGTTTATGCTTTGTCCACATGAAATAGATCAAAAATGTACTAATAACCTTTAATTATTATAATTGACCATAATGGAGTCTCTAATATTATTGACACTTTGTAGACATAGTACTAGAGGTTAGTCAATGACATAAATAATAATCCTACCATGCATTTACAAAGGTTTTTCCATATCTGTTTTATAGTATTTCTCTTTCGAGGTTATCGCTAGTTCATGCTTTGTCCATACAAATAGATCCAAAATGCACTAATAACCGTTAATTATCATAATTGACCGTGATAGTATAATTATTTATAAATAGTATAAATATTCTAATATTATCGAAACATTGTCGAAAGAAACAAGAACATTAAAAGAATATCTCTCACTGAAACAGTTATTGTTATACATGATGCAGCATTCCTACAAAATTTATTAATCAATCTAACAAAATATCTTCCTAAAGTATATGATAAAGTATGTCACTGAGTTGACCTATTTGATATGAATATTCACATGCCTGGCATTGAAAGCAAAGTCAACAGATAAAGTTTCACAGTAAATCAAAAGCTCGATTAAATCTAAATATTTACCATCTGAAACATAATCCGACAGTATTGCGGAGTAGAATCTTCATTTGACGCTCTTGAAGACACGTCATTTTTGATCGCAGAAAAAGAATTTGTCATAGATTTTGCATAACTAATCGGGCAATACAGTTTTTAAAAATTCTTATAAATTGTTTTGAATAGCAGTTGGATATAGTGTTTAGAATAATGAAGAACAATTCTGTCCGACAAAAATTCAAAATAATAAAGAGTATAAAAACACAAACCTCCTGCAGCAAATGATAACCGCAATTAGAAGTACCAAGCCGACAACACCACCCACAGCTCCGCCAATAGCTGGACCTTTAACAGAAACTCCGATCTAAATAATTCTAGTTAAAACTTTTATAAAACGAATAAATCTAGTTAAAAGTTTTATAAAAAACGATCTGAAATATTTTGTATGTCTCATGTTTTTAATTCCGCTAAATCTAGTTGTTTCAGACCACTATGTGAATATTAACCAGTCACAAAACCTGATACTGGTCTCAGAACCGTTGTTACATGTATTCACATCAGAGCCCTTTTTTAACTTTTGTATTATATAATGATATAAGATAGAATGCGGGTTTTATTTTCTATGTCTAAATTACATGCATAATACTTTTGTGAGAAATGTTCACCACTTTGACATAAATTTTCAACTAAAATGTACTTCATACCAAACATTTTATTCTCTCAGTCACGTGACGTGGGTAACAAAGTAAAAAACATGGTACTCAGCTTTATTTGTCGTAACTTAGACAAATGTTCTATCCTACATTAATTTCACGATGATATAACTGTGACATTTCAAACCAGAATTCTTTAAAGGATTCCGAAAAAAAAAAACACTTTCATTTCCCTTTTCATGATTTTTATGACACGTATGATGTTTCAGTATATCATTAAGCTATGATACCAATACTGCTGATGTCCACATCATTGCCGTTGTCTGTTGTGGTATTTGTGTCGCCATCAACAGTTGTCATTGTTGCTAATGTAGAATGTACGGACCATTTTGTCAAGGTAGAAATTGAGCTCTCGCATGATATATTGAATTTTGTTACATCAGCTGTAAGAAACAGGCGAAACATCAAGAACCGAACAGTGATCAATATATACAATTCCCTACAAACATTCGGAGACAATTGAGAGATGAACAGTTATTATTGTTGTTGTTGTTTTTTGTTGTTGTTAAATACTGGCCCTTATAATTTGTAATTAATTTCAATACAGGGTAAACTTTTCGCAGCACAGATGGATATAATTATATAAAGTTCAAAGTTACGTCTCTAAAAAGAACTTCAGCTGGTTTTGTCTCTAAAAATATCAAGCATCATATTTTCGCATTTATTTCCGAACTATGTGAATTCATAAAAATCGCGAAAGCATCTGCCAGCGTAAATTTTATAGTAAAGAAAAGATCAACAAATTTTAGCTTTGGCACTTCAGTTTTGTTTGGCAATTTACAAATACTTCTGCTCGCAAAACGTCTTAAGTCGGCAATCCGCGAACTTTTTGACCCGCGAATATATATACACATATAACGATGAAACATGTACAATATTTAAGATAAAACATTAAAAGGGAAATCAATAAATTCATAAAATTTAACGTATAATCGGCGAACGGATTCTAGCTGTAAACATTGAAATGATAAAACGAATCCTAAATAGTAACCTATTACAGGGAAATATTGTTATAGTGCTATTTCCCTACATTCATTTAGAATTAGTTATGACATCAGTGTTGTAACATTAATATATACATATGTTACCTGTATCTAGTATCAAACAAGCTCCTTCGGTGCTAAATTCAGCTGAAGTGTTAAAGGCTAATTCAGTTGTTTCAGTAAGTGTTGTGTTCCCTCTTAGTTTAATTTTGTTTAACACAATGTCGTTTAATTTGAACTGCATGTTAAACTTTTCATGTCTTAACGGAGCTATCCGGTATGTCAATAAAACAAGAACGTTTGAAGAGGCTGGTGACACTGTGCAGGTGCATGTATTTTCTTTCATTGTAGGAACATTTACTGTATCGATGAACACAGTTGACGTCATGATAACTTCCGAGGTGCTGCAAATGTTTACAACTGAAAATAAATACATGCACTAGAATGATAAAAGAAAAGGAAAAAATATAGGCATATGCCAATAAGAAGTACAGTTCTTAAAACAGAGCAATTTGTAAAACACATATAACCCTATGATTAGTTGTCACAAATAGACTCATGAACGCTGTGACCGTGATCTTTGACCTTGACATTTGACCTTATGCCGCCTCAAAAAAACAAAACAAAAAGGAAACATCCACATTATTCTACTGACCACGGGCCAGCAACCAAATCATCTTTTAGTTATTGGTAAACCGTTTTCAGTCTGAATGTTATTGTGACCTTGACTTTTGACATTGAAAAACCAAAAGGGATTATGTATTGCCAACAGGCAATCATCATATGAAGCTTGACGTCTATTAGGTAAGGGGATATTCACAACTTTTTTCAATGTCACTATGATCTTAGTCTTTGTCGCATAGATCCCTAATGGAAGGCATACACTGACCACAGTCATATGCTTAAACTTGTTTCAAGGTCACTATATCCTTAATGTTTGATCCCGGATGCCATGATATTAAGGTTATTTACTGACTATAGGCGTCCCTTTTTGAAGTTAGATTACAAAGGTCCAAGCGAATTCAGTCTATAGTCACAGTGACCTTGACCTTTACTTTAACATACTAACCATAAGAACAAAAAGAACCAAGTACTCACAACAAACAGTCATGAAATAAGAATCAACAAGTTTCAACATTTTCAAGTTATTGATCGAAAGTCGTTTTCAGTCTCGGTGACACTTTGCCTTTGACCATTTACTTACTGATTTCCACAATAGGAGGTTAAAGTAAAGCTAAATTCTGTCTATATTTACGGTACATTCTACTGCAATAGTTAGGTACAACCTAGAGTTCTCTGAATCATTTTATAGAATTATTGGCAAAATTACGTATTTTTACAACTTAATTACTTTTAGTATAAACCGTTAAGCATGTACCTTACAAAATATACATTTATTTTAAATGTTTTAAAATAAGTATGTCTCCCTATTTTTAACGAACGTGGTTAATTATTGCAATTAAAGGGACGTAACTCTGAATATAAATGTGTAATTTTACATTACCTGATTTTCGTGGTCCACAATTCCTTTTGTGCCCATTTGTTTCTGTTGAGAAAATATATAAACTGGGTTAACACTTTAGATTAAATTCGCGTACCATTTTAACAATACCCTTGAGTTATTGGAAATGTTATCATCAAATTCTTTATCATGAATTTATTTGAAATCGATTCTTGTAATTGAAAAAGTTATCATCAATTTCATGAAACGTACTTAAACCGAACTTTAAAGAAACCAGCTTAATAACACTATCCATTGAACCAGGTCATGGAAGAAATTGTGACCTTATATAAGTATTAACTAATATAACTTGTAACACTATTTACTCTAGCGACACATTTCAGATAGAATTTGATTTATAACACTATCAACTTAACCATCAAATTACATTACTATGGAAGGAATTCGGCTGAACAGCAATATCAAATGAAGCAATAAAAATCACGAAGAAAGAAATCTTCGTGAAGAAATCAATCTGAAAATTACGATACAGGAGCACACGGAAGTATAATAATTATAGTGTAATACATACCTTGTATTATACATAATAACACGCGTATTAAACACACGAGCAATCGGTCAATATACATGCTTCTCTTCATTTTAACTGAACCTTATATAACTCAACAACAACAAGTTCCAAATAATCCAAACTATACACAAACTGCATGTAAAAAATGCATCTATTACGCTTCTGGGCATGTTACAAACCACTATCTAGTTTTAAGTGGGTGGACTTAAATATTGGAAAGGTACACCCATTTTTCAAAACTTCCGGGTTACGGATTAAACAATATGAGTGATTTGATCTGTGGTGGGACGTGTCTCTGAAACGGAAGGCAGTTTATTGAATATGTTATTAGCGTGTAGACTTTGGAACCTTTTAATGTTATTGTCCGTATAGACTTTAGAACATTTGTTTGAATCTATAGTTCAGAGTTCTTTAAAGGGTATCTACTTAACACACGTGCGGCAGATTGGAAAGAAAAAAGACAAACTAACATATCTAGTACATGAAGATCATGTTTTTTCTAGAACAGAAGAGTATATATTGTGTATTTATTTTCACATTTGTCAAGCTATGTTTCTTTAAAAGAACGTTAGCAACATCTTTTTCCTAACTAGCGTGTAGACTTTGGAACCTTTTAATGTCATTGTCCGTATAGACTTTAGAACATTTGTCTGAATCTATAGTTCAGAGTTCTTTAAAGTGTAACTACTTAACACGCGTGCGGCAGATTGGAAAGATAAAACAAACTAGCTTATCTAGTACATGAAGATCATGTTTTTTTTTTCTAGAACAGAAGAGTATATATTGTGTATTTATTTCGCATGTTTCAAGCTAATTTGTTTCTTTAAAAGAACGTTAGTAACATCTTTTCCCTAACAGCTTTTTTATGATGTTGGATATTATTTGTATATGTATTGTATTGTGTCTATGACCCAGTTTCGATTACGTTTGTCGGACGTTTGGCTTTCTTGATGTAATGCTTCACCAACAGAGCATTTGCTGATATTTAAAAATGTCCTTCTCCTACAGAAAACTCCATTCTTCTGTCATAAAAGCATTAACAGATCGTCTGGTTCTGCGGGTATTTGCTGATTTTAGAGAAACTTGACGTATTACTCTCGTGTCCGATTCTCGACTTACTGTGTCCTTTTCAAGATATCTGTGGCAATATAAACAGTTGGAGACAAAGTGTTTCTACGTCATGTCGAAAGTAACTGCTAAATGTCAAAAACGTATTGAAAGATGAAGTAGATACAGTTATATTTGTTGCAGAAATATATTATATATTATACCACATTTATATAGAACTCTTTTCATGCACATGTACACATTAAAAGGTGTTTTACAGAATTAATTGCAAACAATACAAACAAATACTCGTACAAAAAAGAAACGCATTCCACATTAACAAAAATCATGAATGTAAAACATATTGGAAAAAACCAAGACAAACATACATACATATGTAAGGTATTAGACCTCCATTTTGAAGAGTATTCTATTCCTACCATAAACCTACTTTGACTTTTGCAATTTCCAGTGTGTGTGTGGGGGGGGGGGGGGGGGGGGGGGGGAAGTAGGTTCAAGCCCCACTGGGACCGAAATTTTTTTCTCCTAATTTTCCTTTTTTCTAGTAAGTTTTTACTTCTTTCAAGACTTACTATTGATTTATTATACAAAAGTGGGAAAATATCATTTGATAAGCGATTTCTTGCTGTTCAAAATGAATTTACCTTTGGAACAGAAGGGGGTAGAGATAGACATTTTTTTTTCAAACTACTGAGTTACATGCGGTAAAAGTTCTCTATTTCGCCTTCACTCTTTAGATTACATATTGTGGAAGAAATGTAGGTAGGTTTTACTTCTGTCCCAAGGTCACTTTTGAATGAAGTGAGCAAAATTCTAAACAGACCCCCAGGATTCAACCTTAATTTTCAATGTTGGGGTTGGAATTTGACCTCATTAAATCCGTTTACTTGAGGCACCCCAGACAAAATTATATTGACACTTTCCTTTTGTGTTTTATAATTGTTTACCAATAGTTTGATGGTTCTTTTATCAAAATTAATGGTAGAATTAATTCTCTGCAAACGTTTTGGATAGTGGCTATCACTTTGAATTTTATCTCTACTTGAGCTTGAGGAAATACTATAAATTATACAAAATTTATAAACAAAAAAAAAAAAAAAAAAAAAAACGGCACGGTACAAGTTGTTTAAAAATTGCAACACAGTGCGAAATACGGTCAACTTTAAGAATATACAAAGCAAAAATGCCATTTTTTAAACATTACTATTAGCGGTCCAATACTTTAAAATTATTTAAGTGACCCTAGGATAAAATACTGTTCTACGCTGTATTATGAAAAGAAAAAAAATGTATTGGTCAGTTAACGAAATATTGTACAAAGAAGTGAGTTTTAGCAGGCTTTTGAAAGCAGCTAGCGTGTGAGCTTCCCTGACCTTGACGGGAAGGGAGTGTCAAAGCTTTGGAGCAGTGAACGAAAAACTGCGATTGCCATACATAATGGTCCAGTGACAGCGTGCCTTGTGATCTTAGGTTTCTGACCGCTTTATACACTTCTATCATATCCCTAATATAGACAGGGGAATGATTGTGTAAAGCCTTCAAGGTGTGGCCCTGTATTTCATTGGCAACAAATTGAGCTCCTTCAGAACCGGTGTTATAATTATGACTGCGGCGGGGCGTCTTATTGATGACGCAAGCTGCCGTGTTCTGGATTAAGTATGCTGTTTGGAATACCACTTAACAAGGCATTACATTAGTCTTACCGTGAAGTCATCAGGCTGTTGACAAGGGTCTTTGTGGCATCACTGGTAAGATACCGTTTGATGTGACCTATTCAGCGTAATTGTGCATATCCAGCCCGGCACACAGAGTTGACTTGTTGTTCAATATCCATACTGTTGTCAAATACTGCGCCAAGATTCCTAACACATTCTGTGGATTTTATCACAGAGAAATACTTATTATTCTGTTTTCCCTCTATCTGTGTCCATTTCTGTTAAATATTGGACGAAGGCTGATTCATGGAACAGTCCACATGTAGCATTAAATTATAGTAAATTAATGAGTAAATTAGAAAATTACGTTTTTGTGGAAGGGTTGTGAATTTCAAGCCCCGGCCAGATGATTTTCTTCATAATTATTTTTTTTTTCGTAGTTAAGACGGTTATCAATATTAGATATAAACGGTTCTTATCAATCTGTTAGGGCGGTGCAGCAATAATATGGCATTGAAGTTTGAGGTAGAGGCCATATCAATGTTTAATAGTTAGTCATAGCTGTTTATTTTTTTTACATAAACTCTGTGTAGACTTTGCTAAGAGCAAGTAGTAAATAGTTCCGGTCAGTTGTGTCATTTGGAATTCATGCGTGTTTGTAAGACACATGTCATTTTGTGATCGAGGAAATAAGATAGACTTTGTATTCATCATAAAAGATCTTGTAAAAGTGTAAGACGCACGCTATGTTGGTAACCTCGCCATAAGATATTCAGCTACAGAAGGACTTTGGAAAGAAGCTCTCTCAAGGCTCATGTAAACGAAAGACTGCACACGCGATCCTTGTTTCACCCCATGCAACCAGTGTATACATTAATACGTATGTCTATATTTAAGTGAAAATCATGCTGTTTGCGTGGCTGCATTCTCTGAATGTGGCTTGTTCTGTTGGACTTTTGTCCTTGCTCTTTTCATAGCCTGGCATCTTACAATGGATCCCGAAGAATTAGAGCGTCCTGCTTCTCCAACTAAAGTTACTGAAAGAACACAAGTTCAAATCCCGGGCGATGTTATATCATCAGTGACTAACTGAAGGCAATACATCTAGAATTATAGACCACTTACTTTCCCAAATTGTTTCAATACAGGTAAGGAGCATGGGAAAGCAACTGAACACAAATGTATGATTATGTGTATACTGAAATATAGTTAAAACGGCGTGCGAAACCTTTGTAATCAGGAACAGAAAAAAAGGCTAAGGCACGACTAGGGTATAACATAGACCGGTCAAAGCATGATAAAATGTTACAATATTAACATGGTTTATCACATTTTTAATATATATAGTAAACAAGTTCAGTGATCGAAACACAAAATTTATTTCGGACATTTTAAGGGCTATTTTACATTTTGTGCTGTATTGCCTAATATGTCACTAGATGAGTTCAAGAAACTTGAAATATTTGATTTCACACATATTATCTATTTGACCTATTTTCAGATTTATCTTTTTTTAAAAACCTGAAAATAATAGAGGTATTCTGTTATTGCAATGTCCATATACAAAATCCCTTAGATATTACAACACCAGTTAACAGATACAGTTACTGGCGATCTTTGTTGTTAAAAGAAATATTATATTAATTGAGTAACTGTTATGATATTTAATTGAATGAGCATCTATTTACGTTTTGTCCTCCAAGATTACATGTTTCTATTTCTTCTTCCTGGAGCAATTACTTTTCTCATGTGCAAGCACTCGACTACTGTAGTGAAAGTAGCACAACAAATGTACCAACGGCATGGCAACTCCTGTCATCAAAAATGAAGTCCATGCCGCTTGTCTGGGCTCTTCTCACCAGTCTAAGATTGGGTATATACGTTCCCCGCCAGAATTATGGTAGATGATTGAAAACACGACGTATACAACAGCTGGAATCATTGGTTGATAAAAGTGGAGCAGTTGTACAGGCTTTGCGGAGAACAATAAGCCAAGAATAGTGTACACGGAGCTGAGATGTGTATATATGCTGCTGTAAGTGAATTCTGAAAAGGGAAATGAAAATGGCATTACGTCACAACACATTTGATCTACTACTTTTACGTATTAGAGACATTAGAATAAAATTTATACAACAGCAGTCGGTTATATACAAGGGATGAAACAATTCACTCATGGTAAGCCATTGTGATATTCTTACCCAGAACACATAACTTCCTTGTCGTGTTTAAATTAATTGAAATACGATTCTGCAAAATATCATTTTTAATTGAACGTATGTAATATGTGTACACCTTTTTGTTCTAGGATGCTAGGGTATATATATATATATATATATATATATAGAGAGAGAGAGAGAGAGAGAGAGAGAGAGAGAGAGAGAGAGGTTGTTTACTTGATCCGGTACAGACTTTTACATTATATTTTTTTTTCTTTTTACCACGCTGCCAGTTTCACGGACTTTGTTAGAACGGACGGAGAGGTCAAGTGGTAACAGTCTGACTACGAAACAAGGGGTCTTGAGTTCGAGCCCCCACTCCTCCAAACAAAAATAACTAGCATTAGGACAAGAGTTCCGTGTATGGAAGCTTGACTCCTGCCTCACTAGAGAACCAGAGAAGCTTATGGCATTGGAGCGTCTTCTGTATCTTGCACTTCTTAAACTAAAATATGGCCCGTCGAACATTACTAACAGTCTTTTCGAGTTTTCGAGGCGGTGCCCATATGTGTTACTGGTGGCAACTGTAAATTAACATAAATACAGGTCACAGTAGCGTACACAACATGTCAGGGGCACATAAATCGTTAATTAGCTCACTAATGATATCATTGTATTAATCGTTTTACACCATACTTCCGCAACTTCAGTTCTATGCAAAGCTGTTGAATTTGATATTTACCGACTTTCAGCAGTGTGTAGTATACGATACTGGCAAGCAAAGAAAATGAGTTGGTGACGTTAAACAAAAGCCACTGTAACTTGACATACCAGGTAAGCCCTGTTGAGTCTCCTGAAATGCAGATTGAATAACATGTATTTCTGAAAACTTTGTTTATCTTAAAAGTTTGTTAGCCGTCATGGCAACTGTCTTTTAAGTGTAAAAAAATAACATTGTTGCGTACTTTAGCAGTGATGTTACATGTTCTGTGACCGTATTCCAACGTTTAAAGCCTGAAATCTAGACTTTAAAATGTTAGCTTTTCATTTTTCTCTGGCATTGTCAAATACTGTGAAATCATTACTATTTGTGGTGGATCAATTTTCGTGGATTTCGTGGTTCAGCTCAACCACGAAATTATAAAGTCCCAACGAACAAATTATGCCCACGATAATGTAAATTGTACTCAATGTCGCCAAAAAAAAAGACACCATAGCCGTCCATGTAAATGCGGCAGTACTTACCTGCAGTTTTCGTGTACTAGCAGTTTATGGATGCTACATCAACGATAAACACGAGTCCCGCCCCCTGGCGGCCATGTTTTGAAAAAGTTTAAACAAAATGGTTTGAAGGAAGTTAAGGTAGAGAGTCATACAAGGAACATTTCAGTGAAATTGTTTATAAATCGGATTAGCGGTTTCTAAGAAGAATATTTTTTAAAAAGATCCTCTGCAGTTGCCACTGCAACTGGGTGACATAGATTTGAAGGAATATGGCCCCCAAACAACATTCCTGTGGTTGAAACTGGCATAGAGGTTTAGGAGCAGATCTTGTTTAAATATATTGTGAATGAGGGACGGCCGGACGACGAACATGCCACGATCCTAAAAGCTCGTCATGAGCATTTGGTGCTATCGTGCTAAAACTTGGTCTCAGGGTGGCAAAAACTTTTGCAATTATTGTACACGTGTGCACTTGTGCAAGTAAAAGGTTCGGTTAAAGCACTTACCATTCCTGATATCCTTTCTCTTTACATTGACGTAGATAGTAACGAAGAGATCAGTAAAGACAAAGGCAGACTGCATTAAATATGAAATATTTGTCACATATATGAAGTACTTCGCACCCAAATCCGGATAGTAGTAAACTTCCAAAGCCAAATGTGTCGTGTAGAACAAAGCCCAAAATACTGCCCAGGGTATATACAGGTTAGCAGAAAAACACTGAAAAGAAGTAGTGACTGATCAATACTCGGGCATAACTTTCCTTCATTATGAATATTTCTCTAGAAGTAGTGACTGATCAATACTCGGCATAGTTTTCCTTTATTATGAATATTTCTCTAAAAGTAATTACTGATCAATACTCGGCATAGTTTTCCTTTATTATGAATATTTCTCTAAAAGTAATGACTGATCAATACTCGGCATAGCTTTTCTTTATTATGAATATTTCTCTAAAAGTAGTGACTGATCAATACTCGGCTTTATTATGAATATTTCTCTAAAAGTAATGACTGATCAATACTCGGCATAGTTTTCCTTTAATATGTATATTTCTCTATTGAAACACATTTAGAATAAACGCTTGATTCCGCAATATAGGAATTGTTTACGGACAATGTTAATTGCAAGATAGCATTTCGTGCACTATTTGTTATACAAAAGTGGAATTTTCTTCAGACTGCTACATAGTTTGTCCTTTTCAAACATTATACAACCGCAAGCTGTCTAAATCTATAGATGGTAGATTTCTAAAAGGTTTGATTCTCTGAAGCTCTCTGCTTGAGTCAATCCTATCATAGAGTGGTTTCACTGCAGATGTTAGGGCATTCAATTAATTTGAACAGGGGGCACAATCCTATACCGTGTTAGTTACAATACTGTCCAACTATATTAAGAAATCCACCATTTTTTAGATTCCTGAATAACTTTTGACGTTTAAAGGAAGCAAGAAGCTTTGCCCTTATTAAAATTGTAAATAAATTATCATATTGTTCGTAATGGTAAGAACATCTACCTATGTGCTAACAAGTCATATTTTGGAAAACATCTAATGTAAAAGTTCAATATTTCGCTATACTGGTCGAGAACCAGTAGCAGGACAAATGTTCATATTTCGGCTCCATTATTTCCTCAAAACTGGTCCTGTCCGGATACTGGTTCCCAACCAGTACACTCAATTAAAAGTGACGGTGATACTTTTAAAACAATATTGGGAGCAAGAAAATATTCAGTTAGAATAAATATTTTCCATCAAATTGAAAAGTAGAAGTTGATGTGTACTATCATAACTGCTAAAATATTCACAAATTAAAATAAATATTTGAAATGAACCATTGAAAATAGTTTCCCTATATAGTTTATTGTTCATAAAAGTTTTATCAGTCGGGAACCAATATTGATTATCGGGTTACTTTCAAGGGAAACAACCTACTATCATATATCAGAAGCTGCAGTGTGGGTGCCGACCCCAACCGTTTGATGATATATTTTGTACTTTTTAATGGAGTACTAAAACACTTTCATTTTTTCATAAGTGAGATCCACAAAATGATAACTAACTACACTTCAGCACTGAAGAGCATCGGAAATTCCTATCGTTATACACTTTAACAATGACATTAAAAACCGCAGTACATGTATACCAAACTGTAAATGTTATGATAGTTTAGTATTTGACTAAAAATGCATATTTAAGTGCATATGTAAACTTTAATGCACGTTAAAAAAAACAAATTAAATCCATCATTTTCGCTTTGCCAAGGGAAACGAAATGAGACATAAAATGGTCAAGTCATACTACCTAAATCTTGATCGCTTCTTTAATACTTTTTTTTATTATTCCAATTTCAGTAACCTCGCCTTTCCCTTTTATTCTATTTTAAATAGTCGGGCAGTGTTTTATCTTGATTTTGGCGCTCTTTGATATATTAATTTTATTATATCTAAACAATCATATATATAATTCAATATCAACGATATTATATAGATACATATGAAATAGAATAAAAAAGATAAACTTACCTGAGGTATAACAAACAATGAAGGATAGTCATGACCGAAACCAAATTTTCTCAATTGAAATTCCTCTTTAAGGGGGGGGGGGGGGGGGGGGGGGGGGCGTGTGTTCAAGCTCCACTGGGACCAAACTTTTTTTCCCATATTTTCTTTTTTCTAGTAAGCTTTTACTTCTTTCAACACTTATTATGGATGCAAAAGTGAAAAATTATTTTCATTACATAAGCGATTTCTTGCTGTTCAAAGTGAATTTACCCCTAAATCAGGAGGGGTAGAGTTAGACATCTTTGAAAATACTGAGTTACATGCGGTAAAAGTTCTCTATTTTGTCTTCATTTTTTTAGATTACATATTGTGGAAGAAATGTAGGTAGGTTTTACTTCTGCCCAAGTTTATTTTTGAATGAAGTGAGGAAAATTCAAAACAGACCCACAGGATTCGACCTTAATTTTTCAATGTTGGAGTTAGAATTCTGTCTCATTAAATCTGTTTACTTGAGGCACACTGGAAAAAATGATATTTAGTTTTATTTTGTGTTTTATAATTGTTTAACAAAAGTTTGACGTTTCTTTCATCAAAATTAATGCTGTTATGAATTCTCTGCAAACGTTTAAGATAGTGGCCATCACATTGAACTTTGTCTCTACTTGAGCTTGAGGAAATACCATAAATTATACAAAATTTACAAAAAAAAAACGGCATGGTAAAAGTTTTTTAGAATTTGCAACACAGTGTGAAACATGGTCAATTTTAAGAATATACCAAGCAAGTGCTATTTTTTTTAACATTACTATTAGGGGTTCAATACCTTAACTGGTGGAATACAAGCTTTATTTTCGACAGAATTTATATATAGGTATATAATAAAAACCAATACTGAACATGTAATTTGAGCTTATTTATGCAAACGAACGATTGCCTACATTTTTATCCATCAACAAAATATAGGAACATATTTATACGCTCGTGCGTCCGTGTAAATTCTTGTCCGGGCTGTAACTGTCATTCATGAAGGGATTTTGAAATTACTTGGTATAAATGTTCCCCATAATGAGACGACGTGTCATGCAAAACATTCAAACCCCTAGCTCTAAGGTCAAGGTCACACTTAGAAGTTAAAGGTTAACATGGTCTGTTTCTTGTCCGGTCCATCTACCATCGATGAAGGGATAAAATTAATTGGCATAAATGTTCCCAATATTGAGACGACGTGTCATACGCAAAACCCAGACCCCTAGCTCCAAGGTCAATGTCACACTTAGAAGTCAAATGTGTTTCTGATCTGGTCAAAGAATAATTTGACACAAAGGTTAACCATATTAAAAGGTGTGTCGCGCTTATGACCTGGGCCCATCAGGTCAAAGTCACAAAATGAATGTTTTGCGCAGACAACTGTAGCATTCTTGGGCGGGCTTCGGGGGCAATTGACACTAATGGTGCCAGCTTTTTTTTTATTTTATGCTAATGAAATACTGTGTTTTACAAGTTAAAGCATAGCAAAAGTTCCTTCTAGGGCAGATCTATATGAATATATAGTGATCATCTTGTAAAATTTTAGTTATGTCTGTTTTAAATATTGGTCATCAGTGTGTGGAACCCCCTGCAGGATTGGACGCAAGAACCAGACCATTCTACCTTATTGACATATATATTCGCTTTATTTTTTTTTTCTGTTTAACATCCTAATGTAGTGATTTGATGAGTCTACGTCCCCGCAAACACCAAGCTTAGTGGTCATTAATAAAGTAATTCATGGCTATAATTTAGCAGTATATTTTCCTCTTTCCTAAATTTCGTGAATGTGACAGCGTGAATTGGTTGCGCACAATGAGAGGGTCATACCAGTATCATGGGAAAATTTGTAAAATGATATTGGATTTCTAATTTTCGAAGTGATGATTACATGCTTGATGGGATTTTTGTTCTTTTTTTACTCTAAAACGTTCGGAATTCGCTCTCCGTTGACCCCGAGAAACAAAAATTTTCCGGGGGCCAGCCCCTTCCCCTCCACCCCCATCCCTGACAACAGTATTTTCTACACTGCCGTAAATTAGTGCAATACGTTTTTTCTCAGAGCGCTACAAATCTTGACATGTATTTGCAGCCGCAGATTATGAACTGCCAATAGTCGGTGGGCATGTTTTCTCAATAGACGGGTTAAATCTTTTTAGCTCACGTGAGCACGAAGTGCTCAAGGTGAGCTTTTGTGATCGTCGTGTCTGTCGTCCGTCGTCGTTCACAATTTGACTATTAACATTATTGAGGTCACAATTTTGACCCAATCTTAATTAAACTTTGTCAGAATGTTACCCTCAATAAAATCTTGAAAGAGTTCGATATTGGGGCATCTGGAGTCAAAAACTAGGTCACCAGGTCAAATCAAAAGAAAAGCTTGTTAACACTCTAGAGGCCACATTTATGACCACATCTTAATGAATGAAACTTGGTCAGAATGTAAATCTTGATGATCTGTAGGTCAAGTTCAAATCTGGGTCAGGTGGTTTCAAAAACTAGGTCACCAAGTCAAATCAAAGGAAAAGCTAGTTAACACTCTGGAGGCCAGTCATGACCTACCTTAGTGGAACTTGGTTAGAATGTTAATCTTGGTGATCTCTAGGTAAAGCTCAAATCTTGGTCAGGTGGGATCAAAAACCAGGTCACCAGGTCAAATCAAATGCAAAGCTAGTTAACACTCTAAAGGCCACATTTATGACCATATCATAATGACACTTAGTCAGAATGTTAATCTCGATGATCTTTAGGTAAACATTAAATCTGGGTCAGGTGGGGTCAAAAACTAGGTCACCAGGTCAAATCAAAGGAAAAGCTTATTAACACTCTAGAGGCCACATTTATGACTGTATCTCCATGAAACTTGGTCAGAATGTTAACCTTGATGATCTTTAGGACAAGTTCGACTCATGGTCATGTGGAATGTGACCTAATGACCTACTTTTTTTAAGATACAGTATTGAAATTTGGAAGACATGTACAGTTTTGCAGACTGATCTTAAAACTGAATTTCAGTGATCATAAATGTGACCTACTTTCTTGTGTTTTAAGATACAGTCTTGAAATTTTGATGACATGTACAGTTTTGCACATCGATCTTTAAACCATCTTCGAGTGACCATGCATAAATGTGACCTTCTGACCTACTTTCTTAATATTTTAGCATCAGTTTGACATTTGAAACATATTGCTCATATTACTCAGGTAAGCGATCTCTTGTTTATTTTATTCTTTGATATTTACATTTATTGTGTTATCATTTAAAAAATCTGCTATCTTCCCTCTTTGCTGGCCACGAAGTTCATTTTAGAACGAGTTACAGCGCGCATTTTCTGCAACTTTAAAAGTGAAATTAGTCGGTCGATACATCAGAACGAAAAATAGTCCACATGTACAAGACGTGTAAGAGCTTATAATGGTTTAGTTTACACAGTTTCTTTTTATATATTTACCAATTAATTTTTTGGACAGTCCTTGTAGACATTTTTGTTTACGAGTTTCAAAATGTCCATAATGCTTAAAACAGATGAAACAGGTTTTCAAATAAGATGTTATGCGTACTTACATGGTAAGTAAACTCGCGGCACTACTTTGCAAATGAACTGTTATAGTTACAGCCATAAAAAGAGGTAAAAAAGAACAATAGATTCATTTAAAAACGTTCTAGTATATACAGTAATATTCAAACCTTTGACAAATGTTAAAGTAATTATCAGAAACAGGATTAAACAAGAAATTAATGTTGCTTTTTATGTTCATAACGGAAAATGTGGCAGACACAGTTTGAACAAACGCTTTATGGGACTTTAATAGCGAAAAGGTCACGTGCCTCTTAGCCTGGCGAAACTTGCACTTGCGAATCTTGGGAGTGGAAATAGTGCATCTCTTTATTGTCCGGCACCTCTTCATGTGCCGTTTATAGCACTTTCTTGTACAGTCCATAAAATAAACATGGACGGATCCAAACGGAAGGGGAAGAAGCATATTTTATATAAATATTTCGATGGCAAAATACAATACATATCCGAAGCCCTGACCAACTTATAAACCGGGCCATTCTATTTTATAAGTACAACAACACGGTTGACCCATTTAAACGAGTTGTACAAGTAACATTATCAACATCTTCCAAGAGTTTAACACGTACTGTTTTCCATAAAAAAAGTTCAAAATTGCTTCAAGTACAAATTGATACAGTGCTGCAACCATAGTATAGGCATAGGAAATAGAGATCAATATAATTGCACCTTTACTAATCCTACCAGGTGTTCTGTATTACAAAAGTGGATCTATTGTGACATTTTGATACAAGCAAAACTGTATTATCTGCACTATTATTTACCTACTGGTACTATGTTTTATTATTGGCTTGTTAAAAGTTAATTTTTTACCATATGTAAGTTGACAGAATCATAGGAACCATGTCTTGAGGGGTAAATCAAACACAAATGAATAAATCCTTAATGATTTTGTTGTGCAAAAAAGTATGATATTGTGTCTTAAACAGTTTTCATTTTCCACTAAATTGTGTAATTGCAAGGGAAGTAAACTAATAGATCTCTACTTATAAGTACTAGCCCAAGGCAAGAGTTGTCATTCTTTGTGGATCACAACTTTAAATTAAAAATTAAAACTTCTGTTATTGATATTAACAAAGCTATCATAAACTTCACATTTGTGAAATCATTTTTGGTTATTTCAAGGACTTGGAAATTAATTTCTAGACTTTATTTAATGTAATTCTATCATTGAAAATTTTAGGGCCTATCTCTACATAGTAATGCTGCATTTACCTATATAACCATTAACTTATAACGTGTACCTGGGTTTGCATTCTACAGTTGTTTACTGCTTTTAATATCTATCAATACCAATCAACTTACTTAAAACAGAATTTCATTTTTGGAATAGTGGGAAAACTGATATAAAAACACATGTATTGTACTTTATCATATAAAAGGGAAGTAATCTCATATACAAACAAGAAGACCAAATGGTCCTAGGTCGCTCACCTGAGAACAGATTGATGAATATCCTGCTTAAAATGCGACGCCTTTTGCACAGGCAAGGTATTTCTTTGATTTTACTGGGTGACCTAGTTTTTGACCCCAATTTAAACTCGACCTAGATTTAATCAAGACAAACATTCTGATCACATTTCATGAAGATGAAGTGAAAAATGCAGCCCAATATTGCATACACAATGTTATTCTTTGATTTGACCAGGTGACCTAGTTTTTGAACCCAGATGACCCCTATTTGAACTCAACCTAGATTTCATCAAGACAAACATTCTGGTCGAATTTCATGAATATTGAGTGTAAAATGCAGCCACTATTGCATACACAAGGTTTTTCTTTGATTTGACCACGTGACCTAGTTTTTTTACACCAGATCACCCATATTCGAACTTGACCTAGATTTTATCCAAACATTGTGATCATTTCATGAAGATCTGGTGTAAAATGCAGTCCCTATTGCATACACAAGTTTTTCTTTGATTTGACCTATCGACCTAGTTTTTTACCCCAGATTACCCATATTCGAACCTGACCTAGATTTCATCAAGGCAACCATTCTGACTAAATTTGATGAATACCCAGTGTAAAATGCGAAAACTATTGCATACACAAGGTTTTTCTTTGACTTGACCTAGTTTTTGACCCAATATGACCCATATTCGAACTTGACCTAGATTTCATCAAAGCAATCATTCTGACCAAATTTCATGAAGATCAATTGAAAAATACAGCCTCCATCGCATATGCAAGGTTTTTCTTTGATTTGACCTAGTTTTTGACCCATATTCGAACTTGACCTAGATTTCGTCCAAACTTGTGATCACATTTCATGTAGATCCAGTGTAGAATTCAGTCCCTATTGCATACACAGTTTTTCTTTGATTTGACCTAGCGACCTAGTTTTTAACCCCAGATTACCCATATTCGAAATTTACCTAGATTTCATCAAGGCAACCATTCTGACTAAAATTATGAATATCCAGTGTAAAATGCAGCTCCTATTGCTACACAAGATTTTTCTTCAATTTGACTGGGTGACAGTTTTTGACCCATATTTCATCCAGACCAACATTGATTAAATTTCATGAAGATCCGGTGTAAACTGTAGTCCCTATTGTAGAGACTTACCCTAAGCCCTCTTTACACATGGGAAACAATTTGTTTATATAGTGAAATTGTTGAGTGAGTCTAATCCTGTCCATGTTTATCAGTGCAATGGAAAAGTAACATATCTATGATAAATGCTATGCATGATAAGACAGTCATGCATCTTACAGTCCTGTAATTGATTTCTTTGATTTTCTCATATTTCTAGATATTTTCCCCATACTTGACGCATATATCAGGGGTTCCATTTGACCCGGGACCTCGCGAGATTTTCAAAAGACGCTCCAAGGACCCGGCATGATACTAGCCTGTGCGTCACTCGGAACCCGGGGGCATTTTCCTTTGATAATCCTTTCTCTTATTATTTCCTGCAGTAAAACTGTGTCCACGATTAACACGTGTATTCTAAAATAAACACTCGCGGTCACTGAAAGCACGCATGCGAATCTCCAATACACTAATAATGATATGCGTGACGTAAGCAGTAAGAAGGCGGAGTTAAACCGCCGTTGACAGGCGATCGCAGTGTCTTCCTGCCTTTTATCTTCTGCTAAATCCCGCCCTTTATCGTGTAGACATGCCTCGCCGATTTTTTTATCGGCAAATTACGTCACGGCGAGTGCACACAGGTAACGAGAATCAATGAAGTGTTAAAATTAAATTGATAAAGCGTATTGATCCTGTGTACTTTCAAAAAAGCGCCAATTAGTACTAGAGATCGACCCTAAAATTTTCAATGATAGAAACACATTAAATAAAGTCTAGAAATTGATTTCCAAGTCCTTGACATAACCAAAAATGATTTCACAAATGTGAAAATGATAGTTTTGTTAATATCAATTACAGAAGTTTAAATATTTAATTTAAAGTTGTGATCCACAAATGACAACTCTTGCCTTGGGCTAGTACTTATAAGCAGAGATATCTATTAGTTTACTTCCCTTGCAATTACACAAATGAGTGGAAAATGAAAATTGTTTAAGACACAATATGATACTTTTTTGCACAACAAAAACATTTAGGATTTATTCATATGTATTTGATTTACCCCTCAAAACCTGGTTCCTATGATTTTGTCAACTTACTTATGGTGAAAAAATAACTTTTAACAAGCCGATAATAAAATGAAATACTTGTATTTTATAGTGCAGGTAATACAGTTTATTAGAATCACTTTTGTAATACAGAAAACCTGGTAGGATTAGAAAGGTGCAATTATATTGAAGATTAATTTGATCTCTATTTCCTATTCCTACAATTACTAAATTATCCGTAAGCCGAACACGTGAAAAGTGCCCTGTAAGATTTCTTCATACACCATTGTTTAGTTATCATACCGTAATTTCAACTAGAAAGTCCACAAATTTTAATGAATTTCGAAAGCAAAAATAAGTTTCTAAGAATGTCCGTTCACGATTCTAATTATACCCGATGTCATATGCAATTTTTCCAAAATTCCTTAAAAAAGCCGATTCCGATGCAATTTCTTATAAGTAACATCAAAATTTGAGGAATTATCTCTGGTTTACCCTAGTAGTTGGGTCAAGTAAACTGCGCAAAATCTGCTTTCAGACGGCATTCCGGAGGTGTACCAGTATCGGGACAGTACACTTTGTATATATTTTTAAAAGTGTTATAGCACTTTTCTGTTAATGAAATATTGATGAAAGACCTAATCAATATAACATGAATTTTGATAAACATTATTTTAATTACAATGTGACCTGAAACAGACATTTTCTTATGTTGTAACACGATCTTGGTTTTATTGTATTACCAGTTGCATATTACTATATAAGAAAAGTATACATAATATAATAATATTGACGTGTTGGGACAGGACTCGTGTATTTTGGAAAAGAACCCTTCAAAATTTAGACCAAAGGGTCCTGGGACTCTTGGGTTTTCAGGTCTAGTGGAACCCCTGTATATGTGGGTAGTAGAGATTGTTCTCTTTCCAGCAGTAGCCTTTTCAACATATTTTATCTTGAGAAATTCTGTGGGTTTTGACTTTTTCAAAAAAAAAAAGTTCGATGAATTGGTATCCTCCGCCGAAAGGGTTTGTGGTGAGGAATGGCAAAAAAATATATCCAGCAAAAAGTTAAGGATGTTAATAAGAAGCAAATAAATTTAATTAGTCAAAATCAATTTAACAGAAAAATGTTTAATTAAAGAGTACATAATAAATGTATGATACTTTGATCCTGACTAAAGAATTTATTTTGAATGGGATATGCTTAAAACTGTAATAAGCTTAGCTTTTAAAATTAAATGCAGTTAATTCAATTCAGGTGGGGGAATGGTACAACTTGCATGTTGATAAATATTCATGGAAGGTTTGAAAAAAATCTAAAATATGGCATGATTTTTTTTTTTTTTTTAGGGGAGGGGGAGGGGGTGTGACCAGGTGCGGGTGAACAACTTCACATGTAAATAATAAATGTTCAGGGAAAAGAAATGAAAGAAATTTAATGAAATTCTGCCAAATGGTAAGTTTGTTATGTACAAATATGTGGATTTTTAGACAATTAAAGGGCTCTGAAGTTACAAAAGAAATCCGTACGAAATTGTATGTGCAACCACATTATAGTGCTCTAAATTCTGTTTTAACAGTTTAAGTTTCATAGTTCTAGGTCAAATACATTAAAAGTTATGATGCAGAAATTGCCATATTTATAGTACCCTATATAGTTAACACTAGAAACTTCTAAGGGCGATAACTCTGGTGTTACTTGGGCAATCTGACTGAAACTTGATGGGCCCCATAACCTCATAGCGGTGAACATGTATATGACGTTTGTTTGAAAAAAATCTAAAACAAGGAATAATTAAAAAAAAAGAAATTTGTGAGGTGGGGGGGGGGGGGGGGGGGGGGGGGGGTTGTGATCAAAGTAAGGGGGTGACCAGTTGTGGGTACACAAGTTCACAATAAATGTTCATGGAAAAGAATGAAAGAAATTTAATGAAATTCTACCAAATGGTAAGATTGTTATGTACAAATATGTGGATTTTTATACAATTAAAGGGCAATAATTCTTAATTTACAAAATAAATCAACGAAATTGTGTGTACACAACCACATAATGGTGATCTAAAGTCTGTTTAAGTTTCATAGTTCTAGGTCAAATATATCAAGTTATGATGCAGAAATTGCCATATTTATAGTACCCTATATAGCTAACACTAGAAACTTCTAAGGGCCACAACTCTGGTGTTACTAGGGCAATCTGACTGAAACTTGGCGGGCCGCAAAAACTCATTGTGGTGAACATGTACATGAAGTTTTATATAAATATTCCCCAACCATTTCCTAGATATGACTCCGGACGGACAGACAACGCCAAAACTATATCCCTCCGACTTTTGTCAGGGGATAACAAGAGTGCCAGAATGTCACAATATACGCCCATCACAGCAAATTTCTTTACACTAGCTCCTGTATTTGCAAATGAAATTTTAATTTTGTGGTTGAGTAATTATTGTAATTCTTGTTTTTCTAAATCCACATAAAAACTCCTTACCTGGTCGGTTACCTTAAAAAACACCTAAAATTTTAAAGTAACATCTATCTTGTACCACAGTAAAGTGGTCTTGGTTTTTCCCTACGGTCAGTTATAAAAAAGATACAATATAAGTTATTTATAGTAACAACTATGGGAAGTTAGTCTTTAAAAAAAAAAAAAAATTGCAAGTCCACACGAAAATCCTTACCAGGTAGAGAAAGGTCAAAATACACCTCAGAACTGGATGTAACATGCATGTTGTACTACAGGAAAGTGGTCTCGATTTTTCGCTACGACTACTAATGAAAAAGTTACAATATAAGCTATTTATAGTAACTACAAAGGGAAGTAATTCTAAAGAAGGGACTTGCGCATGACACTTCGTCTCATGATGGTGTACAATTGTGCCAAGTTACATCAAAATCCCTCCATGCATGAAGAAGAAATGCTTCGGACAAAGTCATTCTTGTATCTGACCTTTGGCCTCTAAGTGTGACCTTGACCTTAGACCTAGTTCTTGCGCATGACACCCGTCTCGTGATGGTGAACATTTGTGCCAAGTTATATCAAAATCCCTCCATGCATGAAGAAGAAACGCTCCGGACAAAGTTTTCATTCTTGTATCCTTTGACCTCTAAGTGTGACCTTGACCTTGGGACCTGGTTCTTGCACATGACACTCTGTCTCATGATGGTGAACAATTGTGCCAAGTTAAATCAAAATCCCTCCATGCATGAAGATGTGCTCCGGACAAAGTCATTCTTGAATTTGACCTTTGATCTCTAAGTGTGACCTTGACCTTAGATCTAGGGACCTGGTTCTTGCGCATGACACTCCGTCTCATAATGGTGAACAACTGTGCCAAGTTTCATCAAAATCCCTCCATGCATGAAGAAGATATGCTCCGGACTAAGTCTGTGGCACCGCCCGCCCGCCAGGGGCGTTCCCATAATACGTTCCGTTTTTCAAACGGGCGTATAAAAATCGTCTGCTGACAAATTTCGCCACAGAAAATGTCACACTTTCCCCAGGGTATTAACTTATTTGATCTTACAGTTTTCTATTCAGATTGCTAATCCCTGTGGCAATTATGCATGCTTTTTCCCTGCCTAGAGGTAACATGAGGGTCATGATGATCACATGAGTAATGAGCTACATGTTTCAAATGTCAAACTGATGATAAAATATTAAGAAAGTCAGTAGGTCACATTCATGGTCAATGAAATTCAGTTTTACGAGTTGTGTGCAAAACTGTGTATGTCATCAAAGTTTCGAGGCTGTATCTTAAACAAGAGGGCCATGAAGGCCCTGTATCGCTCACCTGACCTACTGACCTAAAGATCATCAAGATTAACATTCTGACCAAGTTTCATTAAGATATGGACATAAATGTGGCCTCTAAAGTGTTAACTAGCTTTTCCTTTGATTTGACCCGGTGACCTAGTTTTTTTACCCCACATGACCAAGATTTGAACATGACCTAAAAATCAACAAAATTTAACATTCTAAGATTCATGAAAATAGTCATAAATGTTGCCTCTAGAGTGTGAACAAGCTTTTCCTTTGATTTGACCTAGTGACCTAGTTTTTGATCCTACATGATCCAGATTCAAACTGGACTTTGAGAACATCAAGATTAACATTCCGACCAAGTTTCATGAAGATATAGTCATAAATGTGGCCTCTAGTGTTAAGAAGCTTTTCCTTTGATTTGACCTGGTGACCTAGTTTTTGACCCCAGATAACCCAATATCAAACTCGTCCAAGATTTTATTGAGAGTAACATTCTGAACAAGTTTCATTAAGATTGGGCCAAAATTGTAACCTCTAGAGTGTTAACAGTAAAGTTGTTGACGACGCCGCCGCCGCCGCCGACGGACACAGGGCGATCACAAAAACTCACCTTTGAGCACTTAGTGCTCAGGTGAGCTAAAAATCAAGAAAGTAGGTCAGTAGGTCAAGTGACATCATATTACTTGGGGTCATCAGGTAATTATAATTAAACAGTCTTGGAAAAAGGATCAGATGATTTTTTAAATATTTTTCCTATATAACCCACATAATAACTACCGGTAAGTGACCCCAGGGGCATAATTTGAACAATTTTGGTAGAGGACTACTAGACAATGCATCATACCAAATATCAAAAGCCCTGGTCATATGGTTTCAGACAAGAAGATTTTTAAAGCTTTTTCCTATTGTAAGTCTATATAAAACTTGGGACCACCAGGGCAGGGCCTCTTTTCACCCAAGGGGTACAATTTGAACAATTTTGGTTGAGGACCATAAGACAATGCTACAAACCAAATATCAAAGGTCTAAGTGTTGTGGTTTCAGACAAGAAGATTTTTAAACTTTTTTTCCTATATAAGTCCATGTAAAACTTTGGATCCTCTGGGCTGGGCCATATTTGACCTTAGGAGGATAATTTGAACAATTTTGGTAGAGGACCACTAGATGATGCAACATACCAAATATCAAAGCCCTAGGCCATGTGGTTTTGTACAAGAAGATTTTCAAAGTTTTCCCTATACAAGTCTATATAAACCATATGACCCCCAGGGCGGGGCCATATTTGACCCTAGGGGGATAATTTGAATAATCTTTGAAGAGGACCACTAGATGATGCTACATACCAAATATCAAAGCCCTAGGCTGTGTGGTTTTGTACAAGAAGATTTTCAAAGTTTTCCCTATACAAGTCTATATAAACCATGTGACCCACGGGGCGGGGCCATATTTGACCCTAGGGGGATAATTTGAACCATCTTTGTAGAGGACCACTAGATGATGCTACATACCAAATATCAAAGCCCTAGGCCGTGTGGTTTTGTACAAGAAGATTTTCAAAGTTTTCCCTCTACAAGTCTATATAAACCATGTGACCCCCGGGGCAGGGCCATATTTGACCCTAGGGGATAATTTGAACAATTTTGGTAGAGGATCACTAGATGATGCTACACACCAGATATCAAAGCCTAGGCCCTGTGGTTTTGGACAAGAAGATTTTTAAACTTTTTTTCCTATGTAAGTCCATGTAAAACTTTGGATCCTCTGGGCTGGGCCATATTTGACCTTAGGAGGATAATTTGAACAATTTTGGTAGAGGACCACTAGATGATGCAACATACCAAATATCAAAGCCCTAGGCCATGTGGTTTTGTACAAGAAGATTTTCAAAGTTTTCCCTCTACAAGTCTATATAAACCATATGACCCCCAGGGCGGGGCCATATTTGACCCTAGGGGGATAATTTGAATAATCTTTGAAGAGGACCACTAGATGATGCTACATACCAAATATCAAAGCCCTAGGCCGTGTGGTTTTGTACAAGAAGATTTTCAAAGTTTTCCCTATACAAGTCTATATAAACCATGTGACCCACGGGGCGGGGCCATATTTGACCCTAGGGGGATAATTTGAACCATCTTTGTAGAGGACCACTAGATGATGCTACATACCAAATATCAAAGCACTAGGCCGTGTGGTTTTGTACAAGATTTTCAAAGTTTTCCCTCTACAAGTCTATATAAACCATGTGACCCCCGGGGCAGGGCCATATTTGACCCTAGGGGATAATTTGAACAATTTTGGTAGAGGATCACTAGATGATGCTACACACCAGATATCAAAGCCTAGGCCCTGTGGTTTTGGACAAGAAGATTTTTAAAGTTTTTCCTTTCGGTTGCCATGGCAACCCGAGTTCTGCATGGAATTCATTTCTTTGAACAATTTTGAAAGGGGGCCACCAAAGGATCATTCCTGTGAAGTTGGGTGTAATTCTGCCCAGTGGTTTTCAAGATTTTTTTAGAAAATGTTGACGGACACACAACGGACATTGAGCGGTCACAAAAGCTCACCCTGAGCCTTTGGCTCAGGTGAGCTAAAAAGTGCATAGTTTGCATGGGGTACTAGGTCAATAGCCACGAGTTGTCTTCTTTCCAAATATTTTACCTGGGATCATTTTTTTCAGCTCAAAATAGAGTTGTCACAGGAGTGACGAATTATACACCCACAATATGGCCTTGTCACAGAACTAAGCCAATATCAAAGCCAAACTTGCTTGACCTTTGACCTACTGACCTCAAAATCAATAGGGGTCATGATCAACCTCCCTATGAAGTTTTGTGATCCTCGGCCAAAGCATTCTCAAGTTATTGTCCGGAAAAGGTTTAAATGTTCAGGGTCACTTTGACCTTTGGAACTCGAAATCATTGGGGGGTCATCTGCTGGTCATAAGCAACCTCCCTATTAAGTTTCGTGATCCTAGGCCCAAGCATTCTGAAGTTATTGTCCGAAAAATGTTTAAATGTTCTGGGTCACTGTGACCTCAAAATAATCAGGGGTCATGACCAACCTCCCCATCAATTTTCATGATCCTAGTTCAAAGCGTTCTAAAGTTATCATCCATGTGATCTTGACCTTTGACCTACTGACCTCAAAGTCGAACTTGACCTGTATTTTCTGATGTTACACCTGTGTACCAAAAATTATTTAAATCGGTCAAGACTTTCAAGAGTTATTGTCCGGAAACCATGAAAACCCAACGGTTCGACAGACCAACAAGCTCACTCCTATATACCCCCCACTCCCAAACTTCGTTTTGTGGGGGTATAATAACTTTTTTTCCGAAAATATTTTAATAATTTTTTTAGTCTACATATTTTGATGCAGTTAACTACACATATATCTAAAACAGATAGTTCCTACTTGAAGTTTTTTAGTTACACTGCCTACCTATTGCATACACAAGGTTTATTTTATTCTATTTGACCTAGTGGTTTTTAACCCCAGATAACCCATTTTTGAAATTGACCTAGATTTCATCAAGGTTATCATTCTGACCAAATTTCATGAAGATAATTGAAAAATACTGCCTATATCGCCTTAACAAGCTAAATGTTGACGGACAAGACGCCAGAAATCAAGCGATCACAATTACTCGCCCAAGCAACTAAAAAAGTTAACTCAGATGCCTTGACCTTGACACAATGTCTTGTAATGGTGAATATTTATGCAGTTATTTGAATATACACCAATGCAAAAAAGTTACAGACCAGACATCTCCAAAGGAGACCTTGACCTTGGAGCTAGGGTCTAGTGCATGACAAATCAACTCCTCATAGGGAACATTTGTGCCAAGTAATTTTAAAATCCCTTTATAAATGGCCGAGTTATGGCGTCACCCCGGTACTGAAGTCACTTCTGGGTCGTTCCATCCTAGAAAGTTGTTCTTTGAAATTTTGAAGTTCTCAATTTGAAGCCATCGCTATTTTGCATTGTTAAATTCCAAATGTATTTACTTTCTGATGTCTTTAACAGTTGTTCTATCTGTGTTGTACAGGACTACATTTCTGTGCGGAGGAATTAAAAAACAACTCCAGACTGGCAGCCATGACAGATGTGTGTGGGAAGTTTGAACATTGACTGAATACTTTGATGTGTAGGAAAAAAGTTCATTGATGATAGTGCTTTTCTATGCTATATTGACTGAGAGTGTGTTAATCTTTCAGAAATACAGAGATGTCAATGCATTTTTGTTGTTGTTGCGAAATTCACAATCCATGTCCAAATGCTTGTTTTACTATACAGCAAAGTAGAAATTGTACCGGGCCCCGGACACCTTATTCACTGGACAAGAAACGGACCATGTTAACCTTTAACCTCTAAAGTGTGACCTTGACCTTAGAGCTAGGAGTCTGGGTCTTGCACATGACATCCTCTCATCATTGGGAACATTTATGCCAGGTAATTTCAAAATCCCTTAATGGCAGAGTTATAGACAGGACATGAAACAGACACCATTAACCTTGACGTCTGGGTCTTGTGCAAGACCGTCTCATTATGGGGAACATGTGTGCCAAGTAATTTCAAAATCCCTTGATGAATGGCAGGAGAACTGCAAATGAAATATACCCTTTTAACCTAGACTTGAAGCTAGGGGTCTGGGTCTTGCACACGGCACACGAATAGCATTTTCTCATTATGGGGAACATCTATGCAAAGATGGGGACACCCAATATGTAGCCTTGTTAAATAGTCATTACTAAGTTATTTCAAAATCCCTTCATGGATGACTAGACACAAAGTGTGACAGACGGACGCAGGCTATTTCTATGTCCTTTTTTTCTTCGAAAAAGGCAGGTGACAACAGAGGAACAAAAGCCGTTTCGTGACAGTACACTCGACAATTAAGATGGTTCGTCCGTAAAACGGATTTTCTGTCAAGCATAAATATATTGCTCACTTTCAGTTTTTTTGTTTGTTGGGTTTAATTTTGCACCTACACAATTATAGCTCATATGGTCACTTCCAGCTTTGATGGTACAGGAGGACTCCAGTTGTACCTCTGTGCAATATTTCATCAGGAGCGGGCACCTGGGTAGAACTACCAACCTTCCGAAAGCCAGCTGGATGACTTTCTCACATGAAGAATTCAACACCTCAAGTGAGGCTTGAATCTGCATCACTGAGGGGAAGGTGATTCGAAGGCCGTAACCTTTATCACACTGCCTCTGAGGCCAATTAAGTTATTGGATTCCTGGAAATATTGCAAATAGTCTATAGAGTTATGCACCTCATCACAGCAAGTTTAAACTGAAATAAAGATGATATTGTGGGACTAACCAACACTGACAATGACACAAAGGCAAGTGCATTAGCGCTCTTTATTCTTTGAATAGTCGGCTAAATAGAACTAAATTGTGTCTCGTCCAAGTCTGAAGTACTGAGTGGGCCACCATAACACATGCCCCTTACATTACCTTCGTTAAGGAACATTCAATCCTCTAAAATCCTAAATGTATGAGACATACAGCAAAAATCAATATCACAATCTATTAGGACAATCACAGATTTTATTCTACATAAGCTGATACAGTTCAATAGCATTTTCAAGTTTAGTAGATTCTCTGTGCCTTGCCCATGGTACTCTTGATGTAGAGCGCCCTCACGTTTTGCCAGTTCTTCTTCAATAAAGACACCAGGAAGTTGATAGCCAGAGAGATGTTTTGGTACAATTGTTCTTCAGTCATCTTCAAGTGACCCACACAAGTGGCTAAACACAGTACCTGTAATAACAATAACCTTTCTGTAGCTGTAAAAATGACACCACACTGCAAGTTACAACTTTATATTCTACTTAAAACATAACTGAAAACTGAAATCAACTGTCAACCATGGCGGCCTATTTTCATACAGTGAAACACCGCTTCTCGAGCATCGATAGACTCGAGTACCCGGGCTTGCTCGAGCAATTCATGTGGTCCCGGCCGATTTCCTTCTATTTTCTATGTGAAATTACCATGGCTGGGTCAAGCACTGATAACTCTTATCGCTCGAGCATGACAAAATTTTCACACGCCTTGAGAATTGTGTGGTCTATTCCATGACTATCTAAATATTTGTTTGTCGGTATATTTAATCTGATTAATGAGATAAATTATTGATAAAAGGTTGACAAAAAGTTCTACTGATCAAATATCGATCAATTATTGATTACTTAAAACTTCTTTTCTGCGAGATCGAGAAGATAGTTATGAAATCTTAGTATTTTAATCAGCAGTTGTTTGCATGCAAATAAGGGAAATGATACAGACTTTTCATAAAATTGAGACTATAATTTTGATATGCACTTGTTGATAAATGAAAATAAAAAGTCCTAGTTGTTTCTTCACGTGTCTTTTACAAATTACGTATTGAAACGTCTATCATTGATAACGTTTGTAATACGTTTAAAAAAAAAAAATGTTGGTCAATGTTCGGGTCGCTCGTAACCATGGATCTCGAGCATTTTGCTCATCCCCTTGCGACCTCAAGGGAGCGGTGTTTTACTGTAGATATTCCTCTACTTTCTGCAAATATCTTCCACAATCTTGAGTTATCTAAGTTTGTACACATCCTCCTAGAGATAATCTTTAAAGTATCGAATATTACAAGACGTAAAATTGCCAATCACTGATCACCATTACTTTCAAGGCCTTAAAATAAACCATGTAAATTACGTTTTACCAAAGTCTGTAATTCTTATTTGTGTGTGACAACAGTTAAAACTTTATTTTTGATGAATGCAACTTGGATATTAAAGAAAAACTCAAACCCATACCTTCTTCAGCTGAAACTTGATGGTGGCTCTGGTCTCTTCTACCTTGTTCATCATAGAGTCCTGATGAGACATGGGTGTAGGGAATTTGCCAGCTCTGTTCAGACCAGGTCCCAAGAGCTTAGGGATCTGTTTAATCAGGGTGTCAGAGGCAATAAAAGCACTGTACTTCTTGGCTGAAAGTGAGAATTGTCTCAATCATTCAACAGTCAAAAGTAACAATGAGACTTTCTTTAAACCCTAACCCTGCTAAATGTCTATAATGAACTTGTCCATCCTTCAATTTGGACAGTACTATTAACTGTTAAAAGGGCTGCTTACCAAAATGATACTGACTGAATGGCGAACAGTGCAGACCATGATCAGACTGCACAAGTCGCAAAGGCAGAATCACTTGCCGCCAGCAGGCTATGGGTTAAAACCCTACAGAAAGTTCAGCTTCAACAAAACAAAATTTCTGATAATTCTGACAATGTTTAAAATTCAAGTCATTTTTCCGAACCAGTTTACTACTTAGAATAGTAAGATCAAGTTTGAGTATACAAGACTTTACCTAGTTTCTTGACAAGCTTTTTGTCCTTATTCAGTTTCTTCAGGGCATCAGCATCCATACATGGGAGTTCATTGGCCTTTGCCTGATCAATGTGTACCTGGTCTCCAAGGATACACACCTTCATCTTCGGTTTTGGTACATGCATCAGCCTAGAAAAGGCATGAAATTTGTCATATTAAGACCGTAACAAATCTACCAGCATGATACAAGATCTCGACTTGATTTCTCTTTATTTGATTTTCATCAGGACTGTTTTTATGTTTGGATTTTAGCTAACAAATCTCACTTACTGTACTTTGTATCTTAAGTTAACAGAACGATTTGACACATTCAAGCTATATTTCTTTACCTGCAATTAGTCAAACTACAATATCAGGTAATCACAACTTATAATTTTTTTACCAAGCAAAAGATCTATACTTACCTATGATCATGGCGTGTTCCATTCATAGGAATGGCTGCTTAAAAATGGTCGGTAAGGCACATGATAAGAAATCAAAGCCAATACCTCCCCAGTTATTTTAAGACCCTGGGTGCAGGTCCGCCAGATTTTCATCCAGCTTCCAAGCTCTACCACACATCACATTTGTATTTTGCCAAAGTTAATTAATTAATATCTAATTAAAATAATAAATTATCAAAGTATAAACCACTATTGTATAAAATTTGACTTTCAAATTTTACATCCTGTTTGTAAATATTACGCTCAACTTCAGTCTTGAAACTGCAAGAACTAAAAACATGTGATGCATGACAAGTTGGCAATATGGTTACTAAAATTTGCAGCCAAACCTGACGGTGCCAGCAAAACGCTTGTCCTTTTGAGGGTCATAATTCTTCAACGCAATCTGGAGTTCAACAGATTCGGTAAAATGTCTCCTCTTCTTCTTTGAGCTCTTCACAACAGTAGAAATTGCCTCCTGTAAGTTGTCTCTGCTGATCTTACTAAAATTCAGAGATTCAGGTATTAACAAAATTCAACCAAAGAATTTAACCAACTAGAATGTGTCTGTAGGACACAGCAGGGTTCGATCTAAATGCAGTCCCGCGATCCAGAGGACACCTATTTTAGCGGAGGGCCTGCTGAACTTGGAAGCTGGCTGTCCCGTTGGGACAGTAACTTTTCATTTCAATATAGCTAAAAAACTTATCAAAAATACCAAAATGACAGAAAAACCTTGCTTTGAAACGATTTTCGAAGTCGACATCTGTTCTAACCACAGTCCAGATGTTTACTCTCGAATACATACATGTACGTAGACTGGTTCCGCGTCCTATAAAATATATAGTGTGAAATCACAGAAGAGACAGCGGGTACCAGTCTAACATGTACCGTACGGTCCAGGTACGGGGTTTTACCATGTAGCCTCGCTTTCGGTTGTCCTATATTTTCGCGATTATTTGTTTACCTGTCAAAAAGTCATGTTGAAATTTATCGATGGTGTTACGGAACCAGCCATTAAAAAGCAAAAAACAAAAGATCAGCGTTTGGAAACACAACGTGATTACGAAACAAGAGGGCCAAGATGGCCCTAGGTCGCTCACCTAAGAAACACTCCATAACAGTGTAAAACATGTTTGACCTAGTGATTTCAAGGAAACAAATATTCTGACCAATTTTCATTAAGATTGGACCAAAAAATTGGTCTCTTGCGATAAAACAAGCATTTTCTTAGACATGACCTAGTTTTTGACCCTAGATGACCCATGTTCAAACTCGACCTAGATTTTATCAAGACAATCATTCTGACCAAAATTCATGAAGATCAACTGAAAAATACAGCCTCTATCACATACAGAAGTTTTTTCTTTGATTTGACCAAGTGACCTAGTTTTTGACCTCAGATGACCCATATTCAAATTCGACCTAGATTTCATTAAGGCAATCAACCTGACCAAATTTCATAAAAATCAATTGAAAAAAACAGTCTCTATCGCATACACAAGATTTTTCTTTAATTTGACCTAGTGACCTAGTTTTTGACCTCAGATAACCCATATTCAAATCGACCTAGATTTCATCAAGACAATCATTCTGACCAAATTTCATACAGATCAATTGAAAAATACATCCTCTATTGCATACACAATGTTTTCTTCGATTTGACCTAGTGACCTAGTTTTTGACCCGAGATGACCCATTTTCGAACACGTCCTAGATTTTATCAAGGCAATCATTCTGGCTAAATTTCATGAAGATCAGTTGAAAAATACAGCCTCTACTGCATACACAAGATTTTTCTTTGATTTGACCTAGTAACCTAGTTTTTGACCCCAGATGACCTATTTTCGAAATTGGTCTAAATTTCATCAAGGTAATCACTCTGACCAAAATTCATGAAGATCAATTGAAAAATACAGCCTCTATCGCATACACAAGGTTTTTACGTGATATGACCTTGTGACCTAGTTTTTGACCCCAGATGACCCATTTTCGCACTCGGCCTAGATTTCATCAAGGTAATCATTCTGACCAAAATTCATGAAGATCAATTGAAAAATACCGCCTCTATCGCATACACAAGGTTTTTCTTTGATTTGACCTAGTGACCTAGTTTTTGACCCGAGATGACCCATTTTCGAACTCGGCCTAGATTTCATCAAGGCAATCATCTGAACAAAATTCATGAAGATCAATTGAAAAATACAGCCTCTATCGCATACACAAGGTTTTTCTTTGATTTGACCTAGTGACCTAGTTTTGATCCGAGATGACCCATTTTCGAACTTGGCCTAGATTTCATCAAGGTTATCATTCTGACCAATATTCATGAAGAAGAATTGAAAAATACAGCCTCTATCGCATACACAAGGTTTTTCTTTGATTTGACCTAGTGACCTAGTTTTTGACCCGAGATGACCCATTTTCGAACTCGGCTTAGATTTCATCAAGGTTATCATTCTGACCAATATTCATGAAGATTAATTGAAAAATACCGCCTCTATCGCATACACAAGGTTTTTCTTTGATTTGACCTAGTGACCTAGTTTTTGACCTGAGATGACCCATTTTCGAACTCGGCCTAGATTTCATCAAAGTTATCATTCTGACCAATATTCATGAAGATTAAATGAAAAATACAGCCTCTATCGCATACACAAGGTTTTTCTTTGATTTGACCTAGTGACCTAGTTTTTGACCCGAGATGACCCATTTTCGAACTCGGCCTAGATTTCATCAAGGTTATCATTCTGACCAATATTCATGAAGATTAATTGAAAAATACAGCCTCTATCGCATACACAAGCTAAATGTTGACAGACGACGGACGACAGACGACGGACGCCGGACATCGAGCGATCAGAAAAACTCACCTGAGCATTGCTCAGGTGAGCTAAAAAACCAACGTAAGCGTGATTTTCAAAGTTCATGGCTGAAGGACTACAAATGGCTCTCACAAGACGCAGATAAACAGGAAATGTATTGTGAAGTTTGTAGGCAGTACGAAACCATCGGTTTATTGAATCTTTTTAAATAGTGTTAACAATCGATAAAATCACTGAAAATGGGAGGGATTCCTGAAATCAGGGAGGGACAGCAGAATTTGTAAGGAGGAACCCCGCCAGGATTGTTAGAAAAAAAGTAAGCATCTAACCCTGCACAGGGTGTGCCCCCACTGGTATATTTGTCACAAATAAGGGGCAATAATTCAAATGTTAGCAGTCACAAGGGGGTATAACCTCAACAAACATTTAATGAAAAGGATTCATTATTCTAGGCCATATACTTTTTGAGCTATGAGCATCACAAAAAAATATTTTGGCTATTTCAAGGGCCATAACTCTGTAATAAGTGCTAAGATTTCCAAGAATAATGCAAAGTGTGCAAGGTTTCATGAGTTTACATCAAAAAATGAAATACTTTTTGAGCTAGGCACATAACTGGGTGAAAATGTGCATTTTTGATGATTTCAGGGGCCGTAACTTTAAAAATAGGGGGTTGAGCCAGCCAAAAAAATAAAGGTGCATAAGGTTATATCATGATTAAGACGCATGCAAGTTTTCATCCATTTATCCATTTATATCATACACTTTTTGAACTAGGTGCATCACAAGGTGAAAATGTGCATTTTTGACTATTTCAGGGGCAATAACTCTGGAAATAGGGGGCGGAGCAGTAAAAAAAAAAAGGAGGTACAAAAGTTCGTATCACGATAAAGACTCGTGCAAGGTTTAATCAATTTATATTAAATACTTTTTGAGCTAGGTGCATCACAAGGTGAAAATGGGTAATTTTAACTATTTCAGGGGCCATAACTCTGTAAATAGGGGGCAGAGCCAGATGAAATATAGGCGGTGCGTAAGTTCATATCATGATTAAGACTCAAACAAGATTTCATAAATCTATATCACATACTTTTTGAGCTAGGCGTGTCACAAGGTGAAAATGAGCATTTTTGACTATTTCAGGGGCCGTAACTCTGCAAATAGGGAGTGAAGCCAGACCAAAACTAGAAATGTGTCCATGGGACACAGATGCCCCCACTACATAACATTAAAATGACAGTTTTTTCCTACGTCAGGGGCCACAACTCCTACAATACTGAATGAATCTGGACGTGAAACCCCAGGTGCACAACTACACATGCTGACCAACATTCCTGTAAACGTTGGTGACTCTAGGTCAAATACTTTTGGAGCTACGCGCAACACATTAAAATGTCCAATTTTAACTAAGTCAGGGGCCATAACTCCTAAACGACTGAATGAATCCGGACGCAAAACCCCAGGTGCACAACTGCACATGCTGACCAACATTCCTGTAAACTTTGGTGACTCTAGGTCAAATACTTTTGCAGCTATGCGCGACACAACATTAAAATGACCAATTTTTACAGTCAGGGGCCATAACTCCTACATGACTGAATGAATCTGGAAGCGAAACCCCAGGTGCGCAACTACACAATCATGCTGACCAACATTCCCGTAAAGTTTTTTGACCCTATGTCAAATACTTTTGGAGCTAGGCACGACACAACATTCTCGGAAGGGCGGACAGACAAGGGCAAATCTGAGTGTATATCAAAATCCCCTCCACTGAAAAATGACTGGGTGTTACAAAATCCACTTCATACTTTTGCATGGGGTATCATAATCCCCTCTGTGATTTTCATTACAGATATATAGATATCAGTGCTCCAAATTAAATTATGTTTGCTAAAGGCATTGTATTTACGTGCTTTATGCAATAGACTTTTAAATTGTGTATAGTTGTATTTGAACTTGATGAAATAAGTAAAAATCACAGAGGGGATTATGATACCCCCTGCAAAAGTATGAAGGGGATTTTGTAACACCTTGTCAGTTTTCAGTGAAGGGGATTTTGATCAAGGGGATTTTGATTGTCTCCCGGCAAATCTATAGCCTCCCCCCCCCCCCAAAAGTGGGGGCATAAAAAGGCGGATCATGATAAAGACTAGTGATTAGATTGTCGCTGACAATCAAAAAATGGTTGTTAATTTCAGGTCGATGACAATCGATTGTGTGTGAGGCATTTGATTATCAGATAATAATAGATCTATTCATTACGTGTGTCAATTTACTTATCCTGTTGGATAGGGCTACATGTTTTCAGGACCCGATTCAGACGACGGGAGTTGTTCCGCAATTTTGGTCAAGGAAGAGTACTTATTTGCATTAAAATACCGGGAACTTGGATAATTTTCTGTTCCTGTAAGTTTGGACAGTATGTGTTACTACCAACAAAGAAGTGAGAAAAATCTAGGTAAATGTAATTATATTCTTGTTTTAATGCACTTGTCAACCCTGTCACAAAGTGACAAGTAGAGCTTTTGTGATCGCGTGGCGTCCGTCGTCCGTTCGTCCGTAAACTTTTGCTTGTGACCACTCTAGAGGAAAATTAACTAAATTAAATTTTATTTTAAGCGTTATACACGATTGCTGCACTCAAGTTTTAGGTAATATATTGGTGCAGTAAAGATTAGATGGATTTAAACATATTAACAATCAATCTTCAGTGTTTCTTTTGCTTAAATAGCATAAAAAAAAATATAAATTTTCGTTCTTATAATTATGATAGACAAAGATTTTCATCTGCACAAAAACTCACCTCATCCTGCCTCTATTGTGTAACCGGAAAAGGAAGTACTTGGATGAAATCTCGTTTAGATTTCACAAACGAGATTTTGATCGTCGTATCTGGAAGTCGCGACAAAAATTGTGTAAAAATGAAAGTAGACACATAAAAAGCCCTTGGCTGCTCTCAATACGTATAGCAGTACTATAGTCAGAATGGTAGTTGGTGACACCACTCAAGTCGTTCCATTAGAGGTCTTTTTTTCTGTCTTCATTTATTTATAAACTAATAAAACCAGTGGGTGGGGTAATATTTTTCAGTTCTAAATGTTTGCCTTTTGATTCTGTTGGCTTCAAGGGTTTCACTTGAAACCATAAGTCATTGTACAGTTTGACTAGTCATCATTCTATTTTCCGTTATTGTCCACCCCTTTACAGGGACGTAGACACTTCCATGTGCGTCAAGCCACTAGTAGAAAATCATTCAAATGAAAGAAAATCGGGCCAAAATAAGGGAAAGACAAATTTGTTAGTGATTTCAAAGACAAAAATGGGGTGGGGGGGGGGGGGTGAAGAGCAAGGTAATAATGAGGTGTGTTTGGTGCTGCAAACGGGCATTGAACTGCTCAAGGGTTGAAAGAGGAATGTCAGGTGGAAGATTATTCCATAGGACTTTAGTCCTGGGGATAAAGGAGTATTTGTAGTAGTTAGTGGTTGCTAGGGGTGACTATTGAGGCCAATTTTGACTATTGCAATACTATTGATATTGCTTAAAAACTATTGCGATACTATTCTATTGCAGGTTACTATTGCGATACTATTGCAATAGTTATCGGCCATCATAATTTATACAGTAAAGCTACCAAATGGCATTGTTACACAGTGTAAGAGACGGCACTGTTTATAATTGCTGTTAACACACATTGAGATGTTTGTATAAATGAAATGGACAGAAATTTCTTGCCTTCCTTGGCTTTGGAACAATAAGTAAAACAATAAACCTATGCAAGGTATACTCAAACGAATCGGCCATTTTGTTGCGAATGTCAACATGTTTAATAACCCAAAGCATCGAAAAAAGAAGGGCCCTACCGAACAGTTTGCTGTATAATACAAGTAGCCTTCTTTCTCAATGTCCATAGTACATTTTCTCATCTAAGATTAACAGGTTATTTAAATATATTTAATCACAGTTTCTAAGAAACTAAATTTATTAATTATCTCCCAGACTTCTCAGTCCTTTATGGTAGTTAAATTCCGTGAGGGTAATTATTGTAATGGAGACGTAAACATTTTCCGAGGCGCAAATGAAAGCAGGCTCTGTTTCTTGGTTTATAAATTATAAATTATTTCTGTATTTACTAAAAATTCAAAACTATCGAAACTATCGATTGTTGAAGGAACTATCGGCGATTGTTATTGGATCGTGACTTTTCTATCGATGCATGCTATCGGGACACTTAGTATCGCAATGCATCGATAGTTCGATGTATCGTTACACCCCTAGTGGTTGCAGAGATTAACCTGTAAGTCAGCGGATGATAATGGCGTGATTGCCTTGTTAGGGGTATGATATAATCTTCCGTGGGGATTGCAACCAGCGTTCGACACTAACTTTTTTGCCAGGTATCCCAAAGGAATACCTGCTGGGAAATTTAGGAATCCCTGCTGAAAATTAGGAGTCCCTGATAACAAAATGTGGTTAGAACATGAAAAAACTAAAATCTAACAAACACAACTGTTTACAGTACTACATGTATTTTATTTCCACTTTATTTCCATTTTACATCAATGACAACAATAAATTGTATGACTTTTGCTGTAAAAGAATAATGTCATTTCTGTCCAAGTCCTCTTCCCCCTCATCTTCACTACCATCACACTCCTCTGGGATTTGTTGTAGTTCATCTAAATGTATGCCGCCTAGTTCATTCCCCCTTATAACCCCCTTATTTGTAATCATTTTTTTGACATAAAAAAAAAATTCCGAAAAGTCTCCCTTAAATAAAAAAAAATTCAAAAAAAAAAAAAGATGTTCCGACCTACCTACCCTAATTTTTTGAGCATGTTACCAGATACAAAGATTTTTTAGGCCTTACTAATGCAACTCCAACAGACTTTATCTAAAACTAGTACATTGGTCATAACAGATTTTCTTAAACATTTCATATTTTAGTTGTTTTATTTTGCACATTGCCTAAAAGTGGGTGGGGTTTAGTGTTTGCATGCTTTTATTATCAGCAAATTTTTCTAAATAAGAGCTGCTTTGGCAACAGTGATCATATTTTTCGTAAATGCAGACGTTTTATTGGCTTTTTATTTTAGTTTGTACTAGAAAAATCTTGTAAGAAATGATAAAAATGTTCAAAAATGTCGGTCTAGAAAACGAGTAACGAAAAACAAAAGTAACAGTTAAAGTTCTTGAAAAGATAACTGTTTTAACTTTATTTTCTCATCATACCACGTATAATTTCTGCTTATTTAATTTGTTTTGCCCAAACAAAGCCTCGGCAATGATAATAAATTTGTTATAGACCGTAACGGCCGACCGGCTCATATAATCGTATCGAGCACACAAAATAATGGTACAAACACGATAATCTAAGGCTGCATTGTTTATCAATTAACTTGTAAACATTGATCAATAAACACCTTTGATAATGACAAGTCATATTGTACTAAATACAAACCGCGAGATAAGTACGTGTCATTTGGCGCGTGGCGTGACTGACATCTGTCGGTAGGGCATCAGGCTACCAGACGGCTAGAAAATCCCTAGAGGACAGGCTAGGCATCAGGTTACCAGAGGGCTAGAAAATCCCTAGAGGACAGGCTAGACATCAGGTTACCAGACGCCTAGAAAATCCCTAGAGGACAGGCTAGGCATCAAGTTACCACACGCCTAGAAAATCTCTAGGGGACAGAGTAGGCATCAGGTAACCAGACACCTAGAAAATCCCTAGGGGACAGGCTGGGCATCAGGTTACCAGACGCCTAGAAAATCCCTAAGGGACAGGCTGGGCATCAGGTTACCAGACGGCTAGAAAATCCCTAGAGGACAGGCTGGGCATCAGGTTACCAGACGCCTAGAAAATCCCTAGAGGACAGGCTGGGCATCAGGTTACCAGACGGCTAGAAAATCCCTAGAGGACAGGCTAGGCATCAGGACGCCTAGAAAATCCCTAGAGGACAGATTAGGCATCAGGTAACCAGACACCTAGAAAATCCCTAGGGGACAGGCTGGGCATCAGGTTACCAGACACCTAGAAAATCCCTAGGGGACAGGCTGGGCATCAGGTTACCAGAGGGCTAGAAGGTCATACTTAGGGTTCAAAGGTCATACCTTTGGGCGTACATTGCTCTGCATTGTGGTTCTCTTGTTAGCTCACCTGAGCCAAAGGCTCATGGTGAGCTGTTGTGACCGCTCAATGTCCGTCGTCAGTCATGTGTCGTCAGACATCCGTCGTCCGTCATGTGTCCGTCAACAATTTCTAAAAAACTCTTCTTGCAAACCACTGGGCAGAATTACAACAAACTTCACAGGAATGATCCTTGGGTGGTCCCCTTTCAAAATTATTCAAAGAATTTAATTCCATGCAGAACTCTGGTTGCCATGGCAACAGAAAGGAAAAACTTTAAAAATATTCTTGTCCAAAACCGCATGGCATGGAGCCTTGATATTTGGCATGTGACAGCATCTAATGGTCTTCTACCAAAATTGTTCAAATTGTGCCCCTTGGATGAAAAGAGGCCCCGCCCCGGAGGTCCCGAGTTTTACATAGACTTATATAGGAAAAAAATTTAAAAATCTTCTTGTCTAAAACCACAAGACCAAGTCCTTTGATATTTGGTATGTAGCATTGCCTTGTGGTCCTCTTCCAAAATTGTTCAAATAATTACCATGGGGTGAAAAGAGGCCCCACCCCCAGGAGAGGGGTCTCAAGTTTTACATAGACTTATATAGGAAAAAGTTTAAAATCTTCTTGTCTGAAACTGCAAGACCTAGGCCTTTGATATTTTGTATGTAGCATTGCCTTGAGGTCCTCTATGAAAATTGTTCAAATTGTGCCCCTGGGGTGAAAAGAGGCCTGCCCTTGGGGTCCCAAGTTTTACATAGACCTATATAGGAAAAAGTAAAAAATCTTCTTGTCTGAAAGTAAAGGCCTTTGATATTTGGTATGTAGCATTGCCTAGCGGACCTGTAACAGGATTGTTCAAATTATGCCCCTAGGGTGAAAAGAGGCCCTAGGGTGGGGGTCACTTATTATATGAGTTATATAGGAAAAAATAGTTCAAAAATTATCAGATCATATTTCCTTGACTGTTTATTTATACTAACCTGATGTACCCAAGTGATTACGGGTCACCTTACTGTGACCTTGACCTTCTGACCTACTTTCTTGTTTTCTAAGATACAGCCATGAAATTTGGATGACATGTACAGTTTTGCATACGATCTTAAAAACTGACTTTCAGTAACCATAAGTGTGACCTAATGACCTACTTTCTTAATATTTTAGCATCACTTTGCCATTTGAATCATGTGGCTCATATTACTCAGGTGAGCGATTCAGGGTCATCATGACCCTTCTTGTTTTTTTACATGTCATCATATGAAAATCGAAGCTGTCCTGTACTGATTTGATCATTGTGTATTTAAAGAACGTCAGCGAGTGAAAAGTCAAAATATTTAAAGAATGATTAGACTTTCCTATTATACTCCTATATCCTTTCGGCTACCATAGCAGACTAATGGGTACCATAAAAACGGGGGTCGCTATTACCGCTATCATACACCGACTGACTACCGCAGACGCCTAAAACGTACCATCAAAACGAGGGTCCACATTACCGACAACGTACAGCGTAGGACTACCGGAATTTTCAGTGTTCCAGATAATTTTTTGACCCCATGGGTAATTACCCTCACTTTTCAGAAGATGGGGGTAAACTCAAAATTCCAAACTCGGATAAAGGGTAATTTTAACAATACTTACCGTTACTATAGAGACAAAGACAGACATTATAACAACACCATAAACTGTCCTTTTCAGTGAGTTTTATCCAAGGGTACGATTTTTTCCAACTTTCAATGGTAGATTCTGTGACAGCCACATGCGACTTTTTATTTTTTAAAACGGCAGAAATAATGTCTTCGATTATTGGTTGCACAAAGCTCTTAGTCGGTAGAGGTGTTTTAACCACAAAAAAATTATCAATTTTTCTCTGTTTTGCTTCGGAAGCCATGATAAAAAATAATGTGCCTACTTTCGTTTTAATACAACGATCAAACGCTTGATTTTGGTAAGTAAATACATAAAATTTCTAGAGCGCCTAGACGATGCAGATGTTCAAGTAGACTAGTTTATGGTTTCTAAGACAGGTAGAACGTTTTAGCGAAGTTAATAGTGGTTACCCGTCGCATTGTTTATACGGAAGTAGTGATCAGCTGTTTTCAACATGTTTTCATTTAAATATAATTAAGGTACGCTTCAAGTTTTAATGTCGTGCGTAAGTTCAAAGTCATGTACGTATAATGTACGCATCAAAATGAAATCATGTGCGTTTTTAGTTGATTTTTATGCGTAAAATACGCCGATACGCAGCTTATCTGGAACACTGAATTTTCTAGTTTTTCTTTGTATCTGGAGGGATTTTGAATGCTTTATATTTATTGCAGAATTTCATGTGAAGTGTAAACTTTCATTTATGTTATTAACAAAACGGTATGAAATCAGTTAAACTAATAAGTTAAATCATTCATATGACATACTAAATAATATTACGCAACAAATTACAGGTGTCCACTAAATTTTAAAACAAAATCAAACGTCTTGTGCGCAATAATGTTCTAAAATCATTGTTATCGCAATTTGTTGATAAGAAAATCCTTTTCAGGCAATTAAGGGATCATTACTCTCCAAAAATACCCATTAGTTTTGATGGTTGCTCGTCGCGGTAATTACCAAACTCAGTTTTTAAAACTTAATTAATTACTCATTTCTATGCTACGGTATTTAAAGCTGTTTTACTACGTCTGCATTATGTGGCTCCGGCATTCTAGGAGTCTGAAAACCACGGGTCTGCCACTGATGCGTTTTGTAGACTTTTCACCAATTGCTTTCACTGTGGCACTACGGTAGTTCTGAACTTTTTCCAGTAAAATACAAAATTTCAGAATCAGAAATAGTGTACATTTATACACTACGGCAGTAATATTTTAAATTGTTGTTGCACATGGAACATACATATATACACTGCGGTAATTCTCTACAGAACGCTTCATCGTTTTTACGCCGCAACGGTAATATATATGCAAACATCGCTTCTTCCAATTGCATACTGGACGTGTGTAAATTTATCCACTATGGAAGTATTGTACTTTTCAAATTTAAAACTCAAACTTTAGGTAAGAATGCATTTAAATCATCCCAAAGTACACAATGGTAATTTTGACTTTGAGCTCCATGCATTATGTATTATAATGCATGGAGACTCTGGAATGCTTTATAAATGGTACAGTATTCAGTATTTCACATGTGCCTTTGTATACTCATTATATTAATTTATAGCCCGGGTCCGTAGTGTAGGAGATACATGCGTGCACTTTTAATCTCTGAAACCTCTCGCTGACGAAGGGTCGCAGGTTCGAGCTCTGCTACCGACTAGGACTTTTTTATGTGAGAAAGTAGGCAGAACAAAAGATAAGAAATTAAATTTATTTTACGTTTCTTTTGTCAAAAGTCGGTAATATTTCATATTAATTTCATTGAAGCCAGAGCTTAATATAATCAGATGTTCTTGAAAACGTTCATAATCATTTCAGTCCTAGAATTATTAAAATGAACTGTTTCCAAAACCGTACATGAATGTGCTTTCGGTGAAATGATATCTTACAATTCTTCATTATATGATTAAACAATTGATACCTTAATTGTGACTTTAAAGAAAAGTAATCAACGGAATACAGCTCGCAAATGGGATACGCTCTAATTTAAATATAATGCTATTAATAAATTCAGTTATTTTAAAATCTGTTTGAAAGTCAATAAGGCATAACAAACTAAGAAAAAGACACTTCTAGCTACTATTACAGGTTTTTCCACGAAGTGTCATTCGACATTTTTGAGTTTTGTTTTGGCACTTGCATCATATACACCACAAAAACAGATTATGAATATGTATAAATTTAAATGAACCTTAATAACGTATAGTTGACGCGTTTACATGGTCTGATCCGCTGACATAACTGGTAGGTGACTAAAAGTAAAATGCAACAAAAACATTTTTTTTGTATTTCACACAACCTTATAACAGAAAATAATAAAATAAAATAATAGAATTAACAACTGAATGAAAACACTACAGTACAGGCAATTTCCTATGAACGGGTATGAGTAAGGAAAATCATATATTAAATGCTACACAACCTGAACAACGTATGTTGGACTAAATTTCATGATAGACAGTCTACCTATAGTCCGATCTGGAGAAACAGGTAGGAGACTAGAAGTAAAACATTAAAAGCAAACAAAAACATATGACAGAAAATAACAAAAATTACAATTAAACGAAAGCAAGTTGTAAAAGCTATAACAGATGCGGATCTTGCATTACTTACAAATCATCGCAAAAGGTAACATAGAGCATATGTAATGTTACACAATCAGTTCACTAAAAGTCATGAAATAATTCCTGTTTTTTGTTGAATTTGTACTGTAGTCCGTTTAAACTGAGTTAGAATGAAACAATTTTGTCAACAACTTAGACAATAACCGTCAATCTATATGTACATGTATTTTCTGAATAGCCGTCTAAAGGCAAGGTGGGTTTAGGGTAATTAGCATTGTTAATGACGCATGGAAAGATAAAATGTCCAAAATTCAGTCTGATAAACATGTCATCGGTAGAACTGTTTAATCAGTTAGTTATGTGTCTATATTTAATATGCCCGGTTGTATGATTCTTATTTCTATACCATATTACAATGTATTAAAATTCACAAGAAGCCAAACTTTATGAACTTTCTTGAACTTCAAAAATTTAACTCTAAACCCCTTTTCCCTTGAGACAGCTCATATTAGAAAAGTATATTGCATGTGAAAATTAATTATCAAAAGATAAATCAATCAAACTTTCTCATTCGTACTTAAAACCTAACGTACATATACACACGACACATAGTAAAAACATGTACACCATGTAATGTTCTCACTAATCTTAGACACTGTCTGTTTCTTTCTCCAGTTTCTGCTTAGTGTCTGCTAGTAAGACAGTCATTTCTTCTTCGTCGATTTCCCAGATGATTTTGTTGGCATTTTACCGGGTGTTTCTATTTTAATATGTACCTTCCTGGGTGATTTTTGCAACCGTTATGCAGCTAAATTGAAGGAAGGGATTTCTTATTAAAATGTAGTAATATTGAGCAATAATAAAACGTATCAAATTATAACATTTAGTGATTTACAATGGTTATATATACTAAAATAATCGATTTTCTGGAGTTTCCAATTTCGCTCTTGTTGCCATAAGTTTTACGGGCGTTTTCGGATTGGAGGTCTGTATGGACTTGACCTTAGCCATCCCAGTTCTGGACGCAACATCATGATACGGAAGAAAGCATTCCCTGAAAGTATTATTTAAAAGATCACGGGGATAAACCCTGAAAATAGATGACAAATATTTTTATGTAAGCAAGACATTTTGATTTTCAACTACAATTATTGCACAACTTATCTGGAACTGGCTTTTGTACTTAAGGGCTGGATTTCTGGAAACATTTAATCCTGTACTAAGAAGATTAACCTGTTATGAGCAGTTGAATATATAATGCAATAACAGACTTTTCCTCTTCTGACATGCTTAAATGTTTCGAGACATTTGACCCAGAGGGATAATTTGAGTACATTTTTGGATTTGAGCGACTTGTTGACTCAGACCCAGTTTATATACATTGAGTATAAGAAAGTACGTTCACTTAACATAGCAATGACTCAATAATACCATGAAATCTTTAAAACTACTCATAAGATCAATATAACTTTCTAATAAGAAGAGTATTGTTATACCTGTGTAAATTGTCTTTACACTGCTTACAACCAAATGATGACGTTGGTGTTCGTAGACCACCGGCGGTCTTTAGTTTCTTCATACTGCAAAACTGACAAGCATTTGTTCGCCCTGACATTGAGATAATTTCATGTGAGTCTGCAAACTCTCGGTCAATATCAACGACCTGCGTTTGTTTGGGTTTCCTAATTCTTGAACGGTAACCTTCCATACTCTAGCTACCATGTTTCCATCTTTGATTTGACGCTGTCCTTTGTTCAATGTACTAACCGAAACCAGGAATAATGTATTACATTATTCCTGCCGAAACATCCTTCTGTCAGACTAATTTCTGTGGTTTCAAATCATATGGCCAGAATTTCCGCCCTATATTAAAAGACCCACAAAGATGGGTGGAGCTGGCAAGGAATGCCTGTGTCAAAGGGATGTGTCTAGAAAAACTATACGGTTCAACCAGATGTTCAATAACATTCCTCGTTAGTCCTCCTTCTTTTTTTCCTCTAATATAAACTTTAAACTTCCAAAGATCTGCAGAAACGGCATCTGCTGACACAAATATTTTAAAGCCTCTCTTACAACTATTAACTAAATGTTTATCTAACTATCTTTTTATACTGCATCACTCCTCTTTACGAGTATTACGTGCAGCTGCGCGCCTGTACAAGAATTTTAAAAGTAGAATGGACAGGAGAATAAAAGTAATACAGTTGATAGTGTTAAAAACAAGAAGGATTTACAGATAAAAGCAGTTTAAAGAAACAGGTCTATCATGTTAAGCATTGTGTGCAAGTTTGGTCACACCCTGCTTAAACTGGTTCAGGGTTGGGGCTTGCAAAAGTTGTACTGGAAGGGAATTCCAAAGCACTATGGTGGCTGGAAAAAAAAACTTACAGTAATTACAGGGAGTAAGGAATTGGTATAGGATTGGGGATGCATATGTCTTGTTAGACGGAATGGGCGGCTGACATAGGGAGGAAGTGGTACAGCAACCAAACCACTCTGCAAATAATTACCATAGTAGACGTTTACAGGAAGAACGAATTTCAGTGTAGTACCGCAGTGTAGTTTTACTCATCCCGTTACTAAGAACTATAGTAGACTTTTGTGAGAAACTTGAATTTTAAGGCAGTGCCATAGTGTAGTTATAAATATTATATGAAATTAGGTGCACTTCCACAGTGCTGAGAAAGTTACATTGCAAAAGGATTATACTAGTTATCAAAACTTATCCTGTAGGCATTATTTATTCCCCCGATTACCACAGTAGTTTAATGCAGGGCATGCGAAACTCAAGACAGTGCCGCAGCGTATTAATACATATTCACACAAAGTAGCATGTACTGCTACAGTGATGCAGTGACCATTTAAATATGTGACTTTTCATATATAACATTAACTGTATGTTTTATCTGCATATAAATACCATAGTAGACTATTGCAGGAAACAAGAAATTATAAGTTGTGCTGCAGTGTAGTTGTACCAATAACCATACAATGGACATAACTACCATAGTGTAGCAACTGTTTTACATAAAAATTACCGCAGCGTAAAAATGTAGTATATTTTTGGTAATTCCTTCTATTTTCAATTGAGAAAAAAACACAATTTTTACCCAAATACTGCATTATGCGCTATGGAAATGAGCACCCCCATTTTTCTGGTACGTATTAGTCGTCTACGGTAGCCCGCCTGCAAAACAGTAGTGGTAATGGAGAACCCCAAAAATATAGTCTGCATTTGGCGGCTCAGGTAGTGCCTCGGTGTACGATAGCGGTAGTCGAAAGGATATAAATTCTGTCAAAAAAATGGCTTGTATTTCACAAGGAAATTCTGTGTTGTACCTTTTGTATATTGATGTTGTTGGGCTGCTTTCATTTAATATGTATGCCTGCAAGGATTAATTTGTGCGAGATGTAGGGCCTTGCGAATATAGCGAAAATTAAACCCTGGCAAAAATTTCTGCTTTTACAGTATAATAAAATTAATTTGCCAAAATTGACTTTATATGCATTGAAAAAGTGTATACTATTACTCGTATGTTAACAATTGCCCCATGCATGGTTTCAGAAGTCTACAAATGTATTCGCCTGACTGAATTTTCTGTAATCCTCCAGTCTGTGGACATGGAATTTCTGAAACCCTGCCCTGACTGCCCACCAGACGGTTGAGAGAACCATCTGCAAAAAGTTATGGTTGGAACACTGAGGTGGACCCTAACTTAGTCAAAAACATGCTTAAAAGGCCAGAAAGTTTATTATAAATTATAGTGACACTGAAAGGTAGCTATAAGATCACTGCAATACTGAAACCATTTTCTTTAATTGCTCATTTACTGGTCCAATCCAGTATTTTGATAGTAAATAAGCTGTAACTTTTCTTCTCTCCAGGGCGCATCAGTTGCAGATGAGCCGAAGGTACTTTGCATCGTGCGGGACATGGTAGACCCACAAGCTAATGCTATCAAGCATACTATGAACCTGCCGGCCTCCATGTCAGTTCAGATCCTGCTGAACGAGGTTGCTAAACAGTTTGGCTACATGATGGGAACTATCTCGGTACACTATGAGAGACAGACAGGGTCTGATGTGGAGGAGGTAACTATTCTACTATTTAGCTCTAGTGTTTGAAATATCTTCAGATAGTCGGGAGTTTTTCGTTGTCATGCTTTGGTTGTGTCTGCGTCCACATTGATATTTGTGTTAAAATGTACCGGGTATTCTTTTTAAGAGGATCTCTCAAAAAACTGCTTGGCCAAATGTGTTCAAACTTCACACAGTCATGTCTTGCGTTATAAGGTCACTAGTTACATAACTCTAGATAGCCTTTTATTTCGTCAGAATTTTGCCCCAATTAGAAAATTCAGTCTCAGTTATAAATGCTCTGTACCCATAGTAAGTACATACAGCATTTCATCATTTGATAGTGAACATGGAAAATAAAGATTCTGTGTGGATGGTTTTAGGTATAACACTTTGATGATGGTTGAAGTTTTCTACACAAAATTAAGAGTCCATTTCCCTACAGTGAACTATATTTTGTATATAAATTATGTTCTATGTTTCTCATGAATCATGTGTTTATGTAATATTAATTATCACTCAGTTACTTGATGTTTTTCTCATATTAAACAGGGGCTTCTGTGGCTGAGTGGTTAAGGTGGCTGACTTCAAATCACTTGCCCCACACCAATGTAGGTTCAAGCTTCACTTACAGGTCAATGGTTCTACCCAGCTTGTGATGCCCTGCGGACTGCTTGTGATGAAATAATGTACCTGGGCTCTTCTTCCACCATCAAAGCTTGAAAGTGGCTATATGAACCATAATTATGTCAGTGCCCGTTAAACCCAACAAAAGCCCATTAAACAGCATATTCTTTCTGAATTTGGAGTCTTTCTTGCAGTATGTCCCATTTTTATGCCCCCAAAGGTGGGCATATTAAAATCGCAATGTCAGTGCATGCGTGCATCCGTGTAAATTCTTGTCCGGGCTGTAACTTTTCCATCCATGAAGGGATTTTGAAATAACTTGGCATAAATGTTAACCATAATGAGACGATGTGTCATGTACAAGACCCTGACCCCTAGCTCCAAGTTCAAGGTCACAATTAGAAGTCAAAGGTTAATAGGGTCTGTTTCGTGTCCGGTTAATAACTCTGCCAGTCATCAAGGGATTTTGAAATTACTTGGCATAGATGTTCCCCATAACGAGACGATGTGTAATGCACAAGATCCAGACCCCTGCTCTAAGGTCAAGGTCACACAGCAGATACAATCAGGAATTCTTGCCCCTTGGAGGTACTGGCCAATATCATGCCCCTGTTTAAGCAGTTCTCTCAGAAATTATTCACTGAATGCTGTCAGACTGAGCACAAGTCTATGGCATCATTGCATGATCTCACAGAGGGTTTCATTACTAGCAGACATTTTGGCAAAATTATGTCACACTTGACACTTCAAAAAATTTAGTGAAAATTGTGCTTGTAAGTGGAATGTCAGGAACTGCTCATATGAATTTACTCAGATCTGTGTGGAACATAACTCAGATCTGGGTGGAAATTACTGACATCCTTGTAGAATTTGATCAACCATGATCTTTGATACATGCTGAAGCGTTTGTACTTGAGGATCTTAGAGCAGAAAAATAAAGAATGAACTCGGAACTAATTCACCATTTAAAAGGCTACTTATTATCTGTTGTAAAATAAATAATATTCATGGGGGACTACTTTTTGCAGACTTTGTCATTGGTCCAATCCATTAATTTAAATCCTTATGTATAAGGGAAAGGTCCATTTATTTCTTGTTTAAAGTTTGTAACGCATGAATTCATGTCCCCGTGAACTATTTGGTTTTTTGCCAAAACAATAGAAATTTATGCCCATTCACAGAATGTTACACAATATTGTCACTGCAAATTAACACTAGATAGTAGTTTTTTTACAACAAAATGACAGACAAATGGATTAAATTAAATATGCTAGTTACATGCACTATGTATCAGTAATCCAGTTTGTATAGCTTTTCCTAATGTATTGACTTATACCTGTCATAGATATATGTTTGATGTTACAGTTAAGCCTAGAACAGTACACAATGAGTTTCCTAGGTGATATATTGAGTCCAGGTGTGAAACGTCACAATTTCACGATTTGTGAATTGGAGGGAAAACAGCCAAAGAAAATGGCTCCACCGCCTCCACCCCCACCACCTAACCTTGGCAAGGTAAGCATTTTATTGTAAACAAATTGTTTTTTTTCCAGAACTTCGTACACTACTGTGATATGTTATTTTCGAGAAGTTTTTATGTGTCTAATAAATGATATATATGACATTTCATTTAAACTTTGTCATAATTTTGTTTTCAATTAATGTCTTTGTGTGCTCTTTTAAGACATAGAATTTTTATTCGTTAGCTCATGATGAGCTTTTAGGATTGTTTTAAAGAACATCTCTTAAACCACAGTCACTTTTTACCAAACTTCACAAGAACTTTCCTTGAGAGGTCCTCCTTCAGATTCCTTCATATCTAAGTCATCCATGCATGGGAAACTTAAAAACATTCTTCTCTGAGATCACTGTCCCAATATTGAATTATTTTCAAAGAAATGTACTGTAGGTGACCCTCTACCAGATTCCTTCAAGTCGTGTTGATTTATCAGAAAAACGTGGCCTCCAGGTAGCCGAGCTGGTGTTCTGTAACTGGTTTTATGTTAAACTTTGAAAATCTTCCTTAACCTATTTCCAAATTTATTTGTGCCAAGGGGTATAGCTAGTAATCTCTCTATGGCTGTAGGGAAACTTAAAAGATCTAAGAAACAACCATCTGATTTCTAAGTAATTTTACAGTAATGTTCCTTAGGTGACCCACTACCAAAACTTTAAAATTATTAAGATTTTTTTTTTAAATGCAGGTGCTGTTGGGTGGTGGCTAGGTAGTTTTTTCTCTGTATGGCTGTATGAAAAATGTGAAAGTTTCCCCTGAAACCGCTAGCACAATTGTAGAATTATTTCTCATACATTATCCTTTGTTATCTGTTGACCAAAACTGTCTGACAGACTCGGGTGAGCAATCTTGGGCTACCAGCCACCCCCTCCCCAGGCTTCCCAGGCTAGGAGAACAGTAGGTTTTAACAGTAATTCTATTCATTCTGTTCCTTTTATGTGGCTATAATTCTTTCACTTAAAAGAACAATAGAGAGATTAAAGGAGTTGCCACATAATTACTGTACAGTAAGAACATAAGTCTGTCTTTAGTTTTTGTCATGCATATCTCATGAACATTAGAGGATTGTTATATAAATGTGAAGTTGTGCGCCTGCTTCTGTTTGGGCTATCACTGGGCCAGAGTTATGGTCCTTGACTTAGATAAAATACACATAACCGTGCTTAAAAGTTTGTGTTGTATATATTTTAAAAATTTCACCAAAAGTCAAGAAACCATGTACAATGACAGGAAAGGGTGCACCAGTGTCCTTTGGACACACATCTAGTTTTATCTAGGTTTGACTTTATAACAACTTAACTGTTTAAGATGACTTAAATCTGTACAAGTAGAGGAAGGTTTCAGATACCCTTCCGAGTATTGATTTACAGTTAGACAAGGAACTTAAACTTACAAGTACTCTATTTCATGAGGGTCTATCATTGTTATTTGTTGATACCATTACAAGTGCTTTGTGGTTGAGGAGGCAAATTTATCTAACAATAATGGTTAATGGTAATAAAATTGTGTTTTTTGTTTCAGCCGATAGAGGGTTCTGATGCAGGGGCATCCGGCTCCAGTAGGCTTGATTCATCAACATATTTCAGCAACAACACCAGCCTGGAACCAAGAACAGCATACAACAGTGTATCATCAACTTCCTCTGCCTCATACTCGTCAGATTTCTCATACTCGTCAACTTTCCTGAAGTCAGAGACAGGTAAGGGGATGGGAAAATATCTTGAGTTTATTTGCAATAGTTCCTGTCCTTTGTGTCACTAAAGAGAACACTATAATTATGTTTAAATGCAACTGAAAATGGACAGAGCAAATTTGAGTGAATCGCTGCCAGTCATTAGAAGTGTTTGAAATTTTTGTTTTGTTCTATAGTTATATTTATTATTCATTCCAAGATTTTCTCAAATTTTGTAATCATCATTTAACCACAGAAGATAATTCTTTCTATCTAAGATAAAACATTGAATTAAGTTAAAGGCAAAATCCCATCAAGTAAGACAGGATCAATTGCAAGTGATGAAACAGGCCTCCAGTACATATAAAAGTGAAGAAAGTAAGATGCTGTAATGCAGGTCGTACAAGTAGACAATTTTGGGTATATTATTTAGACTAGTGTGTATAATTTTATGAATGTCCCATAGAATTATTTACAGGTGCGTTGACTTCAAACCATTTGCCCCTCATCGATGTGGGTTCGAAACCTCATTTGGGGCGTAGAATTCTTCACGTGAGGAAGCCATCCAGCTGGCTTACGGAAGGTCGGTGGTTCTACCCAGGTGCCCGCTCGTGATGAAATAGTGCACGGAGGGGCACCTGGGGTCTTCCTCCACCATTAAAGCTGGAAAGTCGCCATATGACCTAAAATTGTGTCGGTGCGACGTTAAACCCAACAAAATAAATAAATAAATAAACTGTCTGTACATTAGTTTGTTAGTCTGCCCGGCCAAAACAGTTTGTATCTTGGCTGTTACTTTAAACAAGTGAAGGGACACTAATGAAACCTTATATTAAGCTTGCATGCTTATGTCAGATCTGTATCATCAAGGTAACAGACATGGACCCTAATCCTGAACCCTGTTGTCCCTAGCCCTAACTTACAGACAAGGACACTCCATTTTTAGCTTACCTGAGCCAAAGGCTCATGGTGAGCTTTGTGACCGTTCAAAGTCCGTCGTGGGTCGTGCGTCCTTAAGCAATTTCTAAAAAAATCGTCTTGAAAACCACTGGGCAGAATTACACCAAACTTCACAGGAATGATCCTTGGGTGGCCCCCTTTCAAAATTATTCAAAGAATTGAATTCCATGCAGAACTCTGGTTTGCCATGGCAACTGAAAGGAAAATTTTTAAAAATCTTCTTGTCCAAAACCGCGAGATATAGAGTCATGATATTTGGCATGTGACATCATCTAATGGTCCTCTAAAAAGATTGTTCAAATTGTGCCCCTGGGGTGAAAAGAGGCCCGCCCCAGGGGTCACAGATTTTACATAGACATATAGGAAAAAACTTTAAAAATCTTCTTGTCTAAAACCAAAAGACCTAGGCCTGTGATATTTGGTATGTAGCATTGCCTTGTGGTCCTCTACCAAAATTTTCAAATTATAACCCTAGGGTGAAAAGAGGCCCAGCCCCGAGGGGTCTCAAGCTTTACATAGACATATAGGAAAAAACTTTAAAAATCTTCTTGCTTTAAACTGCAAGGCCTAGGCTTTTGATATTTGGTATGTTGCATTGCCTTGTGGTCCTCTATCAAAATTGTTCAAATTATGCCCCTTGGGTGAAAAGAGGCCCTGTCCTAGGGGTCCCAAATGTAACATAGACTTATATAGAGAAAGAAAAAAATCTTCTTGTCTGAAAGTTCAAGGCACAGACCTTTGATATTTAATATGTAGCATTGCTTAGTGGATTTCTAACAAGATTGTTCAAATTATGCCCTTGGGGTGAAAAGAGGCCCCGCCCTGGGGGTCACTTGTTATATGAGTTATATAGGAATAAATACTTAAAAAATTATCAGATCATATTTCCTACACTGTTTGATTATAATTACCTGATGACCACAAGCGATTAGGGGTCACTTGACTGTGACCTTGACCTACTGACCTACTTTTTTTTTTACGATATAGCCTTGAAATTTGAATGATATGTACAGTTTTGAACACCAATCTTGAAACTGACTTTCAGTGACCATAAATGTGACCTACTTTCTAATATTTTAGCATCAGTGTGCCATTTTAAACATGTGGCTTATATTACTCAGGTGAGCAATTCAGGGTCATCATGACCCTCTTGTATAGAGTATTCACCTCTTACCAGCAACATCTCTTGTATACAGATTGTTTCTAATAATATTGAGTTTAACAAAGCTGTTATTTTATTTACAGGTTATGTTGGTCTGGTTAATCAGGCAATGACCTGTTACCTAAACAGCTTAATACAGACATTGTATATGACACCTGAGTTTCGGAACGCCATCTACCGGTTCCATTTTGACAGTGGCAAGGGAGTTAAAAACATACCATATCAATTACAAAGGCTTTTCTTACTGCTGCAGGTAAATTATGCATTTGTCAATTTCCACGCTGTACCAAGTGGTTGAAGTAGCTTCGTCTATCACCATTGTAGGTTCAACACCAAATTTTGGCCATAGAGTTGTTTCATGTAAAGAAGTTATCTAGATGATATGCAGATGTTTCATGCATCTATCTACCAGGTGCCCATCCAAAACACTAGGTACTACATGAAGACCCCAGAGAGGCATCTGGGGTCTTCGTAATTGAAGCTGGAAAAGTCACCATATGACATACATGTAGGTTGCTCAGTATGCCTTGATCTAAGAAGAAAAAATACTCCCAAGCAACTAGGGTAGGCATTTTTTGTAACAAGCACACAGATGCAAGGGAAGTTAATGGATATTATTTCTTGACTGTCAACAAGCATTGATTTTCATGAAAAACATGATGCAAAAATACTGAAATTTTGAAGTGTGGAAAGGTACTTTTATGTCTGTTCTTCTGTATGGATTTGTAGTCTATTCAGGCTAAAGTAACCGAAAGCAAAGCAGGTAAAGTTTGTTCTTGAATTAACATTGAAAGACTTTTACCACATTGTTGCAGTCATCACAGTAAAGGTGCAGAATGACAATGATTGGATGGTAAAAAATGTAGTTTATTAATATTCTATAATTGAGCCGCGCCATGAGAAAACCAACATAGTGGCTTTGCGACGATGTCGACCAGCTGGATCCACGCACGCAGATCCTACTGCGCAATTTCTCATGCGCTTTGAAGCGAATAGCAGTCCTGCGCTGCGCGATGTGCAGCTGCTGGATCCATGCTGGTCGCAAAGCCACTATGTTGGTTTTCTCATGGCGCGGTTTCATATGGGTTTGCATTGTATGGTATCTTTGCTTTATCAGTTAGTACATAATTATGCAAAGAAAATACTTTCAGTAACATTTTCTTTTTATCAGACAAGTACGAAAAGAGCAGTTGAGACAACAGATCTTACTAAAAGTTTTGGCTGGGACAGTTCAGAAGGTAATGTATGCTGTGCTAAAATTAAACAATAGTTTTATCTTGATGTCTTTCAGCCTTAGAAAATCTGTTCATTCAAAGATGATAATTTAGTTAAATAAAAGTACCTTACATATATCAACCTCTTTTAGACACAGTTGTGTAATTCAGCATGTGCCAAGGCTTCTTTCCAGTTGCTGGATGAAATGCCTTGTGACTCTAGGGGTGGCTGCCATAGCCAAAAATGCCAGTCTTAATCAGTGCTCACTACTTTGTTTTCAAGACATGTTCAGGACTAATTTTGATCAAATCATTAATATGAAGAAGCCACCTATCTGGCTTGCAGATGGCCAGTTGTTCTTTCAAGGTGCTTGCCCATGCCTGAAATAAGGCTCAGATGAAGCACCTGTGGTCTTTCCTCAAAGTTGACAGGAAATTGTTGATGTTCTTGAAAATACAGGAAAAACAATAGAAGATTAACTACTTAAATAAACAGGAAGCAGTCTGCATTTTCAGTTCTATGCTGATAACATATCTGTGTCACAGGAGCCTGAAGGGCTGAGTAGTTATGGTCAATGTCTCTGTATCACTTGCCACCAATGCTGTAGGTTTGAAACATTGCATAGGTTGCAGAATTTTTTAATTTTGAGAAAGCTTTCTGAAAATCGATGTGATTTAGGTGTCATATGACTAAAAACAATATTCCCAACAAAAAGAAATCTATAGGGAGAGCAAAATGTTTCAATATTATTATATGTTATGATTAGGAAATTGGAACTGATTTATTATTGAATTGTTTTGCATGTTTTAGTGTGGCAGCAGCATGATGTTCAGGAGTTGTGTCGGGTTATGTTTGATGCCCTGGAAGTAACATGGCGTGGAACAGATCAAGAAAACCTTGTAAATCAACTGTACCAGGGAAAAATGAAAGATTATGTCAAATGTTTAGAGGTAAAGATGGAAAAAGTTCATCATACATTTTAAGATACAAACTGATCTGCTCTGTTTGGATTCTGTGAAATTAATGTATTAAATGGGTGTAAAACTTTGTGGTATTTACCAGAATGGCAGTTTTTGTGTGTATATGAATTTTATGTGTTCATTGAGCTTCAATCTCTGAATTTAGAATTTTACATATAACCTTTTTGACAAAGTTTTTTTCTATATGATCATTTAAAGTTAGATTTGCCTTTTGTTTCAAGATACATTATATGAAATTTTAATCAGCTGATGCAAGAAAACAATATTACAACAGTTTAGTACCATGGTAAATATTTAATGAACATTAGTAACTAAATTCATAAATAGCTTTAAGATATTTATTGACAGTAACATAATGTACATGTATTTCAGTGTGGAAATGAAAGTGCGAGGATAGACACATACCTTGATATACCTCTAGTCATACGACCTTTTGGATCTACCACTGCCTATAAAAGTGTTGTAAGTACTTAGGAAATATGTTGTAACTTTTGGTCAATTATCAGTTTTAGAAAAGGCTGGCTATAGGGGTGGATGGAAGCCAATATTCCAAAATATGTTCCTAAAGAAATATTGACTTGGCTTATTTATTGAAGCTATATGTAAATACTATCAGCAAAATTTAACTACCTTGCCTGAAAGAAAATGTGTTACACACTATAACCTTACAGTTTTAATTACAAGCTGGTGTAAAATATTCTCTAAAGTCGGGAATTGGACTGCTCTTTGTCTTGAAGAAGGAATTTTATGTAAGGGAATTTGTTATACAGATACATGTAGATGTAATAAAGATGAATTTTTCAAACCTTCAGTTGTATATGGTTGCAGAAATTAGCCAACTTTTATTCATAGATTTGAATTTCAACAGGCTTGGCATTTAGAAACTTTTAAGAAACTTTCTTATAGTTCTTTGATTTTAGATAAGTTTAAATAGGTTTTACAATTAGAATGCAGCCCGCCCACTTAGCTGACTAGGTAGAGTGTTGGTTTACGGATCGCGGGGTCGCAAGTTCGATCCTCGGGCGGGGCGTATGTTCTCTGGTACTATTTGATAAACGACATTGTGTCTGAAATCATTAGTCCTCCACCTCTGATTCATGTGGGGAAGTTGGCAGTTACTTGTAGAGAACAGGTTTGTACTGGTACAGAATCCAGGAAGATTGTTAGGTTAACTGCCCGCCGTTACATGACTGAAATACTGTTGAAAAATGGCGTTAAACCCAAAATAAACAAACAAACAAAAAGTACAATTAAAATGCATGTACTAAAATATTCCAGACTGAAGCACTGGAAGCCTTTGTTCAGCCAGAGACTTTAGAAGGGCGAGATCAGTATTTCTGTGAAAAATGTAACAAAAAATGTGATGCTCACAAGGTAGGTTAATATCTCTGTATTCTGTGCTAGCTCTTCCTGCATTGCATCCCGCAGTAAAATAGTTCTGCCATGTTGGTTTGATAGAGAGTTATGTATGACAATACTTTATACTCTGTCTCTGTTGTGATTTGTCTTTAAGAGTATTCATTTTCAGCTCTTCCATTGTCAGTGTTCTATTGATATTTTTTTTTACATTGTACTATGAAATAATCTAACTTTGTTGGCATGAAATTTCATGGTTTTGATGAAAATGAAGATTCCATAGTGATGTGAATAAATGAAATTACAGGAACGTTGTTTGTTGAGAATAATTTTGTGGATTGACGTGCCACACCGCAAAATTTACAGAAATTAGTCTCCCACAAATATAAATGATTTTACAGTTGTTCAGGAGCATGTATTTTTCCTCAAATAATTTTTTTTATAGCAAAATAAATAAACAGGAAGACATTATCTTTGTGTTGTCAGCCCATTGAAAGAATATTTTACAGTTACATAAACTTGTATTTCAGGGCTTGAAATTTTTATCGTTTCCTTACTTGCTGACACTACAGATGAAGAGGTTTGATTTCGACTATGCTACAATGCATAGGATCAAGTTAAATGATAAGTATGTTATACCTTAACTCATTTCTTAACTCTTTCTATTGTCCACCTGGGCTTTGTTTGCTGAAACATTAAAATTTATCCTCAAAGTACTGGTGGATAGGTGGATGTATATTTTTCCATGGCATACCTGGACATCTCAGATTGATTCAGACTTTTTTTTTTTTTATCATTTTATTATTCAACCACACTTACAATATACAAACAAGCTTTCCAGCCTTTTATCAACGGGACAAGCCCCTTAACATTTTTCTTTTTAATTAGAGAATACCTGTAAATTTACATAAATAAGAAAAATATATATAGCACTGTATATACTTGTGTGCAAGAAATTTCGATCGTACTATTCAATATAAAAAGGTTGGAATAAACCAAACCTTTTTTGTGACTTTAACAAAAACAGTAAATAAATGAACAAGCTAAGAATAATTAGGAGGATATCTTGCATTTATATCCATTTTACAAATCCATTTGCATACTTCTGTCCGATACTTCTCTGAATATAGATATAGGATAGTCTTAGGAATTTTAATCTTAATTTCAGGATAGGTAAATAATTGTGTGTCTTGCATGAAATTCGAAACGGCAAGACTGCACAATTTGGAAAGTTGAAAATGAGACACAAGATCACATCATACAAACAAGGGAGTTAACTTATAGGCATTTTCAATAATGTATTTAAAGGGTTTCTCTCCCTTGCACTGATACTTTATATCATAAGAAAACAAAACTAATATATTCAGGCTCCTTCCAAGTTCTAAGTAAATTGTATATGTGGTTTTTTTGCAAGTATAGTAATAAGTCACTATTATCTAAATGTATGTTAAGTTATAATATATAGAGGTACAAAGGTAGTCTTTGGTTATGTTTCAAAGACCAACATTACAAAAGGGGAAATGGGTATAATAGTAGGATTTATTTTAAAAACAAGGTTATTAATAATATGCCTTTTATGTTAGTTGTCTTCTCCAAAAAATACTGCATGACCGCCCCATATTTTATTAAATTTAGTCATTGACAATTGATTTGCTTTGCTTGAACTTTTTTCCCTGTTAAAAAACAGTGTAATCTGTTTTATAAAAACATGAATATTTGGGTCAGAAAAATTCATTTTACTTTGATAAATTTTATATTTAGCTGTCATTATTATTTTATTTAAGGCAGTTTTGGATTATTCTATTTCCTAACATGACATTTGTTTTTGACCAGTCTGATTCTATAATCTTATATTTTCTTCTTATCCAATTTTGACACTTTGCCAAAAATTGTGTTGTGTTACAGTCCCAAAATAAATGAGCTAGAGTTTCTGGCTGTTGTTTACAGAACGAACATAAATCATCTGGTTTAAGTCCCATTTTTTTAGCTCACCTGAGCAATGCTCAGGTGAGTTTTTCTGATCGCTCTATGTCCGTCGTCTGTCGTCCGGCGTCTGTCAACATTTAGCTTGTGTATGCGATAGAGGTTGTATTTTTCAATTAATCTTCATGAATATTGGTCAGAATGATAACCTTGATGAAATCTAGGCCGAGTTCGAAAATGGGTCATCTCGGGTCAAAAACTAGGTCACTAGGTCAAATCAAAGAAAAACCTTGTGTATGCGATAGAGGCTGTACTTTTCAATTATTCTTCATGAATAATGGTCAGAATGATAACCTTGATTAAATCTAGGCTGAGTTCGAAAATGGGTCATCTCGGGTTAAAAACTAGGTCACTAGGTCAAATCAAAGAAAAACCTTGTGTATGCGATAGAGCTGTATTTTTCAACTGATCTTCATGAATATTGGTCAGAATGATTGCCTTGATGAAATCTAGGCCAAGTTCGAAAAGGGGTCATCTCAGTCAAAAAACTAGGTCACTAGGTCAAATCAGAGAAAAACGTTGTGTATGCGATAGAGGCGGTATTTTTCAATTGATCTTCATGAAGTTTTGGTCAGAATGATTACTTTGATTAAATCTAGGCCGATATTCGAAAAATGGGTCATCTCGGGTCAAAAACTAGGTCACTAGGTCAATTAGGAAAAAACCTTGTGTATGCGATAGAGGCTGTATTTTTCAACTGATCTTCATGAATATTGGTCAGAATGATTGCCTTGATGAAATCTAGGCCGATGTCGAAAATGGGTCATCTCGGGTCAAAAACTAGGTCACTAGGTCAAATCAAAGAAAAACCTTGTGTATGCGATAGAGGCTGTATTTTTCAATTATTCTTCATGAATATTGGTCAGAATGATAACCTTGATGAAATCTAGGCCGAGTTCGAAATGGGTCATCTCGGGTTAAAAAACTAGGTCACTAGGTCAAATCAAAGAAAAAACCTTGTGTATGCGATAGAGGCTGTATTTTTCAATTGATCTTCATGAATATTGTCAGAATGATTGCCTTGATGAAATCTAGGCCGAGTTCGAAAATGGGTCATCTCGGGTCAAAAACTAGGTCACTAGGTCAAATCAGAGAAAAACGTTGTGTATGCGATAGAGGCGGTATTTTTCAATTGATCTTCATGAATTTTGGTCAGAATGATTACCTTGATGAAATCTAGGCCGATTTCGAAAATGGGTCATCTGGGGTGAGAAACTAGGTCACTAGGTCAAATTGAAGAAAAACATTGTGTATGCAATAGAGGATGTAGTTTTCAATTGATCTTCAGAAATTTGGTCAGAGTGATTGCCTTGATGAAATCTAGGTCGAGTTTGAATATGGGTATCTGAGATCAAAACTAGTCACTAGTCAAATTAAAGAAAAATCTTGTGTATGCGATAGAGACTGTTTTTTTCAATTGATTTTTATGAAATTTGGCCAGGATGATTGCCTTAATGAAATCTAGGTCGAATTTGAATATGGGTCATCTGAGATTAAAAACAAGGTCACTTGGTCAAATCAAAGACAAAAGTTGTGTATGTGATAGAGGCTGTATTTTTCAATTGATCTTCATGAATTTTGGTCAGAATGATTGCCTTGATAAAATCTAGGTCGAGTTTAAACATGGGTCATCTAGGGTCAAAAACTAGGCCATATCTAAGAAAATGCTTGTTTTATCGCAAGAGACCAATTTTTTGGTCCAATCTTAATGAAAATTGGTCAGAATATTTGTTTCCATGAAATCACTAGGTCAAACATGTTTTACACTGTTATGGTGTGTTTCTTAGGTGAGCGACCTAGGGCCATCTTGGACCTCTTGTTTTAATAAATAGTTTGTCCCCAGAATTCTATGGTTGATTCTAAAATTGAAACCACTGGAGTTTTGAATCCTTAGTTATTTTAAATGGCAGTTTTTAAGTATTTTTCCAGTCAAAATTATTATTCTAGTTCAGATCTGCAATCCATTTACTTTTGGAAGTTGGTGCTGTTTCATTTTTAGCTCACCTGTCACAAAGTGACAAGGTGAGCTTTTGTGATCGCGCAGCGTCCGTCGTCCTTCCGTCCGTCCGTAAACTTTTGCTTGTGACATCTCTAGAGGTCACATTTTTCATGGGATCTTTATGAAAGTTGGTCAGAATGTTCACCTTGATGATATCTAGGTCAAGTTCGAAACTGGGTCACGTGCGGTCAAAAACTAGGTCAGTAGGTCTAAAAATAGAAAAACCTTGTGAACTCTCTAGAGGCCATATTTTTCAAAAGATCTTCATGAAAATTGGTCAGAATGTTCATCTTGATGATATCTAGGTCAAGTTCGAAACTGGGTTACGTGCGGTCAAAAACTAGGTCAGTAGGTCTAAAAATAGAAAAACCTTGTGACCTCTCTAGAGGCCATATTTTTCATGGGATCTGTATGAAAGTTGGTCTGAATGTTCATCTTGATGATATCTAGGTCAAGTTCAAAACTGGGTCAGCTGCGGTCAAAAACTAGGTCATTAGGTCTAAAAATAGAAAAACCTTGTGACCTCTCTAGAGGTCATACTTTTGAATGGATCTTCATGAAAGTTGGTCAGAATGTTCACCTTGATGATATCTAGGTCAAGTACGAAACTGGGTCACGTGCCATCAGTAACTAGGTCAGTAGGTCAAATAATAAAAAAACCTTGTGACCTCTCTAGAGGCCATATTTTTCATGGGAACTGTATGAAGGTTGGTCTGAATGTTCATCTTGATGATATCTAGGCCAAGTTCGAAACTGGGTCAACTGTAGTTAAAAAGTAGGTCATTAGGTCTAAAAATAGAAAAACCTTGCGACCTCTCTAGAGGCCATATTTTTGACAAGATCTTCATGAAAATTGGTCAGAATGTTCACCTTGATGATATCTAGGTCAGGTTCGAAACTGGGTTACGTGCGGTCAAAAACTAGGTCAGTAGGTCTAAAAATAGAAAAACCTTGTGACCTCTCTAGAGGCCATATTTTTCATGGGATCTGTATGAAAGTTGGTCTGAATGTTCATCTTGATGATATCTAGATCAGTTTCGAAACTGGGTCAGCTGCGTCAAAAACTAGGTCATTAGGTCTAAAAATAGAAAAACCTTGTGACCTCTCTAGAGGCCATACTTTTGAATGGATCTTCATGAAAATTGGTCAGAATGTTCACCTTGATGATATCTAGGTCAAGTTTGAAACTGGGTCACTTGCCATCAATAACTAGGTCAGTAGGTCAAATAATGAGAAAACCTTGTGACCTTGATTGTACATAGAAAAATCTTTAAAATTTTCTAAAAATAAACCAGAAGGCCTAGAGCTTAGATATTTGACATGTAACATTGCCTAGTGGACCTCTACAAAATGTGTTCAAATCATGACCCCTGGGGTCAAAATTGACCCCGCCCCAGGGGTTACTTGATTGTACATAGGGAAATCTTCATAAATTTGCTAAAAATAAACCAGAAGGCCTAGATCTTAGATATTTGACATGTAGCATTGCCTAGTAGACTTCTACCAACTTTGTTCCAATCATGACCCCCAGGTTCAAATTGTCTCTGCCCCAGGGGGTCACTTGATTTTACATAGGAAAATCTTCAAAAATTTTCTAAAAATAAACCAGAAGGCCTAGATCTTAGATATTGACATGTAGCATTGCCTAGGGACCTCTACAAAATTGTTCAAATCTTGACCCCCAAGGTCAAATTGACACAGGCCCAGGGTTACTTGATTGTACATAGGAAATCTTCATAAATTTGCTAAAAATAAACCAGAAGGCCTAGATCTTAGATATTTGATATGTAACATTGCCTAGAAGACTTCTACAAACTTTGTTCAAATTATGACCCCCAAGGTAAAATTGGCCCCGCCCCAGGGGTTACTTGATTGTACATTGGAAAATCTTCCAAAAAGTTTCTAAAAATAATCAGTTTGACATTTGAAACATGTAGCTTATATTACTCTGGTGAGCGATCCAGGGTCATCATGACCCTCTTGTTTAATATTGTGTCATATATTTTACGACAACCCTTTTCACTACTATTTATTAGCCTTAATAATAGTGGCTGGATTGGGTTAGTATCTTTAACTGCTAGGTGTGTAAAATGCAATCTGTCCAGCTCAGCTCTCAATGAATGTAGTATATTCTGATATTGTAGGAAATTGGTTTGAATATCATACATGTCTAACAAATTCTCATATGTGTAGAAGTTACCATTCTTATTCATAAGGTTATTTACAAATAGTATTCCTGCATTAACATAAAGTCGGTAACAGAAACTGGTCCCCCCTATTTTTTAAAACTATTGTTGTAACATATAGGCATGGAGAGAAATTCTCCCATTTTCAGGATCCTTTTTATTTGAAAGGAGAATAAAACTACTAAACACATCTTCCCAAAAAAGATGTCTGCTGTGGTTAGCCTCTGTTTTATATAATCACTACCATAAATTGTAAAATAAGATATCATTGGACACATCTCTTTAACCAATGTAAAATATTTTGTGTTCTTCTTTTAAATCTTCTTACCATGTTATTTTCAATGAATTCATAAACTTTTCCACATCAATCTTTCTTAAACCACCTTAACTAAAATCTTGTGTTTAATTTTTCTTTTAAAATTTTTTTGGTCTGGGGGCGCCTTTCCATAAAAACTTTTTTAAAAAATTTTTTTGTATTTGTTTAAGGGTTTTTTTAAAGTTGGGAAATTTTGGTGGGATTTACGGGCTAAATATTGATTTTTTGAAAGCCAAGTTTTTTACCCCTTTACTTTTTTTCCCCAATTTGGGAGAATAATTCTTTTTGTCCATTGCGTCATTTTTTTTTTTTAAATTTTTCTTAAATTTTTGGGGGGCAAAAGTTTATTTCTAAAATTTTCCCTTTAAAATTTGTGTAAAGGTCACCCCTAAAAATTTTAAAATTTTTATTTTTCCCACTTGTACCTAAATCTGGACATAAAGTAGTATTACTTTTTTTTCATAGATCCAACCAAACTGCCTTTGTTTTATCAATGTTTTATATTTAGCCCAGAAATATTTGCAAAAAATTTTTAAAAATTTTTCATTGTATTTTTTTAAAAAAGAAAATGTTGTATCATCTGCATACTGAGAAACAAAAAATTTTCTGTATCTTTTACTTTTAAAAACCAAACCAAATTTTCTTGTTCTTTTTTGATAATTTATCGACGAATTTCGCGCATATTAAAAAGATATAAGGAGACAAAGGGTCCCCTTGACGCAACCCGAGGGTATTTTAAAACCCATCAGAAAGGTGCCCTTTAAACAATAACACATATTTAATATTTTTAAATAAAAAAAATTTATCCTTTTTGATAAAGTTTCCCCGAAGTGAATTTTTTTAAAAATTTTTTATACATGAATGACCTTTGTTTTGGGCCCTTCGCTGAAAAAATTTGGGGTAACACGATTTAACCCCGAGAAGCTTTTTTGTAAGAAACTTTTAAAAGTGAATTGGGGGGCCAATTTTTAAAAAACAAATTTTCTTTTCACCTTTGGGAAAACAAGTAATCACCCCTTTCCCCTTTTGTGTAACTGACAACCCCCCTTTCTTTAAAAGGGCTTGATTAACGGAACGTACTAAAAAAAAACCCCCAAATTTTAACCAAAAGTTTTTGTAAAAATGCTAAAAAAAAACCCGTTTACTACCGGGCAAGGAAAAATTTAGAAATTTTCTTTAAACTAGCAAGCATTTTTAAATTTTGGTAATTTCCCCTTCCATGTTTAATTTCTCTTTTTCTGTTTTAAGTTTTATATACATTGTTAATTTACTAAAAGGGGGTTTAAATTTAAATTCACGCTTTTTTCGTGTGAGTATAAAGTCTTATTATGGTTTTTTTTGTTTTTATTTATTTTTTCATTCTGATTTTTTAATTGTTTCCCCCGTGGAAAAATATAATTTATTCATCATTTTTGAGGTAAAAAATTTTTTTTTTTTTTCCCAAGTTTAAAAAAAAAAAAATAAAAATTGGGGAAAGGTTTTTTTTCCTTTAAATACCCACTTAAACTCTTTATCGAATAAGTTTTTCCTTCAAATTTTTGTTTTTTTATTTTTTCTTTAAATCCTTGTTTTTAACTTCCAATAAAATTATATCTATGTTATCTTTTAAAATTTTAATTTTTCAAAAACTTTTAAAAAAGCTCTTTCCCCTCTGTTTTAAATTCCCCCGTTTTTTTTTATAATAGCATATGCAATTTTTTTCCCCCAAAACTCCATCAACAATGTTTTGAAAAAAAAGTTGTCACTTTTATCTAAAAGTATAACTTTAATTTTTAATTTTTCCCCGTGGTAAAAATTTTTTTTCTTTTATTTTCTGAGGCATATTGGGAATTTTTTAAACCCCCTTAATCAATTTTTTTAATTTGATTTTTCATATCTTTTCTTTTAGCAAAGAAATTTTTAAATTTCCCTATGGGCTTACTTTTGGAATTTTAAACCCATTTCTATGGTTAAGGTAATCAACGAATGATCTTTCCTATAACCGGGGAATTTAAATTTATGAATTTCTATGTCTTGGGAACCCAAGGGGAAATAGAAATTAAAAAAAAAATAAATCTGGCCTGTTTAAAAAGGGTTTTTTTCCCAAACCCAAATGTATCTTTTGTCTTCAATATGTTTTTTCACGGCCCAACAGTCAACTAAGTCTGCTTCTAAAATTATTTGTTGTACAACTTCTCTAGCATTTGGATTATTTATACTTACATAATTGTAGTAATCCATTTCTGGATTTAAAACTAAATTCAAGTCGCCCACAAGAATGCAGGCGTTTTCTTGTTTTAAAAGCTTATCTTTTATGTTACGATAAAATTGTGGGTTGTCCCTATTTGGTCCATATATGCAAAATATTGTAAGGTCTTTATTTTGTATGCTAGCTTGTAAAATTATTAAGTTCCCTTGATCATCCTTTTCGATATTTTTAAATTTATACTCAAAATTATTATTTAAAAGGATGGCTACTCCTCTTGATTGGCTGTTAAAATTACTAAAGTTACACTCATATCCCCATTGACTCCTTATAAATTTAATTTCTTTATCAGTAAAATGAGTATCCTGTAAACAGTATATATTAAAGTTTTTACTTTTAATAAAGTTAAGGACATCTTAACGTTTTGACTTGTCACCTAGACCTTGCACATTCATGGAGGCTATTTTTAATTTTTCAGTCATCATTTTAAAGTTACTATGGGACTAAAAAAAAAATTATGGCAATCCCATGCAGCACTGGAGACACAACCACTCCTAGGCATTCCCATGTAAACAATGCATCTCTTAAAATTTTACCATACACCATTATTTACAATAAAAAAAGGGGGGTGGGGAGGAGAACAGAGAAAAGAAAAAATAAATCTATTCAAGAAAAAGAACAACTAAAACTAATAAATGTATCAAGCACACCGTCGTGGCCATGAGCTGTTTAGAGGTTTTAAGAATGTAGAAACCTTCATGTCCTTTGTCTTCGAATTTTAAACTAAGGTTAGGTATCTTTAAAATTAGTGCAACTGCATGTGTATTGCATGTATTTAAAAAACATAAACATAGTGTTACCCGAAAACCAGATAACTTGGGTGTAAGAACTCATTTAAATAATTGAGTCTTGTCACAGCCGTTACAAAGTATATACGCTCTATAACTCGTATAAAAGACTACATATACTATCATTTGTACTAGCAAGATGTTTTCTAACCACACAGCTTTAAAATAAGTCAAAATAAAAAAAGAATTACAGTAAACTGTTGTTGCTTCCGGGTTTCTAATTAAAAGCCGCTTACAACCGAACAAAAAATCGCTTAAATCGTTTAACAATCAAAAATACGTCATGCTCCACTCAGATACGTACAGCCAATGAGCATTGCGATATCGGGCATGACCTGAAAACAAATCAGATTTGCATATATAAATAAACATAAACACGTGTTTTCTTAGCCGCTGTCAACACCTTATATACATGTTTTCAAATACTTGTTGAATTATTAACTTAAATTCAAGAGACATTAATTGTTTGAAAAAGCGCAGTAATTACATATCAGCATAAAGGATCAATAAAAAGAGTCTGGTTTTGCGTTTTGGCAATTAATGTTGTTTTGCTAATTCACGTTGTAACAGTTCCATTTCTCTTGGCGATACCAGGGGTTTTGATAAGTCCGTGTTGAGGTCGACCCAGATTTTTTTCCCATTACACAGTAACGCTATTATTTTCCCTTCATCAGACCATACGTTCTTGACTTCAACCTTATTTGACACTTTTTCTAAAAGTTTAGCATTTTTGGTGGATAAGTCTTCACGAATTACCACTGCCTTTCCCTTTAACTTTTTCCTTTGCCGAAGAATCTTTGATTTTAGCTCGCGCGAAACAAACTTGCAAATTATTGGGCAGTTTCCCTCAAAACTGAAGGTGCCCATTCTATGAGCAAGGTCTATATCTCTCGTTTGCACGTCTATGCTCAGATGGTCCAACAGCGTCTTAATAACAGCTTTCCCCGTATCCTCTGATGATTCATGTTTGTTTCTGTCGTCGATCCCATAGATTCTTATATTGTTTCTCCTGCTATATTGATCTAAATCGTTAATTTGCTGTTCTTGGTATTTAATTTGAGCGTCTTTATCCATAATCATGGTTTTGAGATCTTTGTTCCTGTCTTTCAGTCTAACATTTTCTTCCATAACCTTTTCCAATTTTATTTCCATATCACTTTGATGGTTTTTAAGGACTGTGATTTCTGAATCATATGCTTTTAATTTCTCCCTTGTGGACCTCAATTTTTCATGAACTATATCCAACTCTTCCTTCATTTCCTTCTGTAATTCCCCCTTTAAGTCATTCAGCTTCGAGTTAACACATTCTTCTGTTACTAGTTTTTTAAGACATTGTCAATGTACTCTTTAGAAGCTAGATTTCCAAATTTGATGTCTAACGCACCAATGATGTGTAACTAACTCTGATATTGTCAGTTCTTTGTCCTCTCTATTTATATGTGAAGCAAAGTATCAATTTTTGTTTGTTTGTCTGGTTTATCTTTCTTTTTTTCTCTTTAACCGTCTTTGAACTTTTTGGTCATAATTGTCATCTTTTGAGTCCTTGCTTTGCATTTTTTCTCTAGCGCTCTCTCTTCTCGACATTTCTGAATTCTTACTATTCAGCTCAAATTGAAACAAATTTACTGTATATACTGTATATGCTCAAGTTGCCTATTTACCCAAAACCGCTGTATAGTTCACCTCCGCTGACCTCCGCTGTATAGTTGACCACACGCCAAAACCGGTTTTTACCACGTCAGAAATGTATATTTGTCTATAACCTCTAAAGACACTCCAGCCACTTATAAATCCTTTTTTCACATAACACCGTATAGTATATCCATTTTTCGTTTAAGATAGTTAGAAAATTAATTCAAATTCTGTTCTTAAAGCGTTTATTTTTCCAAAATTGAGAGCGAACTTCAAAACACGTCTTTCCCCACAAACTAACCTTTGACCTCAGACTTTTACAAAATGCAAAAATTCCGTAACTTTTACAGACCACTATTATTAATCATGTTTTTTGAAGTAGAAAATTTGCTTATTAGGTTAGTGATGTGGTTAAGCGGAGGAGTGGGTAGATGTATGGCGGCATCAATATTTTCATTTCTATTAAATAATTTAAGTGTGGTTTGAGATATTGAAATGAAACTTGGCATCTAAATAGCTCATAATAAGAATAAGGTAAGGGTCTGGGTCAAAGTCACTGTTTAAAATTAAAAATAAATAGAAAAAGGTTTCAGCTCTGCAACTTTCAAAAGGGACAAGTCCATATAGTTACCTCAACAAAAATTTGTAAGACATTTTGAACTAGCCCAAAGGAAGAGTGACCCTAATGTAGGCAATTTACTGGAGAATATTTGAGCCACACCATGAGAAAACCAACATACTGCATTTGCAACCAGCATGGATCAAGACCAGCCTGCGCATCTGCGCAGTCTGGTTGGGATCCATGCTGTTTACTAACGGTTTCTCTAATTGCAATAGGCTTTGAAAGCGAACAGCATGGATCCTGACCAGACTGCGGGAATGCGCAGGCTGATCTGGATCCATGCTGGTCGCAAATGCACTATGTTGGTTTTCTCATGGTGCGGCTCAATTAGTGTTTAAGCACAACCTGTTGCTTTGTTACTCTAGAATTGTTTGTAAGATGGAAAGAAAATGCAAAACTTGCACACAACTTGTATTGGCATAATATCATGGTTCCGTTTGAAAACTGGCCAGATCTCATCATGGGTTCCAAAGTTATGATCCCTTAAAGGGCCAAAATTTGCTATTTTTGGCCTGTGAACACGACAGAGACCACATTTTGCAATGAACTTTAATTAAACTTGCACACAACTTGTATTGGCATAATATCTCGGTTCCTTTCGAAAACAGGCCTGATCCTGTCATGGGTTCCAGAGTTATGGCTCCTTAAAGGGCCAAAATTTGCTATTTTTGGCTTGTGAACATGATAGAGACCACATTTTGCAATCAACTTTAATCAAACTTGCACACAACTTGTATTGGCATAATATCTCCTATCGAAAACTGGCCAGATTCCATTATGAGTTCCAGAGTTATGGCCCCTTAAAGGGTCAAAATTTGCTATTTTGGCTTTTGCAGCCATATAGAGACTTCATTTATGGTTTGATTTGATACAAACTTGCAAAATATCTTCAACAACAATAAATCTTGGATTCCATGATGAATCTGTCCGATCCAAATATAGGTTCCGGAGTTACGGCCCCTGATTGACCCCTGAAAGAGCCAAAATTTGTTAATTTTTTCCTTGTGAACACGGTAGAAGTGACATTTTATATTTGATTTTAACCACACTTACACACAAGTTAAGTCACAATAACATCTCAGTTCCATTCGAAAACCGGCTAGATTCCATCATGGGTTCTGGAGTTACTGCCCCTGAAGGGCCAAAATAGAAAAACCTTGTGACCTCTCTAGAGGCCATATATTTCACAAGATCTTCATGAAAATTGGTCAGAATGTTCACCTTGATGATATCTAGGTCAAGTTCGAAACTGGGTCACGTGCCATCAAAAACTAGGTCAGTAGGTCTAAAAATAGAAAAACCTTGTGACCTCTCTAGAGGCCATACTTGTGAATGGATCTCCATAAAAATTCGTCAGAGTGTTCATCTTGATGATATCTAGGTCAAGTTCGAAAGTGGGTCACGTGCCCTCAAAAAGTAGGTCAGTAGGTCAAATAATGAAAAAACGTTGTGACCTCTCTAGAGGCCATATTTTTCATGGGATCTGTATGAAAGTTGGTCTGAATGTTCATCTTGATGATATCTAGGTCAAGTTTGAAACTGGGTCAACTGCGGTCAAAAACTAGGTCAGTAGGTCTAAAATTATTAAAATCTTTTGACCTCTCTAGAGGCCATATTTTTCAATGGATCTTCATGAAAATTGATCTGAATGTTCACCTTGATGATATCTAGGTCAGTTTCGAAACTGGGTCACGTGCGGTCAAAAACTAGGCCAGTAGGTATAAAAATAGTAAAACTTTGTGACCTCTCTTGAGGCCATATTTTTCATGAGATCTTCATGAAAATTAGTGAGAATGTTCACCTTGATGATATCTAGATAAAGTTCAAAACAGGGTCACGTACCTTCGAAAACTAGGTCAATAGGTCAAATAATAGAAAAACCTTGTGGCCTCTCTAGAGACCATATTTTTCAATGGATCTTCATGAAAATTGGTCAGAATTTTTATCTTGATAATATCTAGGTCAAGTTCAAAACTGGGTCACATGAGCTGAAAAACTAGGTCACTATGTCATATAATAGAAAAAACGACGTCATACTCAAAACTGGGTCATGTGGGAAGAGGTGAGCGATTCAGGACCATCATGGTCCTCTTGTTTGGTCCAGTCTTAATGAAAATTGGTCAGAATATTTGTCTCCATGAAATCACTTGGTAAAATATGTATACATTGTTTTTGTGTGTTACTCTGGTGAGTGTCTTAGGGCCTTTGAAATAAAATGGTGGATTATATTTAATTTAATTGTTATTTTCATATGATTTTCACTGGTATAGAACTACAGTTGAATAGAAAAATTGTTTATAAATATTTAAAACTCTATACCTTCTTTCCAACATTGAATAATAACTTTGATTTTTAGCTCGACTATTCAAAGAATAAGTAGAGCTATCCTACTCACCACGGCGTCGGCGTCACACTTTGGTTAAGTTTTTCGTACCAGTCCACATTTTGACAAAGTCTTTTGAGATAAAGCTTTGAAACTTTCAACACTTGTTTACCATCATCATGGCCAGTTATAGGCAAGAGCACATAACTCCATCAGTGATTTTGGCTGAATTATGGCCCCTTTTGACTTAGAAATCATGGTTAAGTTTTTCGTACCAGTTCATATTTTGAAAAAGTCTTTAAAGATAAAGCTTTGAAACTTTCAACGCTTGTTTACCATCACCATGGCCAGTTATAGGCAAGAGTACATAACTCCATCAGGGATTTTGGCTGAATTATGGCCCCTTTCGACTTAGAAATCTGGGTTAATATTTCGTACCAGTTCATATTTTGACAGAGTCTTTTGAGATAAAGCTTTGAAACTTTCAACACCTGTTTACCATCACCATGTCCAGTTATAGGCAAGAGTACATAACTCCATCAAGGATTTTGGCTGAATTATGGCCCCTTTTGACTTAGAAATCTTGGTTAAGTTTTTCGTACCAGTTCATATTTTTTGTAAAGTGTTTGACATATGGCTTTGAAACTTTTAACACTTGTTTAGTATAATAGTCTCTATCTGTAGGAAAGAGAACATAACTCTGTCATCTATTTTGGCTGAATAATGGTCCTTTTTGGACTTTGAAATTGGTTCTGTTTTCATACAAGTCCATGTTTTGTCAAAACTATTTGACATATGGCTTTTAAACTTCGAAGACTTGTTTATCATTATGATTTCCATCTGTAGGCAAGAGTACATAACCATTTTGACTGAATTATGGCCATTTTTGGACTTTGAAATTGGCTCATATATTGCCATTTAGTGAAAGACTTATCGAAATCAAAGTAATACAGGAACATTGTTTGTCTAATCTATTTATTGTACCCCCCGACAACAAAGTTGTAAGGGGGGGTATACTGGTTTCAGGTTGTCTGTCTGTCTGTCCGTAGACGCAATCTTGTGCGCACCATCTCTCCTTATCCCCTTGACAGAATTTAATGAAACTTCACACAAGTGATCAGTAACAACAGTAGTTGTGCATGGGGCATGTTAGGTTCTTTTAGAAAAAAAATTTGCAGAGTAATGGGACTTTGTTTTTTTGTTACTATACTATATACATAGACACAATCTTTTGCGCACCATCTCTCCTCATCCCCTTGACACAATTTAATGAAACTTCACACGTTAGGTTCTTTTAGAAAAAAAATTTGCAGAGTTAAGGGACTTTGTTTTTTTGTTACTATACTATATACATAGACACAATCTTGTGCGCACCATCTCTCCTCATCCCCTTGACACAATTTAATGAAACTTCACACAAGTGATCAGTAACAACAGTAGTTGTGCATGGGGCATGTTAGGTTCTTTCAGAAAAAAAATTTGCAGAGTTATGGGACTTTGTTTTTTTTTGTTACTATACTATATACATAGACACAATCTTGTGCGCACCATCTCTCCTCATCCCCTTGACACAATTTAATGAAACTTCACACAAGTGATCAGTAACAACAGTAGTTGTGCATGGGGCATGTTAGGTTCTTTCAGTGACAAAAATTGCAGAGTTATGGGACTTTGTTTCTTGTTAACATACTATGTACATACAGTCTGCATATGCAATCTTGTGCGTGCCTAATCTACCAATCCCTTGCACACAATTTAATGAAACTTCACACAAGTGATCAGTACCAACCCTAGTTGTGCATGGTGCATGTTACATTCTTTTAGATAGATATTCTGCATAGTTATGGGACTTTGTTTTTTGTTACTCTACTGTATACATACAGTCTATATACATACAGTCCACATAATTATGCAATCTTGTGTGCGTCAAATTGCAATGTACTGTGTCAGTGCATGTGGGGGGTACATTCATCACCTTTAGTGATAGCTGTAGTTTCTTTTGTCTGAATATTTGTGGAAATATTTTGACCCCATTCTTCAATCAATTCTTCGAATAGTCGAGCGCGCTGTCATCAGACAGCTCTAGTTGATGTTGCCCAGTGCATGTTACATTGCTTGGTTAAATGGGTATAATTTGGTTAAAGTCATTACAAAAACATTAATTAAAAAGAGAATTTGTTAGTTTTACATGTATTAAAGATCGAAACTCATGAACATCAGGTTTTATATTTTCTGTCATGTCCTCTTCACACATACAAATATTACATCTTATTTTCACTGAGATAAAAGATATTACAGTCCAACACTGAAATAAACAAATTTCTATATTGGACAGGACACAGGACAAATAAAGAAATGTTAATATTTTGGTACAATCTACTTTTAGAATGACATTTCCCGAGGTGCTCAATCTGAACTATTTAACTGAGGATTTAACAGAGGAAGGTACGACAGAAGAGAAAAGTCCTGATGTAATAGAGACAGATAGTGTGCAGAAAGACCAATGTAATGATGATGGTTTGTTATTTCAATTTATTACAGACTTACATATTCATGGATTGCTGTGTAATGCACATCCTCGGTTTGTATTGCAGTAAGAAGATGTTGAAAATTATTTTAGTCGTTCCTTAATCACTGTGGTGATATTGTACTTAAATAGTGAAGGAGGACTACAGATGACCGTTGGCGCATTATTTAAAGTATTTTAGAAGAAACATCTGTTTGCTGCAGGTACCTTAGTTCAGGGTGGTGTCTTTGTGGCTTATACATTATGGATATAATTTAAAGTTCCATGCTTTTGTATCTTATTTGGGTATGACTGTGTAAACAGAGTAATTGTGCCCCCCCCCCCCCCATCAGTGGTGGGGGCATATAGATTTGCTCTTGTCCGTCTGTACTTCCGTCCGTCCGAAGTTCGTGACGCTCCTAGCTCAAAAAGTATTTGATATAAATTGATGAAACCTTGCATGAGTCTTTATCATGATATGAACTTGTGCACCTTCTATTTTTCGTCTGGCTCCACCCCCTAATTTTAGAGTAATGGCCCCTGGAATAGTCAAAAATGCACATTTTCACCTTGTGACACGCCTAGCTCAAAAAGTATTTGATATAGATTCTTGAAACCTTGCATGAGTCTTAATCATGATATGAACTTACGCACCTCCTATTTTTCATCTGGGTCCGCCTCCTATTTCTAGAGTTATGGCCCCTGAAATAGTCAAAAATGCACATTTTCACCTTGTGACACGCCTAGCTCAAAAAGTATTTAATATAAATTGATGAAACCTTGCATGAGTCTTTATCATGATATGAACTTAAGCACCTCCTATTATTCGTCTGGCTTCGCCCCCTATTTTTAGAGTTATGGCCCCTGAAATAGTCAAAAATGCGCATTTTCACCTTGTGACACGCCTAGCTCAAAAAGTATTTGATATAGATTCCTGAAACCTTGCATGAGTCTTAATTATGATATGAACCTGCGCATCTCCTATTTTCAATCTTGGTCCGTGCCCTATTTCTAGAGTTATGGCCCCTGAAATAGTCAAAAATGCACATTTTCACCTTGTGACACGCCTAGCTCAAAAAGTATTTGATATAAATTGATGAAACCTTGCACGAGTCTTTATCATGATATGAACTTGCGCACCTACTATTTTTCATCTGGGTCTGCCCCCTATTTCCAGAGTTATGGCCCCTGAAATAGTCAAAAAATGCACATTTTCACCTAATTATGTGCCTCACTCAGAAAGTATTTAATGTAAATTCATGAAACCTTGCTTGAGTCTTTATCATAATGTGACCTTGCACACTTGGCATTCTTCTTGAGAATTTTAGCGTTTATTACAGAGTTATGGCCCTTGAAATAGCCAAAATAGTGGATTCTTTGTTTGTCATGCTCATAGCTCAAAATGTATATGGTATAGAATAATGAATCCTTTTCATAATTTTTTTTTGAGGCTATAAGACTGCAAACATTTGAATTATTTCCCCTTATTTGTGACAAATGTACCAGTGGGGGGCACACCCTGTGTCCTACAGACACATTCTAGTTTTGTTCTGTGAAATAAGCTTTGTTTTGTACATTCAAATCACACACTTTCCGAGACAGATCATTCTAACAGTCATAGAGGGTTATTCTTTTGCATAATACAGTTATACTAACTAACTAACTAAATTTCAGCAAATTTATAGGAATTGGAATTTCAAAGAGAAATAAGTTGTTGTGAATACAAAGAAACAAAATTATTTGTTTACAGCCATTGATGAAGGTATAGAGATGGAAGTGTCAAGTTCAGCGGGATCTATTAATGAAGATTCTAATCTCTCCAATGATACTCTAAATGACAGAAATGCTCAGCATTCAAATGTGAAGGTAGGTAACTCTTAAATGACAAAACTGTACAACATTTTAGCAAACTCCCAGCAGTGAATATCTCTCCTAGTGCTACATTAGTCACTACTTCACAAATTCCATGTGATTCAATGATCTTTTTTCATATTTTCAAGTTTTTTTTTTTCATTTTATCCCTCTCATAAGCATTTACATATTGAATTGCACTCAGAACAATTCCAGTAACCAAAATCTAACATCAAATGATAAAAAAAGAACAATTTATCAAAATCCTGGTAAAAGTGTTATGTTGACAGAGGTGTTTGCACGTTAAGGGGAGATCACTGTGTAGGAGATTAAGCATTCAGATGTTGAGGTAGGTAACTCTGTATGACAAAAAATATAGTTTTGAATATGTGGCTCTTACAGCAGCAGATGTGACAAATGCCTCTTTGTGTAAAGAATTTTTATTTATAGACAGTACCCTGTTTTTTGTTGCAGAGAAATAATTTGGACATGTTTTGTCCTATCTTTAATTTAGCGTCTGCAGATACCTGTATTTGTCTGGAAATATATTTGGTGTATTTTACCTTTCACATATACAGTCAAACCTGTCTTAAGCAGTCAGCCAAAGGAATGAAACCAGAGTTGCCTTATAAGACAGGTGGTTGCTTAGTAGAGGTTCATTTGCTCTGAAAGATAGAAAAGGGAAATAGCAATTATGACCACTTAAGACAAGTTACTGCTTATATACCTAGAGGTGACCACTTTCAAGGGTTTGAAGGGTATTTGAAAGAAAATTGCACCATATTCCTGTATATATTAGATAAAGATTGATAAATATTTCAGGGTCCCTATGTGTACGAGTTGTTTTCTATAATGATCCATTCAGGAAGTGCAGCCGGTGGACATTACTACGCCTATATCAAGTAAGATATTTTTATAAGACATTTATGTTACTAGCACATAATATTTTTTGTAAAATATTACTATCTTAAGTAAGTGTTACTCACCTTTTGGATGCCAGAATCTCTTAGAAATCAAGAAAGCTAGGCTGTTAATGGATTGGTTGTACATAAGTGAGAGGGTGGATAAGTCATATGTTGATATGGAACTGAGATTGAAAAAGTCTGCTTTTAGAACTGTTCTAAACATGCAGTATAGACAAGTCAATGTTGGTTCCTCTAACTTTCATCCTGTTAAATTTCTAAAATGGACCAGTCCATCATTCAATTTGGGCAATACCATTTATTATTCAAAGGGGTGTTCACTGAAAATTTACTGACTGAATAGTGAACAGTGCAGACCATGATCAGACTGCAAGGATGTGCAGTCTGATCTTCGTCTGCACTGATCGCAAAGGCAGAATAATTTGCCGCCAGCAGGCTAAAATGAAGGTACAGGTGGAAGTTTAATCACTTCAAAAAAAGTTTAAATGAAATATTGAGTGCATGATTCTGACAGTATTTGCTGGTTACACCAGCATTATTTTAGGGTATTTGTAAGTATCTCACCACTGGTTATCCATATGGGCAACTTCTAACCACCGCATTTTTCACATTGGTTACTCCTTTCCGCTGGTTACCTGTATGGTGACTCCTCACTTCGGGTAATCCATACGAGTGTTTCTTTGCCACAGGTTATCCACATGGGCAACTCCTTGCTACCAGTTACCCATAAAGATGACTCGTCTTGAAGAATATTAATATTAGATGGTTGGAAGGTAGTGTATTACTGTGTATAACACATAAGATGTTCCAATTGCAGAAGCTACGTAGGTTGTTAGCATGCCTAATGCAAAGCACAAATACCCAGGGATCTTGGGAAATTAAATATTTTTTGTTGGGCTCAAACTTGCAATCTCTGGTTTCTCAGCCTTGCATGTTATCACTGGACCAGCTACATTGGCTTTCAAAATTTAATGATGGAATAATAAAAAGGTGCTCCCAGGTGGCAGTGCAACTATTACAGTAATGTATGTACTGTGTGAATGTAGGATCTGAAGGTGTTAACTAAGTATAATGTATTTATTGTCAGAAGATATGAAGAATACCTAGTATGTTTTATACCACAGAAATTCCATTTGAAATAGTTTCATGAAGGAAATTATGTATACTTTCAGATGCCTGAGTGATGGACAATGGTACAGCTTCAATGATCAACATGTATCAAAAGTAAGTATTGCTGGTCCATAACTTGTGTTACTGTTTCAAAAATAGGTATATATTTTTCAGAAGTAAGCATTTCTCAACTTTTTTAGTTCATTACTACTTCTTAGGTTATTGATTTATTATAAGCACAGAGTCAGCTTAATTCAGTTAGAAAATACATGTAGATGCAATTATTTAGTATATCATTATCATCATCATTGATTTTAAGTCACTGTATACTTTTTGACATTTTGCCCTTGACATTTTGTTAGTTTGTCCATTTGAAATAGGAGATGTCCAGGAACCATATTCATTAATCCCCCGCCACAAGTGGTGGGGGGTTATAGGAATGGTCTCCGCCCGTCCTTCTGTCCTTCCGTCTTTCCGTAACATTTTGCGTCCGCTCTGTATCTCCTAAGCCCCTTGAAGGATTTTCATGAAACTTGGGTCAAATGATCACCTCATCAAGACGATGTGCAGAACCCATGAGTCAGCCATGTCGGCTCAAGGTCAAGGTCACAACTCAAGGTCAAAGGTTTGAGCCTACCATTTCGTGTCCGCTCTGTATTTCTTAAACCTCATGAAGGATAATTATGAAACTTGGATTAAATGATCACCTCATCAAGACGATGTGCAGAACTCATGAGTCAGCCATGTCGGCTTAAGGTCAAGGTCACAAGGTCTAAAGTTTGAGCCTTCCATTTTGTGTCCGTTCTGTATCTCCAAAACCCCTTAAAGGATTTTCATCAAACTTGGGTCAAATAATCACCTCATCAAGACGATGTGCAGAATTGATGAGTCAGCCATGCCGGCTCATGGTCAAGGTCACAACTTAGAGTCAAAGGATTGAGCCTTCCATTTTGTGTCCATTCTGTATCTCCTAAACCCATGAAGGATTTACATTAAACTTGGGTCAGATGATCATCTCATCAAGAACTCATGAGTCAGCCATGTCAACTCAGGGTCAAGGTCACAACTCAAGGTCAAAGGTTTGAGCTCTGTATCTCCTAAACCCCTTTTATGATTTTCATGAAACTTGGGTCAAATGATCGCCTCATCTAGACAATGTGCAGAATTCATGGGTCAGCCATGTCAGTTCAAGGTCAAGGTCACAGCTCAAGGTATTGGTATTGGAGATTTCACTTCATGGATTTCAAATTTTGAAGATAAATGAATTTATGCTCTTGGATGTCATTTTGTGGATTGATGCAGCCATGAAATTCAAGTATATAAATATTAATAATTTCATAGAGTGTAAGGAGAGATAGTTACATAGACTATATTCTCATGTATAATGATCACATGTACACATATTTGACAGATCACCTATGATGATATAAGGAAAACATATGGAGGCAGTTCTACTACCAGAGGATACTATTCTTCTTCATACGCAAGGTGAGATAACTCTGATTTCCTAATGTCAAACTCTTCTTATCTTCTAACATGCTTTATGTCATGCTGTGACTTCACTATCACTCAACATTTTGTGTCTAAACATTTAGTGTCTTATTTTTAACATCATAACATTTCCGGATGCCTCCTTAAAATAATTTAAGACCAACATGATTGGGCATGTCTGGGTCATGTTATATAAATTTTATTAAATGGCTATTTTGAAAATAAAATGAGACAGTTGTACATATTCATTGGGATTTAATTTAGTTGATTAACTAATTTGCAAAAAGTAGAAGAGATTTCACTGTATTTGGTTATTACTGATATACTCCTTGATATAACAGAACACTAAAGTGGAACCGATATCCATTTAGACTGGTTTTTGAAGGTTTTGATCTTCAAGTTGTTTCTGGATTGTTTATATTATACTGTTGAGTGCATTGCCTACCTTTGTCTTGCCTGTTCAGACATGTAGATTTGAAGTCAAACTGTTGCATACTCAGATCCTAGCAACATAAAACATGTTAACATATACAGCAGTGCATAAATATTGTGTGTCTATGTTTGTATGTCGTTTTGTAATTTCTTGCTACACAGAAGTGATATGTACCTTATCATTTTCTGTTTCAGTTCAGCCAATGCCTACATGTTGATGTACAGGAAAATAGATAAAGATAGAAATATAGGTTAGTTAGTACAGGGAATTGATGAAATCTTCAAATAACACCTCCTCTCTGCAAAAGTCAGCCTCCCTGAAATTGATCATTTGTTTTAAATCTTTATTTCCATTTATCAAGTGCTAAATCTTCTGTAAACATTATTTCTATCTCATTTGATGTCCTTTGGACAGATCAGTTAAAGTTAAATTCACAAATTACTCCTGATATTGGATCAGGTATATGTATGAAAGACATAAACATGTAAGCTTTTACTTTAAAACATAAAAAGTACCGGTAGTAGTAGTTTACACCCCCCCCCCCCCACCCCATGAAATAGACATGTACATATACACAGATGATAGGAAACTGATAACAGTTAATCATTTAGTATAAAATCTCTATAAAAAAGCTTTTGATAGAACTGTATTCTGAAAAATTTAAACTTTTATTATATTTTCAATGACTTCTTTATATAAATTATGTTCATGGTGATATTACTGAAAAATGTTTGCATTGAACCTACAGATTTCATGTGCGGAGAAGACTTTCCAGAACATGTGAAAGTTGAACTGAGAAAATTGAATGATAAGGAAGAAGCAGACAGAAAACAGAAAGAAATGGATAAATCCACTTGCAAGGTATATAAAATTATTTTTATAATGAGTTACTTTGTAACATTTCCACAGTTGGTTATATTTGACGAAAAATGTGATATATCATAATTGTAGCCGTAGCATGGGAAGTTAATATAGGAGTTATTTAACTTTTGATTGACTGGTCTGGTCATTCAGGTAAAAAAAAATTGAGTGATAACAGACTACTGCCACATGAAATACCAGTGATACTTCAGAAACGTGATCACCATGAAATGAAGATGTGCATAATACCATAATCGGCTGATTATAGGTCGCACTCATGTATAGGATGCAGTGAAAAAATATCAACAGAATTCTGGAAAAATGCTTATACCCACTTATCACTTACCTCAATGTATGTTTGTCCAAAATTCGCTATAGTTTCTGACACTAATAACTTGCTGGTTTTTGCAAAATCATTTTCGATGTTTTTGTATGTTGTGCAAGAATTTAAATTGAAAAGCATAAACTCTGTATAAGCACTAAACAGCCGCATCCTCTGATCACTCCAGGAATACTGACGCCAGCGAAAACGAATATACACTTTGGCACGTGGCGGTAAAATGACGTTATTTTATGACTAGTTTGCAAATTGTTTTGAACATTACGGATCAGCGACTATGATCATTTTATTGGATCAGTCTAAAATCTCGCATCCACATGTTTACAATTGCCTCCGGGTATGATTAAACGGTTAATTGTTTGCAGATTGTGACAGTAGGTGTAAGATAAGTAATGCCTAGGGCGTGAATTTCTCGATGAACAAGAGGATTATAGACAACTATCAAAATTATGTTTGAAGACTAGATAATCGATTTCCTGGCTACCTGATACGGAGTTTCAAGTATTTGAATGCAAAATGTGTGAAAACACTCCAGGAAAGTTTTACGCAGGTTTTGTTAAAAACTTATGATCAGTTACAGAAATGCGTTATAAAATATATTTTAATGAAAAACAGCATTTATTTATCTTAAGATTTTACGTGAGCTCTAAATTTTACATTTTATACAAAAGCAATTTAAGACGCCGGGTCCCGATACCGGCTATTAGCTATGCCCGAGTCATTGGTACTTACTCCCCTTGAATTTGCTTCAATAAAAAAAGGTACGCTGTGTAAACAAAGATCAATTTTCTTAATTTTTGAGTCGGGGGAAATGTTTGGTCTTTTTTTATCCCCATATATAGGAGATCAGAATCTCAGTAAAAAAATGTGTGTCTTATATTCGTAGGATGACAGTATGTTCTTATGGTCAATAAGGGCATTGCAGAGTTATATGCCCCTAACTTAGATTGGCAATATTTGTTTACAGGAGCTTGTGGTGCAAACTACTTCGAGTTTTGAATGAATTTTCATGAATCTGTTCAAGTGATCACCATGAATTGTACTTGGGTAGCTGAGCTTGACATGTTTTAGGTGTAGTGTCAGCATTGCAGAGTTATGTGCTCCTCTACACTGACAAAACGGTTTATGCCCTATATGATAAGTGGTATCGCAGGGTATTAATCAGAGTCAGTGATAAATCTAGCTATATATTATAGTTTTAGCTTGTAGTGTGTAGCAGTTTTATTACTGGAAGAGAAATATTTATCTACTTTCAGATAAAGATTTTCTGCGTCCATCCTTCACGGAAAAAGAAACTAGATCACAAACTTGAGATCCACAAAGACAAAACACTGTCAGAGGCCACAGATCTGGCATATAAGGTATATTGAATTTGATGTATTTACATTCTTACCATCTGAATGGAGGTTTCTGTGTTCACCAGTGCTTGAAAGACATGTCTTTTACTCTGGGTTGTAGGATAACTCTAATGCTTTATGTACGAATGACTGCATAAATTTATGTGCTACTATGAAGAAAAGGGCTTAAAAAGAAAGTTATTGGCTTCATTGCTTATATTATTTGTAGAATATGGTGCTCTAGATTGGTTTAAAAAAAAGCAGAAGGGATAATCTGACTCTTGATTAACTGTATGGTATCTCAGCAGAGCCTTGTTACCATCTGAACAGTTAACCTTCAGTCAGATAATGAACTGATTATTTCAAATTTAGGGGAGGTAATTTAGTCGGGCAGTTTTGTTTTTGTTAACCTCATAATGTCATAAGACTGCTGGGATTATAAAGCCAAATACATGACCAACCTATGAAGGATAGTTAAACAGCAGAATATTTTTCATAGCAACTTAGCAAGTATAGTAAGAAATAGCCCACTTACCCACTCCCCTAAAACTGAAATCTCCTAATTTCTTGTTCAGCCATACATGCTTTTAGGTCAGTGGTCATGAATAATAAGATACTGTATATTTAACTGAAAATGTTTATATTTGCACAGATATTCGAGTTAGAAGACAGTGTGACACGTGACTGTTGTCGGATTGTGAAGTACGACGAATATCAAGATTCTCTTGAATGTTCTTTCGACGACTCTGATGATGTTGCTATGGAAACCTTACTTAATGGTGTAAAACAGAGTTACAGCTTTGACCTGCTCCTTGAAACAAAGAGACCTGAACAGAAATTCCAGGAGTATAAACCAGGAGGTAATTTATGTAGACATACAATATTACTGGCCAACCTCCTGAGCCTAGTGTTTAAGGTTGCTGACTTTGTATCACTTGCCCCTCGCCAGTAGGGGTTTAAGCTTCTCTGGGATCTTTGAGTTTTCTATGTGAGGAAGCCATCCAGTTGGCTTACAGAAGGTTGAAGGTTCTACCCAGGTGCTCGCTTGTGATGAAATGATGTACAGAAGGGCACCTGGGGTCTTCCTCCACCATCAAAGCTGGAAAGTCGCCATATGACCTATAACTGTGTTGGTGTGACATTAAACCAAACAAAAAGAATTACTTCCTTCATCTGTTATAGACCACTCCCTTTCAGGTCATAAAAGTTTATGTGGGATTGAGTGTCCGTGGGACAGTAGACATTGTATGTTAAAAACACAGTAGAATACATACTCCAACATTTCTCCTCAATGCCTTAAAATTTTAGGTTAAATTCATTGTCAAGAGCTTGTCCAAAGTGCGGGGAAGTCTGATGTGTTGATCATTTTTAGCTCACCTGAGCCAAAGGCTCAGGGTGAGCTGTTGTGATCACTTACCATCCGGTGTCCGTCGTCCATAAACTTTTACTTTAAACGACATCTCCTCATAAACCGCTAGGCCAATTTCATCCAAATTTCACAGGAATGTTTCTTGGGTGAAGCTCTACAAAAATTATTCAAAGAATTGAATTCCATGCAGAACTTCAAAAGGAAAAACTTTAAAAATCTTCTTCTCAAAAACCGGAGGCCTAGAGTTTAGATATTTGGTGTGAAGCATTGCCTAGTGGACCTCTACCAAGTTTGTTCAAATCATGACCCAGGGTTCAAAGTTGACCCCGCCAGAGGGGTCATATGATTTTACATAGGAAAATCTTAAAAAATCTTCTTCTCAAAAACCAGAAGCCTAGATTAGCTTAGGTAATTGACATGTAGCATTGCCTAGTGGACCTCTAAAAGGTTGTTCAAATCATGACCCCCGGGGTCAAAATTGACCACTCCCCAGGGGTCACTTGATTTTACATAGATTTCTATAAGAAAATCTTCATATAATTTTAAAAAATAAACCAGAAGGCCTAGAGCTTAGATATTTGACATGTAGCATTGCCTAGTGGACCGGTACAAAATTTGTTCAAATCATGACCCCCGGGGTCAAAATTGACCCCGCCCCAGGGGACACTTGATTTTACATAGGAAAATTTTCTAAAATAAACCAGAAGGCCTAGATCTTAGATATTTGACATGTAGCATTGCCTAGTGGACCTCTACAAAATTTGTCCAAATTATGACCCCCGGGGTCAGTTGACCCCGCCCCATGGGTTACTTGATTGTTCATAGAAAAATCTTCAAAATTTTCTGAAAATAAGCCAGGAGGCCTAGAGCTTAGATATTTGACATGTAGCATTGCCTAGTGGACCTCTACAAAATTTGTTCAAATCTTGACCCCTCCCCCCCTCCCCCCGAGTCCAATTGACCCAGCCCCAGGTGTTACTTGATTGTACATAGGGAAATCTTCAAAAATTTGCAAAAAATAAACCAGAAGGCCTGGATCTTAGATATTTCATATGTAACATTGCCTAGTAGACTTTTACAAACTTTGTTCAAATCATGATGCCCGGGGTCAAATTGACCCCACCCCAGCGGTAACTTAATTGTACATCGGAAAATCTTCAAAAAAAATTCTAAAACTAAACCAGAAGGCCTAGAGCTTAGATATTTGATGTGTAGCATTGCCTAGAGGACCTCTACAAAATTTGTTCAAATCATGACCTCCAGCTTCAAATTGGCCCCGCCCCAGGGGTGACTTGATTGTACATAGGAAAATCTTCCAAAAAATGTCTAGAAGTAAACTAGAAGGCCTAGAGCTTAGATATTTGGTGTGTAGCATTGCCTAGTGGACCTCTACAAAGTTTGTTCAAATCATGACCCCGGGGTCAAGCTTAAAATGCAAATCTTCATAGCAACCATTTAACCAGGTGAGCGATATAGGGCTATTATGGCCCTCTTGTCTTAATAATAGACAGAATTTGTTTAACATTTCACAGATGATAAATTATTCATAGATAGAAATAAAGAAAAGAGTTTCGAAGAGGACATAATTTCTTGTTGGTCCTTTATTTATTTGTGGTATCCCCTGTAAGAGATTGTTTTCAGGATGCTTATATTCTTTGGGATTTATTTCAGTTTATATTATGGTGGTTTTCCTTCAAAAATATTTTGAGTTATTTGGTACCATTCCCAACATCAGGTAGTGTGTTTTCACCTTGTCAGGGTGAATATTGCCCATTTTTAGCTCAACTATACAAAGTGTAAGGAAAGCTATCCTACTCGCCCCAGCGTCTGCGTCTTTCCGCGTCCCCACCTTGGTTAAAGTTTTTTTTACACTTTCTCTTTTTTCAACTTATCTCTGTAATTACTTGATGGATTTGATTCAAACTTGAAATACTTATTCCTCATCATCATCCACATCATCTGACATAAGGGGCATAACTCTGGCACCATTTTTTCATGAATTATTCCCCCTTTTTACTTAGAATTTCAGGTTAAAGTTTTGGTGCACTTTCACTCTACCTCTGTTATAACTGAATGGATTTGATTCAAACTTAAAATATTTTTTCAGCATCATCACCCACATCATATGACACAAGATGCATAACTGGCACAATTTTTCATGAATTATTCCCCTTTTTACTTTGAATTTCAGGTTAAAGTTTTATGCACTTTCACTCTATCTCTGTTATTACTGAATGGATCTGATTCAAACTTAAACAATTGTTCAGCATCATTACCCGTATCATATGACACAAGGTGCATAACTCTGTGACCAATTTTTCATGAATTATTTCCCCTTTTTACTTAGAATTTTAGGTTAAAGTTTTGATGCACTTTCACTCTGTCTCTGTTATTACTGGATGGATTTAATGACTCAAACTTAAAATAGTTGTTCAACATCATCACCCACACCATATGACGCAAGGTGCATAACCCCAGCACCAAATTTTCATTAATTAGTGCCCCTTTTTACTTAGAATTTTAGGTTAAAGTTTTGATGCACTTTCACTCTGGCTCTGTTATTACTGAATGGATTTGATTCAAACTTAAAATAGTTGTTCAACATCATCACCCACACCATATGACACAAGGTGCATAACTCTGGCACCAGTATTTAATGAATTATGCCCCTTTTTGCTTAGGATATACTTCTATAGTGTTTTGATACATTTTTAGGATAGCTCTACTTATTCTTCGAATAGTCGAGCTATCCTACTCACCACGGCGTTGGCGTCGGCGTCACACCCTGGTTAAGTTTTTCGTACCAGTCCACATTTTGACAAAGTCTTTTGAGATAAAGCTTTGAAACTTTCAACACTTGTTTACCATCACCATGTCCAGTTATGGGCAAGAGTACATAACTCTGTCAAGCATTTTGACTGAATTATGGCCCCTTTTCACTTAGAAATCTTGGTTAAGTTTCTCGTACCAGTCTACATTTTGACAAAGTCTTTTGAGATAAAGCTTTGAAATTTTCAACTCTTGTTTACCATCACCATGTCCAGTTGTAGGCAAGAGTACATAACTCCATCAAGCATTTTTGTTGAATTATGGCCCCTTTTTGACTAAGAAACCTTGGTTAAGTTTTTCGTACCAGTCTACATTTTGACAAAGTCTTTTGAGATAAAGCTTTGAAACTTTCAGCACTTGTTTACCATCACCATGTCCAGTTGTAGGCAAGAGTACATAACTCCATCATGCATTTTGGTTGAATTATGGCCCCTTTTTGACTAAGAAATCTTGGTTAAGTTTTTCGTACCAGTCTACATTTTGACAAAGTCTTTTGAGATAAAGCTTTGAAACTTTCAATGCTTGTTTACCATCACCATGTCCAGTTATAGGCAAGAGTACATAACTCCATCAAGCATTTTGGTTGAATTATGGCCCCTTTTTGACTTAGAAGTCTTGGTTAAGTTTTTCGTACCAGTCTACAATTTTGACAAAGTCTTTTGAGATAAAGCTTTGAAACTTTCAATGCTTGTTTACCATCACCATGTTCAGTTGTAGACAAGAGTACATAACTCCATCATGCATTTTGGCTGAATTATGGCTCCTTTTGACTTAGAAATCTTGGTTAAGTTTTTCATACCAGTTTATATTTTGTGTAAAGTGTTTGACATGTAGCTTTGAAACTTTTATAACTTGTTCAGTATAATAGTCTCTACCAGTAGGCAAGAGTACATAACTCTATCATCTTCTTTGGCTGAATTATGGCCCTTTTTGAATTTGGAAATTGGTTTTGTTTTATATATGTCCATGTTTTATCAAGACTATTTGACATATGGCTTTTAAACTTTAAACACTTGTTTATCATTATGATTTCCATCTGTAGGCAAGTGTACATAACTTTGACAACTATTTTGGCTGAATTATGGCCCTTTTTGGACTTTGAAATTTGTTCAGTTTTTCTTACAAGTCAGCGTTTTGTCAAAACTATTTGAACTGTGGCTTTGAAACTTTTAACACAAGTTTATCAACATGATTTCCATCTGTAGGCAAGAGTACATAACTCTGTCAACTATTTTATTGAATTATGGCCCTTTTTGGACTTAGAAATTTGTTAAATTTTTCATACAAGTCCATATTTTGCCAAACATATAACTGAACATATTTGCCATCATGGTCACACATTGCCATTGAGTACAAGACTAATTAAAATCCACAAATACAGGAACATATTTTGTTTAATCCATTTTTAGCTCCACTATTCGGAGAATAGGGGGGCTATACTACTCGCCCCGGCGTCGGCGTGCCCCTTCTTGGTTAAGTTTTTCGGCAACCTTTGTTTTTCTGTCATATCTTTGTTACTATTGCTTATATGTTACTGTAACTTCACATAAACATTGTCCAGTATACAAACAAAGTATGTGTAGCAGGGCTCTCCCTAAAGTTTAAAGTAGTCAGTGATGACAGAAAAGTAGCCAGTGGGGGGTCTGGGGGTCCTCCCCCTGAAAATTTTGAAATTGAAGGTTTAAAATGGTGCAATCTGGTGTATTTTGGGGTGTTTTTTCTTTGCTTTGTCTACCTATATTTTTCATACAAAAAAAAACATAAAAACATAATTCGTCTTAAAAATGTATTTGTGACCTCACATAAAAAATCAGAGTCATACCCTCACTCTAAACCAGTGTTATTATACATCTTCAAAAAATCTGTCAAAAACGGTTCAGCATCACAGTCTTTATTCACAGCCTTGGCACATAGGTGGATTATATATATCTAGGCCATGAGCCGTATACACTTAAATTTGTTACAGTGACCTCCCAGTTATGATCAGAAATTGATTGTTGGGAGTATCCCCGTAAATGTAGATGTGATAATGTATTCTGAGAAAAAAAAATGCCCAAAAAGTATATCTAATTCTGATTTTTTTCCCCTGTAACAATGAGCCATTAGAAAGGCGATCATGAGCATTTTGACGTGTAGATCTATTGCTTCCAGGTCCGTATTTTTTGTTTCAAAAATATTTCTTTATTAATGATTGACCGTCTTTTGGGCAAGTGAGTAATCTTTCAGAAAAATCTTACATGGCATGCACAGCATGCGAGCAACGGCGTACGAAAAAACAATTTTTCTTCTCATAGTGCATCGTGCCAGTTAAAATAAACGCTACAAAGCGTCATGAACAGGCTGAATGGAAACTAACAAGACTAAAAATTAATTAATCAATTCTACTTAGTTACTTACAGTACAGGTTTGCTATTTAATTTTGCAAAGATTGCGTACGGATGCATTGGATCGGATAAATAAAATAAGCGGGAAAACCCACAGGTGCCCGCTCATATTGCTAAACTATTCGTCAGTGCTCGTCACGTGGTGAGACTGATTAAAAATAGATGTGCTAAGATCCTGCGCAATTCACTGACTTGGAAAACCAACAACCATATGACGTCAGCATACAAAAATAACGTAGTTTAACTGTTGGAATACACATGTGTAAAGTAATGGTAGGCCCGTAATGGTAGCGGTTTGTTTATGATTTCATTCAACAATTAATTTCGGGTTATTATTTTACATTTTGAAGATCATTTTTTTGTTCAGTTTGAGAAAAGTAGCCGGCGGTACATCCATCAGTAGCCGGCGAAATCGCCGGCCGCCGGGGCTTGTGGAGAGCTCTGGTGTAGGGGCTGAGCCCATTATACCCAAGGTCAAGGTCACCAGGCTGTTATACTTAGGTTATTTTTAAGGTTAAAGTTTTTCGGCAACCTTTGTTTTTCTGTCATATCTTTGTTACTATTGCTTATATCTTACTGTAACTTCACATAAACATTGTCCAGTATACAAACAAAGTATGTGTAGGGGCTGAGCCCATTATACCCAAGGTCAAGGTCACCAGGCTGTTATACTTAGGTTATTTTTAAGATTGAAGTTTTTCGGCAACCTTTGTTTTTCTGTAATAACTTTGTTACTATTGCTTATATCTTACTGTAACTCACATAAACATTGTCCAGTATACAAACAAAGTATGTGGGCTGAGCCATTATACCAAGGCAAGGTCACCGCTGTTATACTTAGGTTATTTTAAGGTACAAGTTTTCGGCACCGTGTTTTCTGAAAACTTGTTACTATTGCTTATATCTTACTGTTACTCACAAAACATGTCATATACAGACATGTATGTGTAGGAGCTGAGCCCATTATACCCAGGTCAAGGTCACCAAGGTCATTATACTTAGGTTATTTTTAAGGTTAAAGTTTTTCGGCAACCTTGTTTTTATGCCCGAAGGAGGCATATATTTTGAACGTCTGTCTGTCTGTCGTCTGTCCGCATTTTTCGTGCCGTCCATATCTTTGTCATCGATGGATGGATTTTCAAATAACTGCATGAATGTGAACCACAGTAAGACGACGTTTTCGCGCGCAAACCCAGGTCCGTAGCTCAAAGTCAAGGTCACACTTAGACATTAAGGGATAGTGCATTGATGGGCTTTTCCGGTCCATATCTTTGTCATCGATAGATGGATTTTCAAATAACTTGGCATGAATGTGTACCACAGTAAGACGACGTGTTGTGCGCAAGACCCAGGTCCGTAGCTCAAAGGTCAAGGTCACACTTAGACATTAAGGGATAGTGCATTGATGGGCGTGTCCGGTCCATATCTTTGTCATCGATGATGGATTTTCAAATAACTTGGCATGAATGTGTACCACAGTAGACGACGTGTTAGCGCGCAAGACCCAGGTTCGTAGCTCAAAGGTCAAGGTCACACTTAGACATTAAAGGATAGTGCATTGATGGGCGTGTCCGGTCCATATCTTTGTCATCGATGGATGGATTTTCAAATAACTTGGCATGAATGTGTACACAGTAAGAGACGTGTCGCGCGCAAGACCCGGGTCCGTACCTCAAAGGTCAGGTCAACTTAGACATTAAGGTATTAAGTTGCATTATGGGCGTGTCGGTCCATATCTTTGTCATCGATGGTGGATTTTCTAACTAACTTGGCATGAATGTGTACCACAGTAAGACGCATGTGTCGCGCGCAAGACCAGGTGTTATAGCTCAAAGTGTCAATGGTCACATTTAGTACGTTAAAGGTCTATTTTTACATGATAGTGCATTAGATGGGCGTGTCCGGTCCATATCTTTGTCATTCATGCAGATTTTAAATACGCATGATGTGTGACACAGTAAGACGACTGTCGCGCGCAAGACCAGCTCCGTAGGTCAAAGTCCTAAACTCTAACGGCCATATTTCATTAAAGTGCCATCGGGCATGTGTATCCTATGAAGACAGCTCTTGTTCTGTCTATCTTTGTGCATTGCTTATATCTTACTGTAACTTCACAAACATTGTCAGTATACAGACAATGTATGTGTGCGGCTGAGCCCATAACCAAGGCAGGTCACAGGTCTTATACTTAGTTATTTTTAGTTAAGTTTTGCAACCTTTGTTTCTGTATAACTTGTTACTATGCTATATCTTACGTACTTACATAAATGTCCCATACAAACAAAGTGTTTAGGGACGGGCCCATTATACCAAGGTCAGTCACCAAGGTCTTGATACTGGTTATTTTTAAGGTTAAAGTTTTTTCGGCAACCTTTGTTTTTCTGTCATATCTTTTTACTTTTGCTTATTCATACTTAAGTTTCACATAACACATTGCCCATCATACAAACAAAGTATGTGCATGGGCTGGGCCCATTATACCCAAGGTCAAGGTTACCAAGAAGTTATACTTTGAATTATTTTCTTGTTAAATTTTTTCGAGAGCTTCGTTTATAGACATATCTTTGGTACTTTAAAATATAATGACTTGAATTTAAAAAAATATTTGTTTATAATCATCTGCATGTGTGGCTACATACCCCATAACTCTAATTGTGTTTTTGACAGAATTATGCCTCTTTTGTACTTAAACTTTTTTGCAATCTTCGCTTTCTGGATATAACTTTAATGCCATATAAGATAAAAACTTGAAACTTAAAATGTATCTTTATCATCATCATCTGCATGTATGGTAACAATCCCCATAACACTGATTTGTATTTTTGACCGAATTTTGCCCCTTTTACACTTAAATTTTTTACAAACTTCGTTTTCTGGACATACCTTTGGTACCATGTAAGATAATGACTTGAAACTCAAAATATGTCTTTATCATCATCATCTGCATGTGTTGTAACAATCCTAATAACTCATATCTTCCTTTTGAAGTAGGTCTCTTATTCAGACATATATTCATTTTACTGTCGAATCCCCGAATAGTGGAGCGCGCTGTCTTACGGACAGCTCTTGTTTTCTTTTGTCAGAAAATCTATGGAAATATTTTGACCCCATTCTTTAATCAATTCTTTGAATAGTCGAGCGCGCTGTCATCAGACAGCTCTTGTATCTTTACCTCTCTTATTTCTTTAAGTTGATATTTTTGACATAGACTCAGGCTATTGTACAATATCTTCATCCACAGTTGGAGTCATTAAACACTCCAGTGACAGCTCTAGTTTCCTCAGATGTGCCCAGTTTCACTATCCAGCATCGAAATAGTCGAGCGCACTGTCTCCTGTGACATCTCTTGTTCTGTAACCAGATATTTATTTATATTATAATTTGTCAAATATGGGGATGAATCTCTACTATACATTTTTGGTATCTGTAAACTTCTTTTGACTTAATAATGATTAAAGTCTTTCAGATTCTTGGTTTCTAGCAAAATTCCTCTACCATTCGATTTGCCTTGTATTTTCTCCATACAAAGAGCACTTGCCTTTTTCTGCAAAACTTTAAAATAGTCACTGTCAGAATTTGTTGTACTTTCGGTTGTTCTTTTTAAATCTTAGTGAAATATTTAAGTTTCACTGTCTTCATCTGACAATTTATTCTGTTTACAGGTGTAACGGTGAAGGTATATGTGGCAGATTTAGAAAAAGATACTATTATAGAGCCTGCGGCCACAGTGAGGGCATATCTTGTACAGACTGTACAGGAATTTAAAACACTTGTTTCACAGGTGTTGGGACTGAAACAAGATGATATGAGATGTGTGTTGGAAAGATTTCACAATGATCTTAAACTTCTCTATATGCCCAATAAAACATTGAAAAGCGAAGGATTCTTTAAAACTAACAAGGTAAGAAACACTGCTAGACTTCTGTAGGATGAAAAGTTAAGCATTTCATGATTTAATAGTTATATGTTGGAAATTTTTTGATCAATTCTTACATACAAACTTACTTTGCTTAAATTTAGAACTCATCCTCATGTCCCGGCAAAATCCCGTATAATGTACGTTGTTCGATGGCATGGGCTACCAATAATTCGAATAAATTTTGCTGGTCCCATTGTGTTTGAGCAAACAAAGTTTGACTGTATATATTTCTTTCACTATTACGAGATTAAAAAAAAAATAAAAAATACCGTTTTTGAGCATTTTACATACATTTAACAGACATTACTAACAACTTGTACTAATTTTCTCTACGAATGGTTTACCAAAGTTTTGAAAGCAGTCAAAGAAAGCAGCATTGCCATTGGTCAATTTCATATTTTTGCTTGGAAACAACCAGTCAGATACTAGAGTTTTGGGACTGGTTTTATGACCTTGAGTCGGGTACTGTACTGCAGTCTAATACACATACGATCACAGGATAACGAGTCAGGGCCACAGCCCCATTATACTTATCCAGAGCATAAATTGTTTTTAAATACCTCGTAATCTGTATAATTTTATTGATATTTGTATTCAATGTTGAAACTGTTCTGTAGTGCAGTTAAATGTTTTCAGGTGTATGTAGAACTAAATGCGACAGAGGAAGAAAGGAATACACAGTTTGATAGAAGTCACTTCTATACCCTGTTAGACAGATATCAAAACACAATTAATATACAAGTCAGTCTACCTTCACTAGGTAATCACTTAATTTGCTAATTGTTTAATGGGGTTCTTCAAGAATGTCAGTTTCATATTGCAATATCAGATATAAGTTTTACGCCATTTAAAGGTATCTAAAGGTGGTTGTAGGATTTTTTTATTTAAAGATAAAATGTATCTTTAATAATGTTAAATCATGGCCAGAAATACATTTCCTTTTGTGTGAAGTTGTGGCCAAGTAAAATTTTGATTTTTTTACATAAAGGTTTTGCAGTGTTTATGGGAAATATTTGTATCATGAAGTTTGATGCTCAGAAGTTATTGAAGTTTTGTTGTTAAATAATATAGTTTGATTAGAAGTATTAAGTTCAATTTAAATGATTACATATCACTTTTTTTTACCAACAGCTGAGGTATCTGACTACAAAAGACACTCATGTGCTCGAGAAAATTCTCCGCTGGGTCAGGACTCGGCAGTTGAAAGTGGTGTTAACAGTTCAGCAAATAGTGTTGATAATGGAAGTGAAATGTGCAATCATGAAAGACGTACATTCAGATCAAGAGAAAATCTGACAGACCGAGAGTCTTTCTGTAGGGACCTAGATACAGAAATAAGAACTTTAAACTTACAATCACAGTTAAGTCAAAGTGATCCAAATTTATATGGTAGTAGTAGACACTCTGATGGCGTTTCAAAGGGTGACATTTTAAACAGTTTACATAATCGAGGGTCAGGGTCGTCCCTTGAATGTCAAGACTCAAGGTCATGTAGTCAATCCACTCAGTCTACAAGTACTAGTGCAGAATTCAGTTTAGGAAATGTGAACTCTGTATGTGAAGGAAATTTGGAATCCCCAGATGATGTTGTAGTATCAAACAGTGATAAAGAATGTGACCTTAATGCGACCTTTAGTGAAAAAGAACAAAGTAATGACCTTGAGGATTGTGACCTCAAGGAAAAGTTAGGAAGTGGTGAACCTGTTGAACATGTGTTTTCAGAAAGTTCATTACCTAGTGCAAATTTGCCAAAAACTACAAATTCACCTGAAGATGAAAATATATCAGTGTTTAAGTCAGAATCAGACATTAAGGGCACGTCAGGCTGGGAGAAACATGGGCGTAGGCAAGCTACGACAGGCTGGGATGAGTCAACAGGGAGCACTTCAGCCTGTTTTGATTCAATGAGAGACAGCCAGACTACAGAAGATGCCGAAGAAGAAAAAAGATTCTTTCAGGCTGAACTCTGTGAAACAGACTCTGATCAAAGAAGTAAGTGTAAAAAGACTGGTGAGAAACCATATATGTGAAATAAATGGAATGTGAAGATGCTTAGTATTTTACAGGAGTTACAAAAACTTGATATCGTGATGTTTGTCTGGATGCATACACTCTTTTAACTAATAGACTGCCAAATTATATATTTAAATTTTTTTTTCTATCACAGGTCTGTCAGTGTTTGTAGATAAGAGAATCACGCTGGGATGTTTCAAAGCAGAACTTGAACAATATGTAGGAGTGTCTGCAAATAACTTTAAGGTATGTCTAGAAAATCAAGTGATATTTTCAGTATTTTTTGTTACTGCTAAACATACTGGTGATAGTCTTTAGTTTATATAAGGATGAGAAACTTTGTTTTTAAGCTTAAAACATAAAAGGACAGGACACACACACGCTGGTGTAGATGTCTAAGCTTTACAAAGTTTTGTTTCTGCATTTTTCCAGCGGGGCACAGAAGGCATAGCAGAATACTAATAATTGAAATGATGGGATTTTGTCCTTATGCAGGCCTAAGTGTGTCTCAAACTGTTTGTTTCCAATCTCTGATTTATGTGGGGCAGGTGTCAGTTACTTGTGGAGAACTGCCACTACTTCAAGAAAATGTAACCATTATTTTGTGGAGAATATGTCATTGCTTGTGCAGAATATGACAGTATATATGCAGAACTTGTCACTATATGTGCAGAACATGTCAGATTATGTGCAAAATATGTCAGTTTATGTGCAGAACATGTCTGTTTGTGTGTAGAACATGTCAGTATTAGTAGAGAACATTAATGAAAATGTCATTATTGGTACAGAATTCAGAAATATTTTTATTGTATATTGCTGCTTTCATGATAGTGACATACTGAATGCTTAATGAAAAATGGCATTATATCCATAACAAAGTGACTACATTTTCTGATGGAGGAAAATGTTGAAGAAACATTAAGAAAATGCAGATAAAGAAAGTGTAAGAAATGTATTATACCATCAGTTAATAGTAACTGAATTTTGTCCCTTCATTTTTTTTTTCTAAGAGAAACTCTAGATCTCAGTCCATTGAGGGAGTTTTACTAATTTATCAACTTAACTTAAATTAACCTTTTGATAGTTGGCTGAATGACATCCTCACATGTAAGTTTTTAAATTGACATGTCTTTTTCTCTCTTTATAACAGGTGTACAGAGTATACTCCAACAATCAAGAATTTGAGAGTATACGACTCACAGAGACACTGTCATTCTTAGAGGATGGGAGGGTAAGCTCTTCTCTGTTCATCTAGATGTCAAATAGTCAGTGTTTTTCCATTGATTTCTCTGTCGGCTAGTAAAGGTTCTGGATATGTGCATATTAAGCATATGTGTGTTGTCTCAAAAATACACAGATATATTGAAGATATGAAGTGATTATTGTCTTTGTACTGAACTTAATGAGTTTACTAAAATGATACTGTGGGAGGCTCATACTGTTTTATTCAACAATTCTCGTATGCTTTATGAAATTTTATTTACTGACTTCATCAAAGGTTCAATCTTTTAATGCCTATGATTCCAGCAGGTATAAAAAGTTTTGATTCCATACCTCCTATTTTTATATTGATGTATGTAAAATCAACATGTACTCCTTCCTGGTTCCATATAACCAAAACTGTGTTGATGCACTGTAATAACCGATCAGCCAACCATGCAGCCTTAAATAATACGAGTAAGAAGCCAATACTTGTACTTCCGAGGGAAAACAGCTTCGCTTGTACAGATACTATACTCCAGACTGTCTGTACTTGAAGAGCCATGCTAAGTTAGCCAGACAGGCCAGAACCTAAATGGATTTCTCTCTCTCTCTCTCTCTCTCTCTGTTATGAGGGCTTTCTCTTGTTCTGTCCCTCTGGTCAGATCACTCTCTGTCTGTATTAGTAGATGATGAATTTGGCGCCCTGAGTGGCTGCTGTGTACTGTGTTAAGTGTCTTTGAACGTGTTATCATGTAAAGGGTGCTACATAATCTGGTACCATATAATATATAAGTTACATATTCTATTTATCACATGTACAACATGTACAACACAATTTGAAGAAGAAGAAAACACAGCAAATATCTTACCTTCTAGATAATTTCAAACACATTGCATATACAATAATTATGTCTCCCACCACACAGTGGTGTGGGAGACATACTGATTTACTCCTGTCTGTGTCTGTGTCTGGGTCTGGGTCTGTCACAAATCTTGTCTGCACTCTAAGTCGAAATTTGTTTTTGATAATCAAAGCACTGAAAGTTTTATAAGGCAGTTTAGGTCTTGGTGCATGGTTGACTCATATACTGCTATTCAGATGATTAGGCAGTTGTGGAGGACATGTGCTTTTCTCAAAAGCAGCTCTAGTAGTTTATGAATTAAGTGAAGTAACACAAAATGCATAATTTCTTCCATTTTCAGATTAATATCAAACTAGGTAGAGCTTTGAAGAATGGAGAATACAGGGTTAAAGTGTTCCAGTTACTAGTCAATGAAACAGAGGTATGTATTCACAAACAACTCTTTTATTGGATTTTTCACTTAAATCACAGGTCTATCAAACTCTAGTTCAAAATTTAGTTAACTTGTTAACTTAACTTATCATAAGACGTAAAAGTGGTGGGGGGAAAAAAAACACAAAACAGATTTTTGTCAAGCCATTTTTTCCAAAAAAAATGTTATTTAATTTTGAAAATAATAATTAGATTTATTTATTTGGTCCCTTTTGTTAAAAATGAAAATAAATAATTTTTTTATATATACCTTCTTTAGCCGTCCAAGTTTTTGCTTGATACGATATTTGCACGAGGGATGACAGTGTTGGACTCGAAGAAGATGATTCTTCCTGAGATAAAATTAGAACACAACCTGGATGTTCCTCTTGACAGGTATGTTTTACTTTATTGGTTTTGTCTTTGTAGAAATATCCAATAAATATTGTATGCGTGCCCAAAATGGACTCACTACCACTATTTTGTAATTATATTTTATCTGGTTCATACCTGCAAATTGTTTACATTTAAATGTGATTTACTTCCTGCTTTATTTGTTAATTGAAATCTTATGTTAGATTATACATAAAGATATATACATGCCATATTTAAAGGTAAAAGAGATTTATGAATTTCAAATAACTATGTAAGTTTTTCTGACATAATCTGTATGACATCACGTTTGTTGTTTAGGGTTTATGTCACTCCAACACAATATATGTCATGTGGGGACTTTCCTGCTTTTGATAGTGCAGGAAGACCCCAGGTGCCCCTCTGAGCATTATTTCATGCGTGGATGAGCACCTGGGTAAAACAGCTGACCTTCCTTAAGTCTACTGGATGGCTTCCGCACATGAAAGAGTTCTGCCCATTAAGCAAGGTTTCAGACTTGTAGCAGTGAAGTGCAAGAGATCCGTAGTCTTTAATCTTAAACCATTTGGCCTTGGAGGCCCACTGTAACATCATGAGGTTATGCTTGTGTAGCGTTGGTAATATAAAAAAGGAAAGATATAGGTTAGAACCATTGGGAAGATACAGGAGAAATAGAGTGCTTGTTGGTTTTAACATGAAAGATCGTAAAATCATTCTTTCCTGAACCTCAGATTTTACAGTTATCACCCTTGGCTTTCCCACTTGTGAAAATATTACTCTGTGAAAGATATTTTGATCTTATACAATAATGAATTTTAATATTTTACATATACTAGGTTAAGGGTAAATGGGACATTTGCCTATTTGTATATAGGGCAAAATTTTCCTAGGGCAGAATTTCTTTAAACTTTGTGTACTGACTGAGAATCAAGTTTAAAATGGAAATATATATTAAAAATCATAAGTACCACGGCTTGATCTGAAAGTTTAAAGAAATTCTGTCTGTAGGAAAATTCTGCCCTATGTACATATAGGCAACTGTCCCATTTACCCTTAAGAAATAATCAAAGTCTACTTCAATCAGTTGATGTACACACCCAGGTTTTTTTTACCATTATAGATGTCGATTGAGAAAGAAGACGTGGAAGAATCCTGGCACTATTTATGTGGACAAACAGGTGTATGAAGAAGAAATACCAATCTATCCTAACTGGGAAGTCTTCCTTGAGATCCTCGACGGTAAGTTAACAAAGTTGTTCTATACCCAGTACTTTATCTTTGAACATAGAAGACTTTTTTGCATATGGAAAAGAGATAGTTACTGTAATTGACGTGATGTAGAGATAATGAATGTTTTTGTGTTGTCAACTTGTGTAAATTTTATTCTGTTGTTTTGTAAAATAAATATATTATACAGTCATTCAAAAATCAGCTATCAGTTCATTACCCCTGAAGTAAATAGTAAAAAAATTTAGCTGAATTTGAAAGTTAATACATTGTAGTTAAAAATAATTTTTGTTTTATGATACAAACACAAACTCCATGAAAATAAGTCCCCATTGTATATTAGATAATTCAAAAGTACCTGTTAAAATAAAGTGTTGGGTTAAGAAGAAAAGTAATACTGTGTATTCATTATCAGTTGTAGTGGACTACTTTATGACTTTTGTGTTAGATGAATGAAAAAAATGTTTAAAATCCTTAAAATTTAAAATCCACAAACAGTGCTCTGCCAGGGGCAATCTCGAGTAAATATTATGAGTGTTGAGCTGAAATTGGTCTCAAAGTGTCAATTGTAGCATACAAAATGACAATTATTTGTACATTGATGTAGGTCCAGAACAGATGTTGTCATCTGCTCAACTTGCAGTGTATTTGAGAAGATGGTATCCATCCAAGTACGAGCTTGGACCGTTTGAGGAGGTTGTAATTACTGAACAGACAGTAGAAGAACTTAAAAAGAAGGCAAGTTAATATATCTGTATCTTTGTTGCCAAATAAATTCCCTAAAGAAGACATCTGTAATAAACAGAAGCTATCTTGCAGCCTTTAGGTTTGATTTATTTCATTTGCCAAGTTACTTTACTATAAATTTTCAGAAATGGACAAACATAATTTTTTTCAATTAATAACAGCAGTATGTGCATACAAGTATTTTTGCAGCTTGGTGTAAACTAAACTAAATAGAAATCTTTCAAGTTGATGGATTTGTGTTTGGTATGACATAATGATCTGAGAAATGTTTTTTAAAAGTTTATATCTATATTCTGCTGTAAAAACTCCTTAGTAACAAACAAAAAAAGAGAAAAAGAACAGTTGTTTATGAATTATCTTGATGAAGGAGTTAGCCGAAACGTTGATGCGATAAATTACTATACACAAAACTTAAATAGGTGTTGTTGTTGAAATACCTTATTTGTTACATCAAACAATTCTGTAAGAAATTATAAATTAAGGACAGGATGTTTTGTTTTTGCAGATTTCAGAATTACATGGAATAAACACTGAAGATATCGAAATGGCAAAGGTAAATTTACATCTCGGTTTTAGTGGCATTATGTCTGGGATGTTCAAAATTGGAAAGGGCCATAATTTCTTTTCATTTAACCATATATTTTACCAAGATTTTAGTAGCAACCTTTAGGCGCAGTGATACATATTTCACAAAATAGTTGACTTATTTGAACAATTGAAGATTTCTACAGAAAAAGTTTTCCCTGTTGTTCAAGCCAAGATTTAAACCACTTTTTATGCCCCCGAAGGGAGGCATATAGTTTTTGAACTGTCCGTCGGTCTGTCGGTCTGTCAGTCTGTCGGTCCGTCCGCAATTTTCGTGTCCGGTCCATATCTTTGTCATCGATGGATGGATTTTCAAATAACTTGGCATGAATGTGTACCACAGTAAGACGACGTGCAGTGCGCAAGACCCAGGTCCGTAGCTCAAAGGTCAAGGTCACACTTAGACGTTAAAGGATAGTGCATTGATGGGCGTGTCCGGTCCATATCTTTGTCATCGATGGATGGATTTTCAAATAACTTGGCATGAATGTGTACCACAGTAAGACGACGTGCAGTGCGCAAGACCCAGGTCCGTAGCTCAAAGGTCAAGGTCACACTTAGACGTTAAAGGATAGTGCATTGATGGGCGTGTCCGGTCCATATCTTTGTCATCGATGGATGGATTTTCAAATAACTTGGCATGAATGTGTACCACAGTAAGACGACGTGCAGTGCGCAAGACCCAGGTCCATAGCTCAAAGGTCAAGGTCACACTTAGACGTTAAAGATCATTTTTCATGATAGTGCATTGATGGGCATGTCCGGTCCATATCTTTGTCCCGAGGACACCAAAAATCCGCAAGGGATCCTAAAGTTCACAATTTCGGTGTTCCGTCGGGACTCTTGATTTTCAGATAAAATATGATTCTAAAAAAATGTAATTCCCCAGTCTTGTTCGCTCAAACATCGGTCTTTTGCTAAGCCAGGGCGTTCAGTTGACCCGGGTTTTGACCCGCGAAAATCGAGAAAAACTCGTATTTTACCCGCATAAATTACGGCACATGCGTCGGCTTGACTCGCGGAAATTTACTTAGATGCGTTCCAAGTTCGATAGTTCTGCCCCCTGTCAATCAAAATCCCAGTGAATTTCAATATTGTTCGCCGGCACAAGCGGAAATATGGCAGTAGGCGGAGCGTCGTATGTTAATTAGCTACCGACAGATGTCAGTCACGCCACGTGCCAAATGACACGTGCTTATCTCGCGGTTTGTATTTAGTACAATATGCTTTGTCATTATCAAAGGTGTTTATTGATCAATGTTTACAACTTAATTGATAAACAATGCAGCCTTAGATTATCGTGTTTGTACCATTATTTTGTTTGCGATTACATGAGCCGGTGGGCCGTTACGGTCTATAACAAATTATTATCATTGCCGAGGCTTTGTCTGGGCAAAACAAATTAAATAAGCAGAAATTATACGTGGTATGATGAGAAAATAAAGTTAAAACAGTTATCTTTTCAAGAACTTTAACCGTTACTTTTGTTTTTCGTATTTGTCACTCGTTTTCTAGACCGACATTTTCGAACATTTTTATCATTTCTTACAAGATTTTTCTAGTACAAACTAAAATAAAAAGCCAATAAAACGTCTGCATTTACGAAAAATATGATCACTGTTGCCAAAGCAGCTCTTATTTAGAAGAATTTGCTGATAATAAAAGCATGCAAACACTAAACCCCACCCACTTTTAGGCAATGTGCAAAATAAAACAACTAAAATATGAAATGTTTAAGAAAATCTATTATGACCAATGTACTAGTTTTAGATAAAGTCTGTGGGAGTCTGTAGGAGTTGCATTAATAAGGCCTAAAAAATCTTTGTATCTGGTAACATAAAAAATTAGGGTAGGTAGGTCGGAACATTTTTTTTTTTTAATTTTTTTTTTATACTTTTCGGAATTTTTTTTATGTCAAAAAAATGATTACAAATAAGGGGGTTATAAGGGGGATTGAACTAGGCGGCATACATTTAGACGAACTACAACAAATGGCAGAGGAGTGCGATGGTAGTGAAGATGAGGGGGAAGAGGACTTGGACAGAAATGACATTATTCTTTTACAGCAAAAGTCATACAAGCTATTGTTGTCATTGATGTAAAATGGAAATAAAGTGGAAATAAAATACATGTAGTACTGTAAACAGTTGTGTTTGTTGGATTTTAGTTTTTTTCATGTTCTTACCACATTTTGTTATCAGGGACTCCTAATTTTCAGCAGGGATTCCTAAATTTCCCAGCAGGTATTCCTTCGGGATACCTAGCAAAAAAGTTAGTGTCGAACGCTGCATTCATGCATGGATTTTAAAATAACTATGCATGAATGTGTGACACAGTAAGACGATGTGTCGCGCGCAAGACCCAGCTCCGTAGGTCAAAGGTCCAAAACTCTTAACATCGGCCATAACTATTCATTCAAAGTGCCATCGGGGGCATGTGTCATCCTACGGAGACAGCTCTTGTTAATTCTCTTTAGATATATATCCTGTCCATCTATAGACTGTTTCCTTCACTGATCTTGCAAAACTAAATACTGTTATTTAAACCAATTGCTGATGAACAAATAAGTTATTGTTAACTTTCTAGGGTCGGGGGACATTTCCCTATGATGTATCTGTGTTGGAGATACATACAGACTTAGACTGGAACCCTCCAGTGCAGGCTCTAGGAATGTGGCCGTTGTATATATGTGATGATGGTTGTCTCGTGTACTATAGGGACAGCAAGGAAAAACTGGCCGAACTAAGTGATAACATGAAGAAAGAAATCGAAACGAAGGAAAATACCAGGTTAGACAACTCTTTTTTACCACTGCATGGACAGATAGAAATTAACATAAAATTACTATTTGTTCAGAAAAGAAAGCTAAAATGCTCAAAATTCAAACCACATTGCAAGAATACAAATTTCAATATTCCTACCTTTTGTGATGATTCTTTATGGTAAGTGGGTTTATAGGAGTTAAATATAAAAGAATACAATTGGCCACCTAAATCCAGTGCAGTTTTTTGTGAAACTAGAGTGACAGAATTCTTTTACTTGTGAGCATAAACCTGTTGTGGTACTTTAAAGAATCAGAGCTCCAGATAAGATGCGTATTTGCGTAAATACGTTTTAAAATTTACGAAAAACGCATTTAAAATCAAACCTACGCATACTGGTACGCATTGAAAAAAAGAGGATACGTATTTTACTTGATTAAAGTGCGTAATCCAATTTTATCTTAAATCAATCGCATCTTTTTTTGTAATCGAGTGCAACAAATAAAAATGGCGTCTTGTAAAGCAAACGCCGACGATATCGTAAAGAAATGCCATTTTTTCTTCAAGTATATTAAGTGTGTGACAAGAGATGACTCTGAGAATGCCTTTCAGATCGCTAAGTCTGTGATCTATGACATATTATGAGTAACTGTTGAAACAGCCGAGAAAAAGCGGAAGCACCATGTGGGTGTTTCTGAAAAAATAAAATCATCACTTGCAGTCGAATATCACTGGCTGTTGATAGATTGAAGTGGTCAGTAACTGAAATTAAATTGTAGTGTAAGATTTAGTGTATGCAGTAAATAAAATGTTAAAACTATCTGAATGAAGGCGCAAAAAATATTCAGGAAAACGACATTGGTCGACAAAGGCACATCAGCAGACCACATGAATTATACACGGAAAATTATACAAACAAACAGTTAATATTATTATCCTTTGAACGATTTTGAAGACTGAAATACCATTTAGAAATTCTAAAAACCCTTTTGAAAAATATCTAGGAGTAAAATACCCTTTACCCTAAAATCTTATCTGGAGCTCTGAGAATTATAATTTATTATATCTTGACTCTATAGTATAGTTTTCTAATTGCATTTTATAATTTTTTCCTTTAATTAATTCCTCATTTGTTATATCATTTTTTTCAATGCATATATATGTATTTATATGTTCATTCCTTGGTATAATAGTCAGAAGAAAAATTGAGCCTGTTTGCTTAGCTCAGTTAGGAGAGCACAGATATACAAATGATTTTTATGGTGATTTGGTAAAAGATGTAAGTACTGGTAATCCAGGAACAATGGTTAGGTTAACTGTCCACTGTTAAATAACTGAAATACTGTTCAAAAATGGTGCTAAACCCAAAATAAACAAACAAGCAAACAAAAAATTAGTGTTTTGAGACAGTCAAGCTTTTAGGCTGGTCTTGTCACCTCGCATATCTGGGTCACTCTAATTCTGACACTGAGTTTCAACTGTATTGATGTTGATTTTGTATTTTCAGATTGTCCAAGTCTGCACAACGAGTCACTTACAGTCCCAGAAAGGAAAGAGCCCTTAAAATATACACAGAAGAACCTGCACCTAGTAACAATCTGTCTGCGTCAAACGCTTCCCCAGATCTCGACTAAATCCAGACCTGTTTGTTGTTCTTTTGGTTCAAATGCCTATGTGGAGCAGTTGGCAGGATTTCCCAGTATAAGATATAAGGTTAAATAGCAGTAAACCAGTCAGAGAACTTTAACATCTGATTGGTTGTTCAAGTTTGAAATCGACCAATGGCATAGTGATACTGGTCTTTAAAGTTGGATTTGTAAAGTTTGAGCTTGAAATGTGTCATTTCTTTCTCTTTAGTGAAGTCATAGGTGACTGTAAGGAATGTAGCAGGAAACATTTACAACTAAAGAATTTAAGAATACAGAATTATAGCTGTTTGTTTTGGTCAGATTGTGTTATTACTAACTGACTGTATGCTTTTCATTTCTGTAGTGATATGGTATTATTATTTCAGCTGTCTAATAAAAGGGAAACAAACTGCATTTAATTTGCTAATAGAGGTGATAACTAAACAAATTTACCAAAGGTGTAAAGGTATTTTCATATATTAAAACAATATTGATGTTATGAAATACTCCAGGTTTTGCATTAAATGGAAAAAAAAAACCCACATTTTTAATGAATTTTTATTGGGCTTGACAGTTTAACGACTTCACAAAAAATCTGTTATTTGAATATTAATAGTGACTGCACAAAATCTCTTTAACCTTTAGCCTGCTGGCGACGATTGATTCTGCTTTTGCGACCAGTGCAGACCAGCACTGTTCGCTATTCAGTCAGGAAATTTCCAGTGATCTCCCCTTCAAATAGTAAATGGTACTGTTCAAATTGAATAATAGACCAGTCCACCTTAGAAGTTTAGCAGGCTAAAGGTTGATCGATCAGTTGTTCCACAGTCTAGGTATATGATAGTTTTATATGTTAGACAGGTGTATGGAAATCTTTCTGATATTCCAGCAAACTTGTTATATACATGTTGTGTTTTCATAGGTGTATATGCCTCAATCATTATGAAGTCTTTCATTTGATTTTGTTTTTGTTTTGTTTTTTAATGTCATTTGATTTTGTAGAAAATTTTCAAATAAGAGCTGTTTTAATTAAGGGTATTTTCATGTCTATCTTAATAATTTAAAGTCATTATTTGACTAAACACCTTAAGTCAGTGGAATACAGGGACAGCTTCTTTATAAGATGTATTTGTTCTAGGTGGTTAAAAAAACATTAATAAACAATATTATTGTTACCATTATTATACCAGATTTATATAGTGTCCTTTTCATGATAAACACGTTCAAAGGCGCCTTACATATAGCAAACACAGCTACACAGAGCATGAAAATATGAAAGTTATGCCTGGCATTGGTGGTGTCTGGGTACATTTTTTTTTTGTCTGCTGGCAGAAGTGATACTAATGCAAGATGTAGATGTTGGAAAGTCGTCTCATCAGGCAATTTAGCATTTTTGTTCTGAACAAGATTTATTTTGATGAGTATCCATTCGCACACCATTAAGCAAGTCTAATTTGTTTTATATGCCCCTGGACATATAGCAGTTGAGCTGTCCGTAATAACAAGATTGCCTACAGCTCACATAAATGACCCAGTTTAGTTCATACGCACACGCAACAAAATGTGGCAAAACCTAAAACCTGACATTGTCAGATTATGGCTTTGGGATCTTACTTCTGCAAGGCCTAGATGTAAGATATATTGAAGGTAGACTAGTTATCTACAGAGATTGTTCAAGTCAGGTCCTAGGTTTCAGGTTCAGGGTTGCCATACATTTCACTGCTTTACATAGTTACATTTAGTTCTGTAAAACATTTATGATTCATACATCAAAACAGCAGTTTCTTTTGGATATTGATTTGTGAATTATCAGCTTTGAAGACCAAATGAATGTGAATTTTATTTGTTTGCTGGGAGTTATTTTTAAATAAGTGAATTTACGTATCCATGAAAGCCACAAAAATGAGTCCCCAATGAAGAATTATGATTGGACAGTATTAGTTATTCCATACAGAATTTGGTTAAATTTGCCTTGGGCTGGCCTAGGAACATGCAGTTACATGAACAAAAATATCTTGAGGGTTTCAACAAAGAAATCCTACATATTGTCTGGTTGTTCTCTCCTTAGGGGAGCACCTCACTGTGGCCCATTAAGACCTTTGTTTTGTTTTGGCTAGTATTTGATGTACTGGGAAATGCTGGAATTCAGTGCGAAAAAAGCCCAATTTTGGAATATTTTATCAGATTGTTTTGTATGATACTAAATTTGTAAAGTATTGAATACTGCATACAGTTTCAAGTATTTATGTCTTGTTATATTGTATATATGAGTGTTTGTTTTCTATGTATCCTCCATGGTTTGAATATACAACATGTAATATGATTAGTTGTTAGTACTGAGTGTGAAGTAATGTGTGTGTAGTGAAGAGATACTGATTGCATGTTTTTCCTAGAAGCATCAAATTGTTTTACGTTGCACTTCTTAAATACTCTGGACAAGTATATTGCACAACATTTTTAACTCCAAACTTAACCTTTAGCCCGCAGGCGACAAGTGATTCTACCTTTGAGCCAGCGCAGACTATGATCAGTCTGTGCAGGCTGATCATGGTCTGCACTGTTCACTATTCAATCAGTAAGTTTTCAGTGAACACCCCTTCAAATAATAAATAGTATTGCCCAGATTGAATGATGGACCAGTCCATTTTAGAAATTTAGAAGGATAAAGATTAATTCCTTGTTGTTATCTCTGTCATATATAGAGATAATCAAGTGAAACTATTTCTTGATCATTTTATTAAAACCTAGATCTGATACCGATAACTATTAAGAGTAAAGTCATTGAGCTCTTACAGTCACGATAAGCTGACCATAAAATCACATCACGTGAGCGCATCAGTACCGAGTGTCCTTGTAACTACAGTAAATGTAAAACACATGGAAATGATGTTATTCATTAAGTTCACCTGTTTACCACAAAAAAATATTGGTCACAGTTGTAAAATCTTGTGGAAGGCTCTAATTACCACACATTATGTGACTACGTTTACAATAAATCATTTAATTTCCTGAGCATAAGATTTCTTGGTTTCAAATCTTTGACAAAAATGGCTATTTCATTTGGGACTTGAATTCCTGGATTTCAAATTTTTAACGATACAATTCGGAATAGTGTTTCTTTATTGGGATTGAAATTGGTGGAATATTGTTACATTTTATCAAAATTGAATGATCAGTTATAGGCTCCAGTTTTCACTGTCAGAAAGAAATAGGTCAATATTTCTTACAGATTCAAATGTTACAAGAAAGTCTTAAGTGTGGAATTAGCAAAGTTAAATATATAAATTGTGCACCAGTATTTTGAAATACCATGATGAGATAACAAACAATAAGGTGGTACTTTTGACTTTGAATGAATCAGGAAGAAAAAGCAAAACCTGTTTATAGGGTTATAAATATAATTGCAATTTATCTGTAAAATGTAAATTATAGCCAAGCTGAGCTTTAGATTTTCCAGAAAAGGGTCAGCATAAGAAGTACTAAAGCACTTTTTTTTATAGTTTTTTGTACCAGTGTTCTGCCTGTTACTAGCATTTCTTTTTATTGAGGTCAGTCCACACCTCCAAGGAGTTCTTGCATTTAGCATGGACTCTAAAGTTACGTACTATACCAGCTAGTGAATTTTATCATCCATTTTTGTGAAACTTGACTTTGTCCTTATATGTTATATTTACTCCTCCCAGGAAAGTTGCTTTTATAGATTTTTTATGTGTACACTGGTCCCTTTTTCATTGAGTTGTAATATTTATTAAGATTTTTGTTTTCAGGACTATTTCCAGGTGAAGTGGATATGATGTAAAACAAATATTTTTGAACACTGAAATGATGGGATTTGTTAACTAATGTTAGTTGTAGACAATAAAACTTAGAAGGAAGAGAGTAATGTTTAAAAACAGAAAATAAAAATTGTGAAAAGAGTTAGAAGTACCTATTTCATTCGTTTATGTAGTCTGAATATCACCCATAACAGATTTAAGTTCATAATCAAAAACAAGATTAAGCTTTTTTTCTGATAAGAAAAACAACTTGAAAACAACCAGTTTGTTTTTTAAATGAATATCTAGGAAAGTGTTAAGTTTACAAAGGCCTAGAGTCGTCAATATTAAAAGTAATGCCCAACTTTGAAATGCTTTCTCGTTAAAGGGAGGTACTTACAAAGGTTGGAAATTAATAAAGCTCTTTAGGGTTTGAAATCACTTAACAGCCATTATGCATGTACAAAGAGCTATAAAAATATATTTTATACCTCTTTGGCATGTTAAATGAACTGCATGGGAAGTGTTGTATTTGCAAAAAAGTTTCTTAAAGGCCATGAAACCACCTTAAATATACTACCTTACAACAAACATGACTGTGTTTTATTTGAAATTGTATTTTCTCTACATTAATATAAAGGTAATATTGTGTTTGTTCTTCCCAAAGGGAGATAATAATGTTGTATAGATGAAACTTTAAGTAGTAAAGAGTTTTGTCAAAAAGTTTGTTTACAGCTTATATATTTAGATTTCATTGTGATAATTTATCAGTAGAGTATTCTGTGTATTTACACTGAGGATATATGTATGCATGTTAAATCAGTCTCTAACAGAATCTTGTTAGAAATAATGAATAAAAGTAGATAATAAAAAAAGCACGGGAGTTATGTTTGTTGACCAGTCCTGGCCATTTGTAGGGTATTATATAGCTCACACCATCTCACTATGATGAGCCCTGTCAAGAGATATATACTGTATAGCGAGTTATAATAATATATTATATTATATTAATCTATAAATATTAATTAATATTTTATTAATCTTATCTGATGTCTGGTCTTTTTTTTTTTCTTTTTTTTTTTTAATGCTTACTAAATAGTTTATTCACAATGGTATTTATGCTCATTTATGTTATATGTCATTAAATATCTTAATTTTTGTGGTATTTTTATGTATTTGTAAAACGCCATTGAATATGTTTTGCGTAAAAATAGGCGTTTAATCAAATGAAACAGTTTCAGTTTCAGAGTTATATTTGCGGAGGTTTAATTTTCACTATATTCACGGTCAACATTGACATCGCGAACTCTAAGCACCGCGATTTTTTGTTACTGCGAATATACACATTTCACTAAAAAGACATCTTAATTACAAACTTTACTTTTACTCATCAGCGTTATTGACTTTGTTTTTGTTACTTTACATGGTGTGCATCAAATTGCAGTGTACTGTGTCAGTGCGAGTGGGGGTACATTCACCACCTTATTTGATAGCTCTAGTTTTTTATAAATTGAATAGCATTTTGAAGAAAGAAATATGAAAAATCCTAAATTTTATGATACTAATAAAATATCGACTATAATCTTTAAAGCAGCTTGCCTCCAAAAAAAAATACATTTTTTTAGATATCTTGAAATAAATGCTATATTTCTTAAGAAGGCTTTAAAACTTGATTACTGGTCAGAGACCACCAATTCAAAAAAGTACAGGGAACTTACTGGGAATGAGGTAAGTGTATACCTGGGAATAAGGTAACGTCTGTGCGTTCTGATTGGTCAGTCATGTAAACAAAGCCAGGAAGTGATTATTTTTTCAAAATTGATATTTTTTCACTGCATTTACAGTATTTTATTATACATTTGACAAAATTTGCTACATTTTATGTGTATTGAAAAAAAGTTTTATCAAACGAATTTCTCCGCCATGTCAAGATGTAAACAGGGGGTCATCTCATTCACACGAAAATTACTTAAATAAAGTATCACTATCCATATGTTTTCGTCGATATTTTGGTAGATAAGATAGTTCTTGAAAACTTGTAATTAGATATACATGTTTCGATGTATGGAAGGCGTAGACGCCATATGTTACAATGTAAGTCTATGTAAAAAATTGGTGGTCTCTAACCTAAATAGAGCTAAAAATGACTTTCGTCGGAAGTCATCACAGGTAATGTTAATGGCACAAATCTGTGTAAATGATGTAGAAGACGTTTTCGTGCAAAAATAAGCGTGAAATTTGATTTTTTTTTTTAAATTTGGCCTCTTTTTTAACAGGTGTGCCTTTTTATCTGAACTTTTTTGACAAAAAGGATCATTTTTATCTCTGTAATGTTAGAGAATGATCAAAATTATTAGACCTTATTCTATTTTTTACGGAATGAATCGTATTTCAGCTTCCAAGTCAATCAAAAGCAGACAACTGAAATTTTCACGAAAAATTGAAATCTGACGACGACAGGGACTGAGCCTGGGCATATAAATCGACAGGGGGTGACCTCAGTAAACTGTCCATATCTTTCTTAAAACTGAACATTTCTTGATGAAACTTTGTAAGACATTTGGTAATGGATCATGTTTCGCAATATCACTGTAAAATTGGAAAATGTGATACGAAACATTCATCTATAGGTCAGAGACCACCAATTCAAAAAAGTACAGGGAACTTACTGGGAATGAGGTAAGTGTATACCTGGGAATAAGGTAACGTCTGTGCGTTCTGATTGGTCAGTCATGTAAACAAAGCCAGGAAGTGATTATTTTTTCAAAATTGATATTTTTTCACTGCATTTACAGTATTTTATTATACATTTTGACAAAATTTGCTACATTTTATGTGTATTGAAAAAAAGTTTTATCAAACGAATTTCTCCCGCCATGTCAAAGATGTAAACAGGGGGTCATCTCATTCACACGAAAATTACTTAAATAAAGTATCACTATCCATATGTTTTTCGTCCGATATTTTGGTAGAACTAAGATAGTTCTTGAAAAACTTGTAATTAGATATACATGTTTCGATGTATGGAAGGCCGTAGACGCCATAATGTTACAATGTAAGTCTATGGTAAAACAATTGGTGGTCTCTAACCTACTGACAAACTTTCTGTTACGGAAACACTTCAGAATTTGCTGTTTTTAGACCACCATCTTCAGATGGTGGGCTATTCAAATCACTCTGCGTCCATGATCCGGCGTCCGTCCGTCCTTCCGTCCATTAACAACTTCTCATTATCGCATCTCCTCAGAAACTACTGGGGGGATTTTGACCAAACTTTGTCAGAATGATGTATTGGTACCCTAGTTATGTCCCCCTGAAAAACAGACTGGTTCAACAATTTTTGAGTGAGTTATGCCCCTTTGTTTATTTTTATAATTTATATAGGGAAAATCTTTGAAAATCTTCTTGTCCAAAACCATACATGCCATAATTTTTCGGACCTTTCCGGGATTCTGAGTTAAAATTTCCGGGATTTTTACCCTTTGTCCGGGACATACACCGTGACATTAGTATTCGTCTGTTTCATGCATAAATATCATAAAAATTATATGCAGTTTCATTGTTCCCTCGCTTAGGAATAATTTGTTGCAAATGTCGTCTAGCTTTCTAAGGGAGGTAAATATGGTAATTTACGTCTATAGTTCGGCACGTGAATTGGTTGCGTTCCCGAGGTAAACTGAATTGGGAGACTTGCTATATACGAAGAATTAACCTGGTCATCGTGATTTAGAATCCAGCTTAATTGGTATCTTTTTAAAGCTTAAAAGTTTACCTAGAATCATTAATAAAATAGAATCCTCAAAGGAATGAAATAAATCTTGTAGATAAAATCGATATAAAATATTTCAGGCTGGGTCAATTTTCAAGGATCGGCCGTCAAAGGTATTCAATAGTCAAAAGTTTAATTTAGAATATATGTGACAATCAATCTACATTTTGAAAGATTACAACCTTTTAAAATAATTATCGTTTAATTGACCGTTATCACCCATTATTTCCAATCAAGGCTACATGTAGCTTCACCGCCTACGTGCTAACAACAACGAGATTTCCTAATATTAAATTATCATAAAACTGTTATTGATTGCATAATTTTGTCAATTCATAATCAGGGTCATCAAAATAGCTGACCCTAAATTAATCTGGGTCATCAAAAGATCGCAGTGCACAATATGAGTGGTAATCGGAGCTAGCTTAATCAACATGTGTCCCGCTCGAGGGCATGAAACTGATTATCGGATAATTAGGAATAAACAATGTGACACCGGTGACTGTTTATTGTGTTTTATTCATGTAAAATTCAACAATTTATAGGCCAAAAAAACTAGTTTTTTGGGGGGTTATTTTTGTTTTTCTGTATTTTTAATTTTCCGGGACATTTCAACACTGTCTGGGACGTCGGGACGAGTATGTGATTTCCATATATTGTATAAAGATTAACAGATCGCAACAAAGAACGATCACACCATTTGTTATCGGTTTGAATTGAGAAGTTTATGTCATTTTGAAAATTGCCATTCCGAGATACTGAAAATTTTCTATTCATTAATAATAATATTTAATTTTAAAAAGGAAACATCAAAGAACAATATTTATTTGTTTTATTTTTAAGAAATCAAAACTCTTCAAAAAAACGTGAACATTTGGCACCGTCAATATAACCCGCTATACTTTAATAAATAAATCAGGTCTGAAACTAAAACAAGAATTTAAAATAAGAATTTAAAGTGAAATCTTGCGACCACCAAATGAGATCTGGTTTTAAGCTCACCTGAGCATAAAGTACTCGTGGTGAGCTATTGTGATCGCTCTCCATCTGGCATCCAGCTACACTTTCCTTTAAACAATATCTCCTAAACCATGAGGCCAATTTTGATGAAACTTCACAGGGATGATCCTTGGATGGTCTTCTTAAAAAACTATTCAAAGAATTGAATTCCATGCAGAACTCTGATTGCTGTGGCCAAAGGAAAAATTTAAAAAATCTTCCTGTCCAAAACCACAGGCCCTAGGGCTTTGATATTTGGTATTTAGCATTATCTAGTGGTCCTCTACCAAGAATGTTCAAATTATCTCTGTAGGATGAAATATGGCCCGTACTGTGGGTCACATGGTTTATATATAGACATAAATCTTCTTGTCCAAAATCGCAGGGCCCAGGGCTTTGATATTTAGTATGTAGCATCATCTAGTGGTCCTCTACTAAGATTGTTCAAATTATCCCCTTAGGGTCAAATATAGCTCTGCCCTGGGGTTCACATTGTTTATATAGGGAAAAATCTTGAAAATCTTTTTGTCCAGAACCATAGAGTCTAGGGCTTTGATGTGTTGTATGTAGCATCATATAGTGGTCCTCTACAAAGATTGTTCAAATTATCCCCCTAGGGTCAAATATTGCCCCACCCTGGGGGTCACATGGTTTATATAAGCTTATATAGAGAAAACTTCTTGTACAGAGCAACATGACCTAGGGCTACACAGTAGTCCTTAACGAAGATTGCTCAAATTATCCCCCTTGGGTTAAAACTGGCCCTGCCCTAGGGGTCACATTGTTTAAATAGACTTGTATAGGGAAAAACCTTTAAAAATTTCTTGTCTCAAACCATGAGGCTCAGAGCTTAGATGTTTAGTATGTGGCATGCTCTAGTGGTTCTCTACCAAGATTGTTCAAATCATGACCCTGGGGCCAATATATGCCACGCTCGAGGAGTCCCTTGTTTAACATTGACTTATATAGAAAAATTCTTCTTGTCCAGAACTATAAGGCCCAGACCTTAGATATTTGGTGTTTAGGTTTGTCTAGTGGTCAACTATCAAGTTTGTTTAAATAATGCACATGGAGTCAAAATTGACTGCCCCCGGGGTCAACTGTTTTTACATTGACTTATATAGTGAAAAACCTTGAAAAAAACATTCTTTTCTGAAACCATAAGCCCAGATCTTAGATATTTGGTATTTGGCATGCTCTTGGGATTCTCTACCAAGATTGCTCAAATCATGACCCTGGGGTCAATATAGGCAATGCCCGGGTGGTCCCAAGTTTTACATGGACATTTGTTTTTGAAGCAATGGCAAAGAAATTTGGGTCACAAGTATCATTTTTTGATACAGATTTCAATACTTGTCATAATCATGACCTACTGACCAACGTTTTCGTTTTTGAAATTACAGCATAGAAATTTTGACCACATATATAATATTTGATACAGATTTCAATACTCACCTTGAATAGTCTAAATCCTGACCTACTGACCTACTTTCTTATTTTTGAAGCTACAGCAAAGAGATTTGGACCACGTTTATAACCCTTGATACAGATTTCAGTACTGGCCTTGAATATTCTTAAACCTGACCTACTTTCTTATTTTTGAAGCTACAGCAAAGAGATTTGGACCACCTGTATGATTTTTTAACATATTTCAATAGTTATCTTGAATACTTTTTACCTTGTTCTACTCACCTAGTGTTTTTGTTTTTGAAAGCTTTAGCAAGGGAAATTATTCAAACAAGCAACTAAACTCAGGTGAGCGATAAAGGGCCATCATGGCCCTCTTGTTTTAAGATGACGGTACCCGTACGCTGCTACTAAGTTGGCTTTATAAACATGTGCCCAGTAACTCTACAAAGAGGTGCTCGATCGCATTTAGATACACTGCCATTGCATTTGAATGAGTCTTTTATAGCTCAATGGTATTTAAAGTGTACCGGCTTCTCAAGCGGGGGTGGGGGAGGGGTCTTTGGTTCAAACGGTTTAACGTCACCGAAGGCTGGACTTCCCTTATAAAAATGATAATAAATATTAAAAGGAAGTCACGTTTATGTGTTGCACATCTTGCACGTTAAGATGCTAGAATCAGGACATCTTCTGTATTTTGAATACTACTTGATTCTCCTAGAGGCAACTGGCTTGTATGGGCAACCGCAGCAGACTATGAATAAACTTAAAAACACATGCACACGCATTGCATTTGGTCAAGGTATTCCTATTATAAAAAAGATATATTCGTTTAAACTCTACACATTTGTAGCAACTCAATACAGTTTTAACTTAAAATATTGTTCCATATGAATATAAAAGAGCATCTCAATAAATAGGTATGTATGTGGTAAGTGTTATACTATAAACGACGAACCAGTACTCTGCCGCCGGCAAAATAAATCTAACTCTTAGCGCATAAGTGAACACGAGTTTAATTTTACGGCGATTCGACACAAAACGGTCAGCGCCTATGAGATATTTCAAAATGAGTAATTACGGTATAATAGTTTTATTGAACAGAACAGAACAGAAATTTTATTTAAGACTTGTACATAGTACATCGTCATACAAATAGTTCATAAATATAAATATTTTGTATCACGTGATGATGTGGTTGTTGCAAAAAACACAAAACATTTTTATACAGTAAAACAAAGTTAAAGGTACAAAGAATAGAGGATGAACAACAGTATCAATTATTTAACAGTGAAAGTCTTACAGACATAGCAGCTTTAACATATTTTGCTAAGTTTTTTATAACAGCATGTTTAGTGTTTGTAAACAATTGTATCATTTTAAACATACTAGGCCTTTGGTAAAAATATCTTTTAATATATTTCTTCCTTAAGTTTTCATAAGACGGGCATTTAAATAAAAAGTGAAACTCGTCCTCTAAATCTATCAAATTACAATGTAAGCAGTATCTTTCATTTCTAGGTATTCTGTTACGTGAATAACAACCAGTCTGTATTCTAAGAGAATGTGCAGATAACCGTAATCGTGTGTAGTACATTCTAAGATCAAAGGGTAATATATCCAAATATGGTTCATAAGATAAATCTTGCTTAAAATGTTTGTAATGATCAAGTACTGCACTGTTTGCTACAGCAGCATTCCATTCTTGAGTTTAACAATCAATGACACGTTGCTTTAAGATAATTGGAAACAGTTTTACATCTACTATATTAGAGTTTAAAAATACATCTGCAAATCCAAAATCACTAAGTAACTTTTTTACATTTGAAACCCAGTTAGTATGGCCATTTTTACAATCTCTTAAACCTTGTTCGTATGTTTTTTGCAATATGATATTATCTGAGTGTAATAATTTACACCAGTATTTGATTATTTTTACATATCTTGTTATATATAGAGGATATCTCCCTAGCTCGCCGTAAACACCTACGCTGCATGTTGAAGTTCTAACATTTAAAATACGTTTACAAAATTTTAGATGAATTCTTTCAATTACTTTCGATTTTGTATAACCCCATATTTCTGACGAGTAGTTTAGTATAGCACCAACAAAAGCATCAAATAGCTGGCATAAAATTCTAGGTTTTAACTTTAACTTATTACATTTTATTAAGAGTACATTTAAGGCTTTTAAGGCTTTCCCTGACAAATGTTCTTGATTCAATGCAAAAGTGCCAGTATAGTTAAACACTGTTCCCAGATAATTAAAGTCATTTACATTTTCAATGTTATGGCCATTGTAGGTCCAACACTCATTTGATAATAAAACGCTAATATTCAACCCAATAATAAACCTGAATGTCTCTTAACAGTTTTACCTACGGAACTACTTGTATATCGATTGATTAAAACGGAATTTTATAAACTTGCGAGTGTAACCAATCAAATTGTTTTTTTTTTATTTCTATTGAAACCCTACACTTTTCTTCCTTGTTGAAAGACAAATAGAAATTGATTTGATCGGAAGGGCTGTCCAAAATATTCAGTTTAAACAAAAGCATAACATTTAATAGAATTATTAAGTTAATACTAACGCCCAATCGCCAAATAGAAATAAAATAAAATAAAATGTTATTTTCAGTCATTTTATCTTTATTTGTAACAAGCAAAATATCAGGATCTCATCTATTTGTATACACGAAAATATACACACACGCACATCTATAACACTGCTTCGAACTTCAATCAACTGTTTTTAATCGCACACGCACACTACAACTGTTACTCAAAACAGTTTTAGAAAAGGAAGTCTTTAGAGTAATTTTCGGGACAGCCCTCTTAACACTTCTCATTTAAATTTCTATGAAAGGAAGCGAACACTATGTTGAATTTTGGAACACTACAATTTTCTTTTGCCATTCATAATAATTATAGTCATCAAAGTATGAAATAATAAGGTGGTTTTCTTTATAGTTTGAATACGGGATGAAAACATTAAAACATCTGGCTGTAGTATTCGTAGCTACATTTACTCTTGTATTCCAAGGTATGTTGACTTTTTATGTTTTAAGTATTTAAAAAAATAGTACGCAGTTTTAGTTTAAAGTACATATATAGCTACTAGCGCTGTAAATGTGCTTAAAGCAAAAATAAAATTCGTTTTGCTAAAGAATTATATGTTTTGGTAAAACAATTTGAAACCCGGTCTCTCGATTTCCGCATTGTATTTTCTTAACACGGGGGGAATCTTCAAACTTGAGTCCGAATGCATATCCCTATATGGGCCAGTCAGTGAGAAAATCTTTATTAGTGACCAAAAAAAAAAATAATCAAAATTGAGATAACAGAATATTCAAGAAGAACATGCGTTTACCTTTCAAATCTGATTTTTTTTATGTAATTATCTTCACTATTTCAAGAGCTACAATGCTTTTAAGGAGGTAGATTACCTTGTTATCAGGGTAAATTCAAATTAGTTGAACCGCAGCAATTTCTCTGTATTTCGTGTAATTAAATGCTTTAACTGCTACAATCTCAATTTCGTTATCTCTGTCCCTTCATGTACAATTTATATGTAGGTTTGAAGTACATAACACTCCAAAGGTATTTTATATTGAAACAAGAAATATCTTTAAAAATGATGGTCGGCGAATTGTAATAAGGAAAGAAGTTTATGAATTTTTCATCTAACATTCATCTTTCATCTAACATTTTTCAAATTGCAAAACTAAACACCGCACTTTAACAATTTAAATGGTTCTCTTTTAATTTTTCGCAAAGCTTTCGTAGGGTTGCAATTTTGTTTCGTTTATCCTTAGACGAATAATTACAGCAGTAGTTTGATGAAGATTCATGAAGCGGTTTATGAGAAGAGGTCATTAAACGTGTTTATATTTTTAGCTAAATTGGTCCCTATCCCCACTTGTAACAAAATAGCAGGAGACCTTACGATATTGTTACACATCGAGTTTGATAAAAATCTATTACATTTTAGTGGTTAATGCGAAGAAAGGCATATCTACTTTTAGCTATAGCGGTCCCTAATAGGGCCCAAGTTCCTATATAAATAAATTTGGAAGAGGACCTTATAATGATGCTCCAGACCAAGTATGACATAGATCCACCAAGCTGTTTATGAGACGCTGTATAAAGGCATTTCTAGTTTTAGCTCTAGCAGCCCCTTAAAGGAGTCAGGTGTCCCAGCTGAACAAAGTTGGCTGCGGGCCTAATAAAGATGCTACAAATCAAGTTTGATTAGAATACATGAGAAAAAATCAATTAAAGGATTTTTTTATTTATTATTTTTATTTATTTCTAAAATAGGCCAACTGATCCCGCTTTAACAAATGCATAATCGCTATTCATGAATCTTTGGACAATGACGTCACATCTATAAAAAAGTGAAGGTCAAGCAAAACATACAATTGTAATTATTTCAATATTTCTGTTTCATAAGCAAAGTTTGACCGTAGTCATATCACATAGATAAACTGTATGCAGCGTACCTTCATTTCAGTGTAATGAGATTCAGTCATTATATAGCATATACATAATAAAACAGATTTCAACTGAGTTCAATATTTGCATACCATACTAAAGAAAAATATTCATATATAATAAATCAGTTAAATAATTTATAACGAATATATCAAAGCAAACAAGTACTCATTTTAATATGCAATCTGAATAAGTCACAAAAGCAAGAAACCTTTTCATATACAGACGACAATTGTAACAAGGAAAATCTTTTAAAAAGCACTTCTCTACATAAAAGACTCTCATCACACCCTTATTCATGTGATACGCAGACCGTATTCAGCTATTTCTTTAATTTGATATATGTTGGTATTTGAACAGGTTTTTATCATATTTATTAAACTTACTTATCATTTTGAGATATATCAATATTCTTGCTAAATATACTGAGCCAAAGTTAGCTTTAAAACTGTGAACAGCGTAGTTTAGGATAAACGCTTTGTCTACATTTCACTCAGCGTAGCACAATCAACAGAGTGAAAGAAATTGACACTCTCGTCCAATCAGGCAGAGTGTTGCATAAATCTTCCATTTTGATAAATTATCTATAATGCGTTATCAAGTAGTTTGATTTGCAAACTGAAGTCACGTGGCATAGGTAACGAATTCGTTCTTAGACGGCGTTCGCCGAAAAAAGTAGGAAAATACTGATATTTAATACTTTTCAGTGTATTTTGGTTTCTGCATAATTGATAATTTTACTAGTATGCGCGTTAGCTTTCTAATATAAGCTTAAAATGTATATGTCGCGGGGCTCATGTTTCCATGGTAACGTATTTTCACTCATTTTTAAACAGCTATGTATGAAAACGAGTTTTACATTACCACTCCTCCTATTTGGTGATGGATAGAGTCCTTAAACCAGTATATCTGTATTCTCTCATACATCAAACCAGAAGATTAATTTAAGACTTGCAAACCCCAATCCTTGATATCCCACATGTAACCCCATCCCAAAAGTAACTCCCCCCCCCCCCCCCCCCCCCCCTCTCTCTCTCTCTCTCTCTGTAAACGTTTTCTATTTGATGTCCACAGTTTATTTAGTATACAGTCAACTCCAAATTCAGATCTGTTAAAAATATGTCAAACTTGAACGGTTTATAAAGAATTGACTGCAAGCATTGCATTGACTTATAATTAGATCTGATTGTTGTCACTGTAATGGAAATACATTTTTAAAAACAACTTTTTCTAATGAATGGCTGGACTAGATGGATTTTTTTTCAGACTAAGTATGTAGGATTATTATAATGTTCTCTTTCAAATGTATTCAAATGGGGGAAGTTGGCCTCTTTTAGGGGTTGCTAGGGCTTAAAAGTAAAATACCTTTTAATGACTACTTCTCATGAACTACTCAATGGTTCTTCATCAAACTTGGTCTGTAGTATCAATATAAGGTCATATCATAAATTTGTTCAATTTGGGGTGTTTGGCCCCTTTAAGGGTCAGACTGTTACGGTCCTCCTCAGGTGGGCGACTTAGGTCCATGTGGGCATATTGTTTGAATACTGGTAAAAAAATCTATGTTTGTATGAAACAAAATCTTTTTTCTCTTTAAAGTAAAATGTCAGCCGCAGAGCCTCCAAGCCTATCAGTCCACGTCAGCTTGTTCCGGCTCGTATTCGGAAGAAACCAACATGAATGCAACATGTAATGATGGACACGTCATAGCTATTGGTGATCTCACGGTGGGTGCCAAACCAGACTCTGCTGGCTGTCCTGCATCTTATAATGCATCATATAACTTCTCTCTCTGCTGCACTTACAACCAGAATACTGACTGTGTATTTCCGTTATTTGCCGGAAATACGCTGTATCACGAGAACTGCAATGGGGTGTCGACCTGTTATAGACAAGTTCAGGGACAACGCATCGGTGACAACTGTGCTTCCACTATAAATGGAAATTTTAGCGAACCCCTCAGTCATTTTATGTTCATGGAGTTCTTCTGTATAGAAGGTAAGGATTTATTAAGATACTTGCATGCTGGCTATTATTGTGTAAACCAGGGTAGAGTAGTGACGTCGCGCTCTATGGATAGAATGTGTAGGCTATGCACATTATCATACCGGATGAAAATTCAAAGAGCATCTTGTTTTGAATATAAATTAGGAGATTTAAAGTACACACTAGCGTGTATATAATATATTCTGTAATAAGTTTTGGCCTCCGTGGCCTAGTGGTAAAAGCCGCGGATGTCTAATTACTTGTCCTGTGTTTTCGAGGTGGGTTAGAGCATAGGTTTCGGAACATGTGAGTAAAACATCCAGCTGGCTTTTGGAATGAAGTGTCGGAGGTTCTAAATAAGGTCTCCCTTCGCCATTATAGCTTTAAAGTCACCATATGCTTTGACAAAACACAACTGGAATTCCTATCAATTAACAACATTTTAGTTGTTTTATAACCTAGATGAGATTGTTATTACAGAAGATAAAATGGTCGACATGTGTTCAGGGCCGACTACTCTTACTAGAGAGAATACCGAGCTATACATTTGGAACAGAGATTTTCCTTCCTCTTCCATCCGGCCGACAGATACAAATTGCAACTGTTCTGTTGAGATAGACAACTGTCAATCAGGAATATCCATTTACAACATATACAGACAACTTACTGTGACCGGGTATGGCTTTTATATTTTTATTCCATAGTGTATAATCTTCTAGTGCAAAAAGCCAAATATATCATTCTACTGGGTAAAATTATTTACCCATATTACGCAACGTGTAGTTTGCACGGAACACCGAAAATTTAATTAGCGGACAGTCGAAGAAATTTTTTCGCAAAATTGAAGGCTTTAAGGGCGTTTTTCGGTGTGCAGATTGTGCATGAGGGTGATATAACAGTGGAAGATACGTATTACGTCGGACATTTATATGACATTTAGTGAACTGTGCTATTAACAGTGGCTGATTTGAGTGGCCGCGTGGGCGGTGGTGACTTTCAATTCTCCCTGGTAAATTATCCGCAAATCAAAGCAAAGGTGTTAGCGGCTACCATTGTGTGTGAAAAGTGTCAAATCATATTAACTCTTGTATGGTCTATATTATCAGATTGTAATGATGAGATCTGGATCTGAAGATGGAAATTCTGCTGAAGCTGAGGAATATGTGGAATCAATAATGGGGTCTCAAAGAATTATACAAGTGAACACTCCGGCAAGGAGTGGGCGTAAGCGACACCTGTCATTACCCTTGTCTAGTGAAGCTAATGTTAAAAAGGCTAAAAACGGGGATTGTGAGTCAGACGGTGAAGGTGAAGTAAATGCAAGGAGGGTTCTGAATATGGATGGGCAATCCTCAGCCCGGAAAAACATTATAGTATCCCAAGCAGATGTGCATGTTGATGCAAACCCATCCATTGAACATTTGATAATGAAATTGTCTTCGGACGTCCACATGATGTATGCGGCGCTTAGTGAACGCATTGATAAAATGGAGTCTGGACTCGAACAGAAAATTGCAAGTAAAGTTTCACAAATTTTAGACAAGAGGGTAAACACTGAACTTAGTCGAATACGCAAAGACATTGATGCAAGGATGGATGATTTTAAAGAGGCGATGAAAGCTGAGTTCACTGCTGAAATGGAGGAGGTTAACAGTAAACTGTCGTCTTTACCAAGTGTTAACACTCATTATCAACAAGACATTGAGTTAAATATAGTAGTCCGTAATCTGTCACAATCAGAGAATGAGGATACTACCAAAAAAGTAGAAAAGCTGTTTAAGGACGGTCTTAACTTAAGGAACATTTCAGTGGTAGGGGCGGAGCGTAAATCAAGTTTGAATAATAAGCCTGGAGTTGTTGTGGCTTCTTTGAAATCGTTGGAAGACAAAAAAAAGATTATGTTAGCTAAGAAAAAGTTGAAAGACAGTAGGCAATACTCGTCAGTGTATATAAACAATGATAAATCCAAAAGTGACAGATTAATGGAGAACAACTTTCGTGCTGTTCTGGAAGCAATTAAACATAAAAACTCAAATATAACCCTACAAGGTGGTAGAGTTGTACGACTTGACCAGCAAAGTAGGGGTACATCTAGGGATTCATCGTTTCAACAGGGAGACTCTAATAGTGAGGATTCTCGATCTCGAAATAGAAACAATAATGACCGGCGTTCTGAATCTCAACCGCAAAATACAAGGAGTGATTCCAAAAACAACACGTGGCCATTATAACAAGCCGTCCAGAAACGGATATCGGCATTCAGCGCGCAATCGCAGATAATTGACATCCGGGTTTTGGAATGTAAGAGGATGGAGTAGTAATAAACAGACTGATAATTATAATTTGAGTGCTAATTGTGTGTTAAATTATGATTTTGATATCATTGGTATAGCCGAAACTCATCTCCAAAATGGTGCTTCAATTGAACTTCAAGGATACAAGTGGTTTGGTCAAAATAGGAAAAACATTCATAGAAAAGCAAAGACTGGTTCTGGGGGAATTGGATTTCTTATTAAAAATTGTGTTTTAGATGAATTTGATGTTACGGTTTTAAATGATGATTGTGAAGGCATTTTATGGTTGAAATTAAGTCATAAATTTGATAATTTTTCTGTGCTACCATGCGTTTGTTATTTGCCGCCGGAAAATTCTTCACGCTTTTTTGATGTGAATGTCTTTTTTGATAATTTGTTAGCACATTTCTATGAGTACCAGAATTTAGGTCTTGTTTACTTCTGTGGAGATTTTAATAGTAGGTGCGGAGATCAGGACGATTTTATAGTAGGTGTCGATAATATTAGTAAAAGAGATGTAAAAGACTTCAAAACAAATTTTTATGGTGAATTATTCATAGAATTTTTGATAAATACCAATTTGTGTATGCTTAATGGTAGGAGTGATTATAACGACTTCACTTCCATTTCCACGAAAGGTATGTCTGTCGTGGATTACTGTGTTGTAGGGCATAACTATTTGTCTATGTTTAGAAATTTTAAAGTTATTCGTACATTGGAAGCAATAAGTAATTGTGGGGATACATGTAAGTTCACTGCTGCTGGGATACCAGATCATTCTATTTTGGTATGGGATATTGATTACAGTTGTTATGTAAAATGTATAACCACTAAGGTTGAAGGTGATACTATTGATTATTATGATAGATTTGATCTACAAAAGGTGCCAGAGCAGTTTTTATCAGATGATGTGAGTGTTGATAAGTTAAATAATGTCATACACAAGTTAGAACAAGGATTACAAAGCCAGAAAGATATTGATTGCATATATGATGAGTGGTGTAATATTGTTAAAGGCTCTATGTATGAAAAGTTACCTTTTAAGAAAATTCCTACTGGGGTAAATAATAAAAGGCGCAGACCAGGGAAAGCATGGTGGACTCCTTACCTCTCTGAGTTATGGTCTCAGTTATGTATTGCTGAAAGAAATTATTTAAAATGTAACTTAGTAAGTGAGAAAAAATAGGCTAAAGGTATCTTATGTAAATGCACGGAAGGTTTTTGATAAAAATGTACAGAAGGCCAAAAGAAGGTATTGGTTTTTGGCACAAAAAGAATTGATCGAAGAATGTAATATCGACCAGTCAAGATTCTGGAAGTCCATAGGTAAAATCGGAGTTAATAACAATAACTCAAATTGTATTCCAATGGAAGTTGTAAACACTGATGGTTCGACCACTTCTGATACTACATTGGTCCTAAATAGGTGGAAGGCTGATTTTAGTAACCTTTTTAAAGTTAATTCCGACCGGGATAATGATGAAAGTATAGGGGTAGATAATGAAGAGTCAGTTTTGTATGCAAATTCTTCTAATGAAGAAATCTCTATTCATGAAGTTAAACAGGCCATTGATAGTGCCAAAAGTGGAAAAGCTGTAGGTTTCGATGGAATACCTGCTGAAGTTCTTAAGAATGATGCAACTACCATATTTCTTCATGCTATTTTTAATGTTTGTTTTAGCAAAGGTATTACGCCAACTATTTGGGGAAAATGTATTATCAAACCAATACCTAAGTCATCCAGCAATGATCCTAGAGATCCATTATCTTACAGGGGCATTGCACTGGCACCAGCTATGTATAAAATGTACTGCTTTATAATTAATCATAGACTGTCCAAATGGGCAGAGGATAATGATAAGATTGCGGAAGAGCAAAACGGTTTTAGAAAGAAAAGAAGCACTATTGATCAAATCGCTTCTTTAACTAATATAATCGAAACCAGAAAGAAACAGAAACTGTCTACATTTTGTGCATTTATTGACTTCCGAAAGGCGTACGACAGTGTCAATAGGGCAAAATTATGGACTAAATTGAGTCAGTTAGGGGTTAATGGTAAACTGCTGACAGCAATTAAATCGCTTTATTCTTCCGTGTCTTCTTGTGTCCGTGTCAACAATTTGCATACCGATTGGTTTAATGTTAACTGCGGTTTGAGACAGGGATGTATTCTTTCCCCGCTATTGTTTAATTTATATATAAATGATCTTGTCGTGTATTTGAAGTCTTTTGAAATTGGAATTAACTGTGATAATGAAAAAGTGTGTATATTAATGTATGCTGATGACATTGTTCTTATCACAGAAAATGAAAATGATCTGCAAATTTTATTACAAGCAGTTAATGACTGGTGTAATACATCGGACATAAAAATTAATGCAAGTAAAAGTAGTGTTGTACACTTTAGGAGACCTTGTTCTCAAAAAACAGATGTTTTATTTCATTGTGGAGAGGAAATGATACATGTTACGGATAAGTACTGTTATCTTGGACTGTTGTTAAATGAACATCTTGATTATGATGTCACGGTTAAGGCAGTAGCAAAAAGTGCCAGTAGGGCCCTAGGATTACTTATTGCTAAATGTAAAGTAGCCGGAGGCTTTCCATATGATGTGTATACAAAACTATTTGACACACTAGTCTGGCCGGTAATTAGTTACGGGGCTAGTATTTGGGGTTTCAAGCCATTTTCATGCATCGAGGCTGTCCAGAATAGGGCTATGAGATTTTTCCTTGGTGTAGGTAAATACACCCCAAATACAGCCTTGATGGGTGAAATGGGCTGGAAACCGGTTTATGTTCGACAAATAAGTTGTACTAGTAATTTCTATGTCAGACTTTCAACAACTAATGAGTCCAGGTTAAATAAGCGTATAGCACTGTGGGCTGAATCTAAGGCAAGTTCCTCATGTAAAAATTGGTTTTATACTGTTTGTAACCAATACAGAAAAGTGATTCCTAGTTTTTCTGGTGGTATTACTCAACCAATCTCAAAGCAGTTTGTGTCAGACATACAGACGGGTTTATTTAATAGTTATAAGGGAGAATGGAGAACTAAACTGAACAGCAATATTGGTCCGTCCCGTAATGGCAGGAATAAGCTTCGAACCTACTGTTCGTTTAAAAGAGAATTTCAAACAGAAGAGTACTGTAAATTAATTCTCCCTTTACAACATAGAGCTGCGTTCAGTAAATTTAGATGTGGTGTGGCACCTTTGCGGATTGAAACAGGCCGATATGAAAATATCCCAGTGAATGACCGTTTGTGCCCATTTTGCAACGAGGTTGAGAATGAGGTTCATGTATTAACAAGTTGTAAACTATATGAGGACTTGCATTTTGAGCTATTTAATAAAGCTAGGGAGGTTGTTAGCACCTTTGATACTCTTTCGGCTGAAGACAAAATGATTGTTATTTTATCTAATGTTAATATGGTTAGGTATTCTGCCAAAACCTGTTTTAATATACTGCAACGCAGAAACTTTTTTATTTTTAAGTAATGTATTATATACTTCTTTTTAGTTACCCTGTCATAACTACACCAAAAAAAAAAGATAAATGTTAATCTTTTTTTCATTAGTTTAGGGGGAGTTAAGTATCTTAGTGTCTCTAACTTTGGTTTTATATGGTTCTTATGTTCTCTTTTATTGATTCCAAGTTTAAATGAGTTGTAGTCAGAGGTTTTAGCCTTGGATTAACAGAAGTATATGGTTAATGCTGTTAATAAGATAAGGGTTAGTGACGAAAATGTATTTTAGCATTTTAAATATTACTTTACCTCATTCATTTCAGAGATAATACTTTATTGTACGTATATACTATGCATACACCCACACTATATCACAACACCACCACAATACATCATACCATGCTACACTAAATCCACAACACACACACCATACCGCACACACACCACACTACTCCACAATACATCACACCGCAATACATAACACTATACTATACTACATCCACAACACACACACACACCATACCACACACACACACACCACCACCACCACCACCACCACACCACACCACAATACATCGCATCACACCACACTACATCCACAACACACACACACCATACCACACCACAATACATCACACCATACCACACTTATACAACATACATGCACACACAAACACACGTACAGGGACATGAAACACTCTCAGTCTTACATCATAAAAATATATTATTTGCCAAAGGTTTTTTTTTTATAGTAGTTTTACTGTGATTTATCAATACTTTTATTTAAACATAGAACGTGTGTAACATTGTATGGTATGAGACATATGTAGTCTCTTGTAATTCTATATAGAATGGCCATTTACCTGTATGATATGTGTTATTTTATATTTGTATGTTTGTATAAAATGTAAATGGATGAGACTATAATAAATGATCTAATCTAATCTATAATTATGAAACGCTTTCACAGAAAATGCTTGGAAGACCTTAAAGTAGGCCTATCGTCCACTGCGTTTGTCATTACTTAGTTAAAGCAAATATTGCAAGAAACGAACTTACTTACATAAAGCACTAATTATTTTCTCGTTTTGATCAATTATTCATACGATGTGCGTTGTGTCCATAGGATGCTTTAAAGGTTAAAATGTTGTTTTTTTAAACCATGCTGAAAGGGTTAAATATTTGTTGTTGTATTAATTAAGAAAATAGTATAAGTTTCATCCACAGGTTGCATTCCCTAGTAACGACTACCTAAATGTAGTAATCCATACTTTTATTACTACAAACTGTTTCATTCTCCACTTTAAATTATATAGTATCTACGTATTTTTTATTTAAAACTGCTTCATTCTCCACTTAAAGTCAATATTGTTTTTAAAGAAATGTATACACACATATTTCATTCACTTTGTCTGGTCTTAACTTGACGATTCCATAATATTCACAAAATAATACCATATATTTGTCTGTAAAATGTCCTACTACATGTGTTTAGTTCCCTGACTTATACGAATTACATTTATAATTTTGTTTGTATATAACGATGTACCAATATGTGTACAAGTCATCATAATAAACTTTGTCATTTCTTGTCTTTATATGCTGATAAATACATTACAAAACATTGGAATGGAATTATGGCCTTCACATTCAGGTAGTCTCTGTTTACAGGTGATCTTTATCCCAGGTTTGACTGTACAGTAAATTTGTTACATTAAAATATTGTCTTTCAGCGCTGGTACATGCAACCGAACGTTACGAGTTGGTGATTTTGAAAACAATACAATCCTGTTTGCGTGGACATGTGATGACGATACGCTTGATTTTGAAAGCAACACTGTCCAAAACACATACATATTAATTAATTTCGAGAATCAACGTAATGAAACGGATGGAAAGTTTTGGCTCGGATTTGGAGGTTTTAAACTTTTGTTTTTATATTATTTTTAGTTTAAAGGCACTGACCTCCAGGTTGTAGCTAAAAATACTTTTCTTTAAAACTGAATTTTGGTAATATTATGGATAATCAAATATTAGTTTTTGTCTGTCTTAAAAAAGCTAACTCAAGAAAAGAGATGCCAGAATCAGTAATCGAACCCTGACCGCCGCGGCAACAAAAATCTTCCCCGCTGACTTTACCGATCCACCAATAAGGAATTACGTAATTAACGGCACTTATAATTAAGGCAGTTTATCGTAAAGCGTTTCAAACGTTTTTCTATTTAAATGGAAAACAATAGTAAAAACAACTAATTCTCATGTGTTTCCATAAGTAATTTTAAAAGTTTCAAACCTTTCTTAATCCTGATACCTAAAATGCTCTCTTTACACCGGAATTGCCTGACCCGTCGGCCGTCCCACAAGGCCGTCGCCTCGGGAACACCAGTTGGGTGGCTCCTGGAGCGGAACCGGTACCCCACTGCTCAGACTGTTCTGGGCTGGGAAGACCCGCGATCGCGCCGTGCGACCACCGCCCGTGTGTTGATGATGCCGCGGCCTGGGTTGGTCGGTTTCGTTTTGACCAGGAACGCAACCGAAGCCTGGCGGCCGGGCGAGAGGCTGGGCATGAACACTCTCGTGTGATCGTGCGATCTTGAGGCCACTGCCTTTAAAGTTACTCATTTTACATATTAAGAATATAAAGTCTACCTAAATTTTTTAGTGAAAGAGTGGCAATGGAAATCTTTAAGGTAAATATTTGATGAAATATACTTCATGTGTATTATTTTCTCAACAGCAACCGCAGAATCTAATATCACAGTCAGCTGTCCACCTACAGCACAGCAGTACTGTCAGCAGACAACTTCAACAACAACTTCAACAACCACGGTAACCACGGTAACCATGACAACCATGAATATGACAACAACTACAGAGACGGAATCTTCATCTTCCACAACTACTTCAACTGAGCCTCCAACCACACCTACAACGGCAGCAAAAAATGAAACAACTGCCGCCGGAGTGACGTCGTCAGACCAGAAAGGTATACATGTGCACATATGAGAACTCTGTTTTATATTTATTCGTGTTTGCGTATATATATTTTTTTAATCCGTGTACACATAATGGTAACATTAAGTGTCTGCTTAAATTTGTTCCAGTTTTAAACTCGCTACACTGAATACTTCACACTGCTTCAGATTTGGGTTTAATCAGTATATTTTGAACATGTTTGACTAAATTGTATGAAAAATTGTATGGTATTCTAAATTTTGATATTTCGGACGCGTATTGAAATTAGAACGACATCATACACGAACGTGTATGCGTACCAGTACACGTACAAAGTTGTTATCTATCTCTAGTGTGGATTTGCAATCATCTCTCACAAAACTGTACTTGTGAACCATATCAGAACAATTCTGGACAGATACCCTTTCTTTTGGCGTTTGGATCAGTAGATCAATGCTAAATACTATACTGATATTTCATGTACATTATGAATGCCTCAGTATCTTCAAGTAATTTATCTTATTATACATCTTTCCTAATTTGAGCCGCACCACGAGAAAACCAACATAGTGCATTTGCGACCAGCATGGATCAAGACCAGCCGTCTGGTCAGGATACATGCAATTCGATTTCAAAGCCTATTGCAGTTATGGAGAAACTGTTAGCGAACAGCATGGATCCTGACCAGACTGCGTGGATGCTGGACTCACGCTGATCGCAAATGGACTATGTTGGTTTTCTCATGGTACGGTTCATTTCACTAAAATATGTGCAAAAATTGTGATCCGTGAACATTTCGCTAATTGCTGCCGGAATTCCTGTATATAAAGAAATTAATATATATGCAAAATCCGAGATTTTATAAGTGCATTTTTAATTTTCATTTCTGTTTTATGTCTAGATAATAACTTACTGGCGGCAGTGATTGTTCTGGGAGTGCTGGTGGTTCTGTTGTTGATTGTAATTGTCGTACTGTCGTGTTGTCTCTACAGAAGATGCTGCAATAAAACATAAGACGATGTAGAAAAAGGTTAAAAAACCCAGTGCTTTTAATTCTGAAACTGGCATCAGTCGTTAGAGTCATTAAAAAATCTCCCTGCTGTCAAATCCTCCATAAAAGTGTTTTGATTACATTATGTCAGATGTTTGTTGAGATAAAAGAAACAAAAATAAACTTTTCACCGAATTCCAGTGTCAGTATAATACAGTGTTCCGTTTGGACCTTCCGTATTTTTAGTTTTGACCTCCATACTTCGAAAGCTGAATTATCGAAACTACGATGATGAAAGTGAAAAACGCTATGACAATAGTCGAAATCACAATCGTGGTTTCGTGTATTCATCATTGTACCTTCGACTTTCGATAAGATGTCATGCGCACGAGATAAAATGTCGTGCACTCAAGATAACATGTCGTGTGGACCAGATAAGATGTCGAGTGCATGAAATAAGATGTCTTGCTAATATATCGAGCGCACGAGATAATATGTCGAACACTCGAGATAAGATGTCGTGCGCACGAGATAAGATGTCGTGTGCACGAGATAAGATGTCGAGTACATGAGATAAGATCTCGTGCGCTCGTGATAGGATGTCGTGTGCAAATAATTTAATCTTCAAAAAAGTAAATGCATATCCTAAACATACCACCGTTCAAATGCATCATGAGATAGGCCGTTTACAAAACATTCAGCTCTAATACTCAGGGATGTGTAGAATATTAACCAACATTCAAATAAAACTATATGTATTTTTATACTTTTTTAATTTAAAATATTTATATCATTGACAATATTTACTGTTTAAACGACGTTTTTAGAGTCGTAAATTTCTCTAACAGCAATCAAAGGTATTTTTATTGACTACTGTTATACAATGCAATCAAGTGTAGAAGTACATACATATGCGTTTTTCCTTTATTCAAATACTCAACATTTAAATAGACGAGCGTTGGAATTAATATGTATAGACAATTATAAAACGAATCAGTCCACTGGTTTCCATTGAAAATTAACAGGTACTTCCTCATTGTATATAGCGTATATTGACGCAGTTACTAATACAATGTACCAAAAATAATCGTACAAAAGCACGATCATTTATTTCACTTCCTAATGGTAACATGATCGAGTATCAATAGAAGGGGAGAAAACTGCAAAAATCTATTCAGTTCAAACATACCATTGCTTAATACATTTGTTACATTTATTGTACAGATAACTTCAGAAAAAAACAAGGATGCGTATTACTGAAATGTTTCTATGTGTTATAGGTTGCCGGTGATAATAAACAATCACCACCGCCACCTGATGTGACACAAACGAGACCAGACTTAAAGCAGTCAGCTTACAGTCCTTCACCAGAAATTGTTGTTCCTGTAAATGCAGTAGACGTTGGATGTCAGGTTCAGATTGATCAAGTGTACACCAAGGAAGGTCTCATGGAACAGGTTATAATACAAAAGGCTAAAAATGCTACTACAAAAAAATTGGAAACAACGATTAAACATGCAGAGATTGGATGTCAGGTTAATCTGTTCCCACCTGAGATTAAAGCAGACAAGAGCAAAACAGAAGACGGGACAAACAGATTACCTCAGATACAATTAATTGATAAGGAGACTTTAACTTTATCAATATCGCAGTCAGACAGACAGTGCCAGACAGATGTTCTACCAAAAAAAAGTCAGAAAGTTCAAGCAAATATGTTAATAAGCACTCCTGTCAAAATTGCCAGCTGTCAAACGGATACAGTCTTGAAAGATGACGTCAAACAGGAAGAAGAATCCAAACCATTAACAACTGTGCCAAATGGAACCATTCCAACATCACCACGTGATGAGCGTAGTGCAATTCCGATGAAATCTGAATGTGTAATTCCACCAAACCATCGGAACAAAAGGAAGACAAGGAAAAAAAAAGAATCATTGAAAGCGATGAAGAACCTGATCTTCGTATTTCAAACATATCTCCAGCAAGTCTAGAAGCTGTCACACCAGAAATTAGACATGAATTTCCTGCAAATCAAACATTTTTGTATAAATTGGAAATAGAAATGGAAGAAGATATGTCTGATGACAGGGATACTGAAGTTCCTGGAAAGTATGATAAAGATGTCCGAACAATTCATGTAAGACCGGAAAGTCCGCCGTCAGACGACCTCTCTGCTGAGGTAAATCATGTACTTAAAATCCGAAAAAATATAACAAATTCATTCTTTGGAAAAGAAAGATATGAGGAAAAGTTGATTAGAGCGATCAGTAAACAATCCAAGAAAGTGCGAAAGAAGAAAAAAGTCAACAAAACTTACTCTGAATGCTAAACATTAGACATGACCATTTGATAAAAGCTTTATTTATCAAGTGTGATTTTTTCAGCCAACTTTTAGGGCATTAGATTAAAGAGACATGTCTTTTGATGAATATCATTATTTTCTTTTTTAAAGGGTATAAGAATTTACAGTATTATTAGAGAATGATGAGACAATATTGTTAAGTTTTATGAAGTACGACTTCACTCTATGATAAACAGTTTTTAAATCCTGCCAGGACTGAACTGTTTTGATATCTGTCTTCTGGTCTGTTTCGTCGGGCCCTAAAGGGTGTTTCTCTTGTTGCTCTGTCTTCTGAAAAGGCATTTAGTACATACGTTTTTGGTTCTTAAGGTTTGCTTTTTATATATTTATACACGAGCATTTTTGTGTTTTACATGCCATGCCTTTTTGTTTCCATTACGTGTGTTAGAGTTTCACCTGGAGGGGATTACTTTTATTTACACTGTCCCGTGTCTTTGGAACAAAATGGGGGTAAGTGTGATGTTGGGTGCGCACCATAAACCGATTAAAGCTCCCCAGTGGTGTTTTTGCCACTGACCGTTCCTAGGCGGCGCCCCACTGTGTTTCTTTGTTTGTTCGTTTTGTCCTAATGTGTTGGTTTCGTGCGTGCGTGCGTGCGTGCGTGCGTGCGCGCGTGTGTGTGTGTGTGTGTGTGTGGTGCACGCGTCTGTGTACTGTGGGGAGGCTGCGTTTTTGGTACGTGGCATTCCCTGTTTGATATTTGTCTTTGTTTTTTATATTAAATTACTTTTGCGTGGCAACTGTTTTTGAGAGTTATCACTCTGCATTCTTCATGATAAATCGTTTACATACCCCAGTTTTAAACCACAATATTGTGGTGAGCTAGTTTTAGAATTCATTTATTTTTAAAGTCAAAGTCAAATGGTTTCGACAGGATCAAAAATATTTTACTCTTTTTTTTTTCGATTATCATTAGGTTTCTTCAGCCCCTACTACATGATGGGATAATCCCATTTATTTTCAAATCTTGATATATACACTTTTGTTTTCAAGGTTGCCAATGCTGCCAAAACAGTATATTTAGCTTAATGGGATGGGGTATTAATAGAGAATAAAATAAATTTAGCCAATGATTATGTAATGAACCTTTTGATTACGTTTCGTCGATGTTGAGATTCATCATTTGAACATGACTCGAGTTATTCGTCACTGACTCCGTTGAACAAAGAAGAAAGTCTTGCATTGTATATCTAAGAAAAAAAAACAATTCCCAAATTGTGAGTTTGCTGTTGAATAAAATCATTGTTTGGCGAATGATTTATAAGATAAGGTCGCCATCTGTGTGATATTGTAGGCTAATATGCATCTGAGGGACAAATGAAATGAAATGATTCTATTCAAGTACAAATCACTGTTGGAGATTTCAATTCCAACACGACATAGACTTCACCATTGATGACATCCACCAAACGTATACTTATTTATTGTCGTACTCATTTTCAGCGCACTATATCTGATTTATTTTCTTGTTTCCCTTGTATTTCAAAAGTTAAGAATCTTGCATATTCGATGATATTAAAATCATTCATGTCTGCCTAATTACGTCGATTCATGTTTGTTATCTTAATCCATGGCAGTCATGACGAAATTATAGACACAAGTCTTTGTGGTAAAAAATGAAGCATTTTCAAATTAATTCCGTCTAAATTATTCATATATGTATCTATGAAATTACGTTTTAAAACTGTGACTTCGATTTTTAAAACGCTGTATTTAAGATGTCTTTTCCTGGTGCAAAAATGTATGTGAAAACTTCAAATTGCTGTATATGCGAAACTACGATCTACGTATTGTCCGCATCGAGAAAAATAAAACAAAACTAGAAAATCATGTCAGATAAAGAAAGTACTAGGTACTATTACTTGAAAATGGTTTTCTTTGCATGTTGGACAGAATTTTTCCGTGGGAAGAAAAAGCTTAACTGAACGGATTTTACCTATTGCGTTAGGAACATTAAATAAAGAGCGGCGAATGATACTAAATTATCTGTTTAGTCAATATTTCATATGACGTTGCGTACGTTGTTGGCGGACATCGGGAATTTGTAAGTTTCTTACACTTCAATGTTTCATGAAATTCGTTTTAGAAATACGGTTGTTTATCTTCTTATATCACAAGAAAGGCAAAACAATCTCCCTGTTAGTAAATATGATCGCATTTACGTTTCACAATTAGAAAAAATTTAATTCGACATAGAATCATAGAAAACAACACTAAAACGTCATGTAAGATGTAACAGAATTCACCAATGCGCATTATTTAACGGCTTGGTAAATTCATAAAATTATTTTTTCCGTCAAATAAGAAGACTCGGTGACGTGACGTTAACTATATTTGACGTCATTGCAGTCATTTGCGGTTCAATACTTCCTGTAACAAACAGGAAGCAAAAGACAGATCCAACTTAAAACGTAAGATTTAATGTCTTCCCTCGACAGGATTTGTTAAAATGTCTGTATTTTCTTTAAATATTGTATGCTTTCTATAATATTTATTTTGACAAAAAGTACATAAATTCTACTTTTGAATTAGTAAGTTTTTGTTGTATATTGACTTTGATAATGGCGTTTAATATATGTATACTTTAATCTAGCCGCGATGTCACACGTGTCAAAAAATGCAAAAAATAAAATTACCAAGTTGTTACGTGCCGAAATATTTAAAGAAATATGTATTTGTTTACAAAACAGCGACTACAGTCTGAAAGTACATACAATTGTCTGTAAATTGATATGCATAAGTCTTACGTTGAATATGAATTAAATTTAACACATGAAAATTGCAAAATCTAGCCGAGATGTCACAGCCGTGAAATTAATGTAACGTCGACGTTACGTTTGAAAACTAAATAATGTAATGTATTACAATTGTATCTAAACACCGCAATATAATTCACTGTCTGATAAATAATTATATTGAATAAATATTATATAGTACATCTATATCAAATATTTCCTTAAATATCGAAACGACATGATTTATGAAAACGGTAGTCCAACCACCTCAAGTAATCCCTTTAACGTCTAAACGGCTAAAAACGACGATAACGTCAGTTACGCTAATGTACGCCAACAATGAGCGTAACGTCATATACGAATCTCGCTTATTAGTGGTGTTTAAGTTATCTTTTCCATTGACAGATATACTGGACACTGAAACAAATGGACCCGTTGTCAAGTAAGAAATAATTTATAGCAAAAGCTTTATGCAGGATGGGCGGTTATATTTCGAGCGCAATAATTTTATTTGTACGATGTATTATCACACTGGTCATAACTTTATCAGATCAAATGGTTCCAACGTTATTTGAGCAGTGAATTTTACGCAGATCAGATGGCGAAATATGGCCGATACTATAATTTTCCGGTCTTGTAAGTATGATTTAAAGGAATTTCTACCCGTTAAATAACGAATCAAATGAAAACGATGGGTGCAACTGAAGCGCAAATTTGTCCATTTTAGCACATGGGTCTGTGTCTTACTTTTTCTCATACAAAAAGTCGTCATGATGTACATTGGAACCACTTGATCTGATAAAGCTATGGCCAGTGTGATTATACCATACGAGTGTATAGATAGTGTTAAAACTCGGCTGTGCTTTAAATTATTTCAATTCTAATAATGCCACAAATGAAGTTCATTAAATGTGACACTTAGCTTATTAGCAAATAAATGTTTCAATTATTTTGCTCACTTTTTTAACATTTTATATCTTTATTTACGTCTCATTCTTGCATATGACATATAATTACAGTGTACATTTACAACGAACTATTGCAAGACCATTCTATTAAAGAATTATAAGAGACTGCAAATATAATATAATTTCTGTACATATCATATAAAATATTCAAATAATTTACATTTAAGATTCATGAATAACAAGACTCGACTTTTCACGGTGCTTGCCAGTAAAAGGGGCATAAATCTCTCAAATTTCTAATCAGAACTAAGGGAATTGTTTATAATGGGGTAACCTTTAATAGTAAACGAGTATTTAATTATCAATTCAATGGCTTGATAGCAACAGAGATCTCGGACATTATGTAAGAGGTAAAAAAAAAACAAAGGCATAACTCTGTCAACACTGAAATCAGAGTTGTGGGGATTGTTTCTCCTTGGGTAGGTTTTGCTAGTAGAAAAATATATGAAATTCTAAGTCAAAAGCTTTGATAGCAACAAAGATACTTGACTTTATAATTATAAAAACTTAAAAATGAGCATAAATCTTTCAAAATTCAAATCATAAAATCATAACTATGAGGATTGTCTCTCCTGGTGCAGACGGTAATAGATAAATAGATAATAATTATATAATTGTAAGTTCTAAGTCAATAGTTCTGATAGTAACAGAGATATTTATCAAAATCTTTAACCAACGATACGCCAACAAGTATGCCAACACTGGTGTGAGTACAATAGCTCTACAAGAGTCGAGCTAAAAACTATGTGTAAAAACCGAGAAGCTGGCATTAATCTGGGCCTTTCACTGGCCTAAAAACTGCCATAAAACGATTCAGTTACCTAAAAAACTGATAGGCCAAAACAACACTAATGTGTATCTGGTAAAAAACGGTTTAAAAAAATCAAGTATTATAACAGATCAGATCTGTTGTAAACTGATTAATACCAGTCTCTCGTTAAAACATACTTTTACAACATTTAATCTTGTAAGATTAAAACAAACATGGTTTAAACAATTTGTTCCATTACTAATGTAGCTTAACTATAAAAGTGGTATTTACATATCACATTATAGATATATTACAGTTAAAATTAACTAACATGAACCACAAAGCATCAAATTAAGATTTAGTGAATAATTGTACTGTTCAGTGCAAGACCCAGTCCCATCCACCAAAGAAAGAACAACACTTCCATGAATGGCAAAGCCAGCAATGACCGTGCCACGTCAGCCCCTAACATGACAAACCAAGTCCCACTTTGAACACATACAATCATTTGTTATCCTACATACAAAATTATAAAGGACTTTAAATAATTCGATAGATCACAGTTAATAATTGAAATTTTCAAAATTGAATATCGATTTTCAATAATATAAATGAACGTATGTTGATGCTTTATGGTGCACTAACTATACAGCATGTTGTTTCTGGTTTTTAAAGTCATATAACAGGTTTTGGCACTTATTTTTATCATGGCTTCATCAGATAGTACAAATACCATTTTTTCTTCATCACCTAGGTTATTATAATTACTATTAACTTCACAGGCTTTGGTACATAGGTCAGTCTGGAAACTTTGATAGGCATTACAGTGGAATAAAACATGTATTTCATTTTCAACACTATTCCTACAAAAAGGACAAAGACGCAGGTTTTCAGGAATATTCTCATATCTACCCGTTTCTAGTTTTAGAGGTGCAACACCACATCTAAACTTGGCAAATGCAGCTTTATGTTTAGCTGGAATAAAAGCACTAACATATTTTTCCAGTACGAAGTCATGTTTAAACATTTTATAGGTTCTCAGTTTATTTCTTCCTCTACCAGATGGACCAGAATCACAGTTAATAGCTTCTTTCCATGAAACAATAAACCTTTGCATAGAACAAGTTACAACCCTATCACAAAAATATTTAGAAGAGGTTGTATTACAGTTAACAAGCATATCTGACAAATTTATATCATTCATATGTTTTCGTACTCTAAACTCCCAATTTTTACATCCAGAGTTACTCTTAGTATTACAATAAGCAAAAATTTTTTGATTAATTCTATCATTATCCATTATACTAATTCTATGCCAATGTTGTGCAACAGTCTTCCATTGTTTAACAACTGGAGGTTGCCAAGCAAGCTCCCAATACACAGCATTATTAGGTGTATAACGACCAACTCCCAAAACAAAGCGCATTGCTCGCAACTGTACAGCATTGATGCATGAATAAGTTTGCGTTCCCCAAACAGAAGCACCATATGAGATTACTGGCCAGACGGTGCTGTCATAAAGCTTAGTAAAAACAGCATATGGCATACCGCCAGCAGACTTATATTTAGCAATCAATAAACCAAGTGCTCTACCAGCACTTTGTGCAACACATTTCGCTGTGACATTAAAATCTAAAAATTCATTCAGCAATAAACCAAGATATGTGTATTTGGTTGTTACCTGTAGACTATGATTGCCACACATAAATTCAAATGAGGTTCTTTCAACTGACTGAGGTCTAAAATGAACAATTTGACTTTTTGAAGGATTAACCACCATACTATTTAAATCACACCAGGTACTCAAAATATTCAGCATAAATTGAAGGTCATCTTCTGTCTCTGCTAGTAATACTATATCATTTGCATATAACAGAATGCATATCTTGTCATTATCAACCATTATACCTTTATTTGCAGATTTTATAGACACAGCTAAGTCATTTACAAAGAGATTAAAAAGCAGAGGAGATAAAGAACAACCCTGTCTAAGACCACACTGTACATTGAACATATCAGTATATAATCCATTAATTCTAACACATGAAGAAGCACTACTATACAGTGATTTCAGTGCTACAATCATTTTACCCCCAATACCAATATTTGAACTAGACAGTTTATTCCATAAAATACTTCTATCAATAAAATCGTAAGCCTTTTTAAAATCTATAAAAGCACAGAATGTGGACTGTTTCTGTTTCTTTCTAGTTTCAACAATGTTTGTTAACGAAGACAAGTGGTCAATAGTACTCCTCTTTTTTCGAAAACCATTCTGTTCGTCCACAATTATTTTGTTAATTTCGGCCCATTTAGAAATTCTTTCATTTAAAATTGAACAGTAAAGTTTATACATTGAGCAAGAAAGTGCAATGCCTCGATATGAAAGAGGATCACGTGGATCTAAAGTACTAGACTTGGGGATAGGAGTAATAATAATCCTTCCCCATTCTGATGGTACAACACCAGTATCAAAACATATATTAGAAAGCATATGCAGAAATGAAACACAACCATCATTATTCAGAACATCAACTGGTATAGAATCAATACCACAGGTTTTTCCTAATTTTGCTTTATTAACTGCTGCTTTGACTTCCATAAATGAAATACCAGCATTAAGAGAATCACTCTCAATCATAGAATTATTACATTGTGGATTCAAAACATTATGTGCACCATTATTTCTTGATAAAAATAAACTACTAAATTCTTGTTTCCACTTCTTTAAAACTGTATCAACATTATTAGATACTAAACCATCATTATCTATAACTTCCATTGGTATTGGTTTCCTTTTAATTTGAGCAATACCTATTTTGCCTATGGATTTCCAGAACTCTTGGTTATTTTCACATTCATACAAAAGCTCTGTTTGGACAGAGACGCAATATGCCCGTTTACTTCTTTGAACTTCACGATCAAAGGTCACGAAAACAGACTTCAACCGTTTCTTAACAGATGCATTATTACATTTCAACCAATCTCGTTCTGCCTTTGTCTGAGAAATCCATAGGTTAGATAGAGTTTCACTCCACCAGGGTTTTCCAACCCTTCTATTTTTAGTGTTAACCCCAGATAATATATTTACTGTTTTTTGGTCTAATTTATCATACATTTCTGTTTTAATAACAGAACAAATGTCGGAATAGGCTGCATCAATATCGTGCTGATGACGTTAACTTTGTTCTAGTTTAAAAATTGCATCATGTAGTGATGTTACGACTGTGTCAGACTTCAAGAAGTTATCTGGAATATTTTTCAGGTTAAATTTTTCATATGAAGCACTAGGACCATGTTTATATGAATCACCACTAGTAGTATTGTTAACAATCACATTAGACAAATCAAAAATCCAAGACAAAATAGAATGATCAGGTATTGATGATGGTATACATCTATTTCTATAAATTTCAGACACAATTTCTGAACTTCTAATTACTTTGAAGTCTTTGAATAGATACAAATTATCATGATGGACTATACAATAGTCTACCACAGAACATCCCTTAACAGATACTGAAGTGTAATCATTTTTTAGACACTGTCTACCATTAAGAACACACATATTGCTATCAATTAAAAAAATCTATCAATTTGTCACCAAATGTATTTGTATTAAAATCAACAATATTTCTCTCTGGTAAATCATCAACACCAGCAATATAGTCAAGATTGTCACCAATTCTACTGTTAAAATCCCCAGAAATATACAGAGGACCTAAATTTTGATAAGAATACATATTACTAAGTAATGTATCATAAAACTCACATACATCGACATTTCTAGAGGAATTAACTGGTGGTAAGTAACAAACACATGTATAAAAGAAAAAACCAGTACATTTATCGACAAATTCTAGCCATAATATACCATCATGACTATTATCAAAGATGTTTATAAAATACCTATCACTAAAATCTTCTTTTATAAAAAAACCAACACCGCCAGACCCTGTTCTCGCATTTACATTAATTAGTTTCCTATTATTTCCAAACCAGACATATCCTGGTAAATCTAATACATTATTATCTATTAAATGTGTCTCAGCTATGCCTTAAATGTCAAAATCCAGATGCTCAATCGTATGATTAGTAACGATATAGAGTAATTAGCCATATTCTCAGCAGTTAGAAATATTGCCCGACAATTTAGATACACATCTTTTGTAAAAATTGATACATAATATGAATTGTAACTGTATAATTTTGTCAAAATGTTATATGTTATTCCTTCTCCACTAATATGTATTCACTGTTTGTCATATATTATGTAAATGTTGCCACCATGGACTTAACGTCCAGTGGAATATATATAAATAAACTTGAAAACTTGAAACCTTTAATCTATAACAGTAGATAGTATATTGTAGCGCTCTTTCTTGGTCGCAACAAAAACGTTGACGTCGCTAACGTGCGATGACGTCAATGTTTCTGTTGAGACCAAGAAAAGTGCTTCTATATATGGCTACACAATAGTCCTTTACGAAGATTACTCAAATTATCCCCCCTTTGGTTAAAACTGGCCCGGCTCAAGGGATACATTGTTTAAGTAGACTTGTTTAGGGAAAAACCTTTAAAAAATTCTTGTCATAAAATAGAAAAAAGTGGAAACTTCATAGGTCGCTCAACACGACAAAAACGAAAATGTTGCAGGCTCGGTTTAATTGAGCCTGTTCATGGACGGTAGTGGAAATGCATGCTACGCCCTCTAGCCCCGGGTTGAGGAGAACTCAACATTTACACATGCTAAAAGTACAAAAAGCAACCATGAGGCTCAGAGCTTAGATATTTAGTATGTGGTATGCTCTAGTGGTTCTCTATAGAGGTTGTTCAAATCATGACTCTGGGGCAATATATGCCACGCCCGAGGGGTCTCTTGTTTTACATTGACTGATATAAGAAAAATCTTCTTGTCCAGAACCATAAGACCCAGACCTTAGATATTTGGTGTTTAGGTTTATCTAGTGGTTAGCTATCAAGTTTGTTCAAATCATGCACATGGGGTAAAAATTGATTGCCCCCGGGAACTGTTTTTTACATTAGCTTATATAGCAAAAAAAGCTTGAAAAATATATTTTCTGAAACCATAATGCCCAGATCTTGGATATTTGGTATTTGGCATGCTCTTGTGATTCTGTAGGCCTACCAAGATTGCTAAAATCATGACCCTTGGATCAATGTAGGCCATGCCCGGGCGGTCTCATGTTTAACATAGACATTTGGTTTTGAAGCAATGACAAAGAAGTTTGGACCACAAGTTTAATGTTTGATACAGTCTTCAATACTCATCTTGAATAGTCATAATCATGACCTACGTTTTCGTTTTTGAAATTACAGCATAGAAATTTGGACCACTTATATAATATTTGATACAGATTTAAATACTCGTCTTGAATAGTCATAATCATGAACCAGTACTCTGCCTGCAAAATAATTCTAACTCTTAGCGCATAAGTGAACATGAGTTTAACTTTACGGCGATTCGACACAAAACGATCAGCGCCTAAGAGATAAATACAGTATAACAGTTTTATTAAAACGCTAATATTCAGCCAAATAATAAACCTGATTGTCTCTAAACTGTTTCACCTACTGAACTACTTGTATAGATTGATTAAAATGGAATTTTATAAACATACGAGTGTAACCAATAAAATTGCATTTTTATTTCTTTTGAAACCCTACACTTTTCTTCCTTGTTGAAAGACAAAAAGAAATTGATTTGATTGGAAGGGCTGTCCAAAATATTCAGTTTATACAAAAGCATAACATTTAATATGATAATTACGTTAATACTAACGCCCAGTCGCCCATTAAAAATAAAATAAAATGTTATTTTAGTCATTTTATCTTTATTTGTAACAAACAAAATAGTAGGAGCTCATCTATTTGTATACACGCACATCTATAACACTGCTTCAAACTTCAATCAACTGTTTTTAATCGCACACGCACACTACAACTGTAACTCAAAACAGTTTTAGAAAAGGAAGTCTTTAGAATAATTTTCGGGACAGCCCTCTAACAGTTCTAATTTAAATTCCTATGAAAGGAAGCGAACACTTAGTTGAATTTTGGAACCTTACACTTTTCTTTTACCATTCATTATATATTTAGTGGTTTTCTTTATAGTTTGAATACGGGATGAAAACATTAAAACATCTGGTTGTATTCTTCATAGCTACATTTACTCTTGTATCCCAAGGTATGTTGACTTTTATGTGTTAATTATTTTTTAAAAAAAAATAGCAGTTTTAATTAAAAGTAAATATATAATTTCTAGCGTTGTTAATGCGCTTAAAGCAAAAATAAAATTCGTTTTACTAAAAAACTATATGTTTTGGTAAAACAATATGAAACCCGGTCACTCGATTTCCGCATTTGTATTTTCTTAACACGGGTGAAATCTTCAAACTTGAGTCCGAATGCATATCCCTATATGGGCCAGTCAGTGAGAAAATCTTTATTAGTGACAAAAAAAATCAAAATTGAGATAACAGAATATTCATTTGTTTACCTTTCAAATCTGATATTTTTATGTAATTATCTTCACTATTTCAAGAGCTACAATGCTTTTAAGGAGGTAGATTACCTTGTTACCAGGGTAAATTCAAATTAGTTGAACGTGTAATTTAATGCTTTAACTGCTACAATCTCAATTTCGTTTATCTTTGTCCCTTCATGTACAATTTATATTTAGGTTTGAAGTACATAACACTCCAAAGGTATTTTATATTGAAACAAAAGCTGTCACTAGTGGTGACAAAGGTCCCCGCAGCGCCTTGACCTTTGACCTGGTGACCTTGACCTATGACCTGGTGACCCCAAAGTCAGTAGTGGTCATGTACTCAATAAGTACTATCAGCATGTGAAGTTTGAAGGTCCCGGGTGCAGTGGTTCGCGAGTAAAGTGCATGGAGTCCTCAAACCAGTATATCTGTATTCTCTCATAATCACACCAGGAGATTAATTTAAGACTTGCAAACCCCAATCCTTGAAATCCCACATGTAACCCCATCACACACACACACACACACGCACGCACGCACGCACACACGCACACACACACACACACACACACCTCTGTAGACGTCTTCTACTTCATTTCCACAGTTTATTGGTATACAGTCGACTCCAAATTTCTGTTAAAAATATGTCAAACTTGAACGGCTTATACAGGCATTGCATTAACTTATAATTAGATCTGATTGTTCTCACTGTAATTTAATATGCACCTGTTTTCTAAAAATGCTTATTAGCTTGCTACTCGATCCCTTGCTTTTGTAACATATATTGTAATCACATGCCATTTGGTGAATAAAATATTGTTTAAATCAAACGTCTTCAGTGCCATTCTGTTAATGACCAACATGGAATATTTGGGTAATATTATTAGCAAAATACCAAGCACTTTACATGGTACCCTATTTTTCTTAAAGTTTAAAGTATTCGTGGCAACAGAGATCTTTAAAATAGCTTATATCTTGCTTTTTATAGTAATTTCTTATAAAAAAATGTTAAATAAAATTATCTTTCTTGTTAATGTAGCTTTAAAACATCTTATTTCTAACGCTAATAATATTTTCGTGTTATTTGCATTTATTCAAACAAACACATCTTAAGGTATTAGACCCGTAATAGAGTAAATCCTTTTAGGTCCTCTTCCAAATTTATACGAATAGGGGTACCTGGTTCCTTTTAGGGGTCGCTAGTCTGACTAGAACTAAAACTATAAATACATTCAAAAGACTCATTCTCATGAACCGGTTGATGGATCTTCATCAAACTTGATTTGTAGCATTATTATAAGGCCCTTTACCTAAATTTTTCGATTGGGGACATTTGACCCTTTCAGGGTCTATTATATTTTAAAGTTACTTTTGCACCATATAAACATGAACTTTTGATGAATAATTGAGGTAAGAGGGAAATCCTGGTGACAATGCGAAATCCTGTGTCGTGATTTGATCTTTACAAAGTAGGCCCTATATTCACTTGACTTATGAACTTGCTAAACTGTTGTGAACTGAATAAAGCTGAACATTGTATACACGAAAACCACTATAACTGTGAAAAACGTACCTTTTGACAGAAATATGTCAGTCTTCTCAGATTTCATTGTTACCAAAAGTTTCATTGGCGGAAATATTTGAAATCCGCCCACTTCAATATTTTCTTATATGATTTTCATTTATAGTCACTGTTTCTACCTTAGAACAACTCATGATCTGTATTCATTTGTAATTTATGATTGTTAAACACCAGAAATCCATCAGGTAGTATTATGAAATTTATTCATCATTTTCTTATTCATTTTTCGTGCCGCATTTCAATATGGCGGCCGCTAGAATTCTGGATTTGGGTCTTGAAATTCCTTCTATCATTTGATTGGTGGATCTTGGAGGATTTCTGGATTTTACTGATATGTTTGGTGGATTTCAGATCCAAAAAAAAAGATATATAAAAGCCGGTAAGAAATCCTAGCCAGCACTTCGGTCTTGACCTTCCATAGCGTGATAGGAAGTGCAACAACTGCTAACTTTCAACTTTGATAAATTCAATCAACTCCTTCTTGTATTTGTAATCAAACTGTATGAGGAACACTGTAGCTAGTATATGAAAATATTACTATAGATCTACCCTTTAGCAAAAGTACCTTTTGTGCTTGAAAGAAATCTTCATTGGTTTTCTCGGAATGTTTTCTGACACATGTATTCAGGTCCTTTTTAGGGACTGCTAGAGCTAAAAATGGAAATACATTTAAACAACATTTTCTAATGAATGGCTAGACTAGACTAGATGTATTTTTTTTTCAGACTAAGTATGTAGGATTATTATAATGTTCTCTTTCAAATGTATTCAAATGGGGGCAGTTGGCCTCTTTTAGGGGTTGCTAGGGCTTAAAAGTAAAATACCTTTTAATGATTACTTCTCATGAACTACTCAATGGTTCTTCATCAAACTTGGTCTGTAGTATCAATATAAGCTAATCTCATAAATTTGTTCAATTCGGGGTGTTTGGCCCCTTTAAGGATCAGACTGTTACGGTCCTCCTCAGGTGAGCGAATTAGGTCAATGTGGGCATATTGTTTGAATACTGGTCAAAAAATCTATGTTTGTATGGAACAAAATCATTTTTCTCTTTAAAGTAAAATGTCAGCCGCAGAGCCTCCAAGCCTATCAGTCCACGTCAGCTTGTTTCGGCTCGTATTCGGAAGAAACCAACATGAATGCAACATGTAATGATGGACACGTCATAGCTATTGGTGATCTCACGGCGGGTGCCAAACCAGACTCTGCTGGCTGTCCTACATTTTATAACGCATCATATGACTTCTCTCTCTGCTGCACTTACAACCAGAATACTGACTGTGTATTTCCGTTTTTTGCCGGAAATAAGCTGTATCATGAGAATTGCAATGGGGTGTCGACCTGTTATAGACAAGCTCAGAGACAAGACATCGACAGCAACTGTGCTTCCACTAATGGAACTTTTAGTGGATATAGTCATTTTATGTTTATGGAGTTCTTCTGTATAGAAGGTAAGAATTTACTAAGATACATGCATGTAGCCTATTATTGTGTAAACTATGGTAGAGTAGTGACGTCGCACTCCATGAATAGAATGTGCAGGCACAAATCATACCGGATGAAAATTCAAAGAGCATCTTGTTTTGAATATAAATTAGGAGATTTAAAGTACACACTAGCGTGTATATGAAATATACTTTCTGCAAGTTTTGGCCTCCGTGGCCTAGTGGTTAAAGCCGCTGATGTCTAAATACTTGTTCATCTGTTCTGTGTTTTCGAGGTGGGTTAGACCATAGGTTTCAAACCATGTGAGTAAAACCATCCAGCTGGCTTTTGGAATGAAGTGCCGGAGGTTCTAAATAAAGTCTCCCTTAACCATTATAGCTTTAAAGTCGACATATGCTTTGACAAAACACAACTGGAATTCCTATTAGTTAACAAGTTTTCAGTTGTTTTATAACCCACATGACATTGGTATTACAGAAAATAAAATGGTCGACATGTGTTCAGGGCCGACTTCTCTTACTAGAGAGAATACCGAGCTGTACATTTGGAACAGAGATTTTCCTTCCTCTTCCATCCGACCAACAGATATAAATTGCAACTGTTCTGTTGAGATAGACAACTGTCAAGCAGGAATATCCATTTACAACATATACAGACAACTTACTGCGAATGGGTATGGCTATTATATTTTTTATTCCATACTGATCCATAGTCTGTTACACTGATCTGTCTTATCGAATACAGTATACAGTTAATATGTAGTATTTAACACGTGGAAGAGTCTATAAAATTGTAGAGTATAATCTTCTAGTGCATAAAGCAAGATATCCTTTCCGCAGCCTTAACGTACTAAAACGTATTAGCGTCTGATGGCCCTTTCACGCTTCCGTAGAAACAACATTTATTACACGAAACTTATTTTGAAAATATTTCTGAAATGTCTAGGTCTGCAGCTCTCAAATACGGTTATATCTTACATCTGAGGCATATACTGACACTCTCAGACAACATCAAAAATGACATTTTGAGCGAATTGATGATGTTCCAAAATTATCAATGTACCCTTGGTCCGTTACGGACCCCTGTGGGATTTGTGTTTATGCAAAGCTCAAATATTTTTTCATAGATTAAAAGTTGACATGCTGTACTAAAGCCCAGGTAATTTCAATTCGTAATAAAGTGCAGAAAATTGGCTCCCCAATAGCAAAAAAAAAAAAGTCCACGCGCATACATTTAGACGGGGTGACCCCTGCGCGTGACCCCTGACTATCTACGAATCAAAATGAGGCTTCCGTTTTCAAGTTTAGCATTTCTACTTTCATTTTATTTACTTCCGGAAATAGCTGAAGGTCGAGTGACGTCATTTTCTGTGTTGTCAAAAACATACACATGCCTGGCGAGATTGCATAAATATGTGCTGGCCGTCCTAAGGTTATATCATTCTACTGAGTAAAATTAATTACTAATATAATTATGAAACACAGAAAATGCTTGGAAGACCTTAAAGTAGGCCTGTTCTCCGCTGCGTTTGTCATTATGTAGTTAAAGCAAATATTGCAAGAAACGAACTAACTTACATAATGCACTAATTATTTTCTCGTATTGATCAATTATTCATGCGATGTGCGTTGCGTTCATAGGATGCTTCAAAGGTTCAAAGGTCTTTCCTTTTGTCAATATTGTTTTTCATAGAGTGTATAAAATTTATCGAAATGTATACACACATTCGTTCAATTTGTCTGGTCTTAACTTGACGATTCCATAATACTCACAAAATATTACCATATATTTGTCTGTATATCTTTTCCTACTACATGTGTTTAGTCCACTGACTTATACGAATTACATTTATAATTTTGTTTGTATATAACGATGTACCAATATGTGTACAAGTTATCACTTGTTAAAACTTTGTCTTGTCATTTCTTGTCTTTGTATGCTGATAAATACATTACAAAACATTGGAATGAAAATTATGGCCTTCACATCCAGGTAGTCTCTGTTTACAGATGATCTTTATCCCAGGTTTGACTGTACAGTAAATTTGATACATTAAAATATTGTCTTTCAGCACTGGTAAATGCAACCGAACGTTACGAGTTGGTGATTTTGAAAACAATGCAATCCTGTTTGCGTGGACATGTGATGACGATACGGTTGATTTTGAAAGCAACACTGTCCAGAACACATACATATTAATTAATTTCGAGAATCAACGGAATGAAACGGCTGGAAAGTTTTGGCTCGGATTTGGAGGTTTTAAACATTTGTTTTTATAATATTTTTAGTTTAAAGACACTGACCTCCAGGTTGTAGCTAAAATATTTGTCATTAAAACTGAAGTTTGGTAATATTATGAATAATAAAATATTAGTTTTTGTCTGTCTAAAAAAGCTAAATCAAGAAAAGAGATGCCAGAATCAGTAATCGAACCCTGACCGCCGCGGCAACAAAAATCTTCCCCGCTGATTTTACCGATACACCAACAAGGAATTACGAAGTTAACGGCACTTATAATTAAGGCAGTTTATCTCGAGTAAAGCGTTTCAAACACTTTTCTATTTTCAATGGAAAAAATAGCTAAACAACTAATTCTAATGTGTTTCTATAAGTAAGTTTCAAACCTTTCTTAATCCTGATACCTAAAATGCTCTCTTTACTCAGGAATTGCCTGACCCGTCGTCCGTCCCACAAGGCCGTCGCCTTGGAAACACAAGTTGGGTGACTCCTAGACTGGAACTGGTACCCCTCTGCTCAGACTGTTCTGGGCTGGTAAGACCCGCGATTGCGCCGTGCGACCGCCGCCTGTGTGTTGATGATACCGCGGCCTGGGTCGATCGGCCGGGCGGAGGACTAGGCATGAACACTCTCATGTGATCGTGCGATCTTGAGGCCACTGCCTTTAAAATTACTCATTTTACATGTTAAGAATATAAAGTCTACCTAATTTTTTTAGTGAAAGAGTGGCAATGGAAATCTCTAAGGTAAATATTTGATGAAATATACTTCATGTGTATTATTTTTGCAACAGCAACCGCAGAATCTAATATCACAGTCAGCTGTCCACCTACAACACAGCAGTACTGTCAGCAGACGACAACTTCAACAACCACGGTAACCATGACAACCATGACAACCATGAATATGAAAACAACTACAGAGACGGAATCTTCAACTTCCACAACTACTTCGACTGAGCCTCCGACCACACCTACAACGGCAGCAAAAAATGAAACAACTGCCGCCGGAGTGACGTCGTCAGCCCCTAAAGGTATGTACATGTGCACATATGAGAACTCTATTTTATATATATTCGTGTTTGCGTATATTTTTTAAATCATTTACACGTAATGGTAACAATTAGTGTCTGCTTAAATTTGTTCCAGTTTCTAACTCGCCACACTGAATAATTCACACTAGTCTGCTCAGATTTGCTTCCGATTTTGGTTTAATCAGTATATTTTGAACATATTTGACTAAATTGTATGAAAAAATGTATGGTATTCTAAATTTTGATATTTCGGACGCGTATTGAAATTAGAACATCATGCACGAACGTGTATGCGTACCTGTACACGTACAAAGTTGTTATCTCTAGTGTGGACTTGTAATCATCTCTCCCGAAACTGTACTTGTGAACCATATCAGAACATTTCTGGACATATACCCTGTCTTCTGGCGTTTGGATCAGTAGATCAATGCTAAATACTATACTGATATTTCATGTACCTTATGAATGCCTCAGTATCTTAAAGTAATTTATCTTATTATACATCTTTCCTAATTTGAGCCGCACCACGAGAAAACCAACATAGTGCATTTGCGGCCAGCATGGATCAAGACCAGCCATCTGGTCGGGATACATGTAATTCGATTTCAAAGCCTATTGCAATTAGAGAAACTGTTAGCGAACAGCATGGATTCTCACCAGACTGCGCGGATGCTGGACTCATGCTGGTCGCAAATGGACTATGTCGGTTTTCTCATGGTACGGTTCATTTCACTAAAGTAATTGCAAAAATTGCGATCCGTGAACATTTCGCTAATTGCTTCCGGAATTCCTGTATATAAAGAAATTAATATATATGCAAAATCCGAGATTTTATAAGTGCATATTTAATTTTCATTTCTGTTTAATGTCTAGATAATAACTTACTGGCGGCAGTGATTGGTCTGGGAGTGCTGGAGGTTCTGTTGTTGATTGTAATTGTCGTACTGTCGTGTTGTCTCTACAGAAGATGCTACGCTAAAACAAAAGACGATGTTGAAAAGGTAAAAAGCCCAGTGCTTTAAATTCTGAAACTGGCATTAGTCATTAGAGCCATTAAAAAATCTCACTGTTGTCAAATTCTCCATAAAAGTTTTTTGATTACATTATGTCAGATGTTTGTTGAGATTAAAGAAACAAAAATAAACTTTTTACCGAATTCCATTGTCAGTATTATACAGTGTTCCGTTTGGACATTCGGTATTTTTAGTTTTGACCTCCATACTTCGAAAGCTGAATTCTCGAAACTACGATGATGAAAGTGAACAACGCGATGATAATAGTCGAAAACACCATCGTGGTTTCGTGTATTCATCATTGTGCCTTCGACTTTGGACAAGATGTCATGCGCACGAGATAAAATGTCGTGCATTCAAGATAACATGTCGTGTGGACGAGATAAGATGTCGAGCACACGAGATAAGATGTCGAGTGCATGAAATAAGATGTCGTGCTAATATATCGAGCGCACGAGGTAATATGTCGAACACTCGAGATAAGATGTCGTGCGCACGAGATAAGATGTCGGGTGATTGAGATAAGATCTCGTGTGCTCGTGATAGGATGTCGTGTGCAAATAATTTAATCTTCAAAAAAATTAATGCATGTCCTAAACATACTACCGTTTAAATGCATCATGAGATGGGCCGTTTACAAAACATTTAGCTCTAATACTCAGGGATGTGTAGAATATTAACCAACATTCAAATAAAACTATATGTATTTATATACTTTTTAAATTTAAAATATTTATATCATTGACAATATTTACTGTTTAAACGACGTTTTTAGAGTCGTAAATTTATCTAACAGCAATCAAAGGTATTTTTATTGACTACTGTTATACAATGCAATCTAGTGTTGAAGTACATACATTAAATTAGCGTTTTTCCTTTATTCATATACTCAACATTTCAATAGACGAGTGTTAGAATTAATTAATATGTATTGGCAATTATAAAACGAATCAGTCCACTGGTTACCATTGAAAATTAACAGGTACTTCCTGATTGTATATAGCGTATATTTACTCAGTTACTAATACAATGTACACTAATAATCGTACAAAAGCACGGCCATTTATTTCACTTCGTAATGATTACATGATTAAGTTTAAGCATTATGAAGAAATTACGTTTATCCGACATCGAATATCAATAGAAGGGGAGAAAACTGCAAAAACCCCTTCAATTTAAACACACCATTGCATAGTACATTTGTTTACCTTTATTATACAGATAACTTCAGAAAAAACAAGGATGCGTATTACTGAAATGTTGTATGAATATGTGTTATAGGTTGCCGTTGATAATAAACAATCACCACCGCCACCTGATGTGACACAAACGAGACCAGACTTAAAGCAGTCAGCTTACAGTCCTACACCAGAAATTGCTGTTCCTGTAAATGCAGTAGACGTTGGATGTCAGGTTCAGATCGATCAAGTATACACCAAGGAAGGTCTAGTGGAACAGGTTATAATACAAAAGACTGACAACGCTACTACAAAAAAATTGGAAACAACGATTAAACATGCAGAGATTGGATGCCAGGTTAATCTATTCCCACCTGAGATTCAAACAGACAATAGCAAAACAGAAGAAGGGACAAACAGATTACCTCAGATACAATTAATTGATAAGGAGACTTTAACTTTATCAATATCGCAGTCTGACAGACAGTGCCAGACAGACGTTCTACAAAAGAAAAGTCAGAAAGTTCAAGCAAATATTGTAATAAGCACTCCTGTCAAAATTGCCAGCTGTCAAACGGATACAGTCATGAAAGATGACGCCAAACAGGAAGACGAATCCAAACCATTAACAACTGTGCCAAATGGAACCATTCCAACATCACCACGTGATGAGCGTAGTGCAATTCCGATGAAATCTGAATGTGTAATTCCACCAAACCATCGGAACAAAAGGAAGACAAGGAAAAAAAAAAAGAATCATTGAAAGCGACGAAGAACCTGATCTTCGTATTTCAAACATATTTCCAGCAAGTCTAGAAGCTGTCACACCAGAAATTAGACATAAATCTCCTGCAAATCAAACATTTTTGTATAAATTGGAAATGGAAATGGAAGAAGATATGTCTGATGACAGGGATACAGAAGTTCCTGGAAAGTATGATAAAGATGTCCTAACAATTCATGTAAGACCGGAAAGTCCGCTGTCAAACGACCTCTCTGCTGAAGTAAATCATGTACTTAAAATCCGAAAAAATATAACAAATTCATTCTTTGGAAAAGAAAGACACGAGGAAAAGTTGATTAGAGCAATCAGTAAACAATCCAAGAAAGTGCGAAAGAAGAAAAAAGTCAACAAAACTTACTCTGAATGCTAAACATTAGACATGACCATTTGATAAAAGCTTTATTTATCAAGTGTGATTTTTTTCAGCCAACTTTTAGGGCATTAGATTAAAGAGACATGTCTTTTGATGAATATCATTATTTATTTTTTAAAGGGGTATAACAATTTAAAGTATTATTAGAGAATGATGAGACAATATTGTTAAGTTTTATGAAGTACGGCTTCACTCTATGATAAGCAGTTTTTAAATCCTACCAGGACTGAACTGTTTTGATATCTGTCTTCTGGTCTGTTTCGTCGGGCCCTAAAGTGTGTTTCTCTTGTTGTTCTGTCTTCTGAAAAGTCATTGAGTACATACGTTTTTGATTCTTAAGGTTTGCTTTTTATATATTTATACACGAGCATTTTTGTGTTTTACATGCCATGCCTTTTTGTTTCCATTACGTGTGTTAGAGATTCACCTGGATGGGATTACTTTTATTTACACTGTCCCGTGTCTTTGGAACACGGTGGGGATAAGAGTGAGGTTGGGTGCCCACCATAAACCGGTTAAAGCTCCCCAGTGGTGTTTTTGCCACTGACCGTTCCAAGGCGGTGACCCACTGTGTTTCTTTGTTTGTTCGTTTTGTCCTAATGTGTTGGTTTTGTGCGTGCGCGCGTGTGTGTGTGTGTGTGTGTGTGTGTGGTGCACGCGTCTGTGTACTGTGGGTTTCGTTTTGGTCAGGCTGCATTTTTGGTACGTGGCATTCCCTGTTTGATATTAGTCTTTGTTTTTCATATTAAATTACTTTTGCGTGGCAACTGTTTTTGAGAGTTATCACTCTGCATTCTTAATGATAAATCGTTTACATACCCCGGTTTTAAACCACAATACCGGTATTGTGGTGTGCTAGTTTTAGAATTCATTTATTTTTAAAGTCAAAGCCAAATGGGTTCGACAGGATCAAAAATATTTTACTTTTTCTTTTTTTTTTCGATTATCATTAGGTTTCTTCAGCCCCTACTGCATGATGGGATAATCCCATTTATTTTCGTCGTCTATGGGCAACGAATGGGCCAAGGATCATGTCTGCTTGTCTGACAAACTCACGTGCGTACGTGATAGTATTTAATCTTTTGGAGACTTTTTTATCACAACGCTTGGTGTGTAGAACCGTGACTCCCTTTGCAAGATCAGGCTCTTTAGGGGTCAAATTGTGTTGTTTTAAAATTATGAACACATGTGTGACATGTCGACATTCCACAATTTCGTCTGATTCAAATCATCATATATACACTTTTGTTTTCAAGGTTGCCAATGCTGCCAAAACAGTATGTTTAGCTTAATGGGGTGGGGTATTAATAGAGAATAAAATAAATTTAGTCAATGATTATGTAATGAACCTTTTGATTATGATTCGTCGATGTTGAGATTTATCATTTGAACATGACTCGAGTTATTCGTCAATGACTCCGTTGAACAAAGAAGAAAGTCTTGCGTTGTATATCTAAGAAAGAACAAATCCCAAATTGTGAGTTTGCTGTTGAATAAAATCATTGTTTGGCGAATGATTTATAAGATAAGGTCGCCATCTGTGTGATATTGTAGGCTAATATGCATCTGACGGACAAAAAATGATTCTATTCAAGTACAAATCACTGTTGGAGATTTCAATTCCAACACGACATAGACTTCACCATTGATGACTTTCACCAAACGTATACTTATTTATTGTCGTACTCATTTTCAGCGCACTATATCTGATTTATTTTCTTGTTTCCCTTGTATTTCAAAAGTTAAGAATCTTGCATATTCGATGATATTAAAATCATTCATGTCTGCCTAATTACGTCGATTCATGTTTATTATCTTAATCCATGGTCGTCATGACGAAATTATAGACACAAGTCTTTGTGGTAAAAAATGAAGCATTTTCAAATTAATTCCGTCTAAATTATTCATATATGTATCTATGAAATTACGTTTTAAAACTGTGACTTCGCTTTTTAAAACGCTGTATTTAAGATGTCTTTTCCTGGTGCAAAAATGTATGTGAAAACTTCAAATTGCTGTTTATGCGAAACTACGATCTACGTATTGTCCGCATCGAGAAAAATAAAACAAAACTAGAAAATCATGTCAGATAAAGAAAGTACTGGTACTATTACTTGAAAATGTTTTTCTTTGCATGTTGGACAGAATTTTCCCGTGGGAAAAAAGCTTAACTGAACGGATTTTACCTATTGCGTTAGGAACATTAAATAAAGAGCGGTGGATGATACTAAATTATCTGTTTAGTCAATATTTCATATACGAATCTCGCTTATTAGTGGTGTTTAAGCTATCTTTTCCATTGACAGATATACTGGACACTGAAACAAATGGACCCGTTGTCAAGTAAGAAATAATTTATAGCAAAAGATTTATGCAGGATGGGCGGTTATACTTCGAGCGCAATAATTTCACGAGGGCGCAGCCCGAGTGAAATTATTTGTACTATGTATTATCACACTGGTCATAACTTTATCAGATCAAATGGTTCCAACGTTATTTGAGCGGTGAAATTTACGCAGATCAGATGGCGAAATAGGGCCGATACTATAATGTTCCGGTCTTGTAAGTATGATTTAAAGGAATTTCTACCCGTTAAATAACGAATCAAATGAAAACGATGGGTGCACCTGAAGCCCAAATGTGTCCATTTTAGCACAACGGGTCTGTGTCTTACTTTTCGGGCTCTATTTCTCATACAAAAAGTCGCCATGATGTACGTTGGAACCACTTGATCTGATAAAGCTATGGCCAGTGTGATTATACCGCCCGAGTGTATAAATAGTGTTAAAACACAGCTGTGTTTTAAATTATTTCAATTCTAATATGCCACAAATGACGTTCATTAAATGTGACACTTAGCTTATTAGCAAATAAATGTTTCAATTATTTTGCTCACTCGTATGTTTAGTAACGATATAGAGTAATTAGCCATATTCTCAGCAGTGAGAAATATTGTCCGACAATTTAGATACACAGTCGTTGTAAAAATTGATATATAATATGAATTGTAATTGTATAATTTTGTCAAAATGTTATATGTCATATCTTCTCCACTTACATGTATTCACTCTTTGTCATATATTACGTAAATGTTGCCACCATGGACTTAACGTCCAGTAGAATATATATAAATAAACTTGAAAACTTGAAACCTTTAATCTAAAACAGTAGATAATATATAGTAGCGCTCTTTCTTGGTTGCAACAAAAACGTTGACGTCGTTAACGTGCGGTGACGTCAATGTTTCTGTTGCGACCAAGAAAAGCGCTTCTATATAGGGCTACACAACAGTCCTTTACGAAGATTGCTCAAATTATCCCCCCTTTGATTAAAACTGGTCCCGCTCAAGGGACACATTGTTTAAGTAGACTTGTTTAGGGAAAAACCTTTCAAAATTGTTATCTTAAACCATGAGGCTCAGAGCTTAGATATTTAGTATGTGGCATGCTCTAGTGGTTCTCTATCGAGGTTGTTCAAATCATGACTCTGGGGTCAATAAATGCCACGCCCTAGGGTTCCCTTGTTTTACATTGACTTATAGAAGACAAGTCTTCTTGTCCAGAACCATAAGGCCCAGACCTTAGATATTTGGTGTTTAGGTTTGTCTAGTGGTCAGCTATCAAGTTTGTTCAAATCATGCACATGGGATAAAAATTGACTGCCCCCGGGAACTGTTTTTACATTAGCTTATATAGCAAAAAAGCTTGAAAAATATCTTTTATGAAACCATAAAGCCCAGATCTTGGATATTTGGTATTTGGCATGCTCTTGTGATTCTGTAGGCCTACCAAGATTGCTAAAATCATGACCCTTGGATCAATGTAGGCCATGCCCGGGTGGTCTCATGTTTAACATAGACATTTGTGTTTTGAAGCAATGACAAAGAAGTTTGGACCACAAGTTTAATGTTTGATACAGTCTTCAATACTCATCTTGAATAGTCATAATCATGACCTACGTTTTCGTTTTTGAAATTACAGCATAGAAATTTGGACCACCTATATAATATTTGATACAGATTTAAATACTCGTCTTGAATAGTCATAATCACGAACCAGTCCTCTGCCGGCAAAATAATTCTAACTCTTAGCGCATAAGTGAACATGAGTTTAACTTTACGGCGATTCGACACAAAACGATCAGCGCCTAAGAGATATTTCAAATTCAGTAAATACAGTATAACAGTTTTATTAAAACGCTAATATTCAGCCAAATAATAAACCTGATTGTCTCTAAACTGTTTCACCTACTGAACTACTTGTATAGATTGATTAAAATGGAATTTTATAAACAATCGAGTGTAACCAATCAAATTGCATTTTTATTTCTTTTGAAACCCTACACTTTTCTTCCTTGTTGAAAGACAAAAAGAAATTGATTTGATCGGAAGGGCTGTCAAAAATATTCATTTTACAAAAGCATAACATTTAATAGGATGATTATGTTAATACTAACGCCCAGTCGCCCATTAAAAATAAAATAAAATGTTATTTTCAGTCATTTTATCTTTATTTGTAACAAACAAAATAGCAGGATCTCATCTATTTGTATACACGCACATCTATAACACTGCTTCAAACTTCAATCAACTGTTTTTAATCGCACACGTACACTACAGCTGTAACTCAAAACAGTTTTAGAAAAGGAAGCCTTTAGAATAATTTTCGGGACAGCCCTCTAACAGTTCTAATTTAAATTCCTATGAAAGGAAGCGAACACTTAGTTGAATTTTGGAAACTTACACTTTTCTTTTTCCATTCATTATATATTTAGTGGTTTTCTTTATAGTTTGAATACGGGATGAAAACATTAAAACATCTGGTTGTATTCTTCATAGCTACATTTACTCTTGTATCCCAAGGTATGTTGACTTTTATGTGTTAATCATTTTAAAAAAATAGCAGTTTTAGTTTAAAGTAAATATATAGTTACTAGCGTTGTTAATGCGCTTACAGCAAAAATAAAATTCGTTGATGTTTTTGTAGAACAATATGAAACCCGGTCACTCGATTTCCGCATTTGTATTTTCTTAACACGGGTGAAATCTTCAAACTTGAGTCCGAATGCATATCCCTATATGGGCCAGTCAGTGAGAAAATCTTTATTAGTGACAAAAAAAATCAAAATTGAGATAACAGAATATTCATTTGTTTACCTTTCAAATCTGATATTTTTATGTAATTATCTTCACTATTTCAAGAGCTATAATGCTTTTAAGGAGGTAGATTACCTTGTTACCAGGGTAAATTCAAATTAGTTGAACGTGTAATTGAATGCTTTAACTGCTACAATCTCAATTTCGTTATCTCTGTCCCTTCATGTACAATTTATATGTAGGTTTGAAGTACATAACCCTCCAAAGGTATTTTATATTGAAACAAGAGCTGTCACTAATGGTGACAAAGGTCCCCGCAGCGCCTTGACCTTTGACCTGGTGACCTTGACCTATGACCTGGTGACCCAAAAGTCAGTAGTGGTCGTGTACTCAATAAGTACTATCAGCATGTGAAGTTTGAAGGTCCTGGGTGCAATGGTTCGCGAGTAAAGTGCATGGAGTCCTCAAACCAGTATATCTGTATTCTCTCATAATCAAACCAGGAGATTAATTTAAGACTTGCAAACCCCAATCCTTGATATCCCAAATATAACCCCATCATACACACACACACACGCGCGCGCGCGCGCGCACACACACCTCTGTAGACGTCTTCTACTTCATTTCCACAGTTTATGGTATACAGTCGACTCTAAATTTCTGTTAAAATATGTCAAACTTGAACGGTTTATACAAGTATTCCATTAACTTATAATTAGATCTGATTGTTCTCACTGTAATTTAATATGCACCTGTTTTCTAAAATGCTTATTAGCTTGCTACTCGATCCCTTGCTTTTGTAACATATATTGTAATCACATGCCATTTGGTGAATAAAATATTGTTTAAATCAAACGTCTTCAGTGCCATTCTGTTAATGACCAACATGGAATGTTTGGGTAATATTATAAGCAAAATACCAAGCACTTTACATGGTACTTTATCTTTCTTAAAGTTTAAAGTATTCGTGGCAACAGAGATCTTTAAAATAGCTTATATCTTGCTTTTTATAGTAATTTCTTATAAAAAAAAATACATTTTTTCAGACTATGTATGTAGGATTATTATAATGTTCTCTTTCAAATGTATTCAAATGGGGGCAGATGGCCTCTTTTAGGGATTGCTAGGGCTTAAAAGTAAAATACCTTTTAATGACTACTTCTCATGAACTACTCAATGGTTCTTCATCAAACTTGGTCTGTAGTATCAATATAAGGTAATCTCATAAATTTGTTCAATTTAGGGTGTTTGGTCCTTTTAAGGATCAGATTGTTACGGTCCTCCTCGTGTGAGCGAATTAGGTCCATGTGGGCATATTGTTTGAATACTGGTCAAAAAATCTATGTTTGTATGGAACAAAATCATTTTTCTCTTTAAAGTAAAATGTCAGCCGCAGAGCCTCCAAGCCTTTCAGTCCACTTCAGCTTGTTTCGGCCCGTATTCGGAAGAAACCAACATGAATGCAACATGTAATGATGGATACGTCATAGCTATTGGTGATCTCACGGCGGGTGCCAATCCAGACTCTGCTGGCTGTCCTGCAATTTATAACGCATCATATGACTTCTCTCTCTGCTGCTCTTACAACCAGAATACTGACTGTGTATTTCCGTTATTTGCCGGAAATACGGTGTATCATGAGAATTGCAATGGGGTGTCGACCTGTTATAGACAAGCTCAGAGACAAGTCATCGGTGACAACTGTGCTTCCACTATAAATGGAAATTATAGCGAACCCCTCAGTCATTTTATGTTCATGGAGTTCTTCTGTATAGAAGGTAGGGATTTATTAAGATACTTGCATGCTGGCTATTACTGTGTAAACCAGGGTAGAGTAGTGACATCGCGCTCTATGGATAGCATATGTAGGCTATCCACATTATCATACCGGATGAAAATTCAAAGAGCATCTTGTTTTGAATATAAATTGGGAGTTTAAAGTACACACTAGGTTTAGGCCTCCGTGACCTAGTGGTAAAAGCCGCGGATGTCTATTTACTTGTCCTGTGTTTTCGAGGTGGGTTAGAGCATAGGTTTCGGAACATGTGAGTAAAACATCCAGCTGGCTTTTCGAATGAAGATTCGGAGGTTCTAAATAAGGTCTCCCTTCACCATAAAAGCTTTAAAGTCACCATATGCTTTGACAAAACACAACTGGAATTCCTTTCAATTAACAACATATCAGTTGTTTTATAACCTAGATGAGATTGTTATTACAGAAGATAAAATGGTCGACATGTGTTCAGGGCCAACTACTCTTACTAGAGAGAATACCGAGCTGTACATTTGGAACAGAGATTTTCCTTCCTCTTCTATCCGGCCAACAAATACAAATTGCAACTGTTCTGTTGAGATAGACAACTGTCAAGCAGGAATATCCATTTACAACATATACAGACAACTTACTGTGACCGGGTATGGCTATTATATTTTTATTCCATAGTGTATAATCTTCTAGTGCAAAAAGCCGAATATATCATTCTACTGGGTAAAATTATTTTACCCATATAATTATGAAACGCTTTCACAGAAAATGCTTTGAAGACCTTATAGTAGGCATGTTCTCCACTGCGTTTGTCATTACGTAGTTAAAGCAAATATTGCAAGAAACGAACTTACTTACATAAAGCACTAATTATTTTCTCGTTTTGATCAATTATTCATGCGATGTGCGTTCATAGGATGCTTCAAAGGTTCAAAGGTCTTTCCTTTTGTCAATATTGTTTTTCATAGTTTATTTTTCATTCAGTTTGTCTGGTCTTAACTTGACGATTCCATAATATTCACACAATATTACCATATATTTGTCTGTATATCTTTTCCTAAGTTCTACATGTGTTTAGTCCACTGACATATACGAATTACATTTATAATATTGTTTGTATATAACGATGTACCAATATGTGTACAAGTTACCACTTGTTTAAACTTTGTCTTGTCATTTCTTGTCTTTATATGCTGATAAATACATTACAAAACAGTGGAATAGAAAGTATGGCCTTCACACCCAGGTAGTCTCTGTTTACAGGTGATCTTTATGCCAGGTTTGAATGTACAGTAAATTTGATACATTAAAATATTGTCTTTCAGCGGTGGTACATGCAACCGAACGTTACGAGTTGGTGATTTTGAAAACAATACAATCCTGTTTGTGTGGACATGTGATGACGATACGCTTGATTTTGAAAGCAACACTGTTCAAAACACATACATATTAATTGATTTCGAGAATCAACGTAATGAAACGGATGGAAAGTTTTGGCTCGGATTTTGAGGTTTTAAACTTTTGTTTTTATAATATTTTTAGTTTAAAGGCACTGACCTCCATGTAGCTAAAAATATTTTTCTTTAAAATTGTAGTTTGGCAATATTATGAATAATGAAATATTAGTTTTTGTCTGTCTTAAAAAGCTAAATCAAGAAAAGAGATGCCAGAATCAGTAATCGAACCCAGACCGCCGCGGCAACAAAAATCTTCCCCGCTGATTTTACCGATACACCAACAAGGAATTACGAAGTTTTTTTTTTTTAAACGACAGCCCGTTTATTGACGATTATTACATATAAACATATATTTTTAACAGTTTACATCAAGACACAAAAAGCATTACAAAATACAGCTCATACTTTTCTAACAGAAATAACAAAAAGGTATAATCATATTCTTCTACTTAAGTAATTTCTTTTCAAGTCAAAAGTGTCTAACAGTACATGTATTTTAAAAAGTCTTTAAGAACGTGTGTACATAAATTTTTGTTTTCGAGAAACTTAATAAGTATTAAAATATCGGTATACAAGATATTCCAAATGTTCAAATGTTTCATTCTTCTTTCACTCAAAAAATACGATTTATATATGCAGTATGAAATTGTGTTTAATAGTAAGTTAATGTCATTATACTCCTAAAGTTCTATCTTATAACCAACTATTATGCTTTTTAAATTTTTAAAAGATTTATTAATTCCCCATTTTCTGAAAGTTTTGTCAATTTTAGACCAGAATGAATCTAAGTATTTGCAATCGAGGAAAAAATGGTCATAATCTTCGAATTCATTGCATAATTTGCAACAAGGATTACTTTCAATATTCCATTTAAGCAAGTTTGAATTAGTTACGAGTATTCTGTGTACGGCTTTATATTTGAATTGTTTTATTTTGTTGTCAACATTACATTTATTCAAAATATAGTAGAATGAATTCCAGTTAATTTCACAGGACAGAATATCTTCCCAGTATTTATGTATATATGGTTTTGTAAATTTTGAAGAAACAAAGATATTATATATCTTTGTTCGTGGTTTCTTCGAGAAGTTTGCCTTTGATACGAATATCGTAATATGTTTTAACATTAGTATGCACAGACGTTTCGGATTTCATATTATGTTTCCATGTAGTAGGCAAAGATTGTTTAATGATATTAATTTCTGCGATCCAATTTTGCTTTCTGGTTAATTTTTCATAGATAAAATTTGGATCTATTTCGCCATTGTTTGAAATAATGTCATTTACAAAAATCAAATTAGAGTCGATCCACGCTCTGAAAAACAGGCACTTCCCTTTGTGTTTAATAAATCTGTTTCCCCAGATAAGTTGCTTGCAAATGTCATAAAAAGTGTGTACTTTCTCTGTTTTATCCACATCTTTTTGTTTTATTTCTATCCAAGTTTCAATTAAATTTTTATAAAACAATGGGATTTTCAAGTTTACGTTTGGAAGGCTTTTAACTGAATCTATATTAGTATTGAATATGAGAAGATTTTTACCATACTGGTTTAAGAAAAAAGATGGTATTACTTTCCAATTTGCATTTTCTGTTGTTTTTAAGTTTTTAACCCATTTAACTGTCATGGTTTTATAAAAGGAGTAAATATCTATCATATCTAACCCTCCATCTAATCTGTGACCTATTGTTGTCGTTCGTTTTACTTTATCATTTTTTCCGTTCCAGAGAAATGTAAAGAACATTGAGTTGAATTCACTTAAGATTGTTTTAGGTGGAACTGTATTCTGTAGTAAATATGTTATTTTTGGTAACAAGATAGACTTAATTATCAGAATTTTACCATACATAGTAAGATTTCGTTTATTCCATGCGTTTATAAGTGATTGACATGTGTTTAATTTTGAATCCCAATTTAACTTGTCACATTCTTTTGAATCGTTTCCGAAATGAACTCCTAAAGATTTAACATATGAATTAGTAAATGGTATTTGTTCAAAAAAGTCAAGACTTTTTGTTTTAGAACGTCCTATCCATAAACCTTTTGTTTTACTTTTATTTAATTCTAAACCAGAATATTTTCCAAATTCGTCGATAATTAATATGGCTGTTGAAATATCATTTTCGTTTTTTAAGAATAAAGTGGTATCATCGGCTAATTGAGTTAATTTTAGAGTTCGGTTAAATTGACTGTCTTTAACGGAAATACCTTGGATATTTTCACATTTTCGTATCTTTAAAGCTAAAATCTCGGCAACGATTATAAATAAGAGGGCTGACAATGGACAGCCTTGACGAATTCCTCTAGATATTTTGAAGGAGTCAGATTTCCATCCATTATTTAAAATACAACTTGAAATATTCGTATAAAGCACTTTGACCCAGTGTAAGAATGATGTTTTAAATCCAAATTTTCTTAAAACTGTAAACATGAAATTCCATTCAACCGTGTCGAAAGCTTTTTTAAAATCTAAAAATAGAATAGCCCCGTCAATATTTAACATATCTGTATAGTCTATAATGTCTTGAATCTGTCGAATGTTATATCCAATGTATCGATTCTTAATGTACCCTTGTTGATCTAAACTTATAATATAAGGAAGAACTTTTTGTAGTCTTTTTGCTAGGACTCTAGCTGCAGTTTTATTGTCAATACAAAGCAATGAAATAGGTCTCCAATTCTGCAAATTTTCTGGGTCGCCTTTTTTGTAAATTAATGAAAAAATACCTTGTTTTTGACTGTTTGAAAGTTGACCCTTATCGTATCCTTCGTTTAATGAATACGTAACAAGTTCTCCAATCAGATGCCAAAATTTCAAGTAAAATTCAACAGTTAATCCATCTAAGCCCGGGCTTTTGTTTAGCTTCATATCTTTTAAAGAATTGAAACATTCATTTATTGAGAATTTGCCTTCGCATAATTCTGCCTGTTGGTTATTTAGTCTTATGTTTTCTGTAAGCACTTCATTTATATAAGAATCGCAGTCTTTACTATTTATATCTATTTTTGAGTCGTATAATGTTTTATAAAATTCAACTTCTGCTTTTAAAATATCTTCAGTTTGAGTTACTGTTTTGTTATTAACTTTTAATGATGTAATAACTTTTCTCACTTGTCGCGATTTTTCTAAACTATGAAAATATTTAGAATTTTGTTCTCCTTCTTCGAGAAACTGCACCCTAGCTCTTATTTGGGCACCTCGAGTTTTGAAATTATATAATGATTCGATTTCATTTTCAAGTCTATTGATTTGTTTTCTTATCTCATCATTTAGTTGATTCTCGGATAAAGAAAGTAGAGATTTTAGTTCTATTTCTAGCTTTTGGATTCTATTATTCCTTTTTAAGACTTCCTTTTTGAGACTTTTTAAGTCTGAAACAGGTACTGATTTAGGTTTATCTTTATTGGATTTGTAAATACGATCATTCACTGAAAGAACATCTTTGTGATCGCCTCCTAGGATTTTTACACCTTGACTAAAATTTATCAAGAGCTCAGATATTTCTTTGTAAAAGGAGTTTCTGTGCTTTTTATCATTTGGCGAATATACGCATAACAGTGTGAAAACATTTTCATGGAGTTCAATGTTTAACAAAACATATCTGCCATTTGTATCATAAGAATCATCTACTTTACTGTACTGAAGTGATTTCTTTATTAAAATAGAACAACCTCTACTATTTGAATTTCCAAAAGAGTGAAACAAATCCCAATTACGAAACTCATCTTTCAATAGAATTTCTAAGTCACTCGAATAGTGTGTCTCTTGTAAGAAAGCAATATCTGTTTTCTGATAACTCAACCACTGAATTAATCGTAGTCTCTTAGTTCTGTCTCTCAGACCTTGCGTATTTATCGAAACAAAATGTAAAAATGGTACATTATCTTTTGTAGTCATTGTGCTAAAAAAATTTTTTTTATATATCATGCATGTGCATAACATGCACGTAAATTGAATATACATTTTGTGTACACAATAAACTTACACAACAGATATTTGCAAAATACACTTCCATATATAAATATAAGTACATGCACACTATTTTCCTATTCAGTATTTTCAATATCAAACTAAAATCATAAATGATGTCTGGCATGAACTTTTCGTGCATCACAAGAAATTTCATCTCACTATATAATATAAAGATACTTCCGACTACAACTGTAATCACTACTAACTGGCATGTAACCTGAACACAGCATTCTCATAGTAGTCGATAAAATACTTGTATAGCGGATAAACTTGTATTTTGTTAAAATATTCGAAAACCTTAAAAGCAATTTGGTCTTTTGATGTGCAAGTTTCACGAAACAAAAAAGAAAGCTTTTACATCCAACCATTGCTTGTTTTAAAAAACACACACGACAAGTTTATTCTTTTTTTTAAAAAAAAGAAAGATCATGTTACATGTGCATATACCTAAAATAAATGTGCATATCTTGATTAATTTTATGATTAACATTCTTAAATATTTTCAATAAGCACTCATTTCTAAACATATGTATTTTGTATGTAAAATTCAACGTAATGTTAAAGATGTGGTAATAACACAGTGCCAAGGTCGGGCAATGTGCAATATAGGAATTTATTACGCATGTATATTCCCATATTTATACTGAATAAATAGTACTTTTTGTGCAATACTAATTAATCAATCGTTTCATATTTCACACATATTTATTTGTCTTTAACCTCTATAGGTTATTTTTATTTATAAATACTGTTCTATAACAACAGTAACCAAGTTTACTGAATTCAGAATCGATTTTCAATTTCATAGTCCGTTGAACAAAGTATAAGTAAGAGAAAAAACAGAGTTATTTGCTTTTTTTCTTCTTTGTTGCAGACGCTGCCTGTTGCTTCTCACGTAGCTCTTCGTGGGGTGTTGGGGGAGTTCTGTCCGTTACATTCCGCTGTCGACCTTGATTTGGCGTGATAAATTTGTCCATGGACTGCTGCACGCTTTGATTGAATACAATACTAGTACCTCGGCCTGCGCATAACTTAGGCTGAGGGCTTTTTAATATTTGTTTTTCAGAAACACTTTTCAATGTGGTTCTAGACTCGTCAGATCGGGACGACTCAGCATCGTCGTTTTCATCCTGTTCAGCGTCGTCGAAAGATTGACGGTCGGATTCGGTAGATACACTGTCTGAATCAGGATCGCTGAACTGACAGTCAAGTTTTTTATGTCCGGATTTAAAACATTTTCCACAAACCCAATCGTTACTACACTCATTGAACACGTGTCCTTCCTGGAAACATTTTGTACACTTTTTTGGCCTATTATTTTCCCGCCTTTTCTGACCAAAATGTAGGACGCGTCCCACAAATTTACTGAATGTCATGAAGTCGGGTAGAGGTTCCTTAAGGGATGAGGCCTTGACATATACTATTCTGTCCCCAGTTTCACAGTTAGTGACTTTATCGCCTATTCTCAGTTTTTCACGGAAATGGGATGTTACCTCCAATCCCTTCAGTATGAATTCATTGGTAATAATCTCATCATTCACCGTAAGTGGAATGTTTTTGACACATACTTTTGTCAAGCGTTCACTTTCTAACCAGTCTGGCGTCCTACTTTGAATGGGAATTGCCCTACCCCTTAAAGGTACCCCTTCGGACACTAACTTAACTTTATCTTCTAAGTTGTCTACGTATATACGCCACATACTGCGCACCCTCTGTAGCCCTTTAATGTGACTAGCATCAATTCTTTCTCCGATGGCTTCATATAACTCTGCGTGCGACAGCCATTCGGCTCTTAGTGGGCGTCTCGGACCAAACAGACTTGTCTCGTTCATGTACACCAGCGGTACAGGCGTACTAGCCGTGTTTCTATTGTCTGGGTCGACTGACATTTCAAGATTTTCACAATTTTTCCAAACAAAATAAGACAGTACCTTGGCTCAAACTATCCAATATATCAATTTATGTCCAGTTTGTACACTTTTAAACCATGTATTCACAAAATTCACTGTTTTATACACTGTTTATATGGAATTTTACGATCTTTTTGCAGAGCGAGAAAAAAACACCGCCATGGCGATGTCGCTTACAACACTCTATTATTACGAAGTTAACGGCACTTATAATTAAGGCAGTTTATCTTGAGTAAAGCATTTCAAACGCTTTTCTATTTTCAATGGAAAAAAATAGCAAAAACAACTAATTCTCATGTGTTTCTATAAGTTATTTTAAAAGTTTCAAACCTTTCTTAATCCTGATACCTAAAATGCTGTTTTAACACCGGAATTGCCTGACCCATCGTCCGTTCCACAAAGCCGTCGCCTTGGGAACACCAGTTGGGTGGCTCCTGGAGCGGAACCGGTACCCCACTGCTAAGACTGTTCTGGGCTGGGAAGACCCGCAATTGCGCCGTGCGATCGCCGCCTGTGTGTTGACGATAAGGGGTCGATCGGTTCCGTTTTGATCAGGAACGCAACCGAAGCCTGGCGGCCGGGCGGAGGACTGGGCATAAACATTCTCATGTGATCGTGCGATCTTGAGGCCACTGCCTTTAAAGTTTCTCATTTTACATATTAAGAATTTAAAGTCTACCTAAATATTTTTAGTGAAAGAGTGGCAATGGAAATCTTTAAGGTAAATATTTGATGAAATATACTTCATGTGTATTATTTTTGCAACAGCAACCGCAGAATCTAATATCACAGTCAGTTGTCCACCTACAACACAGCAGTACTGTCAGCAGACGACAACTTCAACAACAACTTCAACAACCACGGTAACCACGATAACCATGACAACCATGAATATGACAACAACTACAGAGACGAAATCTTCATCTTCCACAACTACTTCGAATGAACCTCCGACCACACCTACAACGGCAGCAAAAAATGAAACAACTGCCGCCGGAGTGACGTCATCAGACCAGAAAGGTATACATGTACAGATATCAGAACTGTATTTTATATTTATTCGTGTTTGCGTATATTTTTTAAATCATTTATACGTAATGATAACAATTAGTGTGTGCTTAAATTTGTTCCATTTTCTAACTCGCCACACTGAATACTTCACACTGATCAGATTTGCTTCCGACTTTGGTTTAATCAGTATATTTTGAACATATTTGACTAAATTGTATGAAAAAATGTATGGTATTCTAAATTTTGATATTTCGGACGCGTATTGAAATTAGAACGACATCATACACGGACGTGCATGCGTACCAGTACACGTACAAAGTTGTTACTTATATTTCATCACATTATAAATGCCTCAGTATCTTCAGGTAATTTATCTTATTATACATCTTTCCTAATTTGAGCTGCACCACAAGAAAACCAACATAGTGCATCTGGTCATGATACATGCAGTTCGATTTCAAAGCCTATTGCAATTAGAGAAACAGTTAGCGAAAAGCATGGATCCTGAGCGGACTGTGCGGATGCTCAGGCTGTTCTGGACTCATGCTGGTCGCAAATGCACTATGTTGGTTTTCTCCTGGTACGGTTCATTCCATTAAAATAGTTGCAAAAATTGTGATCCGTGAACATTTCGCTAATTGCTGCCGGAATTCCTGGATATAATGAAATTAATATATATGCAAAATCCGAGATTTTATAAGAGCATATTTAATTTTCATTTCTGTTTAATGTCTAGATAATAACTTACTGGCGGCAGTGATTGGTCTGGGAGTGCTGGTGGTTCTGTTGTTGATTGTAATTGTCGTACTGTCGTGTTGTCTCTACCCAAGGTGCTGCACTAAAACAAAAGACGATGTTGAAAAGGTAAAAAGCCCAGTGCTTTTAATTTTGAAACTGGCATCAGTCGTTAGAGTCATAAAATAATCTCTCTGCTGTCAAATCCTCCATAAAAGTTTTTTTGATTACATTATGTCAGATGTTTGTTGAGATAAAATAAACATAAATAAACTTTTCACCGAATTCCAGTGTCAGTATAATACAGTGTTCCGTTTGGACCTTCGGTATTTTTAGTTTTGACCTCCATACTTCGAAAGTTGAATTCTCGAAACTACGATGATGAAAGTGAAAAACGCGATGATAATAGTCGAAATCACCATCGTGGTTTCGTGTATTCATCATTGTACCTTCGACTTTCGATAAGATGTCATGCGCACGAGATAAAATGTCCTGCACTCAAGATAACATGTCGTGTAGACGAGATAAGATTTCGAGCACACGAGATAAGATGTCGAGTGCATGAAATAAGATGTCGTGGTAACATATCGAGATAATATGTCGAACACGTTAGATAAGATGTCGTGCGCACGAGATAAGATGTTGTGTGCACGAGATTAAAAATACCTTGAAAAATTAACAGGTACTTCCTCATTGTATATAGCGTATATACAATGTACAAAAAAATCGTACAAAAGCACGATCATTTATTTCACTTCGTAATGGTTACATGATTAAGTTTAAACATTATTGAAGAAATTATGTTTATCCGACATCGAATATGAATAGAGGGGGAGAAAACTGCAAAAAAAACCTATTCAATTTAAACACACCATTGCATAGTACATTTGGTTAAGGATGCGTATTACTGAAATGTTGTATAAATATGTGTTATAGGTTGCCGTTGATAATAAACAATCACCGCCGCCACATGATTTGACACAAACAATGAGACCAGACTTAAAGCAGCCAGATTGCAGTCCTACATCAGAAATTGTTGTTCCTGTAAATGCAGTAGACTTTGGATGTCAGGTTCAGATTGATCAAGTGTACACCAAGGAAGGTCTCATGGAACAGGTTATAATACAAAAGGCTGAAAATGCTACTACAAAAAGAATGGAAACAACGATTGAACATGCAGAGACTGGATGTCAGGTTAATCTATTTCCACCTGAGATTAAAGCAGACAAGAGCAAAACCGACGAAGGGGCAGACAGATTACCTCAGATACAATTAATTGATAAGGAGACTTTAACTTTATCAATATCGCAGTCAGACAGACAGACAGTGTCAGACAGATGTTCTACAAAAGAAAAGTAAGAAAGTTCAAGCAAATATTGTAATAAGCACTCCTGTCAAAATTGCCAGCTGTCAAACGGATACAGTCTTGAAAGATGACGTCAAACAGGAAGAATCCAAACCAGTAACAACTGTGCCAAATGGAACAATTCCAACATCACCACGTGATGAGCGTAGTGCAATCCCGATGAAATCTGAAGGTGTAATTCCGGCGAACCATCGGATCAAAAAGAAGATAAGGAAGAAGAAAAGAATCATTGAAAGCGATGAAGAACCTGATCTTCGTATTTCAAACATATCTCCAGCAAGTCTAGAAGCTGTCACACCAGAAATTAGACATGAATCTCCTGCAAATCAAACATTTTTGTATAAATTGGAAACGGAAATGGAAGAAGATATGTCTGATGAAAGGGATACAGAAGTTCCTGGAAAGTATGATAAAGATGTCCGAACAATTCATGTAAGACCGGAAAGTCCGCCGTCAGACGACCTCTCTGCTGAGGTAAATCATGTACTGAAAATCCGAAAAATATAACAAATTCGTTCTTTGGAAAGAAAGATATGAGGAAAAGATGATCAGTAAACAATCCAAGAAAGTGCGAAAGAAAAAACAAGCCAACAAAAGCTTTATTTATCAAGTGTGATTTTTTTTCAGCCAACTTTTAGGGCATTAGATTAAAGAGACATGTCTTTTGATGAATATCATTAATTTCTTTTTTAAAGGGTATAACAATTTACAGTATTATTAGAGAATGATGAGACAATATTGTTAAGTTTTATGAAGTACGGCTTCACTCTATGGTAAGCAGTTTTTAAATCCTACCAGGACTGAACTGTTTTGATATCTGTCTTCTGGCCTATTTCGTCGGGCCCTTAAGGGTGTTTTTCTTGTTGCTCTGTCTTCTGTACATACTTTTTTTTTGTTCTTAAGGTTTGCTTTTTATATATTTATACACGAGCATTTTTGTGTTTTACATGCCGTGCCTTTTTGTTTCCATTACGTGTGTTGGAGCTTCACCTGGAGGGGATTACGTTTATTTACACTGTCCCGTGTCTTTGGAACATGGTGAGGGTAAGAGTGAGGTTGGGTGCGCACCATAAACCGGTTTAAGCTCCCAAGTTGTGTTTTTGCCACTGACCGTTCCAAGGCGGTGCCCCACTGTGTTCCTTTGTTTGTTCGTTTTGTCCTAATGTGTTGGCTTTGTGCGTGTGTGTGTGTGTGTGATGCACGCGTCTGCGTGCTATGTGTTTCGTTTTGGGGAGGCTGCGTTTTTGGTACGTGGCATTCCCTGTTTGATATTTGTCTTTGTTTTTCATATTAAATTACTTTTGCGTGGCAACTGTTTTTGAGAGTTATCACTCTGCACTAAATCGTTTACATACCCCGGTTTTAAACCACAATATTGTGGTGTGCTAGTTTTAGAATTAATTTATATTTAACGTCAAAGCCAAATGGGTTCGACGGGATCAAAAATAGTTTACTTTTTCTTTTTTTTTTCTCGATTATCATTAGGTTTCTTCAGCCCCTACTACATGATGGGATAATCCAATTTATTTTCGTCGTCATAGGCAACGAATGGGTCAAGGAACATGCCTGCTTGTCTGAAAAACTCACGTGCGTACGTGATAGTATTTAATCTTAATTTTGGAGACTTTTTTATCACAACGCTTGGTGTGTAGAACCTCGACTCCCTTTGAAAGATCAAGCTCCTTAGGGGTCAAATTGTGCTTTTTTTAATTATGAACACATATGTGACATGTCGACATTCCACAATTTCGTCTGATTCAAATTATCATATATACACTTTTGTTTTCAAGGTTGCCAATGCTGCCCAAACAGTATATTTAGCTTAATGGGTGGGGTATTAATAGAATAAAGAGAATAAAATAAATTTAGTCAATGATTATGTAATGAACCTTTTGATTACGATTCGTCGATGTTGAGATTCATCATTTGAACATGACTCGAGGTATTCGTCACTGACTCCGTTGTACAAAGAAGAAAGTCTTGCGTTGCATATCTAAGAAAAACAAATCCCAAATTGTCAGTTTGCTGTTCAATAAAATCATTGTTTGGTGTTCTTATGCGAATGATTTATAACATAAGGTCGCAATCTGTGTGATATTGTAGGCTAATATGCATCTGACGGACAAAAAAAAAATGATTCTATTCAAGTACAAACAAGTGTAATTGATGACTGTAAAGTTACACAAACTATTACAAAAGCAAGCACAAAACAAAAATAATAAGCACATTTTGATATGCAAAACTATTACAAAAGCAAGCACTAAGCACAGAATAATAAACGCAAATCATATGCAAATGAAACAAACAAAAGGAGAAGCAAACTGCAAAATAAGGAATATATTATAAAAGGCTATACGGCTTAATTTGTTTACAACTGTATGTCGTATTTGACTGAGTTAGGTAAAAAGTGACCAAGTCAAATGGTTTATCGCGGCCAGAAATTTGTACAAACCGGGCAGAAGTTGCAAAATTGTCATTTGTGCAGGAAAGAAGCGTTTACCATAATGTCCAGTACTGGACAGATATAGTGACCATGCACGGACACAGCCAATGTTCTCAGAGGGGGTCCGATCCCCTGCCCCCACCCCCCCCCCCACCCCCCCTGGAAATTTTGCAATTTAGCACTTCATTTTTTGCATTCTGGGACAGTTTTATGAACTAACCTGTTAAATTTGGGAAAATGATAAAATCAAGCTTTCTTGAAGGTAAAATTCTTAGTTTCTTTTAGATAAATAATATGAATTATGTCGGGGTCGTATGTAGCAGCAGCCGCATATACTTTACATGCAGTCCTAATGTTGCCTTTTTCGAAAAATTTGTTCTTTCCTTCTTGTCTTCTTTCCTTTTTTAAAGATTTTCCAGAGGGGTTCCGGACCCCCGGTCCCCGCCCCCCATCTGGATCCGCGCATGGTGACATATCATGCTTTCTGTTTATGCAGGTAAACTTGTGTTAAATTTCAACAGAGCACAATTGTCTGAACAGTGTACAAACTCATTACTGTTTTTTCAGGCAAGGGTGGAAAAAATGTGGTAGACAATGAAAGCAGTAACATTTTTATTAAAAAAAAATAAACAATGAGACAAACATTTCCAACATCTTTGGACGGTTCAAAAATCCCATGTTAAACAAACGATAAAGCCCGAAACGCGTGAAAATGTTCCGAATGTAAATCGGGTGAAGTAAGCGCTCTATGTAGATTATGCGTCTAGATTGATTAAACTGGGCGAGTCTACTTACTTATTACTTGAGGATGAAAAAAAACGTGTTTTTTAAATGTTGCTCTTAAACAAGGGTGGCGGTTGAACTACTAAAAGTACAACAATAGTTGATTCACAACAAATAGTACGGTATGTTTTATAATCAGTAGAAGCCAGTCGTATTTACGCTTATGAGAACTGTTTCACCCATAAGTAAAGAATTCACAGGTCCATCATGAAATATTTTCCCCATCGTGCAAATACTTGTCCTATTCAATATGATCGCGGCCTCATCGGCCGTGATCAATCACTGTTGGAGATTTCAATTCCAACAAGACATAGACTTCACCATTGATGACATCCACCAAATGTATACTTATTTATTGTCGTAATCATTTTTAGCGCTCTGTATCTGATTTATTTTCTTGTTTCCCTTGTATTTCTAAAGTTAAGAATCTTGCATATTCGATGATATTAAAATCATTCATGTCTGCCTAATTACGTCGATTCGTGTTTATTATCTTAATCCATGGCAGTCATGACGAAATTATAGACACAAGTCTTTGTGGTAAAAATGCAGCATTTTCAAATTAATTCCGTCTAAATTATTCAGATATGTATCTATGAAATTACGTTTAAAAACTGTGACTTCGATTTTTAAAACGCTGTATTTAAGATGTCTTTTCCTGGTGCAAAAATGTATGTGAAAACTTCAAATTGCTGTGTATGCGAAACTACGATCTACGTATTGTCCGCATCGAGAAAAATAAAACAAAACTAGAAAATCATGTCAGATAAAGAAAGTACTGGGTACTATTATTTGAAAATGTTTTTCTTTGCATGTTGGACAGCATTTTCCCGTGGGAAAAAAATGAGCGTGAAATTAGCCAGAGTAGCCAGAGTTCAGTCAGAGTTTAGCCAGAGTAGCCAGAGTTCAGCCAGAGTTCAGCCAGAGTTTAGCCAGAGTAGCCAGTGAAGTCAGAACTCTGGTTACTCTGGCTAGCCAGAGTAGCCAGAGTTCAGCCAGAGTAGCCAGAGTTCAGCCAGAGAAGTCATAACTCTGGTTACTCTGGCTGGCCAGAGTAGCCAGAGTTCAGCCAGAGAAGTCATAACTCAGGTTACTCTGGCTGGCCAGAGTAGCCTGAGTTCAGCCAGAGAAGTCATAACTCTGGTTACTCTCGCTGGCCAGAGTAGTCAGAGTTCAGCCAGAGTAGCCAGAACTCTGGTTAGTTACTCTGGCTGGCCAGAGTAGCCCGAGTTCAGCAAGAGTAGCCAGAGTTCATCCAGTATCCAGAACTCTGGTTACTCTGGCTGGCCAGAGTAGCCAGAGTTCAGCAAGAGTAGCCAGATTTCATCCAGTATCCAGAACTCTGGTTACTCAGGCTGGCCAGAGTAGCCATAATTCAACCAAATTAGGCAGAGTTTCTAGATTTTTAACATGTTCTGGCTACTCTGTTCAGCCAAAGTAGCCACAGCAGCCCGAGTCACCAGGATATCAATTGCTCTGGTTACTCTAGCTGTTTCTAACAGAGTAACCAGAGTTCAGCCAGAGTAGCTAGAGTTTCTAGGATTTTAACATGTTCTGGCTACTCTGGTCAGCCAAACTAGCCAGTGTAGCCAGAGTAACCAGGTACCATGTACGCAAAATATTTTCAGTCTTAGCTAAGTATGAAACTTAATTTGTCATTTCTATCTAAATAGCATATTTAAAACTGAATTTCAAGTTAATAACTATTTTCAAGTGGTTAAAGTAGCTCTGGTTACTCTGGCTGGCCAGAGTAGCCAGAGTTTCTAGGGTTTTAACATGTTCTGGCTACTCTGGTCAGCAATGGGTTGGGGTTTGACCTTAATGTTTGGTTAGCTTTTTGGGTTGACCTGTTTATGTCCCATGATAGGTCATTTGAGATATCCACGCCTAGGTATTTAGCTGAGCTGACCGATTCAAGTTTGACTCCATGTAGTTAGTACTGGGTAGGATGTTTCCTTCTAGTGGCGTGGATCACTTGACACTTGGAGGGGTTGAACTCCATATACCACTCCAACTCCCACTTTTCAAAAAGTTTGAGGTCATTTTGGAGAGTGACAGATAGGTCTGCAGATGTCAGAGTTAGATATATTGCCGTGTCATCTGCAAACAGACAGACTTTGGGACTGACGTTTTGTGGGAGGTCATTTATTTCAGCTAGGAAGAGCAGGGGACCAAGTACAGACCCATGTGGGACACCTGATGATACTGGATTGGCACCAGAGGTAGTGCCATTTAGGACTACTGATTGGATCCTATTATCTAAGAAGCCTTTGACCCATCTTAGTGTGTTTCCTCTGACTCCGTATTCATGCAATTTTAGAAGAACTTCCTCATGGCTAACCTTGTTGGAAGCCTTACTAAAATCTAATAGTATAAGATCTACTTTTTTGTATACTGAAGTGACCAGATCATTTACTAACATAACAGACTGGGTAACACATGATCTTTTTTCCCTAAATTCGTGCTGTACGTCATACAGAATACCATGGATGGTGAAGTGCTTAACAATAGATGATGAAACAATATGTTCAAGAACTTTGCAAAGGACATATGCTAATTAAATTGGCCTGTAATTTACTGGATTTGACCTATCACCCTTTTTAAAAATATATGCAACATATGCGGATTTCCACTGGGATGGAAGTCAACCTTCCTCAAGGGTTTTCTGGAAGAATATGACCTCAAGGATGGGAGATAGTTCTACAGAGAGTGTTTTAAGAATTATAGGCTTGATTTTGTCAGGACCACTGGCCTCATGGGGGTTCAGGTTGCTGAGAAGTTTCTCAATACCATTTGCGCCTATCCTAATATTTGGCATAGTAGGGACTGATTCACCCCTATGCGCGATTATGGGAGAAATACACAGCCAGAGTTGGGCACCATAGTTTCCTGTTCAAAGAAAATTCCATCTATAAGTGTGACACCAACTTCTACACACACGGATGCCATACTAAAGGATTTCACGTGACTGGAACCGTGCACTTGTTTTTTGGGCCAAGACAGCTCTTAAAAAACCACGTAACACGCCACTTTGCGAAAAAAATGCATTTACTGGTTTTACACCCATAACCGTTTCGAGTACCTATGTTTTTTACTTTCAATTTGGTGGCAATTTTTTCAACAGAAGGAATATGAGACAATACACTGGGGATAAAATATGCCATGAATAAGATCCAGAATGGGTCAATGCAAAAAAAATGACCATGACAGCCAGGTCGCACTGCACTAAATCACAGTCCAGTGTGGTATGGCATACAGCCGTATAAGTACTGAAGATCCAGGATGGATCGGTGTCGCTTCGTCGTATCTGCCCTTCGTGGGAGGCAGAATTTAGCGCTGGGGTCCAGCAAAACCATTTGGAAACCTTGTGGTAGTGCGATGGATATGAGATCTTTTCTACTAGATGTGGAAAAATAAATAAGTTGCCAGGACCTGTATAAACTGTTAAGGGATATTCTAAGAACTTGTATTGAAAAATACCTTTTGACATGATACAGGCTTATTACTAGTATAGTATAGCCTTGAATATCCGGACTCGCAATGATTTTACGACTTCTTAGTTTTACATTAAGAGTCCTGAGAACAATGAATTTGGAAATGCATTGTTTAAGCTTATAGAAAACTGTACAACCCGATTTGAGGTACGTTGAAACTAAAGTCATTTTTGGAGAAATTTGAGGGAATATCAAATTTTTGTTTGGCATATTGGTAGATTACACATTTTTTTTATTATGTATCTTAGTAGTCAATTTAATATTTTGTTAAAATATTTTCAAAAGTAGGGGATCGAAAACGTCCAAAATCCTGGACGCCTACCAGTTCAAAATAAATTAGATATGGGCTGTAATATCAAATATCAATGCTGATATATTCTGCCATAGACCTTGCAGGCTACTTTGTAAAATTACAACTTATATAAAAAGAAAACATGCCTAAGCATTATTTACAATGTATACTCAGCGTCACTGAAAAGTTACCACCTAATATATACCTCTTTACTATTTTATACAATATCGACGTCACTTTTTCATGGCCTGTGCGCGGTCTATTACTCATAGACCCTGTCTGATCATGTCTCCTAACCCATTTCATGACTGTCAGGTGAGAACAGCATATACGACGTGCAGTTTCATGACATGAAAGTTCGGCGTAAACCATGCCAATGGCCTGATGGCGTTGATCGTGCCTTAAACGTGGTATTCTTAGCAAGGATATTCTGGGTTTTTTAACGTATTCCTTTTAGTCTGTCGACTAACTTTCAAGTGTGAATGATTTGCGATAGAAAATTCGTACATGTCGACATTGCTGAAAAAAGTCATTTTGTACGTGCAGCCCGTTAATCTTGACAAATCTTTACACCAGTGACGTCTCAGCTGTGTCAAAAATGTAGCCGCTCGTGTTATGCTTTTAACACAGTCCAGTGCGATTTTTAAAATATAGGGTGGTAATTTTTCAGTGACGCTGAGTATATATAAACAAACAGCCTTTGCATATACCCTGTTACTTTTTTTTGAAAGTGTCATTTTCTGATTCGTGTTACTCTTAACTTTGTTCGAAAATCATGCCGTCTTACAGTTTCTTTGTTGTTGTTGTTGTTGTTATTTTATATTTTAGGCGTGTTTTAAAGGTTTTCAATCTACCATAAATATATAGACCTGTCCGCTTTAATCTTTTTGAATTTTAGCCTTCATATATAACACACACACAAAACGCAACAGGTCTAATTTTGTATTTACATTATAATTATATACAACAGTTAGTGCAACCTAATCATGTATAATATGATTTTTATGAAAAAGGGTCATACATTTTAAAAATGGCTCTAGTTTACATGTTTGTCTGTATTTTCTCTGGCTTTTCTGGCCAGCCAGAGTAACCAGAACCCGTGCGTATTTCAGTTATTCCTGGATACTCTGGCCAGCCAGAGTAGCCAAACTATGTTAAAATTATGAAACAGGCTGTCCTGGTCAGCCACAGTAACCAGAGTTCTGATTACTCTGGCTACTCTGGCAACAGGTTTAACTGTATTTTCTTTGGCTATTTCTGATTAGCAGGGTAGCTTGTACCAATGGCCATATCGGAAATTCTGGCTGTTCTGGCTAGCCAGAGTAGCCAGAGCAAATGAAATAATGGTCACTCTGACTACTCTGGCTGACCAGAGTAGCTAGAACATATTAAAATCCTAGAACGTCTGACTACTCTGGCTGCTGTCTAAAAATAAAATCTTTGAAGTCCGTTTTATGAATCATTTGATATATATAAAACACTAAAAAAATCAAACCTGAGAGACCCAAAAGGGTCAGTTCGCAATAGGTATTATAGTATTTTCTCTGGCTATTCGGGCTAGCCTGGGTAGCTAGAACCAATGGATATCTCGGAAATTCTGGCTGTTCTGGCTAACCAAAGTAGCCAGAGCAATTGACATCCTGGTTACTCGGCTACTCTGGCCAGCCAGAGCAACCAGGTTTCTGGCTACTCTGCCTGAACTCTGGCTATTCGAGCCAGCCAGAGTAACCAGAATTCTGGCTACTCTGGCTGAACTCTGGCTAAACTCTGGCTGAACTCTGGCTAAACTCTGGCCAGCCATAGTGACCAGAGTCCTGGCTACTCTGGCTACTCTAAATAGCCACTTGAAAATAGTTATTAACTTGAAATTCAGTTTTAAACATGCTATTTAGATAGAAATGACATATGAGTCGCGCCATGAGAAAACCAACATAGTGGGTTTGAGACCAGAATGGATCCAGACCAGCCTGCGCGTCAGGATCGATGCTGTTCGCTAACAGTTTCTCAAAGTCCAATACGCTTTAAAAGCGAACAACATGGATCCTGACAGACTGCGGCGCGGATGCGCAGCCTGGTCTGGATCCATGCTGGTCGCAAAGCCACTATGTTTGTTTTCTCATGGCACGGCTCAGTTATTAAATTTCATAATCAAATTCAGCTAAAACTGAAAAACTTTTGTGAACATGGGACCTGGTTACTCTGGCTACTCTGGCTGACCAGAGTTGCAAAAACATGTTAAAATCCTACAAACTCTGGCTTCTCTGGCCAGCCAAAGTAACCAGAGCAAAAGAAATCCTGGTGACTCGGGCTACTCCGGATACTCTGGCTGACCAGAGTAGTCAGAACATGTTAAAATCCTAGAAACTCTTGCTACTATGGCTGAACTTTGGCTGAACTCTGGCTACTCTGGCTACTCTGGCAGAACTCTGGCTACTCTGGCCAGCCAGAGTAACAAGAGTTCTGGCTACTCTGGCTACTCTAGAGTAACCAGAGTTCTAGCTACTCTGGCTACTCTAAATAGCCACTTAAAAATAGTAATTAACTTGAAATTCAGTTTAAACATGCTATTTAGATAGAAATTACACATTAAGTTTCATAATCAAATTCAGCTAAGACGGAAAATGTTTTGTGAACCAGGTTACTCTGGCTACTCTTAAAATCCTAGAAACTCGTGAAATTATTACGCCCGACGTATAACCGCCCATCGTGCATAAATCTTTTGCTATAAATTATTTCTTAATTGACAACGGGTCCATTTGTTTCAGGGTCCAGTATATCTGTCAATGGAAAAGATAGCTTAAACACCACTAATTAGCGAGATTCGTATATGAAATATTGACTAACAGATAAACTAGTATCATCCGCCGCTCTTTATTTAATGTTCCTAACGCAATCGGTAAAATCCGTTCAATTAAGCTTTTTTCCATGTGCGTGAAATTAGCCAGAGCAGCCAGAGTAGCCAGAGTTCAGCCAGAGTAGCCAGAGTTTAGCCACTCTTTGTACGACGTATTATCACACTGGCCATAACTTTATCAGATCAAATGTTCCAACGTTATTTGAGCGGTGAATTTTACGCAGATCAGATGGCGAAATATGGCCGATACTATAAATTTCCGGTCTTGTAAGTATGATTTAAAGGAATTTCTACCCGTTAAATAACGAATCAAATGAAAACGATGGGTGCACCTGAAGCGCAAATGTGTCCATTTTTAGCACATGTGTCTGTGTCTTACTTTTCGGGCTCTATTTCTCATACAAAAAGTCGTCATGATGTACGTTGGAACCACTTAATCTGATAAAGCTATGGCCAGTGTGATTATACCGCCCGAGTGTATAAATACAAACCAATGTAGTGTTAAAACACGGCTGTGCTTTAAATTATTTCAATTCTAATATGCCACAAATGAAGTTCATTAAATGTGACACTTAGCTTATTAGCAAATAAATGTTTCAGTTATTTTGCTCACTCGATGTTTAGTAACGATATAGAGTAATTAGCCATATTCTCAGCAGTGAGAAATATTGTCCGACAATTTAGATATACATCCTTTGTAACAATTGATATATAATATGAATTGTAATTGTATAATTATGTCAAAATGTTATATGTCATACCTTCTCCACTTATATGTATTCACTGTTCGTCATATATTATGTAAATGTTGCCACCATGGACTTAAAGTCCAGTGGAATATATATGAATAAACTTGAAACCTTTAATCTAAAACAGTAGAATATATATAGTAGCGCTCTTTCTTGGTCGCAACAAAAACGTTGACGTCGTTAACGTGCGGTGACGTCAATGTTTCTGTTGAGACCAAGAAAAGCGCTACTATATTTTATCTACTGTTTTAGATTAAGGGCATATTAGAACTGAAATAATTCACAGCAAAGACGTATTTTAAAACTATTCATACACTCGGGCGGTAATACGTCGTACAAATAATTTCTGCGCCCTCGTGAAATTATTTCGTCTGACATATATCCGCCCATCGTGCTTAAATTGTGTTAAAGCACACTTTTGCTATAAATTATTTCTTAAATATAACTGAAACATGACCTCTTTAATAGGGAAAATATGAAATTAACCACTGTAAAGTTATAAATTACGTGACGATGAGACCAAATTCAAGTGACTATTCCATTTTGACCTGGATATTTATACTTAGTATGGCCTTTCGGGGAGGTAAGCGATTTACATTTTCTATATCTTTATCACATAGGTTTGCATAACTTAATGTTTCAAAAAAGTGAAAGAAGAAATTATTATTTCTTTTTTCATTTTAATTGCGATAAATTTAGTAGCAGTTGTTTCAAGTAATACCGGCTCCAGCAGATAACGGCATATCTTTGTTCATTTCATACTAAAAGCAGTAAGTGTCATAAAATTAAGTGTATCTTTTTAAAACAGAATTCTTCCCCTAAATGTGGGGATGAATTTGGACTTTATTTTGCTTATATATAACTAGATACACATAAACCATATTCTACACGTATTTCAATTAAAACATTTTAGAAGACGAAAGAATAACACACCTTAAGATGTTTACTTGCTTTGTAGGAGAAACAGTGTTTATCATTTATTCAATAAAACATCCTTCAAGTGATACTACGGCATATCAATTAATCTTAACTTCAACAATGCAAGAATGATTAAGTGCAAGACCGTAGGATGCATTTTCAGATTGGGAGGGAGGGGTACACATTTTGAAAATCAGCTAAAATTGACTCGCTGTCAAATAATTGCTATGATAATTACCATAATCGGTCAAAATCGCCCCCACCCCACCCCTTGTTCCTACGGCCATGAAGTGATTCAATGGCAACGGACTGGTAGTAACTGCAACAACGCAAGACTCGTTGATAGGTCGTAATTTCCAAAACTCAAGCGCCAATAAGTGATCCAGCGACCAAAGAATCTGTCACAGTTTCGATCAAGCAAGACTCCTTCAGTGGTCCGACAATGTAAGACTCTTCAGTGATTCAGCGACCACAAAATTAGTCACCACTTCGACCGTGCAGGATTTCTGCAGTGCTGTGGCGACCACAAAACCAGTCACAACGCAAGACTCCTTAAGTGATTCGACCATTGATTTAACTACGTTTGTGTAATGCGATTGCAGGTTAAGAATGCACTGTTCCGGAGATGGTTGAACACATCCTCAAATAAAATAGATGCTGCATCGCAGGGTTGAAGAATGTCTGAATACTATATCATCCGCAAATAGCTCAGATAGTCTTACCACTGACATTGCAGATGGGCAGGCCTCACTAAGCTGTAATTCAAAAAGCCAGGAAATCAAAACTCGATCACCAGTAATACACGGAAAAAAGCGGTGGAACGCTGGTGAATATGGGTGTACGAATATCACTGTAAACGTTTTCACACTTGTTGTCAACCTGAGAAAATAGACCCATTACCTCTTGTTAAGAAGACAACTTCTTCTTGTTAAGAAGAGTTTTTTTCTAAATATAGACGAGGTTAGTATGGAACTCAGTGACGTATCAGAGAAAGGAATTCAAACAGAACCAGAAATTAACAGAATACAGTTTACAGAAAAAATGCCCGTAAAGGAAAATCTGTATTGCCAGATATCTGCAACAGACGATCTCGAACTGTCAACTATGTGAATATATGTAATACAACTAATGTTGATATGCTGATAAAGCACAATCTAGACGATCCTATTTCGCATGTATTCAGTGCAATTAATCATCCCGGGGACATGAAAGATGCGGAACAAGTAAACAAACATGCAACAGACTATTTGACAGAGGACAATATGAAAGAAGGCGCTAACGTAGGAGCGGGATGTCAACAAGACTTAACACTAGTACCAATCCTATAACTAAAGTCAAAGTCTGAAAAAATTCCTGCAAGGTCAGCCACACCGGAACAGAATGAATTATAACCAGAATATATCGAGATATGAACAATTATTTAAGAACATCTGGAACCTGATCGGCGTACATTTAAGCTGTGTGCATTTGAATAGAAATTAAGAAAGGGGAAAAAATAAATGTCCTAGTATAAAACATAAAAGCGATACTGCTTTAAAGAAAACGAAAGGGACATTATTGAAAATAAGACAATTGAGACAGATTGCGCCAGAAATTTGAAAAAAAAAAGAACAAACGTAATTTAATGTAGCAACATATTGTTTTTTAAACGAAACTATTTTGGTAATTGCAATTTAACCTCCGATGTTTAAACTTGCAGTATGAAAATAAAGGAAACTTTTTCACACAGTTTAACAACCAATATACCAGTTGTATATGTTGCGCTAATCTAAAGAGGGTAGGTAATTTCTTATACATGAAAATAAATTAGCAAACAGATTTAACAATGTAGTTTATAGATAGATGGTATTTTTCAAGACTTGTTTGCGCCAGAAGTCGTTCGGTATGTATGTTTATGGACTCGGCAGCTGAAAATAGCCCCTACATTTCATTAGAATCTCATTAGAAGAATGCACTTAAAACCAACAGGACATTGTTATCTGACTAGTAATAAAATAAAAGTTTTGCTTAATCACTGGAAAATCTGTCAAAAGGGTCTGAAGATAGAGAGGAGACACAGCATTCTACATAAGTGACTTTTAATCTCAACATACGATCTTGACATCGAAACTATATGACATAAAGTTGCGTTCTGCGCGATAACTAATTATGGCCAATTTATTTGTATGGAAAACATTTGTCCTGAGGTTTTGAACAACCTTCAAACGTGTTAATAAGTATCTGACCTTCAGTCTCACCGTTTGACTTTCAGCCTACATGACTGAAAGTTACGTACTGCAAAACGTCTAATTATGACATATTATTATTTACCAGATTTTTATAGCGCTCTTTTCATCTATAAAATAAACGTTCAAAAGCGCTGATATTGTGTGTCACATTCTGTTCCTTCAAGAGGACAAATTGATAGAGTTGACACATTTTTGTTACGGACGGACGGACAGACAACCAGGCAAAAAGCAACAGGTCCCCGTCCCTATACTTTGGGGATACATCATTAAAATAGGAATCATGAATAGCAAGAATAGTAGATAATTTTAACGTTACATGTGAAGTGATTATATTACACTGCGTGATTCACTTTGGATGTAGGGTTGAATATTAAGACATAAATATCAATCATGACTCAAAATCAGACAATCTCGAATATAAACTGCCACTGCCATAAGGTTCACTTTGGAACTTCGGCTCAGACTGAGAAATGTTTCTTTTGCTCTTTGTTTTAGCTTTTAATCTTAGTTTGTTCCTTGTACTAAATTTCTTTAAATGATTCCAGACCTTTTCCTTAGTAAAATCAGGTTTGAAATAAGCATCTGCAATTATATTGTATGTGGCCTCATATCTTTTCTGAGCCTGTGACTTTAATGTCGAACTTTTAATGGGGTCGGTGTAAGGTGATTTCTTTCTGACAACCCTCTTCCTTTTTCTATTCATTTTAAGTTTATCTGGAGAAGTTTCGACTGTATTTGTGTTGGTAGTTAATAAACCCCTAAATTTTGGTCCAATTAGTGTATTATCACTCACACCAGTTTCAACGCTACTTGATTTATGGTCCGTAGTTTGCCCTTGGGGCTCTTTAAAGGTCACGTGTCGTACTTTTGGCACTTTATCTTCAGTGTCCAACGATATTATTTCCTCAACTTCTTCGTTGAAACAGTGTGTAATTTGGAACGATGGCCTTTTATTTTCCATTCCAGCGTTCGTTATGTTTGCTTTGCTCATAATATTTTCGTCATTAGCTTTATCAAGATCAGAAACATTCAAAGTATGTATGAATAATATTTCCTTGACAGCTTCACTTTCTCCTAAAAGTTCTTTTTCACTTGCTTTAGAATCTAAAGAAGTTGCATTGGTCTCACAAGCCAACGGAGTTGCGCCAGCCTCTAAGGGCGATGTGTCGAAATTTTCGTCATCTGGCGAAGGAATTCCTGCATGTGCGGTTGATGATTCTACTTGAAATATGTCATCTGTATCTTTAAAATACTTTGCTTTAAAATCATCACATTTGTTTGATAATGTATCACTATCTGACTCACTGGACGAAGAAATCGGTATTGGCTTTGTCGTGAAATTGTTCGTAGTATACTCTGTTTCAAATGCAGAAGATCTGTTCATATTTTGTGGAATAGAATCATGAGCTGTCGGTAGTTCAACACATGTTTTGCATTTGCTTTCGGGAAATATATCTATTTTAGTGTCTAAATGGTCTTCGGAAACAATTTCTATATGGATATCTATCGGGTGTTTTTCAGGAGTAGAAAACTTAGTGTGTACATCGAACAAGGGTTTTGCAGAAACAACTTTCATTTGAGTATCTATTGGTGGTAAAGGACGGAAGTACAACTCTTTTGAAATATAATCATCCGTCTGTGTTCCCGTGGAAACCATGTTGTTCTTCATATAAGACACCTTCTGTAACGTTATAACAAAATTTGAAAACATTACAAATTAATTATATGTAAATGGGTTTTTTTCGGTGACGTACAATCAAATTTACACGTAAATAATAATAGACCCGTTAAGTTTGAATGTCTAAATATATTTTATATGACGTTTCTTCATTTATCACAGTATTTCTTATCTTGGTGTATACCAATGCTCACAATTGAACAATATATTTTCTCACACAGACGCCTAAAGCTCTACAAGTTTACTAGAGAAAAAATTGTCTTCTTGAGAGTACTTTTCTCCGTCCAAGCACAATATTCTATAAAACTATCATTAGCAAAAAAAACGTGAATCATTCAAATAACCTGGCTTACTAGAAAAAGTATGTAATTCCCTCTGGTATTTGAATACTTACATTTCTCTGGACTCTTGACAGTACGCACCAAATTATTATACCAATACTCATGATACCCAACACAATGCTTAAAGCAATTATGATGTAGTTCCTTGCATCATCTGCAAAATAGAATCGGTATTTTTTTCTAAAACATTTAATGTTTTACAGCCTTTAAAATCGAATATCTAGACATAGATGAATGACTTAAGTCTTCCGTGCCTTGTATTTCGGGTCCCTAATGACAAAGTTTGCCTAAAGAACAAATTATGTTGTAATTCTGATAAAATGTCTCTGCTACTGCAATAACTGGAAGATCAAAGCTTAAGAGTACGAGTATGTCTTTATTAACTGACCTGTCATAGTAACCTCGTTCGTTGGGCATGGCGTAACTGTTCCTGTTGCATCTGACATAGATGACTGCGGTAGATCTGTTGTAGTAATAGTATCTGCCGTAGTAGTGTCTAGGTCTCTAGTTGTAGACGGCGCTGCAGGTGTTGTTGATGATACCTGGGTCGTAGTTGTAGTTTCAGAGGCAGTAGACGTTACTGGATCGGTAAATGTAGTCACAGAATATGTGTTTGTTGAAACATCTGACGAAGTTGTTGTAGGTGGAGTAGTTGTTCCGTCGCTTGTTGATGCAGAAACATGCTCATCTTTTGTGATTAATTCGGTTTCTTGCCTTGTAGATGTGGTGATTTCTGTAGTTATTGAATCAGTGGCATGAGATGTCTCAAGGTCACTTGTGGTTGATCTACGTTAAGAGATTTCGTAAAATCAATATCACTTCCATTAGTTGTCGTAAAACTACTTGTGATTGTATCACCCCCAGAAGTTGTTGTAAAGTCACCGGTAGTTGTATCAGATTCAGTTGATGTAAAATCACTGGTTGGCGCCTCACTTTTAGTAGATATCGTGGTATCGCTAATGGTTGTATCAATTTTATCAGCGGTCGTGACAACATCAGTGACAATAGAGGTAGCAGCCATTGTAGACGTACCAGTATCTCCTCCATCTGTTGTTGTTTCAACTTCTGGAGTGGTCGAAGAAAATAAAGCTGTCGATGACCCTGGTAAAATTTGAAATCAGAAATAAATACCAGAGCAGCTAGGCTGTTTTTTTATGTTTAAAATAAACATGTATCTTGTAAATGTGATATAAAGTGTATACAAAATATTCACTGGGTAATCCGTATAATAAAAAGCCCTCACCCGATTTCGAGCAAATTTCGAACGTTTACATAATTTTCGCCATGAAATCAAGTTTCTCATCCAGACCCAGCTGACCTTTTCATGAAATTTGGACAGTACAGAGAAAGAACATGTTTTGTTCAGTGCATGTTCGTGTTGTCAATATCAGTGTTTGTTTCTTTGTTTTTGGTTTAACGCCGTTTTTCAAACAGTATTTCAGTTACGTAACAGCGACCAATTAACCTTTCCAGTGTACCTGGATTCTGTACCAAATGGCAATACTAACCTGTTCTTTGCAAGTAACTGCAAACTTCCTCTTATGAATCAGAGGTGGAGAGCGAATGGTTTCAGACACAATGTCCTTAATCGTCACGGAGAACACACGCCTCGCCTGGGGGATCGAACTCACGACCCCGCCATCCGTACATCTGCGCTCTCCCTAACGAGCTCCGCGGGCGGACTTCAATATCTATTCTTGTTTAGCATAGAAAGAGTTCGTTCTTTCTTGTCACTTGTTATTTAATAGTATTAAAGCCTCACGTCATACAAGTACATAGGTGTGTTTAGTTTTAACCCTTATATCTTTATGTCGCTATAAAATAATTATCAAATACTTGTAAATATACACGCTTCTCAAATGGTTTTTAAACTTATCAGTAGAAAAAAAATTTTTTTTTTAAAAAAAAAATAGATGTAATGAGTTCATTTCAAAAACTGTATAAAGGAACCCATACTAAAAAAAAAAATATAGTAAATTTCGTTGGCACGTTTCCCGCAAAGGCTTGTCTCATTTAAGTAGAAAAAGAATACATTTCTTACCCTGTGCAAAAGCAGTCGCGAGTGCCAGAACATAGAGAGTGAAGTAGATTATATTCAACATCTGTGTATTCGAAAGGAACCATCCAAGACAAAAGAAATATATATATTTCGTTTGGGCACCGCTGTCCGGGAACCAGCATTAAGGCTTTGCTCTCATTTATGTATGTAAAGCTTTCCAGGTTCAAGACGGTTAGAAATTAAGTATCCGGATGGAATAATTTCAAAAACACTATCAACCACATACTTTATGTAGTACTCTGAATTCTAAAGGCAGTATCTTATTTTTTATACAATTTATGACATCCTAACTTTAGAACGAATCTTGTGGTTCAAACTTCAAATTCGTTCTTCTTTACATGACATGATTTAAGCGATTTTTACAATTGTCAAACTAATACTTTTAATGACTTATTCAAAATATATTTCGTAAAACAACAAAATATCATAAACAAAACCTTTATTCATTATCGGTAGTGTATTGTTGATTCATAATATAGGCCAATATGAAGTGATACAGAAAAAGACAATATCGTACAAAAACTGACGATACCTATTTGTTTACATTGTTTCAAAATATGTCAATCTTTTAACAAAAACTAATACATTGAATCAGTTGTGTCTTTTTTAGTATATTTATTCATCTTGACCACTTACATGTCCGCAGCATAATAGCAGGATTGACAATGTGTCTATCATCGAGACAAAAAGAAATAGTTTACACTCGGTACTCTTTCAGATCGGAATTCGGATTGATAAACACGTTTGAAAATCAGTCATACTTATTCTCAAAAGATCAAAGAAGATGTGTTTATTCATAGACATATACATATTTCATAGACTGTGGTGACGTTACACATTAGGTTAATTTAATATGCGATTTATATAGAAAGCTGGAAACTCGTTTGAATCCTCACAAGTATATGTCGAACCAATTACCTGAGAAACATGTGTCGAACCTATTACCTCAGAAATATGTGTCGAACCAATTACCTCCGAAACACGTGTCGAACCAATTACCTCAGAAACACGTGTCGAACCAATTACCTCAGAAACACGTGTCGAACCAATTACCTCCGAAAAATAAATCTACCAAATAGCATAAGATAGAAATAAAAGAATGTTTCTAAAAAGCGTCGAAATTTGCACAAACGAGTAAATGTAAATAAATTGACAACTTAAACAGTAATCATATGTAAATGTGTAAATCAAAGTTCGTTTATCTTGACAGAGTATGAATACGAGATATAAAAGTATATCATAAGAACAGTCAACGAAACAATGAATACAAATAGTTCAAACAAAAGGTATTCCATTAATAATCTTATTAAGCCAATTGCTCTTGAAAACGTTCGGAAACTCTTTTTGTAGACATTTTACACAGTATCCTTTCAAAGGGACCTCCTACTGTGTTCTTTATTTCCACCCAAACTAAACCTTGTAGAAAACGTAACACGGCGACTTGATGCCTGGTCGTCAGCAGCTATAATTATTAGAAGGTGAGCCGGTGGTCTAGTGGTAATTTAACACGCTTGACTGTCAATCCAGAGGTCCGGGGTTCGAATCCCGGTCCAGACACTGGAAATTTCTGAGATGCTCTTGACTGTCTCCCACCTAACTAAGAGGCCTGTACTGGTTTCCTCCAGGAAATACGGCTTCGCGTGTATCGGTGCCGCTATACATCGGGCCCTCTCCATCTGTTCTTGGGGATTTATCTCACTCTATCCCTCTGATCAGAACACTTTGAATCTGGTACTATCAGAGATCGCTTTGAATCTGGTACTAGTTGAGGGTGAATTTCGCACCCTCTGTGGCTGCGTTTGCTATATGTATTTTAGCGCCTCTGAACGTGTCCAGCATGAAAAGGGTGTTATATGCATATGTATAATAATAATATATAATATTTTAGCAAATTTTGGTCTATCGCAGAAGTTGCTTGTTCGGAATTTTCGTCTTCACCATTCCAGAATGTTTACTCAATGCCTTTGACTGAGTTGCGGTCTGTGCTTTTTTTCAAAGTCTTCATCAATAAAAAGAAGTCTTTAACTCATGCTTTGACTCGCCCATGTCGTTGCGGTATTTTTCCATAAGTGCACTTCTGCGTACTGATTAAAAATTCAGTTTCTTTTCAGTGCTATGCGTGCATGAGACTCGACCTTACTTATCAGCACCATCATGTTTTAATGTCGATCTTTTGTTCTCTGGCGTACTTGTGATTCCCTTTTCTCGTTTCTTTTTAGATGCCATGCGTGAGCTAAGACCTTTACTTAAATCCACATCCAACATAGGATTTTATGACGCTCTTTGTCACATACGCGTTTGTGTGCTCGATAGTAGGCTATGGTAATATATTGTTATATGTAAAGTGTGAGCTAATGACCTTGTTCAATCGATAAAACAATGGTCTTAGTAACGCTGTGATACACTTAGCATTGGTATTGCTCAATAGTATGAGCTATGTATATATATATATGTGTGTGTGTATAGGTAAACTTTCATTTTTAGTACACTCCCGTGTTATTTATTTTGGAGTTGTGTTTGTTTACTATGAGCCTTGAAATTTGTTGATAATTACTTACCCCGTGTTGTCATTTCCTTTACCTTTGAAATAAAGATATTTGCTTTTCGGCGAATGTCGTACTAAGAACGAATTCGTGACCTGGACCGACCACGTGACTTAAGTTTGCAAATCAGACTACTTTATAACACATTATAGACAATTTATCAAAATGAAAGATTTTTATGTAATTGTTCATTATATAGGCTGTCAAAAAGAGAAGAGTAAGGAATAATATAAATCTGACAAGATATGCAAATTGCATAACTCATTCAAAGTTATAGAGTTGATATTTGTTGTTGTTGTTGTTGTTGTTCATTCCAGCAAGAATAGGTCATAATTAATTTAGATCACCTAGTACATGTATATTAAATGAGTGTATCATGTTTGATCTTCATGAAAATTTTAACCGGACATACCCTTTGAAACTGTCAATCATTCATTATTTGACAACCGACCTTAGGCTTGATGGTTATGTAAAAGGTCGTTTCATTAATTTATTTTGAAAGGTGGATATTAATAAGGTGAGGAAAAGTTTAAAACTTTCATAAAAATGTTTTTGCAATATTTGTAATTGTTATGTTGTAATTTATTTAAACAAATTTATTAATTAATTTGCAGCGATGAGTGACGTCATTTTTTGTGTTCATTTTACCGTGTAGTGTCGTCGCGGCAAAAATTCGTTATTGTCGATATTTTACGTAGGCCTACATTTTATATAATCAATGGTTTCAAGCAATCGGGTTTAGGTATATAATAAACAACTCTTTGAACGGCAATAATATTCCTAACGTGGTTATTAGCACTCCCGGGCCTACAGTGGCACACTGACCGCGCTCTCGTGCATTATAGGTATAGTCGTGCTAATAACAGAATGACCACCCTAGACTCGCTATTGCCGTTAAATAAGGGTATGATAATGCACATGGTGAATACAATGTAATGAATACACAATTATTTTGAAACTTTAATAATTTCTGTTTATTTGCTCTTTGTTTCTGTTGTAAGTCTGAAATCTGTATTTGGCTGGTCGGGATTGGGGTTGGAGTGTATGTAAAATATATGAATAATGTAAATACATACCTTTTTTACCTCCATCCTAGGAAGAGTACATGATTTTAAACTAAAGAAATACTGTAGGCCCTATGTACATTTTTATTGCACGGTATTGCTGTATTATCTTTTTAAAAGCTAAATAAATAGGTAGCATACGTGCCTTAGGGTACACTTAGTTGTTAACTACGCTGTGGCTATCATAAATTCAGTAGAGAACGCATCACTTTTTCTTGTTTCATATAAAGATTATTTTGTCCTTTATGAGCAGTAATAATTCATTGAATAAGTTTGTAGACATGTAAAAAAAGTTTGAATTGCCACACAAAATTAGATATATATGATATTTAGGGGCCTCCGTGGCTAAGGTCGCTGACATCAAATCATTTGCCCCTCACCGATGTGGGTTCGGGCCTTAATCCGGGCGTTTAATTTTTCATGTGAGGAAGCCATCCAGCTGAAAAAAAATGTAGTTGCCGTATGGTTTTATTTGATTGATCTATCTCAGAGAGGTAGTAACAAACATTGATCTATCTCAGAGAGGTAGCAACAAACATTGACTATCTCAGAGAAGTAGTAACAAACATTGATCTATCTCAGAGAGGTAGTAACAAACACTGATCTGTCTCAGAGAGGTAGTAACAAACATTGATCTATCTCAGAGAGGTAGTAACAAACATTGACTATCTCAGAGAGGTAGTAACAAACATTGATCTGTCTCAGAGAGGTAGTAACAAACATTGATCTGTCTCAGAGAGGTAGTAACAAACATTGATCTATCTCAGAGAGGTAGTAACAAACATTGACTGTCTCAGAGAGGTAGTAACAAACATTGATCTGTCTCAGAGAGGTAGTAACAAACATTGATCTGTCTCAGAGAGGTAGTAACAAACATTGATCTATCTCAGAGAGGTAGTAACAAACATTGATCTATCTCAGAGAGGTAGTAACAAACACTGATCTGTCTCAGAGAGGTAGTAACAAACATTGATCTGTCTCAGAGAGGTAGTAACAAACATTGATCTGTCTCAGAGAGGTAGTAACAAACATTGATCTATCTCAGAGAGGTAGTAACAAACACTGATCTATCTCAGAGAGGTAGTAACAAACATTGATCTATCTCAGAGAGGTAGTAACAAACATTGATCTATCTCAGAGAGGTAGTAACAAACACTGATCTGTCTCAGAGAGGTAGTAACAAACATTGATCTATCTCAGAGAGGTAGTAACAAACACTGATCTGTCTCAGAGAGGTAGTAACAAACATTGATCTATCTCAGAGAGGTAGTAACAAACATTGATCTATCTCAGAGAGGTAGTAACAAACATTGATCTATCTCAGAGAGGTAGTAACAAACATTGATCTATCTCAGAGAGGTAGTAACAAACATTGATCTATCTCAGAGAGGTAGTAACAAACATTGATCTATCTCAGAGAGGTAGTAACAAACATTGATCTATCTCAGAGAGGTAGTAACAAACATTGATCTATCTCAGAGAGGTAGTAACAAACATTGATCTATCTCAGAGAGGTAGTAACAGACATTGATCTATCTCAGAGAGGTAGTAACAAACATTGATCTATCTCAGAGAGGTAGTAACAAACATTAACTGACTAAAGTATGTACGCTCGTATTTCATTTTTACAAACACATTTTTCGAAAGGATTTACACTTGAGGATTTTCACAACAACGCTCCGAAGATGGTAAACTGGGGAAGAATATCTATCATTAAGTTGATTTTACGCAGCCATCACCAAGCCTTTCAGAAGGCATCTTTTTTTAAATATAAGTCGGGCCAATATTTGAAAAAGTTTGAAATTTATGAAAATGGCTAACCATTGAGGCAGGCATTTGTGTTTATGACGTCAGTTACACACACTTAATATATATTCCGGAGAATATTCCTCTAGCCAATAATTGAAAAGTAAAAGTACATATTTTACTTTAAAAACCCGAATAATTAGAATCATAAGGTGCAAAATAATCCATTTTCAATATTTGATTTATCACATGCTATTTTTTACATAAATTTTGTCTCGGATTTTGACTGTCCCGCACCTCGATTTATGATACCCTCATTTCGTCATTATTTCTGTTCTATTTCGTTAAATATAAAATGTGTAAAAGTATCATAATTATGATGCACGATTTTGTATAAAACCGTGAATATGAAGACTTTGGTGCAAGCGTTTTCTTTCTCTTAATTAACAGATCTTTCAAATGATATATATTTCATTTTCTTAAATCAAGAAGCTGATGAAACCCAGGTACGGCTTATTGTCACTAATTTTGAACATTCAACTTTAAAGCTGTACCCTCTTATGAAGACAACATATAATGCCGGTCAATAGAGGCTTATATTTTATGAAATTACATTTGAAAATGAAATAACACTCCAATCATTTAGGTGACAATACCCGGAAGCAATAAACATCGACACATGCAACATTATCAGAACAGAACAGAACAGAAATTTTATTAAGTCTTATGCATATACAGCACATCGACATAAACCAATATTCATATAAATAATAGCATGATCATGACAATAATGGCAACAACAGTAATATGACTGTCATATAATGACAATTAAATTGATGAGAATGTTTAAAAAGTACAAATTTAAAAGGATAACTTGCATAAAGTTAGTACACAAGTTAATTATTTTTATACACATTTTACACAATCATGTCGCATTCAATATATTTTGTCTTTATCAGTACCGATCGGTTGCTGTTGTCTCCCCTGATATCGATTTTTTTGTAATATCGGTTTGGAAGTCAATTCTTCTGCCTGTTAATTTCTATCATTTCTTGATGTAAGGACGTCATTTAAAACATTATCAGTTCTTTCTTTTATGACAAAAAAAAAGATAAAATATTTTACGGAAAGAAGGAAGTGCGGTTGAAATAAAGAGCTCTATGACACTTTAATTCATCACATGTAATAATAAACTGCAGCGCCACTTTCTGTCATTCTAAATGTTAATTTTCTGCAGAAGGGATAAGCGATTTTGTTTAGGTTTTTGAATACCGACATACATATTTCTCGAGGTAGCGAGAACGCCTTTAGAACTTGTTGCGCGAAGCCCAGATACAGTGAAGTGTTATCATTTTATCAATTCATTTTTCAGCCGAAACTGAGGCAGTCATGAAAATTGAAAGAAGTTATGTTGCAGGTGGCATAAGACGCTGTTTCTTCATGTCCATATTCAAAGCTTTCGTCATACTGTCATTAATGTGTATCTGTGAGTATATATATATTCATAATGGTTTTAAAGACTTTTTGCTGTTTTTTCTGCTTTAATCAAAAACTCATTGAAATCACTTGGTGTCTTGGAAAAAGTCTCAAAAAAGCTTACAGTCTGAGTATAGATAACCCATAACCTATAGATATTTCTTTTTATAAGTTACATCCCATATTGTAGTATATAGTAATATGTGAATGATGATCTTTAGGCTGATAATGCTCATGATGATTGATTCCAATATTGATGATGAAACCTATGTTATTAATAAAAACGGCGAAGACGCCAACCGTGATGATGATGATGGCGGCAACGAAAACGACCACGACGATGATGCTGATGCTGATGATGTTAATGATGCAGATGATAACGCTGATAATGATAATTTATGTTTATGTTTCAGTGTTCACTTTAAGTCTCATTTCCGTAATGTTACGTAATGATGACGTCATAACGGTAGGCACACCAAGGGACAGATTCCGCATACCAAACGATCAGGAACTGGAGAGATTATCAGATAATCAACTTCTGCGTGTATTTACAAAGTAAGTTGTACCGGAAAAAAAACAAAGTATCGGCATGACAACGCATTTGTTTTATAAAGCCCGGGATGAACGAATTAGGGCACATAGATCTATATACAGAGATTTTGCCGAGCCCCGATGATGAGTTCGAGCGAAAGGTGGTATTCGAATTATCCAAGTTCGAGGTCTTGCAATTATTTCTTGCCCATAAAACATTGAGACTTTCTGTTACAACATTCCTCACATAGTAATTAATAAAGAAATCTTCAGCAAACTACAAACGCACACAACCGGCAGGATTTACATATGAAAATTTAATCAATCATACCTTGAGAAATACAATATAGTAATTCTTAAAGAGTGTAAGAACAGTCATGATGGGATTTCCTTTTATAATGAAATTTCTAATTATGGTGTCAACCATAAAAAGTCTATAACCGTGCTATAACCGTGGTATTTCGGTAAAATTTTATGCTCTTCATGCTTTATATGTCAGTTTTAGTTAAAAAAAAAAGACGTAAATGTAATAAAAGCAAGTTATTTTACATGTTGCCATACCTTTAGTGTTTGTACGAGAATTCAGTGTCAATTTCTTAAGGTACTTCCGCAAATTGAAATTAGAAATTCATGTGAAAAATCAGAATCCTCGAAACAACTTTCGAAATGCAAGGACACAAAAAATATATGATAAAACTTGAAAAGATATATCTGTAGGTAAACTTGCGAGTATGAAAGTTACGTTGAACCCTATATCCACAGTGCTTTGGAAGAAAATGAGTGAACATTTTTGGTGCAAAATTTTAGTATCGTATGCATCCTAAATTGCTATAAAATATTTATTTTCAAATCAAAGAAATGCCAAAATAGTGCACACGAGCGCTATTTTCTCAAGAAAATGTCGTTAAACATTCTAATGCGCAAAACATGTGCACAGTTTTTCTAAAATATTTCGCCGCCATGTTTATTTCAAGAAATAAAATATATGATTGTTCTTTTACCTCAGATTTCCTTACTGAAATATATATGCCTCCTTATCAATGGTTAGAGATATCCATTTAGTATAGTTTTGCACTGTCCGATCTCCTTAATTTGTTACCGATCCTTTACATTTAAAGAATAAACGCTATGTGTAATGATAGTTTTTCGCTTTACACACCTCTTTTGGACAAGAAAGCCGTTTCACTTAAAATTTGTAAGCATCCGCTGACAAAATATTGATGAAAGATCGGGACTTTTTCTAAAAACAAGTTCGATTTCAATCATTTTCAAAAACTGGAAATATTGCACATTGTGTTGAATTTATAAATAAAACAAAAAATCCTCCAAATAAGCCATTTTAGAACTTTTCCGGGAACTTTACGTTTCAGCCGAACAACGCATTTCAAGATGACACAAAACTGATTTCACTTTGAAAACAATGTCAAAGTTCACCTGAGGAACATTGCTGGAAAAGTAAAAGTGCTTACTTGTTTCAGTTTTACGTCCTGTATAAAACAATCAACTTTCAACTTTAAATGCATATATGTTCTATGATTATTCCAATATAAAAAACCGTCCGATCTTTTCCGTGAGAAATAAAACGAAGCAAATTTAACTATTTGTTTACACTTCAACCATGTGAAATAAAGGCATGTACTATCACGAGACTCCCGTGCATTTTGAACCTCGTGGTGAATAAACTGAATTTACTTTAAAGTATGGTGTCTCAGCTGAGCCAGTTATTTGTTAATACAATAAAGAAGTGTTTATGAGATTATGCATATGTTCGAATATTTACTAGTTTACTTTATATTTACGATGATAGAAAACAAGTGTGCACTCGGCAAATAGCAAGTCTATTATTTTCAGGTGTATACTGAACACTGATCCCAATGTTCGTAATTTTCAGATAAAGAACTCGTTATCCTTGGTTTTGTAGACAGTCTTAGTACTGGACCGCTGCTTCCGCTGTCAACACCGCAGTGACCACTAATGTAAAGTCAGTGTCCATTTCTATGCCGGAATTTCAATACACATTTATTGTAGGGATAATACACGCTTTTTTGTGTGTGTAGTAACGTCTGCAGAAGCCCGCGGGATTGTTTGTGACCGAGACCGAAGGTCGCTATTCTTGCATAAAAATATATTTCACGACGATTTATGTATTGTTTTCATATGTGATGACTTGACGATTCCGGTACATTTTTACTTACCATTCCAGTTGTTCTCGGAAACGGTAAACTTGTTTTAAATATCCGTATCCAGGGCTCAGAAATAAACATCACTACCAAAAGCACATCCTGAAGGTTTTTAAGCGATTTTTTTATCTCTCATTATTACAATATAAAATAACCGATAATTTTTCATATCAGTTCACAATTTGGTGGACTCGATCACAACTTCAAGAATAATAACTTTACATTCGGGTTATATTGGAGTACGGATGAGTACGAACGTAGTGTCATGTTTCCAAGCTGTTTATATAATTTCTTCGATAAATTAGATAAAAACATACTGATTGATACATATCAAAATCATAAATATAATACCTAAAAACAAAGAATCGTACAGGTAAACACGCAATTCTTTAAAATTCACGGTTGTCTACAAAATCTGAATTGACGCAGAGTTAAAATGGGAGTTTAGCGTATTCGTTAGTTACTCAATTTACTGATACAGTAAATCATTCTATGGTTTAGATTGCATATTTAATGCTTCAAGTAGAGGTTTTTATGAAAGAAAAAAGACGTAGATACTAGATGTCAATCTGCGCAGAATTACATATACGTCCCTGGGAAAGCATTTTTAAAAATAAAAATCGGGTATTAACAGCACGTGAATTGCCTTGTTTGCACACGATTTTTCTCCCGTTAATACATGGCGAGGGCTGAGCGCGAAACTATTGTATCTTGTTCTTTATTTATATACAGTTACAATAGTTTCGCGCTCAGCCCACGATGGGTGGATCCAGTGAAAAAAGTAGTTTTTTATGCAAGAATATCTGTTTAAATCTATGAAAGTGTGACAAATCATCAGGTTATCTACAATTGTATACAAATTATAATACCTCCTTACATATTTTGTTGCACATTTTTTTCTGCGATTTATTACATGCTGCATAAATTCTCATATTGTATGAAAAGTCGAAAGATCAAAATTGGCAAGTTTACGACGCATGAAACCTCTAAGGAATCATTATACACATCGAACTTGTCCCCGGCCAGTATGCGGAAATACTGTGGCCAAATGTTTTAAGATTGTCTAAAATATTTGCATACATCGTGATAACGCAAATATTTCGATTGTTTTTATAACTTATAAATATACAATCACGTATGTGTGAGAAAGTTACGTTAAGTAATTTCGGTAGTTAGCGCAGGAAGTGCCGAAAATTCCATTTCCACCAAATTTTCCGTGAGATAAGCAGCGCGTTAGTAAATAAAGTCCACAATAGTAAATTAAAATTTTCTTATACTTGCACAATCCTTGAAAAGAATTTTGGATCGCTGCAAATCTTGTTCACATTAAGTCTGAGACTTCTCTTACAATTTTAGGCAGTTTGGTACACCATACATAGAAAAATCATTGTCCGCACATTGCACTACTTTTATGTATGCTGAAAATAGCAATATGTACAGATTTATTTTTGTTTTAATACATGAGGTGGTCAGATTTGAAAACAGATTTTGTACTAAGTTTAGTTCTATTCGGTAAGACAATTCTCCTATGCACTAATTGATACTTTGAACTAACTTTTGCCATTCATGAATTTTTAATAAAGTATTTTGAAAGGATTTAAAAATCTAACCAAAAATTTTGAAAAATACAGGTAAAATATCTTCTTTGTTTATTTCCAAATTTTATTATTACTTTTTATACAGCTACTTTTACTTCAGATCTTGCAAACTGAGCTGTTTTTGTACTCTGGAACAGCTGCATTTGAAAGCTTTTGTTCACAATATTTTCACACCTCAAATGAAGGTCACTCTAAATTCAAGATGGCGGAAGTACCTTAAGCATCTGTCAAGACTTTCTGCCAAAAACTTTCTCATACTACACAGTGATTAATTGTTGAAAAATTTCTCTATCCAAGGTACGTGAACTCGTTCCAGATAATGTGTAGAAATCACAAACGCACCGGTCAGTTAGTGGATGGCGGAAAGGAGGTGTGCGTGGATGAAGTTATCCGCCCGAAATCTCCATGTCTCGTGTATTCATTCGGGTAAGCCATAAATAAACACATTTTGGAGAGGAGGGGATTTAATGAAATTGATGTTAATTTTCACCAGTTTCTGCTTTTTTGACCAGTTGATGATATGAACAGTTTCGAACTGTACAGACATCTTTAATTTATCCATTTTATATCCAAAAATATATTTCTCATTTCCCATATGTAAATTTCTGGCCCATTGAAAATGAAAATTTCGGACATACGCACCCCCCCCCCCCCCCCCCCCCCCGACACACACACACAAACTTTAATAAATCTTAAAATCATATTTAGATACCATGCAAGTTAAATAGTATAACATCAATAAACAGAGCCAAAATTGAAAGCTTTTATTCTTTTTTTTCAAAGCCAAAATGGCTGAAAATTTCGATAGAAAATACCTTATACTAAAAGCGCTTTTTACGACAACCTAATATTCTCTACATCCCTGTGTCCTTGGGTTGTCGTCTTTAACAATTTTACTTTTAATACTCCAGATGGCACACTTTTCGCACAGTCTTGGTGAAAGTAACTTAAATCATAGAAAAATCCTTTTTGATTCTACATACCGCGTTTTTTTTTTTTTTTTTTTTTTTTTTTTTTTTTTTTTGTTTTTTTTAAAAACTTGTTAACACTCCAGATGTGAACAGATGCAGCAGTTGTCATTAGTGTAAATATTCATTGTAATTTCATATTCCGTCACTCATTTTGAAGATAAGATTATTAGCATTTCCGCTTGAAATCAGTGATCTTTAATCGGTTGAACGCCAGGCAACACGGATAGGACTTCATATGGTGTCTACAATACCACCAGCAGCCCTAGCAAACTGACACATTCTGACATTGTAAAAAGATTATATGGATCTTGTGTGATACAGGGTTTTCCGAAACCTGAGGGACAGCGTTGGACGAAAACCCTTTTCTTTCACCGTCTGTTTTAATAGTTTTGACCATTTTACAGGTCACATTACCACCTAGAATCACTCATCCGCGGTCCGCGTGCTCCGACTGTCTCTTAATTGCAATAATTCGGAAGAATTAGAATTTCAAATAAAACAATGAAAATGCTGTAATTCTACAGTCAACATTTTCTAATATTTCTCCACGCCATTTTGTAGATGAAAAAGCTCGTTAAAATAGCTAAAAGTATTATATCTGTTTACTAGGAGCAGTTCGATGCCACTATAGTTTAACAATAGTAGGTGATCAATATAGGCCAGTCGATGTAATTTTTTCTAGCATAAGCTAAAGTTGGCATGTAAATCTGTTATCCTTTTCGATTTCCATTTTTAGAAGATGGAAAGATGAGAAGAAGTTCTGTTTAGTGAGGAGAAATGGAAACCTAGAAAAGGTCGAGATACAGAAAAAGTGAGCGATTTTCTTTCAAATGCATTTATATTATAGTATTAGTGAGATACATGAGTCGCGCCTTGAGAAAACCAACCTAGTGCGTTTGCGACCAGCATGGATCCAGACCAGCCTGCATATTCGCGCAGTCTGGTCAGGATCCATGCTGTTTGCTTTCAAAGCCTATTGCAATTAGAGAAACCGTTAGCGAACAGCATGGATCCTGAACAGACTGCGCGAATACGCATGCTGGTCTGGATCCATGCTGGTCGCAGACGCACTAGGTTGGTTTTCTCACCGCACGGCTCATTATTATGTATATCTGAAAGTAATGCTAATTCTGTAGACTTTCATGACAACGAAACGATTACCCAAACGAACTAGTTGTTAAAATGTTTGAGACTTTTAAAACAGATACAGGATTAACAGCATGCATCTAAGCGTTTGCTAATATATTGATATTTTAATGACAGATATATTTTATTTTAAATTATAAATACAGTGACTTAAGGCGGCAGTTTTTATTCACAAAAAGTCCACACGTTTTCAAGTTAGGAATATCAAATACAACGACAACAAATTCTGTAATTCAAGGGCTTTTCACCAAGACTAATAGTACACATAAAACATTCTACCTCAAGGTGCTTAAAAAGAACTTTATAATATATCTTTCAATTTTTCTTTGTGTTTATTTGCGATTTATCGTAAGTGTATCAAGATTTTGGAGTTAGACATGGGTTCTGTCTGGTGTTGAAATTGTATCTCTTAATAACCTTTCAGTTGAGTCACTGTTCGCTTTTTCTTTTATTAGTTTTCAAGTTTACTATGTCCTGTATGTGTTCGGGTTTAACGTTTTTTTTTTTCAACAATTTTTCAGTCATATAAACGACGGTGTCTGCTTGTAGCAGTGAGCACAATGCCCAACTTTATAGTGCTGCCTCACTGGAATATCACATTATACTGACACCGGGCTGACCAGTCCTAGCACTATCCTCTTAATGCTGAGCGCCAAGCGAGGAAGCTACTAGTACCATTTTTTACGTCTTTGGTATGACGCGGCCGGGGATCGAACCCACGACCTCCCGCACTCAAAGCGGACGCTCTACCACTAGGCTACCGAGGCGGTTTACTATGTCCTAAAATTGTTTACTTATTACAAGTGTTATGCAGTTTTCGGACCAAGGGAGTCGGAAGATTGCTCCAATATGGCGTACATTTTCTATTTCGGACCTAGTAAATTGTATACAAAACAATTTTTAGAGGGCTGGCGCCGGGTCCTGTCCATATCCCCCCTCTCATACACATATACACACGCACACAAACGCACGCGTAAATGATTGTAATATGGAGATCATTTAGTTCTGTATAACCGAGGGAAGGTATTCTTATGAAAAACAAAATATTTAGCACTGTCTAACCTATACACGTTTACTATATTGTGACATTACCATCTAATCTATTAAGTTGCACTAGATTCTTTATATTTCGGTGCTGAAAAAAGTAACTTTGTCCTATGTATCATACATTGTGATTAAAAAACCTTATAGGATTTATACGTTGTTTTCTTCGCCCTCCTCCCCCCACGCCACCTTTTTTTTTCTTCTCACAAACATATTTTACTTTTGCCTTTCAGTTCGAACAACCAGTTTGACTTCGAGGATGGAGTAATAAAACAATTCGGTTGCGAAGTACTGACCTTTGATCCGACGTAAGTTACGTTATAATATACTAGTAATTATATCTGGTAACAGACTCTTAAATTTTTTCATGTTGCAAAACATAATAATTATTTTTATTTACGTTTCAGCCCTATGATCTTTATCAAAATGATCATGTTCAATGGACTATATATAGTGAAAAAAAGATTAACCAAACAAAAGTATCTTTTGACATACCCCTTGGTACCAGGTTGCTTATATATCTGTTACACAATGCACAAGTATTCAACATTCTTCAACGTACATACTTAGTAAACGTTGCTTCAATGTGACATAAGTCTTCAAATGACAGTTTTAAATTCAACGTAGGTTCAGGCACTGGTAGTCAGTGCCAAACGTGAAAGCGTTTCGTAATAACAAATACTACAACACAGTGAAAACATGTTTAATAAATATTGCAAGAATAAAAGCAATATCGATGAAAATGTAAAATTACATTGAATTAATAAAAATGCAGGTCTCTTTTGAATTCGAACCCATGGTAACGTGCGTGGAAGTCGGAGAGCTTACCACTACGCCACCGAGCCATTGTTAAACATTATATGTTATTTTAGTTGATGTGCACGTGTAGATATTTTCAGAATACAAAGCAAACTATAACGAAAACACGCGAAAATATTCGCGAAGATTAATACTTTACGGACAATAACATTGTTACTTGACTGTTCCTTCTCCAGATGTTGCTTACAAAGTCTCCACATGAAATAACGACGCTTCAAACCTATTGTCTTACGTGTGTAGGGCAAATCTATGAGAACTTAGATATGCACGTGATATAACTGAATTGAAATTCTCTTATTAAAACGTTTAATGTTTTTAGAATGGGCATGTTAGATAGAAAAGATTTGAAAATCCCAAAAGGATGCCGTTTCTACGAGAAGGGACTTGATGGGGAGGATAAGCCAGAGAAACGCCTGTACAAGCTTGGCACTATCTTAAAACAGTTTGGACACTCAGAGGTTTGATATGTAATCAGATAAGATAAAAAAACATTTGAAGATTTAGATATGACCGCAGTCACGTATGATTTTCACCCTTTTTTCTTAAGTGAGGTCGATAGAAGTAATGACGTTGGAAAAGACATATTGACGTAGGCTAATATACAACGTATAAGAATCTTTCACTGGTTGCGGGTAAAGATGGGAATATCCGGTACGAGGGTAATTGTTAAGGCGGTAACGAGGCTTCTGCCGAGTTACTGCCTAAACAGTTACCTGAGTGCCGGATATTCCAATTTTTACCCGCTGCCAGCGATTGATTCTTTTTCTTGCATGCCTTATTCTTCAATTTGTAGAAGATATAAAGAAAAACGAAGGTTTTTCTTTAGGGCTTTATTTTGTTATAGTAGCGTATGAATTTACGCATTCATTCATAAAATATAGTACGTGAGTCATCTTACACCCTGGGTGTAAGATGAGTTTTTCTAGCACCGGGAAAGCACAGGGAAATCCTGTCCGGCATGCAAGAAATAATTGTTCATATCGACGAAATCATTAAGGCAACACTCGTTTTATTATTCAATCCATCAGTTCAAATGTTACTTGTAGAAATGGATGCAAACGTTTTAACTACAACCTCGTGTCAGTATGTCTTTCTTTCATTAATCGTGTTACTTTGCACTGACGGGTGAAAATAGATTTACCAATATTCTAATTTGATTTAACTCAATTAACAAAATATTATAAAATTCTCGACCTGACTGTCATTGTACCGAAGAAGAATGTCAAGCTATATTCTATATACTGCGATAAACAACAGTTGACATGCGGATCGGTAAGAGAACATTATGACGTCAGTTATGACGTCTATAGCCGCCTGAAGTCCGGTAGGCTACACTAATACTTGAATAAATCAAGCATTAATTTTATCAAAACATTTCAATGACAGTGTAAGAATTATAAAAAATAGACCTTCTTATGGTTTATCGTCTAATTTACCACGGTTCACCCTTCAGTTGCTAGGATATGTAACCAGTGGGGCTTACGCCAACGTGGTTCAGTTCCAGAAAATCTGAACTCCGAACGGCGATAAATCAGGGGACAAACCAGGCCTTGATTATTTGATAAATATCGGAGATTTTGAGGGTCTAACAATAAAACAACTATTGCCCTTTACGTTCTGTCAATATGAAAATTACCGGTAATACAGTGTAATATTATATAGTTTAAAGTATAGTAGACGTTGGCCAAAATGGACTTATTTATATTAGTTAAAAGAAAGTAGAATTTTAGTGTTTTGGCATGAAAAGCTAACATATGATAAAAAGAATATTACATTTCTGACTTTCCACATTGAATTCATTAAACTCATTGAAAGAAAATGATAAAATGCTCTTCAGAGCCTCGCATTTTATCATTTTATTACACTCGTTTAATTTCAATATGAAAAGGCAATCATGTTATATTCTCTGTTTACTTATTGATAATGTTGTCAGAACCTTTTGGCATTTTTGTTTAACTATGTTAAAAGCTTGTTCTGCTGTTCTGAAGTTACGGTTCGGTAATCAGTAGGCCTACTGGTGTCTCTATTGGTTCAATGAAAGAGGGTATAAACTTATTAGCCATTATGTCAAACCTCTTTTCCACGAAATTGACTTATGAATGGCCAATACATAGGAAGTACGCGTTTTGTTTTTTTCAGGAGTTTTGAATGAGAATTGCTTTTAGTTTTGGACGCGTCTGTGAATTACACGCAATAATTAGATATGCGACTGTTTTCTTTGTGGCGATAGTCTTTAAATCATTTGTAAAAGCATGATTTTGTCAGTTTTATTACGTATGGTATTAATGTTATTCGAAACGCATACTTGTACATATAATAGACTTATTTCTGTATTCAGTGGTACATTTTAACCAATTTTATAGCCAGTGTCCCTTTATTTTCGTAAAACAAGCACCCAATATGTCGAAAATTTTATAAAAAATATCTTTTTTTTTCAGAAAGCGCTTGATTTACTTAAAATTGACATTGAAGGATCAGAATGGTCTGCCCTTGATGAAATGATGACGTCAGGGACCCTGAAAAATGTCCGTCAACTTTTCGTAGAATTTCATTTTCATGGTTTGACAAAAGATGAAAAGATAAGAAATTTAACAGTTTTCAGAAGGCTCTATGACTATGGTTTCAGAGCGTTTAGCCGAGAAAGAAACACGGGTAAAGCAGAATTCATCAAAGAACTTGGATACGCTATTGCTTATTATGTTGAAATTTCATTTGTTAACATAAGATATCTTTAACGCCATAATATATTATTTTGTAGTTTGTTCTTGAACCATTATGAATATATGAATTTGGTACTTATTTATTTACATTGTTTGTTCGTATGTCCGCATGATTAGTAATCGTGCTTCCATCGTCTATTTATGCGCATGTCTATAGATACATATGACTGTATGTATGTGTGTATTCTGAATACGCATGCGCACTAAAATCAACGTCAGGGCATCCTATAGAGTTGTAAATCCGTCTATTGTGGAACGTAATTTTTTCTTCACGACTACAGAGCGTGGTAGGTTGAAAAATGTGTTAATACCACAGTCACACATACGGCGCGGATAGCTACGTTTAGGCGCGGATAGCTACGTGTAGTAATCCGTATTTATCCGTACCTAGACCGTACCTTAAAGTAGTAATCCGTATCAATCCGTACGGCTTAGCTACGGATCGATACGGATTACTACGTTTCTATCCGTGGCTAGACGTAGATTTCCGCGCCGTATGTGTGACTGGGGTATAAGGATAAGTAACCATTTATTTGCGCAAGTTATGTCCAATCTGTCCTTTACTTACTTAAGCTATCAAGTACTCGCGTACTTCGCGTATTTCGCGAGTGTTGTATTCCGCGAATCTTTGTACCCGCTAAATTGCTTGTCGTCATATAAACGAGAAATATAGTGTTCGCGGACGTTTCTAGGGTTACTGTATCGTATCCAACCGAACTTTGTCATGCTTTCACATCAAAACAATACCTCAAGTGTACAACTCGGGCTCCTATCTTAAACGTAAATGTCAAGCTGAGGGGTCAAAAAGTGTACTTAATTATCCTTAGTCGCTGAGTAACTTTTTATACAAAGATAGGTGTTAAAATAACTTGGTTCAAATATAAGCTCAAAACAAAACAATGTGCCGTGTAAACCATCACTGCTCTGGTACTGTTGAATTGCTGATGTTTACCTAATATATTCAGATAATGTAAATCAATTCTCATTCTTACTACTACGCTGGTACTTATAACATGGAATGAAGAAATAATTGGCGTTGTTCGTCCTAATTACTCAAAAGAAGCAATAAAAATAAAATCAATTTCACTTTAATAAGTTTTCACTAAATTTCAAGTTTTCTGTGTAACATAACCTTTTTCTCGTTTTCTTCCCGTATTAATGGGAATAGCAAAACTGTAACAGAAAAAAAAATATCACTATTGTCAAAATAAATGGTTCTCCCATTTCTCATTATACATTTACAGGTAGTTACGCGGGATGAGAGCGTTTTTATAGAAATAAACAGTTGCTATAATAGGTTTTCTCTTTTATCGCATGACGTAGGAGGCATACGTATTAGGCCTTCATGAAATTCTTTTATTTAGAGGGAAATTAACATATATACACACACGAGGGAAAGTCAAATAGTTCAGGAAAAGCTGTGCCATCTTATGCTAATTATGGTAATTTTTGACAGTATAATTTGTTTAATTTACCTATCCATTTCCAAGAAAAGATCAGTTTGTATGGCGTGCAACCTGTGTGTAGTTGCTTCTTTTATCAATTACCGCGCTTAGCTGATGTGCTAATTTTATTGTCTACTTTGTTAATACTACTGCGCCGTTATTGTTTTACTGCAGCGTCGTTATATAGTCATCTATTGGTTTTGCCGATTTATTGTGTCAGTTTTCTAACTAGGGTAAGGCCTCTCTACTTTGCCACCACAAACAGGTTTGCTGGCTGGATATGTACCCCGCCGTCAGTAAGCCGTGCAGCATGCCTTCTCTTCATCGACGCCGACTGGTTGTAGATGTAGAACAGTAAGATATTGTCTGTACATGCGTGGTGCACTCGGTTCAGAGCGCGTAATGTGAGTTATTACATACTCGTTTTTATTCCCCGTTAAGTTGCACTGGTACCGGAAACGTCAATATTTTCCATACACTGACGCCTGAATTTCATATCGGGTGCGTGACGTAATTCAGTGTGTGTTGTTGCACTACTTTTTCTTTTTAATTCAGTATTGTCAATCCTAATCAGGCTACTGAACAAATTTATGATATTTACATTATATTTATACGTGTAGATGCGTATGTAATAAAAAAGTTATTATCTTTGCATCGGGAAATATGCACTCGTTCTTCAGCGGAAGAATATTGCGCTCCTAAATTCCGCTGAAGAACTCGTGCATATTTCCCGATACAAAGCTAATAACCTATAAATATTTAAAGACGACGTTCGTTCCTGTTTACAGACACTAAAAACATGTATCAGTTGGTCGGATTTACTTTGTCTATAATAGGTAAAGAAAGAAAGTTTGAGGTTTCAGCAGGAAAAGCTTACATGTGTTCAAAAGAATGTTACTTTTACGTCTTTCCACGTTGAATTTATTAAACTCGTTGAATAAAATTAAGAGTCTCGAATTTTATACTTTATTCAACTGGATTAATAAATTCAATATGAAAAGACATTCATGGAATATGCTCTATATGTGCTATCCAGCGAAATGTTGTTGTTACGCCAACCTCTCGTGGTTAATATCAATATTTAGTATAGTTACTTAACATGTATTTAAGAGCATTATTTTGATGTGTCTACAGCTTTGTAAATATAAGATATTTTCTCAATGAATAAAATATATATCATTTTAGTACATTTATAAAATACTCTAGAAATGTTTGTCAAACACTCAATACACTTAAAGTGTGGGGTAGTGTGTAGAATTGTTTCTTTTTCCAAAAATAATTAGTGATGGCTCCATTAACCAGGGGGTTTGAACCTCTATATGCAGACCGTCTGGGCGTACCATGTAAGGCTTTCAGCACTGGTATTGGCAATGGGGGTAAGATAGCCTCAGGGGGAAGGGTGCTATTACGGTCGTTCGTTTCCTTATTTCCTGATTTGTGCATTCCATTTCTCTGACCACCACAATCCACAATATCATTCATAGGTGTAAACTGTTCATTCTTCGCACTTGTCACGGAGTTCTCGGACATTGTAATTTTCGTGACATCTTCTCTTGATGTTTTTTTTTCACTTACTTTACATAGTGGCACTGCTTTCGTTTTTATTCTCTTCTTATCTAATTAGTTATGTATAATTCATATGACAATTTTGTCACACCATTTATTTTTCTTCTTTCTTATTTGCTTTCCTTTTTACTTTCTTTTCCAGTTTTATCTCCCTTCATGTCTTATCAATAAGTGTAACAGCCTTGCAATATTCGCATTTTTATATCATGTGTTATTACTTTTTCTTTAGTCTATATCTGTTATTACATATGTGACATAATAACAATATTATTTCCTTAAATGTAATCCAACGCTTTCCCGTACTTTTCTCACACAAGAGTTTCTTTTTAGAGTTTTGGTGCACGTATTACAAATAACATTTATTCTTTCACCATTTGTACATAATTTTTATCTTATTTTAATCTCTGTTTATTGTACGACATACTGTTTATGCCACTAAGAATTAATTTGTTTATAATACATTATTTTAGTTCATGTGTTTCACTATACTGTATATATTGGGATGAATTTTTACATTATTATGTTGGAGGACCATATGTTAGACTGGCTATAGCCAAATATGTTATCCTCTTTAAATAAGCTATTATTATTATTATTATTATTAACGCGTTCCCTGGACATTTTTGAACGCCCCTCGCATATGAGCCTGGGTAAAAGAACGTTAGATATTTGTACTGTAATGACGAAATACTAGTGATGAAAATATCCGTTCATTATAAACCGCAAATAGTAATTAAACAAGGTATATTTGTAAAAACGCCGCCCAAAACTGTGACATTTCACAGAGGTTTATTACTACAACATATCGAGCTGTGGAAAACTGTGAAATACACTGAAATGGCAAAGGTGTTTCTATAGAAAGCGATGACATGCAGAGCCTTATCTGTATCCCTATTGTAATTTTCTCCTTGTTTAACGTCAGTGACCAATAAAAGTCTTAACAATATTTACCAGTTCCTAGAGAAGTTTTCTATACCCTTTTCTTTATGAAATAAACAATTTATAATGTTTTGAAAGACTAAAATTGCAGCAGAAAAAAAATGATACTGTCATTTGGGCAATGAGACACGGAGGCATATTTTAATTAATGTTCGCAACTGGGAACATCGCGTGCTTTAGTGATAATATCTTCGATTCCATGATATGAAGCTGTTGTATTACATGTAAACATAAGAAAAACTTTTGAAAATAATTCAGTTGAATGCTATTCTATTTTAAATGTTCACACTGACTGAAATAAAAGATATTCTAAATGGAGTTTCTACCTTTACACTTTACACTCGTCACTACTTAAGAAGGACCATTAGACGATCTAATTTTGTTTTAATTATTTCTGTTTGTTTATGCTGTTTTGCGTAGCCAGTTTCGAGCCATTGCGAATTAATGGCAGACCCGGCGAAAATTCTATTTTGAGACCAGTTGGTTGCCTGGGTACAATCAAAATATCGTGTTGTAACACGAACCAATACCATTATTAGTAATCGCGCACTTGTGTTTAATCTGCCTTTTACAATTAGTTTATGAAATAAACAACCTATTACCCTATACGTCATGTATATGCCTGTATTGTGCAATATGCATTTTCAGCATTTAAAGTGACATGCGGAAATGGAGAAATCTCAAGGATTAAAGGAATACAAAAATAAAAACGGTTGAATTTTTTAAGCCCTGTTCAGATGAGGCAACGTTTGCTACCGGGTGTAAACGTTTAGGTTCTGCATGCAAAATGAATTCATTTTAAAGTTTTAATCATTTTAATATCACTATTGTCAGCACCTTGTTACCTACTCTTGTGAAGACATACTTTAAAACTTATATTGTTTCCAAATAATAAGAAAACTAAACGATTTAACGGTTGCCAGTTTGGCTGTAAATGTTTTAGTTTTTTAAGTTTATGTGCAGGGTGCACCTTGATTCACAAGACGGAATACCCATTTTTGTGCAAGTCATGCGCATGTGAACAGTGTTTTAGACGTGTGTAAGACACTGCTTGGACGCAGGAGACAATTGATAGCTGCATAAGCGTCTTATTTATTAAACATTTTTTGTCATACTTCTTAATCAAAACTTAGTGAATTAAAACTTATGTAACAATCACAAACAAAATAATGAATGCAGACGTGAAACGAGCTTCTTTCTTTATTGTAAAAACATGCGACATAAGAGCGCGTAGGCAGCTAATTTATATTCATAGAATTATTGACATTCCGTCATTTTAAGCCAGGTTCTTATGGTCCAATGGAAGAAAGGATTTATTTGCTAGGCCCAGGACGTCTAATGACCTTTTGTTGTTTCCTGTTAACGATGCGTCGCATGTAAACGTCACGTAGTACACAGAGCATTAGGGTATAGCAGATGTTAGGGTACAGAGGATAGGTTGGATAGATTTTGTCATAGACCTGAATTATTGTAAAAAAAAAAAAAAAAAAAAAAAAAAAAAAAAAACATAATTTTTATCATTCTTTTACTGGTATGCATACAGACATTCTGACACATTTTAAATGTTTGCTTGTTGTGTTATTTTTTCATATGCCATTAAATGAAAATCGAAGCTATCTTTTACTGACTAAATCAATGTGTATGTAAAAACTTCAGTGAATGAAAACTATTTGATAGAAATTTAAATGTAAACAATGATGGTATGGAGAGAAAAAACACTTGAATTTCTATTAAAAACGGAATGTTTTGGAAAGAATAGCTGTTTTCTGTCGGATATACAGAAAAAAAGTACTGAATTTAATTTCTTTAAATTGGAATACAGGAAAAATTAGTTAGTTATCCGCTATACCCTAAAGCACTGTATAATTGTATAAAACTAAATTCTTTGATTTTTTCAGTAGAAGTGACATGTTTCCATTTTCGTGTAATAATATTTTAGAGACTCGTATACGGACATATCAAATGACAAATGTGTAAAAAGATAAGAGAAATGCTAATTATTGATCCGGGTATTTTGTTCTTCGTCCGGTTAAGTAAAGCGTTCTACAAATCATAACATAATAATATGTCTCGCTTTTTTATAAAAGAAATTAAAAAAAAAGAAAGAAGTATAACGCAATGTTATAGTAAAAAAAGGTAATAAATCAATACCACAAAAAATAGCGGGAACCAGCATTACTCGTGGGTGTCTGTACATGATGATGCAACAAAGCCGGGAACAAATCGATTGCGGACTTTCCCACCGCTCTGCAATTGTTATATATAGGCAGTTTCACCAGCTCTGATTTAATGAATAGGAAGAGCGCATGTGATACCAAACTGTTAAGGATATAGAATCTTATGTAAAAACTGAATTTTGAAATAATAAAATTATTTCATATTTCATCGCAGTAATTGCCAAAGATAAAATTGAGAGTTATTCTCATATTTTGAGGAATAGTTTTGTGCCGGGTTCAGAGAATATCTTCAACACGGGGAACTGCGTGGAACCGTATAAATTGGCGCTAAAGCACGCCGCCTTTCAGAACTATATCATGGAAAGAGAAAAAGAGAAACAGAGTCAAAACGGTACAGGGCCTCCAAAAGCATTCGAGCGAGGGGCTTCAATAACGGTAGAGCCTCCTCATCATCCTGGAGTCGCTAACATCAGAGGGATAGTCAGTTTGGAGCCACAATCAAGCCGAGGAGCGGCCTACATGAGGAACACGGCTAGAATAATGAAAGTGCATGAGAAAGAGGAGAAAAGGGATTATGGGAAAGAAGAGAAATTCAAACTCAAGAGAAGGTGTAGCAGTATCATAATTGAGGATGACCAAGATATCCAAAATCTAGAAGTAAGTTACTTTGGACTATTTTTCCTCTATACCACACCTTACCTGTCAATTACCTCTCCCCCTTTTCAATACTTTTCTCAGCACATAGAAGTGTTAATCACACAATAATTTGATTCGCCATGGATATGTGTAATTCTTATATATTTGTTCATGAGAAATAAACAGCTGGCCTTCTTCAAACAAGTTCTTCTGAGGGCTGTCAATTTACTTCTGGACCCTTTAGTCTGGTAACACTATCTGACTATGAAATCAGGGATCGCGAGTACGAGCCGCTGCTCTTCCAGCTAAGATTTATAACATTAGGATAAGAGTCCCGTGTATGGTTGCTTTATACCTGGCATGCTAATGAAGGGGAGTTTCTGGAATGTGGGCGTGTTCTGTATCTTGTGCTATACTCTAACAAAGCTACCAACAGTATTCATGAAGGGTCGCCTATACGGGTTTTCGGTTTCGGATATAAATAAGCTTACAAAAAACAAACATTTTTTTCCTTAAAAAACAGGAAAGTTTGGGCCATGTTTGACGCAAGAAATATATCTGTAGTCGTTTTGTAGTTTTGGTCTGTCATAACTCGCAACATTGTGATGGAGGTGTGCACTTTCAGTTTTGGTCGACTATATAAAATTAAGAAGCGATATAAACATTCAAAATAAAATGGTATGTTTGGATTTTGCCTGCTGAATTTGTTTTGTAGTTTGCAAACCTTTGAGAGCTCAAATGTACTAAATTCAAGTGATGTCTTAGATAAAAATAAAACATGATTAATTCTAAAGTTAATCAATTTTGTTGGTATTTCTAAAATCACAGGAGCACTACTGAGGTCTTATGGTGACTTTAAAGGTTTAACGGTGGAAGTAAACCCTGATACAGGTAGACCCTAGGTGCTCTTTCACAGATGACTTCAAACACGGAGGTCACTGCAGAACCCAGGAATTGCTCTACAAGTATTAACAATTTTAAGAACTATTTGAATTCGTCATTATGCACCCACACTTTTTGAAATTTAGTTTGGCTAATCATTAAATATTGCATGGATGGCATTCATTTCATTAATATCCTAATAAAAAACAACCATAGGATCGATATTGAAACCGTGAGCTGTGAACATGAAATCAAATTTAGGCCTTAAAAATAGAATCTAACTTTATACAATTATAACACGACAAGCGAGGTTCCGTCCGTATTCCTCTTTGTCAAGTTAAAAATTTGCAATTAATTAAATTTTGTTCAAGGAAGTAACCTGTCTTTTTTCTTTGCATATTTGAATTTGTCCTATCTGTGTTTTAATGATTCTATCGAATCAAATGCTTGAATCCAGAAGGTGATTTTGTTAAAATCTCTGAAGAAACAAAGATTATCACAAAACAGAATTAGAGGGAAGTTGGCTATAGTACTGGAAATTAAAAGACAAATTATAAGAGTCATCGACAATATGGAATATGCCAATCCCACGCCAACATGACATAACGAAATATCCCGCTTCAGCCACCATACATATCAGAATATAGAAATAATACACATTTTTGTGTATTTATGTCTACAGAAGCCCACGGTATTGTTAGTGAGCGACACCGAAGGTCGAATCGTCAACATATTATAAGGGCTTCTGCAGACGATAATACAAACGTGTATTGTCGCTATTCTTGCATAAAATCATGATACGAAAACTAAATATATTGTTTTCATAAGTGATGATACAATACTGTTTTACCATTCCGATGTTCTTGGAAACGGGTCAACATGTTTTAAGTATCCTTAATACACAGTCACACAACGACCATAGCTATCAAGTTTTGCTAGGATAGATTTAGTTAATTCTCCTCCTTTACCAAGCAGATAACGAATTGGTACGGAGATCAGTTAACTAATTTAAGATAATGAGACGGATGAAGGATCAACCGATACATAGGTTTACGACCGCATGGACAATCCGCCGCGCATCGCGTGACTGGGGATTCCGGGTGCAGTCCTTCAAAACTACTATACAATTAGAAAGTTTTTGGAGGATTGATTTTCTCGACTCCGAAGCGCAGCCTGTCTGATTGTGTCGCAAACCACTTAAATTCAGTTTTCAAGGGCAAGCTCAATTAGATATTCTGAGTTATTTGAGTATGAACCGTTTTCAACATGTTGATATACTTCCATGATTGATATGAATCGTTTTTCCAGAAATTAAATAATACGGAAGACCGGTGCGCCATGCTAATTGCCAAGTGCCACATATCAAATATTTAATGTTAAATGCCAATTACTTAATGACAAATGTCAATTAACTAATGCTTATTGGTAACTGATAAATGCTAATCGTCAAATTCTTTGACTTTATGAATTAATGTTTCTATCTCTAATGAATGTAACTGTCAATTATTTAAGACTTACGTTTTTCTAGCCAATGACTATTTAAAGGATGCATTCATACACTGATATTCCCAGCACCTATATTATTGAATAAGCATTTAGCAATTATTTGTTCGCACTTAGCATTTATCATTTGACAATTTCCTTATGGCAGCCAATATATGACATCTAGCATTTGGCAAATTTTGCTTCAACTAATTGCCATTTAGCATTTGGAAATTACCATAAATGAAAAAATGCCATAATTGACACTTCCGAAAAACGTCGATAGGATTTGTAAAATAAATTATCACATTGGTTACATTCATGGTTATCGGTGAACTTTTTGCAGAAAACATTAGTTCTCCCACGATGAACATACATACGCATTGAATGTACCTTGTAAACCTGGGTTAAACCTAACCCTAATATCATACCCCCCAGTGTTTGCACACATCCAATAGGTGAGAATTAATGTCAGCACTTTTTCCTAACAATGTAATCAGCGACGCAACAAATAATATTCGGCTCTGGCACATCATTTTCAAAATAAAAAAAAAATACTTGCACAAACAGCACGTAAATGGCATGTAGGGATAAAACACCTTTTTGTATATTAACGTCTGCAGAAGTCCGCGGGAATGTTTGTGTCCGAGACCGAAGGTCGCCCCGCCAGATGTCGCCTCGCCGAAAGTCGCCCCGCCAAACGTCGCCCCGCCGAAAGTCTCCCCGCCGAACGTCGCCCCACGGAACGTGGTCCTGTTAAACGTCGCCCCGAAAAATGGTGTCTCGCCGAACGTCACCCAGCCAAACATGGTCTCGAGCCCCAGCTTCTCCAACTAAAAATTACTAGCATTGGGATAAGAGTGTATGGGTGCTTTACATCTGGCACACTAAAGAACCAGGGAATCTTCTGGAGTTGGAGCGTCTTCTATATCTTGCAATATCCTCCCACTAAGGTTACTAACAGTCTTCTGGAGAAGTCGCCCATATGCGTTACCGGTGGCGACTATAAAGAAAACATATATAAAAAAACAAGAGAGTTATGATGACCCTATTCGCCCACCTGTTAAACTTTGCATTGGAATTATCAAGATGAACATTCTGACCAAGTTTCATGAAGATATGGTCATAAATATGGCCTCTACAGTGTTAACAAGCTTTTCCTTTGATTAGAGTGGTGACCTAGTTTTTGACTCCACATGATCCAGTTTCGAATTTGGCCTAGCAATCATCAAGATGAACATTCTTACCAAGTTTCACGAAGATAGGATCATTAATAAGGCATCTAGAGTGTTAACAAGCTTTTCATTTGATTTGACCTGGTGACCTAGTTTTTGACCCCACATTACCCAGTTTCAAACTTGACCTAGAGACAAGATAAACATTCTGTTGTTTGTATAAAATTAAAACATAAATGAAACTTCTATATGGCTGAAAGGGCTAAAATAAATTTTTTTGCCCCTTTCAGGGGCAGTAACTCTAGAACCCATGATGGAATCTAGCCGGTTTTCAAAAGGAACCGAGATATTATTGTTACTTAAGTTGTGTGGTTAAAATCGAATGTAAAATGTCACTTCTATCGTGTTCACAAGGTAAAAATTAACAAATTTTGGCTTTTCAGGGGTCAAGCAAGAGCCGTAACTCTGGAACCTATGATTTGATCTGACGGATTCAGCATGGAATCCAAGATTTATTGTCGTTGAAGATATTTTGCAAGTTGTTTTCTTTTTTTCAAATAAAATCTCTGTATGGCTGCAAAAGTCAAAATAGCAAATTTTGGCCCTTTAAAGGGCCGTAACTCTTGAACTCATGATGGGATCTGGCCAGTTTTCGAACAGAACCGAGATGTTATACCAATACAAGTCGTGTGCAAGTTTCATTAAAATCGATTGCAAAATGTGGTCTCTATCATATTCACAAGAAATTGTGGACGGACGACGACGCATGAAGGGCGGTCACAAAAGCTTATCATGTCACTACGTGACAGGTGAGCTAAAAACCAGAATAGTTATGATATATTTTTCAGTCCACAACCGAGTGTTGCTTAAGAAAATTGCTCACTCTCTCCCCTTCCACATCAACAACCTTCACCCATCAGTGAGTCCACCAGTGGCACGATGTGCACCTTTAAAATAGCCTGTGACCGACGACATCCTCAGGAGGCCATACTTTATGATGATGCAGGAGAAATTGCTTACGTCGTGTCGTGTTTTTTGACAATTCAAAGTGATCTAAACACCCCTGGTAGAGGGTTGTCCAAGAATATTAGTATTAAAGCACATGCTTTTAGAATTTGTTTTAAATTTTTTAGCTATGTTGTCAATTTTCATAGCTACTAACATTCTTCATGGAATAGATAATTAGATTTCTTTAAATAATTTGGTAGAGAAAATATATGCAAAGTTTAATCAATTCCACAAAATGGATTTACGGGAAATATCGTTCTAAAACATTGATAAAGAACAGACGACGGACAGACGACGAACGGTGAGTGATCACACTAGCTCTTCCAAACATTTGGTGAGCTTAAACGAAACCTAGTTACGGAGACTGTGGACTAAACATTGCTGAGACTGTGGACTAAACATTACAGAGACTGTGGACTAAACATTGCTGAGACTGTGGACTAAACATTGCTGAGAATGTGGACTAAACATTGCTGAGACTGTGGACTAAACATTGCGGAGACTGTGGACTAAACATTGCTGAGACTGTGGGCTAAACATTGCTGAGACTGTGGACTAAACATTGCTGAGACTGTGGACTAAACATTGCGGAGACTGTGGACTAAACATTGCTGAGACTGTGGACTAAACATTGCTGAGACTGTGGACTAAACATTGCTGAGACTGTGGACTAAACATTGCGGAGACTGTGACTAACATTGCTGAGACTGTGGCTAAACATTGCTGAGACTTGGACTAAACATTCTGAGACGTGGACTAAACATTGCGGAGACTGTGGACTAAACATTGCTGAGACTGTGGACTAAACATTGCTGAGACTGTGGACTAAACATTGCTGAGACTGTGGACTAAACATTGCTGAGACTGTGGACTAAACATTGCGGAGACTGTGGACTAAACATTGCTGAGACTGTGGACTAAACATTGCTGAGACTGTGGACTAAACATTGCTGAGACTGTGGGCTAAACATTGCTGAGACTGTGGACTAAACATTGCTGAGAATGTGGACTAAACATTGCTGAGACTGTGGACTAAACATTGCTGAGACTGTGGACTAAACATTGGACAAAGTTCACTTACATTCTACGTATCATGCGTTACAATTATTTTTATCAAACAGAAAAGTTACCGACTTCCCATTGGCACTCAAGGCGAATTTCATTTCATGAATGAAATCGACTTCTCCGCATTGTGATATTTTTCCAAAGCCCTAGCATTTTCTTATTCTATATTTGTCCAAATAACAAATCCTTTAATACCAGCGCCGATCCGGAAACATTCAACATGCAAATGATTGCATGAACTTAACCATACGAAACTGATTCGTCCTATTGGATTTTGATGGCTATCTGGTGATCGATTGGGAGTCAAGACAAGAAATCATTTGCTAGGCCTAAAGAACAATCCAGAAATGTATTTTGGTGCTATTGACTGAACCTTATTCATGAAGATATCCATTGTTTTTCTCAAGGTATAGATACTACTGTCAGGATTCATCTAATCCGTAACAGGCTATTTTTTGTAAACGGCGGATCAAGATATAAACTATACATTATTCCAAAAGTCTCCGAGGACTGTAGTAGCTTTTTTTTAAGTTTTAAGATATCTTTGATATTGTCAGTTTTATAGCCAAAAATAAATTATACTCGAGCAAAAACAATTTTACAGAGATTTTACATTGTTAACATGGAAATGTCGCTTGAATGCTAACTAACATATCCTGCAAGATTTATAAACAATCATTCATAAATAAAAGTCAAAATTTATTTTTGTAGAAAATATGGAAAACACACCTATCAAAATCGATTTTGGTGATAAATTCAAAACTTCAATTCAAACGTTCTTATACCTACCATTGCAGCTGTCTTATCAATTGTACTATTATTGTCTAATATTTAAAGAGAAATCATGAAAACTTTGTTTCGGAAAATGAGGACCAAACAGTAGTAGCACCAAAGACTCATCCTTCCCGACATAATATAGGTATCTCATAGAATTCAAGTTTGTGACTTAGTAATTTTCACTAATGGTCCATCCTTTTAGCAGCAAAGAAAATGTCTTCTTCTTTTTTTTTTGATACGCTGAAGTTGCAAATTTGCGAAACGTAATATAGACTGTGAAAATGTGTGAAATCTTTTGAATAGCATTGAAAATTAATGTTATTTTGATATGTAGTTTAAAACTGATTAAATTGCGTACATCCTGATTAAATGGTGCCATGTTTTACATTGAATTAGTATTTATTGTATTTAACAAATGGTGATAGAACACACAAACCGCGAGAGAGATGCTTGTTCACTTAATTATGTACTGTAGTAACTATTGTTCTCCGAACGAAACTAGTTTTACACGGGACAATTGCTACTTGTTAAAATACAAGTCATCAGAGCATGCTGAGCATTCTGTTTCCTGCATGTAGTAGTTGACCAAAATGCGATAAATTAGAAATACAGGTCGCAGGTTGAGTGGAATTACAGAATTTTATGTAGTCATTTCAATTGATAGGTACTTAATTTAACATAAGAATAGACAGAAACAAATGCGTAGAATGCTTCCTGTTCAACTTAACATTTTGTTTAAAAAGAAGTTAAAACAATTTTTTGTAACTAATATTTTCGCATATCATTCTTTTAGTAGAAATAAAGTAATATTGGCATCGCGGTCCGGAAAGAAGACATTTCCAAAGTGTTTCACTTAGTACTGTAGTAGTGAATAGCCTAATCACATATGTTCGCATAGTTTGAGATAATTCCGTCAATTATGTCCTATATATAATCCACTTCTCAATTTAAGAGATGTATTGAAGGAATTACAGAAAGCAACACTTTCCATTCTATATAGCATTCTATCGGATTCCCAAAACATTTTGTATTTCCCAAAAGTGTATGTAAAACAAACACTTCCTTGTGTAAGCTAAATATTGGTCACTTTTAAGAAACTTATTCGAAACTGGCTAGGCAAGTCCAGCCGGCATAAAATGACGATCTTCCATAGGTGTTTTTTCTTCCTTAGCAATACTAGTGGGTTTGGTTTGTGATGAAACTAAAGGCCTTGGGCGTAAATTTGTAAATTAATACCGCAGTATAATATCTTGTTAAATTAGGCTAACAAATAAACATTTTCAAGAGATAGTTTTTTATCTTTTACATATCTAGCATGCAACCTTACTTACGATGCTTTTTAAACAGGAACGAAAGTAGACATTCTTTTATAGGTTGTTAGATGATATAGAATGAGAGAAAAAAACAACATTTTGTATTGTGATGTCGTAAAATAACCTTTAAAAGAATATAAGACTGGGTAAAATACACCGACAGCTGTAAATCCTTGCAACCCTTTCTATAAGTACCATTAAAGTTTTGGAATGAGTAATAAAACAATTGTTGCCTTTTAGATTCGACCCGCCCCCGGTCCCAGGTCGGTAAACCTTTAATTATATCGACCTCACTAAAGCCATAAGTGTAACATATATTTTATTTAAAATAATATTAGACCTAATATATTCGCAGGAAAACCCAACGCCATGATATTTGCGAGCCCTTTAAAGAGGATAATTCGCTTTAACAATTAATCAAATATATAATCAAATAGCAGCTCGTAAGTCACTACAGGAATCAAAATGACGTTTACATAATGCATGAAAAATTCGTTAGCAATCTTTTGCGAGTCATATTTATAGAAGTATATAAAACAAATTGTCACGACGAACCCGAATGTGCTAATTAGAATGTCAGCTGAAAACAAAGGACTTCAAACAGTGTAATCTCCGTAACGGAGGCAATTCTTGCTTGTATTTAGTAATGGAAAAATGATTATATCACTAAATGGTAAGTGTTTATTATTTTTGATATATGCAACAAGCATGTGTATTTAGTGTTGTTAAAGATCTATCGTAGGCATATACTTACGACGGATATTTTCGTATATGCTTCCTATTTTACTTTTAATAAAAACTAATTTTTCCATCGTTAATTTTGTTTGTGATAGTAAAGTTGTCAGAATTTAGAAGAAACAAAATTGTGAGTCGACATGCTGAAAGGGACAATCTTGTTGAATTTTGTATATAAATGCAATGGTCGCAAAGATTCAAAGGTAAATTCGAAAGGCACGAAAAGCTGCACCTTGGTTCATATTTTGCTGAACTCTCACATTTTAATTAAACCATTTGTGTGCTATATATGTTAACATTACCGGACAGGTTTTTTTTTCTGTTCGATACATAAACAAATTGAATTTAGACTGTACCTTTGAACGGTTCTCACGCGGTGATATGTAAGTTCAAGTTTATACAGAAATTCTAAATCAGAAGTTTCTGGTTGCATGAAATATGACAAATATAATTAACTAGCTAACACATATAAATATAGTGGAATATTATATACCCTTCTAAAATGCGCTCATTTCATTGGTCAAAAGAGGTGCACGCGCGGGTCTGAAAAAAGCGATATTGACCCGCAAAAATGATAATGACTCTTCTGATATCACGTTTTCTTATATGTTTGAAATATAGGCCAGTCAAATGAGTTCATTTGAGATGGGCATATAATATAACAATTATTGACTTATGTTTCGGTCAATATGTGTGTTTACGGACCTGTAAAAATGATATTAACCTCGGACTGTGTCATCGGATACCTTATATATTTTTTACAGCTATAAGAAAATTATTGATGTAATACAAATGTATAAACTTGCATTGGAACATTTTTCTGTTAAAACTTGAAACAATGTATATTCGATCGGTACGATTGAAGTTCGTTCGATATGCATAAACATTCAATCATTCATAATTCATTCATGCACAAAATTTGGGGGTTTGTATTCGATAAATCAGTTGAAACACCTAACAATTTAAACAATTTTTAACATTGTACCTGCATTCCGCAAGTAAACTTTTAGATAATACCATGTCAGGAGTGGATTGCTGTAGGGCTAAAACGCCGCAATGTTTCAATTGGGGTATTTAATTAATCATCCTAAGTCACTGAAATAATATCAACGTCTGTACATATTGATAAGAATAAAATTCTACCATTTCCGATATATTCCCTGAACGGATTACTCCTCCCTACAGAGCTGATAAAAACGCTAACGAAAGTGGCAGCATTACCCTTAATGACTTCCCAATACCGGAATACACGACTTACACAGTAACTTGTACATTATGACGCTTATATTTACACAAAGAACTTGAATTTAAACAATGATACTGCATTGAATCATTTTCTATAAAACAGAAGTGAAAACAGATGAATAATTAACATTAACAAATTAAGCGTTCTACGAATCCAAACAAGATTATTACCGCCCCCTAATCTTTTAAAGGTCAAACCTATTAGTACAACAAAAGGATAATCAAATGAAACAAATATATAACGTGCATAAATATTTTCATAAACATCAGTGAACAGTTAAGATACGATGTAACATGTGAAGTCCGAAATGCCTATTTAAATCATTTTAAGTGAAACAATATGACCGAAACATAAGTCAACAACTGTATAATAATCCTCATTTTCGTGTTACAACTGAACTAAACCTCTACTTCGCGTTGTTCGTGCGTTCGTCGTATCGTATCGTTCATTCATTTTTGGGGGGATTACCATTTTACTGTCGGAAATTATGAAAACCAACAATGAAGATTCATATTATCGATTCTTGCAATCCAAATCAGAACTTCAGAGATATTATTCAGATGCATCATAATGCTATCTTAACCACGACATGTAAAGGCAATTTAATAGATATTATTTTTAAAGATTAATACAATAACGTGTCACGTACATCAGGTAAGAATTGAGAGAATGAACCATTGAATGACTCCATGAAGCAATTACCACACGGCACGATAAAACCAAGTAAACAGTGCCGGCATAACCCTTATGACTTCCCAATACCGCAATCACCGGCACTTACACCAGGTAAGACATTTACGGGTAAAACCCTTAATGACTTCCCAATACTTACACCAGGAAAGACATTTACCTGTTTTGCATATAGGCCTAATGACTTCCCACTTTCGCAGTCACCGGCACTTACACAAAGTAAAGACATTGACCAGTATTGCCATTAATGACTTCCCACTACTGTAATCAACGACACTTACACCAGATACGGCACAATCACCGGTATGGCTATCAATGACTTCCATACTATCTTTTTATGCATTTACCGGTATTATAATTGTTTTGATCTCTTTTTTCCTGCTCCTCTATCTAAAGCAGTCAGCACTGTGCTAAAGACCACATCCGCATTAAGGCCTCTACTATAAAACTTGGTTGAAAGAGCAACTTTTTTTCCGTTTAGCCATTTATAGTGTATTTCCCTTTGTTGAGAGACGACCTGTCAACAACAAAATACTTTTTTCATTTCACAAGGGCGGTCTTTACAGACACGTTTGGTGTTTTATTTTGGTCGCTTTTTAGACAAAACATTTGTTTAGGCGGGGAATGTCTATGTCATGGTATATAATTTGAATATTTAAACGACGAGAAGATGTGCAGCCAGACCACGACTAGAACATGGGACCTCGGAATACCGTTCTAATGCTTTACCGACTGAGCTACCTGGCCACCCACACCTTTTCCTCCTCGTTTTAATAATCAAGTCCTATGCCGTGATATACTCTCCCGCTATGTGAAATTCTTCCTCGAATTTCTAATGGGACAGAGAACAAGGTGAACTCACGGTCCCGTGGTGGGTTCCAAATGTCACAGGGTGAGAAAATTCACAGCCAGACCGGGACTCGAACCGGTGGCCTCGGTATACCGTTCTGATGCTCTACCTGCTGAGCTACCCGGCCGCCTGCACATTTTTTTCTGGTGTTAAAATTCAAGTCCTACACCGTGACAGCTATGGCCATCATGTCACTTGTTTACTTTTTTTCACGTCATAGATATAAGAAAATTGTTATCTCCCTATTAATATATTTATTGTATGTAATAAATTTTTGTAACAAAAAAACCTTCATTTGAAGAAAAGATTATTTTTTTTCAGTCTGTTATTACATTTTATAACTATGCTTGACGTTTTCAAATTTGCAGACACCTTTGCGACGACACCATGGTTTCCAAGAACAGTCAGTGACCTGGATCGTACAGCAAATCGTGTGCTCATGTACGGTACGGAGCTCGATGCTGACCATCCTGTAAGTCTGTAGTTTTTGTTGCTTTTTACATTGAACCATCTATCTTTTTACAGTAACTTACTTACCGTTCTGTTTTCCTAACAATAAAGCGCGAAATTATTTTTCTAATCTTTTTCTCCCCAATATTTTACATAATGTTGAGTAATATTTCTTGTTATATCTTTCCATTTTCTTCGTACTTTGAGTAACTTCTTATTATATTTTTCCATTCAAGCTGTGTACGTATCTTTCTTATTATTATACATTAACGTACACTGAGTATTTTCCTTGTTATAGCTTTCCATTGCTTTCTCTTATGTTTTCTTGTATTATCTACGTTGAGCAATTTTTCTTTTTATATATTTCCATTTTTTAAGTACGGTAAGAAATCCTTCTTGTTATACATTTTCATATTTACACACGTTTAGTCATGTTTTTTCTTCATTCTCCACTCAGAATAAAAGAATATATTACACCCATCTCTTAACCACCCCTAACCCGAAAACCATTTTCTTGCCAGTGTATAAAAGATAAAGTTTTTAAAAAGTTCTGACGGTATTTCTTAACCGGATCTACTGACATTTAAATAAAGTTTAATAATCTTCTCTTTTTTACATGATTTTGATACATTCTTGTATATATTCGTTTTCAGGGTTTTACAGACAAGGTATACAGACAAAGAAGACTTCATTTTGCTAACATTGCCATGAACTACAGACAGTAAGTTAACTAGTAAACGTCGCCGTGGACTGCAGAGACAGCTGATCTGTGACCATGCTAAAAGATATTTTTCTATTGAGTACTAGAAACCAATTAGTAAATGCTTATCTGAAAATGATATGCAAAAAAAAATACTCATTAGGGCACCCTTGCTGTCTAAATATTGTAGAGAGCAACCAGCTCAAGTTCAAGGTCAATCTCCTTAGATTAGACAGTTCTCTTCGTTTCTATTTCTTAAAGGGAAGTTGTCAATTACTTGTTAAGAGGTTAGACATTCGGGAGTAACCATGATTAAATAACTGATACGAAACAAAATTCACTATAGTGAGTATTATAGTCCATATTTGACGAGCAGTGACTACCAAAACATGGTATAAAACGTGTTTATTTCGACCTGTGTAACTCTTTACTTATTTCAGTGGAGATCCAATACCTAGGGTAGATTACACAGAGGAAGAGAGAAAAACATGGTGAGTCATAATTCGCTGGAAATGTTTAGGTGTAAGGGAAATACAGGGCGGTGTCTTTTAGTAACTCCTCTGATGCGCATTATTTACTGAAATCATCCTCATGTCATTCAGTATAAAACGACCATTTGTAGTGGATATGAAACTTGACTCTTTTAGAATTACCCAATCTTACCTACCTTTTAAGAAATTATATGATTATGAACTGCTAAATTACGGTAAATGCATGTTATATGAGGTATTTCTGATGTGCCATTTTTCCCGATCTTTTGTCACGAACATGAGTAAAATGAGAAAACGAGTTAATGAATTATTATCACTGATTTTAGGGGAACTGTATTTCGGGAGCTAACGAAATTATATCCGACACATGCATGCAGAGAATACCTAAGAAGCTGGCCATTGTTAAAGGAATTTTGCGGATACCGGTAAGTATTTAGAAAATACTTAGTAGTCTTAGTGTAAGCCAGTCCGTCTCCCCATAGTGTTTGCTTCCAGCAGTATAGATGTCAAAAGTTCGATCACACAGGTAATTCTAATATTAATCTTTAGCATGCTGGCGGCAAGCGGTTTTGTCTTTGCGGCCAATGCAGAGCAAATACGTGCAGGCTGCTCATGGGCTGCAATGTTCGTTATTCAGTCAGTCAATTTTTAGTGAATACCCCTTTGAATGATAAATGGTATTGCTCAAATAGAATGACGGACCAGTCCATTTTAGAAATGTAGCGTGGTACATGCCGACCACAGATATCTTGTATATAGCCACAATTCATCAATACTTGTATCATGTGTGAGCACCTCTCTATAATTGTTTCCTTTTAACAAGGTCAATATGAGAATTTACCGAACTGGGACTGTATTGACCGGGATGAAGCTTTTCCAGGTCGAGAAATCATCATATGGAGCGACCCAAAAGGCAGCAGTTGATTTATTTTTTAAAAATGGGAGTTGCTGATGGTTACCAACAGATTTAGTATTATAAATAGGTTATAGATCACTTATTTACATTGTAATAACATTAGGTTATGGCTTTCACTCCGCTACGCTCAGCTGCTGCATAATCTTGTAATGACATTAGGTTATGGCTTCCAATCCGCTACGCTCAGCTACTGCAAAACTTAAATAAGGTCAATAAATTATCTTTAACCTGTATCAATCATTTTCAGCGGCTTATGATAATTTTAAGCTTTAACGATTAACCTGAGTATATACTCATACCCTGACATTTTAACGTTTTACTTTCAGAGAAGACAACATTCCCCAGCTACAGGACGTTTCAGAATTTTTGAAAGGTATATTATCACATTATTATTAGCGGCATAGTTCAGACATCTCGAATGATCTGAAACATGTTTTCTTTTTGTGTATTTCTTGTAATTAGCATTCACGTCTCCTGGATCGACAGTAGGCAGTCTTTGAATGCGGAAATAGAATATGAATCATAACATCGATTTTTACTGCAGGAAAAGTCTCTGTTATTTTCCGCAACTTTTTTTTTGCTTTCGTCAACTTTTTTCTCTAAATGTAGATACATGTTTCATTTTATATCATTCTGTCATTTTGTATCAGTTCGTAACATTAATGTTTTAGTGTTTTTTGTTGTTGTTTTTTTAATATACAACAATGTATTGAATAATTTTATCTTATCATTAACCTTTAGCCTACTGGCGGCAAATAATTCTGCCTTTGCGACCAGTGCAGACCAAGATCAGCCTGGTCTGCACTGTTCACCATTCAGTCAGTATCTTTTTGGTAAGCACCCCTTTTAACAGTTAATGGTACTGTCAAAATTGAAAGATTGGCAAGCTCATCATTGAAAATTAGCAGGGTATTTTCCTTCGCCAGCTATTTGAATACCAGCATTTTAACTGAAATATTGACTTCATTCTCATAAAACTTTTATTAAGTCTTATACAGTAAGTTTAAGAGCAATATTTTTCTGTAAAACAAATGTAGCGTTCCGAATTTTAAAACATTCATGGGCAAGACTTTTACAAAATAAATACATGTTTTGCCATGACATTGGATGAATTGGACTAACTTAAAGCCGTAGATGTGAGCGATAGCTCTTATACATGAAAGAGGTTGTTTTCTACTATTTGTTTTTATGGTAGCGTACATGACAAAAGTAATGACGACAAAAGAGATGCTTATTCTAAAATACGCTAATTCGTGAGTAAATGCAGTTTTCTGTTACGTGACCAACAGCCCGGGTCAATAAGGGACGGGAGGATGGGATTTATGGTATCAGTTTATCTACTGTAACAAGAAACAATCGCCTTAAATTATATTCCGTATTAATAACCACAAATAAATGATGCAAATATCATAATGCCAACCTCGATCTCTTAATTTGAATAATATTTCCCTTTTAGCAGTATAATTTGGTAACATAGTAACTTAGCACGGACGTAATGCCACGTGAATCGATATATCATTAGATAATGTTAAACAATGCCATCTTTTATTTGCAGACGAAAACGAAAACGTCGCGATAAAACGTCCATTGTTTGAGAAACCTCACTTTTTCCCAATTTGACTTAATTAACATGATGATTTGTTTAGTTAGCGGGTCTGAATGTTTGACGACAAAAGCGCGTGTTACTCCGCGTGCTAAACACCGATCAATGAGAACAAATAATGATTTGGCGCGCACGGTCACATTGTTCCGCCGTTTAGTTTTTGACCGTCGTCAAGTGCAGCTCATGTACTTGTATAGGGAGCAATTCAGTCCAGTGTATTTTGGTACATTGTAGATGGGGAAATTCGTGTAAAGCAAAAAGGTCAAGTGCTTAGTTAGTCTATAAGATTATACAGTATTTATCTAGAAAAGCCAAAACCAAGTATCATGTCTAATATGACATAAATTTCCACTATAAGCTAATATTTTGACAAAACTTCTACACGACTAAATCTTGTACCTTGTACACTTTTCTTATCCTCTATTGAAATTAGTTGAGTAATGAGTATAACATTAGTATATTCATAATACTCTTTAAAAGGTTATTTTCAAGATAAGTTAGGAGATTTTGAAATATTTTATCATGGATCTTACAGTTTTCACGTTGTTTATTCGTTTGTTATTCCAGTCCGCTATCCAACGTTAAAACGCAATAATAGCATTGAAGTTATAGATTTAATAGAAGAAAAATAACCATCTCAGGGTATTAAAAATGATGGAACGGGTGGTGGAAGGGGTCTGGGAAGGGAAGGGAGAGGGGTGGATAAATAGGTGTGATTGGCAGTCATCAGACGGGCGGCCGCCACTTAGTCTGGGTAGAGAATACTATAATCCAACCCTTTTTCCCGTCCGGCGTGTATTTAAGTAGTTTTTTGGTTTCCCTTTAGTTATTTTAAGCTTGAAGTTTTTTTTGTTTCAGTTTTTTTTAAATAACAACTTTTTCATAATTTTATAATAACGCAATGATCAGAAAAGCAACACTTTAACTTAAGCCTGTTATTGTAAAGTCTTATTTCAAATTGAGAAAATAAGACATTTTCAAATCAACACAGTTGCCACTTGCAAAATCAATAACAATATAATAAAAACAAGTGTTACATATGGCAGTTTATTTGTGCAACATATTTTGCGATGCGAAACTTTAAAGTCATGTTTGTGCAGCCCGTATAACGATGATAGATTATAAAATATTGTACGTAATGCACGTTTTGTGATGAGAGACTTCTAAGTCGTGTATGTACTGCACGTCTAGCGATGCATGTTGGGCGATGATACACTTGAATCTTTTGTTATTTTCACAGCTCAGACAGGATTCACACTAAGACCAGTTGCTGGGTATCTTTCGTCACGTGACTTCCTGGCTGGATTAGCTTTCCGTGTGTTCCACTGTACACAGTACATACGTCACCAGTCTGACCCCTTGTACACACCGGAGCCGTAAGTAAATTTACATTTTACAATAGCATTTTTCAAATTTATCATGCATTTAGTTTGATATCAAATAAAGAGAAAGAGAATAACTTATATACAATAAATATCCGTCCTATTGCTTTTTTTTTAAATCTTTTTTAAAGATTTTATTAGCGTAACCAAAATGCTTGACATCGCGCAAGACTGGTTTCTTTTAGAGGCAATGAACATTTTAACTTTATGTTTCTGGAACAGTTACTAAATGTTTGCATGAAATAAACCAATAGAAGGTATTTGTTTGTTTCAGTGTAAAATTACTGTCTGTTATCAAGTAAACACTAGACGCAATATTTTCATGAAGGGCGTAGGCACGAATCTGGTGTTCACGAGTGAAAGAAAGATTGATACAACTTGTAAAACAAACACCTTGTCTTTTTGTCTTATAATTCTTGTTTAATCAAAATTTACCATTTTCGTAGCACCATAGCTATGACTCAAATGCATTTCATCTTTTTCACCTTGTAATTAACAAATTTATCTTATTAAAATATTTCAGTAATCTAAGTTCTTGTCATAAATGTATGAAATGGACTATATTAAACATCACTACAGAACAGAAATTTTCGAAGAAAGAAATAAAATGATGTAACGTGACGATGAACTTATTTTCTTCCCAAGGGATTGTTGCCACGAGTTGATGGGACACGTGCCTCTGTTCGCTGACCCAAGTTTCGCCCAGTTTTCTCAGGAGATCGGACTCGCGTCTCTCGGAGCGTCGGACGATGAAGTGGCAAAGCTGGCAACGGTACAACCTTTTTGAAATAAATAATCAACCCTGCAGAATAAAATTATCAGGTCATATTTAATGGTATAACAATATGATACGCAGGACGTATGTTTGCTTTGGTAGAAGATCGAAATCATTTTATTTAGAGGAGCACCACATGTATATTTTCACGAATGGTGCTTATAGTCAGGTCAAATACAAAACATGTATTTTATTGAGAAAAAAAACAACACATATATATGTCCATCGCCAAATAACTTTATGGCGGTTTACACATTTACAGTACTACAATAACAGAAATTTATATTACTTATGATAAAAGCAAAAATTAATGCACTTTTTCTTTCACATATTGCGACAGTTGTTAAGTAAAAATATATCCACGAGTAGTTTTAAGCTCCACAGAAAATCTCCAAAATAGATGTAGTAACATTATGTGGTATAGACAGAACCTGTTGAGGAACTTCTTCTTTGAACTGTTGGCTTGAGAAAACTTTCTTCTTGGAGCAATAACCCTAATATTAAATGACTCTATTGATGTATGTTTATGCGTCTTTTATCTCTATTTCCAGTGTTATTTTTTCTCGGTTGAGTTTGGACTGTGCAAACAGGACGGTGAATTGAGAGTTTATGGAGCTGGCCTCCTGTCCTCTATCAGCGAGCTCAAGGTATGAAATATCAAGTCAAATAGTCCTAGGACGGTGAATTTTCAACCTATGTCAATTTGCCAATTCTTTTTTTTAGTTTTATTCTGTTGATTGTGCTGAATTATTTTCTATCTGTTTACCCCAATATGTGTCAAAATGGTTTTTCGAAGAAAAATATGACATTTTCCTCAGATGAGACATGGTTTCGGGGCGGATCGGTAAAGTCATTGTCCCCAGTCCTCCTATTCATCCCCACAGCAAGTACAGCTAGGGGATCTAACTTGTGCCATGTGCAGTAACAATTTGTTTATGAATTTCAATCATTTTGTGCCCCCGCACACCTCATCTTAAAAGGGTTGCAAGGGTGATTCTTAGATATGACCTTGTCCACTCGTCTGTCCGTTTGTCAGACCGATATCTCCAAAAGTATTTGAGTTACAGCTCTGCTACATTGTAGGAATGGTATTTAGCCGGATTTTTTTTTATAGGATTTTATTAAGACTAGGCGTATAGGCCCTATACTTCATAAAAAAATATATAATACTACTTCAGTTTGCTTGCACCAAAAAATCTGAATGACAATTTACTGTCTTACAATGGTCAGAGAGGGGTAGACAGTGTTAAAGCATTAATGGGAAACGTGTGTCCTACAGACACATTTCCAATTCTCTCATAGTTTAGCCGACGCTCCGGGTAAAATTTGGTCATCGGCTTCTGCCGAGATATTTTAAGAAAAATTGCATGAGTATCGGTAGCAATCAGTAACAGATATTTTTCAATTTAAGGTAGTTCTGCACGTTTGTATCAAAATATCTTCAACAATGTAGAAGTTGATTCAACACTAACTTTTGAAAGCTACGTTATGTAATTAGATACAGATCTATTAGCTGATAAGAAGAAATAGGATCATGTGAAAATTTGTTAAACTGATGTGAAAATTTTGGATTTCAGAAAAGTTTTCAAAGGGAAATCTACGATGAAATCATAATTTTTATGACAATTTTGTGTATAGGAATATAAAAGCAACAAAGGTTCTATTTGGCAATTTATTCATTGTTTTGTTTGTTTGTTTTGGGTTTCGCACTGTTTTTTTCAACAGTATTTCAGTTATGTAACGGCGGGCAGTTGACCTACCCAGTGTTCCTGGATTCTGTACCAGTACAAACCTGTTCTCAGCAAGTAACTGCCCACTTCTCCACATGAATCAATCTATTCATTGCTCGAGTTAATCCGGAAATTATTCTGCGTTGTCCGGATAAATGACGTTACGCCAATCACCTCCAGTTTTTCAGTCAAACGTGCAGAACTACCTCAATAAAGACCAGTAACTAATAAAACAGATATATACTTATTGGTGCGTTCTAGCTAACTGTATATCCAGTGAAAGTAAGTAATGAACTTTATATAAGACTGAAGCAAAGAACCAATGATATTAACATAAATTTTATTTTGTCAGTCCTGATATTGATATTACCTTAAATGATTTTAGCATGCACTGACAGATGAGGCTGTCAAGAAGGCGTTTGATCCACTGACCACATGTCAACAGGAGTGTTTGGTGACCACTTTCCAAGATGTGTACTTCTACGCGGAAAGTTTTGAGGAAGCTAAAGAGCAGATGAGGTTAGGTTTACCATTTTAAAGTAACGTGATCTTAAAATGATTGCACGTGTTAAATAGGCTCATATTGTAAAATGTCGTTTTGTTAAGAAACAACATTCAAAACTCACAAAACAAATGAAACACGAATAAGTTTTGAAAATATTTCATTTATTTTTGTTTATCTGTTTTGAAGTTCTTCCGACATACAAAATTTAGCTTAAATGGCGACTTTCCAGACTTAATGCCAGAGGTACCCCATCGGGCATTATTTCACCTTAGGGCATGGGCATTGATGTAGTAAAATTGCTTTTCTGGAAGAAACTGTATTACACTTTTCTTACTTGACGACCGTGCTCGAACCCACAAAGTTGAGGGATAAGTGACTCGAAGTCGGCGACCTTTATCACTCGCCTACGTATGTAAGGTACTAGCAAATGTTACGAGAGAATTCTCCAACTGGGGTCTTCCTAATACGTTTAAACTTCGTATTTCATATTTTGCAGAAACTTTGCGAGTACCATAAAACGACCATTTGCAATCCGATTCAACCCCTACACACAGAGTGTCGATGTCCTTGACAACACGCGCTGTATTGGTTACCTAGTAAGCGAGGTCAAAGGTGAATTATGTATAGTTAGTGACGCACTTAGACGGGTTCAACTACTTGAAAAGGAGAAATCTAAAAGAAAGACTTTGGAGAAGCCAAAAGAAAATTCTATTGACGAAGAAGCACGTCATTAAAGATATGTAATAAGTAGGCCTGCCGCCAACGATCGCGTATCAGCTTGGCATAATGTGACTTTGTTCCGTGTCGGTGTTGAGGCACTTTGTTCTCATACATACAAAAATCATTCCAGCTGAACATAATATCATTTAATTTATTACACTACACAATATTTAAGCAATTTATAGTCTATTCTAACAGACTCTGTTCTATCTATATTATTACACAACAATGTTATCATTAACTTAGTGTGGTCGATATGAGTATTTATTATCAAATCTATATTTATAGCAATTTCCATTGGTTTTAACACAGTAATGTGGTTAAAAATCGTAATAACACTCGGGAGAAGCCAAAAGACATATCTACCCCAATTAGTGACGTCATAAAAATGTGATGACGTGTACACAATTTAAGACCAAAGCACTGGAGGACATACAAACTGCTCTAAACTATATTATATAATATTTAAACTTTGACTCATTGTTGCTATATTTTCTGACCCTTTGGGCTCATACAGTACACTCATTTTTGCTCTCTAGCCGGTGCTAGGGGTTGCGACGGATGTTGCATAGTCAGACCGAGACTGCTAGTATAATTCTTGGTTGTGGTTTATGCTTCCCAGATTTTATTGATTTGTCTGTTCTTAATTTATCCCCATTTATTACATGTACTAATAAAACAATTGCCGATCGGTCAGTATGCGGATTTATCCATATCTTTACAGGTCGATAAATCCTTATGTCGACCTCACTAAAGGGCAATAACTGTATATTGACCGACCTGGGTAAAGTGATATTGACCGAATAAATCATAAAACTCTATCCATAGAATCAACCTAAAATCAAATTAAATTTGTTACATCTATTCATTGTTATAACTTGTGTTCGGCGTCACTTAGTTATAACGTCACGTTGTTGCCCGATTACAAGTAAGTCATACGACAGTTCAGCATTAATCCCGTGGCAGTGTTTAGACCAATGGAAAGAACTATAAATATAGGTTCAAAAAAAAAGCAAAACAAATATACCTTATATGCACCGAATAAAACAGCTATACCACCGTTTGCTATTTTGCTAGTAAATGCATTTATTGAAAAATATAGGGGGCCTACATTTAGATTATCTAGATCAAGTTGTAATAGAACCTATAAAGATGTGTAAATGTTATCTTTTTTACCTGAAACTGGTTAAAATTTTACAGATACAAGATTTTCTTTTTTCGTTAGGATACAACAACGACGTTATTTTCTTTTTGTTGCCATTTCTTCCCCGTTAGTTTGTAAATACTAGTGATGGGCAAATCGGTTAGATTTGCCAACCGATTAATCGGCATAATCGGACAAGCCGACCGATTCCATTAATCGGATATAATTGGATAATCGGTTACTCTAGTTGCATATCTGTAAGTTCACCTCACACTGTATGTTTTATGTCATCACTTAAGAAATGAGCCACACACAGGCCCCATCTAACGCATCCTTATGGTATAGCATTTATATAGTAAGAAAAAAGAAAAGGTAGGACACTTCCGAATACCCATATTCTCTTGTTCATTAATATATGATCGATTTCAATAGAATAAAATTTAAACGTTAGTTGGAAATATTAATTTTAACAAATTTACCACAAAAAATGTTCAAATAAGTCCTATTATAGCTATAAAATCGATGTTTTACATTTTGAATCGAGTCCAACATTTGCTTTGCTCCGCTGTTTCCGGATCTACGGTGCGAATATCCTCTGCGATTTCATTGGTTAATAGGTATAGTTTGACAGATACCGGGAAAATCGATATACCTCGGCTGTATACCTTCATCATCATTACTTCAATAGAACTGAATGAAAAAATAGCGACAAACAATAATAAACAAAAATGTCAATTCAGTTAGAACAACTAAGGAGCGCTGCTAAGCGTGACCACAACATTATTACATCGGGCCAAGCCGGTACAGAATATAAATTTTTCGATTTATTTTCACGAAAATTTATACCTTCGATATCGAAGGTTTATTTTTGACCACCGCAATAGGGACCACAAATTCACTCCGTTGCAAACCGGATGTATACAAGCAGGGAAGATGTAGAAATCTGAAGTTCGTGGAAAATCGCTTATTTCTTTAAAAATACTGTAGTGATAAAGGTTAAACTTATGCCGTAGGTTTATTACAATAATATCAATTAATTAAGTGTATCGTTTGAACCGTACGTTCTATATTAGCTTCAAATCAGATTTGGTGTTTCGGAAGTGTCCTACCTTTTCTTTTCTTACTATATAATGCTATACCATAAGGATACCGTTAGATGGGGCCTATGGAGCCACACAGACATCAAATATCCTATTTCTATTGTATCCCTTCATAAACATAAGTAAGTTAACAGCAAAAAAGTAAACTTCAAATCAGGTACTGGTCACAATTTCACCAGAGACTCTTATCCAGTGATATATTGTGTTATTAAATTAAAATCATATGGAGCAAAAACGTATTAACGATTTATTAATTCTTAATAATGACTGGAATGATTTCAATCCCACAAAATCAAAAATTGAAAATACCTTTGCTAATATCCTTGCGTAATTCTTACAGCATGCTATGCATACTGCCATACTATGGTCAAGAGTTTAGGTTGATGGTTTTTCCGGCTTTATTTTGTAAAAGCCATATATCTATATCTATATCTAATCTGGGTGATCACAGATAAACTCAATTTCTTTCGAGATTTTGGAGGAAGCCATTTTTACGTAGAGTAGTTTCCCTTGGCGTAATTGCCCCAAAGAACAGTAAAGACCAGAAAGAAAAAGGTCAGAAACAACTAAATTATCCGTTTGGGGTTCCAAGTAATTAGTCGGTCAGGGAAAAGTGAAGTCGACGATCGCGCTCATGAATGCAACGCCGACGATTATTCGATTGTCGCCGATTGTCGGCCCGTCACTAGTAAATACTTTACATTTGGTGTATTTTTGTGACTTTTCAAAATGGGGTAAGTCGTAAAATTAAAATACAGTTACATATTATTAAAATTTTAGAATGTTATCAACAGAATATTGTTGTAAGCCAAAGTATTTTCAATAACTTTGAAGATATTGGCAAAAGAGCAGTTAGTGAGTAAGCTCCCCTGCTCAGCACATCCAGATACTGTATATCCAGAGAAAAGTTACAATGGGTTACGGCCTCCACAGAGATAGAATTGTAAATATTTTATCGGTATATTTTGAATCAATATGTTGCAATATATTTATTTACCACTTAAAAACAACACAAAATGCGTTTAATTAATTAATTAATTAGTTAAATTGTACAAAGAGTCTTTGAACTCGTCGCTGTTAGAACAATAAATCGTGCGGTGCGCGTGAATCAATCGCTTTGTAATTGTAAATATGTACGAGGAGACCCTTTGGTGACACACTTTGAATTTATTCTTGTAATAATTTACATACATGTATGTGCACAGATGATTTCGTTATGGTTAACTGTTCGTACATTGTGTTTTGAATACGTGTGATTGCAAAACTAGAAGATTTACTGTCATTTTGCCCTTATATAAAGGGTGTACGTGTAATTGTATGAAATAGAAACCTGATACTAGTATATGCTTTTACTCGTAAAAGATAGATATGTATATAATTTATGTTTTGAATGATATATGTTTACAATTATTTAACTGTTACTTGTACTTTAGTTTCGTTGATGGTGGAGGATAGGGTTGAGAATAACTGTTACTTGCCTGTGATAACTGTTGTACTTCAGACCAAATAAAATATTATAATCATGTTTTTAATGACAGGATAAAAACTAACAAATTCACATTTTGTCTTTGACGCTTCATAAGATTGTAAGTTGCACTTATTCTGTCCGTGGTTAAGTAACCTCGTAGCAAGTTACATGAAGTTAGGGGTCGGGTTCAAGTTGGCAGGCTGTGTGATCTTATGCAGTCAGGATCGAAGATGTTCTGCCTAAATGTTTGTCTATCAACACATTGTAACGATTCGTCTTGTAGACCCGAGACTTACAACAGGTGACTTTAAAGGGGCATGCATCCAGATTTTCTAGTGAGACTTTGGCTGGATTAGATTGTTATAAAATTTGCTGATTTAATCTGATTTCTTAATGTGTCCCTTTAAAACTTTGTTTTCAGTTATAGAAGTCAACATGGTGCATTAAACTGATATTACAGTTTACAATTTCTTCTGTTTCAAAATCGTATGTCTGTTTTAGAAGAAAGTGTGTATATATTGGCAATTATGAATCTGTTAGTTATTGGGCATAAAGATAGAAAACAAGAAAAGTCGTTTGTTTATTTATTTTTCACTGGTTAAGAGTTAGCTGTTCTTTTAGTTTATACCAGGACTTTCCACATTTTTTTTCAAGTTTGATAGAGATTTTTAATCTTAAAGAAACTGAAATTAAGTTTATTGGCTCGAGTTTGATCAACAATGACGTTTTAACATGCTCCTTGGAGATCAGTGTGGAGACCATTGCCATTGGTCAATTTCAAAACTGAGCAGAGAGTCGACCAATCAGATACCGGAGTGTTGAGTCTGTTCCTTTCAAGTCAACTTGCCAGATATCTTTCCAAGTTAAGTGACATGTAGCAGTTTTGTATGTGGATCATCAATATGATGGATAGAGATTATTAGGTTGCTGTCTTGTATATTTAAATTTATTAGACGCGTCGAAGAAAATGTAAAAGTCGCGGCTCTATAATTGAAAAACGGCGATAAATTTCTTATTTCTGAACGAAATATGTAAGTGCTGGTACTTATGAAAAATTGTTTTTAAAACTCTTTATGCGGAAAGCAAAATAGTTAAAACAATGAAAAAATCTATTCGGAAATACGTTTACTTAGAGGTATAAGGCTTCAGTTATTTTATCCTGTGTTCGTGTATGTGTAAACCCTGACGAATAACGCACACATAGAATCAAACCCCTTTAATGAACACATTTTCTGTCTAGCCAAGTTATTTCACGGAAATTTCCAGTGATTTATTTAGCTAGTACACCTTTTTTCCAGTGATTTATTTAGCTAGTACACCTTTTTTCCAGTGATTTTTTAGCTCGTACACCTTTTTTTCCAGTGATTTATTTAGCTAGTACACCTTTTTCCAATGATTATTTAGCTAGTACACCTTTTTTCCAGTGATTTATTTAGCTAGTACACCTTTTTCCAATGATTTATTTAGCTAGCTAGTACACCTTTTTCCAATGATTTATTTAGCTAGTACACCTTTTTTCCAGTGATTTATTTAGCTAGTACACCTTTTTCACCCTTGTAAAGCTGACGCCTCAGTTTGTAGAAAATCTTTCGTTACCAATTCAAATAAGATTCAGAAGGCTTTGCCGCCAGTTTAAGGAGGTCAGTTGTAATCATAGAATATCATTATTAGAGTATGTACATGTATATATGCAGAGAAAGGCAGACTATCGCTTTATATCTTAAAAACGACGATATATTTAAAAAAATATATATTATGCATTGCAATCGGAATATAACACTTAATTTTGTTCGCTTTATCATTGTGCAGCCAAGTACGTTAGGAGTCATGAATTCCATATATTTTATTTATAATATCGCTTGTAACGTAGTATAGTGGCCTGGCCGATGCACCTAAAGTTTGTCTTCAAAACACAACACCATTATGACAGTTCTAACATTTTTATTTCCTACGAAGAGCAATATGCACAGTTACTTATAAATGTTCAGTCGAATTTCAACGATATAATCAATGTTCAGTTAGTCTTTTAAAACAGTTATGTTGACAACTCTGTTAATACAATTTCTTATCTATAAATATATTTTAACCTAGGTTTTAACAATGCTTATTGAGTTTCAGCTCATCAGAGCGGGACCATGTTCCCTAGCTCGTCACCTGGGCTGCTCCCTCCCTCAGATCACAGTGTATATTGAGTTTATGTAGGATAATACAGGAAAACATTGCAGACACATTTTTAAACTTCCGTCAACTTAGTAATTAAAGTTAGATAATTCACTGATGTTTTACACCCTGAAGCTACTGCAGATTTGACAGGTTTTGTCTGACTTTGTTAATTAATTTTTTGTGTGTAATTTCAAATCTTAAACTTCTGAAAGAAATACTCAAAAATAAAATACAAAATTTAGCCATTACACTACACGCTCCAACGATGCAAAATGCAGTAAGAAGAAATACGATGTGATGTCTAAGATCTGCAGCGTTTCTCGGATATATAACGAAAGTGTTTCTTGAAAATAAATTGCACACCGCATTTTCGCATATAATAAATAATACAACCTGTTTGGATTCATGATCTAAGGCATACTCTATATGACAGCTTGAAGTGATTCTGTGGATGATGAATGGGGTGCCATGTTATCTCACTAAACGAAAAATTTATGTGCTTGTTAACACTGAACGTAACTTAGAAATATAGGAACGCAAAACAGATATACAAGGAACAATCAAAGTGTAAATATTTTCCTTAATGAAAAAAATTGAACGTATACAACCTATTGGTAGGTACAATTCTAAAGCAATTGTGCATAAAATGATATAAAAGTAATACATTCTCGTCAATAATTAAAACAATTCCGCGCCCTCTTCAATCAAATCTTCATGTAAGTGAAAATGACAGTGTATTACTACTGTACAGTATTGCAGACGTAACATTTCACTTTTGGGTTCCGTGAACAATAAATTATGTTAATCATACGTTTTCTTGCGATTTTCACCAGCGAAATATACACCCTCCTCCTTCTTTCGATCATTGATTTGACTTAAAATGCGTTGCTTGTCCATTATATTTCGTAAACTTCCGGCTAAGTTTGGTAACAATCATACACCGTGTTACAGTGATGTTTTGTCAAAAGTTGTCCTGTGTAAAAACTGCTTCTTTTTCTCCCGATAAATGTAGTTCCAATAGGCCAAAGTTTTTGCATAATGAATATGAATTTCTCTAACGTCTTTCATATTTTCAGTTAGAATGTCTTTACACGGCAATGTTTTGAAAGGAAATAAGACAGGTTAAACATCTCAAACAGGTGCATCCACGGCCATTTACTTATGAATTAACACTCCAGAAAATGTATTCCAGTAATTATACGAAGTTGAATCGTACTCCGACAAGATGTCTGATGAAGTTGATCCCATTAGACACTTCAGCCAAACTTTCTGTCTGGCTTCCAGCACCATAATGGCATTTGCCGAGTGACAAGCAGTGGAACCATCCTCGTAGAATCTCCCGTACGCTTGGATTTCGCTATCCCTTATAATGTCATAATAGAAAGTATAACCACCGTTCACACACAGATGAATAGTAAACACGTATGTACCGCCCACTGGTGCTGTGAATATGCCAGTAACGTTATCATAGGCGTCGCCATGGTTCGCCATGGTCTTAGAAAAGACGACAGTTTGACCTGTTTCAAGGCTGAGGTCATTTAGTTGGCGGGCATTGAAGGATACTGCAGGAGTCAGCAACGTATCTGAAGGAAAAAATGAAAATTCTATATAATTTGTGTATATTATATACCCGTGTTTTCGGTCCAAAAAAAAATAAATATTTTTTGGTCAAGATTTAGATGTAGGAACCCCTGCACAAGTTACACAAACATCATGTTATTGTCTATTTTGTTATGAATAATATCATAAACATCTAGAAGACATTTGTTTGTTTCAGTGTAATATCGAAATATATGTTTTTCACTGAGTGAACACCATATGCAACATTTTCACGAGTGGCGCACCCATGGCTGAAAATGTTAATTATTATTGTGTTCACGAGTGAAACATATACCGATCTTACACTGGGACAAATACAGTCTACCTACGATATTATTCATAACAAAACAGACAATAGCAATAACTTTAAGATCTATTTCTACTTTATATATTTTTACTGGTTGTAACTAAATTTTGCCAATTTTACCCGCAATGTCACGAGCAGAGCTTCATAACGTCTCAATGTCATGTTATCGGGGAAAACTAGTTCTTTGAAGTTTCTAGACTATTTTATGTGGAGCGTACATCTTTATGTCCTGGTTGGTATTTATACATCTATATATTTACTGACGTATATTTTGCAAAGAATTTCCGATATTTTTGTATTCATATTCTTTCGCATTCAAATGTAGTTCCGTACCAGTGAAAAATAAAACAAAAGATATTTTCACTGCTATGAAACAGTGAAATACCAATTTCTTTTCACTGATTTATTCCAGTATTTCACTGAAAAACATCAAATTAAAGGTCCAATACTAAGGAAAGTGAACATTTTAATTTCTTTTAAAAAGCACAGAAACTATTTCATTTTATTGGAAAATGAAAGTTGGTATGTAGAAATTCGAAATAAATCGCAGTATATGTACAATTATTTTTCTATGAAGTATGAAGAAAGTTATAAAGACCTGGGGGGTTATTCTGTCGATTCATTGAAATTTCAACATAATACACATACATTTCTTTGAGTTCCAAAGACCTTCTGTAAATTTTGACCTGCCAATCTTCATTATTTAGTGTCTTGCAGAAGTCTATGCACTGGCTATGAAAAAAATTGCCAACTCACTTTCCCTTAGTAATGGACCTTTAATGTCTATATTTGCTTGATATTTCATTTCTCTAAAACAAAAATAAAATTTTCGTTTCACGCCAACGTATAAAAAATTTTTGCCACTCCTTACCTTTTATCCTTTTTGATTCGTCCATGAGCTTCGTTTTAAGGTCATTAAAATCCCTCCTGAAATTTATGCCTTCGGATTTTAGTGCAGTTAGTTTCCTTAACATTTTTATCTGTTTCTAAAACTTGTCTGTTTGTGTTAGTTATCATTTTTTCAATCGCTTCAACTTTCACATCTAACCGAATCATTTTATCCAAAAGTTGATCCTCGTAGTGGAATCGAGAGCAGTGCGGTTCCTCAGTATTCATTCTATTTACAAGAAGCAAACAAACAATCAAAGTTGACAACAGCATCGTTTCAGGAACTTTTCTCTAAACGTCTTTTCCTAGATCAGTGTCTGTATGTAATGGTAACTTGTACGATATGATATCCCAGAGAAACGTAGAAATCGTACGGGTGGCACGCAATATCAGCTGCCCGCCATTACGTCTGCTCTCCTGCAGCCTCAGCTGGTGTCAGATTTTATTTATCTGCGTCATGATATAGAGTTAAAATATTTCAAACCTGTCATTTTAAATGAAAATAAGAGATAAGAATAAATTTTTAGTCAGAGGAGAAGCCTAAAAGCTTTTGATAAGATAATATTCACATAACTACTTGCAAAACATTGAAGTTTAAATTTCTCTCAGCATCAGTTGAGCGCAATAAAAAAACAAAAAACAAAAACAAAACTAAAAAACAAAAAACAACTAAAGACTTATTTTTGTTTTGTTGGGTAAAGCCCCCATCACACCAAACTAGTTCTCAAAACGTTCCAGCCCACCCTAAAATATTGTAAAACGGGCTGCGATCTGGCTAGAACGTTTGAAATTTGGCAGGAAAATATCCATAACGCGATCATAGTTAGTTCTTAAACAGTTCTCGATACGTCCACTGCGTCTTTATCCCGTCTGAAGTACGTTTATAGTAAGTTCATTTCGGAAAAAAATGCCCGTTCACCTCATGTGAACACCGTTTGTAGGCAGTCCAAGTCCGTCTGTAGTCAGATTAAAGAAGTATGTAACTAGTCCTACTTCGTTTTGAGTACGCCGAAATACGTTCTAAGTAGTTGTTAACTCGACCAACTCGTTCACAGACAGTTTAACTCGTTCTGGTTACGTCCTTATCTCTCCCTAGTACGTTCAGAACGTAAATTGCAATCACGTTCTGGCCCGATGGCTATTAAAAGCCATCACGTTTCGCCCAGTTCTCATTCTCGTTTGTCTCTTCAACCTCTCAAGACACAAAAAACTACAACAATAGGCAAGTATCAATATGACTCCAAAGAAAAGTGAAGACAGACAGACAGGGTGTAAAGTGTTAAAGCAGCAAAAGACCAATGCCGATACAGTCTCCTGAGTCAGTCTCTGAACGTGAAAGTCGAGAGGATGAGTGTCGTAATATATTCCCTGCACCTTCTGACGACTCTGTCTCCAAGTCCGAGGATGAAGGAGGACAGAGTCCGAAACCAAAAGGCATAAACTTGGCTAAACATTGTGCCCAAATCTTGAACCTGTACGACAACGGCATGTATTTATACCCTAACTTGTGTAATTATACTGCAGACGGGATCGACGTTGTAGGAACTGTGAATAAACGTACTAAAGGTACTAAAAACGTGCGGAGCGTACTGAGAACGTATTGTAAACTCTTAGAACTGTTTTGAAACGTATTGCAAACTTAGCATTTTATTTTGATCGTATTCAGACGGAATAACGACGCACTAAGGATGTAATGCGGTCGAGTTAAGTCTTTCTGTGAACGGGTTAAACGAGCTAGAAACGGATCCGGTCGGTGTGCACACGTACTTAAATTGACCCCCGATCGCATTACGTCATACCACGTCTCTAGTACGATCGAAGTACGGCGGTTCAGTTCTTAGTACGTCCATCTAGTTTTAAGTACGTTGTCAGTCCGTCTATCTGCAGGACGGAATGATCGGCAGAAATTTTTGAGTAGGCTCAAAGTTCTGGAGCACCATTCCCGTTCAACCCCGTCCGAGCCAGTCCATAAAGTTCTTAGACAGACTGTAGAACGTCGCTACTACGTCTGTTCCGTTACCACCAGTTTGAGCCCGTTCGGTTACATTTTTTAGAACGTACTGAAAACGAGCTTGGTGTGATGGGGGTATTAGATGGCCACGAAATATGCCTTTTACTCTTCTTGTATCAGTTTTCTGACGGTCCCGATCCACAGATAGAACCACAAGTCCTGCCGCCTACAATCTACGCTCGTTCTGGGGAAAAATGTATAAAGGTCAGGTGATCTGAGGACTTTCACAGTATGCTGTAAAATGTAACTGTACATAACAAAACAGCTAATCCACATTTACCACACACTCAAACTCAAACTCAAAGTCCCTTCAGTACAATATATTTTGGAGTGTGATATTAATTGATATGTGTTTTTGTGACTTTCAGAGAAATTTTATATGTCTGATAAAATATTTTTCATAAAAGTGAGCTAATTCAAAAAAATATTTCCAGTAGTTACTTGTGAGTTTGAACAGTTGTTATGCCGGGAAGTCTGTCTTTTGTAGCAAATTCACTCAGACCTACGAAAATTGAAAAGTTTTATCTGCTGAGACAAGTAAAATCTGCATGTTGTAGATTTATAAATAGAGGCTGGAAAGTGTATGTTAATAGTCTTTCGTCCTGTTGCTGAAACTTCATTAAAACTCGTATACTTCTATGTACATTTAGATCAGAACCATCCCAAAAGTTCCCGTCTTTTTTGTTGCAGAGTATGAGCTATAACTTGTTCTCAGTCCTTTAAAAATTATCCGTCAATATTTCATCAGTAGTAATTAAATGGAAGAATCATTATCGCAATTATCAGATTCAAGAAAGATTTATGACAGCAATATGATTTCATTATCAGTTTGTTGCAGACCAGAATTTTCGTCATAAGATAATAAACATCCTCCTGCTAGCATCACATAAATCATTTAAATCATACGAACATTTTGGGTTCTTATTGTTTTGTTTTGTTTTGTTTTGAATTAATGCAAACTTTGTGGTTTATACTCGTCTGTACGCACACAAAAGTAGCATTTTGTTCTTATATTTACAGTAACTTGCTACATGAACAAGTGGTTTGTATTCCAAGGGTATCAGAAACTCAAAATTGATATTTTCAACATTCAAAATATCCCACCCATGATCAGCTGTTACTCGCCTTCCGACATAGATACAAAATAGGAAAAAAGTCATAAAATCGTTTCCATTCACTTTTGATTTTTATTATTGAAGTCTCGCTTAAAGGGCCACCCTTTACATTCTTGCATCAGTGTTTTGTTCGAAAATAAACGCTTTTTATTCTATGCAAAACATATGTGAATGTGAATAGTATGATACACATTCCTGCTAGTGTTAAGTCTCTTCCGAAAACGTTGTATATTGTTCATATGTATTGTATAAGTTATACGCAAAGCATTGCACATGTCCATTCACTTGCTTACTTATTCAACTATTAGGTTCTTTACCAATATATTCAATAATTTTTCCAAATGTATAATTGTATAATTGTTATAGTTGCACTCTAAGGCCAGACGATTTTTAATGATTTTCATCCTCGACCTATTTCTTTGATACGCGTATTTAAATACTCATTCTTTATGCTTTTTAAATCTTTTCTTGATACAGAAAACTGTATGCTTAATTGATAACAGCAGTATTCCAAACTGATTTAAATTTAAAGTTTAAACTCACATATTATTATTATTATCATTATTATACCAGAATAATAATATATAGCGCCAGTTTCATGATAAACACGTTCAAAAGCGCTTTACATATAGCAAACGCAGTCACATAGGGCGCAAAGTTCATCCTCTACTAGTACAGACACAGAGCGATCTGACCAGAGGGACAGAGTGAGATAAAGCCCCCAGAACAGACAGAGAGAACTTTTTAGATACAGACGTGTCCGGCTAACTTACCCTACCGAATAGACATTCTGGCTCTTTAATGTGCCCAGTGTATAGCACCGATACACGCGAAGACGTCTTTCCTGGGAAGAATCAGTAAAGGCTTCTAGTTAGGTGGGAAACACTCAAGAGCATCTCAGAAATTTCCAGTGCCTGGACTGGGATTCGAACCCCGGACCTCTGGACAGACAGTCAAGCGTGTTACCACTAGACCACCGGCCCACCTAATATCCATTTTGATTAATATGTCCGATCAATTGATACATATATCTGGTTAAGAAACCTAGATTTTTTTCAACATGTATGATGAGTAGGGACCTTTCAGCAAGACATCTTTTGTTTGAAATCTTTACAATCATAAACATGTTTCGACTGTATCTAATTTATAGCTGACTAAGATATGCATTCGCTGCACATTCAGCAATTTCTCATTGTAAATAGTTTTCATTGCAATCAGTGATTCACTAGGTATCATTAACGACTAAAACAGAAAGAAAACGTGTAAACACAAAGAGATCGTCGCGGACACGCTTTGTTGGTGATCGTCTAACCTGAACAACCTAAACAAATACCGGACCCCTGTCGGCTTTGGCCGAAGTCAAAAGGTCCGACACCTATGGTATCTTTTCATCTGCTTTTCATTAATAATATCTTTTTTTCAACTTTACATTAACTAGCAATATGTGCTGTCTCTCGGGATTCTGCTGATGTTTGATACACGAAGAAACGTGCGTTAACCCTTCAACAACAGACCAAGGATCGCTGCTAGATCACTTTTATTTCTGTTGAGAGCTTCAATCAATTCAGGACAAATTCACATTTCTCAACGTGTACAGACTGCTTTCTTACAGGCATTTCTGAAATGTCAATATATATTTAAAACAAGACCTGTCACTATTAGTGACAAATGCCCGCGAACAATAGTGCCAATTAGTTTTTATGCCAAGATATTTCAAAATCCCTTCTGGATCCATGCTGGTCGCAAACCCACTATGTTAGTTTTCTCATGGCACGGCTCACATGATCGCCGAAGGACGGGGTAATTTTTTTCTTTATCGTTATAAAATCTTCTTTTCTGAAACCATTGTCCCGTTTTGGAAATAAGTGAAATCTGTGTCTCCTTACATGACAATATTTGAAAAACTGTCCCTTGTGTGACTCTTCTTCGTCATATATAATAATGACAAACATTCAATTAATGATACATTATGGCCATGCTGGGAGGGTAGAGAAAGTAAAATACTGTCAGGTTTCCTAGGCTACTCAATCCATCTAGTGCTACCTAACAGTTGTGATAAAAAATGGTGCACAAACCTAATTACCTTAATTCCAATAACTGCGAATTACATATACACATAAACTGTTGTGCAGCAAGAAAGACGTAGGGTTAAAACAGGATAAAAGCAAATATAAAGATATATACTGGAATTATGTCGTAAACATCTATGTAGCCAGAGTACTGATTTTAATTCAGAAAAAGTTTCAGCACTGACTACATGACATGGTAATGCGTTCCAATGAACAACTGTACTAGGGAAAACTGATTTTTTATAATATTCAGCTATAGTAGATGGAATCTGAAATGCCAGTTGATTGTCGTGTCTGGACTGTCTTGTGTAAGTTGTAACATATTGCTTTGGATCAACATCTACATGATAATAAACCATTTCGTGAAAACAATTAGTCTACTATATTGTCGTCAAATGCAATGTATTCCTGTTTTAAATTAAGTCTTGTATGATATTTGTGACTGTGCTATAATCATTTGTTACAAATCTTGTAACTTGTCTTTGAATGTTTTTTAGTTTGTCTATATCCTTCTTATGGTAAGGATCGCACTAGAACAGAACAGTATTCTTAAAGTTGGTCTTACAATAGTATTAAAGCAGCTGTCTTGGTAGAACTTCTAGAAGAACGTATGTTACGTTTTAAGAAACCTAAGCTCTGACTAGCTTTATTAGAAACTTTATTTACATGAGGAGACCAAGATAAATTTGATGATACTTTCACGACATAGGTGGCTTGACTGACAACAGACAAGTGCAACCAGACAATTCAATTTTGTTAAAAAGTATGGCGCAAAGCAGGGAATATAGACAAACTGTATTATTTTAGGTATGGTGAAAACTTGTTGGCATCATATTTTGATATTGTTTACAGATATGTTCCTTTGTTGACACTTTTCCAAGATTGTTCAAATTATTCTTATTTTTCTCTTTGCCCTATTTGTATATAGTAGAAACTTTACGTCTCGCTGTCAGAATGCCTAATTTTCAAATCATTTGACACAAAAAGTTTTGGTCAGTTACCTCCCACGAATGTTAAACTTGTTCCGATTTGTCGAAAGTCAAGGTTGGCAGAGCTAAAATTAGGAAAGTCTTAAAACGCAGTATATTTTCAAATATTTTACGAAAATAATTATTAGGGAAACTGATTCCTGCTCATCAAAACAATGACCGATACAGCTAAAAAAATCGAGGAAAAACTATTAAAACTATGTTTGCGCTTAAAGGCACTGACCTCCAGGTTTTGGCTTAAAATGATCTTTCTTTGACATTAGAAAATGGGTTTTTGGTTTCTAAATTATTTTATAAATACAAAATCACGAAAGAAATAAGATGAGAAACGGTTTTCGATTTTCATCGTAAAACGTAGTAAAACAACTAATTATCATGTGTTTCCGTAACATATAGTCTGTCAGTAGTAAAGTTTCAAAGCATTCTTAAGAAATATAGCATTAATTTCCAGATATCTTAAAAATCTCCTTTTTTGTTGTTAAAGATCTGGAGGCCAGTGCCTTCAAACCGCTGGTCTATTATCTGAAATAATTTCATACAAAATTAATTCTCCTTGCTAGCTTTCAAAGCACTAAGGTAGATATTTTCTAGAAGGAGTCTTCCAAAATTGTTTCTATTTTAGCTGGGCGATCTACGCTATCATGACACTCCGGCTTTTATTCAGTCCTATTTTTGTTTTTCGTATTGTCTAGCGTTGCTATCCTCAAAAAGCCTTTCTTGACAGATTTAAACGTTTTGTTGCCATAGGAATTCAATTGCTAATTGTACCTATATAAATGACCAGCCCAATCTCCTATTTGCCCATGCTGTATGAAACAGAATTAATAAAACGGTAGCAAGTACTTTTAAATTAGAACTGGGTCCATCTTTTCTGATTGACATTCGGGTCAAACAAGTAGCAGAAGGACGAAATAAAATGAATAATCTGCTAATGTTCCAGGTATCATGCAAAAACCTCTAAGAGCTGGAAATGTTTGAGACAGACGGACGGACAGACAGACGTATGAGCAAGCGGACGAGCGAAGAAATAAGGAAACGTGCATATTATCAATATTGTGTTCATTCTGTTTACAAGTTTTCATGGAATAAGTTTTGTAAGTTATCGAAGAATACACTATATGATTTGTTTTAACTAGTAGTTTCCATATCAAGCACACTTTTATAATGCAAACAAAAATAAAATGATAGACCTATTTTCCGTATTGCCTTCTATCCATGCACGGTGTATCATAAAAAATGTCTTGCACATGACGGAGTGGCGTAGGGACGTTTTCAAATCATGTCTCCTGTGGAATTCCCTGAGGAGAATTCCGATGGGAGAACTATAAACCCACGTTCTCATTTTAAGAATTGTCTACTATCTGTTTACCAAGCTTCATGAAAATCTTTGAAAGTTTTATACTTTATACTATCACAGGACCCACTTCCTGTTATATTTCTAACTACTTGTTACCATAGTTTTGACAAAGTAAAGTTAAAGGACTTCAGCATTTGTCATATCACCTTCTATTCATGTACAAAGTTCCATGAAAAAATGTGCTTTTAGAGTAACCACAGGTTCTTGTGACTGACGGACAGACAGTTGACTGACGGACAGACAGTCGGATAAGGAACTATAAGTAATTAGTACTCAATACGACTAATAACGACAATAAAAGCGAATAAAGATAACAGTTTTATTGATCATAAATTCCATGGCACTGAACAAAATGGAATCGAATTATTTTTTTTTTTGTTGACATTCAAGCAGAGTAGGTTCTTTCATTTCTGCAATTTAAAAGATATTTTTATATAATTTCATGGAATATAAAGGTTGTGCATTTAAGATCATATGTAAATATATCTAATATTTTTTACAGTAAAAAATATTAGATATATTTACATATGATCTTAAATGCACAGTACTAAATAAATATATAATTACCACTGAAATATTCCAAGAATTCACTTAACATCTTGTAATAAAATCACATCGTACAGAACCAGCAGAATACAAATGTGAAATAAATCATTTTATTCAGAGTATTTACCAGACAAAACATGTCCCCTGCTACTGAAACAAATAATGAACTTCACACACATTTTCAGATATAAGAACATGCGTTTCTAGAACTAGGGCTATTAGTGGTATTAATCTAATGATCCATAGTTATTTATTGAAGTTTACTGCTTAAAATAATTTCACATGGACTATTTTCTGTTATTTTTGATAGTTACATACTATGGAGCATTAGTTTCTGTTATTATTCATAGTTACATACTACGGGGATAATAATGCAAGTGTAGAAAGATTACCACAAACAAGAAGAAGTTTGTTCGTACAGAGTGATATATTTCTGCAAAAATGTTAACGTTTCGCGAAGATTTTATGATTTCTACGAACAGTACATAGAATGTTCGATGGACTATATTCATGGAATGATTTCTCCATTCGGTATATTGATATTACTTTACCAGAGAGTTATTTAGTCTTCATCCTTCGTGCAAACAGAAATGCCATGAGGGAAGCACTTGCATGATCTTCCTAGACTGTCTTTCCAGGTTGCATCATATTGATATGTCTTGCCATCTGTGCCTGGTCCGCTCACACATGGTTCTTCTGTTGAACATATATAAATTGTAAAAAAACTCCTACATCCCGGAAGTTTGAATGATTTATTTTCATAATTAAATGAAATGAAATTAAATTATTTATATAAAATGCATATTACTAAAATAAAGTAGAAGTCTGGGATATTTTGAAAAATTTGATAAACGAGCAACATCTTTACTGACAATCTACCTGACCATTACATGTTCTGCCGTACTGTCCGGTACGATGGATACTTAAAATACTCTTAAAAAGTTGCCCCCACCCCTTTTAAAAATGAATTTGTTGAGAAATCAAAAATAAACAATTGCTGAAAACTGCGCTGAAGACATTATTGCAAATGCACCGAAACGAAGATATGTAACAGTTCTTTGAAACTGGTGAGTTTTTAAACGCGTTGAAATGTCCGAAAGTGTGGCCCCTTTTGCAGCCCTTTTCCGGAATTCGGTGTATGTATCAGTATACTGACAATTGTATTGCAATTTACATATTTATGTGCTGTTAAATTTTCATTTTAACCTTTCTTTCTGTGATATGATGTTGTTTGAATTTTGTTCTCCAAAAGTAAGGCTAAGCGTTAAATCTATAAGAAGATACCTAGTAGAAAGAGCAAGATGTAACCAACTACATTATTTAATAGAAGACTCTGTTAATCACCACTGTGACGCTCCACTAGAACCAGATTCTTATAGAAATTAAATGGAATTTATTAACCCGAAGTGCAGGAACTTGTACTTACAGTGTTTCAATGGTGTAATATTTGAACGGCCATCACACGCCGGGAAAGACTGTTTTTATTACAAAATATTTTGAAGATTTTGAAGCAAAGAATACATCTAAAGCAGACTTGTTTCTGTTTAGTCCGTAAATAAGAAGTTATGAAATTTGCAACTCCCCAAATATCCATTAGTAGCAACTACAGCCGTGGACTATAATTAATAAATAGAAGTAACAGCTACACTGGACCAAAGGAAGGAACGACTCTTTACGGACGCAACACGGCACTGAAGTCTGCTGTTGTGATTATTCATTAAATGTTTAAGAATATTTTTTTTTAAAGCATGGACTGCTACTGAGCAATAAAGGTTATGGAATAGGCAACAACCCTTCTGACGGCTAGGAGTGAAACCCCTGATGGCATCTACCACCGGCTTAAGCTGTTCGATAAATTGTATTTGAAAGAGCTACATGATAATAAAAGAACTGGGTTACATTTTACGGCCACTACATGACAGTTTGAAAACATATCACGAATCCATAGAAAAACCCTTTCAAACGTAGGGTACAACTAATCAAACAATGGCAAAATCTGTTTGATTGAAAATGAAACATACTTGCCGTTCCCCACCTATAATGCAATATTCTATTGTCTAAATATAAAATTCCGTAGCCACGTGGTGAAGGTCACTGACTTCAAATCACTTGCCCATCACCGATGGAATTCGAGACTCGATCGGGGCTTTAAATTCTTGAGGAATCCATTCAGCTGCCTTATGTAAGGTCGGTGGTTCTATACACAGGTGCCCGCTTGTGATGAAATGAAGGGGCACCTGGGCAACTTGTTCCTAAATATACCTCTAACAGAATAGATGAAATGTGAAAAAATGTCATAAAATGTTGTTTAAATGTAACTGGTAACCTTAATAAGAAATTTAGATTTCAAGTGTTTGAAACATTGTTGTTGTTGTTGACATTAGCAAAAATAAGGTGCTGCTTTAGAACATTTCAAAGTGTAGATCTCTGAATTTAAAATCTAACGATCTCATTAAAAACAGCTTATTTTTTATTCCGTGTTACGAAAAGAATAATAATAAAGCAACAGACTGGCTCCCATAAATTGGTTTCCAGACCCGTTTAATTTATTACGGTTTGGTCCTGGTCCCTGCCCAGTTCTAATACCGGCTTCCGCTTCTTTGATCTCCATTAGGAAGCAAACAGTTCCGAGAAAAAGAAGGGCAACTGACAACTTGCTAACCATGCTTGTGTAAGATATCTGAAAATATTCATAACAAAAACATATTTTTTTTAATGTTTAATGCTTTGGAGCAAAGTTTTATGATAACATCAATAAAAAATGGACTGTTAGTAATCTTAGCTAGAGTCTGCAGAATATAAACCACATCAACCACTAACATTAAGAAAGAACTAAATTTAAAACTGGATCAAACAAAACGGTGTTCAACTTTTAAAATGATGTATGTGAAACTAGTCATCTCAGGAATGATTCTCAATTTGAGAAGTTTTACATATTCACTACTAAAACTTACTGATTCAAAAAGGGCTAGGATTAGGGCTAGGGCTAGTGCACCAAACTTTACTTTTAAATCAAGGATTCAAGGACACACTAAGTAGTGAACTGGCATATCACACTTTTGTAATGAATTAACCCATTCTTGACATATATCACTCGGAAGTCTTTTTTCTAACAATTTATGGAAAATTTGTGAAATACATTGGTAGTGGGACGCCCAAATTACACACATAAGTTTGGCTCCTTTGAAGTTTTAATGAGAGAGTTGGATCTAGTTGAAGAGAACAATAGAGATTAACATATTTTGTTAATCTAAAATTTTAAAAGTACTACGGTAAAGATTCATTTTTTCCCTTCATAGTAGCATGCCACACGTGTGCCCCTAAATATTCCATAGGAAAACCAACGTTTCAAAAACGCAGTCCCATAACAATGTGTATATAAGGATGTGTACATTACAAACCCAAGGACGTGAACGTCAATTTACGTCCTTGCACAAAGTAAAACGCATGGACAACGGAAGAAAAACGGACAAATAAAAGAAGACAGAAGGACAAAGCCTTTGTACGTCAGTGGCAAACACACACTACTGGAGAGTTAAACCAGATAATGGTGCACCAAACTTTACTGTTAATCCCCGCGGTGTTAATTACAGGACAGTGTAAACGAAAGTTATCCCCACGAAGTGAATCCCTTAAACACACAATGGTAACAGAATGCGAGGTATGTAAAACAGAAAAAGCTCTATATAAATATATAATGCACTGTATGTTCTCTTTATTTGAAAAGCAAGTCCAACGAAGCATAAATACACGTACTCAGTACCTTTGCAGAACACAGAAAATTCAGGAAACACCATTAAGGGCCCGACCAAATATTCGACAAGTCGGATATCAAAGCAGCTTTATTCACTGGACTTTAAGATCTGCACACCATGAAGTCTAAAACAATTCAATCAGAGAGGAACGCGAAGCGTCCGGTTGTAAAATGGTTGAGCACAAAACATGCACATGATATGTCTCAAAACAATCGCGTTATAATCTCTTTTAATAAAACGTATTTTAATACAACTGGAAACCGTAAATTCTCTTAAGATATTCCAATTTAATTTTGGAATATATGCAAATTCTAATAAATGAATGAATGATTTAACAGTTCTTTTATATGGGAGACGCGGATATCTCAAATTTTCTATGAGAGGCATTTAGATATTAAATACAAATAATACATACCGTGTGGGTGATCGAAAATAATCTCCTATGTTCAAAATGTGCATGAAATCTTCCGCTTGCCTTTTATATACAAATGTATTGGCACATTGGGAATCATTTCATTTTTACAATTAATTAATTCTCTGCAACAGCTTGAAGGAAAGAGCGTCATCTAATGATAAATGCGATAACATTTGGTTTTCCGCTAGGGGCTTTTTGCAGGCTGAAGGATTGTACATTCATCTCTCAAACATTATGACACATCATTTTCAGGCTCGAGTTTCATGTTTTTTATCTTTTAGACTTAATTCTTATGATTCTTATGATTATAATATAACGTAAACAAATTTAATAGTTCCATAGGAACAGTGATCTTGAATTATCGACCGACAGACGTATGGCAAAACTGTAATTTACATTAAAAATCTGATCGATTTGCAATAAATTTTAATTTTAATGTTAAAACATAACAATCTACATATTTGTTTATATTTAGTTAAAGATTTACAGATCGATTTATTCAAAATTGGCATAGCATATTAAATGATTCTAGTAGAACTTTGTTTTACAAAAATATTGCGTCTTTCAATTCTCAAACATATTTAGACTGCTTTTCAGTAAATAAATTTTGTCAAGCATTAGCTAGGTTAAAATTGTCTCCGCATAGGTTACATCGAGTCTTGAAGATGGATAAAACCAATATGTATACCTGTAAATGAAAGAAAATGTTTCATTTTTAATGTGCTAGAAGATGAATTTCATTTTGTAATTGAATGTCCCTTATACAAAGACTTATGTAAACAATTTATACAATCTTACTTTCGGCAAAGACCGAACATGATGAAGTTTCTAGAGCTGATTAATTAAGTCTGAAAATAGAATCGTGATAAAGAAGTTAGCAATGTATGTTCACAATGCATTTACTGTTAGTACTGTTTTGACGTTAGGGATAGAAATTGGTGTAAACATGTATATATCTATATAACTTGTAAGTTACTTAATTACGTTACATGTTTTGTTAGTATGGAAATATACTCCGGTTGCAAAGACTTAGTCACGTTGTTTCTCAACTTTATATGTTATATTAAAGTGTCACATTTAAAACTTTCATAGCATTTTACATAATGTATAAAACAATCCTGTTAAAACAGTTTTACATCCAGCCATTACTGACTTATGAGACACTAAAACAGTATAAAACACGAGTTTGTACATTAAAATGTTTAGTTTAAAAGTATCCATATTGATGACTATCATTGACACGGCGGCGCCCACGCTACCACCACAAAAGCAGTGGCGTGACCAAAGCATCGCCGGGCAAATCAAACTCAACAGCATGGAGACTTTCCATTGACATAACAGCTATCCTCCCATATCCTTTCCGCAGCCTTAACGTACTAAAACGTATTAGCGTCTGATGGCCCTTTCACGCTTCCGTAGAAACAACATTTATTACACGAAACTTATTTTGAAAATATTTCTGAAATGTCTAGGTCTGCAGCTCTCAAATACGGTTATATCTTACATCTGAGGCATATACTGACACTCTCAGACAACATCAAATATGACATTTTGAGCGATTTGATGAAGTTCCAAAATTATCAATGTACCCTTGGTCCGTTACGGACCCCTGTGCACGGGTATGAAACGTTGCCTGCGGCACAAAATGTGCCGCACTGAAATGAAGGCCTCGCGCGTCCGACGGCGCAGGCATTGCGCAGGATGTTTACAAAAATAACAAGCACGGTGAGTAAAATTGAATGTTTTTGGTTATTGTCTTTTTACAGTAAAAACATTTTAGAAATCGGGGAATGCAGCGGGATGTAGTTGTGTCTTGCCGACAAATTCATGCCCAGTTTGTGAAGAAATATATAATATTGTTATTTTGCGCGTGTTTTCCATCGGATACAGTAACGTGAAAATTACAAAAGCAGTGAATATTCCGAGTCATTTCATATCCTGCCAAAAAAAGGAATGATGTATTTCTGTATTATATTATATAAAGACATGATATCTGATCGATTGAGATAAAATACATGTCAAGGAAAAGGCGTATTCCCTCGTTCTGCCGACTTTTCAGTCCAGTGCCGCAGGCATCTCGATGGTGCCGCAGACATCGTGAGAGGCGCAGTCATCTTGAATACTATTGTAGTCGGTAGTAAGTGTAATTTCGACCTTCTAACATGTATTAAAGTGCAAAATATCAATAACAATGCTGTTCCTCCAGTTATTGTGTAAGACAAATCTTCTCAATCCGAAGTATTGTTAATAGCTATTTTAATAAGTTTGCAATATTTTTTCTCGCTGTTTTTGGGGATTGGGCCAGGTCCCTCCCAGTTGGGAAAATCACGTCATTTTGTATCGAACTGGGATTATTTTCTCCTAAAAACAATATTAAATTACCAAACGTTCCCATTTGTAACAATTATTGATGCTTAGTTCAAAGCAAGGTATGAAAACCAGCATTGGAGCAAAAAAAAAAAACTGTCATAACTTTTGTCATTTTTCAACCAATTTTGATGTTTTTGGTTCAGCATCAAGTTTTCTTGTGTTTTTTTTTCTTTACAGTTTGGTCTTAGTGCTATTTTGATAAGCGATGAGCTGAATTTCGCCCCTCCCCCCCCCCCCCCCCCCCCCCCCCCCAAATGGCGAAAAAATCGCTGTTTTGGCTTTCCGAAGAAAAGGAAAACAAAAAGACAAACAAAAACAAACAAAACGTAAAAACATGAAACTTCCATTTAAACGATACTGTCCCCAAGTTTTGTTTGGAAAAGAAGCAATGAAGTTATCGATAGTTAAATGTCTTGTTTTCATTATATTTTCAGATGGATGTACATGCATTCAGTGTATATAAAAGGAAAAAGAAAATCATTCCTCCTTTTGGTCAGACGTAAACTTTATGTGTACAGTCAGTGCACATACCTAAATCATAGTTGAACGACAAAGAGTAAGTAAAATATGTTAATATTTTTGTAGTATTTCATAAAAAATTAGAACAAGTAAAGCCCCATTTTGGACAATTTTTTTTATTGGTTCTTTTCTACACAAAACTTGGGAACACTATCGTTTTATACATTCTTCGTTCGTATCTAAATATCTTGACTTAACAGCGAATTTTGTGCTGATATACTGTTACAGAAAAACATGAAGTGAGATGACCGAGAGAAATTTCATGTTTTTATGTTGTTGTTCATTTTTTTGTCTTTTGCGTTCTTTTTTTTCGGAACGCCAAAACAGCGAATCTCACCATTTTACTTCTTTATGTATTTACTAATCATTTATTTCTTTTTTGGGGGGGGGGGGGGGGGGGGCAAAATTCTGCTCGCCACTAATCAAAAAAGTACGCCCAAACTGTAAAGAAAAAACAACTCGATGCTGAAACAAAAACATATTTTATAAAACTGGTTGAAAAATGACAAAGTTATGACAGTTTTTGTGCTCCGATGCTGGTTTTCATACCTTGCTTTGAACTAAGCATCAAAAATTTTTACAAATGGGATGTTTAGTAATTATTGAATATAGTTATTTTACGGGAGAAAATAATCCCAAATCGATCCGAATGACGTGATTTTCCGAACTGGAAGGGACCTGGTCCCATTCTCTCCCCCCCCCCCCCCCCCCAAAAAAAAAAAAAAAACGAGAAAAATATTGCAAACTTGTTAAAATAGCTATTATATTACAATATTAGGTCTGAGAAGATTTGTCTTACACAATAACACAATGTTTTTAAATGATATAGAAATGCAATTGCAGAATAATTTAGATGCAGGCATTACGCTTGATCAATTATCTATATATTTGTTATTATTTGCCGATGACGCTGTGTTATTCTCAGAAACGAAAGAAGGTTTACAAAAATCTTTAAATGAGTTAGAATTATATTGTAAAAAATGGAACCTTAGTGTAAATGTAGATAAAACGAAAATTGTTGTTTTTAAGAAAGGAGGTAGAATAAACCAAAATTACAGATGGACATACGACGGGAAAGAAATTGAAATTGTTAACAGTTTTAACTATCTAGGTGTTGTATTTTCCAGCGGTGGCTCTTTTATTAAGGCAACTCAAATGTTAGCTGGAAAGGGATTAAAAGCAATGCACTCACTGTTTAGTGTTACAAAAGGATCTTATGTATCTGTGGATATCATGTTTAATTTATTTGATGCTTATGTTTTATCTATTTTAAATTACAACTGTGAGGTATGGGGCTTTTCTAAAGCTGAAAATATAGAAAGAATCCATAGAAAATTCTGTAAATGGCTTTTAAATGTAAAGACGTCTACAAATTCTCTCTCGTTATATGCAGAATTAGGAAGATTTCCATTATATATTAATAGGTACGTTAGAATTGTTAAATATTGGTTAAAGCTTTTCTCAAGTAAAGACTGTAATTGTATTTTATCTACTGTCGTAAGATCTCAAATAGAACAATTAATCAGCAATCAAAATGTAAAAAACTGGGCAGCTAATGTACGTAACTTGTTGCAAAATGCTGGTTTTAATGATGTTTGGTTATACCCAGAATCTGTTAATATTAATTCTTTTGTTCCACTTCTTACTACCCGTCTTCGGGATATATATATTTCAGAATGGCATACTAACGTTTCTTCTTGTTCCTCGTTACTTTTATATAAACAATTAAAGCTTGATTTTCAACGTGCTTGTTATTTGAGAATTATACAAAATCCTAAAATGAGAAATGCGCTGGCGAAAATAAGGTTAAATTCACATAATTTATTTATCGAAACAGGACGCCATAGAAATATAGAAAGAAATCAAAGGAAATGCTGCTTGTGTACTTTAAACGACATCGAAGATGAATATCATTTTATTTTAATTTGTCCATTATATAGCGATTTAAGAAAGACATATATACAAAGATATTTCTATACAGCTCCCAGTATGTACAAGTTTATTGTTTTACTCAACTCGGATAAAAAGTCAGTGTTAAATAAATTAGCTACGTTTTGTACTAAAGGTTTTAAACTTAGAAATGATGTACTTAACAATTGAGCATATCTTGTGTATTCCAAGTTAAACACTCTCATACATTGCATGTACGTTTTTGTTTACCTACATGTTCCTATTATAATATTCCATATATATCTGTAAAACTGTAAATGTATATTGTAAATGTATAAATGTATATTGTGATCATCATTTATGACGATGGGCTGTAAATGCTTAAGTCGAAATAAAGTTTCTGTTCTGTTCTGTTAATAACTCGAGGAACAACATTGACATTGATATTATTTGCACTTCAATACATGTTAGAAGGTCGAAATTACACGTACTATTGACTACAATAGTATTCAAGATGACTGCGCCTCTCACGACGCCTGCGGCACCATCGAGATGCCTGCGGCACTGGACTGAAAAGTTGGCAGAACGAGGGAATATGCCTTTTCCTTGACATGTATTTTATCTCAATCGACCAGATATCATGTCTTTATATAATATAATACAGAAATACATCATTCCTTTTTCTTTTTTTGCAGGATATGAAATGACTCGGAATATTAAGCGCTCTTTCTTAGTCGCAACAAAAAAACTTTGACGTCAACGCACGTTAGTGTGACGGCATTCTAGCGTAAGAGTGCTTTATCAGACAAAAGCATATTGGAAATAGTGTTAAAGCACGCTTGTGCTATAAATTATTTAATTCCTATCTAGTATGTTAGATACATTTCCTGCCTCGTAGTAGAATTACGTATAATCCTATTCCTTTCAATTTAATTATTTTCTAAAGGTCTTAATAACGTATTAGTATATAACGTTTTGTTATTGATATGAATTTAACCTCTATGACATGCAATGTATGATATATGAGCCACGCCATGAGAAAACCAACATAGTGGCTTTGTGACCAGCATGGATCCAGACCAGCCTGCGCATCTGCGCATTCTGGTCAGGATTCATGCTGTTCACTAACCATTTCTCTAATTGTAATAGGCTTTGAAAGCGAACAGCATGGATCCTGACCCATGCTAGTCGCACAGCCACTATGTTTGTTTTCCCATGTTATGGCTCATATATGTAGTATGTAGTATTATGTATTCACATTTTTCACTAATCGTCAGACATCTATTGAACTGTTGTCCTCATGGGCTTATGAGCCAAATGGATTTAATAAATATACTTGAAACTTGAAACATATAGGGTACCGCTAGATATATTTGCCTTCATTACCTTAGGACAATTTACCTAGAATATATATCCATTTAGGATTTAATTGTTTATTAAAATTCCATCAATCAAAACATAGATTCTATATATGTAACAATTAAAACATCATATAATGTCTATATAAAAGTACATTATTATTATAGGAGAAATATAAGAGAAAATATGATATCAAAAACATAATTCAGCTACATATAACAACATAGATAAGTGTTTTAAGAACTAACAGTACCCTAGTAATCAAGTACATGTATAAAGAGTTTCTACAAAAAGCTTATTAGCTTACTACTGGATCCCTAGCTTTTGTAAAAATGTATTGTAATCACATGCTATTTGTTGAATAAAATAATAGTACATATATTAAGAAAAAATCTCTTTATCCCTTAATGTTTCTATATTTTACAAAACCCTAAACAAAGCATTGTTATGTATTGCATCGTGATTTTAACAATGACAATTCTTCAGCTATGACAAAACAATACGGGTATTAATTTATTTGTATAGCAATTTGTTCATAGTGTTTTAGGATCATACAGCGGGTTTGGTAGCAACATTAACAAAATCATTGTTGCACAGCACAAAAGACCTTTTTATAATCTATAAATGCACGGAAAGTAGACTACTTTAGTTACTTTCTAATATCAATAATATTGGTTAATGGCAAACTATTGTCATCAGTACTTCTACTTTTCCTAAGGTCATTTTGTTCATCTTCTACAACATTATTCTTTTCCGCCCAAATAGACATTTTTTTCATTAAGAATAGAACAGTAAAGTTTATACATGTACACAGAACAGAACAAGGAAATACCTCTAAATGATAAAGTAATCTCGAGGGTATAATGTACTAGAATTAGGAATTGGATTTTGAATAATTTTACCCAATTTAACGCTTGAAACAACTCCGATCCAGTGTCGAACCAGACATTTTATAGTGCGTGTAAAAAAAGAAAACAATACTATTCTTTAAAATATCAACTGGAATAGTATCAATATTTCAAGCCTTTCCTAATTTAACTCTACAAATGGCTTCCTGAACTTCCCATAATACAGCAGTACTCTCATTAAGAGCAGTACGAATATTGTCATTGCTGATAGATTCTTGTACATCAATAGATATATCTTGGGTATGCAATTGTTGATTAATAAACAGACTACAGACATCAGTTATCCACCTAGTAACTACTAGTTGATAGGTCTAGATGATGAACCGTCTAATTACCTCCATAGGTATGGACTTATTCTTAGTCTGATCAACACCTACCCGTCTAATTACCTCCATAGGTATGGACTTACTCTTAGTCTGATCAACACCTACCCGTCTAATTACCTCCATAGGTATATATATATAGTTTATTTACGTCTCATCCAACATACATGTTACAATTTTCACAATTGACATAATAAAAAGCGAATGTATCTAACATGTTATTGGTCATTCAATAAATGAATTATAAGAGACACAAAAACAGATTACATTCATATACTAATTACATTGCATAAAAGTCAGATTACCTCCGCTAACCTTTATATTAAAAAACTGCCATAAATTAAGTACAATTAAGAAACTGAAATTTGAAAACCGTGGCACTATATGAGCATTATAAAAAATGCCTTAAAAAAGCAGATATCATCCATGATTAGATCAAGAGTGAACTGGTTAGCAGGGATAGGTATGGACTTATTCTTAGTCTGATCAACACCTACCCGTCTAATTACATCCATAGGTATGGACTTATTCTTAGTCTGATCAACACCTACCCGTCTAATTACATCCATAGGTATAGCCTTATTCTTAGTCTGATCAACACCTACCCGACCTATGAATGTCTGAAACTCCTGCTAGTTCGAGTCACAGCCTTGAAGCGGTTCTGTCTGAGAAGAAACGCAATTGGCTCTTTTACTTTTCTGAACTGAGCTTTTCCTAGCTGTTTTGACCAATTCAGCCTTCCTTCGTTGGGTCCGCAGTAGTATTTGTCTTGATGAGATATATTCTGCAAAAGCATTGAAGTCTTTCGTTTATTGTTCTTTTGGCTCGTTTGTTATATAAATTCACTATGAAAAGGCGCTTGTGTAATTGATGCTGAAAAGGAAGTTATTGATATAATTTGGAGACTTGATGATTACAATAAAATAGTCTTTAAATATTTCAGACAACCTCTATGAAATGTCTAAAACAAATTTCTAGCACTGGCAATTTTAGTGCCAGCAGTGTATAACAGGATGAAGATGTTCTCTAACTGTGTCTAATTTATGCGATACACCGAAAGAAAAGAAAATTAAAACTATTGTAAAGGAAAGTAATAAAGCGCTGGAAACAATTACAAATTAAAACGATAAACATAAAGGCACCTTTCTAATGCATCCTCTTAAAACACAAAGTTATATAGGGAATCACATGATCAAATAATCTCTAAACCAAAGTTATATTTTAAAGAACATGAATAAATTTCCTACCATGATAAGATATGAAATTTAAATGTAGCCTCACATATGACTAATGAAAATTGTTAAATTGTTATGTAGTTGATAATGATAGATATCCTGTAATTACAAACACTTAGGAAAATAAGAAGTTTCAGTTTCTTGAAGTGAACATGGTGGGGGTAAGAGTGAGGTTAGGTGCGCACCATAAACCGGTTTAACCTCCCCAGTGGTGTTTTTGCCACTGACCGTTCCAAGGCGGTGCCCCACTGTGTTCTTTTGTTTGTTCGTTTTGTCCATATGTGTTGGCTTTGTGTGTAAGCGCGTGTATGTGTATGTGTGTGTGTGTTTGTGGTGTGCGCGTCTGCGTGCTGTGGACTTCGTTTTGGGGAGGCTGCGTTTTTGGTACGTGGCATTCCCTGTTTGATATTTGTCTTTGTTGTTTTTTTTTTCCAGATAATCAGAAGGTGACTGTGATTGAAATCTATAGACCTTTTTACAAAAGCTATCGGTCGCTATGCAATTTCACGGATGTTTTGATTTTAACGCGCATGCGCTCTTTACGTGTGGCAAAGGAGCGCACAACGGTTAGAAAACCTACATAAAATTATCATTACATTACGAATTATTTTGCCACTATAAAGACGATTTCAGTCAAGTTATATATTAAACAGTATGCTTTGATTAAAGACATGTATGTTATTAATCGTATCTTACCTAAAAAGCCTGCTTTATTATTATTTTTGTCAGAAGAAGAACAAGTATTGCCAGTCTATTTCCTCACACCATATAAAGCGCCTCGGTAGCCTAGTGGTAGAGCGTCCGCTTCGAGTGCGGGAGGTCGTGGGTTCGATCCCCGGCCGCGTCATACCAAAGACGTAAAAAATGGTACTATAGAGTAGCTTCCTCGCTTGGCGCTCAGCATTAAGAGGATTGTGCTAGGACTGGTCAGCTCGATGTCAGTATAATGTGACTGGGTGGGGTATCATGCCACGTGTCTACGGCGTGATATTCCAGTGAGGCAGAACGATAAAGTTGGGCATTGTGCTCACTGCTACAAGTACTACTAAATGTAATGGTTGGTTTGAGGTCAGTAGTTCAAACAAACACACACACACACACACACACACTTAAACACACACACAAACTTGTTCCTTACATCTAAAAATGACATATTTCCTTTCATTTTATCTTTTTCTTCCCACAACTTCAAATAGTTGCTGTGTATATTTTTCTCCGACTTGAATGACATCTACATACTTTGGGATCGCGGCTCCATGTCACCGAAGTTGCTGTTTTAAGTAATATACCGGAAATTATTACGTAACTATTATGCAGATGAAATGATAAAGCATAGGTCACCTAGGTAATCAACGTAATACTCTAACGTAATATATGCGCGAAAATTGTCTCCAGTTGCTAAGGAAATAGCTCTCTGTAAAAAGGTCTATATACTTTTGGGATACGTCTATGTTGCCATATGATAAGCTATATTTTATTATCCCATATTATTCATAAATCTATTATTTGGTTTAGAGATTATTTTGATCATGTGATTCCCTACAGTGTTATTACTATCAAATTCTAACAAAGGTCACGTGACACTTTTACTTTATCTTTTAAAACAAAAACAAATCATTCCTTGCTGGGTGCACTATTTTTGCTGAAAAAAATATGAGATAGGAGAAATCTTCAAAGCAACGAACTCCTACCCACTTTTTGGGCAAATCTCCACCTCAAGTTAGATTTGCTAAATTGATAGCTTGTGGTGGCAGAAGATCTGCTTTACCAATCGTCTGGTTGTGGGAGTACTACGATAATCGGTTGCAACTGTTTATTACCAGCTGCTTCAACATTAATAACAACAATTCAACAATTAATTTCATATTTCAGCAACACGTGGATTTATTATTGTTTTGCAATAATAATTATTAAAAACACCAAGGATATCAATCAAACAACGCAGTGTAACAGATTTTGCGTTATTCGTATGTCTGTTTTCACTCCAGTATGGTTACTTTCTTTTACCTCTCGTTCTACCTGTTGCTCTCTAAAATATTAGATTAATGTTTTCACTGTATTCTCGTATGAACGTATGGTTTAGGTAATCTAATACAATTACGTTCTGCTTTATTATGTACAAGTAAAGCAGACGCATGTAACTATTCGGATAGTGTTGTTTATTTTTGATCACAGCCTCAAATTAAAATACGACTTCTGCAGACCGATTTTTGTTCATGTGTTCATTGAACTTGGTCTGTTATAGCAGATCAGTAGAGGATCACTTTACTTATTTTGCACTGCCTAACTAACGACATACTAACTTAGATTTGGGCTTATATCTCGGAATTAAGACTTAATATCTCGAAATTTCTTCGTACAAATTCGAAATTTTGACTAAGTGCCTTGCCTCCGTATCATCAAAATATGAACGCTGGCCCGTCTGTCATAAGGCATGACCGTCGCTTACTTTGATAGTAAAATATGAAGGTAATACATAAATCTACACATCTTAGGGGCCCAAACCAAGTTGAAACCCACCAAATATGGTCTTAATAATGAATTATTTTAAGTTAAAACACAACCAGCCCACTTCTACGCCCTCACCTCAAAATCAATTGCCGCTCCCATGTATTATCTCAAGTGCAAGTCTTACCAGCTATTACTATGTTTTTGTTGCCAGTTTAATAACGAATACATGTTAATTTGTAACGTTTCTTTTTTGTTCTGCTTTCGAGTAATCAGAGGTAACAGTGTTCAGTGCTTGTTGGGGTTTTTTTTGCAATGCCTACGGCATGTGAATCTTGAAAGTATAAACTAGATTTATATTTAACCGTCGTTTAAAGATATGAAACTCATATTTTCTATACTTTAGCTTAATCATAATGACAAAAAATAAAATAATAATAATATTGAACGTTCTATGTAGGATCTTTGTGAATGTATAGACTTATATGTTAATACGTTTATCCAATATTTGAAAATACCAAGGAGACAATCCAAGAGCGGTTGCAGTTAGGGTGGAGGATTCATCAGCTGTGACCCCACAAGTTAAATTAAATAAAACAAGTTGGTGCGCATCCTCAAACCAAGCAAACAGTCACGATATTCTACGCTGAAGGCACAAAGTCTCACATGGGTTATTCTGCTTGTGTCGTTCCAGCCTGTTTGGAACACTTACGCTAATGCTTTCAGTAGCAGCTGGGTCCTTTTAAGCGAATACAGGACACTATTAGAACACGAACGCTCTTGAGAGCGTCTTCAAGTACCGCTTTTCATTCCAGCCAACTATTCTAGTATAGACACAGGTACATATGCTCCGTACCAGACATAAGGACAAACTGCCTTTCTTCAATAATATTGAAAAGTTCACGGACAAATCCTGATCAGTAACTTTGCTAACACACAATCTGCAGGGAAATTAACAATTTCACAACAATTCACAGAGCAACAATGTACTCAGATCGTACTAGTGCTAGTACAGCAAATTTCTCCGCAGCAAGGACGAGTGTTTCTAATCCATTGGTGCACAGATCAACTAGGCCATTCCATGTGGACAGTATAACACAAACTTAAACAATCCTTTCTTCTGTGAAAGGAGGTAACGATTTTTGTATGTTCTAAAATGGTCATGCACATGCCTTACAAATAAAGGAACATAATATGTGGTAAGACAGTTTACTTGAGATAGTAAAACTCTCAGTTTTTAGAAAGTTACAGTGGGCAGTCATTCGGTAGAAGATATAAGTGCAAAAGAACTTACATCATTTTGAGAATTTACTGTTATTTTTGTGCGTGTATACGTGTATTAACCACATTCGGACTCCTTGCAAATTTATGAATCGCACCTTGCAAATTTATGAATCGCACCTTGCAAATTTATGAATCGCACCTTGCAAATTTTTGCAAAATTATGAATCGCACCTTGCAAATTTATGAATCGCGTTAACGATTCTTTGATGATGTGCAAGAAGTCAGAAAGGGATTTATACCCGATTAAACGCACCAAGACATCTCTTTATATTTGCTTATTTACAGCATCTTGCTACAAAATTAAGCGATTTGCTTTCCATGAATTTCAAATTCAAAATGAAATATCAGGATATCGATCTTTTCTATATCTAACTGGAAGTCAAAAACACCCGCTGCCATTCAATTGTAATTCGCTGTCCGAATAAAGTCAAGTGCATGCTTTTTATTTACAGTATCTTTAGCTCCAGTAAAAAAAACCCACAAAGTCATATCATTTCAATTTTGATCGTTATCGTTATAAAGTAACTGAACTATATTTTAATTTTCTTTCCGAAATTTTGGCGTCCAGTTTTGAAAGAATTTTTTAATGACGCTATTTTGTTTATGATTTTTTTCTAGAACGACGTCGTACTGCGCGTGCAATCTCGTGGAAAGGACCGTATTTGATATTATTACACTAATGTTGTTTATACGTTTTCTTTCTATTCAGAGTGAATAATGAATATAAGTGTTAACTGTAAAAGCTAAATATTGCCGTTGATCTTATACGGTATGTACAAACAATCAGGCTAGCTGCTAAACGATATACACCTTACTTATTGACTTTTTTACAAGTTATTTAGGCCGAAACTGTCTTGGTATCAATTGTGCAAATGGTTCGTGCCAGACGGTGAACTTCGGCTGTTGACTATGACCGCTCAAATATCATAATTGGTTTTTAAGCAACAGCCCTGATTTCGTTTGAACTATAAAAAGTTCATATCAGCATTTATATAAAACACGTAGAATCACAAAAATATATTCCATGTAGGAAAGCTTCGTCAACAGACCAAGATCCCTGTTCATCAAACCATAATATTTCTAAGATCCAAGATGTTCAGCCAGATCGTATTTTTTTGTTCTTGTTAGGTGTAACGTCGCACCAACACAATAATAGGTCATATATCGACATTGAAGCTTTGATGGTGGATGAAGACCACAGGCGCCCCTCCGTGCATTATTTCATTACGAGCAGGCAGGGTAGAACCACTGACCTTCCGTATGCCAGCTGGATGGCTTCCTCACATGATGAATTCAACGCCCCGAGTGAGGCTCGAACCCACATCGGTTAGGGGCAAGTGATTTGAATTCAATGACTACAGAGGCCCCCTCAAGACCGTCTAGAATATTGATAAAGGAAAATCATTGTCTACCTTCTGCATTCAAAACTGTACATTCATTCCAGTACTCATCACCACGACAGTTTATTCATTCAAATAATTTAAAATCAGTCATTCTTCGTTTTGCAGCATTAAGAAAAAAAGAAGAAAATTTGTATGCTGGGTCAGTTTAAAACTTTGCCATTTTCAAACTCAAGAATTAAAGTCATTTCACATATATACACCGAACCGATTCCCAAAAGTGTATTGAAAAAATAAATAGATTGCATTATAATCAATCGGCCATTTTACACTATGATTAACCCTTTGGTATCTCCATTTTGTTGCGAAATTTCTACATTTACATAATGGGTGGTGTGAGTTGATTATTTTCCTTTATCTTGCTTAGTGAAACCTTTAAAAGTTACGCTATTTTCGAGATTCTGCGTATATTGTTGCGGTAACCTAACTTCTAAGTAAATTTGAAATAGTTTATTTAACTGGGAGAAGTTTTATTATATTCTACGTTACGTCGGGATAAATACGTTGAATAGCCACATACAGATTCCTGCATCTTGTCTTTGAGGGTTTGTTAAGCTGTCCTTTGGCAGGCATTACCAGTAGGAAATATAAATCAGATATTTGAGCCGCGCCATGAGAAAACCAACATAGTGGGTTTGCGACCAGCAAGGATCCAGACCAGCCTGCGCATCCGCGCAGACTGGTCAGGATCCATGCTGTCCGCTTTCAAAGCCTATTGCAATTAAAGAAACTGTTAGCGAACAGCATGGATTATGACCAGACTGCGCGGATGCGCAGGCTGGTCTGGATCCATGCTGGTCGCAAACCCACTATGTTGGTTTTCTCATGGCACGGCTCATTTCATCATTTAGTAAAGAAGTTGCTTAAGTTGACTATGAAGCAACAATTGCAGGATGTAAATGTACAGATGAGGTAGATGACTGATGTAGTCAATTCATGAGAGAATTTTATATCATAATGATGTATTAAGTTAGGCTATTGCGATAACAAATGGCAAGATTGCTTGTGACTGCAATTCTAAATGATGTGTTGATATATTGCTTTGACATCTGACACAAAATGTGATCAACAGCTGTTGGGCAATTAGCGTTAATGACATACAAAGTATTCCATCGGCTTCCGACAGGATTTATGGACAAAATAATTCATTTGTCTGTTATAAGGGTATATTTCCTGGAAGCACAGATGACCCCACATACAGCCATAGAGCCATAAATCGCAAAGTATGCCCAAAACAAAAACAAACGGAATAGTATATCAGACGGGTTGCAACAAGTACATTTTTGTGATATGCAAAATACAAAAAAAATGGGTAAGGGGTAGATAAAAGGGTGGGGGTGTTGGGGAAAGTGGGAAAAATGCAGGAATGATTATCCCTTCATAGTAAAGAAGATGTGTAACAAGGTTTATACTATATCGCTCGAGAATTGTAAATCTGAAGCTTTGCTGTCCATCTGGCTATCACAAAAATACATTGATTTTACAAAGATTCCAAAAAGTGTACGAGATATGAATTTGCAAAAACCACATGCCGTATTGATCAATGTTATTTTTTTTTTTTTTTTTCATGGCTAAAAGAGATATATTTACATTCCCACTACTAGTATTCTTTTATTCTTTTCTATTGAAAATTAAGACGTTAATTTCGTATGAACAACAAACAGAAAGGCGCGAAAGTTACGTCAACGCTGCTTAGTGACACGGGCCGCTGTTTTGACGACGTCCGCATATAGTCAGCAAGAACGTTCCTGAGATGATGTCGCAGTTGTTCTGTCTAGTGAACAGAATGGCCGGGAAAATGATTTTAATGTTAAATGCAACAAAACGTGTACAAATATAATCTTGTTTACAAATGGACAGAAATTATAATGTAAGTATAAGAAATGAATTTGTTTTGGGTGTTCATGCGAAATGAACAACAGAATAGAATAGGAAAATAAAACGTGAATCGCTAGCGCGATTCATAGATTTGCCAGTCCTATTCTGTCGCTCATTTCACATCAACACCGAAAAACAAAATTTCATTTCTTAAATGAATTTGCAACTACCACATGCCATAGAATGATAAATGTCTTATCATACAATTTTCGATAGCAGTCATCAATTCGTCTTTAATTCTTTTTCAATTCCAATTTCGCTTTCATGATTTGATCGAGAAAGCTTACGGCTGACGGCTGCAGCGAAACATGTGTTTCACTCTATAACCAAATAATTCAGTAAAATGCAGTTTATATCACATAGACATAGTAGTGAAGATCACAATAGTTGCATATTTACTTTTTCCTTCTCGTGATGTACTGTAACATAATTATGTTCATAAAGTTGACATTTTGTTCAAATCAGTAATGTCCTATCTGATTTTGTTAATACCAAGCGATATTTAACTTTACCTCTTCCGTTTTATATAAGATTATTTCACTTCTGGTAGGTGCATATGGGAAACTCCGGCTCGAGAGTAACATATCGGCGGATATTTCCATCTGCACCTACCACCAGTGATTGAATCTTTTTCTTGCATGCCATATTGGTAGAAATAAAATTATGTCCAAATTTCAGATTTTATTACACTTCAGACATGTGCCGATGTGGTACGATAATGTAGGGATAACGCATGTTTTTCGTGTTATAACATCTGCAGAATTCCGAGGGATTGGTTGGTACCCGAGCCCGGTAGGGCGAGGGTACCATCGATTCCCGAGGGATTCTGAAGAAGTTATAACATGAAAAGAACATGCGCTAACGCTATTCTAGCATAAAACGCGTAAAAACCAAGTAAATAAATATATTGTCCCTCAACGTTTCGTTTAAGAAGAACTTGCCTGGTGCAATAGTTGTCGTAATTTGCGACCACAGATGTAAGAGGGAATCGTGACCTGAGCCAAAATAATGTAAGTTATAAAGTAAGATTTAAAAAGAAAACACAAGGACGAGTAGTATATAAAATACCGCAACGGAGCCCTATTTGACCTTATTTAACCTTTTGACCACTTCTAAAAAAAACAAAGTCAAGCAATTAAAAAACAAAAAAAATAAACAAGTTTTCATAGTACTATATGAAAACCTATAGTAAAATATGATTAAACACTTCCACCAAATATTTATCAAAATCCTACCACGAAAACAGGGTCAGTTTAACCTCACTTAACCTCTTGTTTCTATTTTGTAAGTGCACAAAGTTTAAAACCCGGAAGAAAAATTTACATGTCCTTATTGGTTAAAATAATTTATAATAGTTTGTTCATTTTGTTTTACATTATTAACTTTTAGTATTTTATACAGTAAATCATACAACGGTACTTTGTCTTGTAACATTTTAATGAAAAATAAACAATAATATCCACAGAGTGTACTTGTTTTGTCTTGATATTGAACATTGTTGTATTTTACATTTGGTATATACTTAATTACTTCTTCCGGCGGAGGAAGTCCAAATGGATCAAAATACATATTATTTAAGTAACAAACCCAATGTGTTCCAGGTCCAGCAAAGTCATCTAAATTGATTATTCCACATTCAACCTTTTCTTTCGTTTTTGGTAAACCTGTGGTCTCCGAGAGTTTCACTCTTGGTAAATTATTTCTACTAAATACACCCCTAAAGTTTTTAATTTTTAATTGTTTTACCCATTGTTCAATTTCAAAGTTAGAAATTGGTTTGTCTATAAATTTTATTTTTTTTTACTATAGGAATTCGTCTGTACGGTCTTCGTTGAGAATCAATCTGTATACCCTGGACATGTCCCTTACCACTTAACAAAGATGTAATCAAAGGTATTCCTAGACTAGCAGCCAACATACCTAAAAACCCGCCGTCTTGTTTTTGTTTTTGTGTTAATTTAATCACCCCAGATCCTACTAGTTGCTTTCTTTGATTAGGTGTAAGATATGGTGATATAACATTTTTCTTATCATTAAGCTACTGATAATCATACCATTTCCAAGTATTTTTACTCACCCCATACTGGCAAGCCCAACAAAGCCGCCGATGTCTAAGGGCTAATATTTTTGAACTATTTTCGCTGCATTGAAGAATTGTTTTTTTCTAACAAACCAGCCAAACTCCCTAAAATCTCCACATTTTGACCGGACTGACCATTTGTTTGTTTGAAATTGTATGAATTCGAATCCCTGCTTATGCAACACTTTTTTAAGTGATTAATTTGTGGTTTTGTTAAAAGTAAAGGAAAGTTTTTCCACGTAATTGTTCATTTTTAGCTAAACGTAATGTGGAATTTTTTTATTAATAAGCTTGTGCTTAATTTTTTCTTTGTCCATCGGTTAGGTTAACTTTACTTTCAATATAATTTTGATGTCATTATATATAATTTAGATTAATTAATTGTAAACATAACAAGTTCTTTTCCAATAGTATTTATTTCAACTTGTTTCTTCAGACAATCAGGGCGTTAAACACGATTAATTATCTACCGTGGAATAGTTAATTTAGCTGTTTAAGGTAATAGCTGTGGGATCTTCTGTTATTACTTCCTTTTTATATTTCCAAGTTAAAATGAACAAATCCTATATACTATAAAAAATTTAATAGATTTAGCAGACTTCCAGTAGTCCTATTATTTTGTTTATAATAATAATTCATTACATCATCGTATATTCTTTAATCTACTTGTGCTTTCTGTTTCTGGATAAAAAACACCATACCAACTGCACAAGACGACCAGGAAGCTCAAATGCAATTTTTATTGCTGCAGTAACTTTAAAATGTAGCGAAGAAAGTGCGGTTATGTTCTTGTGAATTAACTTTTACAGTCGTGTAAATAAACAATACATGTTTGTGGTTTTGTTATACCAGCTGTTAGTCTAAAGGTTATGTGAGTTTGTGTGTGTAGCAGTTGATTGTGCACCATTTCCCGAAGGTATGACCACCTGCTTTTGTATGTCTTTCAGCAATTAGATGAAGTCCCAAATCATAAAAATCAACGTGGACCATAGAAATTATGTTTGTTACAATACTCTACCAGCATCAGCAGCAGTAGCTCTAAAAATTAAATTCATCAATCACTGTCACGGCAGTGTTAGTTGAATTTGACTGGAGGTATAATATTAGTATCTAAACCCTGAAAAAAGGATTAATGAGTGAAGGGAATTTTAGCATTTACCTCTTTACCACCTTGGATTTGATAACTGCCTAAAGCAAAACCACTATTATAATTGTCATTACTTTCCGACTTTCAGCAACAATCAGTAAGTATCTAAATAAAGAAATTCATTTGTTCCAGTTGTATTGCATAATCATTGGATAGTTCAACGAAATGTTTTACTTTTAGTACCTGTATAAATTATTACAAATCATATACAATTTTTCCATTTTTGTTTTAACCAAGAAATGATCAATTAATTGAAAGGCTGCATTAGTAATTAGAGCAATTTGATCTCCATCAGCTAATATTACCGTTAGCAAGCTTATTTACTTTAAAACTTACTTCAATATTAGCATTAAACCAATCAAAATATGAGCTTCTATCATTAATTGTATAGAGATATCCGTGTTTTTTGTTGCTTAACATGTTTTCCCAAGACAGATATTAAGAGCTGATCTAATTGAATAGGTTAATTCATATCGTTCACAAGATTGTTTTGTTCTAAAACATGTTTATATTATAATGGTATTTTATTTTTTATATATGAATCGGTTAATTACGTTTACGCCTGAGTGAAGGTCCAGAGCCTGTCCATATTCTATTAATTCTATATTAATTTCCTCCTCATTAGCATTATTATTTTACGTTATTCTTTTTCTTGAATTCCTTGGCAATTAAATTACAACGGACGAGCAAGGTTTCTGGTAATTTTTCAACAATTTATTAGCACTAAGATTTTTCCAACTTCTGTTTCCAACCTTTTTTGTTCCACTTTCAAGTGCTCTGCTTTCCTGCTTTTTCCAAAGCTTTTTTTTTTCCCTGCTGTGCTAATTGCGAAATGCAACTCACTTGAAAAACAATTGTCGTTAAGAGTGTCAAAGATACCTGTTCCGCGTATAATTTCTTCGCGTCTGAGCTTCAACATAAATAAATATGCCTTATTTTTATCATTAAACTTTGTTGTACATTATATAAAACTAATAAGGGATATTTCTTTGAAAATTAGTGTAAAACTTGTTTCAATCCTCAGGAAAATAACTTATCGACCAAATACATCTGTAATATATATTCTAACTGAATTATAAATATTTTAAGAATGTCAGAATATCAACTCTTTGTGGTGTCTGTTTGTAAATGGATAAGCCCTCTTGTTAAATCTGCGTACGTTAAAGCATAGATTAGATCACGGAAATTACCATCAACAACTGGGAATTACATAAAAATCACAATGAATGTAAATTGTATCAACAGATTTAGTTATAGTTGGTGTTGTAGTCCCCATTCATTTGTTAAAAGCTTTTTCTCAAATCCAAGAAATGTTGAAAATTTTGACAGTCCTAAATCCAACATAAAATTATCTTAATTGTAATCATAACTTAAAACTACGTAAATTAAATTCCAACTTATTGGAGCAATGTCGGATGTACAATTCATAATCACCATTACGTTGATGTTCCCTAATATAATTATTAATATCTGTTGTAACTGTAAGAACCATTTGTAAATAATGATATCTTTCCAATCCTGACCCTTACCATGAGTATAACAATGCTTGTATGGTCATATTCTTCACTATTAATTGTATCCCAAGAGGTAGGTCATTGTGGGTAATACTTTCCAAACGCAACAATCATAAGTTTTTTTTTTATCTGAAATTTAAAGATACACAAAATCTTATTGGAAAATCACTCGAGTATTTTTTGTTATTATCTTTAACGGTTTCAGAACTTAATACTATTTTTGTGTTCCATTGATATAGAATTAAAATTTAAAATTCAGAAAAATAATTTTTTTTATAAGAGTTTCATGTTCTTTTGGTAAGATGATTGCTTTTTTAATAGTTTTATCAATTATGTTAATACCTTCTGTTTTTTGTTCTCAGGATTATTTTCCAGAATTAATTGAACCACCAAATTAACTCAAAGTCTTTAACCAATTCTTCCGGATTTACATGGACAAACGTCATATCCTGTCCCGTATTACTTTTTTTAACTTCATAGAGATTTGATTGATAGGTAAATCCTATTTTTTTGTAATTCTTAAAGATTTTTCTAGAATGAATTGATTGTTGTGTTTATTTTGTTAGTGCTTTTATTAACAAATCAATCAAATCATTATCTATTTTAGTGTTTATTACTTCTTTTCCAGTTATTCCGACTTTAGCCAGGAATTTGTTTGGGGGGACCAATAAAGTTTATAGAAGTTAATAATTAAATTTTCCATATGACTATTTGGTGTAAACTTTATATGGGTATGAGATCTTATTTCGTGCCCATATATTTTCCGAGATTTTAGAATAGTTCTAAGAGTTTCTTCTCTATATTTTCTTAATTAGCCGACCACTATAATGTGCTTTCTTTTGCTTTAGATCTAGATCCTGTTTGGTGGTTTCTTCTAGATTAGTGCACCAGATTCATTACCCAAGTGTTTAATTTCCTTTTGATTGCCTTTTTCTATGATATTTTCTACGTCGTCTCTATCATTTTTGCCAGCTGGATCTGTAGATTTGCTTGAAAAATTCAAACACTTCTTGTGGTGTATTAGATTTTTCCACCTAAAAGTTCTAAATCAATGGCTTTATTAAAATCAACTGTAAATTCCTGTTGGGCTTGCTCCTTTCTTCTGATTTGTTAGTTGTAATCATCGTTGTTGCAGTTATTCCCATCTTTTCTCTTCAGCAATCTGCGAATTCAGGTAATTTATCTCCTGTATCCATCAACAGGGTTCTTCCCCTCATTCTCTGGGATATTTTTTCTTGTTGTCTTTTAGATTTGTCAACGTTTCCCAGAGACCCTGTAATTGGTTGCGGTTCTTTGAATAGCTGTTGGTAAACCTGGTATGTTTTGTAGTCTTTCATTTTCATCACAAGTACTCTAATTGTTGTTTTATTCCAGGTAATGCCACACTTTGAACTGACCCTTGATAATTTTTCTTTTTTGACTTTCTTTCCGTCAGTAAATGGTTTATAAATTTCGTGTACAGAGCCCGATTGGTAGCTTGTTTAAATTGTGTGTCTTTCATTATTTCCCTTCTCTAAGAGCTCGCATCTTGGCCCGACTAAGTTTTTTCGTATTCTTATTCCATTATGTTTGTTTGCATTTATATAATAATGTTAAAGAATGTAAAATAATGTAATATAAATAATGTAAATAAATGTATTATATATATAAATGGAAATTGCCAAATTAATGATACAAAAATGATAAAATCTAATAACTTTAACACAAGTTAAGCAATATCCCTTATGCCAATGCTGTTTTAGAATGTTAATATGTGGACTTCTGGATCTGGAAAACTAATACAATAATGCAGATACTTCGAAAACTCTCTTATATATTATTGATAAATTATACTTATATGCTAAAACCTAGACCAATCTAAATAATCAAGATTTAATTAAACCAATTAAAGTCAAATTGCAAAATAAAAGAAAGTAATCCAATTGAAATACTTGAATTTTCGGGCCGATTGCCAACCAAAATTGAACCTTGTGAGAATCTTGAATCAGAAAAACAAAAAGTATAATATTTGTTGATCTTGTATTGAAGATAAAAAGGATCAAAATTAAATACCAAAATACTTTATTCAAGGAACGTCACAAAAACTGGTTGGGTTATTATTTAAGTCAGTCTTACTATAAAACAACATAAATAGTCGTATTTAACTGTTTGCACATTAATATTTTATTTGAAAGTCCAGGTAAACAGAAAATGATATGAGTTGTATGAACATCATATTAAACCTAAATCTTTGCTAATGGAACATACAAAAAAAATGATTTCTGATATATTGCCAAACCAAGGAATTGTTGAGAGAAAACTGTACTGGTAATAGATAATGGGAGTTTGGTTAATATTAATAGAACAAATAAGTGAACCTGACAGTATATTAACGGGTTTAAATGGTGAATATTGATTTTAAGTGATTATGCTACTAAAAAAAACCAAGTCAAAAAACGTAATAAGGAAAACGGAATCATATCTTCACACAAAAGTCAGGAACTTGTTAACACAATGAAACAGAGCATTAGATATGGGAGGTAATGAAATAAATCAACCTAGGAGATCCGGATTAAACCCAACGATGCAGTTTTCAAGACGTTTAAATGTATAAAAAAGTTGCAAAGTGTAATAGATGACTATAAGCGTGATGACATCAAATCTATAAAACCGACATTAGAAGAAGAAGTAAAGAATAGTGAGGATTAACAAAAGACTTAAAAAACAATTCCATTATTAATAGTTCAATTACACGGTAACTCGGAGAAGAAATGAAAGCTATAGTTGATTCTATTAAAGAAATTGAAGAGAAATCTGATTGACAATGACAACATAAAAGAAGTATTTGAGTCAATTAAACTTTTACACAAGCAACATAGGGAATTAAAAGATAGTATCTTAAACATGAAGAACTAAAAGACAAGATTAATGATGCTAGAAAAAGTTTACAAATATGTATCATTAGAAATCAAAACCGAAGTAAAGAAACTAAATATTGAACTGAAAAAAAGAATCAGATTATTAAATTTATTTCAAATAAACTTGCAGAATATAAATCTGAACTAGAAAAAGGCAGCTTCACAAAGAGTGATGACCGATGACACAGCATTAGATAACCATAAAAAAGACTTAAATTCTAAAATAGATGACTTTAAAAAACAAAGTCGAATTTGGATTAGTACTGTACAACCGTCATAATTTAAAGTATGCAGAGACTTAAGTAAAAATTACAAAAAACAATAACAAGAAGATATTAAGGAATTTAATGCCCTAAAGTTGAAAACCATAAAAATGAGCTGGGACTTGTGAGTTGAAAAACATCATTTAAACAAGGAGAATCACAATTAATGCTAATGCTATAGCAATTAACACAATTAATGATCACTAGAAAGTTAATTTTAAGAAACAACGTCGGAACGTGATTATAATGTTGACACACCCCCAATTTTAAATACGCGGAATTAAGTACACTTACAGAAAGTTAGAAAAAGGATATCTGAGAATTTAATAAATTAAAATTCAAAAAAGAATAAATATCCTGGACTCTGTAGTTGAAATATCAACTAAACAAGGAGAATCAATTATGCTATACTCAAGAAATTTCTTTCTACTAATACCAAGATTTACAAAAGTAAAAAATGTTGTTTTCTAAAACTAGAAACACAATTAGCTAAAACAAAGAAGACTGTGACATTCTAACGCTTTTGAAGTTGATACAACAAAACGACTTGAGGATTAGCTGAATTAATTCCGAAACTTAAAAAGAAAGATAGAAAAGATAGAGAAGAATTGGAAAACAGAACCTAGAGAAGATAACATTGGGTATAATGAAGAAATCCATGTAGAAGCATATTCATACATAAATGAAAAATGGAGGTGATAGAGAAGAATTGGAAAAAGATCTAGAGAATATAAAGTGGTTATATGAAGAGAATCCATGGTAGAGCATATTCATACATAAAATTGAAAAAGTATTTTGGATCGCCCATGGTGTCTGGATATATTCCTTATATGAGCATATAATTAATAGTGGTGCGGCTATTTAGTGCATTTAATTTGTAATCTGGAAATAATCGTAAATTATAGAGATTTTAATAAACACAAACCAAGAATATAACTTGCTGTACCGGATTGTACTATGGAAAAAATGTGTCCTCAAGTAAAAAAAAGCCGGAATTTTTATAATAGATATCAAGGGTTTATTATAGTGGCGTCCCCACCAGGCGACAAAAGGCACAATATTACATTTTCTTTTTAGGTGGTGGCAAGAGGGTTTTTACAGGTACTTTCCCGGTGGGAGTGTAAATATAACATCCAAGATCGATGATAGTGGCCCGAAGCGGGCAGTGTTTGTGATGTATCAGAAAAAAATCAAAATTGATTTAACAGAAAGGACAATGTTTGACATGCATCCTTATGACGATGCATCATCTACAGAAATACCATTTATTCTTATGTCGATAGTTATGTCAAAATTCTACTTATTGGAGAAATATAGTAAATTATAAAGAAACAACCTTTGGAGGAATATATAAATTATAAAGAATAGCAATATTTTGGATTACAACTTTTAATTTAATACTTTATTTAATTTACTGTGTCTTTTATTTAACTTGGAATAATTATATATTGGGAATTTTTAATAAGATAAATGAAAAAGTAAAATGAAAATAGAAAACAAATAATAACAGAAAACCTCCATGTGCGAACAGTTAGACTCAAGATACCCGGGTAGTGGAATTATTTTCAATGAAAAACTGGGAAAGGCTTGTCCTGTTTTTAGTTCAAATGTAATAAGGTAAGAGTTAATTTTTAAGTGCATCTTAATTATCTTTGTTGATGCAATATAATTAGATTAAGGAGAAGCTAAAATTACAACGAAAAAATAAAGAAAACGTAATTCCTTCAAAGTTACAATGTAAAAAATAACAGAAAAATGAATCTATTTCTATTATTTTGAAAAGGAAGTTAAAATAAATGAGTTATTATATTAGTGTTTTAAACGTTATGAATATTCTTAACAATTTATGGGGTCTATAAGTTAAGAGTTATTTAAGAATTATTTAAGGAGTAATTTTATGAATTAATTTAAGAAAAGCTAATGTATCAATACCATTATCAAGAATATTATCTTGTATCGTCATAAACATGATATAGATGTGTGAGTTATAACAGAACTGAAAGATTGTGTTTATTCAGAACGAATAACTTAAAGGTGTGATTAGTTGGGTTGATTTAAACAAAGTATCTTGGAATTTTTATGAACTATGTTTTCTTAACTACAATTTTTTAATTCCTTTTCATTTTTAACATTGACACTTTTCGTTTTCCTAATAAATAAAATACATTTTACTTCTTAATCCAACAAATTCATCATGGGAATGCCGGCAGCGTCATCTTAAAAGTTTTCCAAGTACTGTTTGAGATTGTCGAAATAAAATTTGAGTTGTTTATCATATCACTATTATCAATATATCTTGGCCTTATAAAAATCCTCATATGCATCCGTGTGGTTTTAGTTCATAAATATTGAATCAGTGTCCATGAATAGTAATTTTTACAATTTCCCACGTAACTTTATTCCTTAATAAATTAAAATGAAAATCTACATTAATATGTTGAAAAATCTAGGAATGCACATTCCAACATAACAAGTCTGTTTAAGTAACAAACTTTCTGTTATTCTATGAATAACCAAACAAAGTTCTTGTGAAACATCGTTGAACTAATATAAGGAAGTTGCTATAATTTAATAAAAATTTCAATCAGGAGTTTATGTAAGTGATTAACCCTCTTGCGTAAATTTTTCCAGCGTCATACCGAATACTGAGTTGTTTCATTAACTTAAAAAAATCCGTTTCTAATGAATTTTTGTGTGCTTGAGGATCTTTTTTGAGTATTAAAATCAATATATTTTTTTAACCAAGGACGTACGGCAATAGGTAATATTTTATGTATTTTTGTTACTTTTAACCCTAATTGTGTAATAGTTCAAGAGTTTTATAAGGAACTACATAATTTTGGTGGTGTTTCAGTAAAGTTGGAACTAATTTTCGTTACAGTACGGGGTCCGATTTCATATTCCTGTGGTAATAGGTTTACGATAATGGAAAGCCATTAGATCTGGTATAATATGTTTTTCAGGAAGCTAAAGGATAATACAGTAAGTACATATGTAATTCTTTTGGATATTCATGATCACATTCAACGATAACGTTTTAGTTTTACCTTTTGCAATTAATTTCTGGAATTGTTTAGCGGTATAGAAAAGTTAAAGTTTTTCCAGAAGGGCAAAGTTGACACTATGGCCCAACCGTAAAGGTATTGGCGTCGAGGTACAGAATGTATTCTTTGCTGTCAAGTTAGGATCATATTCTTTCATAATTTATTGTTGCGTTACTGTATCAGTTTGAAATATAACTATTATCCTCTCAGTCCTTTTTTCAATAAAAAGATACTTATCAATATCAGTTATTAAATCTAACTTAATTCAGTCATTTGTAACATGGCATCCCAAGCTAAACCAGACTACTAAAAGTAATGGCAAGGATCTAGAGTTGTAGTACTCCAAACATAATTTCTAAAATTTTCGTGTCATCAGCTAAAAGTAATATCCGTCAGTTTTTAAATATAGATCAGGATATTGCTCCCATTGTTTTAATTTTTAAATTTATTCTATACATTTTTAGCGTGTTCCTTTTCGTTGTCATAGAGGTGGTTTCATTTAAATTGTGATTAAACATCTTCTTTAGAAGGGAATTTGTTTCTTTGAATTTTTAAATGAATCCATGTAATCATAGTGGATAAACCACTTTGTCTTTAATACATTCAACAACTCTTTCACAATTAAATTCTGTGATGTGTATGTAAATTCTGGAATATTTTTTTACTTAGTTTCCTATGATGGAGACATTAGAGGATGAATAAATATAGACCAAGTCGGAAACATAAATGCATATATCTTTCCATTTTGTTAGAATAACATTAATTTCTTTTGTAAATTTTCCTATTTGTTGCATAATAAAATGACCGTCATAACCTCTTAAATTATGAAAAATAACAGGAATTTTGTGTATTAGTCCTAAAATTATATATTACATTCTGAGTGAGCACTTCTCTGATTGGCCTTTATATACAGTGGTCTTCGAACAGATTTCATTTTCCTTGATATTCTTTTTCACAAATGTGACAGAGTCTGCTGTTTAAAGTCACTCTCTTTTTTAGACATTTTCAAATCTTTGTTAAAATGTTCTTTAAATATTTCTTTACAATATTCCTCTTCCGCAAGCATTTTTTCAATAAACTTATAATCTGCTGGAGGTCCTCTAAAATCGGGGTTGGTTTAGTGAGATTTATCGTCATAACAACAAACAACGGTATAACCGTAACCACAATCTAATGATGTTGATATGGTTCAGTAATGGAAGATTCAGTGATGTAAAGCATTAAAACTTTTTTAGTTATCTGATTCAAAAGCAGCATAAATTACAAAAGTACCTAAACCTTTATGATAATTTTTAAGTGTACTTTACGGTCCCTCTGTTGGGCATTTTGTTAGGGAACAACCGTGAATACCATTAAGAGCTAAAGAATGTGGTATGTGTTCATTAATAGTCTTTGCTTGAGTAAAATGTTGCAGACAGCTTTTAACAGAAGTGTTGTTTATGTAGATCTTTGGTTTTATTAATCATTAATCTATTAAAGTCTTTTATTCAACATAATGTTGGACGATACAGTGCGTGAGCCCGCTGACAGTCTTCTCAGTTATTTTTTCATTAGTAATTAGCAACAGTCACAGGGTTCGTCGTATTGATGATTTGGATATGTACAATGGATTACTACCTCAGGTTCTTCATAACCAATATATTAAATGATTTTTCATTTAAAACTTTCATTTTAGGTATTTGATTGAAGGTAACAGGAAACTTTATCCATTTTAATCAAGATCGGCTTATTATGTTTTTTTTATAAGTGAACTCTTTCAGAATGTTTTGTTACAGGAACTTTATAAGCTAATTGACAACCATCTAAAGCATCGTTAATCAGCATTTCTGTATTTTATCAAAGCCTTTCATGGAAATTTTGTAATGGTTTTGGTAATTCTAAATAACTTGAAGCAGAAATGGATTATACTTATATCTATTTATATAATGAGCATCAACTGACTCTATTCTCCAGCCACTTCCTTCTGAAATCCAGTTACCAATTCTATTTATTATTTCATCAAAAGCTTGGCGTAAAGTGTTTTTTATTTCATTTGTATTAATTATTTCTAAAGCCTTTGATTGAAAATAAGCTGATTTATATATTGTATCAGTTGCACTCATTTTTACAAAAGTTAATTTTAAAACAACGTTTATTTTTATACCTTTTAAAGTTTTAAGTTCAGATTTCAGTATTTCATAAGAGTCGTTTATAGTTAAATATAATTGATTCTTTGGATCTTGTCTATATGTAATTTTAATTTCAAATTTCTTATAATATTGTTTTGTAGATCTCTAGAAAAAAAAAATCACTAAGGAAAAAAGGATTAAAAAAATAATAAAATAAATAAAGTTTAAGAAGAACTAAAATATTTAAATTTATATCTTTTTCCGCTGGTTTTTGATATTCCGCTTTTAACTTGGTTTTTTCCTTTGCAGCACATTGTTATTAACCCTGAATTAATATTAAGGTCTTTGGATGCTGCATAAGTGCTTTTATATGTTTTTTCTTCATTAGTATCATAATTGGTTGCAATAACTTTTTTAGGATTGTTTCGAATATTATTTGGTCTGGGACAATCACATAATCTTTCAGCATTTTCTTCTTCAGTTAATAGACAACCACAGTCCCATTCAAATAAATTAGTTTTTAAAAGATAAGGATCTATAACATTTTGTAATTTATCAATGACGTGATTTTTATATTCATCGCTAACTATTTGATTTAACCAATATTTAATAACATTTCTTCTTTTAAGAATTTTTTTATATGAATTTTTGTCTGGATTCATTATTTCTCCTAAAGTGCTAGATAATTTTGGCATAATCATTCTATCTATCTTTCTATTAACCATCTATATATAATATACTTATAGAAAAAAAATCTTTAAAACGCACGTAAAGAAATTACATTGATTTGAGAAATTTGTTTATATTATCTATATCTTTTGAATAAGATTTTTAAGTGTTTTTTTTCTAAATTGTTATCAACTGTTAAAATTTTAATACCTTCTTGAGACATTCTGTTTAACCATTCTTCGTGTAATTTGTGTAGTTTTTCTAAATAATCTAAACCAACTCTATTTTCTTCCGTTCTGTTTCTTTTTTGAAGTCTTTTAAGACATATTTCTGGGTCGGTTTTAACATAAACAAATCCATCAATTGGGTTTTTTCCGTATGGTTTTATAATATGATCAGTTAAGAAAAGATTGTATACTGCCCACTCGGGGTCATTTATAACACCGTTGTCGTGATGTTGTTTTGTAAAAACGTTACTGTTAGTTAAATAACAACGTTCGAGGACAGAAACACCATCAAACTGTTTAGCAGAGATAACATTTTTATATGACTGTTTAAAGTTGTTAGCTTGAAAAGGAAATAAATATTTGGAAGGTTCTTGAGCAGCAAGTTCAAAAAGGTTATATGAATTTCGCTTGGGTTATAACATTTGCCATTCGTGAATTGGTTCTGGAATTATATTAAAATTAGGATTATATTCTTTAATAATATCTAAAAACGTACTTTTTCCTGATGCAATATTACCTTAAAATGATATAATTTTTCTCATTTATATAAAATACTTATAGAAAAAATCTTTAATAATCTTTAATAACCTTTAATACAACTCTTCTTCTTTTTTACTTTAATATCCGTTAAGTTTAAATTCCTTCATGTGCATTTCAAGAGGTGTTGAATAATTTTTTTCTTTCTGCATTTCTAATAATATTGTAAAAATATCCTGAATAACTTTATTTGGATCTTCTTTATTTACTTTTCCGATCCGTGCTTTTGTTATAAGTTGTTTTTATTTTGTGATGATGTGTTTTTAAAATAAATTTCTTGTCGTCAAGTTTTAGTCTATTAGTAAATATGGTAATTATTGTTGGGACAGCGCCAGCAACTGCTACAAATATAGGAATAGCTGGAACAAGTGCTAATGCAGCTGAGCAAACCAAAGATACTGCTGTAATATATAATCCAGTACTTACTCTCCCACAAAATTTATAACTTTTTCTGTAAGCAGCAGCTAGTTTAGTTAAGTGAATAATTATTGATCTATTGTTTCTATTCCATTATTATTAGAAATTAGATTTTTATTACTCATTTATATAATTAATATTAATATTTTTCAACTTAAATTTCTTCCAATTCACTAAACGGAACCTAACTATTAAATTTTTCATTGTAACCTTTCCATTTTACTAAAGCTTGTTTTTTCTTATAGTCTCGTCTAATAACTTTTTCTATTCTAAAAACCTCTTGTGTAGTAGTAAAAGTTCTTGTTCATAAAATGAACTGAATTATTTCATCATTTAATCTTTTAATAATGTATGTTCTGGGATTTGTATTATTAATTCCATAAATTGTAAATATTTCCTCTGTCCAGTTTGGTGTATCATCTTTTTCAAAATGTCTTTTAAGTTTACTTAAGCGAACTCGATCACCAATTTTTAAATTTTGCTTTACTCTGGTATCTTTAAACGACTATATAAATTAAAGTAAACAGTACCTTTATTTAAGTTTTTACTAGCTTCGGTTGGTGTCATTTTTATACTAGAATGTTTGTTTTGTTTATTTATCAACCATATCCTGCAAATTATCTAAATAATTATAAGTATTATTTGCTGTAAAATATTTCCATATTATTCTTTTTAAACTTTCTATTAAATCTTTCAATAACTACAGCCTTCCTTCATTAAATGTATGGTACATATTAATCTTATATTTATTTAAAATGATTCAAACTTTTTATTATAAATTCTTTTCCTTCATCTACCCATAAATTTTGTGGAATCCTTGCAGTCTTCGGGGACTTTCGTCCCTGAATTCTATCTTCAGGTCGAGCGTGAAGTTCATCAGGAGCTGAAGCTCCAGAAACTATTTTTTCAAATGCTTCAGTAACAGATTCTCCAGTTTTATTCTTTAATGGAATAACCCAAGCATATTTACTGAATATATCAATAACGGTTAACAAGTACTTTACTCCTTTATTATATTGAAAAAGTTGCATGTCAACTAAATCAGACTGACCAAGTATCATCAATGTCATTAACTATCACTCTTCGTTTCCTAAATTTTCTTTTAATTGTTTGTGTAATTCTTCTGCTAATTCATCGCTCCAGCAGTAGCTTGGTACAGTTATTCGGGGGTGTACTCTACCCCCTTTTCCCGTTTTTGACTTTCATTTTTGTCTGGACGTTTAAGCCCATAGGGAACTGCTGTTCCTGTCCCAACCCAAGTTTGTATTTCGTTTTAATTGCAGGTTTTACAACTAAATGTTTTGCAATCTTTTCTCCAAATGTTTTTGATTTAGTTTTATTTAAGTTGGAAAGCATTTTTTTGTCGCATGTATCCTTTTTTACACCGCTGTCATAGCAAAAGTCATGGTCCATACATACTGCATCCAGTTCGTTAACAGGAGGTCCATTATCTAAAGGATTTCCTGGCCCACAATAGTTATATCCTGGAAGTGTTAAACCTTTTTTAGGTAATAAAGGTAACATTGCTTTATGGATATCTAAATTACCTGCTGTGATAGTACTTTTAACAAACTTTGATTTCATTTTTCCACAAGACGAACAGGTAGCCATTATCATTCTTTTCCCGTTTTTTGCTGTAACATAGTGAGGATTTATATTATCAGTAAATTTTCTTTCTTTCAAACAATATATTTTATTCTGCAAACTCATTATATTATATGTGTTTAAAACTTTTTAGTCGTTTTGAAACCTGTGGTTTTTGAATTGTCCGGCATTAACCAGTCCTGACCAAGGGTCATAGGTTAAATTAGGTCAAATAGGGCTCCGTTGCGGTATTTTACACACTACTAGGACGGAAGTCCAGTAGGGAGCATTCAAAGACATACATAGCATTTCATACATAAATAGTATGTGTAAATATACATGAATACACATGCACACCCGGCTAGCGTATTTGTACATGAACATACATGCATGAAGAATGAGTAGGCCTACATCAGGGCACCGCCTTGGAAGGTAAGTGGCAAAACCACCACATATTAACTGGCATTAAATCTCACTTTTTAGCTCTCCCCTTTACCACCACTACAATGAGTGTAGACAAAATGATTTACAAAATGTTCTGTCTCTATATCATGGACGTGCAGGCTGATCTTGGTCTGCACTGCTCGCAAAGGCAGATTCTTGCATAAAGATTCCGCCCATGTATATACGGGAGAAAAATCGTGTGCAAACAAGGCAATTCACGTGCTGTTAATACATGATTTTTATTTTTGAAATGCTTTGCCAGGGATATATGTATGTATTTTTACGCACACTGATATTTGGCATCTGCGTCTTGTTTCTTCCTTAACAACCTCATCTTGTAGCATTATAGATACAATGTAATCCATAGTATGTTTAGCTGTATCTGTTTCCAACCCCAAACGTACTGCCCCCATCAATGTACGCACTAGCTTCTCTTAGAGTTCACTCCCTTTACAAAGCGTCTGTTCAGTTATTGTAAATAACTGTGAATAAATTAGTATCGCGTGTGACTTGTGTTATTTGTTCGTTTTTAGTATTATATTTATGATTTTGGTAAGTTATCAGTCGGTATGTTTTTTATCTAATTTCTCGAAGAATTTATATAAACAGCTTGGAAACTTGACACTACGTTCGTACTTATCCGTACTCCAGCTGCGTGTCCGTACTCAATATAACTCGAATGCAAAGTTATTATTCTTGAAAATTGTGATCGAGTCCACCAAATTGTGAAATGATATGAACAATTATTGGTAATTTTATGTTTGTAATAATGAGAGATAAAAAAAAATCACTAAAAAACTTCAGGATGTGCTTTTGATAGTGTTATTTCCGGGCCTGGATACGGATATTTAAAACATGTTTACCGTTTCCAAGAACAACAGGAATGGTAAATAAAAAATGTACCGGAATCGTCAAGTCATCACATATGAAAACAATACATAAATCGTCGTAAAAATTTTGTTTATGCAAGAATAACGACAATACACGTTTGTTTTGTGTATTAACGTCTGCAGAAGCCCGCGGGATATGTTTGTGACCTCGACCTTCGGTCTCGGTCACAAACAATCCCGCGGGCTTCTGCAGACGTTTATACACAAAAAAACGTGTATTATCCCTACAATCATTTGCGGCCAGCAGGCTCAATGTTAAGTAAGAGTGCCGGTAAGGACGACAGTTTCTGTGTGATTACATATTCTTGTTAGGGAATGACATAAAGTAGTTCAATGCTCCGACTACACGTAAAAAGACCGGAAAGTGCCGAAATCAAATTCGAAGAGTACCTGATGTGCCGATTGTCGTTACGACTCCACTACCTTAAAGTAAGGAATAAGAAAAATAGTTCATCGTTGCATTTGTGTTAATGATTAATTTTGTTGGTTATGGTACCACATGTAGTAATAATGATCTGTAAAGATAATCGGCGAAAAATACTCAAGTTGTTATATACTTGGAAGAGAAAAATTTATTTGCATATTTAACATAGATCTAATGTTTTACTTACTTTTGTCATTTACTTGAAGGAAACAAGTTAGAACTGGTGTGTTATCTAGGAACACATATTGTTTGGTTTTCCTTGGTTTCTGTATTTTCCTGCCTTCAATTTCCATCAGTTGTTTCTCTCTAGTCTCAAACATTCCGAAACCCTTTCTTCTACTGTTACTTCTATACCACCTTCAACAATTGCTTCATTGTCTTGGCCGTCTGTGGCTATAGCTGGTCATCAGTGATGTAGACTTTAGCTGGAACTTCCTTAGGTATTGAACTAAAGTTCAATGTATATATACTTGTGCGCTTAAAAGCAGACTGCATATTTTCAGTGGACAAGACATTTGAGTAAACACGATAGGCAATTTCAGAAACATTGTACAAGTGATAGTTGTAAGTGTCTGTCTTTTCAGTTTATGGATTTCAGCATTGTAGATACGCTAAATTGTACCATAAAAGGAAACATCCAAAGGTTGCAGAATGTGACTGGACAAAATGAATAATGCCTTTCTCACAGAGATCGACAGATATATGCGACTTATGTCATTCTAGGATAAGTAGAAATTTTTGCCATCGCGACCAGGAATATACCTTAAACAAGAGCACCGCCTTGCGGGTGCTGACGCTCATCTGATTTTTTTGTATAATACAAAAATTGTCCTACCCATGATTTTCTAAGTCCAAACGGGGCCATAATTCTTGCAAAAAGCAGGATGGAGTTATGTTTCTTGATATACAGAGTCAGCTTTTGATGTTTAACAACAGTTGCAAGTTTCAAAGCAAAAGCTTTGATAGTTTAGGAGTAAAGTTTACCTTAACATAAAAGTCCAAAAGGGGCAATAATCTTTCAAAAAGCAGGACAGAGTTATGTTTCTTAATGTACAGGGTCAGCTTATGATGGTGAACAACTGTTGCATGTTTCAAAGCAATAGCTTTGACAGTTTAGGAGAAAAGATGACCTAAACATAAAACTTAACCAAGAAATCTGATATTTTCTAAGTCCAAAAGGGGCCACAATTCTTGCAAAAAGCAGGATCGAGTTATGTTTTTGCTGTACCGGGTCAGCTATTGATGGTGACCAAGTGTTGCAAGTTTCAAAGCAATACCTTTGATAGGAGAAACTAGCTGATCTAAACATAAAACTTAACCAGGCAACGCCGACGCCGACGCCGATCAGGTGATGACAATAACTCATCTTTTCTTTTTGTTTTTTCAAACTATCAGATGAGCTAAAATTGTCTTGTTAGAAAACGTCTGAATATTGAATGTTTACCAACAAGTCTCACTACCTGACGTGACAATATGACGCACTATCATTAATATATGGCGATTTATACTCAGTGGAGATTCCATTTTCATCAACATTAAAAATGAGATAAGGTTTGTCGGAAAACTTGTGAGTTTCTAGAGTTTTTTAAACGTTCAAAGTATGACATAACATTGAATTCCATTTTAGCCCTGATATATTCTTATCCCATTGCTTTCAGAACCTTTAACTTAGGCCACCATTTAAAGGAACTCCTTATCCATTCAAAGTTTGAGGCTTGTTCTTATATATCATCCCAATTTGAAAGGCAAAGTCAAAAGCAATATCAACTGATTCTTGGCGGGTGTATCCATATCCATAGCTGACTATTCTGTTAAAATGGTTTACTAGTTTATTTTCCTCAGGCTTGGTAAATATGGGAGGTTTTCCAACAATGTCTGTATCTGAATTGCTCTTGCCTAAGGTTCTCTAAGGGTAGTAATTGGTACATTGTACACTTTTGTTACTCTTTTTATTTGCATTTTACTTTCCTTGCATTGCTGATGTGAAACTCTAAGGGATTTTGAAGAATATTGCTTGCAGTTTGGCCCTATCAGTCATGGGTTTGCCTAAAATGTGAAGAAAACATTTTTTTTAAATTAATGCTAAGTAGCCGAGGGACTACAACCGAATGTAAAAATAATTTGGTCTTAAAATTTTAACTAATATCATGTGAGTTTTATTTATAAAATTATAAACAAAGCAGACAAAGTGATATAATCAACAATCTATTATCTGTTTAAAAATCATAGTTTTTCGATAGTTACTGTTTGGGAATAGTGAAATAATGAATTTTTATATAATTGTGAATGTTTTAAATGATAATGACCTGTTTAAATCTCATTTTTCTGGAATATCGTCCAGACGATAATTTTTTACGTAGTAAATATTTTCCCATCTTGCGAGTCTCGATGACAAAAACAAAATTGGTGTCGAATCAGGATCAGTAGTACTAAACAGGTAATCAAACAGCACTCCCATGCTAGTCGCATAGTGGCGGGAAAAAAACGTAATCTTTTCCCAGCTAAAATTGCGTTTGTATGTTTTATGTAAGCCAGTTCCTGTTTTTTATTTCACTGTGAACCTATACTTGACATTTTGGTAGCATTTATAGAAAAGTAAACAAACCTTATTGCTCAAGTGTCCAATACACATGTTAGCTGTCAGTTTAGAAGATATTCCATAGTGTTGACCTGTAAGATAAGAAATCTCTCTTAGAAGATACATGTCCCCTATTTTTTCTTGGTGTTTTCTTTTGGTGGCTTATATGTCACTTAAGGACATAAGGCCAGTAATTCTTTTTTTTTAAATGGTCCTTGCTATGTGTTACAGCTCTCAGAAGATTGTAAATTTTATATAGAACATAGAACAATTTTATTTACTACTGTACAGCTATCAGAAACGGGGACGAATCGGGGACCCTCGACAATATTTGTTAATTTTGTGAAGTTTAACGTCACATAGACACAATTCAGGTCCTATTGCGACTTTTCCAGAATTTCATGGTGGAAGAAAACCCCAGATGTCCCCACCGATCATTGTTACAGGGAGGAACAGGTATACAGTTTGATGGGTTTTCCCCATAAAGATTTCTAAACCACTTGCGAGGTTCAATACCCAGTGCAGGGCAAGTCATTTGAAGTCAGCGATTGTAACCAATCGGTTATACATTTATTTTCTATTTCCCTATACACCCCTAACGTTATGTATGTCATATGTTTCTTCCACGCATCGCGTCTCAAGAAGAGCTATGAACAGTTTTAAATTTCATGAAATTCTACACATTCTACAGACATAAGATTAACTCATTGCTTCTTAATTTTAGACTGAACCTGTTTAAAATATTTATACATGTAGTATACATTCTAAGGCAAATTCAAATGCAGAAGTATATATTTAACCAGTTTTGCCTATAAATTTTGATAGACTGAGTTGATTTGCCTAATTTGTTGAGTACACATGTTTAAAAATCACTTATGCTAAAAAAATATGTTTACGTTTCTTGTAAGCAAAGTTTAATAATATGAAATAATTGTTTCTAAAATATTATATATGAAGTTGAATCATAAGAAGGATCTTGATTTATTGTAATGTGTCAAACTATAAATATATACTAAACACTTGGCTGTATCACTTAAATATATGCGTTATCTTATCCGGCCATACTGATTTAAGAGTGCAGTGCGTGATGACATATGAAATGTAATTGCTTATTTTAAATGTATAAACTTCCCTGAAATCTATGAATTTACAAGGAAAGAAACTGCAATTATGATAATATGTATATTCATCATCATCAAAAATGGTAACATGGTACCCAAAGCCTATTCATATCTATTTTCACTAATGGTAATATATGCATCCGCGACTATTTTCTTTCTTTCTTTCTGCACGACTTAAATGTTGGTATTCATAAACACACGTAAGTTATTTAGTCGCAGCTTTTGATCAGTACTGTCATACATCAACACTTAATTTGCTCTTTCTAATGATCCGCCATTACTTTTAGTTGCCATTGTCCCTTTATTCGCTATTGCTGGTTACTGTTTTGACTCGTTGACAAGCATGTTGAATAGTCATAGTGATGACCTGGTTCGATTAGTTATACGAGGCGCACAGAGCGTGATCCGATCTGAAAAATCCACGAGAGCCGAATACAAAATACCAGAACTTGCTACTGTTATAATGACCCTTTTATTTTATAACTCCACCTTTTTGTTGCTTTCACATCGAACGAAATCTCAATGATTATCGATATCAAAACAAAACTGAATGTAGAATTTATGTGCGCTATTCATATTAAATGAAAGTAGTCCGGCAACATACAATACAAAGGGTGCAATACGGATTTTTTCTGCCTGCTCATATTTACTTGTGAAATACAAGCCGTGTGTTGACAGAATTCATAATGTATGAAATAAAACCTTTTTGCATTAGTGCTACACCATAACCATCCCTGTCATCGATATTTCCTATGGTCACTGCATATCTTACTGGTAGAACCTGGTTACAAAATGAAGAGATGACAGACAAAGTCTAGAGATGACAAGAAAATGGTGTTCAAGAACTGCTTTTCATGGTATCCTCCATCTGTTCTTTCTGACGCCATTAAGGAGGAAAGCGTAGCGTCCAACTGTAAAACCGTTAAAGGTAAAGCAAACACTATGCCTCGAACAGTCGTGTCATAACTTGTCTAAATAGAACGTTTCATAACATAATGATATACAGTGGGAACATTGCCATGTCTCAAAATCGTACGCATTTTTATGATGACAACTCTACAATACAAGACTGTTATTAAAGATAATACAAACACATTTATTCAAATGAATGTTTTAAGCAAGATGTAAAGAGCATTTTTGAAAACTAACATTGATCAACATAGATAAAGTAAAAGCGAACACTGAAAGGTACATATGTTTACACACGTGTGGATTCAAATGGATGGAAGCTTTTAAACAAACGATAAAAGAAACATACACAAAACAAATATCAATAAACATTAGTAAAGTAAAAGCGGACATGCCCACACATATATTTTCTAATTTTTCAAAAAAGATACAGAAAGTAATACAACAAATATTAATAAACATGAGCAGAGTAAAGTCTATACTATATACTCTTAAATGATTCTTTTTAAAAATTAGAGGATATTGTTGAAGAAAATGTTATTATTATTATTACGTCTGATGTAGATATTGACTTTTCGCTAGAATATGTTAAATATCAGACAAAGATTAATTCTTTTCTCAGATGTGACACGCCGTTACTGCTATTTTGTAACATCCTTTTCCAGGATATATATGTGCATTTTTGTGACTCATCAAAACAGGTAGTAAAGTCATAAAACGAATATAAACATATGATGACATGAATTTATATTTTTTTGGAAATTACACTATGTTATTAACAGCAAATCGTTCTTATATCGATTTCATCATGTAACAGGATCAGAAAGGATAAAAACAATAAATCCAAGTAAGGGCGGCATTAATGGTAACCTCACGGCTGTAACTTGAATTATTAATCATAGGTATAAGAAAATCTTTTCGTAGTGGGTTAATGAGAGGTAATGTCATGTATAACACCCATCGTGTTCCCTTAATTAACAAAAAGCATGCGTTTTTGTTGAAATCAGATATAGACTATATCGTCATAAATATCATTTTGCATTTGCATAAACAGCAAAAGCTTGCTCATTTGTCTTGGTTTTCTGTTCACTTTTGTTGCCTGGTCTGTCCTTTTTACGTGGAACGTGTTTCCCCCGATAATCCCCATCTTGGTTAGTATCTAGTTGCTCATACATCTCTCCTGCTAAGTTATCATTTACATACATGTTTAATTTTTCATATGCATTCGATGGAATTTCAATATCACGATCATCACCATTGCTGTTGTTCCCTTGTCCTTTAACTTGTCCCTTCAGCCGTCCTTTAGAGGGTGTAGGACTTTTTTCGGTGTCTTCCAAATTAACTTGTTTTGTAACGTTCCTTTAAATACATAATGAAGATCTTAAGCTGATGAGTAGTAAATCTACGACTCAGTTACAGTGTCGTACGGTAAAAATGAGTTTTCATAAACACTGTGAGAAAGACGTTCCTTTTCAAACATAAAAGGGTTTATATTATTCAAAAGCGAAAGTACACAGAATGAAGACCTACAATTACTGACTAAACTGGCTCTCATACATACATACATACATACATACAGCGTGTTTCAGAATATGTGTTACAATTATAGGCTAATATAAAACGTACATGTCACGCATAACGCAGTCATGTTATATAGTATTCTAAAGGAGACAGAATGAAATTTTTCATTATGTAAAAAATAACGGAAAAACGTTGACGTCATAACGTCATAATTGGCGTCATTAAAACAAGTCATATTTTCAAGATGGCGTTGCCCATAGAAAAGTGCACAGAAGTAGTTAAGCTGTATTATGAGAGTTATTCACCTGTCACAGTCATTAGATCAATGCAAAAACAATATCCTGAGGATAAGAAACTTAGAAAGATGCAAGTGCGCAGATAAAAGATCTGAAAAGGTCAGTTATTGACTAACAACATAGTAACGGCGGCCGACCGAAAGCAGCCAGGTCTTCAGAGAGGACGTCATTTTGAGCACATGTTGTAAAACTAAACCTTCTCTTTGAAGGGACATGAAGGTGAGCATTTTCAGTAAACCTGCTGATGTTATGTATTAAATAAAACTTTATTATATCTCCTATCGCTTAGTGACTTTCATTTAAAAGTACATTCCATATTTTGAAAAAATTAAAACAGCGAAATGGTAACAGATAATATGAAATTAGGCGCTGCCTGTCTGACGGGAAAACCTAGTCGTACAGAACCTTATTTCTGCATTCATTTTTCTTTTTAATATTTTCAGTTTTGACAGTAAGCCTGGCGGTTTTGCTCTTCAGCCTTCTGTTATGAAAATTATGAACAAAGGCAAATGTTTTTAAATGTTTGGAATAAATGAACAAGATCAAATCATTTCTTTAAATGTGTCAAGACTAGACTGACAACGGAAAAATCGCTGGGTGCACAGAATCTAGTCCCAAAATGCACCAGAGGCCACTTGTCCAGTATATACAGTCGGCGCTATGGGCCCCAACGATCATGCCTTAGCTGTCTATTCGTTTCTCTAATACAATTTTCTGAATCCGGGAATGCAAAGTTTCTTTTCAGTTCATGTACACGTAACAAATAGTTTTAAAAATACACATTAATCCTGTGTTACGTCACATTCAACATCATGGTATCAGCGCATTTAGATTATGTGGGTGCAACATCAAGTCAGACGTGACAGTATTTATACTTATCTATCTTTGTATACGGCTGGACTCCCCTCACGGGTATAATAGCCGGGTTGCGCGTCACAACCAGATAAAAGTTGGTTTAAAAGCAGTGAAAGGAAGGCTTCAAAAATGAAGATAGTGAGAGAGAAGATAAAAGTGTGAAAGTGTTAAGTAAGATGAAATATTCACAAGTTAAAAGGGGTTAAAAACATCCGCTTTGTGAGTTCAGGGGCGGTAAGAGAGGACCGAGGGGTCAAGACATGGTTTGGACCCCTCAAGGTCAGGTTGGAGTACAGGTTGAGAAGGCAGGTGGTTCCACAACACAACAGTATAAGGGAAGAAGGAGTATTTGAAATAATTTGCTTCAGTATGGACTTGACGGAAGGAGAGTTCATGCATATGCCGCGACATTCTCACAGGCCTTTCTAAGTAAGATGGAACTGGTACTGCAACTAAACCATACATGATGTTATAAAACATGGTCAGTTGGGCTAGGTCACGTGTGTCCTGTAAACTCTACCAACCCAACCCGTTCCGCATGCTGGTGACACTGTCATAGGTAGAATAATTATTTTTAACCCATCTAACTGATCTTTTTTGAACTTTTTCTAATTTATCAATGTTGGTATCTGTGTGGGGGCTCCAGACTTTAGAGGCATACTCTAATTGCGGTCTTACCATGGTCTTATAGGCTGTTTCCTTAATATGTTGGTTTGTAGTCTGAATATTTCTACGTAAAAATCCTAATGTTTTGTTTGCATTGGATGTTATTTGCTCTATGTGTTGATTCCATGAAAGGTCTTCAGATATATTGACTCCAAGATATTTTGCACTGGGTACTGATTCTAATGTTTGGCCATGTAAGGTGTAATTGAATTGAATTTTGTATTTGGTACTTTTAGATATATGAATGACAACACACTTGCTTGGATTGAACTCCATCTCCCAGGCATCCTCCCACAACACAAGTTTATCTAGATCCTGTTGGAGAATGGAACAGTCTTGCTTGTTGTTGATCACAAGGTAAACGGCAGTGTCATCAGCAAAAAGACGGACCTGTGAAGAGAGAGATTCAGGAAGATCATTAATACAAAGAAGAAAGAGAAGAGGACCAAATACTGAACCTTGGGGGACCCCTGATGTAACCGGGACTTGTTTTGATGATTCTCCACCCAAGACGACCTATGAGAAAAGAATGAATCCAGTTGATGGTGACGGTGTTAACACCATGTTCCTGAAGTTTAAAGAGACGTTTTAGGTGAGAAACTTTATCGAATGCTTTACTAAAGTCAAGGAGAATCAAGTCTTAATAGCAAACTTAGAAAAATTCTTTTAAAACTTATCTTTGTAAAGAGAAAATGGACATCACAATTAATAAAAACCAGTGTGAATTTAGTTGCTATCTAAAAGGCAGAGTTCTCTTGATAAACCAACAGTGCCCCATAAAAATAAAAGAAGTTGTGTTATCATTAATGGCAATACCTGGTATTACAGATTCTTTTTATGAAGTTTGATGTTCTATTAAGTTACTAAAACAATGTCAATTGTTTGCATTAATGATAATCCATAATTCCTGAATGTAATATCAGTTTGTTATGATTCTTAGACTACAATAAAATTAAAACTCAATTTTGGCATTTTTTTTATTCTATTAAAGAATATAAGATTCTTTCACTGGTTGTAGGTGCAGATGGAAATATCCGGCTAGGCGAGGGAAACTGTCTATTTCCGGTTTTGTTTTTTCAGTTGCAGCGTAATGTTATGATTGATTTTTTTGGATAAAATAACGTTTTTTGAATCGAGAAATTTACTATCAGGAACAAAAAGGAACTGTCAAGGTATTGGATTTTTATTCCGTATTATGAAATAAAATATAAATTACTACATAAATCTTCTACAAAAATGTAGTTCGTTTTACGTCATTTACAGCACGAGAGTCATCCCGGGGTGAAAGATGGAATTTTCCAGCACTGATAAAAATACCGGAAATCCCCGTCTGGTATGCAAGAAAAAGAAATACGTCTTCTACAGCACAAGATGAGGAGAATTAATTATAACTAAAATATTTCTGTTATACGGTTAATCCAGGAAGGTCTAATAATACGTATCAGTTGTTCCAGGGTTAATCATATTAGTTATGATCATGGAAACCAGTTAAATAGAAATTTGTCTCTTTTCGGCTGGATATTAGAAAATAGTGATATAAATTTTTAATGTAGATATCTAATGTTCTTCCAATAAATAAACTTTTGAACTTATATAAACCTGTTATCCTAAACACAGACTATTGCGATTCTTTTAAATGTCATTTATATTGTCAAATGCATCATTTAGGACAAATTTTATCCCACTAATTAGCTATGGTAAACCTATTTTGTGGGAGAAAGACAAATAACCATTGACATGATAAATTCTTATTTCAGATTCATTCTAAGAAGATCTTGGCCAGAATTTTATCAAGAACACAAACTCTGTTGGTCAAAATCCAATTTAGTTTACCAAACTCATAAAAGTCTAGGGCTGTGAAAGGGAGATAAGCAACACATGCTCTTCCATGCCTTTGAATTTGAATCTCAAGTTGTGTTCAAAATTTACATTAGTAAATGATACACATTAATGATTTCTGCTCTAAAATTTGTGACAAATATACTAGGCTTATAGCAAAAAAAAGAAAAGAAAAAAAGGCATACATGTGGATTCGAACTCTGGACCTCGCGCATGCTAACCACTGGACCACGAAGGACTATGACATATAACCTCATAAAATTGTGTATATAAATAAATTTTGTTACGCCAGTGTGTCTGGATTTGTTTTACATTGGCATTTTTTTTTGTAATTACTGGCTTTTCTACATTAAAAATTAACTAGCGATGATTATGTTTTTCCAACACTACTATAATGCACATTTTTATTCAATATTGGAAACTATAAGCGGGACGCTTGAATCATCAAAAAAAAAACGTTACAAAGAGAACCGAATAAGACCGATTCCATCAAATACCGCGAATTTTCAACTCGTTAGAATACGACAGAATAAGAATAATTTGTCTGCTGATGATTGTTCGTAAGAAACTTTATTTTGTCGAATGTCGTCCTGAAAATTATTCACCGCGGCGCAGCAGTTCCGGGAATTCTGGGATAGACAGGACAACCGGTGAAGGTATAGAACATATTCCCAAGTTGAACGGTATATAGGTTTACTTTGACATATATACACGAACACATTATCTATAGACGGAAAAACCTTCGGTTTTCCCGTATTACCACATGTTTGACGTCGCGGGAGTGTAATAAAGCCATTAAATAAAAACGATAATACACTATAGTGCAATAAAGCTTTGACGTCGACGTCATTTATAGTATAGGAGACGTTGGTCAAATTGACTTGTTTATATAGTAAAAGAAAGTAGAATTTTTGATGTTTCGACAGGAAAGGCTAACATGTGATAAAAAGAATATCACATTTTTGCCACTGACCGTTCCAAGGCGGTGCCCCACTGTGTTCCTTTGTTTGTTCGTTTTGTCCTTGTATGTTGACTTTGTGTGCGCGCGTGTGTGTATGCTTGTTGTTCGTCTTGTCCTTATGTGTTGGCTTTGAGTGTGTGTGTGTGTTGTTCGTTTTGTCCTGATGTGTAAGCTTTTGAGTGTGTGTGTGTGTGTGTGTGGTGCACGCGTTTGCGTGCTGGGGGTTCGTTTTGAGGAGGCTGCGCTTTTGGTGCGTGGCATTCCCTGTTTGATATTTTTCTTTGTTTTTTTTCCACATTGATTTTAGTAAACTCGTTGTCGAATAAAATTGATAAAATGCTCGACAGAGCCTCGTATTTTATTTTATCCTGTCACTTGCAGTATTTTCGACCCGATATCAGGGTGCCGTATATCTTTCTTGATATACCGTCAGTTGATCATGTGACCAGTGATATACGGTCAGTTGATCATGTGACCTTATGATCGATATTGTTGTCATAAGAAATTTTGCAACGAAACCATCATCATTGTGTTGGAAATGTCCGAACTAAGAAAATGAGTGGTCAAATAATGAGTTTTTATTCAAAAACGAAGAAGTTATTGCGATTTTGCCGGTAATCACGTCATTATATAAGTGACGTCATTACGATATGACGTCATTAAAGCGGTTGTCGCACACTTATTTTTGTAAAATAAATTGCCAAATATCGGAAAATGAAGTAATGACAAGATAAATAGAATAATAGGTTAGTGCCGTAGATGGAGAAAGTTTATCTGGCTCGGCTCTGGACGTTATCAGGTTCGCCTTCGGCTCACCCGATTACCTCCTCCACCTCGCCAGATAAACTTTCTCATCTACGGCACTAACCTATTATTCTCTATATTGTATTCAACTCGTTTAATAAATTCAATATGAAAAGACACTCCAGGGATATAAACTAAGTGTTTTTATTTAGGGGCCCTGACTGTCAAAAATAAATGTTTAACATTAGATATATGGGCATTTTCTCCAACAATTTAGGGGCCCAGCCCAAAATCTAGGGACCATGGGCTACTGGGCCCCTGCTAATTTATATCCCTGCACTCATGTAATATCCTCTATTTATGAAACACCCTGTACATACATACGTACCTGTTTTAAATATATGATGTGTTGTTTTAAGAGTACCACATTTATTATATTATCAGAAGTATTATTTACTTACATAACAGATATTTCCTCAATCAGTTTAGGTCAACATTTTCCGTAAATGTACTTACCTGTTCTGATTTCGAGAGTCAGTAACTACGTCAGACATTTCTTGATATTCTCCTGTTTTATCTGCATTAAGCTGCTCATACATCTCTCCAGCCAGCTTGTCATTTGCATACATATTTAACCTTTCGTATGCATTGACAGAAATATTGATGTTACTCTCTTCACTCTCGGGATTGTTCTGTTGACCTTGACTTTGCTCTGATACCGGCATACATGGTTCCTGTTCATGTCTTTTAGTATCTTTAACAAACCGGCGTCTGAAACGACATCGGGAAAGAAAACAAAGATCATCCGATGTATATTTAGCGTCTTTCTATTGTCTTTATAGTATTAATGTATTGTAACATGTAGATATAAATTAAAAGTTTTGTTAATGTAACTTCTGTTACATTCCAAAATCTACACACAAATAGGGGTAGCTGTACTTATTAAGGCTTACTGTATGTCTAAATCTTCATAGTTATAGATCAAAGACAGAAAGACATTTCAAATATAGAACACTAAATCCATGAAAAGTAATATTTACATTCGCTTTACATTTTGTGTGGGAAGAAAATGAAATTTTGTTTTCGTATAAACAACATTAATGTAATAATTTCAAGGACGGCCCTTCGCTCGAGATTGCGCGCGCAATCTGACGTCATTCACAAAATAGCATGTACATAATGGCGTCGATGGAAAAAATCTTTCAAACTTTGATGCCAAAATTTCAAAAACGAGCATTGATTTATAGCTTCGTCTTATTTTTCTGTCGCTAAAGATCAAAACAGACTGACTATATGACTTTTCACTGGATATAACGATATTTCAAGTTAAAACCAGGAACTATTTTTTATCGGAAGGCGAATTACAATTGCTCGTAGGCGGGTCTTATTTTTATTTAACTGTTGAAAAGATCGATATCTTGACATTTATTTTGATTTTCTAATGCTGATACAAAGAAGCAAACCGCTTATCAGCAAGCTACCGTTAGAATGTCAATATATGAAATGAATTCTATTTTTATGCGTTTATACGGGTTTAACCAAGTTAGGACTTCTTTCAAAGAATCGCTGGCGCGACTTATTGATTTACAATACGTTCTAATACCCGGTATATACCCGTAAAAACGCACAAAAATTGTATTTTTTAAATTCTTAAATGAACTGCAAATTCATCACGTTCCGCTTTTAAAAGAAATAACAACACCGTGTACAATAGTAGAAAAGATACTTTCCTTCTTACATAGACGAGAAGTAGCACCGCAGCTGCTAGAATCAGTAAAACTCCAACCACTACTGGAACCACAATTACTGAAAACAAAAATGAAATTTACTAAAGTTAGAATAATACACAATATAGATCTATTGTCTAGTCAAGATATACATTCGGGAATAAATTATTATTAAAATCTATATTTGGTCTTATAATGTCAGAACTGTTCATTCCCTACACCAATGTTTTCAAACAAATTTTAAATAAATTATTTTATACATAATTGTAATTCTGAAATATTTCTTCTCGTTACAGTTTTAATTTTAGGGATACCTGTAGTTTTCGTGGATGAATCGGGTCCATTTGACCTACTTTGTGCAAGAGTTGTTTTGCTGCCTTTTCTTGAGGCTTCTGCTGTTGTACCTGTTGTTGTTACTGGTGTTGTTATGTTGCCTTTTGAGATTTCTGTTGTTATTGCTCTTGAAGTGTCTGTCGCTGTTGTGTCAGTGACAAGTATTGTAGACTTCATACAGGTTATATTAAAGAAGGAGCTGTCGTCTGCATAAAAAGGAAAAATATTCGTATTTGATTATGATACTAGATGACGTAATTTAGTGACTATCGCCAACAATAAAAAGTATAAATTATCTATTACAACGGCGCTTGTATACAAGATACCCAACAACTTCATGATATTGCATACAGAGGATTATATCTGAAGTGAGTCAAGCATTTTAAAGAGCAAGGAAAGCCTAAAAATGAGTTAATTTTGTATGAAAGCCATCCTCGAGCCTTTCATAACGCTGAAAAATATTTTAAAATCGGATCACTATTGAAAAAGATATGACCGTTTGACATTTAAGAAAATGGCTGATCAAGGAGGCAGCCATTTTAGTGTGTTTATGACGTTTACACATTGCTGAATTCTTAATTTAGCAAATGACCTTTTAAATAGACTAATTTCATGTTTCTTGGGTGTAAGATGTAAAACATGGTAATCCCTTTCATTATTATAGCTTGAAAAAGTAGAGAAATTATTTTACAGAAATAAGTAAATACTGTTCAAATATGTATCAAGAAATTTAAGAAATCCGCCATTTTGTTTTTTGTGTGTAAATGCTGATAACGTTCTCATTTTTAACCCGATTTTGAAAATTCTTTCACTTCTTTAAATGAAATAAGAAGTCCAAGCAGACGAAATTAACATAAGAACAACATTGCCTTTCTTTTTAATGGAGGACGTTATATAAAGTGAACAAAAATTTAAAAAGGTTCTCACCGACTGTTGTATAAGTTTGTGTTTTAATATGTTTTGTAATGGAACCTTTTCATACTGGAATAGGTCTGTGAAATGAGCGCATAGTTTCCTATACTCTGCCATGTTTCTTTTTTTCAGGTCAATTATTTTCAACAGTTAACGAAGAACTAGTATATAGTAATGAAAATAGATTAATTCTGAATTCTAAAAGCGCGTTTATAAAAAGAAATTAAGTTTATTTAAAAGCAAAGAAGTTGACTGTTTAGTTTGAATTCTAACAAAAAACAAACAAGAGAAAAAACATACTTTTAGAAACACCTTTCAAAAGAAGAACGGTAGAAAGGGTAGCCAATGACTTCTGTGGTTGCTTTAAGAATATTGCATTTGATGATATTACAAGTCAAGTCAATACTTGTATCTGGAGTCACAGTTTACTTTTCGTAAATACAAGTGAACAGATACATACATATACCTTAATGATAAAGAACAGGAGAATAATGATAAATATTCATATAGGAGAAGTGGCAGAACATAATTATGATTTATATTTTCTATTCATTATTTTGGTCCGAGGTGCAAGTGATCAAAATAAAAACAAATTTAAAAATAGAAAAAAATGAAATTAAAAAGTTAAGACTATCGATAATATAATGTTGGATTTCAATTTTGAAAAAAACAAAAAAGGCAGAACCGAAAATAGAAGTTGAAAACAAAAGCATTGAAAATATGAAGTCAGTTGTCATGAGTGCAGATCTGTATATATATTGTTTATGTAGTAAAACTACATACCTGTATCAACAATTACACAGGTTCCTCCATTTCTATGACCTTCAGCAGTGGAAAAGTAAATCGGAGTTTCACCAATAAGATATGTACTTTTTCTACTGGCAGTTTCCTTTATCACAATATTGTTTATTTCAAACTCCATGCCCTTCGGGTAATTTTGTCCATATACAGTAAATGTGTATCCAACTTTATACTTAAAAGGGGATATAATACATTTACACGAGGTGGGCTGAAATGCCGACACACTAACTGTATCAAGGAAGACAGTGCTCTTCTTTGCCAAGACATGGTCCGTACAAATTTTTACAACTGAAAGGTAAAGTGGCAAATGGTAAACATGTAAAACAAATTTAAAATGACATTCTTTTCTTCACCATTTTCTCTTTATGACTTCCTGTGTTAAGAAATCGGAGTTTCACTAATAAGAGATGTAAATCCTTTTCTGGCAGTTTCATTTATCACAATATCGTTTATTCTAAACTGTATGCTCTTTGGGTAATTTCGTGTAAATGCAAAAAATCCGTATTCAGCTTCATAGGTAAAATGGGATAAAACACATTTACAGGAGGTGTGTTGAAACGTTGGCACATTTACTGTATCAAGGTAGTCAAAGTTCAGCTTTGTCAAGACATGGTCTGTACAAATGTTTACAACTGAAAAGTAAACATGTAAAACATACGAATTAAAAATGTAATTCTGTTTTGTTTCTTGTTTTTTATCATTTTTCTCTTTCTTTCCAATGTTGAGAAATCTGTGGGTGGAGGTATTTAAGACAACTAGTTTAAAACTCCCTTTTATGAAAAAATAAATATACCACTTTATGTATTGTATTAATTATTTAAAAGTGTCCGTAAATGATGACTAAATATGAACACAAATGAAAAGATAACTTCCGAAATGTTATTTTGTAATAATAACAAATCAGATAACTGATTAAAAAAAACCCAAGGCAGCTGTCAAAAAGAATAAAAGTAAAAATGAAACAATAGGAATATATGCACGATACTGCAAAAAAAATGCTACAGATAATGTTTAGTCTAATTTCAAATATTTAAACTACCAAAGGACTTTCTGTTTTGATATTAGGTTCAACCTTGTAGCCTGCTGGCGACAAGTGATTCTGCCTTTGCGGTCAGTGCATACCAAGATCTGGCTGATTATGGTCAGCACTGCTCACTATTCAGTCAGTAAAATTTCAGTGAACACCTCTTTGAATAATACGCTGTGAATGATGGACCAGTCCATTTAGAAATTTAGCAGGGTAATGGTTTTTGAAACAGTTTGCCAAAATGATTATGTTGTGTTACATTCATGTTTTGAATGAACTATTACTATTATTATCATCATCTTCATCATCATCATCACTATTAATATTATTATTATTAAACCTCATTTATGTAGCACTCTTTTCATGCACGTATATATATGTTCAAAAAGGTTTCACAGAATACATTGCAAAAATAAACACAATCACAAATGCAGCGCAAAACTGAATTATGTCTTTTTACATAAAAAACACGATACTATAAAAGCATGAAAATTCTTCTGTATTTCTAATTCAAGACTGGTGTAAAGCATTCCCCTTGTGCGTGTGTGTTGACGTGGAAAATTGCCTACAATCCCTTTGTTTAAATCTTAATTAAAGCGTTTTACGTTTAAGCTCGTAAGATATTCTTATTGTCTTCATCTATCTCATTGAATTGGTCGGAAAAAAATATTAAGAAAACAAAATATGATTTTGATTGCTAAACAAAATATGATTTTGATTGCTAAATAATTTAATTCACATACCACATGAATGGAATCAACATTATCAATTTTATATAATGGAAGCTGTTTGTTATCAAACATTTTAAAATTCAAATATTTACAAGAAGATCTGGCAGTACCTCAAAAAATGCTGAACAGTGTTTTTCCTATTATTCCTATATCTAGAATGGGGAAGGGGTTGGTGAAAGATGTTGAAATTGATGTTGGGGAAATGTTCGCGACTTGGGGCTGTTAGAACATATTTTAGTTATGCGCATTCCATGAAAAACGTAACCACTGCACGGCCCTAGAACGTGCACGTTGACGTTTGTCAACATTATGATTAATAGCTTTTACACATTAAATTCTAGAAAAGCGTTAATGTATGTTTTTTTCATGTTAAGCATTTGCAGAATCCCTCGGGATACGTTGGTACACACGCCCTTACAGAATCGGTCACCTACCAATCATTCGGGATACGTTGGTGCACACGCCCTTACAGAATCGGTCACCTACCAGTCCCTCGGGATACGTTGGTACACACGCCCTTACAGAATCGGTCACCTACCAATCCTTCGGGATACGTTGGTGCACACGCCCTTACAGAATCGGTCACCTACCAATCATTCGGGATACGTTGGTGCACACGCCCTTACAGAATCGGTCACCTACCAATCCCTCAGGATACGTTGGTGCACACGCCCTGATAGAATCGGTCACCTACCAGTCCCTCGGGATACGTTGGTGCACACGCCCTTACAGAATCGGTCACCTACCAGTCCCTCGGGATACGTTGGTGCACACGCCCTTACAGAATCGGTCACCTACCAGTCCCTCGGGATACGTTGGTGCACACGCCCTTACAGAATCGGTCACCTACCAGTCCCTCGGGATACGTTGGTACACACGCCCTTACAGAATCGGTCACCTACCAATCCTTCGGGATACGTTGGTACACACGCCCTTACAGAATCGGTCACCTACCAATCCTTCGGGATACGTTGGTGCACACGCCCTTACAGAATCGGTCACCTACCAATCCTTCGGGATACGTTGGTACACACGCCCTTACAGAATCGGTCACCTACCAATCATTCGGGATACGTTGGTGCACACGCCCTTACAGAATCGGTCACCTACCAATCATTCGGGATACGTTGGTGCACACGCCCTTACAGAATCGGTCACCTACCAGTCCCTCGGGATACGTTGGTACACACGCCCTTACAGAATCGGTCACCTACCAATCCTTCGGGATACGTTGGTGCACACGCCCTTACAGAATCGGTCACCTACCAATCCCTCAGGATACGTTGGTGCACACGCCCTGATAGAATCGGTCTCCTACCAATCCCTCGGAATACGTTGGTGCACACGCCCTTACAGGATCGGTCACCTACCAGTCCCTCGGGATACGTTGGTGCAAACGCCCTTACAGGAACGGTCACCTACCAGTCCCTTGGGATACGTTGGTGCACACGACCTTACAGGATCGGTCACCTACCAGTCCCTCGGGATACGTTGGTGCACACGACCTTACAGGATCGGTCACCTACCACAGTTCCTCGGGATACGTTGGTGCACACGCCCTTACAGAATCGGTCACCTACCAGTCCCTCGGGATACGTTGGTGCACACGCCCTTACAGAATCGGTCACCTACCAATCCCCCGGGATACGTTGGTGCACACGCTCTTACAGAATCGGTCACCTACCAATCCTTCGGGATACATTGGTGCACACGCCCTTACAGGATCGGTCACCAACTAATCCCTCTATTGACCTACTTCTACATGCACTGTTGAAGTATGTGAATTAAGACACCATTATTTCAAATAAAAATATAAATTACAAATTAAAATAAAAATAATAATCCCTCCATAATGATAGGTTATCATACCTGGACTCCTTGATTGACAGAATCCTCCATTGCTGTGTGATTCTGTAAAACAATAATATTCTTAGTCCGCTTTTATACATACTATTGTAAATATATTTCACTCAATAATAGTGCAAAAAAAAATCCTCGTTTGAAGTCGACTAAATTTGCACACATAAAAGTACTGGACCCGAGCATGTTTGAAGCGTTCTTGAAACAAAAACTTTTTTTCACTGGATCCGGGCATGTATTAACGGTCAGGGCAGAATATTTATTCTTGCGTAGGCGAGCACATGTGCGGCTCGCTCCCCGTTTACTCTCTTTGGAAATGGGCGGTTGATAACCGCGAATGTATTGAATGTATGTAGATCTAACTTGTAGACTGATTCTTTTTAGGAATCATACCAGCGAGTTTTGGAAGTACAATCGCTATGCTTTTATCTAATATCTCACAGATACAACAGAATTTATTTGCATCTTTGATAACCCTTTTCTCTCGGGGTGCCGTTTTGCCATTTCTCGGATAACCGTGGTTAGAGAAGAAGTTGTATTATACAATTTATTCTAACACGACCCGATTTGTTTTCCTATTAAACAAAGAAGGCTGAAAACTATGTGTTATTTTTCAGCAATTCATTTTTCTGACGTCACACTTATAACGTCATGACGTTAGACGGCATAGCTGCGCGCTGGAAATGAAACCAACAGAAATCAGGCAATATTTTATGGATATCGGAAAGGCGTACATAACAATCCTTGATAACGTGTTAGAATCGAAATAATAAACAGTGATTTGCGCGTGAATAAAATCATTGTTTGTCTTTTAGATGCGTATTATATATTCAACGCCAAATCACTGCTTTGGATACATTTAAGAAATAATTTATAGCAAAAGAGTGTTTAACACTATTTATGTACGATGGACGGTTATATGTCGGGCTCAAAAATTTCACGATGGTGTAGCCCGAGTGAAATTATTTGTACGACGTATTACCGCCCGAGTGTGTAAATAGTGTTAAAACATGGTTTTGCTATAATTATTTCGATTCTAATATGCCCTTAATGTAAAACAGTAGATCAAATACAGTAGCGCTAATTCTTGGTCGCAACACAAAAACTGACGTCACCGCATGTTAACGTGACGTCACTCTAGCGTAAGTGAATTTTAACAGAGAAAAGCATATTAGAATACTTCTTTAACAACTTCACTGTCTGAACTAGTTGACGACGTCATCTTGAATAGCAAGTAATGTCAATTCCCGTAATTTAAGGAGGTAGGTTACCTTGTTACAAGGGTAAATTCAAGTTAGTTTAACCGCAGCATTTGTTTGTATTTCGCGTAATATGAAGTTTTACCTGCTACAATTTCAACTTTGTTTGTCTCTGTCCCTTCGAATTCAATTTTTATCCAGGTTTGAAGAACATGACCCTCTAAAGGTATTTCATATTGAAAGAAGAAGGAAAATACGGATATTTAACACTTTTCAGTGTATTTTAGTTTCATTGATATCCATAGAAGTCTGCATAATTGATAATTTTACTAGTATGCACGTTAGCTTTCTAATATAAGCTTTAAATGTATATGTCGCGGGGCTCGTGTTTCCATGGTAACGCATTTTCTCTCATTTTTAAACAACTATGTATAAAATAGGGGTTTTCGACGGCTTAAGTGGCATTCTGTTAATGACCAACATGGAATATTTGGGAAATATTATAAGCAAAATACCAAGCACTTTACATGGTACCCTATTTTTCTTAAAGTTTACAGTAACCATGGCAAAAGAGATGTTTAAAATAGCTTATATCTTGCTTTTTGTCGTAATTTCTTAACAAAAATATTGAATAAGATTATCTTTCTAGTTAATGTAGCTTTAAAACATATTATTTTTAACGTAAGTTATATTTTCTTGTTATTTGCATTGATTCAAACAAATTTCACAGCTTAGAATACATACGGCAGTACCCCTCGTCTGGCATTTTTCATGGAAAAATCGTTCAGCATGCTGCTATTATTCTCATGGATATTGTTGAAATGAAAATAAAAAGCCGAAGCTGTGTTTCTTAAATAGACCAGTGTCAACGCTTTTGAATTTTACATTTAGATACATAGGTCACGGACTTCGTTTCCATGGTAACATCAATTAAATTCAAGAAACCACATTTTTCTACTGAAATTTGAACAATTTTATATCTTAGTTTTAGTATATAAGCAACAAATTATCAACGGAACCTGAAAAATAGGTATTACAAATCAAACTGCTAGATTTTTTATTTGATAATGGCCGTTACAAGTAACCTTTCATCCAACTATATTCCAAATAACATTGGTTACCATCATCCATATTCTTACAATGCGCATAACGTTTCAATATAACTACATAAAAGAAGCAAAATATTGATGATTATTCAGAGCAAAAGATTCATAACAAATATTTCAGCAAATATTGGTTATTTGAAAATAGTTAAAATAAAGAAAATGCACAGAATTACGTACTTTCAAGATAAAAGCTATTACTTTTGCGCGGTAACTGACACGTAACGTCATGACGTCAATGACGTCATTTTAAGGCAACATTGCTTTGAAGCGTTTCTGCGGCAATTGATTCATTATTTCTGCATAATTAAACCATAAAGTATCAGATCGGAGGCAGGTTCATGATTTGTTTTCAGGAGAATGAAGATACAAACACATTTAATTTGTCGTAAACGTCGTCGTAAATCGTCACGTTAGCTTCCGGTTGGACATGCGCACATACAAATATGAAGGTAACCTACCTCCTTAAGCCATAAAAGACTTTATTGTATAACTGTTATTTCGCAATATAAATTATATTACCGGCAAATGATAAAATGTCATCTATTTGAAATAATGGTTACAAAATTACTGGGACATTCTGTACATTCGGTATGTTTTGGCTCACCTGAGCCAAAGGCCCAGGGTGAGCTTTTGTGTTCGCACACCATCCGGCGTCCGTCCGTCCGTCTTCCGTCCGTCCACACTTTCCTTTAAAAAACATATCCTCCTAAACCATCAGGCTAATTTTGATGAAACATCCCAGGGATGTTCCTTGGATGATCTTTTTTTATAGTTGTTCAAAGAATTCAAATCCATATATCACTTTGGTTGCCATGGCAACCGAAAGGAAAAACTTTAAAAATCTTCTTGTCCAAAACTACAGGTCATAGGGCTTTTATATTTGGTATGTAGCATCATCTTTTGATCCTCTACCAAGATTGTTCAATTTATTCCCCAAGGGTCAAATATGACCCTACCCTGAGGGTCACATGGTTCACATAGACTTATATAGGGAAAACTTTGAAAATCTTCTTGTCCAAAACCGCAAGGCATAGAGCCTATAAATTTTGCATGTGATATTATCTAATGGTCCTCTATAAAGATTGTTCAAATTATGCCCCCGGGGTGAAATAAATTTAAAAATCTTACTGTCTGAAACTGCAAGATCTAGGCCTTTGATATTTGGTATGTAGCATTGCCTTTTGGTTCCCTACCAAAATTGGTCAAAGTTTTGCCCCTGTGGTGAAAAGAGGCCCGAGTTTTACATCGACTTACATAGGAAAAAACTTTTAAAAATGTTCTTGACTGAAAGTTCAAGGCCTAGGCTTTTAATATTCAGTGTGTAGCATTGCCTAGTGGCTCTCTAACAAGACTTTTCAAATTATGCCCCTTGGGTGAAAAGAGGCCCCGTCCCGAGAGTCACATAGTTTTTTATATGAATTATATAGGAATGAATACTTATAAAAATTATCTGATCATAGTTCTTATACTGTTTTATTATAATTACCTTATGACCTCAAGTAATTAGGGGTCACTGGAGTGTAACCTTGATCTACTGACCTTCTTCTTTGTTTTTTAAGATACAACTATGAAATTTGGATGAAATGTACAGTTTTGCACATCGATCTTAAAACTGACTTTCAGTGACCATGAATGTGATCTACTGACCTACATTCATTTTTTTAAGACACAGCTAGTTTTGCACACCGATCTTTTAACTGATTTTCAGTAACCTTGAATGTGACCTACTGACCTACTTTCTTGCTTTTAAGATACAGCTTTGAAATTTGGATGACATGTTTATTTTTGCATACCGAACTTTAAACAGACTTTCAGTGATCATCAATGTGACCTACTGACCTATTTTTTTGTTTTCCAAGCTACAGCAAAAGGATTTAGACTACTTGTAATATTTTTATCTTGCATAATTTTTACTTGACCCACTCTCCTAATTTTCTTGTTTTTAAAGCTTTAGCTAAGAAATTTGTTCAAGCAAACAAATCTACTCAGGTGAGCGATATTAAATAATATGTCACAGAATTTAAATATTATTATTATTATTATTATTATTATATACCACATTTATATAGCACTCTTTTCATATAAAAATACGTTCAAAAGTGCGTTACATAAAAAGAAAACATTTATATAATGTTCAATAAAAATGGTAATTGAACTATTATAGATAGAATTTAAAATTACATTACGGTAATAAGATACCTAGCATCTTAAATTTAAGGTAAGCAGTTCAAAACATGAAACAAAATATAATATCGTAAAAACATAAAATGACCTGTTAAAGACACAGATTAGAGCAGAATAGAACAGAAGTTATCTTACATTTTAAACAGACAGAATTAACCAGTGTGATGCCTGCGAAATGCATCACGGCATGCAAACCGTCCCGGACGATTGGGTCAGTCCCCACCCAAACGGTCCGCAGAACATTCATGATACATCCCACAGAAAAAAAACAACACTATCTATATTTTTTCTGTTACACTAGAGTTTTTGATTAGAAATGATTGGTAATTGGTGAGATTAGTTCCCAAAGAATTGTATAAAATAATGCGTCTTTAGCGCTTTTTTGAAACTTTGCAAGGTCTTGCACTCTCTTATGCCAGATGGGAGGTCATTCCATAACCTCGCTGCTGCTGTCTGAAAGCTCCTGTCACCAAATCGCACTGTCCGACATTTGGGCACCACTAGTTTTAATGCATTATTCTCTGGATGGCGTATATATTTCCAACATGTTCACTACATACGCTGGTGACTGACCTTCGAGTGCCTTATATGTATATGTTAGAATTTTGTATTCTGCCCTACACTGCACAGGAAGCCAATGGAGTTCACGCAGCATAGGTGTTATATGGTCGTATCTAGATGTTCTGGTTACGATTCTAGCTGCCGTTTTTTTGGACATATTGCAGTTTGTCATTGACAGTTTTGGAATTCCATATAGAAGACAGTTGCAATAATCTAAACGTGATATAACAAGAGAGTTGATTAGAGATTTTGTTGCGTTTGCGGTTATATATTGTCTGATGTGACTAATTTGCCGCAACTGTGCATAGAAATTCCTACACACACTATTCACGTCTTGCTCCATCCTCATGTTCGAGTCCAGGAAAGCACCGAGGTTCCTGAAACTGCCTGATTGTTTGATTTCAGAGCCTTCCACTTTCACAGATATATTTGAAACAGATTGTGTTTTATGTTCAGATGAAAATATGATTAATTCAGTTTTTTCAGCATTGAGTTTCAACATGCTGGTATTCATCCAACTTACTATATCCTTTAAACAACTTTCAATGCGATGAATGGTCTCTTCAATAGATATTTTGTTTATTGGTTTGAAGGATTGATATAACTGCGAATCGTCCGCATAGAAATGATTGTTCAGTCCGTGCTTTCTACAGATAGCTCCGACTGGTTTTGTGTGCATTGTGTAGTTAATTGGCCCCAGGACAGACCCTTGTGGTACACTGTACTTCATGAGCACTGGCTGTGACAGCTCACCATCTATGCATACGGTCTGGTAGCGGTCACTAAGGTATGGCATCATGCGAGAGGCTTGCCTGAAATACCAAAGTGACGTTCAAGGCGATGAATCAACGTCAAGTGATCGATAGTGTCAAACGCTGCAGAGAGATCAAGCATCACAAGAATAGTCACATTGTTCTTATCTAACGATTGAAGAATGTCATTTTGGACTTTTAATAAGGCGGGTTCGGTCGAGTGAAATTTCTTATAAGCAGATTGATTGACTTCATGGAGTTCATTGTTCCTTAGATGATTTTTAATTCGAACATCTACCACTTCCAATGAAGAAGTCACTGAAATATTGTGCGAGATGCTGTGGAGATGAATGTGATAGTAAAATTACCTCATTTGTATTGCCAAGAAGATTTTTGGTAATCTTAGATAACCTCTTATGGTCACTCCCACATGAGTCAATTTTGCCTGTATAATATTCCACACGAGCTTGGGTTAGCATCTTATTCACTTCAGCACACTGTGTTCGGTAAATCTGGTGATCGATTGTGAGTTTACTTTCACACCATTTCCGTTCTAATTTTCGTTTCTGATGTATTGCTTCGTGGAGTTGCTCGGTATACCAAGGACATGAAGGTCTTAATACAATAGTCGTGGTAGTAAAAGGGGAGTGTTTATCTACTATAGTAATTAACTGATTTAAATATTCCTCCACAGATTCATCAATTTCAGTATCAGACGGAGTGCACTGAGTGTTAAAGAAATTTATTTTTCGTATATCTTCTCGGAATGAGTCTGTGTCGATCGAACGTAATTTTCTGTACGACACAGTATTTCGTACTGGAGCTGGTTTGGAAGCTTCAGCGTCGAATATCACAGCAAAATGATCTCGTGACATCTTTCCATCGGAATCAAAGAGTACAGGATCTATGACCTCTATATTTGAAACCGTGCCATCATTATCCCTGGTTATCACCACATCCAACGTATGTCCAGCAACATGTGTTGGTTCTAGTACATGTTGACGCATGCCACATGCATCGAGACTGCTTGTAAACTTTTCTGTGTCACTATTGTCCGGTAAATCAAGATGGTAGTCTTGTCAATTGTAGCATATTTAGTTAAGAAATTGGGCCATTCTTGCTCTAGGAAAATGTTTGTGTTCAAACCGTTTTCTTTGTAAGGGAGTGGCCTGAATATAATGGCAAGCCGTAGGCCTATGGAGTGCCGCCTGTGACTACATTGCAATCCATATACTCAAATTGTGAAAATTCGTTGTCTTTGCTTGAAGTGACAATGTTCACTTGTATGGCTACCTTGTGAATGATCGCTACGCCCCCACCGCGCCTACAACTACGAGGGGCATGTTTCATTTTGTAACCGTCGGGCACGAGTTCGCCGATGCACGCTTTATCAACAGAGCTACCGAGCCATGTTTCAGTAATGGCACAATGTCGGATTCATTTGTAAGAATGAAGTCACACATGGACAGTGTTTTATTTTTCACTGATCGTGTATTGACTGAACAAATCTTGATGTTTTTCTGCCCCGTAACTAATGTAGAGTTTTCAGGTTTTATCCGTATCAAGTTGTTATTATTAGGTCTCTTTTGTGCACTTGGTAATTGTCCAATATTGTGCAACACTGATCTTCAAATAATCCTTGGTGACATTCGATCACTGAAACACATTATAGCTGCAGGCTATGCGGATATATAAGGTTTTGAAATTTTCAGAATTCTGAACAAAGTATAAATGTCAGAAAACTATCAATATTTGAGAGCACTGAAAAATGCAGCCTACACCTGGCGCATATCAATACAGGTTACCAATATCAATATAAATCTTGGAACTGTTCAACACGTTCGTACTCAAAATAACTCGTATGTAAATTATTGTAATTGTGTTCCTGTTTACCTATTTTTAAGATATATGGAAAAAAACGTAAGTGTTATGTTTGCTGTAACAAGAAATAAAAATAATCGCTTAAAAAAGCTTGAAACATTTGATAGTGTTGTTGACTTTTGCCACCCATGTCCTCGTTTTTAAAATATGTTAGCCGTTTCCAAACAAGAAACTGAATGGTAATTAAAAAAATACCGGAATGACAAAGTCATCATTTTTGAAAACAAAACATTTCTGTGCAAGGATAGTGACAATACTCGTTTTTGTGTATAACGTACATGTGCGTTTCACGTTTGTGACCGAAAAAATAACAAAATTTATTTGTCAACGGTATACCATAACTCTTGGCTGTATTGTACAACGGATAGAGCCTGGATCGGGCTTCGGAGTTTGTGGTGTGCACGTCTGCGTGCTGTAGGTTTCGTTTTGGGGAGGCTGCGTTTTTGGTACGTGGCATTCCCTGTTTGATATTTGTCTTTGTTTTTTTTCAGAACCGTGTATCGGGGCTCGATACTACACATAGTCGATTATACATGTGCGTGAAGTTATTTAGAGTCTGATATAGTTAAGTGTGTGAAGTTGGCGAGAAGTTCGACATTCGACATTGAACATCCGATCTCAGAACGACACTGGACATTTGAAGCGTGAAGTTGGCAATAAGTTAAACTTTCGACATTGAACATTCGATCTCAGAACGACATTGGACATTCGATATCAGAACGACATTGGACATTCAATTTTAGAACGACATTAGACATTCGAATCCAGAACGACATTGGACATTCAATTTTAGAACGACATTAGACATTCGAATCCAGAACGACATTGGACATTCGAATCCAGAACGACATTGGGCATTCGATACCAGAACGACATTGGACATTCGATTTCAGAACGACATTGGACATTCGATTTCAGAACGAAATTCGACATTTGATACCAGAACGACATTGGACATTCGATTTCAGAACGACATTCGACTTTCGATAACAGAACGACATTGGACATTCGATTTCAGAACGACATTTGACATTCGATTTCAGAACGACATTCGACATTCGATTTCAGAACGACATTGGACATTTGATACCAGATCTACATTCGACATTCAATTTCAGAACGACATTGGACATTCGATTTCAGAACGACATTGGACATTGGACATTCGATTTCAGAACGACATTGGACATTCGATTTCAGAACGACATTGGACATTTGATACCAGATCGGCATTGGACATTTGATTTCAGAACGACATTCGACATTCGATACCAGAACGACATTGGACATTCGATTTCAGAACGACATTGGACATTCGATTACAGAACGACATTGGACATTTGACACCAGAACGACATTCGACAGTCGATTTCAGATCGACGTTGAACATTCGATTTCAGAACGACATTCGACATTCGATACCAGAACGACATTCGACATTCGATACCAGAACGACATTCGACATTTGATACCAGATCTACATTGGACATTCGATTTCAGAACGACATTGGACATTCGATTTCAGAACGACATTGGACATTTGATACCAGATCGGCATTGGACATTTGATTTCAGAACGACATTCGAAATTCGATACCAGAACGACATTGGACATTCGATTTCAGAACGACATTGGACATTCGATTACAGAACGACATTGGACATTTGATACCAGAACGACATTCGACATTCGATTTCAGATCGACATTGAACATTCGATTTCAGAACGACATTCGACATTCGATACCAGAACGACATTCGACATTCGATACCAGAACGACATTGGACATTTGATACCAGATCTACATTCGACATTCGATTTCAGAACGACATTGGACATTCGATTTCAGAACGACATTGGACATTTGATACCAGATCGACATTGGACATTCGATACCAGAACGACATTCGACATTCGATACGAAAACGACATTCGACATTCGATTTCAGAACGACATTCGACATTCGATTTCAGAACGACATTCGACATTCGATTTCAGAACTACATTCGACATTCGATACCAGAACGACATTCGACATTCGATACTAGAACGACATTGGACATTCGATTTCAGAACGACATTCGACATTCGATACCAGAACGACATTGGACATTCGATTTCAGAACGACATTCGACATTCGATACCAGAACGACATTGGACATTCGATTTCAGAACGACATTCGACATTCGATTTCAGAACGACATTCGACATTCGATACCAGAACGACATTCGACCTTCTATACTAGAACGACATTGGACATTCGATTTCAGAACGACATTCGACATTCGATACCAGAACGACATTGGACATTCGATTTCAGAACGACATTCGACATTCGATACCAGAACGACATTGGACATTCGATTTCAAAACGACATTGAACATTTGATACCAGAACGACATTGGACATTTGATACCAGATCGACATTGGACATTCGATTTCAGAACGACATTCGACATTCGATTTCAGAACGACATTGGACATTCGATACCAGAACGACATCGGACATTCGATACCAGAACGACATTGGACATTCGATACCAGAACGGCATTGGACATACGTTTTCAGAACGACATTCGACATTCGCTTCCAGAACGACATTAGACATTCGATTTCAGAACGACATTGGACATTTGATACCAGAACTACATTGTACATTCGATTTCAGAATGACATTGGACATTCGATTTCAGAACAATATTCGATATTCGCTTCCATAACGATATTAGTTATCGTTTTAGAAAGCTTCTTCACTGTCACAGGTTTTGAAGTGTACAGGATTGTTAAGTCTGGATTTCTTACATTATATGCCTTTTTCACGTATTTGCAAATTCTTCTTCCAGGATGTATTTGGTAACAGGTGTGTTTTAGAAGTTTTATACATATATTATTCGTCAGTTTTCTATATATTTCTTGTGTCAGTGTAAAATATTTCATTCTGTAATGATGCGGTATAAGCAACAAATAGATTAGTAGCTTAAATGTCATTGTCATACTTAGAGGTCAAAGGTCAGAGAATTGCAGTTTTCCTTGTCCGTGCTGTAATTTAGTAATGAAAATTGAGGGATTCATAAATAAGTGTTTGCCTCAGTGGGATAGTCTGTCAAATGTAAGTACTGGAAAGGTGAGGTCACAAGTTAATACAGCTTCTCTTATCTGGGCTGTTATTTAGCAATGGATGGTGATGTTCTGAAAAAACTTGGCAGAAATGTTTGCTGCAATCAGTTTTTTTATAGTATCATAAATGTTAGTCCTTTTGACAGCTGGCTCCATCTACTCTATATACTAGTATGTCACTGCACGTGAAAAGTATTTTATGTGCTGAAATTTTAACGAAGGTTTTAATTTTTTTTTCTTCATACGTTAATGCTGGTGTAAACAATATTTAAAGCAACTGTATTAGTTGCCTGTATAGTTATGTTACTAATAGCAAAATCAAAATGTGAAACTACTCTGTCAGTGTACGCTATATATTATAATTAGTATTAAAATTATGCATCTTATCACAGTTTTAAGTGTTCTAAATATTATGCATTTAGAGGTTTCCAGGGATAGCTATGCTGGCCCTTCTAACACCGACTATGTCCACGGCAGCTTACTAGATCCATCCCGTGGAGCCGCTTCAAATGTATTGTTGTAAGGTTTATTGGCTAACCGGGATATTTCGCTGCTTAATAAGACACAATTGCTTCCACAATTGTTAATAGCGAAGAGAAAATATATGGCTGAATAGTAAATTTACTTTTTTGCTCGGTTTTGTGTAGATATTGTAAACGTAAACACAATATGCCGTGTCATTATCATTTCCCAGCACCTGAAGGAAGTTACCCTTTCTAACTGTACTATCGAAAAATGCGACACAGTGTTTCCTCCCATTACTACTACTAAGGTAAGTACGTATAAACTGAGTCTGAAATTCAGCCGAGTTATAGATATACTTTGACATTCAAAAATGACCTTTGGGCGAGTTCATTAACTAAGGTGGATCTGGTTTTCGGATAATGTCGGCTGATGATTTACGTAAGAAATAGGTATGTAATGTAAGAAATGAACCGGTTTGCGATCAAAGACTGCTCAGCGTATTGGTAAGTGCGATTGCCTCTGATACATGGCATGCACACAACCTGTGGGTTCGAACCCCAACAGAATTTCATTTTATTGTATTATGAATCAGAATTCAAAAAGTACGTAACATATTTTATTGCCTGGACTTCAATATTTACTGCTTTGAATTATTTTGCTTCATTTTCCCCATTCGTGCCCACCCGCTTTGCGCAGTAGGGAGAGCGTTTGTCTGTGGATCGCGGGGTCGGTGGATGTTCTCCGTGACGATTTGATGAAAGACATTTTGTCTGAAATCATTCGTCCTCCACCTCTGATAATTCATGTGGGGAAGTTGGCAGTTACTTGCAAAGAACAGGTTTTTACTGGTATAGAATCCTGGAATGCTGGCTAGGTTAACTGCCCGCCGTTACATGACTAAAATTCTGTTGAAAAACGGCGTTAAATCCAAAACAAACAAATCAGTTTTCCCATTCGTTTTGTGTTACTTTTCTCTCTCTAAAAATTCATTTCATATCAGAAAATGGTATTATTTCAATTCACAAATAAACAAGGTTAAGATAGAAATTGTTCATATTACGGCCCCGGTGCAGTCAATTCGGTAGCCATTTGTCCAGCTTCAGGGCACCTGTGTTTATAAACAAAATCTTTGCTCAGCTTAGATGAGATAAATGCCCATAAACCATAAATAACTCATTACCAGAAGTGTCATTCTTGTGTTCATTTTCCATCATGTTTATACATTTAAAACAAACAACGCAATAAGAATGAAAATAAAAAAAGATATGTGTCGACAGCTCGTTTTGAACTCGAAAGTAATAAATACAAAGAAAAACAACTTACAGATACGCAAAAAGACAGATATATAACATGATAAACAATTTAAAGGCCGCCTTTCAAGGATGAAGACCTACTTACTTAAGATGCTACATTTAGTCAATTTTCGTTTTTGATTCGAATGTCCAATGTCGTTTTGGATTCGGATGTACAATGTCGTTCTGAAATCCAATGTCTAATGTCGTTCTGAAATGGAATGTCCAATGTCGTTTTGAAATCGAATGTTCAATGTCGTTCTGGTATCGAATGTCGAATGTCGTTCTGAAATCGAATGTTCAATATCGTTATGGTATCGAATGTCGAATGTCGTTCTGGTATCGAATGTCGAATGTCGTTCTGAAATCGAATGTCGAATGTCGTTCTGAAATCGAATGTCCAATGTCGTTCTGGTATCGAATGTCCAATGTCGTTCTGGTATCGAATATCGAATGTCGTTCTGAAATCGAATGTCCAATGTCGTTCTGAAATCGAATGTCCAATGTCGTTCTGGTATCAAATGTTCAATGTCGTTCTGAAATCGAATGTCCAGTGTCCAATGTCGTTCTGAAATCGAATGTCCAATGTCGTTGTGAAATCGAATGTCGAATGTAGATCTGGTATCAAATGTCCAATGTCGTTCTGGTATCGAATGTCGAATGTCGATCTGGTATCAAATGTCCAATGTCGTTCTGAAATCGAATGTCCAATGTCGTTCTGAAATCGAATGTCCAATGTCGTTCTGGAAGCGAATGTCGAATGTCGATCTGGTATCAAATGTCCAATGTCGTTCTGGTATCGAATGTCGAATGTCGATCTGGTATCAAATGTCCAATGTCGTTCTGAAATCGAATGTCCAATGTCGTTCTGAAATCGAATGTCCAATGTCGTTCTGAAATCGAATGTCCAATGTCGTTCTGGTATCAAATGTTCAGTGTCGTTCTGAAATCAAATGTCCAATGTCGTTCTGGTATCGAATGTCGAATGTCGTTCTGAAATAGAATGTCTAATGTCGTTCTGAAATCGAATGTCCAATGTCGTTCTGAAATCGAATGTCCAATGTCGTTCTGGAAGCGAATGTCGAATGTAGATCTGGTATCAAATGTCCAATGTCGTTCTGGTATCGAATGTCGAATGTCGATCTGGTATCAAATGTCCAATGTCGTTCTGAAATCGAATGTCCAATGTCGTTCTGAAATCGAATGTCCAATGTCGTTCTGAAATTGAATGTCGAATGTAGATCTGGTACCAAATGTCCAATGTCGTTCTGATATCGAATGTCGAATGTCGATCTGGTATCAAATGTCCAATGTCGTTTTGAAATCGAATGTCCAATGTCGTTCTGAAATCGAATGTCCAATGTCGTGCTGCAATCGAATGTCGAATGTAGATCTGGTATCAAATGTCCAATGTCGTTCTGGTATCGAATGTCGAATGTCGATCTGGTATCAAATGTCCAATGTCGTTCTGAAATCGAATGTCCAATGTCGTTCTGAAATCGAATGTCCAATGTCGTTCTGAAATCGAATGTCGAATGTAGATCTGGTATGAAATATCCAATGTCGTTCTGGTTTCGAATGTCGAATGTCGTTCTGAAATCGAATGTCCAATGTCGATCTGGTATCAAATGTCCAATGTCGTTCTGAAATCGAATGTCCAATGTCGTTCTGGTATCGAATGTCGAATGTCGTTCTGAAATCGAATGTCCAATGTCGTTCTGAAATCGAATGTCCAATGTCGTTCTGGTATTGAGTGTCCAATGTCGTTCTGGATTCGAATGTCGAATGTCGTTCTGGATTCGAATGTCTAATGTCGTTCTAAAATTGAATGTCCAATGTCGTTCTGGATTCGAATGTCCAATGTCGTTCTGGATTCGAATGTCTAATGTCGTTCTAAAATTGAATGTCCAATGTCGTTCTGGATTCGAATGTCTAATGTCGTTCTAAAATTGAATGTCCAATGTCGTTCTGGTATCGAATGTCCAATGTCGTTCTGAGATCGAATGTTCAATGTCGAAAGTTTAACTTATTGCCAACTTCACGCTTCAAATGTCCAATGTCGTTCTGAGATCGAATGTTCAATGTCGAATGTCGAACTTCTCGCCAACTTCACACACTTGATATAGTTAGCCTGATGAGCAACCCTTTCAGATGACTGTAACTATGTTTTAGTGGGAGGATTCCAGAAGTTTCCCTGTTCTTTAGCGTACCACGGATGAAGCAATAATACATGGGACTCTTCAGCAAATGTTAGTTATCATTTTTAGGAGTGAGTGATTGAACACTACCCCTGGTTTCATAGGCAAACAAAGCTACTACTGGACCTTTACGTTTGCTCTAGTAACAATACACGTTCGATTGTTGTGCGCATAAGTAAGCTCTTGGGATATGTTAGTGATCAAGTCCGTTACGACTCCCTCGGGCTTCTGCAGATGTTAATGCACAAAAAGATGTAAATTTTGTACTGTTTACAAATAATTCCCTACCTGGAAAACACAAAACACTTACCTTGTATAAACAATAGAAGGAAGTTGAATAAATGCAGAAACATTCGGAATATATTCATGTTAAATAAAATTGTTATCAATCTACAAACTACTCAAAAACAAGAAAATTACATCACAGTATGCACACTAATAAACTTTTGAGTAATAAATCGCTAACTTATTACAAAGGCGGAAGATTTATATCTATTTCCCGTTTTAGTAAAATTTATATAGTTAGTCCAGTAGTCTTTACAGGAAATAGCCTCTCCCTCTCTTCCTCTCTGTTTATAAATTTGTTATTAGTCATAGCAGTTTATTAAGAAATTCCGTTAGGGCCATCGCCTTTGACTGTGTTAATTTGAAACGCGATATTCGATAGAACGATGATGAAAACGCAAAATCACGAAACCACGATAACTAAACGCGACAACATGATAATAATAACACGATACTACGATAACGAAAACGCGATAATACGATAGCACGATGATAATTATGCGAAAAAGAATCGCGTTTTCACCAGCGTAATATTGTGATATCGCGTTTTCTGTGATCGTAGTATCGTGATTTTGCAATTTCATTATCGTAATATCGCGTTATCGCCATTCTGATGTGACCACTATTTTTGGTTCAATCTGCCAGTTGGGATCTTTAAAGGTTCTGTATTTTGGGCACATTTATACATTTTATATGAAAGATTTATCCATATATAAAACATCTTCAGGTTTTCAAAGTCCATGCCTCATTTATCATTTCGAATATCAAGTCGTATTTTTATGAGGAGCATTATCAATAAATTAGCTGTCGATCTTTATCAATATCCGCTACCAAATAGTACGATGATGATGCGACAGTACGATGGTGATAACGTGACAGTACGACAGTGATAACGCGAGAGTACGATGATGATAACGCGACAGTACGATGGTGATAATGAGACATTACGATAACGCAATAGTACGATAATGAAATTGCGAAATCACGATACTGTAATAACGAAAACGCGATATCACGATATAACGATGGTGAAAACGATGGTGAAAACACGATAGTATATCGCATTATCATCATCGTGCTATCGTATTGTAGCGTTGATCGTGCTATTCAGATCAACACATTCAAAGGCGATGGCTCTAACGTAATTCCGTAGTTTATTACTAATTACTTACAAATTAGTCATTCAACCCTTGTCTACTTTATTGTCTTTTCGTTGATTTAATGCCTATCCCGATGCTGACTTGATGTCGGGGGTTTTCTCAAATGCATTATAGACTACACATGTAACCAACATACAGGGCTGTAGCAAGTGGTCATTTGTTTGCGGGGAATACTATACATTGTATTAGAAAATAAATCAGACAGAATTATTTTATTAAATCATGACACGCGTATGTTCACTGTTTCTAGGATGCCTAAACATATATGATTTTAGTTCGGTGCTTTTCAGTATTTTATTACATAAGTTATATGCGTTTAAATATCAGAACAACTGTACGTTTTAATGACCTTTATTTTTGGTATTATTATCGACCTTTAAGGATTTAAACGTTTATAAACCGAGATCAATTCATTTTTATTTCAACATTCTGTATGTTCTGCTATTCTATTTGACCTCGAAAAGGCTCTTGAAATAATTAACATAATTAAATACATTTTGTAAATTGTAACAGCCTGTAACTTCAAAAGTAAGCTTAATTATAGCAGTCAAGATAGACCAAATAGAGGAAACAGAACAATGAGCTATCATTTCTTCTCTAACTACTGAGAAAAATACTAAGTATTCTTAATCAACTCCTCGAAACTGGTGATCCTACCGAAGAGCAATCTCAAAAATTCGACTTACTCACTCCAAATTCCGAGAGCCGTTAAACTTACTTAACTGAAAATATCAACTAATTACTCGAAATTTCCACTAACTAAATTCGAAATTTGCCTAACTAACTCGAAATGTTAACTTAAGAGCTATCAAGATATAAAAAAAGGACAGACATATGGTGGCTAATTTGTGCAAATTTGTTATTTCGTTTTGTCGCAGCGACACAAGGACAAAAACCGCTATGGCGTCCCGCCGAACGTCACCTCGCTGAACGTCGCCCCGCCTAAAGTCGCCCCGTCGAATGTCGCGTCTACAAATGTCTCCCCGATAAAAAAACGTCTGCATGGCGTCCCGCCGAACATCACCCCGCCTAAGGTCGTTTTTTAACTTTCCCGAATGACATGACAGTATCGATTAAATTTGAGATAAAAGGGCAGTGAGATATTGATGACATGTGACTTCCAAAAGAGAAAATACAGACTGTCGGTCAATCAACCATATGGTTCCGAATAAAAACTACAACCAATTAAAGTATCGGGCGGTCACCATATGGCTACATAGTAAGTGACATTTAGCATTGTCTGTGTGGAAGCTGAAAATCGAACTTGCAATGTCCGGTATCGCAATCCAGTTTTAATCATAAAATAGTGTAGACGAAATTTCCGGATACTAAGAAATTTTGAATATATATCAGTAAATCCAATTTTCGAGTAAGTTAATTCGAAATGCCGAACTATCAGACAAAATTTCGGAAACGGTATCGCAAACTGTTCGAAATATAGTTAATTAGGTATTTAACTCGAAATAACGAGTAAAAATATTTTGAAATGTATTCTTGTGTGACATTAAAAAACGAACAAAACTCTTATTATTTTTATCATATTATTAAAGACATATTATGCCCTGATTCCATATTCAAACTGCCGCATGGCGTCCAGTTCATTACAACACAGATAAACGAAGTCAAGTAAGATTTCTATTAAAATAATTCTACGAGAATGTCCATAAACTCTAAAACATGTGAACAAATTGTTGGTCTATTGTCTTCAGAATTACTTCCCTTTAATATGAAGATTTCTTACATTATTTCTCATATTTTCCCAAAAATTTTAAAACGAAAGGTTATCAAAATTGATATCAAATACTTTTTATTTTTATAGATGTTATAAAACAAACAACAATTGTTGGTTTTTTGTATATTCAAATTTTAATCCAAGTATTGTTCTATTTCATTGAACTGTCAAATGCATATTGATTACATGGGCGGGGCACAGAATATTTTAATCTTCGGTTGATTTTCAGTACATTCCGTATAGTAATACGGAAAGTAACCAGTAATCAGAATGGTTTATATTTAAAGGGTGTCAATTATTAGAGGAGTTTTTATGAACATTTTAAATCAATTAACACAAATACGATTGTCGACGAAAATAATTTGGATATTAATATTACCATTTCAGAAGAGTCTAATTTGTATCTAAATTCTCCTATAACAGAGTACGAAATTCATAAGTGTATTAGAAATCTTAACAATGGTAAAGCGTCAAGTCCAGTGGATAGTATTACTAATGAATACATAAAAAGTTCACAAGATCTTTTCATTCCAGTTTATACGAAATTGTTTAATTGCGTCTTAGATTCAGGTTTTATACCAAGCTCGTGGTTAGAAGGCACTATTATTCCAGTTTTTAAAAATAAGGGTGACTCTAAACTTCCAGGTAATTATAGGCCAATAACAATTTTAAGCTGCTTAGGAAAACTCTTTACCTCTGTTCTGAATCAAAGGTTAACATCTTACCTAGAACAAAATAATATTTTGGATGAAAACCAGGCTGGCTTCCGAAAGGGTTACTCCACGTCAGACCATCTGTTTGTCTTAAGTACCATAATCGAAATTCTTAGGAAGAAAAAACAAAAACTTTTTTGTGCCTTTGTGGATTTTTCACAGGCCTTTGATAAGGTCTGGAGGGTTGGATTGTGGCATAAGCTTCTCCAGAACTCTGTAAATGGCAAGTTTTTTAGAGTCGTCAATAACATGTATATGAATATCAAATCATGTGTGGCTCATAATGGTGCTGTCTCGGCACCATTCATTTCTGAAATTGGCGTTCGACAAGGAGAAAATTTATCTCCTGCACTATTTTCTATTTATTTAAATGATTTGCAATCATATTTAATGTATAACGGCACTGTTGGAGTAGAATTACATGACTCACAAGATTTTACACTATGGCTTAAGCTGCTAGTTCTACTCTACGCAGATGACACCGTTTTATTATCTAATACACCCACGGACTTACAAAAATGCTTAGATTGCTTCAATACATACTGTAATTCTTGGCACTTACAAGTTAACTTAAACAAAACGAAAGTTGTAGTCTTTGGAGCACGTCAACTTAGAAATTTTAACTTTAAGCTAGGTAATAATGATATAGAGATAACAGATAACTATCATTATCTAGGAGTAACTTTTTCAAGCAGTGGTTCTTTCTTAAAAGCCAGAAAACATGTCGTCGCACAGGCTAATTAAGCAATGTATCTATTATTCACAAAGTGTAATAATACAGATCTACCTATCGATTTAGTTATAAAGTTGTTTGATCACACAGTTCTCCCTATACTTACCTATGGATCGGAAATATTTGGTTATGAAAATTTAGATCTTTTGGAAAAAGTACATAACGAGTTTCTGCGAAAAATTACGAAGGCGCGAAAATCAACCCCCTTGTACATGCTGATGGGCGAACTCGGGAGATATCCTATTTCCGTAATAGTTAAAACGCGTATGATTTCGTTTTGGAATCGTTTAATCACTGGAAAAGTTTCAAAATTATCTTTTCAATTGTATCAATATATGATAAAAGAACCAAATAGAGATTTTAAATGGGCATCTCATGTTAAAAGCATCTTAAATTCAGTCGGTAGACCAGACCTATGGCAGAATCAGGATAGCATAATTAGTAAATCAATCCATAAACAAGTAAAACAAACGCTGATTGATCAATACAAACAGACCTGGTTTGCACAGCTTCGCGAATCTAATAAAGGTAGAACTTATAATAGTTTTAAAGACACCCATGCTTTCGAGAATTACTTTAAGATATTAGATAACAACGATTCTCTAATCTTGTTTAAATACAGAACGGCCAACTTCAAACTCCCGGTTGAACGTCTGCGTTACGAAGCGATTCCATACGAGGACAGAAAATGTTATCTCTGTAGTGGAAATCAAGTCGGTTCTGAGTCACATTACTTGCTCCAATGTGATTTTTTCTCTCATCGGAGAGAACAATTTTTAACTGCGTCAGAACTAAGTGGTACACCACATTTAACTTTGAAGCTGTGTTTAGCATCTGAGAATACAATTACACTCAAACACTTGTGTAAATTTTTAAAAATAATTATGGAAAAATTCAACTAATTGTATCACTTATACCACTATAAATGTGTAAATTCTATCATCTTACTTTGTATAGCACTAATACCACTATATATGTACTTGAAATTTTTGTCACTAGACAATCACAGCGGTAACTTGACCTTATTAACTCGGAAGATATTTGTTCTTTCTTCCTTTTCATAATTAAATTTATTATAGAGAAAGTTTCTTTTTTTACCCAGATTTTGCAAGTAATAACAACTTTCTCGTGCTAGGAATTAGTCCTATTTTCAGCCTGTGTACTATTATGAAACCTACTTGATGATAAATAAATTTTACACAATCTACATCAATGAAACTATTTTAAGAAATTTGTGTGTACTACGATATTTTATGAATGGAGCGTGTTTATATTGTGCAAGCGCCGCTTATACAATGTTTATATAGCGGTTTATTTTTAGAATGACTGTTGCTAAATTAATAAAGGAACTATTTTCGAGTTATAAGGCCAAAACCAAAGAGCGTAGCTGAGACTCACTATCTGTAATAGCTGTCTCTCCCCCTTGTACCATATACAGTCAGTACTTAGTAATTAACTCTCCGGTTTGTTATAGTATACAGTATATATGTAGCAATAACATTTTTCTTTTTAGTCACTCTCTTGTACTGGAAAATTTCAATGTTGAACTTGCAAATGTTTCTTTGTTATACCCCATGTTGTATTCTGTGTGATACCTGGGTGAAAATAAAGATATGTTCTGTTCTGTTCTGTTCTGCCAATAGCTTGAAACCTGGAGGTCGCAAGAGATCGTAACCGTTCAGTGTTTGTTTGTTTCTTTGTTTGTTGGTTTTCTTGTTGTTGTTTGTTTGTTTTTTTTTTTTTTTTTTGTTTTTTTTTTTCTCTCACAAATTTCAACAAACACTTTGTACATGTACATTTTTATCCAATATTTCCTTCATTGTATTTTTTCTTCTATTTTTATCTCCTTTTTTTCATTTCTCATTTTTTAAATATATTTTTATGTTATTTTTTATTCACAGTTCATTTCACTACATTACAAATTTCATAAATATAAATTACAATTAGCTAAATTCAACATTCAGTGGCGTTCGCGGTGTCGGAACTGCTGTCATCGGAGTCATATAAATCATATAAACAATTAAAAATAAAAAATAAAAATGTTCTTGCTAATGGACTTGAACCAGCAATTTTTCGCATACGAGCCATGCCCTGTAACCACTGAGCCAAAGATGCGAGTGCGTGTTTCACTTACAATACTAATAATGATATTTAGACACTTAACCAAAATTTCTTTCCGTAAAACATACGGATAGCTCCGAAGTTGGGCCAATTATTATAATATAGAATGCACATGCGTATAATGTATGCCCATTTAACATGTAAAAAAATAGCACAATATTGTGTTTTGACATACAGTGTACTGTATATTTATGAGGTACAATATTGTTTATACATCGATCATAATGTTATATTGTCCGTAAGTATTGACTTTGCACTCATAAATATTCCGTATATTTCCGTATATTAATTTGCGGTGTCCGAACCTAAATAAGCTTTATAACCATAGCATATATAATTTCAGAGGTCAACCGAACAGAAAACTCTCGGGATTTTTACGAACCTCTGATGGATGAGAATGATATAATTTTTAACTGTGCACGTTAGCCGTGCGGACAAAGCGTTAAGCTGTCCATCTCAGAGTTGTGGGTTCGAGTCCTACGTCTGACCATATCCATTTTTCCAAATTTCATATGCAAACTTACCACTTATTTGATCAAACTTATAGTTATTTTTTATTTGATCAAAACTTATAGTTATTTTTATCGTTAATTTATTGAAATTTATCATATTTAATCGTTGTAGAATGAATGAATAAAATTTGTTTAAAAAGTATCTTAGGTAAAAAGACAAATTACTTTCACCAGCGTTTTCAGAAAATGAATGCTACAAGACAAAACAATTAAATCCGATGAAATATGATATATAAAACAATGTAAGAATAAAAGCAATGTCGATAACATTACATCAAATTAAAAATGATTTGAGTGACTCGAGCCAGTGATAACGTGCGTGGAAGTCAACGCCACCGTATCATTGGTTAACTGTTGCTGTCATTGGTTACTTTAGTAATATAGATATTTTAGGATAAAAATATTGCGTAAAACGAGAACGCCTGGAAATATTGGCGTAGATTGATGAGTGCCAGATCAATACTTATGGACAATAGTCCTGTAGAGAAAATTAGGTGCCTTCCAGTAGGGGACCTTGTAATGCATGGCAATAATTTATTCACTTGTTTGACTAATTGCTGGTAAAGAAGTATAGCTTGAATGTAACAAATCGTTCTGTAAAGATTTCAAGTACAGTTCAATGTAGAACGCCTTGCCCGGGTAGAAGATAGTATGAAATTTGAATTTAAATATGCTACAATATACTTTGGTGCTCCTAATAAAACTGTGTAAAGTGTACAGATGAAATCTTGACTTGTAAGCTTTGATTTACAAATTATTGGGCAATGTTTTGTTTAAAGAGTAGGGGCTGATTTTGATTATTATTAAAGCAAACAGGTATATACATATTATAGTGTAAAATAACAGTTGCAAACATAAAAATTGTAAAAGTTGTGAATAAAAATCAAATAAGGTTCAGATTTTATGATATATGCCTATTTGTTTCAAAAACAAGCTCCCCTAAAAGACAAATTAGTAACGCCCTCAATATGTGGTAAATGCTTCACTATGGAATCCCCAACAATGAGAACTTTATGGATTTTGTGACAGTCTGCAAAGAAAAAACAAGTATTAGAAACATGCAAAAGTCATCATAACATTAAAATAAATAATTATAAAGACAATATGAGTAAAACAATTAAATAGTTCTGGCAATACTTTCGAACTGAGTTTGAATCTCAGTTTATTGTCAAGTATACACTGAACATGCCTAAATAATTATTCAGACTATCAGAGGAAATAATGTAAAACTATATATACACTTTTATAATCTAATTTATACTTAAACAAACAACATAACACAAATGGGTATACAATCTGAAAAGTCTCAAAACATGATAAACTGAACCATGTGATCCTACCCAGTGATGTCAAAACTGCCACTGTAAGTAGGATCGTCTCCCCTCCTTAAGGTCGAAGACAAACACACGTATCATGAAATTAAGACTCAACATTTTGAAAGCCCATCTGCTTCAAAATGCCTCTCTGTAAGTTGCTAGATATAAACTTAGACACTCTAAACTTGTCTGACAAAGTAAATTCTAGGTACTTTGTGTAACAATCAGATTTCCAGTCCCCCAAATTTTGAATAATGTCAGCTGGTAAATTCAAACGAAAGGCTAACGTTGTAAAACCACGACGAAAACTATGAGTCGAGTACTTGGAAGGATCCAGGCCTATCTGTGAAATTGCCAAACGTAACTGTTTCAAGAACATACGATATGAAACAAATCTGCCAGATTTCAAAACAAACAGTGGCGAGGAATGAGACCTAGAAATCAAGAAAAGCATGTTATTATAAGCTGTAACTGGACACAATGGTGAGTGAGGAATAGGTGCCAGAGGAAATTGAAGCACTCTTTCACCTTGCTGAATGGTCTTGGGCCACTTTATTGTTACCAACAGTCCTAACTCGGATTGTATAACATCCCCACTGAGTAAAAATTTTGGATTTATCAAATCATGTCTCGAATTGGGTACTAAATTTGATTTTCTGGCCAAAAGAAAAAAGGCGAAAAAGAAAAGACACCAGTAAACATAACTATCAGCCTTTGTAAATTCTAAAACTTTATGAATCTGTAACAGAATACATGGAAAATTGGCTCTGCTCGCTTCACCATATGACACTTTGATTTTGCAATGCCTTTTAAGGATAAATTTAATAAAAATTTATTAATTTGCTCTGTTTTAGCCCCTAAGATTAGATCCATGTTTCTAACTCCACTGATGTAATTTTTAATTGAGTCGACAGATTTAAATGTCCTACTCAAAAATTGATCATATAATTGTAATGTTAATGTATCAACTGGTATAGCACATAATTTAAAATAAGTACAAAACAATAAAAAGGATTTCCATTGTATATTTATTTTTTTTTCTGGATCCTTCTGCATAAGCATTCGGGTTTGAGTAAGCAAGTTCATCTTTTAATTCTTTAATCTGGGTCTCTGAAATTTAAATTTGATTACCAATTATTTAAAAACTGGAAATCTGAGTATTGAACAACATGTTCCTGTAACCTGAAATCTTTGACCGTAGAGTGAAAGATTTGTTTATACTTGTCATCCTCATCTTGATAAACAATCTGAAATACGGTTCTCCTCTGAACAAATATGTTGAGCACGAATTTCAAACTCTTTAACTGCTGCTATAAAGCAAATTTCTCTCAAACATGACTGAAGAAAGGTACATTTGGATTTACCAGTGTTGAGTGTAATGCACCCTGACTGATTGTCACATAGGACCACTATTCGATGATGTTTAAACTTTTCACCCCATAGATGTAGACAAACTACCAAGGCTAACATCTCCAGAGCACCTATGTGTAATTTTTTGTCCAAGATACTGCTTGGAAATTGAGTATGGAAAAATTTTCCAGAAACCCCCGCAGCCATCTAAACATCATTCTCATCCATCAGAGGTTCGTCAAAATCCCGAGACGAACCTCTGATTTATTTCCATCGTTTACTTGGTGAGCATGCGCACTCGTAATTACTATCGGGAGTGGTTTCAGCCAATCATTGTTCGCCATTATTTGGAACTCCGAATTGAAACTTCAAAAAATATGTAAACAAGATACTTGCTTACGATGGATAAAGGCTGTATTCCATGATTGCGATAAATAAAGATTTATTCCTGTAATTTGACGTTAAGAGATTTACACCAAGAAATAATAATATTCGTCGTAAATGGACATCGTATTCCCTCGATAATATGGAAAGGACGCGGTCACGCTTTTCACGGACGATTTTGATTGGTTCGCTACGATTTGTCGCGAAACGACGCTGATTGGCTGAAACGTTTTATCTGTAATGTAACCAAACCATAAATATCGGCGAAATGTGCCAGAGGTTCATCCGGGGAACCACGGTAGACCTCTGGTATGCGAGAATGTCTAAACATGCATCAGAGGAGAAAATTTGATCAGGCTCTGACCACTCACCTAATGATAACATGGAAACTCCATTGTACAGTGGTAGGAAAGTATCCCACCAAAGTAAATCTTTCCTTACTTCAGCTGGAATTAACACCTGCTTTGACCTTTCCATATTGTACAATTCTTTCAACCAATTTAGTAACCTGGATACAAATACCCTACTTGGTTTGACGCAAGCACCAATGAAATTGAGTTTACCAAGCAATTGCTGAACTTCCTTTAAATTGGCTGAATCCTTACGTAACCAAGATTTAATTAGGCCTGTAATTTCATGTAGTCTCTGTGGGGTTATTTCCATTGTCATTGTGATAGAGTTGAATAAAAGACCAAGAAATGACATAATCTGACAAGGGGGGGCAACTCTTATTAACAGATTCCTTTATACCTGCTCTCTCTAATACTTAAAAATTATATCATTCTCATCCATCAGAGGTTCGTAAAAATCCCGAATGTTTTCTGTTCAGCTAACTTCTGAAATTATATATGCTATGGTTATAAAGCTTATTTAGGTTCGGACACAGAAAATTAATTTACGGAAATATATGGAATATTCATGAGTGCAAAGTCAATACTTACGGACAATATCCATTTTTCCAAGTTTCATATGCAAACTTACCACTTATTTGATCAAACATAGTTATTTTTTATTTGATCAAAACTTATAGGTATTTTTATCGTTAATTTATTGAAATTTATCATATTTAACCGTTGTAGAATGAATGAATAAAATTTGTTTAAAAAGTATCTTAGGTAAAAAGACAAATTACTTTTCACCAGCGTTTTCAGAAAATGAATGCTACAAGACAAAACAATTAAATCCGATGAAATATGATATATAAAACAATGTAAGAATAAAAGCAATGTCGATAACATTACATCAAATTAAAAATGATTTGAGTGACTCGAGCCAGTGATAACGTGCGTGGAAGTCAACGCCACCGTATCATTGGTTAACTGTTGCTGTCATTGGTTACTTTAGTAATATAGATATTTTAGGATAAAAATATTGCGTAAAACGAGAACGCCTGGAAATATTGGCGTAGATTCATGAGTGCCAGATCAATACTTATGGACAATTGTCCTGTAGAAAAATTAGGTGCCTTCCAGTAGGGGTCCTTGTAATGCATGGCAATAATTTATTCACTTGTTTGACTAATTGCTGGTAAAGAAGTATAGCTTGAATGTAACAAATCGTTCTGTAAAGATTTCAAGTACAGTTCAATGTAGAACGCCTTGCCCGGGTAGAAGATAGTATGAAATTTGAATTTAAATATGCTACAATATACTTTGGTGCTCCTAATAAAACTGTGTAAAGTGTACAGATGAAATCTTGACTTGTATGCTTTGATTTACAAATTATTGGGCAATGTTTTGTTTAAAGAGTAGGGGCTGATTTTGATTATTATTAAAGCAAACAGGTATATACATATTAAAGTGTAAAATAACAGTTGCAAACATAAAAATTGTAAAAGCTGTGAATAAAAATCAAATAAGGTTCAGATTTTATGATATATGTCTATTTGTTTCAAAAATTGCAAAATTTTGTCGGCAGGAATTTGTTCAAACAACTCTTTTAACGATTCAACATTATAGTATGAATTGCGCTTTGGATCGAAGTCAACACAGTTGATTAAAATATGTTAAATAGAAAGCGGTGTTTGACATGGTACACATTCAGGTTGATCTTCATTGTACAGCCCTGCAAACAGATCTATTTCCTTGGTGCCATTCACCTAAAGTAGGTTTAATTTCACGAAGTTTATTGAACGAAGCATTGTTCCATGAAGACTGCCATTTCGTTAAAATGTATTTGTTATTTGACCTAAATCAGTATATGGTAATTTCAATTTAGATTGATTTAATGAAAGTGATTTCTTTGCTGCGGTATCAGCATCTTCATTTCCATAAATACCAACATGACTAGGAATCCAACAGAATATGATGGACTTTTTATATGAACCCTGAGAAGAATATTCTGAAATAGCGAATTTTCTGTATTACGGTTGTGTATTGATTGTAATACAGAAAGTGAGTCGGAAAAGATGATAAACTTTTCTTCATTATATTCTGAAGTAAAATTAAGGGCCAAATCAATAGCTTTTGCCTCGGCTGAAAAAAATATAGCGTTATTTGGCAAACGTAAATTTGATTGGTGCAGATGGCTAACGGCAGCACATCCAACCGTTGAATCATCTTTTGAACCATCTGTATAAATTGGAAAATGATCTTTGTAAGTCGACTTCATTTCGTTATATTTGAACTTGAATATTTCAGGGTTTGTTTCAGACTTTTTCAAGGCGGTTTTCATATCAAAAAGAACTATTGGAGAATTAAGAATCCTTGGTGGTGTATTCAGAACTAAATTTTCTTTTATATCATCAAATTCAAAATCAGTTTCCTTCATAGAATTGCTGATGCGAAATTCAGAAGTTTTAATTTGTTTTGGTTGTCTGTCATACGAATCGTGGTACTTGGGTTTAAATATGATTTTATGAGCAGGTTTGGATTTTTTGGCAGCTACCCTCAGAGCATATTGCAATGACAGTTTTTCACGTCTCGTGTAAAGGGAGGGTTCGTTTGCTTCGACATACAAACTTTCAACAGGCGATGTTTAAATTGCACCAAGAGCAATACGAAGACCTTGATTATGGATAGTATCCAACATTTGTAAAAACGATTTCCTGGCTGAACCATAAACAACACAACCGTAGTCTAGCTTGGATCTAATCAAAGCTCTTTAAAGTCTTAACAAAACCTTGTGATATGCTCCCCAATCAGTATTTGAAATTACTTTTAAAAGATTCAACGATTTCAAACATTTGGCTTTCAGGTATTTTATGTGTGGTATAAAAGAAAGCTTTTTATCAAAAATAACACCAAGAAATTTTGCTTCGTTAACAACGGGTATTTTGTACCAATTAGAAAAAGCTCAGGGTCACAATATTGTTTCTGTAATTGACAAAAGTGGACACACTGAGATTTTGATTGGGAAAATTTAAAACCATTTTCCATGACCCAAGTTTGAACTTTATTTAAACACTGCTGTAATTGGCGTTCAATCGTACGCATATTTTTTGAACGATAACATATCAAAAATCATCTACATATAATGAACAATCTGTCCCTGGTAACAAACATTTCACTATATTGTTAATTTTGATGCTAAAAAGTGTAACAGATAAAATAGAACCTTGTGGAACTCCCTGTTCTTGCTCAAATGAGTCAGACAGGTTTGAACCAACGCGTACTTTAAAATTGCGATCAGATAAAAATTGTGATATAAATGTTGGAAGACGACCTTTCAAACCTAAGTCATTAAGATCATTCATAACACCATACTTCCATGTAGGGCCATAAGCTTTTACCAAATCGAAAAAGACAGACACTAAATGCTCTTTTTTAACAAATGCATCACGAATAAAATTTTCCACTCGAAGAAGATGATCAGTTGTGCTGCGCTGCTTGCGAAAACAACTTTGAAAGTTAGTAATTAGGCCTTGAGATTCAAAATACCAAACTAGTCTAGAATTGATCATACGTTCTAGAGTTTTACATAAACAATTAGTAAGGGCAATCGGTCTGTAATTACTGGGGTTAGTGCTATCTTTCCCGGGTTTGGTATTAGAATAACTATAGCTTCTCTCCAGGAATCTGGAAAAATGCCAGTTTTCCATGTAATATTATAAATTTCAAGTAGGAGGTCTAATGATTCTTGTGGTAAATGTTTTAAAAGTTGATAATTTGGTCTGGGCCAGCTGCAGTATCATGATATTTGTTTAAAGAGTCAAGCAGTTCTGTGAGCGAAAAAAGGTTTATTATAATCTTCATCATTATTTGAATCAAAATTTAAAGGTTTACTTTCTTTATTTGATTTATTGTTTTGAAACCTTTTATCATAATTGTCTGATGAAGAGTTTTTTGAAAAGTTTCACCAAGTGTATTGGCAATATCCTCCTTGGTAGATGCAAGAAACTGGTCTGATTTTGTAAGATGGGAAACATTTAAAGTTTTTCCTTTTCCACTTATTTTACGAATCATTTCCAGACTTTTTTAACCGATGACCTAGAATTAAGTTTGGAAACGCATGAATGCCATAATCTTTTCTTTGCTTGTTTTGTAGTTCTGCGAGCTTTTGCTCTCAGAATCTTAACTGATTGAAGATTTTCTTTTGTCGGCCGTACATTGAATTTTTTAATGGCCGCTCTACGTTTTCGAACATCGGTCTTACAATCATCATTATACCAAGGCCTATTTTTATGTTTACCATTTCTTGAAGTTTTAGGAATGGACTTGTCAGCAATATCGGACAAAATCACCGAAACCGATCAATATGATCATAAAAAATTGTAAAATTCTCCAAAGTCAAATCACCTTTACATAACGTTTGAAATTGCTTCCAATCAGCTTTATTAAATTTGAAATATGAAGGGTGGTCTGAAGGCAGATTAGAAGTTTTTGAAATAATAATTGGAAAATGGTCACTGCCATGCAAGTCATCCAGTACTTTCCATTCAAAATCAAGAAAGATGTTCAGTTGACAAATTGTCAAATCAAGCGAAGAAAAGTTACCTGTTGCAGGATGAAGATACGTTTTGGACTTATCATTTAATAAACAGAGGGCATTTCTTTCAATAAAAATTTCAATAATTTGACCTCTAGTGTTGCTGCCCGAACCGCCCCAAAATTCATGATGACCATTAAAATCTCCCATAAGCAGAAATGGTTGTGGTAATTGTTTTATAAGATCATCAAGATCTTCAAGATTTAGTTTAAACTTGGGAGGTATATAAATCGAACAGATAGTAATTGGTCGATGCAATATAACGTTTATTGCAACTGATTGAATACTTGTATTTAAAACAATTTGTCTGTGCGGGCATGCATTATTGATAATAATAGATGTGCCACCAGAAGCTCTATCAGTGTGAGTATTAATGAATTTATACACTGAATAATTTTTGAAAGCTATTTTGTCCGTTTCCTTTAAAAATGTTTCCCTAAGGCACATAAGTGAAGGATCATATTTTGAAGAGGAGAATTTCATTATAATTTGCTTTAAGTCCACGGCAATTCCACTGGATAATTTTACTTGCCATTTACAATGGTAAACAAAAATTGAGCGACTGGAAATTTAAAGAAGTATTAGTGTTGCATTGACTCGGGAGGGAACCTTTTGATCTTCCCCTCCTTTGTGCTAGTTAAACTGGGCGGAGCAGATAATGGCGGATCGTTATCATCCTCCCCCTGTCAACCGGTTCATATCAAGAGGGAACCGGTTGGGGGTTTGTATTGGATCATTTGATTCCTTTCCAAACCCATCAGTTTTCTAATCAATTTTTTGTCTGGGTGTTTGACTCACCCCACGTTGATTAGAATTCAAATTAACATTTTGCTTCGACGATTGCAAATTTGCGTAGTTTGGAATATTTTGTACAGCTGGTTTCAGCCTTGGTTTAGCAGCTGCATTTTAAACTACTGGTTTCTGAACAGGTTTTGCTGCAACATTTGGCTTTTCGGTTCGAACATCTGGGACACGCACAGAATCAGTTTGCATAAACGCATCAATACATTGAGTTGATTTGTTTGAGTTAGATTTTGTTATGGAAGAATATGTCGATGTCAGTGATGGAGATACGAATTTAGCATTGACAATTTGTCTAGCTTCAGGAAATCCAATGCTCTGTGTGAATTTGACATGGAGAACTGTCTTTTTGATCTTCCATGTCTTGCAGTCTCGAGACTTGGCTGAATGCGGGACGCCGCAATTCACACAACGCAATTGATATCTGCAGGTGTCATATTCATGAGAATAGCCATCTTGGCAGCACTTCTGGCAGATGTGATCAGCTTTACAGTTGTTTTCATTGTGGCCAAACTTTAAACAATTATAACATTGAAGAGGATTTGGAATGTAAGTGGAAACTTTTGTACGAAGATAGCCAATGTTGATAACAGAAGGAAGAAATGGAACGCCAAATGTTAGAATGATAGTGTTCGTTTGGATTTCTTTGCCTAATTGTCTTATTTTGATGCGTCCAGCAGCAGTGACATGTTGCGCCGTAAGTCCTCGCACAATTTCCGTCTCCGATACTCCTGCAAGATCAGGACATCGAATGACCCCACTTGAGGAGTTAAGAGAACAGTGTGGAATACACTTGCATGGATGGTTAAAAATTGACGTTATGCCTAGTAAATTATGTGCATGCGCTGCTTTGTCAACCTCCACGAGCAGGTCCCCTGTACGTAGTTTCTTAACTGATTTCTGAGCACCAGCGACACTCTCGAGTGTTTTCTCAATCACAAAAGGAGAGGTACTTGACATTTTAAATGTTTCGTTGGTGGACTGAATCAGCAGAAATCTAGGGTAAATACTGTTTGAGTCAAATGGTCGGTGAGAAGATTCATCACTCGCACCCTCCACCCGCCGCGGAGTCCAACAAGGGAACATGTAAACAAAGCGGATATCCAGCTTATACATGTTAGGGATACTGTAGTGATATACTTGACCGGATATTTTGCAATATATCACCAGCTGTATTGCAGAAAGCAATAAGGGGATTGAAGGGATTGCTACTTTACCCAACCAATTGACCCTAAGCCACCGCCTTCTAGGAAATAAGATGGAAATACATATTACAGTGATGTGTTCAATAACTGTGTGAACGTACAATGAAATTTGCTGAGCGCATTAAGATATGACAATATAGTGAGATATTAGATTTTGTATAACATAAATTTGCAAAAAGACAGAAAATTGTTCAATCTAAAAATGAAAACACATAGATGCAATTTAAAGTGAGGAACAAGTGGATGCAAACGTAATTAAAGATATTTCCTAGGGCTTGGCATGACTAGCCGATTGATCGTATCGGGCCATTACGACCGCCAAAGAGGTCTCTACACCGAATCAGAGGCCAAAGATGTGTATCTGCACCCACATCCCAAAAAGAGGATGCACACATGTAAACAAGCACACATCATCTCCCCGGGGTGCTATGGGGCACCTCAACATCCAGGACCCTCCTCTTCGGCTTACGCACCACCAATGGCAAACAGGTGGCTCCATTTTCGGGGGAGTCGTACCCCTAAGCATGGAGATACAGCCGGCATTTTCTATCCCTCCGCCGGCAAGGGGCTCTAAAAAATCATTGTCAATTTACTCATGTTTATATAGAATTTTGGAAAGGGACTGCATGAAGAGGCCACACTTCTGGAAAGATCAACACCTTTAAAAACTCATCGTTTTTCAAAAGCTGTTACATGTCTTCGTTTTGATGCATTTGCAACAATGTACCAGTGCTTAAAGTTTACATAACTAAGTTTAACATCGTTTTTGGCAGTTGTTTACTTTTATTTCTTTACAAATGGCATTATTTTCAAAGGGGAACAACTCTAGAATATTTTATGTATCCAATTCTACGGGACAGAACGGTAAAAATGTTTTGGGTAGATGGTTTGTTTATAAAGATGTTATTTGTTTACTAAAAAATGTTTGTGGTTTTGTGATATACTGCTAAACCTTAAAGGAAGTAAATCACATTTAAACAATTTGTATGACACTTTTTAATTTTTCGTATATTCTGTTAGAGATTTATTTAGAACCAAGAATGACCCAGTAAACAATTAGATCCCTTTCAGAAATGTATTATTTATCATTTTATGAAATATTCTAATTGCCCCCTTTGAAAAAAAACGACAGACGATTGCTTTTTATTTCAGTATAATTTCTAGTTTTAAATATGTATATAATAGATATTGGGATATTTTAACATACCAAAAGGCAATTTCATTTATTATAAATATATCTTGGTTACACAATCAATATAAATAAAGGGGGTTAACAACGATTTCACAAACTTGCATTACAATTGTATTTCAACTATTATAAATGCTTAACTGTTAATGTAAATATTTGACAAATATAGGGCTGTTATAACAGTACCTTATTCTGCAGTGTATTCGTGGTGAATCTTGCTAAGCATGTGTATCCACGAGAGCCGAATGCATCATTGCAGGTCAAGGTCCTGCTTTTATTATAAACATATCTTTCTACCGAGTCTGTTATATTAGCCAAAATGGACCATACGTTTAGACAAATAAGGCTAAAAACGCGTTTGAAACGGTGAAAGTTTTGGCGCAAGGAACGCGGCAACATAAACAAGTAGTTCCAGCATTGAATATATCAAAGTTAACTTAAATCTATCAGGAAAAAAATGGATTCCACGAGTCCGATAATGTAAGTATTTTGGTCCAGACGGGTGTCGGCATGTCATACTTGCAAAGCATGTTTATGTTTACTAATCATTGTTAATAGTAGTTACTGTTTTAAAATAGCAAAGAGAATAGACCCAGGAGTTTCTGTTATCTAGCTGTTATAAAGCGAAAATCCTAATTTAAATGTCAAAATGATTTACTACGAAGCTTATCTCATAAAACTATGATCTTGTTAGAAGTTGCAACTATTGTGTGTGTAACGTTTACATAACAATGATAATAACCACTTGAGGATGTGCTGAGGGCACTGACATTTCACATTATGTAATGTTATACAATAATTTTCAGTTCACATCTTACTGCACAGAACAGAAGAGGAATATGCAGTCGGAAGGTATAGGCTTACTGGGGAGGTCTCAATCGGTGCAGGAAACATGCTGCGGACCGGTAAGTACATATGTGTATCTTACACACTTTATTACTTGCAAAACAATTCTTAGACATTTTATTCGTCATGGCTTGATTAATTGTTTATTTATCTGTTTAAATCTGATGCACATAGAAATATTTTGTAAATAACATTTACACGAGAAAATCAACAATTTCAAGAATATCACATTTTTTACAGATGATAGACCTTCAACTTAATATTTATACAAGCAATAGTTAGTCCAAATTCTCTGCATACATGTCGTCTGGCCATCAGCCGACGTAGGAACGGTATAGCAAAGTTGCGGTCACAACGAAATCTAAGACGTGTTCAAATGAATCATCGTCGCGTAGAGAAACGACACAGGTTATCCTAATGGATGAACACCTTTACAGTTATTACACTTCAAAATTTTGTCACAGTCAGCAAGCAAGACGATTATCCATACTTTCCCTCCACCAATGTCGAATCAAATGAAGTGTCGGGGCAGTTTGGAGGGACGATATTGTGCAGTCCCAGAGCTTTTGTACATGACTGACTTAAACATACCATACACAACTTTAAGAGTGAGGTTGGGTGCGCACCATAAACCGGTTTAAGCTCCCCAGTGATGTTTTAGCCACTGGCCGTTCCAAGGCGTTGGTTTTGTCTTCGTGTGTGGGCTCTGAACTGTTTTTGTCCTCGTGTGTTGGCTTTGTGTTTGTGTGTGTGTGCGTGCGTGCGTGCGTGCGTGCGTGTGTGTGTGTGCACGTCTGCGTGCTGTGGGTTTCGTTTTGGGGAGGCTGCGTTTTTGGTGCGTGGCATTCCCTGTTTGATATCTGTCTTTGTTTTTCATAATGATACGTTTGAAACATGATGCCACGAACTCGATTATCTCAAAATTCGTATATATCGAAAACATGAAAATACGAGCACAAAATATCGTTTAATTAAGTCGAACTTATGGTATCATAGAGTAATGCGCTTGATCCAATGAATTTTCGTGATACCGAGATTCAAATATATTATGCAGTAACAATAGTAGGCCAAGGGCGCAAATAGTGTGTTACAAGCGTAAGCCTATAAGCCTACGTCAATTATGTGTGTTTACCACGTTAAACATTCTAACATCAAACAATGCACAAACAAGTTATCGAATGAAAATCAAAAGGAAAAAAATCTTTTGGATCTGTGTGATATTTATATCTGGGCTAGGTGTTTGGCTTCTGCACGAGGCATTTCGTCATTTGTCGAAAATGATTTTAATATTTGTCTAAATGAAAAGACTTATAGTGGGTACTAATCCACTATGACCAGAACACATCTTTTTAGATAAAATATGCTGAATTATATAGGTAAACAGTGAAAAATGTCTTCCAAAGTGTGTACAATACATTTCCGAAACTGCTTTTACCGTATACAATTATTTTGGATATTGTTACTTTCAGCGAATTGTTTGGCAGGGCCTCACGAAAAAGGAACGCAGACTGTTCATATTTTTCATAACAGTGACCATTCTGTGTTTGACAGCAGCCGTGGCAATAAGCATTATCCGAATGACGCAGCTTGACCACAACAGTGCTAAGTTTACCTTTTGCATTGTTATAGTCATAAATGCCGGTAATTATATTTTATTTCTTTCACATCAGACCACAATTTCAAGTTGACATATTTATATTTCTTTTCTAAAATGAAGCATCGACATGGTAACCATACAACTGGAATAATGTTGACCTTCTCACATGTTTGTAGAAATTATTTGATACTATTTGAAGATTTCGTTTAAAATGTGTTGCATATTTAAACTTTTAGTTTCCTGTATGGTTTTTGCAATTCTTGGGCCAATTTTCCAACGCTCTTCGGATTTCATGATAATTATACCTGCATTTGGTACTGGATTCATAATTGCTATAATTGATGGGGTGGATAATTGGAATAAGGACTCGAGTTTTACAAAGGTAAGTAGAATTGTTATCATTCAAAAGGCATAGAGTGAGATGCTACAAGTTATATTAACTATATAAGCACATTACCGGAGATAAAAAAAAGATACATCTTTACCCTGTGATGTACAGTTACGCCTGTTCATAACGATGCACTACTAGTTACCGATTGATAATTTTAACTTCAACATATTATCAAGGCTTGGTCATATTTAAAAGAAACTCAGTAAAACAAAGCTCACAAAAGCATCTTTTTAGTGATGCAAAATTTGTCTAAGTTTTGATAACAAAGAAATATCATAGTTAAACAAATGTTCATTAAATTTCTCAATGATTATCTCCCTTCCACTGTAACGAAGGTAGACTACATGCATTACTTATACTTGACAAGTACCTAATGAAAAAGTTAATCGCCGACATAACAACTAATTTTATTACCAAAAACACATTTGGAAAATAATTATTGGTTATTTATAAGACAAAGAAATCACCTTCTCGGCTATTAGTCCTGTATTCTACCTTTAAAAGATTTCATGTACTCTAGCATATTTAGACCTTGAATCTTTATCGGACGTTCAATACAAGTTTTATCAAAATCTAAATATTATTTTGCTATTTTAGCTAAATAAAGTTTTGCTGCGTTTTCTCCCCACACCTAAATCAAGACCCCCCCCCCACCCACACACACCGTAGTCGTAAAATATTTTCTTGGACATGAACGTGTAGAAATAGTATATGAAATATAAAGGAAGTCATACAATGGCCTAAAATTGTTTGTATTCTTCTCACTCACATGAGCTGATTAATATTTCTTTGATTGCTATTATGCGCATGTTGCGCATTTCGATCAATATATGAGCCGTGCCATGAGAAAGCCAACATAGTGGCTTTGCGACCAGCATGGATCCAGACCAGCCTGTGCATCCGCGGAGGCTGGTCTGAATCCATGCTGGTCACAAACCCACTATGTTGGTTTTCCCATGGCATGGCTCATATTTTTCTATATTTCAAAGTCGTTTTTATGCCCCCGAAGGTGGGCATATTAAAATCGTACTGTTCGTCCATGTAAATTTTTGTCCGGGCTGCAACTCTACTATCTCTAAAGGGATTTTGAAATAATTTGGCATAAATGTTCACCATAATGAGACGACGTGTCATGCGCAAGACTCAGACCCCTAACTCCAAGGTCAAGGTCACACTTAGAGGTTAAAGTTTAAAAGGGTCTGTTTCGTGTCCGATCCATAACTCTGCCATCCATGATGGGATTTTGAAATAAGTTGGCATAAATGTTAACCATGAGACGACGTGCCATGCGCAAGATCCCTAGCTCCAAGGTCAAGGTCACATTTAGATGTTAAAGGTGTTTATTGTCTGGTCAATAACTGTACCATTTATCCAAGGATTTGAAATTAAAGGGAATTCCTATAGTGTTTTATGCGCATCTTTCTGCGCAGCCAACACTTTCTATGGAAAACTGAACTGAAGTCAACATTTGTTGAAACATGTTACAGACAATCTTTAATATGAAGAATCTTGAATGAAATAACATTTTTGATAAGTTTTATCAGTAATCAAATGTTGATACTGGTTTATGTTGTATTGACAAGTATCATGCCTGACAGGTATTTTGCTATTTTTGTGGTTGTGTTTTCACATCGCATATTAGTACAAAGACAGTGTTGTTCATATAATGTAAGATAATTGACTTAGTACTGATAAGACAATATCACCTTTCAGATTATTTAGTATTCAATAATAGAAAGAATTAAGAATTTTTAAAACTTTTTTTTAACTTTTAGCAAACATTCATGTAATCAATTTGGCCAGGTTCGCGCCATTTCCGTCCGAACAGGTGTTGTATTCTAGCGGTCTTAACATAAAATTTAGCCTGGTGACCCATACATTTTTAGCCATTTTTATGCTCACAATACAATTATCTATACACAAGAAAAACAGGAAAAAATTCTGTGAAAGAGTTTTTTCAAAATTTAAAAAAATATTCTTCACTATGGGTTTTTTTCATTGAAAAAAGTTCACAAAAGTAAATATGAAACAATATTTTTTTCCATTTGTACCCATTATTGTAAGGATAGAGTATTACAAATATGACTATGATATCAAATAAGTATATAATAAAATCTGTAAAAAGAAAAAAAACGTATTGTGCTGTCTTGATGTATATTTTGGTTGGTATTTATAAAAAAGCAGAAAATTATGAAAATATTGAAAAATCGCTGGCAGTTTCGGCAACAGTGGGTGTGTTCAAAACAATTTTTCACAAAAACAAGCCTGGTGACCTATTGTTTATATCTGTTCATTGTTTTCAGCACAAATTTTCCTATCATATATGTGAATTTAAAAAAAATTCTATGAAAGGAAAAAAACTCTAGGAATTCTCTTTAATTTGACACAGATGTTATTAACCATATTGAGAAGGTGTGTCACGCTTATGACCCGGGTCTCTTGGGTCAAGGTCAAGGTCACGAAATGATGTGTGTGTTTTGCGCAGACAACTGTAGCATTCTTGGGCATGCTTCGGGGGCATCTGTCACCAATAGTGACAGCTCTTGTTTAACAATTGTATTTGTCATAGAAACAGCATGACAGCTCTTGTACATTAGTTCATGTTACAACAATTCTAGGGGAATGACGTCATCCCACAACTATTTCATAATTTACTTGTCGCTGACTACAGACTACAGCCTGCATTATTGGACATAATTTAAGTTTAACTTTCAGACGAGTATTATCTTGTTCTGCACGAGCAGTGTAATTGCAATACTAGTGGCGATCTTCAAACTGGTCAGGTACATGATGTGCAACAGAATGGCTATGGTATCAGCTGGTACGTCACCTCATGCACAGAAGCTTCATGTATATAAGAACTCATTCCGGAGTGTCCTTCTGTACGATGTTCAAATATCGGTAAGCAATTTCAAATGTAGTCGTCATAAGAGTACGGAAACAAGAAAAAATCTTGAAGTATTAAGTACGGTCTATAAAAACTTTCCTGGTATAACTACCAGCATGTTTCAGTTTCAACCAATACCTTATAATATATATTAAGTACAGTAAGGACCGTGGCAAACATTTGTTGTAGTACAGAACGTAATTGGGGAAAGATTTTTAATGACCAAGTAAATGTATCTTTTATTTCACAAACATTACATACATGTTATTTTAATTTTTATAAATAATATAGCAATATTACATCTTGCTACTATACTGAAATCTGAAGTTGCATTATACTTATTGCAGTTCTCAGTGATGGCTTTGCTGTGGCCGGAAGGACCACATTTTGACCTTGGCGATAGGATTGTCATCCTCCCCGCAGCAGCAGCTAGCATTATCATGTGCATTATAGGGTATATAATTGTAAGTTGAGCAAAATTTGCGTTAAAGCCCCAATCGCCATGTGTACAGACTACATATAAGCTTTATGCAGACGTCAGCTTATACAAAAACCATTTTCGAGTCTCGGTTATTTACAGTCATACTATTGCCAGATAATTTTTTTTCAAACAACAAAGTTCTGTCGACTAGTAAATTAAACAATGTATGACCTTTCAGCAAAGGTCGTACACATACTTATTTGAGACATGTGATTACCGAAATTGCTGGACATCAGTCTATTAGCATGAGATTGATCATAGTTTATAAAAACATTTGAATATTGAAGGCTGCTCTTGAGTTTATTTTTCTGAACTATCATTATACGTCTTATCTCATGTGAATTAAACAATGCTATAATAATCCCGTGTTGCGAATGATGGGGCGCGACTTTACGGATGCGACTTGCACAAGAAACCTCATTAACCTTAATTAAGGCCATCTATGATCAAAGAGTTGACTTTTCACGAGCAAATATTTTAATGTGTTATATTTTCTGTATGTATTTCCATATATCTCCACATTCGTAACATAATGGTATTACATGCTCTAGGTCAAAATAGATGAGAGGCCAAAGTGTTATATTTGTTTATGGTTCATGTATGGCGTTTTATGGCTGGGAAATTTGGGATTTGGTTTATTCATGATTACTGAAGTAAGTAATTACTTGTGTATGTATTTGTTGAAAACTGTCAATAATTTTAACCGATTTAGTTAATTCGAAATCACTCCAAAAGCAAATATGTTGTCGTAAAAGTGGATTATCATCGACCTCGCAAAAATGAACTTGAATTTTTTATTATAGAAAATGGCAGCTTTTAATTCTGATGTGCCAGATTTCACGTAAATGCATTAAATATCATTCATATTTGATATCTGAGTTATATGAAACTCCTTTTACACTTTCCATGCCTGACACGATTGATTTTTATTTTGCGACCAGTGTAGAATACAGAGAAGCGTCAGTCACTTCTTTACTATACGCTTAACAACGCATTTTTCAGATATGAAATACGAACAAGAATTATTGTTATTATTATTATATATAGAAGTCTGCCATCTTACAATCAGAATTTATGTGTAGATCGGTCAGATAAAAAGTTGTACTATCAGGTTTGGTATATATGAAGAAAACTGGTAAAATGATGTACACAATAAAAACGACTTTTTGATTTACAATCATATCTGTCGAAAATAATGTTAATACATTTTCAAATTTGAATTTCGTTTTTTATAAAACAGGCATCATTAGACATGAGAAACAGGGGGAAAACGTTGGCACAAGATGGAATTTACATTGTAGCTCTGGTTATATGTTCCGTGTCTATCATACTCAGAATTGTCACCGCCGCTTTGTGTTACAAACTGTTGGTAGGCTGGAAAAGGCGGGATACAATTCAGTCTGACGGTTAGTTATGTTATTTCACTGTGCATCCTAATCTACGTTCAAAATACAAAACGTCCGTGAATTGTACACCTCTGTAGCAATACATGACCTGTTTTAACAAATTCTTACCTGCCAAAGATAATATCTGCTGTTGTTTTCTTTAAACATCTGGTTAATACTATGAATTATACGATTAATTCCGATTCTAACAATTTTATATGGCAATATCATATACGTATTTTCTGCTATTAGGTATCAGCTAAGTTAATGCAATATTCCTACATGTTCATAGGCAAACGACTTTAATTAAAGTGTTATGCAACCCATGATTACAACTGGTAACAGTTAACGGCCACGCGCCACACTTTAGCACGCAAAACCACAGGTATTTTATAAAAAATTTTATATAAAATAGACTCTATTTTGACAGGCGTCACTGTTCATAGTCAGGATGTTCATGCTTTTCTTCAGTGACAATTTAAGGTTTAAGGTGGGACTACTTCCAGAGCCTTTTGCCTTCAATGTAAGTCTAGTTTCTTAAAAATGGCTTAATATAGCGAAGAATGACTGTAATATTGTGCTATTTACAATGTGTTGGACTCAGAATTTCCATTCTGAGTTGATGTATTTGTACATGTATAATGATCTTGTTTCGTAACACAGACCTCTGTACTTATGAAATAGCAACATGATTGCTTGTTTAACCTTTACATGGCTAAATTTTTAAAATGGCCTGCTCTTTCATTTCAATTTGGGCAGCACCACTAACTATTCAAAGGGGTATTCACTGAAAAGTTATTGACTGAATAGCGAACACTGTAGCGAACACTGTAGACCAATGATGAGTGGGCTGATCTTGGTCTGTACCGGTTGCAAGGGTAGAATCATTTAACAAAAAAAATCCTACATGTGATATCAATCAAAACAAAGGCAATGATGGAAATACAAATATAATTAAAATTGAAACATATGGAAACATATTGACTGATATTAAAACAAATATTTGAAAAAAAAATCTCCAGAAAATATATATGCACACATTTTAACGTTGAAGTAAGGATGGCATAGATGGTAGATGGTAAATATAGTGAGTAATGGTGCTTATACTTTTAGACTAGAATGTAGTATGTGTATTCGTTTCCACTCCTATAGAACAAAACCTGATTATTTTGTTTTAGCCAGAATCGAATAATCTGTCTTCTATTTCAGAAAAGAGTATTGACATATTTGTCTTTTATTCTAGATGTCATCTTGTAAACAAAGGAGGAGAAGAAGAAAAGAAAGCATTCGATACTCACCAAATATAACATCTATTTCTCTGTGTCATATGTATAGTGAGAAACTCACCAAATATAACATTTATTTCTCTGTGTCATATGTATAGTGAGAAACTCACCAAATAGTACATCTATCTCTCTGTGTCATATGTATAGTGAGATAGTGACGTTTATATAAATTTGTTTCTGTTATAACTCTCTTTTCATATATAAAATGTTAAGCAGTGGAAAAATATTAATAGTTCTTGGAAGGCAAAATTATGTCCATATATTTTTATTTCTATATCAAGTTGCAACAGTTAAGAAATATAAAAAGTACCCTTTATCTGCGTTGTAAGTGAGGTGAGGTTTTTTTGTTTGTTTGTTTGTTTGTTTTGTTGTTGTTGTTTTTTTGTGCTGATATTTTTGTTTTAGTCCATCAAAATAGTCCTGAAGTTTTAAACCATCATTTCATTTGTTCCTCCTTTCATTCCAAATAATTTACTTAGTACAAATGTGACAAAATATTCATTTTATATCAATGTTTGTACTGAAACCTTTAAGCTGAAATATGCCATTTCAAGAGGCCCTGGTGACCCCTTTGTGTTTATTTTCCATATCAAACTTTTAAAGTGAAAAATCTTTAAATAGTGGTTTATAGAAATATAACGGTGGTTTATATAAATATATAACAGTGAAAAATATCTTAATATGACTGGTACATATAGGAAATTCTTATAGCATTATAAATTTCATTAAAGACATAGCTCTACATATATAATTAAGAATGCGTCTACAATACTTAAATATAAAAGTTATACATTGTAACGTTACGTCGTGTAAGTAAAATTGATACAGTTTGGTTAAAACTATTTAAAAGGCCTGAAATAAAGGAATATTTATTTCGTTTGTGTAGTATACTTTAATTTCTCATTTGAGGTTATGCCTCTCATGAAAATATTATGCCTAGTCTTGATTCAGTGGATGGCACAAATCTTACAATGGAATAAACAAAAAACCTCTGTATAAATCATACTCATGTTAAGTTAAGATGTATTGTTTAGAAACCTATCAAATTGCTTAAAAGTCCCAAAACAACATGGGTGCGTTATATTATGTTTCAGGCCAAGAGAAAATAGGGATATAAGTGTATCGTTATTTTTTATCAAAGCTACAAGGCATTAAGGAGGCCAAATATATGAATGACATTAATATGGTATTAGAACAGAATTATTTGGTAGCTGATAAAATAAGTAAGGAAGGGCTTAAAGTTGTCCACCTGTCAACTGATAGTATTTCTGCATTATAGCAGTATCAGAAAAATGATTTCTCATGAAAGTTGGTCTTAAACAGTATAATTTATAAATTGAGTATTGACTTTTTTGCATATTTAACTGTGTTGAAATTTACATACTTTATATTTTTGCATACACCAATGAAACAACATATTAATAAGTGTTGTTATTGTTTCTGGTCATTTTGGATCATGGAGTCCGTTCAGAATTATCAAATTATAGAGATCCACATTAGCCGGTGCCAGGAGCGTGAATGGTGTTGTATACTTAATTACTTTCATAAACAGATTCAGTCAGACCAAGTCTGCTAAATTTTGCTAAACTGCGTTCCATGCTTCTATAGGATCTTATTATAGATTTGATTGTTGAAATTCCGCACGTGTAGAAATGGAAATGAGCAGGATTCTTAATGTTCGAGCGACCGAGTATTTTTGGTGTCGCGAGCGAGAAAAGCTAGGGCTCAGTATTTATCAGAATACCTCCTAGTATGGAAACATAGAGGGGAGAGGTGAACAGTTTATTTCATCTGGTGCTACAAGATAAACAGAAGGAATTTTTATTTTAAATAAAAAACTTCTTTCAGTTTAGATATCTATCTCATGTGAAGTAAATTATTTTTAATTAAAATTATAGCGAAAATAAAAATCATTCCGAATATATCATGGCAACGAAATTAAATAAAACTTTAACATATCCGACTAATCAAACCGAGTCTGCAATTTTCACTGTTTGCCTTGTTTTCGGTGCTTCCGAGGGATCTACTTTTCAAATTTTATGCATCAATATCCCAGACCTTAATTTATAGTTTTCATAATACACCGATAATGTTCACATCAAAGCATAACTCCAAGTACATTGATGTCGTCTCTCTGAAGGACGGTGACTCTGTGATAAAATAGGAATCTCGGTGCAGTATTTGACAATAGTATAGATATGGAACAACAAAAACAAAGACAAATATCAAACAGGGAATGCCACGTACCAAAATCGCAGCCTCCCCAAAACGAAACCTACAGCACGCAGACGTGCACACCACAAACACACACACATACACGTGCACACACACAAAGCCAACACACGAGGACAAAACGAACAAAGGAACACACACACAGGCGCGCACACACACAAAGCCTACACAAGAGGACAAAACGAACAAACAAAGGAACACAGTGGGGCACCGCCTTGGAACGGTCAGTGGCAAAAACACCACTGGGGAGCTTAAACCGGTTTATGGTGCGCACCCAACCTCACTCTTACCCCCACCATGTTCCAAAGACACGGGACAGTTTAAATAAAAGTAATCCCCTCCAGGTGAATCTCTAACACACGTAATGGAAACAAAAAGGCATGGTATGTAAAACACAAAAATGCTCGTGTATAAAAATATAAAAAGCAAACCTTTAGAACCAAAAACGTATGTCATATGTATAGTGAGATAGTGACGTTAAAGTCAGCTCTGTGCGCCGGGCTGGATATGCACAACTACGCAGAATAGGTCGCATCAGACGGTATCTTACCAGTGATGCCAAAAAGACCCTTGTCAATAGCCTGGTTACCTCACGGTTAGACTACTGTAATGCCTTGTTAAATGGTATTCCAAACAGCACACTTAACAAGTTGCAACCTGTCCAGAATACGGCAGATCGCGTCATCACTATGACACTCACCGTCGCAGCCTTATAACACCGGTTCTGAAGGGGCTCAATTGGTTGTCTGTAAAATACAGGGTGCAGTACAAGAGTCTGATGCACACCTTTAAGGCTTTAAACAATCAGTCCCATGCCTATATATAGGATATGATAGAAATGTATAGACCGGTCAGAAACCTAAGATCACAAGACGCGCTGTCACTGGTCATGCAAAAAAAAAACGCTATGTATGGCAGCTTTTTGTTCACTGCTCCAAAGCTTTGGAACTCCCTTCCCGTAAAGATGAGGAAGGCTCACATGCTAGCTGCTTTTAAAAGCCTGCTAAAACCCACTCCTTTGTACAACATTTCGTTAACTGACCTTACATTATTTTCTTTCATAACGCAGCGTTAAACAATATTTTATCCTGGGATCAATTAAATACTTTTAAATATGTATGTATGTTTGTCTTGTTTTATTTATATGTTTTATATTCATGATTTTTGTTAATGTGAAATGCATTTTAGTTTGTTTGTGTTGATTGCGTATTTGTTTGCAATTTATTCTGTAAAGCAGATTTGAACAATTCAGTTCAATTCAATTCAATATTTTTATTTGGCATAAACAAATAAATGTCCATCGCCAATAAACAGTGGCGTACGACACAATATGACAGAGAAAAGCATGAAATTAAATATAATATGTAAACACAGTTTAAATGAGCAAAATCTCTAGATATTGCAACTTTACAACATAAAGGAAGTATATGCACAATTAAAAATTATACAACATTATACATATTCAAATAATAATTGATATATGAAAAGTTTCTATTGCTACGGGAGTATTATCCTCGTAGAATGTTAGCTTCGTAGACATCTTGTGTAAAAATGATAACTATAGAACTGCTTTATCTAGACTTAAATGTTCTGCACATAATTTACTAATTGAAGAAGGAAGATACAGAAATATAGAAAGGAACCAAAGAATATGCACTAAATGTGATATGAACTGCATCGAAAATGATATTCGTTTTCGATGCAGTTCATATTACATTTAGTGCATATTCTTTGGTTTCTTTCTATAATTCTGTATCTTCCTTCTTCAATAAGTAAATTATGTGCAGAACATCTAAGTCTAGATAAAGCAGTTCTATAGTTATCATTTTTTACACAACTCAAATACTTTTCAGTTTCACAACTATTCTTAAATATATACAATATGTTTGGAGTTTTGGTAAATTTCTAATTTCTGAGAACCATTGCTGTAAATATTGATCATATATACTTCTAATTACACTTTGAATTTGTAAATTCGAAACTGCTGCATTATTCCAAAGATAAGAAAATCCTAATAGTTGCTTAATACTTTTGGTCCATTTATTAACAAAACTTCCATGTTCATCACGTTGATCAAATAACTTATAAACTAAAGAATCTGGGGTTTTAATAGTCCTGAACCAATATTTAATCAGTCTTATTTTGCGAATTATATGTAATGGAACTCTTCCAAATTCACCGTAAATTGCGGCACTAGCTGTCTGTTGGCGAACTTTAAAAATATGTTTTAAAAACTTTATATGTATTCTTTCTATATCAGGTGCTCTATGAAAACCCCATATTTCACATCCATAATTTAAAATTGATGTTATCATAGAATCAAATAACTTAAGTTTATCCTTTGTATCCAAGGATATAGTTTCGAACAATGAATTTAATGGAAAATAGAGCTTTCATAGCTTGCTGAGATAGTGACTTTTGCGCCTGGAAAAAACTACCGTTAGCTGACAGACTAATGCTGAGATAGTGACTTTTGCGACTGGAAAAAACTACCGTTAGCTGACAGACTAACGCTTAAACTTCGTAACTATGTTAAGCTTATGGTTATCATAATATAAATCAATATTTTCAGGCCTATTGTCCTTACAAACCATCACAACGGTTTTATCAGTCTTTACACTAACACCCCTTTGCTACAGTACAAATGCAAATTATTCAACAGTTTTTGTAACCCTTCTTTTGTATAAGACATCAATACTGTATCGTCAGCAAAAAGAAGTAAAAGCAGACGTAATTCATCCACACTAAACGTGTCAATAAATTCGTCATATAAAGATTGGTACATATCATTTATAAAGAGTAAGAATAACAAAGGCGACAATGGTTCACCTTGTTTAACACCTCTTAAAGAGGATTCCTATAGTTTTTTTCCTTTCATAGATTTTTTTTCAAATTCACATATATGATAGGAAAATTTGTGCTGAAAACAATGAACAAATAAAAACAATGGCTCACCTGGCTCATTTTTGGTGAAAAATTATTTTGAACACACTCACTGTTGTTGAAACTGCCAGCGATTTTTCAACATTTTCATAATTTTCTGCTTTTTTATAAATACCAACCAAAATATACATCAATACAGCACAAAAGGTTTATTCTTTTTACAGATTTTATTATATACTTACATGTTATATTTGATATCATAGTCATATTTGTAATACTATATCCTTACAATAATGGGTACAAATGAAAAGAAAAACATTGTTTCATATTCACTTTTGTGAACTTTTTTCAATGAAAAATATCCATAGTGAAGAATATTGTTTTGTTTTTTTTTAATTTTGAAAAAAACTGTTTCATAGAATTTTTTTCTGTTTTTCTTGTATATAGGTAATTGTATTGTGAGCATAAAAATGGCTAAAAATGTATGGGTCACCAGGCTAAATTTTATGTTAAGACCGCTAGAATACAACACCTGTTCGGACGAAAAATGGCGCGAACCTGACCAAATTGATTACATATATATCTGCTAGAAGTTAAAAAAAAGTTTTGAAAATTCTTAATTCTCTCTAAAAATGAATACTAAATAATCTGAAAGGTGATATTGTCTTATCAGTACTAAGTCAATTGTCTTACATTATATGAACAACACTGTCTCTGTGCTAAAATGCGATGTGAAAACACAACCACAAAAATGGCAAGTTACATGTCAGGCCTGATACTTGTCAATACAACATAAACCAGTAACAACATTTGATTACTGATAAAACCTATCAAAAATGTTATTTCATTCAAAATTCCTCATATTTAAGATTGCCTGTCACATTTTTCAACAAATGTTGACTTCACTACAGTTTTCCATAGAAAGTGTCGGCTGCGCTGAAAGATGCGCATAAAAAACTATAGGAATTCCATTTAAACTGTCAAAACATTCGCTCAGTTTTCCGTTAGCCCGTACACATGTTTTAACATGTTCGTAAATTTTCTGGTCCAGCTCTCAGGGTATATACAATGAGAAAACATATATTTAAATATAGTTTTCACAATAGTGGCGAAATAACTTCTTTACATTCAATAAACATCTCAGGGATTAAACAATAAATACCTCCACTTTTACCACTTTTCAGTATTGAAAGTGGTTTTAAAACTTCGTCAGATGTAAACATAGTATCAAGTTGCTCAACATTAATATTTATGTTACTACTTAATACATTTTCAGCAACATTGTTTGTAAATGTATCATCATCATCATCATCAGAAAAAAAAACACTTTTAAAATGATTATAAAATTCCTCCGCACTAATATTACTACCTTTAGGCTTTTTAGATTTTAATGTTTTTATTTCTTTCCAAAATTTTTGAGGTTGTGTAAAAGCTAAAATATGCAATTTTATCCTTTGATAAGCTTTAAATTTAGCGCGAGCCTTGCGCTTAGCCCAACGGTATCTTCGACGCTTTTCAACAAGCAAAGTACCGTTAGTGGTCAATTTACACGTGTACATGTGCATGAAAGGAGTGCTATATAAATGTGGTATAATTATAAATAAGAAACATGCATTTCAACATATATCCCAAGTAATAAAACATTAATTTAACGTCATGTGTCATAAAATAATAAGCCACATGGAAAGTAATCATTAAAATTCCAGTTTCGCCATTTTCTTCAAATAAAACAGGAACATATGAGCCGCGCTATGAGAAAACCAACATAGTGGTTTTGCGACCAGCATGGACCCAGACCAGCCTGCGCATCCGCGCAGTCTGGTCAGGATCCATGTTGTTCACTAACATTTTCTCTAATTGCAATAGACTTTGAAAGCGAACAGTATGGATCCATGCTGGTCGCAAAGCCACTATGTTGGTTTTCTCATGGCGCGGCTCATATTAAGAAACTCTTCGTATTAATATATCTTAAAATTAACGGTTTAGCTCTTCGTCATTTTGAATTTCATTTAACAGAGACGTATCATCGTCTTGAAAGGTTTAAACATTTTTCTACTGTCTTTGTCTAATTTGAATATAACAGAAGCAACCCGGGCTCGATTCCTGACTTAGACTTTTTTCTTCCTGATTTAGTGTTTTTAAAACAGTTTATGTAGAAACAAAACTTCATGTTCTAATGTTCATAATATGACCAAACTTCAATTTTAAAGACACATAGTTTCAGCAAAACTTTAGAGTTTGGTACCTTATTTGAATTAAATAAAATGACCTGATAACTATAAGGATCTTACATGCCTGCCTGTGTAAGACGGGGTTTTCCCTACCTGAGGGACAGTGTGGAATGGAAAACCGAGCGTTAGCGAGGTTTTTTTATCCATGCTATCCCGAGGGTAGGGAAAACAGCTGTCTTACACAGGCAGACATGTTAGATCATTTTTCTTGCCTATCATGTTCAAAATAGATCGTGGAGACAAATAGGTTTGGGTATTTCCTGACATTATTTATAAAGTTTATGACGTCACAATGGTACCAGTACTATGTGACGTCACCTTAGTGCACGCTATTTTAGACAAGGTTTTTCCCTAGGGAAAGACAGGAATATCTATCCCCGGCGCGTGCTCGGATAAATGTATACTTTCCCCGCTAGGTAGGCAAGAAAATAGCATCCATTATTATTAAATCTATATTTATATTATACGGGAAAACCGAAGGTTTTTCCGTCTATAGATAATGTGTACGTGTATATGTCAAAGTAAACCTATATACCGTTCAACTTGGGAATATGTTCTATACCTTCACCGTTTTCGTTGTTGTTGTTTTTACCCATAATTCCCGGAACTGCTGCCTTGCAGTTTGCGCAATAAATAATTTTCAGGACGACATTTGATAAAATAAAATTGCTTATGAACGATCCGGCGCCACATTATCAAAACAAATTATTCTATCGAGTTGAAAATTCGCGGTATTAATGGAAATCGGTGTTGTTCTGGTTTCTTCATGTAGCCGAGTTTATGGATGATTCAAGCGGCCCGCTTTTTGATCCCAATATTGAATAATAATGTAGGCTGCATTACAAGTGTTTGAATAACAAAATCATCGTTTGTTTATTTTTTTTAATGTAGAAAAGCCAATAATTTCAAAAATGTCAAAGTAAAACGAACTTAGACACGCTGCCCTAACAAAATTTATTTATATACATAATTTTATCACCATGTGCGTAACACTTCACCATGGTTCAGTGGTTAACTTACATATTTTACATGCGCGAGGTTCGAGTTCGAATCTCGGCGGCTGCTTGAATTTTTTTTTTTTTTTTTTTTTGCTTAGGCCCAATTTTATTTTTTTTTTTTATTAATATTTATCTCAATTTTTGCAATTATTGGAACAGAAATCAATAATGTTTATAGTTAACCAATGTTCTGTCTGTAAATTTTGAACAAAAAATTCGAAGGCATGGAAAAGCATATAATGTCGATATTGCTTATCTCCCCTCCATTCCACAGTCTTTCACATACATTGCAATTACTTTCTCAAAAGATCAATTCATTGACTAGAATTTTACACTTGGAAAAATGTTGGCTATAAACTTGAGAGGTCCCAACTACGATCCCTATCTCGCTAAGAAATTAACCTTAATCATATTCAAAAAATGGCCCCAGACTGTTAGGAGTTAGGTAAATTAAATTGGATTTCTTGAATTTCGACCAAGAATGTTTGTGTTATAGATAACATTCTGGTCAAGAACTTTTCAGTAGAATGGATTTGAAATAAGAATTTTACATGTAAATGGTTGTTTGTCATTCTCACATTATCACATACAAGAGTTTAACCATAGCTGTATATTAGTGGGCCAAAATTTGTCCCAAAAGAGTGTCATTTGACAATAATGGCATTTAAAAGAATTGAAATAGTCAGTGTTTATGATAGCAGGATTATGTAAGTTCCGGTATCTATACTACAAAAGAATATCAGAAGAACATGAGGTTGAGCGTGATGTTAGATCTACACTGTAATTTTATTTTGTCGTTTTTAAAAACTATTTGTAACAAATGAACTGAAAAAAAAAACTGTGCATCCCCGGATTCAGAAATTTGTATTAGAGAAAGAAATTGACAGTAAAGGCATGATCGTTGAGACGCATAGCGCCAAGTGTAGGTATGTACCGAAGAGGGTATACTGAACAGTTTTAAATATAAGTACATATGTAACTGGTACTGAATTATGTAAAGTTTTCAGCAAATGTTAAGCATTATTTTGATACCAACCATTGATAACAATTTGCAGAAATAAAAATAAGTTACAGGTAAAAAATCCCTCATTTACTGTTCGGGATTATCATCAGTACCAGTATGGGTGCATTTTGGGACTAGATTCTGTGCACTCAAATATCACTGTTATCTTTAACTCATGAACACTATTTTCCATTGTCTGTCTAGTCTTGACGCATTTGAAGAAATGATTAGATCTACGTTAATGTAAACAAAACATTTTAAAACATTTTCCTTTGTTAATTTTTATAATAAGAGCAACACCACCAGGCTTACTGTAAAAACAGAAAGCCAAACTGAAAATATCAGAAAGAACAATTTATGCAGAAAAAAAGAAAGAATCCATACGACAAGGTTTTCCCGTCAGATAGGCAGCGCCTAATTTCATACTAATAATAGTCCTTTCCATTGATCTAGATGTAGTCACATGATCAATGATAAAATGTCCTATTGACTCGAAGACGGAGCCAAAAACACATACTGACCGCCAGCTGTGACGTCATCACGATTTAACGTCAAAACAATGCGACGTCGTACACAATTTACCGCGAAAAATGACCAAAGGCTGCAGATATTTGTATTTAATGTTTATACTTATGAGAAGACTGGATTTAATAATAAAACAATTGTTGCCTTTTTAGTTCGGTCGACCAAAAGGCAATAATTGTATATTATTGCTGGCCAAAAGGTGTATATTGTATTGTTGTATTGTTAAAGAACGATGGCGAAGATCAAGAAGCAACGTTCAAAGAAACCAACCATCTCACACTGAACACTAAGCCGTTTAATGTATGGAAACATACACAATAATATATAAACAAGTAAAACATACAGACAAGAAAGAAAAGACAAAAGAAGTACATGTGGAAACCGTCTTAAAAATACTACTGACCAGCTTCAACAGTTAAACTGTGCACTAAACCATATATATGTAACTTTAAATCCGGTGGTGTTTTTCTTTAAAACTAATCTAAATATTATTTTATCCATCTGACATTGATTTTCTTCTGACTGATGTTCAGGGGGCTTCTGTGGCAGGAGAAAAACTTTTTAGTCTTCTAAGTCAGCAATAAAAAATTAGTGGATTCTTTCTCAGATTTTTCTTCTATCATTTTTATACTTAAATAATACTTATTTCTTAATATATTTCATTTGTAGACACTAAAAACTACCAACCTCTACTGACATATTTACATTTTTTGGTCAGTCTGTATGTTTGTGTCTTGTAAAACCTTTCTGTTACTGTCGTTACAATGTCAATTAGGAAGTTGTGTGACCCTGACAGCGTTTGATAGTCTTACACTAAGAAACTGCAATTTCAGTTTTGCGGAACGATATATTGATACAGCCGACACTATATCACACATGGTGAAATAGCAACAATAAGGAAGCTGTGTCACGATAGCCTGCATTTTAAATGTTCCTTGTAAAGTTTGTAGATAACCACTTTATTTCCTGTTTTTTCCCGTTTTTCCCCTTAATTCAACTGTCTACCCAAACTGTGCAGATGTGTGGCCAATCAAAACATAAGCCTATCAAAAATATTATTTTCGTTATCATTATAGTGACCACACAGTGTTACCTGTGAAGTAGTTCGAAACATGTTTCCAAACCGCATTACGAGGTGAAAATTTGAGAAAAAAATCCAAACCCACCGTCATTGTGCATTTCAGTATTTACGTAAACGTCTACATCGTCTAGTTTGACAAACAATTCATTAAATGAAAATTGCAGATGGAATTGTTATTTCAAAACGGATTATTTTGATTAAGTAAAATATACCAACTCAACATGGTTTGATTTTTAGTAAGTAGATATGTTATACAGAACAGAACAGAACAGAACTAGTTATAGTTACTTATTGTTAAGAAGTAAATAAAATTATAACGCAAAATATTTTAGTCGCTCCTCGGAGCGCACATGCTAGGCAGGTGCTTCCACGGTGTATGATCAAACCTATTAATCGCGAATGAAACTCGCTTCACCTAACTTTTACAGCTAAGCACCTAACTTTAACTATATGTTTTGGATAAACAAGGTCAGTCGGATTTATCGTGACCTCATTTATAATTGCATTTATGTTTTAATTCTTACGGAACATCTTAATATTGATTAAATGTAACAGGTACAGTATTTTTCTAAGTTTCGTGCTAAATGTGGCAAATATAGCGTTTTTTCTTTTCATGTTACCCTAGAATATGACATATATACTAAAATATGTTGTTTTTGAGATTCCTTGTACATTGAATTTCCTCTGCTGAGGAACTGAATAATATTTAGTATCAGCCTACTGTGTACGTAAAAGAACATTGGGAAACACAATTAACGACTGCAGAATTTTAATTTTTAAAGTTCTTTTAAGACACGTATTTACTGGTTAGTGTCACCTATATTATATTTGCTATGGTGTAACTATATAGACAATGAGTGACTGCGTTTGCTGTGCTCAATCCATATTACACCAAACAGAACGTGACTACTCAGTGTTATATGTAAAGTAGTCCAAAATGTAGTTCCATGCTGTTGATAAAATCTGGTATAATCAGTCATGTGAGAATTTTGCAGTTATAGTTTTGGCTTCGTTTTATTGCTTATTGTACTGAGAAAAGATCTAGACCATTCCATTGTGAATTTCCAGGTATTAGTTTTATTCTTTGAGAAATGTCTACATCCGCGCAAATACTGAACAGGTATTTTCATGGGAGCATTTTCAGAGGGTGGTGTTTTTCAGAACAAATCATATTTCTTAACTGTAACATAGCATGTCAATACTTTTCTATTTTTGACCAGAAGACATGTCAGACGGAATTCAAATGACCATATATTGTTTTCATATCGTTGAAATGCTCTGAAGTACTGAAAATGAGGTCTCAACAGTTCATTGCTTATACGAAATAAAGAAGGAACTAAATTGGTAGAGTGTAACCTAATAGAACATCAAAATGATGCGTTTGTTACATGAATCTTTTCAATTTAACGGAAACGAACATACCGTTTTTCTTTTGTAACACATCTGCCGATAAAAGTAAGTCTTCATACAATTGCAACAAGGTCGTGGAAATTAACAAGAATGTTAAAAAAATACACTGTGCATAGCGGTACTCCCATTGTGAGGTTTATTTCTCGAAAGTTGCAGAATATTTTTACTCCTGGTAGTTCCTGATGTCCATTGATAGCAATGTAAAATAAATTTATGTTTGTGAAGTGATATTTTTGGATGATTTCATTTGCTGTTCCATGAATTTGCTTTGTTTTCATTCGAATAAATGATGTGCTTATCCAAGAAAGTGAAGGCACCGTACATTTTATCCGCGAAATATATGTTTGATCATACACCGTGTTATTATTCGTATTATTTATTTCATCTTACTACACTTAAACTCACGCCTTAGTAATATTAGATGTTTTAGCCAGCTGGCGGCAAGTGGTTCTTCCTTTGCGACCAGTGAAAGCCAGTCTGATCATGGTCTGCACTGTTCGTTATTCAGTCAGTCAATTTTCAGTAAACACCCCTTCGAATGATAAATAGTATTGCCCAAATTGAATGATGGACAAGTCCATTACGGAAATCTATCAGGGTAATGGTTAAACTTGTATAGATCACGAGAATAATTATGTTAGCACGTAAAGAGGCTTGTATATAAATCATGTTTATTTCTCCAATTAATAAATCTGTTTTATTTCAGTTATTATGACGTCATATAACCGGAAACAGTTGAGACAGAAAAGTTTTGCACAACTCGCTCGAGATTTAGATTCAAGTATTGATGAAGTCCTTGTAGACGAGTGCCTGACATTAGCTGGTTTCATTCTAGAATTCATTCGGAATGAAATCTTTGTAAATGAGGAATTTATTCCAGTTGGTAGCTGCCTTGATGAATCTGAAGTAAACCTTCCAGGTGATATTGGAGACATTGATATACTGGCTATCCCAAATCAGATTATTTTGAATGAATCGGACTTCGAATATGACCGAAACTACCCAGCTTTCCTGCGTATCACAATAAATAAGTCTTATGAAAAGTATTTCAAGAATATCACACAAGGTCTATGAATGGAAAATATTTGCCGAATTCTGTTTTAAAAGACATTCCTTTGAGATTGTTCCCGCTTTTGAAACTGCTTCTACTCGTGGAAACGTGGCCGCTAGAGGCAAAATACTGGAAGGAATATATCTTATCAAGATCGTCATCTGTTGGGCAAGAACATTCTAGGATATACCAAGAAGAATTTGATATATCTGATGAATTACCTCCGGGATCAGATAGGCGTGAAGCAGAAGAGAAACTCTTCAACAAAAATGTTCTTATTCATGGTGTGAACACAGGAATACAATATTTATCCAAGATTCGAAGGGCTCAAAATTAAAGCTGCTGGAAATGTTCCGATAACTGTAATTATCAGCAGGATGAATGCCTGTCTAATGGCATTGCAAGATTTCAGTATAAATGGTCTGACGAATGTGTGCACGATGAACTTAATTACCACGTCAGTACTGAAAATAGTGTTCCAATACTTACGAAAAACCATTACATGAACAAACGGTATGGTGGGAAACAAAAAACAAACGAGGAATCAAAACAATTTCAGGTATCGGTACATGCAATGGATCCTAAAAGTACAAAAGCAGGTAAAAGAATGTCAAACACAGAGAATGAGTCACATCAGGAAAAAACGAAAAAAGCAAACTTCTCTAGAATAGCGTCCAAAGACTTCGTTCCCGCTTTTAAGTTTAAAGGATGGCCACGCACAGCGTAGGAATGGATTTACCGTCCGCGTAAATGGCCTTCAAAGCTAATAATTCGGAAAATATTGGATACTGGTCGCCAAGTTGTAGCAAAACGACCAATGCCACTTTACACCGCGAACGAATGCAGTGGCCAACAAGATCCGTATTTCAGACTTTCCTTTGCGTTATCAGAGCAGATACTAGCAAATGATATGAAAGAACCTCAAAAGGTCTGCTGGAGGGTACTAAAAGCGTACCAGAAAGGATTTCTGCAAACAAAACCTAAAATTCTTACCTCGTATAACTCGAAAAACGCACTTCTTTGGGTAAGTGAACAGCTTGATGCAACTTTTTGGACAGATCAATCTGTGCTTGAAGGTGTCCTAAAAGCACTTGCATTTGTTGAAGCATGTCTAAAGTCAAAACAATTCCCATTCTACTTCGTGCGAAATATGAATCTGCTCGCTGGCTTTCACGACACTGATTTCGACAAATTACAAATTAAAATTCACCAGATACGACATCATCCTCTTATTCATCTGCGCAATTTCATTGAGATACCACCGAGCCCAGAACCTTTAAGATTTAGTGATAAAGAATATCATGACGCGATGTCAGATATAGCAAGACGATTTGTTAGCTCTTTAGCTGAAATTGTTCATGTTATCTTAGATCAATCTTTATACTGTTGCGACACGTGTCATAGTTCAGAGAGACATACTGATCAGAATACGCATCCATGGAGAATAGCCTATGCACTTTGGCAAAATATATCTGACATGACTTCAGATAAAGATCAAGACGAAAAGACGAAAAACTTTCAAAAACTTTCTCGAATGCTATGGAAGATTTTGTCTTCACAAATGAGGTCAGTTCATTGCATCCAACATATGCGAATTGGCTGATAGGATTAAAGACGATGTCGCTTGAAGGAGGCACAAAATGGAACGACGAAACCAACAAGACAGTTTCTTCCGCTATTACAGATATCAAAACTGTATTGTCACAACTTGATGAAGACCCAAATGTTTCAATTGACACTGCGGTACAATGTCTACCGACGTTTCTCTCATGTGTGAGATTAATAGCAGAAAGTGATTTAGAACAAAATACTTGTAAGGAAACAAATAGTGGTAACAGTTTTGGCCACGAAGTTCGACGTGCGATGACGAAAGTGACTGAAGTAGCTGAAAGAGCCCTGACTAATCCAGCTGCCCAGTCCACCATCGCTTCCGGTGTTAAAACAGTCGTAAACAAAGTTTCTAAAAAACTGTTTGACATTTTGTAATCTTTCATGCAATCAAGGCAGTCTATGATGAAGATTGTTTGAAGAGAGTTATGTGTTATATAACACGAGTATTATATTGTATTTTACCAGATTTACTTAATACTATTCTCATGATAAGCTGGTTCAAAGAAGCTTTACATACACATACATCCACTCAGGGCACCAAATTCCTCTTCTACTAGTCCAGAGACAGAGATCAGAGATATTTGAACAGAGAGACTGAGGGACAGAGAGCCATGAGAAGATAGAGAGAGAGAGAGTGGGGGTGGGGCTGTCCGGCTAAGGACATGTTTCAGCTGTAAGACTAGGAGAAGAACTCTATAAGACTTGTCTTTTGTTCTAATCCTTTCCATCAACTGTACTTGTAATGTTTGTATTTGAATATAATTGTATATACTGTTTGGAATAAAATATGTTTAAACCAACTGTTAACCTCTTTACATTATATTCTAATATGCTTGTCTCTGTTAAAACATTCTTACGCTAGAATGGCGTCATGTTAACGTGCGGTGACGTCAAAGTTTTTGTTGCGGCAAAGAAATAGCGCTTCTATATTTTATCTACTGTTTTAGATTAAGGGCATATTAGAATCGAAATAATTTATACCAAAAGAGTGTTTTAACATTATTTATACACTCGGGCGGTAATACGTCGTACAAACAATTTCACTCGGGCTGCGCCCTCGTGCAATTATTACGCCCAACGTATTACCGCCCATCGTGCATAAATAGTGTTAATGCACTCTTTTGCTATAAAATGTTTCTTAATTACTTTGCATAACTGCAACCTTTCAGAATATAACGGAACACTTTATGTAACCTATATATAGATAATCCTAAAGATGATTGTATCTGTTGTTGTTGTTGTTGTACCGGTACTTAAAATTGGTACAAAATAATTCCATATTCCTACGTTATTACAGTATCTATAATCCTGATATTTATGATCGGCACCTCCCGTAGATGTGATAAGCGGAAATAGCCGAAGCATATCGGTCTGATCTGTCTTGAAGTAGATGGTGGAAGGGAGAAAACTGTGTATAGCGTTGATCTTATTAAACAAGGGAAGATAATATTATCGATTTTTATCCAATTCTTCAGTATGAAGTATTCTATCTGTTTAGGACGGATTACACCAAACCGGAAGTGACTACTCAGTGTTACATGTGAAGTAGTCCAAAATGTAGTTCCATGCTATGGATGAAATCTGGTATAATGAGTGACACGAGGAGGTGACAGTTAAATTTTTGGCTTATGTTTATTGCTTACAGTATTGAAAATAGATCTAGACCATTTTCACAGTAAATTTCTTGGAATAAGTTTTATTCTTTGCGAAAAATGTCTACCTACGCGTAACTGCTAAACGGCTGTTTTCATGGGGGCATTTTTAGAGGGTGATGTTTCTCAGAACAGATTATTTTTCTTATATTCAACATAACATGTCAATATTTTTCTATTTTTGATAAGAAGACATGTTATACTAAATGACCATATATGGTTTTCATATCATTGAAATGCTCTAAAGTGCTGAAAATGAGTTCTGAATGTTTTGTTATTAATATGAAATAAATAAGGAATTGAATTGGTAGAATGTAAGAAACATTTTTCATACTCAAAATGTGTTATTTTCACTTAAATTGTACCAGTAACCTAAATGCATGAAAAAAAATACCAGTTTCAGTTTGATACAATCAATTTTCAAGGTTTTATGGCTTTTTCAGTAACGTATGCTAGCGCGCCAAATTTCCTAGAAAAAAGCTGTCGCGACATCATTTTTGACCACTTTTCCTTGCTTGAGCTTATTTTTGCCATATTTTATCAAGTTTTACCATAAAGTGCACTCAAATCACACACTGTTACTGTAAAATATACCCAAACTCACCCCTGACACCTAAAACATACCAATATTTAGTCAATAAATATGCATTTTTTGAAAAAAATACACCCAAAACAGTGATTTTGAAATATTTTTAGTTTTTCTTCTTTTTCTCTGCTAAATTGCACTGAAATTGTCATCTTCTATCATAATCTGGCCAAACTAGCCTGTTTACAGCCGCATCTAAACAAGTTTAATTTTTTACCCCTTCACAAAGGACGGATTACACCAAACCGGAAGTGACTACTCAGTGTTACATGTGAAGTAGTCCAAAATGTAGTTCCATGCTATGGATGAAATCTGGTATAATGAGTGACACGAGGAGGTGACAGTTACATTTTTGGCTTACGTTTATTGCTTATAGTACTGAGAATAGATCTAGACCATTTTCATTGTAAATTTCTTGGAATAAGTTTTATTCTTTGCGAAAAATGTCTACCTACGCGTAACTGCTAAACGGCTGTTTTCATGGGGGCATTTTTAGAGGGTGATGTTTCTCAGAACAGATTATTTTTCTTATATTCAACATAACATGTCAATATTTTTCTATTTTTGATAAGAAGACATGTTATACTAAATGACCATATATGGTTTTCATATCATTGAAATGCTCTAAAGTGCTGAAAATGAGTTCTGAATGTTTTGTTATTAATATGAAATAAATAAGGAATTGAATTGGTAGAATGTAACCTTTAGGTATCGCTGTAAGCGAATGACTGTACTCAAATACTTTCAAATAATCACATTGTTTGCATTTTCATAACGCCAGAAAAGGAAGTAAATTAGTTATTTTTTAACTAGTATTACAAGGCATAATATATAACAGTTAAGTATTGAGATATAAACTTTGTCCAACAAAATTCAAAAATGCCCGTTACGAAAAAAGATACGGCTCAAATTAAAGTTTATTTGTTTTATATGCTCAACCATTTCAAGACTTAAAGTTCTAAAATGCTTTTGAATTTATGTTAAATACAAATGAAGCAGTTGTTTAAGGAGAAAATGTACATTACTTCGTTGTTTAAATGATGCTACTTTTACGATGCAAATCAATAGCTTATATATTATTTCCTGCTGTGTTATCGGTTAGCTCCATATTTTGAAGAGAAAAAAATCACCAAACAGCAACAAATAATATAAAGAGTTGTATGGCATTTAAATCGAACAGCAAAACTACAAAAGCGTTGTCAATTTACTGATATTTGCATCGAATTCTGGAAAAGGATTGCATTTTTAAGCCTTTAGAAACTAAACATGGTCAAAGACCTGTTACATATCTTTGTTTTGATGCATTTGCAAAAAAAAATGTCCTAATGCTAAATTTTTACATAATCTAGGTTTTTACGTAGAGATTCAAACAAAAATGTAACACCACTTTATAATCAAGACTATTTTGGCCATTTTAAAGATGTTTCAATGAGGCTAATTATAGATGACTTGCATCTACAAACATCTACCTTATTTATATAGCTAAAAATTGACTGTGGCTGTCAAGGCCAAGACTTAAACGTTATACTGCATATGTGCAATACTTGAGGCACTAAGTTAAGTTTAGACTACACTATGCTTCTGCAGTGGAAGATAAGATTTTAAAAGACATTGACTGAATAAAAGAGCTATAAAGAGTTAGCAGATAAAGTTGTGAAAACAACATTTAAACCAGGGAGGGCCTTAAATCAAATTTTAAACAAAATCAACATTTACGGAGCAAAACTTTCTAAACGTCCGGTTTCTTTTCTTGGTGTTTAAAGTAAAATATATGCAATAATACCAATACCTGTGTATTTGAAAAGTCCTTCACATGTTTGTATTAAACAAATCAAGTAAACTTATTCAATTACATTTTGAATGTAAAAAATGAAACCAAATACTGAAACATACAAATTATGTATACCTGGATTGCATTTATTGTAATCACAGTGTGTATTTAACATTTCAGTCATAATAAAGTGTGACAAAATAAATAGTATGCGAATTCTCAAACTAGCGGATTTTGATAAACGACATGGGATGTAATTATTTTAACATGTAATAAGAATTAGTCAACCGTTCGTACTTATTTTAACTACTTTACAAATCAACGATTTGTTACATGTAGACAGTTTTAATTAATCATTTAACAGGTTGGCTTCTCGCAAAGTGATATATTTTTTCCTTCTCTGCGGTAAGTACACATTTTTCTGAGTTTTTTTCTCATTTTTTGTTTTTGTTCCTTGTTTAATGTAGGGTTAACGCACGTTCTTTTGTGTAACAACATCTGCAGAATCCCAAGGGATTGGTTGGTGCACGAACCGTTATGCGAGTGCACAAATACCGGGAATTTTGCAGATGTTTTTCATGAAAAACGTAGTGTTAACGCATTCTTGCATAAAACACAATCTAAATGGTGCAGAAATATCGAAAAAACAAGACATTCAGCGATATTAGCGATCGAAGTCGGCCGTTTCAGGTTGTTATGGACACATGTTTTATTTATGCATTTCCAGGGCCTACAGAAACAGTGCATATTTTATACATGTCGAACGGACATTCTTGATGTGGTAATTTCTTTAATATTAAATATATGTAAAATAAGTATGACTCCCCCTTTTTCCGATATATCGGTAGGAACTTTAGCTTTAGAGGCTCGGAATTATGAGAATACGGCATACACGGCATCCTGTCTTTACACAATTTGCAGGTGAGGTGCTGACAGAACACAATTCTGCTTGGTTTAAATTAATAGTCTGTCACTTACGCTTTTTAAATGTAAACATTATCGTTTAATAGAAATTGGTATCAATACCTATATTCTTCATATCGTTAAAAATGAAATCTCTAGGCCTATAACGTAGAAAATTTTGCTTTGCACCCCACCCCATCGCGATCAAAGTTTGATTTATAAACTCAAACATGGTTGGTGAGATCTACAAATAAATTGAAAAATATATAATAAATACCTTCTGTTCATCAAATGTTCATTAACTATGAAAAAAATCCTTCAAACTTAACGCTTCGTCATGTTTATGCTTTACATTACACACCATCACTACATCAGTAGACTGCATAGATGTGTAAAGTAGACACAAACATTTTTTAAAAGTTTTAGTGTAAGATTTAAAGTTACCATGTCAACTTTCTCGACTCAAATTAATTTGGAAAACGAAATTGTATTTTTGTAAATGTTGTTTGCCTATCATTTTCAGGGATTAAATCGCGGCGTGTAAACTTACTTTGAGTCAAAATACGCGTAATAATACAATAATACAGAACGTCAATGCAGTCGCGTATCAAGAGAGGTAGCACTTATTACAAGTTAAAGTAAAGTTGAAAAATGATATTTTTAATAAAAATGCAGATGAAAAGATTTCATAAATCTCGGACCTTTCGACTTCGGCCAAAACTGATTCGGGATCCATAATTTGCTTACGTTGGAACTCCAACAGCACATTCAAAATGTTCACCAACAGCGCGTGCTGACGAGAATCTCCTTGTTTGTACACGTTTTTTTTCCTGTTTGTGCATGCCCGAAATCGGCAAAAAACACAGGTTTTATGCAAGAATATTTTTGTTTTGTTTTGGCCGGGGATGGTTTAACGCCACACCGACACAATTAAAGATCAAATGACGACTTTCCAGCAAGATCCCCGGTACCTTTCCGTGCATTATGAATAAATATAATTGCGTTTACTGATATATGCATTTACTGATATATGCATTTACTGATGTTTGCATTTACTGATGTATGCATTTACTGATGTATGATGTTGCATTTACTGATATTATGAATCATTACTGATATATGCATTTACTGATGTTTGCATTTACTGATTTGCATTTACTGATGTATGTATTTACTGATGTACGCATTTACTGATATACGCATTTACTGATATATGCATTTACTGATGTTTGCATTTACTGATGTATGTATTTACTGATGTACGCATTTACTGATATATGCATTTACTGATGTTTGCATTTACTGATGTATGTATTTACTGATGTACGCATTTACTGATATACGCATTTACTGATATATGCATTTACTGATGTTTGCATTTACTGATGTACGCATTTACTGATATACGCATTTACTGATATATGCATTTACTGATGTTTGCATTTACTGATGTATGCATTTACTGATATATGCATTTACTGATATATGCATTTACTGATGTTTGCATTTACTGATGTATGTATTTACTGATATACGCATTTACTGATATACGCATTTACTGATATATGCATTTACTGATGTTTGCATTTACTGATGTATGTATTTACTGATGTACGCATTTACTGATATACGCATTTACTGATATATGTATTTACTGATATACGCATTACTGATATATGTTTTTACTGTTATACGCACTTACTGATATATGTATTTACTGATGTACGCATTACTATATACACATTATATTATGCATTTACATTACATTGACTGTATGCATTTACTGATATGTACATTTACTGATATATGATTTACTGTATATGATTTACTGATATGCATTTACTGTAGCATATTACTGATATACGCATTTACGATATAGCATTTACTGAATAAAATTACAATATCAGATTTACCGAATAGATTAACGATAAAAATTACAATTAAAGATTTAATTGACATAATAACGATTTTAAAATTAACTATTTAATAAAGACTATAGAACTTAAATTGTAAATAAACTTTCTAACAAATGTAAAGTTAAACTTTCAACGGTACAAAGTAATTTCAACGGTATTCTTCGTTGATCCATATGGTATAAGACATAATTTTGTCAAAAGGTTGAATAAAAGTAGGTTGAAAAAGACTTCATTTTTAATATGAAATTGGAACTGTTTATATAAACTAAAACTGTAACAACTTTATTATATATCAATATCTAAAAAGATCAACATAAAGAATAATTATCTTGTAAAACAATATGTTATGAAGGAATGCAAAACTGGGATGCGACATTAAACAGATGTATCTCGGCCAGAAAAAGAGAAAAAGTCGATTAAGTCGACAATGCTCTGCAATTTCTACATCATCGCAGTCACAATTTGGAGACTAGCTTTTTTTTTCTTCCCCCCCCCCCCCCCCCCCCCACTTTTTTTTCAGAAGATTGTGAGCTGCACTAGGGAAGTAACGTTATATGAAGTATTTGTATTTTTTATACAATGTTACGTACCACATTTAGTTCTCTTCCTTTGAATCTTCGTACGATTATCGTATGACTTCGTAAGTTGTGTGAAATACAGGATTTTTATCGTAAGAAATGTATACGACAATCGTACGTGTAAAATATATCGTACAAAGTTTTATGAAACAGACCCCAGGTCAGCAAAGGTTTTTTATCAAAAGGGGGTTACCGCTGGGCAGGTCTGCTTTAGCTGTAACAGCATTCGACCTGTATGCCACACTTAGACCATACCAAATTGATTAATAGTTCTTCGGAAAATTTTCAAAAAAAATAGGAGCGGGCGAGCGAAATTTTTATTTTATTTTTTTTTTCTCAATTTTGATTTTTTCAGAGGCGGGTAGATTTTACATGGAGCGAGCGGGCTTTTTTTATTTTTTTTTTCCCACTTGAACCCTTGAGGAGGCAGTTATGATTATATATGAAGTTAACATTTCTTTAGAAATAACACAGAAATCAAACATTTACAGTGTGGGTAACACAGTATATAGCTTTTCTATCTGTTTTAAAGACTATATGAATGATTTTGCAAATAAATTCTTGCCAAAACTCACTGAATCACTTTATTTTTTTTTTATTTTGTAATTTTAATTATTAAGAAATGAGTGTCTTATTTTTAATTTTGATTTTTCTACATTAATCTGAAGACGTGCCTATTTAATGGCAAAGGATGAGGAATATTTAAGACAAAACAGGCACATGATTGTGTGGAATAACATTTCTTCTGAAACACAGTTAGATGGCTTTCACACATGAATAAATTTGTGCCCCTAGTGGAACCCCAACCCATAGAGGTGACAGGGGAAGTAATAAACCACTTGACAAGTGAGACCAAACGGAGTTGGGCATACAGATGCTTCAACATTGCTCGAATTCCTTTTGGAATAATTTCTTAACAGATCATGATCAGGCTAGCTTAAGCTTTTGTGGTAGAGAGTCATTTCTGGCAAAAATAATAACAGACGGACAAAGAATGATCCCAATATGGCCACCCTTAAAAGTGTTGTTTGTTGTGCTTTGACTGAACTTGAAATTTAGAGTTGGGGAAGTCTGTTTTTTTTTTCAGTTTCTTTCGTTCAATCAATTTACAGCCAACTTTAAATATATCCTGGCGTCATGTGTACAAACAGGCAAAACTGGGGTTACAAAAGGACAGATTTTGTTTGAAATTATTTTCATATCAACACTACTTTGAAAAGCTAAACAATTTTTAAATTGACTAAATGCGTTTTGATAGAATATCTGACTGCTGTACTAAAGAAGTTACGTTCAAAAAGATTTGGGCCGAGACAATGTGATAGGTCGGTCAGGATCTGTGAACAAATATTTTTTTAAGATAGTAGTTGGCTTCAGCTTTGGGCTCTAGATCTAACATGCTGAATTAAATAACTGATAACAAATGGTTTAAAACTTTATATCTGAACAATATTTCCAGATATTTTAACTGCATCCCCGTGCACGTCTTACAAGTCGGGCTTCGTTCTTTTCACTGTATTGAACAAAAGTAGAATGTGCCTATTTCATTACCTACCGGCACATCGAAGGCCATGTGTAGCACTAACACAGACACTCCAGATTTAAAACAAATAATAAACAACACCATAACTCCTGACTTTTTGAGTTTGGATCATCAGCTGCATGCATTACGGACGCATGAAATCCGATCAATATTACTTTGACGCATTAAAACAGCGATAAAACCTGTTTTGCCGTTATAATTCCGGACCGCGTAATCGAAAAAAAAATTTTTTTTCGGAGATTTTTATGTACGTGCGGGCGGGTAATTTTTAATTTTTTTTCTCGGGAATGAAATTATTGATGCGGTAGTTCCGACGAACGACATATCAATTTGGTATGGCCTTAGGAAACATATGCATTTGCCCTATATTTGACCTTGACTTTAAATAACGCTCACTGTTGACATTGCTTTTGTTGGCGTAACGGTCCTGAAAAGGTGCTTTAATTTGACAGAAGTCATGATTTTAGGATTAACTAAAGTTAATTTCAAGCGGATCCGTAGCATATACTCTTACATAAAACTATTGCTACTTGTTTTCTTTTTATTTTATTTTGCAAAAAAAAATACATGTGTATAGTGAATACTCAAACGGCGCGCGATGTTGGTAAATATTTTTGATACGCTCTTGTGGGTCCAACTTTAAAAAAAAACTGAGAAAAAAACACTGGACTCTGGTTAGTTTTGATCGGAGCTCGGGAATTTACTTATATATTTTGCCATTTCAAAACAATTTTCAAACTTGCATGTCATACTTTCCTAATACTCGTCTACCTTGACGTAGCTCATTAATATTTCGATTTTATCATGTTCACACGTCGCAAATTAATGTTTTATAATAGTGTAAGAAACATGTTCACCATCGTTATTTAAATGAAATTTGGATCGTTTACATCCTGTTTTATACTTTTATCTCTATACCTTTGTACATTTTCAAATGATGATTCGTAATAGGTTTTCAGAAAGATATTTCATTTGCTACTGAATAATTGTATTGCATGAGCTAGCTATTTTTGGCATACAAATATCTAGTGTATGCCTCATTAACGATGTAAGAGTCTTTTCTTCGGAAGCTTTGTCGATTGTGGATTGCTAGTCAGACAGAAATGTTTATGTTTATTAAACACTGTTCGAGTTGTTGTTGGCGAGATATGCATCAAAGGATAGTCTTTATTTGTAATAAGCCATTTATAACCCATGCACAGAGCGTCATTCTTGTATAAAACCTGTAATATTCTTTAGTTGGGTTCTATCATTTTATATTCATATGGAATAGTATGTGTGAGTCCCTGATCCACAGATGTGATTGAAAGAAACAAATACAAGTGTACTGTTCAACATTTATTCAGAAGATTGATGCTGGCGGGAAATGATCAAGATCTTGTAGGCATGCACATGTAATGGAATTTTACTGGGTTCTTTGAGAGTTCATGAAACGTGATCTCATTATAAAACCTACTTTTTTTCTCTGGATTCACCCGTGTATAAACGGGAGAAAAATCGTGTGCAAACAAGGCAATTCGCGTGCTGTTAATACATGATTTTGATTTTTAAAATGCTTTCCCAGAGACGTATATGTATTTCTCCTCAGAGTGAAATCTGGTATCTGCGTCTTGTTCCTTCCATAGTTACCTTTTTGTAGCATTAAAAGATGCAATCTAAACCATAGAATGTTTTGTTTTATCAGTTACCAACGCAAAATTCACTGCCCCAGCAATGTTCGTACTCGCTTCTTCCCTTGTTTACTCCCCTTTTAGAACTCGGCGTCATTTCAGCTTTTGTAGATAACTGTAAATGTTTAAGAATCGCCCGTAACTTGTGCGATTGTTTGTTTTTAGGCCATACCAAATTGATTAATAGTTCTTCGGAAAATTTTCAAAAAAAATAGGAGCGGGCGAGCGAAATTTTTATTTTATTTTTTTTTTCTCAATTTTGATTTTTTCAGAGGCGGGTAGATTTTACATGGAGCGAGCGGGCTTTTTTTATTTTTTTTTTCCCACTTGAACCCTTGAGGAGGCGGTTATGATTATATATGAAGTTAACATTTCTTTAGAAATAACACAGAAATCAAACATTTACAGTGTGGGTAACACAGTATATAGCTTTTCTATCTGTTTTAAAGACTATATGAATGATTTTGCAAATAAATTCTTGCCAAAACTCACTGAATCACTTTATTTTTTTTTTATTTTGTAATTTTAATTATTAAGAAATGAGTGTCTTATTTTTAATTTTGATTTTTCTACATTAATCTGAAGACGTGCCTATTTAATGGCAAAGGATGAGGAATATTTAAGACAAAACAGGCACATGATTGTGTGGAATAACATTTCTTCTGAAACACAGTTAGATGGCTTTCACACATGAATAAATTTGTGCCCCTAGTGGAACCCCAACCCATAGAGGTGACAGGGGAAGTAATAAACCACTTGACAAGTGAGACCAAACGGAGTTGGGCATACAGATGCTTCAACATTGCTCGAATTCCTTTTGGAATAATTTCTTAACAGATCATGATCAGGCTAGCTTAAGCTTTTGTGGTAGAGAGTCATTTCTGGCAAAAATAATAACAGACGGACAAAGAATGATCCCAATATGGCCACCCTTAAAAGTGTTGTTTGTTGTGCTTTGACTGAACTTGAAATTTAGAGTTGGGGAAGTCTGTTTTTTTTTTTTCAGTTTCTTTCGTTCAATCAATTTACAGCCAACTTTAAATATATCCTGGCGTCATGTGTACAAACAGGCAAAACTGGGGTTACAAAAGGACAGATTTTGTTTGAAATTATTTTCATATCAACACTACTTTGAAAAGCTAAACAATTTTTAAATTGACTAAATGCGTTTTGATAGAATATCTGACTGCTGTACTAAAGAAGTTACGTTCAAAAAGATTTGGGCCGAGACAATGTGATAGGTCGGTCAGGATCTGTGAACAAATATTTTTTTAAGATAGTAGTTGGCCTCAGCTTTGGGCTCTAGATCTAACATGCTGAATTAAATAACTGATAACAAATGGTTTAAAACTTTATATCTGAACAATATTTCCAGATATTTTAACTGCATCCCCGTGCACGTCTTACAAGTCGGGCTTCGTTCTTTTCACTGTATTGAACAAAAGTAGAATGTGCCTATTTCATTACCTACCGGCACATCGAAGGCCATGTGTAGCACTAACACAGACACTCCAGATTTAAAACAAATAATAAACAACACCATAACTCCTGACTTTTTGAGTTTGGATCATCAGCTACATGCATTACGGACGCATGAAATCCGATCAATATTACTTTGACGCATTAAAACAGCGATAAAACCTGTTTTGCCGTTATAATTCCGGACCGCGTAATCGAAAAAAAAATTTTTTTTCGGAGATTTTTATGTACGTGCGGGCGGGTAATTTTTATTTTTTTTTCTCGGGAATGAAATTATTGATGCGGTAGTTCCGACGAACGACATATCAATTTGGTATGGCCTTAGGAATCATATTTATGATTTTGCTAAGTTTCAGTGGGTATGTTTTTACCTAATTTCTGGAAGAATTTATATAAACAGCTTGAAAGCTTGACACTACGTTCGTACTCATCCGTACTCCAGCTGTGTCTGTACTCAATATAACTCGAATGTAAAGTTATTATTCTTGAAATTGTGCTCCAGTTCACCAAATTGTGAAGTTATATGAACAATTATTGGTAATTTCATGTTTGTAATAACGAGAGGTAAAAAAATCGTTTAAAAACCTTCATGATGTGCTTTTGATGGTGTTGTTAATTTCTTGGCTCTGGATACGGATTTAAAACATGTTTACCGTTTCCAAGAACAACAGAATGGTAATTGAAAAATGTACCGGAATCGTAAAGTCATCACATATGAAAGCATTTAGTCGACGGGTAATGATTTTTTTTTTTTTTTTTTGCAACAATAGCGACAATACACGTTTGTTTTGTGTATTAACGTCTGCAGAAGCCCGCGGGATTGTTTGTGACCGAGACCGAAGGTATCGTCGGGTAATGTTTTTTATGCAAGAATAGCAGCCATATACGTTTGTTTTGTGTCTCGGTCACAAACAATCCCGCGGGCTTCTGCAGACGTTAACACACAAAAGCGCGCATTATCCCTACAATAATCATAGTATATAAAATACAAGGATAATACGACAGGTTACATCATGTAAATAATTTCAATGTTTGGATGTTTATAATCTCCACTTATAAAGATAGGAATAATTAACCCATATATGAAAAACTCATTCAGCAAAAGATCCGGCCCTCCACTTGAATTTAACTTTAACTCTTTGACTGACAAAGTGATCTCTTCTTTATGTATGTCCTTCACGTGCTTTTGACAGGTTGAGCCTGGGAGTTGAACCAGATACTTATGGTATCACTTTGTACACTGTGACTTAAATCTATGAAAGTAAAATGTCCATATTTTATTCTTTATTTACGGCTCATAATTGTACACAAAATATATAAGATATTTATAATAATGCATGCAGTAAAAGTGCAATACCATTTAATTTTGAATTATAGGAGACTTATTATCACAGATAATTTATACAAACTCGTGTCTTTTTACATCAGCTCATATTTATGTAATAAAACCGAGGAGCAGTCGCTAATTGAACGTTAAAAGTTTTAAATTATCTGACTTCATTAATGATACTTGTGTATGTAGATTATGTTTAAATGCATTCAATGCACCTGGTAAGAAGTGAACTACCGGCTTCTTTATGTTGTCTTGTCATATATATAGGATCATGTTTATGGTTTTATCTGTTTTAAGGTAACGAAATCAATACTTGAAAATCAATGCACACGTATATGAATTTTACATAATTATATAATTGAGCCGCACCATGAGAAAAACAACATAGTGCATTTGCGACCAGCGTGGATCCAGACCGGCCTGCGCATCCGCGCAGTCTGGTCAGGGTCCATGCCGGTCGCTTTCAAAGTCTGTTGCAATTAGAGAAACCGTTAGCGTCCGCACAGTCTGGTCAGGATCCATGCTGGTCGCAAATACACTATGTTGGTTTTCTCATGGTGCGGCTCAATTATATAATTATGTAATGATAGACACAATGTTAGCTTTTCCAACTGAAACGTGAAAAATTCTTATTTCTTTACCTATTATAGACCTAGTCAATTCGACTAACGCCACCTATACTTAAAAAGACGTCATTGTCTTAGAGAATATTAGGTTACTGTCTTATGAATTTAAATTTATTAGGTAAGGCGAAGAAAATATATAATTCGAGGCTTTCACCGAGACTTTAATTTTTTCGAAGACGAAGCTAATGAATTTAAATTAACTTATGATCTTTTTTTATCCTCTATTCATGCGAAATAAAGGTATAATAGATTTATGTAATGGTTTTATTTCACTCCCACGGCAGCAAACATGTAATGAAATTACATATTATATATTTGTACCAGTCAGTTTTAAATCATGACCTTGTTGTATGCATTTATTTTGTTTACGTTTACAGTAGGGGCCAATATGTCTTGGAACCCAATGCCTATTGAAGAGCTGTGGATCTTGCTCAGTCAAAGTGACTCCCCGTCTCTCTTGAAGAAGTTCTTGACTCTAGAGCTTTATAACAAACTGAAGGACAAGAAAACCTTGCGTGGAGGGACACTAGCAAATTGTATCAATACGGGTGAGAAAAAAACTTGTAACATCCCATTTACATCTATAATATTCAACGAAAAAGATCATATGGCAAAGCTGTTATTTTTTTTTTTTTTTTTGTAAAAAAAAAACAAAACATTTTTTTGAAGAGTAGAGCAAAACTAAATAAAATCATAAATGACTCAGCTTGATTGCGTCTGTTCATGAGCGGTACCGGTGAGTACAATCTTTCACATGCCCCTAGCACTGACTTGAGCACAATTCTGTTAAGCAAAAATATTAAATAAACTCCATTATTGAACAAGGCCTGAAAGAGTAACATCATTGACTCCAAGTACGTAGTGACTTTTTACGACCGTCAAACATCACCTCAAGACTGCCAATCTGAGAATATGATTGGCCATTTAGAATCATATAATGCAAAGAAAACAGAAATAAATATGCTAAGGGAGTATGTGTGCGAACATGCTCATAATGCATTCAAATTAAAAACCATCCTAGATAATGTAGAGTCCTATGAAAAAGTCAACAAAATGAATCTGGCCATTGAATTACTGGATAGGCGTATTAGTAATTGTAACAGAGAATTATCAGCACGTAAATTGTCGAATAATGGTATAGTACACAACTTCACAAATTTATATATTGATAACAGCTTAACTAAAATACTTGGTAAAGGTCCTAACTTCATACCTACCAGAACAGATACTGATCAAGTAATAAAGGAACAAATAAGAACTGAAATGTATCAAGGTATCAAAAAACTTGTCCACACAAAGCAGAATAGCTTCACAAATAATAGCATTTTGAAGCTTGGTTTACATAACCCTTCTATGCCCAGGGACATGTACGAGTACTGTATAGATATATAGATCACATGGATACCATGAGTACAGAGATTAATTATAATTATCCCAGAAAGAGCAATGTGTCTAATTCTGAATATAAAGCACTCATTTCTTTGGCTAACAGAGAAGACATCATTGCTAATATAGCAGATAAAACTCTTGGCAAAAGTGTAAACCACACCTCATGGTACATTAATGAGTACAATAGACAATTAAGTGACAGTAGCGTATACCAACCAATAGAAGAAAATGACATAAGTTCTCTTATGGATTTAGGAGTCACAGATTTAAATAATTTATACAATAAATATAAATTCACAGTCGCAAATGAGTTTTTTGATACTCAGATTCTCATATATCGAAGTAAAGGCAGTATAAAAATCCCAACTTTAAACATTTTGCCCAAAGTACATAAGGTAAAGGACGACCCAAGTGTTGAAAATGAACACTTATTGAAAGGCAGACCGATAATAAATGAGTTTGCTACTATAAACACTGAACCATCCAAGTTACTTGGACATATGTACAGATGCTACTTCAATGACATCTTGACATTCTTTATAACATCCGGTTATATATATATATATATATATATATATATATATATATCTATCTTGACACAGACTATCTAGACAAAATTTTCTTTGTCACCTTTGATGTAACTTCATTATATACATCCTTAAGTAATACCACTATATTCAATACTATCGATCATTTGAGTCGACTGTTGAACTTAGACGATAGTATTCGTTATCTCATGCACGATTTATATGCATTCATAAAACGTTATGCAATCTTCAGCGCCATGGAGGACATGTATTTCCTACAAAAATCTGGTCTAACTATGGGAAGCTATGACTCTTTTGACGGAGCAAATCTGGCACTTTTGTTGTGTGAGCTGCAACTATTCACCTATAACAGATAATATATTAGAATTTTTCCGGTTTGTTGACAATGGTTGTGTCATTTTGCACTGCGAACTACAAGATTTAAAAACATGTATTAAGTATATTGCAGAAATATACCCTCCGAGTTAGAAATAGAATTCACAGTCAACAAAATCTTCACTAATTTTTTAGATTTGAGTTTCGGTATCGGGTTCAACACCATTTTAGATGGGCAAATTTACTTTCACATATACCAGAAAGAACGTAATAAATACGTCTACACTCATTTTAATAGCAACCATCCACCGGGTGTACGCAAAGGTATTATTGTAACAGAATGTCATAGATATGCTAAAAGCTCAGTCATTGAATTAGAATATACGCACATGATAAGTCTGTTTAAACTTAGGTTGCATAGATGTGGTTACCCTTATAAGTTTATCCGAAAGCATATTTTAGATTTTGACGGTTCATCTATGTGTAATAGAGGTCAGGCCGTTTATCTCGGTGTAAGAAAAAGGATCATAATACAAGATACTGTCCAATTACATTTAACCGACTGGACGGTAAACATATTATTGCGAAAAAGCTTTTGAACAGAGCAAAAAAATGTTGTTTTTTGAAACCATGCTACAGAGTACAAGTGAAGAGTAAGACCTTGTTACTGACAAATAGAAAACTCCGCAAGAAGATGAGAAATTATATTGATAGAACCAATATCTTGTTTAATCAATAGAACTTTATGGAATACATGAGTAATGGTACAGATATTGTCACACGTTGGTGAAATCCTGGCTGTTAAAAGTTATGTAATGTAAGGCGGTGCCCTGCTGGGTTTTTCCTTGTGGCATTTAGATAACTGTACAAAATATGTAAGAGGTATTACATATTCTGCACACACGCTGGCTAGGAGTTTGTAGTTAAAGGTCATATAATTCTAAGGCGGTGCCCGGCTGGGTTTTTTCATTGTAGTTGTTTTCGACGGGCCTTTTCGCTTCATGGACTGCTGGCTTGCACTCCCGTATTTGATAATACCATATGCTTTAACTCTTAAAACGTTAACTGAAAAATTTTGATTAGATACTAACTTTTGACGCTCGTCTGAATACGGTGGCTGGATGTTTGGCGGAGGTATATCTCCCGATCCGAAGTTTACTTTGGTGTTTGTATGTTGCTTCGGTATATGTTGCGGAGTGTCTCTATGTGTTTTGAGTGTGTTTCAACACATCTCTGCTTGGTTTCTTTCGATAATAGGCGAAATCATGGGCACTCACATCCAGTAGTAGAGTTTTCGATTGACACACACTGTGTATAACTGGACATGTACACATGCGGACATGTTGACAATTTTGTGGTGTATGGTATTTTATAGCGACGTATGTTTGGTTCTGGCAGGTGTTGACTGATTGATTCTGATTTGGTGCTACCGTGTGCTTTAATTCTTAAAATGTTAACTAAAATTTTGATTGGATACTAACATTTGACGCTTGTCTGAGTTTTGAGGGCTCAACTACGACATATGTGGTTCTGACAGATATTAACTAAATAGTTCTGAATTGATTATACCATATGTTTTTATTCTTAAAATGTTAACTGAAATATTTTGATTAGATAGTATTTTTTGACGCTTATCTGGGTGTGATGGCTGGATTTTGGCGGAGAGGGTTCCCCAGATCTGGAGTTTGCTTTGGTGGTTGTATGTCTGCTTAGTTGTATGTTACGGTATGTCTCTGTGTGTTTTCGAGTGTGTTTCGACACGTTTCTGCTTGGTTCTTTTCAGACAGTAGGTTAGGGTTAGGGTTAGGGTTTAACCCTAACCCTAACACACTGTGTACAACAGAACATGAACACATGAGTGTGTGTTAACAATTTTGTAGTGTATAATGTATTATTGCGCCGTATGTTTCAGTGCTGACAAATGTTAACTAATTAATTCTGATTTGATATTACCGTGGCTTTAATTCTTAGGATGTTAACTAACAAATTTTGATAAGATACTAGCATTGTACGCTCGTCTGAATATTGTGGGCTCAGCTGCGGCATATGTTTGGTTCTGACAGATATTAACAAAATAGTTCTGATTTCATAATACCAGATGCTTTCATTCTTATTATGGTAACTGAAACATTTGATTAGATAATAACTTTGTACGCTTGTCTGGGTATGATGACTTGAGATTTGGCGGAGATGGTTACCCCCGATCCGGAGTTTGCTTTGGTGTATTTTACGGTATGTCTCTGAGTGTTTTCGAGTGTGTTTCAACGCGTATCTGCTTGTTTTCTTTCGATGACAGGCAAAGTTTAGGGCACTTGCGTTCAATTGTAATATTTTCGATTCATACACACTGTATACAACAGGACATGAACACATACGGAAGTGTTGACAATTTTGTGGTGTATAGTGTACTTTTCTGACACCGGTTCGTGTATCGTATTACGTTGGATGTGGTTGCTGGTTGTTTTTTGGCTTGGGTTTTATAGTTAATGCCGGTGCCCTCTTTGTTTCTTACTAAATCATTTAAGGGGATAATTTCTTGATGATTTTTGTCAGTGGGTGACACTCACTGACGGGGAATCAGTGCGGTCGGCTGGCGGGAGCTGTGCGGTGTGGCCGGGGTGTCCGGGCGATTGTGAGCTGGTTGCTCTGGGTCGAATAATTTGCTCAGATTTCGGAGGTTTTGCTCAGAATTCGGAGGAATTCGGAGTATGTGCTCGAAGTTCGGAGGAATTGTTTTCATATTTTCTATGGCGGTGCCCGAGTGGTTTTCCTCATTGTGTTAAGGTAAGTATATCGCATTGTCACAAATTGGAGATTTTTGTTGTTATGTGTGGGTTGAATATATATAAGTCTAAGCTTCGTATTTCGAGAGTGGCCCCGCCGCCTGAATTGTTTTGTGGGACTCATAGGGCAGACAGATATTTTAGTGGAGTTTTAAATAGAATTGAAGTAAAAATTTCCTGTATGTAAAATATCGACATTCGAAGATAATACGTCATATGCAGAACGTGCATCAATCTTTTTATCACAAGAACATGGGTTGGGTCAAGGATATAACCAGACTGCTTCTTAGTGATAAGGTGTGCCATTCTTATGATCACATGATATAAGGATGGATAGATTGCTTGTTGACTCAGAAGATGTTATTTGGATGGCAAACAGCTCCCGGTTTGATCTCAAACAAATGCAAGTAACCAATGACACATATAAAAAAAAATTAGGAATAGAAGGCAGATTGGATGATCATCACAGTTATTACAAATAGACCTTGAGCTGACAACTGACCCTGCTCCCCCCCTAGGGGGAATTTTCAACACTATGATTTTCTTAAACCTTATGGTAGTTGGCATTCACAGACAAAAGTTTGCAAGTTTCCGTTGGGGCTTTAATGAGTTACGGAGATTTAAAATACGTTACTATGCAAATTTTCATTTAATTCACCATTTATGCTAATATAATACTAAAAACATGCCAACTGCTCAATTAATAATAATAAACAAGACATTTACATAGGTTTATGTATTTTAAATTGAAATTATCGTATGTACATATCATTTTAGGTGAACAAATGTTATGTATTATCCGAACTTACGTTACTCTGTTTGAAATTACTAGAACATCAAAAAGTATATCAACATATATGATGTTTTTTAAGTTATAAAATAATGATATTTGCCAATACACAGTTAAATAATTAATATAATTATAATACAACTACCCCCAGAGTTAACTGATTCAATATGTCATGAATAATACGTTACCTTTCCAAAATATGACTATTTCTGTTTAAAAAAATTTTTTTAAATTTTGGTATTACACATATGGTTAGGATTTTTATACACTGGACTATAAACTAACATCAACAGACACGAACAACATTATCAAATAAATGTAGATAGATTTTATAATTCATTAGGCAATATTATATAAATATTTTAAGAATATATAGCTCTTTGCATGTACCAGTATGACTGCATATCATAATTATCATAAGTACAAATAAATAACATGAACACGGCAATGCAGAGCAATATAAACCCTAAGGTATGACCTCTGACCACTAAGTATGACCCTGACCTTGAAGTGAAAATGATATTTAATATACCAGGGTCGACACTCCTATTACGGGCGGAAGATGTTTCAAACGCTAACAGAAATAATATTTTGACCTTAGATTTCGGTTGTTGATGATAAATACAACTGCATTCAATGGAGTTTGGTCGAGAGAGATACTCCTCATCAACGATTGGTCCTCCTGGCCATGTGATGTCGGTCCTCCTCGCTGATTGGCTGGTCCTCCTGTGACCTATGACAGTGACCTTGGTAACCTTTAACTGTATTCCCACAACACTCCCCCTGCCCCCCTCCCCCGTTCTATAAAGTGGGTTACAAGGGCGACAAGTGTGTGTGAAGGAGGCCTGGGAGGCCACAAAAGGATTCCTTGCAGAATCAGGCATAACAGGGTTACCCTGCTGGATAATTAACATGGAGGTTTAACCAATAACAATTATACATCTTATGTAAAGCAGACCATCAGGACTTCCTTCTTAAAACAGACGAGATTCCCCAATGGAAGGTTAATTACTATATATAAGTAGTTATTCCACACATATCTTATAATAACAAGAATTAAGGTCATGGGATACCCTGACCTAAGCTGATAAATTTCTGGGATGCCTAGAAAAACATACCAAATTATTAAGGCCCTGGGATACCCAGAGCAAAGACCATATTACAGACACTAATGCCTACCAGGGGATACACATACTGCAATAGTTCATAAACTCCTAGGTTGCACGGAGAAATGTACCAAATTATTACGGTGCTGTGACATCCGGGAACGGGACTATCGTACTCATACTAAAGTGTACTATGGGAAACCCATTCTTTCCTAAATTTCTAAAACACAGCCAAGACACGTAGCAAAACATAAAAATCTGAGAAACCTGGGTTTTCTGGAAAGCTTGGCAGACAGATGGACGTAGTTTCTGCATCTTTCACAAAGATAAACCTGGGATACCCAGGAAGCTGCGAAGACCCCAAACAGATGGACGCAGTCTCTGCGTCTATTGCCGGACTGGGCTTTGCCTATGTTGACCCGTATCTGAAAGAGGATCCAAAGTAAGTGATCTATTACCCGGAGTCCCTTTCCCCAGGTCTCTAGCCCAATCTCTATTGCTTAAACCAGACTGGTCCCGCGACAGGTCCCGAAATACCAATTCCCATCTGGAAGGGACTTCTGCTTCAACCCAAGTACAAAGGATGTTGTAGCTAAATAAAGGCTGCACAGCCATATCTACCATCAGTTTTAAAGACTGCAGTCCCACACTGGAGATAAATCGATCTTGCCGCCACTTAACCAAATCCACACGTCCACTTACTGAGTAAGAGTTAGCAAGTCACAACCAGACCCACAAGTGAGACTCTGGCACAACGTGCCCCTACTGGACTATCCATCAGAACAGGAGACCTGAACACATCCAACAGACCTTGCACAAAACTCCTCCAAGTCGATATTTCCGTAATTGTGTAAAGCCATAGTGTCAGGAGCAAGGCCCATACTGTAATTGTTGTCATAACCCGACCCTTTTTACCCCGGATTGTGCACAGAAAGGGTAGTGTAAACTACCAATCTCTGAATGAAGTGATTAGTTAAACTGAGATGAAGGACATAGATCCCTTAACAAGGACACTACATTTTGCGACGCAGGACAAGAATCGCTCAACATATATTTGTTCCATAGTTGCTACCATGTAGAAGGACTTGACGTACATGCACTTAGGTTTAATGCAGGAAGATGGAACCCTGGTAGAGAAGGTGGTTTCGAATACAATGACACGGTTTCTAGTGGCGGCAACCGTCAGGCCTGTATGCCCCCATGACCTAGACAAAACAAGGATAATTTAACTGTTGGTTCCCAACATGATTAAAGGGCAACTCCCCAGTGTGATTGAAGGGCAATACTCTAGCGAGATCTTGATGTTGAATGGGGTTGCTAGTATGAGGTCCACAAACCTTTGGAAGGAAGTGGCCTCCGAACTTCACACAAGTGGCTTGACTTTTAGTAACAATATTCCCCAATATTTTTAGTTTGTCTCCGACCTAAGGTTCACTAGAAACCAGTTGAGGTTCAAATGACTGGATATCAAATTGGGCCTCGGTCTGGCATAAACTTGTCAAGGAGTTATAGCCTTCACACATAAAGTTTGAAGTCCTATATTTGCCATCAAAAGAGTTACTTTTGTAAGAACTGACCTTCAGACTGGGCAAATCAAATGTACCATTTTGCATCTTACTTTTACCTGCTTGAGTTACATCAATTTCACTTACATGGTATCTTATTTTGAGGCAGTTCCTATAATTGTCTTCTTGAACTACCATCAATATATTCAGACAGTATTAAAGAAAGTTACAGTATTCCAGTCATGACCATTATTTGATACCGGCTCCATAGAAGCTATAATTTTTTATGTACATGGTACATCTACTTAAGAATACATTCGAGATTGACAACATGTTGGATGAAGTCTATGCTGATGAATGAATCTACTGCACATTCAAAACAATCACAGTTACAACATACAGCAGTTAACAAAATGTACGTGTGTATAAACATGGACTAGATTTCTAAATATAGTGATATGTCTGTTTCAAATTTAATATCATTATAGTGCACTGTTTCGGGCAATGTCTGTATATATTGTAAGTATGTCACTACAATATGCTAAAATAGCCGATATATATATATTAAGTGTTTAAAAAAAGTTTTTGTGCGTAGTGTTCTCATGAAGATGTAATCATGGGTCATGCAAATTAAATTATAGTTTCATAGTTTGATTGTTAAATGTATGTGTTTAAAATTGAATGCGAAATATTTCAAACAAAAATTAATTGTAAGTTTGCTATTTTTGAAAGATAAAGTATGTGTTCACATTACAGAATACAAGAAAATGTATAGTTTATATGTTAGGTAACGTAAATTGTAACGTAGATTGTTTTTTTAAATACATGTGTTTAAAGTTAAAATGCAAAGCTCTGTTAAAACATATTTTGACTGATTGTAAATATGCTATTTCTGAATGCTAAAGTAGAATTAAGGTAACAGAACACAAGAGATATAGTTTGTGTGTTTGGTAACGTAAATTGTAACTTAGTTTGATATATAAATGCATGTGTTTTAAGTTAAACCTACAGTTTGAAATGCAAAACTATATTGTTAAGAACAGAATTGTATTGTAATTTTGTTTTTTTTCAAATGATAAATTATGTTTTAAAGAAACCGAAGACATAAACTATAATTTGTATGTTTGGTAACGTGAAATGTAATGTAGAATTCAACGTAACATATCGAACAAGTTAGAGGCTTGTTGATAGATGAATAAACAGTTGTATTACAGTAACTTTAGAATGTTAATATAAAATTGATATGAACATTTCTAAGAAAAACATGTTTGAATTATGTATGATTGAAAAATAGCACATTCTGGAAGAATGATGTTACATTTTAAGAATCACTAAAAATCAGCTTTCTCTTAACTTATACTGGCAATCTATATATCAATTTTTTTGTTGAACTTTCAACTTTTTAATGGTAATTTCATTTTTTGATTACCCAGTCATCTTAATTTGCAGTAAAAACTTTATGCCAAAAATGTTTGGATTTTTAAGGTAACGTATCTTTTTCCGATATTTTTCTTCTTTAACATTATATTTTAGACATTAAAAATTTAACAAATTGCAGCATGTAGTATACACCTTGAAATAACATATGCAAAGTTGAAATGATTTACTAACATAATAGTACCATTTGTCTTTAAAAATTGATGAAAAAATTATAGATTTTGAGGGTAACGTATTTTAAAACGTGGTTATGGAGAAAAGGCCCGCTCGCCAGTTGCAAACTTTATGCCAAAATATTCACCACACATTGGGGTTTCAAAAAAATATGGTCCACAAAATTCCTCCTGAGGGGGGAGCAAAACCCCCTCTGGCTCATGGTCTATTCTGTCATCATCTACGATGTTCAAGGTGATTGCACGGTTAAACTGGTAGCCACTGGCTAGGTTCTTGCACAAAATAAATAATGATTTAAAACAAATGGTGTACAAAAATCTCCATAATCACTTTTTCATGGAAGATATTAACTTCGATGAAGACATGTAAACAATTTAGCTGGAAGGTTTTCCTCGGTTGATGGGCCAGATAGGCAAGGAGCGTTGCGCGCGCGTAAAGGCCTTAACTTGCTTTTAATTCTTCGCAAGGGAATTTATCTGGTGATGTATCCGGGGAATTCGTCGGGCTAATGTTGTACATGTCGGGTTGTGTTGATACCTGAGGCTTGGAAGTGATTATAATTTTACTTTTGATTAGTCAAAAATAAACCAAACTCCTTTTAAACAATTGGACACGGCGGATTGTGTTTGCATTTAATTTGGAATATTTGAATGGCACTTTTCTGCGTGCCAGTTCATTCATTTCATTAATGCATTGATGTTGCATGACTCATGGATACAGTGGTTAAGAGCATTTGTTTTATGTGCCAAGCAAACCAATACATATACATACAACATCATTGACTCCAAGTACGTAGTGACATTTTACGACCGTCAAACATCACCTCAAGACTGCCAGTCGTTATGACAATTAATTTTGATAATATAAAGTCAAACCTGTGTTAAAAACCACCTCTGGACAGAGACCACTTGGCTCTAAAGACCACATGTTTTGTTTCCCATTTTAACATTTACAGTGTATTTTAACCTGTGAGTAAAGACCATTTCCCAATAAAGACCACATTTTGGTTCTCCCAAGGGTGGTCTTTATAGACAGGTTTGACTGTATACCGTAGTATATCTTAATCTTTCCCTTTCATTTTGGTATGCTACATAGCAAGTTAGTTCTTTGGAAATATGACAGAAAACCATGTTAAAGCAAGGCGCCTCGTCATTGCTTAGTGTGTCGTTATGATACATAAATAATTCTTAAAGAAAGCCCTTTGGAAGCATATAACACAATAAAGCAAAACATTTTACTGAGTCTGTTCGTGAGAGGTACTGAGTCTGTTCGTGAGAGGTACTGATGTGCCACCTGACAAGATCTAATGGAAAACATTGAATTGACCCCATTTAATTGGGCTTACTTTTACTTCACAAAAGATATTTAATAATAGTCTACTCTTTAGACTGGAATAGGACTGCTGGTTAGATTAGCTATCCATATTTATTATGTTTACAGGATGTTTACATTTCCGCAATAATGCAGGCATTTACGCTTGTGATCCCGAAGCGTACACGGTATTTGAAGAAATATTCAACAAAGTAATTAAAGAGTATCACAAGATAGAAAGTCTGTGTCATCCAGAACCGTATTATGGAACAGAAGAAGAAATAGCAGCTCTAGGCAACATTGATCCCGAGGGTAAGATGGTCATATCAACACGTGTCCGTGTTGCTCGGAGTCACACGAAATATCCGTTCATACCAGCATGCACGTTAGAGGTAACTTGAGGAGAATAATGCACGCATTTCGTTTTCCTTTTGTATATATGGTTTCCTATTTGCTAAGATGTCATTAAGTAGCATTGTTTATGAGATTCATTTAACAAAAAAAAGAGTTCGTACTTCAGTTTAAAGAACAAACAATGAAGAGTTAGGTAAAAGAGTCTCAAATGTAAGTTCAGCTCATCCTGTTTCAGTTAAGAAGTTATCTTTATTAGTCCCCATCTGGTTGAAAAAAACCAGTTTTGGGGACTATAGCAATGCGCCTTTCCGTCTGTCCGTCATTCCGTCCGTATGTCCGTGCCAACATATGTTTACTATGTGGCATTTTCTTTGATCTTTAGGGGCATAATTACTACATAACTTAGGTGTTTTTCTTCTAATTTCATATAAAACATGGACGGAATGAAGCTCCTAGACCCCAGGACGTTGGCCCGTCCATCTGTCCTTCCGCAATTTCGTGTCCGGTCCATAACTGTCATTCATGAAGGGATTTTAATATTACTTGGCACGAATGTTTCCCATGATGAGACGACGTGCCATGCGCAAAACCGAACCCCTAGCTCAAAGGTCAAGGTCACATTTGGAGATCAAAGGTCAACAGGGCTTTTTTCCTGTCCAATCCAGAACTCTGCCATCTATGAAGGGATTTCAATATCATTTGGCAAAAATGTACCTCATGCATAAACTTTCAGACCTCTAGGTTAAAGGTCAAAGGTCACACTTAGCAGTCAAATGTTAACATGGCATGAACAGGGTCTGTTTCGTGTCCGGTCCATAACTCAATTATTCATCAAGAGATTTTAATATCACTTGGCACAAATGTTCCCCATGATAAGACGACGTGTCATGCGCAAAACCCAGATCCCTAGCTTAAATGTGAAGGTCATAACTGGATGTCAAAGATCAACAGGGTTTGTTTTTTTGTCTGGTCCAGAACTCTGTCATACATCAAGGGATTACAACATTACTTGGTATAATTTTTCCCATGACGAGACGATGTGTCATGCACAACACTCAGAACCCTAAAAATAGCTTAAAGGTCAAGGTCACGCTTGGAGATGAATAGGATTTTGTTCCTGTCCGGTCTATGACTTTGCAATGCAAAACAGAATTTAAATATCAGTTGGCACAAATATTCCCTTGGTTGAGTCAACGTGTCATGCGCAAAACCCGGGTCCTTAGCTGAAAGGTCAAGGTCACACTTGAAAGTCAAATGCCAAAAGGGTTTTTTTTTCTGTCCAGTCTGTAACTCAACAATCCTGAAAGGGATTTTGACATTACTTGGCATAAATGTTCACCACTATGAGGCGGAGTGACTTGCGCAAACACCAGGTCCTTAAGTCTAAGGTCAAGGTCACACTTAGAGGCTAAATGTCAGATACAAGAATGACTTTGTCCGGAGCATTTCTTCTTCATGAATGGAGGGATTTTGATGTTTCTTGACACAAATGCTCACCACCATTAGACGGATTGTCATGCGCAAGAGCCAGGTGCCTAGGTCTAAGGTCAAGGTCACACTTAGAGGTCAAACGTTAAATTCAAGAACGACTTTGTTCGAAGCATTTCTTCTTCATGCATGGAGGGATTTTTATGTAACTTGGCACACATGTTCAACACCATGGGGCACCTTTGTTTTTAGAATTACTTACCTTTGTTGTTTCTATAAATAGCTTATATTGTAACTTTTTATTTCTGGCCGTAGGGAAAAATCGAAACCAGTTTTCTGTGATAAAAAATGCATGTTACATCCAATTTTAGGTGTATTTTGACCTATCTCTACCTGGTAAAGAGTTTTGTTTGGACTTATATTATATAGATCTTTTAGGATTAACTTATGTTGTTACTATAAATAACTTATATCAGAACTTTCTTATAATTAGCCAAAAAATCCATATGAAAATACTGGTGCTAGTGTAAAGAAATTTGCTATGACGGGCATATATTGTGACATTCTGGCACTCTTGTTTATATTAATAGATGTTATGAAACAACCAACAATTTTTTGTTATCATTATTATCATTATTACGTTTGCGAACAGCATGGATCCTGACAAGACTGCGCGGATGCCCAGCTAGGCTGGTCTGGATCCATGCTGGTCGCAAATACACTATGTTGGTTTTCTAATGGTGCGGCTCAATTATTATTACACAGAGATACAAAATGTAGTCCCAGATAGGCGATATCATTACGCCGAACTTCGGATACGTCGATGCAATTTTTGAAGTCCCTTGAATATCGAGGTAACGGTATTTAACTGTATATAGTACAATATCGTTTATACATCATTGACAGATATCATTCATTATATTATACTGCAGTAGAGAAAATTAGGTGCCTTCCGGTAGGGGATTTTGTATTGCACAGCAATACTTCATTCACTTGCTTTGGAGCGTCAGTAGAAATTAACTAGTCTATGTTATCAGGTGCTTAGAATAAAGTTTTATAATGCAAGGACCTGCTGAACATGGAAAACGACACAGTTACTGCCTTGAAAACACTGACGGGTGAACTAGCTGGACAATATTATCCCCTTGCCCGGATGGACAAAGCAACAGAGGCGCAACTGGTGGCAGATCACTATCTTTTTAGACATGATGATATGTAAGTCGCACTATGTTCTTAAACCATGTTGGTGTTATTTGCAAGAAAAGTTGTATAGCATAAAACATAGACACATAACCATGTGTATGGATATTAGTTTTACATGTCTTCAACGCTTTATCATTTTATTTTTTTTTTTTTAAATGCATTTCTGAAAGAGATGACAGTGTAACAAAATTTGAGAAGATAGGAAATTTGTAAATTGTTATTATGTCGCTCGTGATACAATGAGCTGAATATTTAGAAGCGGCAGCTGACATTTAGGTGCTGGATCGGCATTAAAACTCTCGCATTGAGTGTATGCACGCATTGACTGTACACTATTAAACCTATTGTATATTAATCCTAACTCTAACCGTTAGTCAGTATATTTAGTCAATAGGTGCGCATATCCAACAGGGGTGTAAGATGTTGTTGTCTTTTAGATAAACAGAAGGACATACATTTGTTCTCAACTGAACTTAGACGATTATTTTTAGAACACTGAGAGATGCTGGTCTTTACAAGTACTGGGACACAGGTCGTGGTATTTTCTACAACGAAGATCAAACGTTCCTATGCTGGGTCAACGAAGAGGACCATATAAGGCTGATCTCCTTGCAGAAAGGAGGCGATTTAGCTGCCGTATATAAACGTTTAGTCAAAGTGAGCATCCTACTTAACTTCTTACTCAGATTTTAAACGAAAGGTGTGAAAAAATACAATTTATATGAAAAAAATAACACACCTTGTTTCATTAATTTGTTTACAGTACTTTTCCTGAATGTTTGTTTTGAACGTAGTTTTCTTTTTCCTGATGTATCGTTCTAATCAGTCTGTAAACAGATATCCTTTGGAAGCATATATCACAACCAAGCAATGTAAAAGCAGACTCGGTTAGACTGAGTCTGTTCATGAGAGCGTGAGAGGTAATGAAATACGCAATACCCGTCAGGTCCCAGGCAATACCCTTCAGGTCCCAGGCACCGGCTTACGCGGAATTCCATGAAAATAAAATGTTCTCTTTGATCACAAAAGACCAGAAAGTATTATTCAACACTGAGTACAAGTACAGGAGACTTACCATAGCCATCGCGCCGCATTTAAAGACTGTTGTGGTGATAGTTAATAAAATACAGCAGCAGATCCGCGGTTTGTTTGAGTCTGTCTATGAGGGGCATGAAAAATGCCCCACCCTTCTTCACAACCTCTAGCACACCGGCTTACGCGGAAAAAAAAGAATGGTCTGCATGATCATAAAAGGAAATTTAACACAACGTCGAACAATTTCTTTTGTTTATATATTCATATATATGTCTTCAGGCTATTCATGAAATGGAGGACCGGATGACGTTTGCGCGGAGAGATGGCTATGGTTATCTAACATTTTGCGCAACGAATCTAGGAACAACGCTACGAGCTAGTGTACTCATGGCCATTCCTAATGTCAGTAAACAGGCAAATTTCGATGACTTCCTTGCGAAGCATAATATACAGTCTAGAGGTGGGTACTGGAAAATACCATGGTTTAAGCTGTCTAACAGTCCACTCATCCAAATATGAAGCTTAACTTTTAAACCAATAGAAATTTGTTGAATTAAATAGTTCCCCTCTTTCGTAGCTTTATGCATTCTATGATTTTGGCTGAGAAATATACGGTAATACTCTACAGTAGAGATATACAGTTCGTGGTTTATTCAATGGTATAACTGCGTATATGATACAGAAATTATTCCCTTTAGAATATTCTTTTGTTTGTTTGTTTTGACTTTATGTCACATTGTCAAATTCATTGTCATATTGCGAGTTTCCGGCCTTTGAAGGCAGAGGAAAACTTATGAAGAACCAGCGATCTTGCATAACTCTGCTAACATAATACATTTTGTAATAGTTATAATACAACCGAACATAAACCAAGTTTGAACACATCTTTATTCCCTTACTCAGGGTTAAGAGATATAGTTTTATTCTTTTACACTAAATAAACCAAAATATAGGACTCTATCAATAAAGTAATTTTTGTTTTGTTTATCTTAATATGTTCTATATACTTTCAGTGTCATTTTAGCTCGTCCGATTTTGAAAAAAAAAATGCTTTAGTTCTGGATTAAATTGTTTTTGTTTAGGTCCACTTTTTCTCTAATAACTATTAGAACTATAGCTTTTAAACTTTACAGTTTGTTCATCATCTTCATCAGAGTTTCGCATGCATTTTAACAGAATTATGGCCCTTTTGTTTTTTTGCAAAATAATGTGCCCATGTCCAGTTTACTTGATTGCTATAAGAACAATGGCTTGGAAACTTTGCAGACTGGTTTATAATTATAACATGAGTATTTAGGCCAAGAACTTTAACTCTGTTAAGCATTTTTTAAATACTATATGAGCTATAGGTTTGAACTTCGCAGATCTTTTTTATCGTTATTCGGCAAGTAAGCTGACCAAGAACTATAACTCTCGCTTGCATTTTCTATAGGAATTTCTAGATATAAAGTTCTTTCCTGGTCGACTTTTCAAGAAAACATTAAGAACTATAGCTTTGAAACTCTGAAGACTACTTTATTTTTACTAGATTATAAGTAAGTAAAGAATCATAAATCTTGCATTATATCAGAATTATGGCCCTTGTTAACTTAGAAATTTGATATTTCTCAACGCTTGAATTTGATATTTCATCGTTATTTTTTTTTTTTTTTTTTTTTTTTTTTTTTGTTTAGTTCCATTTTTAGCTCATCTGATTTTTTGAAAAAAAATGATGAGTTATTGTCATCACTTGAGCGGTTGTCGGCGTCGGCGTCGGCGTCGGCGTTGCCTGGTTAAGTTTTATGTTTAGGTCAGCTTTTCTCCTAAACTATCAAAGCTATTGCTTTGAAACTTGGAATACTTGTTCACCATCATAAGCTGACCCTGTATAGCAAGAAACATAACTCCATCTTGCTTTTTGCAAGATTTATGGCCCCTTTTGTACTTAGAAAATATCAGATTTCTTGGTTAAGTTTTATGTTTAGGTCAACTTTTCTCCTAAACTATCAAAGCTTTTGCTTTGAAACTTGGAATACTTGTTCACCATCATAAGCAGACCCTGTACATCAAGAAACATAACTCCATCTTGCTTTTTGCAAGAATTATTGCCCCTTTTGGACTTAGAAAATCAGTTTTCTTGGTTAAGTTTTATGTTTAGGTCAACTTTTATCCTAAACTATCAAAGCTATTGCTTTAAAACTTGCAACACTTGTTCACCATCATAAGCTGACCCTGTACAGCAAGAAACATAACTCCATCCTGCTTTTTGCAAGATTTATGGCCCCTTTTGGACTTAGAAAATATCAGATTTCTTGGTTAAGTTTTATGTTTAGGTCAACTTTTTCTCTTAAACTATCAAAGCTATTGCCTTGAAACTTGCAACTCTTGTTCACGATCATAAGCTGACCCTGTAAAGCAAGCAACATAACTCCATCCTGATTTTTGCAATAATTATTGTCCCTTTTGGACTTAGAAAAATCATTTTCTTGGTTGAATATTATGTTTAAGTCAACTTTTCTCATAAACTATCAAAGCTATTGCTTTAAAACTTGCAACAGTTTTTCACCATCATAAGTGGACACTGTACATCAAGAAACATAACTCTATCCTGCTTTTTGCAAGAGTGATGGCCCTTTTTAGACTTAGAAAATCATGGGTAGGACAATATTTCTATTATACAAAAAAAATCAGATGAGCGTCAGCACCCGCAAGGCGGTGCTCTTGTTGATACTATATCGTTAAAATTTTATACATTTTACCAAATGATGAGTAAGAAGGCTTAGAACCATAACCCTTTTCTTGCATATTGTCTTACATTAAGCACTTACAGACTAGCATTGGTACCCGCAGGTGTCCTTGTTACATAAGTACACATGATTTAAATAATTTTTTTACTCACGTTAGGAACACGCGGGTTTGGTTCCGCAGTTGAAGATGGAGTTCACGATCTGTCGAATAAGCACCGACTGGGTCTCACTGAATACGAAGCTGTGAAAGAAATGTTGAATGGAGTTCTCGCAATCAAAAAGTGGGAAGAAGAACTGGCTGGCATGAAGAAAAATGCCTAAAATAAAATGTGCATTTTCACATTGGTGTGACTGTCTCTCGTGGCCAGTTGACTAATAGCTTTGGCTTTTATAATTATTTATATAAGTGTAATTGCTGGATATTTCTCCAAATTCCTTTGTGTATACCGTGAGTGGCTAGTTTTATTTTCAAATACATTGGAAAGTGATACAAATTTAGCATGGTTTTAACTATTAATAAGGTCAGTTTTTTTAGCTTGACTTTCCGAAGGAAATAGTAGAGATATTGCACTCTAAAGATTGCACCTTGCGTCGGCGTCGGCGTGCGGTGTTGTAAAGTCAAATATTTCTGTTACTGTCTATTGTCTACACCGTGAGAGACAATCCCCATAGCTCTGATTTGAATTTCAATAGATTTGTGTCCCTTTGTAACTTAGAATTTGTGGTTAAAGTTTTCGATCTCTGTTATCATTGAAGTTATTGACTTGAAAGTCAAATATTTCTGTAACTATTGACTTCAAATTTTAAATACTTTATTTATTATTAAATATTTACCAGGAGAATAACCCTGGTTTGAGTTTTGACAGAGTTATGTCCCTTTTTATTTTAGACTTGTTGGTCAAGTTTTGGCTTGAACTTTAAAACAGTTGTTTAATATCTAAGTCTACACCTGGAGAGACAATCCCCATAGCTATGATTTGAATTTTGATAGAGTTTTAGAAAGTTTATACTGGCAAAGCTCTTAGTTTAGGGTTAGGCACTGAGAAAAGTCGAGCGCACTGTTACTGTTACAAAGGCTACTGTTTTATTTAAGGCAAATTTTAACAAACTATGTAGTTGCATGATTAACATCATTTGCATGGTAAAAATTTAATATAGTTTTATTATGTATATAAATTGTTAATAGTCTCTTGTAATTCAATAACTGAATGGCAATGTACTGTATTTTATGTTTTTGCTTTTATTATGATGTGTTGAATGTGTACATTGATGAGACTATAATAAATAAAATATACATGTTGTATATATATGGCTAGTTTACTGGCTTGAATGAATGTTAAGCTTTTTTTACAATTAATCTATGCTAATTCAATGTCGAAAGATGTCAAATGAACTTTTCTTTCGATGTCAGTTTTGGTTACACATTAACTTGGTACAAGTACATGTATGTGTCACAGCATTACAAAGTGTGGTGTTAAGTCGTCCTTTCCTGACTTCGAGTATAATGAGTCAGAAGGGTGCACATATCGCACTTTTTGTCTTAATTATAACAAATGAGCTGCTGCGTGCAAAAGCCAACCTGAGAGCTTTGCGTCTAGTATGGATCCAGATCCATGCAGACTAATCCACATGCAAGTGCTGAAAACGAGGAATAAGCCAAACAGAGCACTGATCTGGATCCTTGCTGGTCGCAAATCGTTGCTCTCTCAATTTTTAATTAAAAGTCTAATTTCAAAACATAGTTATGTCAACATTTAAGAAACATTGCAATTATTTTTTCAGATTGCTTATGGCCAAAGGCCAAAGCCCTGTTAGGGTCAAATGTTTCTTTATATATATACCTGGTATGTTGGAACGTAATTCTATTCATTACGTGATGTGCCGTTATATATACCTGGGATCTTGGAGCATTCTTTTGTTGGGATCTTCGAACGATCATAGATCATCAACAAAAGAATGTTCCAACAAACCAGGTTATTCAGGGTTTATATATATATATTGCACCCCACTATCTTGGACATAACTGTATTTCATAATCTGGGACGTAACTAAATTACTCTGAAGTTTTACTTAATCTTGGTAACTATATCAGGTAGTCGAAGCTTGACTTCCAGTCTTCAATGTCAAGCTCAGGTGCTGTCATAATAGATTCTATTGTCCAAATTATATAGTTTTCTTTGATATCTTTGATTTTGCATTTGATGTCTTTATCTTTGATATCCCTGCATTTGTCCTTTATATTCCAGCCTTTGTTTTGACTATTGTAATGATGAACAATTTATATTAAAAATGTTTTTGGCTTAATTTGTAACCGGACACTTTCAACTCGAAAATATTTATCTAAGAGGATGCACATTTGTTTTTTATCATAAGTGTTTCTGCAGGCAAAGATACTTTCATCTCTGTTCAACAGACCCTTAGGTCACATACTTGTAGAAAGTTTTACAGTTTCAACAGAATTGAATAGAAAATCAGTTATTGTATTGGAAAAACATACCTTTATATCATAACGGTACCAAGACACTCTACTTGTAAAACTTTCTGATTGCCTCCCTTTTGTATCAACAAGTTTGACACATCAGTAGATGAGCAACAAAAAGCACTTTAGCAAATATAGATAGATAGATAATGTCTTCATTTGTAACAAGCCATTTATGGCCCATGCACAAAGCATCTATAATCATATCAAATAAAACACAATGATAATATGACAGGTCACATCATGTAAATAAGGCTAACATTACACAAGTAAGCAAACATATACATATATATTGAAAAAATGATTAAGTTTAGTTTTAATTGTAGTCAGTAAAGCTGTAATATCAATATCAATAAATTAAATGGCTTTATTTCACTCCAACGACATCAAACACTTGATAAAAAGACTTACCACATTTTAACACACGACGAAAATTTAATAAATGAAAATATCAACAAATTATAAACATTCGTTCATGAATAGTCCAAAAATAGAGTAAAAATCCAATACATCTGACAACAAAGCAAAACTAAAAACGACAATATCCGCCCTGAGCGTTCTCTTATTGCTTCGCACCGCAACCTCAAAAGCCTCACAACAGTAGGTGACCTGACGCCTGTACAGCACAATAACACCAGACCAGAAAGAAAATGCCTCTGTACATGTTTACCCTACCCTAGGTATTCTATAAGAACCATGTACATGTTTACCCTACCCTAGGTATTCTATAAGAACCATGGAGTTCTTATAGAATACCTAGGGTAGGGTATAACATATACAGAGGCATTTTTTTCTGGTCTGGTGCCAGTGGTACAGTAGTGCAACATGCAAATCCTGTACGTTATAACGAGTGTGAGTTCGATTCCATCGTTAGTAGTAGTAGAGGACGTGACTCTATACCACATTTTCCCTTCTTTGTCTATATAAAGCCGCCATCTTGGATTGGGAGCAGTCAATTTTCGGGATAAGGCTCAATGACGTCCATTTTAGATATTGGAAATAATAAAAAGATAAGAAACAATAACGCTCTGTTCATCTTTTATTTTTTTATTTTATTTTATTTTTTTTTTTTTTGTAAAATTACATACAATATATATTCTCAGTATCCATACGTCCATCAATCACTCTCTTATCAAACACAGTCCTATGTTTTTGTCATTTGCGTCATCGTTAGAAGTCTAGCTTGACCACGGTCTCGACATATTTTTTGAGAATCTGTCACCGTTACGACTTGATTTGATGGGCCAATAATCATGTCCTTAATGGTTTCAAAATTCACTCTGAATTTTGTTTTTTGCCACCCTCCTGCTACACCTCCCTCCTCCTCAACCTCCTTTCTCTTCCCTCCTCCATTTCCCTCCACCACCCTCCTCCTCCTCCTTCACCTCCCTCCTCCTCATTATGGCTTCTGTTTAAATACCTAGCGCTTCTAATGAAGCAGGATATTTTGTGAATTTAATTATTTCGGTTCAATATGCATATTAAGAGATTACACGCGCTCTTCACAAGTGCAATTGTAATAAAATTAGAGTGTCAATAAAAATGACACCTGTGGTGTTGTCAATCTTGTACCCAAATAGTCCCATTCACGCTTAATTAGTATTCTTGAGTTCATATTGTTTTACCCCATTTTAGAGGGGATGCTTTATTTATATCGGAAATTGTGCATCTCTTTGTTACCACGGACAACCAATAATTGAAAATTAATCACATACGTGTCTCTTTAAATAGAGACCAACTTGCCAAGTTGACATTTTCAAAACAAGAAGTCAGCCCTCTAAAGTTTCAAAAAACGCAAGACCGTGATCAAGCTAGACTTTTAACGTTGACGCAAATGAAAAAAAAAAAGGACTGTGTTTGATAACAGAGTGAGAGATGGACGTATATCTTACCCGTATGGATACTGAGTATATATATTGTATGTAATTTTACAAAATAAAAATATACATATATACTTAACATATATTAAAGTCCTGAAAAGTGTTTACGTCCACAAGTTTCTGTTGTTCCACTTTTTATATGTAAAGGTTTGTTTTCGCTTCGTTTTTTACAGGTGACTACTGGCCATTTGTGTTAAATTTCTTAATTGTAGTTAAAGATTTTCATCCATAGAACCATTTGATGAAAAAGGTGATAAGTTATATAAATCATATCGCAAATGATCTCAGTCATTCAATAAAATAGTTAGGTGTAATGGCTAAATGTATCCACTCATTTCAAACTAACAGACGTGTTTATGTCATTGTGCTCAGATGCCACGCTTTTCTGTATGATAAGCTGATATCGAAGCTTTATTATTTTATACAGGGTTTTAACACAAAGCGCTTTATTATTTTATACAGGGTTTTAACACAAAGCGCTTTATTCTTTTACACAGGGTTTTTACAGAAAGCGCTTTATTCTTTTACACAGGGTTTTAACAAAAAGCGCTTTATTATTTTATACAGGGTTTTAACACAAAGCGCTTTATTCTTTTACACAGGTTTTTCACACAAAGCGCTTTATTCTTTTACACAGGGTTTTAACACAAAGCGTTTTATTCTTAACACCAAACGCTTTATTCTTTTACACAGGGTTTTAACACAAAGCGCTTTATTCTTTTATACAGGGTTTTAACACAAAGCTCTTTATTCTTTTACACAGGGTTTTAACACAAAGCGCTTTATTCTTTTACACAGGGTTTGAACATTGTGTCACATAGCTATATTCCTTTACACGGGGTTTGAATACATAGCTTTATTATCTTACACAGGGTGTGAACACATGGGTTTGAACATGTAGCTTTATTCTTTTACATATACTTCAATCTTGTTCACATGGTTAAACACATGATGAAGGTATGGAGGTTGAGATGAAAATTTTGTATATCCTTGAATGTCTAAATATACTAGTATATAACTTAAAAAATTAGTTAACTTACCCATATGTACTTCTAATTGTTCTATAATGAAATATTTTGATTTTGCGACATTTTGCACACTACGTTAATGCGCTAATAAACTGTATAAAAACCTATTCTTGTTCATTACTTGAATTCTATCTATATATAAGCATGTTTTTTATGCGGGGGATAAGGTTGTTTCAGCAACCGTGTGAGGATGTTTCAGCATTCGTGAGAGGATGTTCCAGCATCCATGCGAGGATGTTCCAGCATCCGTGCGATAAAATATGTAAACAAAACAGGTAGGGTGACCCATGATAGCTCACTGTATCCAAAATTTCAACATGGGAGTTATCCAAGAAAATTGATTTCAGAGCGTTTGTGCCAATCATTTGTTACTGTAACAGGCGAAACTTTTTACCATGACCCTCTTCTTAGAGTATGCAACAGTGTATCAAACTTAGACATATGTTGCTACCTCCCCTCCCACTCTCACATCCCCATGCCACCCCCACATCCTGGTCTGGTGAGAATGGGTATCCGACTCGCAACGATCACTTGGCAGCAACTTCAAGTTATTTCATCATGTTTAGGCCTAAAAAATCTTTGTTTCCGGTCACATGCTAAAACAAAATTAGGGTAGGTATGTCGGAAAATTATTTTCTTTTATTTTATTTCTTTTTATTAAGTGAGACTTTTCGGAAATTATTTTTGTATCAAAAAATGAGTACAAATAATGGGGGTATGCCTTTAGAGCAACAGTAAGTTGGTTTCTAACATCACTGACCATGTTTAAAGCATAAAAAGCGCAGTTTTGCATCTTTTTATTAAAAAGTAAAAAAAAAAAAGCATAAAAACATTTAGGGCCGGGGCCAAAAATGCAGGAGGTCAATCATGCGTCAGGTCGGGATACCGGGGAAAAATACGCCTGAACAGTACACAGAAGTCGGGTACAAAACGTAAGTTTAGTATTAGTTTTTCCTCTTTTATTTTATAATATTAGGGATTTTTAAGAGTTGTTTCAATTCAAATTATCGAAATGGCTGTGAAAATTGATCACATACATTAATGATTTTAATTAATGATTTTAAGTGTTGTTTAATGCAAACACATACCTATTTGGTTCACGTATTTTTACTTCAAAATTATATTGTCAGAAGGTGGGATAAATAGACTATTAGGTTACCGTCTTTATAAATTTAATGTATTACGTTAGTCTACGAAAAAATATCTCGACATTTATATTTTCTTCGACTTGTGAAAGATATTCAATCTTACACTGAAATAAACAAATATCCTCAAGTTACATAATTAAAGAGAAGTAAGGGGAAAAACAGTTGCAGAAAAGATGGAGTAAGCAATAGCTTCTTTTCACGCTAGATAAATATTCACGTGAGGTATGACGGTTTGCTCAGAAGAATAAACTTGCATGAACTTCGTAAGGTTTTTCTGCATCCTAGAAGAATATAAAGTCTTAAAATCTTGCCAGTATCAGGGATATCCAGGACATTTATTGAGAACACGAAGAATTCAGTGGGGTCTAGCGGCACGCCCCTTCGGTGACCGGCAAGTATAACTCAAATTGACTTGTGCATTCTTACACTTTATTATACACACTTGCTCAAGCTTTATCACACCAGGTAGGTTTCAACGGTATTTGAGCTTAGAATGTTCTGCATTACAAATGAAAGGACTGACACGAATCTACCTGTTATATACCCACACTGGCCATAGCTTTCGCAGAAGCGGTGGTTCTAACACAGCGGCGGTGGAGAATTCGTCGCAGAAGCGGTGGAGAAATATGGCTGACTGACTATATTTACGCTCTCTTCGGTACTTTTTCTAACGAGTGTTTCACGTTTGACTGAAAACAACCAGTGAGACAGGAGCCCACATGTGTATTCTTCCAGCCACAAACACTTGTTCAGTGCAGTTCTTTGTCATTAATGTAAACACTTCTGTACAGTTTGACGGGGAACTTCCGTTTTTGTAGAATTTCTATCAGAAATGGTAAAATCTTGTACAAAACGATCCCTGAGCACGTTTGCTTCAAAATGTAAGTCTGACAATGTCAAGCAGAAACTTTTTCTCCGTAACCGGTGATTTTTCATTGCAAGCATACAAAATGATCGATCAAAAATCATTCCAACGCAGTGTGCGGTAGGTACAGTTGCAACGCATTACGGTGAGTCTTGTTTCTTTAATGTTCGCTATTGATTTTAAGTTGGAGTAAACAGCATTTTCCCAAAATTTTGAATGGGTAGGGCCATGAAATCACTTTGACATTAGATAGCAACAGAAACTAAAAGTTTAGAATAAATATGACATTGATTTGCACATCCATAAATACATAATATCAAGTGACACTATTAATTTTCTGATTTGACCACATGCTACTTCTTCATCGTATGACTATGATAAACCAACTTGACTAAAGTACAATACAATTACTAATACGTAGCATATCTTAACAAAATGCCATTGAGCAGCTATGTTACTGGAGTTAAGACGTTTTACAAGTAGGCTAATTTACCACAGAACCTCAAAGTGTCAAGGGAAAAGTTTAGATTTTTTCTTAGTGACAAGATAAAATTATTTGATTGCCCTTCCGTCGTCCGTCCACAATTTCTTTTGAACACGATAGAGACCTCATTTTTCAACAGATTTTATTCCCTGAAGGAGCCAAAATGTTCACCTTGTGAACATGATAGCAGTGACATTTTACTTTCGACTTTTACCACACTTGCACACAAATTAAGTCACAATAAGATCTCGGTTCCTGATGAAAACAAGCTAGATTCCATCATTCATATGTTCAAGAGATACTACCCATGAAAGGGGCAAATTTTCTATTCTGACCCTCTCAGCCATATAAGATTTCATTTATGCTTGGATTTGATACAAACTTGCATATGTGTGCCCAATCACATGATCGTGCTACGTCGTTTAGAGCCCGAAAATGAAAGTGGAAACGTAAACAAAAATTATAAATCAGGGCATAAGTTTTGTTATTCAATATATTGTGTATATATCATGAACACCATTCGAAACCTATTTGAAAGTGCTACCCACGGTACAACAATTGTCCCGCCGAAACCTTCTCGTTTTAACGCTATTCCTGTTAACCACTTTCGACAGTATGCGCTCAATGTGCAAGTCTATTGAATAGCATTAAAACGAAAAGCTTTTGGTGGGGAAATCATAGTACCGGGGATAGCACTTTCAAATAGGTTTCGAATTATACGCATGATATAAACACAATATATAGATTAAAAAACTTACGCCCTGATTTTCAATTTTTGTTTACCTTTCTACTTTCGCTTTCGAGCTCAAAATGACGCAGCGCGATCACGTAATTAGGCACACTGTGCATGGAAATTTTTATCATAATAATCTCTAGATCAAGTTCGAAACTTTGTCATGTGGGGTCAAAAACTAGGTCACCAGGTCAAATCAAAGGAAAAGCCTGTTAACGACATACGCCACATTCATGGCCTTATCTTCAGTAATGTTTATATTGATGATTCTAAGGCTAAGTTTAATATGAAAGATAAACGGAGAAACAGAGTACATGTACAAACAATTAACAACAGACAAGCAGAAAGAAATGTTACAATAAATGATAGACAAAAATTTCATTCTCCTGTGAAAACTGTCACAGCGCCAATCAAACATATTAAGAGACCTTTAACTCCTTGTTCTATTGCCAAGAGGACGACAAGGAATCAACTCATTTCAGTTATTCTTATTATAACAACTGAAGAGAAATTACAGCTGGGAACATATTTAAATATGCTAAAACATGATTAAAAACCCTATAAAAATGACAAATGGTTGCAGCATGTGCAGTGTGTTGGAGAATACTCCCCCACCCTCACCCCAATGCGAACCCGACTTCGATATTATGTCGCCAAAACAAAAACAAAAAAGGACAGCAGAAACCCTGTCAATTTGTATATTAGATAAGTTGATCTGTTCTTTGATGTAAAACTCGTATGTGGTAAGCATTTAATCAAACAATCGGTATTGTCAGTTGATATTTTGTATATAATAAGGGAAAAGGAAAATGAAGAAAACCTGCATGCTTTAATATCAATAATCATAACTGAAGTGTATTTAGTACGATAGAACATGGCGTTATTATTTAGCAGTTGATTTAGTAAAATAATTGTGGTTTAAAATAAAGATTTTCGTGTGCGCATCCAACAGAACGGAATAGCAAATCAACAGTATATTATTACTAAACATTAAGTTTCTGTTGCTGTCTGATGTCAAAGTGATTTCATGGACCTACCCCAATTAAAATCCCAGGAAAATGCTGTTTACTTAAGTTAAAAGTCCATAACGAACATTAAAGAAACAAGATCCACCGTAATGCGTTGCAATTGTACCACCGCACACTGCGTTGGAATGATTTTTGGTCGATTTTTTCTTATGCCTGTAATGAAAATTCACCTATTACGAAGAAAAAGTTTTTGCTTGACATGGCCGTACTTACGATTTGCTGCAAACATGCTCAGGGATCGTTTTGTACAAGATTTTAGCATTTTAATGGGAATTCTACAAAAACGGCAGTCCCTCGTCAAAATGTACAGAAGTGTTTACATTAATGACAAAGAATTGCACTGAACAAGTGTTTCTGGTTGGAAGAGTACACATGTGGGCTCCTGTCTCACTGGTTGTTTTCAGTCAAACGTGCAAAGGACATTAGAAAACGTACCGATGGCAGCATAAATGTAGTCAGCCGTCCATATTTCTCCACCGCTTCTGCGACGAATCCTCCACCGCTGCGGCGTTGGAACCACCGCTTCTGCGAAAGTTATGGCCAGTGTGGTTACGAGATACAAGGGACGTATTCACAAACAGTTTACATTACTTAATGCCGGTTAATTGATTATTAAACAATCAGTTCCGTGCCGATTATCATGATATCTAGTTAAATAATAAAATAAATAGGTGTATATTATTATGCTTTTTGACAGATTATATATAGCTTTTTGTTCTGCTATCATCAATTGGAACCATACACTTTATATGTCTATTATAAAAAAAAATATTATATTATTATGAGACTTTAGAGGGGATGGCTCGCTGAGAATGTCCTATCAGTTAGTGAATTTTACACATTGTAGAAATAATGGACGAAACGACAAGGGAGATAATGCCAGCTATCCCAAATATTTCGTAAAGTTTTTCGGGAGATTTGCAGACATGAATGGAAGAAACTTCTTATTTAAGCACAAGAAAAAACTTAAAGATATTTGCAAGGCATATTTACTTACTGGTGCACGAGAATCAGGAGGTATTATGATAGTTTTCATTCAAAAATGATCAAGGACATCTGTTGACGCAACCACTGGCAACAAATCGGATATGAAACATTAAGCGGATATTTTAATTTTCACAAACATAATTCGAACCTAGAGCACCGAAATCATTTGAAGCCTTTGTCTATTTAAAAGTACATTTGGAAAAGTTTAGTTTTATGTTACTGGTATTAAAGTAAAGGAAGTGGCTAGGGGCCTAAAATTTTTAGGCCTTTTTTGCATTAATTGTTTGATCTTTCCTGTAAATTAGTAAGGCCACACCAAATTGATAAGTTGTTCATCGGATTTTTTTCTGAAAAATTTGAGGCGGCGAGCGAAAAAATAATTTAAATATTTTTTTTGGTTTTTGAGAAAATCAGGAGCGAGCGAGGAGCGAAGAAATATATTTGTCTTGATTTTGCTCTCGATTGACTAGTAAAAACCTTAAAATAGAACGTACAGCCCTTTTATATTAAAAATAATTCACCAAGGATTGAGAAAATTTTACCTGCAGACGCACAACAAAGCGAACTCGTGAAAAAAGGTAATAACATTGACATACAGTACAGTGTAATCAAATAATATATGCTTTTGAAAATGCTGTTAGAAAATACGTAATATACAACAATGCATTATAACCTTAAACCATAATTATGAGATAGATATGTGACTTGAATATTTACTGCTATGAAAATGTAGCATTTTTAGCTTGACTTTTCGGTCGAATATCTTTGTTATTATTAAAGCTTTTGACTTGAAACTTAAAATAGTTATTCACTATTAAAGTCTACACCAGGAGAAACAATCCCCATAACTCTGATTGAATTTTGACAGAGTTATGCCCCTTTTTAACTAAGAATATTTTGTTTAAATTTTATATAATGTCCAATAGCTCTGTTTTCAAAGCTTTTGACTAGTATGCCCCCTCTAATTCAGTGTCAAGCACTTAAAAAGTCAAGCATGCTGTCTTACAGACAGCATTTGTTCTAACTTCACTTTCTTAATAAATTAAATTTGTTGAAACAATGTCTCAATTAAGGTCTGAAATGGAGATTAATGTGCATTAAAATTATTCTACACAATTCATAATGTAAATCCCTTACCCCACCCACTTTCGTATACAAATGCTGATCATTTGGACAGAAAAACAGAAAACAAAAGTTGACTGCATCAATAAGTATTAAATACCAAAATAATGTAGACTGATGTTATCAAAAAATAGTATTTTTTTCATCGAATTTTCAATGAAATAATCCGATTTTGTGTTGCAATTTATATTGGCAAACATTTGAAAAAATGGCGTAACGCATGAAGGGGAAATACTTTAATGCAACTAAATATAGTAATATGATTATATTATAACGGAGTGTCGTTTAGATATGTAATTATTAGTGATTAAAGTCCATTTTAGACAATCTGGGACGGAATTATAAGCATTTGTACGCTGTTACGTTCATAAAAAGTACGCACCAACAAATTTTGGCTTGGTTTTTTTCAATGGGGCGAGCGCAAGCCAAAATCATAAAAAAATATTTTTTTTGTGTTTCTGAAAATATACGAGCGGCAAATCCGATGAACAACTTTTTAATTTGGTGAGGCCTAAGTGTAAAAGTTTAAACATACATATTTTCTTTGTTATTGTCTTTTCCAAGGGTGTCAGCTCTTTCACTCCCAAGTCTTTTCCTCCCCTGACTGTCCACTCCCATTTTCTTTAAAAAGGTGACTTTTCACTCCCAGTTTTATTTTCTTCTCTAGAAACTATATTTTGATTAATGGGAGGTCAATAAATGCTTTTGAAATGTTTTATGTATGATAGTATCTCTTTTATAATGCAGATTATGTATATTGAGAAATTTTGTAAGATTAATTTTTACTGAGATAATAATCTAATGATAATCCAAAATATAATCTAGAAATATTAATGATGGTCTTTATTTTTTATTTTGTATATCATTTGACTATGTAATTATTAATACTCTGAAAATGAAAGTTTAATTATAAATATTCTGAAAATGCAAGTTTAATTTGTTTTGAGTATTTTCATATAAAAAGGATATTGAAAAAGAGAGAGAGGATATATCAAAAAAATATTTATTTAATAAAACTTTACTTTGATGTCCTAAATATGTAATGATGTAAACTGCTGAGAACTTTTAGGTTTGCATTCATTGAAATTGACTAATAGAAACTAAAATTTAGAAACTAAAACTGTAACTGGAAAACATTCTAACAAAATTCATACTTCAAAAAATTATTTACAGTAGATAACTTTTTATTTTTATGTGTATATTTTTTTAATCCTTTGGTCAAAATTTTCATAATTCATAATACCATTGTGTATTGTAATTTTTTTTAATTTATATTAATAACATTTCCTTATACCTTGTGAATAATTTGTGAAACATCTTTGATATTGTGTATATTTAAAAGCCACCCATTATCTCATCACCATGAGATTTTACCTCCTTGATTAGTTGTATATACAAAGTCATCAGTTATCTTATCACTTGTGTTTGTTTAACACTCCTTGATTCCTTGGTTGAAAGTTGCTAGCCTAATCATCACCTTTCAGATCAATATCATATAGAAATTGCAGACTGATACTTCTCATTTTTTAAAAAGTTAAAATTAATAATATACTTTTAGATTATTAGTTTTTATTTAGCAGAGCAATTACTTACTTTTTCCTATACCCTTACAGAAAAAAATGGTCTGTGGTGAATAGATGCGGTGAATGGTTGGTGAATGATTGGTTAATAGAAAGTGAATGAAGTTTGGACCATTAACATTTCATTAACTTTTCACATGCAAATGAGGTCTGCGGTGAATGAGCTTGCGAACAGTCTGCGGTGAATGAGCTGCGAACATTCTGCGGTGAATGATCTGCGAACTGTCTGCGGTGAATGAGCTGCAAACAGCCTGCGGTGAATGAGCTGTGAACATTCTGTGGTGAATGATCTGCGAACTGTCTGCGGTGAATGAGCTGCGAACAGTCTGCAGTGAATGAGCTGCAAAGTCTGCGGTGAATGAGCTGCGAGCTGCATGTCTGCAGAAAGCTAGCTTTCGTCTTGTAGGGCAGATTGTCAAGCCCGCCAGCGGTCTGTCAAGTGTGACCTTGACCTTGAACCTAGGGACCTGGTTCTTGTGCATGACACTCCATCTCAAAATGGTGAACATTCATGCCAAAATCCATCAAAATCCCACCATGCGTGAAGAAGAAATGCTCCGGACAAACTTCAAATTGACATTTGACCTCCAGCTGTGACCTTGACCTTTGAGATAGGAACATGGGGTTTGCACATGACATACCTTCTCATTGAGGTAAACATTTATGCAAAATATAAACAAGATTGGTTCATGCATGTCAAAGTTATGGTCCGGACAAAATCGGAAGCACACACGCACGGAAGCACATACACCAAACCACCAAAAGTGGCGACTATATCGAGCACAACGCAAGCAGGCTTGACAATAAGCTAGTGAATTAGCTGGAAACCTCTGTACATTTACACGCACAAGAAAGTCATGGAAACTGATGACAAAAATAAGTCTACATCTGTTTAGAATTACATGAATCAAATAAATTGAAAAAAATATCACATTTTACTTTTGACATGCCTTGTGTATATCATAGACAATTAAAAAGCACTTACTGTAGCTGATACCATGCTATTCACATAAATCTGCTGTGCTTTGCATGGTCCAGAATTTCAAACTCTACAAACCATTTTGCCGCCAAAACGGGAGCAGCTATTTTATTCACAAATCATGAAATTCAAGTTTCTCCGGTGAATAGAAAGTAAATTCATGATACAATATTGAAAATAACAAGTCCTGCGGTGAATAAGAAGTGAACACTGGAGTCTGCGGTGAATAGAATGTTAAAATGAAGTTTGATCACCAATCATTCACTGGATGCGGTGAATAAACAGCGAACTGCTGCCGTGAATAGCTCCTTTAACTTTCTATTAACTTTTCATTCACCGGAGAAGGCTTGTTCTATATACCATAACACTCTGAAAATCAACTTTTTTACCATGACTTATTAAATTTAGCAGTCTTGTTTTTATGATATATACCTTATTTAGAAATATAAAATTTTAGCATTATAATTATCATACTTGCAATAATATTCAAATATTCTTGGAATATCTATTTAAAATTCAGTTCCAACCTAAATATTAACCATTGAATAGTTTTAAATTGTCATAAAGAAAAATAAGAAATGGGAATGAATAGTCACCCTATAAGGTGACTTTTCACTCCCATATTGGGAGAGAATAGTCAGGGGAGGAAAAGACTTGGGAGTGAATGGTCCGGAATTCCTTTTCCAAGATGCAACCAATTTGCTTGCAAAATTGGGGGAAAATGAGATTGATATTTTTCACTGTGAAATAAGCCATATGTATTTCATTGTTGTATTTCATTTTTCTACCAAAAATATGTAATTATTTTACATTTTCAGTGCAAAATGATGCAGCATCACCTATGTCAGTGTATATGTCTAGAGTTAATCAGGGACAGCTAACTGAGGATGAATACCAGAAGAAAATAGTTGCCTCCCTTGATAGATTAAATTCTCAGCTATTAGATTATAGACCTCCAGTTAAAGCTAATGCATTTATTGAAAAGGTAAAGTGAAAGTACAAGACTTAAATTTTGGCATTTGTGATTTGAGTTGATTTTGCTACAGTTTGTTGAAAGTGAATGTGGCTCAAACTTCTGTCATGTTGCACCTAAAATTAAGACTGTTTATAATTTTTGTAAAATTCAGTTTTGAGCCTGTTTGACCACTGCAAGACAGATTAAGATTTGATTTTTTATGGTTTTAAAGAAGTGTACCTTGTGTGAAATCATTGAATTTCACAGGCATGAAATTATAGCTGCTTCATGGAGATCTGAAAATGCAGATTTCAAATTTTGCAGATAGAATCAATGATTTATTTGTTCATTGGGATTAATTCTTAAGGATTGAAACAACAATGAAACCAATAAAAGTACGCATAGTCCCACGCAAATACTACACATTAAAGGATCCTGCCCACTTAGCTAAATAGGGAGAACGCCGATCTACGGATCTGGGGTCATGAGTTCGATCCCAGTGCGGGGCGTGGGAGACAATCAAAATCCCCTTGATCAAAATCCCCTTCACTGAAAAATGACAGGGTGTTACAAAATCCCCTTCATACTTTTGCAGGGGGTATCATAATCCCCTCTGTGATTTTACTTATTTCATCAAGTTCAAATACAACTATATACAACTTAAAAGTCTACTGCATAAAGCACGTAAATACAATGCCTTTAGCAAACATAATATAATTTGGAGCACTGATATCTATATATCTATACTGTTAATCACAGAGGGGATTATGATAACCCCTGCAAATGTGTGAAGGGGATTTTGTAACACCCAGTCATTTTTCAGTGGAGGGGATTTTGATCAAGGGGATTTTGATATACACTCGCGGGGCGTGTGTTCTCCGCGGTTATTTGATAAAAGCGGTGCAGCGAACAGGGGCCAGTTGTTCGAAACATTAACCGGCTGTTAAACTAACCGCTGGTTAAATTTTGATTGGTGGGAAACACTAGTACGATGTTCTGATTTTATTGTAAAGACTTTTCAAATTTCATAATTCTTAACTCATACATTTGGTTTTCTAAGTCTTCTAAAATGTCAAAAACTAACCCTAAAAGTTAATCAACTGTTAGCTTAATCCCCTGTTATAGTTTCGAACAACAGGGCCCAGGTTTGTACTGGTACAGAATCCAGGAATGTTGTTAGGTTAACTGCCTGCCGTTACATAACTGAAATACTGTTAAAAAACAGTGTTAAACCCAAAACAAACAACACATTAATGGTACAGGGAAATCATATATGTTAAAGGTATTGTGAAACAATATGCATTATTTAAAGGTATTTTAAAGTTATTGTTATTTATGAGGGACTGAATGGATTTAGTGGTTGTGTCAATCTGTAAAGTAAATCCCAGTGAAGAAATTAACTCCCATTTATTTGGCTTGACAGTTTTGAATCCACACAGGGTGGTCAAGTGGTCTGAGAAGTCAAGGTCAATGACTTCAAGTCACTTCCTCCTCACCACTGTAGGTTCAAATTTCACTTTAGGTGTAGAATTCTTCTTTATGATGAAGCTGTCCAGCTGGCTTATGGAAGGCCAGTTGTTCTACCAAGGTGCGCGACCATACCTTAAGCAATCTACTTAGGTTTTTATCCACCACCAAAATGTGGAAATTCACATTATGGCTTACAGTTATGTTGGTGTTAAAAAAACTGAAATCCGTACATTCATGTCACCATGAGATAACCATTCTTACCGAACCACAGAATTTAATGATTTTACATAACTCATAACCTTGTTTCATGTATTTTAATAAATAGTATTTTATATCTTAGTAAAGATTTTCAACAAGTAGAATTATTTTATGCAGTTTGTTTATTTTTTATAATGATATTTTGCAAACTGGATTATAGCACCATACTCTCAATATCTTTATAGATGTTGCACACTAAAGAATTGTATTTAAATTTTTTCTTTTTCAGTTCTTCGGCCAACAGAAGGTCAATGCCCCTAAAGGATTGTACTTGTATGGAAGTGTTGGTAAGAAACAGTTTAACATCCTTGGAATTTTTTCTTGGAATTCCACGCATTCCTTAGCAACGTTGCAGTAAACAAACATAAAAAGATTTATCCTAAGAACCATACATGTATGGTTTACATCTGTACAATGGCATTGAATAAAAATGCTGTATCCCTACCTCTTCAGATAGTAAAAACAAATTCCTGCATTCATATTTGATTGTAAGTTCTGAAAAAAATTGAAGAGAATTGAATAATGAACATGTTAAACAACTCCAATTCAGATGTTAGTTGTGTATGTATTGTGAAAAAAGTTAAAACTGGAGTGGGACTTTGCCTGCCTAGGTCATATTGGGAATTAGTGTCACATTGATGTGGAAGGCGTTCTTACAACTTAATTTATTAAGACCCAATGACTGTTTAAAGGAGCACACTACCAGATGTACCGGTACATAAAATTTTCAAAGTTTAGAATGTACTTTGTAGTTTTGTTTGTTAGTAATTGTAAACAAAGTTGTAAGGGGGGGGTATACTGGTTTCAGGTTGTCTGTCTGTCCGTTCATCTGTCTGTCTGTCCATCTGTCCGTAGACACAATCTTGTGCGCTCCATCTCTCCTCATCCTCTTGACACAATTTAATAAAACTTCACACAAGTGATCAGTATCAACAGTAGTTGTGCATGGGGCATGTTAGGTTCTTTCAGAAAAAAAAATTGCAGAGTTACAGGACTTTGTTTTTTGTTACTATACTATATACATATATATACACACAATTTCGACTGTCTTAAGTAGCCACTTGCCAAGTACGCAGCCAGATTTTGTCACTCCCATTGCAGGCTGTGTAAGGCTGGTTTGAATGTACTGTTTATTTTGATATTGATTTATGATTCTAATCATTCCACAGATTTTTAGCTCACCAGAACACAAAGTGCTCAAGGTGAGCTATTGTGACCGGTCATTGTCCGGCGTGCATCGTCAGTCGTGAGTCATGCGTCAACATTTTGCCTTGTGAACACTCTAGAGGCCACATTTGTGACCCAATCTTTATGAAACTTGGTCAGAATGTTAGTCTTGATGATCTCTAGGTCAGTTCGAAACTGGGTCATGTGGGGTTAAAAACTAGGTCAGTAGGTCAGATCAAAGAAAGAGCTTGTGAACACTTTAGAGACCACATTTTTGACCCAGTCTTTATGAAACTTGGTCAGAATGTTAGTCCTGATGATCTTTAGGTCAAGTTGAAAACTGGGTTATGTGGGGTCAAAAACTAGGTCCCCTGGTCAGATCAAAGGAAAAGCTTGTGAACACTCTAGAGACTACATTTTTGACCCAATCTTTATGAAACTTGTTCAGAATGTTAGTCTTGATGATCTTTAGGTCAAGTTGAAAACTGGGTTATGTGGGGTCAAAAACTAGGTCAGTAGGTCAGATCAAAGGAAAAGCTTGTGAACACTCTAGAGACCACATTTGTGATCTAATCTTTATGAAACTTGGTCTGAATGTTTGTCTTGATGATCTCTAGGTCAGATTTGAAACTGGGTAATGTGGGGGTCAAAAACTAGGTCAGTAAATCAGATCAAAGGAATAGCTTGTGAACACTAGAGACCACATTTGTGACCCAGTCTTTATGAAACTTTATCAGAATATTAGTATTGATGATCTCTAGGTCAAGTTTGAAACTGGGTCTAAAAATAGGTCAGTAGGTTAGATCAATGGAATAGCTTGCAAACACTCTAGAGACCACATTTGTGACCCAATCTTTATGAAACTTGGTCAGAATGTTAGTCTTGATGATCTCTAGGTCAAGTTCGAAACTGGGACATGTTGGATTAAAAACTAGGTCACCTGGTCAGATCAAAGGAAAAGCTTGTGAACACTTTAGAGGCCACATTTGTGACTCAGTCTTTATGATACTGGGTCAGAATGTTTGTCTTAATCATTTCTAGGTCAAGTTTGAATCTGGGTCATGTGGGGTCAAAAACTAGGTCACTAGGCCAGATCAAAGGAAAATCTTTTCAGTACTCTAGAGACCACGATTCAAGTTTGAAACTCTTGAGAATTAGTCAGAATGTTTGTTTTGATAATCTATAGGTCAAGTTCAACTCTGGGTCATGTGGGGTCAAAAACTAGGTCACCAGTCAGATCAAAGGAAAAGCTTGTGAACACTCTAGAGGCCACAGTTGTAACCAAATCTTCATGAAATTTAGTCAGAATGTTTGTCTTGATTATCTTTAGGTCAAGTTCAACTCTAAGTCATGTGGGGTCAAAAACTAGGTCAGTAGGCCAGATCAACTCTGGTGAGCGATATATAGGGCCATCATGGCCCTCTTGTTTTATGTTTTGAAAATTATTACATTTCGACATTTAATTCTTGAGGCAAGTTCCTATTTACACTAGGTGTTGGTAAAACTATGTTGATGGATTTTAGATTTGAAATTGTGGTAAACCTATGTTGATGGATTTAAGGTTGTTGGTTTTAATGTTGGATTTAAGATTGTGGTAAAAACATGTTGATGGATTCTAGATTGTTGTAAAACTATGTTGATGGATTTTAGGTTGTGGTAAAATAAAATTTATGGATTTAAGATTGCGGTAAAACCATGTTGATGATTGTAAGATTGTGGTAAGACCATGTTGATAGATTTACGATTATGGTAAAACTATGAACTTGATGGATTTCAGGTTGTGGTAAAACTATGTTGATGGACCTGTTCCATGACCAGTGTCAGGTGGAGAAGAAACAGAGGGTGCATTTTCACAAGTTTATGTTAGATGTACATCAAAGTAAGTATCTTTTATGAGGTAAGGGGGACCACAGTGGCCAGGTGGACGTCTAAGTCACTTGTCCCGCATTGCTTTGGTTTTGAGATCTTGCTTGAGATGTTAGATTCTTTATGTGAGAAAGTCACCCTGCTGAAGGACGGTGGTTCTACCAAGGTGCCAGCCTGTGCCTGGAGGTCCACCTGGGGTGTGCCTCCACCAAGACAAGTTGCCATATCGAGGGTTCAATGCAATAAGGGCGTATCTTCATATAATAATTATATGTAGATACGCCCTTATTGCGTTGAACCCTCGATATGACATATATTTGGGTCTTTGTGATATTAAACACTTAAAAACAGCTCTGAAGAATTGTCCAGTAAGAATAGTTCTTGTAAATGTAGAGTGTTTTATGTTTTACCAAACTTTGTGTCTGTTATTGCTGTAATGATAATGATAAAATTTAATTTGCTTGATGTATTTTTGATGCTAACAATTGTCATTTAGTTCTGGGTATTTAGAAAATATCTGTAACTTTAAGATGATTGATATAATATGAAATTCATTGCTGGTTTGATTATATCTCAGAAAGTTTTGATGAAATTAACAGTGAACTACTGAGACATTATTAATACTGTAGGAAAGCTTTTACACACTTCTTTGTTAGGTCAGTCCATGGAATTAAATCCCAACAGAAAAGGTGTGTATGGTAAAATTCCCATTCATTTTATGTTCAAAAGTTGAAATCCACAAATGTGTATCGCTACGAAACAGTCATTTTTGGCCATAACCACAAAATCTTGCACACACAAAAACAAATGTTTTCACAGTATCAGAATTTTGATTTAAGGAATTCATTCGTGGAAACAGTCTTTACCTCGTGAAGTGAATGTGAAGAAGTTGCACTCATATGACCCCATACCTCCAGTTGCACAGAGTATCAGTGATAGTACCTGGTTGCTCTGCTTCGATGAATTTCAGGTAGGTTTGTGTCATGAATTTGCCATGACGTCTCATCACGTCATCTGGCGTCTTGTGTTTTATGCGAATATATCATGTTACATTGATGTCACGTCCTGTTTATATGTGATTGAAAGGTTGAAACTGGAACAACGAATATAAACGGGACATGACATCAACGTCACATATATATTCGCATGATGTGATGTCGCGGCAAATTCATGACATTTTGTATTGTGCAATATTTCAGATTTACCCACTAAGAGTAGCATGAATTGACTACTTCCCATAGATCTGTTTCCTTACAGTAGCCAGCCAAATTATGGCTGCTTCCCTACTAACATTGTCCTAAACAAGGCTGCTTCCCTACTAACATTGTTCTAAATAAGATTGATTCCCTACTAACATTTCCTAGATAAGGCTGCTTCCTTACTAACATTGTCCTAAATAAGGCTGCTTCCCAACTAACATTGTTCTAGATAAGGCTGCTTCCCTACTAACATTGTCCTAAATAAGGCTGCTTCCCTGCTAACATAGTTCTAAATAAGGTTGCTTCCCTACTAACATTTCCTAAATAAGGCTGCTTCCCTACTCTCATTGTTCTAAATAAGGCTGCTTCCCTACTAACATTGTTCTAAATAAGGTTGCTTCCCTACAAACATTTCCTAGATAAGGCTGCTTCCCTTCTAACATTGTTCTAAATAAGACTGCTTCTCTATTAGCATTGTCCCAGATTAGGCACTTTCCTTATATGCCTTAATATTAATATGGATATGAGGTTATTTCCCTACTAACATTAGCCTGAAAGGCTGCTTCCTTAGTGACATCACCCAAAAAGGAAGCTTTCATACTAATATAAACCTAAAGTTTAACATGAGGCTGTTTCTTATTAACATAAGACAAAATTTTAGGCTGCTTTTCTGAATTGGACATGGGAATAACATCAGATCTTTCATGACTGTATATTTTTAGCTCTCCTGAGCCAAAGGCTCATGGTGAGCTTTTGTGACCGCTCAATATCCGTCATGCATCGTCAATAGTCTGTCGTCGGTCTGTCAACAATTTCAAAAAAATCTTCTTCAAAATCACTGGGCAGATTTAAACCAAATTTCGCAGGAGTGATCCTCTTTAGTGGCCCCCTTTCAAATTTAGAAAAAAATTGAATTCCACACAGAACTCTGGTTGCCATGGCATCCAAAAGGGAAAACTTAAAAGATCTTCTTGTCCAAGACCACAAGGCGTAGAGCCTCAGTATTTGGCATGTTGGTGGTCCCATGTTTTACATAGACTTACCGGTACATTGGAAATAACTTTAAAAATCTTCTTGTCTGAAACTCCAGGACTTAGGCCTTTGATTTTTGGTAAGTAGCCGGGGGTCCCAAGTTTTACATAGACTTATATTGGAAAAAACTTTAAAAATCTTCTTTTACTGAAACTGCAAGACCTAGGCTTTGGATACTTGGTATGTTGCATTGCCTACCGACATTATTCGAAAAATGCTCCTGGTTAAAAAGAGGCCCCACCCGGTGGGTCCCAAGTTTTACATAGACTTATGTAGAAAAGAAATTCAAAAATCCTCTTGCCTGAAACTGTACGGCCTAGGCATTTGATATTTAAAAATCCTCTTGCCTGAAACTGCAATGCCTAGGCTTTTGATATTTAGTATGTTGCATAGCCTAGTGTTCCTCTACCAAAATTGTTCAAATTATGTTCCTGGGATGAAAAGAGGCCCTGCCCTAGGGGTCCCAAGTTTTACATAGACATACATAGGAAAAAACTTTTGAAAATCTTCTTGTCTGAAAGTTCCAACTGTTTAATAATTATAATTACCTGATGACCCCAAGTAATTAGGGGTCACTTGACTGACCTTGACCTACTGACCTACTTTCTTGTTTTTTAAGATACAACCTTGAAATCTGGATGACATATACAGTTTTGCACACCGATCTTAACACTGACTTTCAGTGACCATAAATGTGACCTACTGACTTACTTTCTTAATATTTTAACACCAAACATGGTGCCAATAGTCTCGTCTGACTCTGTTCTATAAATAGTAACATACGCCAAAATGTGTTGCACATTTTGTATATTAAGTGTCTAAAATTTTAATCATTTAGTGCTGAAGAAGGTCTTGATAAGACCAAAACCGGTTCATCCATAATTAAAATTGTCTTAACCTATCCCAGTGTTGGTTGTTTACTACCCCTTCCCCACCTTTGTATTTTGTTTTAACATCAGTTTGACATTTGAAACAGATAGCTCATATTACTCAGGTGAGTGATCCAGGGTCATGATCATCATGACCCTCTTCTCTGTTGATATATGCCTCTTATTTTGAACTTTAGAATATTACAAATACAGTCTTACCAGCGCTTCTTCTCCAGTTTCCATGCAACGCAACAAAACTTGGTATTATTATTATTATTATACCAGATTTATATAGCGCCCTTTTCATGATCAATTTCATGTTCAAAGGCACTTTACATAGTTCAAATGCAGCCACACAGGGCGCATAATTCATCCTCTACTAGTACAGACACAGAGTGATCTGACCAGAGGGACAGTGAGACAAAGCCCTCACGACAGAGAGATCAGAAATCAGATACAGGCTTGTCCGGCAAACTTAGCCTAGCTCGTTGCGAATAGACAACCTGGTTCTTTAACGTGCCCAGTGTATAGCACTGATACACGCAAGGATTGCCTGGGTTCCTGACCAGTACACCTCTAGTTGGGTGGGAAACACTGAAAAGCGTTTCTGAAAATTCCCGAGTAGCTCCCGGGAATCGAACCCCCAACCTTGGGATTGGAAGGCCAGTGTGCTAACCACTGAGCTATCCGTCCACCATATACAAATAAACAACATGAATATTGGAATATTGTTGGATTTCCATGTCCAATTATTAATTATTATACAAAGCAGTGTTGCAGGGGTATTAATCTCTCAAGTGATAGCTCCAGTTTCCACAGATATGTCCTATTTCACTATCCAGCATTGAAATAGCTGGGTGCACTGTCTCCTCTGAGCTGATAAATGAGCTTATCATTTGTATAATGGTAAATTTGTCCTGCTTTCAGAGCAACAAATTAGTAGAATAAATGTGTGAAACACCCACTTTCAGAAATAGATATAGAAAAAGGTAAGATTAACTGTCTGTGGATGTGCTTTTGCTGCTGGAGCCCAAAAAACCCACTTCTGGACAAGACTTTCTCCTACTGCTTTATGATTAAGCTGACAAAACTTCTCCCACTGTTAAACAAGTTAAACAGAGCCACTCCATTAACATTTCAAGGTAGATGAAACCCCACATGCTAATGATTCAGGCAGAAAGAAAGATCTGTTGCAAATTTTAATAGCACATACAAGAGGAGTTTTATCCTACCTGCTCAAAATTATGGTTTCTTATGCTGTTAACGGGGAGGGGTTTTCTACCTTGGAGTTTTCAAAGAGGGTTTGTCCTACTTGTAGAATCAAGGAAAGGGGTATGCCTGCTTTATCAAAAACCAGTGGGAGTGGTTTTGCCTTACACTCCTGCTGCTGTTGCAAACTGCAGAAATCATTGCTGGTATGCATGGCTTCCCTGCTGTAACCTAGCTTTAAAAATATGAACCTTTTGTCGTTTGTATAAATTTTATGTAAATTAAGGAATTTTCATACATTTATCCAGAATGCTTTATACGTCTGTGCTTAATACAGCTAGGATATAATCATGTATTTTTGCAGTCATGATCAAGGTGCTGGAAGTATTTTCTTTGATCGGAGTCAAATGAATTTGACTTGTGATGACAATTAACTTTTATTTAATTGTTCAATTTAATTTTCTGTTGCTTTCAATTTCAGTAGATATTTACGATTTCTCCTTATAATACATAATTCACTCCTTTTTTCAGCTTACCTGAAACTATGATTCATGCTGTTGACACTGTCATACAGCTTGTATGTCAGTTTTCTTGTATGAGAATGTCCATAATGTTTATAATTATTTTTAGCATGACTTTTCAAAGAAAAAGTAGAGCTATTGCACTCATCCCGGCATTGGCATCGCCATTGCCATTGGTTAAAGTTTTTGATAAAGTCATATCTCTGTCACTATCAAAGCTATTGACTTGAAACTTAAAATGGTTTTTTACTATCACAGTCTGCACCAAGTTGAGACCTAAATAGTTATTTACAATTAATGTCTACCAGGAAAAACAATCCCCATAACTCTGGTTTGAATTTTGACAGAGTTATGCCCCTTTTTAACTAGAAATTTTTGGTTAATGGTTTTTGATTAAGTCAAAAATATCTGTAACTATCAAAACTTTTGACTTGAAACTTAAAATAATTATTAACTATCAAAGTTTACACCAGGAGAAACAATACCCATAACTTTGATTTGAATTTTGATGGAGTTATGCCCCTTTTTTACTTAGAATTTTTGGTTAAAGTTTTTGATAAAGTCAAATATCTCTGTTACTATCAAAGCTTTTGACTTGAAACTTAAAATAGTTATTTACTATCAAAATATACACCAGGAGAAACAATTCCAATAACTCTGGTTTGAACTTTGACAGAGCTATGCCCCTTTTTAACTTAGAATTTTAGGTTAAAATTTTTTAAAGTTTTTACTGGCAAAGCTCTAATTCAGAGTCAAGCACTGAGAGAAGTGGAGCGTGTTTTATGGACAGCTCTTGTTAAGTAAATGTTGATATTCATTTGATTTTAAAGTTTTTATTTAAGAAATCAAAGTGGGAATTTTGCCTGCCTTTTTCAAACTGAGCCTAGATTTTATCTCCAGATTTATCTTAGATATATGTCATATTTGTTAATAGAGGATACTTTCATGAAGTATAAAGGTCTGCCCCATTAAACCTAGAAAAATTATAGTAGGTCATTGAAGATAGATATATATATATTCTTGATTTAATGCAGGTAACAGATATAGCCGATGCCATGATACTGAAGCGACTGTTCACAGAACTGTTAAACAATGGTGTAGTTGTCGTAGCAACCTCAAACAGAGCTCCGGATGGTAAGCAGAATATATATTCTATTATTCATGACACGGTTGCTTTAACTTGGAACATTATAACTTTGTTACTAATATATAAGGAATTAAAAGAAAATTGTCATAATAATAAGTGACAGATGAGTGTACTCCAAAATACCCTTAGTCAGAACCTTCTTGGTTTAAAAATGTCAAAATGAAAAAGTGGTTCCCTGTACAAAAATAGCAACAAAATCCCCTATTTGATTTTCTTGAAGAAAAAATGTAAAGAAAAGAAAGAAAACAGAAATTCAAAAACTACCTCATATTTGTACCCCTGACAACAAAGTTGTAAGGGGGGTGTATACTGGTTTCAGGTTGTCTGTCTGTCTGTCCGTCTGTCTGTCTGTCCGTAGATGCATTCTTGTGCGCACCATCTCTCCTTATCCCCTTCACAGAATTTAATGAAACTTCACACAAGTGATCAGTACCAACAGTAGTTGTGCATGGGGCATGTTAGGTTCTTTTAGAAAAAAAATTTGCAGAGTTATGGGACTTTGTTTTTTCGTTACTATACTTTATACATAGACACAATCTTGTGTGCACCATCTCTCCTCATCCCCTTGACACAATTTAATGAAACTTCACACAAGTGATCAGTAACAACAGTAGTTGTGCATGGGGCATGTTAGGTTCTTTCAGAAAAAAAATTTGCAGAGTTATGGGACTTTGTTTTTTTGTTACTATACTATATACATAGACACAATCTTGTGCGCACCATCTCTCCTCATCCCCTTGACACAATTTAATGAAACTTCACACAAGTGATCAGTAACAACAGTAGTTGTGCATGGGGCATGTTAGGTTCTTTCAGCGACAAAAATTGCAGAGTTATGGGACTTTGTTTCTTGTTAACATACTATGTACATACAGTCTGCATATGCAATCTTGTGCGTGCCTAATCTACCAAACCCTTGCACACAATTTAATGAAACTTCACACAAGTGATCAGTACCAACCCTAGTTGTGCATGGTGCATGTTACATTCTTTTAGAGAAATATTCTGCATAGTTATGGAACTTTGTTTTTTGTTACTATACTGTATACATACAGTCTATATACATACAGTCCACATAATTATGCAATCTTGTGTGCGTCAAATTGCAATGTACTGTGTCAGTGCATGCGGGGGGTACATTCATCACCTTTAGTGATAGTTCTAGTTTTCGTCTGGTTCCGCTCCCTATTTCCAGAGTAATGACCCATGAAATAGTCAAAATTGCACATTTTCACCTTGTGACGTGCCTAGCTCAAAGCTCAAAAAGTATTTCATATAAATTGATTAAACCTTGCATGAGTCTTTATCATGATATGAACTTATGCACCTCCTATTTTTTTATGCCTCTGCCCCCTATTTCCAGAGTTATCGTCCCTGAAATAGTCAATAATGCACATTTTCACTTCGTGACACACCTAGTTCAAAAAGTATTTAATGCAGATTCATGGAACCTTGCATGAGTCTTAATCATGATATGAACTTGTGCACCTCCTATTTTTCATTTGGGTCCGCCCCCTATTTTCAGAGTTATGGCCCCAGAAATAGTAAATAATGCTCATTTTCACCTTGTGACATGCCTTACTCAAAAAGTGTTTCATATAAATTGATTAAACCTTGCATGAGTCTTTATCATGATATAAACTTATGCACCTCCTATTTTTTGACTGCCTCTGCCCCCTGTTTCCAGAGTAATTGCACCTGAAATAGTCAATAATGCACATTTTCACTTTGTGACACACCTAGCTCAAAAAGTATTTGATACAGATTCATGAAACCTTGCATGAGTCTTAATCATGATATGAACTTGCGCACCTCCTATTTATGCCCCCACTTTGGTGGGGGGCATATAGATTTGCCCTTGTCCGTCCGTCCTTCCGAGCTCACATTTGCATACTTGGGTGGCTATAGGAACAATAGGTAACTGTACTTTTTCTTTGATGTCATTCATTCCGTAAGGCTTTTGTGTGGCTATTTTTCTCTTACGTGGCTAAAAGAACAATAGAGAGAACAAAAGAGTAGCCACATAAGTATCCATATGTAGGAACGGACATCCGTCTGTCCGTCCGTCCTTCCGAGAATGTTGTGTCGCGTCTAGCTCCAAAAGTATTTGATGTAGAGTCACAAAACTTTACAGGAATGCTGGTCAGCATGTGCAGTTGTGCACCTGTTGTTTCGCGTCCGGATTCATTCAGTCATGTAGAAGTTATGGCCCATGACTTGGTAAAAATTGGTCATTTTAGTGTTGTGTCACGCCTAGCTCCAAAAGTATATGACTTAGAGTCACAAAACTTTACAGGAATGTTGGTCAGCATGTGTAGTTGTGCACCTGTGGTTTCGCGTCCGGATTCATCCAGTCACATAGGAGTTATGGCCCCTGACTTAGTAAAAAATTGGTCATTTTAATGTTGTGTCGTGCATAGCTCCAAAAGTATTTGACCTAGAGTCACCAAAGTTTACAGGAATGTTGGTCAGCATGTGCAGTTGTGCACCTGGGGTTTCACGTCCGGATTCATTCAGTCTTGTAGGAGTTATAGCCCCTGACTTAGTTAAAAATTGGTCATTTTAATGTTGTGTCGTGCGTAGCTCCAAAAGTATTTGACCTAGAGTCACCAAAGTTTACAGGAATGTTGGTCAGCATGTGCAGTTGTGCACCTGGGGTTTTGCGTCCGGATTCATTCAGTCTTGTAGGAGTTATGGCCCCTGACATAGTTAAAAATTTGTCATTTTAATGTTGTGTTGTGCGTAGCTCCAAAAGTATTTGACCTAGAGTCACCAAAGTTTACAGGAATGTTGGTCAGCATGTGCAGTTGTGCACCTAGGGTTTTGCGTCCGGATTCATTCAGTATTGTAGGAGTTACGGCCCCTGACCTGGGAAAAAATTGTCATTTTAATGTCATGTAGTGGGGGCATCTGTGTCCCATGGACACATTTCTAGTTTTCATTTGGGTCCACCCCCTATTTTCAGAGTTATGGCCCCTGAAATAGACATGCCTAGCTCAAAAAGTACTGTCATGTAAATTCATGAAACCTTGCATGAGTCTTTATCATGATGTGACCTTGCACACTTGGCATTCTTCTTGAGAAATCATAGCACTTATTACAGAGTTATGGCCCTTCGAATATCCAAAATAGTGGATTTTTGTTTGTGATGCTCATAGCTCAAAAAGTATATGGCCTAGAATAATGAATCCTTTATATAAAATGTTTGTTGATGCTATACCCCCTTAAAGACTGCCAACATTTGAATTATTGTCCCTTATTTGTGACAAATGTACCAGTGGGGGCACTACCTGTGCCCTACAGAGACATTCTAGTTAATAGAAAGTCATGAAAATTCATATATATTTCTAGTTCAAAGAATAAGTAGAGTGATTGGACTCGCCTATGCATCGGCATTTGCATCCATGTCCATGCTGAGGTCCCTATTTGGTGAAGTTTTTGTATGTAAGCATGTACCTCAGTAACCACCTGTGGGAGTGGATTGAAACTTCACACACTTATTCACTGTGATATACTGACTTACATTGCACAGGTTCCATAACTTTATTTTGCTTTTTCACAAAATTATGCCCCTTTTTCGACTTGGAAATTTTTGGTTAAGTTTTTGTTAGTAAGCTAGTATCTCAGTACCCACTTATGGGAATGGATTGAAACTTGACACACTTGTTCGCTGTTATGATCTGACATGCAGTGCACAGGTTGTGTAACTCTTCTTGGCATTTTACAAAATTATGCCCCTTTTTGCGACTTTTATATTCATTCAATTGACAAGGCTGTTAAATAATCAAGCACTGCTGTCCTCCGACAACTCTTTGTTAAATCAAATGATGGGTTTTGTGAGGTTTGAAATATTAGCAGGATGAAGTTTCTACCATCTGTAAAGCAAGAAGTTTTTAATGCTTTATAAAGAACAGTTTGAGGAGTTTTACCTTTGAGAGGTATTGTAATAAAGGAATCAATATATGAGCCGTGCCATGGGAAAACCAACGTAGTGGGTGTGCGACCAGCATGGATCCAGACCAGCCTGCGCATCCGCGCAGTCTGGTCAGGATCCATGCTGTTCGCTAACAGTTTCTCCAATTCCAATAGGCTTTAAAAGCGAACAGCATGGAGCCTGACCAGACTGCGCGGATGCGCAGGCTGGTCTGGATCCATGCTGGTCGCAAACCCACTATGTTGATTTTCTCATGGCACGGCTCATATAACTTTGTTCAAATCCGTTCATTGTTTTCATGGAGACTTGATTTTCTATCTGAAAGACAAGATAAATGGGAATAAGTTCTTTAGGATTTAAATATTTGGAGAAAATCCATGAAAATTAACTTAAATTAAGTTCACAGTATGCTTTATTGATTTCAGATTTGTACAAAAACGGTTTACAGAGAGCAAATTTTGTGCCATTTATTGGAATTTTAAAGGTATGTAGTACCCTGGTACATCAAAATTTTAGGGTGAGCTTCAACAATTAGTGTAGCTAACATGATGTCCATTATCAATGGTTTTAGAGTATCATTTTCTACTACCACTGGAGCTAAAAGTAGAGATACTTGTAGGCCAAAATTAAAATTTGGTTTGTTTGCTGTTGCCCGACCGACCTACGAAAAACACTGCACTCTGAATTTTTTTATTGGCCCACTTAGCAGAATATTTTTCATGCCCCCACTTTTGGGGGGAGGGCATATAGATTTGCCCTTGTCCCTCCGTCCTTCCGAGAATGTTGTGTCGCGCCTAGCTCCAAAAGTATTTGACCTAGAGTCACAAAACTTTACAGGAATGTTGGTCAGCATGTGTAGTTGTGCACCTGGGGTTTCCTGTCTGGATTGATTCAGTCATTTAGGAGTTATGGCCCCTGACTTCGTAAAAATTGGTCATTTTAGTGTTGTGTCACGCCTAGCTCCAAAAGTATTTGACGTAGAGTCACAAAACTTTACAGGAATGTTGGTCAGCATGTGTAGTTGTGCACCTGGGGTTTCGCATCCGGATTCATTCAGTCCTGTAGGAGTTATGGCCCCTGACTCAGTAAAAAATTGGTCATTTTAATGTTGTGTCACACGTAGCTCCAAAAGTATTTGACCTAGAGTCACCAAAGTTTACAGGAATGTTGGTCAGCATGTGCAGTTGTGCACCTGGGGTTTCGCATCTGGATTCATTCAGTTGTGTAGGAGTTATGGCCCCTGACTTAGTTAAAAATTGGTCATTTTGATGTTGTGTCGCGCCTAGCTCCAAAAGTATTTGACCTAGAGTCACCAGAGTTTACATGAACGTTGGTCAGCATGTGCAGTTGTGCACCTGGGGTTTCGTGTCCGGATTGATTCAGTCATGTAGGAGTTATGGCCCCTGACTTAGTTAAAAATTGGTCATTTTAATGTTGTGTCACACGTAGCTCCAAAAGTATTTGACCTAGAGTCACCAAAGTGTACAGGAATGTTGGTCAGCATGTGCATATGTGCACCTGGGGTTTCACATCCAGATTCATTCAGTATTGTAGAAGTTATGGGCCCTGACCTAGGAAAAAATTTGTGTCCTTTGTCATGTAGTGGGGGCATCTGTGTCCCATGGACACATTTCTGGTTTTTAGCTCACCTGGGCACGAAGTGCTCAAGGTGAGCTTTTGTGATCCCCCTGTGTCCGTCGTTGTCCGTCAGTTGTCCGTCCGTCGTCTTCAACAATTTGACTGTTAACACTCTAGGGGTCACAATTTTGGCCCAATCTTAATGAAACTTGGTCAGAATGTTACCCTCAATAAAATCTTGAATGAATTCGATATTGGGTCATCTGGGATCAAAAACTAGGTCAACAGGTCAAATCAAAGGAAAAGCCTGTTAACACTCTAGAGGTCACAATTTTGGCCCAATCTTAATGAAACTTGGTCAGAATTTTACCCTCAATAAAATCTTGGATGATTTTGATATTGGGTCATCTGGGGTCAAAAGCTAGGTCACTAGGTCAGATCAAAGGAAAAGCTTGTTAACACTGGAGAGGCCACATTTATGACTGTATCTTCATTAAATTTGGTCAGAATGTTAATCTTGATGATCTCAAGGTCCAGTTTGAATCTGGGTCATGTAGGATCATAAACTAGGTCACCTGGTCAAATCAAAGGAAAAGCTAGTTAACAATCTAGAGGCCACCTTTATGACCATATCTTAATGAAACTTGGTCAGAATGTTAATCTTGATGATATATAGGTCAAGATCAAATCTGGGTCAGGTGGGGTCAAAAACTAGGTCACTAGGTCATATCAAAGGAAAAGCTTGTTAACACTGTAGAGGCCACATTTATGGCTGTATCTTCATGAAACTTAGTCAGAATGTTAATCTTGATGATCTTTAGGTCAAGTTCCAATCTGGGTCATGTCGGGTCAAAAACTAGGTCACTGGGTCAAATCAAAGGATAAGCTTGTTAACACCTTAGAGGTCACAATTTTGGCCCAGTCTTAATGCAACTTTGTCAGAATGTTACCCGCAATAAAATCTTGGACGAGTTTGATATTGGGTCATCTGGGGTCAAAAACTAGGTCACCAGTTCAAATCAGAGGAAAAGCTTGTTAACACTATAGAGGCCACATTTTTGACTATCTTCATGAAACTTGGTCAGAATTTTAATCTTGATGATCTCAAGGTCCAGTTTGAATCTGGGTCATGTAGGGTCAAAAACTAGGTCACCAGGTCAAATCAAAGGAAAAGCTAGTTAACACTCTAGAGGCCACATTTATGACCATATCTTAATGAAACTTGGTCAGAATGTTATGTGATGATTCCTAGGTCAGGTGAGCGATACAGGGCCTTCATGGCCCTCTTGTTTATAAGTTCCGATCAGCTGCAGAACATTAAACTGCATTCACTTGTTTCAGTTAACCTCCGAACGTCTATCACTTTCATTTAACCCCAGACTTTCTATCACTGGCTCCAATAATTACATCACCAACAAGGTATGGAAAATATATTAGATGACATTTAATCGACAGATGATTGCTGCATTGACAAGCTTACAAAATTAATTTCATTTTGCCGAAGAGTGCAAAAAGCGAATTTTTAAAGCGTGAAATACCATACTACATCAGACCATTATAGTATTTTTCTAGATGTAAAATGTTATTTTTGCCCACACATTTCAATAATTGCATTGCAAATAAAAACTTTTATAGAAAGCGTCATAAACAAGACACTACAATTCACATGCGCAAAGTCATCTGCTGCAATATTGCTATCAGTTCTAAAGAATAAAAAAACGTATTGAAGCACAAAAAAAAATAAATTCGGAACTGTAAGAACCTCCTGTTTAACATCTGAGGTAAATTTGAAATGAGAATGATTGTGCACACTTGTGAAAATAATTATGTTGTGGACACGTTATTAGCTCAACTTTTCAAAGAAAAAGTAGAGCTATTGCACTCACCCCAGCATGGGTGTCGGCGTCAACATCGCCGTCGCCGTTGGTTAAAGTTTTTGATAAAGTTACTGCCAAAGCTATTGACTTGAACCTTTTAATACCTATTTACTGTCAAAGTCTACACCAGGAGAAACAATCCCCATAACTCTGATTTGAATTTTGATGGAGTTATACCCTTTTTTGACTTTGAATTTTTGGTTAAAGTTTTTGGTAAAGTTAAATGTCTCTGTTACTATCAAAGCTTTTGACTTAAAACTTAAAACAGTTATTTACTATCAAAGTCTACAGCAGATGAAACAATTCCCATAACTCTGTTTGAATTTTAGTGGAGTTATGCCCCTTTTTTACATAGAATTTTTGGTTAAAGTCTTTGATAAAGTCAAATATCTCTGTTACTATCAAAGCTTTTGACTTGAAACTTAAAATAGTTATTTACTATCGAAGTCTGCACCAGGAGAAACAGTTCCCATAACTCTAGTTTGAATTTTGGTGAAGTTATGCCCCTTTTTTATTTAGAATTTTTTGGTTAAAGTTTTTGATAAAGTAAAATATCTCTGTTACTATCAAAGCTTTTGACTTGAAACTTAAAATAAGTTATTTACTATCAAAGTCTACACCAGGAGAAACAATTAAATTTTGGTGGAGTTATGCCCCTTTCTCACTTATAAAGTAATAATTATAATTTATAATTGACAGTAGGGAAAAACCAAGACTACTTTTCTGTGGTACAACATAGATGTTACTTTCAAATTTTAGGTGTATTTTAAGGTATCCCTACCTGATAAGATTTTTTTAGTGGACACAGAAAAACAGGAAAACAAAAGAATTACAATAATTACTACACAACCACGGAATTAAAATTCCATTTGCAAACACAGGTGCTAGTGTAACGAAATTTGCTATGACGGGCATACATTAATGTCTGTACATATTTCATTCTCATTGTGCGCTTATGTAAAATAATGTATCACAGCATGCTGTATATGAAAAATGATTTTAGTCTGTTTTAATTCTTACTTTTAGAATGGCTATGTGTATTGGTTGAATGTAGAACATTTTTTGGGGGTAGGACGTTTTGGCCAAAAATAAATTGTGGTTCCATAGCGTGCAAAATATGATCTGGAGATTATTCTAAAGAATGTTATAGTATAAGTGAACAAATTAAACTGATAATAAAACATACTCATGGTATTTTATTTTTATTTTTTATAATCTTTTTATATGTATACATATATATATATATATGTATACATATAAACATATACACATTGTATATGTACATTCTAGCATAAAACTGCTGTTTTTGTCACTTTTCAGAGGTGTTTTAACAGGAGAGAAAACGTGTGTTAACAGAGAGATTCTCACGCTCGCGTGCTGTTATAACACCTTTTTATATATGCGGGTTCCGTGGCAAAGCGTAAACGTCATTAGTAGTATTAGAAATACCGAAGCGAGCGTTTTTGACCCCCCCTGACCCCTTGTCCCTATTCTATAAGTGCACTTTAACCTTGCCCTAAACTTAAAATACTAACTTAGTACCCTTGATACCCTAAAAATTTTTTAAATCTTTAGTTAAACCGAATGAAAACCTTTGGTTTAACCAAAAAAAGATTTAGTTTTTGGTCCGAACTGACCAATGCCGGACAATTTAAAATACTTTAAAAACCACAGGTTTTATCAAAGATACAAGCTAAAATAAAATTGACTTAAATATCAATACAGTACACCGTAAGGTATTTACTTCCTGATTGACAGTGCATATCAAGATAAAGATCAGGTTTCAGTTTAACTGGAGAACAAATACTACGCTATAGTAAATACAATTCTATTGTGTATTGAGAGCTTGTCCTACTTGTAAGACACATACTTGTCCTTTATGTACCTGTTGTGTCAAAGGTAAATCAAGTGCATTTTTTAAAAATGATAATGCGGGAAACCACAAATTCAACCAATCAAAAGCCTGCCATTTTTCTGCCAACTTGGCAGACACTGCCACATTCCTGCCACTTGGCAGAACTTTGGCAAAACTTTGGCAGATTATATTATATTATATTTATTAATAAAAATGTAAAGGTGGGTCTACAACCCCCGGAGGCAAAGCCTCTGGTCTTTGATCTTATCTTCAATTAGTAAGTACATTATTAGGGTACACATAGTAATTAAACTTTTAATTAAGCTTTTAATTAAGCTTTTAATTAAACCTTTAATCCAAAAGTCTGTTTATTACCATGGGATACAGGTTTCATCCGATATTTAGAATCTGATGTGACTACCCATCAAAAGCATAAATGTTAATTCTGTAGATTCCGAATCGTCATAAGGTGAATATCAAACATTGTTCCTTGTTTTAGATAAATTTTAATTTTTTTCTTTTACATAGATATTAACTTATCAGTGTCAAGTCCTCAGCTGCCTCAGCTGTTATATTACATTATCAAATATATCAGAAAATAAAGCATCATCCTGGGGCCTTGGATTCCGCCACCTAAATATAAAATGTGATATTGGGCTTTTAGTCGGTTTATACGGTTCACCCGGGGAGCTCGTACCCTTTAATAAAATCTTAATATCTATTATATAAGTTCCGGTTTTTCTGACTATAAACACACCACTCAAAAGCATATCTAGTACATCTATTTTATATTGTCGGTTTATGCTTATAAAATCTTTATAATCTAAGATAATTCCAGGTCTTATTTCAAATTCATTTAAATAATTTAAACCGCCATTTTTTCATATGTTAATGTAATCCAGGCACCACGACGTCAAAATACTTTTTCATTTGTATGTAATCAAAAGTATGACTATAATAGTATTCAAAGAGAAACACTTCATGTCTCACTTCCTCTACCCTTTTTTCTATTTTCCTGTCTTTCTTTTTAAGTTTAATAATTATGTTAGCTAAATCATCAACTCGTTTTGTTGTAGCAACTTCAGAAGCAGATAAATTGTCAACAACACCTTTTGTTCTAGCTAATTGTGTTTCTTGTTTTAAGAAAGCATCTTTTACTTCTATAATTTTTTCCCAATTATTAGAAATTTTTTCATCATTAGTAGCAATTTCTTCGACATTAGCGGTTATTGCTTTAGTATTAGCAGTAATTACTTGGGTATTAGCAGTGATTGATTCTCCTTGTTTAGCTGATATTTCAACTACAGAGTCCAAATCATTTATTATTTTTTTAATTTTATCATTAATTTGATTATTAAATTTATTAATATCTTCTTGTAATAAACCTTTAAGTTTACTTAACTCTTCGTACTTGCTATTGTGACGTGCATCAACATTATTAATCAGGTCTACAAGTTGTTTCTTCAAATTTTCTATCTGATTATTAACTGTGTTAATTGCTTTAGTATTAGCAATAATTGCTTCAGTATTAGCAGTAATTAACTCTCCTTGTTTAACTGATTTTTCAACTACAAAGTCCAGTTCATTTTTATGTGCTTCAACTTTAGCATTAAGCTGCGTCATATCTTCTTGTAATTTTTTTGTAATATTACTTAAGTCTGCATATTTTAAATTATGACGGTTGTCAACAATACTAATCCAATTTCGAATTTGTTTTTTAAAGTCATCTATTTTAGAATTAATTTCTTCTTTAAAATCCTCTAATGCTGTGTCATGATCATCACCTCTTTGTGAAGCTGCCTTTTCCAATTCAGATTTATATTCTGCAAGTTTATTTGAAATTAATTCTAATAAATCTTTATGCTTTTTTTCGTTTCAGTATTTAGTTTATTTATTTCTGTTCTAATTTCTAACTGATACATATTTTGTAACTTTTTCTCAGCTTCAATAATCTTGTCTTTTAGTTCTTCATGTTTAATCATACTATCTTTTAATTCTTGAATTTGGGTGAATAAAATGTTTAAATTAACTCGAAATACTTCTTTTATGTTATCATCTGTCAAATCTGATTTCTCTTCAAGTTCTTTAATAGAATCAACCATAGCTTTCATTTCTTCTTCAATTTTACCTTGTAATTCAACTATTAATAATGAATTCTTTTTAAAATCTTTTGTTAATTCTTCAATATTCTTTTCTTCTGCTTCTAATGTCTGTTTTATACTTTTGACATCTTCAAGATTATAGTCATCTATTACACTTTGAACTTTTTTATACACAAACCGTCTTGAAACTACATCGGGGGATTTATCTGGATTTCCTAGGTTAATTATTTTATTACCTCCCATATCTAATGCTCTGTTCATTGTGTTATCAAGTTCCTTATTTCTGTGAAGATATGATTCCATGTCCTTTCTAAGCTTTTTATATTGTTTTTTAGTAGCATAATCACTTAAATCAATATCAAATTTAACTTTACTTACACTTTCAGTTTACCCCACTTATTTGTTTTGTATCATTAAAAACACCCATCTAATATATTACCAGTAAAGTTTTTTCTTAAAAACTTCCTTGTTTGTCAATATATAAGAAATCATATTTTTGATTTGTTGCATTAGCAAAAGTATCACGATCTATATTTTGTTCATTACAAATCATATTATTTTCTCGTTTACCTGGACTTTCAAATAAAATATAATGTGAACAGTTAATTCGAATATCTTTTGGTGTTTTATAGTAAGACTGACTTAAATAAATAACACAACAGTTTTTTGTGACGTCCTTGAATAAAGTATTTTGTTATTTCATTTTGAACTTTTTATCTTCACATACAAAATCATCAAATATTACTACTTTTTGTTTTTCTGATTCAAGATTCTCACAAGGTTCAATTTGGTTGGGATCACTGAATATTCAAGTATTTCATTTGGATCTACTTTAATTTTTTTGCAATTTGACTTAAGTGGTAATTAAATCCTGATATTTAGATTGTTCTAGTTTTTAGCATACAAGTATAATTTATCATAATATATAAGAGGTTTTCGAAGTATATGCATTAATGTATTTGTTTTTCCAGATCCAGAAGATCCACATATTAACATTCTAAAACATGAATCTGGCATAAAAGGATAAAATTGTTTAAAGTTATTGGATTTATCACTTTTTGTATCATAATTTGGAATTTCCATTTATATAATTAAAAACTAAAGTTTTAAAACTTTATATTACATTATTTTACAATATTTTACATTATTTTACATTATTTTACATTATCTTACATTATTATATAAATGCAATCAAAACTTAATGAAATGATAATAAGAAAAAAATTAGTTGGGCAAAAGATGAGAGCTCTTAGAGAAGAAATAATGAGAGAAAAAATAAGAAAAGCTACAAATCGGGATATGTATACTGAAATTTATAAGCCAATTACTGAAAAAATAGAAAGTCAAAAAGAACAATTATCAAGTCAGTTAAAAGCATTATCTGGAATTAAGGAGCAATTAGCGTTACTTCCAAAAAGTTTTGCTGATAAGATACATGAAATAGAAAATCTAAAAATGGCGACAGAGTTAATGGAAGAACAACCACCTCCGGGACTACCACAACCATTACAACCATTACCGCTGGAAGATACTATGGGTTTGGAAGAGCTATTCCGAGAATCGACACGATTAATACCGCCGAAAGATCATATGGGTTTGGATGATGAAGATGATGTGTTTGAAGACACTGATGATACAACTAAAGAATCAGAAGAAAAATTTGTGGCAAATTTAGATGTAAATATTGATAAAGATATAATATCAGAATATAAATTGCCCACATTATCAGAGTTAGTAATAAACAAAGGTAAAGATGATTGGATAAAAATAAGAAAAAAGGTTACCGAAAAATTAAAGAAATGTACTCGTAATATAAATAAATATAGTAAAGAAAAACCAGATGAAATAATTGAATTTACAGATGCAGAACCTATGACTGCAGATGAGTATGTTTCGGAGTTAGAATCAGACAAAAAAAATCTTAAAATATATGGTGAACGCTTATCAAAAATGATTAATGACCCAAAGGTATTTGGAAAAGGAATAAGATATCACAATCCATATAAAGTTTTACCAAATGGACAATATGGTAATTTAATTATTAACTTAAATAAACTTTATGGTCAAAATAAGTTAATTGCTAAGGATAGAATAACTGGAAAAGAAGTCATTAACACTAAAGTAGATGATGATTTAATTGATTTGATTAATAAAAGATATAACAATAATAAAAAATATTCAATTAATTCAGGAAAAATATTTAAAGAATTAACAGAAAAATCAGGATTACCTATCAATAAAAGATCTATGAAATTTAAGAAAGTAATTAGGGGACAAGGTTATGACGTTTGTCCATGTAATCCAAAAGAATTGGTTATGACTTGGAGTTAATTTGTGGTTCAATTGATGCTGGAAATATAATGAAGAACTAAAAATGAAGGTATTAGAATAATTGATGAACTATTAAAAATGAAACATTGTTACCAGAACAACATGAAATGTTATATAAAAATTATTTTTCTTGAATTTAAATTTTAGTTATATATAAATGGAACAAAAAATAGTATTAAGTTCTGAAACAGTTAAAGATAATAAAAATAAACCGAGTGATTTTACAATCAGATTTAGTCGTTCTTTAATTTTAGATAAAAATAAAACTTATGTTGTGGTTTGGATAGTATTAACACTTGACCTACTCTTGCATAATATTAGTGATGAATATGACAATAAAAGAATTCGTTACAATAATGGTAAAGAATGGAAAGATATCATATTTACAAACGGTTCTTACAGTTACACAGATATTAATAATTATATTAGGGAAACATTAATAAGTAATGATGATTTTGAATTTAATAAATCAGAAATTGCTCCAATAAGTTTGGAATTTGATTTAAGTAGTTTTAAGATTTTGATTTCAATTACAGATAATTTTATGTTGGATTTAAGAATGTCAAATTTTCATACATTGCTTGGATTTGAGAAAAAAGCATTGAGAAATACTGAATGGGGAACTACAACACCAAATATAACTAACTCTGTTGATACAATTTACATTCATTGTGATCTTATTGATAATTCACTTGTTGATGGTAATTTCAGTGATATTATCTATGCTTTAAGTACTGCAGATTTAACAAGAGCTTATCCATTTACAAAAGAACCACAAAGAGTTGATATTCTGAAATTAATAAATATATTATAAATTCAATTAGAATATATATTACAGATGTATTTGGTAGAATAATTAATTTTAATGAGGTTGAAACAAGTTTTACACTAATTTTAAAAGAATTAATTAAAACTAAAGTTTTAAAACTTTAATTATGAAATTATAAATTTTAGTTTTATTAATGTACAAAAAAGTTTATGACAAAAATAAGGAATATTTATTTATGTTGATGCTCACACAGGAAAAGAAATCATACACGGTACAGGTATCTTTGACACTTTAACGAAATTGTTTTCAAGCGGAGTTGCATCTTCAATTGGCACAGCTGGAAAAAAAGCTTTGGAAACAGCAGGAAAGCAGCACTTGAAAGTGGAACAAAAAGGTTGGCACAGAAGTTGGAAATTTAGCTGCTGATAAAATTGTTGAAAACTTAAAAAGAAACCTGCTCCAGCAGTTGGTAATTTAATTGCCAAGGAATTACAAGAAAAGAATAATAGTAAAAATAATAAAAATAATAATGATAAAGAGGAGGATATTCATATGAGAATAAATAGAATATTGTCAGGATCTGGGACACGTAAACATATTAACAGATTAATTTATAAAAACTAAAGTTTTAACTTTAATAAAAAATAAAATAAAAAATAATATATAATATATACATGTTTAGAACAAAACAATATTGTGAAAGATATGAATTAACTCCTATTCAATTAGATACAGCTTTAATATCTGTCCTAGGAAATAATGTTAAGCAACAAAAAAACGGATATCACTTTACAATTAATGATAGAAGTTCATATTTTGATTGGTTTAATGGTTATTTTGAAGTAAGTTTTAAAGTAAATAAACTTGCTAATGGTGCTGAGTATGATGGAGCTCAAATTGCTTTAATTAATAATGCAGCTTCATTAATTGATCAGTTAGTGGTTAAACAAAATGGAAAAATTGTATATGATTGTAATAATTTATACAAAGTAACAAATGTAAAGAGTTTGGTTGAACTATCTAATGATTATGCAGAATCAACTGGAACAAATGAGTTTATTTATTTAGATACTACTGCTACTGCTGCTGCTGATGATAATTCGGGGTTTGCTATTAGAAAGGATTTAATCAAGAAAAATAATGAGGTAAATGCTAAAATTCCATTAAATAATTATTCATTTTTTCAGGGTTTAGAAACTAATATTATACCTCCAAGTCAAATTCAAATAACACTGCAGCTGACAGATGATGATGAATTAATTTTTAGAGCTAATGCTGCTGATCCAGGTAGGGTAATTGTAACAAAATTAATTCTATGGGTTCCACGTTTGGTTTTTAATGAATTTGGGTTTGAACTAATTGCTACTGAAAGATTTACAAAAGCAAGATGGTCATACCTTAGGGAAATGATAACACAATCAACTGATACACAACAAACTAATATAACCTTTAGAATAACAGCTGGTGTAACAAAACCACAACATGTATTTGTTTATTTACAACGACCTGATAAAAGTAATTCACAAGAACATAACCCACATTTATTAGATACATTTAAAATTAATGCAGCAAATGAAAATTGCACTTTGAGCTCCTGTCGTCTTGAAGTTGGTAATGGTGTTTTTTATCCAGAAACAGAATACACAAGTATATCAAGAATATATGATGATGTAATTAATTATTATTATAAACAAAATAATAAGACTACTGGAAGTCTTTTAAATAGATCAAATTTTCAAGAATTGTTTGGATTTATTCATTTTAACTTGGAATATAAAAAGGAAGTAACTACAGAAGATCCTAAGCATATTACATTAACAGCTAAATTAAATATTCCACCAGCAGCTAATATTCGTGTTTACGCAATTGTATTATATGAGGAAACAGTTGAAATAAATACTATTGGAAATGAACTTGTTATTGTTTAAATGAACTTGTTATTGTTTAAATGAACTTGTTATTGTTTAAATAAAATAAATATAAATTATATTTAATGACATCAAATTATATTGAATATAAAGTTAACCTTACAGATGGACAAAAGAAAAATTTAGCCCAAGCCTACAACAACAAAATTCCACATACTTTTAGATTAAAACATGAACAATTACATGGAAACTTCCCTTTACTATTAACAAAAACACAAATTAATCAAATTAAAAAAGCTGTTGCAAATAATAAGGGATTAGAAATTACAATTTCAAAAAGCCAAATGTCCAGTCAAGGTCAAAATGGTGGATTTTTAGGAGCTTTAGCTGGTTTGTTAGGAAAAACAATTCTTCCAATGGCAGCAAAAATAGCTCCAAAAATATTAGCCCCTCTAGGCATTGGAGCCCTTTCTGGACTGGCCAGTACTGGTGTTAGTAAAATACTTGGAAATGGTATGATTTCAGTAGCTAATGATAAGAGAAATATGATATCACCATATCTTACACCTAATCAAAGAAAGCAACTAGTAGGATCTGGAGTGATTAAATTAACACAAAAACAAAAACAAGACGGTGGGTTTTTAGGTATGTTGGCTGCTAGTCTAGGAATACCTTTGATTACATCTTTGTTAAGTGGAAAAGGACTACAGATTGATTCACAACGGAGACCTTACAGACGAATTCCTATAGTAAAAAAAAAATAAAATTTAGTAAAAAAATAAAATTTAATAAAAAGAAAATAAAATTTATAAACAAACCTATTTCTAACTTTGAAATTGAACAATGGGTAAACCAATTAAAAATTAAAAACTTTAGGGGTGTATTTAGTAGAAATAACTTACCAAGAGTGAAACTCTCGGAGACCACAGGTCTACCAAAATTAAAAGAAAAGGACGAGTGTGGAATTATAAATTTGGACGATTCTATTGGACCTGGAACACATTGGGTTTGTTACTTGAATACTTTGTACTTTGACCCATTTGGACTTCCTCCACCAAAAGAAGTAATTAAGTATATACCAAATGTAAAATACAACAATGTTCAATATCAAGACAAAACAAGTATGCTTTGTGGATATTATTGTTTATTTTTCATTAAAATGTTACAAGATAAAGTACCGTTGTATGATTTATTGTATAAAATACTAAAAATTAATAATGTAAAACAAAATGAACAAACTATTATAAATTATTTTAACTAATAAGGACATTTATTTAACTTATTAAAACTGTGTTTTATTTAACTGGAATAATTAATATAATGGGAATATTTAATAATATAAATGAAAAAGTAAATAAAATAGAAAGGCAATTAATAAGAAAACCTCCATTGTTTTTAACAAGTTATACCCAAGATACCGATGGTGGATTATTTCAATGGAAAACTGTAAATGCTAGTCCTGGTTTAGTTCAGGGTGGTAATATTGTGGCAATTAAACAAAATTGCATCTTAATTATTCTTGTTGATGCAATTAAATTAGATAAAGGAGAAGCTAAATTACAAATAAAAAATAAAGAAAGTGTAATTCTTCAAAGTTATCATGTAAAAAATAATAGAAAAAATGAATCTATTTCTATTAATTATGCAAATGAATTTAAAATGGATGATGCTTTTTATATTAATTCTTTAAACGTTATGAATATTCAGTTAACAATTTATGGTTCTATAATTTAAGTTTTAATTTAAGAGTTAATTTAAGAGTTAATTTAAGTTTTAATTTAAGAGTTAATTTAAGAGTTAATTAATTTAAGAATAAGCTAATGTATCAATACCATTATCAAGAATATATCTTTTATCATCATAACATGATAAAGATGTTTTATTTATAACATAACTGGAAAGATTGTGTTTATCAGAACGAATAACTTTAAAAGTGTGATTACTTTGGGTTGAATTAAACAAAGTATCTTTGTAATTTTTATGAACTATTGTTTTCTTAACAACAAGTTTTTTAATTCCTTTACATTTTTTAATGTTAACTTCATTTTCTAATAAATATGAATACATTTTACTTCTTAATCCGACAAATTCAACAATTACTACACCGGCAGCTTCATCTTTAAATTTTCCAATTACTTTTTTATTATTATCAAAATAAAATTCTGATTTTGGGTTATAATCACTATTATCAAATAAATCTTTGTCCTTATAAAAGTCTTTATACGCATCTTTGGTTTTTATTTCATAACAGGGGCCTCCGTGGCCGAGTGGTTAGAGTCGTTGACTTCAAACCATTTGCCCCTCATCGATGTGGGTTCGAAACCTCATTTGGGGCGTAGAATTCTTCACGTGAGGAAGCCATCCAGCTGGCTTACGGAAGGTCGGTGGTTCTACCCAGGTGCCCGCTCGTGATGAAAGTATGCACGGAGGGGCACCTGGGGTCTTCCTCCACCATTAAAGCTGGAAAGTCGCCATATGACCTAAAATTGTGCCGGTGCGACGTTAAACCCAACAAAAAAAAAAAAAAAAAAAAAAAATTATTTCATAACATAATGAATCAGTGTCAGTAAACAATAATTTACAATTACTCTCGTACTTTTCCATAATATAATTATAATGAAAATCATACATTAGATATTTTGATAAATCTAGAATACACTACCAACTAACAAGGTATGTTTAATAACAAACTTTCTTTTATTCAAATGAATACCAAAAAGGTTAGAGTTTAAACATCGTTGAACTAACAAATGAAGGTTTGGCTATGTATTTTAATAAATATTTTCATCATGAGTTAATTAATATTAACCCTCTTGCGAAAATTTTTCCCATCGTTTTAACCAAATACAGAATTGTTCATAACTTAAAAAAGTCCTTTTCAAATGAATTTTTTGCTTTAGATCTTTTTTGAGTATTAAAATCAATATTTTTTTTAGCCAAGGATTTTTCCCGTCAAAAGTTAATACTTATGTATTTTTGTTACTTTTAACCCTAATTGTGTATATAGTTCAAGTTTTTTTATAATGAACTACATAATTTTGTTTTTTCATTAAAGTTGGAAACAAAACTTCTTTACATTACTTTTTCCTATTTCAAATTCTGTTTTAATTTTTTTACTATAGTCAAAAAGCCATTGATCTGGTATAATATTTTTCAGGAGCTAAGGATAATCATTGTGGGTTTTATGTAATTCTTTTGGATATTCAAGATCACATTCCTAATAAAGTTAGTTTTACCTTTGAAATTTAATTTCTTAAATTGTTTTTCGGATATAAATTTAAAGTTTCCAGAGGGTAAAGGTTGACACATAGCCCAACCGTAAAGGTTATTGGCGTCGAGGTACATAATGTATTTGCTTTCTTCTTTTAAATCATAATCTTTCATATATTTACTTTTTGGGCTTACTGTATCTGTTTAAAAATATAATTTTATTCCTCCTCTCAGCCCCTTTTTCAATAAAAGATACATATCAATATCAGTTATTAATTAACTTAATTCCAGTCATTTTTAACATTGCATCCCAAGCTAAACCAGGACTACTAAAATAATGACAAGGATCTAATTTGTAGTACTCCAAACATAGTTTTCTAAAATTTCAATACATCAGCTAAAAGTAATACGTCAGTTTTTAAATATAGATCAGTTATTCTCCCATTGTTTTAATTTTAAATTTTTTCCAAACATTTTTAGCATGTTCGTTTTCATTATCAAAATATTAGTTTCATTTAAAATTGAATAAAAACTCTTCTTTAGAAGGTAATTCTGTTTCTTTAAATTTTTAAAATGAATCCATTAATCATATGGATAAACACACCTTTTGTTTTAATAAATTAATATAATCAAATTCTTGAGATAATATTTAAATTCTGGAATATTTTTTACTAAGTTATCCAATGATTGAGACATAAATTGGAATGAATCAATAAAGACCAAGTCAGAAATCATAAATGCCATATATTTTTTCCATATTGTTAGGAATAACATTAATTTTTTTTTTGAATTTTCCTATTTGTTGCAAAATAAAATGACCGTCAAAACCCTTAAATTATGAAAAATAACAGGAATTTTATGTTTTAGTTTAAAATTAATATTAAAATTCTGAGTGAGCACTTCCTCTAAATTTTCCTGTTATATGACAATGGTCACGTACTTTGATTGAATCTTCTATATATTCTTTTTCCAAATATGACAAAACTTTTGTTTTTTAAATTCACTTTCATCTTTTTTAGCCCATTCTTAGTTCTTTGTTAAAATGTTCTTTAAATATTTTTTTACAATTTTCATTTTCCTCAAGCATTTTTTCAATAAACTTATAAACTGCATTAGGACCTCTATAATCTGGGTTGGTTTAGTATATTTATCGTCATAACAACAAACAACTTTATAGCCGTAACCACAATCTATATGATTTTGATAGGGTTTCAGTAAATGAAGATTTAGTTGATGGTAAAGCAGTTAAAACTTTTTAGTTATTGATTCAAAATCAGCATAAATTACAAAAGGGTACTGCTAAACCTTTATGATAATTTTTAAATTGTACTTTACTTCCTCTTTTGGCATTTTACACCTTGGGTACCTTTAATAGCTAAACAAATTTGGAATATGTTCATTTAATATTCTTTCTTGAGTAAAATGTTTTTTAAGCAACTTTTACAAAAAATATTTTCTATGTTGGCTTTGGTTTTGTTAGTCATTATCTATTAAAGTCTTTTATCCAAACATAATGTTGGACTACAGTTCTTGAGGGTTACAGTCATCACAGTTATTTTATCATTATTTTATCATTAGTAATTAGCAACATGCCCACAGTGTTCTTCGATTGATACTTTGATATGTACAATGGATAAATACTATTTTCTTCATACCAAATATATTAAATGATATTTCATTTAAAACTTCTATTTTAGGTATTTGATTAATGTAACAGGAAATTTAATTCCGTATATCAAGATCGTTTATATTTTTTAATTTTGAAATTTTTTTGGGGGTCTTTTTCAACAGGAAATTTGTAAGCTAAATGACACCATCTAAAACTTTCATTATCATCGTTCTTTATATTTATTAATCCTTTCATTGAATTTTGTAATTTTTTGGGTAATTCTAAATAACTTGAAGCAGCCAATGGACTATACTTATATCTATTTATATAATGAGCTTTCAACTGACTCTATTCTCCAGCCACTTCCTTCAGAAACCCAAATTACAATTCTATTTATTATTTCATCAAAAGCTTGATGTAAATTTTTTTTTATTTCTTTTGTGTTAATAATTTTCCCTAAAAGCCTTTGATTGAAAATAAGCTGATTTATATATTGTATCAGTTTTATCCATTTTTGCAAAAGTTATTTTTAAAACAACGTTTATTTTTATACTTTTAAAGTTTTAAGTTCAGATTTAAGTATTTCATAAGAGTCGTTTATAGTTAAATATAATTGATTTTTTGGATCTTGTCTATATGTAATTTTAATTTCAAATTTCTTAAAATATTGTTTTGTGGATCCTCGATTTCCATCTATATATTATATTTAAAAAAAAAATTTTCAAGCAAAAAAGGATTAAAAAAATAATTAAAAAAATAAAAAATAAATAAAGTTTTAAATTATCTTTAAGAAGAAAAAAAAATATTTAAATTTATATTTTTTTCCCTTTAATTTTTGATATTCCAATTTTACTCGGTTTGCCCCTTCACAACACATTTTTATTAACCCAGCATTAATACCAAATTTTTTAGATGCTTTGTAAGTGCTTCTATATATTTTTTCTTCATTAGTATCACAGTGGGTTTTCAATAACTTTTTTGGGGATTGTTTCGAAAAATTATTGGTCTGGGACAATCACATAATCTTTCAATTTCTTCTTCAGTTAATAGACAACCACGTCCCATTCAAATAAAGTTCTTTTAAACGAAGATAAGGATTTTATAACATTTGTAATTATCAATGACGTGGTTTTTATATTCATCGCTAACTATTTGATTAAGTTTTGATTTAAAAAACATTTCTTCTTTTAAGAACTTTCTTATATGAATTTTCATCTGGATTCATTATTCTCCTAAAGTGCTAGATAATTTTGGCTAATCATTCTATCTACCTTTCTTTTAAACCATCTATATATAATATATTTAAATAGAAAAAAATCTCTAAAAACACACGTAAAATTTAATCCCAACTCTTCTTCTTTTTTACTTTTATATCCGTTAAGTTTAATTCCTTCATATACGTTTCAAAAGGCATTGAATATTTTTTTCTTTCGCATTTCTAATGTATTGTAAAAATATCCTGAAAAAACTTGTTTTCTTCTTTATTTTACTTTTCCAATCCGTGCTTTTGTTATTAGTGTTTTATTTTGTGATGATGTGCTTTTAAAATAAATTTCTTGTCGTCAAGTTTTAGTCTGTTAGTAAATATGGTAATTACTGATGGAACGCCCAGCAACTGCTACAAATATAGGAATAGCTGGACAAGTGCTAATGCAGCTGAACAACCAAAAACACCTGCTGTAATTATATAATCCGGTACTTACTCTCCCACAAAATTTATAACTTTTTCTGTAAGCAGCAGCTAGTTTAGTTAAGTGAATAATTAATTGATCTTTTGGTTTCTATTCCATTATTAGAAATTAAATTTTATGGACCATTTATATAATATATTTTTAAATTAAATTTCTTTCAATTCACTAAATGGTACCCAACTATTAAATTTTTTCATTGAAACCTTTCCATTTTATTTAAAGCTTTTTTTTTTTCTTATATCTCGTCAAATAACTTTTTTCTATTCTAAAAACTTCTTGTGTAGTAGGTAAAAGTTCTTGTTCATAAATGAACCTTGAATTATTTCATCATTTAAATCTTTAATAGTGTATGTTCTGGGATTTGTATTTTTAATTTTATAAATTAAAATATTTCCTCTGTCCAGTTTGGTGTATATCCTTTTTCAAAATGTCTTTTAAGTTTGCTTAAACGAACTCGATCACCAATTTTAAATTTTGTTTTATTCTTTGGTTCTTTAAATTACCATATAAATTAAAGTAAACAGTCCCTTTTTATTTAAGTTTTTACAGCTTCGGTTGGTGTCATTTTTATACTAGAATGTTTTTGTTTGTTATATTTATCAACCATATCCTGCAAATTATCTAAATAAGTATAAGTATTATTTGCTGTAAAATATTTCCACATTATTCTTTTTAAACTTCTATTAAATCTTTCAATAACTACAGCCTTTCCTTCATTAAAGGTATGAAAACTATTAATCTATTTTTTATTCAAAAATGATTCAAACTTTTTATTTTTAAAATTCTTTTCCTTCATCTACCCAAAAATTTTACTGGAAAATCGTCCTTCTAAAATTATTTTTTCAAATGCTTCAGTAACAGATTCTCCAGTTTTTTTCTTTAATGGAATAACCCAAGCAATTTACTAAATATATCAATAACGGTTAACAAGTACTTTACTCCTTTATTATATTTTGAAAAAGCTTGCATGTCAACTAAATCAGCTGACCAAGTATCATCAATATTATTAACAATCACTTTTCGTTTCCTAAATTTTCTTTTAATTGGTTTGTGTAATTCTTCTGCTAATTCATCGCTCCATGTTATTTCGGGGGTATACTCTACCCCCTTTTCCCGTTTTTTGACTTTTGTTTTTGTCCCAACCCAAGTGTGTATTTTGTTTTGATAGCTGGTTTTACAACTAAATGTTTTGCAATCTTTTCTCCAAATCGATGGGTCAGTGCAACATGGTCGTAACTTGATTTTTTTACCAAATACACTTTTTTACATAATTTGCCTTATTTAACAGAAATACATCACTTGTTAAAATATCTAAATCACATTCTTAAAATTTTAAAATAAAAAAGTAAAATTGTCAAAAGGTTGTATCTCAGGAAGACACTTTCAGTCAGTGCAACATGGTCGTAACTCAACATACGTCTTTGTTGCCAGAGTTAGTATGCTATTCACTTTGAAATTTCTGTGCAACATGGTTGTTAACTCAAAAATAGTAAAATATTACAATAGTTAAATGATAAATAAGGATGATTTTAGTTTTTCAACAACTTAGAAATGGATTTATAAATACAAAATTAATATTTTTACCATATTCATATTTATCAATGCAAAGTGGTGTTAAGAATTTATTGACCAACATGTTTAGGATTTTAAAACCCAAAACATTAAAAAGTCTTGCTCTGTTAAAAAAAATACCTTTTTAACTATTTCCAGCAAAACCTCTTCCAAATCAGTATTTTTAGCATCAATAGCCCTATTCATAATGTCTTGACTTAATTTTAAGAGGAAAAAAATGCACCTTTTTCAAACCTGTCAAGCACTCAGCACTTTCGGCCCCCAGAATCACCTCAATGCCTACTATTCAAGGTACAACACATTTTAAAGAAATAAAGAAATCAATTGTTTTTTTTTTCGTAGAAAATTTATAATAATACTGAATCAACATGCGAGGAGACATTGACACGGTGTTTCCATACCGTATAATACAGCTTTTACATTCACCATGCAACGTGTTATTTCTACCTCATGAATAAAAAGTCACAAAAAAGTAAACACGGAGGAGACTATTCAAAACTAGATATATTTTGTGTTAAAAATCTATATTTCCGTGTGAGGGCGTTTCCGGCTTTTAGGGATTATCGCCCTCTAGCCCCCATGAGGGAAAACCTTCCCTTTGAACCCCGATCACACTCGTTTTGGGCCCTTTTTGGAGCCTTGACAGCTATGCTTTTTTATTACTTGTAATTTTTTAAATAAACTTTCCTTTATGCAAGTTTCATGTAAAACTGTGAAAGGATAACAAAAGAACATTTTTCCTTTTGTATGCATATTTCATGAATTGTGCAAAATACAAAATGGTATTATTAAAGGTGGAAATTTTTTTGTGCTATAAGGGGAAGCATGACTTCTGCTTGTAAAGCTCGTATTCCGATTTAAATTTTATTTGGATATACAGAAGATTTTGTTAGGTATATCGATATTTGTATAAGTTGTTAAACCACTAAACATAAATGATCAGCATTAATAATTTTACATTTAAATTTAATGAATGATTTACTTGATTTTTATGTTGCAAACACCAACATAAAGGCCTGGTGATCAAGGGCCATGGGCCCAAGAGAGCCCATGCTCCCCTATATCCCCCACCCACACTGACTTAACTCATCAAAGTTGCATGCAAACAAAATAATATTTTTTCAATAATAGACCCAAAAACTGCACCAGAGGCCACCATTTCATGCCTGCATTTTAAAATTCCAGGAGGGAGATGCTCCCGAGCCCATAACAGGAGGGAAGTATCCCCTCTATACCTAAACATAAAGACCCATGCAAATGCCCCTAGAGGCCATTATTATGTCTCCCACACCACTGTGTGGTGGGAGACAAATTGATTAACTCCTGTCTGTCCATCCAAACCGTCTATCACAGATCTTGTCCACACTCTTTAAGTCGAACAGTTTTTTCATCCAATTTTCCCCCAAAAATTTATAAAATGTGTTTGCCAATAAGTCCCCCATCCAAGTTTGATAACAAGCCAAATCAAAACCCCGGCACTTTGGGAAGTATGGCCCTTGAAACATGGTTTTGATAAACAAAAACACTGAAAGTCTGATTGCATTGTATTTGATAATCAAAGTTCTTGAAGTTGATTTAGGTTGTATCAAAGCTCTGAAAGTCTGGATTGGGTGTTTTTGATAATCAAAGAACTGGAAGTCTGATTGGGAATTAAGAATATATAGGGGAAAGGGTTTTCGCTTGAACATTTCTCGTCTGATCTCTACTACTATTCTGATGACTTGGCAAACTGGGGAACATGTGCTTTTCTCAAAAGCAGCTCTAGTTTCATACCTTTAATTTCAAAACTTCCAGAGGAGACACATTCCCCCCCCCCAAAAAGGAAGGAGGTATTTATACCAAAAAGGAAGGCATTATCCCCTCCGTACTTCGAAAATTTAGGCCCAGAAATGCACAAAAGGCAACCATTTCATACCTAATTACAGAAATTTCCAGGGGAGAGCCCTTCCCTCTCTCCTCACTTTAGTCTTATAACAGTAGGAAGGGCAACCTCTTGTACCTCAAAATTCAGACCCAAAAATGCACAAGAAGCCAGTATTCATAACTATGTTTAAAATATTTCTAGGGGAAACCCTCTGAACCCCTTCTATACCTTTACATTTAAACCCAAATTTCACCTGAGGCCCCCATTTCATACCTATGTTTTAAAAAAAAAAATCCAGGGAGAGAACCACCTGACCCCCTTAACAGGAGGGAGGTATCCCATCATGTACCTCAAAATTGGACCCCAAAAAGGCACTAGAGGCTTCTATTTTATACCTATATTCAGAGGGGGACCCCGCTGACAACCTAATAGGAAGAGGGGACCCTCTTAATAAATGAAAATTTAGACAAAAAATATGCATCAGAGGCTGCCACTTTATACATATTTTACAAAATTTCCAGGAACAGACCATACTGACTTTTAAATTTACATCAGGTGTATGGCATCATTTTTGATGTTAGTTTCATGTGGGCGTGTTGTTGTGTTTATCATGTTCTTTAATTATAACATTTCAGTTTTACTCAAGCTAAAGAACAAATTTATACCATTGATAATTGTTTAAGTGTTAGATTTTTATGTAATTAAAAAGACATTTTAGACTTGTATCAAGAAGCATGCACATGTTTATTTGCAGAATAGTATTTTTCTCCTGGGGGATGCATTATTCATGCGCAGAACCGGTGCATATTTCTTGTTGAAAATCTAATACTAAACACAGACATATTCAAATACCTTAGACCTTAAAGGCTCATAATGCCCCATATTCTGTAAAAATATGCAAATATCTTGTACTTTTAAGCACTCAGGTCTACATACGTAAAATATTCAAGTACCTTGGGCCAGTCAAGACTTTTTGTCCATTTACTGTAAAATACTGAAATAAACTTTGACCATAAAAGCTCTCAGAGCCTATATTCATTAAAAAATGTAAATATTTTGGACAGTCCCAAACTTCATTGTCCATTTACTGTAAAATAATGAAATAAGTTTTGACCATAAAGGCTCCCAGGCCTATATTCAGTAAAATATTCAAGTACCTTTGATCAGTCAAGCTCTTATATTATGTCCATTTACTGTAAAAAACTGAAATAACTTTGAATATTAAAACTCTCAGAGCCTACATTCAGTAAAATATGCAAATATCTTGGACCAAGTCAAGCTCTTATTGTCTTTTACTGTAAAATACTTTTAATAATTTAAAATGTGTTTTTGTAGTAGTACATTTTTATTTCTACATATTATATGATTTTTTTTTTTACATTTTTGCGAGTAAAACAAGTCAATGAAAGTACAGAAAAAGATAAATGGATATGCTTAAAAATATTGAATTAATAGACTTTTGAATAAACATCTCTGTTATGAATTATCTCCAATAAATTATTTGTTATCATTTAGTTACGACCTTGTTGCACTAAGTTTTTGACAATATTTCCACACATTTCAGCGCAACATGGTCGTAACTGAAAAACTTTCAAATAATCCCAGTGAACATTTTTTTGACATTTTTTTTCCCATAGTATTGTAGTTATTATTGTTTTTTGATAAAAAATTAAAAGATTTTATTGTTTTTCATTAAATCATTTGAATACAAAAATGTTTTTTGCTTCTCCTGTAAAGTTTTCAAAAAATGAGTTACGACCGTGTTGCACTGACCCATCGAAATGTTTTTGATTTAGTTTTATTTAAATTGGAAAGCATTTGCTTATCACATGTACCCTTTTTTACACCACTGTCATAGCAAAAGTCATGGTCCATACATACTGCATCCAGTTCATTGACAGGGGGTCCCCTTATCTAGGGGATTTCCTGGCCCACAATAATTATATCCTGGAAGTGTTAAACCTTTCTTAGGTAATAAAGGTAACATTGCTTTGTGAATATCTAAATTACCCCCTGTACTTTTAACAAACTTTAATTTCATTTTTCCACAAGATGAACAAGTAGCCTTTATCATTTTTCTCCCGTTTTTTGTTATAACATAATGAGGATTTATATTATCAGTAAATCTTCTTTCTTTCAAACAATATATTTTATTCTGTAAACTCATCTATATCATATGTATTTAAAACTTTTTATTTGGGTTTTTAAAAACCTGTGAATTTTTAAAATTGTCCGGCATTGGTCAGTTCGGACCAAAAACTAAATCTTTTTTGGTTAAACCCAAAAGGGTTTTTTTCATTCGGTTACAAAGTTTTAAAAAAATTTTTAGGGTATCAAGGGTACTAAGTTAGTATTTTAAGTTTAGGGCAAGGTTAAAGTGCATTTTATAGAATGGGGACAAGGGGTCAGGGGGGGTCAAAAACGCTCGCTTCGGTATTTCTAATACTACTGTCATTTTGCCCCAAAACAGATAATTCAAAACAAAATGTCAACGTTAAAAACAACTTAGACATTCCCGCGTATTTGGTGGAAAATTAATGACGTTCAGAGACATTTTATCCATTTATCAGCGGTTTCTATGCGTTTTATGCTAGAATAGCGTTAGCCCATGTTCATTTCGTGTTATAACATTTGCAGAATCCCTTGGGATATGTTGGTACCCTCGCCCTAACGGGCTCGTGTACCAACCAATCCCTCGGGATTCTGCAGACGTTATAACACGAAAAAACATGTGTTATCCCTACATATACACATTGTATGTGTTTGTGTATGTGAAAATATTTGCCATTTACAACAAACCAAAAGAGTTATGAAAATAAATTTTATTCACAATTATTTTTTTAAAAAGAATGATCAGTTATACTGTAACGATTGTAGGACATTTGACCCCCAGGACATTTGCCCCCCAATGAAAAAATTTACTACCGGACATTTGCCCCCCCGTTGAAATAACAGAAAAAGGGACATTGTGCCCCCCCCCCCCCCCCCCCCCCCCCCCCCCCCCCCCCCCCCCCCCCCCCCCCCCCCCCCACTTCTTATTTTTAGAATGGACATTTGCCCCCCAATATTTTTGTCCTACGTGCCAGTAGATATACTGTGTTTTATGTTGATTAATTATCAAAATTACTCTAAAAGGCAATTTTCAGTAAAAAAAAAAGAGTATTTTATTGATAAAAATTTTATGAATATGTTAATTACATTCAGGTGTTAAGGTAAATAATAGCCTATTATTGAGTGATAAAAGTGCTGATAACAATGTTATAATTTTTAGCTCGACTATTCGAAGAATAATCTAGCTATTCTACTCACCCTGGCGTCGGCGTCGGCGTCGGCATCGGCGTCACACCTTGGTTAAGTTTTTGCTTGCAAGTACATACAGCCATCAATTAAAGGCATATAGCTTTGAAACTTATTTTTTCTTTTTCTAGGTCAATTACCAACCTCTCTGGGTCAAGTCCCATAACTCTGTCATGTATTTTGAGCAAATTATGCCCCCTTTTGGACCGGTAATAAATTTGCTACTTACTTTGGATTTTCATCAATGATAAATCCTTTTACAGTATTTTTAGAAAAAAAATATCATTCAGTTTGTCTCCTGACCTATTAAAAACTGATATCTTTGACACATTTCGGCCTGCTCATGGTAAATGACATCAAAAGGAGTGTCAGCAAAATTTTCCTTCATACTTTTGCAGGGGGTATCATAATCCCCTCTGTGATTTTTACTTATTTCATTAAGTTCAAATACATCTATATACAATCTAAAAGTCTATTGCATAAAACACGTAAATACAATGCCTTTAGCAAACATAATATAATTTGGAGCACTGATATCTATATATCTATAATGAAAATCACAGAGGGGATTATGATACCCCCTGCAAAAGTATGAAGGGGATTTTGTAACACCCAGTCATTTTTCAGTGGAGGGGATTTTGATCAAGGGGATTTTGATATACACTCTTGATTTTCTTTGATGTTGGATAAAAGTTAACTGGTTGGGTATTGCAAGGTGAATGATGTAATTTGACATAATTCTACTCCAAGTAATGTACTTCAGATTTTTTTAAGTGGATTTTCGTTTTGTAGCTGAACAACAGTAAGTCTTGTGATTTTAATAAAATGCTGACTTGCTATAAATTTAAAAAACAATAAAATATTTTTTGTTAAATAAGATGTTTTCTAATCAATCTAGTGGTCCTTTTCTCTAAATTCTATTATTTTATGCACTGTTTGAACCAATTAGTATGGTGAGATAGTAATGTTTATGATGATGATGGTGATGAGATGTTGAGGGTATTGAAGGAAAACTGTAAAAAAAAAAGTGAAAATATGTAGGACCCCAAAGAAAAAATTTAAGAGGGACTCCAAAATCTGAATGTTAGGCAGTCCTGACTCCATGAAATTTTGAATCAAAATTGGAACCCCTGCAAGGGTACTGAACTCCCAGGGTATGGACCAATTACTTTTAATATTTTAAAAACATTTGAAACTGAGTAATATTACAAAATCTTGAACTTTTAAAAGGGAATAAGTATGTGTAAGTTTGAATGTAGTACCTTGCTGATTGTTTTTTAAAATTCGCAATTTAAATTTTAAAGTCAACTTAAATTACTTTCAAAGTTGTAGCCAGATGTGAAGTCCAGTAACTTTTAACAGACCCCTCACACTTAAACCCGGCTTGGATGCCTGGCATGTATTGTGTAAAAACGGCCCATGTTGGTGCAAAATGAAAAATGGAGAAATCATAAAAGAAAAAAGTGAAAGTATTTCCATCTTCCTTAACCCTTACAATTGGTACAACCGTTTTGTTTTCCCTTTGCACCCAGTGCAGACCTAGATCAGCCTGCACATCCGTGCAGACTGATCATGGTCTGCACTGTTCGCTATTTCAGTCAGTACATTTTGAGTGAACACCCCTTCGAATGATAAATGGTATTACCCAAATTGAATGAGCACCTGTACATTTTAGAAATTAGGTGCTAAGGGTTAAAAGGTCAGAAAACACAAATGCATAGGACGTGACAACAGTACTACACTACACTATATATAATCACACCAAAACACCAGAAACTGAATACAATGCCAGACGTGTTTAGTCTTGCACCTGTCAACATTTTGCCCGCCCGGGGGAGCGGCGGGCATACACGGGACTTTAGACAGAAGACCATTCCCGACAGGCGGGAATTTGACAAACATTTGATGTACCAACCAGGCTCTAGGGTGGGATTTAGACAAAAAAGGTTGTCTCTGGGGTGGGGATTTAGACAACAAAATTTTTGAAATGTCAGATTCCCCTGGGTCAGCCCGGGGATCCGGACATTTGCCCCCCAGGACATTTGCCCCCCAATGAAAAAGTGGACAGCTGGACATTTGCCCCCCCAGTTTAAATGGTAGCTAGGACATTTGCCCCGCAGTGCTTATTTCTAAAACAGACGTTTGCCCCCCAATATTTTTGTCCCCCAGTGATTGTTTATGAACTTATTTGAAAATAATTATATATTGGCAGATAAAATGTCTTTTTTTTTTTACATTTTTTAAGTACATAATTGCCAAATTAACAAGTTTGGTGTTTAAAACATTGCACAAATTAAAAAATATTATGTTGTTATGAGCTCTTTTATTACTCAATAATAGGCTATTATTTACCTTAAACCCGGATGCAATTAAATATTCATCAAAAATTTTTTTCAATAAAATAGTTTTTAGGACAGAAAATTGCCTTTTTGATTAATTTTGCAATTTAAAAAAAATATAATACACAATCATAAACTAATGGTATATAGGACAAAAATATTTGGGGGGCAAAAAGTCCATACTAAAAATAAGCAAGTGGGGGCAAATGTCCTGTTTGTCATTTTAACTGGGGGGCAAATGTCCCGTATTCATTTTTCATTGGGGGGCAAATGTCCTGGGGGGCAAATGTCCTACAGTCGTCTTCAGGGTTATAAAACTAGTTGATAGCAGCAAGTCCCATAACTCTGACCTTCATTTTGGCCAAATTATGCACCCTTTTGGACTTTAAGCAAATTCTGGTTAAAGTTTTGTGTGCAAGTACATACAGCTATTACTAAAAGGCATATAGATTTGAAACTTATTTTTTCTTTTTCTAGATAAATTACTAACTTCACTGGATCAAGTCCCTTAACTCTTACATGTATTTTGAGCAAATTATTCCCCTTTTTGGACTAAGAAAGTCCTGGTTAAAGTTTTGCGTGCAAGTATATACAGCAATTACTTAAAGGCATATAGATTTGAAACTTATTTTTTCTTTTTCTAGATCAATTACTAACCTCACTGGATCAAGTCCCATAACTCTTACATGTATTTTGAGCAAATTATTCCCCTTTTTGGACTCAGAAAATCCTGGTTAAAGTTTTGCGTGCAAGTACATACAGCAGTTACTAAAAGGCATATAGATTTGAAACTTATTTTTTCTTTTTCTAGATCAATTACTAACCTCACTGGATCAAGTCCCATAACTCTGACATGTATTTTGAGCAAATTATTCCCCTTTTTGGACTTAGAAAATCCTTGTTAAAGTTTTGCGTGCAAGTATATACAGCAATTACTAAAAGGTATATAGATTTGAAACTTATTTTTTCTTTTTCTAGATCAATTACTTACCTCACTGGATCAAGTCCCATAACTCTTACATGTATTTTGAGCAAATTATTCCCCTTTTTGGACTTAGAAAATCCTTGTTAAAGTTTTACATGCAAGTACATACAGCAATTACTAAAAGGCTTATAGATTTGAAACTTATTTTTTCTTTTTCTAGATCAATTACCAACCTCACTGGGTCAAGTTCCATAACTCTGGCATGTATTTTGGGCAAATTATGACCCCTTTTGGACTTTGAAAATTCTGGTTAAAGTTTTACATGCAAGTTTCTATCTCCAAAACTAATGCAGATATTGAATTGAAACTTCACATGTGCCTTCGGGGTTATAAAACTAGTTGATAGCAGCAAGTCCCATAACTGATATGCATTTTGGTCAAATTATGCCCCCTTTTGAACTTAAAACTCTTTTGATATTTAATCTTTTTGGGTAATATTTTCCTGCTTCTGGGACAATATTTCGAATAGTAGAGCTTGGCTGTCTTACGGACAGCTCTTGTTTAGTTTGTGCAATGTTTTTAACACTCAAACTTGTTAATTTTGCAAGTATCTACTAGAAAGATGTAAGAATCAAAGACATTGTTATCTACAATATGATAATTATCTTCTTCTAAGTTCCTAAAAAAATCACTAGGGGACAAAAATATTGTGGGGGGGGGGGGGGCGGGGCAAATGTCCGTTTCAGAAATAAGCACTGGGGGGCAAATGTCCTATCTACCATTTCAACTGGGGGGCAAATGTCCAGCAGTCCACATTTTTATTGAGGGGCAAATGTCCGGATCCCTACTGTAACATATGATAACATATTAATGTCCAGATCATAATTTGCATATTATGGAAATAATTTTTTTTTTGCTAAAACATCCTACCTCAAAAATTTTCTTGGCCAAAACATCCTAGGCCGAAATGTCCGGGCCAAAACGTCCGTCCTCCGTATTGGTTTCATGTGCATTAGATTTTAAAGGGACTGGCCTCCAGATTGTTCGACAACAACAACAAAAATATATTGTTAGATATCTGAAAATAAATGCTATATTTCTTAAAAAGGCTTTAAAAGTTTATTACTGACAAACTGTATGTTACGGAAACTCATATTCTAATTTTCATAATATGACCAAACTTCAGTTTGAGAGAATGCTTGTTTTTAGCCAAATCTGGAGGTCAGTGCCTAGATAAGATTAGATATTTATCAAATTTTAATCAATAATACCTTTTGGTGAGCAAAAAACATCTTTCAAAGTACTTTGGGAAAAGAAAAAAAGCAATGTTTGTTGCCAGGGGTGAACTGACGTTTGGCCATGGACGTTTTGGCCTAGGATGTTTTGGCCAGGCAAATTTTCTGGATAGGACATTTTGGCCAAAAATAAATTGTGGTTCCATAACATACATAATATGGTCTGGAGATTCTAAAGAATGTTAATGTATAAATGAACAAATTAAACTGATATATATATAAAACCATGTTATTTTATTTTTTATTTTTTAAAATCTTTTTTACATGTATATATGTGTGTGAAAATATTTGCCATTTACAACAAACATAACACTGTTAATGATTTAAAAAAGCACATTTCAGATTTGGAAGCACATATTCATATATTCTTGTTTTTTCTTTATGAAATTTTCATTAAGATGATCCACTATTAACTTCTTCCTCAGATCACATATTCACCGTTTCTAATAATTATTCCAGACTATATTTTGCATGTTATGGAAATAAAATTAAATTTTGGCCAGTTCATCATATCCCAAAAATTTGTCTGGCCGAAACATCCTAGGCCAAAACGTCGTACATTCGTTGCCAGGAGGATGGGAATTTCCATTTGAAAATAATTGTACAAAAGCATGATTTTATTATTATAGCATTCATAGTGTTGCTTTTACTTGTTTTATAGAAAAATTGTGAAGTACTTTGCCTAGATTCTGGTATAGATTACAGAATGACAGCTCTTCCTGCAGAGGGAAAACTATATTATTTGTGAGTACTATAATTGTACACCATATTTTACATATTCATTGACTTAAACTTTTGAAATTGTTAATTTTTTCTTGGCATTTTACTCCAGAAGGAATGATTCCCTGAAGTAGAGTAAGCATTTTTGACATTTTTTCTTATTATTGTGTGATAAATGTATTTTCATTTAATTTGTTCCTTTAGATTTTGCACTTATTTATTCTCTTTCATGTATTTTCATTATTGACGATGTTTGTGTTTAAAACTTGATAGAGTATGATTTAGAAAATCAGTTGACCTTGTTAACTGTACACAGGATGTGCCAATTAATTAGCTTTGTTAATTGGTTCTGTATATAGGAAATCCTTAATCATGTGGCACATTGGTCCTTCCTGTATATTCCACAGATTGTTTCAAACTGAGACCCCTAAATGGGCTAATTAACAGCTCATCATCATAATCAAAGGGAACCCTGTGTATTGTGTCATATTTTAACACTTTTGAAGTTCTACATTGATCCAGCTAATTTGCATATTAGTATACTATTCACTGATTGGATAGTGCCATTTAAGAGAAAGCAATTTCATTGGCTTAAGCACCCAAACAGGAGGAGCAATTTCATAAAGAAAAGTAACAAATAAATGACTTTTTTATGATGAATTGCATACAAACCTTCAAAAAAAACCAAAAAAACACAAGTGGTGGTGAAGAGCAGAAATCAGAAGACTGGTTGATATTGGTAAGTAATTTTTTTATTTTAGTTTTCAGCTAGCAGATATTATGATTGTATTTTTTCATTTTGTTTAGTCAAAGAGTGAAAGTGAAAAATGTTAGTCTCCATTTACATCAATTTATATCTGAGACTGAGGAATAATTAAAGAAATGGAGACAAGTATACATTGTTTGAAAGGACCCAGCCTGAGTCCTAAGATAATAGGTAACATACTAAGCACGAGTGCTGATTTTTTTTTTTTTAATAATGCTGTTTCTGCTGAGTTTTATGTACCTCTGTACGACAGTTTAATGATAGATACCATAAATATAATATGAAAAAAATACCTGTTGTTACTTTTCATACTTAAACTTCTTTGTCAAAAAAGTTGTCAGAATTTTAACTGTAATTATCAAATCTGGGGTAAAAATCTACTGTTATATAGTTATTATCCACAATTTTTGTAGTAGTTCATGGAATCTAGTTGAGCATTATGAGTAATGACCAAATTTTAAGGTCTTACAGTTTAATGATAATTGTATAATATTATTAGTAATGTATTTGGTTGCAATGTGTGTTAGAAAAAAGAAGGCTGGAAAGCATTGTTAGCAGTATATTGACACTGAATTTTTAGCATTTCAGACTGTTAATACTTTGTGTAACATTTATTTTATACTGAAGGATATAACACAAAATACAGTAGTGGTTTTATCACTGACCTTACTTCCAGAAACAAAGCTCTCAGATAAGACAAAATCATTAACACAGCCAAAAAAAATCATGCTATAACAAAAAACGTTTTTATCAATTAACAGAGCTTTCAAATGCTGACATACCTATTCTTATTTTCTCTGCCACAGTTATCTGCCTGAATACAAAAGATTGGTATTAGCAAATTTTTCTGAAAATGAGAAATAAATTATAAATGAGCTGCGCCATGAGAAAACCAACATAGTGTGTTTGTAACCAGCACGGATCAAAGTCCATGAAGTCTGCAGTTGAAAGCGAACAGCGTGGATCTTGACCAAACTTCGCGGATGTGCAGGCTGGTCTGGATCCGTGCTCGTTGCAAACGCACTATGTTGGTTTTCTCATGGTGTGTCTCAAATATATCATTATGGTTGAAATAATGCACACTTTAACGAAAAATGTTATTTTCAAGTAACAGCTTTAAAATGCTGACATATCTATTCTTATTCACCCTGCCACAGTTATCTGCCTGAATACAAAGGATTGGTATTAGCAGATTTTTCTGAAAATGTTAAATAAATTACAAATATATCATTATGGTTGAGATAATGCACACTTTAACGAAAATGTTTTTTTTTTCAACTAACAGCTTTAAAATGCTGACATATCTGTTCTTATTCTCCCTGCCACAGTTATCTGCCTGAATACAAAGGATTGGTATTGGCAGATTTTCCTGAAAATGATAAATATAGTATATCATTATAGTTGAGATACTGCACACTTTAACGAAAGCTGTTTTCCTCAACTAACAGCTTTAAAATGCTGACATATTTACTTGTTTTTTCTACCACAGTTATCTGCCTGAATACAAAGAATTGGTATTGGCAGATTTTCCTGAAAATGAGAAATATAGTATATCATTATAGTTGAGATACTGCACACTTTAACGAAAGCTGTTTTCCTCAAGTAACAGCTTTAAAATGCTGACATATTTATTCTTGTTTTTTCTACCACAGTTATCTGCCTGAATACAAAGGATTGGTATTAACAGATTTTTCTGAAAATGAGAAATAAATCATAAATATATCATTATGGTTGAGATAATGCACAGTTTAACGAAAAATGTTTTCTTCAAGTAACAGCTTTAAAATGCTGACATATCTGTTCTTATTCTCCCTGCCACAGTCATCTGCCTGAATACAAAGGTTTTGTATTAGCAGATTTTTCTGAAAATGATAATTCTAACATGGCTCGATTTGATTTCAAGTTAAACAAAGAAGAAAATCAAGCTGTGTATATTCTGCGATAAACAAAGGTTGATGCGCGCACCGGTAAGAGAGCATTATGACGTCAAATTGCCGCATGACATCCGATACATTACTCCTCGCGTAAATGAAGTCCAGCATAATATTTATGAAAATATATCAATGAGCATGTCAGAATGAAAACAATCAATGCCTTCTTGTGATTTATCGTCTAATTTACCACGGTTCATTGCTCAGATGCTTCAGTATTTAACCACACGGGCTTATGCCCTCGTGGTTCAATCCCTAACATCTGAACTTTGAACCATGGTAAATTAGACAATAAACCACTCGAAGGCCTTGATTATTTGTTAAATAAATTATAAATATATCATTATGGTTGAGATAATGCACACTTTAGTGAAAAATGTTTTCTTCAGCTAACAGCTTTATAATGCTGACATATATCTTTTTTTATTCTCCCTGCCACAGTTATCTGCCTGAATACAAAGAATTGGTATTAGCAGATTTTTCTGAAAATGTTAAATAAATTATAAATATATCACTATAGTTGATATAATGCACACTTTAACGAAAATGTTTTCTTCAAGTAACAGCTTTAAAATGCTGACATATCTATTCTTGTTCTCCCTGCCACAGTTATCTGTCTGAATACAAAGGATTGGTATTAGCAGTCTTTTCTGAAATGATAAATAAATTATAAATATATTGTTATGGTTGAGATAATGCACACTTTTAATGAAAAATGTTTTTATAAAGTAACAGCTTTAAAATGCTGACATATCTGTTTTTGTTCTTGTCCACAGTTGTCTTCCTGAATACAGAGGATTGGTATTAGCAGATTTTTCTGAAAATGTTAAATAAATTATAAATATATCATTATGGTTGAGATAATGCACATTTTAACGAAAAAAAATTTCTTCGACTAACAGCTTTAAAATGCTGACATATCTGTTTTTGTTTTCTCATCCACAGTTGTCTGCTCGAATACAAGGGTTTGGTATTAGCAGATTTTTCTGAAAATGATAATTAAATTATAAATATATCATTATGGTTGAGATAATGTACACTTAAACAAAAAAATGTTTTCTTCAAGTAACAGCTTTAAAGTGCTGACATATCTATTCTTATTTTCCCTGCCACAGTGATCTGTCTGAATACAAAGGATTGGTATTAGAAGATTTTTCTGAAAATGAAAAATAAATTATAAACATATCATTATGGTTGAGATAATACACACTTTCACAAAAAAAAATGTTTTCTTCAGCTAACAGCTTTAAAATGCTGACATATCTATTCTTATTTTCCCTGCCACAGTGATCTGTCTGAATACAAAGGATTGGTATTAGCAGATTTTTCTGAAAATGTTAAATAAATTATAAATATATCACTATAGTTGATATAATGCACACTTTAACGAAAATGTTTTCTTCAAGTAACAGCTTTAAAATGCTGACATATCTATTCTTGTTCTCCCTGCCACAGTTATCTGTCTGAATACAAAGGATTGGTATTAGCAGTCTTTTCTGAAATGATAAATAAATTATAAATATATTGTTATGGTTGAGATAATGCACACTTTTAATGAAAAATGTTTTCATAAAGTAACAGCTTTAAAATGCTGACATATCTGTTTTTGTTCTTGTCCACAGTTGTCTTCCTGAATACAGAGGATTGGTATTAGCAGATTTTTCTGAAAATGTTAAATAAATTATAAATATATCATTATGGTTGAGATAATGCACACTTTAACGAAAAAAAATTTCTTCGACTAACAGCTTTAAAATGCTGACATATCTGTTTTTGTTTTCTCATCCACAGTTGTCTGCTCGAATACAAGGGTTTGGTATTAGCAGATTTTTCTGAAAATGATAATTAAATTATAAATATATCATTATGGTTGAGATAATGTACACTTAAACAAAAAAATGTTTTCTTCAAGTAACAGCTTTAAAGTGCTGACATATCTATTCTTATTTTCCCTGCCACAGTGATCTGTCTGAATACAAAGGATTGGTATTAGAAGATTTTTCTGAAAATGAAAAATAAATTATAAACATATCATTATGGTTGAGATAATACACACTTTCACAAAAAAAAATGTTTTCTTCAGCTAACAGCTTTAAAATGCTGACATATCTATTCTTATTTTCCCTGCCACAGTGATCTGTCTGAATACAAAGGATTGGTATTAGCAGATTTTTCTGAAATGATAAAGTAATTATAAATATATCATTATGGTTGAGATAATGCACACTTTTAATGAAAAATGTTTTCATAAAGTAACAGCTTTAAAATGCTGACATATGATATCTGTTTTTGTTCTTGTCCACAGTTGTCTTCCTGAATACAGAGGATTGGTATTAGCAGATTTTTCTGAAAGTGATAAATAAATTATAAATTTATCATTATGGTTGAGATAATGCACACTTTAACGAAAAAAAATTTCTTTGACTAACAGCTTTAAAATGCTGACATATCTATTCTTGTTCTCCCTGTCACAGTTATCTGCCTGAAATTAATTGGTATTAGCATAGTTGATATAATGCACACTTTAACGAAAATGTTTTCTTCAAGTAACAGCTTTAAAATGCTGACATATCTATTCTTATTTTCCCTGCCACAGTTATCTGTCTGAATATAAAGGGTTGGTATTAGCAGATTTTTCTGAAAATAATAAAATAAAAATTATAAATATATCATTATGGTTGAGATAATGCACACTTTTATGAAAAATGTTTTCTTCAAGTAACAGCTTTAAGATGCTGACATATCTGATTTGTTTTCTCAGCCACAGTGATCTGCCTGAATACAAAAAATTGGTATTAGCAGATTTTTCTGAAATGATAAATAAACTTAATATATCATTATGGTTGAGATAATGCACATTTTCATGAAAAATGTTTTTTCGACTAACAGCTTTAACTTGCTGACATATCTGTTTTTGTTTTCTCGTCCACAGTTGTCTGCCTGAACACAAAGGATTGGTATTAGCAGATTTTTCTGAAAATAATAAAAAAAAATTATAAATATATCATTTTGGTTGAGATAATGCACACTTTTATGAAAAATGTTTTCTTCAAGTAACTGCTTTAAAATGCTGACATATCTGATTTGTTTTCTCAGCCACAGTTATCTGTCTGAATACAAAGAATTGGTATTAATAGATTTTTCTGAAAATAATAAAAAAATTTATAAATATATCATTATGGTCGAGATTATGCACTCTAAACTAAACAGATGGGAGATATCAATCTTATTAATCTAAGCAATGGGGTCTGCTATAACATTGGGGGAAACTATTTCAAAGACTGTTTGAATTGGATATTGTTCAAAACATTCTGAGATTTCTTTGAGGAAGGAAGTATGCAAATACTATGTCAGATTCACTATAAGTATTTTCTCCCCTTGTGAGAAAAAGCGATAGTTCAATAACTCATATATCTTTAACAGGGACCAAGTAACCAGACATCTTCTCATACAGGCTTGATTGTCTATACATTCAATGTGAATATTCTGACTGGTTTTTTTTTAAACAAAATAATTTAGCAATTATCTGTGCTTTGCATGGGACAATGGAAATTTTTTGGCATGTATACAAGTGTTTCATTAGAAATTTATTCCTTCTACATTGTATTGATTTCTGATCTGAAATTTTAATCCAATGAAAGTATTTAAACTGTACAAAAGGAAAACATTTCAATACGATAGTGTTATATTTTATGTTTTGTGATAGTATTTATTATCACATAGAAATCAGATTAACTTGAATAGTTGATGTATTCTTCAGACTGAATGACAAGGATAGATCAAGTTTACCAAATTTATTCAATAATTTCATTGCACATCTTTTAATGATAATTATAATGTATTGCTATTCAAACAAATCAAAGTATACATGTATATCAGATGGCCACACTTCATTTTAAATGTATGCAGCTATGATAAAACATAGTCCTTATGAAACTTTATAATATTAAATAATGTACATGATATACAATATCTACACATCTGTTTATAATATGTCATCTCCAACACCATTCCCCTTACCTTTGCTTCATCTTATCACTGCTTTAGCAATAAGCATCAGTAGCTTTGCGTAATAACTCAATCAGCTTATTGTGTTTTCTAATTTTTGTGACAATTCCTAGTGATTTCAGCTTTGTTTTTAGTTTTTCTGTGGTCATTTCACTGGCAGGTTTTTCTCTGTTTTTTTCCCCCAAATTTCTTATGTGCACTCTGGATGTCGAACTCAGTTCTTCGTTTTTTGCTTGATGATCTACTTCGATTTTGTTCATTCCACCATTCGATGTTCAGCTTATTATATGAGTGCTTATTTCTTCCACTTCTCCCCTATTAAATACTCCATCCTTTTTCGAATTTTGAGATCATCCATCGTCTGGTCTGATTTATTGCTGCGTTTCTGGCAAATGTAAGAGACACAATACTACATTTCAGGCAATTTCGAAATGATGATTATGCTGCTTATTTCACTAAGCATCAAAATTACCCTGCAATAAATTGTGTCCTGTCATTTATTTCTAAACACATGGGTGAAGCATAGGTGTTGAATTAAGGAACTGTCTAGTAAATTTGCATTAAATTATCTCACAATTATTCCTTCATGAGTTTTTGTGATCGCTCGATGTCCGGCGTCCGGCGTCTGTCGTCTGTCAACATTTAGCTTGTGTATGCGATAGAGGCTGTATTTTTCAATTAATCTTCATGAATAATGGTCAGAATGATAACCTTGATGAAATCTAGGCCGAGTTCGAAAATGGGTCATCTCGGGTCAAAAACTAGGTCACTAGGTCAAATCAAAGAAAAACCTTGTGTATGCGATAGAGGCTGTATTTTTCATTTAATCTTCATGAATATTGGTCAGAATGATTGCCTTGATGAAATCTAGGCCGAGTTCGAAAATGGGTCATCTCGGGTCAAAAACTAGGTCACTAGGTCAAATCAAAGAAAAACCTTGTGTATGCGATAGAGGTGGTATTTTTCAATTAATCTTCATGAATACTGGTCAGAATGATAACCTTGATGAAATCTAAGCCGAGTTCGAAAATGGGTCATCTCGGGTCAAAAACTAGGTCACTAGGTCAAATCGAAGAAAAACCTTGTGTATGCGATAGAGGCTGTATTTTTCAATTCTTCTTCATGAATATTGGTCAGAATGATAACCTTGATGAAATCTAGGCCGAGTTCGAAAATGGGCCATCTCGGGTCAAAAACTAGGTCTTTAGGTCAAATCAAAGAAAAACCTTGTGTATGCGATAGAGGCTGTATTTTTCAATTGATCTTCATGAATTTTGGTCAGAATGATTGCCTTGATGAAATCTAGGCCGAGTTCGAAAATGGGTCATCTCGGGTCAAAAACTAGATCACTAGGTCAAATCAAAGAAAAACCTTGTGTATTCGATAGAGGCGGTATTTTTCAATTGATCTTCATGAATTTTGGTCAGAATGATTGCCTTGATGAAATTTAGACCAAGTTCGAAAATGGGTCATCTGGGGTCAAAAACTAGGTCACTAGGTCAAATCAAAGAAAAACCTTGTGTATGCAATAGAGGCTGTATTTTTCAATTGATCTTCATGAATTTTGGTCAGAATGATTGCCTTGATGAAATCTAGGCCGAGTTCGAAAATGGGTCATCTGGGGTCAAAAACTAGGTCACTAGGTCATATCACGTAAAAACCTTGTGTATGCGATAGAGGCTGTATTTTTCAATTGATCTTCATGAATTTTGGTCAGAATGATTGCCTTGATGAAATTTAGACCAAGTTCGAAAATGGGTCATCTGGGGTCAAAAACTAGGTCACTAGGTCAAATCAAAGAAAAACCTTGTGTATGCAATAGAGGCTGTATTTTTCAACTGATCTTCATGAAATTTAGCCAGAATGATTACCTTGATAAAATCTAGGCTGATTTCGAAAATGGGTCATCTGGGGTCAAAAACTAGGTCACTAGGTCAAATCGAAGAAAAACATTGTATATGCAATAGAGGATGTATTTTTCAATTGATCTTCATGAAATTTGGTCAGAGTGATTGCCTTGATGAAAACTAGATCGGTTTTGAATATGGGTTATCTGAGGTCAAAAACTAGGTCACTAGGTCAAATTAAAGAAAAATCTTGTGTATGCGATAGAGACTGTTTTTTTCAGTTGATATTTATGAAATTTGGTCAGGTTGATTGCCTTAATGAAATCTAGGTCGTATTGAATATGGGTCATCTGAGTTCAAAAACTAGGTCACTTGGTCAAATCAAAGAAAAAACTTCTGTATGTGATAGAGGCTGTATTTTTCAGTTGATCTTCATGAATTTTGGTCAGAATGATTGCCTTGATAAAATCTAGGTCAAGTTTGAACATGGGTCGTCTAGGGTCAAAAACTAGGTCATATCTAAGAAAATGCTTGTTTTATCGCAAGAGACCAATTTTTTGGTCCAATCTTAATGAAAATTGGTCAGAATATTTGTTTCCATGAAATCACTAGGTCAAACATGTTTTACACTGTTATGGAGTGTTTCTTAGGTGAGCGACCTAGGGCCATCTTGGCCCTCTTGTTTTGTCAACTCTTTCCTTGTGAGATTTTTTTACAAGTGATAGTTCCATGGTTGAAGCTTATTTAAAAATTGGAACTCTTTAAAAGGTGCGTGTTATGAAAAACCCTACAAATCATAGCCAATATCTTGTCAATTTTCTTTATGTCATTTCAATTCTAATACACTGTTTTAATTCGCTACTTTGACATAAATCACACTTTTTATTCAAATGCTTATATTTTATCATCGGCATGTGTCACGATGTTATAACTTGTTTCATACATGCTGTGATTAGGACATTTAATTTACACAATTTAAATTCTGCATATACTGACCATAAAAATGTAAAATGCTAATATCTTGTCAATACAAGATATCTGTCACGTGCCACAATGATATGCATGTAATATAAACTATACAAGAAACAGGATGCTACTTGACCAAAATGACACTTTAAATCTTAAATTCAAATTCCAATAATTTACTGAAACACTCGGTCATTCTGTCAAAATATGTCATAATAAATGTATGATTGTTTTGGCTATAATGCAACAACAAAGCTGCTTTCACTTTTATTTTGGAATTTTCTGGAACATATCTCAGTATATTGAAAGGAAAATGCCATGAAAAACTTTTAAAAGAACTTTTGTCAGACAAAATGCACCCAAAAATCATGCTAAACTGTGTTATATAATTATACATGTATACCTATTCCGACACGGCTCTATCGTATCGTAAAACTTATATGTTTTTTGCCAATATATAGAAAGCTTTAAAGGTATTTAAAAGCAAGAAAGAAATAACTTATTAATCCCCCGCCACGAATGGTAGGGGTTATAGGAATGGTCTCCGTCCGTCCGTCCGTCCTTCCTTCTGTCTAACACTTTCATGCCTGCTCCATATCCCTTAAACCCCTTGGAGGATTTTCATTAAACTTGGGTCAAATAATCCCCTCATCAAGACGATATGCAGATGTGTCAGCTCAAGGTCAAGGTCACAACTCAAGGTCAAAGGTTTTAGCCTTTCTTTTTGCTCTATATCTCCTAAACCGCTTGAAGAAAAACTTTTCCACCAAAAATACTTAGTAAATCAGGGTTATCAGGTAATACTGCCAAATAAGTAAAGAATATATAGAATTTGAGAAACATTTTTCAAACAAATTTATAAATATTGACTTACTTTTAAGGAAAAGATACCATCGTAAAGGTATTTAATGGTTTTTAGCTCACCTGTCACAAAGTGACAAGGTGAGCTTTTGTGATCGCGTGGCGCCCGTCGTCCGTCCGTCCGTGCGTGCGTTTGGCGTTCGTGCGTGCGTAAACTTTTGCTTGTGACCACTCTAGAGGTCACATTTTTCATGGGATATTTATGAAAGTTGGTCAGAATGTTCATCTTGATGATATCTAGGTCAAGTTCGAAACTGGGTCACATGTGGTCAAAAACTAGGTCAGTAGGTCTAAAAATAGAAAAACCTTGTGACCTCTCTAGAGGCCATATTTTCATGAAATCTTCTTGAAAATTGGTCAGAATGTTCATCTTGATGATATCTAGGTCAAGTTCGAAACTGGGTTTCGTGGGCTCAAAAACTAGGTCAGTAGGTCTAAAAATAGAAAAACTTTGTGACCTCTCTAGAGGCCAAATTTCTTAATGGATCTTCATGAAAATTAGTCAGAATGTTCACCTTGATGATATCTAGGTCAAGATCGAAACTGGGTCACGTTGGGTCAAAAACTAGGTCAGTAGGTCTAAAAATAGAAAAACCTTGTGACCTCGCTAGAGGCCATATTTCTCAATGGATCTTCATGAAAATTGGTCAGAATGTTCACCTTGATGATATCTAGGTCAAATTCGAAACTGGGTCATGTGGGGTCAAAAACTAGGTCAGTAGTTTTAAAAATAGAAAAACCTTGTGATCTCTTTAGAGGCCATATTTCTCAATGGATCTTCATGAAAATTGGTCAGAATGTTCACCTTGATGATATCTAGATCAAGTTCGAAACTGGGTCACGTGCGGTCAAAAACTAGGTCAGTAGGTCTAAAAATAGAAAAACCTTGTGACCTCTCTAGAGGCCATATTTTTCAATGGATCTTCATAAAAAATGGTGAGAATGTTCACCTTGATGATATCTAGGTCATGTTTGAAACTGGGTTATGTGCGGTCAAAAACTAGGTCAGTAGGTCTAAAAATAGAAAAACCTTGTGACGTCTCTAGAGGCCATGTTTCTCAATGGATCTTCATGAAAATTGATCAGAATGTTCCTCTTGATGATATCTAGGACAAGTTCGAAACTGGGTCACGTGCAGTCAAAAACTAGGTCAGTAGGTCGAAAAATAGAAAAATCGGACCTCTCTTGAGGCCATATTTTTCATGAGATCTTCATGAAAATTGATGAGAATGTTCACCTTGATGATATCTAGGTCAGATTCAGAAGTGGGTCATGTGCCTTCAAAAACTAGGTCATTAGGTCAAATAATAGAAAAACCTTGTGACCTCTCTAGAGGTCATATTTTTCAATGGATCTTCATGAAAATTGGTCAGAATTTTTTATCTTGATGATATCTAGGTCACATGTGCTCAAAAACTAGGTCACTATGTCAAATAATAGAAATAACGATGTCGTACTCAGTTCAACACTAGGTCATGTGGGGATAGGTGAGCGATTCAGGACCATTATGGTCCTCTTGTTTAAGGTAATAGCCAGGATGGTATAAAAAAATAGATAGAAAATACATGTGTTTTTATAACATTTTCTATGGTAAATGTATCATTTTCCTATACAAAGGTGTGGGAGACATATTGATTTACTCCGGTCTGTGTGTCTGTCTGTGTGTGTGTGTCTGTCTGTCACAAACCTTTTCTGCACTCAAACATTTCTCATCCGATCTTCACCAAACTTTTACAAAATGTGTTCGACCATAAGACCTCGTCCAAGTTCGATAACTAGCTAAATCAGTCCAGCCTATACTACTTTTAAAAAAGTCCATACACATGTGCTCTAAGTAAACAGTATATAAAGACTGACTTACTATTTAGATTATAAGGCTGTTGTGGGAGACATGCACTTTTCTCAAAAGCATCTCTAGTTTTAGGAATAGGATTTATCAGTTGGGCTGTCTGATGGCATATCAGATTTTATCAGTTGGGCTGTCTGATGGCATATCAGTGCCATAGATGTACTGATAAGATCGCCTAAGAGGAGAATAGTTCCACAAGGCCTCTGTCTCAAATGCCTGCAGATGCTGGTCAATGATTTCTCAGAATTCTTTCTTGGTTTCTTCCAGCACTTCATCAATTTTAACACAAAGCTTGTACATTTTTTGTGCCAATTGGTTTGGCATTGAAAGATTTGTTTAGAGTGATTTCCGGTAACATGTTCTTCAGTGTCAGGCCAGACCCTTTTCATCTGTTGTCTTTGTTGAAAAAGTAAAACTAATAATAATAATAAAATTATAATGATAACATAATAATAGGTAGGTAGTGAAGAGAACACCCAGAAATGAATATATATTTGATGAATCATCAATCAATAAAAAAAATTAGAAAAAAAGTTTTTTACAGAATTTAGAAATTATCCAGCCACAACCATACAGCACCATGAGGAGGTGCTCTAATCATGCCCCCCGCCCCCCTGCCATTTTCTATAATTGTGTTATTCTGTATTGTAAAACAGTTCCATTGTCATCACTGTTACATGCTGTGGTATCATGGCAACCATCATGGCAAAGATGAACGTTGCACACAACACTGATATACACTGTCTTTCACCTCTTCTCCAGGAGTGTGGTACTTGCAGGTCTTCACTTCCAGGTAATCTGCAGCTGATATTGGCTGTTCATGTTCTCGCCGGCTGTTCATCTCCGGCTGTGGTGAACGCTTCCTCTTTGAAAAACCTTATCATCCACCTGGAGACTTCAAATTCAAAGTGGGCAAACTTCTTCACCAGACGTCTGGATGCAGTCTTGTAGAGGATGAATGTGTTGATGATTGATGCATTCAGTAGGAACCAGAAGATGTACCACCAAGCTTTCTTTCCATTTCACTCAACACTGTACTTCATACATAGCTGGTCATGAATGTCCATACCACCCATGTAATTGTTGTAGAATGATGTTCACGCTGTGTGGCTGCCGAAGGTTCAGAATGGTTGGTCAGGAGAGTCGCTGGACATCCATCACATGCCTTGGGTCACTGAGGTTGGAGAGATGACCGTGAACCAGCTTCTTGTCCCACCACACTAACTGAGGTTGGTGGTTTCTGTTGAACCTTGAAGTCCCCACAATTCTTCACAGCTGCTGTCTTCTTCAGCTCTGTAGGGAATCCCTTCCTGCCAGTGCAAACTGTTCCACATACATACAACCCCTTGGCTAGGAGATCTAGACCTGTAAGAAGTTGTCAAAAACAGCCAGTGAAAGGTACCCTGCAGGTGGTCTGTCAATCTGGTGATGTTGTACCCCAGTCTGTATTTTGTGGTGTTGTTCATGGTCCAAGGCAGACCTTGAAGCATGAAATGAAAGTATGAAATTTAGTGTGTCAGACAGGACTTTCACACCTCGCTTGATGGGTTTTGCTGGCATGTACCGTCGAAATGACAATCTCCCCGTAAACGCAACTATGACCTTGTCCAAGTAAACTTCATGGTTAGCGAAATGTATCTGATACAACATCTATCATCGCCTGGATCTCACCTTGAACAGCTCTCTTTGGCTCAGATGCCACTTTCCTTCCTTCCTGAGTTTGTTATACCATGTCTGATGTCTCCTTTTTAGCTCAACTATTCGGAGAATAGGGGAGCTATCCTACTCGCCCCGGCGTGAGCGTCACACAAATGTTAAAGTTTGCTAACCATCCCAAATATTTTCAAAGTCCATTGAGATATAGCTTTCATTTTTTGCATACTTGTTTACCATCATGACCCCAGTCTGTAAAAAGGAGGAGCAACTCTATCAAGCATTTGGCTGAATTATGGCCCCTTTTCGACATAGAATAAATGTTAAAGTTTAGAAGTCCATTGAGATATTGCTTTCATGTTTTGCATACTTGTTAACCATCATGACCCCAGTCTGTAAAAAGGAGGAGGCAACTCTATCAACTCTGTCAAGTATTTTGACTGAATTATGGCCCCTTTTCGACTTAGAATATGCTTATTGTAATGTTAAAGTTTTACTCATTGCTTATATTATACTATCACTGAGAATAGTTGAGCGCGCTGTCCACTGACAGCTCTTGTTTGTACATACTATACTCCATTGATTCCTTCGTAAGGTTATGATGATTGATCAAATGTGTGCCTACATTTGTGTTTACTACACGTCCACAACTAAAAATAGAGATAATCTACTTTATCTGATAAATGAAGTTCCTTCTTCCACAATATTTTCTGTTTCACAATATGATTTATCTTTATCCTCTTTACTACCATAATGGAGATTTTTTTTATGTGCAATCTTTTACTGATGTAGTTTGACATTTTAATATTCAGATTTTTGGGATATTGGACTGTCTCTAGGAGTTCTTAGAGATTCTGTTTTGTCTTTTTTTCCTGATTGTAAGTTTTTGATGATTTTACACTTCCTGAAGAGGTTGTTTTAGAAAAAGATATATTAAGATCACAGTCACTGTCACTGTCACTTTCACTGTCTGACAACTTCTCCATGTCAGACTTTGTAACAGATATGAAATACTGAAATAATTCATCAAAACACAAATGTGTGGCTTTTTACTACCTGACCTTTTGCAACTTCTACAGGATCTTATTGACAATTTCTTTTAATTCATAAGTCTTGTGAAAACCTATGCTTCTCATCATAGCATATTGTAGAAGGAAATACATTTTGTATAGCATAAATTTTGTGATTGCCTGCTCCCTTGCTGTTGCAATAGGTATATCAACCTATTTTAATATCAGTTGGACTGTTTTGGATCAGATAACTAAAAAATGACAAAAAAATTAATTTTCTTTCATGAATAATATGTTGATTAGTATGATCATGTAGAAATGTGGTCTGGACAAAAGCACTTCAAATGTACACTGTGCCACTTCGTGGCTTTGTTATCCTCTAATAAATACCTTTACAACAATTAGTAACAATAAGGTAGTGTGAGTAAGACCGGATAAACAGCTGTCCCAGAGTAATCTGATACTGTGATCGGGAGGTTCAACGTTTTCCTTTTACGCCACAATTAAGAACTTCGACCCTTTTATTAGCTCGACTATTCATAGAATAGTAGAGCAATTGGACTCGCCCATGCGTCGGCGTCCTCGTCCGCGTCCACGTCCTCGTCCCGATTTGGTTAAGTTTTTGTATGTAAGCTGGTATCTCAGCAACCACTTGTGGGAATGGATTGAAACTTCACACACTTATTCACTGTGATAAACTGACTTACATTGCACAGGTTCCATAACTCTATTTTGCTTTTTTACAAAATTATTCCCCTTTTTCGACTTAGAATTTTTTGGTTAAGGTTTTGTATGTAAGCTGGTATCTCAGTACTCACTAATTGGAACGGATTGAAACTTCACACACTTGTTCACTGTCATGATCTGACATACACAAAGCAGGTTCCATAACTCTGTTTTGCTTTTTTACAAAATTATGCCCCTTTTTCGACTTAGAATTTTTTGGTTAAGGTTTTGTATGTAAGCTGGTATCTCAGTATCCACTAATGGGAAAGGATTGAAACTTCACACACTTGTTCACTGTCATGATATGACATGCAGTGCAAAGGGTCAATAACTCAACTTTGCATTTTACAAAATTATGCCCCTTTTTAAACTTAGGAGTTTTGGGTTAAATTCTTATATGTAAGCTGGTATCTCAGTACCCACTAATGGGAATGGATTAAAACTTCACACACTTGTCCACTGTCATGAGCTGATAAGCACTATGCAGGTTCCATAACCCTATTTTGCTTTTTTTAAATTATGCCCCTTTTTCGACTTTCGTATTCATTCAGCCGACAAGGCTGTTGAATAGTCGAGCGTTGCTGTCCTCCGACAGCTCTTGTTATTCTGTAGGCTGCCGGGCTCTTGCCATACAAATTGATATACCAGCCTAAAATGGTAGGGTGCCATCTCCTGTTTTTGCATTTACTGTGTTGTGAATTGACAGCAACATTTATTCATGCCAAAGTTGAGAGTAATTCCATATTTACTTACACTTTCTTTAACCTTGTTGTACACTGAGTTCAGTTTGTTTGCTGTAACTGCAGTGTGCTTGAGGTTGTTGTTGTGGATGTTTGAATAAAATGTTTCTCTTTTCAATTTTGCATTTTCTTATCTTGAAAACAGCTGAATACTTTGGATGGTGACTGGTGTGCCCTATTCCAAATACAGTTTCACTTCTCATTTCAGAGGTCATCGTATTTTTGTCATTAATGTCATTGAAGTCATTAATCCTGGGACAAATATTGGCAGTCCTCAGAAACTTGTTGAAATCAGCAGTATCAGGTAGTTTTTCACTTCCATTTGAAATACTTGTATTTCTGTCAATACTCCGGCCTAGTAGTTTGACCAGGAAGTTGTTGTCTGTAACAATAAAAAAAAAAACGATTAGCACCTGGGAAAATCTTCAAAATGGTACAGTTATCAATGTTTCTGTTTGAAAGGAAAAATTTATATTTACTGACGACTTCTATACATTTCTTAATGAAAGAATTCTTGACTTTTTTTAAAATGATCCAGACTTTGTGTTGTCTTCCACAAGAGATATTGTGAACTTATTTATTGTCTCAAACATGCTTAATTATACAACAATAACATTTGCTGGATATAAGTGTGAACTATCTTCCACTTTAAAAACACATTTGACAATTTACTGATATTGTGCATATCTTTTCGTCTGTGTGTCAAGTCTCCTTTGCATATTTAGCACAGCAAATTTAGTTCAGAATTAATCATTTCTACATTTTAGAGATCCTTTTCCAGACTGAATTTTATTTCGACATTCAGTCAAACAGTGTTAATTCACGACGGCTTCAGATCTGCAAAAAATATAAATAAATACATAAATGTATAAATAGATAAATGCAAAATCAAATAATGTACATGAACAAGGAGATTGGCAACTGAATAAATACTAAAATTAAGAAATATAGTTAAATGACACCTCCATGAGGATGTCTACATCATCCTTCTTAGCCTATTGCCTGGCTGTCTTAAAGAGGCGTCAAGGTACATGTAATTCAATAAGTGCTGTCTTATTCTGTGTACTTTGGTCTTGATTTTTTCTTCAATATTGTCTCATCTTTTGTACCACTACTTACTTTCATAAATTTGGCATTCCTGAAGAGGCATGCAGAATTTTTAGGCAAACGATTGGAGGTAGCACAGAGACTACACATATTTCTTCTGTTCCTTTCATCTGATCTGTGGTAAAGTTTTTTCTCTTCCCAGTCATAGGTCTTTCATATTCCTATAAGGCATTACAAGAAACCGGTAGCGACTACTGACTACCGTCATTGAATGGACAGGTATATAGGCAGTGGCTTATCAGCAGTGTTACTCATGCATGTAACATCTCTGCTCTACAGGTTATAGATATTCAGTGAATATAGATTTTACTTGACCAGCATAGAGATTTATATACAACACTTAGTTTTGATAGTTACTAGGATATGATCATGATGATAATTAATATTAGCTTTACTGAGTAAATATCAACAAGAGCAGCTACATGTAAATTAAATAAGAAGTTTCAGAAAATCTGTAGAAAAAAAACGCTTTACACGATCAAATCAAGACTTAGTCATGTTTGTATTATATTCAGTCTTAAAAATTACATGTACATATCAGCAACCAACTTTATTTTTTCGATCGTTTTTCATAATCTAAAAGTTTAGGTACTATTTTTGTATTATTGATGAAATAATGAATAGGGTATGTGATGAATAGTTAAATTTAATATTAATATAAGAACATGCACATAAACAAAACATTTCCTCAAATCATAACATAACTTGTAAATCCTCTGCTTGAATATCCTTCACATTACTTGTAGTGTGCATTTAATAGTTCTGAAGTTTGATATTTTTGACACTGAATTTTCTCTAAAGTCGCAAAAAGTAAGTTAGGTTTTTAGGTGTTTTTATTTCCATTTCAAAATAGTAAAAGTTATTGTTATTTCTCTAATTTAATTATTGTATTGAATTCACTTTCTATATAGACTTTATATATCAGTTATTCTCCCCCAAACAGTTTCCTTAAATTTGAATGTCTTTGCCTTCAGATTCTTTGATCCTGTCTGTCGCCTTGGATTTCTAACGTCTTCCCACATTGAAAGTGATGTAAATTCCCTGTCAACATTTTCCTTCCAATCTAGTATGGCCATTGCACTATGCCGCTCATATTCCACATTGCCAAAAGCTATCCGTTTGTCATGGAATATGAGGCAGGCATTATTGAAGGATTCAACATAATGTGTATCAATACAATGCACATAGTCCTCTGGTGATTTATATACCTGCAAACTCTGGATCGTTATCGTTAGTATACTTTCAGCAGCAGAGTCCTTGATTATCAACTTTGATGGTACATAATTCGGATCCATTCTACATCTGGAGGTTAGGTGGCAGTTTTCATGTACATTCCGGAAATGGGGAACAATATTGTCCAACATTGTTTTTAGAGTTTTTGATGATCCTTTGCAATTTTTCATTGTATAGTACACATGGGTTTTGACAGAAGCGGCTTTATCAGTGAGCTCATGGTGCCAGGTTTTACCATGCATTTTTTTTGGTCCCTGTCCAGTCGGCTTGATCACTTGGGTTACACCTTTGGTTGCATGCCAAGTGTCATTGGCATTGTCAACAGTTTTCCATTCCTGACGAAGATACTTACAGAGGCATTTCTGTCATGTCCATGAATATGAATAGAAACATCACCATTGTCATATTCTTCATACAGCCGTTTTACTCCTACAAGTTCGTGTTTTTGACTAACTGGTTCGTCATTCTTAGTGACAGTGGCGGCTCCAACAACTTTATGTGTCATATTCCCAATGGCAATAATGTTTGACTGTTTAGCGTTTTTTCTAGTTGAATGTCTTGCATCTGTTAAAATGGTAATTCCTTTATACTCAGTAGCATTGTTTTCAGCTGCGTCAATTGCGTTTATTTCTTCTTCCTGTCTAGCTTCTGTGATTGCTTCTAAGGCTACGTCTTTTGTCACATCACAGTACATGGAGTGCACATTTTTGACAGATGATTCAGCACAAAGTCCAAACATTGAACCTTCACAGAACCGCTTGTACTGACTGTATCTAAGTCCTGACATATAAAATCCATGTATCACTTGCATGTTTGCTAAGTATCGCCCCCCTTCAATATGAGGTGAGGTGTCCATTTTCAGTGTGTGATTGTTCTAGCAACGAAATTCAACTTTTCCAACATGACCAAATCTTGTTATTTTGTCAACATCTATCAAAGACTGGCATTCCACGTGATGCTGAAGTATTACCGCACTTATGCTTCTTAGGGCCGACTTGCTCAGAAGAAAGTGGTCCTCATCAAGTGCATCTTGCTCTGCCGTTAGGTATGCTGAGTGCTTTATCTGTCCAAGAGTATGGTCGGTTTGTTTCACATCATGGGCTCCCAGATAATAATCCAAAACAGTATTCAGCAACTGTGTGTTTTTGACATCACTTATATTGTCGCTTATCAATGACTTCCATTTGTCAACTTTGTTAAATAATGATAGCTTGCTTTCTTCTGATGGCACACAGAATCTAATAGATCCACTTATATCAGGATTATCTTTTAGTTTACGTTTTAAATTCCGTCTTTTCATTGGAGATCCTGAATCAGATTTACTTTTCTTCCTGGCAATCCCATGCTTTGCAGATTCTTTCAACCTTATCCCACTACCACCTTGCATTTCCATAATACAAATCAAAACGTATGTCAAAATTAGAAATAACTGTTGTGCTGTTATATGTAACCAGGATACTACTTTTGTTAATGGATTTATTACTTTATATTATAATATTCAAAGTCAAACTTGATTCAGTTTCTAGATATTTTATTCACTATCTTAAAATACTAAGTCCACATTGATAGCCTAAAATAAATTCCAAAAATATATGTTCTAACGTCAGACCTAACTTGCTACTCTTGTACTCATTAAAATTTGTTTCTCTCAGCTCCCTTTCTCTCAAATCAAGACACACCCCTTACTCCTCTTTTACAATCAGTATACACTTCCTAACTCCCTAATTACATTAATTAACAACTATCATTCATTGGTCACTTTACCTAACACACAGACTTATACTTGGGCCCGCCCACTTAGCTCAGTAGGTAGAGCGTTGGTCTACAGATCGCGGGGTCGTGAGTTCGATCATGGGCGGGGCGTATGTTCTCCATGACTATTTGATAAACGACATTGTGTCTGAAATCATTAGTCCCCCACCTCTGATAATTCATGTGGGGAAGTTGGCAGTTACTTGCGGAGAACAGGTTTGTACTGGTACGGAATCCAGGAACACTGGTTAGGTTAACTGTCCGCCGTTACATGACTGAAATACTGTTGAAAAACGGCGTTAAACCCAAAACAAACAAACAAAACTTATACTTGTCAGTCACATACATACAGATCTCATTTACCCCCTATCAGTTTCCCACACTGAAAAGTCTTTGATTATTATTTTGGCATCACTACACAAGCTAGGGGTCCGTCTGCAGCCCTTTTGATATATCGAACTGAAACTAATATAATCATACATCAATGTATTTAAATAATACTTAGGCGTAAAAAAAAAAGGTTTGTTTCCGGTATCTCGACCTACCCTAAATTTTTGGCCCGACCCTAAATGTTTTTATGGCCTTGGAGAATTTTTTTTTCAACTTTTTAACACACTGATTCTCCCATATATAGCCAAATTCATTTTTATACAAATCGAGTTTTACATCTGTTACCAAGTTTTTATATCCAATACTATCATAATATAAAAGCATATTATAGCATTTTCTAACATATCTGTCTGGAGTCAAAGTCATAATTCTAAGCCAATACTTGATACAACGTTTAGCAGCAATAATTTGCATCAGATATCTGTCACAATCGCCCATAACTGCAGCATTACATATTAGAGGGGCTGACATAAATCGTTTACAAGCATATGTTTGAACTCTTACAATATGTTCCATACGGTGAAGTCCCCATATCTCAGATCCATATAACAAAGTCAGTACTTTTGTATTTTTACATCAAACAGTTTGTTACATGTTTTTGTCTATGTACTTTTGATGTGTACTTTCCCTATAAAATCAATCGTCTGCAAGTGATTTACTCTCCTTGGCAGAACTGATCCTGATGAAACTACCAATCGACAAACTGCAAAGACCTTTCTTGACTCACTCTCCATTTTGTAGCTGTGGACTGCTTTATCATTTTCAATAATCACTAACTAAATGGTGTAAGAGTTTTACTTTTTCACTTGGTACAAACATTACTATACATGAGGAATCCATTGTGTGCTATTTTTGACACAGAAGCAGTATCTGTTTCACTACCTTGTCTGTCTTGTTCTGTCAGCTGCAGCTTGACTTCCTCCTTGCCACATTTGACACCTTAACTGCCCGCCGTTACATGACTGAAATACTGTTGTAGAATGGTGTTAATTTTTAGCCAACACAAAACAAAAAAATAATGAAATTGCATTGATATGCATCTGAATTGTCCAAGAATCACTCTGACTGTCCAAGAATTGTTCAGACTTACTTTCAAGCACAATCGCCATGGAAACGGTCACCCTTCTTTCCTTAGGTAACTGCTTTGCTTTTGACTCAAACCACTTCTGTGACTGAATAGATTAGATAGCTATTGGAATTTAATCTATTCAGTCACAGAAATGGTTTGAGCTATTGGAATTACACTGTCTGTTCATTGCCAACAGTTTCATTGCCTATGGTCACAATTTTTGCTTGATCTTAATGAAACTTTGTCAGAATGTTACCCTCTATAAAATCATTACTATAGTGGTCATCTAGGCTCAAAAACTAGGTCATCTAGGCTCAAGAACTAGGTCATCTAGGCTCAGAAACTAGGTCATAATGTCGCTGGATAGGAAAACCTTGTTAACACTCCAGAGGCTTTATTTTTACATCATGATGACTCGATGACTTCATAAGATTTTCTCAGAATGTTTGTCTCTCTAACCACTGAACAGAAATTAGTTTCCATGAATATTAATGATTTTCCAGATTACTGGACACATGTCTAGACTTTTCAAAAGTCTTGTAATTTGCAATTTCAGTTTTTTATATCATTAAAGTAGGTTTATTCAGACACATTTTAGATGATCAAATATTTTATTTTTTTGTAAGTAGTGTTTTTTTTTCAATTCAGGTATCATCATGTCATACATCCGGCACTACAAGACGGGCACAACCCAGCTGTGTATCCCAGACCCTTTACCTCTTGGTGATGAAGTCTCCACAAGCCAGGATTTCTATGAGGTTGAAGCAGCTCGAGGACATATTCCTTCGGCTAGCACTCGTACATCATCAGCTGTTGGTCTACACATCAAACACAACCATGCAGCTCTGGCTTCTGCAGTTACTCATAGGACAACCTACCAACATTATCAAACCCAGCCAAATGGTGTGTCATTACTGAAAAGACCCAATGAAATGAAGTCTTTCTGTGCACCGTCGTCAAGTAAAATTCCTAAGCTTTCAGCACCATCAGTGTTCAGTTCTGAATTAATGACAATCAATGATGCAATGCTTAACTGTACTAAGAGTGTGTCAAAGATGTCTTCCTTGTTGACTGCTAAAGGTCTTGCCACGCCTAACAAACATGTGAGAGATATCCCTCCTGCTGGATGGTCTTCAAATATCACTGCTGTAATGGTACCACAAGCCACGCAACCCAGTATATCCAACTATCACCCTACAAAACAGACCCTGAATCAATCCAGACCTGGCCATACAGTATCAACTCTGGAACGGAACAATTCAGTGCAATGGAGGCATTATAATGTTGGACATACCATGTACAATCCTAGTGCTATTACTACCACTCCAAGATATAATGTTGGACATACTACTAACAAACCCAGTGCAAATGTTCCTTACAAACCAAGTATTGTGCCAAGAGCTCCCCCAGGGTATATTCTGATACCAAATAAACCAGTGACACCTGTGCAGTTAGTGAGGAACAAACATCATACCACACAGAATATGAATGGAAGAGCCTTACCCCACAACACATGTGTTACAAAGACAGCTTCATATGTCCCTACTGGGATCGCAGAATTGTGTGAGCCAGCTGTTAAAGAAATGAACACTCATCTGCCCATACTGAAACAGGGTAACTTGAGCCAACAACAAACTGGTGCTGTACGGTGTATTTCATTTGAAACAGCAGGTGAACCTGACAGATTACCTTTGAAAGATATTTATCTAGACAACACTGCTGATCTACACACTGACCTAGGAACCTCTGCTGGAGTACTCCCAGGAGATGTGGTGGATATGGTTAGACCAACTGATTCTGAAAATGCTTTTGAGAAAGTGCAAAATGAGAATGTGTTTGAACTGTGTGACCAGTTGAAAGACATTAAACCGTATGTGATCTCAGGTTGGATTTCTAGTACTTACTTGTTAGCCTTGATGCAGAAGTCTAACCTTGTGAATGAAATGTTTGATAATGCCCTGGACCATGTTGGTGATATCAGACCTGAAGTTGTAAAGAACTGTCGTAAAACCACACCCGCTATTCTTGCACGAGATCTCGTGTTTCGTTTGTTTACGCTAGAAGAGTTGAATGGGATGAATCTCAAAAGGCTATCCAAAAACAAATTGTGGGCAATCCGCAGATGTGTGAAGAAACACTTCCCAGATTTTGGGATTTTCTACTGGAAGAAGAAGTGTATTCCCCAGATCAAGTCATCGCTGCTGACACTGTTCAGACACCGAGTGAAACATGTGCAGGAGTTCTGGTTATCTCATTGTGACAGTGAGCAGGTGGACTCAACCAAGTCGGCATAAATAGAGCTAATCCAGTAAAGACGAGATTGTTGGTTGTGAGTTTATACCAGATAATGGAAATACATGCTGCGTTAAAACATTGTCAGATCAATTCACAAATATAAGTGCTACTTGTGCCACCTTTGACCCTTTTGAAAGCTGACAGTTTAAATTATCAAATCTGAATGTCATTGAGCAAATGTACCAGATACCTTTACCTCTTGAAAATATGATTGTGAAAGTTGATGAAATGTGAGAAAATGCATTATTGCTTCTTTCGTAAACATTTCTTATACATGTGAGGTGTCGTTCGAACAAACAACTCATAATGAAATCATAGAATCAAAAAACAACAACATTAATTCTGTGTGATATTTTTTAGAATTTGCAAAAGAAACTTAAATTAGGTCAATGCTAAGTAGAATTTTGATATTTGGACTTGCACACGTGTTTGCATAAATTAAACTTATACATTTTTGTCAGACCAATGTATATATAATTGTGCAAGGATTGTTAGCACTCAGAGATTACTTACTAAAAACATTGAAACATCGGTCTTTGAACATATTAGAGATTTCAGTTCTGTTATCACTCTGCCGTTCATCTCTGTAGCTATTTGCTAGATTTTCATGAAGGTACTAATGTTACTTTTCTGCTGAAAGTGGCTCAGTAAAACTTCATTGTGAAATTAGAAATTAGTGCAGTTAGAAATTGGTACCTTATTGATAGCTTCATCATTTATAAACATTACAATATAGAAGTTGATTTTTAGAGGCATTTTTACATTGAAGTGAAAGCCAAATGTAGTCTGTTACTAGTACATGATAAGCTTTGTATGTAAATATTTTTGCACAAAATGTTTTTTCACACATGTAGATATAGCTTGAATTTTTTGTTTATGAACTAAATAAGGTATCTTTTTACAGTAAAATTTGGATATAGAAATTCAAAGTGACCAATGAAATTTATTGATTGTTTATAATCATTGTTCCTTGATAATAAATGAATATATAATGTTCAATCAGACAATTACATATATTGATTATAATCATGGCATTTATATTATAAATGATTAAAATTTTATATAAAGTTTACTGTGTATACTACATACAAGTTTTGAACCCTGTCTATTGCAGATTAATATTGAAGGTTATCTTCCTGTTGTTTACACCATTAACCCTTACACTGCTAAATTTCTATAATAAACTTGTCCATCTTTCAATTTGGACATTACCATTAACTGTTAAAAGGGGTGCTTATTAAGACTGCACGGATGTGCAAGCTGATCATGATCTACACTGGTTACAAAGGCAGAGTCAATCGTGCAGCATGATAAGGGTTACATTTTCATGCTCAAATTATTGCATCCCATGTTCACTTTGTAAAAGATATTTTGATATTTTATTCTCAGTTTTTCGTATATAATTATGATATAATGTTTCTGTTATTCTTTCTGATACTCATTTACAACATAATTATTTTCATTTATGAAAATAAATTTAACATTTCACAGTCTGTTTTTGCTTTTTCTTACATCTGTATACAATATATAAAAGCACTCTAAATATGAAAAGACCACTAAATGTCCTGTTCCCTACAGTCGTCTTGCTCATGCAGGTCTTTAGTTTTTAGCTGGACTATACAAAGTATAAGGAGAGCTATCCTACTCGACCCAGTGTTGGCACACAACTTAAAGTTTTGATACACCTGAAAATACTTGATGGATTTGTTTCAAACAGTTATTCCTCATTATCCACATCATATGGCACAATGGTCATAAATCTTGCACTGATATTTCACCAGTTATCCCTCCTTTTCCTTCAGGTTTCAGGAATTTCAGGTTTAATTTGATGCACTTCCACTCTATCTTAGTTATTACCAAATGGATTTGATTCAGACTTATAAGTCATACCACGTCATCACCTACATCATGTGACACAAGGTCCCTAATGAGTCAGTAACAGTGCAACCTCTGTAGAGCAACACCCTTTGGGAGATACAAAGTTTGACTTTTATGTAGAGGTTGTTGTTTTGGAGAGGTAAATTTGATAAACCATATATTTACGGTAGGGAAATTTTAGTGACGTTGTTTTTTGCTTAAGAGAGGGCTGCTCTGGAGAGGTTGTACTGTATTACTAAATAGAACCAAATGCTGCATTGCTTTTGCAGAAATTTTTGTACATACTAATGTTCTGATAACTTGAAAGTTCATCTCTATCTCAGTTATTACTAAATACATTGGACACAGACTGAAGCCTTAGTCCAATATCCTCATACAAATTGGAGTAATCCAACACTAGTGACAGATCCAGCTCCTCAGATGTGCCCAATTTTACAATCCAGCATGGAAATAGCTGAGCACGCTGTCTAACATGTAAGCTCTTGTTGGTTTCTCAGGCAGAGAGGAAGCTCATGTCCTTCAGGCACCTGCATCAGAATATTTCCCTAGCAGAACTTGTGCATATTTCTCAAAGCTAAAATTATTTGACCGTTTAAAGTTATTTAATCAGTTAAATGTTGCATGATGAATTTCAGCCTTAATAGGTATGAGAAATCTTGTCGGAGCAAAGTCGCATATTTAAAGGTAGTCGATTATAGGCAATATAAGGTGTGGAATTGTTTCAGTTTTTGTTCATAAATGTAATCACCTGTTTTCAGAAACAGGTCATAAAGGTTCCAGTTAAAAAGTCATTATGTCAGGGTTTTACTTATGAGCCCCAAAATGTATGTCAGGGTTTTAGTAAGATCCCTAAAAGAGTTTGTCAGTTATGCACCAAAGAATTTTAGGGATTTAGTTACATGAAAATAAAAAGTATAAGAGCTTAATATTATGGGCCAGAAAAAGGATTTTAGGAAGTCAGTAAATGTATGTCAGGGTTTCAGCTATGGGTTTAATTTAGGATGATAAAAGAATATCAGTGTTTCAGTTACGGGCCAGAAAAAAGTTTACCGGTATCAGGGTTTGGTTATTGGCTATAAAATGTGTGTCAGGGTTTTGGTCATGGGGCATTGAAACGTTTATCAGGGTTTCAGTTACAGCCATAAAATTATGCCAGGGTTTCAATTTATAATAATAATGCGCGATAGAAATTAATGTCAGGTATTCAGTTATAGGCCATTAAAATGAATGCCAGGGTTTCAGTTGTGGGCCATAAAAGAGAATATCAGTGAATGTCAGTTTTTCAGTTGGGGGTCATAAAAGTGAATATCAGTGAATGTCATTTTTTCAGTTATGGACCATAAAAGTCAGGTTTTGGTTATGGGCCATTATGTTTTAGTCAATGTTTTGGTTGTTTACAGAAAAAGTATGTCATGGTTTCAGTTTTGGTTCATAAAAGGGTATGATAAGGTAAAATGAGTATGGGAGGGAATTATGTGCCAGGGATTTAGTTATGGATAAAAAGAATCTTTCAGTTTCAGCTATGTGCAATTAACTAACAAAGTTTCACCTCTGAGTTATGGACCATAAACAGGTTTGTTCGGCTTTCAGTTACATGTGGCAACATTCAGTCATGAGCCCTTTGAAAAAGGATGTCAGGCTTTGAATTTTGAGCCTTAAAAGAATGTTTCAATTATGGACCATAAAAAGTATGCCAGGGTTTCAGTTACGGGATATATAGATTTATATCAATGTTTCAGTTATGGGTTGTAAAAAAGTATGTAAGGGTATCAGTTATATAGGGGTAGGGGCTTGTTTGATATCCTCCAAACTTGATAGGAAGGACTAGTGCCAACATTTTGCCACTTTTCAGGTCAGAATTTGACCATAAAGTTTCAAGGAGTGATCATGTAAATGCAATTTTTAGCTCAAGGTGAGCTTTTGTGTCCATCGTCCGTCTGTCATCTGTCATCAACAATTTGACTGTTAACACTCTAGAGGTCACAATTTTGGCCAAATCTGAATGAAGCTTGGTCAGAATGTTACTCTCAATAAAATCTTAGACAGACAAGTTTAATATTGGGTCATCTGGGGTTAAAAACTAGGTCACCAGGTCAAATCTAAGGAAAAGCTTGATAACACTCGAGGCCACATTTATGACTGTATCTACATGAAACTTGGTCAGAATGTTAATCTTGATGATCTTTAGGTCAAGTTTGAATCTGGGTCATGTAGGGTCAAAAACTAGGTCACCAGGTCAGATCAAAGGAAAAGCTTTGTTAACACTCTAGAGGCCACATTTAAGACTATAGTTTCATGAAACTTAGTCAGAATGTTAATCTTGATGATCTTTAGGTAAAGTTCGAATCTTGGTCATGTGGGGTCAATAAGTAGGTCACCAGGTCAAATCAAAGAAAAATCTAGTTAACACTCTAGAGGCCACATTTATGACCATATCTTAATGAGGTCAGAATGTTAATCTTGATGATCTTTAGGTCAGGTTCTAATCTGGGTCAGCTGGGGTAAAAAAACTAGGTCATCAGGTCAAATCAAAGAAAAAGCTACATAACACTAAAGGCCACATTCATGGGCATATCTTAATGAAACTTGGTCAGTATATTAATCTTGATGATCTTTAGGTCAAGTTTAAATCTAGGTCAGGTGGGGTCAAAAACTAGATCATCAGGTCAAATCAAACTCTAGAGGCCACATTAATATGACCATATCTTAATGAAACTTGGTCAGAATGTTATTCTAGATGATCTTCAGGTGAGCATTACAGGGCCTTCATGGTTTTGTTTTTACAGAACAAGCAATGAGAGATGTGATGAATTAGTAGATGAAGTGTTTGAAGAACTGATTGCAGAGGAAGATGATAGTATGTATATTGTCGTTTTTGTTGAGAAGGTTTTTTCTTTTGGTCAATGTTTTGATAAGAATAGAGGTAACAGCAGCACTGCTTAGGATGTAGTCTTTTTCCAGTCTGTCCAGTGAATTACTTCAACCACCTTGATAGGGTTATGATAGAGCATTCTGTTTCAAGCATGGGAGGCTGAGGGTTTGATCACCAGCTACATATTACTCAAGACATGAAAAATGGTATCAGTAGCTGCTTGACACTAAGCATTAAAAGGGAAACTGGCCTCCTCTCTCATACCCAAGTGGCAATAGATTCCTTCCATTATCTATACTTAAGATGCTATACTTGTACTTGTTCCCTTTAAATTGCCTTATTTCTTGACTTACAACCTGAGCTCAAGGGCTCTTTGGTAAGCTATTGTGATCACTCTGTATCTTTCATAATGCATCATAGAAAATTTTTATTGTAAGCAATCTAGAGGTCAAAACTTTGGTCCAGTGTTATTAAAACTGGATCAGACTGTTTGAATCACACACAATTTCCGAACTTTAATTCGAAGGGATATAGTTTTGGCTTTGTCCATCCTTGACCTGAAGTCATCTAGTCAGATTGTTATTGATCATGTGAAGTTGTGTGCAAGGGGTTTTGTTTTAGATTTCACTCAGCCAGACAAGAACTATGCCCTTTGACTTAGTCCAAAAAAAAAAAATGCATTATGGATATAAAATTTTGTGACACACATCTAACATTATGGAAATAAATTTCATAAAGTTTAAGGAATATATTTCTGTATTGAATAATAATAAAATTGTTTCCTCGTTTATACTTAATTATTTAACATCTAGGTGAGCTTTTGTGAGCGCCCTGTGTCCGTAGTCTTCCGTCCGCCCATATATGTCCGTCTGTCGTCCATCATCAACAATTTGACTGTTAACACTCTAGAGGTCACAATTTTTGCCAAATCTTAATGAAACTTGGTCAGAATGTTACGCGTAATAAAATCTTGGAGGAGCTCAATATTGGGTCATGTGGGGTCAAAAACTAGGTCACCAGGTAAAATCAAAGGAAAATCTTGTTAACACTAGAGGTCACAATTTTGGCCCAGTCTAAAGGAAACTTGGTCAGAATGTTACTCTCTATAAAATTTTGAACGAGTTTAATATTGGGTCATCTGGGGTCAAAAACTAGGTCACGAGGGCAAATCAAAGGAAAAACTTGTTAACACCCTAGAGGTCACAATTTTGACCCAATCTTAATGAAACTTGGTCAGAATGTTACTCTCAATAAAATCTTGGACGAGATCGATATTGGGTCATCTGGGATCAAAAACTAGGTCACCAGGTCAAATCAAAGGAAAAGCTTATTAACACTGTAGAGGCCACATTTATGACCATATCTTAATGAAACTTGGTCAGAATGTTGATCTTGGTTATCTATAGTTCAAGTGTAGATCTGGATCATTAGGGGTCAAAAACTAGGTCACTAAGTCAAATCAAGGAAAAGCTTGTTAACACTCTAAGAGGCCACATTTATGACTATATCTTCATGAAACTTAGTCAGATGATCTTTAGGTCAAGTTCGAATCTGGGTCATGTGGGGTCAAAAACTAGGTCACTGGGTCAAATCAAAGGAAAAGCTAGTTAACACCACATTTATGACCATATTTTAATGAAACCTGGTCAGAATATTAATCTTGATGATCTTTAGGTCAATAGGTCAGGTGAGCAATACAGGGCCTTCTTGGCCCTCTTGTTATTTGCAATACAATAACTAGTTCTTGTTTAAAACACACTCAGATGATCAATGTGATGAACTTTGTATTTGTTTCAATTATGAATGCTAATTGTGCAAGACTATATCCCAGGTGCTACGGTTTTGACACTTCAATTGGCGCCGACTTTCTTACTGAATATTTCACAGTTTCATTCAGTTTTGCAAATTAGGGGTCATATGATTATAGATAACACGGTCGTTAATTGGCACATGATCACTCGCTAAAAGATTGAAATTTGATAACCATGGTAGCGCTGTTTGACACATGTAGGTTTCACATAATAAGAACTAAATGATATACTAGATCTCTTCCTGTGGAAATTATGGAAATTTTTTTTCTCAAAAATTGAAAGTCTATGAATTTACGTCACCACGGAACAGCCTTTTTGGCCAAAACCATGAAATTTAGTGCCAACGAAATTAAATGATTTCACAGTATGGGAGACCAACATAGTGCAAATGTTGACATTAGGCGGTGGTACTTTTCCCATTATGGTTCTATGGAAAACTTCAAAAATATTTTCCTGTCAATATTCTGGCCAATTGTCAAAGTAATTTAGCAGAAATGTTTCTTGTACAAATTGTTTTACCCATTTGAGATTTGAAATTCAGTTGAGCAATCTAAGGTCATTATGACCCTCTTGTTTATAAAAAGTGGCTCATTACCGTCCTCTGTCACTTTGTTATAATAAAATATTTCTTTCTTTGTTACAGTGGTACATTCAAAAACATTAGATGTGTTAGGGAGGGACCTTTTTCTACCAAAAACTTGTGGTAGAGTTTTAGATACAACATTTAACCACTTGTGTTGTCAGGTATGTAGATACAACATTCACTTGTGTTGTCTGGAATGTAGATACATTTAACCACTTGTGTTGTCAGGTATGTAGATACAACATTCACTTGTGTTGTCAGGTATGTAGATACAACATTTAACCACTTGTGTTGTCAGGAATGTTACTAAGATACAACATTTCACCACTTGTGATGTCAGATATGTAGATACATTTAACCACTTGTGTTGTCAGGTATGTAGATACAACATTTAACCACTTGTGTTGTCAGGTATGTAGATACAACATTCACTTTTGTTGACAGGTATGTAGATACAACATTCACTTGTGTTGTCAGGTATGTAGATACAACATTTAACCACTTGTGTTGTCAGGTATGTAGATACAACATTTCACCACTTGTGTTGTCAAGTATGTAGATACAACATTCACTTTTGTTGACAGGTATGTAGATACAGTGAAACACTGCTCACCCGAGCATCGATGACTCGAGCACCTGGGCTCGCATTAATTCATGTGGTCCCGGCCGATTTCCTTCTATTTTCTATGTGAAATTACCATGGCCGGGTCGAGCATCGATAACTCGATCGCTCAAGCATGACACCTGGTCCCTGTGTATTAATTTACTCTTTGTTGCTTATGGCAAACTCGAGCAGAGGTATCAAAATTTTCACACCTTCGGCGGTCAGAATGTATTGGTTAATTTAAAATTTTCGCACGCCGTTAGAATTGCATGGTCTATTTCCCGACTATCTTAAATGTTTGTTAGTCAGTATATTTGATCTGATAATGAGATTAATTATTGATGAAAGGTGGAAGAAAAATTTTATTGATCAAAATTGTTATTAATTATTACTTTTTTCTGTGGGATCGAGAAAATAATTATGAGATCTTAATATTTTAATCAACAGTTGTTTGCATGCAAATAAAGCCTTTTATAAAATTGAGACGATAATTATGAGATCTTAATTTGGAGAAGAAAATTGCGAATTCGATTACAGTATTTCAAATAGAAAAAAAATGTCTTAACTGTTTCTTCACATGTGTCATTTACGATCTATCATAAATAACGTTTGTAATACGTTTTTTGAAAATGTCTCGAGTGTGTCATTATTACGCATCACAGTTTCCTCTGCAAATGGTCTCGATGACAATTGGTAAACCAAACTTCAATTTTCTTCGTATGTTGGTCAATGTTTGGGTCGCTCGACACCATGGATAACACGAGCATTTTGCTCATCCCCTTGCGACCTCGAGTGAGCGGTGTTTCACTATACAACATTTAACCACTTGTGTTGTCAGGTATGTAGATACAACATTCACTTGTGTTGTCAGGTATGTAGATACAACATTTAACCACTTGTGTTGTCAGGAATGTTACTAAGATACAACATTTCACCACTTGTGATGTCAGATATGTAGATACATTTAACCACTTGTGTTGTCAGGTATGTAGATACAACATTTAACCACTTGTGTTGTCAGGTATGTAGATACAACATTTAACCACTTGTGTTGTAGGTATGTACAGTCTGTTGCTACACTAGTAAAGTACAGCAGAAACAGAGAATACTCTACAGTAGGGTAGACTGTTACATTAACGGAATTACTCCCACCTATAAAGTACTGTAAAAGCACTTATTTTGCTAGGTCAAAATTTCGCGAATTTGAAATTTTGAGTATGTTTCTGAGTTTTAGTATACGCGAATTGTATACTTGAATTTGAATTATACTAATTGTGAATACTTACATGAGGATTACTGTTTGCGAGATTTAGGGCCTTGCGCATATAGCGAAAATTAAACCTTCTCAAAATTTCCGCTTTTACAGTAGGTAGCTGACCATAGTTCTGACACGGTAAAACTGCTTTTGCCCTGCTCAGTCTGCACAGCCATCACAAGGCAGGAACCAGTGAACCCTGCCTCACAGCAGCCCCTTATGCAGCATTAGTGGAGTTTAGCTCTTCTGTCAAAAATACAGTTAGTTGTTACTGGAGTTAACTCTAGTCCATGAGCAGAGGGTGTGAGTTCATTTGCCCGGCAAGGTCAATATTCTCCCTAAAAGAAGTCTGAAGTCTGCTGCCTCTATTTCCTTTGAAAATGTTGTCAGTTACTTGTGGAGTACAAGTATGTTTAGGTATGGGTTAAAGAACTGTCGTTGTATAACTGAAAATACCACTCAAAATGGTGGTTATACTTCTGAAACAAGGCAGAAATACTGCTGAAACAAGGCAGAAATACTGCTGAAATAATGTAAATCCATATCAAGCAAGTAGACATTGTTGTCTATGCAGAAGGTTATTGCATTGAAACTTTTTAAAGGTGTCTACTTTCATCATATTTATCTGAAACTTCAGTTAATTTACTACTTCAACTGATGATTAAATTATTTATCGTTTTTCTGATACAGGCACTAGGAGCCATTGACTACTTGGAGATCGGTCAAAATTTCGACTCAGTGATTGTACGAAACATACCGAAAATGACCTTGAAACAGAAATCAGAGGCCAAACGCTTTATTGTTATGATAGATACATTTTATGATAACAAGGTAAAGATGTCTTCAGCTCTCAGCTTAAGTAGATATGTATCATGTTTTCCGGTAGTTTATTAAAACAGTGGATTATATTTTAAACTTGTTTCAGACAGTGAGATTTTCATTTGATGATTTTCACTATAATTCTAGAAGTACTCTTCAGTGCAGAAAAAATATGAATTATACATAAGAAATGCTTTGCAAGATGAACATCAATAAATAGAAGTTTATAAATACATACAAAAATGTAAATATCATTAGACTTGAAATAAAAAGAAAATATGTTTATTTTGCATGTAAGATTGAAACTATCTTTCACTTGTGAACACCAGATTTTAAATTTTCATTTGTTGATGCACCACTTGTGAAAATATTGTATCTGATGCTTGATGAAAGATATTGGTATCTTACACTGAAACAATCAAATTTTCTCAGTATGTTAGTTTTTACTGCTATGAAATTGTTATAATTTTCATAGATATTACAGTTGTGGATATCCATAAAATTTAATCCCCAGGAACAAATCAAATTCACATTTATTTTGTCTTGGACACTAAATTCTTGACAATTAATTCAAGTCCCCACATAAAGGATTTTGAGCCAATACATCTACATCTGTTAGGTAGTTTGTTCTCCATCAAAAGCTGGTAGCGGACAAGTTACAAGTGATATGTAATATAGAAAGATTGGAAAGATTAACTCACAGCTGTTACATAACTGAAATTCTAATGAGAAATGGCATAAATCAAAAAGGGAACAAACTGAAATACTTTTGAGAAACATTATTAGAGACTTTGAAACAAGATTTATATCAAACAATCATACAAGTCAGTACATGTATTGTTGTTTCAGGTGAGAGTTATATGTTCAGCAGAGGCCCTGCCACAGGGGTTGTTCACTAAAGGTACGCAGACTTTGAGAGAGGAGGACAGGAATAGAATGCTTATGGATGATCTAGGAATACAGGCAGTAAGACATAGCAGCTTTCTTTTAAGAAATATTTTATCAATGAATAATGTTTCTATTGAGTTTGTTATGTTTATAATTGCACAGCTTATAAATTGAAACATATCTGAATTTCGAATCAAATTATATACACATTATAGGTCTCTACATGCAAAACAGGAAGACAGAATGTCTAGAGGAGGCAGATCAAAATATTTTATTACAGTGATAAGATTTTTAAGAGGTTTTTTGGCCAAAATTTGAAACTGTGTAAACCACACAAACTTTAAATCACACAGTTAAGGTTACATGGCTTGTATCAATTTGTATGGTGGAGTACGATCCCTGGTGCCCATCCAGAGTTTAGCAGACACAGACATGTACATGTGTAACCTTCCACAAGTCAGATTGATATCTTTCCCTTGAAAAATACTATTCTGGGTTTTAAAACCCAGAATGATTATAGGAACTTGATTCAAAGTTAGTCATCTGAACCACTCACCCATAAAGGCCCCTTTTAATCTAAAAGGTAAAATCTCAAATTTAATAAGGGTGTTGTGGAAATGAAATTCTTCATTGTAACAATTTGACTCTATAATTCCATTTTACACATATATGATATAATGTATTACAACAGAATTCAGAATCATCTGGTGCCAGTATATTCACAGGAGAGGAAGAACTATTTGCTTTTGAGAGAACCATATCACGACTGGCTGAAATGCAGACAGAGACGTACTGGAGCTACAGACAGCCATACCCAACCTCTTGATGATAACTTCTTATTAGGGGAAAATAATTTGTTTTAACAATTCATAGTAATTAAATGATAAACGATATTAATATTAAAGCAAGGGCTTAGTCAAGGAGCTTTTGACACACCAGTAGTTTCAGCCGGTGTTACGTAATGCTGTTGCAGCATGTTGAGATAGAATTATAGAAATGGATGTCAAACCAGAATTTTATACCAGTATGAATACGTATCTACAGTGCTTGTAATAGGAAGCATTTTTTGTTGACAGCAGACAGTTTATTACAGTTGAAATTTGGCACATCAAACTCCCTTATCTTGAAATTCTTGCAATCTTGAAGAAATTTTTAAGTCATTCTTAATGTTAATATGTATTTTTACTCCTTTTGAGACTATTTTGACATTAGGCAACATTTGTTTTGTCAGGGACAATTTTAAGTCTTGTCAGTGAAATTCCTCATGTCATGTTTTACATGTACTTTTATATGTACTTATATGTACTTCTGTATGTGGCTCCAGCAAAACATGCAGCCAAAAATGTCTGCACCAAGTATCAAATTTAAGGGGAAGTTTTGTTATCACAAAATACTGGTAACATGTATAGTTTATGTAAATTTGAGATACCGAGTTTCAGCTGAATTACATTAACCATAATAATTGAAGTACCAATATTTTTACCTCGTCACAAAGTACATACCAATACTGACATCATACTTTGTTAAATATTCTAACCAAAATTTATAAAAAGTCCACCTGAGCTCAAGACTTGCAGCACAAGGGTGATAATTTCAAATCTCAGGCAATGTGGATGTTTGATGTCATAGTTGACTGTAGAAAATGTTTGTGGTCACTCATATTCTCTGCCTGTGGGTTACTGACGAAAGAAAACAGGTTTGATTGATAAAAAGTTAAGGAACATTGGTAAACTGACCAATACATATATAATCGTAAAACTTTTGAAACTTTTTATGCCCAAGTCAGTTTAAACAGTTATTTCATGTTTGTTTATTAGTCTCTAAATTGGGTTATTTTTGTGCCTATTTTGGTTTCAAACAAGCTCATTCAGGTTCTGACTGATAAAAAAACATACATTCCCAGTGAGTGAAGTACTGTGAAATCAATAAACTTCACCTGAATTTCTAAATTGGACTGGTTTTTCATTCAATTTGGGCAGTACCCTTTATTATCCGAAGGTGTGTTCTCTGAAAATTTACTGAATGAATATTGAAGACTGGTCGCAAAGGCAGAATCACTTGCTGCCAGTGGGCTGAAAGTTAATATTCACGGAGACCTAGTTTTCCTAAGTTTTGTGCTGCTGTCGGTCCATTCAGTAAAATCCTAACGAACAAATATAATCCCCATTCTTTTTATATCAAAAATGGGAAATCCGCGATTTCATATTCCCAAGAGATAACATAAATGTCCAAATCACAAAAAGGTCAGTGTCACAAAATTAATCAATTGCACAGTACATCTACATGTATAGTATAAAATGTGAAAGCCAATTTTGTTCAAACTTGTTGCACTAATTTCGGGTGATTTGGTTGTGATGATTTAGCTGTTTATTTAATTATCAGCATACTAAACCAGAGCTTACAGACATGTATTTCTGTTTGGAATTCATTTATTTAAATAAAAAACAACATGGGATGCTCTTACTTCAGATTATTTACACAAGTACTCATTATTTTTGTTGAGCCAGCTTGTGGAAGTGAAGACATAGTCGTCCAAATGGTGTTCGGTGACTTAGAATTTTTTTTAAGATTCACTTCTGTTTGTTGTTACTATAAATAACTTACCGGTATATTGTAACTTTTTTCATTTGGCATAAAGTGTCATGTGCAGCTCCCAGTCTTTTTTGACAGCTGGCGGGCTCGACATGTAGCCTGTAGGCATCTGGTTTTCAGTATACTCACTTACATAGGACTTCTTAAATTTTTTTGCTAGAAAAATGTTTTAAACTTTTTGTGTCAGTCAGAATAGAACAAATCTTTACAGCTAACTTTCATTGGCTGCTTTATTTGTTTATTTTATTCATTTAACTATTGTTTTACATCTTCTGTTAAATTTATTCATTTTTATCTATGTTTAAAATGTTTACCATTTACATTTAATATACTTAGAACTACACTGGAAACCCTGTACACTGAGCAACCACTGGCGACTAAGGGACAATCCCGGAGAGCAGGGGAAGTTTAGGGTGGGAATTTCCTGTCACAACTATTAGATGTGATACTGTTAAATCATTTATATTCATGGGGACTAATTTTTGTGGATGCTTTGGTTGAGTCAATCCACGAAAATAAATCCCACCAAAGAAGTAAATTTCTCATTATTATATGCTTAAAGGTCAAATTCCACCAATTTATATCTCAACGAAAAACCTCTGACCAAAACCCTGAAATTGTTAACCCATGAAATTAAATGATTTTACAGTAATTTTCAGTGGAAAATCTTATTCCAGACTTTGAAAAATGTACAGTTATGAAGAGTGTCTGCTTGTCAGGGTCTCCAGGGATTGTTCTGTAACTATAATTTATTTATTTTACATGTTTTGCAAACGATGTTACTACTGTACATTTTGATGTCTGGCTATATTTTGTCTTAATTTTTGACATCAAAGTGTAATAAAGACTCACCAGTATCTGGCATTCAGTTTTGTAGCTGTGCACTTCAATATAATTTGCTATCAAATTGCCTTATAAGATCACTGTTGAAACATGTTTATTTATCATTTTACATTTATTTTGAGTTGTGAGGGTTCTGGTTATCTAATACTGGACATTTTGCAATATCAGATACTTAATAAAGGTTTTGTCTTTGCTTGTGCCATAAATTTTCTTTCAGAGTACAGTAAAATACAGATTAATCAAAGTCACAAGGGGGTGAGATAAATGCTTTAGCTGTCCGAGAGTTTGAGACATCTAAAAAACAAAATATAAGAATCTTTCACTGGTTGAAGGTGTGGTTACAAATATCTGGCTCGAGGGTAACTGTTTAGGCAGTAATGCTGCTTTGCCAGATATTTTCACCCACACCTTCAACTTGTAATATCTTCCTTTTCTTGCATGCCTTATTCTTTAATTTATAGAAGAAATAAAGTTTTCTTTAAAAACGCAATTTTTTGCAGTAACATATGAATTTAAGCATTCATTCCTAAATTACAGCATGTGAGTCATCTTACACTACGTGATGTAAGGAGAGGTTTTCTAGCACCGCCAAAAACACTTGGGAAAATTCTGCTGGGCATGCAAGAAAATAAAGGAAAAACAGCCAGGAACCTCATAAATTGTAAATTTTGTATTTGCCCCGAGTTTGGTATTAACTCAGTCTGTTTCATGAAATTATGATTTGCATAATTTACCTGATACTGAGTCCATTAATTCATTATTTTGATATTTTTCACAAGCATTATTCACGAGAGTTTTGAATTTGCTCACTCTGTATGCAAAATGTTAGTGAAAGTTAACGCTCGTGAATATTATCCTCCCTCCAATGCAAAGTAGCCAGAGTCATACTGAGGAGCTATACCTTTTACCTTTTGAATGTGTTTACCCATGTCATAAAATTATCACATTTTGTTTGAGGTTTTAAACAGTTTTTTAAACATATCAGCATTTCTGTGCAGTGAAAGTTAAGACAACAGTTACTAATTACTTAAAATAAGTGTCCTTTGAGCAGATCGATAAAAACAGGTTTATTATTAGATACAAGTGAACTAATCTGTTGTTAAGAAAATATTTATATCTCAGAATTTAGGAAACAGTATTTACATCTACTAACAACTTGAATGCATATTGTATGGTCATGTTTATTTATGTAAATATTGTACAATCAGTTTATGAATTTGAGCACTTGTTATTTCTTTCAGATATGAATATGTTAATATTAAATATTGATAGAATTAATGTGAACTTTGTTCATTGAGGTTTAATTTTTTGCATAGACAACTTATTAATCCACAAAAAGTGGTCTTCCACAAATATTAATGATTTCACAATAACTATGATTGTTGTTTTCCTATGTAGAAATGTTTCTGATCCTTTCCAGTAAAACATAATTTTATCCCTCCAATTTATTTATGTAACCAGTGTCGGTGTTAGTTTAAAGTAACATAACTATAGATTTACTCCAATTTTACCTTGAAATTCAGAAAGCACTTTCATATACTTTTTCACAATTTTGTGTTTTTGTAAGAGGAAAGTAAAAAGAATTTGTTTATACGTGAGGATGTTCGGAAAGCTCTTTACCATGTTAGTGATGGGGTAAAATAGGAGAAAGATATCCTTACTTAAATAGCTGACAGCAAAAATAATAACTTAAAAATGTAACTCATTCATGATTATAACAGTTGACATACAACTGTTTGTTTTAAAATTACTGGCATAGGTATATTTTCAAAAACATAGGGTGGGGATTGGGGATAGGGGCAGTTGACCATAAAGCTTGACCAAATTAGACAATATAGACTTGAAAAAATTTTCAACATCCAAAACGGTCCTTCCATTACAATGAGATGAGCTGTCGAATGAATTTGTATCTGTTTTTCTTATAACAAAAAGATTTCTTGTCAGAAAGTTTTGTGTAAGCAGAGTATATGTTACAGTTGTTTTCAAGTGGCCTCTGTGGCTGAGCGGTTAAGGTCACCAACTTACTCTCATTCGCTCCCCACCGATGTGGGTTCAAGCCGCGCTTGGGGCATTGGAGACTTCATGTGAGGAAGCCATCCAGCTGGCTTACGGAAGGTCGATGATTCTATCCAGCTGCCTGCCAGTGATGTAATAATGCATAGGTCACATTGGGTTTTCCTCCATTAAATGCTGGAAAATTGCCATATGATCTATAATTGTGTCAGTGTGATGTTAAACCCAATAAAAGACCCCCCCCCCCCACACCCACCAAAAAAAACAAAACAATTGTTTTCGATTTCTTTGCAATTGATATTAGAAGTAAGGTAGCTAAATCATTGTTGATTTTACAAAACTTGTTATTGGTTTATAGATATTGTTGGTCAGTGTGATACAAATATATTTATTCAAGATGTACAGTGGAAATAAAGGTTACCAACACCATATTGTTTATTTGTTACATTTCAAAATGCATGTTATTACAGGAAGTAGTTTTGGAAGTCAAGGACTTAAATATAGAATGGTCTGTGATACAAGATCCTTGTTAAAATTAAGGTGATAATTTACAAGCTTTGTGCAGCATCCCTGCAAAGAATCACTCCAAAGGTGGAGTTTGGGATCATCCATCAATTGTTCTCATTTTTGTTTGAAAGGGAGATGCAGCTCAATGTGGACAGAGCATTTCTGCTAGAAAAGACTAAAACATGTGAGAATAAATTTTATTTATTTTTTAAGCAAACCTAGTTTAAGAACTATTAAAACTAATTGTACCTTATCACTAGCAATTTTACTAGTACCCAGTTAAGCAGGTTCAACTAAGGCAATCGCTATGAATTGCCTTACCCACTTCAATAGATATGGCCAGGACTTGGTTGAAAATGATCTCAGTCCTATAGTGCAATAGACAAATATTATTAAAGGTTATTGCTCCAGTAAGAATAATTTACTTATAAGCTGGTCTAGTTAAAAAGAAAATACCTGCCTTGTTTTAGAGAGGCATTTGGCTTCTAAAGATGCCATTAAAAGAGGTTAAACTGTATGACTTTACTCGGAAATAATTTCCAGAGATATGATAACAGCACATCTTAGCTTTTTTTATCACTGGCTATTAATTTTGATAATACTTAGTACATGAAAATTGCTACAAACTTTTCCATTTCATACCTTCTCTTTTTAGCTCAGAAGAGCCAAGTTTAAAACTGGGTCATGTGGGGTCAAAAACTAGGTCACCACTCGAAGGAAAAGCTTGTTAACACTGTAGAGGCCACATTTATGACCCTATCTTCATGAAACTTGGTCAATGTTTATCTTGATGATTCCAAGGCCAGGTTTAACAGGCGAGCGATACAGGGTCATCATGGCCCTCCTGTTATTTAATGTCACAACAGCGGCATATTCTTTACTGGTTGCAAAAGGCTATTTATTCAATTTTGTCCAATAAAAAGATGCACCTTGTATAATTTTCTCCCCACCATACAAATTGGTGTAAAACCATTATGCCATTCAACTATTTTTACCTTGAATATAATTAAATATATGGAAAGCTATCTTACTCGCCCTAGTGTATTTCACTTGCAAACTTTAGATAATGGTTCCATGTCATCACCTACATCATATTGCACAAGGTCCATAACTCTGGTACCAATATTTCATGAATTATGTCCCCTTTTTACATATAATTTCAGGTGAAAGTTCCCACTGTCTCTGTTACTAAGAAATGGATTTGATACAAACAAAATAGTTGTTCCAAATAACCCACATTATATGACATAACAAACATAAGTCTGGCACCACTATTTCATGAATTATGCCCCTGTTTCACCTAGAATTTCAGGTTAAAGTTTTAGTGCACTTTCACTTTCTCAGTTCCTATTAAATTGATTTGATATGAACAGTTGTTCCCACATAATATGAAGCAATGCCCATAACTGTGGCACCAATATTTTATTATGTCCTAAACTTTATTGGGTTTGATTCAAACTTAAAATAGTTGTTCCACTTCGTCACCCTCATCATATGACAATGTGCGCTATGAATTATGTACTTGTGTTCTATACTGTTCTATACTTAGAAATTCTTGTTAATGTTTTGATGCACTTTCACTCTATTTGTTATTACTAAATGGATTTGACACAAACTTGTCCAACATCATCATCCATGTTGGGGGTAATGATCACTCCAGTGATAGCTCTAGTTTCCTCAGCTATCTCCTGTTTGACTATCCAACATGAAAATAGATGAGTGCACTGTCTCCTCTGACATCTCTTGTTAAGAAAATCTACTTATAGTTACACTGGATTTTCACAAACTTTTGTGTGCAACACTCTGGCATTCAGTAAACAGCTGTATCTTAAACTTGTGGATACCAGCCCCTTTCCAGAGTGTTACCTACAGTGATAGGTAACACTCAGGAAAGTGGTTGTGGAAGTTGAAAAAAATATTCCTGTGTTTGGACTCCGAGTTAATATATTTTCTGGTTCTTTGGGAGTCCATTCAATGCTTCTGTATAATAGAATTCCACTGTAGCGGGAGCTAGGTTGCACATTTTATTACACTCCTTATACAGACTCAGTAAAACCAAGTCTATTGTCAGTTTGCCTCAAAACGGTCCCCAAATGATCTTTGTACAGATTTTATTTAACATCCTTTGACAGTAGTATTTAAATTATTTTAACTGGGAGCCAAAATAATCTGTAATAATTATATTACATATGAAATGGTGAACAAGTCCCAGAAAAGTCACAAATTAGCTGTATAGATAAATCTAGAAATAGCTAAAGTGAACAACATATGTCAAAATCAAATAGAAAACAGTCATTATCCAATCTATATGGTTAATATGAGACAAAAAACAATCACAACAAACCGAGATGTGTGCAGTCTCAATTTCATAACAAATTACATGTTGCAATTTCTACGATAAATCATTACTAAATTAGCCATTAGTAACGGTGATTCTCACAAATGACACATTCTTCAATGAATTATCGTAACAATTTGCTGCATTTATTGAAAATAAGACTGCAAAGATCTTGGTTTGATCGATGTAACTGACTTACATCTTTTAAACCATTGGGATGTGATAATAACAAATAAGCATTTCATTTTAACATATTTTGAATTATTGTTATTGGTTTTTAGCTCGACTATTCAGAGAATAGTAGAGCTATTGGACTCACCCATGCATTGGCGTCGGCGTCCCAATTTGGTTAGGTTTTGTATGTAAGCTGGTATCTCAGTAACCACTTGTGGGAATGGATTGAAACTTCACACACTTATTCACTGTGATAAACTGACCTACAATGCACAGGTTCCATAACTCTATTTTGCTTTTTTACAAAATTATGCCCCTTTTTTGACTTAGAAATTCTTGGTTAATTTGTATGTAAGCTGGTATCTCAGTAACCGCTTGTGGGAATGGATTGAAACTTCACACATTTATTCATTGTGATAAACTGACCTACATTGCACAGGTTCCATAACTCTATTTTGCTTTTTTACAAAATTATGCCCTTTTTTCGACTTAGAAATTCTTGGTTAAGGTTTTGTATGTAAGCTGGTATCTCAGTACCCACTGATGGGAATGGATTGAAACTTCACACACTTGTTCACTGTCATGATCTGACATGTACTGTGTAGGTCCGTTAACTCTACTTTGCATTTTTTCAAAATTATGCCCCTTTTTCTGACTTAGCAGATTTTTGTTAATTTTTGTATGTAAACTGGTATCTCAGTATCCACTAATGGGAATGGATTGAAACTTCACACACTTGTTCACTGTCATTATCTGACATGCACTGTGTAGGTCCCATAACTCTACTTTGTATTTATTCAAAATTATGCCCCTTTTTCGACTGCAGTTTTTGGTTAAGTTTTTGTATGTAAGCTGGTAATTCAGTATCCACTTATGGGAAAGGATTGAAACATCACACACTTTTCTTTTTTTTTAGCTCACATGTCACAAAGTGACAGTGTGAGCTATTGTGATCGCGCAGCGTCCGTCGTCTGTGCGTCCGTGCGTAAACTTTTGCTTGTGACCACTCTAGAGGTCACATTTTTCATGGGATCTTTATGAAAGTTGGTCAGAATGTTCATCTTAATGATATCTAGGTCAAGTTTGAAACTGGGTCAACTGCGGTCAAAAACTAGGTCAGTAGGTCTAAAAATAGAAAAACCTTGTGACCTCTCTAGAGGCCATATTTTTCAATGGATCTTCATGAAAATTAGTCAGAATGTTCAACATGATGATATCTAGGTCAAGTTTGAAACTGGGTCACGTGCCATCAAAAACTAGGTCAGTAGGTCAAATAATAGAAAAACCTTGTGACCTCTCTAGAGGCCATATTTTTCATGGGATCTGTATGAAAGTTGGTCTGAATGTTCATCTTGATGATATCTAGATCAAGTTCGAAACTGGGTCACGTGCTATCCAAAACTAGGTCAGTAGGTCTAAAAATAGAAAAACCTTGTGACCTCTCTAGAGGCCATATTTTTCAATGGATCTTCATGAAAATTGGTGAGAATGTTCATCTTGATGATATCTAGATCAAGTTCGAAACTGGGTCACATGCGGTCCATAACTAGGTCATTAGGTCTAAAAATAGAAAAACCTTTTGACCTCCCTAGAGGCCATATTTTTCAATGGATCTTCATGAAAATTGGTCAGAATGTTCATCTTGATGATATCTAGGCCGTGTTCGAAAGTGGGTCTCGTGCGATCAAAAACTAGGTCATTAGGTCTAAAAATAGAAAAACCTTGTGACCTCCCTAGAGGCCATATTTTTCAATGGATCTTCATGAAAATTGGTCAGAATGTTCATCTTGATGATATCTAGGCCATGTTCGAAAGTGGGTCACGTGCTGTCAAAAACTAGGTCAATAGGTCTGAAAATAGAAAAACCTTGTGACCTCCCTAGAGGCCATATTTTTAAATGGATATTCATGAAAATTAGTCAGAATGTTCATCTTGGTGATATCTAGGTCAAGTTCGAAACTGGGTCACGTGCTTTCAAAAACTAGGTCAGTAGGTCTAAAAATAGAAAAACTTTGTGACCTCTCTAGAGGCCATATTTTTCAATGGATCTTCATGAAAATTAGTCAGAATGTTCACCTTGATGATATCTAGGTCAGGTTTGAAACTGGGTCACATGCGATCCAAAACTAGGTCATTAGGTCTAAAAATAGAAAAACCTTGTGACCTCTCTAGAGGCCATATTTTTCCATGGATCTTCATGAAAGTTGGTCTGAATATTCACTTTGATGATATCTAGGTCAAGTTCGAAAGTGGGTCACATGCGGTCAAAAACTAGGTCATTAGGTCTAAAAATAGAAAAACCTTGTGACCTCTCTAGAGGCCTTATTTTTCAATGGATCTTCTTGAAAATTAGTCAGAATGTTCACCTTGATGATATCTTGGTCAAATTCGAAAATGGATGACGTGTGGTCAAAAACTAGGTCATTAGGTCTAAAAATAGAAAAACCTTGTGACCTCTCTAGAGGCCATACTTTTCATGAGATCTTCATGAAAATTGGTCAGAATGTTCACCTTGATGATATCTAGGTCAAGTTCGAAACTGGGTCACGTGCCTTTAAAAACTAGGTCCTTAGGTCAATTAATAGAAAAACCTTGTGACCTCTCTAGAGGCCATACTTTTCATGAGATCTTCATGAAAATTGGTGAGAATGTTCACCTTGATGGTATCTAGGTCAAGTTCGAAACTGGGTCAAGTGCCTTCAAAAACTAGGTCATTAGGTCAGATAATAGAAAAGCCTTGTGACCTCTCTAGAGGCCATATTTTTCAATGGATCTTCATGAAACTTGGTCAGAATTTTTATCTCGATATCTAGGTCAAGTTCAAAACTGGGTCACGAGCTCAAATACTAGGTCACTATGTCAAAAAATAGAAAAAAACGACGTCATACTCAGTTCAAAACTGGGTCATGTGGGGACAGGTGAGCGATTCAGAACCATCATGGTCCTCTTGTTTTACAAAATTATGCCCCTTTTTCGACTTTTGTATTCATTCAATTGACAAGGCTGTTAAATAGTCGAGCGTTGCTGTCCTCCGACAGCCCTTGTTACAGCTAATTCTAACCATAGCTACATTAAGCTGTAAAGCCTAAAAAATTGTTTGTTTCTGGTATCCCGACCTACCCTAAATTTTTGGCCCAACCCTAAATGTTTTTATGGCCTATGTTGGAGAATTTTTTCTCCCTACTTTTTAAAGAAAAGTTGCAAAACAGCACTTTTTATGCTTTGAACATGGTCAGTGATGTAAGAAATCTGAACTTACAGATGCTCTAAATTTAAGGCTTAACCCCCTTTAAATTGTATTCATTTTTTACAACAACAAAAATAACAAAAGAAATGGCCCACTCCTTTATTTCGGTGGCATGTCCGTCAGTCAGTCCATCCATCACACTTTTGTTCGGAGTTAACTTGAAAAGTATTAATGGCATTTGATTGAAACTTCATATAATCATATTAGAGGCCATTGAGACAAAATGCAGTGTCTAAAACCATAACTCTACCTTACCTAGATTTTGAATTATCTCCCTTTATACAAAATAAGGCTTGTCCGGAGATTACTTGAAAAGTATTCATGGCATATTTCATTGAAACTTCACAAATGATAGAGGCCATTGATGGGAAGTGCAGTGTCAAAGAACGATAACTCTACTTTACCTAGGTTTGGAGTTATCTCCCTTTATTATACAAAATAAGGCTTCAATGTCGGAAGCATTATTGAAAAGTATTAATGGCATTTCATAGAGGCAAAAATTACACTTAATGATTGCCCTTGCTTAATTAGGCCTAAAAATAAACAATTCTTTGTTTCCGGTAACTCACAGTTGCTAAAAAAATTAGGTTAGGTAGGTCGGAAATTATGCCTTTAGAGCATTAAAAAAAATTGGTAAGTTGATTTCTAGCTAACATCACTGAGCAGCATGTTTAAAGCATAGAAAGGCAGTTTTGCATCTTTTTGTTAAAAAGTTGAGAAAAAAACTTCTCCAAGCTAGGCCATGAAAACATTTACGGTCAGGCCAAAAATTCAGGGTAGGTCGGGATACCGGAAACAAACATTTTTTTTATGCCTTATCTCCCTTTATTCAATTTTCTTCTTTTTATTATCTCCATTTATTTTGGTTACTAATATGTTATTCCCCAGGCACATGCATTAGGAAGCATCATTTGGTTTTACTGATTTCTTGTTTGCTGGAAAGAAACAATTTTTTTTGTGTTAGGCCTATTAAGATAATTCATGACTTTTCTGAGACTTAGGTGAACACAAAATTTAATGGGCAAAGAAACTGAAGTGGTTTCCATGTGGACTGTACTGTTTATGTGGTCTCAACATCTTTGTGAACTTTGGGGTATTCAGAGGGCCTATAACTCCTAAAACTTAATGAGGGACAGCTTTAAGAGTGATTCTCACAGCATTCAAATAACACAGTCTTTAAAATCGGAAGAATGGATGATCTTGCACCAATATCTGCTCAAGAAAGAGCTAAACGATCAGTATTTGGTACGTATACGATAGAAAAAGAATGACTGCTTCCAGGGGAAGCTATTCGCTATTTATTTAGTGCGAATATTTTTGGAATTTCTGTGATGATCAATTTTGTCATTAGTTTTCGCGATGACAGAAACTAGATCTACCGGCGTTTTTGGTCAGACACTGCTGTTAATTTTTCCATAGGCTTACATTGGAAGAAATGACTCTGTATGACGCCCTCAAAACTTTTGTTGACACATGTGGTGCCATTTACCCTGTCAAATAGCCTTCCAGACACCATCCACTTTTTTTCTATTTCCATTCAAAGACGACCACCCTCAACTGTGCATGGAATTTAGTGGTGAATTCCAACAAGTACTTACTTCACTAAATTGCTAATTTCAGGGTTAAATATATAGCCAGGCAGCTATAAAATACTTCAAAATGCACAGAAAACATTACATTTCCAGATTTTAAGGATATTTTCATGATTCAAAGCAACACATTTTTCAACCAATCCGAAGCCGGCAAATAATAACAACATTTGACCTTTTGCATATCTTTAGATTAGAACATTTCATTGTTGAATGTCATAAAAAAACATACGAAATTCCTGTCTGCGGAAACCATTATTGATATTATTAATGGAAATTGGCATCTAATTAATGGTAATGTTAAATCTTGTCTGTCTGTCCCATCCTCTCTTTCTCTCTGTCCTTCAAAACACAATCATATATCTTTATTAATATGCTTCGTTAAAATTCAGCATGTTTTAAAAACTACCATTTCCTATTGATGCAGTAAATAATTGGCACAACTTACTTGTCCAAGGAATAGTAGAATTGATCCGAACTCAGTTGGTATTGCGCAGTCAAATTTACCAAGTTAAAACCAACAGAGCAGGGAAACAGACCTAATATTATCAAATGTGAATAATTAGAGGGAATCGGTGGCTCAGTGGTTAACAGGCTTGACTACAACGCCGACGTGCCAGCGGTCCGGGTTCGATTCCCTGTCGTGGCTATACCACCTATATACTGTGGTACATTAGGTGTCAAAGTGGTACATAAAAGACCTGGTACATAAAGGGCCACATTGTAGGTAAAGAGAGGGATTCTGCCATATCAGAAAAATATCTCGGAATCAGTTCTGACGTCAGATTGAGGCATCATCTATCAGTTTCAAGTCTGAGGTATCAACTGAATCTACAATCAGTTTCTAGTCTGAGGTATCAACTGAATCTACAATCAGTTTCTAGTCTGAGGTATCACTGAATCTACAATCAGTGTCTAGCCTCATCTAAATACATGAGTACATCAAACATCCTCACCGCCATTGAAGTAAAATACCTCAGTCTCACAGAGGATCGAACCCTGGAATTTGTGATCTGTGGGCGGACACTCTAACCATATTAATAAAGGGTTAACCCAACAGCAAGGTTGTTGGAAGTGGCACACATAATACCTACAACCTCTGAGGTAGCTGATTCCAGACTGTAGTTTTAAATGCACATCAATTGCGCATGCCTCACATCTACTTTGTACAGTCACCATGTACGACAATGCTCCAGAGTGAGCCTTGTACATTAACGGAACAAGAAAAAGAAATCACCAATTTACAAAATTGGTACTGTTTCCAGCAGTATCGGCCTAGACTGGATGCTGGGGAGGTAAATATGACACTGCTGGAAATATATTGTTCCATCCATTCAAGTTGGGGACTTTTCGCCGACTACAGGTGGGGACTTCTGTTGACTACCCACATTTAACAAGAAACTTGACCTTTATTTTAATTATATTTTCATTTTACTGTGTTTTAATTGCAACATGGTTTATTCTAATTATTCCTGCTTATCAGTCATGTTGAAAAGGTTGTTTAAGGTCTGTATATTAGAAGTAAAAAGTTGGAGAATGTAACATACTGAGTATTTAATGCAAGAAAACACTCCAAGAATGAGTAATTGTCGTACATTATTATCATGCATTTCTGGTATATGCTGTTTTAGTAACAATAACAACAGTATTTCACCCATTTTTTATTCCTCATAATTCATATTAGGGGAATGTGTGCAATTCTTTATTATGAACAAAGCAACCCCTGTTCCAACCCAATAAAATTAGATTTGGATTCTCTGACATGTCTGATGCATTGTAATGGTTTCATTCAATACCAATTTTACAACCTGTTCTCTCTGTTGAATGTGAAATTTGCAATGTCAGCAACTTTGTCTTACATCACTTGTACTTCGACTATTCATGTTCTGTTTTGTATAAAATAAAAAATGGGATTGCCATTAGACCTGCCAGTTACATTTGCAAGAGGCCAAACTGAGTAGAAATGCAATTGATATGGCTGTTACACATATAAGGAGAATAATGGATGCGATGTAAGAGAGGTATTCCAAAAAATTAAATTTGGATTTTAAATTGTAGAAGCAGGTGTCTGTATTGATTTTCATGCCATTTTACACTATACAAAATTCAGAACCAGTCTGATGATGAGTTTGGTTACCAGAACTGGTACCATCCCTGAAATTTGAAAAAGTCCCTGCATATTTGCCGTTAATATGCTTTTGTTTAGCTCTTATCAGACTTGTGTAATTTGCTTAAATCTGCTGGAAAACAAATACTAGATTTATAACCGAAACACTTTTTATGCCCCCGGCATCTACTGATGCGGGAGGCATATAGTGACTGTCCTGTCCGTCCGTTCGTTTGTTCGTCCATCCGGTTAATCAGATGGGACCGTTTTGTCTAGAATCAATACCCCTTACTAGAATAACTTGATACTATTGCAGATGTAACCTGTGACCATTCCTCATCTTCACACATCACCTGACCTCAGTTTGACCTGGACCTTGACCTGATTTTGGACTTAGGTTGCTTTATATGGGCCATCTCTTGGTTAACCAAATGGGACCGTTTCCGTCTAGCATCAATACCCCTTACTAGAATGACTTGATACTAATGCAGATGTTACCTGTGACCATTCCTCATCTTCACACATCACCTGACCTCAGTTTGACCTTGAACTTGACCTCGTTTTGGACTTAGGTTGCTTTGTATTGACAAGGATGCCACCAGGGGCATCAAGCGTTTATTGAACGCAGCTTCTAGTTTAAAATTGTGTTGTTTTTTTTTTTCAGTTGGAAATATTCCCTATGAAGCTACAGAAGAAGCATTAAAGGAAATTTTCATACAAGCAGGACCTGTAGTCAGCTTCAGGTATGTCTTTGTTAGATATGTCTCATTTTCTGTCCAGTTCGCCAGAAGAGAGCATGTTGTAAGAATTACTTACAATGGACTTTGAAATTAGAAATAATAATGGCAAGTTGTAAAAGCCCATCCGTCACGAGTCTGAATCGGTATAGCATTTTAAGTCTGTCTATACATCGATGGAGACAAGAGGAGACGTGCACCACTTTGAATCTCCCTGTTTTGTTCTTCCCCTTCCTATTTTCCCCGTATAGTCCCTTTCATTTATTCTCTATGATGAAATTTCATATATTCATATTTCACCTCTTACAAACTTACATTATTACAAAATATTTCTAACTAAGGAAATGCAGGGCACCTAGTCTCTTTCATCTCTTACTATCGCCCACCCTTTTTATGGTCTATGATAAAAAAATTAATATTTATAAATTTCGCCCCTTACAAAATTACATTCTTACAAAATAATTCTAAGTACGAAAAGGCCGGGGACTTAGCTACTTTCAACTCTTACTATCTCCGATCTTCCCCGTATATTCGCCTATTCTATGATCTATGATAAAATTTCATATTTTTAAAATTTCGTATATTCGCCTATTCTATGATCTATGATAAAATTTCATATTTTTAAAATTTCGCCCCTTACAAAATTACATTCTTACAAAATAATTCTAAGTACGAAAAGGCCGGGGACTTAGCTACTTTCATCTCTTACTATCTCCGATCTTCCCCGTATATTCGCCTATTCTATGATCTATGATAAAATTTCATATTTTTAAAATTTCGCCACTTACAAAATTACATTCTTACAAAAAATTTATAAGTACGAAAAGGCCAGGGACTTAGCTCCTTTCATCTCTTACTATCTCCGATCTCCTGCGTATATTCGCCTATTCTATGATCTATAATAAAATTTCATATTTTTTACAAATTTCGCCACTTTCAAAATTACATTCTCACAGAATTATTCTAAGTACTATTCTATGATCTATGATAAAATTTCATATTTTTTCCAGTTTCGTCACTTACAAAATTACATTCTTACATAATAATTCTAAGTACGAAAAGGCCGGGGATTTAGCTCCTTTCATCTCTTACTATCTCTCATCTTCCCGCTGTGTTCCCCTACTTCTATGATCTATAATAAAATTTCATATTTTTTTAATATCGCCACTTACAAAATTACATTCTTACAAAATAATTCCAAGTACGAAAAGGCCGGGGTCTTAGCTCCTTTCCTCTCTTACTATCTCCGATCTTCCCAGTATGTTCTCCTACTTCTATGATTTATGATAAAATTTCATATTTTTCGGATTTCGCCACTTACAAAATTACATTCTTACAAAATAATTCTAAGTACGAAAAGGCCGGGGATTTAGCTCCTTTCATCTCTTACTATCTCTCATCTTCCTGCTTATGTTCCCTTACTTCTGTGATCTGTAATAAAATTTCATATTTATTGAATTTCGCCACTTACAAAATTACATTCTTACAAAATAATTCCAAGTACGAAAAGGCCGGGGTCTTAGCTCCTTTCCTCTCTTACTATCTCCGATCTTCCCCGTATGTTCTCCTACTTCTATGATTTATGATAAAATTTCATATTTTTCAAATTTCGCCACTTACAAAATTACATTCTTACAAAATAATTCTAAGTACGAAAAGGCCGGGGACTTAGCTCCTTTCATCTCTTACTATCTCCAATCTTCCCTGTATCTTTCCCTTCTATGATCTATGCTAAAAGTTCATATTTTTCAAATTTCGCCACTTACAAAATTACATTCTTACAAAATAATTACAAGTGCGAAGACTTAGCTTTACGAAAAGGCCGGGCTCCTTTCATCTCTTACTATCTCCGATCTTCCCCGTATGTTCGCCTACTTCTATGATTTATGATAAAATTTCATATTTTTTTAATATCGCCACTTACAAAATTACATTCTTACAAAATAATTCCAAATACGAAAAAGCCGGGGTCTTAGCTCCTTTCGTCTCTTCTTATCTCCGATCTTCCCAGTATGTTCTCCTATGATTTACCGGTATGATGAAATTTCATATTTTTCGGATTTCGCCACTTACAAAATTACATTCTTACAAAATAATTCTAAGTACGAAAAGGCCGGGGATTTAGCTCCTTTCATCTCATACTATCTCTCATCTTCCCGCTTATGTTCCCTTACTTCTATGATCTGTAATAAAATTTCATATTTATTGAATTTCGCCACTTACAAAATTACATTCTTACAAAATAATTCCAAGTACGAAAAGGCCGGGGTCTTAGCTCCTTTCATCTCTTACTATCTCCGATCTTCCCCGTATGTTCTCCTACTTCTATGATTTATGATAAAATTTCATATTTTTCGAATTTCGCCACTTACAAAATTACATTCTTACAAAATTATTCTAAGTACGAAAAGGCCGAGGACTTAGCTCCTTTCATCTCTTACTATCTCCGATCTTCCCTGTATCTTTCCCTTCTATGATCTATGCTAAAAGTTCATATTTTTCAAATTTCGCCACTTACAAAATTACATTCTTACAAAATAATTACAAGTACGAAGACTTAGCTTTACGAAAAGGCCGGGCTCCTTTCATCTCTTACTATCTCCGATCTTCCCCGTATGTTCGCCTACTTCTACGAATTATGATAAAATTTCATATTTTTCGAATTTCGCCACTTACAAAATTACATTCTTACAAAATAATTACAAGTACGAAGACTTAGCTTTACGAAAAGGCCGGGCTCCTTTCATCTCTTACTATCTCCGATCTTCCCCGTATGTTCGCCTACTTCTATGATTTATGATAAAATTTCATATTTTTCGAATTTCGCCACTTACAAAATTACATTCTTACAAAATAATTCTAAGTACGACAAGGCCGGGGACTTGGCTCCTTTCATCTCTTACTATCTCTGATCTTCCCCGTATATTCCCCTTTTTTTATAATCTAAGATAATATTTCGTATTTTCTCAAATTTCGGAGATAGTAAGAGACGAAAGGAGCTAAGACCCTGCCCTTTTCGTACTTGTAATTATTTTGTAAGAATGTAATTTTGTAAGTGGCGAAATTTTAAAAATATGAAATTTTATCTTAGATAATAGAAGACGGGGAATACACGGGGAAGATCGGAGAAAGTAAGAGATGAAAGGAGCTAAGTCCCGGGCCTTTTCGTACTTATTTTATTTTGTAAGAATGTAATTTTGTAAGTGGCGAAATTTGAAAAAATATGAAATTTTATCTTAGATCATAGAAGAAGGGGAACATAGGGGGAGGATCGGTGATAGTAAGAGATGAAAGGAGCCAAGTCCCTGGCCTTTTCGTACTTAGAATTACTTAGAATTATTTTGTAAGAATGTAATTTTGTAAGTGGCGAAATTAAAAAAATATGAAATTTTATCAGAGATCATAGAAGTAGGCGAATATACGGGGAAGATCGGCGATAGTAAGAGATGAAAGGAGCTAAGTACCCGGCCTTTTCGTACTTGGTGGTAATTTAAGAATGTAATTTTGTAAGTGGCGAAATTTGAAAAATATGAAATTTTATCTTAGATCATGGAAGAAGGGGAACAGTTGGGGAAGATCGGCGATAGTAAGAGATGAAAGGAGCTAAATCCCCGGCCTTTTCGTATTTGGAATTATTTTGTAAGAATGTAATTTTGTAAGTGGTGAAATTTAAAAAAAATATGAAATTTTATCTTTGATGATAGAAGGAGAACATACGGGAATGTTAGGAGATTTTAAGTGATGCAATGGGCTACGTCCCCAGCCATATCTTACTCTTTTTTTTTTTTCTTTTTTTTTTTGTAAGCATGTAATTTTGTAAGTGGCGAAATTTGAAAACTATGAAATTCGGGGAAGATAGGAGATTGTAAGCGATGAAAGGAGCTTAGTCCTCCGCCTATTCGTACTTAGAATTAATTTGTAAAAATGTATTTGTTTATTAGGCAAATTTGAAAAAAAAAATGAAATTCTATAAGTGAAATATACAGGAAAGATAGAGCCGGAGTGGGCACTAGGCCCCACTCTTTTCAAGTCAAAGTTGGCAAGGGACACTAAACCCCGCTCTTTTCATGTCAAAGTTGTTAATATGTTTTGAAAGTTTGATGACTTTGAAAAATATCAAATTAATTCATAGCCTGTCCATAAAGCTTTAAAAATATTACAACTAATTCATAGCCTGTCCATAAAGCTTTAAAAATATTACAACTCGGGTACACATTGAAAGAGATGGTAAGTAATTCTTACAATATGTAGGTTCCTGGCAAACTGGACAGAAAATGGGCCATATATGGTCTTTGTTGTACATGTTACATGATTAAATCATTGTAGATGCTGGACATAATTAAGAAATTAATAGTGCTTTAGTAGAACTGATATTTGACTGTAAAGACCTAGCTTTGCTGTTTAAAGGTAGTTGTGATGGAAAGTCTTTATACATACTTACACACAACCATGTTTTTGATATCCAAATGAAAATTACTCAGACTGCTATTCATATCTTATAGTTACAGTTTTATTTCCTCTTTTTGCACATTTTTGAAGTTAGTCAGTTTTGTTATGGTAATTGAAAACCTTCCCAGATGTGCAAAATTTATAAGAATTAAAGGTTATTCAAAATTACAATTTTATTTTAAGAACAACATTTTGCATGCTTGTGATTTTTTCTTTAAAACAAAAAGTACAGAATATTTTGACAAGCTGTTTTCTAGTCAGTCAGGGGTGTAACTGTTTTAAGTTATGTAACCTATTTCAGTTATTTTTCCCAGCATTATATAACCTGTATGAGTTATAAAATATAGATAACCCAGGTAAGTTACTGTGAACTCATTAATATTCGTGGGGGACAAATTTTCGTGGTTGACTCGATCCACGAAATTTAATCCCAACGAACAAGTAAAATTCCCATTAGTTTTATGTTCAATCGTTGAAATCCACGAATTCATATCCCTACGAAATTACCGTTTTGACCAAAACCACGAAATTTTATGCCCACGAAATTTAATGATTTTACAGTATTAAAAAAAAGCCTTTTTGCAGTTCTCACAAATTGACCTTCAAAGTGTAATTAGTAGCAAACTGTGGTTAATCAAACTCTTTTAGTCTGATCATGGCCTGACGAGCATAATGGGATGTTTTATAGCTTTAAAACCATATGCGTAAGAATTTATCAGCCTTGCGTAAACAAATTTACTGCATAGCTGGAAAGATAAAAGACCAAGGATTCAGGAAATGATTGCATTAGTCACATTCAAAATAAGGATTTGGAACAGGAGGGCTTTGTAATATTTTATGATAACTGAAACAAGTTATGAAAGTAAACGCAATAACTCAAATGGGTTATAAAATGTGATAACTTGAAACAGTTACACCCCTGACTGCTAGTTGATGTAGAATTTGTTGGGTTTTTTTTTGCCTCTGTGCCATAAACTTAACAGATGAACCACTACCTCTTATATAATTATACTGGAATGGTAATGCCTTGTTATGAAAACCTTTGAAGGTATACTAGTACGTATGAAGTTCGCAGAAATTGTAAGTAGAGTGCGTAGAGAAAAAATTTGAGTAGCAATGTGATTTCTCATGACATTTGAAATTGATATTTTATTTGTAAAAGTATACAGTAATTTCATTTTACTTCAAATCTGTCTTAAAGGTTAGTATATGACAGAGAGACTGGTAAACCAAAGGGTTATGGTTTCTGTGAGTACCAGGATGTTGAGACAGCACAGAGTGCACTACGTAACCTCAACAATACAGACTTCAATGGGCGCCCTCTACGTGTGGGGGTAGCGGCTGGAGAATCTAACAAGGATGAAATGGCTGGTATGCAGCAAGCTCTTGGTGGGCCGATTCTTGAAGTAAGTTAATGCATTACTGTAGAAACATCAGTCTGAGTGGTTATTGTTGCAATCTTGTACTTTCTGTTTTAAATTTAGCGGAGATGCTTTTTCTGCTTTATTGTCAATTGTTCCCAGTGGTAGCTGCTTATTAACAGTCTGTGCCTATGATATATTATTTTGAAAAGTAATAGATAACTGTTACTTTTAATGTTCCATGGCATGACTAATAAATCACTTCACTAAAGGAAAGAATAAACACTTAAAAACACAAAAACTTCTAATTGATATAGAGAAATAATTGATTTTCTACCGGAATGGCTACAATCATAATTAAGTAGTACAACTGTTACATACTTGTAGAATGAAGACCTGGTGTTAGCAGATCTTTTTGAATTTTGTAATCATATAACACAAAACTGTTGTCACTGTTAATGAAAATTAAGTTGATTGTATTTTTGAATATTTTAGAGTCCCTATGGTGATCCAGTAGAACCTGAGAAAGCTCCAGAAGCCATATCTAAAGCTGTGGCCAGTCTGCCGCCAGAACAGATGTTTGAACTCATGAAGCAGATGAAGGTATCTTCAGTTACATTTACTGGGTTTTAATTCACTCTTAAACTTAGGCCCAGTGGTGACTTACCAGATTAAAATGGTAGAGGAAGACCTCAGGCGTACCTTCCTGCATTATTTAAGGCACAGACAGGCCCCTTGAGAGAATCATTAACCTTCATAAGACAGCTATGTAGCTTACCTTGATGAAAGAATTCTAGTCTGCTGGCTAGTGGCTAAGTTCAGGTTTTAACCAACAGCAATAATGGGCAGTTGCTTCGAAGTTGATGACCATAGCCACAAGGTCTTGTAAGCCCAGTGAAACAACTGAGTTTTGAAGTAGAAAGTATGGACAATCAATATTTAAAACAAAATAATATGCTTTTCAGCTATTATTAACATGATCTGAGAAATGGCAAAATACTTTTGTCTGCAATAATATATTAAGAAAGGCATTTCTGTCTACTTTTATCCATAGAGTCATCGATCTAGACATTATTGCTGGTTTCTATAATTATTATGCTGAAATGATAAAAAGTGATATTTATTCATTTTCATGTATATTGTCATATTACAGCTGTGTATCCAGAACAACCCGACAGAGGCTCGGAACATGTTGTTACAGAATCCCCAGTTGGCATACGCACTGTTACAGGCTCAGATTGTCATGAAAATTGTTGACCCTCAAGTTGCCATGGTAATGTAATACAGGGACCTTGTTTGACCATTTTGGGGGTTAAAGTTTGGCCCCATTTCCTTCACCATGGAATATACATTTTCTGTCTTTTGCTAAAAATCCCGTCCCCCTCTCCTACCTCACAAAAGTAGAAATTTTAATGTTGTTTTTTTTTGTGTAAAATTGTGTAAAAGTTTTATTATATTAAATACATGGGCATAACATAACTTACACCTGAATTGATTGCTGTAGATTGGGTCATATTTGTGATGGCTTTATATTACTAATCAAGTGATTTCATATTGGCCTTGTTATTTTTCCAAAAATATGCTAGAACCGATCAAAATGCTTGAATCCTGCATCGGCTGTTTTTTGTCGTTTTGGCCCTGATTTTCTCATGTTGGCTCAGTTGAGTTTGGTATAAGCTCAGTCTGTTTCATATGACTTGTTATATTTACCTATTGTAATATCATGTCCAATATTCACTTGCAAATGTAATATATTGGTGACTATTAAGCTGCACTATGTCTGAAAACATAAACACTTGCGTTCTGTGAATTGTTAAAAGTGCAAATAAGGCTGCTAACTGTAAAATCTCAAAACAAATCCTACACAAAAATTACCCAGTCTGTAGTGTATTTCGAGTAATAGAAAATTTTGCAAGAAAGAATGCCATTTTCATGTGAAATTAATATGAAAATTCCTCCATCAGAGGGCCTGGCAACATTCACCCATATTGAAGGGAATGTCCTATAGTAAGTGTAATAAACTGGGGTCTTTCAAAAACAGTGGAATTGGAATTAAAAGTTGAAAAAATAGTTGCTTTGCATTTAATTTTTTATCTGTTAGCATAAATTGATGCACTCTTCCTAGACAACAAAGAAAGACAAAACAGAGAATGTTGCTATACAATGTATTTTTGTTTTATTGTATTATTCAAGAAACTGTATTGTCATCTTATTGTTTTCTGTTATAAGTTAGACATAAGAAACATGATAAGAATAATTGACAGCATGTATGTAACTGAAGAACATCTTTAGAAAAATGTTAGTTTTTTTTACCTAACACAAGCAATAAAACATAACCGTATGTATATTTTCAGGCGATGTTGCACAGAGATAGTTCTCAGGTACCACCAGCAGGTAGTACAGCACCTACACCAGCAACATCACAACCACCTGTACAACAGGTACAGCTGTTTCTGCTTTCACAAATAGCATTTTTAGCTTGAGTATTCAAAGTCACAAGTTTAGGAATGGATTTTATCAGACTTGAAATTTAGTTGTTCTACATTACCACCCACATCATACGACACATTACTCACTTCAGTTATGCCAGTAATAGCTCCAGTTATCACATATATGTCTTTTTCTCTATCCAACCTTGAAGTAGTCATCCATGTACATTCATCTTGTTTCATCTTTTGTTAAACATTGTGTCAATAATTGCCTTGTTAAACTTCTTATTTTGTCTTTTGGGCTGAACTTTTTTTTTGTCAGTGCAGTCAAAGTAACATTTACTGACCATGTCAGAATGATTAGATGTAAACAAGCTTTGATATTATTAAAATGTTGCAAAAAGACATTAGAAAGGAATAATACTTCTGACCATGTTCTGTGCTTTCAAATAACTCTTATATAATACATTGGTGTTCCATTTCTTACAGTTTTAATACTTGAAAATGCGCATGTATATAAGTGTGCTCAGTGTTTTGGCCTAAAACGGATAAATGAAAACAGGAAAAGATTACTTAAAGTATATGACCTAACTTGAGGTTTTTCAAATTTCAGGCTCCCATTGTTCCACCACAGCCTCAAACATCAATGCCTGATGCCTCAATGATGGGTAAGCACATTTTCAAAAATCTTTAAACTACCTCATATCTGAAGTAATCCAGTCCAACAGGTATTTGTGAAAATGCAAATTATTTGTAAAACTTTTCTTGAGTCTGTGTGGCAGAATGGTTTGTGATTTTGTACAGATCAGTGAAATTTTATTTCAAAATGCCTAATAGATAAAAAAACTTTCAAAGTTTGTTACTGTTAATTGAAATTATCAAAGATATTTTAAAAATCAAGCTACAGAGATCTTTAGAATGATGTTTTGAATCACTTGCCCCTCACCAATGTGGGTTCGAGCCTCACTCGGGACATTGAATTCTCCATGTGCAGAAGCTATCCAGTTGGCTTACATAAGGTCAGTGGTTCTACTTGTGATGAAACAATGCAGGGAGGGGCACCTGGGGGCCTTCCTCTACCATTAAAGCTGAAAAGTTGAGTTTCCATATTGACTTATAATTGTGTCAGTGCAACATAAGGCAAAAAAAAAGTTAGAACCATGTATAGTTAATATTTGGGTCTTGCAACAAGAAGCCACAGTTCACAAAAAAAAAATCCTGTTAGATGGATCTAACAGTATTGATAATTGACTGTAAAACTTAATACGTTTAATACCTTGCATTTGTTTCAGGTGGTGGGCGTGGTCCAGGGGGTTTGATGGGTAATGTGCCAGTATCTCAAGGTCCAGGAGGCCCTGCTGGAATGATGGGAGGCCCAAGAGGTCCTGGAATGATGGGTAAATTTATATTAAATAGAGTATCATTATTTATGCCCCCCTTCAAAGAAGGAGGGGTATATTGTTTTGCAGATGTTGGTCAGTTGCTCCATAGACCAATCAGTTTCTGGATGATAACTCATGGGCCTAGGATCATGAAACTAAATAGGGAGGTTGGTCATGACCAGCAGATGACCCCTATTGATTTTGAGATCAGTAGGCCAAATGTCAAGGTCACAGTGATCCGGAACTATTAAATGGTTTCAAGATGATAACTCAAAAACACTTGGGCCTAGGATCATGAAAGTTGATAGGGAGGTTGATCATGACCAGCAGATGACCCCTATTGATTTTGAGATCAGTAGGTCAAAGGTCAAGGACACAGTAACCCGGAACAGTTCTCGGAGATAAATTGAGAACACCTGGCCTAGGATCAAGAAACTATATAGGGAGATTGACCTACACCATGACCCTCAGTAGATCAAAGGTCAAGGTCACAGTCACAGTGACCCGCAACAGTTAAACCGTTACAATAACTTGAGAACCCTTGGGCCTTGGATCACGAAACTAAATAGTGAGGTTGATCTACACTAGCAGATGACCCCTATTGATTTCGAGGTCAAAGGTCAAGGTCGTATTGACCCAGACCAGTATAACTCTTCTTGTCAAATAACTAGAGAATGCTTTGGTCTAAGATCACATTTGATACGGAGGTCACTTATGACTGGTAAATGACCCATAATTAGGTATTGATTTGAGGTCAGTATGTCAAACATCCAGTGCACAGTGACCAAATAATTTCTGTTCCTTGTGCAGTTACTGAATGCATCAAGGGGGGCATTACGTGTTCAACGAGCTCTTGTTTATCTTATACTGCTGACGAGAGAAAGGTAGTTTTTAAAATGGCATCATGTCATGGACCTTGCTTCATGGTACAGTACACATTTTTGGGGCCGCCATGGCCGAGTGGTTATTAACTACTGAAACATTTGCCGCTCACTGATGTGGGTTTGAGCCTCAATCAGGGCGTTGACCTAAGTTAAACCCAACAAAAAACAAACAGTACACATTCTGAAGTGCAGTCTTCAAATGAAATATTCAAAATAGTATGTGTTGACAGTATTTTCTTTCTTGAAAAAGAATCTTTTCATAATGTTTATTTTTACAACTGTAGAATATTTAGCAATGCTTGCAGCTAATTTTTTCTCAGCAGTATTTGGTTTTACTTCATTTGTATGTTGGATAGCCTAGATATCCAAATTCTTCACTCACTAAAATTGGTTTGTTCACTCAGTCTGCAACAATTTCTTTCTAAGCTGTACATGATTCGCAACTGCTACCTTTTTTCCATCCACATTGAAGTTTGTTTCTTTTAAAGAAAAAATGGTATACTTGTATATGATCGATAAAACAGTAAATGTAGAATACAGTTCGATATAGAGTGGAGCAGTGTGAATAATTTATGTTTCAAATACATTTACTTGATATGTTCTTATTATACATTAAGGAGTATGTATCATTTTGTTTATTAGCTCACCTGTCACATAGTGACAAGGTGAGCTTTTGTGATCACCCTTCGTCCGTCGTCCGTCGTCCGTCCGTCCGTCAACAATTTCGTGTCTGCACGATAGTGGTTTCATTACTGATTTTATTTTAACCAAACTTGCACACAACTTGTATCACCATAAGATCTCGGTTCCTTTCTTGAACTGGCCAGATCCCATTATGGGTTCCGGAGTTATGGCCCCTGAAAGGGCCAAAAATAGCTATTTTGACCTTGTCTGCACAATAGCAGCTTCATTTATGATTTGATTTTAACCAAACTTGCACAAAACTTGTGTCACCATAAGATCTTGGTTCCTTTCTTGAACTAGCCAGATTCCATTATGGGTTTCAGAGTTATGGCCCCTGAAAGGGCCAGAATTAGCTATTTTGACCTTGTCTGCACAATAGCAGCTTCATTTATGACTTTATTTTAACCAAACTTGCACACAACTTGTATCACCATAAGATCTTGGTTCCTTTCTTGAACTGGCGAGATTCCATTATGGGTTCCAGAGTTATGGCCCCTGAAAGGGCCAGAATTAGCTATTTTGACCTTGTCTGCACAATAGCAGCTTCATTTATGATTTGAATTTAATCAAACTTGCACAAAACTTGTGTCACCATAAGATCTTGGTTCCTTTCTTGAAACGGCCAGATCCCATAATGGGGTCCAGAGTTATGGCCCCTGAAAGGGCCAAAATCAGCTATTTCGACCTTGTCTGTACAATAGCAGCTTCATTTATGATTTGATTTTAACCAAACTTGCACACAACTTGTATCACCACAAGATCTTGGTTCCTTTTTTGAACTGGCCAGATTCCATCTTGGGTTCAAGAGTTATGGCCCCTTAAAGGTCCAAAATCGGCTATTTTGGCTTTTGCAGCCATATAGAGACTTCATTTATGGTTTTATTTGATACAAACTTCCAAAATATCTTCAACAACAATAAATCTTGGATTCCATGACAAATCAGATCCAATCATAGGTTCCAGAGTTATTTTATATCTGATTACCTCCCCTGATTGTAATCAAAATGGATTTATATCAGTTAGTACTTATAGGACTTATTTGAAATTTCATTATTGTCATTAGTTGGACTGAGCCAATCAGGGTAGATAACTATGGACTGATTTTATGTCAAATTACCTCCCTTTATTTCAAATTAAAATGGGTATATCTCCGTACCTAATGAAGATACTTATCTGAAATTTCATTTATGTCAACAAATTTATTTGGCAGATCCTTCTTTTGTTCACTTACAATAAAATTTTTTTTAATTACTTCCCTTTTACGTTACTATAAATAGCTTATTTTAGTAACTTTTTTATTATTGGCCGTAGGGAAAAACCAAGACCACTTTTCTGTGGTACAGTATGGATGGTACCTCCAGTTTTTAGGTGTACTTTGACATATCTGTACCTTGTAAGAATTTTTTTTTTCTTTTCGGTTAAATTTCTTCACTTTGTTGTTACTGTCCTTTGGACTTAGATATTTTTTCTGAGGACCTTCTTGTCCTCAAGTGCAATGATAACAGGTGAGCGATATAGGGCCATCATGGCCCTCTTGTATTTTTAGCTCTTTCGGGAATATTTTAATGAAGGAATTATATATATGTATAAAGATTTATATATGATTTTAGGTGGCCCAGGACCGCAAGGTATGGGAAATAGACCACAACTGTTTCCTATACAAGGAATGGGTGGCCCTGGTCCACAGAACATGGGCGGTCCAGGCCCACAAAACATGGGTGGGCCGGGTCCACAGAACATGGGTGGTCCAGGACCCCAGGGCATGGGTGGTCCCGGCCCTCAGGGTATGGGTGGTCCTGGTCCACAGGGCATGGGTGGTCCTGGTCCACAGGGCATGGGAGGGCCTGGCCAGGGACCACCACAGAGGCCAGACTTTGGAAGAGATCCTAGGGACCCAAGGTTGATGGCGCAGGGTGATACAAGAGGCATGCCAGCAGGTCCTAGACCAGTGATGCCACCAGCCAGTATAGCTTCTTCACAAGGCATGATGCAAAATTTAATGGTAAGAAACACTGTCTGAAACCTTGAGAGTTTTAATGAATTTGGTCAAAGTAACACTGTAGGGAATTAGATATATACTTTTGATTACTAGAATCAAGATACCATCACACTAGGTCTGTTCCGTTTGGTCTGCAGGGTAGAATACAAAACTTCCAAGCAAGAGATTTATAGTTCAAATGTCTGACATGGTGCATGTTATCCATGATGATTAACTGAAAACTTCATGTCCTCTAATCTGATCCATGTGTGAAGGCTGTAAGGTTCCTGCAAAGAACTAATTCATACCAGTAAAGAACCCAGAAACATTGGTTAAGTGAGCTGAACGCTGTATATAAATGAAAAGCTGATGAAAAAGCACAGGTCAAATGTATAATGTGCCGAGCATTAAATTCAGTTGTGACAGCATATCCCTATATTGATTAAAATACTGGGTGAGGCACTCTTCTTCCTTGAAGATTTTTTCAGAGGATGATACATCTGAATTCATTTGTCCTTTTATATGTGTAGGAAATTTGTCTGCTACTTGTTGGTAGAAAGTTACTACTGGTACGGAATCCGTGTGAAACTGATTAATTTCACTAGTAACTGACCTAGTGTTAGAATTGGTTTTAGACCTATAGCACGCAAATAAAATACCTCCAGGTCTATATGAAGCAACATTTCTATATATTCATTATTTACATAACAAACACTCGAGAAACCTTACTGGCACACTAGTAATAACTTCTAACTGTCATATTAAATTTAGAGTCATCAACACCCAGTGATAACTGCACAGTGGGAAAACTGCATTTAGGATTTTTATCCCATATTCCACAATTTGTTAGTTACATACATGTATCAAGAACAAACATGTTAGTGCTTACTGAAGATTACTTGCCTAATGTCATTTGTCCTACATCTCTTATTTATATGTGGTAGTTGTCCGTTGCTTGAGAAGAATAGGTAAACATCAATAAAGAGTCCATGACACTTGTTTAGGTAAAGGAGTCAAGAAACACATTTTGTTAGGTTAAGGAGTCAAGGACTCTTCTTATTAGGTTAAGGAATCAAAGAAGTTTTTGACAGGATAGAGTAAAGGGTGACATACTTTTAGGTTTAGGAATCAAAGAATACTTGTAAGGTTAATGATCTAGGGACATGTTTTATTAAGTTAGTTAATTCAGGAATATTTGTAAGGATAGGGAATCTCAGAATTTTTTTTATATTTATTGAAAGCTGTTTATAATTGAACACTAAGTGAAAAACTGCATTTACTGAGTGGAATGAACAAAGCATCTGAGAAATGTGTCAAAACTGTCTGGTTTCAGTATTATTTGATTAATTAATGACATACTGTGAAAAATAGCATTGCTTTTACTTAAGTTTAATAACATTGCACAGATTTCAAAAATATGTATTGTACTGGGTTTATAAATTCTTTGATATTTCAGCTGTAACTTGTGTTATTCTGTATTACAGCAGGGAGGTCTGCCCAACATGGCAGGTATGAATCCTCAGATGCTAGCAGCTGGAGGTGGAGGCCCTGGAGTGACATCTCAAGACCAAGAAAAGGTAAGCAAAGAAAAAGATAGTGTTAAATATGAATAGGATCTTCCTGAGATACTAATAGTATTTTTAGCTACAGTGAAACACCGCTCGTTCGAGCATCGATGACTCTAGTACCCGGGCTCGCTCGAGCAATTCATATGGTCCCGGCGGATTTTCTTTTATTTCCTGTGAGAAATTACCACTGCTGGGTCGAGCATCGATAACTCGACCGCTCGAGCATGACACCTGGTCCCTGTGTGTTAATTAAACTCTTTCTTGCTTCTGGCAAGCTCGAGCAGAGGTGTCAAAAATTTTCACACCTTCGACGGTCAGAAGGTATCAGTTAATTTAAAATTTTCGCACGCCATGAGAATTGCGTGCTGGTCTATTCCCCGGCTATCTTAAATGTTTGTTTTTAGCTCACCTGTCACATAGTGACAAGGTGAGCTTTTGTGATCACCCTTCGTCCGGCGTCCGGCGTCAGTCCGTCCGTGCGTCAACAATTTCGTGTCTGCACGATAGTGGTTTCATTTATGATTTTATTTTAACCAAACATGCACACAACTTGTATCACCATGAGATCTTGGTTCCTTTCTTGAACTGGCCAGATCCCATTATGGGTTCCAGAGTTATGGCCCCTAAAAGGGCCAAAATTAGCTATTTTGACCTTGTCTGCACAATAGCAGCTTCATTTATGATTTGAATTTAATCAAACTTACACAAAACTTGTGTCACCATAAGATCTTGGTTCCATTCTTGAACCAGCCAGATCACATTATGGGTTCCAGAGTTATGGCCCCTGAAAGGGCCAAAATTAGCTATTTTGACCTTGTCTGCACAATAGCAGCTTCATTTATGATTTGATTTTAACCAAACTTGCACACAACTTGTATCACTATAAGATCTTGATTCCTTTCTTAAACTGGCAAGATTCCTTCATGGGTTCCAGAGTTATGGCCCCTGAAAGGGCCAGAATTAGCTATTTTGACCTTGTCTGCACAATAGCAGCTTCATTTATGATTTGAATTTAATCAAACTTGCACAAAACTTGTGTCACCATAAGATCTCGGTTCCTTTCTTGAACCGGCCAGATCCCATAATTGGTTTCAGAGTTATGGCCCCTGAAAGGGCCAAAATTAGCTATTTTGACCTTGTCTGCACAATAGCAGCTTCATTTATGATTTGATTTTAACCAAACTTGCACACAACTTGTATCACCACAAGATCTTGCTTACTTTCTTGAACTGGCCAGATTCCATCATGGGTTCCGGAGTTATGGCCCCTTAAAGGTCCAAAATTGGCTGTTTTGGCTTTTGCAGCCATATAGAGACTTCATTTATGGTTATATTTGATACAAACGTCCAAAATGTCTTCAACAACAATAAATCTTGGATTCCATGACAAATCAGATCCAATCGTAGGTTCCAGAGTTATTTTATATCTGATTACCTCCCCTGATTGTAATCAAAATGGATTTATATCAGTAAGTACTTATAGGACGTATTTGAAATTTCATTATTGTTATTAGTTGGAGTGAGACAATCAGAGTAGATAACTATGGACTGATTTTATGTCAAATTACCTCCCTTTATTTCAAATTAAAATGGGTATATCTCCGTAACTAATGAAGATACTGATCTGAAATTTCATTTATGTCAACAGATTTATTTGGCAGATCTTTCTTTTGTTCACTTACAATGTATATTTTTTTAATTACTTCCCTTTTTCGTTACTATAAATAGCTTATTTTTAGTAACTTTTTTATTATTGGCCGTAGGGAAAAACCGAGACCACTTTTCAGTGGTACAACATGGATGGTACCTCCAATTTTTAGGTGTATTTTGACACATCTATACCTTGTAAGAATTTTTTCTTTCTTTTTGTTTAAATTCTTCCCTTTGTTGTTCCTGTCCTTTGGATTTAGATATTTTTTCTGAGGACCTTCTTGTCCTCAAGTGCAATGATAACAGGTGAGCGATATAGGGCCATCATGGCCCTCTTGTTGTTGGTATATTTGATCTGATAATGAGTTTAATTATTGATGAAAGGTTGAAAAAAAAAAAGGTTTAATAATCTAATATTGATCAATTACTGTTTGTTTTAGACTAAAGCAAGTATGTTATTACTTGTTACATCTTTTCTGCGAGATCGAGAAGATGATTATGAGATCTTAATATTTTATTCTGCAGTTGTTTGCTTGCAAATAAAGGAAATAATATAGATCTAGACTTTTCATAAAATAAAGACAATAACTATGATATGCACTTGTTGATAAATAAAAAAAGATTAATAAAAACCCCCTAGTTGTTTCTTCACATGTGCCATTTACAAATTACATTTTGAAACGTCCATCATAGATAAGGTTTATAATACGTTGTTGTTGTTTTTTGGAAAATTTCACGAGTGTGTTATTATAAGCATCACCGTTTCCTCTGCAAATGGTCCCGATGACAATTGATAAAACAAATTTCACTTTTCTTCGTATGTTGGTCAAGTTTGGGTCGCTCAAAACCATGGATAACTTGAGCAGTTTGCTTATCCCCTTGCGACCTCAAGCGAGCAGTGTTTCACTGTACATATTTTGAAACAAACAGGAAGTATTATAATATGGTGAATTGTATCTGTCACTTTGATTACTTATTTCCTGTCTTGAATGACTAGGGCTTTCAAACTTTACACGGTGACTTTAGTACAAATTAGAGGAAAAATCCCTGTTGTTCTTGGGGTCAGTAGGTCAAAGGTCAAGGTCAAAGTGACCTTGTGACTGGAAACAGTTATTAATCAATAAGCTAAGAATGCTCTTGAGTTCGACTGTCACCCACAACAATATAGAATTCTTTCATTTGTGGCAGCTCTCCGACTGTCACCCACAACAATATAGAATTCTTTCATTTGTTGCAGTTGTCCGACAGATTTTCAGAATATCTGTGGTTCTGCCAAAATCTTTCATTTGTGGAAGCTGTCCGACAGATTGTCAGAATGTCTGTGGTTCTGCCAAAATCTTTCATTTGTGGAAGCTGTCCGACAGATTTTCAGAATGTCTGTGGTTCTGCCAAAATCTTTCATTTGTGGAAGCTGTCCGACAGATTTTCAGAATGTCTGGTTCTGCCAAAGGACTTCCTTTGCCAAAAATTAGTGCACATTAAGACACTTGTGGTGTTCCCCTACCATTAAAGTGGAATAGTCTCGATATGGCTACAAAAACACCCCTACCATTTAAGTGAGATAGTCTCAATATGACCACAAAAACACCACTACCATTAAAGTGATATTGTCTTAACTTAGTCTGTATCACTTAAAACACCAGAACATTTAATTTGAATGTGAAATGTTCAGATACGTAAACGGGCCAGATTATATTATGAATATGTTTGTATGTTATTTCAGGCTGCCCTGATAATGCAGGTGCTACAATTAACAGACCAGCAGATTGCCATGTTACCTCCAGACCAGAGGCAGAGCATTCTTATATTAAAGGAACAGATCTCAAAAAATGCAACATGATCTTGTTTCATTTTAATGTCATTATAATACACTTCCATTCAGTTCTCAGTTTTTCATTGATACTTTTAAAGTTGTGGGTTATCTACAAAACAGAATTGTAAAGAACATAGAGATGTTGTGATTTCAGTACTTTTGTCACATCTGCCAAATATTACAAGTTCATAATTGAAAGTTACTTCAAAATTGTATCAAACTGTTAATTTTCTGAATTTTGACATCCCAGGTACAATGTAAATACTGAGGTAATGAATAAAATCCTACATTACAAGTCTGAAATCACAACCTCTTGTATGAAAGGCGATATACATGTTAACAAACTAGGTTCGTGTACAATGAGATATTTGTGTTTTGTAATCCTTCTTAGCACTTAATTTTATATTACAATAATGCAATTTATTTTTTGAATTTCTTCATTATGCATATATAAAGTAATATATTAGTGAAGATAGCATCTTATCTTTCATTTTGAATATTGTATCTTGGAATTCCTCCAGATCAGAACCTGTGAAACATGGAAACTTTTCTCAAACTTCTTCAGATTGTGATTTTAGTTATATGCAAATATTCACAGACTATGTCTGGTGAATTTATTTTGTCATGAATATCAAATGGTATGATTTCCTGAAATAGCAAGGCTGTCAACTGTCATATCACAGAATAAAATTGACAGTAATATAAGGTTATTTGTTATTTATATTGCTCTGTATACACTTAAACTTCATTTGCACAAACTTGACACAACTTAATTTGAGTTATCGGTAGTTTGAGCATTGGAACAATATTCATTATATAGGAACTTTAAAGGGACTTGCTGATGCATTCAAGCGAGGGTGATGTTCAAATTATCTGAGTTTGAGCGAACAAAATTTGACTGTATTATTGAAATATATTTGGACGAATACCCAGCTGAAAATTTCAGCTTGTTTTCTTCAAGAAAAAAAATCAGTTGATATAAGTGTGACACATGTATCTGGAATCAGGTGATAGAAATGACTAATACATCGTAATGGATTGAATTTCATGCAGATACTTTTCTGCTGAACAACCCCCATGCCAGATGACTCTTGTGCTGTTAATGTCGACTAAACAGTTTTTGCACAGATTATGCAAATATTATTTGTGTGAAATTCGATAAAAATAAAATGCTCCTTGTTCTTTTTAATATATTTCTCAATTCAGAAATGTTATTTTACGAAGAAAATGTAATGTTTTGCTACAAGAGATAAAACTAAACCAGAACTATTTTGTTGTGTGACTTTGGAATGTCATGATGTCATTTCTGTTTAAAGATGTTATTTTCCTGTGCTTTGTTTAAATATGCTTCTGTAACAAAGAGTGCTACAAAGAAAATATCTTGTTTTGCTTTTGTGTATTCTTTAGTTGGTTTATTAATGTATGCAAGAAAAATAATATACCGCTGGCTGTTGATACAGATGGGAAATTCCCTATATCCTGCTTTCAGTTAACTGTTTTGGAGGTAATTTGGCAGAGCCTTGTTACTGCCAAAAACAGTTACCCTTGAACTTGGTATTCCCATTTGCATCTACAACCAGCAACATTTTATTACGGTCAGTCGACAGGTTTTATCGTTTAGTTATAATGAGAATTAATACTAAATTTTGAACTGTCCAATATGGTAAATATTGTATCCAGTATGGAAATATATTGTATGATCTTTTAGTGGAAATATGAACTGGTTAATAAAAGACAGACATTGCATAGAAAGCCCAATACATGTATATGTGAAGTGAATGTTGGGGAATCAACACAGTTTCAACTCTCTTGACATGTCGGCTGGCATTACACAGCATCATAACTGCAGTTTGTTTGTTGTCTTTACTTTTTGTTAAGAATGTTTATTAATAAGTTGTATCTGGGATACCACAGTTTGTATTAATATGATCTTACTTCATCAGAATTAAGATTAAAAATGAATGACAAGTAAAATCTTAGTTTTGTTTTCCTGAGATTGAGAAGTATGTGTATAATCAGTTTAGAAATATGGTTAGGAAATGTAATACAGGATACGTAACTGTGCTGCTAAAACTTGCAGCTGATAGTCATTGTTTAATCAGAGTTTGTGTCAGAATGGCAAATTTAAGGTGACATGCATTTATCAATTTCTGATTACAAAGATAAAAAGTAAATAGCAGTTTAACTAGTTACTGGGAATTTAATTTCATGATTTGATGCAATCTATAAATCCATCTAAATCAGTCCCTTGCAGTATTCAGTACTTTTTTGTTGTAGAATTGCTTTAAGAACTATTTATGTATTTTTATTAAGTGTAAATAAGGGTGGTAAAAATATTTAGGATTTTGGAGAATTTTTTTTTTCAGTTGGCAAATTAATATGTTACTTCAACCGCTTCAGGTTTTTTTAAAAGAAAGAAAATAGATGATTTAATCATACTTAAGAGATTCTAAAGTTTAATAGGGACTTACTTAAAGAAGTCAGTAGCACAATTTATAAAATTTTAATGACATGTTAAAGCTGTATATTGCAAGCAAAATCAATGCTACTAGATTACCATCAAGTATTCAAAAGTAACAACTTGGTTTGTAGACCAATCTCAAAATGCAACTCTGCCATTGGTCAGTTTCAAAAGTCTTCTCAAATACAACTTAGCAAAGCTCTAATCTAGAGCTGTCACACTGGTATCTAAACTTGATCATGAAACCTAAAACACATGTCAGAAAATTTAAAGGAACAGTCGGCTGTTTCAAGTGAGGGGGGAAAAACATGTTTAAATATTTTAGCATCGACTTCCATGATGTTTACAGTTAATTCTGATAAAGGCAATTAGCTAGCATTGTTCGATTGTCAGAAATGCAGATCAACATTTTACAGTGAAACATAGATGTCTCAAGAGGGGCCAGGTTAGTTCAAGTAGTCTGTGTGACCTACAACCATTTTCTTATATTTTCTATTGTTTAGATTGCTTGAAACTTGGATAATTTGAGTATTTTTCTTACTGGTATTCCCTTATGACCTCAAACGATCAATATTTTTCAGACTTTCTTAAAGATAAGAAGTGAAACGTTTCTGTTTTGAATGGAAATGTCATCAGTTTTGAAATGAGTTGTAAAAATTTAAAATTCAGATTCCTAGTTAGTTTTATTTTTTGGGGTTTGGAATTTAAAAGCTTGTCTTTGGCAATAGATCACAAGTCAAAAAATCTCTTTATATCTTTATACAGTCCCCAAATCCAATTTTTTTCGGGCCCAGTAAATAAATCACGGGTTTTTTGCCATAATAGTGTGTTTGTGAGAATCCGCCCGAGGGAGTGGGACGGGAGCAGGACGGGAGCGGAGCAGTTTGCGTAATAATTAAAAAATTAATTTTAAATAGTTAATTAGATGCTTGGGGGGTTGATAGGGGGGTGTTTTGCGCGTTTAATTCATTTGCTGAGGGCAAAAAAGTGTTTTGAAAGGGATCAGGGGGGTTTTTTGGCCCTGCTTTTCTGATCATTAAATTAATTATTTTAAATTATAACGTTTTTGTTATAAGGGAAGTTAATTCCCCTGTGGGGAGTAGAAAAAAGTAAAAAAAAATGGAGCCGGAAAAAATTTTCGAGATCAAAACCCCGGAAAGGGCCATCTAGTTTTTTCATTAAAAGGTTCCAAAAGACACTGTGAAATTTAAATAGAATACGCCGCAAGGTGGGTTTTGCTGGGGGGAAATGCACGAGAGCGAACTAAATTTATAAATTTTTATTTTTTTGGGCTTACTTTGGGGTGATAAAATTCCAAGAAATGGCTTTTTTTGCGATATGTTTGTTATCTTTAAAAAAATCGCAAAATGTAAACATTAAAATGTGTTTTGATTTCAGAAAAAAAAATCAATGTTTTTAAAAATTTTTTTTTTAAAAAAACGAACTAATTTTTACAAAAATTTTGCTAAAAGATTTTTTTAAACATTAGGGGGTTTTTTAATAAATGAACTTCGCTAGGGGGCCCGGGGATTTGTGCACCTTATAAACCCTTAAAAACAGTTCAAGGCACGGCTAAAATTTTTTTTGCTTGGTTCGTTATTTTCTAAGGGCCTTCTATGATTTAATAAGGGGCTAGGGAATTGTTCCCCTCATTATTGCCTCTTCCGTGGGGTTTTTGTTCCATTTTTAAATGTTCCCATTGGGGGAAAAGTACGTAATACAACATAAAAAAATCTTTAAAATTTGCGCGATGCGCTGCGTTTCGCATTCGTCGTTTGCAATGTTTTTCTTTGCTGCTCGTTTTTTCTATTGATGTTTTGTCAATAATACTTTTAAAAGTATAAAAACATTTGCACAGCCAACAAAACAAAAAGACGCCAAAAAACCCATGAAATGCTTCTTTTCGTGAATGATTTTGCCCCGTTACGTACAGTTTCTCCGCCTTTATGAATAGTTAACAATTATTTTTATTTTTTTATGTTGCGTTTTCATCAACCCGGCCCAACCCTTTTGAATAACTTGTATTCTAAGCGCTTTTAAATTCGGAAAAACGAAAAAAAATTTTCATCCTTCTGAAAAAACAAGAAAATTTTAAAGTGTTGTTAAAAGTAAAAATAGTTTCCTATTTGCAAAAGTTTTAAAATTTTTAAATATTTAAATAGTAAGTTTGTAAAACTCAAAACCGTTGGGGTTTTTGTTTTAAAAAGTAAAATTGAGGGCCCTTTTTGTTACACCTTTTATTGGAAGTTGATGGCAAATATTACTTTATCATGCTGTCAGTTCGTAAAACCTTAGGGGAAAGAAAAATGTTGGCAGTTCTGCTTTTATTTTCTTGCGCCCAAAAAACTTATCCAAAAAAATAATCATATTAAGAATAAAAAAATTTAACCCTCCACTTTACAGCGTTAAGGGTTTTGGGAAATCGTTTTCTTTGCTTTTTAATTATTGTAAATACTTTCAAAAAATGAAAATAATGATTAACTACAAAATTATTATTGAAAAAAACCGCGCTTGCTAAGGCTTTTTCTTTGTGTACGTAAGGCATATTTTACTGAAAAAATTCGTTGCGACCTAATTTAAAGATCCTAATGTATTCCACTTTGTTTTTTCATCGCCGCTTATCATCTTTAACGATTGCCCCGCCGGGGCCAAAATGAAAAAATCTCGTATTATTAGCCCGTTTCTTTGAAATTAAATTTTCAACAGCGTTAATCGTAGGGAATGAGTATTTTGGGTTTTTAGTTATTTTTTAAATTTTTCAGATCCCCGGGCAGAAACAAATTTAAGAAATAAAATTAAAGAAAGCGCGCATTGCTAAGGCATTTCTTGTTACGAAAGGGGATTTTGTACGGGGAAAAATTCGTTGCATAATTTTAAAAGATTGTAAATGTACCAGCACTTCTTTTCACCCCCTTATCACAAAAACGTTCATCCCGCCGGGGCCAAAAATGGAAAACATATCTGGATCGTTAGCCCGTTGTTATTTAATTTTTACCAATGTGAATGGGCCCGCAGGTGTGTTTTCATTACGCAAGTATATTAAAAGCGTCTCATCAGTCGCTTCCCCCCGTCCCAGCACACCGTTTTGAGGTTTCCCTTAGCCAAAATGGGGGGCAGTAACTTGTAAAGTTTTTTCACTATATCAGATAAAAAATTGGGCGGGTATGAAGTGCTTTTCTTTAAACCCGCAAGTTTGAAATAGGTTGTTTGGCGTTAACATAGACTCTTCCGTTTGGATCTCTTTTCTCTCTCTCGTCTATGTGGGGAAAGGTAGGAATTTTTTACGTGTAATTTTTTGATTTTATTTTTGAACGCGTGCAAAAAAATTTAAAGATAGGGTTTTTATCTATCCCCGGAAACGAATCACCCCCTAGAATGGGGTCAGGGGCCCGGGGCCCGAAAAAAAAAAATCTCGTGGACTTTTTGGCGCGATAATTTCTGACAATTCTGTCACGTTTTAATTTGTTTTTTCTTTTGTGTCACCTCTGACATAACTTTGGCGATCAGTTTTTCAAAACATACCCAGAAGTTTTATTTAAAAAGTTTAAAAAATTTTTAACGCTAAACGAACAATATGGGTTAAAGTCATCGTATATCGGTAACTCTGTGCGAGGCATAGTGCGGAGGGGATGATTTAAGTTTGTTAGATATTTTGTTAGTAAAAATATTTCTGTGAGCAACATTGTATAAACAAAGGCGTTCGTTAATCGCAATATGTGTATAAGTTTTGGGGGTTTCCCCGAAAAAGAAAGCAAAACAGCGCGTATTTCAAGACAAAAAATGAATATCAAAGATGGGCCCCCCTTAAAATCTTTTGAAGGAATTATCGAAATTTCCCCGGCAGACTTTTTGGGCGGCAAAACACTTAAAAAAAATACCAAATCATCAAAACAAATCACAAAGAACTTTGGTTTAAAAAAATTGTTCTGCTGATTATTGGCGCTTTAAAAGATATAAAATACCAAAATTACCCAAAAAAAAGTGATTGAAATTATGAGGGAAAGTCCAGAAAAAGAAAGCGTAGTTTAGTTTGCCATGTTCCCCGGATTTTTTTTTGTTTTACCACTTTGTAAAACCTAATAAAGAAGTAAAAACTTTGGATGTTGAATATAATGTTTATCGTTACAAAATTTAGCTATTTTCTTATAAATATTACCCCCTCAAACACTAATCGAGTTTTGATTTTATGATTCTTTAGAATCGTTTTTTTCGATTTTTTAAAATCCCCTTTTAATGAAAAGGACATTTGAAAAGAAAATAATAAAAGAAATTATCATAAAGCACCGCAAAATTTTTCCCTTCAAATTTCGAAAACATTAAAAAGATTGGAAAAATTAAATAAAAATAAAAAAGGGGTATTAAAAATAAAAAATAAAATAAAGAAATTTTACAAAGTCACCGTAAAATTCCCCCCTTTACAATTTTGAAAAAGTCTTAAAAAATAGAGAACAATTCATAGTACCAAAAAAAATGTCATGCTAAATTTTAATTATGCGGGGAACCCCTTTTTATGTCGTTTTTTTAAAGAAACAAAAACCGATATAAAGGGCTGACTTTTTTATTTAAAAATTTTAAAACATAGTCATTTTTTTTGTTTGGTTTCCCTTGGGTCCGATCTTTCTGGCAAACCCCTGCTCTTTCCGCCCTTTTTTAAAATGCAAAGTTTTATTTTAAATAAGAAAGTTAGCATCGTCTTAAATTTAGCATGTGCTTTCATACGTTTTTTCTTTTCAAAACCCTATGATAATTTTACGGAAAATTTTCTCATGCTTAAGCATTTAATTTTGCGTTAAAAATAATGATGCTATTAAATAATTTTTAAAAAGAAAACACAAATAATGAAAAAAAAAAGAAAAAAGAAGAAGAAAAAACCCCTTTTTAAAAAAATAAATTTTTCATGTCATATTGTAAAACCTTATCCCAGAGCTGATACAACAAGTAATATAAAAGCTATTGAATTTAAACTTGTCAGAAGTGGAATATCTATACCTTTCGTGTCTTAGGGAAACTGCTAGTGTTTTTTTTGGGTATTTTTTCCCTGTGATAACAATAAAACAATTAATAAAAAGGGGAGTTTTTTTAAAAATTTGAAGTTGGCCCCGAAATGGGAGTTGTTTATATGATATCATAATACTGAAATACCCTTTTTTTAAAACATTTTTTTTTTTTTTTGACTTTCATATTCGCAATTTTCCCCAATGTAATCTATACGGGCCTTCAAAGACAAACAGATGGGAAAAGCAGACTTTCAAAAAAATATAACAATGTCCAACCTGAACCCATTTTATGTCCCCTTTGAACTTTTAAATATATTTTCGGGTCAAACAAGGCATGGTAAAAAAAATTCTTGGTTTCTGACTCAAGGGGGAAATGTGCTTTTAATTAATAGCCATTCCCCCCTATCATTTTTATATCTGTAAGATAACATGTTGGCTTTTTCGGTCGAAAACGGTGGGAAGACCCAAAATTTTTATTTTTATAAAGGGGTTTAAAAACTAACACCTTTCGTTTATTACAGTTTAGGGGAAAAGGGGAAAAAAATTACGTTGGGACATTTTGGGCTTTCCCCCCCCCGTCTAACGTCCGGGAAAAAGGGTGGACATTCCCCCTTCTGACCAATTTTGATAATTACATTTTAAAACGTGTTTCTGCAACCCGGGGTATCAAAGAACTGTCCCCAAACTCCCATTTGGTACAGACGAAGGGTTTAGGGGGACAAGAGAAAAACGGGGGGAAAATTACATACGAGGGAAAGTAAAAAATTTAATTTTCGTGACTTTTGGGGCTTTCCCCCCCGCTAAACTTCCGTGAAAGGGTAGGACACTTACCGCTATCGCGGAATGGTAAAAAATGGTGAGGTTAAAAAAAAAAAAGGGGTTGGATTCCTATTAACACTGATTTTTTCACTACGTCCATGGATTCGGTTAATGGAAAAGGGGTTTTCAGCTTTTTAAAAATAACTCAACCCCACCCAATGCCATTTATTTGTTTTTTTATTTTAAATTTTTCCATTTTTTTTTGTTTAACAAAGATTAATATAAAACAAGGCGTCGAAAAACATTGCCAAAAAGAAATATTTGAAAGTTAAAATGCGCAAAAAATTTTCTTTCCTATGTTTGCATACTTTTTTTTTGATTTTAGATCGTATGTTGAAACCCCAAAACATCTTTATTCTACCATTTTTTTTAACTTGAAATAGATTATTTTTGGGATTAAATCTGGTTCGTTTCGAGAGATATGGGGCTTCTGCCTGTGCTCCCTCCATTGAAAATTCTACTATAAATTATTGAACTCAAAACGATGGTTTATTTGAAATAAACCCTTTATTAAAAAAAATTGTTCAGATTTTAAAAAGGGAAAACTTTAAGTATATCTTAAAAAGGGAATGGATGAATTTTAAAACCAAAGCAATTTATGAAATTTTTATAATGGAATCGTAAAATTTTTGTTGTCCACATTTTTTTAAAACCTGTTGGAAATTCCATGACCCGTAAAACGCAGGGTTAAACGTTTTTTAAAAAATTAATCATTTAATGTTCCCGGAAACTTTTTTTTTTTTTTGAAATTTGCATCTTAGGAACAGATGGGAATATGTTTTATTTTTTCCCCGTCACCAAAGGGCACAGTTTTTTTTCTAAAACTCTGGTGAATTCATTGAGATCGTGATTATCCCTCATATAAAATTGAAAAGGGTATATCAAGTCAAATTGAACTCTCTCTTCCCTTTTTTTCCTTCCCCCTTTTTTTGTGTGTCAATGTGATAAACCCAAAGAACATAAACAGTGACAAAAATAATTTTCCGAATTTAAAATCAGGATTAAGGGTAGAGAAAATGCTTTATAAATTAATAAGGTCCATGTTTAAAAATTAAAAAACCCCAAATTGACGAATACAATAGCCTTATATTCCTGTAAATTTATTTTTATATACAATACATGTCGAGGATTGTTGAACTGGGAAAAGGGTTAGGGATTTTTTGGTATGTAAAAGATTATTTGCATTATGACAATTAAAAGTCTTTTTTAAAGGGAAAAAAGTAAAGGAAACAAGTAAATATTATTTTGAAATGAAGAAGAAAAAACTAAAAAATTATATTTTGGAATTAAACCCCATGCTGAAATCTATTCTTTTTTTTCGATATCCCGCACGCCCCTTTCCCATTTTCAGTTGGAAAGAAAATACTAAATTGGTAAATCTGTTTTTGCAGCATAGAACCCCTTAAGAAGAAAAAATTTTTTTTTGTGATTAAACATTTATTGAAGGCTTGGCAGTCAATAGACAAAACTTTGTACAAAGGCCCATATTTTTGACATTTTACTAGCAAGCCCTAAATAAGACTAATAAATATAAATGAAATTCGTTTTTTCACAGTTTTTTTTTGAAATTATGATTTTCCCCAGTAAACATTTGTTGAAAAAATTTATGGTCAACGCAAAAAATATAGGAGGCAAAATGCTATTTTTGTTTAAACTTTTATCCAAAATTGTGCCCAAAAAAATTGGTACCCCTCGTGAAATTTTCCCAAGTGGGGGAAATTTTTCCATAGTTTAAATACTATTATATCAAAAATATTGCTATAACAGTAAAACGCCATAAGACCACCTTGGGAGCCAAAATGTTTTTTTATTGGGGGGGGTCTTTATTCCAGGTTAAAATCCCTGTAAATTTAAAATGGAAACAAAAATTGGTCTTTAACCCAGGTGGCTCTTTCAGAGGTGTTTTTAACACAAGTTCTGTATTGTATTATTTTTAATTTAAAATTTATTAGCCTTTGATTTTGGAAAAACATTAGCAATTTGTTTAAAAATTGGAAAATGTAACAGAAAAATTTTTCAATAAAGTATCTTTTTAATTATTTTTTGTCCTTTTTTTACGTATAATTTGTAACACGATAATAAAAAAGGTTATTTTTTTTTCGTGCAGGAAAAAAATAATTCACTGTTGAATAAAGAGTTTTAGAGAACTTTTCTAACCCCAGAGGCAATAAGCAAATCGTTTTTTGATCAGATGTAAAAAAAGTTTTTTTTTTTTTCGTTTTTAAAGGATTTGTAGGGGAAAAGGGTTATCACTTAGATGCCCATAATATTTTTAATTTCACTAATTATAAAGTTATTAATTGTAAAAGGGCATCAAAAAACAAAACAATCCTTCCCCCCCCTACAAACCACCCCCCATCAGATATTAGCACAAAGGGTTCTCTCCCATGATTTTTAATTTTTCTACTAATATAGGGAGTTTATGTGAAAATGAGATATAAAACTTGTCAAAAATAGTAAAATTTAGAATTTTTTATTTCAAATAAAGTGTACATATGAGTTCTAACAATAATGAGTTTAAAAAAAAATCATTATGAGCAAAAAATTTTTCAGGAGAATTGTACTTTTTGCTATCGTTCTTAAAACCAAAAATATCAGGGCCCACATAAAAAAAAACAAAGTATAACTTCTTCATCGATTTTTTCGAGACTTTTTTCCAAAAAGGGGTTTTCCATTTTTTAACAGTTCATTGTGAAACTTGAAAAGTAGGGAATTTTGACTTTATAACAAACGATATAAATAGTTCCTATTTTTTTTAGTAAATAAAATTAGACGGGGATTTTGGGATGGTAGTAATAAACCCCGAGTAGTAGCACGAGTGATTTGAAAAATGCACGGGAGGACCGTGGTGTGGGGGTAAGCGGGGACTCCTAACCATAGGTGCGGGGTTCAAATGCGTCTGCAGAATTTCCCGCGCCCTTCACATCCTTTTTTTTTCACTTGTATGGTCAGAATCCAGAAAATAAAAAATTTGCACCCAAACTTTTTGCCTATTTTTTTACCGAAAAAATTTGGGGAAACGTATTTATTATTTCGATCAAAAAGACTTTTTTTAAAGTCAGTATCTTTTTAAAAATTTCGGGAAATTTTGTTGAAAGCAATTGAAAATTTTGTCGCATGGGCCTGTTCTCACCCGTGAATTTGAAATAACTTTAACCAATTAATGACTGTGTTTCAACACTAAACAATTTTCAAAAATAAAAAACTTACAAAAAAAATTTTTTGAAAAAACCAGTTTTTGTTTGCCCAAATTTTTTAATGGTCCCCTAGACTTTGACTAGCTTCAAAAAATTTTTTTCATGTTCTAACCCCCCTGAAAATTGTGTTTCTATAAAAACTATAGGGAAAACCCCCAAAATTTTATTCTACGAAAAAAACTTTTTCTCCACGGGTAATGCGACGGTAAATATGACTTCGACAAAACCAAATTAGTAAACAAGCCGCCCAATTTCATTCTGTATTTAAAAATTAAAGAAATGTGCGTTCACTAATTATAAATTTTTCTAAAAAAATGTTTAAAATCGAAAAAATAAATATTTCATTTATTTTATCAGAAAAAAAAAATAAGGAATCGTTTTAGTTTTATTAAATCACTCCCTTTGCTACATACTTTTAATTATTTTCGTCCGAACCCTGCCTATGTTTTATTCACGATAAATATACAACATATTTATTATCTGATAAAAATGTAATACATGACTAAAAAATCCCCTGCAAAAGTTGTATGCACTAAAATTTTCATTTGACAATGTTAAATGCTGGAAAACTTTTTTTTGCAAGGGGTTCTTTTTTTGAAAAAAGTTACGAAAAATTTCGGAAAAAAAAATTAGGTGGTTTCTTTCATTAGGGGCCCACACATATTTGGGTTGGAAGAACTAAGAAAAACCCAAAAGGGACGTTCCCCTGAACATTGTAAACGATTGCCTAATAATGTATTACTTTTAAAATTTATTTGTAGAACTATATGTCTTTTGTGTCACAACTGTTACAAGTCACCCCTTTAAATTAAATTTTAATTTTTAAAATTATTTCTCTAACCCCTTTTTTTTAAATGACAATATTTTGATTTTATGATTATTCCCCTTACTCCCCATGTTTGTACAAAATAGTTAAAAAATCATTTGGCCATAAGGGACCTCCTTTTGAAAATATATATCTGAAGGGGTGTTTGTAGGCAAAGGGATATGTTTTTGCTTTTGATAATTAATAGAGTTCTGCTTATATAAGCTAAAATTTAAAACTGAAAATTAGGTGAAAATTAAAGTTTTGGGGATCATCTAAGGTGATAACCTTTTCCCCGGGGTACAAAAGGTGGCCTTAAATGTTTGTACAGTTGTATTTTAGTTGTTTTTAATTGTTTTTTACCGTAATATTTTTAAAACTGAAGATGATGGGGTTTATTATTAAGAAAAACAGTCTATAGGTATACAGTCTTAGGATATCCGATTTCTTTTCCCTTTGCTTAAAGCAGCTATTATTTTCAGGCTTTTAAATGTAATTGTAATGCAGGGGCCCCTACTTTGCTCAGCAGTTTATACACACGTAAATTCAGCTTTTGGCGATTCTTTTTTCCCCAAAAAGATAACTATTTCCTAATCCCGGGATTCGTCAAAAATATTCCAGCACAAAAATTTCTTAAATTGATTTTTTTACTTCCGGTTTTTTTTATTTATTCGAGAGTTAAAGGGAGGGGACTTACTGAATACTTAATAAACTATAAAGAAATCCCCCATACACCCGCTTAAGAATTGGATTTTATCATGTATTTTTGTTTTCAAACGGATTTTTCTTTTAGCTTTAGTTTCATCTATAAATTTCAAAATTTTTTTTATTTAATAACTTAATATAAGATTTATTTTTGAGTCCACTTACCAATTTTTTTTTTTCCCAAAGCATTTTTCGAAAGAAATTTTATAGTTAAAAAAGCGAAATTTTTCGTTTTAAAATTTAACAAAAAATTTGGTTGGTAGTATGGGGCATATTATTTCTTAAAATTGAAAAATTTCTGAGCCTTTCTTATTAAAATATATTTATTCAAATCATATTAATAAGGTCAGATTAATAACTTTTTCTTTTGAAATATGAATTTGTTTGGTCAATATTTTTTCGTGAAATCATTTTATTATTTTCATTGTTTTTTTTTTTGCAACATCTTTTTTTGGGCTTCCTTTTTTTAATATAATTTTCTTCTAAATAAAAGAGCGAAACTACTTTTAAAAAATTTTAAAAAGCGTCATTAAAAATAAAATTTTGAGCAAAACACAACAGAAGTAAAAAGTCATTTTTGTCACTTTTTTTAATATGTTTTAAAATTTTAGCAGAAATGGCCATAATAAATTTCGACCACTTGTGACCTCGGGGAAAACTAATACTACATTGAAAATGGTCCAAATTATTTGTTTGGGTAAGGGATTTAATATTTTTTATTAAGTATTCAGTCATGTAAAAAATCAGTCACCATTCTGTTTTCAAAGTGTATTTATTAGAGAAACTTCATCATTTTTTTCAAAAAAACAAAAGGGTATCGGACATTATGCTATTTATTTTGCCCCAAAATTTTTGCCAAATTTTTTATTAAGTTTGAAATTTTATATAAAGGGTTCAAAACTCATAAAAATTATAATTAAAACTGCACAAAAATAATTTATTATGAGAGGGGCATATTTTATGAAAAAGTAAAAATTTTTTTTAAATGAAAAAAGGGTACCCTTTAAGGGGTTTCCCTTAAAAAGGTTTTAAAAAAACAAAAAATTTTTCCTGCGATTATCGTTTTATTAAATTTTAAAAAAAAACTTAAAAACGAAAACTTTAAGTGGGGCGAAATTTTTTTTGGGGGCACAATGACTTCTTTTTCCCCCCGACGCCCCGAAATGTGCATTAATAGCCTTGTTAGTTTTCTTAGATCTATTTCTATATTGGTTGCGCATGCAATCCCCTCAAAAGTGACCGGGGTTTTAAAAAGAGTTTTATTGAACTCTGATTTGCTTGCCTATATGTTTAACATACATTTGATAGTCCCTTTTTTTAAATTTTACGGAGGGGATTGGGGCTATTAGGGAACTGTGGTTCAGGGGTCCTGCGTTTTTAGCTTTTATGAAATTTGGGATGTTTAGATGCATCGTTTTCTCTTTTCAAGGGCCCCATATAAATTTTTTGGGGCACTCCTCTTTTTAATAATAACGGCTACGCCCCAAGTCATTCACATTTAGCCATACTTTTTAATGTCTAGAAGCATTTAAAGGTACTTTCTGTAAACCAAGTAAAACAAAATAAATACAAGTAGTAAAAAAATTCCCCTGGGCCAATGGGAAAAGAACTTTCGGTTTATCAAAATTTAGTATTCTTGGGGGGGTCGTGTTAGTTCCTTGAATTCGTTTTGTATTTTGGCGGTTTCGGAAAAATTTAGTGTGTAGGTAAATTGGGGTTTTAAACTGTTGGTGTCATGTGTTCTGGGGGGATTGCATTTTTATTTTTGGAGCATCAGGGTTAAATTCTAGGGTCATGTTATGGGGTTAGTTTGAAAGGGACCTGGGTCTTTAGGGGGGTGTCTAGTGTAGTTTTGTTAGAGTAAAGGATGTTGGTAGGGGTTCTTTGGGTTGAAATTAAAAACAAAGGTTGTTCTTAAAAGCATTCTATGTTACATTATTGGGGTTTACAAAGGGTGAAAGGGATTTGTACCACGGGGCCTATTTTTTAAAATTTGTCATATCTCATTGTTTTTAGGGTTGAAATACATAAATTTGTTGCTTTTGTCTAACAACTCGCTTTGTCCCTGACTTGCGACAGAATATTTGTCTAGTCCGAGGCATAAAACACGGGCTTAACGACAAAAAACAGTTTCCAATTTAAAAATTCAAAAATATATTTATCAGAAACGTCTGCTTTTAGCTGACATTCTATGTCCATTTTTTTTATTTTTATAGTGTTTTTTGTTTGAATTATTTTCAAAAACAAATAAATCGTAGATAGCAAGGTTTTTCGAGCACCAAACAATAATGCAAAAAAATTTTATGCAAAAAAAATTTCGACACACGTCGTAGTTTTTTTTCCCTTTTTTATCACTTCCCCCCGTACAAATACTTTTTTCAGATACATTAAAAATAAATTTTACAAAGAGTAAATTTTGTTGCGTCCTGGGGGAAAAATGTTTAAAAAGTAAAAATATTAAAGTTATATTTTAGAAAAAGGGAAAGAAAAAGCCCCAAAGTCTTTTTTTTTTCCAAAACTTGTAAATTTAGTCGAATTATCAAAAATGGTCTTTAAACTACGTTTTCTATTTTAACCTACCCCCCTTGGTTTTTTACTAATTTATAGGATTGAAAGGAAAAAGTCCCAGGTCCCTTTAAATGTTAAATACCAACCTATATCAATTTACGAAAAAGGCTGAATACGGCTGCTATCCCTTTTAAAAAGGGGTTTTTTAGCCAATCAATTTAAATTTCCGGGGAAAAAGGTTTCCAAAAAACCCCAGCTGAATTTTTCTTTTTAATTTAAACAAACAAAAATTTCACCCTAGAATTTAAAAAATGTTAAATGTGGTGTTTGTTTTTCTATTTGAAATGATAGAGAAGAGTCGAAAGCACAAATGGAAAAACCTATTTTTTTTTTGTCTTTAACAAATTTGACGACCCTTTTTTAAAAATCTTTTGTTTGATTTGTAGTTTAGAATTTATTCCGATTTCAAAGTACGTTTTGGGGGGGGTTATTTTAAATCGAATTTTTGGTAAGAACCAACCCCTTTTTTCAAGTTTTTTTAAGAGTAACTTTCTGCAGGTAAAAGGGTTTTCCCCCAATATTTTAATTGAAAGCAATTTTTCAAGAACTGAGAAAAAAATGGGCAGTGAATATACTTGCTTTTTTTGTTTAGGAAATTTTGGGTACTTTGATTTATTAGCTTTAAAAAAATCCCGCAATATGGGGTAACTTTAAAAGTTCAAGTTTGTTGATAGGGTTCGGGGGAAAATGTTGCGTGTTTTATTATTTTTTTGTGTGTTTTTTGTTGAAAAGCAGAAAAAAATTAAAAATATGAAAAAGGGTCCTGTATAAATACAAATGAAAAATTTGTAATAATTTACAATAATATTTAACATATTTTTTTGGGAAATTTTTTTTCTGTGTGACCCCTTCCTTCTGTCTGTCTGTTTGTTGTTGTCATTAGTCTGTCCATTGACAAAAAAAGGAAGACCCGCTGTAATTTTTAAAACCTTTTAATGGGAAAATGAACAAAATAAAAGGTTTTTGAAATAAAGAGCCCATGTGGGAAATTCCTACATTCAGTAAGGAAGTGGATGGAAAAAAATTCAGGATATACCACTGTAAAAACCATTGTTAATGTTAGTTTTTTAAAGAAGTTTTGTTGTTTTTGTTTTTTTTTTTTCATATGAGTGGTCCCTTTTCTTTTATTCCTTTTACAAAAAAACTTTTTCTTATAAAATTTTTACATTTAATTATACTATCAAGGCAGAGTAGGAAAAAGAAAATAAAAAAATGTTTTTTCCGTTTTTTTAAAATTTATAGAAAATTTTCATCCCCAAATGGTAACATTTCACAATGATAAATTTTCAAGTTTTTAGCCTATCCCCATTCCCTTTGTAGATATATAATTTTTTCCTTTTAACTCTGAAAATATTTAATTTTAATAAAGGCTTTTTTACATAAATAAACCCGCGTTTTGATGTCAATACATTTATAGAAAGAATTTGCAACTGGAGGGTTTCAAGGCGAAGTCCCCTAACTCTCGAAAGAAACCAAGATAAAGTGCCAAAAATAATTATTTAAGTTAAAAAAAAATGGTGACATAAAGATGTTTGGGTTTTCATAAAAAGTTTTTAATATCAAAAAAAAAGATCAAAATAGGGAAAGAAAATGTGTTTTTATGCAGTTTAAGGGGTTTCAAAAATTTCTTTTTGGTCGAAGTTTTCTCGACACTCATTGTTTTATATTTTATGCTTTTGTTAAACAATATAAAAAAAATATTTACATTAAAACCAAGTAAAAAGGCCCTTGGGTGTTTGCGTGTGGAAAAATTTTAAAAAAGCTAAAATCCATGGCACATTAAAAACGAAAAGCCCTGGGAATTTTGAATAACTCATGTTAAATATGGTCCAAACCTTTTTTTTTTTTGGAACCCATTTTATCCTTCACGCGTAGCGGTAGGTTACCCCTTTTAGGAACGTTTGACGGGGGCGGTAACCCTATAAAAGTCGCGAACTTTTTTTACTTCCCCGCTAGGTCCCCTCTTCCCCCTTTTTTTTTTTCTTGTCCCAGTAACCTTTTCGTTTTACACAAATGGGGGTGTTTGGTGTCAAGTTCTTTTGGGGTACCACGGGGTTTAGAACAGAAAAATGTAATTTTCAAATTGGGAGAGACGGGAATGTCCTACCCGTTGCACGGGACGTTTGACGGGGGGGGAACCCCATAAAAGTCACGAAGTAATTTTTTTTTTTTCCCTTCCTCGCTAAGCGTATCGGGGTAAATCGAACGGTGTTGAATTTTAAACCGCCCTTTTTTAACCCAAAATTTGGCTCTTGCCCTACCGTTTTTCGACCGAAAAAGCACAATCTGTATTTCTTAAGATTCAAAAAAGATCAGCGGACAAGATTGCTGTCTATTTAAACTTTCCCTGTACCTTTTATGCAGACTCTAAGTAATTTATTTACCTAGCCTTGTTAGTCCCCCAAAATCATATTAAATTTTTCAAAGGGTAATAGAGAAGGGGTTAGGTGTGCGTAGCATGTTTTATATTTTTTTGAAAGTTGCTTTGTTATCTGTTCGTCTTTTAAGTGCTACACGCATAGATGTAATGTGAAACTGTGCAATAGAAAAGTCAAAAGAAAAAATAAAAAAGTTTTAAAAAAAGGCATTACAGTATTTTTTTTATATTAAAAACTCCCATTTGGTGCCCAAATTAAATTTTTAAAACGTGCCTTTTTTAAATTTTTGTTTTAATTTTATTTCCGGGAAAAAATACCCCAAAAATAAACAGTATGAGTTTTTCCGAAACATCGAAAGAGTATAGAAATTTCCCTTCTGACAAGTTTATAATTCCAAAATTTTTTATATTTTGTTGTATCAGTCTGGCTTAAAGGTATGTACAATTGACATGAAAGAATTTATTTTTTTAAATGGGTTTTTTTTTTCTTTTTTTTTCTTTTTTTTAAATTTTTGTGGTTTTTTTTTTAAAAAATTTTTTAGATGGGCAGTCATTTTCGAATAATCGCACTTATTTCTATTGAGAGATGGAAAATTACTCCGTAAATTAATAGGTTTCGAACAAAAATAAATGTAGAAAAGACACTGCTAAATTTTAAACACGGCTCTTGTTTATTTATCGGAACGAGCAGATTGTTTTAAAAAATTGGGCCAAGTAAACCAAACAATAAAATTGCTATGTTAATTTTTAAAAAACCAAGTGCAGATTGAGTATCGGTTTTTTTTTTAATAAAACGACATTAAAAAGGGACTTCCCCCTAATTAAAGTAAGCTGACAGTTTTTTTTGTGTAGTAGAAAAGTTCTTAGTTTTAAGACTTTTTCCTTTTGTAAAGGGGGGGAAATTTTTTGGGCTTTGAAAAATTTTTTTTTTTATTTCATTTTCAATAGCCCCCTTTTTTAATTATTATAAAAGACCCAAACATGAAGTTTTTCATAAATTGTGAAGGAGAAGATGTTTGCGGGGACTTTTATAAATTTTTCTTTTTTTAAAACATTTTCAAATGCCTTTTTTTAAAAAATGGTTTTAAAGTGAAAAAACTTTTTAAAGATAAATTTTATAAATAAAAAGATTTTGTGTTGAGTGAATATTTAATAATGAAAAGCTAATTTAGTTGAACGTTAAAAAAAGTATGTTCAACATCGCAAATGTTTTTAAAACCTTTCATTGGTTTTCCAAAAGGGGAAAGGCAAAAAATCCCGGGGAACTGGAAAATTTAAATACGCTTTTTTTTTTTGGTTAATAAATTTCAATCACTTTTCTTGTGAATGTTGGTTTTTGATTCTTTTACAAACACCCGAAAAACAGCAGAAAATTTTCCCTTAAAAAACCCAAGTTTTTTTTTTTTTTGATTTGTTAACTGACTTTTTGGTTTTTTCTTATGTTTTGCCCCAAAGTGTCCGGAAATTTTGATAATTCCCTTTCAAAGATTTAAGGCCATCTTTTATTTATTTTTTGTTGTCTTGAAATACAGGCTTTTCTGCTTCTTATTGGAGACCCCCAACACTTTACCCCATATTCGATTAACGGAACCACTTTTTTTATACAAAGCTGCTCACAGAAAATTATTTTACTAAAAAATATTAAAAAAAACTAAAAACTCTCTCCGCGACTAGCGCTCGACGAGTTACCCCATATACGATGACTTGAACCCATTGATTGTAAACGTTGCGCTTTAAAACTTTTGTAACTTTATATAAAAAACTTCTGGAATTTTTTGTGAAAACTGATCGCAAGGGATGTCAAAGGTGACACAAAAAAACAAACAATTAAAAAAGTGACAAGAATTGATCACAAATGAAAAACGCCGTCCAAAAAAACCAGGTTTTTTTTCTTTTCGTGCCCAGGGTCGACCCCATTTTTCGGGATCGATTGTTTTCCGGGGATAGTTTAAAAAATATTTTTAAATTTTTGTTGACGGTTTTTAAACTAAAAACAAATTAAAAAGTAAAATTTATATGCCTTCGCAACATCATAACAAGGAGGAGGAGATCCACGGGAGACTACGTTAAGCCAAACTAACTATTTTATATATTGCGGTTTTGAAAAAGCACTTTAAAACCGCACATTTTTTTATATATGTGTAAAAATTAATTGTATCTGCCGCCACTATTGCTCTAAGGGGAATCCTCAAACGGTGTGCTGGGACGTTTTTAAACGCATGATGATTGTTTCGCTTTTACATATACTTGCGGTAAAGAAAAACTCCCGCGGGCCCTTCACGTTGGTAAATATAAATAATCAAGGTCTGAATATCCCAGTATGTTTTCCATTCTGGCCCAGGCGGGGTGAATTCGTTATTGAGAAAAGGCGATGAAAAAAGAAAGTGTGAATACATTTTAAAATCTTAAACTTATTGCACACAATTTTTTTAGTAAATATGCCTTACGTAACGAAAAATCGCCTTGCAAAGCGCGCGTTTTTCCAATTAATGTTTCTTTTAAAACATGATTTTGCCAGGGATCTTAAGTATTATTTAAAAACTAAAAAGCAAAATACCATTCCCCAAAGATTAAAGTGGAAAAATTTGAGGGTTACAAAGAAACGGTCTGAACTAATAAGAGTTTTCATTTTGGGGCCCCGGCGGGACAATTCGTTAACGAGAAAGCGGCATAATAACAAAAGGGTGAGATACATTTAGAGATTTTAAAAATTAGGTCGCAACGAAAATTTTTACGTAAAATATGCCTTACGACACAAAAATCGCCTTAGAATGCGCGCGTTTCTTTTATAATAATTTGTAGCTTTTAAACTATGATTCTGCGGATCTTTTAAAGTTTACAAAAATTTAAAAAGCAAAGAAAACGATTCCATGACGGCTTAAAAGCTGTGAAAAATTGAGAGGGTTTAAAAAATTTATTGTTTTTTTTCTTAGTATATATTTTTGTATTTTGGGTACAGTTTTCGGGGGCAAAGAAGTCAAACTTCCATCTATTTTTTGTTTCCCCCCCCAAAGGGTTTACTAATGACAGCATGATAAATGTCAATATTTCCAATACTTCCCTATAAAAAGGGGTAACAAAAAACCATCAATTTTACTTTTAAAAAAAATACCCAAAGGTTTTGAGTTTCCCCAAAATTTTCCTATTGTAATTTATTGCAACAGTGTAAACTTTTTTAAAATAGAGAAAATGCTGTTTCTTAAAAACACTTTAAAATTTTTTTTTTTCTTTGCAGTAAGATGAATTTTTAAATTTGTTATCCGAATTTTAAAGCAGGCCCCTTTGAAAACACGTTTTTTCAAATATGGACTCGGGGGATGTAATGCAACATAAAATGTAAAAAAATTTGTTAACATTTTAAGGAAGCGGAGAAACGACGTAACAGTTCAAAAATTTAGTTCAAGAAATGAAACTTTAATGCGGTTTTGGACGTCTTTTTTTAGTTAGGCTGTGCTAAAAGTTTTTTACTTTAAAAAATATTATTGCCAAAAACAATTGAACATACGGCCAATGAAAAAAAAATTTCACCCCACGCAATGGCGAAACGCGCTGATCTGCGCAAGTTTAATGATTTTGTATTTTGATATTTTCTGTACTTCACCGCAAAAAGGGAACTTAAAAAATGGAACAAAAATCCCGACGGAAAAGGCTTTAAAAAGGGGAACAATTCCACCCATTATTAAACTTAAGAAGGCCAGTTTAGAAACATAGAACGACCCGCAAAATAATTATAGACCGTGCCTTGAAATCTGTTTATGAGAGGTAGTGATAAGGTGCACAAATCCCCCGGCCCGTAGCTGAAGTTGCATTTATTAAAACCCAATTTTAACAAAAAACTTCTTATGCATATCTAACTTCATTTTGAAAAATTGTTCGTTTAAAAAACTCTTTTAAACAACATTCTTTTTTTTTTCTGAATCCAAAAAAATTTTTTAAATTTTTTACTTCTGTCGATTTGTTATGATTCGACATTCGCACAAAAAGCCCTTGCTCTGGGAAATTTTCACTCCAAAGTAAACCAATAAAAAAAAAATTGATAAAGTGAAGTTCGCTGCTCGTGCATTTTGCACCCGCAGAAGCCACCTGGGCGTATTAGTTTTTTACCACAGCGTGCATGTGAACCCTTTAATGAAAACTCTGATTCGCACTCTCCCGCGTTGTTGATCTCGAATCTTTCCGGGTCCATTTTTTTTTTTCCCTTTTTCTCGCCCCTACACCACGAATGTACCTTCTCCTTTTAAAAAAAAAAACGTTTTAATTATATATAATTAATTTAAATTTATCAAGAAAGCGTGGCCAAAACAATGAACCCCTTTTAATCATTTTTTGCCCCAGCAAAAGAGATTAAATCGCGCAATAAAACCCTGGAATCTCCCCCAAACATCTAATTCTAATTAAATTTAAATTTAAATTAATTTAACGCAATCTGTCCGCTCCCGCCCTGCCCCCCCCTCCCACCCCGTCGTGGCGGGTCTTCACAAACACACTACCACTATTCTCTTTTGACTTTTTTTATAGTGATAAAAAACTTTTTTTAAACGGCATTTAAAAATTTTTTCCTTGCTTTTTAAATTTTATAAAAGGGGCCTTTTTCCCCCTAATTGCCTCAATAAAACACTGTCGAAGAATTTATTATTTTAGGTTAATTTCTTCTGGAATGTCCAACCTGTTTCTTTTGGGGAAAAGGGGTTTAAATTGGGAATTTGAATTTTTTACTTTCAAGTTTTTAGAAGATAAAAAAGTTTTACTTGTTTATTGGTATTTACCCTTTACCCTGCTAAACTTCTAAAATGGACTGGTCCATCACTCATTTGGGCAGTACCATTTAATTTTTAGCTCACCTCAGCAGAAAGTGCTCATGGTGAGGTACTGTGATCACGCTGTGTTTGTTGTCAACCAACGTCTTCAAAACCATTGAATGATTTTAATGAAACTTGGCTTGTATGTTCCTTGGATGGTCCTCTACCGGACTTGTTTGATTGCACATGGGGGCAGCCAGAGATAAAAATAGAAAAATCTTCAAATGACATCGCCTAAACCAATGGTCTGATTTTGAAATAATTTCAGTAGAACTTTTACCGCATATAAACTCAGTATTTTTAAACATGTCTAACTTTGTCCCCTTCTGTAAATTCACTTTGAACAGCATGAAATCACTTCTCAAATAAAAAGAAATTACTTTTGTACAATAAATCAATAGTAAGTTTTGAAACAGAGTAAAAACTTACTAGAAAAAATGGAATAGAAGGAAACAAAAATTGGGTACCAGTGGGGCTTGAACCTATGCCCTCTGGAAATTTTAAGTCAAAGTAGGTTCATTTGTAGGAATTGAATACTCCTCAAAAGGAGGTACCCTATTACATGGGCCATACCTTAATACGAGTCCAGGGCCTTCTGTTTGATGTTGCGTGTGAGGTCGGGCATAAAATTCAGTTTTATTTTGCAAGATCCAGATATATATCATGGATCTAGGGATGGTAGTAGGATCTTGGAGTTTTAAGATGATTTATTAATAATGATTTTATGGCAAAAAATGTAAAAGCCTGACCCATGAAAACAAAAAAAATCTGATGAAAAACTTCTTTCAAAAATTAAGATGCCCTGGAAGTTTTATTACAAATAACCATCAATATAATTAAATTGGAAATTTCCGAAGGTGTACTTTGGTTTTACGGCAAAATGACTAAAATTACATACCCTGTCGAAATCGTTTTTTATGATAAATGAAAATCAAATTATTTAGGATATTTAATAAGTTCAAATTATCACCCATTGATTGGTTTAGATGAGCTGAAAATGTCTTATATTTAAAGGAAAAAAGGTGTATCAAAAAGTTAGTCTAATTCGTCAATGGCCTAGCATTGCATATAGACGCCGAGATAAGGAATTTTAGGTAGGCCGTCTGGCCTTTAACCACATCTCTCTTTAATACAATTTTTATGCGTTTTTCGTTTTCAGCTACGGAATTCGTATTACGCCATAAGTCACCTCTTCTTAATTATAATAACAAGAATTATATTCCACGTTAAATGATAAGAAGAATTTATTACCCTTGAAACCAATCTCCGAAAGACTTGCATGAATATCAGACCGATACGTTATTTTTCTTGTCTAGACTTTGAAGGCCGCTGAAATATTTATGAAACTTAAAACGTTCTTTATTATCATCTATGGATTACTTAGAACGAAATGTCAACATTTCATAGACGTGTTTCTTGAATCCATTAAAATGTTCCACCGGAAATGTTTTGACCGTTTTCCTTCCAGATGACCTTGCAAAATTAATGAAAATATTGTTCTTTTTCCAACTGCTGTTGATGGATATATTCCGACATAGAATTCATAAAATATTCAACTTTCTTCCGTATAACAGGTCCATTGTCGTCTTGTACAATCTTATTTTTACCACAGTTGTTCTCTTGCACAAGTTTCGTCATAATCCGTTTCCTTGCCGACCGCGGAAAAGCAATTTCAACTCTGATGTTTTCATGATTAACACGCTTTAGAAAAGAAACACTTTCTTTAGCAAGTTTGTCCATTTTATTCTGCCGCCTTTTCATAACAAGCGGATCTAGTTTATACCTTTCTTCCGGTTTGATGTAGTTTCTCAACCTTCTTCCTCGATAAACAACGGCATCGTTCTTCCTGACCTGCACATCCACCATTGTATCCGGGTCAAAAGTAGCGACAGTTTTAGCATTCTTATCGTTTTTATCATTTCCTTTCATAGATTCATCAGTTATATTATTCTCCTTTTCTAACTCAGCTTTTCCGTGATTATCTTGTTCTTTATTTCTCGTTTCGGGTGATGGTCGCTTAGTATCTGATGAAGATTTTGACTTTGGGCGCTGTTCGTCTTGTAACTCGTGAACCCCAACAAAACTGGAAAAACTGACACGTGACCTTGACCTTGTAACTGCTCTTTCCCGCTCTGCATCCTGGTATGCTTTCGAATCAATTTTATACATTGGTGGTAATGTAATAATTCTTGTGTCTACTTTGCGTTCCTCTAAAGGTACAAATGCATTTGTTCTATCATTTCCATCATGAATTTCAGTTACAGTTTCGACTACTGCTTCGCTACCACTGTTCACATTTAGCGTATTTTGAAAAGTATGCGAGTCGTTTGTGTTATGCTTATCACTAGAGGGTTTTTCATTATCTCTCGACACTGCATCCGTTTCTTCGCTTCGAATGTCATTCGCATGCGTGTTATCAATTTTTATCACAGTTTCATTTTTTACTGCATGGAAAGTATGGATTTCGGGATAAGAAACGCTTCTGTTTATGTTAGGAGGAGCAAGTCTTTGTAATGTATTATCAGATCTAGTTGTCATCACTGATTTGACTGACGAAGAATAACTTTTTGAAGACATCACTCTGTTAGAGCTCATCGAGGACCGGCTTAACATTCCGCGTGATGCACCGGATCTAGGCCGATGTCGGCTTTGCTTCGGCAAGGGGATAATGGCATCCAGGTACGCGGCATTGTAAGTTGTTTCCATTACGCTGTATGCCCACGGACGTGTTACGCGCTTGGAAATGTCAAAATTGGTGTCCAGTACAAATCCGGTTGGAGTCTGGCTTTCTCCGGTCGTCTTTCGGATATCTTTACATTCGGCTACAAGATCTTGCCTTTGTTTTGAAGAGGCATCATGGAAAACACCTGCGCTTTCTTTCAGTTTATCCAGGCGCCGTCGAAGAAGTTTTTCCTCGAACCTGTTCTTTGAGTAAGCTCTTATTTCGCTATCCGAAAATTTCCTACTCATTTTCGCTGCTTACAGCTAGTCCGAAATTTTAACTGAAGAAGAAATGATAAGATACAAAATTATTTATAGGTAAACGTAAATGTTTTGAATAAGAATGATAAACAAGTCAAGATATATAAAAAAAACGTCAACCGACGTTTCCACCTGCACTTGGGGATAAGTGCCTGTTTAAGTGGATAGCTTATCCAATATTGCGGTTATTGTATTATGAAAGATAGGCAAATCTTTCAAAATTATGTGTCAAGAGTTAGTCGTTTTTTATTATGAACAGTAAATTAATTTCGTTCGATACAAAGTTCAACGTGTATCAATCCAAGCACCTTTTATCTATCACGAGTTGTATAGCAACCATATTCCGCTCCGTGTGAAAAAGCGCAGGAATAAACTATTTCAGATAATGATAAAATCTGCAATTTCAACAGTCAATATTTTCAATCATTTTATAAAAATTGATTAAATTGATAAATTGAGCTATGGGACCAAGCATTCGGGTTAGTCGCAGTGTCACTGTAATGTAAGGGATTACCTATAAGTCTTTCTGTACTTAACTTTTATAAAACATAATAAAATCCCAGGATACCCAGTCAGATTGGAGTATGCACGGAGGATTCAAGAAGATCAAACGTGTTTTCAAATTTATAATGAAATTGAAAACAGAATATGTAGGAGGTGAATACGGTATAACAGAATTAAAGAAAACCTGCAGTGTGGGAGAGCATATGATAAATGTCAGTTATTATAATTGAATTAAAATAAATGAGGTGACTTTATCTATAATCTGCTGCCACCTGACATATAAACATCTTTTCTCTGTCTGCCCCTGAAGAGAAAATAAATATTAATTCCGATAATACTACTGAAATAATTTAATTCTTCAGTTAACCGACATTCTTCGAAGTGCTTACTAATAATCATGATGTATAAAATTGATCATGCATATCAAGGCGTTATTTTTGTACTGTAGTTGTTTCAATTTCTTTCTTTTTTCCATTTAAAACTTCATCAATTGCTGTTTTGCTCGTAAAAAATAGGATGGATAAGAAATTACATCGTTTTACTAAATCCAAAATCATTAAACTCAATGACGGGAAATGTATGCAAATATTTGAAACGATATTTTAGCCGATGATTTTATTTTGAATATGAACAGTCTGTAAGAAATACACAATAATTATTATAAAAAATGCAACAGAACCTCAGAACAGCAACAGACAGACTGGCGGTTGTTTTTATTTTAAAACTAGTAAACATTCATTTAAAAGATGCTATATGCATTTTATAAAACATCGCCTCGTATTTTCTAAGAACCGCTGATAATTTTTTTCTCCATTTTGGTTGGACTAGTTCTCAAAAGTTGTAACAATGCTGTCTGTTACATCGTCACTGTACCAGCATTCGTATAAGTAACGATGGGTGGCTAATGTCACTGACTTCGAACCACTTGTCCTTGTCGAAACCTTGCTTGGGCTTGCGGAAGATCGGCGGTTCTACCCAGATGCCCGCCCGTGATCCGTGATGAAATAATGCCCGGAGGGGCCTTTGGAGTCTTCCTCAACTACAAAAAGCTTGAAAGTCACCGTATACAATATTGTGTCGGGATGATGTAACCGCCTCCACCCCCACCCCAACGTGCACACAAAAAGATTAAAAGTAACACTTTATGCCTTAACTGTAGCAGCGGCTCCACGTGCTGTCATACAGAGCAGTAAAAAGATCACAAAATATATATCTTTAAATAACATTTCTGTGATGGACTAAAATTAAATTTGAAAAAAAATATGTACAAACCTGTGTTCTTGTCTGTCTTCAGTCCTGGTTTTTCTATGAACATAAGATTCCAAACGTTATTGTTTACGGAGAGCAACAATATAACAACATAAAAACCTGACAGTTTTTTTAAAATTCGATTAAAACTATTTATTTATTTATATTTGCTGTTTTCAATAACGTTCGCAGACTTTGGTCACTTTTTTCTTTGAATTGCGTTTTGCCACAAATTCGAGTTAATTCTTGCTATCATTACAAAGTCTGTCCTTTTGTCAAAATCAGCATGTTAGTTCCAACATTCTAGTACTGCGTGCTCGTATATTAGAAATTACGTCAAAAGTCGACATTGTTTAAATATTGAAAATTATTCCAAAGTACGTTGCAGTAGCGTCCAAATTTATCAAATTTGAAACAAAGTTTAAAATCGATACAATGATAGCTTAACTTTGTTGACAGTCATCGATCAGCTTTTTGATAATGAAATGTGAAATTATTTCAATCAATACAAATGATCATTTTGACAAATTTACTTTTCTTCAATGTAATAAAATCATAGAATAACTATAGTATTATACGACAATGGGCGGCATTAATTTATTTAAATGATCAAAGTGGACTACAGTGGCAAAGGGTTAATCAAATAGCCAAGACAATTTACAAAATCAATATTGGTCCTTTGACTAAATTTGATATGAAAATAAATTCAAATGATCTGTTATGATCATATATATATATTCGATAAAAGCTCCTTTGTATACTCGTACGTCTATATGTTGGTTAAACGGGTTTTATTTCATCTAGTAACGTTGAAAGCATGAACTGTAAGTATAACAATAAAGGACCACCCGAGTAAACGTAGTACTTCCAGAAACAATACAAACCAAAAATGGCGGCATAACATTCATCGATATAACCTATCAATTTACTTTACTTTTACTTCTTACAATTATGCCGATGAAGTATGATTTAGAAACTAGTTAAGGTTTAGGAATTTTTCATCAAAACACAGAACTATTTTATACACGAACAACATCGTTACCATTAATCTACTGTCCATTATGCCTCTTTCTCATACTTCCTAGCCTTCTGATTGAACTTAGCCTTTAGAAAATTAGCACTTGCAGCTACTTTGTGTTTCTAAATTGTATACATGTTGTGGCAAACCATATCACAGTTAAAAAGTGATAAAAAGAAAAACGTATTTTTACATTAAAATGGAAATATACACAAGAGAAACGTTGCCACAAAATTTTCTTAATCTAAAGTCTTAGTTTTTGAGAGCTAGTACAAATGATCGCAAGTCTTGGTTCAATGAGAAAGCATCTGGCTGTTTCAGAGGGTGAGGGTCATCACGTGAAAGCCTGGGTTGTTCATTGACAACAATTCTTAGAATTTTTTATGGGGATTTTTAAGTTTAAATGTTGGAGTATATAAATATAGCAAAAACTCTTTTGAAACTAAAATCTATTACTGACAAAAACTGAAATACCAGTTAAGTGGCTCGGAATAACGAGAAGGGCCATGCATGTTCTATAGTACTGTCCCGTATGACTAAGTAACATGTTCTCAGAAAGTCCCCCCTCCCCCACCCCCTTAAAGATGGATGCCATTTGTGAAGAAATAAAAATAAACAATTGCTGAAAACTACATTCCACCTAGTTATGTGAAATTTAAGCACTAGGACATCATTGCAAATGCATCAAAACAAAAATATGAAACAGTTCTTTGAAATTGGCGAGTTTTTTAGAGTTTTACTGACCGAAAGTGTGATCCCTTTCTGCAGACCTTTACCTGAATTCAATGTACATATCAGTAAATTGACAATTTTTTTATACAGTTATGTTTGTTATGCTGTTCAATTTCCATATAAAACAAACATCTATTTCTACAATTTGGTGTCTTTTGATTTTTTTTCTCAAAATGTTGAGCTAACAGTTAATGTTATCACTATGCACATAAATTAAATGCAGTGTAGGACGAGATGGTTACTGAGATGGTCGATTTTTTTTGATTTTTTTTTTTCGAGAAGAAAAAGTGAGAAAAAAAAATGCAGATCGATAAAAATATGTTTCTATTTACTAACGTGGAATTTTAGCTGCCTTTATAACGGTAAGCATTATTCAAGCACGACGATTCTTCATGCAATCAAAAAACAAAAAACAAACAGCAGCAGGCTGCAGTATTAGTGCGGTACCGTTCGTTATTTGACTTTAGGGCACTGACTTAATTTTTAGGTTAAATCATTCCGAACGCTCAAGATAACATGTCGTACGCTCGAAATAAAATTCGCGCGCTCGGAATAAGATCACGTGCGATTGAAATGAGATACAACTATCGCTAGAGTTGCAGCGTCAGCGGATACGCACATGTGCCATAATAAGGCACCCGTGGGTATCCAACGACGGAATGGCAAGGGTCAATTTCATGTTGTGGCCCCGATAAGTTTTAGTCAGATGAAGTATTACTCCCGCACGAGACTTTAAACGACATCATGTTTATATTATTGTTTGATTGTTATGGTTCTCGTGCATCGTTGAACTCAAAAAGGCTGGCAATGATAGAAGTTAAGTGCATACTGTAGGCCTAATGTTATACAAAAATATTTTCTGAGTTGAAACGTTTTAGTGAAGAAAAATCATAATTATCAAACATGTTATCGTTTGAGTTATCGTGCGGGATTTATATAAAGGTTCAGAAAGTAATCATTTTTATGATGTTTATCTATAGAAGTAAGGGTAGGATTGTTGAATCGATAGAGACGATCGGGTGTAAAATCTTTTCTGAGGTATAAACTTCCTAATTGTATGAAAATAAATTTTTAAAATGACTGTCGCCGTTTGTTTGAAAAACGGCACACACGGCGTATTTATAAGTCTAACAGCAGGTGTAGGCTATATCGAAAGTCAGACAAAACGGAAACGGTCACTTTGAAAAAAGTAATCGGTTGCGAAACTCTTTTCTCATTAGAGAGATCTACCAGATTATTCAGTACTTCTGGTCTCCTGGTATAAAAATATAGATCTAGCTCTACTAGATATGGTAGAATCTATACTTTTGAGGTATGTCGTCTGCAGATAGGCCTACTAAGTGTGCAGTTTTGGGCAATATTCGCCTCAAAATTTAATTATCCTCAAACCAAATTTTTTAAGTTCCTGATAGATCTATTATTCTAAAAATTGTATTTTATTCGCATTGGTATCTAGATCTTGTTTTTTTTTTGTGGAATTTTCAAAGGGTAACCCTTCACTATCTCCATTGATAGTGCGACTGTTTTTTGAACTTTGCTTTGGGGGAGCGCACTAACATTATGTTACTGACCATTGAACATTTGGGGCGCCTCCCGCCTGATGATAATTTACTACGCCCTTGGCAGAATATTTTGATTGGCTCTTGTAGTGTGAATGACCAATCAAGTTTTACCATCTGTATTATAATCTTTACTGTCTATACCGAGCGTGTGTGTATTTCAATGACTAATTTTCTTTTGTGTTTCTCTCAATTGATTAGGCAGCCTTTTATTTATCAAAACATAAATGGAACTTTATCAAAATGTTTTAATCAAGCAAATATTTCGTTTTGGTTTAGAGAATATAAAAGCCGGAAGTCGCTCCCGGAAGTGTATGACATGGAAGGGAGATAACTGCAATTTACCCGAAATGCCGGTGGAGATAAACGTCAACAACCAAATAACAGTTGTATTCCCATTCAAAATGACAATGAATGTGATTGTTTTAAAGTTTATTCATTACGTCTTAACACTTGCTACTTTTGTGAAACAATTTCTTTTTCGAATTCCTTCGTTGCCATTCAACAAATCGGACAGTTTGGCTGCTCAGGCTGACGCAAGAAAGCTGAAAAAACTTCCACTGCATCTGGGAATGATAATTTTAGAGGATGACATGTCTTACACTGACATAGCAAACTTTATCTTGTGGTCAGCAGCTATGGGAATATCATTTATAAGCATTTATGACACAAATGGTGAGGTTTTAACCTGATCACACACTATCAGGTCGGAGACATCCCCTGGATTGAGAGGCATTCTTTCGATCTAAACATTGTCTCCCGTTCGAAAGACAAAATGTCTTTGGATGGAAAGACTCAAATTAGCTTAACCAATGATAATCATTGAAAGAGTAATTAAAACTCTCTTTTTAGAATGCGCAAATTTATTCCAAATATAGAAAATTATCTTTCTTTTATCAAATTTTCAAAATCCAAATTATTTTGGGAATTTTGTTTAAGCATTATAATGCTTAAGCAAACTTCTATGGCAATGTGTTTCTTGTAAAGTTTACTTGAAATAACAAGTTGTTTCGATGAATAAATAATGCGACTGTAATGAAATGATTGTTTTAATAATGATTTCATGTTTTTTCAACACTTAAGCTAAATACAGTCTTTCGATCGAAAGACATTTTGTCATTCAAGCGAGAGACAGTGTTTAGATCTAGAGAATGTCTCTCAATCCAGGGGAAGTCTCCGACCTGACTATCACTTTTTAGTAAAATTTTTAGTCAAAATAATTCGACGTTCAGATTGTTTTATATTTGTGACTGGCAACTTTGAAAGGACCAAAATAATGGAGGATGAATCACAGTACACAGTTGTGTAAAGTTATTGGTTTTATCGCTTGCACATATTTGCATGTATACACGGTCAACGTTAATCGTGTACAGTACATACATAGGTTTAAATCACCAGAAATTGGTAATTTTGGATATTATTCAATAATTTTTACATAAATCAATGAGGAATTGAATCCCCTTTTGGTACATGTAAGTTTTATTTGAATTTATGGCCAATTCGTGAAATAATCGGCATTTAAACCTATAGCATGTAAAGCGTCGGCAGCGATGAAAATTCCATCGGAAAGTGCTTGAACTATTTTGGTCTTTCAAGTATTTGACATGAGTGGGGATATTGCCCATATGAAAGTGTGAAAGTAAACTTGCATTACCATAAAGCTCAATTCTCAAGCTCGCTATTAGTATTGGTTAGCAATTTTCTATCGTAATTTATTCTAAAAAAAAAAATCTATAAAAATATCTTCGCCATTATCAAATTTGTCACATATCCGATTTTACCTGTTGTTGCAGGCCAGTACTTGAAGAAAGTCACCCACTAACCTATATCATCTAACTGTTGTTTGCTATCACATTCATTTTAAAATCTTATATTAGATTCTTCCCTCTTACAGACAGGAATTAGCGTTATGTACAATATCACTCGCACCTCAAAACAATCTTGAAAATTTCAGGTATTGTAAAAAGGAATGAAAAGACCCTTAGAGAAGAAATTGCAAGACGGAAAAGTTCATACAATGACTCAGAAAATAGTAAAGCAGATATAGAGGTGCATTCCAGTTTAGAAAAATTAACCAGTAAGTACTGAATGATTTCTATTGATGTCCACTTTTTGAGGTTTGTAGCATGTAGTTTTTATGCCCACTAATTGGATGTTGTATAGTAGTTGGACCGTCCATCCATTTGTTTCTGATTGTTAACTGGAGAACTCTTAGACCTACAGGCATCAAACTTAATAGGAAAATTGCCTGTGGTAATTAGAGGATCCCTATTTCTTATGGGGTCAGCAGGTCAAGGTCGTTGACCTCGAGACTGAAAACAGTTTCCGATCAGTAACTTAAGAACGCTTTGGCCTACAGTCGTCAAACTTTACAGGATGATTGCCTGTGGTCAGTAGATGACACCTTTTGATTTTAGGGTCAGTAGGTCAAGGTAACTGTGACCTTGAGACTGAAAATGGTTTAAGATTGATAACTGAATAATGCTTTGGCCCACAGGGTCAAATTTCATAGGACGATTGCCTGTGGCCAGTAGATGACCTCTAATGTTTTTAGGTCAGTAGGTCAAAGTTGCAGTGACCTTGAGACAGAAAACAAATTCTGGTCAATATTTAGAATGCTTTGGCCTACAGGCATCAAACTTCGTCTAATGATTGTTTGTGGTTAGTAGATGACCCTATAGTTTTTGGGGTCAGTAGGTCAAGGTCACAGTGACCTTGAGACTGAAAGTGATCACTGAAAATGCTGTGGCACACAAACCTCTGACTTGGTAAGCAGATGACCAATGTTGCTCCAAGGTCATTAGCAAGGTAATGGTGACCTTGGCCTAAAAATTAGTTTCCATCTATAAAAACACAAGTGTTTGTGTCAAAGCCTGCTTGTCTGTCTGTCGACTTTGGGTTTCCTATTGATAACTGAAGAATGCTTTGGCCTATAGGCGTCAATCTTTTTAGGGTGATTGTCTGTGGTCAGTAGATAACCCCTATAGTTTTTGGGGTCATTTGGTTAAAGGACAAAGGTCATAGTGATCATGGGAGGCCATCATTGGGATCATATATGTTTTACAAACATATTCTATGGTTAAGAAATTTTGTATTATATGTAGGTTGCACTGTGGTCTAGTGGTAACATACTTGACTGTCAGTCCAGCGGTCCGTGGTTCAAATGCTGGTCCAGGCACTGGAAATTTCATAGATACTCTTGCGTGTGTTTCACCTAAGAAGCAAGTACTTGTTCATCTTATGAAACACGCCTTCACGTGTATCAGTGCTATACACCAGGCACATAAAAGAACTAGACTCTTTATTCACAAAGAGCTTAGCTAAGTTAGCCAGACTGGCCTAAATCTAAAAGATTTTTCTCTCACTCTGTTCCTATGGTCAGTTCGCTCAGTGTCTGTGCTAGTAGAGGATGAATTTTGCACCCTAAGTGGCTGCCTTTATCCTTTGAATTTGTTTATCATGAAAAAGGGCAGTATAGAAATCTTGTATAATATGATATAACAATTTGTATATGTTGACTTCAAGCCCTGTTCTGGCCAACCTGTGATGTAGCCACCCAGCTGGCTTGTAGAAGGTATATGGTTCTACCCTGGTTCCTAACTGTGCCTGAAATGAAAGTAATCTTTAGAAGTCGATTTTTTCAAGGACTAACTACATTGAAAAATGCAAAACTAATGAAAAGCAGCCTTTCATTTCATATGTAATTGGTATCAAAGTGGTTTTAATGAGTCTTTTTTTATGATATTTGCTGTCACACATATTTGAAATAAAACTGAGTTTGGAGATTTCCCTGGCCTTGGGCAATAGAGGATAAAACATGTATAAGTAAAATAAATATTAATTGAAGAATATGTCAGCTTCACAAACTTTTATTATTCATAATGCATGTTATAATTAATTGAAATGCTCATGGACTGTTTTGATTTTCAGATAAAAGTTCTTCACAGGTTGATGTGTTTTTACTGTCAGTGAAAGATGGGCGGCAATCTATAGTTAATATGGCAAGACATATATGTCATCAGGTTTCACTTAGACAGTTAAAATCTGTGGAACTATCACCTCATTCTGTAGATAAACTTTTTCAAGGTAAGGAATATACGATTTTAAATTTTTTCCTCTTCAGTAACTAAATGTCTCTGTGGAATTTACTCATAAAAGATTGTAGTATAGTACCTGTAATATCTTTTCATTATTTTGTTTACAACTTTGAATAGTTCACATCTCAGAAGATTTGTTAGCCTTCTCCTCTACTGTTTGTTGGAAAGTTGTCCATTACTTGTAGAATAAAGTTGTGCAATTGTCTTACGTTACTAAAATATAAATTCTGAAAATAGCAGACAAACCAGTGTGAATCAAGGGGTATTTTTGATTGGGTTTAATGCCATTTATAAACAGTATTTTAGTTATAAAATGTTTGTCAGTTTAACTAACCAGTGCTCGTCAATTCTACATCAGTACTGTCTTGTTTTCCATAATTAAATCTCAACATTCCCTCATGGATTAGAAGTGGAGGGCAGATAAAGTTCTAAAGACAAATTTTTTCTGTCAAATAATCATATAGAACATATATTGCACCAGGAGATGAAACATGTGGTCTTAAACTGTACCTGCTAAGCTGTTGGAGTGGTCTTCAACAGTTGTTAGAAATGTGTACAGATATACATTGTGTAGACTCGGGCTGTAATGTTCAAAAGTGGGGTTTCTACCCAAAAGTTGAACTGGATGATATAGTGGATCAGTTCCCAACATGAAGTTAAACTCCAATTTTATGAATTTTTGTAATTGTTACCTCGTATGTCATAAATAGAAACTTGTACCATAAATATGTTGATGTAGTAAGAACAGTTAGTGTTTATAGATCATTATGTCTCCCACCACATAGTGGTGTGGGAGACATATTGATTTACTCCAGTCTGTGTGTCTGTGTGTCACAAAGCTTGTCCGAACTCTAAGTCAAACATTTCTCATCTGATTTTCACCAAACTTAAATAAAATGTGTCTGACAATAAGTCCTGGGCCAAGTTCGATAACTAGCCAAATCGGTCCAGGCGTATTGGAGTTACGGTCCTTGAATTACCAATAATTGGCCTTTTTACTGTTGTCCGCACTCTAAGTCGAACATTTCTCATCCGATCTTCACCAAACTTGAGCAAAATGTGTTTGACCATGAGACCTCGGCAAAGTTTGATTACTAACGAATTACTGAAAAATCGGCCTTTTTACTCTTGTCCACACTCTAAATCGAACATTTCTCATCCGATCTTCACCAAACTTAAACAAAATGTGTTTGACCATAAAACCTCAGCCAAGTTCGATAACAAGCCAAATCCGCCCAGGCACTTTTGAATTATGGCCCTTGAATTACTGATTGGATCCACTTGTCCAGACCATCTAATTGGATCCACTCGTCTAAACCATCTAGAGAAACTAGACATTTTTCTTAGGGGCAGTTGTGGGAGACATGCGCTTTTCTCAAAAGCATCTCTAGTTTTATTATTATTTCAGAAGAGACTGGGTATCCAGACCCTGATTTAGTTGTAAAATTTGGCAGTGCAGAAACTTTAATGGGATTTATGCCATGGCATGCTCGTCTCACTGAAATTCTGTAAGTTAACAGGATATATATCCTGGGTATACGAATTATAGTGAGTTTTAGATTCAGCTGACGAAAGCATTCTATCGAAGGATAAATTTCACTCTGTTTCATTTATACAGAGAATGGGGATGGGGAATTAAGGCATTTTCTTATATAACTATATATATCTACTACCACAAATTTCAACTTTGAATCTAAAGTTCTTTATTGATCTCAGATAGAGGAAGCATTTCTATTTCACTTTGGGTCTAACCAAATATGAAACAGACATAGTAGAAATAAGCAATAAGCAACTAAACTGAAAATAAGCACAGAAAAATTGCGAAGAAAAACCAGTATGACTAGCTGCTTAGCGAAAGTCTTTGATTTTTGTAATCAGGGTGAAATAAAAGGAAGACACTCTGTTTAATAAAATAGTCTTTCTTAAAAAAAAAACTAAGCACATTGAACATAGACAGTTAGAGAAAACTTATAAAGAACTGTTCATGAATGTCAAAACAAGCATTTGCAGTAATAATTTAGATTGCTTTTTTCATGACTATCTGTCATTCTGTGCTTTATAGTTGTTGAACATAAAATTAGATTTAGTGCATTTGCATTATTTAAGCATTCAGAAAAACTCTTACTATAAAATGTCTTTTTTAAATTTCAACATATGTTAATTTTACTTTTTTGCACATCTTTAAAATATGTATCTAAAGAAAATAGAGCTTTTTCTATATAAATGATTTAATAAATCGCTGAAATGGTTTAACCATGTTTCTTCATGTTTTCAGAAGTTTTAAAGTTTTATTCATTATTTATCATCCATTTTCAGATCTTGGCCATCTCATTTCGGTTTAGAATACAAGACATTTAAATCACTGCTAGTCAGCTATGGAAGTACAGAGCAGCGCTTTGGAAAGTGACATTATGTAACTTCACACGAGATAAAAAAACCATGTGATTATATTTAGCAGCTTATCCAAGGCACGTCCCATCAGTAACTGTCCCAGAGCTTATTGTATTACAGTATTTTCTGGAAGTGTTGAGCTACACTTTGGAAAGTGATGTTATTTGGCTATCTATGAGATAAAAAGTCATCTTATTTTAAAGAGCAGCTCATCCTAGTTATGATATAACATGAAATTTTCCAGGGTGCATTACAGTATTTTCCAGAAGCACAAAGCAGCTCTTTTCAAAGTGACATTAAAGTTTACTGCTTGGTAGAGAAGGAAAAGAATCATGTGATTATGTAAAACAGCTTATCCAAGGCATAATCTAACAGCAAACTTTTTAGGGTGCAAGTTAGTACAGTATTTTCCTCTGCACCTTAATGTGTTCCTGCCATGAGTTTGGACTGGTTTTGTCCATGTCAGTATATGCTTGAACGTTCCATGAAGTATATGTGTCATCACATTTTGAGTTCTCAGTATAATTCGTTTTAGATAGACTGCAGTCTTTATACTATGTTACTAATAGAATGTTCTTAGCGGTGGTTGCTTGAATTCTCGTTTTGGACATGCAGAAATCAATTTAGTTTTAATAATGAGTCCCTGTGAAATACAGTGGGTATCATCTCATTAAAGAAAACACCTAACATGAAACACTACAACACTGAACAGTCCTTAATGCTTGAAGACATTTTAATAACCGAGTAGATGTTTGATTAAAACACATGCATCAGATGTTTCGTTTATACAACTTCCAGTCTGTTTAAGATTTCTAGAAGTCTAAAATCAATTTCGTCTTTTTGTAACTTTATCATCAGAAGCCTATGCTGTTTTCAAAGGTCAGTTTTCGAACTGTCTGTATGAATTTTATTTCTGACTGGAAAATCAGCTGTATGAACATTCTCAGACTTTGTGATTTAGTACATGTTTTTAGCTGAACCAAAATTTAGCCGCAAGTTGTTTCGGAGCGTTGTATTTTTGTAACATTTTAGATAGCATTTACAGTGGGTAAAAAAACAAAACGACAGTATTCAGGGAATTGAAACTTAACCATAACAACTTTGACAATTTCTGTTGGATAAATTATTGACATTGAATAATCAGATTTCTCGTATCTTATTTTGACAACCAGTGCGCGTAATAACTGTATGCGCATGGATGCAGGATGCATATCTGAACCAGCCAGTGGACATGTTTGTTGTTGTAATAATGTGTTCTTGATTTAACTTGCTGAAAAGAGACTGCATTAAGACAGGCCAGTATATTTCCATTAGACTGTTCACAAGGCAACCATGAGAAGTGTTCTCATGCTATTATCAAACATCATTGTATCGGATTATTCTTGAAAAGTAAAACTGTTCTTGGAGATGTGTCCGATAGTGCAGCGTTGCCATTGGTCAATTCTAAATTTCTGCTCTGAAACAATAACGATATTAGAGGTTTTTCATTGGTTACCAAACTTGTTTTATAAGCTTGAACCCGGCTGTTCTTTAATAGTATAACTCCTTGACAGTCTGATGAGATATTCTTGTAAGTTGTTTCTGTATGTTGTATGGGTTGAAGGGTGATATAATGTTACGCATTGAAAACAGACTCCTACACCTTGTGCTTGTAACTTTTCTGTTGTTGCATGTATGGATACATATACATGATTGTATTGTTTACTGACAGTAATGTTATGTGCAATTTTCAAATAAAAATTCAATTTGAAACATATACAACAAACTTCATAATATGTTTTCAGTACGACTAACACAGTAATTTTGGTTGGAGTAATTTATACATGTAAGGTCTAGCCGTAGTGATGCATGGGCATTTTTAAAGATTTTTATTTATTTTATGTACACATAGACTAGATTTTATATACATGAATACACAAACCTGTGAACAAAAGGTGCTAAGTTGCAGTAAAAAATGTGAAAGCTGATGTTAATCCATTTGGTCATGTATTGAGAGTAAGAAATTTCAGTCGGCCAAAAAAAATTGTTGTGAAACATGATACAGTTGATGCTGCTTGTTGTGTACTATTTATGACTTGCACCTACACAGTATGTCTCAAATAAGATACTGGTAATACAGTTACTCACTTCAGCATTGTTGACTGGAACACTGGCAATTCATGTTGTCCCAAATTTGCTCAAAATGCTGTATAACTCAAGCATTTTACTTATCCCCTTGCAATCTCCAGCAATCAGTGTTTACTGTAATTGTAAAAGAATGAATACTTCATTTATTTTGAAGTTTGTATGTAACGTAGAAGCTGCTTTTGTAATATACGTATTGTTTAAGAGTTTTGTATGTTGATATTGTTTGACTGAATGCTGCTGAATCTGATAATATATTTTTCTCGAAAGTCCATTGCTTCATAAATTCCATAGCTGCATCTCAAAAATTCTTATCTAAATAGCAAGTTAGTCTCCTTTCAGTGAAATATTTACTTAGGTCATAAGATGTTTATATACACAAGTCTTCCATTAGATTTTAGTTGACACTATGAAATCATAAGAGATTTTTTTGTTACTGTTAGATGATAAATCAACTGATTATACACCTGTAGTTTGTAGTTTATACACTTTTTACAGTGAAGGTTTACACTTTTATATACATTCTAGTGACTAATAAGATGTTTTCCTGAAACAATCAGTAATTGGAAAAACGAACAAACATGACAAATACTAACATTCAGTGGATTCTAGATTACTGTATTAGGATGTGTTGCTGTACATGTTTGGTAACCTTTAGCCTGCTGGCGGCAATTGTATCTGCCTTATCATGGTCTGCACTGTTCGCTATTCAGTGAACAACCCTTCCAAAAATAAATGGTATTGTCCAGACTGAATGATGGACCAGTCCATTTAAGAAATTTAGCAGGCTAAGGGTTAACAACAAACAAAAGTTATCATGTAATTTCAGAAAAATTAGACGTACTGTTCATATGAACCTCTGAATTTTGGATATTGTTCTTTAATTATAAAAAAAAAGGTGGTGGGTACCTTTTATTGGATTGACCTTATCCTGTTTTACGTATTGTCTGATTTAAGATAGAAATAATTGTTGTACATGTTGTTCGATTTTTAGGGGGTGTGGGCAAGTAACATTTCAAGTGGAATATTTTTTAGGATTGATGAAAATACGAGTTTTTAGTAAAATATAGAAATATGAAATTGTTAATTTTTCCCTGTTTTGAAATGAATCAACTTAAGTGTATTTATTTTTTATGGTATTTTTAAGCATTTTTAAGTTTATTGTTACTATTAACAGTGCTAATGTTATGTTTATTTCTTGTTAGTTATATATCCATGGCCACATACTGTTTATTAATGTGATCCTGACAAAAATATATTGAGTCAGTATGAGTGGAGGAGGGAGCATTAGGTGAAAGGGAATTGTCACTTACAAACGAAGTATTTGATTTGTTTTATCTACCACTTATAAGTCGGAAGGGACGTATTATGTTAAGACCCCGATGTCTGTCTGTTAGCAATTTTGTGTCTGCTCTATAACTCCTGAACCCCTTCAAGGATAACATGACACAAATGTTCACCATATTGAAACTTGTAGAGCAAATGTTTTCGATGGCTTGCTTCAAGGTCAAGGTCACACTTAGGGGTCAAAGATCATATGACTTTGTTTTCTGTCTGCTCTGTAACTATTGAATTTCTTGCAGGATTTTAAACAAACTTGACACAAATGTTCACCACATGAAAGAATTACTTTCTCAGTGTTACCAGTCCGGCTGAATTACACTAACATGTAAGCAGGTATTCAATGTGCATTATTCTAATATTGGTGAAAAATCGGTCATTTTAAGAGCTGATTACAGGCCCTAGTTGTTTTATTGCTCACAAATTAAAAGATACTGCAGTTAGATTATTTGGCCAAGTCTCATCTCATCGATAAATGTTAGAGCAGAAATACACATCAATTTCTTTAAAGACTGATATTTCAGTGCCTGTACGAGTGTGGATGTAGTAAATCCCTAATTATAAGTTTATGCTCAAACATCCTGAATTTTCCTATGCATAAATATGCAAGGTTTTGGATAATTTTGATGCCATGGACACTTACTAATGCTACATGTTACAGGTTTAGATTTCATTCTTACACAGGCATTCATATACATTGTATATGAATGCCTGTGTAAGAATGAAATCTAAACCTCTGTATAGAAACATTTATGTGTGCCACCATTTTCTTTCGTCAATAGGTACAAGAGTATTTGATATTAATGACACTTATACTCATCAGTCCCTCTTGAATCAAACACATTATATTTTTATACAAACAGTAAGAATGTAGGTGTGTCTAAACTTCACAGGAGAAAGAATTCTATGTGTTTTATATGTTACACAGACCAGATGTTAACAATATCAAATTTATAAAAATTTACTGAACTAAAATTTCACTGTTATATGTTAGATAGCTGTAAATTTATTTTCTTTACCTTTTGGACCAATGGTAATATTACTTTCATACTTATTTTGTCATCAATGTTGTATGGAAAATGTACATGAAAGAGAGAAATTAAAACAAAGCTAGGGGAATATATAATATATATTCACCTAGCTTTGTTTTAACTATATATATACATGTATGTGAAACTATTGTTACGCTATGGTTTAGTCCGTCTCGCAATTTAATGAAATGGTGACCATTTTGGTTCAAGCTGTTTGTCTGAAATACATAATTGCATTATTTGTTAAGGAGACATTAGAGAGTAAAACAAGTATGTGTTATTTAATATAAATGTTAAAATTGTAAATAACCATGATGTATAACAGATTCAGAGATCTAGTATGTATATGAAATACGTTAAATAAACATAAAACTTCATTTTTCTTTATTTATATCTAACTTAGGAAAGACATACTGACATTGTCACGTCTGCCTGTCTTACAAGTTTATACATATTTACTCATAACAAAAACTTAGGTAGTCTGCATGTTTTATAAACAGAAGTAATTGCGTAATGTCATTTATCTGGATAATGTAGCATAAAGCTTGGACTGGCCTGGAAAATCATTACAAATTAATGGCAACCCATGAGAAAATTTATTATGACAGCTACCTTACTATCTCAAGATTAGATATCGTATCAAAATGTTCTACATGTTAAACAAATGGCTGCAACATACCAAAGACGTAAACAATGGTACAACTAGCTTCCTCGCTTGGTGCTCAGCAATAAGAGGGTAGTGCTAGGACTGGTCAGCCCGGTGTCGGTATGTGACTGGGTGGGATATTCCAGTGACGCAGCACTATAAAGTTGGATATTGTGCTCACTGCTACAAGCAGACATCGTCGTTTATGTGAAACACACACACAAAACAAGCACACAGACCTGTACATTTTATTTCACCATATTATAGACCGTGTTTAATTACGACTGAGTTTCATTAAAACCTACGTTGTTGAAAAATTTCTATTCGTGAAAATGTTATCAAAGTTGTTACCAGAGAATCTGATGCCCATTATGACAAGGCAGTCTGAAAGACAGTAAATCCCCCATCACTGTTATGGATAATGAAAGGGTAAACCTTTGACCTTGAGCTGTGACCTTGACCTTGAGCTGACATGGCCGACTCATGAATTCTGCAAATCGTCTTGGATGAGGTGATCATTTGACCCAAGTTTCATGAAAGTCCTTCAAGGGGTTTAGGAGATACATAACTCAAACCTTTGACCTCTAGTTGTGACCTTAACCTCGAGTTAACATGGCCGACTCATGAGTTCTTGATGAGTTGACCATCTGACCAAAGTTTGATGAAAATCCTTCAAGGGGTTTAGGAGATACAGAGTGGACACAAACTGGAAGGCTCAAACCTTTGACCCCAAGTTGTGACCTTGACCTTGAGCTGGCATGGCTGACTTATAAATTCTGAACATCGTCTTAACGAGGTGATCATTTGACCCAAGTTTTATGAAATTCCTTCAAGGGGTTTAGAAGATACATAATGGAAGGCTAAAACCTTTGACCTTGAGCCGACAAGTCTGAATCATATGTTCTGCACATCATCTTGATGAGGTGATCATTTGACATGTTTCATGAAAATCCTTCAAGGGGATAGGAGATATGGAGCGGACACGAAGTGTTACGGACAGACGGACGGAGACCATTCCTATAGCGGCGGGGGATCAAAAACTTGTGCATGTTTTTGAAGTCAGTCTGGAAAAAAAATCAAGCATACGGGCCTATATTTTTTATTTGCATAATTTTCTAAGTATATTCTAAAGTTCTAAAAATTGGAGTTAAATCAAAATCTACATTCAAACATGCAAAATGGCCTTAAAGGTTTATTAGTATATCAGATTTTGTTTAGTCTTTAAAGTGATCACTGCAATGTCTGGGGTACAAGGTTTTAATACTGATATTGGGAGATCAGTCCAAGAATTCAGCTTTTTCATTGGTCCATTTGAAGTCTTAGCTCAAAATCAACCAATCAGTTGCTGGAGTTTTCAGACTACCCGGTAGTCTCCAAGAATTGTTTCATTGTTGGGTTAACATCATACTAATACAATTATTCAACATAAAGTGACTTTCCAGGTTTTGATGGTGGATGAAGACCCCACATGTCCATCCAGGCAATATTTCAGGCAGGAGTCGATACCAGAGTAGAACAACCATTCTTCAGTGAAACCAGACGGAGCAAAATTCTACTTCCCAAGCAAATTTCAAGTGGTGAGAGACACGTGCTTCAGTCAATGACCTTAACCTTTCAGCTCACGGAGGCCTCCAGTTTTATATTCTCCGACGAACTTTCTGTGAGAAAACTTCTGTTTATTGACTTTTAGCATACTGCAAAACACCGATCACTCATGGTTCCAAGGGAATGCACTTAATGTTACAGTTACCTATGTGTTTCACATGGTCCAAAGATAGGAAATAAACTTTTGTCTGAAAAACAGTCTGCCATTATATTTTTATCACTGAATTTAGATTTCTTTTTAGCTATTTTGGTACAGAGTACGTATATGGTTAGTTTCCACTTCAGTGATGACATTTAAGTCATTGTTACAGGAAAGACTGATGCTATTATTATTATTATTATACCAGATTTATATAGCGCCCTTTTCATGATCAATTTCACGTTCAAAGGCGCTTTACATAGTTCAAATGCAGCCACACAGGGCGCATAATTCATCCTCTACTAGTACAGACACAGAGCGATCTGACCAGAGGGACAGAGTGAGACAAAGCCCCCACGACAGAGAGATCAGAAATCAGATACAGGCTTGTCCGGCTAACTTAGCCTAGCTCGTTGCGAATAGACAGCCTGGTTCTTTAACGTGCCCAGTGTATAGCACTGATACACGCAAGGATTGATATAATTGCTCTGAATCTTACATACTTGTAAGTTAATGTCCAGTTCCTTTTTAGCTCACCTGAGCAATGCTCAGGTGAGTTTTTATTAATCGCTCGATGTCCGGCGTCTGTCTGTCAACATTTAGCTTGTGTATGCGATAGAGGCTGTATTTTTCAATTAATCTTCATGAATATTGGTCAGAATGATAACCTTGATGAAATCTAGGCCGAGTTCGAAAATGGGTCATCTCGGGTCAAAAACTAGGTCACTAGGTCAAATCAAAGAAAAACCTTATGTTTGCGATAGAGGCTGTATTTTTCAATTGATCTTTATGAATACTGGTCAGAATGATTGCCTTGATGAAATCTAGGCCGAGTTCGAAAATGGGTCATCTCGGGTCAAAAACTAGGTCACTAGGTCAATTCAAAGAAAAACCTTGTGTATGCGATAGAGGCGATATTTTCCAATTAATCTTCATGAATATTGGTCAGAATGATAACCTTGATGAAATCTAGGCCGAGTTCGAAAATGGGTCATCTCGGGTCAAAAACTAGGTCACTAGGTCAAATCAAAGAAAAACCTTGTGTATGCGATAGAGGCTGTATTTTTCAATTCTTCTGCATGAATATTGGTCAGAATGATTGCCTTGATGAAATCTAGGCCGAGTTAGAAAATGGGTCATCTCGGGTCAGAATCTAGGTCACTAGGTCAAATCAAAGAAAAACCTTGTGTATGTGATAGAGGGGGTAGTTTTCAATTGATCTTCATGAATTTTGGTCAGACTGATAACCTTGATGATATCTAGGCCGAGTTCGAAAATGGGTCATCTGGGGTCAAAAACTAGGTCAAATCAAAGAAAAACCTTGTGTATGCAATAGAGGCTGTATTTTTCAACTGATCTTCATGAAATTTAGCCAGAATGATTACCTTGATAAAATCTAGGCCGAGTTCGAAAATGGATCATCTGGGGTCAAAAACTAGGTCACTAGGTCAAATCGAAGAAAAACATTGTGTATGTGATAGAGACTGTTTTTTTCAATTGATTTTTATGAAATTTGGTCAGGATGATTGCCTTAATGAAATCTAGGTCGAATTTGAATATAGGTCATCTGAGGTCAAACACTAGGTCACTTGGTCAAATCAAAGAAAAAACTTGTGTATGTGATAGAGGCTGTATTTTTCAATTGATCTTCATGAATTTTGGTCAGAATGACTGCCTTGATAAAATGTAGGTCGAGTTTGAACATGGGTCATCTAGGGTCAAAAACTAGGTCATATCTAAGAAAATGCTTGTTTTATCGCAAGAGACCAATTTTTTGGTCCAATCTTAATGAAAATTGGTCAGAATATTTGTTTCAATGAAATCACTAGGTCAAACATGTTTTACACTGTTATGGAGTGTTTCTTAGGTGAGCGGCCTAGGGCCATCTTGGCCCTCTTGTTTAAATAGAGTCAAAAATCGTAATGAATGTCTTTGCACTTAAAATGTTACTATTTTGAATCAAGACAAGGGTTATTTACTGATAAAATTATGTACAGATACAATGGAAGAAAAGGTCATAATGTGATTACACATAACATCTGTCATAACTTCTTAAGACCAGGTTTAGTAATATACATGTACTTTTATCTTATCTTAACAGGTGGTAAGCTACACAGTCATTGACACAAAGATGTTGTTAAAAATTCAATCACTTTTTGCACCAAGGTGACGACTTATGGATTCATCAATTTGTTTGTATTCAAATTCATTTACAGTCATCACAAGATGCATAAGTGCCACTCCTTCAGAAGAACATTAGCGACTTTAGTTGGAGTAAAGAATAAAATACAAAAGATGTCCCAATTCCAGAAGCTTCTGTGGTTCTTTATTGTACCAGATGAAAAATACCCATACATAGGACTCAGTTTTTTACTTTAGTTTGAGTAGGGGGTTAAACTCATGAGCCCTGGTTTCATAGTCTTGCATCGTACCACAGGGCCGCTGTCCATTCTCAGATTCTTAAGTATCAAACTAATGTAATTAACATAGTTTTTTTTTTTTCAAACATTTACAGATTAAATTTTTTTGCAAAGAAGTTTAGTCTATGTACTGGTACTCTCGGACTTTTCTGTAAAATATCCTTGAACTGGCTAACATTTCAGCTCAAACTCAAAATTATGTAATATTTCAAGAACAACAGATTAAATTGTGAAATTCTCAAGTATATTATCACAGAACATTTCACACTATATACAAATCGTATCTTACAGCACATATCATACAAAATAAATACAATGAACACATCTGAAAAACGGGGTGCTTAACCTTCTGTACCAAGTTTCGGAATAATCATGTAAAAATACTTAGTTTCTTCAGCTGTATTAATGTATTTAATTAGTTTTTTCCCCCGTGGAAACTTTAAGCATTTAATAACATCTTTATATATATAAAGATACAAGTGAAATATGGAAGAACCATTACCTCATCACTTCAAGTAGGTCCAACAAGCGTCACATTAGCATATATCATTATAAAAATACACATGTCACATTATCTAGAAATAAGTCCTGGTTTTGATAATAACTAGAACATTACCCTAGACTTGTACAGTACAAGCCTCCCAATATATCTTGTGACTTACTTAACAAAACGTTTTGTACTAAACATTTGTATCAATATCAGATCTATTATCAAGACAGGATTCCACTTTTATAGTGAAATCACTTATGCAATATGCTGTTTATCAACACCCTTATCTGTGCAGCAGGTTTTTGTGAATGGAAGAACTTCTGACTATTTGGCTATGTTCATTTTTCTGGCTTAAATTTTTTGCAACAAAAGCAATGTTGATCCAAGTGAATTTGGCACGTTTCCTTTTATATTACAAACAATTTCATCTTCATGTAACTGTGTTTCATCAACTGCCAGATCCGGAATGTGAAGATGACCCGTATCTTCCCAGATGTTTTCCGGGCACATAGCGTACATTCTCTGGTCGTGATGTGGTGAATGATGTTGTTGGCCAGGAACCAGTTGACCCTGAAAACAAATAAACAGTATTATTCAAAATTCACATATACTTTTCAAATGAACTTGTATATTTAATAGCTGTCAAAATCATTTTGAAATTAATAATTATGAGACACAAATTTTCACTGATTTTGTGGTTGCATCAAGCCATGAAATTGAAATCCCAAAGAACAATAAATTCTTTCTATCTTTTCTTCGAATTATCAAATCCAGGAAATCATTCAGTTTGGATATCTCTTTATCATTCATTTAAATGGAAACTTTTGTATAAATTTTGTATAGACAAAACATAAGTAAGCATTTTTTAATCTGGAAGAAATAACCAATGCTTAAAATCATTTTTCTTAGGTTTTAAGCCACACCAACACAGTTCAGGTCATACACTGACTGTCTATCTTCAAACACAGTTCAGGTCATACGCTGACTGTCTATCTTCAAACACAGTTCAGGTCATACGCTGACTGTCTATCTTCAAACACAGTTCAGGTCATACGCTGACTGTCTATCTTCAAACACAGTTCAGGTCATACACTGACTGTATATCTTCAAACACAGTTCAGGTCATACGCTGACTGTCTATCTTCAAACACAGTTCAGGTCATACACTGACTGTATATCTTCAAACACAGTTCAGGTCATATGATGACTTTCTACCTTCAATGGTTCGAGGTGGGCACCCAGGTTAAACTGCTAAACCTTCGCAAGTCAGATTTCTCTCATAATTACTTAAGGATGGATTGAACCCAGAGGTTAGAGGCAAGTGATTTAGTCAACAACTTTTACCACTTGGCCACTGAGGTCTCTCTTAAAAACAACAATAGTTTTCAGATATCAAAAAGATAATGGAGCAGCAAAATCTGTATAACATCAATTTATATCTTAATTTCAACCATGAAAAACAAAGGTAGCGAGATGTAGTTTGTAAAACAAGAGCTGTCACTAACGGTGACAAATGCCCCCGCAGTGCCTTGACCTTTGACCTGGTGACCCCAAAGTCAGTAGGGGTCGTGTACTCAATAAGTACTATCAGCATGTGAAGTTTGAAGGTCCTGGGTGCAGTGGTTCGCGAGTAAAGTGCCTTCATGCAAAAAGTTAACAAACGAACGAACGGACGGACAGTTGAAAACTAATATGCCTCCCTTCGGGGGCATAATACACAAGGCAACATGCAATATTAATAAAAATTGTTGATCAAGTTGAACACTGAACTCTGACTACTCTAGAAGCAACAAACTAAACAAACATGCAACTACACAGATTTCTATATATCTAATCACAACCAAAGCTGAATGCAAACATGAGTTATTAAAAAGATCTACATTTCTGTATTCAACTGTCATAAGAAACTGAAGAAACTAAAGCAAACCTGCACCCCCATACTGTTCCTTGTCAATGAAAACATTTATTTTGTGGATTAAACCTCTATACATGTATTTTAAATGAGTTTAGTTCGATTTTGAAAGAATTTTGCTAAATTACTGCCTTTTTTGTTCCATGGAAAATTGCCTGTTGTTTTATTCACATGCAAAATTCTGGATAATGCAGGTTCCACTAGACCAAAAAGTTAATTTATTTTAAAGCACTGTCTCTAGCAATAACCTTTCAGCTGCAAACAATATATTATGTCTATACGAGCTTTTTCTCACAATTTAAACCAGCTAAGTAAGTTAACAAGTTACAAAACCATATCCAACCTAGATTTTAGTGAACTATAAAAGTAACTCCTTAAACATTTTCAACTATTACCTAGCACAAAGATCTAGCCTGAAATTTCAAACATAATGGATACAAAATTAAGTTGTAATGATTATGTATGACTTATTTGCTAAATATTATTAATATATGACTCACTTATTAACCTTTACCCTGCTAAATTCCTAAAATGGACTGGTCCATCCTTCAATTTGGACAATACCATTTATTATTAGAAGGGGTGTTCACTGAAAATTTACAGACTGAATAGCAAACAGTGCAGACCATGATCAGCCTGCACGACCAATCTTGGTCTGCACTGGTCGCAAAGGCAGAATCACTTGCCCGCAGTCGGCTGAAATTTAACTGATTTACACCATTTACAACAGAATTTCTGTTAGGCAATAGTGGATTCCTGGATTCTGTACCATTACTGAGGCAAACCTTAAAAATATCTTTGTTTCCCCTATCACAACCCTTACCATTTGAGGCCTGGTAGGTAGCTAGGGAGTATAATTTATTATATTTAGTTCTTTTTTAATTATTAATATAAACAGACTCATTTACAATAAAATACTGTTTATAAAATCAGACTTGGCCCCATACCCTGTATTTCAATAATAACAGCACTTTTTCAGTCATCAACATTCATATATTATGTTATAAACAGTTTGATTATAAAGGTAAAGGGAAGGAAAACAAAGAATATTTAGTTTTAGGCTTGACTTGTTCTCCACACATAACAATGAAAATACATGACGAAGAGGTGGAGGGCAACAAACTTCAGACACAATGTCCTCTGTTAAGGAGAATATACATAGTGACTGGAGATAGGGCTGTCATTGATTGGATCTTAGGCGTATCGACGATACCAATATATTAGAAGACAAATATCGACGATACATCGATATATTGATTATTAAGTTAGATTAACGACCTATTTGTTCATATGCATACTATATACCTTCCTGTGAATAATATTTTAAGTTTTATTGCCTACTTTCCATATTTCTGTTTGATTGTGTTGTATTTGTATTTATGAAATAAAAGAAATACATAAAAATTAATAACATCTTTCATTTTTATTTTGCCTTCACTCCTTTTTTGCATTTATCCAAATTTACAACTTTGTGAACTTTATTTGTTTTTTAGGGTCTGAGTGTTTATTTGGGTAGTTTTTTCTCTCTGTAAAATATCGATTTTTGAAAATAGGAATCGATAATCGATCGACAAAAAAATATCGTTGATACATCGATATTGTTTCTATCGATGACAGCCCTAACTGTAGATGAAACTCACAACCTCTTTTGCACTTATGACCTAGTGGGCTAACAAGGCCGCACTTTATATATCTGTATCCATTACCATAAAACAGATTTTTCATGCTATCATTTTTTAATGTTACCAGTAATGCAGAACCTGGCATATACCAGTCTATTTACATTTAATAAGAAACTTAACTAGAACTGTGTCCATTGGACAAAGATGCCCCCACATACTGTGCCATCCTCTAAATAGCAAAGTTTTTATTAAGACCATCATTACATGACGATGAAGGATGTTTGACTAAAAGTTTAAAGGTTGTGCATCTGAGCAACTTTAAATCCATTCCTGCAAAATAGTGTATGAGGAGTTGAACACACCAAATTTTTTCACTATGGCTTATTTAGTGCCAGAATTCTAGAAAATAACAGCCACAGAAAAAGTCCATTATTCATGGTCATTTTCACATGAAGGTCCCTCATCTGTGAAATTTTCAAGCATATCCTTTCATTAGTGTTTGAGGAGTTGGACAGACAAGATTTTTCTTTATGTTCTATATGGCAAAACTGTCAAAGGGCCATAACAGCAGTAAAAATAGTGACAGCAAAAGTTCCTTCCTTAATGGTCATCTGCACATCAAGCTTGTTCATATGTAGAAGTTTGAGGCAAATCAGGCTAATAGTGTGGGAGGAGTTGGACACACAAGATTTTTCTCTATATTCTATATAGCAAAACAATCAAGGCAAAAATAATCATAGAAAAAAATTCTTTCCTTTAAGGTCATATGCACATCAAGCTTGTTCATCTTTGAAAGTTTAAAGCAAATCAGGCTCAGTGTGGGAGGAGTTGGACATATAAGATTTCGGGGTGTACATATGGACATACAGACAGCAGCAACGCTATATGCCCCTAACGCTAACAGAACAGTTTTCCTATGTGCAAACAAGCTTAACGAGAATATAACTCCTAGGAAGACGGCTTCATTTTAGTGCTCATTCTTTAAGGATATCAAGTAATCTCATTATTTATATAAAGTGTACCAAAATTTCATGCAGTTACCCTACAAGTTATCTAATATTTTAGCTTTTACAGATAATCCTGCCAATATATGATGGGAGTGGATCATACTTATATACAGGAAGAATTATTACCTGATTCAGAACTATGAGAGGAGGTATCCAGGGCAGCCTTCTCTGCAGACAGTGCCTCTAACTTCTCTGTGTAAAACCCATTAAAATCCAGTCTGAAAATGACAAATAGTCTGACAGTGTAAAACCCATTAAAATTCAGCCTGAAAATGACAAAACGTCAGTGTAAAACCCATTAAAATCTATCCTGAAAATTAACAAGTAGTCTGTGTGAATTTCATTAAAATCCAGTCTGACATAGACAAGTGGTTAGCATAAAACCCATTAAAATCCACCTAAAATTGAAAAACAATTGAAAAACATAAGGCAAAAAGTAATTATGCCAGTAAAAACATCAAGAAGTGTTTTATTACAACTTGCTTTGTTACTTTCTTCTTAAACTGTCTACAGAAACGATAAAATGACTTTATTTTGAACATTCAATACCAATGTACGAAGATAAAAATTTAGTTAGCACAAGATCTTTTTGATTTAACCACCAGTATTAAAATGTGTATCTTATTTTGTGAAAAAATAAGAAGACAAAAAAACATATTAGAATATGTGAAAGCACAATTTCAAATTGGTGACAAAATGTTACAAGATGCAAAAAAAAACATTTTAATTTCTTACAGCTGACAGCAAATCTACATATATAAATGAATCTCACCTATAGAGAATATTTAGAAGTTTAACTTCAACATTACTGGTGGAGAACTCCATAATTTTCTCCAGTAGTTCCAGAAGAAGACGGGAGAAATTTGTATCAAAATTGCCTATTGTACGTTCAAAGTTCTCATTCCGCAACAGTTCATCAACATGCTCAGCAACAACCTGTAACAATATCAAAATTTGAAAACTTGAGATGTTAGCTGTATTACTTAATTTGGAAAGAAATAAATGAACTAAAAATTTGTGGCCAAACTATTGGAAACTAGAGCTATCACTAAAGGTGATGAATGTACCCCCCGCATGCACTGACACAGTACATTGCAATTTGATGCACACAAGATTGCATAATTATGTGGACTGTATGTATATAGACTGTATGTATACAGTATAGTAACAAAAAACAAAGTCCCATAACTATGCAGAATATTTATCTAAAAGAATGTAACATGCACCATGCACAACTAGGGTTGGTACTGATCACTTGTGTGAAGTTTCATTAAATTGTGTGCAAGGGTTTGGTAGATTAGGCACGCACAAGATTGCATATGCAGACTGTATGTACATAGTATGTTAACAAGAAACAAAGTCCCATAACTGTGCAATTTTTGTCGCTGAAAGAACCTAATATGCCCCATGCACAACTACTGTTGTTACTGATCACTTGTGTGAAGTTTCATTAAATTGTGTGAAGGGGATGAGGAGAGATGGTGCGCACAAGATTGTGTCTATGTATATAGTATAGTATAGTAACAAAAAAAACAAAGTCCCATAACTCTGCAATTTTTTTTTCTAAAAGAACCTAACATGCCCCATGCACAACTACTGTTGGTACTGATCACTTGTGTGAAGTTTCATTAAACTGTGTCAAGGGGATGAGGAGAGATGGTGCGAACAAGATTGTGTCTATGTATATAGTATAGTAACAAAAAAACAAAGTCCCATAACTCTGCAAATTTTTTTTCTAAAAGAACCTAACATGCCCCATGCACAACTACTGTTGGTACTGATCACTTGTGTGAAGTTTCATTAAATTGTGTCAAGGGGATGAGGAGAGATGGTGCACACAAGATTGTGTCTATATATATAGTATAGTAACAAAAAAACAAAGTCCCATAACTCTGCAATTTTTTTTTCTAAAAGAACCTAACATGCCCCATGCACAACTACTGTTGGTACTGATCACTTGTGTGAAGTTTCATTAAGTTCTGTCAAGGGGATAAGGAGAGATGGTGAGCACAAGATTGCGTCTACGGACAGACGGACAGACAGACAGACAGACAACCTGAAACCAGTATACCCCCCCTTACAACTTTGTTGTCGGGGGGTACAAATATATCAAGCTCAAAGAAATAAATTAAAATCATAATTATTCATATTTGTATTGTTTACCATAGATGCCAGCCCTATGAACTAGAAATGAAAAAGATATTGAAATACTAGAAATAAACATGCAACATCAGTATTAACAAGAGCTGTCCATAAGACAGCGCGCTCCACTATTCGGCGATTTGACAGTAAAATGAATTTAGCAATAGTAACAAAGGAAGAATCAAATGTGACTGGAGACATAGGCTTGATGTTAGCAAGATGGGCACTCTAAGATGATGTACAATGTTGCTTGTGTACATTTTTACCCTATACTTTGACTAATGGCTGAGAGAAAGAAGGAACAACTTTCCACATGACTGAAGTAATCTATCATCAGTTTCTCATAGCAGGTTTTCAGACTTCTTTTCACAACATGTACACTACATTTTCAGGGTTTCCACAAATTAACAAATACAAAATTTCCCATCTGTCATTATTTTTCAGAAACATTTCTGAATGTTTGGCTTTATCTATAGCAAAGCTTTTCAGTAGGCTGACCACTGCTGACCAGATATAACAAAATTCTAAAATTCAGAATGTCCCTGACAATTTTACAAATGCCTAAAATTTATTCACTTTCAATTTTCCCCGACTTTTCAGACACATGTGACCCCTGTTAAGTAAAATGAAGTTAGATAAATTCCATCCATTTTTTTTCCCGCAGTTGAAAAATACAAACGGACATTTTTTTGCCAATGCAACATGAATTATTAACTTTGGTCTAATAAAATACCTTAGTTTTCATTTTGTTTTTGTCTGCAATGTGAGATCTGTCAGACGCTCCACGACCTTTGGAATCCAAGATATCACTCATCTGCACCTCAGTTGTGTATCCCAATCTCTGTAAATATAGTAAGATCCTTATATATTTGCTAGTCACATACCCTTGACTAAAGATGGAGATCATGACAATGAACAGTTGTTCAGTGTTCAAAGCCACAATCATGTCAAATAGTTCTGACATAACATTGGCTTGTACAAAAACTGAACCAATTTCCAAGTCCAAAAAGGGACATAATTCAGCAAAAATACTTGACAGAGTTATGTACTCTTGCCTACAGATAGAGACTGTTATAATAAACAAGTGTTCAAAGTTTCAAAGCCACATGTCAAATAGTTTTGACAAAACATGGACTTATACCTGCCCACTATCTGTGAGCTGCACTGTTCATGAATATTTGAGAGAGGTACTGTGTGTATTAATTTCCCATTTTACAGCATATAAAAATCTGTCTGATATAGAGATAATTTTCATAGGCTATTAGCTTTGTATCGAGAAATATGCATGAGTTTTGCTGCGGAAATCTTGCACCCCATTAATGGACTAAAGAATGAAGCCAACAATTTCTTCATTACATACATATTTATACATACCGGTATCAATAGTATGAAAAAAATACTGAAGTTTTCAGCTCCACTGTAATTTAACAGAGCGTAAATAGGAATATGTAATAATAGGGCATATGGTGACTTTCCAGCTTTTGGAGAGGAAAACTTAAGTTGCCCGTCCAGGCACTCCTTCAGGTATGGGCCGGCACATGGGTATAACAACCAACTTTCCGTAAGCAAACTGGGTGGCTTCCTCACAGAGAATTCTACAATTCAAACCTACAGCAGTGAGGGGCAAGGGATTTAAAGTCAACTACCATCACACCTTGGCCAAACAGACCCTTATTATCAGTCTTATAAACTTTTGTGAAAACAAGTTCACACACTGAGGATAACTTACCATAATAAAGTTGGAGAAGGTCACACAGACCATCATAAGTTTGTGGACAATCTTCAGCAGTTGCGGGTTTGTCAACATGCAGTCCTTGAGACAGTTGTTGAGAAAATCTGTGTGGTATGCCAAAACATCATCTACATTAGATACCTGATAAACAGAAAATTGGTGAAAAAATCTGTGTGGTATGCAAAACATATGTCATGTTAGATAATTAATAGACTGTGTGTATCTGTGTCCATTCAGAAATACTTCTTCAAACACATAGATATAACTGATACAGTTGTATTTCATGTATTAAAGATTTCAAGTATATACATACTTTTCTTAGAATTATTTTAACACAGACTGTCTTTACCCAGTGCCGTTTTCATGGGCAGGTAACTCTTTTTCAATACTGGTGACCTATGACTTCTATTGCATATCTTTGTTTCTTAGATGACTGTCCTTCAATATCTAAAGTTTGAAGAAATTATATTATTGGGAAAAATTTCGCCCAGCTCATATAAAAAGACTCTAGCATACACCTTCAAAATTGGCTAACAGTTCCTCTATTACAACTCAAAAGCAGTTCATTCTACTTACAGACAGCATGTTGGTCTCAAAAACATTCCAGCTTGGATCCACAACTTCAAACATCATATAGTATTCAAAGTTCTGTACAAAGTTCAACATGCGTTGTCTGAGAGCAAATGCTGCAGAGTACCATTTAGATGACTGGAGACTGTACATCTTTGCTGACTTATTTCCTACCCACACACTGTAAAATAAAGTGTTATATACACTCAGAAAAAACCTACGTAATTTAAAACAAGCAAAACCTGTACTGTCAAGCAATACACTGTCACCTCTTCAAATCTGACTTTGAAGAGTAAATATGAGTAATGAAAACTGTCTGCATGATCTTTTTAAAATCACTCAATGCTTAAAGTATTTATTCATGAAACATACACTTTTGTCTGTCAGGTTTGAAGTTGGACTGACACAGTTCCAGGCAACTTCCCAGATTAACAGGGAAGGGAGACCAACGGTACCCCTCCAGCCATTATTTCAGGTATCAGCAGTCACCTTGGTAGAACCAATAGTCTTCCAAAAACCAACTGGGTGGTTTCCTCTTATGAAGATTTGGGTATGACTTGTGGCCATATAGGGGCAAGTGATTCAGTCAGGAACTTCAACAAAACAATCACACAGGCCCCAAACACAGAAAAAGCTTTTTTGAGTATATATATGATCCTCTGCATGTGACTTTAACTTCAAAGTTACTGGATTTGGAAGTAAAGGACCCTGGCAAAATGTCAATTATTGGAAGGCAAGTATTGTCACACAGACAAAATTGGAAACTACAACTTTCTACATCTTTTTTATTAAAACAAGGCAATTGCAGGGAAAAAATGTCAGTCAATAGTTACTCATGTCAGCTTACAGTATCAAATGTAATTAAATTTAAAGCATTAAGTAATTTTGTCTGCTTCAGGCTTTTTAGTTAAAGATCAAGTACACTCTGAGAAGGAAAGTATCCAAACTAAGAAATGGAACCAAATATAAAACTTATCTCTAAACTCTGAAACCAACCTATGACAATGCTAAAAATTTAACACTGACAAGGATGCAGACTTACCTGCAAAGTTGTCTTTCAACATGTTTTGTGTAAAACAAGTGTCTAAATAACATCTGGTATCTGGTTAATGCCTGAAAGATCAGAAACAGAAAATGTAAGTCAAGACTGGTAAGACAAACTCCTAACACATGTACACTGATTTTTAATCTCTACTCCAGTCCTAGAAAATGTCAATAACTTTACAATCTCTTGTGTCTATTTTATACCATGTACAATCAGTGTTTTTCGTGGGGGAAAATGTTAGTGGATTCTGTGACTGCATTAATCAACACATAAATTCCCAACAACTAAAAAATGTAACTGACTTTTACCTTTAAAATGAGAAAGCCCCAAAATCTTTGTCACAAAATAAATGTTTTGTTCCAAACCACAAAATTTTATGCCAGACTACATCTTATTGTCTATTCAATTAAAAACAAATTCTCCCCTGAAAAACATTTTTTCTTTTCTTCTGCTGTCATTTCTTGATGAAATCACAATGCATATCCATAACTGACATTTTAGTGTCATTTTCATTTTGAAATAAATGTAAGAAATTCATTAAAACTAGAATCTGGCCTCAATTTAAAAGCTTATTTTACATTGTGCCTGTGTGATGAAAATTCTATTTTCTTGTTTCAAGCATGATCCTGTTTAGAATTGATGCTGAACTTTTAAGTAAAATGAGTTAATTCTAAATATTTCATATAGAATAAAGGTCAGCAATTTAGTGCTGTACCCCTTAAACACCTGAACACCCTTTCAGCTGTGCATGATTCATAAATGGTTTACTCTAGCTATTAATTTTTTGTGTTAACACTGCTTTTCATCAGTTTATGACTCCAAAACATACTTACTTTCCTGTTTAAAACTAGAGAAACTGGCCACTTGACAACATAATCAAATGAGAAAGATTCTAGACCAGATAAATGTAAATCTGTAGGGTCACTACGGAACTTTTTATAATCTGGAAAAAAAAAACAGACTACTGTTTATTTGTGTGGTTAAACATCACAGTTATGTACATGTCACATATGCAGCAGTGATCTAATAAAATATTCCTAATATTGGCTTTCTACTGTACATTTTCAAAAGTAACCAACTTTCACCACTTGAGAGAAAGAAATAGAGAAATATCTAAGTCACAATGTACAGATATATTTTACTGATTTATTGTTAATTCTTTCAAAGGTTGAAACAGCCAATTCTTGAAAAATGGCCAATCTAAAAGTGAGCAAAGTGAAAGAATCAACCAAACAGATGCTCAAGCTCAGACTGCCCTTCACACTCAGCTGTATAACCTGGCATCAAATTCTGAGGTCTTGTGTATAGTTTTGATCACACCATGGTTCAATCCAGCAACCACTAGGGTGAATGGCAGCAACTTTATCCCCATATACTTCTGTCACATGAGTTAATCACTTTTTTTCAATGACCATTTTTACAAAGAAAAAACAATATAACAGTGAGTGAACTATTCCTACCTCCTTCCATACTGGTCTCTATTGACAATATTTTAAACATCTGTGTTATCAGGTCATACTGTAACAGATCCACTCTGTAATGTATAAATCATAACATTCAATTTTGTACTATGAAATTATCAATATGTGCGGGGGCCTAATTTCTATGGAATTTGTGGCTGCTTTTACAAAACTTGATCCCCACAATTAAATAAGATTCCCATCTATTGTATCATACACAAACAAAATAAATGAATTCATATTGCCCGTATGTTGCTATTTTTCTTAAAACTCAAATTTTAATGCCATCAAATTTAAATGATTTCAAAGTATTTGTATCTTTACTGTTTAATGACATGAAATTCCAGTTAAATAAGTCTTGAAAATAAACAACACTATTCAATTAATATTCTATGAGAAATGTACTCAGTTAAAAACACTCAATATTGGCAAGACAAACTCAAGAACCAGCGATCCATAGATCTATGCTCTCCTTATCAAGCTATGCAGGTGGGCTAGTTTAGATATAAATGACAAACAGATAACATACTTGAGATCATCTTTGTATGGATCTACATTGGCTGTACTGGTCCTGAGTGCAAGTTCCAGTAGAGATTCAAGCCTCTGGGGCATAATGTTCTCTATGTCTTGTTTCATCTCATCCTCTGTCATGTCCATAAACTGTACTATAAAATCCCCTTTGTCCAGCAAGAAATAATGCTTTATAGATCTAAATATAAAAGAAAGAAAATGATCATTATTAATTCAACCATGCTCACTACACTTGAGTTTTCAAGTTGCCGATTTCACAGATTACCATATATCATTTTAGTTTTTGGAAGATTGTGCAGGATACAGAAGAAGCTCCTTTCCCTAAAATTTCTAATAGTTTTTTAGTATCCTATATGCATCCATATTGTTGACACTTATCCTAGTTTAATGGGAGAAGCATGGTGACAAACTCAATATCCCTGGTATTGTAGTGGTGAGAGAGGTGATGTAGTACTTTCAAGTAAGCTATTGTCAAAATGGTATTTAAACTAACAGTCCTTAGTTCAATATCTTTTCGATTGTTTTCTAATTACCTGATACACTGTACTACCCAATTAATTGCACAAACATTATTCTTTTAATTACCTTATTCTTGCAAGAAGCTCCTTTTCTTCAATGAGTAAATCTAGCAACAGTTTACTGGCATAGCTGTATGCTCTCTCTATCTGTTCAAAATATTTCTTCTCCTTCACTGTATAAACCACTTCTTCTGCATTTGGGCATTTCACATCTCGCCCTGTGTTATATAAGCCATCATTATTTAATTAAGGTCAATATAATGCAGCCATTATTTTATCTTATAATTATGAAACATATTTTTCGTCAGCAACAAGATGGGAAAACTAAAATGTGTGTCAGATACATGGAACCCCACCCACTTCTCCAAACTTCCCTTATAAATCTCTCCTTGGATAAACATACATTATGAAAGTGGACCATGAAGAGAGAAAAAATGTGGAAATCTGCCTGAAATTCTCACCCCTGTACTAAACTGTAAGTTTTAGGACCATTGAGATTTTCTTTATGTGCCACTGCTAGAATGTATATATACTTAATAGCTCCGTAATAAAGCAATCTGACAATACATACCACACTGCCGTACAACATTCAGGTATTTTCCTGTGTTGAGGATTTTATCAGCCATCTGTTCGAGGAACACGGGTATACGTTCTCGGCATATTGTGTAATGATGTTCCCAGTAGGTACAGTATTGTTAAGGAAACTTAAGTCTTGTATAAACATGGAAGTACTAAACATTGTCAATACATTTCTCAGTACTGCAAAACATTGCTCCAAAGTCATTTTGCATTTTATAAATTCAAGTGAAACTAACTTCATTTATGCTACTATGTACAGCAAAATAACAGCAATAAAACTACCATAAGTCTGAAAATTTACTTTTCGAAGTCCTAAATACCCTTTTAAACATAGTTTTTAGAGCAATATTCTGGCATTCATAAGCCTGAAGTCAGGCCCAGTCTTGTAAAATCCCAGGGCTGACTCTCTAGTTTTTACGGTGACATCGACTTAACATGGCCAATGTGATATTATTTTAGGTGTGGGAGAACAACTTGGTAGAGAACCTTCAGCAACCCAACTGAACAGCTTCACAAAATGGAAGGAATTCTGTATCTCAGGGAGAATTTCAAACCAGAAAGTGTAAGATGCAAATACATTAAACTCAGTGAGTTTAAAATCTTCGCCACAGCCAAACCCACCCCATAAAAAGATGCAAGAGAGCTCATATAGCCAATTGTCATATTTGCTTATATAATTTGTCCCCTTAATGCAAAAAGGTACCATGAGCATATGAATAAAGAAGGCACTTGGTACCTTTTTGCATTAAGGGGGCGATATATGCAGCATCAGTCAAAGTCATTTTACACATGATTTGATTAAACAGAACACAGCTGAAAGGATATTCATCATTGTATTCTTCCTGCAGTTTCTCCTTGTTGATAGTTTCATTCTCCTCTACCAGAAACTGTCAAATTAATATAACTACATTTTAAACATAATTTTTAAACCTATTCTAACAATAAAGTTTGGAACTGTATAAATTTTATGAAAATCTGCAAAAATGTCAATTATCAATGTGAAGGATAGTATAACCTTGTAATTTCCTCAAAAAAATGAGTTACACGTAAAACTTTGCGGGATTCATACACGTTGATAACTTTGCCCTAACTTCTGCAATGAAACACTACATGTCAGATGCTTCCACTTTTGAATGAAACAATTATTTAGTATGGATACAAAGTCTTATTTCAAATCTCTGAAATAGAATTCATAGACATTTTGTTTGCTAAGATGTATGTTCATGAATTCACGCATACATAAAATACCAAAACTATTAGCCCCCAACAGATCCTAATGATTTTCCAGGATGAGAAATGAACAACGTAGGTAGTTACAGAAATAATGTAACATATCACTGGAAACCCCCTTTAAGCAACCTACCTCAGAATAGGGATCATTGATGATTCCTTTGTAAATCCATTTCTCTAAGATCTCAAAGTAGGGAACACAAGCCTATAACAGGAATGATTATAAATAATTCACAATGTGTTACTGAAATTTATCACATGTGTATTAAAGTACATATAGATCTTCGCAACCTGAAGTAGATAGATGTATATCATAAATATAATTATTATGTTGCTGAAGCCATTTCTAAAACTGTTCATGCATTTTAACACTAGTTATCATAGATCTAGGAAGAGGAAGTATTTTGAGGGATGAAATAAGGAGTGAAGGATAATTTCTCTCATAAATGGAATTTGAGTACCATATGGAAAAGACTTAGTACAAAGCCCACCTAGTAAGCTGAGTAGGCGGAGCATCAGACTACCAATCCTATCTATCTGATTCATTCGTGGAAGTTTTAACTTAAAGAGATCAAGTTCATATATATCTGATGAGAGGGAGAGAAAAATACTTACAGACTGTGTCAGGTACAGACAAAGCTCTTGGCCTTTTACATCTCTAAAAAAGATATTACGTTTTTCAGCAAAAGGATACTTCAACAAAACTTGTTTTGATCAAGACTTGTCATAAATACTGACTTAGGAATGCAAATTTAAATTAAACATACATTGTCATTTTCAAACCAAACACCAAAGCTTGCTACATTTCTAAAATGGACTTGTCCATGAGTCACTTTATCATTTGAACGGGTGTTCACTGAAAATTTATTGACAATAGCGAACAGTGCAGACCATGATCATTCAGCCTGCATGGATCCTGGTCTGTGCTGGTCACAAAGGAAGAATCACTTGTCACTGGCAGGCTAAGCTAGTTACCAAACTTATCTCAACATACCCAATAAAACTGGAAGTTTTTTCATGTAACAAACTCAGTACTGCTCCACCAATACATTCTCCCTGAAAACAACAACAGCAAGACCTTTATACAACATCAATACATAGTTAAATCACTGTTTACTTGCAAAAATTATACTCCAAGTCAAAAGATCTTCTGTCTTTTTTGTTGGGTTTAATGTCACACCGACACAATCATAGGTAATATGGCAACATTTTAGCTTCTGGTGGTGGAAGACAACCCCAGGTGCCCCTCCTATTCCATCACTGGCGGGCACCTGGGTAGAACCACCGGCCTTCATTAAGCCAGCTGGATGACTTCCTTACATGGAGAAATCAACTCCCCAAGCCAACTTTGTAGAGAGGCAAGCGATTCAAAGTAAGCGACCTTCACCACTCAGCCACATAGGCCCCTTCAAAATATCTAGACTACCCATGAGCACAAAATAAAAATAGTTCAATCTGCAGTCCAAATTTTAATTTCTGACTAAATATGATATGATCCTAATAATAATTCTCTATGTTTTTAAATGTGATGTACTTCACTATTTTGGAATTTAGAACTGCCAAAATAGAAGATAAAAACTGGCCATGAAAATCATTGCATTTGTAAAAATAGTGAATATTTTTGTATGTGAGGAAAAATTGAATAATACAGTGATATGATGCTTTTAACAGAAGACTTACTCTGTTTATTGAGTTGGCGACAGAAGCCATTATATTTAGAGTTTTCATGGAAGGTTGGATGTAAAACCATAACTTCTGCAAGGATAGGCTGCCCTGAAATACAAAACATGTCATTTAAATATCATTCAATGTACACATACAATAAATACAACAAGGGTGCCACAGTTACAAAATATGGCCGTCAAGAGCTTGTTAAGCTGTCATTCTTGTATCTGACCTTTGACCTCTAAGTGTGACCTTGACCCTAGACCTAGGGACCTGATTCTTGCGCACAACACTCCAGCTCATGATATTGAACAATTCCTCCATGCGTGAAGAAGAAATGCTCCAGACAAAGCTGTCATTCTTGTATCTGACCTTTGACCTCTAAGCGTGACCTTGACCTTAGATCTAGGGAACTGGTTCTTACGCATGACACTCCTTTTCATAGTGGTGAACATTTGTGCCAAGTAACATCAAAATCCCTCCATGCATGAAGAAAAAATGCTCCAGACAGTCATTCTTGAATTTGACCTTTGGCCTCTAAGTCTGACTTTGACTTTAGACCTGGTTCTTGGAAATGACACTCCATCTCATGATGGTGAACATTTGTGCCAAGTTACATCAAAATCCCTCCATGCATGAAGAAATAATGCTCTGGACAAAGTTTGTGGAAGCCGGCCGGCTGTCTGCCCACCAAGGGCAAAGTGAATATTGCTTTAAAGACTGAAGAGTAACCAATTATATCATATTACAGTATAACAACAAATAATCTGAGTAGGTTTCAAAATTATTTTAGTACACTGACACGTAAAACAGTAATGAAGACCTGAAATGACTGAAGCATTAACAATATTGTAGACATAAGAATGCACTCTTCACTGATTATATATCTGCATTTTTATTATGGAGTCAGTAGTGCAAGGGTAAGCAGGTTAGACTACAACCTAGTAATCCAGATTCAATATTCGGTAGTGGCTACAATGCCTGCTTGAGTTCAGAGCTGGGTGATTTACTTGAATTAGTGCTGTTTCCAGCAATATCTGCCGAGACTGGATGCAGGGGAGGTAAATATAACACCTGCCAAGGGCTCGACTGGAAATAAAGTCTTCCATCCATTCCAGGTAGAGTTCTGTCTGCTAACCATGCTAAAGAAGAAGACCTGTATCAACTTACCACTCTGAGCTGTTGCTCCAACTGTGCCACCAACACCATATAGTCCTAAAAAATAAAATATCGCAAAATTATTTTACAGATTTCTTTTCCTAGAGTTCATTATTACATCAATCTACAAATTTTATTCTCAGTGAACACATAAAATTTCCATATAAATACCGGTAGTAAATATTTAGATTCAAATTGTACAAATACAACTTGACTTGCTCAAGTGATATTGGCACCTGTGCCAATAACATGTTACTGGCCTATTTCCAAACCCTGGCAGAACATCAACATGTTCTAACGTTGACATAATATAGTAATGTGTATAATAAATAGGTGAATAAACCACTGGGTTGTGCCTTCTGGCAGCAATGGCACGCCGTCTTTCACTATGACTCTTGTGTCATTATTGCACTAGATGTGCCTTTATGGCTAGAAGGCACACTCCTGCTATAAGTCAATCTCTCTGTGTAGCTCTTACAAGACTCTTGACTTGCAGTGCAAAGACTCTGCTGAAATTTAGTTCTGTTTATGTCTGTACCAGAAGTGAATGAATAAATTCTGTGATCAATTCACAATGAAATTGTTTAGGAGATGAATCATCAGTAATATAACTTTGAAAATTACAGAAATTAATTCTAAAAATCTTTTATTATAATGGAACTTCAACCCTTTATCATACAGCAACAACTCTATTCAATCACTAGCAACAGAAAAAGTGAAAACCACAGTTCATCCAACACAACATGAATTAAATGTTGCAAGCTCAGTTTTATTGAGCCTGTTCATGGACGGTAGTGGAAATGCAAGCTACTGTCCACACTCTCTAGCCCTGGGTTGAAAAGATCTCAACATTTACTGAAATAAATTCAGAAACACCTGCAGTTGTATTCATACGGCGATGTACATGGAACCTTCAATGATACACAAGAGTGCAATTCCATAAAAGCTGTGTATGGTGAAGCATTGTTTTAACATGTTGTAATTGCCTGCAAATGATCAGTTAGTTTCAGGCTTACCTTGACAAGTGTTCTCATAGCTGAACTGAGTGCATGATTCACTAAACCATATTCAAATGCTGATTTCTCTGAAATATACATGTAAATTTTCACATGAAAACGTAAAGTATTAAAGTTTCTCAATGCAGTTAACTATTACATAATAGTATAACATTTTATTTATCTTACAAAAGACACTGGAATGAAAACTAGACACACTCAGTACAAATGACTGATGACTATCATGCTCAAGTCTTAAGAGTAGCATATCGCAAGATAAATAATGTGTTCCGCTTAACAGATAATGGAATTGACAGGTCATTTAACTCTTGTGCAGAAATTTTCCATTTAATTAACCCTGCTGAAACTTTTTTACAATACAATTCACAGTTCTACAATTTACAAACATTTCATTTTTGTCAACAGAACAATTACTAACACCATTTTCCTGTATTAATATATTCATTTTGGGTTTAGTGCCATTTTCCATCAGTATTTCAGTTATGTATCGACAGGCAGTCAACATAACCAGTGATGCAGGATTCTGTATCAGCACTAACAAGTAACTGCCAACTTCTGCACATGAATTAGAGGCAGAGGATGAATAATTTCAGACACAATGTCTGCTAAAATAATCATCACAAAAAAAAACAACATATCTCACCAAGAGATTAAACTATTTTATCTACAGAACCTTAATCAAACCATAGTGGTGGGAAACAGATGGCTTACCTTCAATAAAGCGTACCACAGTAGAGTAGTTTGAGGCCAATGGCAAGATTCTCTTTACCATCTCTAGCAGTGATGAATCTGCAAATATCACACAATTCCATATACTTCGGGGAAAACTAATAAAGCCACACATACAATAGTTTCACAATGACCTCCCTTGTTGAAACGTTAAATCACTGACTTCAAAACACTTGTATCACTCGGCTGTGGGGCTGAAATCCTGCTTTTGATTTAGAATTCCTTCAAGTTAGAAAACTATTCAGCTTGCATAAGGTCAGTGGTTCCAGCCAGGTGCCCATCTTCCCTTTAAATAATATCTGGTGGGGCAGCTGGGAAAGTATACAAATCGTCACAGCTCTAACTTGTATAGTAGCGAGACATATTTCAAATATGAAAATTTTTTAAATGATGAAATGCAAGTAGACAACACTGATGAATGTGCTGCATATGAAAATCAATAAATTATTCAAAGATAGAAGTTATTCTATACAACAATTCTATCTTGCAAGACTGCAATATTGACACATTGCTTGATTTACTATGTTTACAATCACATGTAAAATATAAGGTACAAATGAAGTAGGAGCCCAGTATTATTTCTATAGTTTACCTAGACTCTGATCAATCATAAATTCCTTAGGTGCATATCTTTCTGTCAGTGCTCTAGCCAGTATGTATTTCCCTTCAATACCCTGTCATAATCAAAATATATATTAAAATGAGTTGTTTTTTCCTTCAAAAATTAATATTCATTAGTTTATCTAAACATGCGCATATTTACCCATTAATCCTGAATAAATTTCTTGTTGAATATGAAAACTTAATGAGGTACGTGTATAATAAGCTTACAATATTCTATCACATGTTTGATATCATTAGAGTGAAATAAAACCATTACATAATTTTGGTACTAATCTAGTGTAAACACGTCAACTTTGTTTCAAGTACTGAAGACGTTGGTTGAAGACTTTGTCTATAACAGGTAAAGAAAGAAAATTATTTTGATAATTCAGCAGGAAAAACTAACAAGTGACAAAAAGAATATTACATTTTTATCTTTCCACAGAGATTTTATCAAACTTCATGAATAAACAAAAGGGTCATGATGGCCCTGAATCACTCACCTGAGTATATTGAACCACATGTTTCAAATGGCAAACAGATGCTAAAATATTAGAAAGTAGATCAGTAGGTCACATTTATGGTCACTGAAAGACAGTTTAAAGATTGGTGTGCAAAACTGTACATGTCATCCAAATTTCAAGGCTGGATCTTAGACTAGAGTGGTCACAAGCAAAAGTTAACGCACGGACACACGGACGACATAGACCTACTGACCTAGTTTTTGACCACAGCTGACCCAGTTTCAAACTTGACCTAGATATCATCAAGATGAATATTCAGACCAACTTTCATACAGATCCCATGAAAAATATCGCCTCTAGAAAGGTCAAAAGGTTTTTCTACTATTTGACCTGCTGACCTAGTTTTTGACAGCATGTGACCCAGTTTCGAACTTGAACTAGATATCATCAAAGTGAACATTCTGACCAATTTTCATGAAGCTCCATTGAAAAGTATGGACTCTAGAGAGGTCACAAGGTTTTCTATTTTTATACCAACTGACCTAATTTTTGACCGCATGTGACCCAGTTTCAACTTGACCTAGAAATCATCAAGGTGAACATTCAGACCAATTTTCATCAAGATCCATTGAAAAATATGGCCTCTAGAGAGGTCAAAAGGTTTTTCTATTTTTAGACCTACTGACCTAGTTTATGACGCAGTTGACCCAGTTTCTAACTTGACCTAGATATCATCAAGATGAACATTCAGACCAACTTTCATACAGATCCCATGAAAAATATGACCTCTAGAGTGGTCACAAGCAAAAGTTTACGGACGCACGACGCACGAACGACGGACAATGGACACCGTGTGATCACAAAAATTCACCTTGTCACTTTGTGACAGGTGAGCTAAAAAGCAGAGCATAACATTTTACTATTTTATTCAACTTGTTTAATATGAAAAGACAGTCACATAATATCCTCTATATACAGACTTCTTACTACTGAAACAAGGCCATATTAATCTGCGTGTATTGTGGTTTCCAGACAGTGTTTCAATTACAGTGTTTTTTATCCTGGATTGCATACCAATTGTTTTCCAATGTTATTGTTTAAGTTATTGACTTCAGCTAACATATCTCTGATAAAACTGTCATTTGGAACATTTATTTGAACATGAAACCCTCTATAATGGTACTCACAATCTTTAACATGATAATGCAACACCACAAGACTACACGACACCGGATCGGACAATGTGACACTTTTCCGAGATTTTCGTTTTGCAGTTAAGTATTTTCAATTTTGTTTATACACAGTGTGAATCAATGAAAACTAGATTCGAGGATAGAAAGAGGCATCTTAAGGAACGTTTTCTGAATTAAAAAGACCACCAAATAATCACACAGATGGCTAATCCACGGCCTAATTTTCATTGTTTTGGATACTGAACCAAGGACTTTTTTCTCATTTCTGAGGCAACAAGCTTGGCATTACCCTCAATAATAAGCCCAGCATTCTATCTCTTTGTCTGCCAAATATCCCAGCGAAATCTCCATTACCTCCGAAAATACAAGGTGTTCAAGTCGGATGTGTAGACCACAAATGTTCTGTCTGACACCACATGATTCGCAGGGAAGGTTCTTACTGACACCAAGTCCTGATTATATGATGTGCCGTCTGACTCCAACATTTGAGCATACCTTTTCTTGCTCGGTTTGCAGTATTTTATTGAATTTAGGCGTGTTTTTGGGTATAACAGGTTGTTAAATTCATTTTTCTAGTAAAGATTCAGGTTATAACATAGCAATTCACCGTAATTCGGTCCAAAATGTGCCTTCGTGGTGTAGTTGAAATAAGTACCCATAAAATAAACCCTCAATTTTTCATTTTTTGGCACTTTTGCGTGTAAAATGGGGGCTTCTTCATTCGCAGAATGTATTTTGAGTAAAAATAAGACAGGTTTCATGTTAAATTTTATGGCAAATGATTCAACATTTAATTTATATGAATTGGTCTTTTATAGCTCAGGTGGTGTAGGTCTTGAATATTGACCCCAACAACCCTATCAAAATGGCTCCCGAGACCCCCTCCGAGGTGCACAACCCTCAAATTGTTAGAGGATTTACTTTCTCTACACATTTAGTCATGACACCTAAAATCATGCTGAATTTCCTCTTGAAATGTAAAGGTTTTATATCAGTAAAACATTTCCCATAGGGTTCTAATGTAAATTCACCACAGTTGATTTCCATTTACTATACTTTCTAGAACTTTAACCCATAGAAACCAATATATATTGTAAACTACAAATAAGAAGCTGCCAAACTATGAAAACAAAAGGGGCTGCAGACAGATTTGTGGTGAATTGCATTACTTTCTCTTAGTAAATGAAGTATTTTGTATTCAAATTAAATAAATCACTGTCATATAGTCACCTGCATACAGCACAGAAGGTCATCCAGGATAGCCTGTTCTTGCATCATAGTTGGCAAGTTTCCAAGAGGAACAATATTCTGAAACAAATACTCATATATACAATACTTCTGTTTAGCAATTAGTGATCCTGATATGACTCATTATAATAAAGTTTATTCAATTACTTTATGGCACTACTTATACTTTTTAAAATATCTTATGTTTCTTTTATCTAAAAGCATTGATGAAATTTTAGAAGAAACACTTTCTTTCAGATCTTCTGAAATAATTGAATTTTTTTTTCCAAAGAAGACCATTCATTTGAGAAATGAAACACTAACCAAAAAATCTTAGTTGGATCAAACAAGATTTCATAGATTCTTCAAGTTAAGAATTAGAAATTCTTAAAAGTTGAAAGTTTAGTGAATGCAGAAGAAGATAAAAGTGAAATGGGTAATATTTCTTACAGAATCTGTCGGACCATCCACTCCAACAATGAAGTCCATGGTGAGAGCTGACCTTTGAAACAACCACTCTGGCTGATGGGGCAAATTTACTGAAAATATGTCAATTTACAATTTAACTGGCAATATGCATAGTGGTGCATAATAAAAGTAAATGTTAAAATTAAATACAGGCTCATTACACCAGCAGTTAAAGCACGGAAATGATTAATATCTCATGTAAATAACTGCAGTCACAGAATAAATATTTCAATCAGGAATAAAAATCTGTTTTAAAATGTATTTTAATACCACAATTTTCAAAAACACAATCATGAAAATAACATCTTTTGTGAACAACTTCTCCACTTTGTGTAACTTCTATACAGCCTGGGAGTAGGGACCATGCTTGGGACAGTCAGGAAGTGGCCATCATTTCCAGGTGATTTTTATTCAATTAAAATCAAACTGTCAATGTTTTAATTAAACTGGAAATGAAACTAGTGGTCTTTAGAGCAAGGTGGTCTCTGTTCACACATGGTTTTTACCACAAGTTTGATTGCATTTACTTTCTGTTCGTTTTTTTCTTCTTCAAAATATAGCTTACATTCAATGACAAACAAGTTACTAGGAGTTATATATCAAAGTTACAGTTACCATTTCTCTGAACTTGTTTTTCCCTTAAAGCTTTTCTCAACATCTCAGAGGACGTGATCTGTGACATGGCTGGTCCCTCCTTCAACTTCCGTAACTGCATTTGTAACTGCAAACAAAATACTGACGTTATATATAGAAAATGTGGCAAAGCACAATAACAAGAGCTGTCGGATGACAGCGCGCTCGACTATTCGAAGAATTGATTGAAGAATGGGGTCAAAATATTTCCATAGATTTTCAGACAAAAGAAAAAAATGGATTAAACAAAAAATGTTCCTGTATTTGTGGATTTTGATTAGTCTTGGACTAAGTGGCAATGTGTGACCATGATGGCAAATAAGTTATTAAATTATATGTTAGGCAAAATATGGGCTTGTATGAAAAATTTAACTAATTTCCAAGTCCAAAAAGGGTCATAATTCAGTCAAAATAGTTGACAGAGTTATATACTCTTGCCTACAGATGGAAATCATGTTGATATACTAGTGTTAAAAGTTTCAAAGCCACAGTTCAAATAGTTTTGACAAAAATTTCAAAGTCCAAAAAAGGCCATAATTCAGCCAAAATAGTTGTCAGAGTTATATACTCTTGCCTACAGATGGAAATCATAATGATAAACAAGTGTTTAAAGTTTAAAAGCCATATGTCAAATAGTCTTGACAAAACATGGACATATACGAAAACAGAACCAATTTCCAAGTTCAAAAAGGGCCATAATTCAGCCAAAAAAGATGACAGAGTTATGTACTCTTGCCTATTGATAGAGACTATAATACTGAACAAGATATAAAAGTTTCAAAGCCATATGTCAAACACTTTACACAAAATATAAACTGGTACAAAAAACTTAACCAAGATTTCTAAGTCAGAAGGGGCCATAATTCAGCCAAAATGCTTGATGGAGTTATGTACTCTTGCCTACAACTGGACATGGTGATGGTAAACAAGTGTTGAAAGTTTCAAAGCTTTATCTCGAAAGACTTTGTCAAAATGTAGACTGGTACGAAAAACTTAACCAAGATTTCTAAGTCAAAAAGGGGCAATAATTCAACCAAAATGCTTGATGGAGTTATGTACTCATGCCTACAACCGGACATGGTGATGGTAAACAAGTGTTGAAAGTTTCAAAGCTTTATCTCAAAAGACTTTGTCAAAATATGAACTGGTACGAAAAACTTAACCAAGATTTCTAAGTCAAAAGGGGCCACAATTCAATCAAAATGCATGACAGAGTTATGTACTCTTGCCTATAACTGGACATGGTGATGGTAAACAAGTGTTGAAAGTTTCAAAGCTTTATCTCAAAAGACTTTGTCATAATGTGGACTGGTACGAAAAACTTAACAGGGTGTGACGCCGACGCCGACGCCGTGGTGAGTAGGATAGCTCTACTTATTCTTCGAATAGTCGAGCTAAAAATCCAACATGAATTGCAATGTACAGAATCAAGTATAAATACTGATCTAGATCTTCTAATCTTTCAGACTGTGGTGGGGGAAGACAACCTCAGTTGCTCACCTTAACATTACTACGCATGGGCTAGCATCTGGGTAGATGTACCAACATTCTGTAAAGCAAGCTGGATCGCTTCCTTACATGAAAGAGTTTTACAATCCTATTGAGTTTTCAAACCCACAGTGCTTTTTGGCAAGTGACTTGAAATCAATGACCTTAACTGCTCAGCCACTGAGACCCCTATGCATTTGGATCTACTATGCATTTGGATCTAGAACAGAAGGTTCATTTCAAGACTTGTGAACAATAATCAATCTATTTCCTTGTCATTTAATCCTTTTAAACTTTTGTTTATGAAAGGGTTGTAACTCCAGATATTCAAATAATTTCAACTAGATGTCCACGGGCAACATGTCGAGCCCACCAGCTGTCAAAAGGACTGGGAGTTGCACGTGACACTCTGTCTCATTGCGGCAAACATTTATGCCAAATAAAACAAGAGGACCATGATGGTCCTGAATCGCTCACCTCTTTCCACATGACCCAGTTTTGAGTATGACGTCGTTTTTTCTATTATTTGACATAGTGACCTAGTTTTTGAGCTCATGTGACCCAGTTTTGAACTTGACCTAGATATTATCAAGATAAAAATTCTGACCAATTTTCATGAAGATCCATTGAAAAATATGGTCTCTAGAGAGGTCAAAAGATTTTAATAATTTTAGACCTACTGACCTAATTTTTGACCGCACATGACCCAGTTTCGAAACTGACCTAGATATCATCAAGATGAACATTCAGACCAACTTTCATACAGATCCCATGAAAAATATGGCCTCTAGAGAGGTCACAAGGTTTTTCTATTATTTGACCTACTGACCTAGTTTTTGAGGGCACGTGACCCAGTTTCGAACTTGACCTAGATATTATCAAGGTGAACATTCTGACCAATTTTCATGAAGATCTTGTGAAATATATGGCCTCTAGAGAGGTCACAAGGTTTTTCTATTTTTAGACCTACTGACCTAGTTTTTGATGGCACATGACCCAGTTTCGAACTTGACCTAGATATCATCAAGGTGAACATTCTGACTAAGTTTCATGAAGATCTTGTGAAATATATGGCCTCTAGAGAGGTCACAAGGTTTTTCTATTTTTAGACCTACTGACCTAGTTTTTGACCGCACATGACCCAGTTTCGAACTTGACCTAGATATCATCAAGATGAATATTCAGACCAACTTTCATACAGATCCCATGAAAAATATGGCCTCTAGAGAGGTCACAAGGTTTTTCTATTATTTGACCTACTGACCTAGTTTTTGATGGCACGTGACCCAGTTTCGAACCTGACCTAGATATTATCAAGGTGAACATTCTGACCAATTTTCATGATGATCTTTTGAAATATATGGCCTCTAGAGAGGTCACAAGGTTTTTCTATTTTTAGACCTACTGACCTAGTTTTTGACGGCACGTGACCCAGTTTCTAACTTGACCTAGATATCATCAAGGTGAACATTCTGACCAAGTTTCATGAAGATCTTGTGAAATATATGGCCTCTAGAGAGGTCACAAGGTTTTTCTATTTTTAGACCTACTGACCTAGTTTTTGAAGGCATGTGACCCAGTTTCGAACTTGACCTAGATATCATCAAGATGAACATTCTGACCAACTTTCATAAAGATCCCATGAAAAATGTGACCTTTTGAGTGGTCACAAGCAAAAGTTTACGGACGCACGGACGCACGACGGACACCGCGCGATCACAAAAGCTCACCTTGTCACTTTGTGACAGGTGAGCTAAAAAAGACTGCAAAAAGTTACAATATAAGTTATAGTAACAACAAAGAGAAGTAAATCTTAAAAAAACAGTAATTAAAAGAGGAGTTCAGTCTTACAAGATATGGGTATGGTAAGACAAGTGAAAATCTTTAATCCCCAATTCTGATGATGATGAGGGACAAAAGTAGCAAACCACTGTACCTCAACAACATTCTGTGGTGTGTATTTCTGCCCAGTGGGTGGCATTTGGGGTATATCATGAGGAACTACAGTAGCTCCAAGAGCCTCAGCCTTTTCCTTGAAATTCTTCTCTAGCACATCTTTTGTCTGAAAATTAAAAAATCTTTTCCTAATATAATGACTCTTTGATATTATTTCATTGCAGATATGTGGTTCAAAACTTAACAGAACAATATGTCAAGACAAAAGACCAGACATAAACATCTCTCCCTTATTACAAAGTTTCATTTGGATTCTTACAATTAATATTTTTACAATATTTTGCACTCTATCCTAAACTGAAATGAATGTTGCAATGGCTACTTGGAACAATAAGAATATGGTTAAGATGACTGCTGTGAAATCATGGGGCTTATTTTATTTAATTTCCATTAATTGTACAATAAAATTTGAAAATAAATTCATTGCCCCATCAAACACTGTGGAATCATCAATATACATGGCAGACTATATTTTCATGGATTTTGTGGTTGCATCAATTCATGAAATGAAATTCCAACGAATAAGTAAAATTCCCATTCATTCATTCTTGAAATCTACAAATTTAAATTCCCACAAAATCGCTATTTTGGACAACACCATTCAATTTCATGTCACTGAAAGTATGATTTTACAGTAATTCCCTCTCTCCCCCTGCCCGCTCCCCCCCCCCCCCCCCCCCCAAACAAACCTATTTCAAAGTATCCCTAAAATGTCATAAAAACGAGACCTACTGCATGACAAAGTCACCATTTGAATTTAACCAAATCTAAGCAGAAAACTACTTCTAAATTTTGAATTTGTATAAATATTATGTTAATTGCAGAAACTTAAACTAAAGAATTTCTTAGAAACAACCAAGTTCATAATCATATTTATCATATTTTCACTAACCTGTTCTTCTTCACTTAGTTTTGACATCAGAAAAACCAATGGGTCCAGATCTCTCACACTGAAATATTGGGACAATAGTATGACTGACTGATGGATCAGGCATTTCATTATACCGTAAATGTTTAACTAACCATTCATCAAATTCATGTTCATTTAGAAACAAGGCTATGTTACATTGTAAATGACTTGAAAGACAGAACTTCATTTCTCAGCCATATTGTGGCTTTAAAAGGACATATGCCTCCATATCAATATCAAATTTCAAGAAATTTAGAACAGATAGCATCAGATAATACAATGTATACCAACTAGAATGTGTCTGTACGACACAGGGTGTGCCCCCCCCCCCACCCACTGGTACATTTGTCACAAATAAGGGACAATAATTCAAATGTTTGCAGTCATAAGGGGGTATAGCCTCAACAAACATTTATGAAAAGGATTCATTATTCAAGGCCATATACTTTTTGAGCTATGAGTATCACAAACATAAAATCCACTATTTTGGCTATTTCAAGGACCATAATTCTGTAATAAGTGCTAAGATTCTCAAGAAGAATGCCAAGTGTGCAAGGTCACATCATGATAAAGACTCAAGCAAGGTTTCATGGATTTACGTCAAATGCTATTTTAGCTAGGCACATAATAAGGTGAAAATGTGCATCTTTTACTATTTCAGGGGCCATAACTTAAACAAGAGGGTCACGAAGGCCCTGTATCGTTTACCTGACCTACTGACCTAAAGATCATCAAGATTAACATTCTGACCAAATTTCATTAAGATACATGTATGGTCATAAATGTGGCCTCTGGAGTGTTGACAAGCGTTTCCTTTGATTTGACCTAGTGACCTAGTTTTTGACCCCACCTGACCCCAGATTTGAACTTGACCTATAGATCATCAAGATTAACATTCTGACCAAGTTTCATTAAGATATGGTCATAAATGTGGCCTCTACAGTGTTAACTAGCTTTTCCTTTGATTTGACCTGGTGACCTAGTTTTTGACCCTACATGACCCAGATTCATTCATGACCTTAAGATCATCAAGATTAACATTCTGACAAAGTTTCATGAAGATACAGTCATAAAAGTGGCCTCTACAGTGTTAACAAGCTTTTCCTTTGATTTGACCAGGTGACCTAGTTTTTAACCCAGATGACCCAATATCGAACTCATCCAAGATTTTACTGAAGGTAACATTCTGATCAAGTTTCATTAAGACTGGGCCAAAATTGTGACCTCTAGAATGTTAACAAGCTTTTCTTTTAATTTGACCTGGTGACCTAGTTTTTGACCCCAGATGACCCAATATCGATCTCGTCCAAGACTTTATTGAGGGTAACATTCTGACCAAGTTTCATTAAGATTGGGCCAAAATTGTGACTAGAGTGTTAACAAGCTTTTCCTTTGATTTGACCTGGTGACCTAGTTTTTGACCCATGATGACCTAATATCGATCTCGTCCAAGACTTTATTGAGGGTAACATTCTGACCAAGTTTCATTAAGATTGGACCAAAATTGTGACCTCTAGAGTGTTAACAAGCTTTTCCTTTGATTTGACCTGATGACCTAGTTTTGACCCTAGATGACCCAATATCAAACTTGTCCAAGATTTTATTGAGGGAACATTCTGACCAAGTTTCATTAAGATTAGGCCAAAATTGTGACCTCTAGAGTGTTAACAGTCAAATTGTTGACGACGGACGGAAGACGGACACGGCAATCAAAAAAGCTCACCTTGAGCACTTCGTGCTCAGGTGAACTAAAAATAGGGGGTGGAGCCAGATGAAAAATAGGAGGTGCACAAGTTCACACCATGATAAAGACTTACGCAAGGTTTAATAAATTTATATTAAATACTTTTTGAGCTAGGCGCGTCACTAGGTGAGAATGTGCATTTTTTTCTATTTCAGGGGCCATAACTCTAGAAATAGGGGGCGGACCCAGATTGAAAAATAGGAGGTGCCAAGTTGATAACAAAAATGATAAACAAGTATTGTTTAAATAGATCTTTGAACACAAAATTCCTTATATTTCATATCAACTTCAAGAGTGGGTCTAACGCTTCTCAGTTTTCTACATATTTTATTTACCAAAAAGAGTATTATCATATGATACAACTTTTTTTTAATGTTCTTAAAACAGCTGGAACTAATTTACAGTTCTGTTATATTTAAATCACTAAATAAAGCCTTTTCTAAATTTTGAAAAAAAAAAAAATGACAAGAATCTGGAGGTATGCAAATTATATTAATCTAATTGCAATAAATTTATTCAAGTACTGTAAAATGCTTTTTGTATTCCAAGGAAATTTTCCCCAGAAACTATTAAATTTTAGAGCTAAATAATGAGAGAAAAAAACAGTTGCACAGGTCCTCTTACACAACCAACTTCATGATAACATTGCCTATACTATAGTAAGAGCTGTGATGAAATTAACTTACTTTCTAGATTTAAGTTCATCATACTTGGCCAGGAACTCTATGGGTGTTTTTGAAGACTCGGCTATTTTCCTTTTTGCTTGATTTGCAGATACCTGTAACAAATTATTTTTAAAAAATTGATTTGAGAACAAAACAGAAAATAACTATGTGTGTAACCCAAATTTACTGCTCTTTAAGTTATCAACAACCTTCTGGAGTAGATGTATTGGCTAAAATAAAATAAATAATTTGTACCACCCAGAAATATCATACAAGCGAAATAAAATTTTAACTGCTAAAACTATCAACTTGTTCATGTTTTCTTGGGATTTAATTCACACCAACAAAATTTTAAGAATAATATTAGGGTCATAAGACGACTTTCCGGCTTCTGTTGATGGGAAAAGTACCCAAGATGTCCCTCCGGCCATCGCTTCAGGCACAGACAAGCACCTGGGTGTAACCACCAACCTTTTATAAGCCAGCTACATGAAAATATTCTAACACAATGCTAAGGTTTTTGAGTGGAAAGTGATTCTAGGTCAGCAACTTTAAACCACAACCCCCAGCCCCACCCACAGGGCTCTGTAATATCATACATCTAACAAGAAACGTTGAAATTCCACAAAAACCATGTTTTCAATTGCATCATGCTAACAGGTTCTTTAAACAAGAGCTGTCTGATGACAGCGCGCTCGACTATTCGAAGAATTGATTGAAGAATGGGGTCAAAATATTTCCACAGATATTCTTACAAAAGAAATAAATAGATTAGACAAACAATGTTCCTGTATTTCTTTGATTTCGATAAGTCTTGCACTAGATGGCAATGTATGAACCAATTTCAAAGTCCAAAAAGGGCCATAATTCAGTCAAAATAGTTATGTACTCTTGCCTACAAACGGAAATCATAATGATAAACAAGTGTTCAAAGTTTAAAAGCCATATGTCAAATAGTTTTTACAAAACGTGGACTTGTATGACAACAGAACCAATTTCAAAGTCCAAAAAGGGCCATAATTCAGCCAGAATAGATGACAGAGTTATGTACTCTTTCCTACAGATAGAGACTATTATACTAAACAAGTGATAAAAGTTTCAAAGCCATATGTCAAACACTTTACAAAAAATATCAACTGGTACGGAAAACTTAACCAAGATTTCTAAGTCAAAAGGGGCCATAATTCAGCCAAAATCCTTGATGGAGTTATGTAGTCTTGCCTATAACTGGATATGGCGATGGTAAACAGGTGTTGAAAGTTTCAAAGCTTTATCTTAAAAGACTCTGTCAAAATATGAACTGGTACGAAATATTAACCAAGATTTCTAAGTCAAAAAGGGCCATAATTCAGCCAAAATCCTTGATGGAGTTATGTGCTCTTGCCTATAACTGGACATGGTGATGGTTAACAAGTGTTGAATGTTTCAAAGCTTTATCTCAAAAGACTTTGTCAAAAAACAAACTGGTACGAAAAACTTAACCAAGATTTCTAAGTCGAAAGGGGCCACAATTCAGCCCAAATCCTTGACGGAGTTATGTACTCTTGCCTATAACTGGCCATGGTGATGGTAAACAGGTGTTGAAAGTTTCAAAGCTTTATCTTCAAAGACTTTGTCAAAATATGAACTGGTACGAAAAACTTAACCATGATTTCTAAGTCGAAAGGGGCCACAATTCAGCCAAAATCCTTGATGGAGTTATGTGCTCTTGCCTATAACTGGCCATGGTGATGGTAAACAAGTGTTGAAAGTTTCAAAGCTTTATCTCAAAAGACTTTGTCAAAATGTGGACTGGTACGAGAAACTTAACCAAGGTGTTGAAACTTTCAACACTTGTTTACCATCACCATGGCCAGTTATAGGTAAGAGTACATAACTCCATCAGGGATTTTGGCTGAATTATGGCCCCTTTCGACTTAGAAATCTTGGTTAAGTTTTTCGTACCAGTTCATATTTAGACAAAGTCTTTTGAGATAAAGCTTTGAAACTTTCAACACTTGTTAACCATCACCATGTCCAGTTATAGGCAAGAGCACATAACTCCATCAAGGATTTTGGCTGAATTGTGGCCCCTTTCGACTTAGAAATCTTGGTTAAGTTTTTCGTACCAGTTCATATTTTGACAAAGTCTTTTGAGATAAAGCTTTGAAACTTTCAACACCTGTTTACCATCACCATGTCCAGTTATAGGCAAGAGTACGTAACTCCATCAAGGATTTTGGCTGAATTATGGCCCCTTTTGACTTAGAAATCTTGGTTAAGTTTTTAGTACCAGTTCATATTTTTAGCTCACCAGAGCACAAAGTGCTCAGGGTGAGCTATTGTGAATGCTCACCGTCTGGCGTCCGGCCGTCCGTCTGTCCACACTTTCCTTTAAACAACATCTCCTCCTAAACCAACAGGCCAATTTTGATGAAACTTTACAGGGATGTTCCTTGGATGGTCTTCTTTAAAAATTGTTCAAAGAATTGAATTCCATGCAGAACTCTGGTTGCCATGGCAACAGAAAGGAAAAACTTTAAAAATCTTCTTCTCAAAAACCAGAAGCCCTAGAGCTTAAATATTTGGTGTGAAGCATTGCCTAGTGGACCTTTTTGGACTTTGAAATTGGTTCTGTTTTCATACAAGTCCATGTTTTGTCAAAACTATTTGACATATGGCTTTTAAACTTTGACACTTGCTTATCATTATGATTTACATCTGTGGGCAAGAGTACATAACTATTTTGACTGAATTATGGCCCTTTTTGGACTTTGAAATTGGCTCATATATTGCCATTTAGTGCAAGACTTATCGAAATCAAAGTAATACAGGAACATTGTTGTCTAATCTATTGATTTCTTTTGTCTGAATATCCGTGGAAATATTTTGACCCCATTCTTCAATCAATTCTTCGAATAGTCGAGCGCGCTGTCATCAGACAGCTCTTGTTATTATTATTATTATTATTATTAAGGGGGGCATAATAACCAGTTTTCTACCAAAACCTGGTTAAAAATAGTTTTCCTCACAACTTGTATTTTCTCAGCATACAAGGTACTTATTCTTACATTTGTTGTTATGTAAGGTGTTGTATTCTTCAGTAACATCTCTGTATATACCTCCGCACCAACTGTGTCAGTAGAACGGACACTGCAAGAAAATAACTCAAATTAATGGTATTATATAAAACTGAATCATTATGATAAATTTGACAACAGTGAACAACCAAGTACTAAATGCAATATGCTGTTTAAGGGAGCAAGCTGCCTCCAGTGAACTACAAAGCACTTTGCTGTTTTAGGAACAAATTGCTTCTAGTGAACAAACAAGTACTGTGCTGTTTTGGGAGGAAGGTATTTCAATAAATTGTAACTTTTCACCTGTTGTATAATACCCAACTCTACTTGTGTATCAAACAAGCTCATTCATCGTCTCAGTGACATGGTGTATAAAATTTGACGTGATCCTAGGAAAAATTGAGATAATTTTTTCATATGGGCAATATCCCCACTCGCGTCAAACACTCGAAAGACCAAAATAGTTGAAGCAATTTCTGATGAAATTTCCATCGCTGCCGACACTTTACATGGTATAGGTTTAAATGCCGATTATTTCACGAATTGGCCATAAATTCAAATAAAACTTACAGGTATCAAAAGGGGATGCAATTCCTCATTTACCTATATAAAAATTTCAAACAATATTTAAAATTACGAATTTTCTGGTGATTTAAACCGAAGTATGTACTGTACACGATTAACGTTTACCGTGTCTACACGCCAATATGCACAAGCGATAAAACCAATAACTTTACATGACTGTGTACTGTGATTCATCCTCCATTATTTTGGTCCTTTAAAGTTTTGACATTTAGATTGCCAGCTACAAATACAAAACGATCTTAACGTCGAATTATTTTGACCGACTACCAGAGAGACATTCGAGCCAATCAGGGCTCTTGATTCAACGATTCAACGAAGTATACTTACTCAAGTTGGTTCATCAGCTCACTGACATGGTGGTGTACTTTGAATTCACTCATATTGCTTAGTTGTTATATTTACACTGAAAGAAAAGAAGATAATGATATGTTATGGTTACAACACACTAGTTAGCCTGTTTGCACCTATTTTCGTGGTACTAAGGGAATAAATGAATAAAGGAAAGAAAAACGGGATCCGGACAAAATCCCCTGCGGACAAAACCCCCTTCGCTCATTTTTGCATAGGCGGACAAAACCCCCTTCGTGTTTTTTACAAGGAGGACAAAACCCCCTTCGCTGAATTTTACTAGGTGGACAAAACCCCCTTCACATTTTTTTACAAGGAGGACAAAACCCCCTTTGCTTTTTATAAGGATTCAAAAGGGAAAACATCATAATACACTTTAAGATTTATCATTTTATTTATAGAAAAAGATGTCTTGAAATTAATTATAATTAACGATTATAATATGGATAATTGATGTACTTACTCTGTTATATATAATTATTACAGTTTGTTCCATAATGACTTTGAGATTATTCAGACTATACATTATACAATTATTATAGTTTGTAGAAAAAAGTGTGAAATATCTCTTAATTAATTGACATGTTAATTTGTTAATTGTATGTTTTTTCTCACTGAACTGTTCATTAAAGTAAATTGTTAAATAACTCTCAGATAGTTTGATTAATTAAATATTATTATATAATTTGCCCTTTTCATTCTAGGATGAAGGGGTTTTTGTCCTCCCTGTAAAAAATGCGAAGGGGGTTTTGTCCTCCTTGAAAAAAGTGCGAAGGGGGTTTTGTCCTCCTTGTAAAAAACATGAAGGGTGTTTTGTCCGCCTATGCAAAAATGAGCAAAGGGGGTTTTGTCCGCAGGGGATTTTGTCCTACACTCAAGAAAAACAATTAATTTAATATTATGTTGCTATTATTTCCTATTAACTTCGTAAACCTTTTCTTTTCCACTATTATTTCAAGCAGAAAATCATTTTTCTAGTCCTTGTTTACTTTTAAACCGATCATGTTTCCGGTGCATGTGACTTTCACTTTCGCCAAGGGAGTTATGTAAATTCTAATTTCGCGGTACGGCATCCGACTTGATTAAGCGCTTCCTGTGAAAGTGTAAAATGAATAGGACCCCTAAATTTTCAAAATAGATTTCGTGAGTAAGACATTAAAAATTATTGCAATGTAAAATTAACAAAGTGGAAGGGTAATTCCGTCAAATATATTGACAACACACAATTCATTACCGATTTTACTTAGTCAAATGATCGACGAGGGCATTTAAAAATAATTGACCTACGTTTACAAAAATAGGGTGTGAAACATAATCAGCTTTCAAAGTAGGTCAAATTTGTTTACTGTAGAGAGCGCTGCATATTGTTGTTCTCGCAAAAATCAAATACCGCGAGACCAGATGTAACGCGAAAATAGCAGCAAGTGATATAATAGCTGTTCTTCTTTATTCTATATAAAATTGGCAGAGTTCCAATGGCTGCAGCACACATCAGGACCCATTTTAAATTTCTGTAACTTGTGGCAAAAAGTGTACTGACAACTGGCTAGGAAAGTAGCAGTACTCCATTTAAAAGTATCAAGAAAAAAGTCTCTTGGTTCGAACATACCCGAGTACGAATAATTTAAAAACAAAATAAATTCCCCTTGTCAGTTCATACATGTGCATTTATTTGGAGCAGGTACTGTCTTAATTATATAAGAATTGAATATGAGTAATGTCAATAAAATTGAACCTTTAAATAAGTAAGTTCAGCCTAAAAACTACGACTAGTAACTTGTTTTCATTCCCGCTGCTCGATTTTCGGCCATTTTGCTGACAGATAATCTCAAAACTACAAATTGCATCAATTGATTTTACACTTGTCGGCATTTTCATGTGAAATGTAACGAATTTTGTAAATAATATTTAAATTTTTGTATCATTTTTCAGTATCAAATAATTTCATGGAAGAATTTAATAGTTTGGTATGAGATGTTAAAGATTAAATCACCATTGTAAACAAAAAGTTGTTGCAAGACAGAACGTGAGCGATGGAAAATAATTAAGCCATTTTGAGAAAAGTTTTATGATTTAAATAAAAATGAATATTCCGACAGGTAAACAAAATCATTTGTTTGACATAAAATTCATATTTTGCTGATAAATATATCTGTAAACGTACAAATGAAACAAATAATTTTTAAAATCTGGTATTCGTACCTAAAAAGATTCGTACTAAATAGAATAGATTTGTGTAAAGTACATTAGGCTACTTTGGTGCTTTAAATTTTGAACTGCATGTAATAGCTGTATTTATTTTATATGATGTCATTTTTCTGCTATGGCTTGGTAGCTATCACTATAATATGTAAACTCATGGATCACTTTTGGGGAAAATTTTCTGAAGGGAAGACGCCGACTATCGGCGTCACTTCCTTAGTAAAAAAAGTCCTGTAAGCAAAAAATCACCCATTTTCGCAAAAAAATACCACCGAAGAAGAAATTGAAGCGTTTAGGCCAAACTTTGCTTCCAGTCGTGCGGATGAGTAGTGATGAGAATAACAAAAAGGTGGAGAAACCCCTGTTCATGAAAAAAATGCTTAATGCTCGAAATTCCAAACGAAATGCTTGTAATTGAGGGTAGGGCCATTAATGAGTTTGACTGCAAAGCTGTTTTGGCCTAATGGAAGTGTATAAAATTCAGAAAGACTAAAACATAACTGAACTTCCACTTGGACAGAGCAGCTTTGAAGTGAAACCTCAAGGTTAACTCCTTACTGAAAGGAAAAATGGTGTAGACCCTGCACTCAGGTACAACTTTCATCAACCTATTCAGGCACAGAATTTTGTGTTATGTTAAAAGTGACTCCAAAAGGAACTGTTTTGTTTATTTACAAAGATAAATTATTCTTACAAATAAACAAATGTTTGCTTTTCAGTGTAATAAAGGCTGTCTGCTGATGTAAAATCACATTATAAAAAGAAAAAATCCCATTAATTTTGTCAAAATCTCAATGATTCAAGGCAAATGGGAATTAAGAGGACACACTTTCCAGATAGTTGGGTGTGCATTCTTCCAAAAACATCACAATATAATATTGTTTCCAAGATATGCCTTTTAATTTCCAGGAAACTTTAGGCTATTGAGATTAAGTTTTCAGAAAAGTTTGAAATATCAAGATAATTGCTGAAAGTTTCAATTGCCCCCTACCAATGTGGGTTCGAGCCTTACTCGGGGCATTGAATTCTTCATGTGAGGAAGCCATCCAGCTGGCTTATGGAAGGTAGGTGCCCGTCCATGATGAAATAATGCACAGAGGGGCACCTGAGGTCTTCCTCCACCATCAAAGCTGGAATGTCATCATATGACCTATAATTGTGTCAGTGCAATGTTAAACCCAACAAAAAGTACATGTACCTACATATCAAATGTGAATTTAACATTTTGATTTTGACTGTTGTGGGAGCAACACCTGCAGTTAAGGTGGCAGCATCTCAACCTGGAGGTCATAATGTTTGAGCACACTGAGTTCATGAATGCTCTGCTTATGATATCAGTGCTGGTTGTGTATTGGCACTTTTACTACAGAATATACTAGGGTTGTTCAATAAGTACTTAGAAAAGTGCTGTCAATTCTTCAGGTGTCATCAAAATTCATTGAAACTGTTACATAATGTAGATAAGGGAATACTTAGTTGATATGTCAAAATCATATTTTCTGTGGACTATTAATAAGTAGTGCTAGTCTCCATGACAACATCGTAATTTTTCATATTACTTCATCTGGCCCAGTTTTATGTCTTTTTAGCTTGTCTGATTTTTAAAAAACAAGTACGAGGTATTGTTGTCATTTGATCAGCGGCGTTGGTTAAATTTTTTGTTTACGTCCACCTTTTCTCAAAAGCTATAACAACTAAAGCTTTTAAACTTTGCACACTTGTTTATTATCATGAGGCGACTAAGTAGGTTAAGAACCATAACTCTAATAAGCATTTTGTCAAAATTATGGCCCTTTGGTTAAAATTTTTGTTTACGTCCACTTTTTCCCCAAAACTGTAAGAGCTACAGCATTGAAATGTGTTGTTTGTCATCATTAGATGAGTAAGAAGACCAAGAACCATAACTCTGACATGCATTTTGTCAGAATTATGGCCCTTTTTGTACTTAGAAAATCTGAATTTCGTGGTTAAATTTTTGGTTAGGGCCAGTAATACATGGGCTTCAATATATTTTAGTTCATTATTATCAAATGTTATTTGGATGGAGAATACCCCTAATACTAGTAGTAATAGAGTAGAAGTCATTGTAAATTTATAATGAAATTTTCAGTTTATGATTACATATATGTTCTTTTATTCCCATTTATAACTATTTCAACATGAATTTTCAGGCTAGAAGTAACTGGTGGAGATATTATTGTTGGTTTATGTATATAGAGGAGACTAAAAGCTGTAGAGATGTTGGTAGAGAGGTACCGCCCCATACTGTACCTGCAGTATTTACTACTGTTTGTGGATCTCTTCATGAATTCATTCATTGAACTCCTCCGATTTGAAAACGTCATACTTCTAGTTCTTCTTGTGTAAGTAACAATTTGAAACTGTTTTGACATACAGTATATTTTATAGCTAATATACAATTTGGTATCGAACAGATATATTCAATAAATTTGATAAATTTAAATTAAATGGTAGCATTCTCTGAATGTGGTTCTCCTTGTTGGACCTTTGTCATTGTTTTTCATTGATCTAATTCCTACATAAAATTCAGTTTTCTGTTAAAATGGTTAAAATGTGCCTTTAATTATTAAGTACATTTATTGAGAAAACATTGATGATGTACAGTTTTAAACTTTGCTTTGTTAGACCAAATTTGTTTATATCGAAGACTGACATAGAAATGGCAGCCTCTTTGATAGTGTGTATTTGATTAATAAAATCTGTAAAAAGATCCTAGTCACCAAACGAAGAGTAGGTTTGTGTCTTGTGTCTTTTATACATAAAAAAATTGTTTCTCATGTACATGCTTGCCATGGTTTTATGTTTTAAGTTCAAACATTACTTTTATAACACTGCAAATTTCATTAACAGTGTGCAATAAATGTTTTCCAGGATCCAGGATGTGTGTATATTGTTTGCTGCCATCGTTGTCTTCCTGCTGTTCTTCAACACGTTTATATTTCAAGCAGGTCTCGTTAACATCCTCGTTAACAAGTTCAAAGTGCCAATCACTGTCATCTTTGTATACTTTGCTCTCTGTGTAGGACTTCATGTTTGGTACATGGTAAGTAAAACAGCTTGCATATTGAATAGAGACAAGTTAATAAAAATCCTGCTAAATTTGCATTGATTATGTCAAGCAATATCTTACCAAAACTAAACACTTTTCTTCAAAATAGAAACATTTGGTCTATAGTTTTCAAATCGTAATGGCAAATTTATAGTATATTTTTTCCCAATTTCAAAGCTGAAATTCCCAAAGTTTAAAAAAAGTGATACTTCTTGTTTACTTTTTTCAGCCAAGTCTGAACCTGTGAAACCAAAAACAGTTGAAACACATGGCAAATTGCTAATTAATGCATTTCTAACTATTTTTTCTTCAATGTAAATTGGACATTTTATGACAAATTCTTCCCACTTGTAAAGATCCTGGCCCTATTCCCAATTCAGTGGTAGAAGCACAGTAAATTCCCCAATACTTTGTCTTAAATATGTGGTCTTAAATAAATATAACATACGAAAGGTGCATAAATATATTACATGCAGACTTATTTTCTGTATTTCCTTATATGTTATACATAACATTTTTTATTATATACCTTTATAAATTCTTTAATAAAAAAATCGGCTTGTATTTCACAATTAAATATGGACAGGCAGAAAAAAATCCGTATTGTACCTTTTAAATTCTGTATTGTACCTTCCGTATTGTATGCTGCTGGACTAGTTTCATTAATATGCATGACCTGACACAGTTCTATAAATAGCGCACATAAAAACTTCACTTAGTTCCATTTAAATATCAATAAACATTGACGAACAACAAACAGAAAGGTAGAGGTATATAAAAAAAGGGTCAATATAACAGTAGCTAGATCTAGGATTTTGTATTCGGCTCTTGTGGATTTTGCAAGGTTGGATCACACTTGGCGCTTGTGCGCCTCGTGAGATCCGATCTGGCAAAAATCCACTCAAGTCGAATACAGCAACCCAGATCAAGCTACTGTTACAATAACCCTATTATTCACTGTATAAATGCACCAGTATGTAACAATATTTCTGTATAGTTTTAAGTTCTAAGCATGCATCATTAAAAACTGCACGGTTATATATATTATATATATAAAATAAAAACATTGTTATAATGTATGTATGTAGTAGCATCTTGATCATTTACTCTACTGTTCTCTAATCTTAACCCTCCAGTATATATTGTAGAAATGTTGATTTTATAAACAAAAAACTTCTGGTACTGCAACATGCAGCAAATTTGCAAATTACCAACAAACGTACCATACTCTTTCTGTTATGTGGTAGTTGGCTCTTCAGGTAATGTCTATTTCACAAGTAAAGTTAGAGTTGTCTGACTTGGTATTTTATTGTAATCTTGTTTCAGGGGCTCGGATTTAATCCTTTCTCTGAGAAAGATATTAGTTGAAGTTTTCCAAATTCTGTGAAAATATTATATTTGCAGTAATAATATATATTTTGTCGATAAAAATGGTCTACATTGCTCTCTTCCAAACTTGCCAAAATTACAGACATTTCTGTGTTTTCACTTTGACTTGAATTTATTTCTGCAATTCAGGAGACCACCATCATCCAGGTCCCATGTTCACAAAACAGTTTTCGTCCTCAGTGGAGTTTGAGATTGAAATTTTGATGCAACATTTTACAAGAATTTCAAGATTAACTTCCATTTGACATAGACCATCAATTCTAAAATTAATAGTCTGTTTAAAAAATTCATCACTTAACATTTAATTTTGAACATGCAATTTAGATATAAACAACAAATGAAGTTTCATTATCAAACTCAGGGGTGACTGAATTTTTGTGAATATGAGGCCACATGAGGTCTTGTAATGCATCTCTACATTTTGGCAAGTACAGTATTAACATACTGGTTTTCTGATGATGGGTGACCACTGATGTTAGCAAAGAGTAATTAAACCTGATGTTGTGCAGGTGTCCAAATTACTGAACTTAGATGGGAACCAAAATTACCTTCAGTGTATCTGTTTTAATTGTCACAACAAAGTAAAAAAAAAATGCCAGGTCATTCAGCCAACTTTACATGTACAGTGTATCTGTTGTTATTTATAATTATGACTGTTATTGTACTGTTTGTAAATTTGTTTACACTGTATGGAAAAGATGATGTCTGTTCCACATTTCTATCTCTGAAAAATAAATCAATTTAAAAACAACAAAAGTAGAGGAATACAAACTCTATATCTGTTGGTTATCACTTGTTTCAACCAAATAGACATTTTTTCATTGAAAAGAAGTTACCACTGGTAATTCGTTTTACAGTTAGACATGATTTTGGTTCAAATATTAATGCATGTAATTGTTGCAAATTCACAAGTCAGGCTATTCAAGCATATCAACAAAACTAAAATAATCATGAAAATTTCTCTATCTCCAATATGTTTTCATATCATCAAAATCTTCACAAGTACAGAGAAGCAAGATTCAAACTTTACTTTAAGTTATACAGTTAATGAAATACTGTTTTGCAACTGTTTATTTATATGCACCAGCTGTTGGCAGCTCCTACAGAATACTTGATAGTCACTGTAGTTTTGGTGGAAAGCACAATGTACAAAAAATGCTTGAGGTCACAATCATGTTTCTCCTGGTTATTTAACTTCCAAGATGAAAAGAACTCAAATGGGATTCCTAAGCGCCCTCTTCATGGGATTTTAAGTTCTGTAACATGATTCTTTAGCAGGCAGAAGTATACAAAAGTTTATGCAAAACTATACTGGAATAAACGTGATGTAACACAGTGACTAAATTTAAGCAAGTAGTTAAAACTCTCCTTATTATCGAAAGAACACTGGTATGACTATCGAACGTTTTAAATGGCACAACAGTTGCAAATCAGTTCTTGTAAATGCTTATTATGTCTCCCCCAGGAGACATTTTGTTTTTGCCCTGTCTGTCCTTCCGTCCGTCCGTCCATCCGTACATCACACTTCATTTCCGAGCAATAACTGGAGAACCATTTGACCTAGTACCTTCAAACTTCATAGGGTTGTAGGGCTGCTGGAGTAGACGACCCCTATTGTTTTTGGGGTCACTCCATCGAAGTTCAAGGTCACAGGGGCCTGAACATTGAAAACCATTTCCGATCAATAACTAGAGAACCACTTGACCCAGAATGTTGAAACTTCATAGGATGATTGGTCATGAAGAGTAGATGACCCCTATTGATTTTGGGGTCACTCCGTCAAAGGTCAAGGTCACTGGGACCTGAACATTGAAAGCCATTTCCGATCAATAACTAGAGAACCACTTGACCCAGAATGTTGAAACTTCATAGGATGATTGGTCATGAAGAGTAGATGACCCCTATTGATTTTGGGGTCACTCCGTCAAAGGTCAAGGTCACAGGGGCCTGAACATTGAAAACCATTTCCAGTCAATAACTAGAGAACCACCTGACCCAGAATGTTGAAACTTGATAGGATGATTGGTCATAAAGAGTAGATGACCCCTATTGTTTTTGGGGTCACTCCGTCAAAGGTCAAGGTCACAGGGGCCTGAACATTGAAAACCATTTCTGATCAATAACTAGAGAACCACTTGACCCAGAATGTTGAAACTTGATAGGATGATTGTACATGCAAAGTAGATGCCCCCTATCGATTTTGGGATCACTCCATTAAAGGTCAAGGTCACAGGGGCCTGAACTTTGAAAACCATTTCCGGTCAGTAACTTGAGAACCACTTGACCCAGAATGTTGAAACTTAATAGGATGATTGGTCATAAAGAGTAGATGACCCCTAACGATTTTGGGGTCACTCTGTGAAAGGTCAAGGTCACAGGGGCCCGAACATTGAAAACAATTTCTGGTCAGTAACTTGAGAACCACTTGACCCAGAATGATGAAACTTCGTAGGATGATTGGTCATGCAGAGTAGATGAACCCTAACGATTTTAGGGTCACTCTGTTAAAGGTCAAGGTCACAGGGGCCTGAACATGGAAAACCATTTCCAATCAATAACTTGAGAACCTCTTGACCCAGAATGTTGAAACTTCATAGGATGATTGTTCATGCAGAGTAAATGACCCTTATTGTTTTTGGGGTCACTCGGTTAAAGGTCAAGGTCACAGGGGCCTGAACATTGATAACCAGTTCCGATCAATAACTTAAGAACCACTTGACCCAGAATGTTGAAACTTCATAGTATGATTGAACATGCAGAGTAGATGACCCCTATTGATTTTGGGGTCAGTCTAATAAAGGTCAAGGTCACAGTGGCCTGTTCATGTAAAATCATTTTTTGGAAATAACTTGAGACCCACTTGACCTACAATGTTGAAACTTAATAGGATGATTGGACATGCAGAGTAAATGACCCCTACTTATTTTGAGGTCACTTCATCAAAGGTCAAGGTCACAGGAGCCTGAACAGTGACTTGAGAGCCACTAGGCCACTAGTGTTGAAATTTAGTGCGATGACTGGACATGCCAAGTAGATGATCCCTATTGCAGCCAACCATCAGTGTCTCTTTGACTTTCGCTCCTGACCCCTATTGACTTCCTGCCTATAGGACTTTGCATTGGGGGAGACATGCGCTTTTTTACAAAAGCATTTTCTAGTATTATAATTGTTTGCAGATTAGTTATACTTGAAATGCATTTGCTAAATTACAGTGAGGCCATGTTAAAATTGCATGTTGCATGTTTTTGTATTTTTTCAATTTCAGTTCAGTCATTTTTCATAGAAAATAGAGAGGATGTGATTTGAATATTTGTATCTGTACACATTTTTTGTGTAGTTAATTTGAATATAGAGTATAAAAGTTTGCTGAAGTGTTCCAATAAATTTAATCAGGTCATTTCCTACATGTAAATCTACACATTTTAAACTTAAAATTTTGCTTTTACGTCTATATTTTGAATGTACGGCTAAATCATGCGAGTATTGAAATAAGACATGTCAACCAACGATTGATTCTAACATATACTGGTACCCAAACAAATATGAAATTGCATTTCTACCTTTCCGATGTCTTTAAATATCAAGGTTACATCTTGTTTTTGCTTTTAGTAAAATGTATATAAACTCCTGTTGTCCCAAAGAAAGGGAATTCCACAAGGTCACAATGCTGGACCGGCTCTGTTGTTCACACAGTGGCCGACTGGTTAAGGTGGCTGACTTTGAATCTCTTGTCCTTCAAAAGAGTGGGTTAGAAACTTGGCATGTGGAATTGTTCCATGCAAGGAAAGTATCCAGCTCCCTAAAATAATACCTGTAGGAACACCTTGGGTCTTTCTCCACCACGAAAAGCCGTAAAGTCACCATGACGCCAATACAGATGTATAGATAGATCTCAAATAAATTAATTCCAAAGCAACAAGCAAATTTAAAACTTGTCTTTTGGTTCAGATTGCAGAAATACCCTAATGTCTATAGATGGAAATACAAAACTAGCCATCGTATTGAAATAAAAATAGTCAGCTTTTTAAAATACTTTTTTATTTAAGGGGGTGTGGGGGCGTATATACAGAATTTTATATAAAGAAAAAAGTAAAGCATACATTTCTAATCAGGGATCTAGCTTTGTTTAATGGGTCTTTTTGTTCCTCAAATGAATCTTTAACAGAACACAGTTTGTATTTTTTTCTAATGAAAACTAAAGAATGGTAAGGGAATAACTGTTGTCCTATTTAATGCATTTCTGAAAATGTTTTTCTTTCATTTTATTACTAACTTTATTATTTTTGAAACAACTGTATTTTAGTTGGGGTTTTTTTTGTTGTTGTTTTTTTTTTTGCATGAAATTAGAAGAAAAAGTGAACATTTTATTTTTTTTAAAGATTTAATATTTAGTTTATGTTGTTGTACACTTAAATGATAAAACTTGATGACCCAGCCCCCAGTGTTATCTGTGTTTTTTAGCTCACCTGTCACATAGTGACAAGGTGAGCTTTTGTGATCACCCTTCGTCCGTCGTCCGTCGTGTGTTCGTGCGTGCGTGCGTCCGTCCGTCCGTCAACAATTTCTTGTCTGCACGATAGTGGTTTCATTTATGATTTTATTTTAACCAAACTTGCACACAACTTGTATCACCATAAGATCACGGTTCCTTTCTTGAACTGGCCAGATCCCATTATGGGTTCCAGAGTTATGGCCCCTGAAAGGGCCAAAATTAGCTATTTTGACCTTGTCTGCATAATAGCAGCTTTATTTATGATTTGATTTTTACCAAGCTGGCACACAACTTGTATCACCATAAGATCTTAGTTCCTTTCTTGAATTGGCCAGACTCCATTATGGGTTCCAGAGTTATGGCCCCTGAAAGGGCCAAAATTAGCTATTTTGACCTTGTCTGCACAATAGCAGCTTCATTTATGATTTTGTTTTAACCAAACTTGCACACAACTTGTATCACCATAAGATCTCGGTTCCTTTCTTGAACTGGCGAGATTCCATTATGGGTTCCAGAGTGATGGCCCCTGAAAGGGCCAGAATTAGCTATTTTGACCTTGTCTGCACAATAACAGCTTCATTTATGATTTGAATTTAATCAAACTTGCACACAACTTGTGTCACCATAAGATCTCGGTTCCTTTCTTGAACCGGCCAGATCCCATAATGGGTTCCAGAGTTATGGCCCCTGAAAGGGCCAAAATTAGCTATTTTGACCTTGTCTGCACAATAGCAGCTTCATTTACGATTTGATTTTAACCAAACTTGCACACAACTTGTATCACCACAAGATCTTGGTTCCTTTATTCAACTGGCCAGATTCCATCATGGGTTCCAGAGTTATGGCCCCTTGAAGGTCCAAAATTGGCTATTTTGGCTTTTGCAGCCATATAGAGACTTCATTTATGGTTTTATTTGATACAAACTTCCAAAATACCTTCAACAACAAGAAATCTTGGATTCCACGACAAATCAGATCCAATCATAGGTTCCAGAGTTATTTTATATCTGATTACCTCCCCTGATTGTAATCAAAATGGATTTATATCAGTAAGTACTTACAGGACTTATTTGAAATTTCATTATTGTTATTAGTTGGACTGAGACAATCAGGGTAGATAACTATGGACTGATTTTATGTCAAATTACCTCCCTTTATTTCAAATTAAAATTGTTATATCTCCATAACTAATGAAGATACTGATCTGAAATTTCATTTATGTCAACAGATTTATTTGTCAGATCCTTCTTTTGTCCACTTACAATATTTTTTTTTTTAATTACTTCCCTTTTACGTTACTATAAATAGCTTATTTTTAGTAACTTTTTTATTATTGGCTGTAGGGAAAAACCGAGACCACTTTTCTGTGGTACAACATGGATGGTACCTCCAATTTTTAGGTGTATTTTAACATATCTATACCTTGTAAGATTTTTTTTTCTTTCTGGTTAAATTTCTTCCCTTTGTTGTTCCTGTCCTTTGGACTTAGATATTTTTTCTGAGGACCTTCTAGTCCTCAAGTGCAATGATAACAGGTGAGCGATATAGGGCCATCATGGCCCTCTTGTTATCTCAACTATCTGAAGTTTATACAAAGCTATATCCTACTCTACCCGCATATGAGTCGTTCTGTGTCCACGCCTTCGTTAAAGATTTTATGCACTTTCACTCTATCTCAGTTATCACCGAATGGGTTTGATTCAGACTTGAAGTAGTTGTTCCACATCATCACCCACATCATATGACACAAGGGTCATAACTCTGACACCAATTTTTCATGAGTTTTGGCCCCTTTTTACTGAGAATTTAAGGCTAATTTTGATGCATTTTCATTATATCTCTTCTATTACAGAGTGGATTTGTTTCAAATTTAAAATAATTGTTTAACATTATTACACACATCGTTTGACACAAGGATCATAACTTTGGGATCAATATTTCATGAATTATGTCCCCTTTTACCTTAAAATTTCAGGTTCACTCTGTCTCTGTTGTTACCGAATGGATTTGATTCCGACTTAAAGTAGTTGTACCACATTGTCACCCACATCATTTGACACAAGGGCTGTAATTCTTTACCAAAATATCACAAATTATGCTCCCTTTTTACTTAGAATGTCGGGTTAATATTGGTACAGTGTCCCTATAATTATCTTTGTTACAACTTAAGACTTTAAAAAGCTCTTCCACATCATGCACTGTCCTCATTATATGACACAAGGTCCATAACTCTGGTGCAAATATTTCACGAATTAGGTTCCTTTTTATGCCCCCTTTCTAAGAAGGAGGGGTATATTGTTTTGCAGATGTCGGTCGGCCGGTTGGTCGGTCTGTATGTAGACCAATCTGTTTCCAGATGATAACTCAAATACGCTTGGGCCTGGGATCATGAAAGTTGATAGGAAGGTTGGTCATCACCAGCAGATGACCCCTATTGATTTTGAGATCTGTATGTCAAAGGTCAGGTCACAGTAACCTTGAACAGTTAAATGGTTTCTGGATGATAATTCAAGAATGCTTGGGCCTAGGATCATAAAAATTGGTAGGGAGGTTGGTCATGACCAGCAGATGACCCCTATGGTTTTGAGGTCAGTACGTCAAAGATCAAGGTCACAGTGACCCGGAACAGTTAAACGGTTTCCGGATGATAACTCAAGATTGCTTGGGCCTAGGATCATGAAAGTTGATAGGGAGGTTGATCATCACCAGTAGATGACCCCTATTGATTTTGAGATCAGTAGGTCAAAGGCCAAGCTCACAGTGACCAGGAACAGTAAAACAGTTTCAGGTGTATTCGGCTGTAAGAAGTAGCATAAAAATCACTGGATTGTAAAACCACAAGTCACAAGTTTGATCCCCTTTTAAGGTGTACGAGGACTTGACGGAAGATGAAGTGTCTAAAGTCACTGATTCATGAGGAGAAGTTGTCAGTTTCTTATCATGGAGAACATTAGCCATTACTGGAGCAAAATCCAGGAACTTTGCTAACTTAAGGTTAACTGACTGTAGTTGCATAGCAGAAGTCCTGTTGAAAAAATAGTGTTACACCAAGATCAGACAAATTCATGTAAACATTTATGATCAAAAATTCTTTTTATACATGTGTCTCAGTATGTGGTTCTGTCAGTTGTTATTGAATGTTTAGCTATTTTGCTATATCAGTTTGATTCTTTGACAGGCCTGTATCTAAAAAGGATTTCTCTCTATGTGTTCTGGGGGCTTTATCTCATTCTGTCCCTCTGGTCTGTGTCTGTACTAGTAGAGGATGAATTTCGGGCCCTGTGTGGCTGCGGTTGCTATATGTAAAGCGCCTTTGAACGTGTTTATCATGAAAAGTGCGATATATAAATCGGGTATAATAATAATAATAATAATAATTCTAATATTTTTCTGAAGGCATTTTTTTTTACAGCTTTAATTAAATTTGATTAAGGTTTTACAAAAGCACTACAAAGAAATGTTATTGGATTTCAGGGCTGGATTTATTTATAGATTCTTCAATTTTCTAACAAATATTTAAATCTTTGAGTATGAAATATATGTTTTATTTTACAGACTTCAAGGTGGGATGATCCAGATGCATATATATGGGATAATGATGGTCTCAGGGCTTTATTCATTATTCAAAGAACAGGTATAATTATATTACATTAGTTCTGTACTGTGAAATATACATAACAACTCAAGTTTTCTGTTCATGTTCATATCTCTCCAATCATTTTACTTTCTTTCACATATGCAAATATTGTTTATTAATTGATAAAACTTCCATTGTTATTTCGTATTTTATGATAAATGTAGCCTAATACTGAATGTTCTCTTAAAGGAAGTTGACCTGTAATAACAAATTGCAAATTACATACCTAGTCTCCCTATGCAGTTTAGGCTTTTTTCCCCCCTTTGTTTTCCCAGAAAGTCGTGTGCACTTTCAGCTACATTCACACCCGAAGAATGCCATATTTTATGACAAGAGTACCTACTCGTATAGAAATTTCTGGGTGTTGTTATAGGTCAACTACCTTTAATAATATCAACAAAACTGAACACATCAAGTTCTCAATGTAGAAGTTGACCTTTTACATAAATAATGTCTTGTACTTTTACAAGATCATACCCGTTACAGTGTTACATCTTTTGATTTAAGTAAATTCTAATTTGACTAACAGTTGTGCGAACATTCATATAGTATAATGGAACACCTACAAAGCAATCAGTCACTGGACCAAAAGGAAACTTCCCTTTTTTCAGGGGTTACAACTTATGAGGATAGCTTGTTTGTACTCATTATGCCCCCCTTCGAAGAAGTTTACTTATGACTGGTAAATTACCGATAATTAATGATTTGAGGTCAGTAAGTCAAATGTCTAGTGCACAGTGACCAAATAATTTCTGTTCCTTGTGCAAGTACTGAATGCATCAAGGGGGGCATTTTGTGTTCTACGAGCTCTTGTTTATTCATTTATTTTAACTTGATTATGATGAAAAGTTGAGTCCGCTTCCTGGCAAAACCAGTACTGGTGTCACATGAGAAGGCATGGTCATGATCTCAGTGGTGCTCGAACCCACACCTTGGGGTTGTGTGGATGATACCTTAACCAATAGACCATTGCTCCCCATTTTATTTTGATTTGTACATAGTACATCATTGTAATTATACATGTAGTATGCAGCTGAACATGGTATCACAATATTAATGGATGATGAATTGAGGATATTAATTACATATTTTATTAATAGTATTATTTTCAGTAGAAAGAACTTACTGCGGATCAAGAGAGCTTTAAACTGTCTGAGAGGTTTCGTTATAGTGACTTCCTGTAACTGTATCTATTGTTACTATTTTCTTATTATTTTATGTGTTAAAATGCATTATTTCATGGATTAACTTATTTATTTTCAGCGGCAGTGCTTTATTACTACTTCTATAAACGGACATGTTTGAAGTTAGGAGATCCGAGGTTCTATCAGGACTCAGACTGGATAAAGAAAGAGTTTGAAAAGAGACGATAGTGTTATTAGTGTAGGATAAGAAATTTACAACAATAGACAGAGATTTTCAGTAGCAGATTCAAATTTGGAATTGTAACACAATTTTACTCTTGTAAAATGCCCTCAATTACTTGAAAAGGAAGCAGTACTATTTTATCAGCATTAAACAACTGCAAGTCAAGCGTTTCACATTGATTCCAGATGTCATGTTGCTGAGAAAGGGCAAAAATGTATGCCAGAGAACTTCAGACATTTTCAAAAGGTTTAAAAGAATTAAATAAATAGTTTGCTAAATAAATAAATGTCTGACCACTTATTTACGCAAAATATCTCTGTTTCTGCTTCAAAATACTTTGCTGCCAAATGCAGAAGCTATTGTCAATGAGTTGTTGTAGAATTTTATATTTTACATAGTTTAAATAGAATTCTTTGTCTTGGATCATTGACATACCTGAAAATCTTTTGCTTTTTTGATCAATTATAATTCCTCAATGTTGTTGACATTAAAGTTGAACTAAGATCTGATTGGGAATCTCTACTAATACTGTACACTTTTACAATGAATTCTGTACTCTTTCATGTAAGTGAAAATACCATCTTTCCTTTGAAAGCTTAATTTAAATACCATATCATAAAAAGTCTTTTAGTTTCTAACCATTATAATGAGTAAATTTTATTTTGTGTTTAGTTTGCCATGTGTCTGTGATAGTATATTTTCCGTCCTCTCACCTTAACAGAACATTTACACATTGCGCATGTGTATAGAACTTGTGTTATAAATTTGTAATATATGCACAAGAGTGTAGTACTTGAATATTAAGGATTTTTTTTTTCAATCCATACAGGTTATTTCCTTTTTACTTTCAAATTTGAAATATTTATGAAATCAGCATGCATATATTTTGTATGCTTTAGAATAACAGAATAGAAAAAAAGCATGTTTTTATTTTTTGAAAAGCTTTAATGCTAATTCCATAGCAGCTAATGTAGCACTAGAGTCTGAAGTACTCTGATCTCAAAGGTCTTTTTGTTTAGTTCTTTATTGTATTTCAATTGTTTTTACAAGGCTAACAGAATTAAATGCCATCATATCAAATTGTTGTGACGGCTTTTCTCGGATTGTGAATTTTGGAGTCAACCATAAAATTAGTTCCAATATGTTCATGACTATTCATTTGCAGTTCAGGGTTGTTTTTTTTACTTTTAAGGACTCTAATTTTTTTGTAGGTTCTTGTATTAATTCACACTGTACACTGCCTTGAAACAAGGTTTCAGCAAGAACTGGGCCTAAGATTATAAAATTGAGTATGGACCAGTTAAAAATATCAACTGATTAGTTGCTTCCATGCACAAAATACAACTTGACTGGAAAGGTTTTATATTCTGGGACTGGACTTCAACCTCAGTTTTACAACAGTTGCTTGCAAACACCTCACTGTAAGTCACTACCAGTTAGGTTTCATGTATTGTGAAATGTCTGTTCTCTAAGTTTGACCTTTGTACATGTGTATTTTCTGTAAATATAGAAGTTTGGGTATAATAAATTGTGTATGTTAGAATATCTATGTAATAAGATTTTAGTAATTTATTATAAAAGACTAAATATAGATGTTGTCTTCTTGTTTCTGTTATTCAGTAAAAGTTCCAGTCTTGCATATCTTTTTACACTGCACATTCCAAATATAACCTGCTAAAGTCAAATAGTACAGGGGTTTTGTTCTGACGATATTTCCCATTAGTGGAAGATTATTTTTTTGCCCCCCCTCCCCCCCCATGAGTGGTGGGGGCATATAGATTTGCTCTTGTCCGTGCATCCGTCCGCAGTTCGTGACACGCCTAGCTCAAAAAGTATTTGATATAAATTAATGAAACCTTGCATGAGTCTTTATCATGATATGAACTTGCGCACCTTCTATTTTTTCGTCTGGCTCTGCCCCTAATTTTAGAGGTATGGCCCCTGAAATAGTCAAAAATGCACATTTTCACCTTGTGACACGCCTAGCTCAGAAAGTATTTGATATAGATTCATGAAACCTTGCATGAGTCTTAATCATGATATGAACTTGCACACCTCCTATTTTTCATCTGGGTCAGCCCCCTATTTCTAGAGTTATGGCCCCTAAAATAGTCAAAAAGGCACATTTTCACCTTGTGACACGCCTAGCTCAAAAAGTATTTTATATAAATTGATGAAACCTTGCATGAGTCTTTATCATGGTATGAACTTGTGCACCTCATATTTTTCGTCTGGCTCAGCCCCCTATTTTTAGAGTTATGGCCCCTGAAATAGTCAAAAATGCACATTTTTACCTTGTGACATGCCTAGCTCAAAAAGTGTTTGATATAGATTCATGAAACCTTGCATGAGTCTTAATCATGATATGAACTTGCGCACCCCCTATTTTTCATCTGGGTCTGCCCCCTATTTCTAGAGTTATGGCCCCTGAAATAGTCAAAAAGGCACATTTTCACCTTGTGACACGCCTAGCTCAAAAAGTATTTGATATAAATTGATGAAACCTTGCATGAATTTTTATCATGATATGAACTTGCGCACCTCCTATTTTTCATCTGGGTCCACCCCCTATTTCCAGAGTTATGGCCCCTGAAATAGTCAAAAATGCACATTTTCACCTAAATATGTGCCTCACACAAAAAGTATTGAATATAAATTCATGAAACCTTGCTTGAGCCTTTATCATAATGTGACCTTGCACACTTGGCATTCTTCTTGAGAATTTTAGCGTTTATTACAGAGTTATGGCCCTTGAAATAGCCAAAATAGTGGATTTTTTGTTTGTGATGCTCATAGCTCAAAAAGTATATGGTATAGAATAATGAATCCATTTCATAATATTTTTTTTGAGGCTATACCCCATTAAGACTGCAAACATTTGAATGATTTCCCCTTATTTGTGACAAATGTACCAGTGGAGGCACACCCTGTGTCCTACAGACACATTCTAGTTTCACTATACTTGAATATTACGACTGATATCATAAAATCCTTGAAACTATTTTGATATACCGGTAAGAGCTAGTTATAGTAAATAGGGTGCAGGGACTCTGAACCTTCATATTGATTGCCAACACTCACTTTAGTACTTTTGAGTAACTAATCCATCGTAGTTTCTGAGGAGATGCCAGCTACCTGATATTTGATCCATCGTAGTTTCTGAGGAGAGGCCAGCTACCTGATATTTGATCCATCATAGTTTCTGAGGAGAGGCCAGCTACCTGATATTTGATCCATCATAGTTTCTGAGGAGAGGCCAGCTACCTGATATTTGATCCATCGTAGTTTCTGAGGAGAGGCCAGCTACCTGATATTTGATCAGTATAGGTTGATGATCTGGTATTCTGCATCCTGCATCCTGCATCAACATTTTTAATATTATTATACCAGATTTATATAGCGCCCTTTTCATGATAAACACGTTAAAAGGCGCTTCACATATAGCGAACGCAGCCACACAGGGTGCGAAATTCATCCTCTACTAGTACAGACACAGAGTGATCTGACCAGAGGGACAGAGTGAGACAAAGCCCCCGGAACAGATGGAGAACAGACTTGTCCGGCTAACTTAGCCTAGCTCTTTGTGAATAGACAGTCTGGTTCTTTAACGTGCCCGGTATAGCACCAATACACGTGAAGCCGTCTTTCCTGGGAAGTACCAGTACAGGCCCCTATGTTAGGTGGGAGATACTAAAGAGCATCTCAAAAATTTCCAGTGCCTGGACCGGGATTCGAACCCCGGACCTCTGGATTGACAATCAAACGTGTTACCACTAGACCATCAGCCCACCCTATAAATCTGGTATAATAATAAACATTTTTATGTAAAATATTCTCTGAAACTACTGGTCAGAATTATACCAAACTTAATATGTAGAATGGACTTTGCATGGACCACTCTCAAGTTTGGTTCAAATGGTTCCACTTAACCCCCTGTAAGTGGCCATCTAAACTTAGAATAGAAAAGAAATTTAACAACTTCTTCTGATGAACTACTTGAATCTTCACCAAACTTCATCTGTAGCATCTTTGTATGTACCCCTCTTTAATTTGTTAAAATATTTCTGTTTAGCCTCTTTAACAGGCTGTATGAACTTAAAATAGAAGAGAATTTTAACAACTTCTTCTCATAAACTGCTTGGTGAATCTTTTTGTTTGTTTCAAGTGGTTCTGTTTGACTGCACTACAGCTTAAAAAGAGTTTAGAACAACTTCTTCTCATGAATCACTTGATGGATGTTTGTTAAATTTTCTCTGAAACATCCTCTCAAATGTATACATATAGTTCCATATATCACTTTCTTTTTCATGCCGAGGTCATATCTGTCAAAATAAACAAATTTGCTGCATTTATTGATGCTATATGTTAAAGATCATCTTGACCCTCTTGTTAGCTCACCTAAGCAATGCTCAGGTGAGATTTTGTGATCACTCGATGTCCTTCATCTGTCTGTCTGTCTGTCTGTCTGTCAACATTTAGCTTGTGTATGCGATAGAGGCTGTATTTTTCAACTGATCATTATGAAATTTTGTCAGAATGATAACCTTGGTGAAATCCAGGCTAAGTTCGAAAATGGGTCATCTGGGGTCAAAAACTAGGTAACTAGGTCAAATCAAAGAAAAACCTTGTGTATGTGATAGAGGCTGTATTTTTCAATTGATCTTCATGAATTTTGGTCAGAATGATTACCTTGATGAAATCTAGGCCAAGTTCGAAAATGGGTCATCTGGGTTTAAAAACTAGGTCACTAGGTCAAATCAAAGAAAAACCTTGTGTATGCAATAGAGGCTGTATTTTTCAATTGATCTTCATGAATTTTGTTCAGAATGATTATCTTGATGAAATCTAGGCCAAGTTCGAAAATGGGTCATCTTGGGTCAAATCAAAGAATAACCTTGTGCATGCAATAGAGGCTGTATTTTTCAACTGATCTTCATGAAATTTTGTCATGTCAGAATGATTCCCTTGATAAAATCTAGGCCAAGTTCGAAAATGGGTCATCTGGGACCAAAAACTAGGTCACTAGGTCAAATCAAAGAGAAACCTTGTGTATGCGATAGAAGCTGTATTCTTCAATTGAACTTCATGAATTTTGGTCAGAATGATTGCCTTGATGAAATCTAGGTCAAATTCGAATGTGGGTCATCTGGGGTCAAAAACTAGGTCACTTGGTCAAGTTAAAGAAAAAACCTTGTGTACGCAATAGGAGCTGCATTTTACACTGGATATTCATAAAATTTAGTCAGAATGACTGCCTCAATGAAATTCAAGGCCAAGTTTGAAAATGGATCATCTGGGGTCAAAAACTAGGTCACTTGGTCAAATCAAAGAATAACCTTGTGTATGTGATAGAGGCTGTATTTTTCAACTGGTCTTCATGAAATTTTGTCAGAGTGATTACCTTGATGAAATCTAGGCCAAGTCGGAAAATGGGTCATCTGAGCAAATAAAACTTGGTCACTAGGTCAAATCAAAGAAAAACCTTGTGTATGCGATAGAGGCTGTATTTTTCAATTGATCTTCATGAATTTTGGTCAGAATGATTGCCTTGATGAAATCTAGGTCAAGTTCGAATATGGGTCATCTTGGATCAAAAACTAGGTCACTAGGTCAAATCAAAGAAAAACCTTGTGTATGCAATAGGGGCTGCATTTTACACCGGATCTTCATGAAATTTGATCAGAATGTTTGTTTGGATGAAATCAAGGTCAAGTTTGAATATGGGTCATCTAGGGTCAAAAACTAGGTCACCCGGTCAAATTAAAGAAAAATCTTGTGTACACAATAAGGGCTGCATTTTACACTGGATATTCATAAAATTTAGTAAGAATGATTGCCTTGATGAAATCTAGGCCAAGTTCAAATATGGGTCATCTGGGAAACATGTTTACACTGTTTTGATGTGTTTCTCAGGTGAGCGACCTAGGGCCATCTTGGCCCTCTTGTTTAGAGTTACAGTTGCACTAGGTGTTCCTTAAGACTATTCCAAGAAGTGTATAATCAAACAGCATTTTAAAGTAGTGCACATAATTATAATGACTATTGGTAATTTGTGTGCAGTTATGTATTCTTGTATGTTATATAGACATTTTTTGGCTGTTACTGTAGCTCCTACAAGCACATGATTTCCCGTAACAACCGGTAAATGCCAAAACCTCTGTCTAAAATGGGTCATCTGGGGTCAAAAACTAGGTCACTAGGTCGAATGAAAGAAAAGCCTTGTGTATGCGATAGAGGCTGTATTATTTTACTTATCTTCATGAAATTTTGTCAGAATGATTACCTTGATGAAATCTAGGCCAAATTTAAAAATGGGTCATCCAGGGTAAAAAACTAGGTCACTACATCAAATCAAAGAAAAACCTTGTGTATGCGATAGAGGCTGTATTTTTCAATTGATCTTCATGAAATTTTGTAAGAACGATTGCCTTGATGAATTCTATGTCAAGTTTGAATATGGGTCATCTTGGGAAAAAAACTAGGTCACTAGGTCAAATCAAATAAAAGCCTTGTGTATGCAATAGGGGCTGCATTTTACACCGGATCTTCATGAAATTTGATCAGAATTTTTGTCTGGATAAAATCTAGGTCGAATAGGAATATGGGTCTTCTAGGGTCAAAAACTAGGTCACCCAGTCAATTTAAAGAAAAACCTTGTGTATGCAATAGGGGCTGCATTTTACACTGGATATACATAAAATTTAGTAAGAATGATTGCCTTGATGAAATCTAGGTCAGTTTAGAGTATGGGTCATCTGTGGTCAAAAACTAGGTCACTAGGCCAAATCAAAGAAAAACCTTGTGTATGCGATAGAGACTGTATTTTTCAATTGATCTTCATGAAATTTGGTCAGAATGATACCTTGTTGAAATGAAGGTCAAGTTTGAATATGGATTTTCTAGGGTCAAAAACTAGGTCGCTAGGACAAATCAAAGAAAAATTGTTTTGTATGCGATAGGGGCTGTATTTTTCAATTGAGGTGACATGAAATTAGGCCAGAATAATTGCCTTGATCAAATCCAGATCAACTTTGAATGTAGGTCATTTTGGCTCAAAAACTAGGTCACTAGGTCAAATTGAAGAAAATAGTTGTTTACACTTAATAGACCACACTTGGTCAAACATGTTTTGACAGTTATGGTATGTTTTTCAGGTGAGCGACCTAGGTCCATCTTGGCCCTCTTGTTTTTAAAGACACTTTTCAATCTGGGACTTTCATTTAACCTGTCAAAGTATTCGCTGCGTCATCATTTGTAAGCATGATGTAAGCTCCATGGGCACTGATTCTGTAAGTCTGCGAGTCCTGAAAGTGTTGCAGACCAAGAAAAATTATTTAGAATGTCAGAGTAAAGAACCTTAGACATGGTGTTATCTCCCTTGGCACCAATTCCTGAAAGTCTGCGAGTCCTCCTGAAAGTGTCGTAGACAGTTCTGAATGTTTTGAAAGGACAAAGGGATTACTTGGACGGTGTTTTCACCCTTGGCACCAATTCCTGGAAGTCTGCGAGTCCTGAAAGTGTCGCAAGACCAAGAAAAATTATTTAGAATGAGTAAAGAATCTTTGGCATGATATAATCTCCCTTGACATAGATTCCTGAAAGGCTGCGAGTCCTGAAAGTGTCGTAGACAGTTCTGAATGTTTTGAAAGGACAAAGGGATTACTTGGACGGTGTTTTCACCCTTGGCACCAATTCCTGGAAGTCTGCGAGTCCTGAAAGTGTCGCAAGACCAAGAAAAATTATTTAGAATGAGTAAAGAATCTTTGGCATGATATAATCTCCCTTGACATAGATTCCTGAAAGGCTGCAAGTCCTGAAAGTGTCGTAGACAGTTCTGAATGTTTTGAAAGGACAAAGGGATTACTTGGACAGTGTTTTCACCCTTGGCACCAATTCCTGGAAGTCTGCGAGTCCTGAAAGTGTCACAGACCAAGAAAAATTATTTAGAATGAGTAAAGAATCTTTGGCATGATATAATCTCCTTTGACATAGATTCCTGAAAGGCTGCAAGTCCTCCTGAAAGTGTCGCAAACAGTTCTGAATGTTTTGAAAGGACTTAGGGATTAATGGGATGGTGTTTTCTCCCTTGGCACTAATTCTTGAAAGTTTGCAAGCCCTCCTGAAAGTGTTGCAGACCAAGAAAAAAGAATTTGAACGAGTTCAGAACCTTTGGCATGATTTAATCTGCCTTGGAACTGATTCCTGAAAGTCTGTGAGTCGTCCTGAAAGTTTTGCAGACCGTTTTAAATGATACAAAAAGAAACAGGGGGTAATAAGACTAAGTTTTCTCCCTTGGCACCGGTTCCTGAAAGTCTGTGAGTGTGCCTGAAAGTGTCGCAGACCATTCTAGATGATTTTAAAAGAATCAGGGTGGTGTTATCTCCCTTGGCATTGGTTCTTGAAAGTCTGCGAGTCCTTCTTAATGTGTCACAGACCGTTTAAAAGGACTTAAGGCGAAACCAGAGTGTTAAAATGTGGGTTTTTCCATTGTTACAATCGACTCTATGTTATATCGTTTCATGAGCCTGATGGTCGACCTCCTGCGCCACAATGAGTACACTCTCAGGCAAGAGGAGGCAGTGAGGAGGACCTCCTCGAGAAACCCATGAAAGGTACAAGGAGCCAGCTCTCAAAATCAGTCACACGTGACATAGTCCAATCTGTTTTACATCTTGTTTATTAGGGTTGTTTAAAAGTGTGGAAGTAATGTATAAGACTACCGTTTCATGCATTTCTAAACATTTGCAATGCTGAAGTAAGCGCGACTTTTTTAAAGCACTTTTTAGAAGGACATCATTTTCATGTGTGAGTAGAGGAAACAAGGTCAAAGAGGTTGCATATAAAACTTATGTTAAACCCCAGTTAGAGTACTGTTCCACATGCTTATGGCATCCATGGCAAAAATACCTAACCCACAATTTAAGTTCAAAGATCTGCAGTAAGATATGTTTATAATGACTACAGTTACACCAGTTGTTAAACGAACTAAACTGGCAAACCCTAGAACAACGTTCGCCATAAGATCAGTGCAGTTACTATGTTGTACAAGATCCAACAAGTCACCTTGTTTTTGTTGACCACAGTCTATATTTGATACCGTATTCAAAGACACACTATCATGCAAACTCCTTTTTTCCCAGAAGTATATTTCTGTGGAACAGTCTCCCTGTGTCTTTGCAAGCTAGTCCCAGCTTAGAAATATTTGCCGGGCAGCTACCACCCTTCTATCAGTTCTAATTCAACTTCCTGCTTTTACTTTTAACCTGGCCTGTAAAATAGTTCTTTAAATTTACTTTATCTTTGAGATGCACATAATCTCTGTGTTTAGCTATCCCCGACAATAAGCCTGCTAGTCATAATCGTCAATTATTGCTAAGCAATAAAACATAGACATTGATAGACATGTATCTTCATCAATTTGGTCTGTCAGATAGACAAGGTCCTCTTCATGAGTGACGAATGCCCATTTAGGCCTCTTGTTAGGCTATTGTTCTTTGTCAATTTTGGTTATTTGATATTGATATAATCTGATAATAATTATTACTTGGAGTGTGAAAATACAAGTGAAAAGATTTTTTTAAGATTTGGTATTCGCTCCAGGACCCAGTTGTGCAGGTGGAAATATGATATGACAAAGGGGATATCTTCACAAACTAAAAGGCAAGCCCCATCCATGATATACAAATACGAAATAAAAGGCAAATAAAGTGATTTAGTGTGTTATATGTTTCGCTTTTGTTAAATATGCGGAATTAGTTGTACTTTATTAAATAAATTGGAACAGAAACAAAATTGCACCGACTTGTGGATTTTTTCCCTGGAGATGACGGTATCAAGTCAACTCGTCCCCGAGTCAACTCGTCCCCGATTTGGTAATTTCGTCCCCCAAAATTGGTCATTTCGTCCCCCTCATGATAAAATTTGGTCAACTCGTCCCCCTTTTGGTCAATTCGTCCCCCTTTTAGAAATTTTGTCCCCCTTAATATTTCAGGCATTTTTGCTTTTTTGACTTTGAAAACTTTTATTTAAAATCATCGTGAGTTTTGAAGGAGTTATATTAGAAATAATTAACTTTAAATAATTAGGTTTGATAAAATAGTAAAAGAAATATACTGAAAATATAAGACAATTAACTGAAATAAAATATGAAAAAATAAATACAATGCCCTTAGTATTTTAAATATAATATATTAGAAAATCTAATTAACTTTTTAAAAATCATAGTAAGAATAGAGAGAGCAATAAATCCTTACCTCTGGTCATAATAAAAGAAAGTTTTAATTAGAAATTAAATAAAGAATAAATAAACAACTAATATCTGTCACATATGTTTTACTAAAAATAACCAACATGCTTTATATCCATTTTTGTCATTAAAATAAAAAAAGAAATACTTAAATACTTCAAAAGTAGGGAGACAGTGGTTTCTAAAAAAAGTAGAATGAGCATAAAGCTGCATACGAGGTGTTAAAGGTTATTAATCACATTAAAAGGCCTTGATTGGGCTGATTGGAAGGTGTTAATGGTATTTAATTGCATGAGAAGTTGTTGATTGACTGAATGAAATGTGTCAAAATTTTCCCCTAGTAGAATTAAATGTGTTAATAGTTGATTGGAGTGAGGAAAGTATTTGTTATAAAAAAAAGTTTAATAAAAAATGTTTAATCTTATTCAAGAGTTTGAAAATAAGCAGCATCAAATACGGACATTTAAACAGCAATCATGTTATCCAACATAGCAGACTTACAAAAACAAAGAGAAAAAAAAACAGAAAAAAACCCAGAAAATCCTCCTTGTTAAATCGATTTTTTAAAGCAAAAAAGTTCTTAAAACAAACGAAAACTTATGTACATTTTTAGCATAAAATATACTTATTTGAAAGAAAAAACCGTCTTAATTTATTATACTTTGATTTTTTTTTCAAAAATACGTTTTAAAAAGGGGGGCCGAAAAGGGGGGACGAAATGACCAATTTGAAATCGCCGAGGGGGACGAAATGACCAAATCGGGGACGAGTTGACTGGGGGACGAGTTGACTAGGGGACGAGTTGACTGTAAATCGAGATGACAGCGATGTAGGGAGATATCATATTCGATAAAATTTACACCAATTCACCCAGAAGGCTGTTAACTTCCTGTTGAATTTCCAGCGCAATATTTTTCACGTTTTTCGCAGTTGTGAAATACGTTGTTAATCAAATCAAAAAGAAGAATTGTTTATTTATAGAAAAGTAACTGAAGTAAGACAGTCATGCCGAAAAATAAAGGTAAACGTCGGAATAAAGACGTCTCATTGTGAAACTGCCCTTGAAAACCTGGTCTCATAAACCTGAATTGATAAAATTTGTTCTTAAATTTTTGACATATGGTAATACCTTACTGGTTTGTTGCTAAATGTATCAGTAATAGTGATGTCGGCTTGGTTGAATTATAGCCAAGATCAGTAACTTGTTCTGTAACATTGAAATGACCAGATTTTCAGAAGGGATGGAAACTTAACAGGCTGGGCACATCTCCCCATCAGGGTAAAATTATACCTCTTGTGGGGTAACATACCTCGATCGGGGTACAACAAGAACAGTATAAAAGTACAAAATATTTGATTACTTTTTTCATTAATAAGGAAGTGCTAATGCTCATATTCTCAGATTAACTTTGTAAATCATACTAAATGTAAGGTAAATTTTATTTACCGTCGCTTTGTGAAACAATTAAAATAAGCATATGAAAATAAGCCCTACAGAGCTTTTGAGCGACCCTATTTTAAGAACAGTTAAAACCAATTATACCTTACCCCAAGCAATTTGCTGGTACCCATTTACAGCTGGGTCGACTGTAGCTAAAAAATTTCAGATGAGAGATGTTTATATGCTGCTTCGGATCTCTGAGCTGAAAGGAATCCTGCCGGAAGTCTGTCATGCTATAATTTCATCAAATGAAATGCAATGGACTCACCTTTTACTTAAAAATATTTCTAATTCATTTTCCTTTTGATCTGGCATAAAATAGTCCATGCAACATAATTTGAACACAAGTTATACACACAAGTTTCAAATTGATACCCCTGTCTGCAATATTTTGTCCGCCATTGCAATTGTCACCTGATCAGGGTACTCTTCATTTTGAAAACCAATAGGCGGTACAGAATCGTTATTTATTGACCTTTTCTGAGAGTTTAAACCTAAGGTGTTTTTTATGAATTTTATCTAACATGGTTATGTTTACGATTAAATTAAATTCACAAATAGGTAAAACTCTGATCTTGAGTTTCAAAAATAACCACGTGCTCTTAACTGTTGCATGACGTCATCAGTTTCTCACGAGAGGCTGTGCGAGATGTTGCGGTTTGATACTGGTTAGTTAACCAAATGGGGTTTCGCCATAAGTTAATGGTCACAGGTTTTTTTTCGGCCGTTTTTATAGCCGTTATTCGGCTATATTCCCAATGCCAAAAAGTATGTATTTTTCCCAAAATTAATGCAAAAATTCCCAATCTACATTCCTGAAAGTCTGCGAGTCCTCCTGAAAGTGTCGTAGACAGTTCTGAATGTTTTGAAAGGACAAAGGGATTACTTGGACGGTGTTTTCACCCTTGGCACCAATTCCTGGAAGTCTGCGAGTCCTGAAAGTGTCACAAGACCAAGAAAAATTATTTAGAATGAGTAAAGAATCTTTGGCATGATATAATCTCCCTTGACATAGATTCCTGAAAGGCTGCGAGTCCTGAAAGTGTCGTAGACAGTTCTGAATGTTTTGAAAGGACAAAGGGATTACTTGGACGGTGTTTTCACCCTTGGCACCAATTCCTGGAAGTCTGCGAGTCCTGAAAGTGTCGCAAGACCAAGAAAAATTATTTAGAATGAGTAAAGAATCTTTGGCATGATATAATCTCCCTTGACATAGATTCCTGAAAGGCTGCAAGTCCTGAAAGTGTCGTAGACAGTTCTGAATGTTTTGAAAGGACAAAGGGATTACTTGGACGGTGTTTTCACCCTTGGCACCAATTCCTGGAAGTCTGCGAGTCCTGAAAGTGTCGCAGACCAAGAAAAATTATTTAGAATGAGTAAAGAATCTTTGGCGTGATAAAATCTCCTTTGACATAGATTCCTGAAAGGCTGCAAGTCCTCCTGAAAGTGTCGCAAACAGTTCTGAATGTTTTGAAAAGACGTAGGGATTAATGGGATGGTGTTTTCTCCCTTGGCACTAATTCTTGAAAGTTTGCAAGCCCTCCTGAAAGTGTTGCAGACCAAGAAAAAAGAATTAGAACGAGTTCAGAACCTTTGGCATGATGTTATCTCCCTTGGAACTGATTCCTGAAAGTCTGTGAGTCGTCCTGAAAGTGTTGCAGACCGAAACTATCGATTGTGGAAGGAACTATCGGCGATTGTTATTGGATCGTGACTTTTCTATCGATGCATACTATCGGGACACCCAGTATCGCAATGCATCGATATTTCGATGTATCGTTACACCCCTATAATTTATCATATTTTGTTTATCTAAGGTAGCAATATTTAAACATTTTTTGTCTGTTTTTAATTTCTTCTTAGCAACATATGTATACAGCTTTATCAAATTGTCTGTAAATCCATCACATTGAAGCTCTCTAATGTTGGTGCCCTGATAATTTATGAGGTACTTATTTTGTTTCCTACTTGCTGTCATTGACATTATCAAAGGGTGTTTTAACAGGTGAGTAAGAGTTTGTAAACAAGGTGATTATGTGCTGTTAAAAATAACTTTTTTTATTATTTTTAAATATATCATCCATGGCGAAATGTTTAATAACACTATAATGCAGAATTAAATCAAGTTTGAGAGTAATTTCAAGGGAGTTAAAGACACAGCGACTATCAGATTGGACTAAAAAAAGCCATGAATCAGGGTTCGAATTCTGGTTGTAGCTGATATCCAGACTAATGTTCAGTAAAGATGATTTACCTTTTATGTAAATTGGTTCTGTATCCAGCAGTATGACGACGTCGGTCAACTATTCACCATTAAGAATTCCTTTTTTAGCTTTTTTACGTGTTTTATGTTAGAATAATGTAACACAGTTTATTTCCTGTTATAATATCTGCAGGAATCTCCTAGGATTCATTGTTGTCAATGTCTTTTAGATGTTCTTTCATCAGACCTGTGCTTTTGTTTGAACATTAAGCCTTGTAGTGGAGGATTGATTAAATAATACTTGATATCAAATTTTTTATGTATAACATTTCAGGAAAGGGAGGTAAAAATCGCAGGAGAGGGAAGAACGAAAACGAAAAAGAAAAGAGGGAATTGGTGTTTAAAGATGATGGTCAAGGTCAGCTGTTGTCTATTCTTTATGTGATTTAGCCTATGTGATTAGTAGAATATTACTAAGAATTTAAGTAACATTTCAGTTTTGACGTCACATAGATATTTTAGATACAATATTTATACCCACTCTGACTTTATTTGTATGGCTTTAAGATCATTTCTCGACCTTCTAATGAAATTAAGTTTTGCAGTAACAGCTATAGTGAAGTGAAAGCATTAACTTTATTCATTAGAAGGTCAGTAAGTTATCTACATGTATAACCTATTTATAACTTAACATATATTAGTTACCCCATGTATGTCATCTTAATGATCTGCTTATTGGATTCACTTAATATATACTGGCTAAACTGGCTTGATTAACCATGTGAGTCAAAAATTTGGAAGTCTGGTTTTTGACTAGTAGCCATAAAAATTATAGTAATTGATCCCTGCTGGTAAAACACTGGTAGTCAAACTAGTGACTGTCACTTCTATTGTCTGCCATAGTTATTCCACAATATTAAGGAAACTTGGTATTTCCAGGTTCAATTTATGACATCTTGTCTTGTTTTACAGAATATGCTCAAGTTACAAAGATGCTTGGCAATGGAAGATTAGAAGCTATGTGTTTTGATGGTGTTAAAAGATTGTGTCACATTAGAGGAAAATTAAGGAAAAAGGTAATGGACAATAAGTCACATTAATGTTTTTAAGTTTTTCATTGTATGTCACTCCAATATAAATACTGCCATTTTAGCTAATATCATTGTCACATTCTCCTTATTTGAAGTGTCTTTATCAAAACAATTGAATATATTGTGATGTTGAAAGAACAGTATTGCCTCTTTGGATTTTGTGTTTTGACTTCATTTTGATTACCGGTATCTGTCCGACTGATCTGTGCGATAATTAAGTGGATTCTAATGTAGAAATGTGATTTCTTTCATAATTCCTTTCATAATCATTCCATGTCACTTTATGTAAGTAAGTAGGCTGTTCAGTTAAAAAGTTTTAGTGTAGATACAAGTTTTTAATTCTGACGATCATTTTTTAATGCTTAGGTTTGGATAAATTCTGGAGACATTATTTTGCTGGGGTTGCGAGATTACCAGGATGCTAAGGCCGATGTGATATTGAAATATACACCAGATGAGGCTAGAAATCTGAAAACATACGGAGAACTGCCAGAATCAGGTATTTGGTTAACATTAAGATAGCATAATATCATAAAACTTATAAATATGTGGAGGTGTTTTACTTGCCTTTTCTCCGGTGTTTGAGGGGCCTCTGCAGGCCTCGATCTTAACCTACTTTTGCTGGTAGCCAGCAGGGCTACCAACTTGTGAAATCAAGTAGCCCGACCAGGTTTCTGGTAGTCCCGTTTTAGAAAAGAGAAAAATATATTACAGTCTTCACCTTAATTTTTTTTTCAGCAATTGTCCTTTCAGGCAAGTAAGTTAAGAAAACCATTTGCCAGAAAACATTTTTAATTGCCCGAAATCATTTTGTTTATAAATTTGATGTATTTTAGTTTATGCTTGATTCAACATTCAGTTATTTAAATGGTAGGCAACAAACCTACCCACACTATCCATGGGCAGGCTAAGCCAACGTAAGTGGATAACCATGTTACAATATTCAAGTAACTAGCAGACAGAAATTATGGGAGAAAACTGTAGAAAAAAAGTAAGACCTATACCAGTATCTAGTTATATGCCAGGCGTGGGGTTCAAATTTGCACTACCCTTCTAAAACTTACTTTTTTTAGCAAGGGCCTTTAAAATATAGTGTAGCTGTTCAAATTTAAGTACAATAATCGTTCAGCCTGGTTAGCCCCACCCCCACCCCCCTGCCCCCAACCCCCAAAAAATGTTGTGTTTCTGGTGGCATGGCCAAAAAGAAGTAGGGTCGGTAGGTCGGTATTTGTTTTTTTTGCATTATGATCAAGTAAATGTAGCCTATTATCACAGTCCGGGGCGACGTGGACACAATAATGTCTATAATCATCATCAACCCACCCGTGTTTAAAGCGGAAAAAAAAACATTAACAATTATCGGTAATTATTCTGTTGATAAACAAGTAATTGGCCTTGTTTTCATCATCAATTAAAACCCCTCAAAGAGCTAAAAGAAGTGTGTCGGTATCATGGCATCTAAAGTGGAGATCAAAGGGGTTTAGTTGCCCGAGATTGTCATGGCATTACGTCATTTTTTCGCGCCATGTGACACATCACTGTCTGATCGTACTGCCTCGGTTCTTTAAATTGCTGAGAAGAAATCAGTAAAAAAGTATCTTCTTTAATTTTTTTTAAAAGCGAATGCAATATCCCGTATAAACTGACAGGTAAATGTGTCAAGCGATAATAGTAGATATCCTACCTCTGTGACCTATTTGCCCTCAAGGAATTTACATAATTGTTTGAAAAGAATATCTGACATAGTGTCGAGTCAAAAAAGACATGTACAAAGATTCATTTACTTATTAAACTTATTAAAAACCACAGCGACATCATACTGCTTTATTTTAAAATAATCATTGTTTTTATTTACGTTCACGAGGTCCCGTAACCTATTCATCCGCACTTGCAGAAATCTGTTTGCCAAAATCGTTTTACTCGATGTATTTAAATTGCTGCCGCTTTTTCATTATTTAAGATTTTTTAATTCTGTTTTTTGTACTTCCTTGTCAAAAGTCTGAATTTTATGACCATAGTATGTATTATTTATTTACTTTAGAAATAAATAAATAATTAAGATCGCGCTGTTTGAAATTTTACAAATAATTGTATGAAACTTTGATCGTTTTTATAGAATTTTGCCTACATTTCTGTCGACATCATATTAAAATCGTTATAGAATTCAAACTGTATTATTTCTAAAGCGGTGCTGAAAATTTGAAGCGATTATATTAAAAAATGAATGCACTACAAGCGTTTTTTGTGTACGTGTCGATAAACATTTAAGTAACGGCGATACGATAGGTCGCACGTGCTCGTGGAATGGAAAATTACTGGCATGACGTTTTGATATCTTTACGATTCGCGGGTAAATTCCAGTCAATCCAGGTAATTTTTAGGGATGTAATTTCTGAATTTTGTAAAGTTACTTTATATATTGCAAATCTGAAGACATCAATTCATGCATAAATATACGAAAGCTAGTATTTAAGATGTACATTTCAGATTCATGAAGTTCTTTTTGTAATTATTGTGAAAATTAAGGGATTTAAATTTCGGAAAAATGGCCGACCGGTGTTATGCGGACCGAAAATATCGTTGTCATTTAAAAGGAAACATCAGATAAATCGGTGAAATTTCACGCTTTTATTATTAACATGTTTGAAAACTTAGTAGCCCGACGGACTACCCAGCTTGGGAAATTCGGTAGTCCGTCTGAAAAACTGGTAGCCTCGGGCTACCGGGCTACCGTCAAGATCGAGGCCTGCCTCTGTAGTTCAGTGGTTCTACGAAGGTACCCTTCCATGCCTGTAAAAATGACCTGAGGGGCACCTTGTTTCTTTCTTCACCATCAAAAGCTCGAAAGTCACCGTATGACTTATTTGTCAGTGTGATATTAAACACAAGAAGATCTGGTTTTTGTTAAGCTTTATTTTTAATTTTTTGGAAGCAGGACTCCTCATAAAAATTTAGGAGAGGCTTTAGAGGTACGATTCTGTAGCTCATATTTGCATGTACAAAGGTGCAGCAAAGTTTTGATCTTCTTTTGTTAATGTTGCTTTCTCTGCAGTAATTTCACAAATAAAGAAGTATGTTATAGAGCAAGGTAAGCCTAATTTGCACAAATTAAAATAAAGAATATGTTAAATTCTTTTGATGATATAGATTAATTCTGATTTATGTACTGGCATTTCTAGCATGGGTGGTAGTGGTTTAAAATAACATTGTTTTCTTTTTTTTCAGCTCGTATTAATGAGAATGTTGATGATGGAGACCAGGAGGGAGACAACATCACATTTGACGACTTTGATGGATCAGATGATGAAATTGATGACGTAAGTTGTTACATCAAAGTACATTGTACATATAATGTATATTGCCGTTGTGGAATACTTTAGAGGGAGTGTCACGAGTATGATGGTTCTTTTTCTGCTACAGCCAACACTGGAGAGTAGAAACTTAAAGATTTTCTTTCTAACAAAAAAGCAACACAAGTGCTTGATTTAACCTCCCCGCAACACACTCCCAATTTTTACCAGGAATCCAAGACTGGTAGAGAAGCGTCCATGGTCAAGTGTTTAAGGTCACCAATTCTGAATCACTCCCCATTTTGCTGTAGGTTCAAATGTTCCATTTACACTTTTTTCATGTGATGAAGCTTTCCAGCAGGCTTTCAAAGATTGGTTGTTCTGCCCAGCTGAGACTGCGTGACTTTAAGTCCAATTAACAAACAAATAAGACCGTTAGACTTTGACTGCCGAAAGTCTTACATGAAGACTCAGTTTTGTTTTAAGAAGTCACCATGGCAGAGTGATTGAGGTCATAGACTTCAAGTCACTTGTCCCTCAGCTATATGGGTTTGAGTCTCACTTGGGATGTATAAACTTTCATGTGAGGAAGCCATCCAGCTGACTTACGGAAGGTCGGTGGTCATACACAGGTGCCTGCTCGTGATGAAATAATACCCAGAGAGGCACCCGAGGTCATCCTTCACCATGAAAAGCAGGAATTACTATGCGACATTGAACCAAACAAATACAAAACAAACATGTACTCTAATCATTTTTGTCGAGCTCGCTTGCGGTGAGCTTGACTTAGTTGTCACATTTGGCCGGTTGATGTATGTCTGTGCATGCGTGCGTCCGTCCTATTTTGTCCGGACCATAACTTTGACATGCATGGACTGATCTTCTTGATATATGGCATGAATGTTAACTTCAATGAGGAGTGTCATGCGCAAACCCCATGTTCCTATCTCAAAGGTCAAGGTCACAGTTGGGGGCCAAAGTCAAATTGAAATTTGTCTGGACCATAATTTTGACATGCATGGACCAAATGTGTTTATATTTGGCATGAATGTTTACCTCAATAAGGAGTGTGAAGCCAAACCCCATGTTCCTATCTTAAAGGTCAAGGTCACAGTTGGATGTCAAAGGTCAAATTGAAGTTTGTCTGGAACATTTCTTCATGCATGGTGGGACTTTGATGTAAATTGGCATGAATGTTCACCATGTGCAAGAACCATGTCACTAGGTCTAAGGTCAAGGTCACACTTAGAGGCCAAAGGTCAGATACAAGAATGACATTGTCTGGAGCATGTCTTTTTCATTCATCAGAGGATATTGATGTAACTTGGCACATGTGTTCAGCACCATGAGGCAACCTTGTTTTTTTTAGAATTACTTCCTTTTGTTGTTACTATAAATAGCTTATATTGTAACTTTTTTTTACTGGCCGTGGGGATAAATTGAGACTACTTTTCTGTGGTACAACATGCATGTTGCATCCAATTTTTATGTGTATTTTGACCTATCTCTATCTGGTAAGGAGTTTTGTGTGGACTTATATTATATAGATTATTGTTCATTAATGGTCAAAAAATTCCATATGCAAATACAGGTGCTAATGTAAATCAGTTCTGACACCGCCAAATGGTATGATAAATGTTACTTTTTTTAGACAGCTGGCGGGCTTGACATTCTGCCCATGGGCATGCAAAATGTATTTCTAGTTTTTTTCACAGTTTAAAAGAATGATGATTGAAACTTAATACCATCTTTTTCAGATATGATGAAGTTGGATGTAAAGTCATTGTGTATGAATGCTGTGGAAAAAAAAGAATGCTTGGAATCAGGAACATTTTGTATATAGAATAGGACAGTTAATAAATTTTTAGAAGACTTAGAATTAAGTCTTCCATGAGTAAGTCTTTCAGACATTTGACTTGAACAGAGATAGTATATGGATACTACTGTGATTTTCATAAGGGATTATACAATGTGTCTAACACAATGGTTTCTATTGTGTTAAAGATGTAAACCTAGGCTGTGAAGGATTAATAATTGATATACACATGTTGCAGATAGATATAAACCATTTATGTGTGTGTGTGTGTGTGTACTCATACTTCTGTCTGGCTGGTAACATTTATGTATTAAATAGAATACAGGCTGCATTTCCATATCAGGGAAATAGTAATTATGTCTCCCACCTGGTGTGGGAGACATATTAATTTACTCCTGTCTCGTGTATCTTTGTGTCACAGATCTTGTCCGCACTGTAAGTCAAACATTTCTCATCCGATCTTCACCAAACTTGAACAAAATTTGTTTGCCAATAAGTCCTCGGCCAAGTTCGATAACTAGCCAAATCGGCCCAGGCACTTCGGAATTATTTTGATAATCAAAGCACTGAAAGGCTGATAATACGGTTGTGGGAGACATGCACTTTTCTCAAAAGCAGCTCTAGTTGTAAGTAATATCAAGAAAATAAATCAAGAATTGACTCTTAGAAGGTCAAGTATTTTTCAGAATGCATTTTACTTAATTACTGTAATACAGTATCTGCCCTTTATGCAGTTTAAACAGAGTTATGGGACAAAAAGTTATCAACTTCTCTTAAAGAATCTGTACACAAGAAGAATGAATGATGTTGCGTGATGTTCAATTTATTATTATTTGTTAAATCCATGTTAGGAGAACCAGTACTGTTGTAATACTTGAAAATGTTTATAAAAGCATGTATTTGTTTAATGGTCATTTGGAGAACTGTATCTAGGTAATGGCCTTTCGGGAATAACTTTCAAACTGTTGCTATGGGTCGATCAGCTGAGGGTAACAGGCCTAAGTTTTGTCCCCAAATACCAAGACAGAGGGACAGTAGTTTTGACTTGTTTCTAAAAATCATGTTCTATTATTGAAGTTGTTAAAAATCTGTTGATTCAACAGTGCTTTGAAATGCGGTCTGTAAAACACGAGTATCAGATAATATTAGTTCTCGATTGTCCATTGTCTGTATCAGTAAATAGTTTCTACGTAAGAGGTTCAGTAGCTAGCATACCGGGTAAATATTACAACATATGGTTAAAAAGCTCTTCTTAGTTTTAGATTAACAATCATTTGGGTCAGTTCATGTGGAAATGTAAAAAAATTTAATGCAGATAATGAAAAAAATGCTATTATTTATTGTGTTTTGTAAAAGTTTTTATTTAATACGAATATGTCATTGAAAAACTTGATGTTTAACATTGTTAAATTGACAATATTACAAATGCTTCATGTAGAGTCAAGTAATTTCTAACAGTTGATTTCATTTGATTTAAAACATTTTGGCCTTAGAGATATTTTAGAAGTAATTACCGGTAATATGTATTTAAAGAAGCTATCACAAAGTAGTAGATTGAAAATAGGACTCACAATTAAGATTTTCTCAATATACATGTACTTTTTGTAAGGTTTTGACAGTATACTTAATGTTAAGATTTTCTCAATATACAGTGTGTTAAGTTTTCTCAGTACACAAAGTTAATCAAAATAATGGTTCACAGGTCTACAACGATGTAAACCAAATATGTGTAGCTTTTTGTGCCTCTTTGTTTCATTATTGTTTTGTCTTAAGTCTGCAAAACTTTATTTAAATATCTGGGTTCTCTGGTCTTTGTTTTCTCAATTATGTCATGTCAAATAATCTCCATCATTTAAATGAAAAAAAAAACAAGAAAAAAAGAAAGATATTTCAAATTGATATTGTTCTCCGAGAGAAAAAAAATGTTAAAAATTTTGAACATCAATAAAAATTAATAAAACATTTCCATTTAAACATTGTTTACTTTTACTTTGTCTAAGTTGGCGTAATTTGTACTTTCTCAAGGTAATTGAAAAGAGTGGCTGACTTTGTTACATTTTTCATAATTCATTGGGACCTATTTTGATTACGCTGGTATCTTTACAGCTTTTGAAATGAGTCATGGTCCTTGAAAAAAAAAATTTAAGCTGACCAGAGCACAATGTGCACAAGATGAACTATTGTGATCACCCCGTTTGTGTGTCGTTTGTGACCAAGAAATTTACTGTTAAGACTCCTAGAGGTTGCAATATTGGCCCAGTCTCAATGAAATCTCAGAAAAGTTTGAAACTGGGACATCAGCAGTAAAAATCAAAGGCCTGAATGGCCTGAGTCGGCTAATGAATGATGTACTGACAGTATAGTCTACCAGTTTCAGTTTGTTTTTAGTCTTTTTCTTAAAATTTCATAACACAGCTCGATATTTACCGAAAATATTATATCCGGATACGATTACACTTTTCTCCAGTTTGAACAATATATTTTACAAATTGTGATGATAAGAAGACATTTAGCAGCAATTGGCAATATCTGACATTGAAGTTTACGGTTAAATTACCTCTTATTTAAATCTTTCCATAAAAAAGTTGTTTCGTTTCGCCAAACATAGACGATCTACTTTCGATTTCAAAAACTACAAGAAAATACAATTTAATGTTTCGCCGATTTGTTTATTTCTCGAAAAATAAGAATTAAAATCATTTTTAATATCAGTAGTAACTAAACAAACCAGTAAGAGCTTCTTCTTCCGATAATTTATCCGTTTACTGACTGCAAAATTCAACCCACGCAAAGTTTATAGAAATCATACGATGCGTGTTTACGTTCAATGTGGGAGAATTAAGGCTGATCGGCTATGTTACCTAACGCATCCAGACGATTCAGATTTTGTTTTTAAAAAAGCATTGTGTGCGTTTCTGTAATTTTATATACGTTTTTATACGCTTAGAAATTATTAGACATGCGTATTTGCATTATTTCTATACGTAATTTACGCTAATACGCATCTTATCTGGAGCCCTGCTGGAACTATTTTTTGTCTTTCGCTGGATGTTACCCAAGCTTTGTAAGCCTGCGCAATTCTTAAAATGCACATTTATGCTTAATGAGTTACATTCGAGAATTGCACAATTACAAGTCATAAATATGACAGATTACATAGTATATTGGTCATAGCAAAGGGAATTGACACAACTTAACTTCATTCATGCAGTGAACTGTTTGAAGTTTGAGTAATCTAATGGAACTACATCCCTTCACTGTGTTATTTGGTCCATTTGGAGAATCGTTGGATAGCAAGGACTCGTCAAAAGGCTTTCAGCCTTTAGCCGACTCAAAAACCAGGCCACTTAATAGGCAAACCTTGTCAACACCCTAGTGCACCTGGTATTCTGTCTGGAATTCCACTAAGCAAGACCACAGTTATAATCCTTGACTGGGTTAAAAATACACATAAAATGGTTAAAAGTTTATGTTGGATGTATTTTAAAAATATTAAATTTCACCTAGTCATATAAAACAATGTACAGTGACAAAAATGGGTTTAAAGGCACCAGTGTCCTATGGACAGGCATCTACACTGACGAGAAATGTAAACGACACATTCAAACTCATTGTACAATCTTTTGCTATTAAACCATGATTCAAAACTAGAAAAGAAAAATTCCTTTTGCAAATCTGATGATTTAAAAGAATTGTTGGTTAATTAGATAGCATGGTCGCATTATGCTTCAAATCCTCAATTTCAATACACTGGTCAGAGGAATTTCACCGATACAATCAGTAGCGGCGATGATAGCTAATGTGGCCAATTCTACTGGCAACCACAGTTGCAAGACATCACCCCATGGACCTGCACCATGGATGTAGCAGATACCATATGATTCTGACCCACTCTTGATAGAAGTGCTGCTATCAGTTTCTCAATGTTGGCAGGCTGAGGCTGACCTAACTGCCGTCCACGGTAATGTATGTAATTGTCCTACACATGGTCTACCCTATCAACAAGTGTTCACATGTCTCTGACACATCAAATAAGATACAATATTATCAAATGAGAGACGTTAAAATGTCTAGCGACTTGTTCTTGCATTCGCCCACATTCGAGCATGGCCAAAACTTGACCCTTTCTAAAATTTAGCCTCGGCATAATCAAAAACTGTCAGGAAATCTGGTCATATGTTGACAAACACATGAACCTGTGTAAAAAGTTGCTCAGTAAAACCACATGGTTGACACACACAAGCTGCATAAGGAAATCATCGGCAGGTTCATGAATTTAACAATGGGCTGAATAAAATCCACTGAGTTTCGGTTGACTGTGTTTGTCGGTCAGAGTACATGTACATTTCTGACATTGCCCAACAAGTTGAAACTATGTAAACGAAAATAACACCAGCTTTCGATGAGGCGTTTCTTTATCTCGTCGTTATAGTTTCAACTTTCCTTAAGCAGTTGGATTGTTTCACTGCATTGTCTGGCTGCTAAGTTCAGGTTAGAAAGTATTTCATCCTGTATGTCATTACCAGCATGTGTATAGTATTGATGGAACTGGAATATTGTTTATCCACATGTTGAAGTTGTAGATGAGGAGGTAGACCAACTGAAAATGAACAGTCACTGTGATTTACAGATGCTAACTCAATGGTTTCAATGGTTTGCTAATTTTAGTCTTAGAATTTTACATTCCTGGAACAAGAGCAAAAAATAAAGTACCTTTGTGATAAATTTACTGCTTACTAGAAACTGTCCTTGAAAAGGCTAAATATTTTTTGCTGTTAAATTAGTACCGGTAAAATTTGTCGGAATAAAATTTTGTTACGGCCAAAATGACTATTCTGTTGGGATATGAATTTGTGGATTTCAACTTTTGAACATAAAATGAATAGTTTTACTTGGTCGTTGCAATGTGTGAAATCCATGAAAATTAGCACACCCCAACACACACGAACAAATATTAATGATTTCGAAGTATTTCATAATTTTATTAATCCCCCGCCACAAGTGGTGGGGGGTTATAGGAATGGTCTCCGTCCTTCCATCTGTCCTTAACACTTTCATGTCCGCTCCATATCTCCTAAAGCCCTTGAAGGATTTTCATGAAACTTTGGTCAAATGATCACCTCATCAAGACGATGTGCAGAACCCATGAGTCAGCCTTGTCGGTGCAAGGTCAAGGTCACAATTCAAGGTCAAAGGTTTGAGCCTTCCATTTTGAAACTGCAAAAAACTGAAACTGCTTTATTTGATTAAACGCCTAATTTTACACATAGTATATTCACTGGCGTTGTACATTGAATCATACCTGATTTATATAGCGCCCAAGGCGCTTTACATAGTTCAAATGCAGCCACACAGGGCGCATAATTCATCCTCTACTAGTACAGACACAGAGCGATCTGACCAGAGGGACAGAGTGAGACAAAGCCCCCACGACAGAGAGATCAGAAATCAGATACAGGCTTATCCGGCTAACTTAGCCTAGCTCGTTTCGAATAGACAGCCTGGTTCTTTAACGTGCCCAGTGTATAGCACTGATACACGCAAGGATTGCCTGGGTTCCTGACCAGTACACCTCTAGTTGGGTGGGAAACACTGAAAAGCGTTTCTGAAAATTCCCGAGTAGCTGTCGGGGATCGAACCCCGACCTCAGGATTGGAAGGCCAGTTGTGTCCACTCTATATCTCCTAATCCCCTTGAAGGATTTTCATCAAACTTGGGTCAAATGATCACCTCATCAAGGCGATGTGCAGAACCCATAAGTCAGCCATGCTGGCTCAAGGTCAAGATCACAACTTAGGGTGAAAAGTTTTAACCTTCCATTTTGTGTCCACTCTATATCTTCTTGAACGATTTTCATCAAACTTGGGTCAAATGATCACCTCATCAAGGCGATGTGCAGAACTTATGAGTCAGCCTTACCCTGCTAAATTTCTATAATGAACTGTCCATCTTTCAATTTTGACAGCACTTTTAACTGTTAAAAGGGGTATTTACCGAAAATATACTGTATGAATTGCGAACAGTGCAGATCTTGATCAGACTGCATGGATGTGCAGGCTGATCAAGATCTACTGATCACAAAGGCAGAATCACTGAATCAGTCGTTTCTAGCATGGTAAGGGTTAAACTGCTTGTTTGTGAAACTCGCTAGACTCCACTTCATCGGAGAGGAATGTGACAGAAAGTTGATGCAAGCTTGAATGGTAAAATATCGGTTACCATATTAAATTGGTCAAATTCAAAGTACTTGGCATTATTAGAGGAGTAGATGCTGCTGTTAACAGATGGTGTGACTATTCCATTGAAAAAATACCGTACCAATACAACAGCACTGAACAATTTTCTTTGACTTGACAGTGCAAAGTGGACAATTTTTGTACTAGATTTTCTTAATACTGGGAAATTGGACAATAAACTATAGATTCGATAGCATTTAATTTATTCATGAAAATTTCATAAAAGAATATGATAAAATATAGATGTATGTCAAGATTTTGATGATTTGAAATTTGTTGTAGCTTGCACTATTTTAGTGAGAGCGTTTTTAGCGTCTGAGGGTTTAAAACACTCGAGACAGTCTATTGCAGTGTGTCCATATTCTCCACATTTCTGTTTACACCATTCTATAGCTGTACCATTCTGTTTAACTGTACTGATGATCTGAAACAGAATTTAATTGGTTTTTGTTTGTTTGTATGATTGATTGACTTTTGGATTAAACACCATTTATTAACCTTACATGGATTTCAGTTATGCACAAGCATCAGTCGACCTAACCAGTGTTCATGAAATCTGTATCAGTGCTACCTAGTTCTGTGCAAGTAAATGACAACTTCCACACCTGACTCAGAGGGAAAATGAATGACTTTAGACAGGCAGCGTTGTGTCAAACAGACAGGAAGAATATATGCTGTACCACTGAATCAAACTTGTGGCCTCTCAACTGATAGATGATTTGCTGTAAATTACCTAAACAATGGTTACTAACTCACATTCCTGGTAGGGCACAAATAGCACTGCACATCCACATAATTACACTTCTGCTAATTGTACCTGTCCTATATTACAACACAATATCGTGTTCATAAATGTGACCTTTTGTTACAAGCAAAAATGTAGTGCCTCGCTTATAAAATACTGAGAGATACATCAAATGATTAAAAGGTGTTTTTTTCCCCAACAAATAATCTAACTAAAACATGTGAAGCAAAGGTAAATCATACATAGATTAATACGAATACGGTTACAAATCAAATCTCAAAATTTCAAAGTTCTGATATAAAGAAACTTTGACAAAATTTAAATGTTTAACATAATCTCTGATTATCTGAAGGAGAAAGAAATCAGTTTCTAGACACCACTTTAGTGTTTCAATCTTTGAAAAACTGAGCATTTATCTCTACAAATGGTATTTTAAATGTAACCAGTCTCTACTTTTATTGATTTCATACATAACAAAAAGCTGCTGTTTATCGTATGTAGTCAGTATTATGCAATAACAAACATAATATATTTTTAGCATAAAAGAAGAGTGATGACTGAATAATTCATCTGCACAAAATTAAACCACCAGCTTGAATTTGGTCTCGAAAAACATATTCTGATTTTGTGTTGCACTTATATTTTCTAAAATCCATGTAACTCTAAGAAAATTTAATCAAACAGAAAGTGGAGAAGGTTTGTTTGTTTGTTTGTTTTGGATTTAACACCATTTTTCAACAGTATTTCAGTTATGTAACAGTTGGCAGCTAACCTAACCAGCGTTCCCGGATTCTGTACAAGTACAAACCTGTTCTCCGCAAGTAACTGCCAATTTCTGCACACGAATCAGAGGTGGAGGACGAATGATTTCAGACACAACGTCTTTTATCAAATCGCCACGGAGAACCATTATCATACACCCCACCCAGGGATCAAACTCACGACCCCGTGATCTGTAGATTTTCGGTCTCTCTATTGAGCTAAGTGGGTGGGCTTTGGAGAAGGTAGGTCCAGGTTGTACTGTGTACCTTTCAACAAAGTTTGAAGAATTAGCAGTGAAGAGGGGTGCAGACTATTGATTAAAAGTGTCTGAGTGTTGACGAAATCCGAATTGGTTTATTCTGATTAAGTCATGGCTGACATTCTCCCTTTAATGTTGGAGAAAGATAAAACAGAACCCTTACTTTTGAAAAACACTAATGGCTGTCTGAGTAGAACCAATGACCTTCCAAAATTTAGCTTTTTCACATTATTCGTTTCTATATTCAACCCATAGCTGTGAGTATGAGACTTTTAAATTAGCAACCTTCACTACTCTACTCAAACAAAAAGCCTTAAAATTTGTGCATAATTTAAACAGTAAGTTTTATACTGAAAATTGCAACATTATCATTCCATACCTGGTCGCTTGTAAAATCGTGGTTAATGCTGCTGTGTCCGAAGTACTCTGTATGTTTTATAACAGGGGCTGATGATAAGATACCGTTGGCATCCATACCTTTATTGGTGAACGGTAACATATCCTCATGCATCTAAAAGGAATAAAACTTCCCAGTCAGCATTTTGTTATTTACAACACAAGTACAGTTCAGAAGTAGCATGTGGCCTCTACATTTTTACTTTTTACTTCTTGAAAAGGAAAAATAAAGCAAGCAATTTTTGTGCAAAATTTGATAGCAAAGCATTATATTCAGTCAAAAACTAGAGCTGCTTTTGAGAAAAGCGCATGTCTCCCACAACTGCGTAATCATCTATATAGATTGGCATTTCTCCTCCATCATGTATCTGAGTCAACCATGCACCAAGACCTGTATCTCTGGCATCAGTATTTTCGGGTCAAGGACCATAATTCCAAAGTGTCTGGGCCGATTAGGCTAGTTATCGAACTTGGCAGAGGACTTATTTACAAACACACTTTGTTCAAGTTTGGTGAAGATTGTATGAGAAATGTTCCACTTAGAGTCACACAAGATTTGTGACAGATTGACGGACACACACACAGACAGGAGTAAATAAATATGTCTCCCACCACAGTGGTGTGGGAGACATAATAAGGAACCTGGTTCAGAGTGGTAATTTCATGATGTCAAAGACTTATGTAGGGATAACGCATGTTTTTTCGTGTTATAACATCTGCAGAATCCCGAAGGATTGGTTGGTACCCGAGCCCATAGGGCGAGGGTACCAACGTATCCCAATGGATTCTGAAGATGTTATAACACGAAATGAACATGCGCTAATGCTATTCTAGCATAAAAACGAAAGAAAACACTAATAAATGAATACATTCTCCCTTAGCGTCATTATTCCATGAAACGCGCGGGAACATCTGCGTGGGTTTTTTTCACGTTGACGTCATTTCCGTTTTAATTATCTGTTTTGGGCCCGTAATGCGTTTACGCTTTGCCACGGAACGCGCATATATAAAAAGGTGTTATAACAGCATGTGAGCGCGAGAATCTCTCTGTTAACACACGTTTTCTCTCTTGTTAAAACACCCCCGAAAAGTGACAAGAACAGAAGTTTTATGCTAGAATGAAGAATTTGACAGCATTTAGTACAATAGTTCCTGATAAACCAGCTAACATGCAAACTTTCACCATAATTTCTATGTTATGAAGAGGCATAACATGTGTGAAGTTGAAAGCATTAGGTCTAGTAGTTTATGAGAAACCTGCTTTCATGCAAAACTTTAACCTGAAATTCTAAGTGAAAAGGGGGCATAATTTTGACAAAATAAAAGCTAGAGTTATATAACTTGTCCGAGAAGGTTAATTCATTATGCCGAAAATGTGTGAAATTTGAAATCTTTTGAGAAACTTGCTTACATGAAAAACTTTAAAGACGCAGAGGCAAAGGAAGTGTGATTACAAAAGCTCTACAAGCTGAAAAATTTCATACTGTTCGGCTTAATACAAAACTCATCACTATTTTCCCAGACTGGCATTCCTTGCTGTAAAGGGTAAGGTACTGAGCAGTTATGCGTGATCATTAAGAAACTGTCAAAAGAAATCTTTCAAATTACAGAAAGAATAGAAAACTGTTTGTGGTATGTGTTATTTAAGAGTATATATGTATACCTGTCTGGCATAGGCAACATTTTCACCAAACTTTGCAGCTGCCTGTTTCAGATCATCATCATGTCCCGCTAACTCCAAGGCAGCTTCACAACTTCTCGACAGCAAACTTCCTGACTGGAGATACGTCTGGCGCTCCCAGTCTGGGAACATCACAGTATCTGGAAGTAACATTTGGCCATTGCGGTCCCGCAACTTGGTGAACTCTGCTGACATCATATCACCAATAGCTTTTGAGATCATTTCTACAACCTAAAAAAGAACACTTTCAATAAGCAGTTCTTTTAAATTTATTCAAATTCATAAACCAATATCAATTTAGAGAAAGTATTAAGTCAACAACTTAACTTTCAAATGGCAGCCAAATTCATGACCATAACATGCACCCAATCATAGCTATCAGTAATGAGCTGTGTATGACTGAATGCCAGAAAAAAGTTTTCAAGCTACTCAAACTTTGCATCTCAGTGGCCAAGTGGTTACAGTTGCCAACTTCAAATCACTTGCTGCTCACTTCTGTAAGTTAGAGCCCTCTATTTATGTCATCATATGAGGAAGCCATCCAGCTGGCTTAAGTTAAGTTGTTGATTCTACCCAGGACCTGCACATGCCTGAAATGATGCCCCAAGGGGCAACTGAGGTCTTCCTCCATCTGACCTATGTCCTTACCACTTAAAACTCTTTTTGTAACAAAGTAATTACCGGTACATTATCATTTTTACAAATAATGATTATGAAGCCTTCCTACCACCATCTGTAAACTATATATTTGTCTATATTTAGTTAAACATCGCTTTTTAACCAAATCTTGAATTTTTTAAACAATAGTCAATTAACTGAATTTCTGACGAATATACAGTTATCTATTTGTTCTATGTAAGAGACTGAAGACTTGGAAACAAGATATGTTGTCACATAATTATGGGAAACAAACATTTTCTCTGCAACAACTCATGCAAATCTTAGACATTTTTAGTTTGGATTATATGGTGGAAGAAGTTTAAATATAAGAAATAAGTGATGTATCTAATAAAACCCACTGAAAGATATTTACTGTGATCACACTTTTTACATTTCACTATATTTCCATAACGCTTCAATACAGGAGGGTCACCAGTGCTAGTACCCTTAGTTCCATGCAACACTTTGTTGTTACTAGTTAGCACTATAGTTTGAAATGGCAGTGTTTATTTCATTGCCACAGAAGGGACAATAATTATTATCCGAACTGAAAGTGCCCATTTATAAAGCTAGCTAAAACGGGCACAGTCTGATGCACTTACCAATGTATTATTTAGTTCAGCAAGGCCTGTGCTAGCGCTGGTAAGCAGAAAATCTCCACTGAGTACAGCTATCTTGTTCCCAAACTCCATATCTTTATATGATCCATTACTCTCCTGCAGGGTGTCCAGGTTAATCACACCCTGATGTACAAGTTTTGCTGTGTGAATCATCTCCGTGATTTCTGCCAGCTGCCTTTGACTGGAATACAACATAATTCTTACATAAATCTGGTATAATAATAATTCTTGATCTTAGAATACTCATTGATAAGTAGTGTGATCATTTTCTACACCCTTTAATGAACATTACAATTGTTGCTTTTTTTACACTACCAGCTTTGAATCTCGATACATTGAAAAAGTTACCTCCAGAGCTACTGTATATACAATGTATAATCAAAATGATCCTAATAAATTACAGTCTATGTTCCTGCAGATGATGTTTTACCTGACTAATTGTTAATATGATAAACATTTTCAAAGGTGGTTTACATACAAAAGCAGCCACTACTCCTCTAGCAGAAGAGACACAGGGTGATCTGAACAGAGTGAGACAAAACTCCCAGAAAAGAAAGAGAAATCTTAAGATAAAGGCAGTCCGGCTAATTTAGCCAAGCTCTTTTTGAAAAGACATGCCTGGTGTTCTAAGCAATGACACAAGCAAAGTCCTCTTTCCGGGATGGAGACATTCAAGAGCATCTAAGAAATTTCTACTGCCTGGACTTGAATTTACATATCCATTTTACAACTCCAGCACAAAACTACAATTACTGTATTAAACTTGGTAAATAAACAGAAACTGCAGTTCACATTTGTTACTAAACAAAACTGACCTACTTTGGGTATATACCACTGACCATCTCATGTTGGTCAAATGATCCCTCTATGGCTCCAGCTGCTTTAGCCATCAGCAGTACAATCAATCCTCGAGTCTGTAAACTGTGCTTGCCATTGTCAAGAAATCCCCTGTGTAAATTGATAAGTACTATAGCAGTCACTATATTGCTAACAAATGTGAGAAGTTTGAACAGATATGGGGTCAATTACATCGAAATGCAATTAATTAATGTACAATTACATTTCAGAGACCTTTAATTAATTACCATTACATAGATTTCAAATATAACTACTTAAACTACAATTACATTGGAATGTAACTGACTAAATTACAAATTACATCAAAATTAATATTTTTATTTTAATTCAATACTCCTGAACAGAATTTTTGGTTGTCTAAATGGAAAACCGGTGGTCCCAGAAACTCCTTAATATGTCCCTCAAATCTATTGACAAAAAAATTAATGTTACAAGATGATATAATAAATAGTCAAACATAGACCTGTCTAAGATTGAATAAAGACAACAGGTCCTCCCCCAGACCAAATAATAGGACGTTTTAGGACAGCATGATAACTTTTGAGTGTCACTGTCCCGTCACATCTTAACTTATTCTGCATATTTCTGTTAGGAAATTCCCAAACCAGCGTACGGGTAGATATTCCAACGCACATATTCACAGATTTAAAATCTCTTATTTACAATTATGTTAGATATGTGTGTCGTACACACACTGAAAGAGATTGTAAGTAATTCTTACAATATGTAGGTTCCTGGCAAACTGGACAGAAAATGGGCCATTTATGAAAAATTGGAAACAATTGTGTTTTTCATGGCCTAATAAAACAAAACTAACCGAAAGCTAATTTTTTCCGATTATTTGGACTAATCTTAAATAATTGCTCAAACAAAATGCCGACATACAACTATGAAAAATTGAGAACTTTGTTTCTATCTACTCTAAATTCTGAAACCATAGGCTTAACTTATTGCTTCAAAATGAACATACAGTCTAACCTGTCTTAAGCAGCCAGGCAGGGGAAACAGACAACTTGGCTGCTTAAGCCAGGTGACCGCTGATCAGAGAGGCAGCCAGTATATATATATTTCAGACTTCTGACCAGTGTTCAATCATGACTTGAGCCTTTAGGCCCAATTCCTTTTTGTTCTACTCTTATGATTTTACCAGGATACAATGATGTGCATTTGCCTTCGCAATACGAATGGTCTTCTTAGCAATCAACAACTAATGCTTCTTTTTTTACAACTAAATTTCTATAGACGATTTTCCAACTTCAAAACAAGTTTACGATTTTCGCCATTTTGGTAAAGGGAAGCTACTCTCTACGCTTACTGTCCACACTAAAATCTAAGATTGCCGTAACTTACTGTCTACACTAAAATCTAAGATTGCCGTAAGGTTCCGTAACAGATCAAGTGGTTTACAATAAAATTATATTTCTTTCAAACAAAATTAATTTCATATAAATTTAATAGTATTTTGATGAAAGAAATATAAAAAAAATCACAAATTTTATGATATTAATTAAAGATTGAGTATTATTTTTAACCGAGATCAAACTGTGAACAACAAAATTGACATGAGGTGACACGCTAATTGCTGATAACTGCTGGCCATTTGATCGTAACAAAAAGAGGATCACATCTTTGGTTATCAGTTTGAATTGAGAAGCTCATGTCATTTCGTCGTTTTTGTGGTGAAGTCACGCGAAACTTAGCAATCACATGTTTCTCAAAATGTCATCATTGCACATCAAATATACAACTTCTATTGTCTACTGGCCGTTCGATTAACTTCGGTGTCATGTGCCTGTCATCTGTGGTTGATTTCTTGTCTGTTGCTATGGACACATCTTGCAATTTAGCAACCTGTTAAATCCAATTTTAAACATGGCTGCGGGACTGACCACTGACCGTCCAATGCAGGCATTTTAGGCTTTGGAAGCCAATTTGAGTGACCGATGGCAGTGGACAGGAGGTGACCGCCAAATCAAAGTATAAAATAGAGGGAATTTCATCAGGGGCGTCTCAAACTGACCGTTAACGTCAGGTAACTGCCGATTCAAGGTGACAAGTAAGGCAGGTTAGACTGTATCTCAAATTCCAAATCAACCTAAGGTATATGTAAATTGCAGGATCTTTGGGAAGAATCATATTCATCAGCAAAGGAAACTGACATTAAAGCTAGAATTATAGGTGTAGACGCTCAGATGAAGTCTTTTGACTTCATGTTTGGTGAAAATAGAATGTGAACAGTTGAAGTTTGTTGTACTTTGTAAGACAATTATCATGATTATAGGAAGTATTAGGTATTTTTACTTCTTCTGAACAATTTCGTATATATATATGCTATGTTTATTATAGATCTGTCAGGTATAATTTCCAAAATGAAAATTTACCCTAGGGCTGGTCTCGAATGCTTAACATGATCCTTTAAAACTGAAACCACTTGCCCCACTTACATGTAACTCTTAATTTATCAAGACAACTAAACTCACCTTGCCGTTTTTAGTAGTGGATGTTTAGTTCCCACTAATTTTCTTATCTGTACGGCAACATTAGCTAGTTCATCACTAAGTAAACATCTCAAACTCATAAACGAAGTTGGGTACCCCACTATCTTCTCCGCCTCCGAGACAGCCTGCTTCCAATCGCTTGTTTTGGACTGATCAAAGAAACTTATTTGTCTTGCTTGGACAATATCTAACTTACTTCTTCTTCCTAAATGACGAGAAAATTGATTAAAAACTTGACTAACCTTCATGCTCACATTTCATAATTTTTTAGGGGAAGTAACTCTCATTCCACTATTTCAAGCATTTTATGTCATAAAATCTTTTAATTAACAAATATAACAGCGATCATATAATTTATGGTTTTATTTGGTTCTATTCTATTCTATTCTGATAGTCAGAATGGATAAATAATTTGGTAAGCAAGATTTCTTCCCCTTTAATACTCTTCATAATGAAAGTCAAATAAATCTTAAAATTTACACATGAATAACTTTGTATTCATCCGCCGATAGTTTAAATCAGCTGTTTTGCTGGGACTACTTTACAGTTTTTGTTTGACACGATACTATACACATCGTTTTAGAAAATCTTTGTTGAATTTGGCGGTCTTCACTGTGGCCATATTGAAATTTGGATCAGTTTAGAAAAATTAAAGCAGAAATAACTTTTGATGATGGACTAAATTTTAAATTCTTGAGTGAGAGTTTACCAGTGGGGAATTACATTGTATAACGTTTTTTAAAAACGGCGAAATCCAGTGACTTTGTTCATGAAGAAAAGTGAAAGATCTTCCAGAAAGAAGATAGATTATAAGAAGATGGCGTCGGGGTTAAGCCCGGTTACCGAAGTGAAAGGGAAGGAGAAGAGTAAAATCGCCGAAGTGACAGCTCCCGCTGGAGCCTCAATAGCAGATAAACTTTCTGAGCCGAAAGACACATCTACACCGGTAAAACTCACACTTCCGGTGAATCCAGGTGATGAAAAAAGTTCACTTCTAAACAAGTTAGCAGAGTTGGATAAGAAACAGAAGCAACTCCAAGAGAAGAAAGAACTAGAAACGTTACGGAAACAGGTCGAGGAACGAGAGGAGGCGGTGCGTGAATTAGAGAAATCCCTCACATTGAACCGGTACGTAAAGGTAAATCCAAAGAATCATCTTCAGAGGAATCAGGCGGTGCCAAGCCGAAAAAACACAAATCAAGATTAGCAGCTAGTTTTCAGGAAGGACAAACACCATCTACCTCAACAGAATCAGGACAATCAGGTACGAGTTTATTAAATATTGATACGTTGAGGCAGATGCCCAACCTCAGAGAACAAGTCAGAAAAGAACTGAAAAAACTAGGGCTTGAGATTGCAGACTCTTCTAGCAGTAGCACTGACTCTAGTTCAGATTCAGATAGCTCAGAGGACGAAATTGATGACACAGTGGTAGAACAAGTGTTAAAACGTAAAAAACATAAAAAACACAAAACAAAATCTGGCATTACGTCCAAGTCATCAGATTCAGTGAAGAACAAACAAAAATACCCTCATTCGAATCTAAGATATGATTTTGTAAACAGGAACATCTCTTTTGAAAAAATAGAATTCAACTTATTTATAGCAGGAGAGTTGGAAATCATTACCTCCACAAAAACAGGAACAAAAGAAAAAGAAGCACGATTAAAACTGTTAAAGAAATTAATGTACCTTAACAGTTCTTATGAATTTTCAGTAGTTAAGTCATTATATGCCGCTGTTCTGAGGGAAATCGAATTAGGCCATAGTCAATGGGGAGATGACTTTCAGTATGTTGAATCGACGGTTTTACCCAGGTACAAAGTACGTTATAGTAGAAACCCAGAGCCCGTTTCATTAAGACCTAAACCGTTTTTTGAATTACCCCAGGAAAGCACAAGTACTGGTTCAAATGAAGAACCTAGAATATGGTTCTGCAGTAAATATCAAAGGAATAAATGTCCTCAGAAATCTTCACATATTATTGCACTAAAAGGAGGTAAAACTCGTTTTGCAAAACATGTTTGTGCTACGTGTTGGCAAACAGACAAAAAAGAATTAGTACACCCGGAATGTTCAAGTGCCTGTCCTCATGCCAATCCGTGACTCTTTAATGGTATTCAGTCAATGTCTTCAGATTCAAAACATGGAAAAAGTTCAAATGAATTAGTTGATATTTTCTTACCAAAATTTTGTAAAAAATCTATGAATGCTCCAGATTCAACTAATAATAAATCTTGGTCAACTGATTGCTTCTGTAATCACAGGAAAGATTGCAAAGTTTGTTCATCTGTTAAAAAAGAATTATGTACTACGTCTCAAAGAAAAATTGAGATTAGTGAAACAGTAAAGGCATCTGGTAAATACAATTTTGAAGGCTGTAAAATTCCGGTAAATGAAAAGATTGATACTGAATTTCTTCGTAAAATGTTGTGTGGTTATACAGACACATTAGTATGTGATTTATTGAAATACGGATTCCCTATTGAAGTAGATCAAGAAGATAAAAAGGTTTTAATTTGCAAGTCAAAAAGTGTAAAAAATCATACGGGTGCTCTAGCTTACCCAGGTCACATGTTAAATTACTTAAAAACGGAAGCCTCACATGGTGCTATTATTGGTCCATTTACTACATGTCCTTTTCAAGAAGGTATGGTTATTTCGCCCCTCAACACAGTACCTAAGGCAGATCCTAATAAACGTAGAGTTATTCTAGATTTAAGTTATCCAAAGGATGGTACTGGAGTGAATGAATTTGTGTCAAAAGAGTTATATCTGGGTGAAAAAGTAGATTTGGTTTTTCCAAAGATAGATGACTTTGTGTCTTTAATTAAGACTAAAGGTCAAGGTTGCCTGATGTTTAAACTTGATCTTCAACGGGCTTACAGACAAATTAGTATTTGCCCGTCCAGTTATAACTTTGTAGGATTTACTTGGAAACACCATATATTTTTTGACACTGTTCTGGCCATGGGTTTAAGGTCATCTGCTCATATTTGTCAGAGAGTAACTAATGCCTTTGCCTTTATGATGTATAAATTTGGGTTTTGTGTCTGCAACTATTTGGATGATTTCTGTGGAGTTGAAAGAAAAAAGGAAGCTATATTTGCCTTTTCTTTGCTCAGAGAACTGTTCGTTAGGAGTGGTATTGAGGAAGCCTTAGATAAAGCTTGTCCTCCTTCAGAAATAATGGTTTTTCTTGGTGTTCTTTTTAATAGCCGTACTATGACAATGGAGGTCACGGAGGAGAGACTTGAAGAAATCAAACAACTAGTTTCAACTTGGTTAAACAAAGAAACTGCTTCTTTAAAAGATATTCAAAAATTACTAGGAAAATTAAATTTTGTAGGTGCATGTGTTAGATCAAGTAGGATTTTCGTGAATAGAATTTTGAACTGGTTACGTGAATGTTATACTGATGCAAAAAGTGTGTTTGTAATTCCAGTTGAAGTTAAAAAAGATTTGATATGGTGGCACAAGTTTTTGCCTTTATTTCAGGGGAAAGCACTCATTGATTATGGAGAATGGTTACAGGTAGATTCGGTTTTCAGTTCTGATAGTTGCATGACAGGTTGTGGGAGTATTTGTGGAAACAAAATTTTTCATAGTACTTTCCCTGAATTTGTTCTCAACCAAAATCTGAGCATCACTTGCTTAGAAATGTTGACAGTTGTTGTTTCTGTGAAGTTGTGGTGTGATGAATTACGTGGGAAAAGGGTGGTTATCTTTTGTGATAATCAAGCAGTATGTATAGTTATCAATTCAGGTAAAGCCAAAAGTATCTTTTTACAGAAGTGTTTACGTGAAATCTGTTTCATTGCTTCAGTAAACGAGTTTCAACTCCGGGCAATACATCTCAGTTCTAGTGAAAATCGTTTATCAGACTGTTTATCCAGATGGGATTTAGATCCTATATACAGGAAGCAATTTTATGACCAGATTCCTCATGTGTCTCCTCTAATAGATGTCCCAGTATCGGAAGATCTTTTTAGATTGAACAGTGATTGGTGATTTTGTTGTGTTTCAGAGTCACAGATTGGAATCTTGAGGCAGGACCTACAAAAATCCCTTAAATCAGCCTTTGCTGAAGGAACGCATGAAAATTTGCGTATTCAGTGGGAAAGCTTTATTTTATTTTGCTTATATTTTAAACTTTGTTTTTTACCTGCATCAACTGCTACATTACAGTTATATGCTCAATTTTTGAGCAGATCCTTTAAATCAGTTCAAAGCGTGAAAAATTATATTAGCGGGGTCAAAACGTTACATTTATGCCTAGGTTACAATATTGATCATATTAATACTTACTTATTAAACTTATCTTTTAAAGGAATAGCTAGATTGAATCCGTGGTCTGTTAAACGTGCTGAGCCTATAACATTGGAAATTTTGATAAAGATATTTTCAATTTTGGATTTTTCTCATGTAGACAATATTGTTTATTGGTGTTTATTTCTATTTGCCTTTTTTCTGTGTGCAAGAAAGTCTAATTTGGTTCCCACATCTTTAGATGATATTGAGAAAGGTAGATTTTTAAGCACTGATTGTGTTCAACTTTTTGACAATTACATTTTAGTACATTTTAATTGGTCAAAAACCATTCAATTTGGTGAAAGGGAAGTAATTAATCCATTATTAAGATTAAAGGATAAAAGGTTATGTCCTGTAGCTGCATATGAGCGTACGCTTGCATTAAAAATTCCTTATCATAGAAAGGTGTTATTTACTTTAACCAATGGATCAGTAATTACCTATTATTTATTTCAAAAGAAGTTAAGGGACTGTATAAAAGATATAGGATTAGATGCTGACCAGTTTTCAAGTCATTCGTTTAGACGAGGTTTTACTACTTTAGCTCATCGTCTAGACATTCCACATTCACATATACAAATTCTTGGAGATTGGAAATCTGATGCTTATAAAGCATACTTAGAACTCAATTGGTGTGATAAAGTTACAATTCTCTCTAAAATGTTCAATATTGAAAAGTAGTCAAGGTTGGTCTCAAGTCCCTTTTTGTTATTACAGGTGTGATGGTTCATATTATTTCGGATTCAATTGCCAAGGATGTGGGTGGTATTTGGCATACTAAAGTGATAGCCTTTCCTGGAATTGGTATTACTCGTCTATCAGTAAGGATTCAAAGTTCACCTTACTTAGTTTCTAAACCCGTCACAATTATACATGTGGGTACAAATGACATAAACCCTAGAAATCCCAACGAAGAATATTCTGTGGACGATATTATTAGTTTTTATAATAATATGATTACATTGATCAGAAATGTTAACCCACATACTCATATTGTTTTTTCATCCATTTTGCCACGTCCATGTGATTATGAACAGACTAAGGATAAGATCAAGCAGGTTAATCAGTTATTAGAAGTTAAGTGCAAAGAAAGATACTGCCAATTTATTCACTCATTTAGACCATTTTTCAAATACGGCAAACCAGTACGTGCTCTTTTTGCTGTTAGAGATAAAGGCCTCCATCTTAACCTGGAAGGTACTCGTCAGTTACGCAAGTTTTTCATTAACACAGTATCTCACTTACTTAAAGGTAAACTTGCAATGTAATCCTTAAAACATATTAAGGGTATCACCAACACATAGCACAAACAGATATATCCTTATCATTAAATATCAAACAAAAATTTTGGTTCATTGGATAAGGACATAAAATGTGTTTACAATATATTATTTGATTCTTAGAATACGTTTTTCATTACTCATTAGATTGTACTGGAAGTTTTGATCGTTTGTATGTGTTGTGATTTCAAAATTTTTTGGACTTGATAGTTGGACTTACAGGGTTGTGAAGGAAGTACTTTATTCCTTTAGACCTTTACACTTGTAATGATAGTACCTTTATATCATTCTAGTGAATTTCTCCTTCTGAAGAAGGTACCTTTACTTCTTTGAAGGTTTAAGACATGTGGTAATGGTAGCTTTCACGTTACTCATGTCTCACTAGGACTCCTTTGATGTTGAGATCATAACATTCACAATCGACCAGGGCTTATATCTTGTATGGTTTTTTATTTTAATATTGTAATTTATAAACATGATGTATATAGTGTCATTAGTAACATCTTGTCATGATTTATTACTTTACAGTTGTAACAGTATGCAGTCATGTAAGTGATTTCAAGTTACATAAGTATTTAATAATTTTTGCTTCATTGACTTCCTTCAATTTAATTACCATGTTTTATTTATTTTGTCTTATTTGCTTCATTTCATTTGCTATAATTTCTTTAATTTGCCTTTTTTTTTTGGTTTGGCGGGTTTTGGCGGGATTTGCTCAGTATAAGCTCTTTGGCTTATTCTTGTTTATTGTTAACATATGATTTACATTGAATTTCATATGATATTTATTAGTTAGTAATAACTGATTGAATATTACTGATTCATATAAAATAGTTTGATCTTTGGTATCGTGTCATGCATTTAGATCTAATAAAATTCATTTGATTATTTATTCTATTTGTTGTTTTGAGAACTGGTTATGAGATAATTTCAAGCATTTTATGTCATAAAATCTTTTAATTAACAAATATAACAGCGATCATATAATTTATGGTTTTATTTGGTTCTATTCTATTCTATTCTGATAGTCAGAATGGATAAATAATTTGGTAAGCAAGATTTCTTCCCCTTTAATACTCTTCATAATGAAAGTCAAATAAATCTTAAAATTTACACATGAATAACTTTGTATTCATCCGCCGATAGTTTAAATCAGCTGTTTTGCTGGGACTACTTTACAGTTTTTGTTTGACACGATACTATACACATCGTTTTAGAAAATCTTTGCCACACCCGCCCACCCAAATTTTGTTTAATCTTGTTGTTTATAGTTTTTGTCTTTGTATATTGTATTTGTCTTGCTTGTATTCCTATTTGTGTTGCTTGTATTGCTATTTGTCTTGCTTGTGTTCCTTATAAATAAGGATTTATCTGAAGTTAAGCAGTAGTGTTCCCATGATTCATATTAGTTTGATAGCGGGATTTGCTCAGTATAAGCTCTTTGGCTTATTCTTGTTTATTGTTAACATATGATTTACATTGACATTTTACAATTTACATTTATTGCGCAACATTTTATTTACATATCGTGAGAAATGTAATGACAGCAAAGTTCAGGAATCAGAATGAGAAAGTTGGATGCAATATTCAGATACTTGCGGCACTGGAGACATACAGAGAGAGCTTTTTCAACTATTGTGAGTATGTTTGCAGCCAAACATTGTCTGTTCGATTTGTTTGCAACCTGACAGTCACTAAGCAAAGACCCAGACAATGAATACAGTACTGTCAGTAGTCCGAGTAGACATACCGAAGAATATTCCTCCGGCCAATAATCGATAGCGGTCAGATTTTCTATATAGAAATAAGAAGGGCATGTACACATTTTACTTAATAACAAAATTACTAAAAATAAGAAACCTTAGGTGCAAACATATTACCAAAGTTCAACAGTTGATTCATCACAAGTTTTTTTTAAATTAAATTTTATCTTAATTTTTGATTCGTTCTTCGCATGAAGTTTGATGCCATCATTTCGCCATTTTTTCCCTTCTTTGTTTCCATATAAAATGTGCAAAAATCTCATACATGCATTTCTTCAAAGCATTTTTTTGTATAAAACCATTGATATGACAGCTTAGGTGCAAGAACTTTCCTACTCTCATTGAATTTATCTTTTGAATGATATTTATTTCATTTTTGTGAAATAAAAATTTGATTCGTTCTCAGACGGTTTATTTCCACTAATTTCGAAGAAAAATTAACTTCAGCGCGAAGTTGTTGTTGTAGCGTCATAAGCAGACGATATTATAGTATGCCGCGTGAACATGCGGTATTGTGATCAAAAGGTTAAAGTAATGATTTAATCATTTAATGTAATTTTACTTCGCGAGTAATTCATTTTGTGTTAATATCACAAAAACAATATAAGATAAATATTGCATTTTATTATTTCGGTTCTAAAAAGAAAGAGATGCGCATTTCTTCTTATGTTGTTGTTCTCACCTTATTTCATATACATTTAAATATCAAGTGTCAGTTATGCCAATTATGTCAATTAAACATTAAAAGAGATAGCTTTCCTATCGACCCTTGGATCACAAAAGCAAACTGTCGTAAAAAAGTAAAATACAGATTTTTTGTATATATTTTACTTAATAAATTTGAGTAAATAAATTCAAGGTCCGCCTTGATCAAATTAAAGCTGGAAAATATATCCGGAGCATGTTTTTGTGTACAAGAATGTTTTTGCAATGTAAATAATATCTGCATTTAAAACAGAATTGAATTTTACTTCAGTAACTTAATGATATATTTTTGTTTTCGTGAACATTTTACCTGGTTTCATGATCTTTTCAGTTATCATAAATGTCGTCGTGATTAACTTACTTTCATAATTTATTGTACATGTTCAATTCAAGATAATTTTACATGAAACAAATTTCTATATAGAAGTAATAAAATGTTGTATGCATCGCATAAATCCTTTTTATTGGACCTGTAATAAAACTTGCCAATTACCTCTAAATAAGGAACGTTAGAACAACACAGACGTTTATAACACTGATAAGGCTATAATTGCGTTTTGAATTTAATACGGGTATTTGTTTTGTAATTACAAGGTAAAATTATCATGCGATTTTAATCTCTTGCATATTTTTTATAGTTTTCATATATTGGTGGAATATGTGTAGTTATATTAAAATGAATAATGTCTGCTTGAATACGGCAAAATACCTGTACCACGCTGATTGCCAATATCTTTTTTTTTTTTTTTTAATTTTACAAACATACCATAATTTTCGATTCATTAAACTTCCTATTTTGTCTATATGTTAAGAATTACTGAATTGATATACGTGTGATGTTCAACCATTTCAGAATAAAATAATTCAAAACCTACACCTGTGTAATTATAAATTGTAAACAGCTGTTTAAAAACAAACAAACAACAAAATAACTTTGTTTGTTTTTAAACAGCTGTTTATACGTACGTAACAACAAAATAACTTACGTATGTATTTTTGTGACATAAGAATGGACGTGGTAGTGGCAGCAGGTATATCAATCAGACAATTTTAAAATATATTCGTCAATATTATCAGTATTTTGTGACTTCCCTGATTGATATTTTTCTTTGTTTTTCTTTTTTTGGACAAGAATGTGTTATGGCCGTAAAAGTTATAAAATCGGATAAAACATGGTTCGATCTTCTTTTTTTTTTGTTGGGTGTGTGTGTGTGGAATGTAGGACGTTTTGGCCAGCGGACGTTTTGGCCCGGACGTTTCGGCCTAGGATCTTTCGGCCTAGGATGTTTTGGCCAGGCATTTTTTGGGGGTAGGACGTTTTGGCCAAAAATAAATTGTGGTTCCATATCAAAGAATGTTATAGTCAAAGAAGTATAAAAAACATTTATTTTTATAGCTCTTTGTTATAGTGTTAGTGAATAAATTAAACTGATAATAAAACATACTCATGGTATTTTATTTTTATTTCTTTATAATCTTTTTATATGTATACATTGTGTATGTGTGTGTGTATGTGAAAATATTTGCCATTTACAACAAATCAAAAGAGTTATGAAAATAAATTTTATTCACAATTATTTTTCTTAAAAAATTATCAGTTATACTGTAACGTGTGATAACATATTAGTATCCAGATCATATTTTGCATATTATGGAAATAATTTTTTTTTTTGGCCAAAACATCCTACCTCAAAAATTTTCTTGGCCAAAACATCCTAGGCCAAAAGATCCTAGGCCGAAACGTCCGGGCCAAAACGTCCGTGGCCAAAACGTCCGTCCTCCGTGTGTGTGTGTGTGTGTGTGGGAAAGGAGGAGGCGGTGGTACCTAGGTCTTTTACACATATTATACTTAAAGACAGCGTTATTTAAAACAATATAAAATCAGATCATATTTCTTAAATATAAATATAACAGGATGTGTCTATGGGTACGAACCTCCTTTTTTTCTAGAGATTAAGGGTCATTTACATTTCAGATTTGGTTGAAAATGAAAAAAATATAGATAAAAGACTTCATCGATATTTGCCTTTAACTTGAATCTAAATGGTTTACAGATAGCAATGTTCAGCCGATTTGTTACATTGTTTTTCGAAAACATGTTAAAATATACATTCTTCTTATATAAGAATATGTATGAAAATAATTTTATATGAAAATATGGTTTTTATTGCTGATAGATATGGTCTATTGATATAAAAATTAATTTAATTATTATAAAATAACATGTTAAAAACGCTATGGTTCTGAAAATTACATATTAAACATTCATTTGATAAAAATGACTTCTTTTATTTCTAATGAAAAATCCCTTTTCCATAATTTGTAACTCCAGTGATAATTCAAGCTTGTTTAATTATCTTATGAAAAACCTTCTCTTTTATTACACTTGATATTGAAATAAACATCCAGGTGACAATACCCGGAAGCAGTAGATATCGACATCGCAATACCTATCACCTGTTACCAATATATGTTACCAATACCAAATAGCTGTTGTCTCCCCTGATATCGATTTTCTGCAATATCGGTCATGAGGTCAATTCTTCCTCATGTCTATCTTTGAGGGGTGCATGGTAGTCAGTATTCCTGTTTGTTCTGTCCATGTTATCATATGGAATTAGGCATGTCTGTTTAAAGGAAAAAGCCAGTCATATACGGTTATGTTCGACCTGACCACATTAAAAGTTCTTTTGAAATATCTTAATTAAATGGATTTACAGTCAACTCGTCCCCTAGTCAACTCGTCCCCCAGTCAACTCGTCCCCGATTTGGTCATTTCGTCCCCCTCGGCGATTTCAAATTGGTCATTTCGTCCCCCCTTTTTCGGCCCCCTTTTTAAAACGTATTTTGAAAAAAAAAAATCAAAGTATGATAAATTTAGACGGTTTTTTCTTTCAAATAAGTATATTTATGCTAAAAATATACATACGTTTTCGTTTGTTTTAAGAACTTTTTGCTTTAAAAGTGATTTTCTGTTTTTGTTTTTTTTTTTTTTCCTGTTTTGTTTTTGTAAGTCTGCTATGTTGAACAACATGATTGCTGTTTAAATGTCCGTATTTGATGCTGCTTATTTTCAAACTCTTGAATAAGATTAAACCTTTTATTAAACGTTTTTTATAATAAATAATTTCCTCACTCCAATCAGCTACTAACATTTAATTCTACTTGGGGAAAATTTTCACACATTTCATCCGGTCAATCAACAACTTCTCATGCAATTAAATACCATTAACACCTTCCAGTCAGCCCAATCAACGCCTTTTAATGTGATTAATAACCTTTAACACCTTTCGTATGCAGGTATACGCTCATTCTACTTTTTTTTAGAAACCACTGTCTCCCTACTTTTGAAGTATTTCTTTTTTTTTATTTTAATGACAAAAAATTAATATAAAGCATGTGACAGATATTAATTGTTTATTTGTTCTTTATTGTATTTCTGAAGAAAACTTTCTTTTATTATGACCAGGGGTAAGGATTTATTGTTCTCTCTTTTCTTACTATGATTTTTAAAAAGTTAATTAGATTTCCTATTATATTATATTTTAATACTAAGGGCATTGTATTTTTTTTTTATTTCAGTTAATTGTCTTATATTTTCAGTATATTTCTTTTATTATTTTATCAAACCTAATTATTTAAAGTTAACTATTTCCAATATAACTCCTTCAAAACTCACGATGATTTTATATAAGTTTTCAAAGTCAAAAATATCATTAAAAAAAAAAGTGCTTAAAATATTAAGGGGGACAAAATTACCAAAAGGGGGACGAGTTGACCAAAATGGGGACGAGTTGACCAAATTTTATGATGAGGGGGACGAAATGACCAATTTTGGGGGACGAAATGACCAAATCGGGGACGAGTTGACTGGGGGACGAGTTGACTAGGGGACGAGTTGACTTGATACCATTAAATGTACTTAGCAGTGTGTATATTTTAGCCTATGATTCCGATTGTCCGATTAGCTCGGTTGGTAGAGCATCTGATTTGCAAGCAGAAGGTTGCGGGTTCGAGTCCTGTATTGGGCTGCACATTTTTCTGCTCCTATTATATTGGTGCCATGAGTGTGGTGACTAGCCTTGGAATGCTAGAGCTACAATGTAGAGTGAAACAATGGTTGGGTTAGTCAAAAGAATACAAGATATCCTTCCCCCAGCCTTAACGTACTAAAACGTATTAGCGTCTGATGGCCCTTTCACGCTTCCGTAGAAACAACATTTATTACACGAAACTTATTTTGAAAATATTTCTGAAATGTCTAGGTCTGCAGCTCTCAAATACGGTTATATCTTACATCTGAGGCATATACTGACACTCTCAGACAGCATCAAAAATGACATTTTGAGCGATTTGATGAAGTTCCAAAATTATCAATGTACCCTTGGTCCGTTATGGACCCCTGTGGGATTTCTGTTTATCCAGAGCTCAAATAATTTTTCATAGATTAAAAGCTGACATGCTGTACTAAAGCCCAGGTAATTTCAATTCGTAATAAAGTGCTGAAAATTGGCTCCCCAATAGCAAAAAAAAAAAAAAGAAGTCCACACGCATACATTTAGATGGGGTGACCGCTGCGCGTGACCCCTGACTATCTACGAATCAAAATGCGGTTTTCGTTTTCAAGTTTAGCATTTCTACTTTCATTTTATTTACTTCTGGAAATAGCTGAAGGTCGAGTGACGTCATTTTCTGTGTTGTCAAAAACATACATATGCCTGGCGAGATTGCATAAATATGTGCTGGCCATCCTAAGGTTATACAAGATACAAGAAGATTTATTTAACGTCGGATAAGTATAAACATATAACACTAGCTTAGAGCTATTTTCCGACAAACACGTAAATAAGCTCAACATAAGTAAAACAGCTGTAATAAAATGCATATATGTTAAAGCACATTAAAGCAGATGAGAGGATCTGTCTTTATAAGTAGATAAGAAACAAATCACAAATTATCACATACATGTTACAGCACATTAAAGCAAAACAGCACATAGGTACTAGCAAATAAAAAGAAAAAGCAATTAACTACATACAGATTGAAACACATTTAAAGCAACATAAAAAAGATCAGCGTTAAGAAGAGTCACATTTTACAACATGCATTTTAAAAAAAACATAAAAGAAGAAATCATATACATGCTAAAGCGACATAAGAACTACTTAAAGCAGCTGAAAAACACATTTGCATCACCAGCATATAGCATTCTGTAACTAAAACTAAAAGAGGAAAACAAGGATTACACACACAACACTAAAAGTACATTTAAAACCATTGGTAGTATACATTACAGATGACAAAGCAAGCAAACCACAAAAAAGAAACTAAAACAAAAAAAACACAAAAAACTAAGACACACAGGAGAAGCAACTAAAGCAGAGCTATAATCACATGGCACATTTGCATTTGGGGCCAGTCCAGGTGCGGATCAGTCTGACAAATTCCTTGTAGTTATCAGTGGTCAGAATCTGAGTTCTTCTTTGAAAAAAGGAGAGAGGAATGTAGCAGTGTGTATATAATGTATATATTTGGCCTATGGTATCGATTGTCAGATTAGCTCAGTTGGTAGAGCATCTGACTTGCAAGCAGAAGGTCGCAGGTTCTAGTCCTGCATCGGGCTGCACATTTTCCCGCTCCTATTACAGTACATTAATGTTTATCAGTTGTGTTAGTCTTACTTATTTGGCTTACCAGGATGACTTATTTTATGATATGTTATTTTATAGTTGTCATCCCTCTATTATTTGTTAATTCTTTGTTTTATACAAACAAATGTGCCTTACAGCTTAGACCTGTACACTTTTTAAGATGTAAAGTAAGATATAAACACATGTTTTGCTCTGTAAGTAGATCTATCATTTTCTCACATTGGCAAGTCTAGGTCTATCTATCTATCTTGCGTTAATGTCAAACCCCTCTTGGGGACGAAGACATTTGGCGCGTCAAACAACAAAGAATCATTAAAAGACTGAAGTGTAAAAAGATAGTTAAAAGCAAGGATACGTAGCTTGGTTAAACATGTTAAAAGTAAAAGTTTAAAAGCAGAGCTCTATCAGGCAGTTTAAGGTGAGACATGATCAGTACAGCAAACGGCTGCATTGAACTGCTCAGGGATTAGGGGGTGGACAACAGCAGGGGGGAGATAATTCCAGTGATACACGGTTCTGGGGAAGAAAAAAAACTTTAAGTAATCTCTAGTTGCCGTGAATATCTTGTAACTGAAGGAATGGAAGTGACGTGTTGGGCGAGTGAAGGGAACTAAGAAGCCTTCTTTGGGGATGGCAACTAATTCATGGTGGACTTTGTACATAAGGGAAAGTCTACTATCAATACGACTGAGATCAAGGTGACGAAGTTTGAGGGATTGTAACATGTCTGTGACACTGGAGGTTTGACAGTAGTCTGAGCCTTAATCCAGCGAGCTGCCCATCTCCGGGCAATCTCTATCTGGTCAAAGAGGGTTTGGGTATAGGGTGACCACACTTCAGAGCCATATTCCAGCTGGAGTCTTACAAGCATCTGGTAAGCCATGGATTTAATAGCTTTAGATTTGACCTTGATGTTTCTGCGCAGAAACCCTAACATTTGATTTGCTTTCTTTGTTGACCTATTGATGTGGGCGTCCCATGAAAGATTATTTGATATATTGACGCCAAGGTATTTGGCCGAGATGACTGATTCAAGTAGCCTCCGACTCCATTGGAGGTAGTACTGGGTGGGAATAGGATGTTTCCTTCTTGTGACGTGAATAGTTTGACATTTGGAGGGGTTAAATTCCATATCCCACTCCAACTCCCACTCTTCTAACCTTTTGAGGTCATTTTTTAGGGTAACTGATTCATTTGCAGATGACAGTGTGAGATAGACTGCTGTATCATCTGCAAAGAGACAGACTTTGGAGTTAATATTTTGTGGGAGCTCATTTATATAAGCTAAAAAGAGCAGGGGACCAAGAACGTACCCCTGGGGAACACCGGATGGGACTGGGATGGCATCGGAACTGGTGCCATTCAGAACAATTGATTGGATATGGTTATCAAGGAAACTTTTAATCCACTTGAGTTTGACTTCTGTCTCCATAATTGTGCATTTTCAGTAAGACTTTCTCATGGCTGACCTTATTGAAAGCCTTACTGAAATCTAGTAGTATGAGATAAGTTGATCAAGTTGCTTTTTATCATAGTACTAATTGAGTGACACATGATTTTTTTTCACGTAACCCATGTTGTAGGTCATAGAGGATGGTGTGGCCAGTGAAATGTTTTACAATTGAGGAGGAAACCCTTAATTGTCCAGTTAGTTGTGCATGCCCTAGAGACGTCTATATAGAGTGGGTCAAGCCTGAAATTTTGAACAAGAACCTTTAGCTTTATCTTGGTTGAATGTAGTTTTGCCTTATAGATTCTGTTATTGCCATGTTATTTACTTACCTGTTACCTATACAAATGACACACACACACAGAGGGAAAGGGCCCTATATAAGACCATTGTATTTTGCATCACATACATAATGTGACTAGGCTGAATGCTGCCATCTACTTTTATCAAAAGTCCCAAAATAAGCACATTGCTGTACTTCAGGACACAAAACCTCATTAACCAGACGTAACAAAAAACTTGCAGGAAGTTATGACATCACCAGTTATATTTTTGAATCACCATTGTTTGAAACGCTGAACAGTGATAAACTTTTTCTTTTTTTAACCAAACAATTTAATTTCAGGTTTACCACCGTAACAGTTTACCTGCTTTCACCACTAGTCACACAGCTGTCCAGCAATACAGATACAAAAGCCATGACAGTGCTCAACCTAGCCAGAATCTACAGGACATGTACAAGTTCCTCCAGTCATTATACTCTACACAGAAACATGGAGTTCTCTCGATTGAGGTGATATATACATACAGTGAAATACTTAAAACAGAAGAAGTTTCAGACCAAAAAGGAAAACACTCAAACTTAATAAGGATTTGTCAGCAAAGGGAGACATCCAGGAAAATTATAATAATTAGCCAAAATTTTTGAGTTTCCAATTTTGTAACTAACCTGGATGAGATATTAGTATAGGTAGATGGTCTGTTATTTATCATCCTCCGTCCATAATTTACATAAACATTTTCTCCTCTGAAACTACCGGTACTGGGCAGATTACACCAAACATGGTCTGTAGCATCTCAAGGCTCTTTTAGGGGCCACTAGAGGAAACATTTAAACAACTTCTTCTAATGAACTCTTGAATGATATTTGTCGAACTTGGTCTGTAGTATCACTGTAAGGTCCTCTCCCAACTTTGTTCAAAGGGAGGCACTTGACCCCGTTTAGGGTCCACTAAAATCTAAAACTAGAAAAACCTATAAATGACTTCTTCTCATGAACCACTTGAGGGATCTTCATCAAACTTGGTCTATTACATCATTATAAGGTCATTTACACATTGCAGTGATTTAAAATTAAAATAAGATATGTGTCATATAAACTGTGCTACTTTGTTGTTACATATATGTATAAAAGTTACTGTATAGACATATTAATCCTTTCTTTTACTTTTTTAGAGTGGATGCAGACAGTTCTGTCAAACATACCGGCATATGGAAGAATCAGAGAAGCTAGCGCTACTGTGTCATATTTCAGAGAATTATGGTGTAAACCAGGAACTCATTGTGGATATTGTCAAGAATTTCTTGGAGTCAAAGGTTAGGTATGCTTTAAAATATACAGATGATCAGTCTTACAGACAGATTTATTTGTGTTGTTTTTATCCGATGTTAACTGTTACATTTGAGCTTTATTCACCAACTTTTTGTTAGTTATATAACTTATATAGAGGATATTACATGAGTGTCTTCATATCGAATTTATTAAACGAGTTGAATAAAATAATAAAACGCGAGGCTCTGACGAGTATTTTATCAATTTTATTCAACTCGTTTAATATATCTATGTGGAAAGTCACAAATGTAATATTCGTTTTTATCACATGTAAGTTTTTCCAGCCGAAACATAAAAAATTCTACTTTCTTTAACTATTATAAACAAGTCAGTTTGACCAACGTCTCCGATACTTTAAACAACGTCGACATCAAAGCTTTATTACACTAGACTAAGTGTATTATCAAATTTATGTAATGGCTTTATTTCACTCCCGCGACATCAAACATGTGATAAATAACAGTATGTCCGTTGAACAGCACAGCTTTTGCAGAGCACACACTGTTAGGTCTCTGGCAGGTCCTGGTGCTTGATGGCTTATGGAGTGTAACTGCTCTATCAGACTGCATTGTGTCAGCAGATTTCAATGATGCCATATTGTCAGATTGTCATTTCATTTCTGTTGTAACTTTTTTCATGCAAACAGAAGTTTAATTTTTAACTGTGAAATAGCATTGAAAAAAGCTTTGATAGTGTGTATAGTCTTGAATATTACAGGAGTGTGATTGTGTATACCGGTAGTTACGACTATTACAGGAGCACTGCAAGGCTGTGAAATTTGTCATATATATACATATATATTATATATATATTATATATATATATATATACAGATGGGCCGGTGGTCTAGTGGTAACACGCTTGACTGTCAATCCAGAGGTCTTGGGTTCAATCCCGGTCCAGGCACTGGATATTTCTGAGATGTTCTTGAGTGTCTCCTGCCTAACTAAGAGGCCTGTACTGGTTCTTCCCAGGAAAGATGGCTTTGCGTGTATCAGTGCTATACACCGGGCACGTTAAAAAACCAGACTGTCTATTCGCAAAAGAGCTAGGCTAAGTTTGCCAGACAGGCCTGTATCTAAAATGATTTCTCTCTATCTGTTCTGGGGGCTTTATCTCACTCTGTCCCTCTGGTCAGATCGCTCTGTGTCTGTACTAGTAGAGGATGAATTTCGCGCACTGTGTGGCTGTGTTTGCTATATGTAAAGTGCCTTTGAACATGTTTATCATGAAAAGGGCACTATATAAATCTGGTATTATAATAATAATAATAATAATTTACGTAGAGATGACTATTATAGGAGCGTGGTAAAGCTTTGATATTACATATAGAAGAGAAAATGTGTCTTCACAATTGGATTTATGTATGACTGTTACAGGAGCGTGGTGAAGCTGTGATACTGCGTATAGAAGAGAGAATGCGTGGAGCATTGTCTGCCAAGTATCAGGTGCTCTTCAGTGATATAGGTAGAATAGAAGGTGGAGTAAAGTTTCTTGTAGATATGAGAGCTGATATCATGGTGAGTAAATATTACAGCTACATATTTATTCAGTCTCTTAAATACAGCTGATTCCACTTATTTGAATACAGATGTACTAGTTATTGGAATATTCCGCTTATTTGAATACAAAGTTAAAGCACCAATCAATCTTTATCAGCTTGTACTACTCAGTCACTGGTCGTTGTGTTTTAATTTATTAGCTGTTTTAATTTGTTGTCTCTTTATACATTCATGTATATTATTTCAGCACCTGCTGTCTTCCACTAAGGATATTGACAGAGCCCACCTTCTAGACCTCCAGCATGCTCTCAAGGACATTCTGTCTCTATGGTTTACAGTAGGATTTTTGAACCTTGAGAGAATCACATGGCAGTCTTCCTGTGAAATGTTACAGAAGGTGATATTTGAACTGTTTTAATAAACCTTTAATTTCTCTTACAGTAGAGATTTAAAGATACATTTTGCCCAAATTTCATATTTTAAAATTTGATCAGTTACTACATACAATGTAAATATTAAATAAACATGTAAGTGCATATAAGCAATACAGTGTTTAGTTTAAAAATACTGCACACTAATAAATACATAAGTAAACACAGTATGAATATGTATTGTCATTAAAAAAAAGGGATTATTGAAACGAATGACTAATTGTGTTTTAGATTTAAATCAGTATATAATAATGAAATATTTAGTGAAAGATGAGCATAATACATCTTTAAGCAAATCGTTGATATTGCTAAACGATGTGCAACAGATTTATTATTTCAATATTTTGGATTATATTTCATTATTATGTAAAAAATTTGATCTTTCATCTATATTATATAGATTATATATTACCTATCTTTTTTTAAGGGTCTCTTTCCTAAAATATTTTTGTTTATTATCTAAATTGTAACGGTACTATGGCAAACATTTTTCTGTCCGAGTCATTTCTTTTCTTCAAAATATATTCAGACTGTTACTGTCATATTTTTTTTTAACCTTTAGATTTCAGAATATGAAGCAGTTCACCCTGTGAGACACTGGCAAGATTTGAAGAGACGTGTAGGACCATATCGTCGATGTTTTGTGTTTACACATTCCAGTATGCCACATGAACCCATTGTAGTATTACACTGTGCCCTGACCAGTGAAATTTCCTCATCTATACATGTAAGTCTGTTTATGATGTTTGTCAGATGTATACCTGCTCTGGCCAGTTTTAAGCTCACCTGAGCACAAAGTGCTTTAAGTGAGCTATAATGCTCACCCTGTGTCTATCATCCATCGTCAAGGATTTGAAGTCGCAGATTTGGCTCAGATCAGATTGTTACCCATATTTTCTTCCTCGTCTTAATAAAACTTTGTCAGAATGTTCATCTCTATAAAGTCTATGTCAGGTTTGAAACTGGGTTATTTAAGGTAAAAAAAAAGTCTAGGTCACTAGGTCAAATCATAAGAAACTTTGTTAACACTGTAGTGGCCACATTTTCTACTTTATCTCAAGAAAACTTTAGAATGTATGTCCCTATGAAATCGAGATCTAGGTCAAGTGCAAAACTGGGTTACCAGAGGTCTTTAACTAGGTCACCAGGTAAAACCTTTTAGTACCTTGTTAGCTCAGTATAGGCCACATTTTCTACACAATCATTATACGTCATTAGTCTCTAGGAAGTCTAGTTAAAGAACAAATTGGATTACTTGTGGGAAAAATCTAGATCACTAGTTTAAATCATAGACTGACCTTGTTAACACTCTTGAGGTCATATTTTCTAGTACTACTTGATCTTTATAAAACTTTGACATGTTTGACTTTATAAAAATATACCAAGTTCAGAACTGGGTTACATAAGATAAAAAACTAGGTCTCTACATCAAACCATAGAAAAACCTTGTTAACACTCTAAGGGCCATATTTCCCATTTGATCATCATATTTTTTTTTCAGAATGGCTATCTGACAGTATGAAATTAGGTCATATTCAAAACTGGGTTCCATGAGTTTAAAAACTAGGTGACTAGGTTAAATCACAGAAAAACCTTATTGATGATTTAGAGGCCACATTGTCTACTTGATCTTAATTAAACTTTGTCAGAATGTTTGTGTCTTTGAAATCTAGGTCAAGTTGGAAACTGTATAACCTAGGTCAAAAAGTAGGTCACCAGTTTTTTTTTTGAGTTTGCCCTAGGGCTAGTTTTCCCTATATGGCTATATGGAAAACTTTGAAAATCTTTTACTCAGAAATAGCCAGCCCAGTATCACAATAATTTTACAGCGATGTTCTTTGGATGACCCTGTACAAATTCTCTCATGTTCAGGGGCAACAAAATCTGATTTTGACTTACTTGTCCTTTTTTACCAAGAGCTGTTTCTTGCTTTTCTATTTAATGGTGATATGATAAAATATGGTGAAATTCTGCTTGTCTCTATGGACTCTGGGACAAGCTGTGCAAGTTGGACAATTGATTTTGCTGCTCCTGTAAGTTATTTTGATTTGACTTAAATATTACTAGCAAAAGCCAGGCTAGTTTTCTGTATATAGCTTCAGTTATGGAAAATTTCGACAAATCTCTCAGAAACTGCTGGCCTGATTTTGAAATAATTTCACAGATATGTTCCTTTGATGACCCTCTACCAAAATTGCTTTCATTTCAGCTCTGAAACACAGGTTAGCAATCTATGGCCAACATGACCCTATTGTTTTACATACTGTGAAATCATTAATATTCGTGGGGGACTAATTTTCGTGGATTTCTTGGTTGAGTCAATCCATGAAATTTAATCCCAACGAACAAGTAAATTTTCCGTTCATTTTATGTTCAAAAGTTGAAATCCACGAATTCATATTCCCACGAAATAGCCGTTTGACCGAAAGCACGAAATTTCATGCCCACGAAATTAAATGATTTCACAGTACTTTATGCCCATCAAAGATAAACGAGCTGTATTGCTTTGAACATCCCAGTTCATCTATCTGGGAGGTCTGATTTTTGTCAAATGTGTAGTCATACTGGCCAAAATGACAGCAAATTACACATATCTTCATTCATCCTAATTATTACAGTCTATCCACAAAATAATTACTGCAAATTAACAAGAGGCCATAACCTGTAACTGTAACCTGTAACTGTAATGATGGTGAGTTTAAAAATTTCAAGACAGTTGGGTTTTCTCAGTCACTCTTGAAATAGTTGAAATTGTGAAAATTGACAGTGTCAACTTAATGACTTAAGCAGTTCATATATAGTGCTCACTATAAACTTAGACTATTTATGGGCTTATTATCTTGATAAAGTTTGAAAACCTGATGGATAGTTTTTGTTGCTCTAGAGTTATGGCCCTTGAATAAGAATTAGTATGCTCATTTAGTAGAGTACTTACAAAGTAGTTTGCTGGGATAGTAGGTATTGTGACAGTTTGTCACTCTTGTAATTGGTTAGAAAAATCTGTTTATCCATTATGCTGTCCAGAAGCAAACTAGTAAATGATGGTTACCGTAAACGACTGGTTCCAGTTATCATTTGACTGGTTCCAGTTACCATTTGACATAGAAACAGACCAGAAGTGTTTTTATTTTTTGCTCCTTACTATATATTGTATTGTAGTAAATACTTTGTTTTTTATTGTTGAAATATTTCAGTCCATCATTGGTAACCGAGGTTACTCTACAAGTTCTCTGGAGCAAGAGAAAGTAGAGGAAGGACCAGAGGACCCAAACAAGATAAATACAGCAATGTTCTACTCTGTCTCTAATACACAGAAAGGTTTGTACAGTAAATCCATTCCTGTAATTATTAGTGTCAGACTTTGCAAGATGTAAAACACAAAGAAGTGCATTTATTTTTCATAGAACAAACCTCCTGTACATGTATCAATATGATCTAATCCCTTCTTCCAAAAATTCAAAGTGAACAAAATTTTCCTATGATTTTTTATGCCTCTTGTCAAAAACTTGGTGGGCACATAGTATTTGAATTGTCAATCTGTCATTCTGTCACACTTTCTTGTGTACTAACTCCTCCTACATATGCATATTACTTGGACTTCAATGCCACTGGGGGAGACATATTGTTTTTGCCATGTCTGTCTGTCTGTCCTTCCGTATGTCACACTTCATTTCCAATCAATAGCTGGAGAATCATTTGACCTAGAACCTTCAAACTTCATAGGGTGGTAGGGCTTATGGAGTAGACGGCTCCTAATGTTTTTGGGGTCATTCCATCAAAGAAAATAATAAAAAAAACTTGACCCAGAATGTTTAAACTTCATAGGATGATTGGACATCCAGAGTAGATGACCCCTATTGATTTTGGGGTCATTCTATTAAAGGTCAAGGTCACAGGGGCCTGAACATGGAAAACCATTTCCGGTCAGTAACTTGAGAACCACTTCACCCAGAATGTTGAAACTTCACAGGATGATTGATCATGCAGAGTAGATGACCCCTATTGCTTATGGGGTCACTCTAATAAAGGTCAAGTTCACAGGGGCCTGAACATGCAAAACAATTTCCAATCAATAACTTGAGAACCACTTGACCCAGAATGTTGAAACTTCATAGGATGATTGGACATGCAGAGTAAATGATCCCTAATGATTTTGGGGTCACTCTATTAAAGGTCAAAGGCGCAGTAGACAGAGCATGGAAATCCATTTCCAGTCAATAACTTGAGAACTATTTGACATAGAACCTTCAAATTTCATAGGGTGATAGGACTTACAGATTAGATGACCTGTATTGTTTTTAGGGTCACTCCATCAAAGGTCAAGGTCACAGGGGGCTGAACATAGAAAACACTTTTCAATCAATAACTTGAGAACCACTTGACCCAGAATGTTGAAACTTAATTGGATGATTGGGCATGCAGAGTTGATGACTCCTACTGATTTTGGGGTCACATGATCAAAGGTCAAGGTCACAGGGGATGATTAGACATGCCAAGTAGATGATCCCTATTGCAGCCAACCATCAGTGTCTCCTGTCCCCTATTGATTTTTTGCCTATATGAGTATGCATTAGGGGAGACATGCGCTTTTCTACAAAAGCATCTTCTATTTGTTTTTTGAGGTATTGCTCATTTTTTCACATTAAAATACTTCAGCCACAGAACATTGTGTACTCAACTCCACTTACAGTTTCCATTCAATTCAAATGAAGCTTTGTGTATGTCATCAGCAATGGGGGACATGCATATATTTGTGGGACTTCCATGTCCAATCATTTTTATGCCCCCCGGCACATTTATGTGGGGGGTGGGGTGCATATAGCATTGCTGCTGTCTGTACGTATGTCCGTATGTCATCCATCTGTCCGTCTGTATGTCCCAAAATCTTATGTGTCCAACTTCTCCTACACTATTAGCCCGATTTGCTTCAAACTTTCGCAGATGGACAACCTTGATGTGGGGATGATCATAAAGGAAAGATTTTTTTCTGCAACTATTTTTACCACAGTTATGGCCCTTTGATAGTTTTTGCTATATAGAATATAGAGAAAAATCTTGTGTGTCCCACAGTATTAGCCTGATTTGCTTCAAACTTTCAAGCTTGATGTACAGATGACCATAAAGGAAGGATTTCTTTTCTGTGACTATTTTTACCTCAGTTATGGCCCTTTGATTGTATTTGCTATATAGAGGATGGCACAGTATGTGGGGGCATCTGTGTCCTATGGACACAATTTCTAGTTCTCTACTTACTGAGGGAGTCAGTGGCACAGTGGTTAGCATGTTGGACTACAACGCCAGCGGTCCGGGTTCGATTCCCAGTCTTGGCTGATATCCTGACTAGTGTTCAGTGCTGTATGATTTACTTAAAGTTTCCAGCAGTATCAGCCTAGACTAGATGCTGGGGAGGTAAATATGACACCTGCCATGGGCTCGGCTGGAAATAAGTTGTTCCATCCATTACAGGTGGGGACTTTCGTCAACTACCCACGTTAAACAAGAAACTTTACCTTTTACTGCCGTGTTCTGTACTTTATTCTGTCATTCTTTTTCAGGGGACATGTGCCATGCAATGTTGATATCATTCTTGTTTCTTTGATTGTTCAGCATGTGTATTAGTACACTTCTGACAGGATTCAGTAGTTTTGTTATATTTATAGGTTTACAAGGTGTGGACCTAGGTAACTACCTGATAAAGAAGGTTGCGGGTGAGTTACAGCATGAGTGGCCCCAAATGACCCAGTTCTCTAGTATATCCCCTATACCTGGGTTCAGGGATTGGTTAAACAGGGAAATCAATGCAGCCTGCAGTAAGTACCAAAGTATTAAAATAATAACTGAATTTTAAAGGTATAAAATAATAACTGAATTTTAAAGGTATAAAATAATAACTGAGTTTTCACCTGTCTAAAATAATAACTGAATTTTAAAGGTATAGAAATAATAACTGAATTTTAAAGGTAAAAAAAAATAACTGAACTTTCACTGGTCTAAAATAATAACTGAATTTTAAAGGTATAAAATAATAACTGAATTTTCACTGGTCTAAAATAATAACTGAATTTTTAAGGTATAAAGTAATAACTGAATTTTCACTGGTCTAAAATAATAACTGAAAATAATAACTTAATTTTCACTGGTCTAAAATAATAACTGAATTTCCATTGGCATAAACAGTCTTCAATTATGTTCCAGGGGAGGACACCCAGGATGATCTGCAGCCCAGAGAAACTGACAAGGGAAGTCACTCTTCACAGTTACTGACTGAAACTGACATCGAGTGTTTGTGTAATAGTATAAATACTGACAAAAGTTTTGCCTCTGCATTACAAATATTTAAGGAGCATGTGATGCAGCATACTTGGGTAAACAAAGAAGATACAGTGACGGCAATGAAAGCTCCATTAATGAGGTTGTGTGCGAGATATCTGTACCTAGAAAAAAGAAGAGGATATGCTTTAAATTCAGTTGGTAGGCAGACTTTGTTATTCGAGTCCTTTAAACAAGCAATATGTCTTAATAAGACACTTTAATGGACGTATTTTAAGAAATAAATAGTAGAGTGATATTTGGTAGACATTTACATCCATACATGATCATGCTGTTGCACACTTGTTCCAAACTAAACAGTGCATGGGCAGCAGATTTAATATATCATAAATAAAGGACTCGCCGGACTGGTTAAACATTTTAGCATATTACAAGAAAGATTACCACATTCTTTATTAATCCCCTACCACAAGTCTGTCCGTAACATTTCGTGTCCGCTCTGCATCTCCTAAACCCCTTGGAAGAATTTTCATGAAACTTGTGTCAAATGATCACCTCATTAAGACGATGTGCAGAACCCATTAGTTAGCCATGTCGGCTCAAAGTCAAGGTCACAACTCAAGGTCAAAGGTTTGAGTCTTCCATTTTATGTCTGGTCTGTATCACATAAACCCCTTGAAGGATATTAATATGACTTGGCTGTAATATTCCCCTTAACAAGACAATGTGCAGAATTCAAAATTCAACCTTGCCAGCTTAAGGTCAAGGTCACAACTCAAATATTAAATGGTTCCACCCGATACTATCAACCCTTTCACTATCCATAACAGTGGCAAGGGATATAGCTTTCACTATCCATAACAGTGGCAAGGGATATAGCTGTCTTCCAGACTGCCTGGTTAGTATTAATTGTGCAATCTTTTGAGCTCACCTGAACCAAACTTGATTATGCTGTGTCCATTGCCTGTCATCTGCCATCCAACATGTCATCTGGTATTAGTTTTTTACTTTCAAATAACTTTTTCACATCAGTACGTTGATTGGTCATCACCCAACTTGCTTTGTAGCATCATTGTAAGGTCCTCCCTCAAATTTATTCAAACGGTTCCACTTTACTGATGCACATTTGTAATCTCCTCTCAATTTTTTCAATTCGTTTCACTTGATTAATTTTAGGAGCTGCCAGAGCTTAAAATATAAAAACCTTTAAACGACTTCTCCCCAAACACTGCTTGATGAATCATCATTAAACTTGGTATGTAGCATCCTAGTAAGGTCCTTCCTCAGATATGTTCAAATGGTTTCCCTTGACTGATTTTAGGGACTCAGCCAGAGCTAAAATTATAAAAACCTTTAAATGACATAATGGACTGCTTAAAAGATGCTCATAAAAAAATCATCAAAAGCAAGGTCTGAAGGTCACAGTCCTCCTTAGGTGAGCTAACAATGCCCGTTTATGCCTCATGGCTGTAACATAAATTGTTATGTGATCAGGTTAGTTGTTACTAGGGGACTGCCATTATATTGATTCAGTTTTGGCTAAATTTTGAAAAGACATAAGATTTGAAAATGAATCATAAATAGGTACTAAATATATCATTCATGCATTTTTGTAGCAAACTTCCATTTACAAAATGGTGCCGTGTTATGGCGTTTGAACTGGATGGCGGATACAACATTGCGTGGATTGACAAACTCGTGTGGTCTAATGGTGAACTACAGATATTACCTAGAAGATACTGTAGGAAACAGTCAACAATACATTGAACATAAAGTTATCAATACGTCTGATCATATACGTCAGCTGTGTGAAACATAATGAACATGTAATCAAACAGTAATTAAAAGTTCAAAGATGATTTTTTGCTCTGAACTTAGATACATTTTCAGCCTTTTATGATACATCAGTCAGGTGTAATATAATATATGTCAATATAATATATGTCTCAAAACTATATGTGTATAGTTTGTGTTATGTTTATAGTCCCATTGGTTGCCCATATATCAGTTGCCCATATATTCCTGGGGGCCTTCATGGCCAAGTGCTTAAGGTCGCTGACTTCAGATCACTTGCCCTGCACCTATGTGGGTTCGAGCCTCACTTCGGGCACTGAATTCTTCATGTGAGGATGCCATCCAGCTGGTCAGTGGTTCTACCTAGGTTTCTTGTCCGACAGATGTTAGTAATCTTAGTTGAAGGAGTGGTGTATCAAAGTTGGAATCCCTTGTTTCAGACTCCGACATGAATAACTTAATATTTACTAAATAGGTAGGAAAAACATTTTGTTTTCTTTAAATAGTATAAATGTCAATGAAATATAAAAGAAAGTGGTAATGTTTATAAAAATGAGAAAACTATGCGCTATGTATAATTTTTTGGTATTACCGGTAAAACAGTTTTCTGAATTTTGATTTTGACATCGGAGTATGTTTATGTAACAGGGTCCAATCATAACAGGGTCCAATCAAAAAGTAAAAGGCATTAATTATTCCATTCAAAAACTTGTATGTCTCTTACCAGTATAATAATATAAGAACACCAGTTCAAACCATAAACTCTACAGCAACAAATGCTTATATTTTTAGCTCGACTATTCATAGAATAGTAGAGCTATTGGACTCGCCCATGCATCGGCGTCCTCGTCCGCGTCCGCATCCCGATTTGGTTAAGGTTTTGTATGTAAGCTGGTATCTCAATAACCACTTGTGGGAATGGATTGAAACTTCACACACTTATTCACTGTGATAAACTGACCTACACTGCACAGGTTCCATAACTCTATTTTGCTTTTTTACAAAATTATGCCCCTTTTTCGTCTTAGAAATTTTTGGTTAAGGTTTTGTATGTAAGCTGGTATCTCAGTACTTACTAATGGGAATGGATTGAAACTTCACATACTTGTTCACTGTCATGATTTGATATGCACTAAGCAAGTCCCATAACTCTGCTCTTTTTTTTTCAAAAGTATGCCCCTTTTTCGACTTAGAAATTTTTAGTTAAGGTTTTGTATGTAAGCTGGTATCTCAGTAACCACTTGTGGGAATGGATTGAAACTTCACACATTTATTCACTGTGATAAACTGACCTACATTGCACAGGTTCCATAACTCTATTTTACTTTTTTACAAAATTATGCCCCTTTTTCGACTTAGAAATTTTTGGTTAAGGTTTTGTATGTAAGCTGATATCTCAGTACTTAATAATGGGAATGGATTGAAACTTCACATACTTGTTCACTGTCATGATCTGACATGCACTAAGCAAGTCCCATAACTCTACTCTTTTTTTTTTTCAAAATTATGTCCCTTTTTTGACTTAGCAGTTTTTGGTTAAGTTTTTGTATGTAAGCTGGTATCTCAGTATCCACAAATTGGAAAGGATCGAAACTTCACACACTTGTTCACTGTCATGATATGACATGCAGTACAGAGGTTCAATACCTCTACTTTGCATTTTACCAAATTATGCCCCTTTTTCAACTTTTGTATTAATTCAATTGACAAGGCTGTTGAATAGTCGAGCGTTGCTGTCCTCCGACAGTTCTTGTTTGTACAAGAATTGGCAAGGTTAGGCTGATTTATTTATTTATTTTGGGTTTAATGCCATTTTTCAAAAGTATTTCAGTTATGTAACAGTGGGCAGTTAACGGATTTTATACCAGGACAAACCTGTTCTCCCCAAGTAACTGCCAACTTCCCCTCATGAATTAGAGATGGAGGACAAATGATATCGGACACAATGTCATTTATCAAATCGTCATGGTGAACATACGCCCCAACCTGGGCCCAAGATCCGTAGATCTGGGCTCTCCCTATTGAACTAAGTGGGTGGGGCATTGAAATAAGTCATTTAAACACAATCTGTATGTTGAACCCTTTTGACTGACATAATTTTCATCTGTGTAAAGGTTAGTGAATGTTTCACTGCTTAGATATTGATAGTATTATGTTATCTACTGTACGTAAAACATAAAAAACATAAATTAATAGGCATTTCATTATCATATCTGAGATGTGCAATGCAGTGTTAACATTTCACTGTTTTACAGTTACTGTACATAGCCATATCCTGTGAGTTATAATTTATAAAATAGTTTAAGTTTGTGAAATTTAAACTGAATGTCAGAGAAAATGTACTAGATTGTCAAACTTTGTAGAGTTCAATAAAATCCATCCGTTTATGTCGAATTGCTTTGACTTATTAGATTTCCATGTGTGTGAAACATGAAACATTGATAACATAATTTTATATTTTTACTGAGTGAAACACAGTATATATGTATCAAGAATTTAAAGTATAAAGAATTTGATACACTTGTGTTATAGTATGGAGAATTTGCATTTGAATTTCTGTGATAAATCAAAATTATTGCTATACTAGTCTGATGAAAAATAAAGTTGTTAATGGACTAGTGCTTGTGTCTTCATTAATTTACAGCAATATTAGAGGTAGTTAAGTGGATTGCATGTAATGAATATATTTGAAATGTGAACGACTGATCACTTGTATCTATTTCTGTTCACTGAGAACTTAATTGGTGTTACATTTTCACTGGAGGTACTTTTAGCTCACCTGTCACAAAGTGACAAGGTGAGCTATTGTGACCGCTTGATGTCCGTCGTCCGTCGTGCGTCAACAATTTGTAAACAAATCTTCTTCTTGAAAACCACTGGGCAGAATTTCACCAAACTTCACAGGAATGATCCTTGGGTGGCCCCCTTTCAAAATTGTTCAAAGAATTGAACTCCATGCAGAACTCTGGTTGCCATGGCAACCGAAAGGAAAAACTTCAAAAATCTTCTTCTCAAAAACCAAAAGCCCTAGAGCTTAGATATTTGGTATGAAGCATTGCCTAGTGGACCTCTAATAATTTTATTCAAATCATGACCCCGGGATCAAAATTAACCCCGCCCCAGGGGTCACTTGATTTTACATAGGAAAATCTTAAAAAATCTTCTTCTCAAAAACCGGAAGCCCTAGAGCTTAGATATTTGATGTGAAGCATTGCCTAGTGGACCTCTACCAAGTTTGTTCAAATCATGACCCCGGGGTCAAAATTGACCCCGCCCCAGGGGTCACTTGATTTTACATAGGAAAATCTTCAAATTTTTTTTAAAAATAAACCAGAAGGCCTAGAGCTTAGATATTTGACTTGTAGCGTTGCCTAGTGGACCTCTACAAAATTTATTCAAATCATGACCCCCGGAGTCAAAATTGACCCTGCCCCAGGGGTCACTTGATTTTACATAGGAAAATCTTCAAAAATTTTCTTAAAATAAGCCAGAAGGCCTAGATCTTAGATATTTGACGTGTAGCATTGCTTAGTAGACTTCTACAAAATTTGTTCAAATCATGACCCCCGGGGTCAAATTGACCCTGCCCCATTGGGTTACTTGATTGTACATAGAAAAATCTTCAAAATTTTCTAAAAATAAACCAGAAGGCCTAGAGCTTAGATATTTCATATGTAGCATTGCTTAGTGGACCTCTACAAAATTTGTTCAAATCATGAACCCCGGGGTCAAACTGACCCCACCACAGGGGTCACTTAGTTTTATGTAAGAAAATCTTCAAAATTTTTCTAAAAGTAAACCAGAAGGCATTTCACATGTAGCATTGCCTAGTGGACCTCTAGAAATTTGTTCAACTCATGACCCCCGGGGTCAAAACTGCCCCTGCCCCAGGGGTCACTTGATTTTACATAGGAAAATCTTCAAAAAATTTCTAAAAATAAACCAGAAGGCCTAGATCTTAGATATTTGACATGTAGCATTGCCTAGTATACTTCTACAAAATGTGTTCAAATCATGACCTCCGGGGTCAAATTGCTTGATATACTTGATTGCACATAGAAAAATCTTCAAAATTTTCTAAAATAAATTTTTAATTACTTCCCTTTTATGTTTCTATAAATAGCTTCTTGTCCTTAAGCTCAATGATAACAGGTGAGTGATATAGGGCCATTATGGCCCTCTTGTTTAAAATTGAGTTTAGCTATCCTAGTTGCCCAACCAAGACAAGAGTTATTTTAGCATATGTATAAATTTGATGAACATATTTCCTAAGGAATGATATCATATAAGACAATGTGTACATGTCCAACAATTCACATTGACTTACATATCCCATTTCCAGGCACCGGAACTCCTGAGATGCTCCTTGGATTCTCTTGCAAACTTCTAGTATCTGGGTATTCCAGTAAAGACAGCTTCGAAATAATATATATTTATATTTAAGCTAAATACCATTAAAATGAAAGTTTGAAACTTATATAACCTCCTTGCATATTGGTTAACAACCAAAATTTATTAGAAAAAAAAAGAATTCATTCTGAAGCAACAGGCAAGACATATTGTTAATTGCCCTGTCCGTCTGTCAACCGTCTTCTTTAAACTTGTTATTAATTATCCTTGTTCGGATTAAATTAATAAACAATCACAAGTTCGTATAAACTCAATTGTCTAATTATTGATCTACCATTTCATTATATTTCAAAACACTTATATTAATTTATCATCTTTCTATTTTGTCATAACCACTTCTTTAAATTTCTTACAGTATATTCCTAAACTCTCAATCTATCAAAACTTAACTCTGTCTTTCAAAACCTAACCTTAAACTCTCTCAAACCTAACTTTCAACTCTCTCCAAACCTAACCTTCAACTCTCTCCAAACCTAACTAACTCATCTCTCATTCCTAGGCCCCTCTCCCTAATTCCAACTGCCACACTCTTTACTGACATATAACTCTTCTCATCCAATCAGCATCCATAATGGCCATCATCATCTCACTCACTAAGCACTCACTCAGATTTTCCGCTCTTTTCCTTATTCCAGTTGCAACATCTTACCTAACACATTACATGCTATATTCTTTCATCTCCCAAAACTCCCTAGTAGTCCAGTCTAGAGCCCTATCAATCATTCTGCTAATTTGATTAACTAAGGTCTGCTCAGCTTTCTTGATGACCTCTTATTACACAATCATGTTACTATATATTATCAATTTCAATTCAATCAATATTAATATAAAATAGTAAAAATATTCACTGTCACACTTCACACTTCATTCGATCAATAACTGAGAACCATTTGACAAAACCTTCAAACTCATAGGTGGTAGCATTAAGTAGACGACCCTTTAGTTTTGACACTCCACAAGTCAGTCAAGGCCGAACATGAAAACCATTTCCGATCATAACTGAAACCCTTTGAACCCAGAATGTTGAACTTAATAGGAGACCCTACTGATCTGGTCACTGATCAAAGTCAAGCACAGGCTGAACATGAAACTGTTCAATCATAATTAACCATATGCCAGATGTAAACTAGTGAGATTGACATCTCATAAATCCTATGCAGCCAACCATCAGTGTTTCTTTGACTTTTGCTCCTGTCCCCTATTGACTTCTTGCATATACAACTATGCATTTGGGGAGACATACGCTTTTCTACAAAAAGCATCTTCTAGTCTTTTTAGCACTTGTGCCAAAACATAAAAAAAATCCACTTTTGTTAACTATTACAAACAAGTCAATTTGACCAATGTCTCCGATACTTTAAACGATGTTATCGTCAAAGCTTTATTACACTAGAGTATTCCCTGTGGGCATTCGACGTTGATACGACGTCGGATACGGATGTCGATTCAATGTTGCATTTTGGTTAAAAATGTAAGTTTTTTAGACGTCGAAGTCTGACGTCGATTCAACGGCGGTTTTCTGACATCGATTCAACGGCAGTTTTCTGACGTTTTTTAGACGTCATATTTCTGATATTTATAATATTGGTTTTCTTTCCAAGAAACAACATTAATCATTTCATCTTCATAAATCATTTTATTTACAATGTAACATTAAAATTCTTTTCAATCGACATCTATCATGATAAATAAGGTCAACATAAATTCGTTGTAGTCAGTGGAGAACTTTCTGCTTTGATTGTTGAATCTCTCAAAATCATCACAATTATCAGTGCAAACTTCATCTGAAATATATATTAAAATGTGAATGTTCAGTTACTTCAAAGGTATTCTGAAAGTTTAAATTTTAAACATTATATTCAATGTTTATTCGTCTATCAAGTATGGTTATGCATATAAGCTTTATTTTACAGTTAAAAGTTTCTTGTTCTTACGAATTGTATGAATTTTCTAAGGCGGATAATAATTGATATGATAAGTCAAATAATTAAGAAATAAATATATAAATACTTACTTTCTACAAATCATGTTTAATATTAATCCATACAGTTGCTCTAAATGTCTGCAAAACTCTCGCGAATGTATCAAATTACCATGAGAATGTGTAAACATCTCTGCGAGTTGCGTGTGTCTAACTGAGCTACATGTGTAAACTTCAACGCTGGGTCAGATTTCGTAACTCATGTTCCCGTTTTGATCCAGGTATATCATCTGACATCATAGTTTAAAATTTAACCAAAATGAAATTCTTGCGCCAGACCAATTTAGTTTGTTGAATGCATACTAATAACTACTCATTCCCTCGGTTACAGGTCGGATGTTTTGGTTATTTTTAATTATTCAGACATAGTTTTATAGAAGTGCCTGTTCAACCTATACTTAACAGCTACATCGTGTAAAATAAAATTGAAATTATGATTTTGTGTTAAAGACTAATGTCTCCATTCAAGAAATGAGTTCATCATTGGAAAATATAATTGTGTTTTTGCTGCGAAATATTAAAAAAATCCGACATGTATCCAACGTCGCTTAAATGTCTACTACCAATGTCTGTTAGACGTCGTGGTTTCAACGTCTTTTCGACGTTGCATTTAGGTCGCCGAGGTCGCGACCTAAATCAAACCAATATCCAACGTCGATTCAACGTCTACTACCGACGTCTGTTAGACGTCGGGGTTTCAACGTCTTTTCGATGTTGCATTTAGGTTGACGACGTCGTGACCTAAATTCAGTCAATATCCAACGTCGATTCAACGTTGTATGCCTGCTGGGTTATGAAATTTATGACAGTTTTTTATTATGTAATGGCTTTATTTGACTCCCGCGACGTCAAACATGATAAAAGACTTTATAGTATGGTAACTAAATAAGCCCCAGTAAGACCTCTCCAGACTCTTTACTGGCATGACGTATAGTGTTTAAATAAAAAAGTATTTGATATTATTATATATTTGATTTCCAGGAGATAACAGAAAACAGACCCACTGTCTTCTAGTAAAACAAGAAATTTTGCTTCTTCTCCCTTTCTCTACATATTAGACTGCTTGTACCTTGTATTAGGTCTAGACAGTTATTATGCCCCCCTTCAAAGAAGGAGGGGTATATTGTTTTGCAGATGTCGGTCAGTCGGTCGTTCTGTATGTAGACCAATCCGTTACCGGATGATAACTCAACAACGCTTGGGCCTAGGATTATGAAAGTTGATAGGAAGGTTGTTCATCACCTGCAGTTGACCCCTGTTGATTTTGAGATCTGTATGTCAAAGGTCAAGGTCACAGTGACCCTGAACAGTTAAACGGTTTCCGGATGATAACTCAAGAACGCTTGGACCTAGGATCATGAAAGTTGATAGGGAGGTTGTACATGACCAGCAGATGACCCCTATTGATTTTGAGGTCAGTATATCAAAGTTCAAGGTCACAGTGACTCGTAACAGTTAAACGGTTTCCGGATGATAACTCAAGATTGCTTGGGCCTAGGATCGTGAAAGTTGATAGGGAGGTTGGTCATGACCAGCAGATGACCCCTATTGATTTTGAGGTCAGTAGGTCAAAGGTCAAGGACACAGTGACCAGGAACAGTAAAACGGTTTCCGGGCGATAACTCGAGAAGGCTTGGGCCTAGGATCAGGAAAATTGATAGGGAGATTGATCATGACCAGCAGATGACTCCTATTGATTTTGAGGTCATTTGGTCAAAGTTCAAGGTCACAGCCAGGAACAGTTAAAACGGTTTCTGGACGATAACTTGAGAACGCTTGGGCCAAGGGTCATGAAAGATGATAGTGAGGTACGTCATGACCAGCAGATGACCTCTATTGATTTTAAGGTCAGTAGGTCAAAGGTCAAGGTCATATTGACACGGAACAGTTAAACCCTTTCCAGACGATACCTTGAGAACGTTTGGGCCTAGGATCACTAAACTTTATAGGGAGGTTGATCATGACCAGGAGATGACCCCTGTTGATTTTGAGGTCAATAGGTCAAAAGTCAATGTCAGATTGAACCATAATTTATGTTTCTTGTGCAATTACTGAATGCATCAAGGGGGGCATTTCATGTTCGACAAGCTCTTGTTGCCTTTGTTTTACCTACAAGCAATTATTATTCAAATATATGTGTGAACTCTATCAGATATTTTTAGCCAAGGGCAGGGCATGCTCTGCTCATGATGTTAACTGGTATAATTATTATACAAAAAAAAATCCAAAAGTGGGGAGAGTATGTCTCCAAATATACATCGAAATGCACTACAGCAGCTGTTTCTACATTTTTTTTTTTTTTGCATGCCCCATAACAGCTAATCCCCCCCCCCCCCCCCCCCCCCCCCCCCCGCCCCCACACTCCCTTATTAAATAAGTGTATCTTGTTCTTTATTTATATACAGATATAATAGTTTCACGCTCAGCCCACTATTTGTCCAGATCACCATCCAGTTTAGGCCAGCTTTGCCACTTGGGGCTCATTCATCTCCTAGGTAGCAATTATATAATTTTTCATGTATATTAACATTAAAAGCAATTTTTTACCATTTTTGTAAATTACTGTGTTCAAAAAAAGGAACTGTAATTTGGGTCAAATTGCTTCTTTAAAAATTAAATCAAAGAGATATGCATTTTATTATAGATATTTCATGAATAAGGCAAATTACAAATTTATCCCTACAGGTTACACAACACAGAGTTAAAGTCCATCTCATCAGCTAAGTATCTCTAGTAGGAATATCACCAATGATTTGAACTGGTCACAACATAATAGAAAACATAACCTCTAAGGCAACCTCTTCCCTTCGATTTATTCAGAGAATTGTCAAGACAGACAATTTAACATAAAGTTTTAACAAGCTGCATACACCGCACCTGCGTCCGCCCCCAGTTAGAATACTGTTTAAGTGTGTGGCATCCCTGGCAGAAATCTCTCACCCATAAACTTGAACGGGTCCAAAGGTCAGCAGCTAGGTATGTTATGAATGATTACAACTACACAAGTAGTGTAACTGAAATGTTGAAATCCCTAGAATGGAAAACTCTCCAGTATCGCAAGTTAAACTGTTCATTACCTTTGTTTTACAAAATAAGCACCCAGACCATCACAACTGGCCAAGGTTACCTGACCCCCATCAGAAATCTTAATTACTTGATCCCTCATTCCAGCACTCAATACTTTGCTAACTCTTGTTTCCCTAGAATCATCCGTCTCTGGAACTCCCTCTCCACATCAGTCAAAGCTAGCTCCTGAGCCTCAGTATCTTTACAGATCGAGATGCTGGCAGTAGTCAGTTTTGTCATTCTAGCTTCCATTACAGGGTTGGCATAAAAGGGGGAAATACTAGTTTTTACCAGGACAGCGGGAAATACAGGGAAATAGTTTGAAATACAGGTATTTCCCGGGAAAAAGTGGGAAATAGTGGGGAAAAGTCAACATCTCATTGTATGAGCAGAGACTTAAACAAATGTAATTCAGTTAACATGAAATATTTCTCTCAATTAAAAACAAATAATATAAATATTCTTTTTAAGCACTAAGTGGAATCCATTCTGTCCTATTTCAACTGTAGCCTACTGTCCTTTTATCTTTTACTTTTAGATATTCTAAATTTCTCATGTTAAGCTTTGTCGCTTCTTAGGCCCATTTGAATTTGTTTTCCCAATTTGGTACTAAATTATCTTTATTATGGTTATCATGAGTTATCTTTCATTTATTTAATTCTATTCCACTTGTCATAATATTGGTATGTACATTCTGAACATATATTATATTACTACTATTTACAGTTAAAATTCCTTATATGGTTTATTCTTAAAAAAGATTTTTAAAAAATCATAGTTTTTAGCACAGTCTATGCAATATATACTTGTGTATGTACTATCAATTGCTTGTTGGGGCACGGTATCCATTGCTTGAATTAGACTGGCATTGCATTTATATGGTAAAAACCAAGTTTTTTAAAAAAAGAACATAATTCATTTTCACAGTCATATAATATAGATTTTGCAAGTTGAGACCATAGCGCCTATGCTTGGGTTTAGACTAGCCTGGCATTTAAAAATATCAAATTTATAAAAATTTCTAAAAAGGAACATTGTTCCCTAGCACAGTCTTATCACCCTTTATGTCAATATACAGAACTTTTACTGAAAGGGGCTATAGCACTTAGCTATGAATTTTGACCACCCTGACCAGTGCTTATTCAGCCTTGATTTGAAACTGTTGAGAGTTGGAGCTTCAGTTGTACTGGAGGGGAGTGTATTCAATGTGTCAATTACCCTGTGACTGAAAGTATTTTTTCTTGTGTTAGAATTGGCTCTAGGCTTGAAATTTCTGTGTGTTCCCCCTTGTGATAGTATTAGTTCTAACAGTTAGCAAGTTTGTGGAAGTTTTATCAAGTTCATTTTTAAGTTTGTACACTTCAATGACATCTGCTCTAGTTCTCCTATACTCTAGAGTTGGCATATCCCTAGTTGGATTAACCTGTCGCTGTACTCTGAGTCCTTGTAATTCATGAAGCATCCTTTTGGCTCTCCTCTGCACATTTTCTATGGCGATTGCATCTTTCTTGTATTTTGTGGTCCATATGACAGGTGCATACTCCAAATGTGGACATAATTGGAAATCAATTGTTGGTTGTACAGCTGTAGATGTACTCATTACAGAATGTATTTATAAATCGCGCTAATGTTTAATAACTTAAAGAAATATTTTGATAAAAAAATTATCTTTGGTTTACTCTGTATAAAAGCTCAAATTTTAAAAGGGGCATTGCCTTAGACCACTGTATGAAAACTACCATCATCCCATAACCCAAATCCTGGAATCAACAGTTTTTGTCCCCTTTGGTATTCCATAGTTCTATTGTGATTGTAACACCATTTAATAATTACAATGCACCGTGTAATGAAAAAAAAATGGACGAATATTAGCTCGTAAACATTACGCAAAAGTGTAAAAACAGATGGATCTGCAAGCAGAAAGGACGTATTTTCCTCATTACAATGGAAAATGATACATTTAGCATTGATGCAGCCAATACGAAAGTCATACGCAAAGAAAAGGAGAAAATAGAACGATTGTTTGACGTTCAAGTTGTCATCTCGGGAAATGATTATCAGTCAGATGGAAATGAGGTCACCGGATTTTGTCAGTGTAGGTTGGTTGCTAAATCAACGAATGCACAGGAAAGCGTGGACAAAGCAAAGGTATAAAATATATATTGTCTTATAAAGATAAATGGAGTGGCAAATGTCTTTAAATCTGTGAATACAGCCTTTTAGTTTTACATGTTTGGTTTGTCGACTTTACAATTTAAGCCGTTAATCAGGTCCCAGAAAAGTCACAAATTAGCTATATATCCCGGCACAACCAGTTTTCAACCGCTTAACAAGTTTTCTGTGCAGTTTTGTACAAATGCAAGTCCAAATCTTTGGTTTATTGTCTTAACACTTTCTATCAGCATAAGTGCTATAAAAGCATACCATTTAAGTTTCTAACTGATCGAATCCCTGCCAGGATGATTTTGAAAGCCATCAGTAGGAAGTCATGCTGAAAATTTACAACCTAAATTCGACCACAGGTGGTATTTCCCTTCCAGCAAAATGAAACAGCACTAAACATTTACTGTAGTTTCATTACAACATGGCAAACATAATACACCCAAAATTCAAGTCTGGCAACAAACACTAAAACCAACATGGCAGATCAATATACTGTAGGTACACTTGCCTAAATTGGCACCTAAATTACTGGGGGTAGGGTAAAGTAAATGGCAGCCAAAAGTTAGTGCATTTTCTAAAGAACTATATCATGTGCTCAATTACTCAAGAGAACCAGGGTGCCACATCTGCTACATTGATAGCTGTCACATATGACAATTTATTATATAATTGCTAAGCTTTTGACACTCCAAATATTTCAAATTGCTTAGAAAATGAAGAAAAATGTTGCAAGGACAGGCATCATGATTGTACTGTCAAAATAATTTAATATTAATACGCTTCACAATTTTGGCAGTAGGCATGTGTTAAGCAATAAACATTTAGTGCAAAAGGTATATAAATACTGGTATTGGCTTAAGCAAGAATAGGTAGTAGGCAAGGAAAGATGCAGGTTTTTTAGTAATAAGAAAAACCTCATGAAAACATAGTACTGCTACATAAATGGAATTTATATAATTTTCTAAGTACCAAAACTGAAGGTGAATAGGTTCCTAACATGTTCTGTCTCTGCTGTAAACAGTGAAACAATCACAACTGATAAATTTGGCTTGTAAATATTTTTATCATACAAAGTCCTAGGCGGTCGAAAATAGGTTGTGTTTGAAAATAGGTTGTGTGGGGATAGCTAAATCTAGCTATATATAGTTAGAAGTAGCTATAAAACCAATACCAATAATGCAAAATATGTGAAAACAAGATGCAATATGGTCATAATTACGTCCAAAAGGTTTATAAGATGAAAGACAATAACACAAATTAAAGATCTTTCTAGTCACATTTTCAATAACTGTGGCAGTATTCTGCGATAAATCATCACTGAATTTTTCACTTGTGATAATTATGGTAGTATAAGACAAATTTATAAATGACTAATCGCAGAAATTCGCAACATGTGTTGAAACTGAAACTGCATAGATCTCCATTCTTTGTGATTGTCTTCTGTCTCATAAACCATTTGAATGGGATAATAATTATTTTACATTTAATATACACTTATGTTAAACAATTGTTATTGGTTTTATAGCTATTTCTAGCTATATATAGAGCTAGATTTAGCTATATAGCTAATTTGTGACTTTTCTGGGACCTGTTAATAGCTGGTTAGCATTCAGGGTAGTCCAACAAATTTGAGGCGATCCTAGGAAATATTGAGTTATTTTTCTTATGGGCAATATCTCCACGTGCGTCCGATGAAATTTTTGTAGCTGCTGATGCTTTACATGCTATATGTTTAAATGTGGATTATGTCACAAATTGGCCATAAATTCAAATAAAACTTACATCATATACATGTATCAAAAGGGGATTCAATTCCTCCGCACTCAGCATTAAGGGGATAGTGCTAGGACTGGTCAGCCTGGTGTCAGTATAATGTGACCGGGTATAATGCCACGTGTCTACGGCGTGATATGCCAGTGAAACAGCTCTATAAAGTTTGGCATTATGCTCACTGCTACAAGTAGACACCATCGTTTATATGACTGAAAAATTGTTGAAAAACTTCAGAAAAAGATGTTAAACCCAAACACACACACACACACAATTCCTCATTGATTTATGTAAAAATTATGAAATGATTTCCAGAATTACGAATTTTCTGGTGATTTAAACCGATGTATGTACTGTACACGATTAACGTTGACCGCATGTCTTCACAAAAGCGATAAAACCAATAACTTTATATGTATGACTGTGTACTTTGATTTATCCTCCATTATTTTGGCCCTTCGGAGTTTTGACGGTAAGATTGTCCGTCACAATTATAAAAAATCTGACAGTCAAATTATTTTTTACTACATTCCGGGAAACCAAGCCTGGCCTTTGGTGATTTACAAGCATTCAGGAATCAAGACGAAAGTTTTTTTTACCGTTTTTAAACATCAGGACAAACTGTTACTTTTTTATCAATCCTTGGTTGCTGAATTTAAGCGAATTGTACATAATCAAAAACTTACTAAACTAAAATATGGTGTCAGCTATGTTAAATAAATTAACTTTTCAGAATAACTTTTGAATGTTTGATTACATATTTCTTCATTTTAATATTTTCACCATTAACATTTTTGCTTGTTGAAAAACAGTGATGACTCTGATAAGATTAAGGTTTGAATTCAGCATTCAGTAGTATTTGGTTAAAGGTAAATACTGCTTTATCTTTGACAAACAGATTAATAAAACTATTCATAAAGCAAATTGTTTAGTGGACACAAAGAAAACCTCCAGAGGACAGGTTAGGCATACGATTGCCAGACAGCTAGAATGCAGATTGTTGTAACAAAGATTCAGAATATTTTATTGATTGGATGCAAACTTAGGAATATATTTGGATCACTTGCGCTGTAGTCTTAAATGCTAACCTTGCTACCACTGATTCTGTTCATATTGTTTTCATATGAGCTCATTTATTGAGCGTTCTTTCGCAACTTCCACAAGATGTATATGTATTTGGCCATTAACTTCATTAAAGGAAATAACTACTGTAATAACTTTTGAATTATAAATAGCCATTCAGTTAGTCAGTCTTTTGTTTTGTATACATTACTAAAAGACCACATTTTGAATACTGTACTCTTTCAAAGTTTGTTATATTATTCCATTTTGAATATTTAAATAATGCTGTAAACACAGTGACTGCCAAGTGTGTGATTTCTATTTTCAGAGGTATATACAAGCACTGACAGCCGGTGGACCAGATTTCATAATTGTTACAGAAACATATGATGTGAATGTTGTTAAAAGAATTGTTCATTTTAAATCTGACCTTGAGAGAGAATGTTGTGTTGTTGTTGCATTAAGTCAAGAAATGAAAAGTGTTAGTATAAAAGGACACAGACAGGATGTTGAAAAAGCAAAGCAGTTCACAGACCATCTTGCCAAGGAGCAGAACAACAAAAACCAACATGACCCTAAAAATACCAAACCTTCTGATCATGTTTTAATGAAAAATGATTCCACTGACCCTGCCAATTCCTATTTAAACCCTTACAGTGCTGAAGTAACATATTCAAACGACTCTGATGACGATAGTTCAGACGATGATGAACAGGTAGATAGGACCACTCAGAACTATCAGAGCAAGTTAGAATTCGCTTTTAAACTAGGTTATGGTGAAGCAGATTTGATGAATGCTTTGAAAAGTTTGGACACTGATGCTGGGCCAAATGAACTGTTGTCTGAATTAATCAAAAACAGTGCTTTGAGGCAAGGAGAAAGGGATGATGAAGAGGCACATTATGGTGGTAATGACAGTGGTAAAGGTGACTTGCCTGACATACAGGGAAATCAGAGGAAAGCATATATTGACAATGACTCAAGTCCATTTCGGCATGTGATCATGGATGGAAGTAATGTAGCAATGAGGTAGGTTTCTAACTTGATACACATTTGAAAGAACTGGAGATTCACCATTGATTATGTCTTGAGTCACATGTTTTAACTCAGATTGATGTTAGTATTAACACAAAAAGCTGTAAACTTCCTGGTCATTGGCTTACTTAAAGTAGCTACTTAAATGAAAAACTGATAAATCAAACAGAAACTGACAAGAAAGTTGAAATATACAAACACTGGTGAAACACTTTAATGGCAGCAGCTGAGCCTGTGTGCATCAGCAGAAATACCTTTAAGAAAAGTACAGTTTTCTATAAAAATTGCATTATTCATACTTAAGTATTGCTTATGCTAGTATCCATATGTTTATACCTATACTCAGAAAAAAAAATGACAAAACTATGATATTTCAGCCATGGAAATAAAGAGACATTTTCCTGTATGGGAATCCAGTTGGCTGTGGACTGGTTTAAGGAGCGAGGGCATACTAATATCACGGTATTTGTACCACAATGGCGCAAAGAAACATCTAGATCAGATGCTAGAATTAAAGGTGAATTTCTGCATTTTCATGAATATGTAGTTGAAAGATGTAGTTGAAAGACACTTCTTTCTATGACCTTTTTCATTATGTCTTATAAGTCATCACTGGCAGTTTTTAATATTTTTAATCATATTTTTTATTTCTGTCATACAGCCGAAAGCCTACTTCCCAGAGGACGCTAAACCTACATGTAGGTCCAGTTTTGTATGGCCTTATGTTGTTCCAGCTAGAAGGCTTAAATTTTTTCGGGCCCAAACTTCATGGATTTCAAATTTTTCTTTGGTTTACATTACATTTTGATTTAGTCCTTCATATTTTGCAGAAATAACATTACTGTTAACCTAAACAATAAACATTCTGTGTATTTTCAGATCAGCAGATACTAAATGAGCTGGAAACAGAAAAAATACTGGTATTTACTCCATCCAGACGTATTGGTGGGAAAAGGGTTGTCTGCTATGATGACCGGTACATACTCAAGCTTGCTGTTGATACAGATGGTATTGTCGTTTCCAATGACAACTATAGAGACTTGATTGGAGAAAATGATCAATTCAAGAAAGTGGTTGAGGAGAGACTTCTTATGTACTCTTTTGTCAATGATAGGTAACCCAATATACATGTGCTACATTTTGGATGATAAGATAAGAGATAAGATAAGAATTTATTGAATCCAATTACAGGCCATTTCTGGCATATAAATCACTATATAATATGACTCTGTGCGAGGAACTCTTACCATCCGGGAAATGCTGCATGATAATATGGATGTTTTCATTTCACTAGTATAACTTAAATGTCAGGCTTAGACCTATGAAATTTTGTGCATAGTTTGTGTTAATTTTCAAATGTGTTGTGTCAGGGCTCTCGCGAGTTGGCGACTTGAGCGAAATAGGCGCTTTGGAACTTCAAACTTCACTCAAATCTAACTGCAAAGCGAAATGCAAGTCGCCCGATTTTCTTTGACTTCCGCACTCGCTAATTACTGCTACCCACACTGTTGACAATTTGCACGGTGTCATAACAAGGTGTTGAAATACACAAACACAACGCCGATAGCATAATTCAAGCTCCGCCTACTTCAGGTACTTGCGAGATTTTCCCGAGAAGTGTCAAAGCGAATCAAATTATCCGATACACCAGAGTCGATTGTGTTCAGCCAATTAGTGCCACGGTTACGTCTTTGACAGTTCGCGTTTAGTTTGTCAACATGTTCGAGTACAAAAAACAATGTTTTATAAAGAAACTACTGATTAACCTTGCCATTAACTGGAATATTGTACACAATTATTTGCTATCTATGATAAAAGAACGACATGTAATGTATTAACTATGTTAAAATGACTTCCATCGATGAATTAAGTTGAATTATGTATTTCTTATTTCTAGTTTACACAGTTTACTTTCAGTTTTATTCAAGTGAGAAACTGACATTTACCGAGGTGGTGACTCGGTCTTAATAATAAACACTTCATACAACATATAACCAAAATTCGGCGGGTTACATTTACAGCATCGGCTTGAATTTTGAAAACAACTTTTTTCAGAATTGTGTAATAGAACAATAACCACTGTATGGGAAATGATCTAACTAAGAAAATGAATGGTCACATCAATGTTCTTTATCTAGAAACAGAAAATTACAGCCACCTTTCGAATCACTCAACAGCCTTGCGGTAGGAAAAGTCTTCCCACTTCTCCCTAAAGTCTCCCCACTTCTCCCTAAATCAGCTTGAGGGAGAAGTGACTTCTCCCAAAAATTTGGACCTAGCTAGACCCCTGGTTGGGTATGTTCTAACTGTGAGTTTTTGCAAGTGTAATAATCTGTTTATTTTCAGATTTATGCCACCTGACGACCCACTAGGAAGGAATGGCCCCACACTTGACAACTTCCTGTTAAAGGAACCCGCAGAGCCCGAACCCTTGCCACCACCTTGTCCATATGGGAGTAAAAAGTGTACCTATGGCAACAAGTGTAAATACTACCATCCAGAGAGGCGAACCCAGCCACACAAATCTGTCACAGAGAAATTAGCGGAGCAGGCTAAACAACGCATGCTGGAAATGCGTCGAGAAAATTCTCTGCCAGCAGGTGATTTAAATTATATTATATTTTAGGTTTTCATTCTTCATTCAGACTTTAAATTTAAGCCACAAAATCTACCCGTGTTTATTACTAGTGTGTTTAACTGAAGGAGTTAGTCTTTGAGATTAAAACAAATTCCGGGGGCGTTGAATTCTTCATGTGAGGAAGCCATCCAGCTGGCTTACGGAAGGTCGGTGGTTCTACCCAGGTGCTCGCTCGTGATGAAATAATGCACGAAGATACAGGAAAATGGTCATTTAGACAAAAAATCTTAAAAATTATTAAGTTAGAAATAAGGAACCATATTTACCATGATTCACCAATTTTGATGTTATTGTTAACAGATGGGAAGAAGAAGTTAACTCGCACCAAGACCCCTCTTCAGCGAACACAGTCGGGAAACCCTGAAGAATTGAGGAAAACTGAGCTGTTACATGACTCCTCTGGAAGGAATGAAGATAATAAAGTTGACGACTACAACCAGAAACTGTCTGAAGGTTTGATGAAAATGGAATTAGACAGGGCTTTGAGTGATTCTGACAGTCTTAGAGGGAGTTCCCCGAAGAAAGAAGATAAGCGAGATTTTTCACCAAGATCAAAACTAGGTGATCAACAGGGGAGGTCAAGTCCACGGCTGACTGAATTGAGGCAAAAAGGCAGAGGTTCCTCAAGGGGAAATTCACCAGTAAATCTTGTTGTTCCTGGACTCCCTGATCAGCAAGATGATGGTCAAAAATTTCTAAGTGGACATTTGCTTTTAGCAAAGAAATTGTCTGACGAAGCTAATGAATCTGATAAGTTGAAGAAGAAATCTAAACCTAAAGATGGTCTTGGAAGTCTAAATGCTAAGACTCAACTTAAGTTCACTGCCTCAGAACCTCAGAAGCAAGCACTTGGGAAGAAACAACCCTTGTCACGGACAAGCGAAAAGCAGAAATTGTCTCGCCAGTTGTCGTTACAAGGTGGGGAGGATCCAAGATTGGGTCAGGATCGTGTACCACTTCATGCTCAGTTGTCATATGACCCAAGAAGATTAAGGAAAGATCAGCCGTTTGCTGTAGGGGCAATCAATCCTTCTGAAAGACAGAAAATGTTACAAGATTTCATGCATGTACAACGCCTAGACTTGATGTCTGGTGGGGAGAGGGGCATATATGGTGGTGAAGAACAACAGCAGCCTAGGCATTTATCTCATGATTTTGTTCGAGGTCATGCAGCACTTGGTAGAATGCAGAGTGCTCCTGACCCCTGTTTACAACACCATCCAACCCCTCGCCAGACACCTGCAATGATGAGACAGAATAGCTCATCAGATACTCAGTTAAACAAAATGTTCAGTTTCGAAAGTGATATGCAGATGGATGGCATGATGGCACGGGGTCCATCAGAGGGGTTACAAATGAGAAACAGGACTGATCCATTGACATTCCAGATAGGAGGACCAACTAGTCAAAACATGCCACACTATCAACCCATGAGTTCTACAGGTCAGAGCTTTTCCCCAGTCAGTCCCTTAGATTACCGATTCCAGGCATCTATATCCCCAGACTACCAACATCAAGGTTCACACTTCCTCCAATCAAATCCAATGCTCCCTCATCAACAGCAAAATTTTAATCAGGGTCAAACACAGTATCATTTTTCACCAACAAATGTCCCATATCTAGACCATTCAAATGTATGGTCTGCTCAAAATCAAGTTCAACAAAATGTTAATTTTCCTGCACAATTTGTAAATAGAAATCTATCTCCCCATACAATAACAAACCCAGATGCTAACTTGCTGCCCAACAACATGAAAAACATGCAAGGGCATATTCAGCCTTTTCCTATAGAAACCCGTGTACCACAAGATAACGCCAGGATTAAATTATACGAGTCATTGTGTAACTTATTTCCTAAGGAAAATGTGCGTATGGTCATGAACCAGTATCCTGATGAGGATAATCCAAAAACATTATGCGCATATTTGATAAACTGTAACTAAAAAATTACCCATTTTGTTGAACTTTTTGATTCTGATCTCCATACTTTGTACTGGTATATGTCTGGCAGATTGTCAGGTATTTCTTTCCTCATCATTTTTACAAGTGCTTTGCTTTTTTTCTGGTGCAAAACCAATAGTTGAAATTGTTGTTGTTAATTTTTTCTACTTTATACCTTTTAATATGTATGTTTAGCTACCTTTTCTCATGGATGTATACAAGTTTTATTTTATATTTTACACTTTTTGAATTATTGTATAAATGAAATTGTATTTGGTGAAAGTTTAAATATTCAAGAAAACCTAAGCCCAATTTATTTCCTGTTTGAAATATGAAAATTATGGTTCTGGTGTTACATGTGTAAGTTTAATTGGATTAGCATATCATTTCATAGTCCAGCAGTTACATTGATTGCTATGTCAGATTGTTTGAGAATATAATTGAGCCGCGCCATAAGAAAACCAGCATGGATCCAGACCAGCCTGTGCATCCGTGCAGTCTGGTAAGGATCCATGCTGTTCGCTAATGGTTTCTCTCATTGCAAAAGGCTTTGAAAACGAACAGTATGGATCCTGACCAGACTGCACAGATGCTGGTCGCAAACGCACTATGTTGGTTTTCTTAACTGTGAAGCTTGTTTGAAAATATATAAATCTTGATTATGAAATGATGCAATTTAGTTGAAGATTGATAGAAATCTGTCATTCCAGAATTCAAAAGCAAAATGACATATTATCTTTAATTGGCGAAAAATTTTGAAATATGCCAGGTTTTTTTGTATTTTTACTTTTTGAAGAAAACACCATGCAGTGTAAAGATTGCAGAAACGTTTTATTATTACAATGTATTTCACTTGTTTTTTCATCACATTAGATGGTATTTGTTAGTGATAACAGTTTGTTTTAACCAGCATTCTTTTTTTTTTTTTAACAGTAGCCAGCTATAGCCTGTTTCATAAACCACTTTGTGCCATTCATGGCTACATGGGAAGACAACTGGGTTGTTTTTCAGGGAAGACAACTATGTTGTTTTTTTGTACATCACCAGTAAGGTGATAGATGATAGGTACCTCAATTGTTCTGAGGGTTAAACACATGTTTTTAGCCTGTCTTTGAAATTAGAAGCATGACTTGTATACGAGCGGTACGTTCTGTAACATTTTGAAATGAATCTTTTCAAAATATCAGTTACAAAATGTGTAATGACTAATGATTTGAAAAGGAAGCTTCAAAAAGAAACCAAGAATCCATTTAAACATAGAGAACTTTTTAGGTTGGTTTCAAACAGTTCTCCTCTGATAATCTAACTTCTAATTTTGAAGACAGCATCAGCCACTGTTTAAATATGTCACAAATTTTCCCATGACTGGTGTTATTTGCAAGGAATAAACTTTTAATTGTTGTAAAATCTGATAATAAAATGTATCATTATCTGTTGTCATTAAATGAAAAGTGATCTTTATTTTAGTTTAACTAGTCTATACATCCAACCAGCAAGCACAGATTTTCAAATTTTTTACTCTCTTACACCAGGTTACGCAGTTACACCAGGTTACGCAGTATTAAGTGAATAAACTGAGTAGATTATTTGCTTGCAAATGATCACCGACAGTTTTACTTGTTTAACTATAGTTAGGTTAAAGGTCATATATTGACCTTACAATGAGCTAATTTACAGCTTTCACTTTGCTGGGCTGTGTTACTGCAAAACTTTGTTTTATTAGAAAATCAATAAAATGTAATGGTCTATAACCTATACTTGCAGTTTACATATTGATGATTTGCTAAAAGACATTGTGTCTGAAATCGTTTGTCCTCCACCTCTGATAATTCATGTGGGGAAGTTGGCAGTTACTTGTGGAGAACAGGTTTGTACTGGTACAGAATCCAGGAACACGGGTTAGGTTAACTGACCGCCGTTATATGACTGAAATACTGTTGAAAAACAGCGTTAAACCCAAAACAAATAAATAAATGAATTGATTAATTATGGTTTTTTATAGTGAGTTTGAGCATCTGTCTGAAAAGAATGGTTATTCATCATTCTGTTGAATTATTTAGATAGGGTTACCATTATAATGGGGCCTCCAGGGCAAAGTGGTTAAAGTTGTTGTTCCTTCCCAACAGTAAGATTGCCATCTGGCTTTCAGAAGTATGGTATTTCTCCTCAAATGATGCATGTGTCTGAATTAATCCAGGAAGAGAACCTGAAGGGTCTTTTTCCACCTTTACAAGCTGAAAAGTTGCCATATTGTGTGGTTATACCTGAAAACAACAGGAAAAAAAGTTCAAACTAGTTACAGAGATTACCTTATTTAATATAGTTATAGTTTTTTTGTGAAAACTGAGAGAAGTAATAATTTCACAATAATTTTGTATTTATTCCTTGCTATATATCACCTTATAAGGGTTTAAATGTTAGATTTTCACTGATTAGAGTGTGTAATTCAACGTAAAACTTAATAACAAGTGTCAGTTATTGTAAAACTAATATGGTATCGGTTATATGTACATGTTTGGTTTGAGCGATTTATATGTAAATATTTTTGTGTGTGTACACTGCATTGTAATGTTTTTCTACACAAACTGCAGAATACTGTTGATTCTATTTTGATTTTTAGCTTGACTATTCGAAGAATAAGTAGAGATATCCTAATCAATGCGGCAGTGGTGTCAGACCTTGGGTAAGTTTTTCGACCCGTCCACATTTTGACAAAACCTCTTGACATACAGCTTTGAAACATTCAACACCTGTGTACCATCACCATATACAATAGTAAGCAAGAAGGCAAGAGTACATAACTCCATCAAGTATTTTGTCTGAATTATAGCCCCTTTTAGTTTGAAATTTTTATTAAGTTTTTCAAACCAGTTCATTTTGTGTAAACCCGTTGGGGTCACTCCATCAAAAGTCAAGGTCGCAGGAGTCTGAACATGGAAAACTATTTTCGATCAACAACTTGAGAACCACTAGACCTAGAATGTTGAAACTTCATAGGATGATTGGACATGCAGAGTAGATGATCCCTATTGATTTTGGGGGTCACTTGATCAAAGATCAAGGTCAAAGGGGCCAGAACATGGAAAACCATAAATGCATGTACGGGTACATTGTCTTATCTATTTTCCTCCGTTTCTCTGAAAATCTCTGGTTATATTTTGACCCATACTTAATGTACATCAATTCTTTAAATAGTTGAGCACGTTGTCAACAGACAGCTCTTGTTATTACTTCAGTCACTAGGTGACTACCAGGTGTTCTGGATGATTCTATTTTGTTCTCAGTGTTCAAAGAAACCCTTTAGTTTCTTCATGTATTTGTGTACTCATTAGTTCAAGTAAGCGATATTTTTCCATACACCACCCTCTTGTTATATATAATTATTATATGATGTGTTTTGTTACATTGCCAACATAGACTTTAATTTTTTTCTTTGGATATTATGGGTTTTGTAACACTATAAAAAGTCTGTTTAATGTGTTTGTGAATTGTATATTTGTTTACATATTGATGAAGTATTTTATTTTTATATTTGTTTGTTAATTTAAAAAACAGAATATAACTATGTAAATAAAATGATTTAAAATTTTGTATGCTCATCTGAAAGATGGGATTTATTATGGGAATGCCCTTGACAGGCGGGCAGGCAGATTTGTGAGCAGGCTTGGGGAAAGTGGGGCAAATGGGTGGGTGGCATCCACAAACTTTGTCTGGAGCATTTCTTCTTCATGCATAGAGGGATTTTGATGCAAGTTGGCACAAATGTTCACCACCATGAGATGGAGTGTCTTGCACAAGAACCAGGTCCCTAGATCACAGAGGTCAAAGGTGAAATTCAAGAATGACTGTCCGGAGCATTTCTTCCTCTTGCACGGTGGGATTTTGATGTAACTTAGCACAGTAGTTCACCATAGTGGACGTATTTTGTGACTATGGCACCCTGGTTTTATTTATCATGTAATTAATTGTATTGGTTTCTTTAATATGATAAGTGATACCTGAAACATTATATACAGTGAAAATCTGAGATATCGAATTCACTTATCTCAAAATTCTGGCTTTCTTAAAGACATTTTCAAACTTGTAACAAAAATCTAATAAAAAAAAATAATGCAGGAAATATCATTTTATGTGGAATTTTGATTATCTCAAACATTGATACTTAACGGAACGAATTGAAGATACACTGCATTGTTACTTAATGAATTGAAGATACGCTACAGCTTAACTTGCGTATTAATTTTGTATCAAGACCATTCATTTGAGAACTGATATGTGGTTGTTACCTGCATATGGACATTACACACATGTAAAAATACACTGCAGTTGTTAATATCAGAAGGGAAGAAGTTTGTCTCTGTAGCCAGGTTTTTGTTAACGTGGTCTGTCGCAAAAGCTAGAAGAGATATTTTTATAGCTGTTTCCATATTTTGTTAAGTTTTTGAAATGTTTTCTTTTTTCCTGTACTGTACATTGGGTAATTTTTGGGGGTGCTTTATTTAGTTAGTTCATCGTAAGCAGCCTTATTTCACGGTGTTAATAATTCATGAAATTGAGCTTTGTGTTTTAGGTTATGATGAAGAGCAATAGTCACAAATATATAAAGTTTGTTGTGGCGTTACTTGCAAATAGTGGTAAAAGTAAAACAATGTTGAATACAACCCTATATACAGTTGTCTAAATTTTTATAGCAAACATATTCCCAAGGTATGTCAAGTGTTTTGTGTTGTGCTTTCAGTGTAAATCAGGTCCTGAAGAATTTCTGTGACAAACAGTGAAGATTTTGATAATTCTGTATATCTGTAAAACCATGTATTTGTTACGTTTTTACCTCTGTTTTTTTATAATAATGAAGTTTGAATATTGATGCATTTGTAAGACATAAATTACATTGGAGAATCATTCTAGTGCATGTAAAAAATCTGAAAAGTCTTTGTATTGACTATTTTGATTTTTTTTTTACTCAGCAAAGACCCTTAGAATATAGGGGACATATTTGTTTTACAAAGAGTCATAATAACCACTTTAAACAGCCTGCAGCTAAATTGTTCCATGTGGTTCATGGACAACTTCTGTATGAGAGACATCGCAACCAATGTCTTACCCTTACATGATCATGAGATGCAACAAATAGGGTCTGAAAATGTGCTTTTTACTGTATCTCTGTGATTCCAGCAGGTTTTAAGGTTTTAATTCCATACTTTGTATTTTTAACCTTCAGCCAGCTGGCGGCAAGTGATTATGCCTTTGCGACCAGTGCAGACCAAGATCAGCCTGCACATCTGTGCAGGCTGATCATAGTCTGCAATGTTCGCTATTCAGTCAATAAATTTTCAGTGAATACCCGTTCAGAAATAAATGATATTGCCAAAATTGAATGATGGACCAGTCCATTTTAGAAATTTAGCAGGGTAAAGGTTAATACAGTTTGGTGCAGTAAAACCGAAATCTAATATCTTTCGTGTACCTGAATCACTGTCAGTTGGAATATATGTATTGAATAATGATATTTATCTAAACTACGTCAACTATTGTATATTATGTATTAGTGTAGATTGTTTTAATGTTACATTGACATTCTAGTCTATTACATATTTTCAATAAAAGTATTGTTCAGAACCTTATTTTTTCTTTTTAGTTAATTTTAGCATTCTGCAATGTCTTTAATATCAAATTATCTTCACAGTGTTAAATGTAGTAGTGTCTACCATCGTTAGTTGCAATAGTGCATTAGTCTGAGAAATGAAGAAATCTTGGTATCTTACAGTGTACACTTATGAATGACTTAGCAGCTTGCCAGTCAATAGTGTTGACTATTGTCTGGTATGCCTTTCAGTAATTGTTTTATTACATGACATCAGCATAAATGTTTTTAACATATTTCTTCAAGATTTTGATACGCCCGAAGGGACGTATTATGTTATGGTTCCGGTGTCCGTCCGTCTGTCCGAGCACACGATTGGTACCTTAGGTGGTAGGAGGTGTGGCCTAGGACAATAGAAATCCTTTGTATTCATTCCGTAACCACTTAATTCTTTTGTTCCTTAAGTGGTAATTCTATTGTTTTCAAACAATGGAATGACCACCTAATACACAAATCATATGGGCGTCCGTCCGTCTGATAGCAATTTCGTGTCCGCTCTGTATCTCATGAACCCCTGGAAGGATATCAAAGAAACTTGACACAAATGTTCACTATACTAAGACGACATGCAAAGCGCATGTTTTGGATGTGTCATTTCAAAGTCAAGGTCACACTTGGGGGTCAAAGGTCATATGAGTGTGTTTCGTGTCTGCTCTGTATCTCTTGAACTGCTCGAAGGATTTCAAAGAAACTTGGCACAAATGTTCATCACACTGAGACGACGTGCCGAGTGCTTGTTTCGGATGACTAGCTTCAAGGTCAAGGTCACACTTAGGAGTGAAAGGTCATATGAGTGTGTTTTGTGTTAGCTCTTGAACTGCTCGAATGATTTCAAAGAAACTTGGCTCATCTGTTCACCACACTGAGGCGACATGCAGAGCGCATGTTTTGGATGACTCGCTTCAAGGTCAAGGTCACACTCAGGGGTCAAATGTCATATATGACTTTGCTTTGTGTATATTGCTCTGCATTGAGTGCTCTTGTTTTTATTGTTGCAGATCCTTTCTTGTTCTATACAATAATTTTTGTTTTTGAATACTTCCCATTTTTATGTTTACAATAAATAGTTTATTTGAAACTTTTTATTATTGCCGTAGGAAAACCGAGACCACTTTTCTGTGGTACAAATGGATGGTAAATCCAATTTTAGATGTATTTTGACATAACTTTACTGGTAAAATGTTTTTGTGGACTTGGAATTTTTTTTTTTTTGGAATTTCTTCTTTTTTGTTGTGCCTGTCCTTTGGGCTTCAACAGTCGAGTTCTTTAAATTTTGCTCCCTTTCTCTATGTAACCCTTCGGGCGTATATTGCCCTGCTTGGCGGCACTCTTGTTGACATTAGTTTAGCAAAGTTAAAGTTACTACAGAACAGTCAATAGCACAAACTATGGACCGGCGATTTGTATAATGAGTCATTACAAGACTACCTGTAATAGTGGTTAACTGCCTTAGTCACGAATCTGGCACCGTTAGAACAGGATATGTAACAGTTGCCGTTACAGTATATGACAGTCCAAGATAGCAAATATGTGAGAGTCTTGGTACCAGTGTTGTATACGCTTAAGTGTAGAAATGTAATTTTTAACAGTCCTAGACAACAGAGCTGTAGAATTGTAGTAGACAACATATGGACTGACGTTCACAGATTCTAGAAAAACAATAAACTTATAATTGTAGATTTAATAAGTTTATTGTCTTGACAGCCTCAGAATTATTATGCTCAGCAGTATTAGAAGCGTTGTAAACCTTAGACGGCATATGTATGTCAGCCTGAGAATTGTAGTATCTGAACAGTCTCAGATTCCATGTCTAGCTGCAATAAAGTCTTTGTACCTGTGTAATATCTGAGAGTCTTTGTATCTTGATCTCGGAATCGTAGCGTCTAGCTGCAGTAGCACTGTATCTGCGTTGTATTTAAGAATCTCAGTACCTTAACAGCCCTAGAATCGCATTGTCAAGCTGCATTCCTGAACAGCCCTGGAATCGCATTGTCAAGCTGCATTCCTGAACAGCCCCGTAATCACATTGTCAGGCTCCATTTAAGTGGTTACACCTGCGTTGTGACTGTAGGCTTTCTGTAACAGCTTCGGAATCCTACTGACCAGTAGAAATAGAATCTATAACATATGAAAACCGTACAAAACATGTTGCGTCACAGTATCTAACAATTTTAAAGCCGTGAAAAGAGTCTAAGTATCTAACAACTTTAAACTTACGGACGTGGTATCTCAACAGCCTAAGACTCTTAGTATGTAACAATTTTAAAGACGTCGTATCTCAACAGCCTGAGACTCGTAATTTGTAACAATTTTAAAGACGTGGTATCTCAACAGCCTAAGACTCGTAATTTGTAACAATTTTAATGACGTGGTATCTCAACAGCCTATGAATCTTAGTATGTATCAGTTTTAGAGACGCGGTATCTCAACAGCTTATGAATCTTAGCATGTATCAATTTTAGAGACGTGGTATCTCAACAGTCTAAGAATCGTAGTATGTAACAATTTTAATTATGTGGTATCTGAACAGCCTAAGACTCATAGTATGTAACAATTTTAATGACGTGGTATCTCAACAGCCTAAGAATTGTAGTATGTAACAATTTTAATGATGTGGTATCTCAACAGCCTAAGACTCTTAGTATGTATCAATTTTAAAGACGCGGTATCTCAACAGCCTAAGAATCGTAGTATGTAACAATTTTAATGACGCGGTATCTCAACAGCCTAAGAATCATAGTATGTAACAATTTTAAAGACGCGGTATCTCAACAGCCTAAGACTCGTAATTTGTAACAATTTTAATGACATGGTATCTCAACAGCTTATGAATCTTAGTATGTATCAATTTTAGAGACGCGATATCTCAACAACCTAAGAATCGTAGTATGTATCAATTTTAGAGACGTGGTATCTCAACAGCCTTTGAATCGTAGTATGTAACAATTTTAGAGACGTGGTATCTCAACAGCCTATGAATCGTAGTATGTAACAATTTTAATGACGTGGTATCTCAACAGCCTAAGACTCGTAATTTGTAACAATTTTAATGACATGGTATCTCAACAGCTTATGAATCTTAGTATGTATCAATTTTAGAGACGCGATATCTCAACAACCTAAGAATCGTAGTATGTATCAATTTTAGAGACGTGGTATCTCAACAGCCTAAGAATCGTAGTATGTATCAATTTTAGAGACGTGGTATCTCAACAGCCTATGAATCGTAGTATCTAACCACTAGAGAAACGTGATATCTCAACAGGCCTAAGAATCGTATCTAACCACTTTAGAGACGTGAAGTTTCAACAGCTCAAGAATCGTTTAACAGCCGTAAAATCGTAGGATCTAAAGATGTTAGACTGAACCAAATGTAAAGATCTCTTTTTAAATAAATATGACATATTGTTGAAGAAACGTGTTTAAAATAATACTTATTTACAAATTTTATTTGAAACAATTCCCAAACTCGTTAGTTTAATAAACTCTGAAAGTGTTACCGAGTGGCCTATCTCAGTACTTTTCATTGAAAGGCGCAAAAAAATCTTCAGCATTTTGACACTGCACCTGTTTTCCATTCTATATAAGGAAATATCCTCGACAAATAATGTTTTGAAATATTGTTTATTTATCGCATTACAAGTTACGCCGTTCCTAATACGAAGTTCATTGTTTAGTAATTTATCAAACGGCTTAAATGATGTATAGTAAATATTATCTGCCAATGAATATTGATAACATTTTGTTTCTCGCTGCAATGCCTATTGATTGGCCGACCCCAGTGAACAAATATATCAAGTTCGGTATGCGATCAGTCTTAAAATAATTGTTTCAGTAATTAAGGATTTATTTATACTGGTATACATTTGCTGAATTCTGCTGTTAAGCTTTAAACTAAAAAAAATGGTGAAAAGAGTTGTTTTAGGATCGGTCCGAAAGTTGAATTTTTAAACATGTGAGAAAAAAAGAAAATCTATAAATTAGTGAAATAAAAATTTGGAAGTAATAAACTTTTATAAAGATATACAAAAGCATACAAGAACTGTTACATGTTAAAAGCTGTGAAACTGCCACAAACTGAATCGATTGGAAATACTTTTGCAATAAAGAACCTTATATGGAACCATTAATATCCTGGTGCTATGTTTAATCAGCTAACGAAAATGTCAAATCGCACTCAATCAGGCTTGTAGGAACTTAAGAATTCAAAATGAGCGGGAAGCGTTCAGGAAAGAAAGGAAAATCGCGGGTGAGTTTTGTCGAAGTTGAGAAACCAAAGACAAGACTGGACATAATGAAAGCCGAGTTGGACCAAATGAGGAGACGGGATGAAGAAAGGGAGCGTATATATGAAGAACATAGACAGCAGGTACGAATGTAGAAGAATGTTTATTTAGTTTACAAAGATCTGTTTTGTTCCGATTGTTCTTAAATTCATGTAACTTTTGTTACCAATGATAAACAACAGTTACAGCTCTCAGTGATCATCCTATGTTCGCGCTGCTCATTGAGGTTCGGACCCATACCTTACGGGATACTGAATCGACCACTAGATGCCACTACACCAGACCTCTTTTTGTGCGTTTAGAGGTGAAGCAGAATAAAAATTATCTGAAACAATGTGCCTGAAGCCATGACAGTGTATGCATTATTAAACGCAAACTGTAATTGTTCATATAATACTTATACAGTTCTGCATTTTCCTGGCTGAGAAACGACCGAAGCTGGCCGGCGACGTTTGCTTGTCAAACTCAAGCAAAAAAGCGGAGCCATACTAGCCAGTTTCTACCAGGCAGGATATGCCGGCCGGCTAATTTTGGAAGAAGGCGAACTTGTAAGGTGTCACAGTAGATATAAGATGGCTGATAATATTCAGTATACAAGCTAAGGAGGGAAGAAATTATGGGGAAGATGCATAGCCACTGCTACTTATATGCTTGGAGCAAAAAAAAATGTTTCTAAATTTCACGAAAAAGTCATCGGAAACATTTTGTAATTTTACTATGAATATCGGTCACATTATTTGTATATTATTTCATTATTCTATATCTATTTCATTTATCCAACTGTGAACGTTTATTTGCAACACGTGACCGTACAATATATTACCGTATTGGACGCACGTCCGTACAAAAATCCTGTATTTTTCCGTATTTGGACGATTCAACAGTCCCATGTTAAACATACGATAAAGCCCGAAACGCGTGAAAATATTCCGACTGTAAATCGAGTGAAGCAGGCGCTCTGTTTGATTATTATTATTATTGTTATTATTATTATTATTATTTTTATTATTATACCAGATTTATATAGCGCCCTTTTCATGATAAACACGTTCAAAGGCGCTTTACATATAGCAAACGCAGCCACACAGGGCGCGAAATTCATCCTCTACTAGCACACACACAGAAGGGACAGAGTGAGATAAAGACTCCCCCCCCCCCCACCCCCGAAGAAGAAGAAGAGATAGAGAGAAATCCTTTATACGTCTTGAAATCAGAAAAGGCAGAAAAAGAATATTCAGTGAATGATTTTTAATTAAAACTAAAATAAAATAACACAGTATTTACACTAAGGGGTACCAAATGTTTAAAGACTCTATAGTTCTCACTCAGTTTAATAAAACTGAGTGAGAACTATAGAGTCTTTAAAATAAAATAGATATAGAATAAAAAGGTTATTTAATATTGTACTGTACAATACGAGATATATTTGGACTCGTACCCAACTGGGTAAATCATATTGGACTCGCCTAGCGGCTCGTCCGATATGGTTTTCTCAGCCTGGGTACTCGTCCAAATATATCTCCGCATTGTACAGAACAATGTTAAATAACCTAATATGCTCCTTCAGCAAATTCGTTTTCCTTGACATCTTCAACGACACCAATCCATCTGGCGCATGCTGATTAATGTAGTTTGGAAACTTTTACGACGACAGTCTGGAAAACGGATTCTATATGTATCACCAAACCGCTCAAATCAGGCATGTTTCTATCTGGATTCCTGTCTAACAAGTGTGTAACGTTGATGGATTCGGTCCCAAAATTTATCTAAATAATATGTTCAATTATTTGTACAGGAAATCCGTAAAATGCGGGAGAAGATGGAAGAAGAGCGTAGAGAGAAAGGCTTGCAGATATTACCAGACTCAAGGTTGAGTAAACAAGAAATCAAAAAGATGCTGTATACAGAGGAGAAGGATCTCAATAAAGAAGATCTCATGAAACAAGCAGGTAAGTGTTGAAGTCAGGAGACACTTAAATAATAAGGTTCATCTAATGCCCACGGAAATCAACTTGTGCTTTCCTCATAAATATCTTGGGCGCATGCGCATGTCGGGTATACTATGAATTGTACCCACGGCATTTTTTTTTCATGTAAGGGACAAACTTGCGTTTGTCGATGACCATTAAAATTTATCAACTTTGTCGTGCGCAGGAGAAAGCTTTGGTATGCTTACAACATATTAAGTTGTTTGGTGCCCATGCGATAGCTCCGATTTACGCAAGTAGATTTATATAATTTATAGTGACTAACGTGATCTTTGTTGTTGTCTTTTTCTTTTCAAACAGAAAATGTTTCAAGTACAGCAGCAAATATATTTTTCACAACGTTTTGATCAGAAGAAATCGTGTGCGTACAATCATGTAGCTAGAACAGTTGTCTCCCTATTTTGGATTATTGCGAATTTTAAGTTTTTCACTCTATTTTCCCGGGTAAGAAGACCAGTGGGTTAAATCTGAACCTCTTGGCAGAATGAGCAAACAAACTTTAACTGTCCGAACTCGGTCTTAGATGAAACTGAGAAACACCAGTGTAAGCGTGTTATTACTAATTAGGTGTCACTATTATTACTTGATAGAAAATTGTTCACTCCCTTGTAGCGGAAACTGCTCAAATGAAGAACGAGATCAGTATGAAACACGGAACACACATGAAAAAGAAGGCCCCGGACTTAATGAAGCTCGCGGAAGAATTTGCCACGCCCAATAAAACGTTAAACACATTCGGCCTGCCTGACAGGGTAGTACGAGAGTTGACGCTAGATGAGATAATGGATATGAAGAAGGTGTTTGACATGTATGACGTCGCTGGTGCTGGGTAAGAAAGATTCTCTAACTGAACTAAACAAAACTGAAAAGCCTTAACTCCCGTCACGTACACGTACCAATTATATATAACAATCATACAACAATATTTTGCATCAAATCGAACGGTTATAGCCTATATAAAAATACGGATGGAGTTGACGTCAGTTTGTTTCATGATCAAATAATCGAGGCCTTCGAGTGTGTATTTTTTTGCCTGGTTTATCAGAGTTCAAAGTTCAGATGCGCAGGAATTGAACTACGATGGCGTTAGCCCGAGTGGTGAAATATCCAAGCATGTGAAAGACGAACCGTGGTAAATCAGACGTTACACCACAAGAAGGTCTTCATTGGTTTCATTCTTACATGCCTGAAATATGTTGAAGAAATGTTATGCTGGACTTCATTTATCCGAGTAGTAATGAACCGGACATCGTGCGGCGATTCATCGTTTATAATTGTCGTCATGATGTTCCTTACCGGTCCGCGCGTCAACCGATTTAACTGGCAATCAAAGCAACCCAGGTTAGAATAGGCTACTTTGAGACAAATAAATTTTCATTGGTTCTTTTTCCGTATGCATGGTATGTTACTCATTTCTCCTTTGATTTGGAGGACCTTGTGTGTATGATTAGAAATGTCAAGTATTTCGTTCACATGAACGTATAAATAAGCACTGTTATTATGTCGGTGCGACGTTAAACCCAACAAAACAAGCAAACGTATGCACGTACTGTATTTATCATTATTGTATCGTGAATGTGAAACATATTATGTATGGTCGTATAAAAACTTTGGACACACGTTTCTGTTTGATCTATACCCTTTTCTAGCAGACAGACAACTAGAAAAATTCCGGAGTGGTTGACGTTGGTCCGACTTAATCTTTCTGTATTTATGCGGGGATCTTATTTGTTTGTTTTTGTATTATTAGTTGTGTATTATAGTGCTACGGGAACTAATCTGTGACTACTTACCGCTTTTTCCAGATACATAAGTAAAAAGGCTGTAAGAAATTTGTCAGCAATACTTGGACTGAGAGCCAGCAAAGACGCAATAAAAAACACCTTAGGTAAGTTACACAGTTTTTAAGAAATCTTTTTTTTTTTTTTTTGTGGGAAAAAAAAAACAAACAAATTTTGAAAATTTTGTTTTTCGCTCAAGTTTCTGTTCATTTCTGTTTACACATGTGCTGCAAAGGGTATCTTATTTACTTGATTTTTAATACATTACAAATGTATATTATTAAAATTTTGTGTATTCAATAAGAACTGCCGTGTTTTGCGTCTCATTTCAGATTCTTTAATAAAAGACCCTGCTGGAAAAGTAACGTTTGTAACCTTCCTGGATTTTATTATTAAGAACCAAGAAGGTAGTGATCCATTTGAAGAGGCTCAGCAGGTATATTTTATCATTTATATAACACACAGGACTACCACAGTTTGGTAAATTATACCAGTCACTTACCTATCGACAACACTATTCAGCTTCTCCATTTTGGTACATTGTATCTTCTATATAAACACATTTACAATATAATGTTGCAAACAATATTTTGAAGCCAGAAGTTAAATGAAATATAATCTGAAATTCTGTAGTGGTAGATATATCATTTAGGCTGGTGTTTTGTGTGACCTTGTGACTGTACCTGTTTGGTGGTCTTTCGGACCAGGCTGGGTCACAAAACCATACTGTACCAGAACGCAGGCTAATTTAACAGTTTCATATTCCTTCACATGAGTGCAACCCGAAGAGTGATAACTCGAATATTTAACTTTCATTTCAGTGCTTCCGAATTTTGGACAGGGAAGACAAAGGTTATTTAACGTTTGAAGACATTCGAACAGCAGCAGACGAAGTTGATTGTCAGCTGTCAAACTGTCAGATACAGGAAATGCTTGAAGAAGCAGACACAAGTGGGAACGCTGAAATTGAACTAGGAGAGTTTGTTATGATGATGCTAAGAACTAGTGCATTTAAATTCTAGTGTCTTAATTTCAATTTTACATGAACATTGTAGTATTTTGAAAAAAATGTTAATATAATGTTCTCATTTTAAATGGTTAAAAAGTTGTATGTTGTTTTATAGTGTTAGTTCATCTTCCATTAAGTTTTGGTTACAAGATCTTTAACGGTCTTCAAGTTTGATTATGCTGCAAAGACTTTGCACATATTAATATCAGTTTGCACAGCGACCGCCATCTCATCAATCAAGGCCGGATACACAATTGTATTATCCGATTTGTTAATCTGTCCGTCCGTATTTCCTTCTGGTTAACTCTTCCCCTTTTAACCGTTGGATTTCATTTAAACTTGGTAAGAATGATCAGCAATAACGTATCTATTTGCATAATTGGGATGTTCTGGTACAAAACAAAGGTATCATCTCTTGACCACAGACACTCGTGGTCTGAAGTTTGATTGCTGCAAGTGTAAGTACTCATAAGTCTCAGTCACTGTGATGTTGACCGTTTACCTCCTGGCCCAAAAGCAATAGGGGTCATCTGCTGGCCATTTGATAGTCATAGCCAAATGATAAGAAAGCATTTTTTGTTAACGTTAACGTTTGACTGATCCATACAATAATGCTGATTATCTACCGAGCACAGGACATCATCCTTAAACGTTCGACTGTCCTATAGGAAATGCGTTCTCCAGTTATCACTCGGAAACCCGTTTTCAGCCTCGGGGTCAAGGTGACCTTGACTTTTGCCTCCGAAAACAGAGTCATCTGTTGACAACAGGCAATCATCCTATGATGTTTAAGCGACAGTCCTAATTCAGGACATTGTCCAATTATTTTCTGAAACCGTTACCATGCAGTCTCTAGCTTACTGTTACTGTTACCTTTAATAACAAACGATGACAGAAGCCAGGCCTCTCTAGACGCAAGATTTTGACTCCTTACAAAAATGAACAGGGGTAATTTTAATCTAGTGACCACATGCAATCATCCTATGAATGTTGACTTCTGTCCAGTGATTGCTTGGAAACTGTTTTTATTCTAAAGATAATGTGACCTTCACCTTTTCTTGTATTGCTGGATTTAGGGACACACCTCACACAGGCCATATGGCAACTTTTCAAGCTTTTGATGGTGGAGGAAGAACCAAGCTGGCCCTATAGGCATTGGTTCAGGTATAGTTCAGCACCATGGAAGTAGTACCTCCCTTTGTAAGCTAACTGGGTGGCTTCCTTAAATCAAGAATTTAACACCCAAAGCGAAGTTTTAAACACACAACGGAGAGGCTCAAGTGATTCAAAGTCGGGGACCTTGACCTACTGACCCACAAAACAATAGTGGTATCTACTGACCACAGGCAATCATCCTATGAAATTATTCAGACAGGAGCAAATAATATCCCACAATATATGATATTCCCTCCCTTACACGACTTGATATCATAACGGTGTATTATATTACCTCCCTTCACTTGATGCCTGAATAAAGAGGTAATGCCATATGCTGTGACAACTTTAAATCATACAAGGGAGGCACATGGACTTTTATGCCACACACAGGATGTAATATAAGATACAATGACAGATAATACAAGTCAAAAGATTTCCTGCGGCCAGAAGTTATACTGCAGACCAGAAATTGTTATGGATGTATGTGCAACCACTCGGCCTAAAAAGTAACTTATGGGTGAATAGCGTGCTTGTTTTTTTATTATACCATTACGCTTTAATTTAGGATGTATTATTCCATTCTACATGTTTTACAAGTAGATCTATGAAATATGTATGTTATTATTTTGAGCAAAAATAAATATATTTCCCTTTCATGTATAACACAACTTTTAGCTGAACTGGTCACATTTCTAGACTATTGAAATACTTTACTAGAGCTACCACAAATGTGATTCATACCTTCATCTGGACTTTGTTGACATATAGAGCAAAAACATCATAGGGCCATAATCCAGGAAACAAGGCAGTCTGAAAGACAGCTAAATCCCCCGCCACTGCTATGGATAGTGAAAGGGTAAACCTTTGATTTTAGCTGTGACCTTGACCTTGAACTGACATGGCCGACTCATGAATTCTGCACAACGTCTTGATGAGGTGATCATTTGACCCAAGTTCCATGAAAATCCTTGAAGGGGTTTAGGAGATACAGAGCTGAAACCTTTGACCTTCAGTTGTGACCTTGACCTTGAGTTGACATGGCTGACTCATGAGTTTTTGATGAGTCGATCATTTGACCGAAGTTTGATGAAAATCCTTGAAGGGGTTTATGAGATACAGAGTGGACACAAAATGGAAGGCTCAAACCTTCGACCCTTAGTTGTGACCTTGACCTTGAGCTGGCATGGTTGACTGATAATTTCTGCACATCGTTTTGATGAGGTAATCATTTTACCCAAGTTTTATAAAATTCCTTCAAGGGGTTTAGCGGACACGAAATGGAAGGCTCAAACCTTTGACCTTCAGTTGTGACCTTGACCTTGAGCCGACATGGCTGACTCATAAGTTCTGCACATCGCCTGGATGAGGTGATCGTTTGAACCAAGTTTGATGAAAATCGTTCAAGGAGTTTAGGAGACATTGAGCGGACACAAAATGGAAGGCTCAAACGTTTGACCCTAAGTTGTGACCTTGACCTTGAGCCGGCATGACTGACTCATGGGTTCTGCACATCGTCTTGATGAGGTGATCATTTGACCCAAGTTTGATAAAATTCCTTCAAGGGGTTTAGGAGATATAGAGCGGACACAAAATGGAAGGCTCAAACCTTTGACCTTGAGTTGTGACCTTGACCTTGAGCCGACAAGGCTGACCCATGGGTTCTGCACATCGTCTTGATGAGGTGATCATTTGACCCAAGTTTCATGAAAATCCTTCAAGGAGTTTAGAAGATAAAGAGCTGACACAAAACGGAAGGCTCAAAACCTTTGACCCTAAGTTGTGACCTTGACCTTGAGCCGGCATGGCTGACTCGTGGGTTCTGCGCATCGTCTTGATGAGGTGATCATTTGACCCAAGTTTTATCAAATTCCTTCAAGGGGTTTATGAGTTATAGAGCGGACACAAAATGGCAGGCTCAAACCTTTGACCTTGAGTTGTGACCTTGACCTTGAACCGACAAGGCTGACTCATGGGTTCTGCACATCGTCTTGATGAGGTGATCATTTGACCCAAGTTTCATGAAAATCCTTCAAGGGGTTTAGGAGATATGGACCGGACACGATTTTGTTACGGACAGAAGGACGGAAGGATGGACGGACGCAGACCATTCCTATAATCCCTCCGCCATGGCGGGGGATTAATTAAAGAGTAATTATTAAAAAAGAATCCCTTATGCACAACTAGGTATCAATATTGATCATTGCTGAAAGTTTGAATAAGTTATATGAAATAATGAATGAGGAATTCAGGTCACCATTTCTCCATATATCACACAGAAGAATAAATTGCCTGAAAATTATCTATGCCAGCTATACTGCCAAAATGGTGTTCCATAAATGCGAAAAGCTAATCGCATATCGGCAAAAAAATCATGTGAAAACACCCGTGTGCTTCATTACTTGTTGCTTTCGAATGTACTACACTGTTTTAAGACATACAGGAAGTTAAGATTGTATGGCCATTTTCCACCTTTAACTTATCACTATACTAAACACTAGGAGGGAACCTGTGTAGAACCATTAACCTTCTGTAAACCAACTGCACACCCCTTCCTCTGAAAGTGTTTTACCCAGTGCGAGGTTTGAACCCAGAGCAGTGACAAGCTAGTGATTTGGCCATTTATGCTCCAAACTACCTTAAGTAATCTAGAATAAACAAACTGTAGAACAAAAAAAACAAAAACAAACACAAACTTGTTATCACATTTTTTATTTAGAGTAAATACAAATAAATGGTATTGTATGGAATGATGGGTTACACTGTACATATTGCGAGAGAGATTAGAGAAAGATGTACGGCAGTTAGCTGCTGAATTGAAACCCAGTTATGGCAAGCATGGAGACACCCTCCCAAGTTCTCCCTACATTAATCTGTATCTTAAGCTGTAATGATTTTCTGTTAGTAATGTAACAACTTGTTTATATAATATAAACTTGTTTAAGAACACTCCCATTACTATGGTGCACTCATACATATACATAAACTATTTTGTAGGTTTTGCAAGAAAGGTAAGTTTCTGGGGACTAAATACAACAAATTTTAGTAAAATCAATTTTACCCCTGAATAGGTGATCATTAATGCAAGGAACACATACCTTTATCAAAATTTGACTTCAATGAAAGTATATGAATATTTCTTTCGTGAAAACCAAAACAACTATAAAATACAAAGTTATCGGAAAGAACTTAGAAACAACAACTTATGCACTGATTAATGATATTATTGCACAAACTAAGGAATAAGACTGGTTCCCTGTCATTTCTGGAAATACTATGACAGCTGGATTGCAAATGTAAGAACTATAGTTTTTCTTTAACTTAACAAAAATTTCATATTGTTATGTTGATTTAATGATGACTAAGATATCTAAAAACATTTAATAAATTGAACAAAACTGAAATTCAAATAAATTTTGATGCTCAAAATGACTGAAATCACCCCATCAATATCAAATATATCACTTATGTATCTCAGGTAAGTTCTTTCTTGTTTGTAGACAAAATCCAAAACATTTATAACATCAGAAAATAGTACGGTCAACAGGTATTCCCAATTAGCAATTCATCTCAAAGACAAAATATTGGTGTAAAAGTATAAATTTTGGCATAAACAAAAACAACACTTAAACAAGAACACATCTTAACAAAACAAACAATACTTTAATATTCAGGTAACCATTGTTCATGATAAAATCCTCCTCCAAGATTCTTAAAAACTTTTCTCAATGTGTATGCATTGAAAGCTTCTAGAGTCGAAAAAAAAATCTCTAGAACAATGCACATTTGGCTGTCATGTTATAAACTCATTTTTTAAAAGATAAACAAACATAAATTTTAGTCTGATTGACTGTTGCAGCAGCATAATTTATTTAAAATGAGAGGAATAAAACACCCACTACAAACTTATTCTAATGAACGTGCCATGTGAATTACACACTGACTAGTAACGAAAAATGTGCCTCAAAACATGTGAAAAATCTACTTTCCTAATTTCTAACTTCTATAAGAAATGTGAAATATGTTAACGAAAACTGCAAACAGTTTACTACATTTAATCTAGCCTTCTGCTAAAGGAATTTATTTAAGGTGCGAACAGGGAAGAATGCAGGTAAGTTACAGTAGGCGGGACAATAATTACGTCTAGAAACAACATGTACAGATCTGACCGCGCATAATAAAAACATACCTACATAATATATAATGCACCACGAAACATAACAAAAAATTGTTTCCAAAAATCTTTCACCTTATAATTATCACGGTTATACGCATCATGTAATACCATATATACATAAATGCATGGCGTAGTAATAAATATGAAAGTAATCGTTACAGGTATATAGATCAATAATATAGTGATAAAAAAGTAATAAAATACACACAAATATCAAGTACAAATACTATTGCATATCTAGAGCAACTTACATCATGTAACTTCATTTCAAAATCTCATTTAACCCCATCCACAAAAACTATTGCATTACAGAGGATCACTATTTGTCTATTTTATGTTTGTGAAAGAAATTTTAAGAACTTTGTGACTGTTATATAAATACTAGTACGGTTATTGAGCCTTCCCTGTGTAATTCTCAAGTAACTGGCTTGTTAAAACTTGTGCTTTCATCTGACTTTTTCTGCATTCAATGTTTACAATTTTAAACTTTAAATAAAAATGCTTTAAATGAAATAGTTTTTTCATAATAGGCCTTCATTCTGCCATGGTAAACTGTCCATAAATAATTACTGGTACTGGTGATAAATAATTATCTATACATGTATTTTTATGAAACAGTACGACAAAATGATGGCAAAATAATAAAATGAAAAACATGTAAATTTAGCCTGTTTACAGATTTGATGTTCTTAAAACTGTAAAGAAGACATTTCACTCTGGTTTTTCATCAATCTTTAAAGAATTTAGCTACCCAAAGATCCACATGTTCCAAAATTTGAAACTAAAACAATGTGGCAGAAATAAAGGGATCTAATATTTAACTAAGCTCGAAATATGAAACATCAAACATAAATCTTTCTTCCAAGGCATGTGTCACTTTGTCCATTTATTGTAAGCTTCCTATGACTCATTCAATTTATCATCTTCTCCTAGGCCACAAAAAGTATACAAAACTAAACATCATATTGTAATGGCACTTTAAAAGATACATTTTACATTTATATTATAATGGGTGTTTAAAATATGATAAGCATTTTACAATATGTTTGTATAATCTGTTAATGCATACAAATGAATAAACATCTTCATGTTCCTGAAAATATGACTGTAAAGTTATTTCCCACTAAATGTAAAACAAATACAAAAGTTTAGAGGTTATTTGGAAAAACAGTATCTTATAATTTCATATTTCAAAAAGGCTTCACAATCTTGGGCAAATCTGGTACCTTTTTTTTTACATAACAGCATAAAATCATTCAAATATTTTTTTTTACACTTTTTTTCCACAAAATATAAAAATAACACCTCCTCTGATTGGCCGATTTAACTTAAAAGTTTCTTGTACAGGCCAATCATATGCTTCTTGACATACTAATCTTCACGAGTATTTATAGAACAGCAGTAGTTTTGTAGGACTCTGTATGTTCTGATTGGATGGCCAATGGTCCGGTTGTAGGTGTAGTTGCTCCTTTATGTATTATATATTTATGGTAAACCTGAAATGTTAAACTCATGCTTATACATATTTTTTTTTACAAGTATGTTTAAAGTTACATTATTATAGTCCCTTAAGGTACAAGAGTACTAAATAGGTAATTAAACAGCACCTCCGGGCTAGTCGGATAATGGCTGAAAGAAAAAATCCTCAATTTTCCCAGTTTACGTGGCATTTTCATGTTTTATGCCAGTTCCTGTTTTTGTTCCATTGTGGACCGATACTTGACATTTTGGTAGCTTTTGTTTGTTTGTTTTGGGTTTAACGCCATTTTTCAACAGTATTTCAGTTACCGGTATGTAACGGTGGGCAGTTAACCTATCCAGTGTTTCTGGATTCTGTACCAGTAAAAACCTGTTCTCCATAAGTAACTGCCAACTTCCCCACATGCATCAGAGGTGGAGGACAAATAATTTCAGGCACAATATCTTTTATCAAATCGTCACAGAGAACATAGGCCTCGCCCAGGGCTCAAATTCACGACCCCGAGATCCGTAGGTCTGCGCTCTCCCTATTGAGCTAAGCGGGCGGGCAACAATTTGGTAGCATTTTCAAGATTTTTTGCATTTATAGAAATGTAAACAAACCTTATTACACATGTTCACACCCACATTTTAGCTGTCAGTTTGGGAGATATTCCTATAGTGTTGAGCTCTCAAGACAAAAAATCTCCCTTAGAAGATACATGCACCCTACTTTTCTCTGTGTTTTTTTTTAGTTGATAGGTTATTTAAGAACATAAGGTTAGTGCTCCTTTTTTAAAATGGGCCTGGCTATGTGTTATAGCTCTCAAAAGGTTGTTAATTTTACATAGAACATAATATTATAGCAGGTTTATTGACTACTATATACGCTTAAGTCAGTAAAAAACATGATAGCATACATACCATTTGAATGTATGTGAAATTTTGGACAGCACCGTGTTCCATATTTAGTCGTCTTTACCCTACAAAAATCAAAACATTGTATCAAATGTTATTAAGTTTATGGAGTCAAGTTGTTGTATAACTGCATAAAATAGATTTAGAATGGTACAGATGAAAATTACACAAATATGTTGCAATTTAGAATAAAAAACATCAAAATCAAGCCGTATAATTTAACATTCATTTTTACAGGAACTGCTACACTAATTTGATAAATAAAACCATTGTATTAGCTACAAATTAAATAGATAAGATGGAGTAGTGATTGTTACCAATTTCGAACATTTCTGGAATAGAAGGCAGAATAGAATGACAAATTAACACATTGTGTAATATTTGTACAAATTGTACATTCATTTTATTTGTTGAATACCATAGTTTTATGTTATACATATACATGAAAATAGCACTACATTCCTATATGCAATTAAAAATCCCATGCAAAAATGGCTCAGCTTCAAACTCAACTGTATACAGTTGACCTACAATTTTTTGAGAATTATCACAATTAACAAGAGCTGTCATATAAGTGACAAATGCCCCAAGCATTTATGCCAAGTAATTTTAAAATCCCTTCATCGATGGCAGAGTTATGGACTGAACAAGAAACAGATCATATTACCCTTTAGAGCTAGGGGTCTGGATCTTGCGCAAGACATGTCGTCTCATTATTGGAAACATTTATGCCAAGTAATTACAAAATCCCTCGATGAATGGCAGAGTGAACCGGACATGAAACAGACCCTGTAATCTTTGACTTCTAAGTCTGACCTTGACCTTGGAGCTAGGGTCTGCGCAAGACATATCGTCTAATTATTATGGTAAACATTTATGCCATGCTATTTCAAAATCCCTTCATGGATGGCAGAGTTATGGACCATACACGAAACAGACCCTGTTAACCTTTGACCTCTAAGTGTGACTTGACCTTGGAGCTAGGAGTCTGCGCATGACACATCGTCACATTATGGTGAACATTTATGCCAAGTTATTTAAAAATCCCTTCAAGGATGGCAGAGTTATGGACCGGACACAAAACAGACCCAGTTATAACCTTTGACCTCTAAGTGTGACACCGACTTTGGAGCTAGGGGTCTGGGTCTTGCGCATGACACGTCTTCTCATTATGGTGAACATTTATGCCAAGTTATTTCAAAATCCATTTATGGATGGCAGAGATACAGCCCAGATAAGAATATACACAGGCGGATGGACAGTGCGATTTTAATATGCCCACCTTCGGCGGCACATAAAAATCCATCTTACTGAACCATGCTACATCAAGTATAAGTCAAAGTTGCTTAACTTAAATTTATCTAGTATTATTAGGCTACAACTTAAATATTGTCTTAAAAACTAACTCAATAATATATTATGCGTATAAATATTATCTATAAAACAGCAATTACCGTATTATCATTATTATACCTGATTAACACTGCACCCTTTTCATGATAAACGTTTTCAAAGGTGCCAACCACCCAAATTCCTCTACCAGTACAGACACAGAGTAATCTGACCAGAAGGACTGAGCAATGGAGAAAGCTTCCAACCCCAACACATGAGAGAGAGAGAGAAATCTTTACTTTAAATCAACAGACACAACTGTAACATGGTTCCTATGAAGAATAGCATGCATACTAGCATTTTTGTATTTTGAATGGGTAAAAAAGTCGTTTTTTAGCAGTTTTTTTACTTATAACAAGACAGTCAGTAAACCCAACTAGTAGGATATGCATGTCCTAAAACTGATAACTTCTCAACATGACTCAAAGGTGCCAGACAAAAGACATACACAATGTCACACCTGGAGATTAAACTTGTGTCTTAAAGTACATGTACAATGTATCATGTACTGACTAAAACAACCATAATTTTGAGAACAGAAAGAACAAAGTTTATAAATATTCACATCCTGATGAATGATGTATGTCATCTATCACTTAGTGAAGTAAAGAAAAAACTTTAATAACCTTAATTACATCAACTCTTTTCTACAATTTGTACTTTCAGTGATGCGAAAATGTCAAAAGTTATAGTTTTTATAAATTATATACTGATGAATATAGATTCCATTAATACAACTATTTTTTTTTTGAAGCAAAAGAAGAAAAAAAAGCCGAGTTATATGTTGAACAGCTCTTAATCATCAAAATATATGACAAACTAACTTTACATGCATGGTTTTGAAAACATTTGATTTCAAAACTTCCTTATGTTGACAGTTGTAATATAAACAAAATACTCAGTGAAAAATACACATTCACATCAGAGATAATTTTGATACCGGTTAAATTATGCATTCCAAATCTTCGCAACAGAAAAATAAAATGCTTCAGTAAACAGGACTGGTGTATCATAACCCTGACTCTGTATTCCTGTTTGATTTACAAATTACAAATTATAAATACATATTATACCACAAGTTTCACCACAACCTAGTGACTAACTTTTTTCCCTACATGCACTTTATGAAATCATTCTGATAATACAGTTATGATACAATAACTATAAAATAACATAATTATATTAAAGCCCTTCCTTCACAAGTTGCGGGCCTTTTCATTCAGTCAATCTTTAAAGTTTCAAACACACAGTTATATAAATATCTTCCAATGTAGAAAGAAAAAGGTGGTCTAAAGCATTTAAATATTACAGTCTCAAAGTCCATGCTTTGGTCAATCAAAACAAATACCAGGGATTGAAACAAAAAATTAAATGACTCACACAGCAACTTAAAAGCTGAAAAAGTCTCATGCTATGACTAAAATAATATATAGACAGTAAACTTTAAGCATGTTTCACTGAAGTTTCATTATTGATGTTAAATATCAGCAAGTGCACACAAAAGCAAATAATTCTAAATTTTGTTTTATAACTTACTCCTTGTTTTAATAGGTGCATCAGAAAGTAACAAATCTTTAAAATACAAGATTACGTAAATGTTTAAACTCAAATTTATTGCTAGTCAAGGAGGGATGGTTTTACATCTTAGAAACAAAAGGGTCATGATGACCCTGAATCGCTCACCTGAGGATATTAAACCACATGTTTCAAATGCCAAACTGATGCTAAAATATTAGAAAGTAGATCAGTAGGTCACATTTATGGTCACTGAAAGACAGTTTAAAGATTGGTGTGCAAAACTGTACATGTCATCCAAATTTCAAGGCTGGATCTTAAACTAAAGTGGTCACAAGCAAAAGTTTACGCACGGACACACGGATGACATAGACCTACTGACCTAGTTTTTGATTGCAGTTGACCCAGTTTTGAACCTGACCTAGATATCATCAAGATGAATATTCAGACCAACTTTCATACAGATAAAAATATCGCCTCTAGAGAGGTCACAAGGTTTTTCTATTATTTGACCTACTGACCTAGTTTTTGAAGGCAGTTGACACAGTTTCGAACTTGAACTAGGTATCATCAAAGTGAACATTCTGACCATTTTTCATGAAGATCCATTGAAAAATATGGCCTCTTGGGAGGTCACAAGGTTTTTCTATTATTTGACCTACTGACCTAGTTTTTGACCCCACGTGATCCAGTTTCAAACTTGACCTAGATATCATCAAGGTGAACATTCTGAACAACTTTCATAAAGATCCAATGCAAAATGTGACCTCTAGAGTGGTCACAAGCAAAAGTTTACGGACGGAGGCACACACACACACGGACGACGGACGCGGTGCGATCACAAAAGCTCACCTTGTCACCTTGTGACTGGTGAGCTAAAAAACAAGAGGACCATGATGGTCCTGAATCGCTCACCTGTCCCAACATGACCCAATTGTGAGTATGACATCATTATTTCACATAGTGACCTAGTTTTTGAGCTCATGTGACCCAGTTTTGAACTTGACCTAGATATCATCGAGATAAAAATTCTGACCAATTTTCATGAAGATCCATTTAAAAAATATGGCCTCTAGGGAGGTCACAAGGTTTTTCTATTATTTGACCTTATGACCTAGTTTTTGAAGGCACGTGACCCAGCTTCTAAACTGACCTAGATATCATCAAGGTGAACATTCTCACCAATTTTCATGAAGATCTCAGGCAAAGTATGGCCTCTAGAGAGGTCACAAGGTTTTACTATTTTTAGATCTACTGACCTAGTTTTTGATCGCACGTGACCCACTTTCGAACTTGACCTAGATGTCATCAAGGTGAACATTCTGACCAATTTTCATGAAGATCCATTGAAAAATATGGCCTCTAGAGAGGTCACAATGTTTTTCTATTTTTAGATCTAATGACCTAGTTTTTGACCGCACGTGACTCACTTTCAAACTTGACCTAGATATCATCAAGGTGAACATTCAGACCAAATTTCATGAAGATCCACTGAAAAGTGTGGCCTCTAGAGAGGTCATAAGGTTTTTCTATTTTTAGATCTACTGACCTAGTTTTTGACCGCATGTGGCCCAGTTTCGAACCTGACCTAGATATTATCAAGGTGAACATTCTGACCAATTTTCATGAAGTTCCATTGAAAAATTTGGCCTCTAGGGAGGTCACAAGGTTTTTCTATTTTTAGACCTACTGACCTAGTTTTGGACCGCACGAGATCCAGTTTTGAAACTGAACTAGATATCATCAAGATAAACATTCTGACCAACTTTCATAAAGATCCCATGAAAAATGTAACCTCTAGAGTGGTCACAAGCAAAGGACGCACGCACACACGAACAGACAGACGCCATGTGATCACAAAAGCTCACCTTGTCACTTTGTGACTGGTGAGCTAAAAACAATTTAGGACCTTTTGCATTCTTATTTCGCAACCATAAAAAATTGAACACTACCTTATACACATAAACTAGTGTTAAAACAGGAAAAAATATTTTATGGCTGATGTGAAATGTATTCCTATTAATTTGGGTTGGCTAAAGAAGCATGATAAGTGATTCTTGTTACCATTCAATAAACTGTTAATGAAATAAAATTTTGGTTCCACAGCACATCTAGTGCATGCAGGAAAGTCATATCTACCAAAGTGGCCCAGAAATCTTCTTCATCATCATCATCATCAGCTTTTTTCTCCTCTTCTGCTTTAGGTTCCTCTGTCTTTTCTTCTGGTTTTGGTTCTTCACCCTTTTCTTCTACTTTTGTTTCCTCCTTCTTTTCTTCATCCTTTGTCTGTTCTTTTTCTTCAGTTTCTTTTGACTCTTCTTTCTTTTCTTCTGATTTCTGTTCATCTTTTGAAACTGTAGTGTCATCTTCTGCTGTTTTCTCTTTGGAATCTTCTTTTTCGTCTTCTTTCTTTGCTGATGAATCTTTTGTATCATCTTCAATTTTGGCACCTGTTGAGTCTTCTGTTTTCTCCTCAGGTTTGCTATCATCAGCTTCATCTTCTTTCTTCTCTTCTTTAGTTTCTTCAGATTTTTTCTCTTCTTTAGTTTCTTCAGCTTTTTTCTCTTCTGTCACTTCTTCAGCTGTTGATGATTCTTTTGATTTTGCTTCTTCTTTCACCTTTTCTTCCTTGCTCTCTTCCTTGTTTTCTGCTTCTTTTTTCTCTTCCTCTGTAGATTCAAAAGCTGCCCAAGGATCTTCCTCGGCATCCTCATCATAGTCCTTTTTCCTCTTAAAAACAAGAGGTTTCTTTAAATCTTCAGATTCTTCAGTTTTCTTTTCTTCCTCTGCTTTGCTTTCTTCTTTGACCTCTTCTTTTTTCTCATCTTTTTTGCTATCCTCATCACCTTTCTTAGGCTCTTCCTCTTTACTTTCCTCTTTAACTTCTTCTTCATTTGTTTCAAAAGCTGCCCATGGGTCTTCCTCTTCATCTTCATCATAGTCTTTTTTCATCTTAAACACCAAAGGCTTTTTTATATCAGAAGCTGTTTCAGCTTTTTCTTCCTCTTTTTTACCTTTAGTTTCTTTATCGTCTTCTTTCTTTTCTTCTGTTTTAGTTTCTTTTTCCTTGTCATCTTTCTTGGCTTCCTCTTCCTTAGCTTCATCTTTTGTTTCTTCTTCTGTTGTTTCGAAAGCTGCCCAAGGATCTTCATCTTCGGCCTCATCATAATCTTTTTTCATTTTGAACACTAGTGGTTTGTCTTTCTTCTCTTCTTCAACTTTTTCTTCTTTCTTTTCTTCCTCTTTCTTCTCTGCATCCTTCTTAGCATCAGTTTCATCCTTCTTTACATCCTCTTTCTTTTCTTCTTCCTTCTTTCTATCTTCCTCAGCAACTTCTTCTATAGTTTTGTCTTTGTCTTCAGTTTCTTTCTCTCCTTCATCTGCCTTTAGTTTTTCTTCATCCTCCTGAAATAACAAAATTCGTGCTACAGATCAGTTTGATTATAGTGTGAACAGTAATAATGTTTAACAAATAATTTCTGAACTTAGTTTGAAAAAGATGTAATCATCTCTCACTTATTTTGTCACTGAAAGAAGAACAAGAGCTCATAGAACACGAAATGCCCCCCTTGATGCATTCAGTAAATGCACAAGGGACAGAAATTATTAGGTCACTGTGCACAAAAGTTCTACGGTTCTTGGTCAAAGTGACCTTGACCTTTGACCTATTGACCTCAAAATCAATAGGGGTCGTCTGCTGGTCATGATCAACCTCCCTATTAAGTTTCGTGATCCTAGGCCCAAGCATTCTCAAGTTATCATCCAGACACATTTTAACTGTTCCAGGTCACTGTGACCTTGACCTTTCACCTACTGACCTCAAAATCTTTAGGGGTCATTTGCTGGTCAGGACCAACCTCCCTTTTAACTTTTGTGATCCTAGGTCCAAGTGTTCTTGAGTTATCATCCGGAAACCATTAAACTGTTCCTGGTCACTGTGACCTTGACCTTAGACCTACTGACCTCGAAATCAATAGGGGTCATCTGCTGGTCATGACCAGCCTCCCTATCAACTTTCATGAATCTAGGCCCAAGTGTTCTTGAGTTATCATCCGGAAACCATTTAACTGTTCTAGGTCACTGTGACCTTGACCTTTGACCTACTGATCTCAAAATCTATAGGGGTCATCTGCTGGTTATGACCAACCATCCTATCAACTTTCATGATCCTAGGCCCAAGCGTTCTTGAGTTATCATCCAGAAACGGACTGGTCTACATACAGACTGACAGACCAACCACCAACGACAGACCGACAGCTGCAAAACAATATACCCGAAGGGTATCTTCGAAGGGGGGCATAAAAATATACCCAGTACAGTTCATTTCATTGTTCTCAACACTATTAAGGTTTGTTTGTATTAACTATAGATATGTAGTGTTACATAATGGTACAAAAATATGTAAGTGCACGCTATATGTCAATTAATCTACAACACAACCAAACATATTCGAAATACATTAAACATGAATAAAGTGTTAGTTAAGTATGTGTTAATGGCACAAATACACAAATACAGTTCCTCAAAATGTTCTTTAACTAATTAATTAACACAACATATTTTCTTGCTCATACAGTCACACATAAGTTTTGTTAGTATTTAATCAACTTCTTTTTGTTATATTAACTTGTAACAATACTTACTTTGTTGCACTTTTCAACACATGCAGGTTGTTCAATGGTAAACACACGCACGGAACATCTGGCTCATGCACGAAACCAGTATATCATGCAGAATATTCTATTTGCAAAAATGTTTTCCATACTAATTAACTTCATACCTATAACGTATACTAGTATCTGATAAATGGAATAGTGTCCAAATGTTTGAACAAATCCCAACCTAAAGCTGAGCTTAAGTAATTGTTTTTTCTAAAATCTTTCCATTACACTTATCTTCTATGATCTTGGAAGGGCCCATTTTTTGACTTTAACACGACCAACACATTGGGCTTAAAAAGTTAATTTTTTCTAACTAAATGCAAAATTTTGGTAAAATCATTTATAATATTTTGTATTCAAAGAGTCTAAACTTTGGAAGCTGAGGTTTACAAGTGGGAGATTTTTTACTGATTTTAAACCTTGAACTTACTGGGGAGTGCTTTAATGTCACTGGTACAATCAATGCAGAAAAATAATCCTGCTAATTGTATAAGATATCCAGTACTTGGTTGTACTTGAGGAACTGGTAAGTCAGGCATGCTCTGAATTCTGTACTGTGCTCATGCTTCAAACATGGTACAAAGCTTGGTTAGAAACAATACTGGACAAATGGAACTGGATAATGGTTGGAAGGGAGCTCATGCTACCTGAAACTTGGTAGGTAAGAAAGGGACAGTTAAAGCTGGGTTCTAGGTCACAAAATGAACTCTAGTCATGCTGTGGAGGCCATTCTGTTACATTTTTCTATTTAAACATGACAGAATGATGCAAGAATCAGTTTTGAAATACATGAACATGCATTGTGTATTCACTCTTTTGCACAACTGCTTGTTTTCATATTATTTTTTGTGTTTCTTTTAAAAATAAAGAAATGAAAAAATTAAACAGATAACAAATTCAGTATGTTAATAGCTGAAATGTACACCTTATTCATGAATACTGCATCATTCTTCTAAGAATTAATTCTATTAAACAGTAAAAAATGTATTAAACAGCTGGTCAAGGGAGCAAAAGTCTGATTGCTAAAGCAGCTAGTGGCTTTTAAAATTTATGTCAATTTGGGAAGTAAGATGTCTGGCAGCTTAAAGCAAATGGCAGCTTAATTAATACAGGTGACGACTAATTTAAAAGCTGATTCAATTGTGTTGACAATTTTCCTGATTACTTTAACACAAAGACAAATTGGTAAAATTTACCTTAAAGTTGTATCAATAATATAAATACAGAAATATCTGTGACAGTACTGAAGCAGGACATAAATACAGTAGAAATATCTGTGACAGTACTGAAGCAGGACATAAATACAGCAGAAATATCTATGACAGTACTGAAGCAGGACATAAATACAGCAGAAATATCTATGACAGTACTGAAGCAGGACATAAATACAGCAGAAATATCTATGACAGTACTGTATCTATGACAGTACTGAAGCAGGACATAAATACAGCAGAAATATCTATGACAGTACTGAAGCAGGACATAAATACAGCAGAAATATCTATGACAGTACTGAAGCAGGACATAAACAATACAGTAGAAATATCTATGACAGTACTGAAGCAGGACATAAACAATACAGTAGAAATATCTATGATAGTACTGAAGCAGGACATAAATACAGCAGAAATATCTATGATAGTACTGAAGCAGGACATAAATACAGCAGAAATATCTATGATAGTACTGAAGCAGGACATAAACAATACAGTAGAAATATCTATGATAGTACTGAAGCAGGACATAAACAATACAGTAGAAATATCTATGATAGTACTGAAGCAGGACATAAAAAATACAGTAGAAATATCTATGATAGTACTGAAGCAGGACATAAACAATACAGTAGAAATATCTATGATAGTACTGAAGCAGGACATAAACAATACAGTAGAAATATCTATGACAGTACTGAAGCAGGACATAAATACAGCAGAAATATCTATGACAGTACTGAAGCAGGACATAAACAATACAGTAGAAATATCTATGACAGTACTGAAGCAGGACATAAACAATACAGTAGAAATATCTATGACAGTACTGAAGCAGGACATAAACAATACAGTAGAAATATCTATGACAGTACTGAAGCAGGACATAAACAATACAGTAGAAATATCTATGACAGTACTGAAGCAGGACATAAACAATACAGTAAAAGAAAATCTATGACAGTACTGAAAGCAGGACATAAACAATACAGTAGAAATATCTATGATAGTACTGAAGCAGGACATAAACAATACAGTAGAAATATCTATGACAGTACTGAAGCAGGACATAAACAATACAGTAGAAATACCTATGACAGTACTGAAGCAGGACATAAATACAGCAGAAATATCTATGATAGTACTGAAGCAGGACATAAACAAGGTGTGTCCACCAGTATTTTTTTTTTTCAAAATGGGTGTGCCGATATATCTATGACAGTACTGAAGCAGGACATAAACAAGGTGTGTCCACCAGTATTTTTTTTTTTCAAAATGGGTGTGCCGATATATCTATGACAGTACTGAAGCAGGACATAAACAAGGTGTGTCCACCAGTATTTTTTTTTTTCAAAATGGGTGTGCCGATATATCTATGACAGTACTGAAGCAGGACATAAACAAGGTGTGTCCACCAGTATTTTTTTTTTCAAAATGGGTGTGCCGATATATCTATGACAGTACTGAAGCAGGACATAAACAAGGTGTGTCCACCAGTATTTTTTTTTTTCAAAATGGGTGTGCCGATATATCTATGACAGTACTGAAAGCAGGACATAACAAGGTGTGTCCACCAGTATTTTTTTTTTTTCAAAATGGGTGTGCCGATATATCTATGACAGTACTGAAGCAGGACATAAACAAGGTGTGTCCACCAGTATTTTTTTTTGCAAAATGGGTGTGCCGATATATCTATGACAGTACTGAAGCAGGACATAAACAAGGTGTGTCCACCAGTTTTTTTTTTTGCAAAATGGGTGTGCCGATATATCTATGACAGTACTGAAGCAGGACATAAACAAGGTGTTGTCCACCAGTTATTTTTTTTTTCAAAATGGGTGTGCCGATATATCTATGACAGTACTGAAGCAGGACATAAACAAGGTGTGTCCACCAGTATTTTTTTTTTCAAAATGGGTGTGCCGATATATCTATGACAGTACTGAAGCAGGACATAAACAAGGTGTGTCCACCAGTATCTTTTTTTTTCAAAATGGGCGTGCCGATATATCTATGACAGTACCGAAGCAGGACATAAACAAGGTGTATCCACCAGTATTTTTTTTTTCAAAATGGGTGTGCCGATATATCTATGACAGTACCGAAGCAGGACATAAACAAGGTGTGTCCACCAGTATTTTTTTTTTTCAAAATGGGTGTGCCGATATATCTATGACAGTACCGAAGCAGGACATAAACAAGGTGTGTCCACCAGTATTTTTTTTTTTCAAAATGGGTGTGCCGATATATCTATGACAGTACCAAAGCAGGACATAAACAAGGTGTGTCCACCAGTATTTTTTTTTTTTCAAAATGGGTGTGCCGATATATCTATGATAGTACTGAAGCAGGACATAAGCAAGGTGTGTCCACCAGTATTTTTTTTTTTTCAAAATGGGTGTGCCGATATATCTATGATAGTACTGAAGCAGGACATAAACAAGGTGTGTCCACCAGTATTTTTTTTTTTCAAAATCGGTGTGCCGATATATCTATGATAGTACTGAAGCAGGACATAAACAAGCTGTGTCCACCAGTATTTTTTTTTTTTCAAAATGGGTGTGCCGATATATCTATGATAGTAATGAAGCAGGACATAAACAAGGTGTGTACACCAGTATTTTTTTTTTCAAAATGGGTGTGCCTATATTTACCAAAAGTTGCAGCACCATCTTAAGTGCACTTAAAAAAAAAATTTCTGTTAAAGAAATTTATCTATACAATATTACGTCATTACTATAAACACATACCCTGCATTCCAAAATGTTACAGTAAAAAGTCTGAACACTACTGAACTGTGCACCCTTAAACTACAAGCAGACTCTAACTTAACATACATGTATTTCAAAACTGAAACTGTATTTCTTGCTTGTCCTTACATGTATGTTCCACATGGGAAGATTACCGGTACTGTACTTAAGGTTATAAAGTAGTGACTGGAGACCAATCTCAGAATGCAACTTTGTCATTGGTTAATTTCAAAAACAACCAAGTATGGCTTGTATTTTGAGACTGGTCTCCAAGCTCAGCTTTATAGCCTTAGATTCAATTTACAACAAGAAAAACTTTTAATATTTAGTTACAACATATAAGTTTTATAACCCAACCCTTTTGCAAAGGCCTTAGTTAAACAAGTGAATGAAGTATTGCCATGTAATACAAAGTCCTCTACTGGAAGGCACCTAATTTTCTCTACTGCAGTCCCCGAAACTGGTTTTCTAATTACACACAGGTGCAAAGTGTATACATAGTTGTGGTGAGCATGAGGGGCCCATGTGGAACATATTGACACCAGAGTAATACCACTACCTTGTTTTTTTCTTCTCCCTCTTCCTCCTCCTAAACAGAGGGGTAAAATATCATGGGATGGTCAATACGAGGTAAAGTAAAAGGATAGACATTTGGAAAGACTGCCAGAATAATTGTGGCTGGTTCGTGGAAAGATTGCAAGAATAATTGTGGCTGGTTCTAGCCGTACTTGAAGCAAAGTCAGGATAAATTAGCAATGATAAAAACAAGCAAGTTATAGACAGGCTCACAACAGTGGTAATTTCTTTGAAGTACTGGCTGCACAACCTAAAGTTTGAAGTTTAAAACCATAATTTGAGCCGTGCCATGAGAAAACCAACATAGTGGGTTTGTGACCAGCAAGGATCCAGTCTGGTCAGGATCCATGCTGTTCGCTAATGGTTTCTCTAATAAAAATATTCTTTGAAAGCGAACAGCATGGATCCTGACCAGACTGCGTGGATGCGCAGGCTGGTCTGGATCCATGCTGGTCGCAAACCCACGATGTTTTCTCATGGCACGGCTCATATAAAGATCACAATGTAGACTATGTAAGATCTAGTTCTGGACAGGAGAGTAACACAACAGGCTACAAGCTGTCTTCACAATCCAGAATGGCACTCAGTTTGCAAAGTAGCAAAAGAAAGAGAAAAACAAGAGCTGTCACAGGAGACAGCGCGCTCGACTATTTCGATGCTGGATAGTGAAACTGGGCACAACTGAGGAAACTGGAGCCGTCATAGGAGTGTTTAATGACTCCAATGGTGGATGAAGATATTGCACAATAGTTTGAGTCTGTATAAAAAATACTTTGATGTCGGGGCGAGTAGGACAGCTCTCCATACTTCGTATAGTTGAACTAAAAACTGCTTCCTTAATATTCATCTGATTGAATCCACTTGTTTGTAGTTGGGGTGCTATATTTTCTGGTCCTTTGGCACATTGAATTTTACTGTAATAGAATTCTGTTTGCTAGTTGGAGTGGTTGTGGTTTCGAGTGGTGCAAATTTCATTACCTCTCATGAACAAACACAATTAAACCAAGTCTACTATGATTTTGCTTGGCTGCATTCTCAGATTCCAAAGGATCTTATACATTTAATTATAGATATAACACTGAGAAATAATGAAAGCAGTAAAATCTAGTATTGAATAGTCGTAAAAAATTAAAAACCTCTTCTAAAAGCCTTGATTCTTTACTACTTTTAGTACACTGATTTTGTAATTTACAGAATAACACTGCAGAAACTTATACACAATTGTCCTCCACTGCAGAATTGTGTTTTCAACAATTTTGAAAGAATTTCATACTTTTTACCAAAATACTGTCACTAAAATGTCCTTCCCAGAGACAGAACAGCATAAAAATACTCCGCCTCCCCCCACCCACCCTCCACGAGCCAAAACATCATAAATATACTTCCCTGAGACGGAACACAGGTGGCAGTAATATACCTAGCAATGGCTCATTGTCACAGGGGCAAAACATATTCAAAATGACTTTTTGGCATTTATTTCCCCCCAAAAATTATCATTCTAAACAATATATTTAAAAGTATATGGCTCATGGACCCATACTGTATCGTATGTACATCACTTCTTTCTGTGCTCTGAGACAGAACAGAACAGAACTTTATAAATACATTTCTGGCAGATAGAACTTTATAAATATATTTTTTGAGATAGAACATCACTAATATATTTCCCTGAGATAAAACATCATAAATATACCAAACAAACTGAAATACAAACCCCTGTCACTTCCACCTGTGCCTGTGATACTTCTGTTTTTGGGGCAAGTTTAAAGAAAGCATCACCGGCTTCATCTTCAAGAGCCTCAGAAAACTGGTCATAATCCTGAAATAGAAATGTTCAATCAATATTATCAGACAATAATCGGGTAATGCAACATTATAAATGTTACAACTGTAAGTATAAAACAATAGCTAATTTGAATGTACCTACATCACCCCTATATGCTTAAAATTTCTAATACTGAATTATGACTATTTTCAGCAAAGTAAAGATCACTAAGAGCTGTTTGTAAAACACATATGCCCCAACCACTATGATGGCATGCTGAAGGCTAGTGTGTATGCAATTCTGTATGGTGTGACTTTGGCTTTTCACCAAATAACCTCAGAAACTCCAGAAATCATCTACTGACTCCAGGCAATCATCCTAAGAAGTTTGACAGCCAAACACATCTTAAAGTAGAAATGATCTTCAGTTTTTCAGATTACTGTAACTTTGAGCTTTGTCCTACTGATCCCCTAAAAACAATACAGTTCATCTACTGACCACAGGCAATCATCCTATGTTTTCAGGACTGTAGGTCAAAACGTTCTTAGTTGCAAGGTCTGCGTGACCTTGACCCAATAAGCAGTACAGAATGAATAGAACTTACCATCACCTATTGTACTCAGTACCCAACAAATGTTCTCTAGTTTGTTTGGACTGACAGATAGACAGACGCACATGCCATCACATAATACGTCCGTTTTTTAAAACAGGCATATAAAAAGGAATTGTCAGTGACCACTTGCACTATTCGTACGACATTTTTGCTGAAGCAATCAAGCTGTTGGTGTTTCATTTTTATGACAAATTAGTTAATGGATTTATTTGGACTTTTCCCTATTACATATAATCCAATCAAAATGACCTTTCTAACAACTGTTTAGACATGTTGATCCACTAAATCCGAAATGTGTTTTTTCATAAATTTCAGCTCTTACTTTATTATTTTATATCATTATTTTAACGGTGTCCAGACCTTTTAAAATTTTAAAGGTTCCCTTAGTGAAATTTTAAAACCCAAAATGTAGTTTTCCCTACATAAAATTCTGAATTTTTGTTGAAGTTTTACAAACATATCTGTTAAAATTTCGAAATCAGTACACCGCCAGATCTCTGGACTGTTACAATCTGCCTGTCTAAATCAAAGTCCTGATCTGCCTCTAGAATTAATTTGCTAGTTTTGTACTTACTCCAAGGTATTCACCTCCGTAAAACACCTGTGGAGGTAATGGTGTTTTTCCTGAAGGTGATTTTGCATTTTCTCTCATAAATTGCTTGTCATCCTCTTTAGTTGGGTCAGAAATATCTATTTGTTCGAAAGGAATTTTTCTTGAAGTTAAATAATCCATTATATGTTGCTGATGTTTCCTCAACTGTAATAAAAAAATAACATTTTTATTACACATCTAAATATACAGCTACTTCACTGTAGGTGAGTAATACAGAGATTACTTACATGCATTTAATGTAATAATATATGCATATGCATAGGATATATATACTGCACATAACACAAGAAATACATTCTGCAAATATTAATGTCGATGCATTTTTCTTGCACACCAGACTGGAATTTCTGGTGATTTCATCGGTGTTGAAAAACACCATCTTTAACCCCAAGACGTAAGATGACTCTCATGCTCTTAATGACGTATAACAAACTACATCTCGGCAAATAGCTTATTACTAATGCTAATGTTACATTGTTAAAACATCCGACTCAAAATAAAGATTCTTGTATCTTGTACATCTTTGTAGTAATTGTGATTTTACATAAAACCAGATAAAAATCAAAATACTGCCATAGTTCCTCTTTGTTTCTTACAATATATTTCCCCGATTCAAAAAAAGTTATTTTACGAAAACAACAAAGTTTCACTGCAGATGATAAAACAAAACAGGAACTATTACGTTGGGTCTGTTTTTGAAACGTTATGATGTACTTCCTATTACGTATGTTAAGTTCCTGCTCTTTGTTATTGTGCTATTGTAAGAAAAAGGTGCTATAAGAAAGTCATTTGTTTGAATTTATTTTTACTATTTACCCCTCGCAAAACACAAGACTATACTGGTCTCAAATTTATGTAGAACTAATATCATGAATATTTCACTAATAAATCTATCTAAAACAAATAACTTCCTATAATGTAATCAGCTGCTGGAAGAACCTTGATACAGTCGTCAGGAATGAAAACAGCATTTTCAATATGGCGGCCAATTAACCGGTTCGGTTCGGTTTCTTACAAAAGATTAACTGGTTTCAAAATTTTGAAATCGTCCCAGCCCTAATATACATACATACACATATATGTGTGTTCGTGACTTTTCTTTTGTTACAGAAAGGGTAATGCTAAATATGATCAAAAATATGTTGTATTTTTGTAAGCTAAAACCATTTATGTTTGACCCATATGTACTAAGGTTAATGTTCGTGTCTGTACTTAATCAATATATTTTTGTTTGTTCTTGGTTATTTAATGACATCACTTTGTTTTTCAATGTTTTACAATATCTATATATAGTTTTTCATGTTTCAAAATAAAGTGCTACTGTAATGTTCTTTTTCTTTTTTGCATTGATTGATTTTGATATAAAATCATTGGATAGATGTATCTTTTCTTAAAAAAGTTAAAACTTTTAGAAACTGAAAGTAATAAGTTTTAAAAATTCCACCTATCAGATCTGTCAAATATGAAATATTTTACTTTTATACAAAATTTCTTATTGAATTGTTCATTAAGCCATTTCTTATAGAACGTTCTGTTGAAAAACATGAAAAACAAAATTTTGCAACTTCATTTGGCCTTGTGGAATTTACTGGAAATGAGTATCATTCAATATAACGTATGTATCTTACACTGTACCTTCTGAGTGTCTTTTTCTTATATTCTGGCCTGTTTGGGTCCACAGACTTCAGATGTTGACTATTGAAATATTGTTCTATCAAATAAAAACACTCAAAAACCATTTGAAGATTGGTATTTTTCAACTATTTTTATTTCTAAATTTAACAAGTTAGAATCAATGGACACAAATTTTATCCTTCTGCTGTCTGTTTCATACACCAGTAAAACGAGATCTCATTCAGTTACAATATGATGTTGGCGAGATTTGCTCTATATATGCCTTTCAAGTTGCCGATTTTTTATTTTTATAGCTCTTTGCTAAATTATATTAAACGACTGAATTCGGATACATGTATATCTACTTGTAAATAATTTCATTAGTCAAAATCAATTTAACAGAAAATGACTGCTATTTTTTTTTTTTTTGGGGGGGGGGGGGGGGGGGGGGGGGGGAAGCGAGCAGGGGTGACTGGATGAGGGTACAAAACATCACATGTTGATTATAAATATTTATGGAAAATTAAAAATAAAAAAAAATTGGGGGGGGGGGGGGGGGGGGGGGGATGCATGCTTGAGGTGGTGGGCATGACTGGGTGGAGGAGTGAGGTTGGGGAGCGGTACAACTTTGCATGTTGATAAATATTCATGGAAGGTTTGAAAAAAAAAAAATTTATAATAAATGTTCATGGAAAAGAATGAAAGAAGTTTAATGAAATTCTACCAATTGGTTGGTTTGTTACATACAAATCTGTAGATACTACTAGATTTTTAAACAATAAAGGGCAATAACTCTAAGGAAAATTGACCAATTAAAAAAAAATGACAGGCATCATCAAAGTAAGTTAGTTCATATTTATTTCAAGTTTCATGAAATTCTACCAGCTTGTTACTGAGAAATGGCTGCAGACGTGGATTTTTCATTAAATCAAGGGCAATAGCTCTAAGGGAAAATGAGCAATCAAAAAAAACTTGACGGGCATCATAACAGTATGTTAGTGCATGTTTATTTCAAGTTTTATGAAATTCTACCAAATAGTTACTGAGAAATGGCTGTGGACGGACATTTTTGGGCATTTTTCATTAAATCAAGGGCAATAACTCTAAGGAAAATTGACCAATCAAAAAAAAAACTTGACGGGCATCATCGCATTATGTTGGTGCATGTTTATTTCAAGTTTCATGAAATTCTACCTGATAGTTACTGAGAAATGGCTGTGGACGGACGTGACCGACGGACAACGCCATTTCAATACCCCCCTCCCGATTTCATCGGCGAGGGATAACAAACTGTATACGTCGGATAAGTTCGACTACCCACTGTAGATATTGGAGATTATCTCTCAATTTTCTCTCTGGTAGAAGAGTTTTAGGTCTCTTTTTCTAAATAATGAATATGGTGCATGATAAAGCATAGAACGAATTTAGGATTGCATATAGATAAACTGTTGCCTAACTTGTGACTTTACCATATAAGGAAGTAACAACTCATCCACCATGTCATGCTGCACCAAGTTTTGTTGGATAAAATGGAATTTTTTAAAGACAAAAACCTACCGTTGCATTGCTAACAACTGATGACAAGTACAACTTGATAATGTTGTCACCCATTTTTATAATACAATTGTACTAATCACAGAGGATGTAGAAGAAACTGACAGATGCAATACACACTGGAATCAGTGACGAATCTTTACTTCCGGGTGTGTAAAACGTCACGAATTCCTGTGTAGGTTTGCTTGTTGCTGTGGAGGTAAACAAACGCATACCGGTGTACACACGTCTTTCTACTTTCGACATACCAATATTTTGGGATATAGCAGCTATAAACAGATGCGAGGTATATTGGAAATTAAAACTAAATGATTTTTCTTTTGAAAGAAACTGGCATAGTGTATGTCAAATTTACACTCAATGAGAACAGTTCTACATGTAGAATCTACCAGTAGAACTTAGAAGTGTGTTTAACAGAAGTATTGGGTCTGTTGGATAGGATTAGGAAGTCAGAATCTTATTTAGACTTACTTGCCCGTTTTTGCAAAGAGCTATTTTAAACTTGTCCATATAATGGTTAAATACAGTTAAATAAGGTCCGAATGGGGGCCGTCCGAATGGACTCTGGGACAAGCTGGCAGTTTGGACAGTTGATTTCACTGCTCCTGCTCAAAGGGATCTGCTTTCCATTAATGTCAAACCCCTCATGGGGACATAGACATTTGGCGCGTCAAACAACAAATAATAATATGAAAGTAGGTGCTACCTAAAAGGCAGAGCTCCCATGAAAAATCACCAGTGCCCATTAAAAATTAAAGGAGTGGTGCTGGAATTATCTGGAATTATGGATTCGTTTAGGAAGTTTATGTTCTTTAGATCTATTAAAATTATTAATGATAATTCATGATTTCTGAATGCATGTTTTAGACTGCATCAAGATTAATTCTCGACATGTGAAAACTCTACAAATATTCTGTATATAATCAAAAGAAAGTTTGGTATAGATTAACATCTGCACCAAGATAAAGAAAAAAAACGTATTTGAATAATTTCTGTTATTCTTATTAAAACGCACTGCATCAACAATTTTACATAACTTATTATCATACTGGAAACCAGTCACAAAATGATAACTGCTTCAAATTGAAAAGCTTGAACACTGAAAATTTCAAACCTAACAGAATCTCATCAGGCCAAAGGAATTCTGTGTCTTTGCGTGTGAATATTGGGCAATGAGGACTTAATGTAAAAAGTTAATGTTCCAATTCCAAATTTAATTACATTAGACTTTAGTTATACAATATTTTCAAAACTCATAAGAATACAAAAAAATGAAATAAAAAATAAAAATTAAAAAAAACATCTGGTCCAGGTGAGGTTCGAACTCACGACCTCTGGATTACAACGTGAACTCGCTAACCACTACACCATTGTGGAGTTATGACGTCATGAGACAAACATAAGTATATATAATAAAGTTCAGTAATGGCAGCGTGACAAAAGTCGTTTCAAACTGAAAATATTGTTTTATTTCTTTTTTTCTTCGTAGAGAATGTATTTAGCATTAATTTCTTATTATCAAACGCTCATTTGCATTTTTATTCAATATTCAAAGCAGTAAGCGAGATGCTTTTGTCAAGTAAGCGTCTACTGACGTCTTTACTGATTAATTACTAGGTTCATAGTGTACTTGAAAAAATCCGAACAACACCGATTCCAAAAGGTACCACGAATTTTCAACTCGATAGTATACACAGTTAGATCTCTCTATTCATTTTATTTTTCATACGTTTAACCGTAATGCGACGCTTCGCGACGCCGGTAGCTCTGCTATTAAAAGACTGAAGTGTAAAAAGATAGTTAAAAGCAAGGAAAAATAGCTTGCTTAAAAGTAAAAGTTTAAAAACAGCTGTCAGACAGTTTAATAATAGGAAGTGTCTAGAGATACGGATCCGTACCTCTAGACAAGCCTGTTAGGGGTTTTCTAGGGGTATGAACCCCCTTTTTCTAGAGATTAAGGATCATTTACATTTCAAATTTTGTTGAAAATGAAATAACAAATAAGACTTCATCAGAATTCACCTTAAACTTGGATCTAAATGGTTTACAGGTAACAAAGTTCATCCAATTAGTTACATTTTCTTTCGGAACGTAAATAACCGAGAAACACCAAATACAATATAGGGTGACCACAATTCAGAGCCATATTTGAGCTGGGGTCTGACAAGCATCTGGTAAGCCATGGACTTAATGGGTTCAGATTTGACCTTGATGTTTTTGTAAAGAAACCCGAATGTTTGATTTGCTTTTTGTTGACCTACTGATGTGGGCGTCCCATGAAAGATTTGTAGCAGTGTGTATATAATGTATATAATTAGTCTATGATATCATTTGTCCGGTTAGCTCAGTTGGTAGAGCATCTGACTTGCAAGCAGAAAGTTGCAGGTTTGAGTCCTTTATCGGGCAGCACAGTTTTCCGCTCCTATTACATTGGTGCTGTGAGTGTGGTGACTAGCCTTGGAATCCTAGAGCTAGGGTGAAGCAATGGCTGGGTTAATCAAAATAATCTTGAGTTTGTCTTTAAAAAAAAGGAGAGAGGAATGTAGCAGTGTGTATAATGTATATAATTAGTCTATGATATCGATTGTCCGATTAGCTCAGTTGGTAGAGCATCTGACTTGCAAGCAGAAGGTCGCAGGTACGAGTCCTGTATCGGGTTGTACATTTTCCCACTCCTATTACAGATTATTTGATATATCTACGCCAAGGTATTTGCTGATGTAACTGATTCGAGTAGGACTCCATGGGGGTAGTACTGGGTGGGAATAGGATGTTTCCTTCTTGTCACGTGGATAGTTTGATATATTACAAAGATTTCAAAATCTATATACTGGTACTTACAGCTTTATAAGTGTTTAATATATTTCATATCCACATATTTTTTATTTTCATACATTACTGAACAATAAAAGAAGCAAACCTTGAAGAGAGCAGGTCTTCCTTTTCTTGCAGTTAATTAGCACCTTGAGTCAATATACATTGTTCCTACATTATGTTTATTGCTTTGTTACAGCCTAGCCTATGGCTGTTTAATGTGCACTAAACATCTAAGTTTAAAAAAGACTTCCAACTTTTTTCCCCCAGAGCACTTTTTGTCATCAGATGTAAAATTTAAAAAGCAGGACAGCTAAAAGACAGAGATAGCAAAGTGTTATCCAAAGCCTTTCTGGTCACTGTGGCTATGGTGGGCACAGCCTGAGAAGAATCATCAGGAGGCTGGGACAATCCTTAGAAATTCCGTGATAATAGTCCCTGCTTGGAGGATACCAAGTCAGAGTCATGAGTTATTGCAGATGGCAGTTCCATGTGGTGATGGTTCTTGGAAAAAATGAGTTCCTGTAGTATGAAGTAGGTGTTGATGGTTGGAGGAATGTTCTATTGCTTGCAGATCTGGTGCTGTGTCATGCTGGGGTGAGGTACTGGTTGGCTAGAGTATCTACCAGTACCAGATTGTTGATGATTTTGAATAGCATGGTTAACTGAGCTTTAGTTCTTAATGACTCCTGCGTTTCCCATTGCAGATGGTCCAGGATAGATGCATCACTATTGGTGTTGTGATGCCTGTTTGTGACATAACAAGCAGCCTGCTTCTGAACTGTATCCAGCTTTTTAGTCCTATCGTTAGTGTAGAGGGGTTCTATATGGTGGAACAGTATATAGTACAGTACTGAACATTGAAGCTGGAAAGTCACCATATAAGTTGAAATGTCTTAGTGTTACATAAAACAGAACAAAATCAAATCAAAATTTCCTTCTAACTTGATCCTAACTTGCACTCAGATGCTTAATGTAATTTAGACCAAGTGTATATTTTTAAATTTAAAGAGGACTTCCATGTTCAGACTTTCTTGTCTTTCTATCTCGTGATCGTAACTGGTACTCGGAAGAGTTATTTAATAGTAAATTATTCTAATTTGATTACAAGCTAGATCCCTTAGCTCAGTGCTGGGGATAAATGAATGTTGTTTTTTTTCATTTCCATATAAATTTGTATTACCTTACATTAAAAGTCTTGTTGAACATTGAAATATTCCTCTGATGTGCCAATGAGTTGTTTTATCTCGTGAAGATATTGATTGTAGCAACAAAAGGAGAGACTGGTACCCAGCCTGATCAATGATAAGATAATTAATGTTTGCAGGTTTGCTCTCCACTGATGATACTGTCCATTACATTAATTAACAAATTGGGAAACTGTTAATTAAACCTGATTCAGCAACCAAAGTTGTTGGAAATTCTTTTTATGAAACATGATTGTGTGTCAGGATAGGTAAACTGATTACTGTATTAAATTTGCTTAAAAAAGGCATTGGGCAAGTTTGTGAAATATATCAGAGAAAACAGCAAAAGAAACAAAAACTGTTGTATTGTTATAATAGTTTTATATAAGCATGTGTCTTGGTGTTATGTAATCAGTATCTTGGTACTTGTACGGCTCGCAATGCATTTGTTTATAACCATGTAATTATGCGTAATAAACATTTATTCAACATAAAACTTGAAGTCTTACAGGACTATTTCTGTTGGATGTGTATTAGTTTGGACTTTAAGTAAACAAGTTTTCTTGAAAAGGATAATCTTACTTTAACAACCATAAGATCTGGAGGTCAGTGCCTTTAAATAAATTCAGTGTGTTAAAACACAAAAGTAAGATTCACTTTATCACATGTTAACTAGCTTTTTACTGCTGAAATATCGAAATTTCTTCTTTGTATAGATTAAAGTCAGTTCATTCAACGTTTTCTGTACTTAAAACGTTCTCATCACAGATGAGATGTTATTAGAACAGTCTAATAGTAAACTTAGGTAATGGCTTTATTTCACTCCCATGATGTCAAACATGTGATAAAATATGTTTCTGTGCACAGGATAAGAATATATAATATAATGGAGCAGTTAATATTCTTTACTGCAGGATGGACTAATGGATGAGTGAAGAGTTTGAAGAAACAAACAGAAAGGTGTGAGAGAAAGACCCGCCAAAATGACGCATCGCAATCATACAAGAAGTCCGTATGGGGATGATTCAATCCTTGATGATGATTACAGTGATGATTTTGATGATGATGACAATGACACTGGAACCAAACGTTACAAGACGAGATCACCTCTAAATAGAACAGGTACTTAATACGTTGTGTACATTATTTAATACAAAAATTGATTTGTATATCACATGACCATATCATATTAATGGAATACCAGACAAAAACATAAAACTTTAAGCTATAGATAATTAATTAATGAGATAGTTTTTTCCTTTTGTATTCTACAATTTAATGGGATAGTTTTTGTTAACGAGAGGCTAGTAAGATATTTGATTGTTAAATTCATTTTAATTGTTCATAGTGACGAAAGCTTTTATTTATGTCATTGTTTTGGAAACAGCATCAGGTCATGAGGTTCGTCGTCCGAAAGATTCCAGAAGTTCAGATAGTAAACTTTATAGTAAGTTAGTATTGTTGTAGCCTGCTACGTACCTGCCTCCTCTCCTATGTCTCCCGGGGTTAAAAACGATTTTGTTCTTACATTTACCCTTGCCTTGATTTGGAAAAAAAGGTTGATATTAACATTTGTGTTGGGCTGGACATTACATTTTCATTATTGTAAATAATACAAAAATGAATATTTTTGAAAAATGTTCTGTATGTTTTGAATGGAAACAAAAATTGACATTCAGTTAAGCAATAAAATATGTATTTATTGAATATCAAATCCAAATTTTTGGACAAAATGCTTGGAGAGTTTTTTCAACAGGTCAAAACCATGGCAACATTTTGGTTTATTCATTTTGTGCTGAGTTAAGCACAGATACCCTTCTACAATAACTACCATTACAGAGACTTCCAGCATTAAATTTTGATCTTATTTGTTATAGCATAATATCAATATATAGATGTTTGGTGCCCCTTTAGACTGATGAGCATGTCTAAGTAAAATGCAAAAAACTTTACATGTTTATTTGTAATGAAAAAGTCTGGTAAATTGACATAAGTATATGAAATGAAACAAAACAACCCCTTCTGATTACAATACTTGATATTGGAAACATGATTATTAGTATAGTTGCTACTGCTTGCAGAACCTGAATATTTTATAATGGCATGTCTGTAATTTTGTATTTATATGCATGATGTTATGCATGAATAGATATAGCATTTATATTGTTGGTATACAGATGTTGGTGCTATATAGATAGATGTGACAATAGGGGACCCATAATGATAATGGCAAAATATTCTCATTTTGAAGTGATCCACATTCTTATTTCAAAGTGATATGTATTCTCATTATATAAAAGGTAGCTTGACTCGCAAATGGAGTTCTTTAAAAAGAAGAAATGCTGAAATTCTATTTCTAGCGGAAGTTGCCGATTATCAATATGGGTCCACTAATATAAAATTCTGTAATGCAGAAAGATTAAAGTTACTGACATGAAAGGTTTGCACTTCATGGCTTATTGTTTGAGGAGATCTGTAAGAAACTATGTATATATTTCAGTGCATTGCTTAAAACATTGCATTTCAGTTATACTGGGAATTTTTAAAGCGAATTGAAAACAAATATAAAACTGACAAAGGTATTTACCGGTACTTGTCATCATTTCAAAATGATGATACTGTTACAGCCACTTTCACTATTTATACAAATTTTAGCATATTGATTGAAGGGAAATATTGTATATTAAGTAATTTGAACAGTCACTTTCAACATGTTCAACAAACACTTTTTACTATTTAAACAAATTTAAGCATATTGATTGAAGGAAAATGTTGTTTTATCAAGAGTTCTTTAGTTTACTTTGCTCAGGAGTTTGGTCTTTTCAAACTGTGCTGTTTGGAAGTAGTTTGAATCAGGAATAGCATTAAGTGGCTACAGGTTTATATTGGACTATTTCAATTTTGCTCTGGATTTTAATGGTTGGTTGCTTGTTTATAACAGTTCAGGCATTTGATGTACAATAAAAGCATTTTAAATATTTACCATTATTATCATTTTAACAAGGAGAGAAATACAGTTTATGGGATTTTATCTGTATATATGTACTGCACATTACTGCTTTAAAGAAGTTAGTAAAACAAGAATTTATAAATGATATTATGTTTTTAAAAGTCCTACTTTATTTTCAAAACGTTTTTACTGGCTGCTATTGTACAAGTTCTAGATGCATATATGTATAATAAATTTGTTTAGTCAGTTTCCAGTAAAAATTTATTTCTACATTTTGTTCTTCAGTTTTCATATTTAATTGATTGAACAAGCATGCATTAATATTAGAGAGCATGCATGTGTTTTAAGACTGTATACCCGCTAATAAGCCCAGTTTACAGGAAATATATTATATTTTCTGTCTATTCTCTAATAACACAGAAAAGACTCTGAAGTCTAGTTGAGTATCTTGTACCGTATGTTTGATGTACGTTCGTTAACTATATTGTAACACAGATAATTACATGTATACACTGTATTATCACCAAAGTACAGAAAGTGGATTGACATAATGAAGCAATTATCCTCTTTTTTGAGCTGAAGTGATATTTTGTTATGGGTAGATGTTGATATATTGTACCCACTTGGCTGCAACAAAATGTGCTTTTCTTCGTTAGAAATGAGTATTGTAACAATGTCAGCCAGTCACTTTTGCTAGGAAGTATGGAAAGTTCAAAAGATGAGATTAACATGCCAAGTTAAGAATGTTTCTAGATGACATTTTATTAAAGACTTGAACATAGAGCAGCTTTTCGGGCACGAATGATTTCTTAGTGAGATATGAAGTATCACTCTGTCATGCAATAAACTTCCATTTTCATGAGGGGAAAAAAAGTTTTAAAAAACCTAGATATGTAGTCGAGTTAAAAGACAATAAAATGTTCCATTTATTTGATTATGTGATACTAGAAACGGATGATTTCTTTGACAAAGATCGTCCTGATGTGGTACTTGGAGACAACACATATCGGAAAGCTAGAGGGGGAATGTCTCTTGCCTCGGGTTATCTAACCCCAAACTCAAGAAAAATTGACAGTTATACTCCAATGACAAAGTTGTCTCTTAAGTCTGAGTACACAGAACCTAATCCTGGGAAAGAGAGTACAGACATTGCAGCATCTACTTACTATAATACTCCTCGTTCTAAAGGGACCGGCTCTAACAGTCCCCAGAAAAGGGTGTTCTGTAAGTCCTCAAGCGTGCCTCAGAAACTTCCCCGAATAAATTACCTTGTATGGAATTAAATCCTCCTCATTTACAGAAGATGTAACCAAGTTTCCTTCGCACAATGTTAATATTTGTGTTGTTTAACTACTTGAGTTATTTTTGCTAATAAGCCAAGTTTTAACTGTTCACACACAGTAATACAATTTAACCTGATTGTAAACAAAAAAGCTTTTCACATCCCAAGGGTAGTTTCATTAAACAAAATTTTCTGTATTCTCTTTTTAACTAACCTGAATTTTGTTCATGGTGAGCTGTTAGCGAAGGTGGATGGTCCGGCATCCATCGTTTGTCGTCCATCGTCCTGCATAAACATTTTTACTTTAACATCTTCTCTGAAACTACTGGAATTACACTAAACTTGGTGGGTAGCATTCTTGCATAGACTTCTATCAAATTTATTAGTCCCCTCCTGGTTGAAAACCAGTTTCGGGGACTGTAGAATTGCGCTTTCCTGTCAATCATTCCATCTGTCCATCTGTCCACAGTTCCTGTGTCCGGTCCATTACTCTGTCATTAATCAAGGGATTTTAGTATCACTTGGCATAAATGTTCCCCATAATGAGACAACATGTTATGTGCAAACACCTTGACCCCTAGCTCAAAGCTTTTCTCACTTTGAGATCAAAGATCAACAGGGCTTTTTTCCTGTTGGGTCTGTAACTCAACAATCCTTGAAGGGATTTAATATTACAATGTACTTAGCACAAATGTACCCCATAATAAGATGATGTGACATGAGCAACACCAAGAACTCTAGCTCAAAGGTCAAGGTCACTATTGGAGATCAAAGGTCAATAGAGACTTTTTCCTGTCTGGTCCATAACTTTGTCATTCTTCATGGGATTTTAATGTTAATTGGTACAAATATTCTCCTGAATGAGATGATGTGACTTGCACAAAACACAGACCCCTAGCTCAAAGGTCAAGGTCACACTTGGAGGTCAAAGGTCAAAAGGGTTTTTTTTCCTCTGTGGTAAAAAAAGGCATCTTTTAGTTTTCTCAGATATGCCCTATTTCACTATTAAGCATCGAAATAGTCGAGCATGCTGTCTTCTTTGACAGCTGTTATTTGCTTAGGTCTGCTTTTCTTGAAAACTATAACAGCTATGTGTATAGCTAGTCTTTTATTGTCAGCATGTGAGTAAGAAGGCAAAACAACCATAAGTCTTCATGAATACAGCTTAAGGTAGCAGTTACAGAGGAGTATTGGCACCCACAGTCAGTACTGGTGCCATTTTCAGCCATTAAGAGAATCCTTCTATTTTAAACATGATTTTCCAACTTAGGTGATCATTCAATATAGAAAAGAAATAGGACATTCCTGGATTTTGCAGTCCTACTGATAAGCCTTTTGTCACTATATAGTATATCTTTAATGGAAACTAGAAACTTGTATGAATGACATTTACCACCACCTATATAAGTCTTCATAATTATGCATAGGAGAATGACATGGCTTCATATCAAAAGGTGATGATGTAAAATAGAAGCGGCAATAATTACTTGAACCATATCTCTTCTACGATGATTTATTATTGATTTAGCTTTTTCTAGATGTGCTGAGGAATATAGGACTGAAGACATATTGATGTTTCATAGTTAGCTTAGAATGCTTCATATTCTTTAGAAAGTGTAACATTTGGAGTAATTTTCCATAATACATTGTGTTAAAGATAAATACTTTTAATGTAGTATATAGTTACGAGAAAGTTCAAATTTAGAGCGTGCCACGTATCTTCAAGTTAATCAGTATTTAAATCTTATCGGAACATTTTGATCGGCTATTAATATGGCGTACATAGATTACCAGTTTGGCATCATATCAATGTTTGATCCATTTATACCAGCATGATATTATGTTTAAAGCAAATATTTTAATTGTGATTTCATATATATAGGTTAATAATTTATAATGTAAAACAATGCTATTATTGTATGCTAGCAAAGCACTGCTCTGTGTATTAGAACTTGTAAAGTTAACAAAAAATATTTTTAAAAGTAGAAAGTTAAAAATCAATGTTTATGTATTCAATATGACATTTTGAAAGCTCTTCTCTTATCTATTGGGATTTAACTTTTAACTATTGTATTAAACATGTGAAAACTTGTTAGGTAGTGGACAAGAGGACTAAAAAAAATAAAAAAGGATTTGATTGATGTTAGCATTGTACCTGAGTTGCTGTTTGATCATTCACTTTAGATAGTACATGTAACTAGTTACTATGAGTTAATGTGACTTTGGAACAATTATTTAAATGATCTGGTCACATTCTTAATTTGGATTTTTTTTGTGCAAGAAATTACTATTGGATATTAGAAATGGTGGAAAAATATAAGGATATGTTTTGGTCTCCCTTTTGTTGTTTTCCGTTCAAAAGTTGCAGGCATTTTGAAAGAGCCCATTAGTCATGATAAACAAAAAAATGGGCTAAATCAGTTTATTAATGCAAAATGACTTGAGGATAGTTGAAAAAAATGGGCAAGAGTAAACATTCTTACCCGGGTGATTTGTCATCTAGAATAATCAGTGATGTTTCAAACATATATTCAGGACCTCCAAGCGGTATGTTATGATGATGTCATTATTTTTTGTGTACATAGTGGAACTGTAATGACGATTAGCAGATTGCTTAGTCTCTGTATTAGATTTCAGCTTTCTATGTTTTTACGGAAAGCCATTGCACATTGAGCTATATTTATGTCCAAAGGATGCCGACTTGTCTATAATGAAAATATGTAATAGCATGGAAATTGTCGATTCTCATTATGGGTCCACAGCCTTAAAAACAAAGTAGAACAGAACAGAATAGAACAGGTACTTCATGAAGACTTGTACATCAGCATAGTCTTCTCAAACATGAAGTAGGCTATGTTTGTAAGTCAGGAACACAAAAAACATAATACCAACAAATGTTGAAAACGCTGAAGATTAATTGCCAGTTAAGAAGTTGATACTTTTAAAAGTTTTAAGAGAATTAGCATAATTATATTTAAACATTGCAAATTAAAAAATATTATAATATAGAGCTGTGTTGATTGCATCAGTCAGAGAATTGTCTCTTTGTATTTTTTAATATCATTTTTAGCTCATCTGATTTTTTGGAAAAAAAATTATGAGTTATTGTCATCACTTGATCGGCGTCGGTGTTGGCATTGCCTGGTTAAGTTTTATGTTTAGGTCAGCTTTTCTCCTAAACTATCAAAGCTATTGCTTTGAAACTTGCAGCACTTGTTCACCATCATAAGCTGACCCTGTACAGCAAGAAACATAACTCCATCCTGCTTTTTGCAAGATTTATGGCCCTTTTTGGATAGGCGTTAAGTTGGTCTGCAGTTTGCAGTTTGCAGTTCGCAATTCGAACTGCAAACCGCAAACTGTTTTGCATTTTGCAGTTCGCAATTCGAATTGCAAACCGCAAACTGATTTGTATTTTGCAGTTTGCATTTTGCGGTTCGAATTGCAAAATGAACTGTTATTTTGCGGTTCACGTTATATATATATTTTTGTTTTTCATGAATATGGAATAATTTATTTTGTGGTTCGAATTATATATATTAAGTAGATGAACTTCGATTCGCTTTCCGAGAAACTTATTATTGTATTTTGCTTTTAGGCTATTAAATTAAACATTTCAATCCAATTTGCACTTTTAAATTTGAACTGCAAACTGCAAAACATTATACATTTTGCAGTTCGAATTGCAAAATGAATTTTATTTTGCGGTTCAAGATATATATATTTGAACGGGCGATTCGCTTTATAAATAAAGATTCTATAATTTTTTACCTTCCATGCTTTATTATTTAACATTTCCATCAAATTTGCACTTCGTAGTTTGAAATGTCGTTTCATGATGTACAGTGTAACATATTACGCTGACTTGACCTAAACCTTTCTATTATTTACTAGGAAAGGTTATTAAGTTAACAGAAATGTGCACGTATGAATATATAAATGCAAATTTGAGGTAGTTTTTAATGTAAAATCAATATGTAGCATAATGCTCTATGTCTCAAGGAAAAAAGTGTTCTTTATAATATATAGGTCTACGGAGTTCAAATGCCTTTGTTTTCAGACGTTAACAATTAATTTGATTTTGTCTAAGATCTTTATATATCTGACATTCTAACATTGCATATAATACACTTTTTTTTCATTTCTCGGTATTTTGTTTGGTTTATGCCATCTTCCTGTTTCTAAAGATAATCGATGTGCTGATAGACGAAGTCTTGTTAATACAATTCTGAATTTAGTACTTTTTATTTTATCTAAATAGCATTTAAATTCGAAATCTGAAAAAAAGTTGATAAGCTGATGCTGTTGTTGAACTGTCCAAAGATTCATTCCAAAGTAGCACAAAATTGTCTTTTAATCGTTGTCTTAGATGGAATAAAAATACATCTTCGTTCCCTACACCTTGATTGAGCCAAACATTGTAAAAACCTAATCTTTCTAATACTGTCTGAACTGATTTCGCCCAACAATTTCTATTCGGTCTAAGTTCCATATCATGTATCATCATATTATAAATATTTCTAATGTGTTTAGTATTGTCTGACTTTAGTATTTTGAAGCAAAATTTAATTATCTGTAATATTCTTTGATTAATTAGTGGCACTCTTCCTAGTTCACCATAGATAAAAGAATTCTGTGTTTGTAACCTTACGCGTAAAACGTTTTTGCAAGAGTGCCTGTGCATATTTTCTATATATTCAATACAACATATAAAACGAGGTCACAATTAAACATATTAATGAGAATAGAATTTCTACATTTATTAATTGCAAAACGAGTTTTTATTTTGCGTTTCAGTATTCAGTATTTCAATGTCCTTTTCGCTTTGTAATTTGAATTTCAAACTACAATTTTTATTTTTATTTTCAGAATTTAGGATATCAGTGTCCATTTCGATTTGTAAATCATGTTTTTATGTATGTATGAGCTGAGAATGAAATAAACTTTGAGACTTTTAATGTGAATAACAAACTGCAAAATATTTTGCATTTTGCTGTTCTAAGTGCAAAATATTTTGGTTTCATTTTCGATTCAATATACTAGTATGTAATAAACTGCTTTTCAGTTTCTTAGAAAAGTGGTATTGGTTGGGATTTTCCAGACTTTAAAATTTAACAATTCAGTCTTATTTGCGTTTTTTGATTTGAATTGCAAACTGCAAAATATTTTGCATTTTGCAGTTCGAATTGCAAAATGAATTTTTGTTTTGCGTTTCAGAATTAAAGATTGCAGTGTCAATTGCGCTTTGTAATTTGAATTACAAATATTTTGCATTTTTATTTTCGAATCAATATATGTATCGAACTACGATGAAGGTTCTCAGAAACATGGTATTTTGATGGGGGGGGGAGGGGGGGAGTGGGGGCTTTTCTGGCTTGAAATTTTAAAGTTTCAATTTAGGTTGCGTTTCGTAATATGATGATAATATTTTGCATTTTACAGTTCGAATTGCAAAATGATTCAATATGTATTGAACTGCTATGAAGTTGCGCAGAAAGACTGTATAGTTTGGGGTTTTCAAATTTGAAAATTTAACTTTTCAGTCTTATTTGCGTTTTATAATTTTAAATTGCAAACTGCAAAATATTTTGCATTTTGCAGTTCAAATTGCAAAATGAATTTTTGTTTTACGTTTTAGAGTTCAAGATTTCAATGTCAATTGCACATTGTAATTTGAATTGCAAACTGCAAAATAGTTTGCATTTTGCAGTTCGAATTGCAAAATGAATTTTTGTTTTGCGTTTCAGATTTAAAGATTGCAGTGTCAATTGCGCTTTGTAATTTGAATTACAAATATTTTGCATTTTACAGTTCGAATTGCAAAATGATTCAATATGTATTGAACTGCTATGAAGTTGCTCAGAAAGACTGTATAGTTTGGGGTTTTCAAATTTGAAAATTTAACTTTTCAATCTTATTTGCAAACTGCAAAATATTTTGCATTTTGCAGTTCAAATTGCAAAATGAATTTTTGTTTTACGTTTCAGAGTTCAAGATTTCAATGTCAATTGCGCATTGTAATTTGAATTGCAAACTGCAAAATATTTTGCATTTTGCAGTTCGAATTGCAAAATGAATTTTTGTTTTGCGTTTCAGAATTAAAGATTGCAGTGTCAATTGCGCTTTGTAATTTGAATTACAAATATTTTGCATTTTTATTTTCGAATCAATATATGTATCGAACTACGATGAAGGTTCTCAGAAGCATGGTATTTTGAGGGGGTGGTTTGGGGGTGGGGGGGGGGAGTGGGGGCTTTTCTGGCTTGAAATTTTAAAGTTTCAATTTAGGTTGCGTTTCGTAATATGATGATAATATTTTGCATTTACAGTTCGAATTGCAAAATGATTCAATTATGTATTGAAACTGCTTTGAAGTTGCTCAGAAAGACTGTATAGTTTGGGGTTTTCAAATTTGAAAATTTAACTTTTTCATCTTATTTGCGTTTTATAATTTTAAATTGCAAACTGCAAAATATTTTGCATTTTGCAGTTCAAATTGCAAATGAATTTTGTTTTACGTTTCAGAGTTCAAGATTTTCAATGTCAATTGTGCATTGTAATTTGAATTGCAAACTGCAAAATATTTGCATTTTACAGTTCGAATTGCAAAATGATTTTTTACATTAGATTCAATATATGTAATGAACTTCGATGAAAATTTCTCAGAAACATGGTATTGTTTGGGGCTTTTCAGGTTTTTCAAACTTATTTTCGCTTTGTAATTTCAATTGCAAACTGTAAAATATTTCAAAATATACGCAAATTATCGCAAATAACCTTCAATATCTATAATATCATACATATTTATATTTGTTTTTGATACAGAAAAAAGAGATTCTGTTTCAAGAACTAGCATTTAGCAGTAAAGCAATGTCAAATTACAGTCATTCGTAATAACTTTAGACATCCCCATCCCTTTTGTCCTATTAGGGTTTTGCTAAAGTCTGCTACGTCGACAAAGATTGTTTTTCTTGAGACCTCGGACGCTTGATTTCGTATCCAGACATTCTTTTTTGATCTTACCAAGTGGGAGCTCGTTGGCTCTAACCACGGTTTGATGTTCTGTTGCCTTGGTATTTAAGGGGAGTCAGAAATGGCATAGCTTTGTGCAACTGATTCATTTATACGGTATCCAGCATACTGGGGTACATTGTTATTAGAAACTCTTGATGCTTGTGTTTCTGTACATAATATAGTCCAATGTGGAAAATACATTTTTCACAATTTTTTCCGTTCATACTTCTTTTTGCCAAGTAAACTAAACTAACCTTACCTACTGGCCTTGATTGTGATCTGAGGTCAGTGTACCCAGCCCATATTCTTTTCCTAGCATCGCCAAATAGACAACTTGTTGAATCTTAACCAGAATTAGAAAAAAAAAACGCATTTGAAATTTGAACTGCAAAATGGAAAATAGTTCGCGGTTTGCAATTGAAATTACAAGCACAGGAATGATTTTAAAGCCTGAATATCATTTTCTCGGAAAGCAAATCGCGGTATAAATTTCTTGAACCGCAGAATTAAAATCTAGCTTAAAACTGCTGTTCTTGACACGTTTAGTGGATGTTTTAACAGGAGAGTAAACGTGTTCTCGTTGTTCACGTGCTATTAAAACATGTTTTTTTTTTATTTGCGTGTTTTATGCTAGAATTGCGTTAACGCATGTTCATTATATTTTCGTTGTAATAACTCATCAGATATCCCTCGGGATACGTTGCTACTCTCGCCCTCGCCCTATCGAGCTTGGGCACCAACCGATTCTTTGGGATTCTGCAGATGTTATAACAAGAAAAAAAAACGTGCGTTATCCATGCGTTCATTTTGAAAAATTAATAATGCAAAGCGCAAATGAGAATGAAATGTTGAATTAAAAATTCTGATAAGTTCAAAACAAAAAACATTTTCTCGGAAAGCGAATCGCGATTAATTTATATCTTAAACGGCGAAAAAAAATCATTTTTCAATTTGAATAGCAAAGTGCAAAATATTTTTCAGTTAGCAATTAAAAATACAAGGCGCAAAAGTTCGATTTTAAAGCCTGAAATATATTCGTTTTTAAATACTGAAAAGCTCAAAACATTACAATTGATATATATATATAAGTAAAACTTCATTTTGCCATTCGAATCGCAAATCGCAGAAAAGGAAAACGATGTGACTGAAATATTCAATGTTATAGCCCGAGTAGCTTAAAATATTAAAAAAAATTATGGAAAGCGAATTGCGGATTGTATATATCTCTCGAACTGAAAAATAAAAGTTCATTTTGCAATTCGAACTGCAAAATGCAAAATGTTTTGCAGATTGCAATTCAAATTACAAAGTGCAAAGTGCAGACTGAAATCTTCAATAATAAGGCCTGAAAGGCAAAAAATAATAGATTATTTCTTAGAAAGAGAATTGCCGTCAATATATATCTTGAACCACAAAACAAAAATGCATTTTGCAGTTCGAACTGTAAAATGCGAAATGTTTTGCAGTTTGCAATTCAAATTACAAAGTGCAAAGTAGAGTGAAATGTTAAATTTCAAAGCCTAAAAAAATGCGCTTCATATGTATCGTGAATCGCAAAATAAAAACTCATTTTGCAATTCGAACTGCAAAATGCAAAATGTTTTGCAGTTTGCAATTCATATTACAATGTACAAATTAGATTTAATTGTTAAAGTTTCAATCCTAAAAAGCCCAAAACAATAACAGCTTTCTCGGAAAGCAACACGGTTCATGCAAATCTTGAACTGCAAAATAAAAACACATTTTGCAATTTGAATCGCAAACTTCAAAACAGTTTGTGGTTTTCAATTCGAATCGCAATCTGCTAAACAGTTTGCAGTTTGCAATTCGAACTGCAAAATGCAAAACAGTTTGCGGTTTGCAATTCGAACTGCAAAATGCATTGCAATTCGAACTGCAAAATGCAAAACAGTTTGCGGTTTGCAATTCGAACTGCAAAATGCAAAACAGTTTGCGGTTTGCAATTCGAACTGCAAAATGCAAAACAGTTTGCGGTTTGCAATTCGAATTGCGAACTGCAAACTGCAAACTGCAGACCAACTTAACGCCTATCCTTTTTGGACTTAGAAAATATCAGATTTCTTGGTCAAGTTTTATTTTTAGGTCAACTTTTCTCCTAAACTATCAAAGCTATTGCTTTGAAACTTGCAACACTTGTTCACCATCATAAGCTGACCCTGTTCGTCAAGAAACATAACTCCATCCTGCTTTTTGCAAGAATTATTGCCCCTTTTGGACTTAGAAAATCAGTTTTCATGGTTAAGTTTTATGTTTAGGTCAGCTTTTCTCCTAAATTATCAAAGCTATTGCTTTAAAACTTGCAACGCTTGTTCACCATCATAAGCTGACCATGTACAGCAAGAAACATAACTCCATCCTGCTTTTTGCAAGATTTATGGCTTCATTTGGACTTAGAAAATATCAGATTTCTTGGTTAAGTTTTATGTTTAGGTCAACTTTTTCTCTTAACCCTTAGCCTGCTGGCGGCAAGTGATTCAGCATTTGCGACCAGTGCAGACCAAGATCAGCCTGCACATCCGTGCAGTCTGATCATGGTTTGCACTGTTCGCTGTTCAGTCAGTAAATTTTCAGCGAACACCCCTTTTAACAGATAATGGTTCTGTCCAAATTGAAACATGGACAAGTTCATTATAGAAATTTAGCAGGGTAAGGGTTAAACTATCAAAGCTATTGCTTTGAAACTTGCAACACTTGTTCACCATCATAAGCTGACCCTGTACATCAAGAAACATAACTCCATCCTGCTTTATGCAATAATTATTGCCCCTTTTGGACTTAGAAAATCAGTTGTCTTGGTTGAGTATTATGTTTAAGTCAGCTTTTCTCATAAACTATCAAAGCTATTGCTTTAAAACTTGCAAAAGTTTTTCACCATCATAAGCGGACACTGTACGTTAAGAAACATAACTCTATCCTGCTTTTGGCAAGAATGATGGCCCTTTTTAGACTTAGAAAATCATGGGTAGGACAAGATTTCTATTATACAAAAAAAATTAGATCAGCGTCAGCACCCGCAAGGCGGTGTTTTTGTTATATCAGTTACAGTGTAAAATGATGTTGCAATATTTTGTTTTTAATGTAACATTATAGTATTTACACATTCTTGATTACATATAAATGATCAGATAGATAAAGTTAACAATGTAATTCTCTGTTGTTGTTTTTTCAGCCTGTTGTATTACTTATTGACATATTGTTAATAGTGATAATTAAGTTTTTGGTTACCATAGCAATGTTTCTAATAGTTACTAAAATGTATCAGTTGTGCATTAGGTTAAGATTCAGTTCACAAGAACAGTAGCTCTTGATTACTTATGATACTTTTTTTGTCTATTAACAATTTGATAAATTGCACAGATTAAATATCTAATGTACCAATTAATGTCCATATTTACATTGCATTTAATTAGATATGACATATATTTCAGATCGATCAAATCGTGGGCGTGGTCGAGGACGAGGACGCTTTAGTCAGCTTGGACGGAACAGTCATGATACCAGTCGTGTTGATAACATCACCAAACGTGTTCTTTCTGCGCGCAGACTCAAAATTAATGAAATTCAAAACCAAAATCAAGAACTCTTGTTACAGCTCAAAGACCTGAAGGAAGAAAATAAATTATTAAAGAAAACACAACATCGTGCTGATAAAGCTTTGCAAAAGTTTGAAGACAGGGAAAGTGAACTGCCTCAGTTAATTCAAAGACAAAATAATGAAGTTAGGAGTTTACGAGATCAAATTCGAAAATGGCGGGAAAAATATGAGAAAACAGATAGATATCTGAGAGACGCAGAAGACGAATTAGAAAAAGCGAAAATTAAACTGAAAAAATTAAAATCATTAGCAGATGAAAAAGATCTGCCTGAAAGGGCAGAACTAAACAAAAAATTAAATAATGCCGAATTAGATATGGAGGCAAGAGATGTAAAAGTTAAGGTAAGTTGACATTAATTTGAGTGCTTTCATAACAGTGATGCTCAATCCATTGAAGCAATAACGTGTTAATAGGTCCTAAAATATCTGCATCTTTTGATGTGCAAGAAAATTATTATGACTTTCAAGTCTTTGCTTACATGAGAATTACAGTTGACATTGTACTTGCGACCATCTCTATTAAGTGATATTTTTGTTAAATGACCGATCAAAATCCCTCAACGTTTTTCAGTATATAAATTCATTCCATTAAACAGCTTTTTAGCTCACCTGTCACATAGTGACAGGGTGGACAGGGTGAGCTTTTGTGATCGCCCTTCGTCCGTCCGTCCACAATTTCTTGTCTGCACGATAGTGGTTTCATTTATGATTTTATTAGCTCATCTGATTTTTTGAAAAAAAATGATGAGTTATTGTCATCACTTGAGCGGTTGTCGGCGTCGGCGTCGGTGTCGGCGTTGCCTGGTTAAGTTTTATGTTTAGGTCAGCTTTTCTCCTAAACTATCAAAGCTATTGCTTTGAAACTTGGAATACTTGTTCACCATCATAAGCTGACCCTGTATAGCAAGAAACATAACTCCATCTTGCTTTTTGCAAGATTTATGGCCCCTTTTGTACTTAGAAAATATCAGATTTCTTGGTTAAGTTTTATGTTTAGGTCAACTTTTCTCCTAAACTATCAAAGCTATTGCTTTGAAACTTGGAATACTTGTTCACCATCATAAGCTGACCCTGTACATCAAGAAACATAACTCCATCTTGCTTTTTGCAAGATTTATTGCCCCTTTTGGACTTAGAAAATCAGTTTTCTTGGTTAAGTTTTATGTTTAGGTCAGCTTTAATCCTAAACTATCAAAGCTATTGCTTTAAAACTTGCAACACTTGTTCACCATCATAAGTTGACCCTGTACAGCAAGAAACATAACTCCGTCCTGCTTTTTGCAAGATTTATGGCCCCTTTTGGACTTAGAAAATATCAGATTTCTTGGTTAAGTTTTATGTTTAGGTCAACTTTTTCTCTTAAACTATCAAAGCTATTGCTTTGAAACTTGCAACACTTGTTCACCATCATAAGCTGACCCTGTACAGCAAGCAACATAACTCCATCCTGCTTTTTGCAATAATTATTGCCCCTTTTGGACTTAGAAAATCATTTTCTTGGTTGAGTATTATGTTTGAGTCAACTTTTCTCATAAACTATCAAAGCTATTGCTTTAAAACTTGCAACAGTTTTTCACCATCATAAGTGGACACTGTACATCAAGAAACATAACTCTATCCTGCTTTTTGCAAGAATGATGGCCCTTTTTAGACTTAGAAAATCATGGGTAGGACAATATTTCTATTACACTAAAAAAAATCAGATGAGCGTCAGCACCCGCAAGGCGGTGCTCTTGTTTTAACCAAACTTGCACACAACTTGTATCACCATAAGATCTTGGTTCTTTTCTTGAACTGGCCAGATCCCATTATGGGTTCCAGAATTAAGGCCCCTGAAAGGGCCAAAATTAGCTATTTTGACCTTGTCTGCACAATAGCAGCTTCATTTATGATTTGATTTTTACCAAACTTGCACACATTGTATCACCATAAGATCTTGGTTCCTTTTTTGAACTGGTCAGATCCAATTATGGGTTCAAGGGTTATGGCCCCTGAAAGGGCCAAAATTAGCTATTTTGACATTGTCTGCACAATAGCAGCTTCATTTATGATTTGAATTTAATCAAACTTGCACAAAACTTGGTTCCTTTCTTGAACCGGCCAGATCTCTTAATGGGTTTCAGAGTTACGGCCCCTGAAAGGGCCAGAAGTAGCTATTTTGACCTTGTCTGCGCAATAGCAGCTTCATTTATGATTTGATTTTAACCAAACTTGCACACAACTCGTATCACCACAAGATCTTGATTCCTTTCTTGAAGTGGCCAGATTCCATCATGGGTTCCAGAGTTATGGTCCCTGATAGGGCCAGAATTAGCTATTTTGACCTTGTCTGCACAATAGCAGCTTCATTTATGATTTGAATTTAATCAAACTTGCACAGAAACTTGTGTCACCATTAGATCTTGGTTCCTTTCTTGAACTGGCCAGATCCCATAATGGGTTCCAGAGTTATGGCCCCTGAAAGGGCCAGAATTAGCTATTCTGACTTTGTCTGCACAATAGCAGCTTCATTTATGATTTGATTTTAACCAATCTTGCACACAGCTTGTATCGCCATAAGATCTCGATTCCTTTTTATACGCCCTAAGAGACGTATTATGTTATCGCCTCGGTGTCCGTCTGTCTGTCTGTGTGTTGGTTAGCAATTTCCCTTCCACTCTGTAACTCTTGAACCCCTTGAAGGATTTCAAAGAAACCTGACACCAGTGTTCATCTCATCGAAACGATGTGCAAAGTGCATGTTTCAGATGGCTCACTTCAAGGTCAAGGTCACACTTAGGGGTCAAAGGTCATATGACTTTGTTTTATGTGTATATTGCTCTGCATTTGCGTTGCATTACAGTGCTCTTGTTTTTATTTGGCAGATCCTTCTTTTGTTCACTTACAACATTTTTTTTATTACTTCCCTTTTATGTTACTATAAATAGCTTATTTAGTAACTTTTTTATTATTGGCTGTAGGAAAAAAACGAGACCATAACTTTCCTGTGGTACATCATGGATGGTACCTCCAATTTATAGGTGTATTTTTGACATATCTGTACCTTTAAGAAAATTTCAACTATATTTTCTCATGATTCTTTTGATTGATCTTGATTATGATTTTTTGACCTTCTTGTCCTTAAGTGCAATGATGACAGGTGAGCGATATAGGGCCATTATGGCCCTCTTGTTTATTAAACGACTAGCGACCACATTAATGTAGTCCTGACAGATAAAATATTCAACAAAAGTATCTATTAAACAACTGGGTACCAAATTCCTGCTGGGCATTTCATCACCTGTGTAATTAGCGAGTATGTTTTGCACCTGACTGAATGAGACCATTCCTTTAAGAGACCACTTTTTAGCAGTCCTTTGGACAGTCTCTTAATACAATGTCAACTGTATATAGTTTTTAAAAGCTGAAATATATACAAAACTGTTAAAAATTACTGGAGTATCAAGTATTTAAAGTATATTAGGTAAATTGTAAATTTTATACCACTTGCAAGTGCACCCATATATAGAAACAGTGATGACTTGAAAGAGGCTTTTAGACCAAAACATTCTTAAAGAGTGATGATTATTTATAAGTTATGTAGATATCATTCTCATCCATCAGAGGTTCGTAAAAATCCCGATACGAACCTCTGATTTATTTTTATCGATTATTTGGCGAGCATGCGCGCTCGTACTTAATACCGGGTGTGGTTTCAGCCAATCATTGTTCGCCATTATTCGGCACACCAAACTAAAACTTCAACAACCTGTAAGCAAAAATACTTGCTTACGATGGATAAAAGCGATATTCCATGATTGCGATTAATAAAGATTTATTCCTGTAATTCAATGTTAAGAGATTTACATCAGATAATAATAATATTCTTCGTAATTCGACATCGATATTGGAAAGGATGCGGTCACTCTTTTCACGGACGATTTTGATTGGTTCGCTACGATTTGTCGCGAAACGACGCTGATTGGCTGAAATGTTTTACCTGTAATTTAATCAAACCACAAATGTCGGCGAAATGTGCCAGAGGTTCATCCGTGGGACCATGGTAAACCTCTGGTATGTGAGAATGTGTAGATATATGTATATTGAAGTATACATTGCATACTGAATAGAAATATTTAGTTATGATAGTGGTTTAAAATGTTTTTTTCATCTGAATGTCGGTGAAATTTTATCTGTAGAGGATTTGCCTTGTTCTGATACTAGTAGGTCTTTAATCAGTCTCCCCATATGTAAGGAGAGATATATATTGATTTTGTCATGTCTGTCCATCTGTCTCTCCATCCATCAGTGTCTCTCCATCTATCACAGAAGTTTGTCATGATTGCTTCTCTGAAACCACTAGATGAATTTCAGATATACTTGTTAGGAAGGTGTTGAATATTGTCAGAATTTCATTATTGAGAGATCTTTAACCTTTATCCTGCTAAATTTTTAAATCGGACAGGTCCATTATTCAAGATGGGCAGTACCACTTGTTTATTAAAGGGGTGTTCTCTGAAAATTTACTGACTGGATAGTGAACAGTGCAGACCATGATCTTGGTCTGCACTGGTTGCAAAGGCAGAATCACTTGCCGCCAGCAGGCTAAAGGTTAATGGAATAATTGCTTTGTTGTGAGCTAGTCACCCATATACTACAACAACATCCTTTGGCCTGAAGCCACTTTATTCAGGTATTAACTTTAAGGGAACTTAAGCTGTGAAACTTCATACAATGATTACCTGTGGTCGGTCAATAACCCTTTGCCTTTTTGGGCTGAAGGTCAAGGTCACTGTGATCTTGAGACTAGAATGGTTTTGGTTCCATAAGTTAGTAACCTTTGGACCTGCAGATGTCATACTTTATAGGATGTTTGCTTGGGACAGTAGTTGATCCCTAGTGCATTCCAAAAAAGATAATCTCTTATCAAAAACAATGGATGTTAACTTTCCTGTTTCTCTGTCTGCAAACATATGACTTTGTGCTATGGCTAGATATTGTTTATTAATTCACCTTTCCATTTATATGAAACATTGTGGGGAGACATGACATACTGTGGTTTTACTATAAATCAATCTCTAATTAATGGTTATGTTAAAATTATTTGTGTCAAAAAACAGTTTGGCAGTATTTAGATGCTATTAAAATTTTAGAAAGATGGAATTCACACTGGTGAAGTAAGCAAGTGTAAAGCGCCACTATAGGTGTTTATGAAAAAAGAAAGTTGAGCATTGCATTCAACATGTAGGTTATTTGTTTACAAGTGTACATGCATGTCTTTTATAGGAACTAAAGCGACACATTCAGAACCTGGAAAAGAATCACCGACATCAACTTGGTATTGAGCGAGCAAGACAGAAGGAAACTCAGCAACAGTTGGCACATCTCAGGGAAGAAAACGACAAGCTTTCTGTCGCTGTCAAGGTAAAAGTATTGTCACAATCTTCCTGAATGAAATATTTGCTTTTGTGGTTGAGTGGGTAAGAGAGTATTTGTCTTGATCAGGTTGTCTTTTAAAAACCACTTTGGGTCTTCCTCCATTTCTTTTTGAAGATGGAAAGAGGTCACATATCCCAATTTGTGTCTGTTTGACTTACAAACCAAACGAAACAAATGGTGTGTCCAGCTGTCAATTTGCCACAATTTCAGTGTGTTTTGAGGTTGAAGCGTAAAACTGCCTACTTGTTATTATAGTACATTTGTTAAATGAAAATGGAGCAAAGAATTCTGTTGGAATTGAAACCCAGAACCTACATCTAATGATTGTAATGGTCTCATTGATGCAAAATTAAATACAAATTTACATGATTTCAAACTGAACTGCCTTTTTTAGCTCACCTGAGCCAAAGGCTCATGCTGAGCTTTTGTGACCGCTCAATGTCCGTTGTCAGTCCGTCGTGTGTCGTGTGTCCGTCAACATTTTCTAAAAAAAATCTTCTTCTTGAAAACCACTGGGCAGAATTACACCAAACTTCACAGGAATGATCCTTGGGTGGCCCCCTTTCAAAATTATTCAAAGAATTGAATTGCATGCAGAACTCTGGTTGCCATGGCAACTGAAAGGAAAAACTTTAAAAATCTTCTTGTCCAAAACCACAGGGCCTAGGGCTTTGATATCTGGTGTGTAGCATCATCTAGTGGTCCTCTACCAAAATTATTCAAATTATCCTCCTAGGGTCAAATATGGCCCCGCCATGGGGGTCACATGGTTTATATAGACTTATATAGGGAAAACTTTGAAAATCTTCTTGTACAAAACCACACGGCCTATGGCTTTGATATTTGGTATGTAGCATCATCTAGTGGTCTTCTACGAAGATTGTTCAAATTATCCCCGAGGGTCAAATATGGCCCCGCCCCGGGAGTCACATGGTTTATATAGACTTATATAGGGAAAAATTTGAAAAATCTTCTTGTACAAAAGCACACAGCCTAGGGCTTTGATATTTGGTATGTAGCATCATCTAGTGGTCCTCTACCAAGATTGTTCAAATTATCCCCCTAGGGTCAAATATGGCCCGGCCCCGGGGTCCCAAGTTTTACATAGACTTATATAGGAAAAAAAGTTTAAAAATCTTCTTGCCTGAAACCACAACACTTAGACCTTTGATATTTGGTTTGTAGCATTGTCTTATGGTCCTCAACCAAAATTGTTCAAATTGTACCCCTTGGGTGAAAAGAGGCCCTGCCCTGGGGGTCCCAAGTTTTATATAGACTTATATAGGAAAAAGCTTTAAAAATCTTCTTGTCTGAAACCATACGACCAAGGCTTTTGAAATTTGGTATGATGCATTGCCTAGTAGTCCTCTACCAAAATTGTTCAAATTATGTCCCTGGGGTTAAAAGAAGCCCCGCCCTGAGGTCACTTAGTTATTATGTGAGTTATAGAAAAAATACTTAAAAAATCATCTGATCCTTTTTCCAAGACTGTTTAATCATAATTACCTCAAGTAATATATTGTCACTTGATTGTGACCTTGACCTACTGACCTACTTTCTCTTTCTTGTTTTTTGAAGATACAGCCTTGAAATTTTGATGACATACGCAGTTTTGCACACAAATCGTAAAACTGAATTTCATTGACCTTGAATGTGACCTACTGACTTTCTTCATATTTTATCATCAGTTTGACATTGAAACATGTAGCTCATATTACTCAGGTGAGCGATCCAGGGTCATCATGACCCTCTTGTTATAATAAGATGTATAATTGATGATTCTGTTGTATTTTATGATTTAGGAAAAAGATAAAGAAATTCAGATAAAGAACATTTATGCAAACAGAGCAGCTGCTAAACCGCCTCATCGTCTTCCAAACTCATATAGCGGCACACCTAATGACACGCCACCTCCCCGTAGAAGACGGCCGTCATTGTCCGAGGCGGACAAAATGACACCAAGGGATAGGGCAAAACAAATGGAAGAAAAAAGACGTGAAGAGTTAAGAAGGCAACGTGAACTTAAACAGGTGTGTTTGAATGTCCATATTTTTCTGTTGTTTACACAGTTATTAATAGACAAGAACAGATTTTTAACTGCAGTGTTTTATACAGTAAGACTGACACTAGAGTTAAGATAAGTAAAAGTAATTACCATATTATAACTTGCAAGTGAATTTTGTCTTTATTAGGGAGGCTGCATTTTCTTACCTGTAGGCACATAGAAGACTTTCATTCTTCATAAACAAAGTTGCCATATGACCTGAATTGTGTCGGTGTGACTTTAAAATAATTCATTCTTCATTTCAAATAGTTTCAAGGGTGTAGAGATTCAGAACAAGTTGCACATTTGTAGAACCAAAATCTGTACAACTACTGAATAAAACTAACTGGACAATTATTAGCAGAGTTGTAGAGACCTCAGATATAATAATTCTTCCAACTTGTCTAGTAAACAAGCATCCTTAATATTGTACCACAGGCTTACTACAGTTGAACTTTGTTTGCTCCAACTCTGATAATTTGAACACCACACTTGGCTTGAACTCATCATCAGATCCCAAAAAGATCCCTGTAAAATGTATATCGTTAAATTGCTCAGACTGCCGATAAACAGACTCAAGGTCCCATCAAGTTCGAGTGAATGAAGATCGACTTAACTTGGTTGAAATTTTAAGTTTGCATTTGATATTTACACCTGTACTTTCAATCAATGCTCAGTCTTAATTCTTATCTAAGCTCAGAGTCTAAGTCACTGATTTTATCAAGAACATGTTCATCAGCTTTTGTTTGGTTAAAAATTGATATTTTACATTTGATTTGTTTTATGACTGAGCAGAGGAGACTATTTGCTGATCATGGTGATGTCCACACTACTGTAAGATATGACATTGTTGTATGCATGCTTCTTATATGTTTGTCTTGTTACTAATTTAGTTGATTTGGTAATCAGAAATGTTGAGAAATCTGAAAGACTACTAACTAATATTTTAAAAGAAACAGTTTAGAATAAGTGTTATACAAACTTTATTTTGTTCTAGATCTAAGGTACAAGACCCATTATGATTATCAGCCATTTCCTAGCGGAGGCCTTCATGGCAGAGTGGATAAGGTCAGTGACTTCAAATCACTTGCCCCTCATCAATGTGGGTTCAAATCTTGCTTAGGGTGTAGAATTTTTCATGTGAGGAAATCATCCAGCAACCAAGGTGCCTGCCAGTGATGAAAATAATACACATATATTAGGGGAACTTGGGGTCTTTTTCCATAATCAAAAGCTGAAAAGTCGCCATAGTTGACCTATACTTGTGTTGATGCAGTGTGAAACCAAACTACATTTCCTATCACTTTTTTTGTTGTTATATGCTTCATGGTATTTTCCAGCAATACCGTATATTGCAGCATGAGCACATGGCTTTCCCTGTCAGTCAGCCATTACATATATTGCAGCATGAGCACATGGCTTTCCCTGTCAGTCAGCCATTACATATATTGCAGCATGAGCACATGGCTTTCCCTGTCAGTCAGCCATTACATATATTGCAGCATGAGCACATGGCTTTCCCTGTCAGTCAGCCATTACATATATTGCAGCATGAGCACATGGCTTTCCCTGTCAGTCAGCCATTACATATATTGCAACATGAGCACATGGCTTTCCCTGCCAGTCAGCCATTACATATATTGCAACATGAGCACATGGCTTTCCCTGTCAGCCATTACATATATTGCAACATGAGCACATGACTTTCCCTGCCAGTCAGCCATTACCTACATTGCAACACGAACACATGACTTTCCCTGTCGTCAACCATTACATATATTGCAACATGAGCACACAGCTTTCCCTGTCAGTCAGGAAAGTTGAAATTGCATATGGAAAATAGATATTGCCGCTGGTTGTTTCAGGTTTATTACCTGAAAATCATGATGCTATCAAAACAAAATTTTAATTTTTTACCTTTGTCATTGCATCCACAGAATTTTATTTTCTGTGTTAAAATTAAAGCTAATTTGTGGTCCTTACACACTGTTTACTATAGTTAATATGGAAAAACCAAGCACACATAATGTTAAGAATAAATTCCATTTTTGATTGTATTTGTTGTTGAAAAGCAAATGTTGTGTTATTGTAAAATCATATATTTTTGTGGCCTTGAAGATACGGCAATTTCATGGAAATTTGGACTTTGTGGATTTCACATTTTGAAAATAGATAAATGGGAATTTCACTCGTTCATTAGGAAAAATTTTGTAGTATGGTTCAACCATCAACCAAAACAATTCTCCATGAAATTCAATATGCATGATTTCACAGTATTTTAATTATTTGATTTTGATTCAAAATAATGCTGATGTCTAATTATAAAAGCATTACAGTTTAATGAGTCTTTAGTATGATATTACCTGTGATTTCTAAATGTTGGCTTATGTTCCTTGTTGAATCTGTTTGCAAATTGCTTCTCCATTAACATGTTCTGATTTAGTTTTTCTTATAGCTTTGTAGCATCTAAACTGTTCGAAAACTTGTTACTTCTGTTCCAAACTGCCAGACAGAACAATATACTTATATCTGTATAGGAAATACTATGAACATAAAGATGAAAGTTCTCTGAAAGGCAGCGCAGGGAAAATCAAATTATAGATTAAAATTGTTTTTGAAATGCCAGGTTGCAGTTTTAGCTGACTTTGTTAAATTTTTGTGATTTTTTTCTACAGAATTGACAGTTATAGCTCTTTCTCTGCATAAACTAGGCTTTTGTCTTCACTGATCATTCTTTTTCTTACTGTATTTTTAAAATGTTCTTAGATCATATTTCTAAAGATATAGACCAGCTAATACACTTCTGAAATGATAAAGAAAATCATTACTCCACATTGTTTGACTTTCACTTTTTGTGTTGTTTCTTGATGCTAAATCTAGACTTCTGTCAAACTCTGTTGAAGTATGGAAATTTAAAATGTTTCATTCAAACCGTAAACAAGTCACTTTAAATGCTTTATGCAGTTAAGTACATTGAATTTTGTTGAAACTTTGTCCATCAGAGTCTTAAAACCTGTAGTAGGCTTAGTAAGAATGCACCTGTAGATCATTCTATTCTCATTTCAGCAACATGATAAGATCAAGAGGGAGAAGGAACTACGCAAAATGAGGGAAGAGGAAGAAAGACAGGAAGAGGAACAAAGAGAGAGAGCGGAAACAGAGCGCAGAGAATATGAAGAACGGGAACGGGAAATGAACGCCCAGGCAGAACGTGAAGCAGAAGAACGTAGAATGAGGGAAGAAAGGGAGAGGATGAAACGTGAAGCAGAGGAAAGAAAACAACGAGAAAGAGAGAAACAAGAACGGGAAGAGAGGGAGAGAAAAATGAGGGAGAAACGAGAAAAGGAAGAAAGAGAAAGACGAGAACGTGAGAGACAAGAACAGGAAAGGCGTGCTGCTGAGGAAAGAAGACGATTTGAGGATGATGTATCGATACAGGCAGAAAGAAAGAAGAAGGATGAAATTTTGCAGAAATTACGAGAAATTGATGAAGGAGGCCAGAAGAATGATAAAAAGAAAGATCCTTTCAAAAGTGACCCCTTCTTTGTAACTCAAAATAAGGAAGATAGCCAAGATTCAATGGCAAGCAGTAAAAAGAGTTACACTTTCTCAAAACCAATAGAAAATTTACATAATGGCAAACCATCGCGAAAGGATGGCAATTCAAATTTAAGTTTCGGTGTGAATAAAAGTCAAAGTACAGGAGTGGGTCGTAGAAGGGATGTTGACAGTGTAGAAACTGGGGGTTATAATCCAACATTTGGCTCTAAGCGTAGTGGAGCTAACTCAACTGCAGCAACGAAAACATTTTCATTATTTGATGATGATGATGACTTGAAAACGTCTAGCACTGCACCTAAACCTGCACAGAAATCTAAATTAATGGATGAATTATTTGGTTCTAAAGACAATGATGGTCCCAAACACAATGATTTGTTTTCAAGTAATAAACCACCTGCAAAGAAAACAAATCAGTCACGTAGCACATTACCGTGGGAAGATGATGGATTCGGAAATCGTAAGCAATCTGGTTCAACATTAAAAACGAAGCGTGAAAATTCTGCTACACTGTTCGGAGGCGGTAGTGCATTCGTTAATGACGAGGATTTACGTAAGTCTCAGATCAATTCAAATACATCTGTACCAAGAAGGCAAAAACAAACTACAACATTTCACACACGACCAACTGTAAATGCTATAGACAATTTTGATGATGATATTGAGGAAGTGATTTTGTAACAGTGTCTCTGATTGGCTGAAAAAAGTTTGATTTGTGGAATTTTAACAAATGTTTGTGAATTTTACAAAGTGTCTGTGATATGTTATATGGTTAAATGTATATTAATCATAAGATTGTATTGTTGATATTGTTAATATTTATTGGTATAAATTATTTATAAAACATTTTAAGTGCTTTTTAGTTGAATAGTGGATTTAACATGCAGCCTTGCAATAGCTAAAGTCAGTAGTTTTTTTATTGTTTTATGTTCAAATGTAAAAAAAACTATGTTTTACTGCATTTCATGTTGGACAATGAACAAAATTTTTAGGTTGTTTATTTTTGATTAGTTTCCTCTCTTTACCGAAGTTATATATGTATACAACTACTCTGTCCAGATCATCACTTCTTACCATATTTATGTCAAAATTGTTTGTTTTCAGTATTCACAAAAATCATATTATTTACATATAGATGGACAAAGTTAATTAGTTAGGTGTTAATCACTGTTGTCTTAAAAATGTTTTGGTTGCTAATTTTAGTTCTGTGCCATGTAAGAATCTAGTGAGCACACTTTATATATCTTATTTTATAGACAGCCTACAGCAGACATATCTGTATATTTCTCTAGGTCTTTCCAGAACCTTTTCAGTTTATTCAGAGTGGAAGTAAATTAATCACTTTATGCAGAGTTTGGCTTAAATTGAATGATGGGGAGTGTAACATTTTCTGTGTTTGTCAATAAATTGATATTTCTAATAAAAATGCAAAACCCCACAAAACTTCACAATGTGATTTATGTTGATAAAGGTACTAATTGGAGGAGAAGAGTTTCTACTGCATCAAAATATGAGACAGTTGTCTAGAAATATGAGAAAAAAAGAGAAAACAATTTCAGGACTGTTGGATGCATAACTGTGTGTCATGTTTTGCAGGTAATATAGGTTCCTTAATTTTCCATTACATTGGATAGGTTAAAGCTTGACAAGTGATGTTCACTCCTCAGTTTACAATCTATACACATTGTTTCCCTTGAATAAAGCTAAAATAGAAGGTTGGTTGTCTGTAAAATAGGATTTTTTTGCACTGTTAATGTTTTGTTAGTATGAACACATTGTATAAAGCTTCATGCCAAAGTTTAGTTTTTGCCAATTTGTTTTTATTTTGCATATTTCATTCATTTAGAAGTGAATGAAAAGAGAATTTATTTGGAGATATTTTTACCAAAACACAATATATCCTAATATACATGCAAGTCTTACTTTTTAGAACAATTATTTGTATGTCTGACTGTACATGTTTTGCAGGCTTTTAAATTGTTGAGCTCCATAAATACATCACTAGGGCTAAAAATCACATAGTACATACAGATTGTATTTTCCCCCATTTCTCTGTTAAACTAAGTGCAAAATCTTGAATTAAATGGTTGCTTCAGTCCATGAAATCGGATCGCAATGTACAAATAAAAATCAGAATTGATTTAATTGTGGCTGTGTAAAAAACACCTTAATTTAAGAGTTCTTTCTAGACATACATGAAGTTTAAAGATGAAGCATCTCATAGTTTTAATCTTTAGAAACTGAAAGCAGATGTCATAAGTTTTTGTGTATGAATAGTTATAAGGGATCAACAGAAAACTGTCATATGTCACAGAATTTAAAGAACAAGTTCTGACCATTTTTTGTTCAATCCTCGTAATACAGAGGAAAATGACAATCAGGGCTTTGTTACAATCTGTGAAGGACATTTTTCACTGAACATTACAAAAATTGTTTCATCTAGAGAGGATGGGACTGTAATTGAGTTATGATACATACAACTAAAAAATCAAATGATAGCAGACACCAGTTTGAGGCTTATTGTTTTGTTTCATTAGTTAAAGGCATGCTGAAGTGTAAGAACTATTACATTTCAACGTGATCTAAGGGCCACTTCAGGACACTTCTAGAAGACCACCAGTTTTATTTCAAACACAGGCTGTCTAGCGTCCCTAAAATTCCTACTTTTTCCTATTTTTTTTCAGTTTGGCTAAAATTCCTATTTTTTTTTTAAATCAAAGAAAATTCCTAAAAAGGCCCTATTTTTTCACAAAGATTCCTTCTTTTTTAACTTTTTTGCAATGATCAAAAAAGGTAAGCACATTACATGGTCTTTAAAGTCCATATTTAAATTTGAAAATTCCTAAATTTAGCCCTAAAATTTCCTTAAAATTGTACCAAATTCCTAATTTTAGCCCTATTTTTTTGTACAAATTGCCCTAAAATTAGCCCTAATTTTTTGTCAGGGTATGCTAGACAGCCTGCAAACATTTGTAGTGCATTTCAACCTGTGAATACAGACCACCAGCAGGGTGTCTCTACAGTGTGATCCTTGTGTACAGGTTGGACTGTAATGCCATACTTCAGATTTTCGTTAAAACTTTGCTGGTCAGTAATGGTTGTGTTAAATAATTTATATTTTGCTTTGTTTTCGATGTTTTGTATGAATGAAAAGTATGGTTCGACTTATTTAGTTTGAAATTATGTTTTGAGAAAATGCATTTACTTCGTTTCCTATCACAGAAAACAAAGAAGTTAGGGGTGCTTCATGATATGGTATTATTTGTTAATGCAAGTTCTAATAGGACACAAAGGTTTATAAAAACTATTCATGTTTCATTCAGTAAAATAACAAATAATGTACATCCAAAATTGCATACATATGAATTACTGTTAGAGCAGCTCTTTGTATTCGATAAGTTAATGATATCAGCTTGCAACATAGCTGCTGTTTTTGTGATAAACCTGTTTAAGAGCAAATGTTCCTTCTTTCTTACAATAATTAGCATGATTCATTATTCTGTCTTACCATAAATATATCTGAGAATTATTTCTTTTATTATACCTTTAAACACAATATTGTATTCTCGTTATCTAAATCACGCATTTTCCAAAAAAAATTAAACTTTTTTTCCATGAAAGTCATGTATTTCCAAAATATATTTATGAGATCTTTTTCGTTTCATTTCATTTCCGGAAATTCATGTTGCATCTTTTGTAAGGAGGCATTTAAATATTGATTGCACATTCTAACATGATCTGCAGCAATTGGTATATAAACATATAGCAAATATCGCCTATACATGAATCTACGATAAAATATGGTTGGCTGTTACATTTCACCCCCTATGATTGTGGCATAAGATATTCTACTTCAGTTCCATTACATACAAATTATTTCAGGGCCAAACGGTTGAAAACAGCATCTCAAAAACATAAATATGATAAAATGTCATACTGACTTATGTGTAGGACAGTAAAACACGTTTCGATCTCTACAAGCGAATTCAATTAGCTTAATAAAGATTCAGCGGTGACGTCATAAATGTATGACATGAAGTATGACGTCATAATGATGTGACGTCATATAAAGTTAAGCTCGTAACTTGTAACACAGGGTCAACTCGCCTAATTTGATGATTCTCTTCATAATTAGTTTGCGAGCTGTTAGATTACTAAATTATAAATACTTCTCAAAATTCTGATACAAAGAAGCAAATATCTATACGTTCCATTGGCTATGCAACTCTTTCTAACCATAGGGGGTAAATTGTAACAGCATATGACCCGAATGACGTATTACGCTGAAAATGTAGTACTGTAAAATGCGAATTATTTGCGTTGTTAGAATTGAAATAATAAATATGTTCCAATAATTTTATCAATTAATAAAACATGGGCAGTCGTTTGGATGCGAATAATTAAATCACTCGTGCTACGCACTCGTGATTTAATTATTACGCATCCAAACTCCTGCCCATATTTTATTAACTTATAAAATATAGGAACAGATTTATTATTTCTTAAGGAAAAGTTGCTTGTAAAAGTTAGTAATTTATCAAATCACACACATTGTTTCTCTAGATCTCATTAACTAGACATAGATAGACATGATGTATAAATAAAATGCAAATAACTCCATCGAGTTGTTTCTTTGTATTTGTTAAGCTTTGTGAAGTTATATAATTCCGTGGGTATAAAATTTAGAGGCTTTGCCAGAAACAGCTATTTGAGCAAGAAAATATTAGTAAAACCGATGGATGCTCCCCAAAGTATGATTTATTTATTGCATATTAAAAGAACAAAAGTTGAATTAACTGACAGGACACATATAGTTTACTAACGTTGAGCAATCAAAGGGCAGTATCTCACTATTCTGATGAGCATAATTAAATTATGCACACCTCTTGAGAGTGAAGCATACTATGAATTTTCATTGAATTCCAGCCAATGGCTCTATAGTTTACTATGTTGAATAATTAAAGGGCAGTAATGACAGGAGCAGAAAAATAGTATGGGCATCTCTTGGGGAGTGAAGTTTTCTATGAAGTTTTGATGAATTCCAGCCAGTGGTTGATGAGGAATCAAGGCAATAAATGGTACTATAGTACCGGTATACTAATGTTGAAGAATAAGGCAGTAATTCAGTAAAAAATTACCCCAACGGAACATGAAGACAGTATGTACATCACTAATATTGAAGCTTCCTATGAAGTTTGGCTAAATTTCAACCATAGAAAATTACGTATCTCTCTCCCCACTCTTACTTCTAGGGGAAACATATCGTTTTGTTTTTGCCCTGTCAGTCTGTACATCACACTTCATTTCCAATCAATAACTGGAGAATCATTTGACTAGAACCTTCAAACTTCATAGGGTGGCAGGGCTTATGAGTGGGCTTATGGAGTAGACGACCCCTATTGTTTTTGGGGTCAAAGGTTAAGGTCACGGGCCTGAACATGGAAAACTATTTCCACTCAATAACTTGAGAATCACTTGACCCAGAATGTTGAAACTTAACAGGAGGATTGGTCATGCAGAGTAGATTAGATGACCGCTATTGCTTTTGGGGTCACTCCATTGACAGTAAAAGTCACAGGGGCTTTAACATGGAAGACCATTTCCGATCAATAACTTAAGAACGACTTGACCCAGAATGTTGAAACTTCATAGGATGATTGGTCATGCAGAGTAGATGACCCCTATTGCTTTTGGGGTCACTCCATTGAAGGTAAAGGTCAATGGGGCCTGAACATGGAAAACCATTTCCGATCAATATCTTGAGAATGACTTGACCCAAATGTTGAAACTTCATAGGATGATTGGTCATGCAGAGTAGATGACCCCATCGATTTTGAGGTCACTCCGTCAAAGGTCAAGGTCACGGGGGCCTCACCATGGAAAACCATTTCCGATCAATAACTTGAGAACTACTTGACCCAGAATGTTGAAACTTTATAGGATGATTGGATATGTAGAGTAGATGACCCCTATTGATTTTGGGGTCACTACGTGAAAAGGTCAAAGTCACAGGGGTGTGATCATTGAAAACCATTTCGGTTCAATAAATTGAGAACCACTTGACCCAGAATGTTTAAACTTCATAGGATGATTGGATATGCAGAGTAGATGACCCCTATTGATTTTTGGATCACTATTGAAGGTCAAAGTCACAGTGGTCTGAAGATGGAAAAACATTTCCGGTCAGTAACTTTAGAACTATTTGACCCAGAATTTTGAAACTTGGACATGCAGAATAGATGACCCCTATTGCTTTAGGGGTCACTCTATTAAAGGTCAAGGTCACAGCAAACAGAACATGGAAATCCATTTCAAGTCAGTAACTTGTAAACCATTTGACCTAGAACCTTTATATTTTATGGGGTGATAGAAGTTACAGAGTAGAGACCCCTATTGTTTTTGGAGTCACAACATCAAAATTCAAGGTCACAGGGGGCTGAACATAGAAAATTCTTTTCAATCAATAACTTGAGAACCACTTGGGTCACAGGGGCTTGAATATGGAAAACAGTTTCAAATTCATAACTTAGAACCATTTAGCCCAGAATATTGAAACTGTGGAATGATTGAACATGCCAAATAGATAATTCCTATTGCAGCCAGCCATCAGTGTCGCTTTGACTTTTGCTCCTGTCTCCTATTGACTTCCTGCCTATACGGCTATGCATTGGGGGAGACATGCGCTTTTCTACAAAAGCATCTTCTAGTTGTACTTTAGTATTAATGTTGAATAATCGAAGGGCAACAAGTTGATGAAAATTCACCAACCTGAGCACAGAGATGCACCTTCTCTTGATAGTAAAGCTTCCTATAAAGTTTTGCTAAATTTAATGTGTGGTTGCTGAGAAATACTCTAGACAGACATTATTATAATTGTATAGTGCTGCTGAATAATCAAAGGGCAGTAACTCTGTGAAAACTTGCAACTGGCACAGAAAGACAATATATTATTGATATAATAAGTTTTCTAAATTCCAACCAGTGGTTGCTGAGAAATACTCTGGACAAGAATTGCAGGACGGACGAAGAAGGGACTATGTTACCCCTTTGAGGAGCATAAAAATCTTTAAATCAGTGTCTCAAAAAGATCCCATTTTGGCTAAAACCATGAAATTTTATGCCCACAAAATGTAATGATTTTACAGTATTTCGTAGACATACATATTTGTAACTTTCTACTAAGTAGGGATAAAAGAATGGGAATTTTGCCTTTTGAATCTTGGTAGCTATCTGATGGAAATATTCCTTTCACAATCCAGGGTTGGTTACCTATTCAATTTTGTCATATTCTGCCCTGTAAGTTATACTTTAGAAATTCACACAAAGTCCAAACTATGGCACTCTACTACCAAATGATGAATGCTGTAACTGGAATATCATAGACAAAAATACTTTCTTTTTTCAAATAAGATTTATTTTCTCATAAAGTGCTGACTGTGTATACTGGACACAGACGCTGACAATTCTTTCCATATTAAGTGTGAATAAATACTCGTAAAAAAGTGAATGCCCTCATTTGTTGTAGAGGAAATTTGCAAATCAATTGCTTTGTGTATCTTTACCAAGAAATAATTCATAAAAGTAAACATTCTGAGCTTGCTTTATGACTTTCCATCTGCTAAAAACATCTTAAGGTAGTGCATCCATAATATTTATCAGCAATTTTTATACATTTATCCAACCAACACTGTCGTATCTTACACTAAACCTTATTTATCCCGTTCGACTTCGCGCGAGTGTAATAAAGCCATTACATAAAAATGATAATTCACTAGTGTAATAAAACTTCGACGTCGACGTTGTTTATGGTATAGGAGATGTTGGTCAAGTTGACTTGTTTATATAGTAAAAGAAAGTATATTTGTTAATGTTTCGACATGAAAGGATAACATGTGATAAAAAGAATATTACATTTGTGACTTTCCACACAGAATTTATTAAACTTGTTGAATAAAATTAATAAAACGCTCGGCAGAGCCTCGCATTTTATTCAACTAGTTTAATAAATTCAATATGAAAAGACACTCATGTAAAATCCTCTATCTATATATTCTTGCATCTCATTTCTGCATTCTTCTGCCATTTGTGTAGCTCCACATGGATATGTCCATACCATGATGGCAATGCCTAAATCTAATACGGAGAATGTGCAACAAAACAGAAATTTCCAATTGTCATTATGGATGCACTTCCTTAAAAAAGTTTATTATCATCTCGAGTGTAAAATTTATTTATTTATTTTCAAATACATAAATATGAAAGTTCTTGTAATTTGCAAAACACGGATGATACTACACATACAAACATGTACCACAAAAGAGACTATTTTACTTCAAGGATGATATTTCAAATTGCTTTGCATAGATTAAAACTAAGCATTTTTAAAATAATTACTTGACTGTATGTCTGGCTGTGCATGAAAATAAAGTTTCTACAAGTTTGTTTGTTTTGGGTTTAATGCCGTTTTTTTCAACAGTATTTCAGTCATGTAACGGCGGGCAGTTAACCTAACCAGTGTTCCTGGCTTCTGCACCAGTACAGACCTGTTCTCCGCAAGTAACTGCCAACTTCCCCACATGAATCAGAGGTGGAGGACTAATGATTTCAGACACAATGTCTTTTATCAAATAGTCACGGGGAACATAAGAGAACAATTTGTTAGGGGCATAATCATATATATCCTGTTGGTAGTTAAATCAAAAACATGTAATAAAAACAACTTTTTATCTTGAGTTAAAGAAATAAACTGTTCAAATGTCAACAAAATGTATCTAAATCTAAATGCTGTACTACAAAATGAAATGCTGAACGTAACACAAACGTTTAAGAGAAAATTCTTCTGTAGCTTAGAAAATATTCCATCAAGCATAAATACAAGTTCTAAAGTTAATATAAAACCTAGTATGGAGACCAGCATCAGCATCCTTCCCATTGGTCAGTTTAAAGAATTGGCTCCAAATCAACCAATCAGATGCTAGAGTTTTGAAACTGGTTTTCAATCTCCGCTTTATAACCTTAAAACTTAGTTTATCATCCTTACTTGCAAGTTATATAAGTATGCGTAGAAAGAAATACAGTATCTGCACAACAGGATAGAAACACATAACTAAAGTATAAAGTACCAAAAAAAAACATACTGTAACATATATATCTAACCTTTCTCCAACCCTATTTAAGGTGTCAACTGGCAAGTTCTGTATGACCATGCATTCTTGTTTGCTAATATGGCACTCTTTGGTCATTAATGGAGAACATGGTTTTTCTGTACCAGCGGGAAAATGATTTAATCATAGATAATTCTTCACTGAAAGGAATTTTCTGAAAATTATGGGTCCACCATCTAAAATGGTTGTTTTGGTGAAAAACTTTCTGCATCCAAGAAAACACACAACACCTTTAAAAATAGGATGTTTGAAAAATCTATTATTGCATAATGGCAATATAGTCTGCATCCAGAACAGTAGATTAACTCTACATACATCATATAAATATTATTTACCCTTTTGACTTTTAAAGTTAATTAAATACTGGTGAACAAGACTATATTGCCCAGCAATAAAAGTCCCCTACTGCAAAGGCCAGCTATCTGCTGCCATGGGTACATATTTTTAAACTGGAAATTACTGCAGGTCCTACTTTTGTCATAATTTTTGACTTTTTGTTGATACAGCAACAAAATAAAAAGGACATGCGTATTTCTTATGTTGCCATCTACCCTTTGTATTAAAGTGTTCTTGCCACTTCTGTTGTCATAATTTTAGGACTATTAATTGCCACAGCAAATTTTTCGATATTGCAACTAAATAAAAAGATACATATTTATTATCCATGTACCAAGTTTCAAAACACCTAAAACGTTAAAGCAGCATCTCATTTTATGTGACTGGACAGTTTGACTAACAGATGTGGTGGTGGTGGGATTGGGGGGGGGGGGGGGGGGGGGACTAAAGATATTTGTTCATTTCTCTCAATAATGAAATGAGAAAAAAAGAAGAAATCACAAATGAAGAAACCTAGACTACTGGTAAATATGAGATTCTATAATTATGCTATTTTCTTTATATACAAAAGAAATAAAATCATTTCAAACAAAAAACAAAAATTTGCTAAAAGTTGAAAAATACAAAAATCTGAAATTTAAATAACCTATGGATACTAAGCACCATTTAACAACAGAAAAGTGAAACTAAATGCACAAAAATAATTGCCATACCAGGCATACTAAGTGGAATACCAAAAAATAAAAATACACGGCAACAAACAGCACATGGCTCTGTTCATATATTTCATACATCAATTTTAAATCTTCAGTCTTAAAAAAAAAAAACACCTACAAAACTAAAGCTGCATTGCTGTCAATCTATGTGAAGCAAACGTTTTTCAAGTGACACTTGTTTTCATTGAATCACATAACCAAACAATATGACAAAACTTTTACATGCAATGAGTCATTTTGGAAAATTTGCTGGTTATACTAATGAAATACTTTTTAATCTTTTTACCCTGTCTATTCAAATACAAACAACAGACAAATTTTCTTGCCCACAGTATTTTTTGAGAATCTGAGCCAGAAAGTTTGTAATTTTACAAATAATATATGCACGTTTTTTTTTTTTAATTTTCATGAATGTCAACTTTGTAATTTACATAAAATATATGCATGTTTTTATGCGACAATTTTCATAAAGGTCAGTTTTCCAGTCTATACCAATTGCAAATACAAAATCTCAATATCATCTCAATAGTAAAATTTTGTTCAGTGAAATATAGATATGTATGATTAACAATATAACACTTACAGTGTGAGTAACACAGAAATAACAAACATCTGATTATATAGCAATAACATAATGCACCACAAATTACAACATATAAAGCCTATTTATATGTTAAATTATCATCATAAATATGCCAACGATCTTTAACATGATATGTTAACAATGCACCAGCAACAATAAGCTACAACAAAGCATAATTATGTGTATCCTATATACTTCTACATGGCAACCACCATTATATGTTAACAGATTTGTATGAAGAAATATGCACAAACACTGCAGAATAAATATTGCATGGCATAGGGAGAGAAATATTATTCTGGCCAAAAAATGAGGGGAAAGTTCTTGATGTGAAACTTATCTTTTTTTACAACATATGTCAACTCTCGTAAACAATAAGTGCAAGGTCTTTGGACTCAGTAAAATTCAAAATGATTTTACAATAGGACAAGAGGTCAGTATCTCACACTTCTGATGGGTAAAATTTTACACCCACACTGTCATGTAATTTTTGGTGATGTTATTAATTTATCATTCATTCAGTGTAAATACCTCGTTTAAAGACGCTTAGCTAGTTCTTAATAGAGAAGTATATGCTAATTTTTCACGAGAGTAAAACTGCACTCATACCCTTGTACAATATCTATTTCACAGAACATGTGGATATTTCTTGCTACAAAAGACTTTAACCATTTTCATTAACAGCATTAAAGCAGAGCAAGAAGGTAGAAGCATTGATCACCTGAATACAAAATTCAAATAAATAATAGTAAGCACCGTGAGGATGACATGATTACTGTCAAGAAACAAAATATCGCCTGTGGCAAAGCTGTGGGTTGACAATATTCATGTCAACTGCACTGGTGAGTGGTACTCATTTTAATATTCTTAAAAAATACATACCCCTATAAAATTTAAATTTGACGTTTGAAACAATTTTGTAACATTCAAGATTAAACCTATTTTACACAAAGATATGTTATGTTCTCAGCCAATCAAAGCAGCTCATGAATTAAATGATGAAAAACAATGTGTTTTATATCTTACAGATATATAAAATTAAATATATAGGCTACCGTATTTTCCCGAATTAAGGCCCCCCCTCTAATTAACGCCCCCCACCCATTTTGGAGGGGAAAAAAGTCAACAAGAACGGGAAAAAATCACCTACCTCATTTTTATGAGTCCACATAATAAGTAATTTACAGTACTAAAGTCCAATATATTAAAAATTAAACACACTTTTAAACAGTCCATGTACCGTAAGTCCAAAACATTTGCACTAAGTACGGTACGTAACAGAAAATTAAACGGTAAATACATTTTTGATTTGTTTTTACACCACTCGCGCACACGCTTCCTGCCGACTTTAAACAAACTTGCAGCAATGTGTTTACGATATACCCTTTTCTTCGGCAGTTTTAAGAACTTTTTAATTTAAAAGCAGGCACAGCAGCGTGTCAAACCATTGACATTGTGTATTGCACTATTAGCTACCCGCATGTACTAAGGAAAATGTTATCGGAGTACACAGCTGTTTGGGTCATGACGTAATGTGTAGTGTCGCGAGCGTGTCAAAAAGCCAGACATGGAATACACGAGGTACCGTATTTAAATGCATAAAAGACACACTGCATTAAATTGGATGCCAAATAATTACGTTTTAGGGGGATTAAACAACACAGAAACACTTTACAGCTAGTTTGAACGATGTTTTTAAGTTTTGTAAAAATTTTCATTTTTTATTTTTTTACCCCAAATAAACGCCCCCTCTTTGGAAAATGTAACGCCCCCGGGGGCGTTAATACGGGAAAATACGGTATCTTTAAAACGTGTTTCAAAGGTGGATAAACTCTGTCAACAGAAAATATTTCTTTTTTATAAATTATCAAAGAAAATAAGAAAATAGTTTTCAACAAGCAGTATCACAACAAGGAATTAACACATGTGGATTTTCTAACAAAGAGACAAACAAAACAAGACTTCCAACAACAGTGTTACTTAGTGACATGGCACCATCCAAATTAAACAGATACAGTTACATATCACAAGCCTGAGCACTGTTCTAATCAACCCTTGCAATCCCCGGCAGTTTACCCCAATTTTTTTTTATTTGGATTGCTCGAAACCCTTGATAAGTCTAGAATTTAGAATTTTGTGCATTACCTTGCCACTTAATTTTTTTAGAATTCATGGCCAGAAAGAAAAGGACTGTTTTCACTCAACTTGTTATTACACTTAATTAATCTACAATGAAAATATTCATGTGGAGTACACACACATATTTTATGCATAACTGTCAGACGTCCTCCATCCAAATCTCCCAGGCACACAATAGGGACAGTCTCAGCTCAATTAAAAGAATGTTTAACACATATTTGGAGAATGTAACAGCAGGTTCGGAGATGCTGTGATTCTTGGTAAAGTACGCCTCCCTCTTGACAGCAGTTCTGTCTATAGTAAAATATACCCTCTTTGATATCTCCCTCTTGATAGCATTTCTCCCTCAAATCAAATATATTCTTCCTTCCTTTGTTTACAGTTCTGGCTGGTAAACTATTCCACCAGGTCCAGCAAGGGCTGTCTTACCCATAAGGTCAAGGTCAATCTGTCTTGCTGCCTGACGACCCTCAGAAATTGCCCAAACTACTAAAGATTGGCCCCTTCTACAATCTGAAGACAGAAAATACAGTAAGACCCATTTATGCTTGTATAAGCTCTCTTTCACTGGCTTGTCAAACTTTTCACTTGTATCTTAATCTACATCTATGAAGTAGAACAATCACTTTGCTATCAAAACAACTACAGAATATCTGAAAATTGCGTTTCAAAGGCCTGGAAATTTCAAGTTAAAGACATGAAAAGAAAATTAAATGACAGCTCAAATAGAAAATAACTGAATTGACATAACATACACTGGAACCGTTTGAACAACTTTGGTAGAAGACCACCTGAATTCATTTAGTGGTTTTAGAGGAGATGCCATTTAAAGAAACTTCATGCTCAGGTGAGCTAAAAATATAAAACAAACGGATTTTATTATTACACTGTGCAGGTCAAAAACACATTTGATCATGGTCTGCACTGACTGCTATTCAGTCAGTAAATTTTTAGTAAACATCCTATTGAACAATAAATGGTATTGCCCAGACTGAATGATGGACTGGCCTGTTTTAGAAATTTAGCAGGCTAAAGGTTACAGAGGTGTCATACATGTAGAAAAGACATTATTTAGCATCAGAACTGACAGAAGAAGTCTTCTGTTGATTTATATATTTTATTATACCAGATTTATATAGTGCCCTTTTCATGATAAACGCGTTCAAAGGTGCTTAACACATACTGCAGCCACACAGGGCGGGAAATCATCCTCTACTAGTACAGACACAGAGCTATCTGACCAGAGGGACAGAGTGAGATAAAGTCCCCAGAACAGACAGAGAGAACTTTTCAGATACAGATGTGTCCGGCTAACTTAGCCTAGCTATTTTGATTAGACAGTCTGGTTCTTTAATGTGCCCGGTGTATAGCACCGATACACCCGAAGCCATCTTTCCTGGGAAGAACCAATACAGGCCTCTAGTTAGGTGGGAGACACTCAAGAGCATCTCAGAAATTTCCAGTGCCTGGACCGGGATTCCAACCCCGGACCTCCTGATTGACAGTCAAGCGTGTTACCACTAGACCACCGGCCCACCTAGATAGCTCTATGTGATTTTCAACATTGTGATTGCTCCTTGATAATACATAAATGTTCATAGTTTCTTTTCATGTTAGTCTGCCAGTGATGTTAAAAAGAAACAATGGATGTCACAAATAGTGAAAAATGCCACCCAACTCACCCTCCACCTTTCCACCCTGAGTGAAATGCTCTTGCCTGTGAATTGGGTCCTTGCCCCGAGATCTTCGACTAGGAAGTATACAACAGACTATTGTATGTAACAAACTTTTTCGTCATGCATACAATATGCAAAGTTTCAGTGAAATCTCTTGAACCATTTTAAAGTTGCAGCCCTAATACAATGTGTTTCAGACAGACTGACTAATTAATGAATGTACAGATAGTGTAGCTGCTACATGCCTCCCTTAAGGGGCCATAGAAATAACTATCACCAAGACTACTCTCCAGTGATAAATGATGTTTAATAACGTACCTCCAGCTGCATAAACATGAGGTACACTGGTGGAGTACTTGTGTTCTGGTGTTTGTATATTTCCTCTTGGGTCTGTTTTCATGGACATTTCTTCAATCACCTTCTTCTCTGGTCCAAGGAAACCCATAGCCAGCAATACCAGGTCAGCCTTGAAAACCTTCTCAGAGCCTGGAAAGGGTATTAAAGATTTAGGAAATCAGTTTTATATACACATACCATTTCCTATCCCGGAAACGATAATGTATTATACATACATTCACTACTCTGAACTACTCCTAATGTATGCCCTATATCTCTTTAATAGCTCTCAGTACTCTACCAAGTATCAAAAGCTGTCAACAGCAAACACATGTCAAGAATATAATGCTATACAACTCAGTTACAAACTGCAACCTTTCATTTGGTCAATTCTACTTTTATCTTAGTGTTAGACTGGTCTACAGTTTTATAACATTTAGGATCAGACCCGTGTTTTTATTAACATATATACCTGGTATCTCCTTCATATCCCAGCGACCAGCCTCATTCTTCACCCACTCTACCATATAGGTCTTGATGCCACATACATGACCTTTCCCATCATCCAAAAATTCCTAAAATGATTAAAATATTTATTTCATACTGGTACTGATCAGCAAAATTTCAGTTCTATTATTTGGATTAGTATGAAAGTTTGGGTGAAATTGACTTTGTGGTTTAAGAGGAGATGTTCTATAAAGACATTGTGAATGACAGACAGAAGAACAACAGACATACAATGACTCTACACAGCTCATCATGACCGCTTTATGCTCAGATAAGTTTAAAAGATAGAAACTTCACAATTGTCTGACTTTCAAACCATGTGAATTATTGCTACTGTCTATAAATAGAGAGAAACTTGTAACTGTCAGTACTTATTGATGTCAGCTTGATTTTAATAAAGTTAAGAATTATATGAATAAAACTTTAAGTAAAACTACCTAAAAAATCTTTTACAGTAAAAGTTTTATTTCTGTAAAACAATTTAAAACTACTACATGTAGTTAGAATGAAGATATCTGATAATAAATTACCCTGCTTGCTATATTGAAGATTCTAGGGTCTCGTCCATATTTAATTTCTACTTCCTCATGCCCATAATCCATCTTAAACACACGTGGGAATGTTGGCCATGGGTTGCCTGGGCCTCGTGTCTTTGGTGGTGTAGGTAGAATCTCAAATGATGTAATTGATTTTGCTCCCTAGAAAAGACAACAGAAAGCTTGTCTTCACATGTTTTTACAGGACTGCTGAAATAATTATGAAACAAACAACAATGGTTGCATTAACCTCTCTTCAATCTTCCTTATCCAGATACCTTTTCAATGCCCTAAAATTATCTCAGATTCATCTCTATAGTATGCATCATGTAAACATATACACTATTATGAAATCAGGAATTTTCATAGGGGCAATATATTTTGTGGTTAAGTTAATCCACAAAATTAAATACGGGTATGTTCAAAACTTGAAATCCATGAATTAATATCCCTTAAAATAAAATATCCATTAAAGCAGCTGAAACCACAAAAATTGAATAACTATACATTAATACATTTTATTACATGTTTTTCAGTGAATTATCGAACTAATAGACTGAAACATATCTCATATTTTCAGTGAAAAATATAAAATATAGTTTTTCTTTGACAAGAAACTATAAATTAAGTGAATTTAGTCTGAACATAAAATAACAAGAGCTGTTTGTGGACAGCAACGCTCAACTATGCAATACCCTTGTCAACTAAATGAATATAACTTGAAAAAGGGGCATAATTTTGTGAAAATGCAAAATAGGGTTATGGAACATGTACAATGCATATCAGCTCATGACAGTGGACAAGTGTATGAAGTTTCAATCCATTTCCATTAGTGGGTACTGAGATACCAGTTTACATACAAAAACTTAACAAAAAACTGCTATGTCGAAAAAGGGGCATTATTTTGAAAAAATGCAGAGTAGAGTTATGGAACCTGAGCACTGCATGTCAGATCATGAAAGTGAACAAGTGTGTGAAGTTTCACTCAATTCCCATTAATGGGTACTGAGATACCAGCTTACATACAAAAACTTAATCAAAGCTTTCTAAGTTGAAAAAGGAGCATTATTTTGTAAAAAAGTAAAACATAGTTAAGGAACTTGTGCAATATAACTGAGTTTATCAACATGAATAAGTGTGTGAAGTTTCAATCCACTGGTTACTATGATACCAGCTTACATACAAAAACTTAACCGAATCAGGGCGCGGACACACGGGCAAGTCCAATAGCTCTACCTATTCTTTGAACAGTCAAGCTAAAATGAAAATTTGTTTGTTTTACATGTAAGATCAAATATGTTTCACTCATGAACACCATATCTTACATTTTAACTTGTTGCATCTTGCATTTACTCGTGAAAGATATTTCAATTTTAGTCTGAAACAAACAAATATCCTCCCAGGTCTTATACTTTAAACTACATATTGATATAACACAGCCACTTAACATATAATATCTAATTTTAGACCATAACAAAGTGAACTGCCCTAAGAAATAATTAAGCATACATACATGTCTAAGTGAGGTAGCTATACAGTCACAGCCAGTGTCACCACCTCCTATAACGACCACGTCCTTATCTTTGGCGTACAATTTCAGGTATTCTAACTGGTTACCCTGCTGTACTTTCTGCCAGGTTTCCAGGAATGTCATTGCAAAGTGGATTCCTTCCAACTGTCTCCCTGTAATCACATTCCAGGTATACCATTGGATTTAATTTTGCTATGAAACACTGTATTTTTCCAGAACACTAATCAGTAAAGATTATGGCTAATTCTAACACACTGCCAAAGTTCTTTTACATTTGACAGGTTATCTTAAAATCATGTTCATTGGTTACACTTTCTACAGCTTGAAAAAGGCACACACTTTTTCTGACATCTTGCTTGGATAGACATATTTTCTGTTTGCTCTTCTAGCACTTACTTTCTATGCAAACTCTTACAACAGTATATATACATTAAATATTTACTTATTTTATTCTAAGTTTAGAATGAATAATGCTCAACATTTGTAACAGTTTCAGTAACTATATATATACCAGGAATTGGCAAGTCTCTCGGCCATGCAGCACCCATAGACAGCAGCATAGCATCATACTCTTTAGCTAGCTCAGAACCCAGCTTGTCTTTACCAATCTCTACTCCACTAACAAATGTTACACCCTCATCTTCCATCAGTTTTACACGACGATCTACAACCTAGGTAATTAAAAGTTTTAAGAATGAATATCCAAAATACAACACACATCAATACAAGGAACAAAGATCTATAGCAAACTTCATGTAGTTTCACTTTCACCTTTCACACTTTCCACAAAAATGTATTATACCATTGAAATGATTCGCTATTTGGCCCAAAGTGAAACTAGAAACAAGGTACAAATACCAATGCGCATACTGTATTTTCCTCAAGTTTTGGGACTAAAAAATAAAAAAGATTTTTTTTACTGTCCCAAAATTTAATTAGAAAAAAAATATTCATAGAAAACAAGAGCTGTCTCCATAGGATGACACATGCCCCCGATGGCACTTTGAATGAATAGTTATGGCCGATGTTAGAGTTTAGGACCTTTGACCTATGGAGCTGGGTCTTGCGCGCGACAAGTCGTCTTACTGTGTCACACATTCATGCATAGTTATTTTAAAATCCATGCATGAATGACAAAGATATGGACCAGACACGCCCATCAATGCACTATCATGAAAAATGACCTTTACTGTCTAAGTGTGACCTTGACCTTTGAGCTACGGACCTGGGTCTTGCGTGTGACACGTTGTCTTACTGTGGTACACATTCATGCTAAGTTATTTGAAAATCCATCCATCGATGACAAAGATATGGACCGGACACGCCCATCAATGCACTATCCTTTAACGTCTAAGTGTGACCTTGACCTTTGAGCTACAGACCTGGATCTTGCGCGCGACACGTCGTCTTACTGTGGTACACATTCATGCCAAGTTATTTGAAAAATCCATCGATCGATGACAAAGATATGGACCGGACACGCCCATCAATGCACTATCCTTTAACATCTAAGTGTGACCTTGACCTTTGAGCTACGGACCTGGGTCTTGCGCACGACACGTCGTCTTACTGTGGTACACATTCATGCCAAGTTATTTGAAAATCCATCCATCCATGACAAAGATATGGAACGGATACGCCCATCAATGCACTATCCTTTAACGTCTAAGTGTGACCTTGACCTTTGAGCTCAGGACCTGGGTCTTGCGCGCGACACGTCGTCTTACTGTGGTACACATTCATGCCAAGTTATTTGAAAATCCATCCATCGATGACAAAGATATGGACCGGACACGAAAATTGCGGACAGACCAACAGACCGACAGACAGACGGTTCAAAAACTATATGCCTCCCTTCGGGGCATGAAAATTCCCAAATTTTAGGGACATCGCTTTTACCTGGGATAATTAGAAAGGCAGTCAGTGAAAAATGTAAGACCTCTTACATGAAATTTATAAATGTAACTGCTTATGTGAGAAACAATACCTTTAACTCTAGCTAAGTAGAGAGTAAATGGTTTTCATAGTGACGGATGTAAGAAAAACACTACATTTGGTTAATAAGCTTACCTCCTTTGACAGTTTCATTGATGGAATACCATATCTCAGCAGTCCGCCAATCCGGTCATTTCTTTCATATACAGTCACTAAATGACCAGCCTACAATTAAGAATATCAAAGTATACAATGTAACTAAGAATCATGCTTTGAATTTTAAAATGGGGTTGTTTGAAATCTAGAAAGTGTCCTCATTCTGGTAGTAAGACTTTTTAAAGGATTCTTTTTCTTTACATATATCTACACATACAAGACTTTTGGGACATACAGAAGAGCAGGTAGACAGTAAAATAATCATGAATCAGACATGGAAGGAAAAATGAATTCATATGCAAAAAACTCTTCTCGTCCACAGTCTGAACTTGTGACCTCTTCAATTCTACCCTATGGGCTAATCAAATGGATTTCTGTTTTCATTTGCCTATAACAATTACTAAATCTACTTGAAAGCTTTTAGAAGTATACCTTATTCAGTTGTTCTGCTGCAGCCATTCCTGCAGGTCCACTTCCAACAACTGCGATCTTTTTGCCAGTCCTCACTGAGGGTACCTGTGGCACAATCCAGCCTTGTTCAAATGCATAGTCAATGATGGTGTTCTCTATATTCTTTATGGTTACTGCTGGAGCATTGATACCTAGTACACATGCACCCTGCAATCAAAGCGAAAATTCTGATACACAGTAGGTAAAAGTAGCACATAAAGTGTTTTTATTATGTAAATGTACTTATATATTAACCAATTCAAAACACTTGTTAGGCATACACATTTATAAAACACATGTAAAAACTATCTTCTGTGGTTTAACTTAACACACATAACAATCTACACAAATTTTCTTCACGAACATGTACATACAGATATGCTTAAGTAATGCCAGATGGAACCACTATAGAATTTATTTACAGTTTTAAGGTTTTCAATAAGATTTCAGTTCTAAACTGGCTACAGCTTAACCTGACAGGTTTTCAGAATTTTATGATCAGTTCTAGGACTTTTTGTAAATTCCCAACATGAGCTAATGAACAAATAACTTCAAATACAGTACTAGACACCAGATTTAACATCATATCCCTGACAGGTATGCCTAAAGTTAAAACTTTATTCTAATATGCTTTTCTCTAAAAACACTCTTACGCCACAATGATGTCACGTTAACGTGTGGTGACGTCAATGTTTTTGTTGCGACCAAGAAAGAGCGCTACTATATTTTATCTACTGTTTCAGATTAAGGGCATATTAGAATCGAAATTATAGCAAAACTGTGTTTTAACATTATTTATAAACTCGGGCGGTAATACGTCGTACAAATAATTTAACTCTGGCTGCGCCCTCATGAAATTATTACGCCAAACGTATAACCGCCCATCGTGCATAAATAGTGTTAAAACACTCTTTTGCTATAAATTATTTCTTAACTACTCAGTAAACCTGTGAGATGCTCTAATCTCTTCTATTTCAACAATCATGTCATTTTACAATAGTGTTTAAAATATGTTTAAAGTATTAAAAACTCTCGATTTTCCCCTAAGTAATTGAAAACTTTCCAAGATGAATAACTAGGTAATACTTTGACCTAGTTAGGGTGCTGACCCAGTTATCGCTGTATGTGCCCTTTTCATGACATGCATGTACCAGGGAGCTCCTAGAGGTCTGAATTGGTAGTCATGTAATCTTCCCACTAACTGGGTTGGCTTAACAGAGAACCAATGAGGAACAAGTAACAGAACACCAATTAGAATCAAGTTAACAGAGAACCAATGAGAAACAAGTTAATATAAAACCAATGAGGATCAAGTTAACAGAGAACCAATAAGGCACAAGAATCAATATGCAGTAAATGGTGAAAAACTGACCTCACATGGAGCTGGACAAACACGTCCTGTAAACTCCGGGAAATTGTTGGTCTGCAGCAGCTGGGCTAGTGCTTCCTTCCAGTTACCCTGTCATAGAAATTTTATAAGTGAGTAATTAACTCCACATCATTCAATCTTTTGCTTTTGCACAAGGCAATATAGTCCAATGCATAACACACTTCAACAAAATTTCTTGTTCAAAGGCATACTTTGGTTGGTTTGCAAACTTTAACAATCTTAGCGAAAATTTTCTTCACTTGATGTCTTAAGCTCTATCAAAAATTTAAAACATCATTATTTACATTTTCTATTAGTTAATTTTTGCATCTTAGAAATTTGGAATATTCACAATGTACAAAATTACATACCCAATCTTGAATATTACATTTAAATCAAACCACTATTAGAGATTAAATGAAGCTAAAGGTAAATTTCAAGTGTAGTCACCTTACAAAACAATTAACATATTAAGCACCGTAGAATTTTTCTGTGACAAAATTTTAAGAACAGTTAAAACATTACATAAACTAAATCACAAATTTTTCAATGGCAATTACCCCAAGCAAGAAGACCTTTTAAAGAATATTTGTAAAATTTAGGAAATGCAAAAATACTTACTAATACAATATTTATCAGAGATAGCTTTATAACATACCCTGAAAACCAGATCATTCCATTTAGGTATGATGTTTCCGAGAGGACATCCATGGTCAGATTGGCAGAAAGGGACCCCACAGTCCATACACCTGGCAGCTTGTACCTTCAGCCCATCCTTCACTTGCCGGTGATTGTAGATCTCTTTCCAGTCTTTCTGACGTACAGTGGCATCTCGGTACTGGTATGTGGCTCGCTGGTACTTCACAAAACCTCTACAAACATACAAGCAAAGGTGAAATCTCAAATTCTTTTCAACATGTGGAATAAAAAAAAAATGTTATTCTGATTGCGATATTTTAAGAATTTTTCATTAAAGTCCAAAGAACTAATCAAAAATGAAACTATTCTTTTATTAGTATCAATGGAATACTCTTTTTACATTTCCTACCTCTATCCAACCAGTAATGTCATATCTTACACTAAACCCAGAATCTGGCCATGTTCACAAAATTTTCGATCTCAGCTGAGTTTGAGTTTGAAATTTTAGTATCAATTTTACTTAAACTTCAAGGTTAAATTCCAACTGAGACTGACCACCAATACTGAATAGCTACTTGAATACAGTTATTAACTTAAAATTTAGTTTTAAACATGCCATTTAGATGTAAACTAGAAGGTATGTCTCCCTCCTATGTATACCTTTAGCTCTGGTGGCCATTTTGTGCAGCGAAGCCGAACGTGTCGGTGATATGCACAACTAGGCTTTGTACTGATCACTCCTGTGAAGGTTCGTCGAAATCTGTCCAACAGTTTGACCTGTGAAAGCCGGACAATATTTTTCTATTTTGAGCTCTGGTGGCCATTTTATGCAGCAAAGCGGAACGTACCAGCGATATGCATAACTAGGGTTGGTACTGATCACTCCTGTGAAGTTTCGCCGAAATCCAGCCAGCAGTTTGACCTGTGAAAGCCGGACAAGATTTTTCTATCCTTAGCTCTTGCAGCCATTTTGTTCAGCGAAGCTGAATGTGTCAGCGATATGCACAACTAGGCTTGGTACTGATCACTCCTGTGAAGTTTCATCGAAATCCGGCCAGCAGTTTGACCTGTGAAAGCCGGACAAGCTTAATGTGGACGGACGGACAGACAGCAAAGGCAAAAACAATATGGGGGGAGACATAATGACAAATAAAGTTTCATTATCAAACTCAGCTAAGAATGAATGTTCTTTCTGAACATGGGGCCTGGTTGTAATATCACTGCATATCTGTATACAGCAGAGGCATTTCAACTATTTATCTATAATATATTTTTCTTTTTGATATTCAATCTGTCCCCTGATTTCTGTCTTCTGTGAAAATCAACATGCTCTTAAAAATGCCTGACATCAGCCCAACACAGATGTTCTGTGAGAAATTTCAAAGACTAAATAAATGAGAATTTTATTCATTCCTTGGGGTTTTCTGTGTGCATGTAATTTTGTTTTAGCCAAAACAGCTTTTTCATGGGGATATAACTTTTTGGATTTCAAATATTAAGCATAAGATGTATGGGAATTTTATTTGCTCACCTGCATTTAATCTGGATTGATTCAATAACTAAATCCAAGAAAATTACACCCCATGAATATGAATTTTGTTTTTGTTGGGCGACTTTCATGCTTTAATGCTGGTGGAAGACCCCCAGATGCCCAACAGTGCATTATTTCATCATGGGCAAAACCACCTACCTTCCTTAAGCCTGCAGTATGGCTTCCTCTCATGAAGATTTCAATGCCCCAAGTGAGGCTTGAACCCACATCAGTGAGGGGCAAGTGATTCAAAGTCAAAGACCTTAACCACTCAGCCACGGAGGCCCAATGCCGTGAATGAATATTAACTATTTCACAGAATACCATACCTGAGTTTATCAAGCTTCTTCTGTTCCAAAGCAAGATCAGCAACAGTTTCCTCTATATCTACCACTTTAGGTTCATCTTTCTTCTTGGGCTTCTCAGTTTCATTATGAACATCAGTTTTCACCTTTTCTTCCTCAGATGATGTCCCTTCATCTTCCTCTTCTATAGCAACCTGGCACAGATATTCAATGTTAGCTTAGTTTATTTTGACAAATTCAACACTGAATTTCTAACAGTACTGCAGACTTGAGTTACTCCACCCTATATTACCATCAAAACCTTGATCGCTGCAAGTATGTCGCAACTTCTCCGTATGAATGAGAGGTAGAGAAAGAATGACACTAGATATATATTGTCTTCCGTAAGTTTTCCTAGTTAGCCAATTTGCCCATGATAACAGCTGCATGAGCTCGAGACACCATGGGGTTCCCTTTTACCAAAATGCTTGTGTCCTCCCATCTAACTATCTAGGAATGCAAGGTGTCACAATACACAAACATTGTGTAATTAAGTAAATAATATCCAACAAATCCTTCCACATTTAAAAAAAAAAAGAATTACATACATAAATTATGCATAATTTCATTTGCATATTTCAAAATGGCTTTTTCAAGAAAAACGTGATATTCTGCTACTGAATTTTACTGTCTGACTTAATTCTATCCTGTTCTCATGTAATTAATTTTTAAACAAGAGGACCATGATGGTCCTGAATCGCTCACCTCTTCCCACATGACCCAGTTTTGAGTATGACGTAGTTTTTTCTATTATTTGACATAGTGACCTAGTTTTTGAGCTCATGTGACCCAGTTTTGAACTTGACCTAGATATTATCAAGATAAAAATTCTGACCAATTTTCATGAAGATCCATTGAAAAATATGGTCTCTAGAGAGGTCACAAGGTTTTTCTATTATTTGACCTATTGACCTAGTTTTCGAAGGTACGTGACCCTGTTTTGAACTTTACCTAGATATCATCAAGGTGAACATTCTCACTAATTTTCATGAAGATCTCATGAAAAATATGGCCTCTAGAGAGGTCACAAGATTTTTCTATTTTCATACCTACTGGCCTAGTTTTTGACCACACGTGACCCAGTTTCGAAACCGACCTAGATATCATCAAGGTGAACATTCAGATCAATTTTCATGAAGATCCATTGAAAAATATGGCCTCTAGAGAGGTCAAAAGATTTTAATAATTTTAGATCTACTGACCTAGTTTTTGACCACAGTTGACCCAGTTTCAAACATGACCTAGATATCATCAAGATGAACATTCAGACCAACTTTCATACAGATCCCATGAAAAGTACGGCCTCTAGAGAGGTCACAAGGTTTTTTTATTATTTGCCCTACTGACCTAGTTTTTTAAGGCAAGTGACCCAGTTTCAAACTTGATCTAGATATCATCAAGGTGAACATTCTGACTAATTTTTGTGGAGATCCATTCACAAGTATGGCCTCTAGAGAGGTCACAAAGTTTTTCTATTTTTAGACCTATTGACCTAGTTTTTGACCGCACATGACCCTGTTTCGAACTTGACCTAGATATCATCAAGATGAACATTCAGACCAACTTTCATACAGATCCCACGAAAAATATGGCCTTTACAGAGGTCACAAGATTTTTCTATTATTTGACCTACTGACCTAGTTTTTGAAGGCACATGACCCACTTTCGAACTTGACCTAGATATCATCAAGATAAACATTCAGACAAACTTTCATACAGATCCCATGAAAAATATGGCCTCTAGAGAGGTCACAAGGTTTTTCTATTATTTGACCTACTGACCTGGATTTTGATGGCATGTGACCCAGTTTCGAACTTGACCTAGATATAATCAAGGTGAACGTTCTGACCAATTTTCATGAAGATCTTTTGAAATATATGGCCTCTAGAGAGGTCACAAGGTTTTTCTATTTTTAGACCTACTGACCTAGTTTTTGACCGCATGTGACCCAGTTTCGAACTTGACCTAGATATCATCCAGTTCAACATTCAGACCAACTTTCATACAGATCCCATGAAAAATATGGCCTTTAGAGAGGTCACAAGGTTTTTCTATTATTTGACCTACTGACCTAGATTTTGAGGGCACGTGACCCAGTTTCGAACTTGACCTAGATATCATCAAGGTGAACGTTCTGACCAATTTTCATGAAGATCTTGTGAAATATATGGCCGGTCACAAGGTTTTTCTATTTTTGGACCTACTGACCTAGTTTTTGACGGCACGTGACCCAGTTTCGAACTTGACCTAGATATCATCAAGCTGAACATTCTGATCAATTTTCATGAAGATCTTGTGAAATATATGGCCTCTAGAGAGGTCACAAGGTTTTTCTATTTTTAGACCTACTGACCTAGTTTTTGAAGGCACATGACCCAGTTTCGAACTTGACCTAGATATCATCAAGATGAACATTTTGACCAACTTTCTTAAATATCCCATGAAAAATGTGACCTCTAGAGTGGTCACAAGCAAAAGTTTACGGACGCACGCACGCACGGACGGATGACGGACACCGCGCCATCACAAAAGCTCACCTTATCACTTTGTGACAGGTGAGCTAAAAAAACAACACGAACAAGGACACGCGGTCGAAAAACAAACTGAACAGTTTGCTTTACAGATAGAAATTACATTCCTGTAGAACAAAATATTAATATCACACATAAAACAATTTAAAGCAAATAACCAACAAAAACAGCACACAACAGGAACATTATCAAACTGTAAGCTATGATGAAAGAATTATTTAAATCTGTCTGCACTAGTAGATCAGCTGAAAATCTAAGAACAGGTTCTGCAACTTTGGCAACTCTTTTCAACAGTATCCCAGATAATTTTGTCTTTTTGTTTTTATTGGATTTAACATCGCTCAGACATAGTTATAGGTCATATGGCAACTCTCCTGCTTTTGTTGGTGGAGGAAGACCCCAGGTGCCCCTAGGAGCATTTATTCCTTGCAGACGGACATCTGGATAGAACCACCAATCTTCCTACGCCAACTTGGATGCATCCAAGCTTCCTCACATGAAAGAATTCTACACTCTAAGCATGGTTATATACCCACAATAGTGAGAGGCAAGTGTTCGAAGTCCTCAGCCTGGGAGGCCCTTTGTGATGAATGACCTAATGAGTAAATCAAGATAATCTGACTGAAAAGTGATTCAAACATGCATAAAGTAAATCAAATTTGTGCATTTTTGTTATTTATTTCTGAAGTATGTTTATGTTTTCAAATTTGTGTTAAGGTCATTCCAAGCCATGCATTGACAAATGATTAACATCTTTTTCTTGATAATAAAACTTCAGGAACACAACAACTGAATAGTTTTTTTTATTCTTGACAATAATATGAACCTTTTATCATGAATCCAATACACCTAAATGTTGTTTTTTTTTTACTAAATCTCAAAAACTGAAACTTCTTGATAAAAAAATCTTATGTGACCACCTGAGAAATATGTTGTATTACTGCAGATATCTGAGTAAGTATTACATTAAAGTAATATTATATATCCATGTTCACCATCAAAACTATTCAAAACACTCACATCTACAAGGTTTGTAAGCATTAAAGCAGCTTGGAATATACATGTAATAATGAGTTCCACTGTGGTAATGGTTCACTATGTTATGAAGCAAATATGTGTTAGATTTTATTTGTATCGTACATAGTTCTGCTTGTATATCTAATATTCCACTACATGTGCACAAATCTGTAAGCAATAAGCAAAAATATGAAACTTGTGTTTTCAGGAGGCACAGCAATACAAAAATCACAACAGACAGACATCTACAGTCTGTAGCAACACAGCAAACAAATGTGTACAGTCTGAAGTGACATGTTAAAGAAAAGAAAAGGTTTCCAGAATTAACAATGGTTTTGACTGATAAACTGTCAAACAACTATGAATCTGTTTACTTAACAATGTTTTTTTTTTAAATCCCTATGCCTAAGGTTTTACACATTTGCATTGCTTCCAAAATGCTCACTACACACAAGCATAAAACAAAATTTGGACAAGTAGAAATATGCAACTTTTCATAATTAACTTATGTAAAAAGGGCTCCACTCAACATTAACTTGCGTGTATAATTTCTAAAGCTTTGGGCGACACCTACAATATACAGTAAAATACCTATTGCTCAGGATCACAAGGGAATGAGTAAAATGCTCTATTTAGTCCCAGGGTTTCTAACAATCAGACCATAGAATATACAAGGTAAAATACTGTGAATCAAATAAATTACTTGAATGAGCCCGGCTTCTCAAGTTAATGATGTTTCAGCAATCAGTATATCACTGTATGAAACATTTTTTATGAAGATTAAAAATTTGGGAATTTAAACAGTTTCAAGATATAAATTGTGTAATAATCTTTAGCAAAGTCTCCTCTAATATAAGCTAAGAATCCACTATCTTTCTCAACTGAACTATAGTGCAGTATGCAGGCCTTGATTTTCGGTCCCATAAACATACAAACATACGTGTTAGTGGCAAGAATAATAAAATGAAAAAATGCTGTAAAACACAATTATCTAGAAAGTATACCTCTTCAGCAAAAAGACTCTGTTTGTTGCAAAATAGAAAGGCAAATCATATACATTAAGTATGAAGCATTTTTCTCACAATATTATTATTGGAAGCACATTTTTACCCATGATTTTCCTATTTTTCATCCTAAGATGGCATAAAAAGTGTATTTGAACTTAAGACTACATCATATTAAACTAAAAGCGCTAAAGACCTGAAAGCAATGTTGTGAATGCAACATTGTTTTTCCCCTTTGTTACTGGAATTTTCAAGTAATACTGACACAATTTAGGTAATCTGGTAACTTTCCAGTGTTAATGATACTGGGAGATAAAGACTTCAGGTGCCATTCCCAGCATTATCTAAACACAGGCTGGCACCAGGGTAGGACCACTGACCTTCCATAAACCAGCTTTCCTCAAACAATGGAATTCTATATCCCATATGGGGTATCGAACCTACAGAGGTGACGGCAAGTGGTTCAGTCTGTGACCTTAACCACCAGGCCATGGAAGCTCCAGCTATACTAAGATTTAAACCTGAAACTGCTTTGCATATATTTATCGGCATCCATTTTAAGTAAAGTAAAGCAATAAGGGTCTGATTACTTACAGCTGAAAGTTAAAACCAAGCACGCTCACCAAAAAATATTTGATACATAAAAAATTATGTGCCAATAAATATTTAAGTGAAAATATGAAATAGCTTAACCAATTTCAATTCAAAAGGGAGAACAAACAGCAAAATGTAGAATTATTGACTAATTTAGATTTGATTTAGTGTAAACTGAATGTGATATTAAAAGACCGATTCCATAAGCCCAATATCAACAAGAGGACCATGATGGTCCTGAATCGCTCACCTCTTCCCACATGACCCAGTTTTGAGTAAGACGTTTTTTCTATTATTTGACATAGTGACCTAGTTTTTGAGCTCATGTGACCCAGTTTTGAACTTGACCTAGATATTATCAAGATAAAAATTCTGACCAATTTTCATGAAGATCCATTGAAAAATATGGTCTCTAGAGAGGTCACAAGGTTTTTCTATTATTTGACCTATTGACCTAGTTTTCGAAGGTATGTGACCCTGTTTTGAACTTTATCTAGATATCATCAAGGTGAACATTCTCACTAATTTTCATGAAGATCTCATGAAAAATATGGCTTCTAGAGAGGTCACAAGGTTTTTCTATTTTTATACCTACTGGCGTAGTTTTTGACCGCACTTGACCCAGTTTCGAAACTGACCTAGATATCATCAAGGTGAACATTCAGATCAATTTTCATGAAGATCCATTGAAAAGTATGGCCTCTAGAGAGGTCACAAGGTTTTTCTATTTTTAGACCTACTGACCTAGTTTTTGACTGCACATGACCCTGTTTCGAACTTGACCTAGATATCATCAAGATGAACATTCAGACCAACTTTCATACAGATCCCATACAAAAAAGGCCTTTAGAGAGGTCACAAGGTTTTTCTATTATTTGACCTACTGACCTAGTTTTTGAAGGCACGTGATCCACTTTCGAACTTGACCTAGATATCATCAAGGTGAACATTCTGACCAATTTTCATGAAGATCTCATGAAATATATGGCCTCTAGAGAGGTCACAAGGTTTTTCTATTTTTAGACCTACTGACCTAGTTTTTGACTGCACGTGACCCAGTTTCGAACTTGACCTAGATATCATCAAGATGAACATTCAGACCAACTTTCATACAGATCCCATGAAAAATATGGCCTTTAGAGAGGTCACAAGGTTTTTCTATTATTTGACCTACTGACCTAGTTTTTGAAGGCTCGTGACCCAGTTTCGAACCTGACCTAGATATCATCAAGATGAACGTTCTGACCAATTTTCATGAAGATCTTATGAAATATATGGCCTCTAGAGAGGTCACAAGGTTTTTCTATTTTTAGACCTACTGAACTAGTTTTTGACCGCACGTTACCCAGTTTCAATCTTGACTTAGATATCATCAAGGTGAACATTCTGACCAATTTTCATGAAGATCTTGTGAAATATATGGCCTCTAGAGAGGTCACAAGGTTTTTCTATTTTTAGACCTACTGACCTAGTTTTTGATCGCACGTGACCCAGTTTCGAACTTGACCTAGATATCATCAAGATAAACATTCAGACCAACTTTCGTACAGATCCCATGAAAAATATGGCCTTTAGAGAGGTCACAAGGTTTTTCTATTATTTGACCTACTGACCTAGTTTTTGAAGGCACGTGGCCCAGTTTCGAACTTGACCTAGCTTTCATCAAGATGAACGTTCTGACCAATTTTCATGAAGATCTTATGAAATATATGGCCTCTAGAGAGGTCACAAGGTTTTTCTATTTTTAGATCTATTGACCTAGTTTTTGAAGGCACGTGACCCAGTTTCGAACTTGACCTAGATATCATCAAGTTGAACATTCTGACCAATTTTCATGAAGATCTTGTGAAACATATGGCCTCTAGAGAGGTCACAAGGTTTTTCTATTTTTAGACCTACTGACCTAGTTTTTGACCGCACATGACCCAGTTTCGAACTTGACCTAGATATCATCAAGATGAACATTCTGACCAACTTTCATAAAGATCCCATGAAAAATGTGACCTCTAGAGTGGTCACAAGCAAAAGTTTACGGACGCACGCACGCACGCACGCACTGACGGACGACGGACGACGGACACCGCACGATCACAAAAGCTCACCTTGTCACTTTGTGACAGGTGAGCTAACAAAAACTGAAAGCTTATTAAGTAATAGTAGCAGTAGTCTGCTAAGTGGAAAAATACAGTGCTGCTTGATATATGGGTATTTTTGGAGAAAATTCTTAATACATAAAGAAGATTTATTTTATTAAAAACTTTCAAAAAAATATAGGAAGAAATATAATATTTATCTAAAAACATTCAGGGGTACTTTTCCAAATATGCAGGATTCCTGATGCTAATGTCATTTTATGTTAAAAGATATCAAATGACATAAAATCCAAAAGCATAAAAAAAGCTTCGTTGCAATATACATAGATGTCCTATTACCTGTAAAAAATATGTCTTATATTTTGCAAAAGACAATTTGTGAGATAATATATATATATATGATGAAACATTACCTCCTTTCTGTTAGGATCTTCATCACCTATAGGGTTTATAATCTCCTCAATAAAGTCTTCTTTCTCATTGTCAGACTCTTCTTCATTTGCTGCTCCAGTTGCTTCTCCAAAGCCAGGACCATTTGGAATTGCCTTTGTGTCTGCTGGTGTGACGACCGGTGTCTCTGGTCTAACAGCCTCAGCCTCCCTAGCTTGTTCCTCCAACACTCTCCTATACTCATGTGGGAATACCTACACAACACAAAAATAGCATCAGGGTTCTCTGTTTAGGACAAAAAAATAGTAATAGGGGTTTTCAATTTTAAAATGGAGTTGGGACCAAAAATAGAATCAGGGTTCTTGGTTTTGAAACTGAGGTGGGAACCAGTCAGCAACTCCCTCAGCGAACTACTGTAACTGACCAATGGCAATGTAGTAGTCTGAGAATGGTCATTACATTCAGTTTCACAAATTATGTCTATGGTAAAAGTAAATTATATGAAATTATGAACCTTTGAAAAAGGGATACTTTACAATATCTAAGTTTTTTTAACTAAGCAACCAATCACTTAAGCTTAAATATTACTAATTCATTTTGGCTCCAATTGAGAAGGTCTTAGCTGATTTGACCTGTCTTTGGTAAAGGTAAGTACACTCGAAACCCGTTATAACGCTTCTCGATATACCGCGGTATTCGTTATAACGCTGTATCGTCTTGGCTCCCAAATTTTAGAGGGTAAAAAAAAATCAAAAATAAAAAAATCGCGGATGTTATTTAATTTGATCATAACCAGCGTTAAAACTACATCAAGTACGTGTACATTAACACCTTTCCATGACAACTGTGACAAAAATCAATTATCGTCTGCTAGCTTACTTGTTTGCGTATCGCCTTTGTTAAAGTTTCAATACATGTAGACCTGTGACAATTAGGCAATCAGTACCGTGTCAAAATTAAACTGTTTGCATTAACAAGCGTGGAAGATCGGTCAGTCAACTATCAAACCGTTTAAGTTTGCACCAATTAAGTGGATGACATTAACACTCGAGTGAATAAAAATCGAACAACAGGCACATTTTGTAATAAAATGCAGCCGTTTTTCATAATCATCATTCTCGGTTCGTCGGTATTTGCGAAGATTCGACGCACTGAAAGCCATATTGAGAATGTTCTCCCTTTTTAATATCGTATATTAACGACGGCGTTTTAACAATTTTCTATCTTATTTATCGATTTTCTTCATGCATTCAAAATTATTTTTTTAAGACTGTCCGCGTTTTTTCTCTTTTAGTTACATAAACCCCCAGTGCAATTGCATTGCGTATGTAATTCTAATGACATCGCACTCCTCACACAGCGTTATACATGTTTACTTCCGGGATAAACAATTTCAACTTTCTTTTAGAATCACGACAAAATGAGAAGATGACACAGCGTTATAATTCTTTTAATGTATTTTTCAGTAGCATTTAAGGTAAATAAATTTCCTGTTTATACGATTCTTATTTCTTATTAACATAAAACAGCGTCCAAATAACGTCTAATACATTACCGATGGGTGGGGTATTGCATTTACCGCTGATACGATCAGCCCGCGTTATAAATTTAACCCCGCTAGATCCGCGGGTCTCGAACCTTGGACCCCGATGACAGCGTTATAACGGGGTCCTAGTGTACTGATGTCCTAAGATCATATGAACACGATTGTAGGAGGGTAAAATTTAAGCACCTCCAGGATGAGTAACCTAACACTTCATAAACTTCATTTGCTCTCTTCAGGATAAACTAATCTAGAATTTATCTATCAAAATAAAATGAGATGACAAGAATAATAAAGAATAACAAAAGAAAAGTAACACTATCTGTAAAATCAGGTCTTATATTGTTTTACATCAATGAACATATTTCTGCAAACAATGTTTACCTTGACAAAGTATTTCCTCTCTTCTTGCCAATTATCAAGTATATGTTGTGCTATGACAGAATCAGTTTTCTCAACAAACTCTCTCAGTATATCCTGTACAACACCAATATCCTCGGACAACTCTAGGCTCTCCAATGCTACAGTCTCCTGGTTACATTTGTCAGCAAATTCGTTCGATCTGAAAACACAACATAACATCAGGACTAAAAGGTAATAAAAAACCTGAAGTTTTCAGTTCAATGAAATTCATTAAAAACTTCTTGATCACAGCATAATCAGCCAGAGTATCACTTAAGATCTATACAATATACTACTGTTTGAGCCACCTTTTCTGCAACAAGATTTTTCCTGGATTCTTCTTCAGATATACCATTGATATCATAACCTTTCTAAATAACCCCAAGGTTGGTAATAGGAACTTTTTCAATTTTCAAAACATGTTGATTAGTTTTAAACTTATTGTCAATAAACAATTGTGTTGATGATCTTCCAGTGTATTTTTGACACCAAATTAAACAAAACACTTCAATTCTGACTTTATTTGTGAATGGGTCGTTATAAAATTTTAATATCTTAGTATAAAAGCACCATTTCAATGCAACTTTTTTGAGAAATTTCGAATTTTTTTCCCCAAAATGGTGATTTTGCTCAATTTTTACAATGGACAAACAATATTTTTTACCATAAAATTGACAACACTAATGCTTTTGTAACAAGAGCTGTCACTAATGGTGACAAATGCCCCCGCAGCGCCTTGACCTTTGACTCCAAAGTCAATAGGGGTCGTGTACTCAGTAAGTACTATTAGCATGTGAAGTTTGAAGGTCCTGGGTGCAGTGGTTTCCGAGTAAAGTGCCTTCATGCAAAAAGTTAACATTGGCCCCCGAGACCTTGACCTTTGACCCCAAAGTCAGTAGGGGTCGTGTACTCAATAAGTACTATCAGCATGTGAAGTTTGAAGGTCCTGGGTGTAGTGGTTCGCAAGTAAAGTGCCTTCATGCAAAAAGTTAACGTTGGCCCTTGTGACCTTGACCTTTGACCTGGTGACCCCAAAGTCAGTAGGGGTTGTGTACTCAATAAATACTATCAGCATGTGAAGATTGAAGGTCCTGGGTGCAGTGGTTCGCGAGTAAAGTGCCTTCATGCAAAATGTTAGCATTGGCCCCTGTGACCTTGACCTTTGACCCCAAAGTCAGTAGGGGTCGTGTACTCAATAAGTACTATCAGCATGTGAAATTTGAAGGTCCTTGGTGCAGTGGTTCACGAGTAAAGTGCCTTCATGCAAAACGTTAACGTTGTGACGAACGAACGAACAAACAAACTAACAAACGGACGGACAGTTGAAAACTAATATGCCTCCCTTCGGGGGCATAAAAATTAAAAAAGATTGTACTACCAACATCAGAAACCTTTGAATGTTGAATAGTTTATATCTAAATCTTGCAAATAAAGCTGCTATTCTAGAAAAACCCTGTTAATAAGTGGATCAAACAATTGTTCTGAAACTCAAAGTCAAAGGCAGCAAAGTCTCCCTACATCTGATAACTACCAATCTGAAATGAGATCTTGTTAATTATCGAAGTCATATTTTTACAATTCCCTTAACAAATGTCTTGATTTTAGAGTCGGACATGACTTCAAGGTGAAATGGCCAGTTAAGATTCACATGGCTACTAAACCCTAGCGCCACCACCAAAAAGCGGTGATAAGGAAAAGAGCTATCGATATTTCCGTGGTGCAGCTATCACCGGTTTCAAAATGTAAACAGGTAAGTAAAACTTTATTTTACGTTACATTTTCGTACATACATTTTACTTTCGTAAAAGCTTACATACAAAAACTTATCCAAAAACTGCTAAGTCAAACATGAGGACCATGATGGTCCTGAATCGCTCACCTCTTCCCACATGACCCAGCTTTGAGTACGACGTCGTTTTTTCTATTATTTGACATAGTGACCTAGTTTTTGAGCTCATGTGACCCAGTTTTGAACTTGACCTAGATATTATCAAGATAAAAATTCTGACCAATTTTCAAGAAGATCCATTGAAAAATATGGTCTCTAGAGAGGTCACAAGGTTTTTCTATTATTTGACTTATTGACCAAGTTTTCGAAGGTACGTGACCCTGTTTTGAATTTTATCTAGATATCATCAAGGTGAACATTCTCACTAATTTTCATGAAAATCTCATGAAAAATATGGCCACAAGAGAGGTCACAAGGTTTTTCTATTTTTATACCTACTGGCCTAGTTTTTGACCGCACGTGACCCAGTTTCAAAACTGACCTAGATATCATCAAGGTGAACATTCAGATCAATTTTCATGAAGATCCATTGAAAAATATGGCCTCTAGAGAGGTCAAAAGATTTTAATAATTTTAGACCTACTGACCTAGTTTTTGACCACAGTTGACCCAGTTTCAAACTTGACCTAGATATCATCAAGATGAACATTCAGACCAACTTTCATACAGACCCCATGAAAGGTATGGCCTCTAGAGAGGTCACAAGGTTATTTTATTATTTGACCTACTGACCTAGTGTTTTAAGGCACGTGACCCAGTTTCAAACTTGACCTAGATATCATCAAGGTGAACATTCTGACCAATTTTTATGGAGATCCATTCACAAGTATGGCCTCTAGAGAGGTCACAAGGGTTTTCTATTTTTAGACCAACTGACCTAGGTTTTGATGGCACATGACCCTGTTTCGAACTTGACCTAGATATCATCAAGATGAACATTCAGACCAACTTTCATACAGATCCCATGAAAAAAATAGCCTTTAGAGAGGTCACAAGGTTTTTCTATTATATGACCTACTGACCTAGTTTTTGATGGCACGTGACCCACTTTCGAAACTGACCTAGATATCATCAAGATGAACATTCAGACCAATTTTCATACAGATCCCATGAAAAATATGGCCTCTAGAGAGGTCTCAAGGTTTTTCGATTAACTGACCTACTGACCTAGTTTTTGAAGGCACGTGACCCACTTACGAACTTGACCTAGATATCATCAAGATGAACATTCTGACCAATTTTCATGAAGATCTCATGAAATATATGGCCTCTAGAGAGGTCACAAGGTTTTTCTATTTTTAGATCTACTGACCTAGTTTTTGACCGCACGTGACCCAGTTTCAAACTTGATCTAGACATCATCAAGATGAACATTCAGACCAACTTTCATACAGATCCCATGAAAAATGTGGCCTTTAGAGAGGTCACAAGGTTTTTCTATTATTTGACCTACTGACCTAGTTTTTGAAGGCATGTGACCCAGTTTCGAACTTGACCTAGATATCAGCAAGATGAACGTTCTGACCAATTTTCATGAAGATCTTGTGAAATATATGGCCTCTAGAGAGGTCACAAGGTTTTTCTATTTTTAGACCTACTGACCTAGTTTTTGATGGCACGTAACCCAGTTTCAAACTTGACCTAGATATCATCAAGGTGAACATTCTGACCAATTTTCATGAAGATCTTGTGAAATATATGGCCTCTAGAGAGGTCACAAGGTTTTTCTATTTTTAGACCTACTGACCTAGTTTTTGAAGGCACGTGACCCAGTTTTGAACTTGACCTAGATATCATCAAGATGAACATTCTGACCAACTTTCATAAAGATCCCATGAAAAATGTGACCTCTAGAGCGGTCACAAGCAAAAGTTTACGGACGCACGCACGCACGGACGACGGACACCGCGCGATCACAAAAACTCACCTTGTCACTTTGTGACAGGTGAGCTAAAAAGGGACATGATTTTGTAAAAATGCAAGGTAGAGTTATGAAACCTGTGCAATGCATGTCAGATTATGACAGTGAACAAGTGTGTGATGTTTCAATCCGTTCCCATTAGTGGATACCGAGATACCAGCTTACATATAAAACCTTAACCAAAAGTTTCTAAGTCTAAAAAGGGGCATAATTTTGTAAAAAAGCAAAACAGAGTTATGTTACCAGTGCAATGTAAGTCAGTTTATCACAGTGAATAAGTGTGTGAAGTTTCAATCCATTCCCATAAGTGGTTACTGAGATACCAGCTTACATACAAAAACCTAACCAAAAGTTCTAAGTCGAAAAAGGGGCATAATTTTGTAAAAAAGCAAAATAGAGTTATGGAACCTGTGCAATGTAAGATAGTTTATCACAGTGAATAAGTGTGTGAAGTTTCAATCCATTCCCGTAAGTGGTTACTGAGATACCAGCTTACATACAAAAACTTAACCAAATCAGGATGCGGACGCCGATGCGGACGCATGATTGAGTCCAATAGCTCTACCTATTCTTTGAATAGTCGAGTTAAAAGTCGAAGAATGTAGTGCTGCGTAAGAACCTTTTTACTATAGGTTGACTGTAATTTCGCTAGGATATTATGTAAATTGTGGTGTCAAGAGCTTTTCTCCTGATTCCGACGTTTGTAAATTTTGACATCTGTATGCATTCCTACTAAATTTCGATGCATAGACACACTATATGAACATTACTGCGCATGCAAATGGTCTAAATGTGTATGATACTCACACAGACATACATTAGTATTGATAAAATCTCCCGTAAAAGAAATACACCAGCATGGTGGCGCTTTGGCATAAGTGATGGCGCTATACAGTAGCGGTGGCGCTGTGGCGGACGGTTAGCGTTAGAACGTCTGACTACAAATAAGTAGTTTTATTCACAACAAATTTATAACGTATAATTACAAGGATTGTCATTTACCTTTTTAAATTTAATGTCTTAAAGTCATTTTAGAATAATCTGAATAATGAATGAACGACTAATTTTTTAATCGCATTATAAAACTTAAATATATTCAGGTATCATGCAGACACTGTTTATCCATTGCAGATCGATGGGAAGTCTCAAGCGAAAAGGGAAAAGTGGACCTCTCCTAAAAACTTAAAAGAAGAATGATATCTTCTCAAGCCTTTTTCTCCGAAGAGATTAATTCAAATGAACACAATTATCTCACTGAAGGCAAGTTCTACAACAAGAACACATACTCCTCCAAAATACCGTCACTCATAACATTGAAGAAGGGTTAAATTGTTCACCGATCAAAAAATAGGTCAAAAAACTGATATCACATTCCAACAAAAAAACTTTTGACAAGTCAGTCACTTTCAAATCAAGAAACACTTTAAGATATGAGACAATTTTAATCACGACAATGAATATGGAAATATTTTAAAATATTAGCGAACTGGAGGAATTTGACACTTAATTGTATTAATTTGGTGCAAGTGAGGACTCTGTCATTAATTAGGCAGCTAAGTCGATTGATTCCAAGAGAAAACCATTTCAGAAGTATTAATAGAATAATGATGTTCTGAAAACATTTGAAAAAGAAAACGTAAAAATTGAGTTTCTGTCATTTCATGAAAATTCCACATGCTGATGTTAATGTATGTTGCTTCTAGATGTAATAAAATGATTCAATGCAGATGGAGTTCAGCAGGTTAGATATGTATAACGATACATTTCTTGGTGGAAAATGGCCACGGGATATATTATGTGGCAGACACTTTTATTTCAGAAATGCTTAGCTATGAATTGTTGTCTTTTCTGTGTGTGTTTTTTTTTTTTACTGATTGAAGTTTTGTTGTTTATTATGAGAAATAAAACTGTCCAATTTGTTCAGATCATAAACAAGGTAGACGTGTAAGTTGATAGCCGCGATTGAAAAGAAAACGCATACCATAGCCACAGCGCCACCACTACTGTACAGCGCCATCACTGATGCGATAGTGCCACCACTTTTAAACAAGAGGGTCATGATGACCCTGGATCACTCACCATAGTAATATGAGCTACATGTTTCAAATGTCAAACTGATGATTTTTAGAATTTTTTTTGGAAGATTTTCTGATGTACAATCAAGTAACCCCTGGGACGGGGCCAAGTTTACCTTGGGGGTCATGAATGGAACAAAGTTTGTAGAAGTCTACTAGGCAATGTAACATATCAAATATCTAAGATCTAGGCCTTCTGGTTTATTTTTAGCAAATTTATGAAGATTTCCCTATATATAATCAAGTAACTCCTGAGGCTGGGTAAATTTGACCCTTGGGGGTCCAGATTTGAATTTTTTTTGTAGAAGTCTACTAGGCAATGCTACACGTCAAATATCTAAGATCTAGGCCTTCTGGTTTATTTTTAGAAAATTTTTCTATGTACAATCAAGTAACCCCACTGGGCGGAGTCAATTTGATCCCGGAGGTCATGATTTGAACAAATTTTGTAGAAGTCTACTAGGCAATGCTACATGTTAAATATCTAAGATCTAGGCCTTCTGGTTTATTTTTAGAAAATGTTTGAAGATTTTCCTATGTAAAATCAAGTGACCCCTGGGGCAGGGTCAATTTTGACCCTGGGGTCATGATTTGAACAACTTTAGTAGAGGTCCTCTAGGCAATGCTACATGTCAAATATCTAAGCTCTAGGGCTTCTGGTTTTTGAGAAGAAGATTTTTTAAGATTTTCCTATGTAAAATCAAGTGACCCCTAGGGCGGGGTCAATTTTGACCCCGGGGTCATGATTTGAACAAACTTGATAGAGGTCCACTAGGCAATGCTTCACACCAAATATCTAAGCTCTAGGGCTTCTGGTTTTTGAGAAGAAGATTTTTAAAGTTTTTCCTTTCTGTTGCCATGGCAACCAGAGTTCTGCATGGAATTCAATTCTTTGAAAAAGTTTTAAAGAAGACCATCCAAGGAACATCCCTGTGAAGTTTCATCAAAATTGGCCTGTTGGTTTAGGAGGAGATGTTGTTTAAAGGAAAGTGTGGACGGACGGACGGACGATGAGCGATCACAATAGCTCACCCTGAGCACTTTGTGCTATGGTGAGCTAAAAATAATGGCATATTTCTTTTAAGGGAGATTTCATTACTGCTAATGTTTGCCTGTGTAAGTATCATACACATTAAGACCATCTGCATGCGCGATAATGCTTTTATAGTGTGTCTATGCATCAAATTACAGCTCGAATACGGACAAATATCAAAATGTGCAATTGTGCGAATCAGGAGAAAAGCTCTTGACATCACAATTTTTATAATATTTTAATGAAATTACAGTCATCCTTTAGTAAAAGTGTTCTTACACAGCACTACATTCTCCAAATTTTGAAATAAGTTTTATCAATAAAAATATAAGACAAAATGTTAACATTTACAGTTTGAAAAAGATGATAACTGCACCATGGAAATGTTGATTTCTCTTTTCCTTATCACCACTTTTTGGTGGTGGCGCTAGGGTTTAGTAGCTGTGGATTCAACTTCAATTTTCATGGACAGCATTGTATGTGTTAACTTTTGAGATTTGCAGATTCATACGAGTTAATCCTTTGCGAATATATTGCATATTAGGTTATAATGCACATGAGAAAATGTTTCAGCACCTGTAAAACCTTGAATTAAATCAATATTTCCAAAGGTGTAAATACTTATAGAAAAAATATGAATTACGTGTCATATACGTAAGCCAATCCTCCGGACATGCCAGCAGCAAAGTTACGTCCAGTCCTGCCGAGCACCACAACACGCCCACCCGTCATGTACTCACAACCATGATCTCCACAACCCTAGAAGTATACAAATATTTATGTAAAAAAAGTTAATATTTCTTTGCAAGTCACTACTACCATAATTTAGAGTTTAACAAGTCTTAAACCCTAAACTGGATTACATAGATGTTTTAAATTTCCATTTTGTTTTTTATGTTGCTATATAACACTTACTGTTGTCGCACTTTCTTCATAACCATAGTAATTTCAACAAAATAAAAATAAAAACGCCATGTATGCATCTATACTTCTAAAAGCATGCTCCACTTTTTCTATGCTTGAAAGTGAAATACAACATATCTGAGGCAACTAGAGCTACCACTGGAGTGATTAATACCCTAAAGTGGATGATGCTGGACAACAGCTTAAATTTGAATCAAATCCATTTAGTAATAACACAAATAGTGCAAAAGTGCATTAGAAATTTAACAAGAATTTCTAAGTGTAAAAGGGACATAATTCATGGTATATTTTGCCAGAGTTATGGTCCTAGTGTCATATGACCAGATGATGATGCAGAACAGCTGTTTTAAGTTTGAATCTAATTGATTTAATAATAAAGAGACAGAGTTAAGTGCATCAGCAAGTATCTAACAACTTCTTATCATTAATCAGAAATGAAGGAAAACTGACCACAAACACAATGATTTCTATTAAATTGCCACAGAGAGTATACTCAGGTGGGAATCACCTCACAACCTTTCACTGCATTGTCAAGTCAAGTACTCTACTTATTTAGCTAACTAGGCCTGGAGCTGGAAAGTAAAAAGTCATTCAGCATAACATTCTACACACATGCATTGTTCTTTTTTTCCTTAAATTACACAAAATATCCAATTTACTTAATACCCCTATTTACCTCACTGATGGCATAGACGCCAGAGTTTCTAACACAGAACCTCTCGGCAGTCTGACCCCTGAAGAATGCCTTGCCTGATGTCGCCCCATACAGAACAACATTGCCTACTATAATGTTTTCATCTGATCTGAACTCAGCCGGCATGTCCTTTGGTGGGAATATCACTATCTCTCCTCCAGATAACCCCTGAAAATTATGTTGCACAAATGAAAAGCAAATGTTTTGAAAATTATTCTGAATAGAAAATCTTCTTTAGAGCTAAAAATTCTTGAAGAATTAAAATCTAGTAAGTTGTGATTCTGCAAATTTTAACAATGCAAACAACCTGTTCTGCATTCTTTCATATTATTCTTTATATTTAATTGACTTATGCCTCTTTAGCTTTGTTCATATTAAATGTGACCTTCAAAATGGCTAAATATATACATAAAGTTTACACAAGGTAGGGATCGGAGGAGCATTACGTTGACATGTGACAGACATATGGATTTTAAGGTCTAAACAATGTCTTTATTTCAAATACATACATTATCAGTTAAAATTTCTTTTAAGAAAAAATGCAAACTATGTATAACAACATAGATAACATACATTCTCACTGCCGGTATTTAAAAATAAGGTAAATTCATGATAATTGTACCCTTACCTTTCCAACATAGTCATTAGCATCGCCTTCCAGGGTGACATGAACTCCCTTAGCCATAAATGCACAGAAGCTCTGACCTCCTGACCCCTTCAGATTGATGATAATACTCCTCTCAGGTAAACCTTCCTCTGCATACTTCCTGGAAACAAAATCTTACAATACATACTCTATCCCTTTTGCTATTATATTACATGTTAGTATTGTCTGGATGGATTTTAAGCCACCTCAACAAAAATCAGATCATATACCAACTTTCCTCCATTCCTGATTTCAGTTATTGTTATCAAACTAGTCTTCGGTCAAAAAAATTCTGTTGGACTTGATGCAATGTTCCCATTTGATATTTTACCACATTCTTACAACAATCTGCGCTAAATGGACTGCATGAAAAAGTATTTTACGTATTTCAAGTATGTAAGTACTAACTACTATGTTAAGTGAGTTTAATAAGACTGGTATGTCCAAATGTAAACATAATTACAATTGAGTATCTAGAAAAAGTTCTACTCTATAATGAAACACAGACAAGCCCTAGAGCACACTGATATTACTCTACCACCCCTGCATCAAACAACAAGCATATTACAAACTACAGATTTCATATACTTTATGAAACATCACCCTCACATGAAGATACAACTTACTTGGAGATATAGTAGCTGAGAGTAGAGGCAAATGTCCTGTCTTCATTGGTAACTTTCATGTCTATAACAACTTGTTTCTGCTTTCCATCTATCACATCTTGGGCTTTCTTTATAAGTTCATAGTCCTATAAATACATAGGTTACACCGACTTACTGCACAATTCCGAAGAATGCAGACTGCCTACTTAAGTCACTTTTGACTCTGCTGTGTAGAAGGAAGAGTGTTAGAATCATACCAGGAAATTATTTTATTTTGTGGGAAAAAAATTGTGCTTTTCCCCAAAACAGCTATTTCATTGGAATATGAATTTGTGGATTTCCACATGTGAAGATAAAAGAAATGGAACTTTCCTCGATCATTTGGACATACTTCTATGGACTGACACAACCATAAAATCCAAGAAAATAACAGTATGAGATGACATAATCACGAGTAAAAAGAAATCGTACAACACAATCTTTAGGCAAACCCATTTTACCTGCCACACATTTAATTAGGGGGAGTAGTGTAATAGTGGTAAAAGTAAACGTTCCTCTTCTGGGAGGTCATGGTTCATACCCTATTGGGGTTGCAACTGTGTACATTTTCATGACAACAGAACTGCTTTTTGCCAGGTAGCAGTCACAAGAGTGATATGTCAGTGTGACTTGTATGCAGTCTTCCTTTTCTGGTTAATCCAAGCTAACAGGAAAATGCAGTTTACATGACTGTGCATGTTCTCCACAAATCTTACTGTCCTTGGATTGGTGTTATATGCTAAGTTGCAAAGAAAATATCTGTGTTCATTGGGAGAATTTTGCATTACACCTGCCTGTCTAATACAGTCAAACCTGTTTATAAAGACCTCAGGAAATGAAATGAGTCTTTTTTGTTGACATGTAAATTTACACTACGGTTAAATGGGATGTCTGTCTATTTAAATTTAATTACGGTCCATCCGCCCTTTCAGACACAATGAAGCATATAAATGCCACGTAGTAGAGTATAGACCGGTTAAAAGGGAAGAGATACTAGTGCCATATATCGACAGGTTTTATAGTAGCGCCTTTACTCAGTGGGGGGGAGGTCTTTGATACAAGTTTAACTGTATATAATATATTCTGTTGTGATGCGAGTAAGAGGTGTGGTTTTCTTTAATAAAAGTTTGACTGTATATAATATATACTGTTGTGGCTGAGAATTGCATCACCATTTAAAACTGATAAACTTACCAATTTCTTCTCTAGCTGGAAATCTTGTCGCACACTTCCTCCAACAATGTTTGTATCTGGTCTCAGGTCTAGAGCATTCTTTAGGATTGCTGAGAAATCCAGCAGTTTTGCCTTAGGGTTGTTTGGGTTTGGTGCAAATTTCAGCCTGTCAGTCCTACCAATCAAATCCTGGAATCTGCGGAAGCCCATTTTTGCCATAAATTCCCTAGCCTGAAATACAGTCTCCACATTTATAAAAGGAATATACATGTATATATAATGACCTTGACCAATAAATGTATTGTTATTGCTTGCTGTATTTTAGCCTGACAGACATATTTTTCATATAACCGGTATCAATTTATTCTGCAGGTTATATGTAGACAGAAAACACCAAAATATGCATTCTTATATGAAATATGCTATTGTTTTATGAAAAATACTTTTGAAGTGAAAAAGGATTCTCTGCTTTGAGTTAAGAAATACTCTCTATTTCAAAAAGAACTGAAGTAAGAAGTATTAAGAGGTACTCTCTGATCAAAAGTTAAGAAATACTCTCTACTGCAAAGTACAAAGCATTCTCTGTTCTAAACTAAGAAATACTCTCGTTTTTGGAGAAAGAAAAGTTACCTCTTCAGCTAACAGGAACAAGTAGTTGATCACATGCTCTGGTTTCCCAGCAAATTTGGCTCTCAGTACAGGATCCTACAAACACAAAAAACAAGGATTGTGTAAAATTTATGTCCTAAATCAATGTAACAGAAAACTAAGAAAAATTTGAATGTCATTACTTTCATATCACAAATGTTTATCATACTTGTTATTTCAACTGCCTCTCATACCACAATTACTGCCGATATCTCAGAGAATCATAAGAATTCAGTCATTCAAAATTACCCAGATTCTCACCACAAACCAGTGTCAAAGACTACAGAACTGAATTTTGAGACAAGTCTCAATTCCTGAGCATCTGACTGGTTTCCTTTAAGCACAGTTTTAAAATTGACCAATGACATATTTGCAATTTTAATCTGGTCTTCAAACACAGGTTTTGTAACCCTCTACCAATAAGTGGAAACCTTGCATAGCTGTGGCAAACATATATAACCGTATCATTTCAAAAGCCTTCCAAATGGGTCAATTTGTATACATGTATAATTTTGAAAATGTCACTATTTACCTGAGTAGCTATGCCTACAGGACATGTATTAAGATGGCATTTTCTCATCATTGTACACCCAAGGGCAATCAGTGGTGCCGTACTAAACCCAAACTCATCTGCTCCCAGCATTGCAGCAATCACTACATCTCGACCTGGTTTTACAGTGAACATAGGTCATAATTATATTTTTCCATTTCAAATAGGCTTGATATCTAAGGAACTATTTTTTGTAAATACTTTTTCAGTACAATTCAAATTGCATTGGCTTCATTAGTTAATACAGATCTGTTTAGACTTTTCTTCAAACAGGTACAAATTACCAAGGTATTCCGCAACTTTTCTATATCAACTATTGTTGAAGCATTTAATTTCACAGTCAAGAAATTTCAGTGTTGACCATAATGGTTATTTGGTACCGATATAAATTTGGGGATTCGTATTTTGGTATTCGGAACATAATAATAAATCCTTGATAATAGCTCCCCAACTAATAGTAATGATTTCACGGTATATACCTTAAAAACCTATGAAATACTAACATAATCTTCTCTTGTGAAAAACTGATAATTTCTGTGGTTTAAATAATACTCATAGCATTTTATTTTGACTCCTGTAAGCTTGCCAATTTCAAACAACTGAATAGTAACAAGCATAATCAACCAAAATGTAACCATTTACTAGGCATGAATAACACTTTTCACTATATTAAAGCCACATAGTAAACACTTAAACCAAGGCACTTACCACATCTAATCTGTCCGTCAGCCTGCAGGACAACCCTGGACCTCAGATCATTCAAGGTGAGCACCTGATGTGTCTCAGATATTCCAAGCTCCCATGGTAATCCAGCCCCTTTGATCCCTGTCCAGCTACTGGCCCCAGTACCACCATCATGACCAGAGATCACTATATGTTCTGCTTTACCCTATAAAATATTACTGGTTCATTTGATTTTGTTTCTTGTTGGCTTTAGAGTAATATCAACACAATTTAGGTCAAACAGCATTGTCTCAGGCATGCAAGGGCACCTGAGTAGAACCACCTATCTCAGATAGACCAACCTGTTCATTATGTACCTGATTTTGTTCATGTAATGTTTAGCACAGTTTTCTCATCAATAAACCAATACTATATATACATGACAAAAATATTTTCTTCCCCATAGAAAATCAAACATTTCCAAAGAGAACACAGGCGGATGACAGAAAAATTCTATCAAGTCACAAAGTGATATGTCCAAGAAATACTTCATCATTAATGTCAAAAATAAACTGGATTCATTGATCAGCATATCTAAATCACTCACTTTGGAGCAATCAAAATAACTAATAGGAGATATTCTCATAAAATAATTTTATCATGATACAACATTTGAACTGATGTCAAAAGTTAAAATTTATCATTTGGGTAGAAAATGAATTCTACTAAAAACAACAATTATGCTCTCCAACTTCTACAAGGTACATTGTATTTCAAAATACTAATTATTTTCCGCATAGAAGTAATATAAGAAGATACCTTGGCAACACCAGAAGCAACAACACCAACACCAACTTCAGATACCAACTTCACACTGATCCTGGCATCAGGATTGGCAGACTTCAGATCATAGATCAACTACAAAAATAATGCTGCTGTTTTTTGGATCAATTAATCATTTAATTCTAGGCATTAACATAAATCTGCAGTCACAGACAAATTAAAATTTGTGACAAAGGGATAAAAAATAAACAAGTTATATGATACTGATACATTCCGATACATGTCCTTACCTAAAAAATTAAGAACTTATAACAGCAGAATTTCATTTGTGTTGGACATTCAACAACCTATCAATATTTCTTAGAATAGACATTTTACTACCACTACATACTTCTTTGCAAGTAAAGATCAACTTACAATATGAAACAGCCGTGAAAGCTCTAAGTTTAAAATTAAAGACTTTGAGATTTATTCTGGTAGAAAAATAAGCTTCTTTTTTTTTTTTTTTACCTCAGCGAGATCTTCTATAGAGTAAATGTCATGGTGGGGTGGAGGGCTTATCAATCCTACACCAGGTATGGAATGCCTTGTCTTTGCTATGTCCTTAGATACCTTAAATATAAGCAATTGAAGATGTAACTTAGAGTGATCAGAGAAACACCAACCATTTTTGAAGGAAAAACTACTTAGCATGTTTTGGAAGTTTTTCTAAAATCACAAGCAAACAAGTGAATGAAGCATTGCCATGCAATACAAAGTCCCCTACTAGAAGTCACCTAATTTTCTCTACTGCAGTATATAACATAATGTACTGATATCTGTCAATGATGTATCAACAATATTGTACTATATATACAATATGTTATAACAACACACTTGGATTAAAATGTGCATATATAAAAACCCACAGTTGTTTTCATATTGGAATGTTTTTGCCGATTATAAAAAAGTTATCATATAAGTTATTTATAGTACCAACAAAAGAAAATTAATCTTTAAAAAAAAAAAAAAAAAAAAAAATCTATATAATATAAGTCCACAAGAAACTCTTTACCAGGTAGAGACAGGTCAAAATACACCTAAAAATTGGATGTAACATGCATGTTGTACCAAAGAAAAGTGGTCTCGATTTTTCTCTACGGCCAATAATAAAAAAGTTACAATAAAATCTATTTATAGTAAAAACAAAGGGACCTAATTCTAAAAAAAAGGGTGCCTCATGGTGGTGAACATTTGGTCCAAGTTACATCAAAATCCACCAATGCATCACTGGCGCCAGATCAGAAAGAAAATGCCTCTGTACATGTTATACCCTACCCCTAGGTATTCTATAAGAACCATGGTCATGAACGGGAAAGTGCACTAACCTGTTTCAATCGTACATTTCTCAACTTAAACGCGCAGTTCGGTGAATGGGTACCTAGTATATTGAACAAGCGATAATTTATCTTCCATCGTGCACAAGTCACATTGTCTCAATATTCCATATTACTGAGATTATCCACATATTGTATGCTTTCGTCAACGTTACAGAAAAAACTTGCTTGAACTTCCCTAATGAACATCCGGTCTAGAGGTCACGGCAGTGCGCACATGTTTGGCGAAACGTAAACAAACAAAAACAGATTTTAAAAAAATCACAATTTTACACTAAAACTCGAAATGATGAATGAAATTCATCTTGTATATGATCTTTAATTTGAAATCGTACATTGGTCTGCATCTGTTCTGTATAGTTTATTCATTTTGCACACTTTGCTGCATTTTCACATTTTAGCGAACACGTGTAGTAAAATGACGATTGACATACATTTTTACAACAGCCAATCAGAATGGTTTTGTAATCTAGAACGGAACTTCACCAGGGAAGTTCAAGCAAGTTTTTTGTGTAATGTTGAAATTACTATAAACTACGCGTTGTTTTTCTAAGATAAGATGTATTCAAAAAAGTGACCGGTACACAATGGAAGATAAATTACCACTTGTTTGATATCCATAGTACACATTTACCCCACTGCGTGTTTTAGGTATGAAATGCGCGATTGAAACGGGTTAGTATATTTTCCCGTTCACGACCATGGTTCTTATAGAATACCTAGGGGTAGGGTATAACATGTACAGAGGCATTTTCTTTCTGATCTGGCGCCAGTGCAATGCATGAAGAAGAAATGCTCCAGACAAAGTCATTCTTGAGTTTGACCTTTGACCTCTAAATATGACCTTGACCTTAGACCTAGGGACCTGGTTCTTGCGCATGACAATCCGTCTTATGTTGGTGAACATTTGTGCCAAGTTACATCAAAATCCCTCCATGCATGAAGAAGAAATGCTCCAGACAAAGTCATTCTTGTGTCTGACCTTTGGTCTCAAGTGTGACCTTGACATTAGACCCTGGGCTTGGGTTTTGCACATGACATGTTGTCTCATCCAGGAAAATATTTGTGCCAACTGATATTTAAATCCTGTTTTGCATGACAAAGTTATAGACTGGACAGGAAAAAAATCCATGGATGGGAGAGTTATGGACCGGACAAGAAAAAAGCCCCGTTGACCTTTGACCTCCAATTGTGACCTTGACCTTTGAGCTAGGGGTCCGGGTTTTGTGCATGACACGTCGTCTCATCATGGGGAACACTTGTGCCAAGTAATATTAAAATCCCTTCATGGATGGGAGAGTTATGGACCGAACAGGAAAAAAGCCCTGTTGACCTTTGACCTCCAATTGTGACCTTGACCTTTGAGCTAGGGGTCCGGGTTTTGCGCATGACACATCGTCTCATCATGGGGAACATTTGAGCCAAGTAATATTAAAATCCCTTCATGGATGACAGAGTTATGGACTGGACACGAAATTGCGGACGGACAGACGGAATGACGGAAAAGCGCATTCCTATAGTCCCCGAAACTGGTTTTCAACCAGTAGGGGAACTGGTTTTCAACCAGTAGGGGACTAATAAAAGACATTTATCATTGTGAAAACAGACTCCTCACCCTATTTAACAGTACTATGTGGTTAAGTAAAAATTACAATAAGAACATTATTACTTTTGTAACAGATGCAGATAGCCTCATTATGGTTTCACAGAAATTACCTTATGTCCAGGCAGTTCACCACCTTCCCCTGGTTTTGCACCTTGTGCCATTTTAATCTGTAACTCATCAGCATGGCTCAGGTAAGAGCTTGTCACCCCAAATCTTCCTGATGCTACCTATAAATAAATACCAATATCGTTCAACATAACATACAAAATCATTTCGTTTTTGAACTATAAATGAATTTACTGTCCTACAAGATACCTTTAATCTGTATGTTGAAAGCATTTATATGCATTTTTGTGGACGTGTTCACTAATAAAAATATTTCTAATAGCCTTTTAACTAGTATAAAAGCGTGCAGTACATAAATAGCTTTACCATGTTCTGTGAAATCAATTTTAATTTTAGCCTTACTGTTTTGCCCAAAGCGGCTATTTCATACAGATATGAATTCATGGAGTTCCATTTATCAAGATAAAAGATTGGGAACTTTGCTTGTCTTTTGGGATTTAATTTCGTGGATTGAGGCAACCAAGAAACCAATGAAAATAAGACTCCCATAACAAGGATTTCACAGTATCTTCAATGCCAAAAGTAAGATTATCAATGTGCTATAACACAGGAAACAATCTTAACAGAAGCCTGTAGATCAAGCTTTGGAGACACTAAGCATACAATATATGTTCTCAATTTTTTATTGGAAAATATTTCTGTAAGACTCTGCATGTACCAGTTGAAACTCTGTATCGGGTTATCTTGATGTAAAACGCTTGGTCCCTTGAAATTCCAGATACGACTTAAAATGGTATTTTGTACATGTGTTATCACAAAGGGACTTGAAAATGTCTTCGAGAAAGATGAGTGAGTTTGAGATATCGAGTTTCAACTGTGTTAAATTACCATCTGATGACAACATATGTACCTGTTTGATTTTGGACCTCTTATTGAACTGTGGATCCTCGTTCATGTACCTCTCTGCATTCTCCCCACCCTCTCCTGTGTTAGACTTGGCCCCAATACGATTCATTGCTATCGCTAGTGTAGTGTGTGCTTCTATAGAAATACTGCCAAAACTCATAGCCCCTATAAGAGACAATGTAACAGACTTCTACCACACAACAAAACTGAAAATTGATAAAGTACAGCCTTTCTGGAGTGCAAAACACTGGGAAGACTAAGAGGTATATATACCGAAGTGCTGCTTTGGAGTTAATGTAATAATAAATTTTGTTTAACTGGAAAGAAAATCCCAGCATTGCATGTTGGAAGTGTAGCAAGCCTTACCACTAGGCAATAGAGGCCCAAACAGTAAATTTCCATCCAGTAAATTTTATCTTCATTTAATTACAAAAGGACTAGATAGAAATACAGCTTACTGTGTAACAGCTAATACAACATGGAACCATTTTTACAAATCATAGTCTATACTAACCTGTACAGAACCTCTTCACAATAGAGGCCGCTTCCTCCACCTCGGACAGGTCCAATGGTTTATCAGCATACCTGAACTCTATCTGACCTCTAAGTGTACAGTTTCTGTTCCCTTCATGAGCCATCTCAGAAAACTTGGCATAGGTGTCTTTGCTGTTGCTCCGAGCTGCATTCTTAAAATACAAACTTAGCACTTAGTCACATAGAAGGGGTTTTTCTCTGTCAAACAGAATTTGTCTGAACTGCTTTTGTATAAACCAACTGATAATTTAAGGTGCTTTTCTAAATATCCTTTTTTAGTATGTGTTTGTGTGTGTTCCGGTTTAACATCTTTTTCAACAATTTTTCAGTCATATAAATCAGAGTGTGTACTTGCAGCAGTGAGCATAATGCCCAACTTTATAGTGCTGCTCCACTGGAATATCAGACATGTGACATGATACCCCAGCCAGTCACATTATACAGACACCGGGCTGACCAGTCCTAACACTATCCTTATAATGCTGAGTGTGAATTGAGGGAGCTACTAATATAATTTTTAACCCCCGACCTTTCAAATTCTAAGCGGGTGCTCTACCACTAGGCTGCCGAGGTGGTAGTTCTTTGTATAGTAAAAATTGTATTTGAATAAAAAAGACAGTTTTGCTGCACTTTTGAAATATCACCTACAGCAAAATTCTTCAATGGTATAAACAAACATTTAATACTTGATTTCAATTCTATTACTTTTCCATGTATTATATTCATTAAATAAGAAACAAAAAGGTTATGGCGAAATAAAATTTTTCACCTCGTGAAAGAAGAGTTTTAAAACAAGAGGGTCACTGACCCTAAAGCGCTCACCTGTGTACAAGGCTTCAAGTGAGTTTGTATAAGTACAGTTAGGGCCTATATTATATACATGTCACACACATTTTTGAACCTAGGGCAATAATTTGAACAATTACGGTAGACATTACAAATCTAATATCACACGCCAAATATCAAGGCTCTAGCTATTATTGATTCAGAAAAGAAGATTTTCAAAGTTTCTAATATAAAAGCCTATAGTAAGTACTTTCAGACATCAGGGCATGGCCATTTTTTTTACCTTAGGGCAATAACTTGGACAAGTATGGAATACATAAAGGGAAAAGTGACCACACCCCCTGGCAGCCATGTTTTTTGACAAACCAGAATAATTTGAACAATTTTGGTAGAGGGTCACACAAGAACCATTTGTGTAAAATTATTTTAAAATCGGGCTAGCAGTTTCAAACAAGAAGAATTTTAAAGTTTCTACTATATACCTATAGGGAAAAGTGACCACGCCCTCTGGTGGCCAGGTTTTTTGATGAATCAAAATAATTTGAACAATCTTGGTAGAGAGTCACACAAGGATCATTTGTGTAAAATTATTCTAAAATCGGGCCAGCAGTTCCACATAAGAAGATTTTTAAAGTTTCCACCATATACATATAGGGAAAAGTGACCACGCCCTCTGGCGGCCATGTTTCTTGATGAATCAAAATAACTTGAACAATCTTGGTAAAGGGTCACACAAGGACCATTTGTGTGAAATTATTCTAAAATCGGGCTAGCAGTTTCAAACAAGAAGATTTTTAAAGTTTCCACTATATTCAAATAGGAAAAAGTGACCACACCCTCTGGCGGCCATGTTTCTTGATGAATCAAAATAATTTGAACAATCTTGGTAAAGGGTCACACAACGACCATTTGTGTGAAATTATTTCAAAATCGGGCAAGCAGTTTCACACAAAAAGATTTTTAAAGTTTCTACTATATAAATTTCGAGAAAAGTGACCACACCCTCTGGTGGCCATGTTTTTTAGACAAATCAAAATAATTTGAACAATCTTGGTAGAGGGTCACACAAGGACCACTTGTGTAAATTTATTCTAAAATCAGGCCAGCAGTTTCACAGAAGAAGATTTTTAAAGTTTCCACTATATTCAAATAGGGAAAAGTGACCACGTCTCTGGCGGCCACGTTTCTTGATGAATCAAAATAATTTGAACAATCTTGGTAGAGGGTCACACAAGGACCATTTGTGTAAAATTAGTCTAAAATCAAGCAAGCACTTCACATAAGAAGAATTTTAAAGTTCCACCATATACATATAGGGAAAAATGACCACGCCCTTTGGCGGCCATGTTTTTTTTTGACAAATCAAAATAATTTGAACTATCTTGGTAGAGGGTCACACAAGGACCATTTGTGTAAAATCATTCTAAAATCGGCCAAGCAGTTTCACACAAGAAGACTTACTATTCTAAAATCAAGCCAGCAGTTTCATACAAGAAGATTTTTAAAGTTCCGCTATATACATATAGGGAAAAATGACCCCGCCCTTTCGCGGCCATGTTTTTTGACAAATCAAAATAATTTGAACAATCTTGGTAGAGGGTTGCACAAAGACCAATTGTTTAAAATTATTTTAAAATCAGCCAGGCAGTTTCACACAAGATTTTTAAAGTTTCCACTATATACATAGAGAAAAGTGACCACGCCCTCTGGCGGCCATGTTTTTTGAGAATCGGTACAATCTGAACAATCTTGGTAGAGGGTGACATAAGGACCATTTGTGTGAAATTATTTCTAAATCTGACCATTGGTTTAGGAGATGTTGTTTGAAGATTTTTCTATTTTTAGCTCTGGCGGCCCCTATGTGCAACCAAGCGGAACCGTTTGTAGTAGAGGACCATCCAAGGAACATCCATGCCAAGTTTCATCAAAATCCATTCCGTGGTAATGGAGGAGATGTCATTTAAACAAAATTGTTGACGACGGACGGACGTGTGGATGCACGACGGACACAGCATGATCACAATAGCTCACCATAAACATTGCTCAGGTGAGCTAAAACTCACGAAAAAACCTCTAAATCCTTAAAATAAATAACATCAGTTGTATAACAAGTATTGCTTCTTTAGCATGTTTTGGCATGTTGTTTGGACTAAAATATTAATGACATTTAGTATTATAATTCTAGTCTTTATCTCACATAAAAGAATGAGTATAAGCCTTTTAAAATTCTGAAAACTGACTGATGAAGGTATCATTTACCTGAAGATTAGCAACAGAGAGAGGTTCATTCACATGTTTCTCTCCTCCATCCCTCCAGTGTAGATTGCCCGGGTTCATCACCAACATACTATCACACTCCCTCTCGGAATAAGCCAACCAGTGACGATCAAATCTCTGTAGTTATAGAACAAAACATGTCATTGAAAGAATCATGTTTGTAAACCAATTTCTATATTCAAGCAACCAGACTTGGACAGGAACTGTCAAATATAATTAAGATAAAAGTTAAGATGAACAGAAATAAATGTGCAATACTATTAAGCATTGTAATAGATCTACCATACAACTATGAGTTTAACAAGAGCACCGCCTTGCGGGTGCTGACGCTCATCTGATTTTTTTTTGTATAATAGAAATATTGTCCTACCCATGATTTTCTAAGTCTAAAAAGGGCCATCACTCTTGCAAAAAGCAGGATAGAGTTATGTTTCTTGATGTACAGTGTCCACTTATGATGGTGAAAAACTGTTGCAAGTTTTAAAGCAATAGCTTTGATAGTTTATGAGAAAAGTTGACTTAAACATAATATTCAACCAAGAAAATGATTTTTCTAAGTCCAAAAGGGGCAATAATTATTGCAAAAAGCAGGATGGAGTTATGTTGCTTGCTGTACAGGGTCAGCTTATGATGGTGAACAAGAGTTGCAAGTTTTAAAGCAATAGCTTTGATAGTTTAAGAGAAAAAGTTGACCTAAACATAAAACTTTACCAAGAAATCTGATATTTTCTTAAGTCCAAAAGGGGCCATAAATCTTGCAAAAAGCAGGATGGAGTTATGTTTCTTGCTGTACAGGGTCAGCTTATGATGGTGAACAAGTGTTGCAAGTTTTAAAGGAATAGCTTTGATAGTTTAGGATAAAAGCTGACCTAAACATAAAACTTAACCAAGAAAACTGATTTTCTAAGTCCAAAAGGGGCAATAATTCTTGCAAAAAGCAAGATGGAGTTATGTTTCTTGATGAACAGGGTCTGCTTATGATGGTGAACAAGTATTCCAAGTTTCAAAGCAAAAGCTTTGATAGTTTAGGAGAAAAGTTGACCTAAACATAAAACTTAACCAAGAAATCTGATATTTTCTAAGTACAAAAGGGGCCATAAATCTTGCAAAAAGCAAGATGGAGTTATGTTTCTTGCTATACAGGGTCAGCTTATGATGGTGAACAAGTATTCCAAGTTTCAAAGCAATAGCTTTGATAGTTTAGGAGAAAAGCTGACCTAAACATAAAACTTAACCAGGCAACGCCGACGCCGACGCCGACAACCGCTCAAGTGATGACAATAACTCATCATTTTTTTTCAAAAAATCAGATGAGCTAAAAACTACTACCCCACCCACCCCAATATTTACCTTAAATGTGAAAGCAACTATTTTGCTTGTTCTTAAAATTTGGAACACTTTTTCAATACTTGTCAATTAAGTCTTGGGGTAGTATTTTCTTGTCCCAACACTTAGGGAGTAAATACAAATTCAAATTCCCAAGGAAAATAAGAATTGTTGATGGCCCACCCTACTGAACAGCTGAAATTTCTCAGTAGATTTTACCTCTTCTCCAAGATGTGCAAATGTCACACCCCCTATCCTGGATGCTGATCCGGAAAAACAAAGATCCATCACCTCTCGGCTCAAACCTACTGCCTCAAAGATCTGGGCTCCCTAAAGACAACAAGGTTTTCACAAACATTAGTCACTTCTTTGCACTCTTTAGACGTGAAAGATGCAATAGCAAAGATTGTTAGACTTAACTGCAAGTATAAATTTATGTCACAACTATTTATACCTATTTTGCAAGGAAGTCAAGCATATGTTCTCTGTAAACAACATTCTATAAAGCAAAGACCAATAGTAAAACAAATTTCTTGTAAGTTTTAATGAAACAAAATTAACTGCCCTCTAGCACAAACTTCAATGGGAACCAGACAAAATTAGCCAAATGAAACAAAAGACACCCATAAAACAAGACACGAACCTTGTAACTATGGAGCGTAGAGATTCCCATTTTGGCCATAACCTTTGAGATACCTCTGGCACAGGCTGCACGGTAGTTCATGAAAATCTCCTCATCAGGCAGGGGTGGGTCTAACAGTTTCTGCTGCCTCAGTCTAGCTATCGTCTCAAACACCAAATATGGACAGATTGCATCTGCTCCATAACCCATCAGTGTACACATGTGGTGGACTTCTCTGTTAACATAAAACATTTACATACAACCTCTTGGTGCAGGATTTGCACTTATAGTCAAACACATTTTTTTTTCAAGTTTGGTGAAGATAGGATGAGAAATGTTTGACTTAGAGCGCGGACAAGAGTAAAAAGGCCACTGTGTGGTGGGAGACATAATTATGATTGTACAATCTGTGTGTTTGACTGTTTTAAGTCACAAAAACACAGTTTCGGTTATAAGACAACACTAGTTTTGACAGTAGAGGAAGACCCATCACATTCTGTAAGGTATAGGTGTTCACCTTGGCAGAACCATGTTCCCTTCATAAATCTACTAGATAGCTTCTAAACAAGAAAGAATTCTACATCTTGTGTGTTGCTCTGTAACCCACAGCTGCCACTAAATTATGTCAAAACAATAACTGGATCAGTAAAACTTTTTTTTATTTTTCTCTGAAGAAGGCTTTAAGTGAAACATGTAAAAAAAGAAATAGTAAATTAGTGTTTATATATTGAAGTTGTTCTCTATTACATATTTCATTTACATATTTAGCACTAATTTCTATACAACAAACTGAATTGATGATAAATCCAGGTAATCAAGAAAACTAGCTTAATTTTACTCTGGCTTTTAACGCTTGGTATGAGACATTAAATTTCCTACCAATAACCTCTGCTACACTGGAACAGTTCATTTAAGAGTGTTACAGCTAAAATGCAGGATTGAATCAAGTTAGAATATTTCACTGATAGAAGATGCTGCAGGAAATATGTGGCTAGAGGGCAGCTGTTTATGCAGTAACGAAGTTTGGCTCTCTCTAGTGATAGATTCTTTTTCTTGCATGTTGTATACTTCAATTAACTGAAGAAATAAAGTAAGACAAATACCTTTCGTTTAAGCACTATTTCATTACAGTAAACTACAGCACTCGAGTCATCTTACACTCCTTGGAGCAAGACAAGTTTTTCTAGCACCAGCAAAATACAAGTGGATCCTGTCTGGCATGCACTCTAAATACAAATTTTTCTAGTACCAGCAAAAATACAGGTGGATCCTGTCTGGTATGCAAGAACAGTCTATAATCACCAATAACCATTTGAATAGATCATATATAGTATTAACTGTGACTGCCTAGTTATATATAATGTGCCAAATTTCATTACCCTACCTTGGTTCTCCTGACTCAACAATCAGACCGATTTTCAACCTCAGTTTCTTCTTGATCAGATGGTGATGTACAGCACCCACAGCTAACAGGGAACTGAAAAAAGCAAATAAATGATCTATAATTTAAACTTTCTCAATACAGTATAATAGATTCTCAAGGGAAACTATTGTATTATGCATAAGACGGTATAGAATGCAATGATTTATCTCCCATGACGTATCCTGGGTACTATTTCTTCACAGTGAAAGATATGTAATTTCTGACTGTAGCACAAAGCGTTGTGTTATGAAATGACACTAAAATATTACAATGTGTGTAAAAAAATACTATTTTTGTGAAAATAGCATGGATGAAATCTTACGTGCAGAGGCAAGGTCTGCATCAACATTTTTGAAAGAGAAGACGGAATAAAATTTATATTTCTCTCCGGAGAAATAATTACATCACTTACCTGACAGGAACAAAGTTTTTGCCTGCGCCTCTGTCCGACAGGATGATAAGCTGGTACCCCTGTTCAGCAGCCTGTTCCGACTGCTCACACAGATTGTGCAGGGTCCTCAACAGACCACACGGTCCAAGATTCACTGGATATACCATGTCTATGATCTTTGACTATAAAACAAATAAAGTATTACTGTAGTCTAAGTAAACTTGACTCCGAGGAAGATCTAGATTATAATCCCCTGGGTTAAAAAAGGACCTCTAATAGAGACTTGCACACATTTTGTGGATAGAAACAATCATCCAAAAAATTTTGCTTGACTAAAGGGAAAAGTAAGGCTTGTGTCTAACACAAAGTCTGCCACAGATGTTTACTCCAGTTTAATAAAATAGCTTTCTATGGACTTCAAACACAAAAGTATAATTTATTTGTACATTTGTACATGCTACATACTGACCTTAGGCTGAAATATCTAAATAGAGTAAATAACACAAGAACTATTTATAGGTCTGTCTTGATTATAAATCATTTAAGCAAGACAAATTATATCTATTTAATAGGTAAAGTAAAAAGGATTTTTCTGAAGTCGTGGATTACCTTCCATCCCTTGAAGTCAATATATTTGAGGACTTCACAGTCAGATAGGGAAAGTATAGGTTGCTCTAACCACAATCTCCTGCACTGCTCAGCACTTGGCTCGAGTATGTTGGCCTCAGGTCCAATAGGACATGCCTGAAATTAATGTCATATTTAATATATTCATTCCTAAAGAACAAAGTGTTACATAAAAGGGGCTTTAAACTTTGCTACACAAGAAAAACATAGTGCCTAAAAAAACAATAAAAAATGTAATACAGAGAATATATCTTCTAACAGTTTGAATTTTGAGAAATCAGTACTGTATGCATTAAAAAATCATGAAAAAATCAACATACTCTTTCCTCACATTTAAGATTATTGACAATAAAGTTGAAAATACTATTGTTACATTTAACCTTTTTTCTAACTTCAAAAGCTATAAAATAACCTCTCTATATTTAAGAGTTGTTGAAATTAATTTACCAGAGACATGACTATCTTCTCTCTGAATGGATCTATTGGTGGGTTGGTGACCTGCGCAAACAACTGTTTGAAGTAATCAAACACCAATGGGTTATACCTTGACAGGCAAGCAAATGGAGCATCATTTCCCATAGATCCAAGTGCTTCTTTCCTGAAATATTGAGAGAACATTAAGAATTCCTAACAAAACTTTTGTAACTTTTCTGATAATGCCAATACTGAGTTCTGAACCAAAAACTAAGCATATATAAACTGAAACATATATTTTCTTGCTAGCTGGCATTAAAATTGATATAAATTCTTCATAATTTTGCCAGCACCATAGTCAAATATTAGCCATGAACAGCTTAAAAAACTTTTTTCATATATACATGTCAAACTATTATTGGCAAAATGCTACAAGGCATGCACTTAAGTGCTCGACAGTTGAACTAGATCTGCATGGAATAATAACAAGAGGGCCATGATGGCCCTATATCGCTCACCTGAGTACCACTGCTTTAACCAAAAACAAAAAGAAAGAATTCTTACAAGGTACAGATATGTCAAAATACACCTAAAAATTGGAGGTATCATCCATGTTGTACCAAAGAAAAAGTGGTCTCAGTTTTTCCCTACAGACAATAATAAAGAAGTTACTAAATAAGCTATTTATAGTAACATGGAAGGGAAGTAATAAAAAAAATATTGTAAGCAAACAAAAGATGGGTCTGCCAAATAAAAAAAGAGCACTGCAATGCAACGCAAATGCAGAGCAATATTCACATAAAACAAAGTCATATGACCTTTGACCTCTAAGTGTGATCTTGGCATTGAATTTAGCCATCCGAAACATGCGCTCTGCACATCCTTTCAATGAGTGAACTTTTGTGTCAGGTTTCTCTGAAATCCATCAAGGGGTTCAAGAGTTACAGAGCGGAAGGGAAATAGCTAACCAACACACAGACAGAGAGACGGACACCGAAGTGATAACATAATACGTCCCTTTGGGCGTATAAAAAAGAATCGAGATCTTATGGTGATACAAGTTGTGTGCAAGTCTGGTTAAAATCAAATCATAAATGAAGCTGCTATTGTGCAGACAAGGTCAAAATAGCCAATTTTGGGCCTTTCAGGGGCCATAACTTTGGAACCCATTATGGGATCTAGCCGGTTCAAGAATGGAATCAAGATCTTTTGGTGACACAAGTTTTGTGCAAGTCTGATTAAATTCAAATCACAAATGAAGCTGCTATTGTGCAGACAAGATCAAAATAGCTTATTCCCGCCCTATCAGGGGCTATAACTCTGGAACCCATTATGGGATCTGGCCGGTTCAAGAAAGGAACCAAGATCTTATGGTGATACAAGTTGTGTGCAAGTTTGGTTAAAATTATATCATAAATGAAGCTGCTATTGTGCAGACAAGGTCAAAATAGCTAATTCTGACCCCTTCAGGGGCCATAACTGTGGAACCCATAATGGAATCTTGCCAGTTCCAGAAAGGAACCAAGAACTTATGGTGATTCACGTTGTGTGCAAGTTTTGTAAAAATCAAATCATAAATAAAGCTGCTATTGTGCAGACAAGGTCAAAATAGCTAATTTTGGGCCTTTCAGGGGCCATAACTCTGGAACCCATAATGGAATCTGGCCAGTTTCAGAAAGGAACCAAGATCTTATGGTGATACAAGTTGTGTGCAAGTCTGGTAAAAATCAAATCATAAAGCTGCTCTTGTGCAGACAAGCTCAAAATAGCTAATTTTTGCCCTTTCAGGGGTCATAACTCTGGAACCCATAATGGGATCTGGCCAGTTCAAGGAACCGAGATCTTATGGTGATACAAGTTGTGTGCAAGTCTGGTTAAAATAAAATCATAAATGAAACCACTATCATGCAGACAAGAAATTGTTGACGGACGGACGAACACACGCACGGAAGTTCCTACATATGGATACTTATGTGGCTACTCTTTTGTTCTCTCTATTGTTCTTTTAGCCAAGTAAGAGAAAAATAGCCACAAAAAAGCCTTACGAAATGAATGACATCAAAGAAAAAGTGCAGTTACCTATTGTTCCTACAGTCACCTAAGTATGCAAATGTGAGCTCGGATGGACTGACGACGGATGAAGGGTGATCACAAAAGCTCACCTTGTCACTATGTGACAGGTGAGCTTAAAACATATGTCATACTTTATTTTTTCACAGGAAAAGTGTAAACAGAGTAAGCATTGCCTCCTCCATAAAAAGATCCCCAAGACTATTTATTAGCAACTCATGTTTGAATGTATTTAAGGCAGGGTTGTTTGATAATTAGCTACTAAAATGAGCAAGAAGGAAGGTTTCTATGGTAATTGATAGCAGGTAACATTTTCATATTATCTGACTTACTTGTCTCTTATCATTGGTAACACCAGCATATTGAGGGCCTCTATGGTCCACCCAAACATTGGCAATCTCCGATCTTCCTCTAGACAACTGCCATGCATGACATGCGCACGATCAACAGAGCGTTTACGTCGCTTGCTTGGATCATAATGCAGTCGTAACTCAGCCATTGACAATGTCTAAAAAATATGCCAATTTTTTGTTCTTTATCAAGTCTGTGAATTTCAGAATGTTTCTGAGAGTAAGTCCCCTGTTCTAGAATTTAATGTAGGTGATACACAAATTAATATATTTTTGCTCTTCATCGTCTGCAAATGTCATCATATTTCTGAGAGTAAGTCCTCCTGTTCTAGATTTTAATGTAGGTGCCAAAATTTATCAATCTGTATAAGGCCACTTCTTTTTAATAAATTGGTTTACAAAACCGGCGAGTGTAATTTTCCGAAAAGTAGAAAAAAAATAAAATTGCAATTTCACTTTTTTTTTAAAAACATATTTTCCCGACTGAACCGAATGTGGGACGAAACGAAAAAAAAAAAACGAATGTTTTTAAGTACGAATCGACACTTTTGACTGAATACACTATCTTGGACACATTATGCATACAACGATAAAAGCCGAGGTATTGTAGACTGGTTTTCATATCGGTAACAAGATTAATAAATTTCGATTAAAAACACGTAAAGCAGTCATATCCATCATGGCAGCCCCCACGACGAGTGCGTGTTTTTTTGAGCTGACTTTTTGGGGTGCATCGTCTATTAAATCTGGACAAAACAAGGTTTTTTTGCATGCCGACATTAGCGAACAAATAGGTACGGCTATCAGTCGGGTGATTCCCGACAACCTGATCGTTTGGGGAATCACAGCTAGCAGGATGAATAGTTGTGATTTTTAAATGTTATACCATCTTGGACATTCAATGATATTAAAATGTTGGTATGTTTGAATTTTTATAATAACAGGAATGACAAGTAGTGGAAAGAATATTTAATGTTTTATTTATTCCTCTGATTTAAGTCAATTAATACAGAAAATATTGGTTTTCACACGTATGGTGGGTAAAAGTCTTTTTTTTCTTTTTTTTTTTTTCGACCTACCAGTGGACATTTTCCCCAAAAAATCTTGTAAACCAAAAAATAAAAAAGTAGTGGCCTAAAGGTCAAAACATTACGCAAGAAGGCATCACTCACCTGACCTAGCTCTTGCTCCTATCCATCCAAATGACAAAGTATTTGATTTGACCGAAGTTCCATTAAGGCAAACATCATGAACATTTTTCTTTAATTTTCACTATGTACACAGAGAGAAAAGTGACCAAGCCCTCTGGCGGCCATGCTTTTTTTATAAATCAGAATAAATTGAGAGTATTGGCAGTGGATCACCCGAGGTTAATTTGTACAAAATTACTGTAAAATTGGGTCAATAGTTTCCGACACATGATGTGGCTTCAAGAGTGTTAACCAAGGTCTTTTATGATTAGAGCTAGGGAATTATTATTTTATCACAATTGTCCCAATTTCAAACTTTACCAATATTTTATAACAACAAACATTCTGACAAGGTTCCATGAACATCAGGTATAAAATGTGGCCTCTAGTTTTTTCTATGATTTGACCTTATGACCTAATACTTGGCCTCAGATGACCCATTCTCAAATCTGACATTTCATAAAGGCAAACATTCTGACACAGTTTCATGAACATCAGGTTAACCCTTACCCTGCTAAATTTCTAAACATGTAATGAACTTGTCCATCTTTCAATTTAGACAGTACCATTAACTGTTAAAAGGGGTGCTTACCTTAAAGATATTGACTGAATGGCGAACAGTGCAGCCTGCACATCCATGCAGTCTGAACATGGTCTACACTGATCGCAAAGGCAGAATCAACTGTGTCCAGCATGATAAGGGTTAAAGATGTGATATCTAGAGAGTTCACAATCTTTTAATAGGATATGCCTTTTTGATCTAGTTTTGACCCTGAATGACCTATTTTCATACTTGACTTAGATTTCATGGAAACAAACATTCTGACCAGGTTTCATGAAGACCATATAGAAAATATGGGCTCTAGAGTGTTAGCACAACTTTTCTATGATATAAACATAGTGACCTAGTTTCAGACCTGAGATGGGTCAGTTAAAAACTTGACCATGAGTTTATACTGACAAACATTCTGACCATGTTGTTTTATGAAGATCAGGCAGAACATGTGACCTCTAGTATGACCAAATGGCCCAGTTTTTGACCCAAGATGACCCAGTATCACAAAACTCTTAAGATTTTATTTAGGCAAACATTCTGACCAAGTTTCATTAAAATTGGGCCAAAATTGAAACCTCTGGAGTTTTAACAGTCAAACTGTTGATGATGAAAAAGGTTGATCACAACAGCTCAACTTGAGCACTTCGACCTCAGGTGAGCTAAAAAAAATTCAGCTTAAGTGATGGCATACAAACGATAGTTTATTTCCATACAGATACAAATTTTCTACATCTACAAGATAGGGAGTCCAAAATATATGCCAACAAGCAAATTCGATGAATTGGTATCCCCCGCCGAAAGGGTTTGTGGTGTGCAATGACAAAAAAATATATCCGGCAAAAGGTTAAGGATGTTACTAAGAAACAAATAATTTCATTAGTCAAAATCAATTTTGAAAATGAATGTTTTTTTTTTTTTTGGTTGGGGGGGGGGGGGGGGGATGCATGATCGGGGTGGTGGGCATGACTGGGTGGAGGAGTGAGGTGGGGGAATGGTACAACTTCTCATGTTGATAAATATTCATGGAAGGTTTAAAAAAAATTAATAAAAAGGAATGAAAAATAAAAAAAATTTTAGAGGGTGGGTTGGGGGGGTTACCAAGGCAAGGTGGTGACCAGGTGTGGGTACACAACTTCACATGTTTATAATAAATGTTCATAGAAAAGAATGAAAGAAGTTTAATGAAATTCTACCAATTGGTTGGTTTGTTATGTACAAATCTGTAGATTTTTAAACAATTAAAGGGCAATAACTCTAAGGAAAATTGACCAATTAAAAAAGAAAATGACAGGCATCATCGAAATACGTTGGTTCATATTTATTTCAAGTTCCATGAAATTCTACCGGCTTGTTACTGAGAAATGGCTGCAGACGTGGATTTTTCATTAAATCAAGGGCATTAACTCTAAGGGAAATTGAACAATCAAAAAAAAAAAACTTGACTGGCATCATCGCAGTATGTTGGTGCATGTTTATTTCAAGTTTTATGAAATTCTACCTGATAGTTACTGAGAAATGGCTGCGGACAGACATTTTTGGGCATTTTTCATTAAATCAAGGGCAATAGCTCTAAGGGAAATTGACTAATCAAAAAACAAACTTGACGGGCATCATCGCAGTATGTTGGTTCATGTTTATTTCAAGTTTCATGAAATTCTAAGGGCTAGTTACTGAGAAATGGCTGCGAATGGACATTTTTCATTAAATCAAGGGCAATAACTCTAAGGGAAATTGACTAATCCAGAAAAAAAAAACTTGACAGGCAGCATCGCAGTATATTGGTTCATGTTTATTTCAAGTTTCATGAAATTCTACCTGCTAGTTACTGAGAAATGGCTGCGGACGGACAACGCCATTTCAATACCCTCCTCCCGATTTCATTGGCGGGGATGATAAATATCAATATATCGGTAGTTTTGGTTGAATCAAATATCAATTTAAAGAGCAGATGCACATTGGTGCAAGTTATATAGTGTCAACATCACTAAAAATCATGCTGCTACTTGCATAAAGCAGAGTCATTTATGAATTTATGTTCAAACAGAAACTCAGCATCTTCTTAATAAGAAACAAACCTCTTGCAGCCAAGTTCCAACAGGTCTGAGATTGGCAAGGTGGGACTTTATATCTGCGTCTTTCTGAAATATTTTCCTGTGGGTATCTACCAGCAACATACGACCTGGCTTCAATCTGCCCTGCAAGTATACATACATAACATCTGAACATCTGACTTTCTTTTGTAATTGAATATAGCATAGGTAAACCTGCTTACAAGGAACACATCAGGAACTGAACTTCAAAATCCAAGACTGTAAACTTCAGAATGCAGTCTTGCCATTGGTCAATTTGAAAACTGTTCTCAGAAACAGCCAATCAAATGCTAGAGTTTTGAGACTGGTTTCCAAACTCAAGTTTCAAAACTTTGGACCTTTGAAACCAGTAACAGTTACAAATTTCCTGTCTACTGTTTACACTTTGTATATCTAGATAAAGTTAAAGCTGACGTTACAAAAAAAAAAGTCCCAAAGAAGTTCATTGTAAGCATAGTTTACTGTATATACTTACCTGTTTTTCTTGCATAAAAACTTAATATGATATTTACACATTTCAATAATATGAACATGAATCCAGTCACGAGTGGAGCAAATGATTTACAATTTTTTTTTTACTGTTAATCAGCATCTTTTACATCATGCAACATTTAATGCAACAGCAAATGTATGCTTTACTTTTCGAAAGTTATCAATTTTAGCCAGACATTTACGTTTTAATGATGAATAAAAGCTCTACAGAATAACACGGGATCTGAACAATGAATAAAATCTCGTTAACTATTGAGACAAGCAAATGAAATCTTGTTCATCCTCGACCGAAGTTTTATTCGCAGACAAGTAAACTTCAAGGCATTTGATACATTGATCTGAATGGTATGTGATTTCATAACAAAAAAAATCATCAGTAAAATTTTTGAAATTTTATTTGGATGAATCAAATTTTATTTTATGAAAAGCTGTTTTTATGCAAGAAAAATATATACAAGTCTGTGCAAGCTAAACCACCTGCTGTATCCTTCAAGAATATAGGTATCCACATAGAACATGTGAAACCTATTTCCATTCAAGCATTAAGCAGATAATTGCACCTGGACAAACTTGTAACTTTGTTAAATTTCTGTATCTCTACCTTCTGAATGACGTCAGAGTTTTTGCAGTCAGTGACACCAACTTCACTAGACATATACATATGGTTGTCCTTGGTAACGTAAAATCTTGAAGGTCGTAGCCCATTACGATCCAAAATGGCTCCAATGTATCTCCCATCAGTGAATGTAAGAAGCGCTGCAAGAAAATCAAACAAATAAGCATTAATGTCAGGAAATATGATGTGCCGTCCGATGTCCGATGATTCCGGTAATCCATTTCAGTATTACTCTGCAAAAACTGCCAAAACAAAAAGTGGACAAAGGTGGACATTCTAAGCTCTGTGAATTTAAACAATACCAGAATAAAAAGATTTTCACCCATTCCAATCAAACCTTTTTCCCCACAAATTTTCTCTTACACTTCTTTTAAACTTTTGCCGAATATCAAATAATCAATTACCATATCACGGGTATGAAACGTTGCAAAAATGTGCCACACTGAAATGAAGGCATTGCGCTTCCGACGGCGCAGGCATTGCGCAGGATGTTTACAAAAATAACAAGCAAGGTGAGTAAAATTGAATGTTTTTGGTTATTGTCTTTTTACAGTAAAAACTTTTTAAAAATCGGGAATGCAGCGGGATGTAGTTGTGTCTTGCCGACAAATCCATGCCCAGTTTGTGAAGAAATATGTAATACTGTTATTTTGCGCGTGTTTTTCATCGGATACAGTAACATGAAAATTACAAAAGCAGTGAATATTCCGAGTCATTTCATATCCTGCTGAAATAGGAATGATGTATTTCTGTAGTATATTATATAATGACATGACATCTGATCGATTGAGATAAAATACATGTCAAGGAAAAGGCATATCCCCACGTTCTGCCGACTATTCAGTCCAGTGCCGCAGGCATCTCGATGGTGCCGCAGACATCGTGAGAGGTGCAGTCATCTTGAATACTATTGTAGTCAGTAGTACGTGTAATTTCGACCTTCTAACATGTATTGAAGTACAAAAATATCTATAACAATGTTGTTCCTCCAGTTATTGTGTAAGACAAATCTTCTCAATCCGAACTTTGTAATATTAATAGCTATTTTAAGAAGTTTGCAGTATTTTTTCTTGCTCTTTTGGGGGATGGGACCAGGTGCCTCCCAGTTGAGAAAATCATGTCATTTTGTATCGAATTTGGATTATTTTCCCTAAAAAAAACCAATATTCAATCAAAGGCCTGAATGGCCTGAGTCGGCTAATGATTGATGTACTGACAGTATAGTCTACCAGTTTCAGTTTGTTTTTAGCTTTTTTCTTAAAATTTCATAACACAGCTCGATATTTACCCAAAATATTATATCCGGATACGATTACACTTTTCTCCAGTTTGAACAATACATTTTACAAATTGTGATGATATGAAGACATTTTGCAGCAATTGGCAGTATCTGACATTGAAGTTTACGGTTAAATTACCTCTTATTTAAATCTTTTCATAAAAAAGTTGTTTCGTTTCGTGAAAGCAGCCAAACATAGACGATCTACTTTCGATTTCAAAAACTACAAGAAAATACAATTTAATGTTTCGCCGATTTGTTTATTTCTCGAAAAATAAGAATTAAAATCATTTTTAATATCAGTAGTAACTAAACAAACCAGTAAGAGCTTCTTCTTCCGATAATTTATCTGTTTACTGACTGCAAAATTCAACCCACGCAAAGTTTATAGAAATCATACGATGCGTGTTTACGTTCAATGTGGGAGAATTAAGGCTGATCGGCTATGTTACCTAACGCATCCAGATGATTCAGATTTTGTTTTTAAAAAAGCATTGTGTGCGTTTCTTTAATTTTATATACGTTTTTATACGCTTAGAAATTATTAGACATGCGTATTTGCATTATTTCTATACGTAATTTACGCTAATACGCATCTTATCTGGAGCCCTGTGGAACTATTTTTTGTCTTTCGCTGGATGTTACCAAAGCCTGCGCAATTCTTAAAATGCACATTTATGCTTAATCAGTTACATTCGAGTATTGCACAATTACAAGTCATAAATATGACAGATTACATCGTATATTGGTCATAGCAAAGGGAATTGACACAACTTAACTTCATTCATGCAGTGAACTGTTTGAAGTTTGAGAAATCTAATGGAACTACATCCCTTCACTGTGTTATTTGGTCCATTTAGAGAATCGTTGGATAGCAAGGACTCGTCAAAAGGCTTTCAGCCTTTAGCCTACTCAATTACCAAACATTCTCATTTGTAACAATTATTGATGCATAGTTCAAAGCAAGGTATGAAAACCAGCATTGGAGCACAAAAAGTGTCATAACTTTTGTCATTTTCCAACCAATTTTGATGTTTTTGTTTCAGCATCAAGTTTTGTTGGGTTTTTTCTTTACAGTTTGGGCGTACTATTTTGATAAGCAATGAGCTGAATTTCGTCCCCCTCCCCACAACCCCCGAAAAAAAAAAAAAAAAAAAAAATGGCGAAAAATCACTGTTTTGGCTTTCCGAAGAAAAGGAACACAAAAAAGACATACAAAAAACAACGTAAAAACATTAAACTTCCCTTCAAACGATACCGTTCCCAAGTTTTGTGTGGAAAAGAAGCAATGAAGTTATCGATAGTTAAATATCTTGTTTATATCATATTTTCAGATGGATGTACATGCATTCAGTGTATATTAAAAGGAAAAAGAAAATCATTTCTCCTTATGATCAGATGAAAACTTTTTGTGTACAGTCAGTGCACAGACCTAAATCATAGCTGAACGACAAAGAGTGAGTAAAATACGTTAATATTTTTGTAGAATTTCAGAAATAATTAGAACAAGTTAAGCCCCATTTTGGACAATTTTTTCATTGGTTCTTTTCTACACAAAACTTGGGAACAGTATCGTTTTAAATATTCTTCTTCGTATCTAAATATCTTGACTTAACAGTGAAATTCAGCTTGCCGCTAATAAAAAAGTACGCCCAAACTGTAAAGAAAAAAAAACCCGATGCTGAAACTAAAACATTAAAATTGGTTGAAAAATGACAAAAGTTATGACAGTTTTTGTGCTCCGATGCTGGTTTTCATACCTTGCTTTGAACTATAAGCATCAATAATTGTTACAAATGCGATGTTTAGTAACTGAATATTGCTATTTTATGGGAGAAAATGAATCCAAATTCGATACAAAAAGACGTGATTTTCCCTGGCCCCATTCCCAAAAACAGCGAGAAAAATATTGCAAACTTCTTAAAATAGCTATTTATATTACAAAGTTCGGATTGAGTAGATTTGTCTTACTACTACAATAACTGGAGGAACAACATTGTTACTGATATTTTTGTACTTCAATACATGTTAGAAGGTCGAAATTACACGTACTACTGACTACAATAGTATTCAAGATGACTGCGCCTCTCACGATGTCTGCGGCACCATCGAGATGCCTGCGGCACTGGACTGAAAAGTCGGCAGAACGTGGGGATATGCCTTTTCCTAGGCATGTATTTTATCTCAATCGATCAGATATCATGTCTTTATATGATATACTACAGAAATACATCATTCCTTTTTCAGCAGGAGGTGAAATGACTCGGAATATTCACTGCTTTTGTAATTTTCATGTTACTGTATCTGATGAAAAACATGCGCAAAATAACGATATTACATATTTCTTCACAAACTGGGCATGGATTTGTCGGCAAGACACAACTACATCCCGCTGCATTCCCCGATTTCTAAAAAGTTTTTACTGTAAAAAGACAATAACCAAAAACATTCAATTTTACTCACCTTGCTCGTTATTTTTGTAAACATCCTGCGCAATGCCTGTGCCCTTGGAGGTGCGATGCCTTCATTTCAGTGCGGCACATTTTGTGCCGCAGGCAACGTTTAATACCCGTGCATATTGTAGAAATTTTGTGATGATTTCTGCTGATAAAAAAAAAATGCACAATGTAATTTAGTTTGCCAGGGACATGGTAGTTTTGTCCAATATTTATTTTAACTCTATACCAAAATACAGAGCTGCAAATACATCCACTGTCCAACTTTTCAGCATGTTTGGCATAACTAACCATGTTATGTTTCACTCACCAGGTCCATCCCAGGGTTCCATAGCAAAAGCACCCCAGCGATAGTAAGCCTTTTTCTCTGCAGACATGGTCTGGTCATTCTGCCAAGCTTCCGGTACCATCGTCATGATAGCTTCCGGTAACTCCCGTCCACCAGCCATGCATAGAAACTCCAGCACGTTGTCCACACTGCCAGAGTCCGACATTCCGGACTCCACAACTGGGTACAGCTGTTTAAGATGTTCCCCAAACACCTTGCTATGCATGACTCCCTCTCTGGCAGCCATGAGGTTGACATTACCCCGAAGTGTGTTAATTTCACCATTATGGGCCAGATACCTATAAATGAAAATAACTTTGTATAATACAGTCATATAAAACATTGTTATAATTTAATTATCTATCTCAAATTTAGAAAAGTTTTGCTTCTTTCCATAAAAGAGAGCCTAACTTTTATCCTAACCTGGTATTTTTAATTACAAGCTGTTATTGACTAGTGTTGTCATACAGCTTCTTCCGATCAGTGCAGATTCTTCTTAAGTTACAGAAAAAGTACTAATGAATAAGAAAACATTTCATAAAAGTGGTTTAAAAACATGCCACTGAAATTGGGCTTGAGCCCAAACTGATTTTTGGAAGTACCTGAAAAGACAGAGATTTGAGATACCTACCTTTGGGGGTGAGCCCTTTCCCAGCTCGGGAACGTATTGGTTGAGAACCTGCTATGAATAAGGGATAAGTGGGTCTCATAATCAGGATCACTGAGGTCCTTAAAGTATCCCCAAAGTTGAGCAGTATTCAACTGACCCTGCAAGCAACAAAAAATATCTGTTACCAATTCAAATGAGATAATTCTAACAGCTACAGGAATTAAGAGCTTTAAATAAAGGTAGAAAAGGTAACTTAACCCTGTATTATAGTAAGAATGCTGATATGTATTAAGATTTTTCTTTAGGCGTAAAAAAAAAAATTGTTTGTTTCCGGTATCCCGACCTACCCTAAATTTTTGGCCCGACCCTAAATGTTTTTATGGCCTTGGAGAATTTTTTTTCCGACTTTTTAACAAAAAGATGCAAAACTGCCCTTTTTATGCTTTAAACATGGCCAGTGATGTTAGAAATCAACTTACTGATGCCCTAATGGCATAACCCCCTTATTTGTAATCACTTTTTGACATAAAAATAATTTCCGAAAAGTCTCCCTTAATAAAAAAAATTTCCAAAAAAAAAAAAAATTTCCGACCTACCTACCCTAATTTTTTTGAGCATGTTACCGGAAACAAAGAATTTTTTTTTTAGGCCTTAGAAATGCATATGGTAAGACTAAAGCTGAATTTTAAACCAAGCATAGGAGGCATAACACATGATCCAGACTTTGAACCAAATGATGGAACTATTCAAATAGTATTGACTATGTAAAATTTGAAAAGAAAGTGACAGAATCACTTGGACATACACATAGCCTGGTTTTTGTTATTTAAAAAAAAAAATCATATTTTTTGGTTGAAAATCTGTTGATACTACCTAGAGTAGAAGATTTGATTTTTTGTATATAAAGCACACTGATCCTGGCTTACTTTCCATTTATCAGCAATAATGTACTTTTTGAAGAACCCCTCTGACTTCTATTGAAATAATGATTATCATCTTGCCTTTTTAAGATCAATCCTAAGATTGCACTGATTCAAATTAATAAAAAAAGAATAACCATTGAGGTTAATGACATACAAAGGTTAAATACAGGTTAATAGTTAATGTTTCTGCATTTCTTTAAGTTTATAATGTTAAACACCTCAACACAGAGTGTACTATAGGCTCAACGTTTTAAAGGGGGTAAAAAATCAAGTACATTTTGTAAGGTTTGCAGTTATCTGATTTAATATAACTGTGAGGTAGACATCTTTTCATCTTTCCATACATTGAAAGCATTCAAATGAAACATTTTATGTTGATGAAATCCCACAAATCTTCAATCAATTACAAAAAAAAGGTTTGCCCATAAAAAGGAAGGAAAAGTTTGGTAAACATTGATCATGCACAAACAGCGTGACATCTTGGCTGACCAACTTTTCAGTATTTATTTAAAATAGCAAAGAGCTCAAACCAACTTTGAGATACATAGTATAAACTTCCTACACTTGCACGTTTCATATTAAGACAAAATACACAGATCATTTTTATACTATAATGGACTTTTCCGCAATATTGTTTACAAGTCTTCTAATCTGTAACAATGTGTGTGTTCTAATACATGCTAGAAGATCATCTCAATGACTAAATAGACTTTTGTTCTGACTTTGTTCTTTTTTTTTTATGGTTTATTTTTAAGACAGGCTAAGAGATCAGGACTAGCAGAAACAACCCCTTTGAAAAATTATTTTATGAACCAAGGGCAGATCCATTGAAAACGTTACGACAATGTGTCAAATATTCATGCTTAAACTTTGTCAAATATACATCTGACTGCACCTTTTGCCTCAAGGGGACATGTCCCCAGACCTCCCTCAAAAATCAACACTACCCCCACTGGAAACAAAATTCTCGATCTGCCCATTACAGCACAGCACTCATGGTAAAGTAATCAAACAAGTCAAATCAGTGTGAATTTCACCTGAAAACAAACCATATCACAAATATGTTAACACTTTACTTTGACCTACTAATACTTCATTCTGAATGAAATGGTATAACCTTGGCCTACAAAATAACCTATATATTTACAATTTTACCTCACATTAAAGGTGGTTAATCATGTTTTGGTTCAGTAACAGATTTATTTGAAACTTAAACAACTCATCATTTACATTTAATTATGTTCACTAGGTGATAAATACATGTTACATTTTCACTATTTAAGTTTCCTGTCCTGGTTGCCAAACTGTGATAGAGTTAGTCTAGTTTAAGAAATTAATTTTTTAAACATACTTACTCTATGGGATGTGATTATGTTATATTTGTCAAAGACATGCATTGAAAAATATGGACTTTGACAAAATTAATCAGAAATGCAAATTTGTGGAATTGATATTAACTCCCTTTGCTATCTTGGCCGCTTAATATTACCTCCCTTTGCTATGTTGGCCGCACAATCATTACAGATTGGTAATAAATGAATTAGGAAGCTACAAACAGTTTTAAACCTAGTCTTTTGGTTCAGATTGTTGCAATATCCCAATATATCTATCACATGAAAATTTAAAAACAGAAATTATATTGAAATCAAAAGAAATACCCTGTTTTTTAAACATTTCCATATCTAGATTGTGAGAGGGGCCTGTACAGGTTTCTATACGAAATAACAGCACATATATTTTTGACAGGAATCTTAATGTCATGGGCCTTTTTTTGTTCCTTAAATAATTCTTAAACAGGATAATCGAAAAGAGGAAAATGTCATAAAATGTTGATTTACTACCTTTAAAGCACTTGATAAATGTTTGTTCTACATTTATCACATGAATGAATTTCAAACATCTTATTACGAAATTTATAACCATGAACCACGACGTAATAACTTTTTTAATCTAAATTTTCCTATTTACCACAAATTCAAGGATGAATATATTATTTCTTTTTTTTTTTTAACAAATTGTCACATCTATCAAATTCTTTGATGTGAAAAAACACTTAACCTTCAAAATTAAACCTGTAACCTGGTAAAATTGAGTAAACTGTAACACAAAATCATTTGTTTTATTTTCAATTTCCTTTTATTTCAGTTCATCATCTGTAGATCAATTAAACATGTATTTTAAAAAGAAAATTCAAGAGAAAGTCTCAGGGTTTCACAGTTCAATTCTGGTGCATTTACCCTAACATGTGACACATACTAACATCAACTTCATTATAGTCTGTGTACTGTGAAGTAATTTTGTTTTGTAGGTATACAATTTTATGATTTATTGCAAAAATGCAAAAATTAAATTCATGAATTTCAAACTTTGCAATTGTTTCTCAGATATAGCATGTTGCATTTGCACAACTACTCAAGATAATGTTTTATGTTCTATACAAAGATGATACTATATTAAAGAAAGATATATTAACTTGATAACGAAATAAAGCTGAAAGGTATTTTCGATACATAAATAATACATCTGCACAAAATTTGACCTATAATCTGACATGTAGTTGCATTTATTATTAAAAGTACATTGTTCATCAGTTGACATTACTGTTCTTAACGAGGACTGAAGATAAATAACTATGACAGTATTGTCCCTGTCTTAGAAGAATAGGTCAAGATATTAATCCTTTCTAGACAGTTATACACTGCACTTACATGCTCAAGGTTTGTGTAGTGCAGAGTAATAATCTGCTGCTACCACAAGGACAAACCTATATTTAATACTGCCTTCAGTTCATACTGGCATGATAAATAATTTCAAACTAGAAATCAACTGTCCACATGTCTTGAGTGTAACTGACAATTTCATATGGAAAAATTTATATCTTGTACTTTCAGTTTGTACATCAACTGCATACAGTAACATGTGATGTCTTTACATGTATTCTATTGCATAATTATACTAGGAAAACACCAAGTGTCAATGTAAAACATACATGGAATTTAGACCACTTGAACCTCATGTGAAAAGGAAGTTATGGAAAACTTTCCTCATGCTGTACCATTGTGGTATATTGTCCAGGTCATGTTATATGGTCAGTTCATGTACATTTACATGATAGTGTGCATTTTTTCTTCCCTTCTATACGGTATCTTTTAATCTGTTTCAGTTTCATATTTTTGTCAATTTTGTGGATTTCTTTACCTTGTACACGATAGTTTCAGTTGATAAGCTGCATATATAGTAGCGGAGGCCTTTTTCTGGTATCCTATGAGTGGAAAACTTCCTTAAACAATAAACCTGAAAGAAAAATAAAAGTTCTGGGTAAGATAAAAAAAGATTATATGAAAGTGCACATACTGTATACAAAGATACATATGTACTGTATTTCTGTTTATATCCTTAGGACACTGGGAACTTTTTTGTACAACAATCTCACAAGGAATACATATATTTAATTCAGTCAGCTCAGAAAATGACATCAGACACTTTCAGAAAAGTAAAGAAACTGAAAGTACACAGGTTAAATTTCGAATCGAAAGTTGCAAGTCCACCACAAATATGAATGACTTTATAGTAAACTAAGCATGAGAAAGTAATTAATCTATGTCTTTAATGTACAATGCACCTGAAACTAAGTTTGTTTTATATGTAAAATGCATAACGACGTGTACAGGAAAACATGCAGTCAGTTAGGCAGTACATATACATGTACATTAGATTGAAGTGAAGGAAAACACGAAATTGTTAACAATATAGGAAGTAAGATGTTTAAACTCTTCCTCCTTTAGAAAAGTCCTCTTCTCCACTTTAGTGCATCAAGTGCTACTTATTAGTATTAATTTGTAACTTGATAAAAACTGTTTAAACTTTGTAAATGAAACTAAAAGAATTCTCCATCTAAGCCACAGAATCTGAATTAAAAAAAAAAAAAAAAAGATTTATTTTTAATACAATTTTTTTTATATATGTTGTCAGTTACAGCATAACCTAACATGAAAATACACATACAGTAGACCTCTGAGACAAAACACATGTTACAATAATTTAACATTAAACATGTTACAAAACTGACAGATCATTGCTATAAAATGTGTTACAATCTGACTTCATAGCTAAAACTGTTATACTGAACTTTCATGCAAACATATTAAAATCAGATTCACTTTAAGCCTTTAGAAACAGGAATAAATCTCTACACTGAACCTGACATGCAAATTGATGCAAACAGATGTCAAATTCGTTTCTTATGTTGTCACAGAAACAAACTTGGGATCAATATGATGTAATATGATATTAAATAGCATTTTACATTTGAAGTTTGTGGTTTGCTGATTTTAAGACGACTTAAACAACCTGGCTTTTTCTACAATGGTTGTATGTAATATTTTAGAGCCCTCTATTTAATTTAAACACGTTTCATTCAATCCTCTTCTTCACAAATATGAAATGTACGTGTACAACAAAATAAACTTAAACATATTAAAAGAAAGACAAAAGGGTTAAATAAAATTGACTAACACTAGCCCTGTAGTCTGGCCCAGGGGATACTTATTTATTGATCTTTACTACATCAGTTCTCTTCAAAATTACTGCTCATGTTGTGACATATCTTTGCTGTGTTATTGTTTACCTTTATATGTAATCTCTCATTGTATTTATATTCTTAAACACTGTCAAACTTGTTAGGCTCACAGGGAAGACTGGGCATGCCCAACTGTGTTGCCCTTGAATTAAAGACATTATTACATCATCATGTCAATGAACAACAACAGCACTGCTGAGTGGAGCAAAATACGCCCCAAATATATACCATCAAATCTGAGACTCATACATCAAAGCATTCCGAGTTACTGAGAGGAAATTAAATAACAGATGGAGATGACCACTTCACATGACAGTGATAAAGAAACCTCAAAATCAAGAGGGGTCCATGTTAAATGTTCTTTTTTTGTATTACAAGATTTTATTATGTCAGGTTACAGTAATTTTTACCTTAGACATACTGACTAGCCATCTGCTGCTCATAGGCAATGTACTTGACAAGTAATCCATTCTTAAAATAAGGTACTGAAAAGTCGCTGTGACCTTCACCTTTGACCTACTGACCTTTAAATCAATACAGGAAATGTATTGCCCATTGACAATGAGCCAGCAAGTTCCAAGATTGCTGGTAAAGGGGTTCTTCTTAAGATATTGTAATGGAACAGCTGTCATAACAATGTATGTGACTTCAAACTTCGACCAACTGACCTCAAAATTATAGGGGTCATCCACTACACATGAGCAATATGCCTGCAAGCAAGAGATCGAAGGTCAATGTATTTTGAAGAATAATAAGTGGAAACTCTGTTGTACTTACAGTCACTGTGACCTTGATCTTGGACCAACAGATCACAATCAATAGGGGTCTTTCACTGCCCATGAGCAATGTGTCTGCCAAGTTTGAGGGCATACAGTCAAAATAGCCTCAAGATATTGCGCAGAAATACTATTTTAACTAACAGTCACTGTGACCTTGACCTTTGACCCACTGACTTTAAAATCAATGGGGTCATGCAATGCTTGAGGGTAATGTGCATTCCAAGTTCAAGGATTGTAGGTCCAAGGACTTTTTATTGTGAGCAGAAATGGTGTCTTCACTAACAGTCACTGTGACCTTGACCTTTCACCCACTGACCTAGAAATCAACAGGCGTCATCCACTGTCCATGAGAAATATACATATTAAGACTGAGGATAAAAGGTCAAAGTATTCTTAAGTAATTAAGCAGAAAGGAAAATGCTAACAGATGGACAACCTGCTATATCACATAATACATCTCTTTTTGGCATACAGAAACTAAAACAGAAGTATTTAAAATTAACCAATTCAATTGATCAGCCCGAGACAAAAATAGCTGAGCCAAATTGCGTCTCATTTTGTTATTAAATCAATAGTTTATTGACTGGTAGCAAATTTCAACAACACTGTGAGTATGTCAACCCTATTCATCACATTTTATCAGTGATAATCTTTTCAAGGCTACATATCTTTTGTCACTGATAATAATGTAAACTAATACATGCCTGCCAAATATCATACAAGAATGGAAAAATCAACAGAAAATATAAAACATGCATAGCATACGTGCATGTTCTGAGAGCCCATGTTACATGTTCGTGATTAGATAAAAAACACTAAAGCTACATACAGAAGTTAAAATATCACCAGATGCGGAAGTAGATGTAGTAACTAGTATACATGCCCATTTGTATTAATCTTAATAAACCTCAATCATCCATCCATCCAATGTTAAAACAACCACCTATATTTAGTTATGTAAGGAATTCTTTTTTCAACATTATAAAATAATTCAAAGGTTTCCAGTTAAAATGATTTCTGAAATTACAGGTTTTTATGTTGCTTTTCTGTAATATAACTGCGAAGAAAACTTGGGGTGAGCTACAATCCAGCTAACTTAGCCCTTAGCCTACTGGTGGCAAGCGATTCTGCCTTTGGGACCAGTGCAGATCAAAATCACCTGCACATCCATACAGTCTGATCATGGTCTGCACTGTTCGCCATTCAGTCAGTATCTTTTTTGGTAAGCACCCCTTTTAACAGTTAATGGTACTGTCCACATTGAAAGATGGACAAGTTCATCATAGAAATTTAGCATGGTAAGGGTTCATTATAGAAATTTAGCATGGTAAGAGTTAATAGTCCAAGTTTGTATTCCACAACTCATTATACAGCCAACAGTAAGCTCACAATGCAGATGTTTCATCTGACAGAAGTTAACAGCACACCATCAGGACTGTCACAGTTTTACATCGTAATCACATGCATACAACTTATACATTTCACCCATTTTTGAGAGAGAATACATTACTACCTATAGACTGAAGAACAAGAAAATAACACTGGAAAGAGTGAGGCAAGAGGAAGGTCAAGAATTTCAGTTAAAGTTGTTTATGCATGAACCACTTACCTGTCTTTTAAATTCTTCCAAGTCATCACCACCTGTTACAAACACCTGAAATACATAATACACTCAAATCTGATTATCTTTAACATGATCATCTTTAAATGTATCTGGGTCTGGTTTTATATACATGTGCATTCTGGAATTAAGATTTTTTACAAAAATATTGAAAATTCGTATTACTTAGCAGTATGTATAAGCTGGCATTTATAGATAATCTGATTTAAATCTGTTTTTCAAAAAAAAACATTGAAAAATGATACTTCTGACAGTGTTATACATGTTTAATACATTAAGATATATTAGCACTTGATCCTTTGTTAATCAATACACCAAATCAGCAGAAATCTGAGTTAAGATTTAAAACTACTAAAAATTATCTGCCTTGTTTTTGTTCAATTATAACAGATTCTTTTGCAATAAACATGTATATCTAAAATCACTTAAACAGAAGATATTTAAACATTCTCAAAAGCGCTTGACTTGACACATACATTTATTGTAAAATTGAAAACAGCGCATTTCTAACTTACCGCTTAAAAACAGAAACTACTTTTAATCTACTTGATGTGAAGTTATTTTTCTTAGATATAATGCACTTTGGTAAGATTCCCAAATGATAAGTTTGTGTCAAGCTTCACTGATAAGATATTCTGATTATAACCTGCAGTATGAGTGGTTCCTGTGATTTAGCAACTCTCCCGCAGTAACTGTCATCAACATCTACAATCCTCCAGCCCAAAATCTGAAAAATACATGTACCAACTTTCAAATCATACATGTATCTATAGTGTATGTGTTTCTTCCAGTTTTGTATCTTTTTTAACATTTTTTTCGTCATATAGAGGATGGTATCTACTTATAGCAGTGAGCACAATGCACAACATTAAAGGGCTTCCTCACCCAAATATCATGTTGTAGACATGTGACTTGACACCCTGTCAAGTCATATTATACTGACAACCAGCTGACTGATCTTCATCATGCTGAGCCCCAAACCAGGAAGCTAATACTACCATTATTCATATCTTTGGTATTACGCAACCAGGGTGCAAACTCATGACTTCCAGCACTCCAAGCAGGTGCTCTACCACAGGGCTACAGAGGCCCTTTACATGTACAGTAGCTTTTAATAAGGTTATGCATTCTGTGATTCTGACTTGCCTAATGTGGTTCTCTGGCAGAACTGGTATATATTTCTTTGATGTTTTCAAGTTTATTGCAGCCCATTGTTTCTTGTTGTTGTTTTTTTCAATCGACAGCACTTACAGAATATTCTTTCACCTTAGACAATGCAAATCTTAATTAATTGAAAACATGGAAAGTGGATAGCACTTCTATTTCAAGATCAAGCTTATAATCTTTAGCTGGTAGTTCTCATGGATTTTCCAATATGGACTGAAGATTTGGTTTTTCTTTTAAGAAAAATCTGAATGATTAAATATATTTTAAGAGCTGTTGAAATACATATTTTTTCTTCTTTTAGTTGGTTTTAATGTCAGACAACATAATGACAGGTCATTGTGAGACATTCTAGTTTTTACTGTGGAGGAAGAACACAAGTATTTCGATCATCAAAGGCGGGTACCTGGGAAAGACCACCTTCCGCACACCAGCTGGATGGCTTCCTCGTATGAAATTCTACAACCGAAGAAGGTTTTAAACCGATTGGAGAGAAGGGCAGATGATTCAAAGCCAGTAACCTTAATCACTCTTCCATAGAGGCTTCCCCTCTCTCAAATACAAACTAGAGATGCTTTTGAGAAAAGCGCATGTCTCCCACAACTGCCCCTATCAAGAATGTCTAGTTTCTCTTGATGGTTTAGACGAGTAGATCCAATAAGATGGTCTGGACGAGTGGATCCAATCAGTAATTCAAGGGCCATAAATCAAAAGTGCCTGGGCGGATTTGGCTAGTTATCGAACTTGGCTAAGGTCTTATGGCCAAATACATTTTGTTCAAGTTTGGTGAAAATCAGATGAGAAATGTTCAACTTAGAGTGCGGACAAGCTTTGTGACAGACAGACAGACAGACACACAGACTGGAGTAAATCAGTAAGTCTCCCACACCACTATGTGGTGGGAGACATAATTGTACAAAATGGTTAACTTAATGATGAATTCATTTCCTTACATAACTACTGAACGACCTTCAACTTTTGAGAGAACTTTCCAACTGTCAACAAGTTTGATAAACATCTCACAGTAAGTATAGGTCATTGTATTTATCTTCCTAAGATAGTGAGAAGTTGATTAAAAATGCATGATATACTAAGAATACAGAGAATATTGATAATGTACTGATGCAGCTTAGTGATAACACTCAGCTGTTAATCAATACAGCCTGGCATGTGTCTGAACTGATTTACACTAGAACTACTGAATCATTGCCACAATCAATATTCCACATGAACAAATGTTACATAAATTGTGTGTTCATGATTTCAGAAAGCATTCCTCCAGATTTCTGTTAAAAAAGTATTAACTGAGACGCCACTTTGATATGATCATTTAATTGTAAGTAAGTGATTCAGCAATATTTAATGTCAACAGAACAGCAATGCTCAAATATTCAAACACCTTGTTGTAAACTTAAATGATTAAAATAAAAGGGGATTAATTTTGTTTAAACATGAGAAGGAGTCGTAGAACTTTCTATGAGATCAAAAGCTTGCTAGAGTGCCACGAGAGATCTGTATTGCTCTCCTTATCTAGTTCTTAGCAAAGAACTTTGGTCTCTGGAATGTGAAAAAAAGGATCTTCCATGGTTTTGACTCGATGACCTCATTAAAGAAAATTATTAAGTTTTTATTTGATTTCATCTAGTGACCTAAATTCTAATCCAAGAAGATCCAGTTTTAAATCTGGCCTCTATTTCATAGAAATCAACATTCTGACCTAGTTCCATTAAGATCAGCTGAAAAATGGATTCTCTACAGTTTTGGCAAAATTTTTCTATGATTTGACCTTCTTACATTGTTTCTGCATGCAGATTAACCGGTTTAGAATTTGACACCGACTTCATTTGACAAACATTCTGATTAGGTTTCATATAAATAAGATAGAAAGTACAGCCTCTAATTGTAAATAAGGTTTCTCTAAGATTTACCCAGCAAACCAATTTTTGAACACAAATCACACAGTTTCAAACTATTCCAAATTTTTGTTGAGGCAAAGGTTCTGACAAAGTTTCATCAAGATTGGCCCAACACTGTCAGGAGTAACACCGATAATGACAGACACAGTAGTAGCAACCTTGTGCACTTCAGGTTCAGGTTAGCTAAAACAACATTCAGATAGTTTTTTAAACTGTCAATTAATTTATTTATCCCTAGGTCACTTGGTAAAATCAAGTTAAAAAGTAGACTTTTGGTATCATTATATACCTTAAATATGTCAAAAGTATCAGTTCAAAAGATTATTTTAAGATTCTTATGTACTTCTGCATGTTTGCTGCTTAACTAAGAAAGCAGCAGACATATAAAACTAGGATCCCTATGTAGAATATCTTACGTAGGGATTGCAGTCATTCTGGGCTATGAAATATGTTTGACCTCAGGCTAAAATCAGCCTGTTTCTTTAACTTTCTAAGGTCAAACAGTATTTACCTAGTACAGTAAGGCAGGCAATGAGGAAGCAGGATAGCACTATAAGCAATCTAGATCTTTGTATTTTTTATTCTCTATAGATCTTTCTATAGAAGACTGGCAATCAGCTTACCTGTAAACCAAACTGGGTTGCCATGCCAGTGAATAGTTCCTGTATTTCATTCTGGTCGGTTTTGTCTATGAAAATCATTCCTGTGGCATACTTTCCCTCTCCTGGCAGGCTCACACCTTGTGCACTGTCAAATAGAAACATCATCAATGTCTACAGGTAGCTGCAGGAAATGTGAGACAGGTGTACTGTCTCTAGGTAAATAGGTACTGCATAAATATTGATGTACATGCATAATAATGATATGTCTTTATATGTTTGTACCAAGTGTTGGTGTATCGTTTATACAACCTTAGCATGAAAATGCAGATACTTTAAAACATGAGGTAATTTACCAATTTTTTAAGTAGTTTTAATACTTTACTTGTATACATTAATATTTTGTAAATATCAAACAGGTGAAATTTTAAAATCAGACATGCATTACATAAACTTTACATTTTGTTGTTACTGAAAAATTCAAGAATTTAAATATTAAGTTTATCTTAAACATATGTGCAACATCGAACAATCTCCTACGAAATGCAGAACAGTGGAACCCATTAAAACTGAACAGTTGTCGGACCAGTGTTTCATTTTAGCTTAGAAGTTGTTTTTTTAGTTTAGATGGAAGTATAATACAATATAGTTGTATAAATATCAAAGCATTAAGCACTTTAAAACATTGCCAGATGAAACCAATTCAGGGAGAATTCAGCAAAGCAGTGAAGTTTTTTGTGTACTGTAAAACTGGTATCAGTAAAGAAATTTAAATTAACTGAATAATTGGGCATTTTTCCAGTTCTTCACAGTACGGTCACAGTATTTCATTTGATTTTTCTGTTATAACAGATTTTCAATAACCAAAGTGGTCAATAATATTTCAAGTAGAAGGTTTGAACAGAAAAACAGATTTTATTAGTTTCTTATGAAGTCTATCCAGCATCTTTGGAATTAAGACTTACTTCAAACGTACTCGTATTGAACACTCTGGAATTAAAAACTTCACTATTTCTGTATTCTTTAAACCACACCAAAGTGCCCTTGGGGTCAAACTGCCATAATGAAATACATATAACTGATACAGTCCCAATAAAAGACAGAAGACTTAGAAGTGGAAGAAATATACAATAAATTACAACATTTTCCCCAAGCCTAATAAGGCATGTCACATGTCTTCCTTTCTTAATTTTTTATAAAATATTTCATATGCATATATTTTCAGGTTATTTCCTCAAAATGTTTCCTTTTAAGCTTCCATAAAATGGCAAATATCTGATGCTGTACAAGAATCTAGAAAATCGCAAGTGACACAGTAATATTCATATGCATGATAGTGTAAAATGTTTTTAAATTAAGTCTTTGGAAAACATTGCTTTAATACTGTATATCTGTATATATATAATATGTCAAAGCCTACATTTTAATGAACATTATGACAGGAAAGTCAAACTGTTGACCGGATACGGAATGGGGGGAAAAGATAAATGTAACCTGACAAATACCTCATAATGTTTGCGTAAAGTTTGTGCGGGATTCCTGTCACAACACCAGCACCATCGCCGCTGTCATTGTCACAGCCACAAGCCCCACGATGCTCCATTCTGCGTAACATAATTTCCGAGTCGCGCAGTATCTGAAACACAATACCTGAACTATAATTTTGAAAGCTAAGTGAAAAGACTCTCAATTTTATATTTATATTTATTTGGGTTTTACAGCGCACCAACACAGTATAGGTTATATGGCGCCAAACAGGACTACAAATTTTGGTTTCACATCTCATTTACATCGAAATAAAAACATGAGGTATGGAATCAAAATTTGCATACCTGCTGGAATCACAGAGTTACAGCAAAACCAAGTGTTAAGACCCTATTAGTCGCCTCTTACGATCATGCAAGGATAAGGCAGTAGTTCCAATTCTTTTCATACACAGATCGTCCTAGAACCACATGGGGCGAAAAGACTCTGAAAGCATCATCAGTCTTCATAATGAAGTTTTGTATAGTTTCAACTATCATTACAGGGTGTATTTCCTTCTATATAGGAGCCATTAACAGGACCTTTCCCTTCAGAAAATTTCTGTTAAGGTATTAGATCACTAATAGTAATGTTTACAAAATGGCCTCTGCTTGGTATATTCTAAAAGGTAACTGTGTTTTGCACTATTTCGCAATTTTTAAACAACTTTTACCGTGCCGTTTTTTATAAATCTTGTATAACTTATGGTATCTCCTCAAGCTGAAGTAGAGACAAATCTCAATGTGATAGCCACTATCCAAAATGTTTGCAGAGAACTCATTTTACGATTAATTTTAATAAAAGAAACATCAAAGTATTGGTAAACAATTATAATGTAAATTATTTTGAATAAAAATAATTTTATTTATTTTCGAGAAATCACGTTATTGGTTGCTAGGCAAAACAATATAGATTTATAACTGGTTCCATAGCTTTTCTATATCTCCTGGGTACCAACGTTTTTTAAACCGGTTTCAAGCTAATACGCATGATCAGGTATTGTGCTATAAATACCGCAAAACCCGTGCTTTTCATTCACTTTGCATTACTACATGGTTGTGTCAAGAGAAAACTTACCCGCCCGCCACACCCCTTTACTAGAATTTGTACCTGTTATTTTGATAATGCGATTAAACTTATTTCAATTGCTGATTTGAATACATGTACACAATATTTTGATATTGTTAGTGTAATATTTGCTAAGAAATTGACTGTTTTGCTGTAGTATTTATGCTTACAGGAAACTTCTCAGAACTGTTGTCTTAACGGCCTAATAGAAGAATGCACAGTCAGTATACATGGGAACATTATATACAAGTCTATCGCTACGAGAAGAGATATCCGGCGATTCTAGGACATATGAAGAAAATGTGCGGTAACCAATGGATTCTTTAATAGTTATTTCAAACACATAGAACTCTGTTCTTGCATATTCTTATTTAAATTACATACGTTGGAATTGTGCATTCGTTGGAAAGTGATAAATACTGTCAAATGTGTAACAGACATACATTGGAATTGTGCATTCGTTTGAAAACTGATATGTACTGCCATATGTGAAAAAGGCAATCAGTGAACTTTTGTTAGTAATGTCAGTGTAACTGTAAATATTCTCACCGAGAAACATTTGAAGGCCAATGATTTAATATATTTGTAGTGAACAATATTCTTTTGTTATTATCATAACTAATGTCGCTCTATTTTCATATGAGGAAAATTCTATAAACCGGAAGGTGATCAGGCGTGTCTGCTTACATTAGTTTACAATAAACTGATAATTATAATGGAAACAAATATTGTTTCATAAGTTTAATACATCTATTGTCTGGCGAGAAGTTACAAGCACGGTATTTTCGGCGTGTGTTACTCTTATGTGGTTACTCTTATGATGTTATGTGGTTAGGGTTGAATAGGTTTTGCCCATAGTACTTGGCGAAATCTAGTTTTGTATTGCGTATTGCTTTGTATTGCGTTATCAACCCTCTAGCATGCAACTTACTGCTTTCCTTCACGCAGTGGTTTTGGTATGTGGTGACTCGTCATTTCCGGATACCTGGTCGTGTCTGGTAACTATCATGCCGTGACTACTGGCCCCGAAGTTGCCGTGCATTGCCACATTATGTTAAAGCTAGTCAAGTATTGCTACCTCGCTATGTCCGACAGTACAGAGTTACGTTATGTTGAAATTAAGCAGTATTGCTACCACTTAATGAGAGTGTAAATTATTTGTGACAGTGCAGAGTTTGTGTAAATAGTTTGCAGATATTTGCAAGACGCGCCTGGTCTCCTTCCGGTTACGTTATCACATACTTGGCGAGATACCTTGTCAAGTATATATTTTTGAGCGGCCAATACAATACCCAACATTTTGTTCATTTAGTAAATGTTTTATTTGTTTGGTTTATGATATATTAAGATATTAACATTGTAATATGAAATACTACCGTGTAGTAATTAAAAGGTATAAAGCATGGTTTATTTGTAATCCTTTCGAGTATTAAAATAAAACACAAAATAAAAATGTCAATATCATTTTTTCCATGGTGCCTCAAGTAAACGGATTTAATGAGACATAATTCATACTTCAACATTGAAAAAATAAGGCGTAAAAAAAAAAAATGTTTGTTTCCGGTATCCCGACCTACCCTAAATTTTTGGCCCGACCCTAAATGTTTTTTATGGCCTTGGAGAACATTTTTTTCAACTTTTTAACAAAAAGATGCAAAACTGCACTTTTTATGCTTTAAACATGGCCAGTGATGTTAGAAATCAACTTACTGATGCTCTAAAGGCATAACCCCCTTATTTGTAATCATTTTTTGACAAAAAAATAATTTCCGAAAAGTCTCCCTTAATAAAAAAAATTTCCAAAAAAAAAAAAAATTCCGACCTACCGACCCTAATTTTTTTGAGCATGTTACCGGAAACAAAGAATTTTTTTTTTTAGGCCTAAGGTCGAATGCTGTGTTTCTGTTTTGAATTTTGCTTTCTCCATTTAAAAATAACCTAAGGGCAGACGTAAAACCTACCTAGTAAGTCTTGAAAGAAGTAAAAACTTACTAGAAAAAAAGGAAAATAAGGAAAAAAAATTTGGTCCCAGTAGGGCTTGAACCTACGCCCCCCTAAGAATTGCAGTAAAAGTAGGTTTATAGTAGGAATTGAATACTCTTCAAAAAGAAGGTTCTCTATTAGTGATCTAATACCTTAAATCGTGCAGTTTTCCCCCAAAAACTGACTTAAAATTAGGTTTTTCATTCCCCTTTGCCCAAATATCAAGGCTTAGCCTTTTTTCTCCCAAATCACAGGCCTTGTCCCCTTCCCCTCTTGGTAAAAAAAAAACCTGCATTACTATGACAGAAAAGCAGTCTAACCAAAAAATCTAGCAAAGTATGAAAAGACACAGTGAGAAGTCAAAAATCTTCATTTTAACATCAACAGTGTGAAGAAAGTTTACAATAATATTTTTTTCTTTTTTTTTCCGTTGCCATAATGTTGTTTTCTATTTATACCAGGAAAATTTAAATGTCAGTGTGTCAGTGTGTCAGGCACTTTTACTGGCTTTATCAGCATTCTATACAATCACTCATCTGGCATGCACAGTAAAAGTACACCATTTTCACCTGAGAAATTTTGCAGAGTGACTGCACAGGATATTGTATAATGTATAATGATAAGAGTCCTCCCTTCATTTTGGGAATGAGAACAGGGACCTCTGCAATAGGAAGTTTTTTTACCTATAGCCTTATCGGGAGACAGGAATTAACTTGATTTTAGTCCTTACAAGAGAAACTTAAACCAAAATTAATGTAACTATATTCTCTTGAAGGGGGAATAGTCAGATGATGAAAAAAAAAATTTGATACAAAAATAAATTCTGATAAAAAGAAAAATTAATTTATTTTTTTGTTGGGTTTAACCACTGACTTTTCGTATGCCAGCTGGATGGCTTCCTCGCATGAAGAATTCAACGCCCCGAGTGAGGCTTGAACCAACATTGGTGAGGGGCAAGTGATTTCAAGTCAGCGACCTTAACCACTCTGCCACAGAGGCCCCAGAAAAATTAATAAACATATAATCTGTAAATCCTATATATCTGTCTGAGAATGTTAATTACTCCTGAAGTATAATACGAGACTACTACACCAATATGCTGATTCCTACACAGTATATGCATCTTTGCACTTATTAATATTATAAGAGTGACTGTAAGGTTCAAGCATAAAGTATACTTTGTTGAAGAACCCTAGTGTATCACTTAGTATTGTACTGAGGGAAGTGTTACTTTAACATCATTACCAGACAAGAATTTGCAGTTTTCAACACAAACATAGTAGCTACACTGTTCTGTACTGGTGTTGTTTTTTTTGAGAAGCATAAAAATGCCAAACAAAACTGTTTTGGGGAAGTATGACCACAGATATTATCCTACATTTGTATGATGATTTGACCACTGTAGGCCAAAGCATTTTCAAGGTACTGATCAGAAACCAAAGTATCTGCAAACCAACTGACAGACAACCATACATGTTACATGCTAAAGTCATTGATCAGAAACCTATGTATATATGTACCAAATGACGACAGCTATACAAGAGCAACTAAATGTTCATTAAGGACAACATAATAATAAATCGTATTGTATTGTAGTTGTTTTTTTCAAAGTACTATTCTTTACTTCTCGCCAGTATGAACACGGCGACTGTTCTCCACAATTTTTGAATTAGATATAGAGGGTGAATCAGTGACATATTGCCTACCATGAATTTTCATGCAGGACATAATGTGTGCCTTGCTAGGGATTCAAACATGACCTCCAGATGCTCTATTTAACGAGGTAACAATGTAGAATACATGCTACAGCTTCTTTTAAAGCTATTATTACTGCTCAAACTAGTTACAGAGAATAAACAAATTGTCAAATATAACTTCTGGAAACAAACAGACAGAAACACTCCTGTTTCTCTGCTAGAGCAATATATTCTATATTTGATTATAGTCAGAAGTCTGAGTAGGTGTATAACTTGCGTCAACATTGCCTGTTTGGACTGCTTAACAGTTTCCTTTGATAATTGATCTCCATATACAGGGATGATGTTGTTGAAGTAAATCAATCAATACTCTCTGAAAGTATCAACTGATGGAATTATGTCTGTTTCAATAAATCCCATGGGGAAACTAAATCATTTGTTTCTAAAAGCGGATACATGCTTATGAAGCCTGATATTTCAGATACTGAAAATAGAAGCACTCAAAATTGTTCATCTCTTTCAGTAGTTTGTTTGTTGTGTCATTCAAAGAATTTATGATTTCCATATTATAGCTCTGCTGAGGACGAGCTACAGATAAATTTGGTAGAGGGTCACAATAGTAACATTTCTGTGCAATTATTTTCAACTCACTGGAAAGTCTTACAGTTTAGCAGCTTTCAAGAAGCTTAAAATTGGACATCCATACTTCATTCATGCTTTACACATAACCGGAGTCTCAGCTACTAACTGTAAGATCACTGTGTTAAGATGCACACTAGAATGTATTAACCCTTAACATGCTAGACACGACTAATTCTGCCTTTGCGACCTGTAGATCATGATCAGTCTGCACATCAGCTATTCAGTCAGTATCTTTTTGGTAAGCATCCCTTTTAACAGTTAATGGTACTATCCAAATCAAAAGATGGACAAGTTCATTATAGAAATTTAGCAGAGTAAGGGTTAATATAATAATAACATATCTTGATCTACAGTAAAATATCAACTGCTTGAGCCTGCATCAAGATAAACAAAATTTTCGAGCTATCCTTGGCTTTAAGCAATTCAAGTATATAAAAAATAACAAAAACAGTCTGGCAACATCATGAACATGTACATCAATTGCTTGAAGGAGACCACTTTAATTCTTAGAACAGCAATTACTCACAAAAGCAAGCTATTTTTAACAAAACTATGAGGACAATAATTTTTGCACAATAACATATAATGCAAACCTACGTATTGTGTCATTTTTATTCTTTTAGTAACAATGCCCATGACAAAGATATGTTTAAATATTAAATGAATAAACAAGACACATGGAAATTCCACCAAAAACCAGGTTTTCAAACTTTGCATCATATCATTATGGTACATTTAAACAAGAGGGTCACTGACCCTAAAGCGCTCACCTGTGTACAAGGCTTCAAATGTGTCTATAAAAGTACAGAGTTAGGTTTCTTCTATGTTAGCCTATATTATATACATGTCACACACATTTTTGTTTTTTGATGAATCTGAAAAATCTGAACTTTATTTGTAGAACGTCACACAAGAACCATTTTTGCAAAATTATTTTAAAATCGGACTAGCAGTTCTATACAAGAAGACTTTTAAAGTTTCCACTACACACATATAGGGAAAAGTGACCATGCCGTCTGGCGGCCATGTTTTTTTAACGAATCGGAATACTTTGAACAATCTTGATAGTGTCACACAAGGACCATTTGTGTGAAATTATTCTAAAATCAGGCCAGTTGTTTCACACAAGAAGATTTTTAAAGTTTCCACTATATACATATAGGGAATAGTGACCACGCCCCGGCCTCTGGCAGCCATGTTTTTTTTTGACAAATCAAAATAATTTGAACAAGAGCTGTCACTAATGGTGACAAATGGTAATAAGGTACAGTTACCTGCCCTTCGTTACCCAACTAAAGGAAGTGTATCCGAGAGAAAAGAGGTCCCTCATTTCATGATGGATTTGATTGTAAATAGATATCCTGAGCTTCTGAAAGTAGTCAAATTTTATAGATCTGATGTAAATGAAGAGAAAGTGGTAAAACATTGCTGGAAAATCATGTTTTTTTTTGGCAAATGACTGTCTGCGGATTTGTACAAAAAGTAGGCTGAACCGCTTCACTTTGTAAAAATGCAATACACTATTCATTCTGACAGATGTGAGGAGAAAAGTAGCAGGTCAACAGGTCACTTAAAAGTGATTTTTGTGTTTCTCTCGGATAGATTTCTAAAGAGAAGGTATTTGCATTTGTCTTCAGAACATTGTGTCAAAGCCTTGCATCGATATATTTGTATGTAACCCTATGGGAAATTGATTGTACTTTTGGGCCTGATATGAATGCAGAAAATGAACCGGTGTCCATGTTGGAAATTCTATACAAGCTTTATTTCTGCTTGGAATGAGCTGAAACTTCATAGACAGGTTGTAGATATATTCTAAACATATACAATTGATTATTTAATCACTTTGGCTAAAATGTTTCAGTTTTATGAGGTTTGAAGTTGAATATATGCCCTCGGCCGAGGGGGAAAATTAAAAAAAAAAAAAAAGTTACTTTCACTTTTGAAATGTTCTAAATATAGAAAGATGTTGTGTAGCAGCCTCATTTTGAAATCCAGACCTGAAATGGAGGGCTTTTTTCAAAAACATGCTGAAAAATTACAAAAAAATTCTGTGGCGAGCCAGGATTCCAGTTGCTGTCTATGGACTGGTGCCACCAAACAGGGCCATTATATATATGGAGTTATCAATGTTAAATTACCTGGCCGGGATAGATGGTCTACTGTAACTGTACACAGGTTCAGTAACATGGTGTCCGACAGGATCTTGGTTTTACCCGAGGGGGACGTCTCACACCTGTGCCACCAACCTCTGTGCATTTACCGAGACCATCTATCCCTTGAGCCCCACCATATTAACTGTATGCGACAGAGGTGCAAACACACTGGACATTGTGTAGGGCACAGGCCATACAAGGACTGTATTCTTTAATGGTATGCGTACTATTTGAATGTGTCTGAGCCATGTTTGAAATTAAAATTGTCATGAAACCAACACTGATCCCTGTAGAGTGTGGCCTTTCAAGGTGCTGTATGTACACTGGCTGCAGATTCTCTTACACAAGTGCTGTGCACTCACATGACCTTTATGTACTCAGATGAACTATATGTTCTTAGGAATGTACAATATTATAGCTATATTATAATCCTCATTGTTTTACGTAAAGACAGAGTCGGCACATCTCGTGATCAGCTTATTTAGCCCGATAAGTCAGCTAATTTAGCTTACTCGGTGAATTTTTACTTGATCGGGATTTGACAAGAACAATAGAAAAAGTACAGTTTATAGAATAACTTTCTCACTGGACAACACCGGAATTATATTTACATTTTCAGATTTCAGATTAATTGAATGTTTATATCTTGACTTGTCGTTATAGGGTATCAAAAAAAAAATCTTCATTTCATAGAGAAAAAGTCAACACAGTATGCAGTTTCAAATATTTATTTATTTGTTTATTTATTTATTTATTTATTTTTTTTTTTATTTATTGAATGGTATATATCACTATTGGTTCATTTTGCAGGTACAGTCTTTGCCTCAATCACCTCACATAGAGTAAAAGTGGTCAACATGTCTCCTCTGGATGTGGATGGCCTTGGATCTAGCTGACCTTTGCTGTAGTCCGATGTAGTGGTATGTGTCTTTTTATACTCTAAATGTTCTTTCAGATTTCTTCCTTGGTTTAGAAATTTCCTGCGGATTGTTTCAGGTTTTTGTTGGTACACCTTCATGTACTTTTCACTACTGTCCATTTGTTTCAGATAAGACCTAGTCTTTTTTGAGAGTTTCACCCCAGAGTATTCACATTTCTGTATAGCAGAAGTCCCAATACCATTATTCAGTCTGTGCACAGTGGATGCCAGCCGGCCACCAACATTCCTTCCATAGTTAACATTCTTCGGCAATGACGTACTGATTGATCGGTTCACTGCCTCACATTTCTGTGTACTGGTGAACAGACGCATTGTTTCAATAGCAGAGACACTCAGTTTCATTTTGATGATTTCTTGTAGTATAACTCTGTCATTATTGTCCATATTCAGGTTGGTTATCTGGTAGTGATGCAGGAACTTGGACCTCTGCCACCAGGAGTTTGAGTCGGAACCAGAGCATACGTAGGAATAACGGGCACACTTAGAGCAGTCTCCATCATAACAAGCCACAGTCGCATCCAGGACACTTGGTAAGACCTTCTTGATAGCATTGATATCCCCGGCCTTCTCCTTCCATAGTGCTTTTAGAGTCAGACTACAACGGGCTTTAATGTCTGCACTGAAGGCTGTTTGGTAATCTTGCTTCTGTCTGCGGGTTGAGCCAGGAAACATCTCTGTACTGAAATTTGCTCTGTAGCACTGATGGAATTGAGCTTGTCCGACATGTGTTGGATCAGCCAGTCTTTCTACCTTCCACATTGGGTTTAGTGCCTTAAGTGCTGCATCCACGCCCTCAGCTGATCTGGAATCCCCGTCTGTTGTAACGCATTTGATCAAAGTCCCTTGTAGTGCTAACTGGGTGCCGATAGATTTCCCCATTTCATACTCTGACAGAGGGGCATGTGTCTCATAGTTTGCTGTGCAGTCTGCATGCCCTCCAGGACAAGTCACATTCATTCCTTTACCTTTCAGCCAAGCACCTGTCCAGCACAGTTTATTTTGAACACAGGCAGCTATAATAAACTGTTGGGAGGTCATAGTCTCACATGCTAAACCGATAGCCTGAGAGGCATTCTGTCCAGGCTTCCTGCGGCTGGCAATGATCGGTGAGTTGTACCGTCCGTCCATGGCTATATTTATTATGTTCTCATCGTTGCCACATTTCCTGTTTACTTCTTTGAGCATCTGCACCTTCTCACTCATGTCGTTATTGTTCAGGTTTGTCACAGCTGTGGCAACTTTGTTAGAAGACTTTTGCATACTGCGACTGGATGGTGGTGGTATGTCCATACATGCTGCCAGATACCGGAACCTTGTATTACCAATTGGAGTGTCCTGTAGACCAGTGGGCAGTCCTATATTTGGAGCTGCTGGGTTAGGTCCAGGCTTGGGAGAGATGACTTCCTTGTACATTTTCTGCTCAGGTGCAACATAATTACAGTTCGAGCATTTTAGTGTAACCTACCAGCACATACCCCATTTCTTCTCTCGAGCAACTTCGAAGTCTGGCTGTTGGCATTCCGAGGAGTTCATATGGCCTTGAATAGCTGTGTTGAATGCCTGTGTCATCTTTTCATTGTCTACTAGTCTCATGCCTTCACATGGTTTTGAATTCTTTCCCTCTGATTTCAGGTCAGTGTCGGTGTTTGGTTTTGGTCGTAGCAGCCGTGGAGCTCTGGAGAATCCCTCACAGTCAGGGGTGGTTAGTGTTGAGCCGTCTGCAGACATCTTGGTCACCAGAGAGAACTCGTCAGTGTTCATCCGTGAAGTGGAAGGCTGTATTTCAGGTTCATTGTCATCGGAAGAGGACACAGGCAGTTTCAAGCCTTTGTTCCAGGGAGTATAACCCTTCTGGAAATGTGTTTTCTTGCGAGATTTTTCACCTTTTCTTTTCATGATTGTTTGGATCAGTAATGAAGCAAATAGTGTTATGAATAGTGTGGCTAAAAATTACCATATTTATAGTGAAAACCTGTGTATTAGACAGAATAAGACATGTGTGGCATTTCTGGCAAAACACAGGACCCAGTATATTGAAACAGGCCTCTGTGACAAGAGGTGTGAACGAGAAACTTGTGAATTCAATTGGGAGAAATGACATTCTTTAAGGAGCTGTATATTGTACAGTGTTTGCCATGTACCCTAAAGTTGCCTGTCACTTAATGGGCATACAAGTGTTCTTTAAAATGACACAATATATTACATATACAGGTTTTCTGATTATTTGCTGACTTTTGACATTTGACTGTAATGATAAAAAAAAGTGGGTTCTTTTTTTCAGAAAGATACTTTCTGGCAGAATTTAACATATGCATTAAATCATGTGTGTTTTCAGATTACAATGAATGCAGAAAGAACAGCATTTTTATTTCATTCAATAATTCCTACTTTTAAAGAAGATATTGCAATTTTAGTTTTTTCAGTGCTGAAATTGTCATTCTCAGAATTGTAGCAAAAATAATGTTTTCACCTGTCATAGCTATATTGCTGGCATTTTTCATATGCATGAGTTAGAATGTCCAAACTTCACCCGTTGTTTGCTGATATATTAGATATGAACACCACAAAATATTATTTGGGTTCGGCAAAGATTTTGGGTTAAATAGGTAATAAGGTACAGTTACCTGCCCTTCGTTACCCAACTAAAGGAAGTGTATCCGAGAGAAAAGAGGTCCCTCATTTCATGATGGATTTGGTTGTAAATAGATATCCTGAGCTTCTGAAAGTAGTCAAATTTTATAGATCTGATGTAAATGACGAGAAAGTGGTAAAACATTGCTGGAAAATCATGTTTTTTTTTGGCAAATGACTGTCTGCGGATTTGTACAAAAAGTAGGCTGAACCGCTTCACTTTGTAAAAATGCAATACACTATTCATTCTGACAGATGTGAGGAGAAAAGTAGCAGGTCAACAGGTCACTTAAAAGTGATTTTTGTGTTTCTCTCGGATAGATTTCTAAAGAGAAGGTATTTGCATTTGTCTTCAGAACATTGTGTCAAAGCCTTGCATTGATATATTTGTATGTAACCCTATGGGAAATTAATTGTACTTTTGGGCCAAATGCCCCCGCAACGCCTTGACCTTTGACCTGGTGACCTTGACCTTTGACCTGGTGACCCCAAAGTCTATAGGGGTCGTGCACTCAATAAGTACTATTAGCATGTGAAGTTTGAAGTTCCTGGGTGCAGTGGTTCGTGAGTAAAGTGTCTTCATGCAAAAAGTTACCATTGGCCCCTGTGACCGTGACCTGGTGATCCCAAAGTCAGTAGGGGTCGTGTACTCAATAAGTACTATTAGCATGTGAAGTTTGAAGGTCTTGGGTGCAGCAGTTCGCGAGTAAAGTGCCTTCATGCAAAAAGTTAACGTTGTGACTAACGAACTAACGGACGGACAGTTGAAAACTAATATGCCTCCCTTCGGGGCATAAAAATCTTGGTAGAGGGTCACACAAGGACAATTTGTGTAAAATTATTTTAAAATTGGACTAGCAGTTTCACACAAGAAGATTTTTAAAGTTTCCTCTATATACATAAAGGGCAAAGTGACCATGTCCCCCTGGAGGCCATGTTTTTTAAATCAGTATAATTTGAACAATCCTGGTAGAGGTTGACATTTATAAGGACCATTTGTGTGAAATTATTTCAAAATCGGACCGTTGGTTTAGGATGAGATGTTGTTTGAAGATTTTTCTATTTTTAGCTCTTGCGGCCCCAATAAGCAACCAAACAGAACCGTTTGAACAACTTTGGTAGAGGACCATCAAAGGGGAGACAATCAAAATCCCCTTCGCTGAAAAATGACAGGGTGTTACAAAATCCCCTTCATACTTTTGCAGGGGGTATCATAATCCCCTCTGTGATTTTTACTTATTTCATTAAGTTCAAATACATCTATATACAATTTAAAAGTTTATTGCATAAAACACGTAAATACAATGCCTTTAGCAAACATAATATAATTTGGAGCACTGATATCTATATATCTATAATGAAAATCACAGAGGGGATTATGATACCCCCTGCAAAAGTATGAAGGGGATTTTGTAACACCCAGTCATTTTTCAGTGGAGGGGATTTTGATCAAGGGGATTTTGATATACACTCCCATCAAAGCAACATCCAGGCCAAGTTTCATCAAAATCCATTCAGTGGTTTTGGAGATGTCGTTTTAACATTACTGTTGACACAGACGACTTGACACACGCATGGACGACAGACACAGGGTGATCACTATACTACACCTTAAGCACTTTGTGCTCAGGTGAGCTAAAAAGGGTCATGTTTTATCACACATATCTGACTGCATCCAATCATGCTATTCGGAAGTACAGATACAACCACTGTCATTTATAATGACTGACTCAAACCATCTGTAATTAACTCTGTTTACTATTTCCAGTGATGGTGACCTTGACCTTGACCACAGTGACCCTATATGCAATCCAAAAATCTGTCTCCAAGCAAGCTACCTACACAATAATACTGCATTGAGTCGTTTTTATTCAAGCTGTTTTCCATATTTATTTTGATCTTGACCTGAGTGACACCGAAATACATTCCAAAAGCTATATACATACAAAGTTTGCTGACACTAGGTGAATAAAGATATTGAGAGGAAACATTTTCCTGGTTTTTGTAACAATAATCCCAAGTATAACCCAAAGCCAGTTCTTCATATAAATTTGCTCTAAAGTTTGGTGACAGTAAGTCAATCTTATCTAATGATATAAACCCAAAACCACCCTTTTGATAATCGCAGTGAAAAAAAAATCTATTTTAGCAACTATGACTTTGACCTTGACCCTATGACATGAAATAACTGGGTTTTTTATTACATAGAAATAGTTACTAAGGCTGAACCAGCATTTGAATGGCGACCCACCTGTTCATTATTACAAAATGTACAAAAGACCAATGCTCTAGACATGCTCCAAGAGGAATCTTCTATGTATGCAGATTAATTGAGTTATACTGACCTTGAACTTGACCCTAGTGAACCCATATATAAAAAAAAACCTTGGTTTTTCTGTAAGCTACCTATAGCCCAGGTTGAATGCTACAGTTAATGAGCTTTGCCCATTTCTTCTATTTTGGTACAAGTGACCTTGGCCTTGCCCCTAGTGGCCTCATATATGAAATCCAAAACTCCTTTATGAAAGCTACCTATATAGTAAGTTTCATTGCAATTCATCATTCCTAACTCAAGATACCGAGCAGAAACCAAAACTTGACACTGCCCGCCTACCAAACAACATTCGCCAGTCTATAGTTTAACAACTAGTTTTCTTGAAATCCTGGTTAAAAATACTGGTACAAAATATAAAGAATATACTAAAATTGTGGGGTCAATTCAAAAGTTTGTACAATATGAATACCATTATCTTTTCAGCTGCACACTGTGGCTAGTTAAATGTATTATTTTTCCAGTTTGTACCACAATCATATCTTTCAGTTTAGGATTTTTTCTGCATATACACAAACATACCAAGAATTTGTAACATCAACAATCAAACTGGCAATGCACATCTTTTCCTAATATAGATTTTGAACTGGTATAAAAACAAAGTCCAGAAATTCAAAAATAAATGCAGAAAATTTATTGAATACAAGAACACTTATTGTAGGCAGTGCCAAAATTGTGCTGGAATGAAGTAAAAGGAATCCTGAAATTGGCCTAATACTTTTAGCACTAGCATTTATGCCAAATTTTTTCTAAATATTTGGTTCTAAAACATTTCAATTACAGCAAGTTTAGTAAGGCAGATGACAAGTCAGACAAAGTTTGCCATTTTGTCAGTCAATTTTTTGGACAACTAGTAATTATATGCAGATTTGTTCTACATTTATTCTTCAAAATACAAAAAATATATCCTGAAAACATTCTTTTGAATAATTCAATTTGCTTTTCACATATGTAACAATGCAACCTCTTTTCATTCAAACTATGCCAGGATAGTCAGGAAGGTATTTTCTTTCTAACTAGACTATGTGTTAGAAAACTGATCTATCCCCAGCAATAACGTTACTAGTCTACTTGGTAAAACACATTAATTTCAGTCTTGTACTACCAATATCATCAGTTTTGGTTGTTTTTCTTGGATATTAATCATGCTCATTGTCAAAAACTTAAGTAAAATGGGGACTTTCCAGCTCTGAACAGCAGAGAAATACCTCAGGTGACCCTGCTGGCAAAATTTCAGGCTTGGGCAGACACCTAGTTATAATAACCATCCACCTTCCACATGCCAACTTTCTCACGTGATGATCCAACCTGGCTTCAAACTGGCAGAGGTGAAAGGCAAGTGACCTGAATTCGGGGATCTTACAGATAACATTATAAACAGTATGTATACATATGGAAATAAAAAAAAAACTTAAAAAAATATCCTACCTTGTGTGATCTTATTCCATCAATGCTGACAACATAACCAACACCACAGGCATCTGACTCAAACCTCGGATCATACAACCCAGTAGGTGGCGGCAAGCCATACTGGGCCCCTTCAGTTACAGGCATTATGATTTTTCACTGTTTTCACTGTTAGCCTGTGAAAAGAAATGAAAAATACTGTTCATTTAAAGTAAATAACAAGAGCTGTTTAATGACACCATCCTCGACTCATCATAACAAGAGAGCTCAGCCATGATGGCTCTAGATAGGAGGGTCCTCCAAACAAACATTTCTGGCCTTGTTTTCTTGAGAACCATTTTTGAGTGAGATCTTGTAAGACCTTGTAGCATTTTATTTTTTAGGCAAGTGATATGACAACTAACCAAGACATCAGGCATCTAATATTTTGCCCAGTTACCCGTATCAGTGGGGCATTCTGTTTAAGTTAACAGCATTAATTCTGAATCAGTTGTGTAAACTAGATCACAGCTGTGTCTAAAATGAGTGAGTGAGTGAGTTGGGTTTTACAGCGAATCGACACAAAATGTCCAATCTGACTGAAGTACATCTCCTATTATGCTACGCCTAGGATCTGAGAATGAGCTATTGGTAACCTCGTTCTGATGCCCCTTTCGCTAGCCAATCAGAGCTTAACTTACAGTATTTTGCAAATCTATAGTTAGCCTTGATTTTTGATATTTAAAATTCTTATGTCGTAATGTGTCAGATAGCCAGTTAGCTCAGTCGGTAGGCCACTTGCTCTGTAAGCGAGGGGTCCCGGGTTCAAGCGCTGGATTGACTGCACATTTTTCTTACTCTTTGACATTCGAACATGTCGTCTGATTGGTTCAAATAAAATAGATTTGCGAAAATAAAAATAGCAATATTGGAAATCCAAAATATACAGAAGACAAATTATGTGAATGGGTCATTCTCAGATCAAGTACTTAAGTCAGATTGCAAAATGTCTAAAATGAGAATCGTGAAAAATGCAGCAAGACAGCATCGCTTAATGGTTTCATCTGCTTGTGTCATAATTAACCTTACCTGCCAAAATGTTAAATTACCTGTAAATATATACATTTCCATTTCCACAATAATCATCTCTTGAGCAGATTCTACAATTAAGTCAATTTAAATATTTGGACTAAATCCTTAACCAAACTGATACTGTTTACTTGTGGCTATTGAAAAGTTTGTGAAATAAATTTAATAATCATGAAGAATTGTATCTTTAATTATATAGACATAATTCTGTAATGTGTTATGTAACTCACAGATTCTGTGATACTGTTTTGGGTGTCAATTTATTAAAAGGCTTGTCTGGAATTGAAAGGCAATTTCAAATAATTTAAATCTCTTCAGGATGGAAAAGTAAATAGGTGTATCAAAATTTATAAAAGTCTAAGCAGGCCCAGCTCCAGGGCCGGGCCGATGGGGCTTGTGCCCCCCAATGGGCCGAGAAATGACCTACACTCATCAAAGATGTCCCCTACTGTTTTGGCATTGGAATAATTTTTTCTCAAAATTTAGACCCAGAAACACACCGAAGGCCACCATTTCATATCTGTATTTCGAAATTTTCCAGGGGGACCCCCAACCCCTCATTTACCTCACAATTAGATCTTGAAATGCACCAGAGGCCACCATTCCATGGCATTTAAAAAAAAAATCCAGGTGGAAAGCCCACTGACCCCCTAAAATGAGGGGAATACAGTCACCAGTAAATGCTCCAGATGCCACCATTTCATATGCGTAGATCTGGTATTTCAAAAAAATTTCCAGGGGAACCCCACTGACTCCCCTAACATGGGCAAACTTGCACCCCTCCAATACCTTCCCACTCTCAGCACTTGCTCTGCGCCTCAGCTGTGACATCTTCAGTCTATACTGGTGCCCCCCTCCACCCCCACCAAATTTCTGGATCAAGCCTGCTACCTTAAGGAGGGGGACACCAATCTGTCTAAAAAATAGAACGATATTCATCTCTTGAGTAGATTCTACAATTAGGTCAATTTAAATATTTGGACTAAATCCTTAACCAAACTGATACAGTTTGTGAAATAAATTTAAGTGTGATAATTTTGTTGTCGCTAAAGCAATCCATGCAATCTGTACAAATCATGAAGATTGCGCAATAGAACTAAAAGTCTATTATAAATGCCACTGAAATTCACTGACAGATCTATTCAACTGGTCTTTCTATGACATCATTGTTCAAATATGCACGCACAGAGGGACAAAGAATCTCAGATGAAAGAAGTGTTAAAATATAATAAGCATGTTACATAAGCCCTAAGTTGACCTTAAACAACCTTCTTCTGAAGAGTTACTCCCCTTGATCCAATTTTATTCTCAGCTTCCCTGTCAGAGCGTCTGCTAATAAACATTGTCAAAAATACAGAGCATATATCCTAATGAAAACACAAATTACATTATAAAAAAATCTATCGTACCTTTAATTCTGACCCCTTTTTGCTTGTATTAATCCTTTCTTTAGTTAAACACTGATGAAAGAAATACTGCGGCTTACCAAACTCCTTTTTACGTGCACATAAAACACAGTATCTCGGACGGCATTACTAAGGCTACATATCAAAGTTTATCCGAAGTATTGGAGATTTGTAACATGCGCACACAACATGATAATTTTCAGGGGCGATCCAAAATACTAAATATTCTACATTGTAATATTGAATGACAATGTGCGTTAATAATGAGTTCCATCCTGTAATGGAAAATTATTGTCCCCGAGTTGACCAGCAAATCGTCCTTATTGATTAATTAGAATGATCAGAAATTAATTTTCACAGATTTTATTTTAAATTGGGCCTAAATAGGCCTACTAGTCAAAGAGCCATAAAAATAAACTGTATTTTATACTTCTTTGAAATAGTCTATCAAACTTGTGAACTACGGAGTTGATAGAGCTAGATCTATACCTCATATTATGTAGCCTACCTACCATCACCACCACCATAGAGACTCCTTCAGACCATATAATCATGATAATGTATCTAAGACATTCGACAATAATGATGCAAAGAAGTATATGCCCTAAAATACATTTATTTTTATAGCTCTTTGAATGATGTTACATTTGATATAAAAAATAAATCCAGCACCCATTTAGATCTAGGCCTAGCCTATATTGGTTTCAAAGGATGCAGGCCAAGTTTGCTAAACATTTAGAAATGGCGAAATGACATTAAGCTTTAGATCTACAGTAATAATTAATTGTGTTCAGTAACACGGTCATATTATAGGTTTTACCAGAAACTAATATTGAAAAGATTTAAAAGACATAGTCACTAGGCCTACTAGATAAAAAAAAAATCAGAAAGAAAAAAAAATATAATATATAGGCCTACAACTGAAAGTAAGACTAAATTCTTAAAATCTATAAAATGCATTAATCCTAGATTTAATTGGATCTTCACAATCACAATGTAGGAGGTCATAATTGATAACGATAAGACACACCTCTCGTCTCTGGTATTGATGAAAAGGCGAAAATGTAAATACCATAGTACTACGAATACACTATACTTCATTCAAACCGTAACAAGTCACTTAACCGATATCGTTTATTCGCCGAGAGCTCCGAGCAAAGCAAACATGTGCAGAATGCGTGTTGAGCACATGATACAAATATTCTTTCATTGATGTCTGCCGTTTAACCAATCAGAGATCGACATGCTCCTTTACATGTGCATAATATATTCCGCCGACATTGCGCTCTCTTCTCCAGAACATAAACAACCGCGCACGGATAAATATATTGCGAGGAACACTACGTTAATTTTGTACTAACTGCGGATATAAACACTACTTAAAGTAAGTTCAAATTTCATATTTTTATTACAAAAAAAAAACCCTGTTATTTAACCCATTTGTTCTTTATTCACCAGTTTGTTCTGTAGACCAATAATCGAACAACAGTTTTTAATTTCAAATTTTATTTTTCTATCACGTATCACAAATATAATTTTCCTGAATTTAATGAAAATACAACGTTAATGCCTAAGCCCCTAAAATCCATTAATTTAACATTGATTATAGACAGAAATATACACAAAAGACAGGCCTCTCGGTCGTGCAAAATTACATGTATTATTTGATTTTTGTAAGAAGACTCACCCGTAACTAGGTGCATTTAGTAATTACATATTTTTTGAAAGATGAAACCATTGAAAACCTCTTTGGTCTACGAACTTTTTGATGAATTCGACAGGTGTACAATTTCCAACCCAGTAAAGTTACAATTTTAATGAAAATAAAATAAATTAAAGAATCCAAATTATTTTTTAAATGAAAATAAAAGAATTCCCAAAAACCTCATATGCAGCTGTTCTTAATTCACCTGTTTGTTCTCAAATCATATAGGCCTAATAATGAAGCTTACAAACATTTAATTCTTATTTTGAAATGTATTCAAGAACTTGTGACAAGTACGTTAATTTACATGATTTTACCTTGACAATTCTTTATTCATTCTTTCAGAAACAATGTCTTTGATGAACGTAAATGCCCGCTCTCCAATGGACATTGATCTAGGACTCTTCCACAACGAAGACGCAGACGAGACTTTCCTTAAAAGACTATCCGTATATGCCACCATTAGGCCAGGCGACCTGAAGAGCGATATCTCAGTCAGTCGGACAAATGGTCACAATTCCCTGACAGACCTCTTCAAAATATGGGACCTGAAAGAACAAACCGTTATTGGCAGTGAAGACGGACACGAAGAACACCTTCCAGAACAGCTTGAACTGAGAGACCACGAGCTGTCTGTGAAAGGTAGATATTAATCAAATTTTGTTTTATGATGATTACATAACAGCATCTGTTCATAAAAATAGCGCTTTTGAAACTAATTTCCATAGAAAAAATCCGCTTGAACTAAATATCTAGAAATATCAATCTTTTACCTCTTATTCTTGCCCGTTTTGTTGAAAATACATGTTTAAAAAAAAAAAAAAACCAAAAAAAAAAACCAAAAAAAAAACGCTAGACAGTGGTTTTAGACAACCACAGATATGTTTCAAAAGCGTTGTTTTACGGGCAACTGTGTGGAAGGACTTGCGAAGAAAGGCGTGTGAGAGTAAGAATATTGTATTGCGATCTAGTAAGTATCGTTATTACAAGAATGAGAGAATATCATTATACAGTTTTATCAAAAAAAGTTGAGAAATGATACCTAATGTACTAATACTTTAGCAACGATCAAAACAAAATTTAGAGACGAAGATTAAGTTACAAATATTGAACAAACAGACTCGCCGACGGACAGAATTTACATACGACTGTATGTTTTTTTTTATAATTCTATATATTTATAATAATTTTGTTGAACAATTGGACAAAAACGTGAATTTAGAATACGCAGATGTATAATTCATTATATTAAAGATGCTTGAAACAAACAGCAATTACTTCGTTAACGATTTAACTTTTTCAGAAAAATTGCTCGTATTTGGAGAGAGAGGTGCCCTTCATATATATTTCATTTTATATTTTGCATTCATGCTCGTTACTTTAATTTCAGAGGCCTCTTTTCCACTTCAAGTTTTGGCTGTTTTGAAATATGCTTTAACACAAAGTTCAATAAAATATATCAGAGGAGTGCATATATTTTGCCATTCTCTTTCTTTAAAACTAGAAAAAAAACGAAAATGCAAAACAAACTTAAACTGCTATGCAAAAAATAATAAAGAGGCCTCAATGTCTTGTCAGGAACACGTTTGTTACATGATAATTCTTTCAGATCTCTGAGCCAATCCAAGGACGGGAAATGTTCAGTTGCTTAGCAACTAAATGGAGCATGGATTTAATCCTCGAGTTCTTATTTGGCTGTGAGAGGTTAATGATTTTTCGAAACAGTTAATATTATTATATTTATAATAAATTCATTTTTTGCTACAATGCAAAAACGATGTGCACCAAAAGAAGCAGTGTGTCAAATAACATTTATAAAATACTAAAGGACACTGATTTTATATCAAAATGAAAACTAAGTAGTTTTTTTCCTTCTATAATATAAATGCTGTAATCTTTTTATTCCAATAAATTTGCCTTTTGAAGACATGTAAAAAATAGATTCGTTGAATAATTAGATCTCCATTAAATGTTCAGATTAATAATTGTTTTTCATTTTGATTTATTGATTTGCATTAAATCGGTGTTTTTATTCGAATTAATAAGTACAATGTAACTAGTTTCTAAAATTGAGCTTCTTTTTACAGGGTTTGAAATTGACAGTCGTATTGTTCCTGGTTTCCGCTACACTGTTCGCTACATTGGGACCAAAGAGTACCTTTTTGACGGGGAAGCGAGGCGTCTCGAAACCATTGGCCTCGGCTATGGCCGACGAATGACATTCCAGGGCGATAGTCTGAATTTCAACGACTGTTTTTTCTGGTCTGATAGCATTCCAGAGGGATTTGCTTTCAATATAGATGCGTTGAGAGAGGGAGATGCCTTCACTATTGCCGATGCCGAATCGCAATTAATTGGAACTGTTGAAGTCCAGAAAGTTGAATTTCCTCAAATTGAAAAAGACACTTTTATTGAAGGCAATGCTGTTGTTAAAAATGTTAAAGTTAGATTTGCATGCTTTGTGAAACTGTTCAACCACCATAACCAAAACTTGGTAAATGTTAACACCCAAGATTTTGAAGTTGTCGAAGGCATAGCTCAAACTGTAAAAGAAAGGGGCAGTAAGGAGGCTGTTGTTAAGCGCATCAGTGATGTGCATTTCAACTCCCTTGGAAAATGCACACTCCATTACGATCCTTGAATTATAACTGAACTTTATTTGATTTTTTATTATCAAAGTAAAGAGATAAAACACCCAAAATACCCAGCGTCACATCGGAACACATTGAATCTGAAAAGATCTCGTTTGGATAGATGCTTGCCAATTTCCTATTTAAACTAAACAAGACCTGAAAAAGAGTGCACATACGGGAAATTATTGAACTTGTATTAACACATTGCCATAGTTTTCTGTAAAATGGGAACGGGTTTCCTATTCCGGTATCACAAATGCCATTGACATTAAAATTATTATATACATAATTATGTTTACAGTTTAACATATTTGAGAATTATTTTCTTTCCTTGTTACTTGTTATTTTTAAATAAATGGGTAAAACCTGTACGAGTTCCTTTATTTTCCTTAATAGTGTTTCATTAGCGTACTTTCGGTATTTGAAATCATATCACTACATTTTTCATCCAACTAGGGGTATCAGTGGCAGAGTGGTTAAGGTCACTTGTCCCGCATCGGTATGTACTCGAGCCTTGCTCGGGGCGTTGGATTCTCCCTGTGAGGAAGCCATCCAGCTGGCTTATGGAAGGACGGTGGTTCTACCCAGGTGCCCACCCATGATGAAATAATCCACACACAAATAGCCTTGTATGGTCATAATAAATGCTGTAGTAAGAGATAACAGTCCTTGGTAAGTGAGAACCGTATTGAAAGAAAACAGTCTTTTGTAACGCTAGTAACGATAAAGCGGCATTCACTCACAGACTTTATTATATCCACCCCACTCCACTGGGAGAGACGTATTGCTTTTGCCCTGTCCGTCCGTCCTTCCGTCCGTCACACTTCATTCCCGATCAATAACTGGAGAACCATTTGATATAGAATCCTCAAATTTCAGAGGGTGGTAGGGCTTATGGAGTAGAAGACCCCTTTTGGTTTTGGGGTCATTCATCAAAGGTCAAGGCCACAGGGACCTGAACATGGAAAACCATTTCCGATCAATAACTTTAGAACTAGTTGACCCAGAATGTTGAAACTATATAGGATGATAGGCCATGCAGTGTAGATGACCCCTATTGATTTTAGGGTCACTCTATTAAAGGTCAAGGTCACAAGGGCCTGAACATGGAAAACCATTTCGTTTTACTGGTTATATACGGCTGTTATCTTTTGTTACTTAACTTGCTTAAAATAAAGATATATAAATTTGAGTTAGTTTGACTACACCTGACCTTTTTGTTACTACAGTTATGTGGTTGTCACCTTCCGTCCGTCTGTCTCGCCATCTTCAACTGGAAATGCAAGGGATTATGCACAAACTTGCTATAAAGTGAATGGTGCAATCAGGACTTTACCAGGCCCGGCTGTTGAAATTTTACAAAAGTGCGGTATAACATGCATTACCAATATAAATCTTGCCCAGATAACTTTCTCAAGTTTTCAAGGGATCTGGTACAAACTAATAGAAGTGTATCATTTAATACGAAAAGAACGTGTGTGTATCGTCAAGAAGGGAATGCACCATGCCAGGTTTTAAGAGTTTTTGCCCTTCTAAATTTTACAGAATACCGACGTAAGCATTGTCCTTATATCTCCTCTTACAGGTTTCAACGATCATTTACTGTCGTACACACCAGTATAAACGTTAACGGCACCCCATTCCGATTTGCAAAAAATACAAGGGGCCGAACTCTGGAACTTATGTTTGGGTCTGCCGGATTCATCACGGAATCCAAGATTTATTGTTGTTAAAGATATTTTACAATTTTGTATCAAATCAAACCATAAATGAAGTCTCTATATGGCTACAAAAGCCAATAGCAAATTCTGGCCCGTTACTCTAGAACCCATGATGGGATCTGGCCAGTTTTCGAAAGAAACCTAGATATTATGCCAATACAAGTTGTGCGCATTTTTTTTTTATAAAAATCAATTGCAAAATGTGGTCTCTATCGTGTTAACAAGCCAAAATAGCAGATTTTGGCCGCGTGAGGGGCCATAACTCTGGAACCCATGATAGGATCTGGCCAGTTTTCCAAAAGAACCGAGATATTATGCCAAAATATGTGCAAGTTTGATAAAAATCGATTCCTCAATGTGGTCTCTATCGCGTTCACAAGGAATTGTGGTACAACGGACGAATGGCGATCACAAAAGCTCACCCTGTCACTGTGAGACAGGTGAGCTTAACATAATGCAAAATATTTGTGTCATGTTACTTATATACCTGTACCACCATATACCCCAGTATAAACGCTTCCATGGCTTTTTGCAAAAACAATATGCTTTCATACTTTTGTTTGTTTGTGTTGGGTTTAACGCCGTTTTTCAACAGTATTTCAGTCATGTAACGGCGGGCAGTTATCCTAACCAGTGTTCCTAGATTCTGTACCAGTACAAACCTGTTCTCCGCAAGTAACTGTCAACTTCCCCACATGAATTATCAGAGGCGGAGGACGAATGATTTCAGACACAATGTCTTGTATCAAATCGTCACGTAGAACATGTAAATATATGCATATCCAGTATATAGTCGGACTGTACATGTACTAGTAATCAAACTTGAACGAGAGACCACATCTATTTAATCTCTATAACTTGTCAACTATCCAGACGCCACATTTTCAACTTGATTTTCTGAAAATTTGTCAGAATGCATCTTTATGAAATCTTGTTCAAAGTTCGAAACTGGATTATCTATGTAAAAAACCTAGGTCACTGGGTCAAATCATAAAAATGATATACTCGGCGTCACTGAAAAGTTACCACTCTATTGACCCTTATATTTTGAACATCGAACTGAACTGTGTTAAAAGCACATCGCTACGACGTTTTTGACCCAGATGAGTAGTCACTGGTGTAAAGATTTGACAAATTTAATGAACTCCATTTGAGTCACGGCCTGCACGTGCAAAATCGAAAAGTCGACATTTATGCAACTTTTATCGCAAATCATTCATCTCATTTGAAAGTTAGTGCCCTGACTGAGAAAAACTTTCAAAACCAGAATATTTTTGCTAAGCATGTCATATCTGAGGGACGCTCAACGTCATCAGGCCATTAGCGTGGTTGACGGCAGACAAAAGTTCGTGGAATTGGATGTCGTACGGGCTGTTCTCACCTGGCAATCATGAAACTGGTAAGGAGACATAATCAGACAGGGTCTGCGAGTGATATACCGCGCACAGGCCATAAAAAAGGTGACGTCAATAATGTATAAAAAAATAATGAGGTATTTAAGTGGCAACTTTTCAGTGACGCCCAGTATATTGAACACTCAAAAGGCCACATCACTTTATGTGATCTTTATCAGATTTGCTCAGAATGTTTGTCCATTTAAAAATTAGGTTTAACAAGATGCTTTCGTAGAAAAGCACATGTCTCCCCAAAGCATAGTGGTAATAGGCAAGAAGTCAACTGGACAGGAGCGAAAGCCAGACACTGGCGGTTGGCTTAGTGACTGAAATGCAATAGACATCAATTACTCGGCATGTCCAATCATCCCATGAAGTTTCAACATTCTGGGTTATGGTTTTCCATGTCCTGGCCCCTGTGACCTGGACATCTGAATGAATGGCTCCAAGATCAGAAGGGGTCATCTACTACGCATGTCCAACCATCCTATGAAGTTTCAACATTCTGGGTCAACTGGTTTTCAGGTGCCTGTGGTTCTCAAGTTATTGATCGGAAATGAAGTACGACAGACGGACAATGTCTCCCCCAGCGGAAAGGAGACATAATTCGTAACTGGGTCACTTTGGGAAAAACTACTTCACAAGGGAAATTATAAACATTTTTAACACTTTAGAGGCCTTTTCGTTAAATTCAATAATCATAAATCTTAGAATGTTTGTATGTATGAAATATAGGTCAAATTAAAAAAGTTGGATACCAGAGGTCAAAAATATGTCACTAGGTCAAAATATTGAAAAACTTGGTTAATGATATACACATGTTTAAAAGTTTCTCCATGCAATCTAGGCAAGATTACATACTAGGTTAACTGTATCTGTGGGAAGAACAAATTAAGTCGGGTGAGCAATACAGGACCTTTATGACCCTCTTTTTTTCGCTACAGGTAGCAGGGCATTTATTTTCCAAGGAAATTTGATGAAATGTCCATTAAAAAAATTGTATGTACTTTCCCAAAATGTAATGGTCAAATATGCACTTAGCAGAGTTATTCAATTTTTCATTATAAATTTCTCATATCCTCGTGTCAGAACAGAGATAGATTTGAAGATTGAATACTGCTTAAGCCGGAGCTAGGGGGCGTGGGCAGTGTTGCATTTTCCATTACTGCCCATGAACAGACTCAATCAAACAGTCTGCAATTTTCACTGTTTGCATTGTTCTCGATGCTTCCGAGGGATCTAATTTCCAGATTTTATTATTGATCCGAATTTAGTCAAAACATATACATAATGGAAAGCATAAACCTTTATTGTTCCAAAGGAAACCATTTAATTATCTATTAAAGAGTGATTTGTATGCGATGGCATCAGAGGGACAGAAAGCAACAGAACATAACAATAAAATACAAAATAGCCATTATGTCCGTGTGGAAATACAACAAAAGTCACTTTTCTTAAATTCAGAATTTATTCTTTAAAAGTTGAACAGTTAACATTGATCTCACTAGATTTGATGGAATTGATTTCTTCCTGGAAGTTCAGTAACCACGGTAACTGACAGAATTAAATAGAACTATAATATGAAGGGTTTGAATTAAAATGAATTAAGAAATGAGAACACAAAACCGAAGGACTGAATTAGCTTTGCAACTGTCTGTTGCATATTTTCAACATGGTAATGAAAGTGGTCTTTTGAATGACAACTGCTTTCATAAGAAAGGTGAAAGTTGTGAAGTGTAATTAATCCATAAACATACAAAATAACTTTTCTTTAGGAGAAAAATGGTCATTTATCAGCAATCAATCCAACATTTCAAAAACCACTAACTGAAATCAAGACTTCTACATCCACAGTATACATAATGAATTCAGTATAAAGATTATCCTTCCAACACAAAACAAATGCTGGAAAACACAAACAAATTGTGAATGAATTGCATAACAACTGCTTTTTTGTGTGGAAAATTCAGCTTTATTTATTCTTTTGAAATATTCAGCAGAAAAAGGGTATGAACCTTAGTCCAGTTTATTTTTGGAATATTCAGCAGTAAAAAATATGAACCTTTATAAAGTCTTCTAAAATAGTAACTAACCAAATTCTAAATGATGCCTGCATCTTCATAAGTAATGTATAAGAGGTAGGGTAGCTTTAATGGATTGTTTCCTTGTAATTGTAAACAAGAGGACCATGATGGTCCTGAATCGCTCACCTGTCCCCACATGAACTGAGTATGACATCGTTTATTCTGACCAATTTTCATGAAGATCCACTGAAAAATATGGCCTCTAGAGAGGTCACAAGGTATTTCTATTATCTGACATAATGACCTAGTTTTTGAAGGCATGTGACCTAGTTTTGTACTTGACCTAGATATCATCAAGGTGAACATTCTCACCAATTTTCATGAAGATTTCATGAAAAATATGGCCTCCTGAGAGGTCCCAAGGTTTTTCTATTTTTAGACCTATTGACCTATTTTTGACCGCACGTGACCCAGTTTTGAACTTAACCTAGATATCATCAAGGTGAACATTCTCACCAATTTTCATGAAGATCCATTGAAAAATATGGCCTCTACAGAGGTCCAAAGGGTTTTCTATGTTTAGACCTAGTGATCTAGTTTTTGACCACAGTTGACCCGGTTTCGAACTTGACCTAGATATCATCAAGATGAACATTCAGACCAACTTTCATACAGATCCCATGAAAAATATGGCCTCTAGAGTGGTCACAAGGTTTTTCTATTATTTGACCTACAGACCTAGTTTTTGACCGCATGTGACCCAGTTTCGAAATTGACCTAGATATCATCAAGATGAACATTATCACCAATTTTCATGCAGATCCCATGAAAAATATGACCTCTAAAGAGGTCACAAGGTTTATCTATTATTTGACCTAATGACCTAGTTTTGGACCACACGTGACCCAGTTTCAAACTTAATCTAGATATCATCCAGTTGAACATTCTGACCAATTTTCATGCAGATCCCATGAAAAATATGGCCTCTACAAAGGTCACAAAGTTTTTCTATTATTTGACCTACTGACCTAGTTTTTGATCGCACGTAACCCAGTTTCGAACTTGACCTAGATATCAATAAGACGAACATTGAGACCAATTTTCATGAAGATCCCATGAAAAATATGGCCTCTACAAAGGTCACAAAGTTTTTCTATTATTTGACCTACTGACCTAGTTTTTGATTGCACGTAACCCAGTTTCGAACTTGACCTAGATATCAATAAGACGAACATTGAGACCTATTTTCATGAAGATCCCATGAAAAATATGGCCTCTAGAGAGGTCACAAGGTTTTTCTATTTTTAGACCTACTTTCCTAGTTTTGGACCGCACATGACCCAGTTTCGAATTTTATTTAGATATCATCAAGATGAACATTCTGACCAAATTTCATGAAGATCTCATGAAAAATATGGCCTCTAGAGAGGTCACAATGTTTTTTCATTATTTGACCTACTGACTTACTTATTGATGACACGTGACCCACTTGACCTAGATATCATCAAGGTGAACATTCTGACCAATTTTTATGAAGATCCATTCACAAAAATGGCCTCTAGAGAGGTCACCAGGTTTTTCTATTTTTAGACCTACTGACCTAGTTTTTGATCACAGTTGACCCAGTTTCGAACTTGACCTAGATATCATCAAGATGAACATTCAGACCAACTTTCATACAGATCCCATGAAAAATATGGCCTTTAGAGAGGTCACAAGGTTTTTCTATTATTTGACCTACTGACCTAGTTTTTTATGGCACATGACCCAGTTTCAAACTTGACCTAGATATCATCAAGGTGAACATTCTGACCAATTTTCATGAAGATCTTGTGAAATATATGGCCTCTAGAGAGGTAACAATGTTTTTCTATTTTTAGACCTAGTTTTTGATCGCACGTGACCCAGTTTCGAACTTGACCTAGAATCATCAAGGTGAACATTCTGACCAATTTTCATAAAGATCCCATGAAAAATGTGACCTATAGAGTGGTCACAAGCAAAAGTTTACGCACGCACGCACCGACGGATGCTGCGCGATCACAAAAGCTCACATTGTCACTTTGTGACAGGTGAGCTAAAAACGTCTGCGCACAACTCATGTGCATGTCTTGTGTCAAGAGAACATGGACCTTCAAAATGTGCGCATTTCTATAGCAGTGTTACACATCTATTGGAATGAAAACTAACATTTTTTTGCAAAACGTGAACAGCAACAATTTAATTCAACAGAATTTAACACTTTAAACATAAAAAAACATAACTTTTGAAAATATCAGTAGATCTAATGGATTATCTAGGTAAAAAAACTAGGTCAAATAATAAAAATGATATACTCAGCGTCACTGAAAAGTTAACACTCTATTGACCCTTATATTTTGAAAATCGCACTGAACTGTGTTAAAAGCACATCGCGACAATGTTTTTGACCCAGCTTTACTGGTGTGATCTAATGCAGTTTATCTTGCTTCTTTAACTTTATATACTTCAGCAGATACAATGTATCCAATGTGTCAAAACTTCATCCAATAATTTGAAATCATTCCAGTATTACAATTTATAGTTTTCACGGTTAAAATCGACAAGGCAAAAAGTGGTCAGTAATTTATAGTTTTGTTAAAATCAAAGAATGAGAAAGTGAAGACAATATTTCATAGTTTTGTTAAAATCAAAGTGGAAGAAAGTGAAGTCAATAATTTATAGTTTTGTTAAAATCATAGAGGAAGAAAGTGGTCAATAATTTATAGTTTTGTTAAAATCAAAGGAGAGAATGAAGTCAATATTGTATAGATTTGTTAAAATAATAGAGGAAGGAAGAGAAGTCAATATTTTTTATAGTTTTGTTAAAATCAAAGATCAAAATGTGAAATACTCTGAAAGAACTCTTACACATAATGTAAACATTACTCAACTTGCAATGTGTAATTTTAACTTTTATTCTGTGAAACAAGATAAACGTTGCAATTTTAGAGCAAAATGTAAAAGTAATAAAAAAACACATTTAGTGTTATGCAGGTCTATTACATAATAATATTGCAAAATGGAATACGTCATTGTAATGCATTTTGAACAATGCACAGTTTATACATGTGTGAGAAAAATATCTGTAAGAGGAGCAAGCAGGTGTTTCAACAGGTGAACACTGGAGGCATGTTTCAGAAGTTTCTGCCGCTGTGGTATGGTCAATCTGGACACATCTGTATAGTGGACTGGCAAGCCAAGCACTCTGGAAAGAAAACATATATACATATTTAGCTATACTCTATGGCTGTTAAAAAATACAACATTCAGCTACAATAAACAGGTCTGAGATTTTAAAACTGGGTCTGAACATTCCCTAAAAATTCCAGCCAAATTCTGCGCTCTCTTTTGTAACTGACAAAGATGGTCTCAAAACTTAGTCTGATAAACTCAGACCCAGGTTATCATTAAAATTTCAATAGGCATTTCATGGTATTCTACATTATGCACTTACTGAATGGCTTGGTGGTAAATATTCCAAACTATTGCCAGAGGTCCAACTACTGAATTTTTTTCACTATTGACTGGCAAGCCATTCAATACTCGTTTTATTACATGACAATGGAAATTTAGTATTCAACTACCTATCAATTAAACACTTAAATATAGAGTTGTGTAATAATAAATTCAAGACAAAAACAGACATGCTTTATGTATTTAAAAGATAATTTTAGCTTAACCACTCAAAACAATATATATTTTTTTAAGAGATACAGAAATATTGCTTAGTTCTTCAGCAGCAAACATAGAGTAAAATCTATGTTAAAATCCACTTTTGAACAGAGACCACTTGATTATTTCATTTTTTTATGCAAGTATTTTAAGCTTATTTTGACATATGAATACAGATCAAAATAATGTATAGCGGGTTATTTCTACGTATGGGATATTTCTGCGTTTCTGTGGTCTCTCGGTATAATTGCAAAAATATTTCCAGCAAAATATTTTCCCAGCAGTCTAGGCCTTCTGGTTTATTTTTAGAATTTTTTTTAAGATTTTCCTATGTGAAATCAAGTGACCCCTGGATGGGGTCAATTTGACCCCGGGGGTCATGATTTGAACAAATGTTGTAGAGATCCACTAGGCAATGCTACATATCAAATATCTAAGCTCTAGGCTTTCTGGTTTATTTTTAGAAAATTTTTGAAGATTTTTCTATGTAAAATCAAGTGACCCTAGGGCGGGGTCAATTTTGACCCCGGGGTCATGATTTGAACAACTTTAGTAGAAGTCCACTAGGCAATGCTACATGTCAAATATCTAAGCTCTAGGGCTTCTGGTTTTTGAGAAAAAGATTTTTTAAAATTTACCTATGTAAAATCAAGTGACCCCTGGGGTGGGGTCAATTTTGACCCTAGGGGTCATAATTTTAACAAATTTTGTAGAGGTCCACTAGGCAATGCTACATGTGAAATATCTAAGCTCTAAGCCTTCTGGTTTATTTTTAAAAAATTTTTGAAGATTTTCCTATGTAAAATCAAGTGACCCCTGGGGCGGGGGTCAATTTTGACCCCAGGGTCATGATTTGAACAAATTTGGTAGAGGTCTACTAGGCAATGCTTCACACTAAATATCTAAGCTCCAGGCTTCTGGTTTTTGAGAAGAAGATTTTCCTATGTAAAATCAAGTGACCCCTGGGGCGGGGTCAATTTTGACCCTAGAGGTCATGGTTTGAACAAATTTTGTAGAGGTCCACTAGGCAATGCTACATGTGAAATATCTAAGCTCTAGGCCTTCTGGTTTATTTTTAGAACTTTTTTGAAGATTTTCCTATGAAAAATCAAGTGACCCCTTGGGCGGGGTCAATTTTGACCCCGGGGTCATGATTTGAATAAACTTGGTAGAGGTCCACTAGGCAATGCTTCATACCAAATATCTAAGCTCTAGGGCTTCTGGTTTTTGAGAAGAAGATTTTTTAAGATTTTTCTATGTAAAATCAAGTGATCCCTGGGGCGGGGTCAATTTTAACCCCGGGGTCATGATTTGAACGAACTTGGTAGAGGTCCACTAGGCAATGCTTAATACCATATATCTAAGCTCTAGGGCTTCTGGTTTTTGAGAAGAAGATTTTTTAAGATTTTCCCATGTAAAATCAAGTGATCCCTGGGGCGGGGTCATGATTTGAACAAACTTGGTAGAGGTCCACTAGGCAATGCTTCACACCAAATATCTAAGCTCTAGGGCTTCTGATTTTTGGGAAGAAGATTTTTAAAAATTTTCCTTTCGGTTGCCATGGCAACCAGAGTTCTGCATGGAATTCAATTCTTTGAACAATTTTGAAAGGGGGCCACCCAAGGATCATTCCTGTGAAGTTTGGTGTAGTTCTGCCCAGTGGTTTTCAAGAAGAAGATTTTTTTACAAATTGTTGATGCACGACGCACGACTGACGATGGACATCAAGCGGTCACAATAGCTCACCTTGTCACTTTGTGACAGGTGAGCTAAAAACAAGAAAGTAGGTCAGCAGATCAAGGTCAGTCAAGTAACATTATATTACTGGGGATCATCAGGTAATTATAATTAAACAGTCTTGGAAATAGGATCAGATAATTATTTAAGTATTTTTTCCTATATAACTCATATAATAACTAAATGACCCGAGGGCGGGTCATTTAGTTATTGCCTCTTTTAACCCAAGGGGCATAATTTCAACAATTTTGGTAGAGGACTACTAGGCAATGCATCATACCAAATATCAAAAACCTAGGTCGTGTGGTTTTAGACAAAAAAAATTCCTATATAAGTCTATATAATACTTGGGACCCCCAGGGCAGGGCCACTTTTCACCCCAGGGGTACATTTTGAACAATCTTGGTTGAGAACCATAAGACAATGTCACAAACCAAATATCAAAGGCTTAAGTCTTGTGGTTTCAGAGAAGAAGATTTTTAACATTTTTCTCCAATATAAGTCTATGTAAAACTTGGGATCCCCGGGACGGTGCCAAATTTGACCCTAGGGGGATAATTTGAACACTCTCGGCAGAGGACCACTAGAGGATGCTACATACCAAATATCAAAGCCCTAGGCTGTGTGGTTTTGTACAAGAAGATTTTCAAAGTTTTCCCCATATAAGTCTATATAAACCATGTGACCCCCGGAGCAGGGCCACATTTGACCCTAGGGCGATAATTTGAACAATCTTGGTAGAGGACCACTAGATGATGCTACACACCAGATATCAAAGCCCTAGGCCCTGTGGTTTTGACCAAGAAGACTTATAAAATTTTTCCTACTTATATCAACCGGTCACTGTGGCCCAGTGGTTAAGGTGTCTGCTTTGGGATCGGGAGGTCGAAGGTTCAAGCCCCATGGGATGTTTGTCATGGGACTCATTCCGAAAAGGCCGGTTCATGAGCCGCGAGCTAGTTAAATGAACGGTTACCAGCACCTGGCATAGTGGAAAGAGTTGGGAGGTAATTGGTACGCACAATAAAGGTGTCTCATAAGCCAAATTGGCAGGCCCTTTCAATAGGGGTGACACTATAATAAACAAGCCCTTTACCTTATACTTTAGTAGCCTTTACATAAACTTTATACCGGTATATCACAGTTTGCAGTTGTAATTTGTACAATTGCTGTTGTACTTAAAAACAGTAGCATGAGTATCTTACGATCACTCAAAGAGAAATGATATATCTGTTGTTCCTGAAAATGATAGTGGACTAAAAGGTTTAATTGGCGAGAGTGTGCTTAAGGAAGTAAATGATAAAATAAGGAATGTAATCACTTCTTAGTCTACCCTTGGAACTTCTGGAAACCTTACATCTAGGGGCAAATATGCATCATACACACCATCTGACCGCGCTAGCATTGCAAAATACTGTGCTGAACTGATTTAATTTACTGTTTTTCACGTGCTAGTCATTCTAACGACAATGCATGCTGGGAATTACCTCCTCCTTGGCATTGAAAACACAGAAATTTCTCTCCCTTTTATGTAAAAACGTAGAAATTTCTCTTCCTTTTATGTGAAAACACAGAAATAAAACACCAGAAATTCATTCCACAATTTTCGGTACCAAAACGCAGATTTTTTTGACAGCAGAAATAACCTGCTATACAGTAAAGATCAAATCTTACCTCTCCAATTATGATTTTAATCTGCAGGTTTGACTGTAAATATAATTTCAGTTGTGCTCTAATAAAGCATGTCAATTCTTTACCTTCAAAATAATCTTAAAATAATTTAACCTTTCAACTTCGCCTATCCAAATGTTGGTACTCATTCCATCCATTTGAACTGGTAGAGAAAACATAGTGCTATTAGCAGAGCTCCTCTTTGGTTCTGGGGTTCGATCTGGCCCCTCCCCTTTGTTGCTGTCAGGGTCAACCAGTTCATCATCCACTGTAAGTCCTCCCATGCTGATCATTTGCATGTCAATGGCACAGTTTCGTAACTTCTTTACCTGCAAAATCAAGACTTGCTATAACAAAGTAAAGGTAAGAGTAATATTAAAATGTCAAAATCAAATTGCACAAAAGCTGTCTATTGTACTTAAGTAATTGTCAGTTTAAATAAGTTGTGACCTAGAATTTCAATGTAAGAATAGAGGTCATGTACAGGAACAATTAACTATGTATATTACTGGTAGTTGGTCCAGGTATTTTCCAGTTTATATGTAGTTAGCCTATGAAGTTGGACAGTCATAGGACTAAGCATTGTTCAGTTATTGATCAAAAACCATTTCAGTCTCTTAAGACACTGAAAGCTCTGCAATAAATATATTCAATCAGCTTTTTTCTACTTGTACAGCAGATTAGTTAAGCCATATTTTCCAATCAAAAGCATTTAAAATTCATTCCCTGTGCAAACAAGTTCAGTGATATTGTGAAAATTACAAAATTTTGAAAATTCTACCTGCGGGAATCTCTTAATATTGGCAGCAAGGTATGACTCCAGGGTAGGAAAGTGCTCCTTGTTGTCTTTATAATACTGGAATGAGCTGAAAATACAGAAATCTACCATTTTTAAAGGTTAATATTTTATTCACAGACAATTTACAGGTAGAGAAAGGAATTTGCTTTAGAATTCCTTCTTAAACAAGACCAGTCCTGTTTGTAAAGCACATGCTCCCAATGATTGCCTGTCTGAGACAAAAGGGTATGGGATTTTGTATGCAGTGACCTTGACCTTTGAAATGACTTCAAAAGTAGCAGACATTATCTACTGACTACAGAAAATCATCCTACGAAGGTTGAAAGCTATCCCTTACAGAAGCAAGCCTCTGTGGCGTACATGCTGCGTATTTGCTGTGTATATGCCGCGAACACAGTAGTACGCCAGAGGAGTACATTTTACATACACCGCATGCCGCGTACATGCTGTGTACTATTTCGACTAGTACACAGCATGTACGCAGGAGGTCACTAGTACACTTCAAGTACGCAGCACAGACTCTGAAAATTTAAGGAGTACACTGCATGTACGCAGGAGGGACTTGTACAAGAAAATAGTACACTGCATGTACACCGCAGATACTTTGAAATTTGTGCAGTACACTTAATATACGCGGGAAAGACTTGTACAGTTTCTTTTGGCATTTATACTTAGTTTTTTTTTTATAAGTTAAAGTCTGAAGTAAACTTCATATACGCGGGAGGGACTTCATGCAGGAAGGATTTGTACATTTTTTTTTTTTGGAAGCAAGAACTTTATTTCCGAGTAACTTTTATCTTAATAGCATAGAATAGTTCAGATTACCGGTATTCTGAACAATAAAAATTTGCCAAACTATTTGCAATGTTCATTTGTAAAGCTTACATCTTAGTGATTTCTGAGCTGCACCTTGCATGCAGTGTAAAAATATATTCTTTTTCATTTTGAATTAATCCTGGAGCTTTCTAACTTGGATAATTGAAAAGCCTTATTTGAACTTCGTTGCATTACATTTTGTTATACATGAAATAATTACCAAGATAATGCCGCAACAGCGCCCGAATGAGAAGAATTAATAGCTCTCACTGTTATTTGAATACTCTTAAGCAAAACACCACTCTATCATGTTTTATAAAGGCTTTAATGCTCATTATGTTAACTCATTAAGGCCTCACCAAATTAAAAAGTTGTTCATCAAATTTGCCGCTCGTATATTTTCAGAACGTTTTTGGCTAATTGCGCTTGCCCCATTGGAAAAAATCAATCCAAAACTTTTTGGTGCGCTACTTTTTACGGACGTAAAAGTGTATAAATGCTTATATAATTCCAGTCCTAGATTGTTTTCAGATGGATTTTAATCAAAATAAATACATACTACGCACACATCGTCTATAATAAATCATAACACTTATATTAAGTTGCATTAAAGTTGTTTCCCCTTGATGCAGTTACGCCATTTTCTTCAAATGTTTACCAAATTACATGCTACAAAAATTGATTTATTTCATTGAAAAGTGGATTGAGAAAAGCATACTAATTTATTTGATAACATCAATCTACATTATTTTGGTAAGGGTAAATACTTATTGATGCATGTCACTTATCTTTTTTCTGTTTTTTTCTGTCCAAATGATCAGCATTTGCATACGAAAGTTGGTGGGGTAAGGAATTTACATTATCACAGCAGTTTCGCCACAAGACTACACAGCATGTATGCAGCAGAAGTACACAGCATGTACGCCGCAGGACTCGGGCCAGGAGTACACAGCAGGTACACCGCAGGAGTACACAGCATGTACGCCGCAGGGGTAGTACACCGCAGGCTCATTTGCATGTGAAAAGTGTATGTGCCGTGTACATGCTGCGTACTATTTCTCGCATACTAAATTCCTCCAGCGTACATCCTGTGTACTATGTAGTCCACAGCATGTACGCAGCAAGTAGTACGCGGCAGAGCTCATTTGCATGTCAAAAGTGTACTACAAACGTACTATCGGTGTATGTGCGGTGTATATCCTGCGTACTATTGATTTCAGTACACATCATGTACGCATCATATACGCTGTATGTACACAGCAAGAGTACGCAGCAGGCCTTTTTCTTCTGTAAGGGATAGGTTGACCTATGGCAATAATTCTGTGAAGTTAAAAAGCAGACATAAGTCTTTATTTATTAAGCAATAGATGTTTTCAGTCTCAGGGTTAAAGAGACTTTGAAAAGATAGTTGTCATTTAAGTATTTCTATCAAGTTTGAGGGGTGAAGGACAAAGTGATCTGTAGTTATTGAGCAGAAACCATTTTCATTATCAAAGTTACTGTGTCCTTAACCTTTTGTACCAAAAAACCATAGAGATCATCTACTGACCACAGGCATTCAATATATTAGGATAATGGAACCAAAATTGGTAAATTATGTATCATCTGTTTATTAGAGAAACAATATACCACCTCTTCTTAAAAGGAATTATATTTTTATCAAAATCTTTTATAGTTGAATTTACATGACAAGCAGAAAAGAGTAAATTAATGCTTAAGATACCTCCAATGCCGGTGTTTATGGTGAACTTGGCCGGTACCCTTTGTATATTTCACGATATGTTAGAATGGTAAGATACTGGTGTAAAGTAAAACATTCTAACAATATTTTGATTAAGACAATGTACGAACAGGGTTTACTTGATTGTAATAAAGGTTGTAAAAACTGGGTATCGAATATTAAAAAGTTATTAAATGAATATGGATTTGGATACATATTTGACAGTGATAATTTTGATGTCAAGATGTTCCCAGTTATTTTTAAGAATAGAGTTATAGACAATTTTATACAAGAATGGCATGGATCGATAGAAAGAAATTCAGTTCTTGTAAATTATAGACAATATAAATCGCAATTGTATTATGAAAAATATTTAGACATACTACCAAATTCATATTTGCATTATTTTAGTAGACTGAGACTCTCAGCCCATCCGCTACATATACAAACCGGACGTTATGCTAGAAACAATATTCCAAGAAACCAAAGAAAATGCTTATATTGCTCCTTAAATGATATAGAAGACGAGTACCACTTTATCTGTATATGTCCTACCTTCGAAAACTTAAGACAGAAATATGTTAAACGATACTATTATAAAAAGCCGTCTATGTATAAATTTTTAGAATTACTGAATACTACTAATAAACAAGATTTGTGTAAGGTCTCATTGTTCGTAAAAGAGGCACTTATTGTAAGAAATTCTATACATAATGCATAAAAAACAAATGTTTGCTTTGTTCATCCTCAAGATTATGTTCTTTTGATAATATATATTGTATGTTTATGTCCATGATTAGTGACATCTCTTTAATATATCATTGTGACTGTGTTAATGTTATTTATATTTTGTATGAATATGACAATGTACTATGTACAAGTCGGAAATAAATATCTGTTCTGTTCTTAAGATATCAAAGAAGTAAAGCTTTAAAAATGAAAGCTTTGCACAAATATACAAACCTGTAGAGAGCAGGAATGTTCCCCCAGTAAAATTTTGGAAGGACATACGGAGAGAAAAACTGTGCATCCCACATGCATGGTTCTTTCTAAAATATAATACACAACTGATATTAACACAAATGTATAATCAAATAAGACCAAATTTGATTGTGCAGTCTGATCATGATCTGCACTGTTTGCCATTCAGTCAGTATTATTTTGGAATGCACCCTTTTTAACAGTTAATGGTACTGTCCAAATTGAAAGATAGATCAGTCCATTATAGAAATTTAGCAGGGTAAGGGTTAAAACACTCATTGTCTGCAGATGGACAGCTGGACAGAGTAAGCTTCATGTTATATGTTATTCTATGAAAAGTTAATCTTCCAAGACACTATTTTGAACAATATCACTGATCTACAAGTACCTTTGTTTCATTCCAATACATAAAATAGTTTTCACTCTGTTATAGTCAAATTGATTTATTACCTGTTTTTCTGTAAATTGTCACAATATCAGAGTAAAATACATCTGGTATTTGTGCACTGAAAAATGTTTGAAACAATTTTTTAGACAAAATAATGTAACCCAAATCTTCTCTATATTTAAACTTCTGGAAAGAAAATACTTATTAGCACACAAACTTATACAACAAACCTGAAAGAAGTTGGAGAGTATTTTCCTGAATTCTGACTTCATCGCTGCTGTACTTTCAACTAGCCAATAAACAGAGTTACTGCCCTTGCATATTGTTTCAACATCCTTTAAGATCATCAAAAACTTAAACATCAACATTCCTGTGCCATCTGCAATCAAACAATGCACACTGTGAAGTGAGTTAATCTTGGGAGCATAAAATTCATGGTCTGGTCCAAACAGCTAGTTTTGAAGGTTAGGAATTTTTTGGATTTCACTTTGGAAGATGAAATTATGGGGATTTTATTTGTTTATTAGGATTAAATTTCATGGACAGATGCAAACATAAAATCAAACCACAAAAACATATGAGTCGCACCATGAGAAAACCAACATAGTGCAAATGCGACCTGCATGGATCCAGACCAGCCTGCGCATTTGCGCAGTCTGGTCAGGATCCATGCTGTTTGCTAATGGTTTCTCTAATTGTTTGAGGCTTTGAAAGTCAACAGCATGGATCCTGACCAGACTGCGCAGGCTGATCTGGATCCATGCTGGTCGCAAATGCACTATGTTGGTTTTCTCATAGTGCGGCTCAATTATGTTATCTTTGCTGTGAAATGCCTAGTACAAGTACAAGAAGTATTTTTCCAATTAATAGTGTAATTTTCTTCAAGATTGAAAAATATAATTCTGGAGTATCCCCTACTTTTATTATTTTACTTACAGTCAATTATAACATTATACATGTAGTTTGCACATTTCGTTACAAAAGTAACTAAATCCTTGCATACAGCATGCACATTTTGTCACACAAAATCTATGCATATAGTATGAACATTTTGTTAAAACAATAGTCATGCCCTTGCATACACTTGCCACCTTTATATCTCTACAGGTAATGAAAACTCGTATTAAAGTTTCATTCAGACTCCACCAACAGCACAAAAAAAAGAACTCTGAACAAATATACTGAAAAACTAGAGCTGCTTTTGAGAAAAGCACATGTCTCCCACAACTGCCTAACATCTGAATAGTAGTATATGAGTCAACCATGCACCAAGACCTCAACTGCCTTATCAGACTTTCAGTGCTTTGATTATAAAAACAAGTTTCAACGACCATAATTCCGAAGTGCCTGGGCCGATTTGGCTAGTTATTGAACTTGCCTTATTGGCAAACACATTTTGTTCAAGTTTGGTGAAGATCAGATGAGAAATGATCGACTTTAGAGTGCAGACAAGATTTGTAACAGACAGACACACACACAAACACACACAGAGACAGGAGTAAATAAATATGTCTCCCACACCACTATAATGGTGGGAGACATAATTACCTTAAAGTGGCCATAATTCCAAAGAAAATAATTTGTGTTGGACATGTCAAATATATTCACAACCTGACTTAATATCAACCACTCACATGAAGTTTCACTGCAATCCTGCCAAATGTTACGTAGATGAAGCGTGAACAAGTTACTTGTGGTCAGACTGACAGACAGTGAAGAAAAAAAAACAACTGTTTCCAATAAAATGGGTAGACATAATAAGTAAATTTAAAAATTTAGACAAAAAGTATCTGAATAATATGTCAACTTACTAAACCCTTCATATTCTCTGTTAGTGACATCAAGGTCTTCTGATGGAGGACTGGCAACCACAAGATCTATTGGACATATCTCCTGAAGCTGAAGGCAAATATATCAAAACGTGTTATTGACAGTCATTAAGTCATTCCTTTTTCACGATCGAACAGACAGATGTGTTTGTTTGGGATTTTTAAACAATTTTTGTTATAAAATGGTAATAACCTAACTTACATAATAATCGTTCCCAACAAAGAACTGGCTATTTCCTCGCATGTGAAGAGGTAGAAGAAGCTTACTGACTTAAGTAATAGAAAATTTTGCTTTGTCAAAGGACTGGCCTTCAGTATAGAAAGTATTGCTTCAGCCTTTAATAAACTTACCTTATCTTTAGTGATATTGTTCACATCTCCGAGGTGAACAATAGCAAAGCCTTGGTTGAACAAGCTCACATGTTGGGCATTGGCATCACTTTCAGCTGCATAGTATGCCTCAACGTCCAACTGTAGCTGGTCTAACGCTAACCTTAGAGAGCCAATCCCATCAAATAAAGACAAAACTCTCAACTTCCTACCAGTGTAACCAACTGTATCATAAGATGGAATCACCTTAAAACAAGAACATCATATTTTTGGGCATCAAAACACTAAAATCAGCTGGGCCATGAGAAAACCAACATAGTGGGTTTGCGACCAGCATGGATCCAGACCAGCCTGCGCATCCGTGCAGTCTGGTCAGGATCCATGTTTTTCGCTTACAGTTTCTCTAATTGCAATAGGCTTTGAAAGCGAACAGTATGGATCCTGACCAGACTGCGCAGATGCGCAGGCTGGTCTGGATCCATGCTGGTCGCAAACCCACTATGTTAGTTTTCTCATGGCGCAGGTCTTATTTTACATCACATACTGCAACATCTCTATTTTTTTGTGATGGACAACCCTCTGTGGGTCTGCCAGTTGCATCATAAACAAAAAATATTATAACAAACGAATCTCTTTTATAATTAGAATTTTAAATCCATAAATTGACGCCCCCATATAACAGGTGTTTTCCAAAGAAAAAAACAGTAAATTGTATGCGCACACAATGAAATGATTTCAAAGACAACTACATCAAAAGCTATGATTCTGCAGTAATCTCAGTTGTGAATGATATTTTTCTGCATGATTAATGACAAACAATTGTTTTGACATTAAGGTGTTGACTGTTGAAATGTCCATATCAACTCCTTGTACTTGTGGTAATAAAGCTAACCTGATCAAACACTGGATTATAAAACTTGATTAGTTCATCTCGCCACCCCTCTCTAGGTACCAAAACACCATGGCTCATCAAACTGTAGTTTGTGCATAGAAAACACAGCCAGGGAGATTGACCTCGAGCCTGGAAACATGGTAAAATGTTAAAATAATTTGTGATATTAATTACAAGCTAGCCAGCTTTAGCACTTGCTTTTGTTTTATAGATATTTGTTTGTTATGGCAAGAGATTTCATGTACCAAAAACATCTTCAAGGCCATGCAGTAACTTCAAAGCTTAGAGAAAAAAAATCCCCCAACAGCACCTCTGTGACTCTCCAGCATCATTTCAGACATGGACTGGTATCTAAATGGAACAACTGCCTTTTGTTTCACTGAGTCTCAGTTTACCATTTCAAAAATCTATCATCGTACTGGCTGCTTAAAAATAAGCACTTTCAAATGCAAGATTATCGAAACATACTCATTACTGAGAATCAAGCTCAACCCTTTGCCATATCACCTCTTCTTCCCGAGCATTACTATTACTTTCAATATGTAATTTGTTTATGTGCTAGATCTAAATGGTGTGTTATTGGTGTGTTATTGTTTTGTGTCAAGAGCTTTCCACTAGCATTAAATTTTGATAATGTATTTTCCTGTCTCAACAATTCTTATAGATGTATCACATACCCTGCTCAGTTTTCAAATTGTAACTAAACCCCAACATTACTCACCTGTTTCAGGGCATCTGCACTGAGGTAATGCCGCATACATCTCACACAGAAAGATCTGAAATGTTACATTAAATCGGAACTATTAAAAAAGATAACAGTACAAGTGTATGCAAGTATGCAAATTCCCAACAAGACTGTGGTTTATATTAAATGTCATCTGAACGCTCACTTTGGTACAGATGCTTTTCACATAGCACAAACTGTCTCCCTCCAGCTGCCATTTCAAGGGTCATTCCTACATACATATTGCAAGAAGCAGGAACTATCTATATTTACACATCTCTAGTACCCTAGTAAAATGATTCAGTATGTTCACAGTAACAAAAGCTGTCAGAATTTAAACAACCCTGTCATGTATTCATCAACAAATGAAAATGTAAGCCATACAAGTGAGTTTTTCACATTCCTTCATTTTCTACGATTACCTCCCACAATCCTTTTCTTCACATACATACAGCTCACCACCTTCTCCACAGACAGCACAGAACAGCTGTAAAACAAGCACAGTCCCACTGAGGCAAGTTCATGTACAGTACGCACAACATACAGCATAGAATAGCTGTAAAACAAGCACAGACCCACTGAGGCAAGGTCATGTACAGTACATGTACACAATACATACAGCACAGAACAGCCATAAACAAGCACAGTCTCAATGAAACAAGTTCATGTATAGTACACACAACATGCAGCACAGAACAGCTGTAAAACAAGCACAGACCCACTGAGGCAAGTACATGTACAGTACATGTACACAATACATACAGCACAGAACAGCCATAAACAAGCACATTCTCAATGAGGCAAGTTCATGTACAGTACATGTACACAATACATACAGCACAGAACAGCCATAACAAGCACAGACCCACTGAGGCAAGTTCATGTACAGTACATGTACACAATACATACAGCACAGAACAGCCATAACAAGCACAGTCTCAATGAGGCAAGTTCATGTACAGTACATGTACACAACACATACAGCACATAACAGCCATAAACAAGCACATTCTCAATGAGGCAAGTTCATGTACAGTTCACAATACATACAGCACAGAACAGCCATAACAAAGAACAGTCTCATTAAGGCAAGTTCATGTAAAGAACACGATACATACAGCACAGAACATCCATAAACAATCTCAGTCTCATTTAGGCAAGTTCATGAACAGTTCACACAACATACTGCATGAAACAGCTATACAGCACAAACCCACTGAGGCCAGTTCATGTACAGTACACATAACATACAGCAAAGAACAAGCACAGACCAACTGAAGCAAGGTCCAGTCTACACAATATACAGCACAGAACAGCTGCAAAACAAGCAAAGACCCACTGAGACAAGTTCATGTACAGTCCACACAACAAACAGCACAGACCTGCTGTTATACAAGCATATACCCATTGAGGCAAGCTCATGCACAGTACACATAACACACAGCATAGAACGGCTGTAAAACAATAACAGACCCATTGAGGCATTTTCATGTACAGTACAAACAGCACAGAACAGCTGTAAAACAATAACAGGCCCATTGAGGCATGTTCATGTACAGTACACACAGCACAGAACAGCTGTAAAACAAGTAGAACAACAGCATAAAATGAACAGCATAGAACAGATTTAAAACACAAACCATTTTTACAAAATAAACCATTTATAGGCCATTATATAGGTATCAAACTGTTGTAAAACAAGCACAGACCCAAACTACACTACAGTCAACATTGTATTAAGAGACCACCCAAGGGACTGCTAAGAAGTGGTCTCTTAATGGAATGGTCTCTTAATGAATTTCAGTCAAATGAAAAGAAAAGTTATTTTTAACTGTTAATGTAACAATATTAATTACGAACATACATGTATGGTTCAAAAATCTGTTTTTACATCGTGAACACTTTTCCAAGTACACAAACCATGAAAATTATGGCTAGATTGTTTGTAAGTTCGACTAATACAAAAGTTAATTGCATTTAGTCACGTGCAAAACGTACCCAATAATTACACAGATGAAGAAATGCCCGGTAGAATTTTGGTACCTGGTCGCTTAATAGATACTTTTTTCGAATATTTTACCTGTCGGGACTACATTAATGTGGTTGCTAGTCGTTTAATAAAAAAGTCGTTTAATGGAATGTATTTATGTACTGAAAACGTTCGGGAGGGATTTTGACCGGTCGTTTAATACAAAAATCGCTTAATAGAGGTGGTCGCAAGTACGATGTCGACTGTAGTATAAATACAGCACAAAATATATGCATGTTAAATCAAGCTTAAACACATACAGCTGTGCATTCCACAAAAGAAATTAACATCAGTTACTGTCAAGTTCACAGCAAAGAAGACTAGAAGATGCTTTAGTAGAAAAGCACTTGTCTCCCCCAAAACATAATAGTAATAGATAGGCAAGAAGTCAATACAGGACAGGAGCGAAAGTCAAAGAGACACTGATAGTTAGCTAAGTGACTGAAATGCAATTGCGATCATCTACTCGACATGTCCAATTATCCCATAAGTTTCAACATTCTGTTTCAAGTGGTTATCAAGTTATTGATTCGAAATGGTTTTCCATGTTTTGGCCCCTTGTGACTTTGACCTCTAAAAGAATGGCCCTAATATCAATAAGGGTTATCTACTAGGCATGTCCAATCATCCCGTGAAGTTTCAACATTCTGGGTCAGGTGGTTCTCAAGTTATGGACTGGAAACAGTTTTCCATATTCTGGCCCCTGTGACCTTGACCTTTGACTGAGTAACAAATACAATAGGGATAATCTGCTCTGTAAGTCCTGTCACCCTATGAAGTTTGAAGGTTCTGGGTCAAGAGGTTCTCAAGTTCTTGATTGGAAATGGTTTTCCATGTTCTGGCCCTGTGACCTTGATATCTGATCAAGTGACTCCAAAATCGATAGGGCATGTACTCTGCATGTCCAATCATCCAATGAAGTTTCAACATTCTGGATAAAGTGGTTCTCAAGTTATTGATAGTAAATGGTTTTCTATCACCCTATAAAATTTGAAGGTTCTAAGTCAAATGGTTCTCCAGTTATGACCAGAAATGAAGTGTGATGGATGGACGCGGCAAAAACAATGTACCCTTCAAAGAAGGGAGACATAAAAAAAAACAACAAGTGTCAACAGAATTGCATAAAAACACTAACTAGCTGTCAAACAGCGCCACAATCATTCCCAATTTTAGTAAAACTGTAGATCAAGACTGAATGAATCCACAATTGTTAAATTGTGAAAAACTACATAAATCTGCATATTGCTTTTAAGTATTAGCTTACTGGCTAGCCTAGAAGGTAACAATTACAGAATGTACTTACATTACATCCATCATTATCCAGGGCAAGCAGACTTTCCGTTAAAGCATCCTGTAAATAAACTGATAATGTCAGAATGTAATGCAGAATAAGATTTACTGATAAACTTCATATACCCTTATTATACACCTTTCACCAAACCGTGCATTTTTATAAGCTAAACATACTTTTGCATCTGGACACAATACAGTTTGTGGACTTAGACTATTAAATTCATAAAAATCAAACTTGTCTCAAAAATGTCCATGACCTTTAACCTACTGACCCAAAGGTGAAACTTAAGAACAGTCTAACAAAAAACTATCATTAAAACTGACAGAACAAAAGCTTAATTCTTCAGCTGGACACATACTTCATCCTTACTTGTGAAGCTTCCGGAGAAGTTTCATTGAATATCAGCTAGGGATTGCTGAGGAATATTTCAGACAAGATACGGTACAATAGTAAACTATCGTTCATAATCAAAGGACTGTAACTTGAAACATCACATTGGAACATGGAGACAATATGTGCATTTCTTCTTGACAGTGTAGCTTTCCATGAAGTTTTGCTCAATTCCAGCCAAAAGTTGCTAAGAAATACTCTGGGCAAGGATGTTTCTACAGTTTAGAAATGTTGAATAAACAAAGGCTATAACTTGGTAAAACAAGGCAGTCTGAAAGACAGCTAAATCCCCCGCCACTGCTATGGACAGTGAATGGGTAAAACCTTTGATTTTAGCTGTGACCTTGACCTTGAACTGACACGGCTGACTCATGAATTCTGCACAACGTCTTGATGAGGTATCATTTGACCAAAGTTTCATGGAGATACAGAGCTGAAACCTTTGACCTTCAGATGTGACCTTGACCTTGAGTTGACATGGCTGTCTCATGAGTTCTTGATGAGGTGATCATTTGACCAAAGTTTGATGAAAATCCTTCAAGGGGTTAAAGAGATACAGAGTGGACACCAAATGGAAGGCTCAAACCTTCGACCCTTAGTTGTGACCTTGACCTTGAGCTGGCATGGTTGATTCATCGTCTTGATGAGGTAATCATTTGACCAAGGTTTTATAAAATTCCTTCAAGGGGTTTAGGAGATATAGAGTGGACATGAAATGGAAGGCTCAAACCTTTGACCTTCAGTTGTGACCTTGACCTTGAGCTGACATGGCTGACTCATAAGTTCTGCACATCGCCTTGATGAGGTGATCGTTTGACCCAAGTTTGATGAAAATCCTTCAAGGGGTTTAGGAGATATAGAGCGGACACAAAATGGAAGGTTCAAACCTTTGACCCTAAGTTGTGACCTTGACCTTGAGCCGGCATGACTGACTCATGGGTTCTGCACATCGTCTTGATGAGGTGATCATTTGACCCAAGTTTTATAAAATTCCTTCAAGGGGTTTAAGAGATATAGAGCGGACACAAAATGGAAGGCTCAAACCTTTGACCTTGAGTTGTGACCTTGACCTTGAGCCGGCATGGCTGACTCATGGGTTCTGCATATCGTCTTGATGAGGTGATCATTTGACCCAAGTTTTATAAAATTCCTTCAAGGGGTTTAGGAGATATAGAGCGGACACAAAATGGCAGGCTCAAACCTTTGACCTTCAGTTGTGACCTTGACCTTGAACCGACAAGGCTGACTCATGGGTTCTGCACATCGTCTTGATGAGGTGATCATTTGACCCAAGTTTCATGAAAATCCTTCAAGGGGTTTAGGAGATATGGACCGGACACGAATTTGTTACGGGTGGAAGGACGGAAGTACGGACCGAAGGACGGACGCAGACCATTCCTATAATCCCTCCGCCACGGCAGGGGATTAACTAGAATGAGTCTGTAGGACACAGGGTGTGCACCCACTGGTACATTTGTCACAAATATGGGATGATAATTCAAGTGTCTGCAGTCTTAAGGGGATATAGCTTCAACAAACATTTTATATAAAAGATTCTAGGCCATATACTTTTTGAACTATGAGCATCAAAACAAAAATCCACTATTTCGGCTATTTCAAGGGCCGTTACTCTGTAATTAGCACTAAAGAAGAGTGCCAAGTGTGCAGGGTCACATCATGATAAACAAGAGGACCATGATGGTCCTGAATCGCTCACCTCTTCCCACATGACCCAGTTTTGAGTATGACGTCGTTTTTTCTATTATATGACATAGTGACCTAGTTTTTGAGCTCATGTGACCCAGTTTTGAACTTGACCTAGATATTATTAAGATAAAAATTCTGACCAATTTTCATGAAGATCCATTGAAAAATATGGTCTCTAGAGAGGTCACAAGGTTTTTCTATTATTTGACCTATTGACTTAGTTTTCGAAGGTACGGAGCTTCCATAAGCTTTCATAAAGATCCCATGAAACGACGGACACCGCGCGATCACAAAAGCTCACCTTGTCACTTTGTGACAGGTGAGCTAAAAAACTCATGCAAAGTTTCATGAATATACATCAAATACTTTTTGAGCTAGGCACGCCATTAGGTGAAAATGTGCATTTTTGACTATTTCAGGGGTCATAACTTTGAGCTAGGCACTTCACAAACATTTTTTGGACGGACGGACACTCAGACAAGACCAAATCTATATGCCCCCTCCACTGAGTGATGTGGGCACAACAAAAACTGCTTTTATCAGTTGCATGTGAATTGTGTGTGTTTCATATTGTAATCATATAAGATAACAATGTGACAGTTTGTAACAAAGATTATACAAAACACCTTGCATACATGAAAAGCAAAATGAAGTTTTAAAACAATGTAGATATCCTACATCGAAAACTGTATTAAGCAGTCACTTGTCTTAGTGACCACTTTCAGCCAGTACCTTTGATGACCACTATAAACAGGTTAGACTTATTGCATTTTCTCTTATGAGTAAAGCTTTCTATGACATTTTTGCTGAATTCCATTGGTTGCTCAGAAATACACTGGACAAGAAATGGTGCTATACAAATGTTGAGTAATCAAAGAACTGACTGACTGACTGTAATCAAAGGACATATGGACAGACGGACGGACTGGCCGGCCGGCTGGCTGACTGACTCAATGATTCATATCCCTAAGACACTGGTAGATCATCCTACCTTACAATTCCTAAATGCATATCCCTACAAGGCAGTCTGAAAGACAGCTATATCCCCTGCCATTGTTATGGATAGTGAAAGGGTTTATGGCACTGGGTGGAACAATTAAACAATCGAGTTGTGACCTTGACCTTAAACTGGCAGGGGTGAATTTTGAATTCTGCACATTGTCTCTAAAAATGATATATTACAGCCGAGTCATATTAAAATCCTTCAAGGGGTTATGGAGATACAGAGCAGACATAAAATGGAAGGCTCAAACTTTTGACCTTGAGTTGTGACCTTGACCTTGAGCCAACAAGAATGATTTATGAGTTCTTCACATCATCTTGATCAGGTGATCACTTGACCCAAGTTTCATGAAAATCCTTCAAGGGGTTTAGGAGATACAGAGTGAACACGAAATGGAAGGTGACTTTGACCTTAAGCCAACATGGCAGACTGGTAAGTTCTGCACATCATCTTGATGAGGTGATTATTTGACCCAATTTTCTTAAAAATCCTACAAGGGATTTAGGAGATACAGAGCGGTCACAAAATGGAAGGTTTAAACATCTGACCCAGAGTTGTGACCTTGACCTTGAGCCAACATGGATGACTGATAAGTTTTGCACACTGTCTTGATGAGGTGATCATTTGACCAAAAGTTTCATGAAAATCCTTCAAGCGGTTTAGGAGATAGAGTGGACACAAAATGGAAGGCTCAAACCTTTGACCTTGACTTGTGACCTTGACCTTGAGCCGACATTGCTGACTCATGGGTTCTACACATTGTCTTGGTGATATGATCATTTGACCAAAGTTTCATGAATGACTCATGGGTTCTGCACATTGTCTTGATGGTATGATCATTTGACCAAAGTTTCATGAAAATCCTTCAAGGGATTTAGGACACAAAATGGAAGGCTCAAACCTTTGACCTCGACTTTGAGGTAGATCGTTTTACCTTACATTTGCTGCACACATACCCCTCAAACACTGGTAGATCGTTTTACCTTACATTTACTGCACACATACCCCTCAAACACTGGTAGATTATTTTACCTTACATTTACTACAAACATACCCCTCAAACACGGGTAGATCGTTTTACCTTACATTTACTGCACACATACCCCTCAAACATGGGTAGATCTTCTTACCCTACATTTACTACACACATACCCCTCAAACACTGGTAGATCGTCTTACCCTACATTTACTACACACATACCCCTCAAACACTGGTAGATCGTCTTACCCTATATTTACTACACACATACCCCTCAAACACTGGAAGATCGTCTTGCCCTACATTTACTATAAACATGACCCTCAAACACGGGTAGATCGTCTTACTCTACATATACTACAAACATATCCCTCAAACACTGGTAGATCGTCTTGTCCTACATTTACCACACACATATTCCCTCAAACACTGGTAGATTATCTTACCTTACAGTTACTGCACACATACTCCTCAAACACGGGTAGATCGTCTTACCTTACATTTACTACACACATACCCCTCAAACACTGGTAGATCGTCTTGCCCTATATTTACTACAAACATACCCCTCAAACACTGGTAGATCGTCTTACCCTACATATACTACAAACATATCCCTCAAACACTGGTAGATCGTCTTACCCTACATTTACTACAAACATATCCCTCAAACACTGGTAGATCGTCTTGCCCTACATTTACTACACATATATTCCCTCAAACACTGGTAGATTATCTTACCTTACATTTACTACACACATACCCCTCAAACACTGGTAGATCGTCTTGCCCTACATTTACTACCAACATACCCCTCAAACACTGGTAGATCGTCTTACCCTACATTTACTACAAACATATCCCTCAAACACGGGTAGATCGTCTTACCCTACATATACTACAAACATATTCCTCAAACACTGGTAGATTGTCTTGCCCTACATTTACTACAAACATACCCCTCAAACACGGGTAGATCGTCTTGCCCTACATTTACTACACATATATTCCCTCAAACACTGGTAGATCATCTTACCTTACCTTTACTACAAACATACCCCTCAAACACTGGTAGATTATCTTACCTTACATTTACTGCACACATACCCCTCAAACAAGGGTAGATCATCTTACCTTACATTTACTACAAACATATCCCTCAAACACTGGTAGATCGTCTTGCCCTACATTTACTACAAACATACCCTTCAAACACTGGTAGATTATCTTACCTTACATTTACTGCACACATACCCCTCGAACACGGGTAGATCATCTTACCTTACATTTACTACAAACATACCCCTCAAACACTGGTAGATCGTCTTTCTCTACATATACTACAAACATATCCCTCAAACACTCGTAGATCGTCTTGCCCTACATTTACTACACATATATTCCCTCAAACACTGGTAGATTATCTTACCTTACATTTACTGCACACATACCCCTCAAACACGGGTAGATCGTCTTACCTTACATTTACTACAAACATATCCCTCAAACACTGGTAGATCGTCTTGCCCTACATTTACTACATATATATTCCCTCAAACACTGGTAGATTATCTTACCTTACATTTACTGCACACATACCCCTCAAACACGGGTAGATCGTCTTACCTTACATTTACTACAAACATATCCCTCAAACACTGGTAGATCGTCTTGCCCTACATTTACTACATATATATTCCCTCAAACACTGGTAGATTGTCTTACCTTACATTTACTGCACACATACCCCTCAAACACTGGTAGATTGTCTTACCTTACATTTACTAAACACATATCCCTCAAACACTGGTAGATTGTCTTACCTTACATTTACTGCACACATACCCCTCAAACACTGGTAGATTGTCTTACCTTACATTTACTACACACATATCCCTCAAACACTGGTAGATCATCTTACCTTACATTTACTACAAACATACCCCTCAAACACTGGTAGATCGTCTTACTCTACATATACTACAAACATATCCCTCAAACACGAGTAGATCGTCTTACCTTACATTTACTACAAACATACCCCTCAAACACTGGTAGATCGTCTTACTCTACATATACTACAAACATATCCCTCAAACACGGGTAGATCGTCTTACCTTACATTTACTACAAACATACCCCTCGAACAGGGGTAGATCGTCTTACCTTACATTTACTACAAACATACCCCTCAAACACGGGTAGATCGTCTCACTCTACATATACTACAAACATATCCCTCAAACACTGGTAGATCATCTTGCCCTACATTTACTACACATATATTCCCTCAAACACTGGTAGATTGTCTTACCTTATATCTACAGTACACATTTCCCTCAAACACAGGTAGATTGACTTAACTTACATTTACTGCACACATACCCCTCAAACACTGGTAGATCCTCTTACCCTACATTTACTGCACACATACCCCTCAAACACTGGTAGATCGTCTTACCTTACATTTGCTGCACACATACTCCTCAAACACTGGTAGATTGTCTTACCCTACATTTACTACACACATACCCCTCAAACACTGGTAGATCGTCTTACCTTACATTTGCTGCACACATACCCCTCAAACACTGGTAGATCGTCTTACCTTACATTTGCTGCACACATACCCCTCAAACACTTGTAGATTTACTTACCCTACATTTACTGCACACATATCCCTCAAACACTGGGTGCTGGCCAACAATTTTCCTTCCATGCTTAGCACATGACAAACAGAAATCAACTAAAATACAGTAAAAAATGATGACATATAAATTACAGAGATGATGATACTCCAAGTCCTTTTTCAATCAAAACCTAACTATTTTAAGAAGCATTACATATTCTGTACAACTCAGCAGGGGTGGCAAAGTTAGTTGTCCATATTGCCCAGGTGGTCCCAAAGCTTGTACGGAGAAGTGAAATTTGACCAGAATTTACTATAAAACTATCATACGGACAAGTACAAAAAAAGCAATTGACAAAAACAGACAAGCAAGTCACCCCTGACAACTGTAAGTTTCAATTTCAAATAATTAAGCTTATTAAGGTAGTTCTGCACGTTTGGATCAAAATTTTGTCTACAAAGTAGAATTTGAGTAAACTCCAATTTTTCAAATCTTCAGAATATACCTAGAAAATTCAGCAAATAAAAAGGATAGGGTCATGTGCTTGATTTTTTGCTAGGCTGATTTGAAAAATTTGGACCTCAAGCAATATTTCATAATGGGAGTCTATGGGAAAATCATAACTTTCATAACATTTTCACAAATAGAATTTTGTGTACAATGTAGATTTTGATGAAAATTCTCAAAGTTGTAAATAAACACATGGTCTATAATTTGGTGAAATAAAATGTATTGGTCCGTGTGCTTATTTTTGAGATATTTGACCATGATTAAAGGGAACTGGATATTTCACATTAATTTTAAGACATTACTTTGATTTTTTTAACGTGCCATACGTTTTAATATCATACTTTGACTTTAGAAATATAGCAACAGTGCCAATGTTACAGATTTACTTACAGGTTTCGATTAATTCATAAACTGAATTTCATTTCCATACACCGAATCCAGGCTTTATTCTACGTTTTCCGGATAAATGACGTTACGCCAGCACTTCCGGTTTTTCAAACGTGCAGAACTACCTTAATTGGAAATGTCAGTTTTTAGCAGTTAAGATTCAAGGGGCACAACTCTCAGGATAATGGTACCAACTGTCTGAAATCACCTGCTCATTAGGACTTAAACCATAACAACAATTGTTATAGGTATACTAAAATTCAAATAAATGAAAAATTCTCTTTGAATGAAATATCTTTTGATCAGTTTACAAAATGTCATGCATTAAATGCTTTTCATTGCCATAAATAGATCAAATAGAATGAAACTATTTGCATGCATTATACTTATACAAAATCAGTAACAGACCATCTTTCAAAATGCCAGTTTCAAAATTTCCTGACTTCTCCAAAGGTTCTTCTTTTTGGAGGAGGGAAAAGTCCTCATCACTGTCAAAATCTGAACTATTAGCCTGGTCTCGTAATTTCCTCAGTTCCTTCAATATCATGGCTGGGAATTCTGATCCTGGTAAAATATCCAAAATACTTCTTATTTTTACTGAACAGTTTGTTGCTCCAGCTTGTATGATTTTTTAAATGCCAGCAACGGTAGAGCAGAAGTGTGTGAAACTCTAGTCTTCAAAGCAAGGCAAATGTTATCTGTGACGATCAGACAGAACAAACTGTTTCTGAGGTTATTAATCCGCCAAAGCTGATTAATGTAGAAAAGTTGTCATTTATTTAAAGATAACAAACAAGTAATGGTACAAACAGGCAAAAAAGGGTAGGTCTCCGCTTTTCCTTTGCCCCCAAACTTGGAATAACAGTATTGGCACACTGCATTTTATTAAATCAATTGACCATAAACAAAACAACGAACAAAACAATACAATGCAAAGTTTCCAGTAGAGCGCTCTATATCAAAACAAGAGGACCATGATGGTCCTGAATCGCTCACCTCTTCCCACATGACCCAGTTTTGAGTATGACGTCGTTTTTTCTATTATTTGACATAGTGACCTAGTTTTTGAGCTCATGTGACCCAGTTTTGAACTTGACCTGATATTATCAAGATATAAATTCTGACCAATTTTCATGAAGATCCATTGAAAAATATGGTCTCTAGAGAGGTCACAAGGTTTTTCTATTTTTATACCTACTGACCTAGTTTTTGACCGCAGTTGACCCAGTTTCAAACCTGGCCTGGATATCATCAAGATGAACATTCAGACCAAATTTCATACAGATCCCATGAAAAGTATGGCCTCTAGAGGGGTCACAAAGTTTTTTTATTATTTGACCTACTGACCTAGTTTTTTACGGCATGTGACCCAGTTTCAATCTTGACCTAGATATCATCAAGGTGAACATTCTGACCAATTTCCATGAAGATTCATTCAAGGGTATGGCCTCTAGAGAGGTCACAAGGTTTTTCTATTTCAAGACCTACTGACCTAGTTTTTGATCACAGTTGACCCAGTTTCAAATTTGACCTATATATCATCAAGATAAACATTCAGACCAACTTTCATACAGATCCCATGAAAAATATGGCCTCTAGAGAGGTCACAACGTTTTTTCATTATTTGACCTACTGACCTAGTTTTTGACAGCACATGACCCTGTTTCGAACTTGACCTAGATATCATCAAGATGAACATTCAGACCAACTTTCATACAGATCCCATGAAAAATATGGCCTTAAGAGAGATCACAAGGTTTTTCTATTATTTGACCTACTGACCCAGTTTTTCAAGGCGCGTGACCCACTTTCAAACCCGACCTAGATATCATCAAGATGAACATTCAGACCAAACTTCATACAGATCCCATGAAAAATATGGCCTCTAGAGAGGTCACAAGGTTTTTCTATTTTTAGACCTACTGACCTAGTTTTTGAAGGCACATGACCCAGTTTCGAACCTGATCTAGATATCATCAAGATGAACATTCTGACCAATTTTCATGAAGATCTTGTGAAATATATGGCCTCTAGAGAGGTCACAAGGATTTTCTATTTTTAGACCTACTGACCTAGTTTTTGATGGCACGTGACCCAGTTTCGTACTTGACCTAGATATCATCAAGATGAATATTCTGACCAACTTTCATAAAGATCCCACAAAAAATGTGACCTCTAGAGTGGTCACAAGCAAAAGTTTACGGACGGACTGACGACAGACGCTGCGTGATCACAAAAGCTCACCTTGTCACTATGTGACAGGTGAGCTAAAAAAGAAACCTACCAGGGCTCCAGATAATTTTTTTGGCCTATGAGTATTTACTCATCATAATTTTTGTGAACAAGTAAAATGGTAAAATCTGAAATTGAACAGGAGTAATTTTACTCCTGAAAATTTGTAAATGTGAAAAAAAAATCAGAAATCCATTTTATAACATATTTCTTGGGTGTAACACCCATGGATTTGTTTGCTGTTCAATTTTAGTTCAAAACTTTATCATGACATCACCGTACATCAGGGGTCCTAACTGACCAATCAGAGAGCTGCATTTTAGAGTACCTACCAGTTTCCACTTGGGTGTAATGAAGTATATTTACAATGAACATAGTGACTTTAGAAATAAATATACACTATTTTAGAAATCAAGATTTTTCACTGCAAATGCCCCAGATGATACTACAAACAACAAAATTTTAAAGTTTCATTGAAATCTTATATGGATTTAATACCTTTATTTTAGTTGAAAGTTTAACATTTGACATAGGGAGTCTATGATAAAGTCAGAGTAAAATGTAATCATTACCCAAGTGAAATTATCATCATTCCGCAATGTTTTGGACATGTTAAAATTATGAATTCAGCATTCAAGTTTTTGATTCTTTTTTCTCCCTTGGCTTGCTTTGGCTTCACACTCACTACCGAATCCAGTAGAAAATATTCAATATACCTTTAACTGTTTTGGGGATAATTTTTTGTTGGTTTAAAGAATGTGTAGAGCGTTTGTTTACTTTTTACATTCTAAGAAAGAGACATTTTTGTTGTTTACTCCGCACAGGAAGTTGATATTTTAAATAGACACCGCTTTAAAATACACTACTGTACCATCAATATAATAATTCACAACTGTTTAATTTACGCACACACTGAGTGTATAATATTATAGTTTAACCTAAGTTTATAGAGTACCATTCAATCAGGGTTCAAATTTAGACAAGCATACAAGCTAAATGCTAGTGGAATTTTAAAATAGCTAGTGGGTTTGAAATGTACTAGCTAATTTCAGCTAGTCAATAATATAACAAGCAAATGTCTTCAGAGCTTTAATAAACTTTAATTGTTTAGAAGGTACACATTTTTCTTCATGTAAGGAATGTTATCACTTATGTTTATATTTTATTGTTCAACAAAAATGGCACAAGTTATTCTAAGCTAACAGAAAACATCATTTTTGTTTGTGACTGGCTACTAACAGAGATCAATCAGAAAGTTTTGGCCAGTAAAATATCAATAGAGTAATTAGATATTATTAACTTTAGCTGGTAGCTTTTCATTTTAGCTAGTGATCAAAAAGGGCACTAGCTAATTTCAGCTAGTACAAATTATTGTTAAATTTGACCCCTGTCAATGCATGTGAATGTTCAATGTGGGAGACTTAATGCTGACCGTGCTCTGTTACGTAAAGCATCCAGAGGATTCAGGTTTTGTTTACACTAGTAAAAAGTCATCGCGTGCGTTTCTGTTATTTCATATACGTTTTTATACACTTAAAAATTATCAGACATGCGTATATGCATTATTTCAAAGCGTAATTTACGCTAATACGCATCTTATCTGGAGCCCTGACCTACATTGAACAGTTCTTTAAACAGCCACATTTTCCTTACACAATAGAATGTATGAGTATCAAGAGCCTAGTGCCTATTTTATTTACACAGAAGAGGCAATCTGCGGAAAATTACTCAATTATTCTTTCACCCCAATGCTGTTCAAACAGTCTAAACTTGCAATATTTGGACAGTTGTGAAAGAAGTAACCAACCTGTTTTAGGTACAAAGGGATCTACATCTTTTTCTGCAACATCAACAATGTCATGGAAGCCCATTTCTAGAAGTCCCCATCTCCTAATATTGTTATATCCATCCAGAGATATGTCAGCACGATCTGCACATACCTGTAATACAGCTGGACACATCTACAAATACCTTCAGTATATCAATTAGAATATAAATACCTTCAGTATATCAATTAGAATATATGACTGTTGACACCTACAATACACACCTAAAATATGTAAGAGGACACCTACAGTACATTGGCACATAACCTATAATACATCTGTAGCCACCAAAAATGCACTGACACATGCCTACGGTACATTTGTAGCCAACAACAACACACTGACATGTGCCTACAGTTCATACACTGACACATACCTATGATACATCTGTAGTCATCAACAACACATTGACATGTGCCTACTGTTCATTTACTGACACATACCTATGTTACATCTGTAGTCATCAACAACACATTAACATGGGCCTACAGTTCATACACTGACACATACCTACAATATATCTGTAGTCATCAACAACACACTGACATTTGCCTACAGTTCCTCCTCTGCAACATACCTACAATACATCTGTAGTCATCAACAACACACTGACATGTGCCTAAAGTTCATCCACTGCCACATACCTACAATACATCTGTAGTCATCAACAACACATTGACATGTGCCTACAGTTCATACACTGACACATACCTACAATATATCTGTACTCATCAACAACACATTGACATGTGCCTACAGTTCATCCACTGCCACATACATACAATACATCTGTAGTCATCAACAACACATTGACATGTGCCTAAAGTTCATCCACTGACACATACCTACATTACATCTGTAGTTATCAATAACACATTAACATGTGTCTACAGTTCATACACTGACACATACCTACATTACATCTGTAGTTATCAACAACACATTAACATGTGCCTACAGTTCATCCACTGACACATACCTACATTACATCAGTAGTCATCAACAACACATTGACATGTGCCTAAAGTTCATCCACTGCCACATACCTACATTACATCTGTAGTTATCAACAACACATTGACATGTGCCTACAGTTCATCCACTGACACATACCTACAGTTCATCCACAGACACATACCTACAATACATCTGTAGTCATCAACAACACACTGACATCTGCCTACAGTTCATCCTCTTCAACATACCTACAATACATCTGTAGTCATCAACAACACATTGACATGTGCCTAAAGGTCATCCACTGCAACATACCTACAACACATCTGTAGTCATCAACAACACACCGACATGTGCCTACAGTTCATCCACTGACACATACCTACAGTTCATCCACTGACACATACCTACAATACATCTGTAGTCATCAACAACACACTGACATTTGCCTACAGTTCATCCTCTTCAACATACCTACAATACATCTGTAGTTATCAACAACACATTAACATGTGCCTACAGTTCATCCACTGACACATACCTACATTACATCTGTAGTCATCAACAACACACTGACATGTGCCTAAAGTTCATCCACTGCCACATACCTACATTACATCTGTAGTTATCAACAACACATTAACATGTGCCTACAGTTCATACACTGACACATACCTACAATATATCTGTAGTCATCAACAACACACTGACATGAGCCTACAGTTCATCCTCTGCAACATACCTAAAATACATCTGTAGTCATCAACAACACACTGACATGTGCCTACAGTTCATCCACTGACACATACCTACAGTTCATCCACTGACACATACCTACAATACATCTGTAGTCATCAACAACACACTGACATCTGCCTACAGTTCATCCTCTTCAACATACCTACAATACATCTGTAGTCATCAACAACACACTGACATGTGCCTAAAGTTCATCCACAGCAACATACCTACAACACATCTGTAGTCATCAACAACACACTGACATGTGCCTACAGTTCATCCACTGACACATACCTACAGTTCATCCACTGACACATACCTACAATACATCTGTAGTCATCAACAACACATTGACATGTGCCTAAAGTTCCTCCTCTGCAACATACCTACAATACATCTGTAGTTATCAACAACACATTAACATGTGCCTACAGGTCATACACTGACACATACCTACAATATATCTGTAGTCATCAACAACACACTGACATGAGCCTACAGTTCATCCTCTACAACATACCTAAAATACATCTGTAGTCATCAACAACACACTGACATGTGCCTACAGTTCATCCACTGACACATACCTACAGTTCATCCACTGACACATACCTACAATACATCTGTAGTCATTAACAACACACTGACATTTGCCTACAGTTCATCCTCTTCAACATACCTACAATACATCTGTAGTCATCAACAACACATTGACATGTGCCTAAAGTTCATCCACTGCAACATACCTACAACACATCTGTAGTCATCAACAACACACTGACATGTGCCTACAGTTCATCCACTGACACATACCTACAGTTCATCCACTGACACATACCTACAATACATCTGTAGTCATCAACAACACACTGACATGTGCCTACAGTTCATCCTCTGCAACATACCTACAATATATCTGTAGTCATCAACAACACATTGACATGTGCCTACAGTTCATACACTGACACATACCTACTATACATCTGTAGTCATCAACAACACACTGACATGTGCCTACAGTTCATCCACTGACACATACCTACAATACATCTGTAGCCATCAACAACACTTTGACATGTGCCTACAGTTCATCCACTGACACATACCTAGAATACATCTGTAGTCATCAACAACATTGACATGTGCCTACAGTCCATCCACTGACACATACCTACAATACATCTGTAGTCATCAACAACACTGACATGTGCCTATAGTTCATTCACTGACACATACATCTCAAGGGGTGAATGGGAAAGAGTTCTAAGTGCATATAAATTAAGAAGCACTTTAAACTGTTTTGCATTCACCCCTCGATCTGTAGTCTTCAACAACACACTGACATGTTCCTGTAACAAAATATTGACTTGTTTACCTTTAGTGCCTCTATAATAGCGTATTCCAGAGCTGATGAAAGTTTTCCTCTACAGTGTTGTCTGAACTGATGGGTAAAATTCACAACCTGGCTCAGTCTCATCTGGAATGATATTTTTTGTTGAGTTTAAAGTCATATGTCAACACTAATGTTGGTGACATGGCACCTTTTCAGCTTTTAATGATGGAGGAAGACCCCAGGTGTCCCTTTGAGCATTATTTGAGGGTGGGAAATAAGTCAGAACCATATGTACAGACCATCAAGTCTTCAAGCCCCAATGTTTTTTCCACCATTTTTGAAAAACAATTCCCCTCAGATATTTTTTAGGTAATCATTCCAATCAAAACTCTGAATCCCCTCTCTTGAAACCATTGTGAACTTATGTGATTACAATTTCATATGAACTCACATTGCTATGACATCACCATAAAGGCGGAACATTCTAGAGGTCAAAATGCATGACTTTTTGGGTTATAATTGCATTTTGCCAGATGTTACTATTAGAAAGCACACATTGTGATGCAAAATAAATATCTATTTTTCCAACAAGCTCCATTAACTCTTAACTTTGTCATTTTACTGATCTCATCCTCAAAGTATGTGTCACTGAATCAACTAAAACAATGTGAAAAAAAAACAACAACAGAAAACATAACTGTAAATACAAGATAAAAGTTTAGAAATTTCCAGTTGGTTGTGATATATATGAGTTTGAAGTATATGTATACATAATCCACACCATCATAAATAGTTTATTCAGTATATTAATAAAAGCAAACTATTAAACCACGATTAATTTCTTAAATGTATACATTTGTTTACCTGAGAGATTTTATGGTCACCAAACCACATAAGCCAAGTCCAGCCAGCCCTAGCCTTTATTTGACCAGCCACTGGTCCATCAATAATGATTGCTGGCCACCATCTTGTTTTGGACAATCTTCCCCAAACTAAGCTACCATTTGACCAAATCTGCACATTAAACAAGAGGGCCATGAAGGCCCTGTATCGCTCACCTGACCTATTGACCTAATGATCCACAAGATTAACATTCTGACCAAGTTTCATTAAGATATGGTCATAAATGTGGCCTCTAAAGTGTTAAGTGTTTCCTTCGACTTGACCCAGTGACCTAGTTTTTGACCAGACATGACCCAGATTCAAATTTGACTTAAAGATCACCAAGATTAACATTCTGACTAAGTTTCGTGACGATACAGTCATAAATGTGGCCCCTAGAGTGTTAACAAGCTTTTCCTTTGATTTGACCTAGTGACCTAGTTTTTAATCCCACCTGACCAAGATTTCAACTTGACTTATAGATCATCAAGATTAACGTTCTGACCAAGTTTCATTAAGATATGGTCATAAATGTGGCCTCTACAGTGTAAACTAGCTTTTCCTTTGATTTGACCTGGTGACCTAGTCTTTGATCCTACATGACCAAGACTCAAACTGGACATTCAAATCATCAAGATTAACATTCTGACCAAATTTCATGAAGATAAGTCATAAATCTGGCCTCTACAGTGTTAACAAGCTTTTCCTTTGATTTGACATGGTGACCTATCTTTTTTTCCCTGGATGACCCAATACCAAACACGTCCAAAACTTTATTGAGTGTAACATTCTGACCAAGTTTCATTAAGATTGGGCCCAAATTGTGACCTCTAGAGTGTTAACAAGCTTTTCCTTTGATTTGACCTGGTGACCTGGTTTTTGACCCCAGATGACCCAATATCAAATTCGTCCAAGATTGTATTGAAGGTAACATTCTGACCAAGCTTCATTAAGATTGGGCCAAAAATGTGACCTCTAGAGTGTTAACAAGCTTTTCCTTCGATTTGACCTGGTGACCTAGTTTTTGACCCCAGATGACCCAGTATCGAACTCGTCCAAGATTTTATTGAGGTAACATTCTGACCAAGTTTCAATAAGATTGGGCCAGAACTGTGACCTCTAGAGTGTTAACAAGCTTTTCCTTTAATTTGACCTGGTGACCTAGTTTTTGACCCCAGATGACCCAATATCAAATTCGTCCAAGATTTTATTGAGGGTAACATTCTGACCAAGTTTCATTCAGTTTGGGCCAAAATTGTGACCTCTAGAGTGTTAACAGTCAAACTGTTGACGACGGACACAGGGCGATCACTAAAGCTCTCTAAGCACTTCGTGCTCAGGTGAGCTAAAAATAGAAATTATGACCAAACTATTGTACAGCTGTCGTCATGACCCAAAAATGAAGTTTAAATTTCTAGAAGAGTTGTCCATAAATCTGTGTGCTCAACTATTTGACCATTTTTAAGGTATAGATCCATGTTTCAGAGAAAAAAGTTCGAACGTCATCAAATCAAAGAAAGAAAGCATTGTTTTACTTGAAAATTAAACAGCGTATAAAACATTTATATTATTCTACAAAACCATTGTCAATTTACTGATATATGTATTGAATTCCGGAAAGGGACTGCATGAAGAGGCCACACTTCTGGACAGTTCAGCGCCTTTAAAAACTCACCATTTTTTAAAAGCTGCTTGACGTCTTCGTTTTGATGCATTTGTAACATCGTGCGAGTTTTTAAACTTTACATAACTAGGTAAAACATCGTTTTTGACAATTGTTTACATTTTTTCTTTACAAATGGCATTCTTATTTAAAGGGGGACAACTCATTAAGAATATTTTAGGTATCCAACTCTGTGGGACAGAACAGTAAAACATGTATTGGACAGATAAGTTGTGTGTCAAGATGCTGTTCATTCGTTAAAAAAATCTGTTGTTTGTGATATACTGCTAAACCTTAACTGGAATGATGGTTACAATTTTCAATATAGTGAGGCACAAAAACTTGATTCTGGCAATGATATAATAGTAAACAAGAGCTCCGCCAAGCGGGGCAATATACGCCTGAAGGGTTATATCAGAGGAGGATGGGAGCAAAATTTAAAGAACTTAACTGTTGAAGCCCAAAGGACAGGAAGAACAAAGGGAAGAAATTTTAAAAATTCTAAGTCCAGAAAAAAAAATTATAAGTCCACAAAAAAATCCTTACCAAGTACAGATATGTCAAAATACACCTAACAATTGGAAGTACCATCCATGTTGTACCACAGAAAAGTGGTCTCGGTTTTTCCGTATGACCAAAAACAAGAAAGTTACAAAATAAGCTATTTATAGTAACATCAAAGGGAAGTAATTCAATAAAAAAAAATTACTGTAAGTGAACAAAAAAGGGATCTGCCGAATAAAAACAAAAGCACTGCAATGCAGTGCAATATACACACAAAAAAGTCATATGACCTTTGACCCTTAAGTTTGACTTTAACCTTGAGGCGAGCCATCCGAAACATGCGCTCTGCACGTCAACTCATTGTGGTGAACATTTGTACCAAGTTTCTTTAAAATTCTTCAAGCGGTTCAAGAGTTACAGAGCTGACACTAAACAAAATCATATAACCTTTGACCCCTTAGTGTGACCTTGACCTTGAAGCAAGCCATCCGAAACATGGCGCTCTGCACGTCGTCTTGATGTGGTGAACATTTAAGCCATGCTAACGGATGGACGGACACCAGCGTCATAATACGTCCCTTTGGGCATATAACAAGCAAATTCAGTGGATTTTTATCTCCCGCCAAATAAGTTGTTTTGTGAATGAGGTGACAATAAAGTAAAATCATTTAATTTCATCTGCAAAGAAATTCTTTGTTTCAGACAAAAGCATTATTTATGGGAAGATATATTTTTATGTTTCCAGATTTAAATAAGAAGTAAACACGTATTTTATGTTTGTTGAAAGAAGCAACCATGAAATTCACAAAATCTTAGATCCTCACAATCATTTTACAGCAAAGAACATGTACAAAGCTCTAACTGGAAATACTACACAGAGTACAGAAAATTTCCATTTCATTTTTGTATCCTTTCAGGAAGACAGTAAATGTTGTTCAGTTGGATAAGATACACAACACTGTTTGTATACTCAAAGAAATACCTTCTCAGAACTTCCATGATCTGATTCCCTTGTATTCATCATATTCTCATAGTAATATCTTGCATCATCTGATTCCACCTCCGTATTTGAAGAGTAGTTGTTGTTGTTGTTGTTATCGTCAACCATTGGAGAGTTTAACATCGCAAGCAAAGAACCATTTTCTTTACTACTGAACTCCTCTATCCAAGCTAAAAATAAAACAAAACAAGGGTGCAGAATGTCACAATATACGCCCGTCACAGCAAATTTGTTTACACTAGCACCTGTATTTGCAAATGGAATTTTAATTTTCTAGTTGTTTACAATGTTGTTTTTTTTAGAAATTATTGTAATTCTTTTATTTTTCTAAGTCCACAAAAAAAATCCTTACCAGGTAGAGATACCTTAAAATACACCCAAAATTTGAAAGTAATATCAATGTTGTACCACAGAAAAGTGGTCTTGGTTTTTCCCTACGGTCAATTATAAAAAAGTTACAATGTAAGTTATTTATAGTAACAACTAAGGGAAGTTAATCTTTAAAGAGAAAAAAAAAAAAAAAAAAAAAAAAAAAAAATCGAAAAAAAAAAATTACAAGTCCACACAAAAATCCTTACCAGGTAGAGATAGCTCAAAATACACCTCAGAATTGGATGTAACATGCATGTTGTACTACAGAAAAGTGGTCTCGATTTTTCCCTACGACTTGTAATGAAAAAGTTACAATATAAGCTATTTATAGTAACAGCAAAGGGAAGTAATTCAAAAGAAGGGACCAGTGCATGACACTCCGTCTCATGATGGTGTACAATTGTGCCAAGTTACATCAAAATCCCTCCATGCATGAAGAAGAAATGCTCCAGACAAAGTCATTCTTGTATCTGACCTTTGACCTTTAAGTGTGACCTTGACCTTAGACTGAGGGACCTGGTTCTTGCGCATGACACTCCGTCTCATGCTTGTGAACATTTGTGCCAAGTTGTATCAAAATCCCTCAATGCATGAAGAAGAAATGCTCCGGACAAAGTTTTCATTCTTGTATCCTTTGACCTCTAAGTGTGACCTTGACCTTACCCCTAGGGACCTGGTTCTTGCGCATGACACTCTGACTCATGATGGTGAACAATTTTGCCAAGCTACATCAAAGTCCTTTCATGCATGAAGAAGATATGCTCCGGACAAAGTTTTCATTCTTGTATCCTTTGACCTCTAAGTGTGACCTTGACCTTAGACCTAGGAACCTGGTTCTTGCGCATGACACTCCCTCTCATTATGGTGAACAACTGTGCCAAGCTACATCAAAATCATTCCATGCATGAAGAAGATATGCTCCGGACAAAGTCATTCTTGAATTTTTCATTCTTGTATCCTTTGACCTCTAAGTGTGACCTTGACCTTAGACCTAGGGACCTGGTTTTTGCGCATGACACTCCGTCTCATGATGATGAACAATTGTGCCAACTTTCATCAAAATCCCTCCATACATGAAGAAGATATGCTCCGGACAAAGTCATTCTTGAATTTGACCTTTGACCTCTAAGTGTGACCTTGACCTTAGACCTAGGGACCTGGTTCTTGCGCATGACACTCCGTCTCATGATGGTGAACAACTGTGCCAAGTTTCATCAAAATCCCTCCATGCATGAAGAAGATATGCTCCGGACAAGGTCTGTGGACGCCGCCCGCCCGCCCGCCCGCCAGGGGCGTTCCCATAATACGTCCCGTTTTTCAAACGGGCGTATAAAAAGAGCTGTCTGATGACAGCGCGCTCGACTATTCGAAGCATTGATTGAAGAATGGGGTCAAAATATTTCCATGGATATTCAGACAAAAGAAATAAATAGATTAGACAAACAATGTTCCTGTATTACTTTGATTTCAGTAAGTCTTCCACTAAATGGCAATGTATGAGCCAATTTCAAAGTCCAAAAAGGGCCATAATTCAGTCAAAATAGTTATGTACTCTTGCCTACAGATGGAAATCATAATGATAAACAAGTGTTCAAAGTTTAAAAGCCATATGTCAAATAGTTTTGACAAAACATAGACTTGTATGAAAACAGAACCAATTTCAAAGTCCAAAAAGGGCCATAATTCAGCCAAAATAGATGACAGAGTTATGTTCTCTTTCCTACAGATAGAGACTATTATACTAAACAAGTGATATAAGTTTCAAAGCCATATGTCAAACACTTTACAAAAAATATGAACTGGTACGAAAAACTTAACCAAGATTTCTAAGTCAAAAGGGGCCATAATTCAGCCAAAATCCTTGATGTAGTTATGTACTCTTGCCTATAACTGGACATGGTGATGATAAACAGGTGTTGAAAGTTTCAAAGCTTTATCTCAAAAGACTTTGTCAAAATATGAACTGGTACAGAATATTAACCCAGATTTCTAAGTCAAAAAGGGCCATAATTCAGCCAAAATCCTTGATGGAGTTATGTGCTCTTGCCTATAACTGGACATGGCGATGGTAAACAAGTGTTGAAAGTTTCAAAGCTTTATCTCAAAAGACTTTGTCTAAATATGAACTGGTACTTAACCAAGATTTCTAAGTCAAAAGGGGCCATAATTCATCCAAAATCCCTGATGGAGTTATGTACTCTTGCCTATAACTGGCCAAGGTGATTGTAAACAAGTGTTGAAAGTTTCAAAGCTTTATCTTAAAAGACTTTGTCAAAATATGAACTGGTACGAAAAACTTAACCATGATTTCAAAGTCAAAAGGGGCCATAATTCAGCCAAAATCCTTGATGGGGTTATGTGCTCTTGCCTATAACTGGCCATGATGATGGTAAACAAGTGTTGAAAGTTTCAAAGCTTTATCTCAAAAGACTTTGTCAAAATGTGGACTGGTACGAAAAACTTAACCAAGGTGTGACGCCGACGCCGACGCCGTGGTGAGTAGGATAGCTCTACTTATTCTTCGAATAGTCGAGCTAAAAATTTATGGGCAATTTGCGCAAGTTATTCCATATTGGCCAAGAAATAAATTTAACCTGTGTGACTTTGACACATAAAAATATATGAAATTCCAATAAGACTTAACTTGCATTACATTTTTCTAAAGGAAAAAAATGGACAAGAATGCACAGGACATGTCATGAAATCAAGGGTAAAATTTGTGTCAAGCCATATTAAAATCCCTTGACGGGTAGCAGAGTTGTAGAATGGACATAGAATGGTTGATGAACAGAAGCAATGCTGGGCTGACGGAAAAAAGCATAATCCTATCGTCCCCTGAAACTGGCTTTCCATCAGTAAGGGACACAATATGTTTATAGAACTTTTAAAAGAGTCATGCCTAAGATTAAAGCAATATTGGACAACAGTCTTAGAAACGCTTACTCAAACAGACCAGTTTTCATTGTCTTTATCTTTGAAATTTTACCAAAATTTTGATCATGGATCAACAAAGAATGATCTTAATGAATTGATTTAAAGAAATATAATATTTAATTTAACAAGAGAAGAAATACTTCATATATATTACACAGAAGACTTACCATCCACATCTTCAGGAAATGAATTATTGAAAAACATGTCTGGGATCGGTGAGCTACTGCCAATCTCCTCTGATTCTACCAGTTCTTCTTGATCCAGGTTTTCATTCTCTGTGCCAACATCAATATACTCTTCACTGTCAACATCTAGGTTCTTATTTTCACAAGATTTAGTTTCATCTGAAGGAAATAATGACTTTTAGATATTACTTCTTGGTTCTTATTTTGTGCGTGTGTGTTTTTTGCCCCAGAAAGATGAGTTTTTTTAGTTTGGAAAAGCAACGTTCAAAGAATTAATTAATATTCACAGGTCCTCTGCTAATTATATATCTGAAATCCAGATACTTCCTTGTAATAGCAGATATTTTATTCTAACCAAGTACCATTGCAAGTTTTTCAGTTGATTTACGTTTCTTGGTATTGTTACAATTACATACCTATAACCTCCTGCTGCTTCACCTCTTTCTTTAATCATTAGTCTAAAAATGTTCAATTTGTAAACAATCACAGAAGAAAACGGAATCCATCGTTAATGTATCTTACATCTGAAATGTGTATAACATAAAAACCAGTTATGTAAAGTATAAAATATAATTATATACCTGCATGTTTGCCTAGGATGTCTCGTAAGCTGAATTTTGGTTGTCGCTTCTCAAATATTTTCTTGGATGTAAACATTCTTCTCCCATGCTTATTTTCAATGGGTGGTGATCTTGACCTTGACCTTGGTTTACTTTCTTCATGTGACTTTGATCTGAAATCTGCCTGACCTTCTTTCCTCTCCTTTCTGTTATCTTTGATTTCTTTAGATTCATTCTTTAGTGGAGTTCTATCTCTAAATGATGACCTTGAAGTCTGATCTTTGCTCTGACTTTTTTCAGAATTGTCTCTTTCATGACTTTTTTCAGACGACTTTTTACTTTTTATGTTATACCCTTTCTCGGTAGAACTTTTACTTGGCTGCAGATTATTTGTACTTGGTTTTTTGTTGCTATGGTGACTGAAAAGTTTTGCATCAAGTTTGTCCAACATCCTCTGGCGACCCTCTGGATAAGACATTGCAATGGTGACTGAAATATGAAATAGAAATTGAAACACAATATACCAAACTATGTTAACTCCCCAGTAGCACGGTATATGCAGTAGCTTGATACTATTGTTTTGAAATAACATGTCCCCCCACCCACTTTCCCCATTGACTGCATGTCAGAGGTAACTTGGTCCAATAGGTCCAAGCCGCCTTCTCTAGTTAATATAGGAAAAGGTTTTCAACTGCCAGGCCACTGTCACAGTGTGACTTAGAACATTGACAAATGACCAACAAAACTACATTAGCAATCTACAGAACATAGAAAAACATCAGATGAAGATAGGGACTTCCAGTTACTGATCACAAACCTAAACGTCTACAGATGAACAAGAGCAATTTTACAGGCCCTATATCACTCATCTGTTATCAACGCACTTGAGGACAAGAAGGTCCTAAAAATATCTAAGTCCAAAGGACAAGAACAACAAAGGGAAGAAATTTAACCAGAAAGAAAAAAAAACTTACAAGGTATAGATATGTTAAAATATACCTAAAAATTGGCGGTACCGTCCATGTTGTACCACAGAAAACTGGTCTCGTGTTTTCCCTACGGCCAATAATAAAAAAGTTACTAAAAATAAGCTATTTATAGTAACATAAAAGGGAAGTAATTAAAAAAATAAATATTGTAAGTGGACAAAAGAAGGATCTGCCAAATAAATCTGTTGACATAAATGAAATTTCAGATCAGTATCTTAATTAGTTATGGAGATATAACAATTTTAATTTGAAATAAAGGGAGGTAATTTGACACAAAATCAGTCCATAGTTATCTACCCTGATTGTCTCAGTCCAACTAATAACAATAATGTAGTTTCAAATAAGTCCTGTAAATACTTACTGATATAAATCCATTTTGATTACAATCAAGGGGAGGTAATCAGATATGAAATAACTCTCGAACCTATAAATTGGATCTGATTTGTCATGGAATCCAAGATTTATTGTTGTTGAAGATATTTTGGAAGTTTGTATCAAATAAAACCATAAATGAAGTCTCTATATAGCTGCAAAAGCCAAAATAGCCAATTTTGGACCTTTAAGGGGCCATAACTCATGATGGAATCTGGCCAGTTCGAGAAAGGGACCGAGATCTTGTGGTGATACAAGTTGTGTGCAAGTTTGGTTAAAATCAAATCATAAATGAAGCTGCTATTGTGCAGACAAGGTCAAAATAGCTAATATTGGCCCTTTCAGGGGCCATAACTCTGGAACCCATTAAGGGATCTGGCCGGTTCAAGAAAGGAACCGAGATCTTATGGTGACACAAGTTTTGTGCAAGTTTGATTAAATTCAAAACATAAATGAAGCTGCTATTGTGCAGACAAGGTCAAAATAGCTAATTCTGGCCCTTTCTGGGGCCATCACTCTAGAACCCATAATGGAATCTCACCAGTTCAAGAAAGGAACAGAGATCTTATGGTGATACAAGTTGTGTGCAAGTTTGGTTAAAATAAAATCATAAATGAAGCTGCTATTGTGCAGACAAGGTCAAAATAGCTAATTCTGGTCCTTTCAGGGGCCATAACTCTGGAACCCATATTGGAATCTGGCCAGTTCAAGAAAGGAACCAAGATCTTATGGTGATACAAGTTGTGTGCCAGTTTGGTAAAAATCAAATCATAAATAAAGCTGCTATTGTGCAGACAAGGTCAAAATAGCTAATTCTGGCCCTTTCAGGGGCCATAACTCTGGAACCCATATCGGAATCTGGCCAGTTCAAGAAAGGAACCAAGATCTTATGGTGATACAGGTTGTGTGCCAGTTTGGTAAAAATCAAATCATAAATAAAGCTGCTATTGTGCAGATAAGGTCAAAATAGCTAATTTTGGCCCTTTCAGGGGCCATAACTCTGGAACCCATAATGGGATCTGGCCAGTTCAAGAAAGGAACCGTGATCTTATGGTGATACAAGTTGTGTGCAAGTTTGGTTAAAATAAAATCATAAATGAAACCACTATCATGCAGACATGAAATTGTTGACGGACCGAAGTTCCTACATATGGATATCTATGTGGCTACTCTTTTGTTCTCTCTATTGTTCTTTTAGCCACGTAAGAGAAAAATAGCCACAAATAAGCCTTACGGAATGAATGACATCAAAGAAAAAGTACAGTTACATTGTTCCTATAGCCACCTAAGTATGCAAATGTGAGCTTGGATGGACGCACGCACGGACTGACGACGGACGAAGGGTGATCACAAAAGCTCACCTTGTCACTATGTGACAGGTGAGCTAAAAATATACTCTCCTTTTTTATAAAGACAGTAAAACTACTACAAACTTTACAGTCTACCAGTAATAAAAATGTTTGGTAAAAAAGCTGGGACCAGGAATCGAACCCGGACTGCTGGCGTTGTAGTCCAACCTGCTAACCATTGTGCCACTGACTCCCTCTGGGACTTTAGCAAGATCAGTTTTTTCTGATTACCAGAAAGACTGTACAAGTGTACAAGAAAGGAGAAATCCAAAATATTTCAAAGCCCTTTCCCATGATACTGGATTTCAGGAATGTTCATCCTCATCATTATCATCATCAATACAATTCAATGACATCATCACCTAAAACAAGCTGATCTTTAAAATGGCTGCAAACATCAGGGCAGTTGCCTAAATCTGCACTTTTTTTGCAATACAACAATGCAAAGCAAAGAGGGGTGTGTGAGAGACAGACTTAAATCAAAACACAAAGACAAAGAAAACATGGCAAAACATGTTTTATAATAATGTAATATCCTGTAAAGTTTTTCTATTTTTACTTGGAAGTGTATTTTGTGTGTTGAACAGGGGTGACCATTTCAGCGACCGTCACAATTTAATTGCTTCTTTCTATGGAATCTGGCTGTAGCACCCTTTCTCACACATGTTTAGCTTCTATCCACAAACCTGCATTACCATCAACATTATATATTAATTTCATTATACTTACAAACATCAAACTCAATAGAATCCTCCATGACGTTTTCATTTCTCAAACATGGCCTTTTTCTTAACAAGTCTCTTTCTGTTTTCCTTCTCAACACACTGCTCTCTTCATCCTCCGCACTGTTGCTGGGACCAGCCTGGAACCGTCTGATCTTGGGTGGTCGAGAGCGCAAAGAGAACTCACTCCATTCACTTCTGACAGGTGCTTGGTAAATCTGATGATACATCTTGCTGTTCAAACCTCAGTTTGTGAAACAGGGCCTTAAATAAAAATATAATACAATTATTAATTAGATGTCCAGTGAATTCCATAGAGTGGGGTGGGGAGGGAGTGTATTTACTTCCTTATCCCCCACTCCATCTCCCAAAATATCATTTTTATTCCATTAGTAAGTACATGTATACTATACAATAAATTCAACTTCTAATGTATGAATTCTAAAATGATACACTACCATAGTGCTGATATTTACTCAAGATATATTTCTTTAATATCATGGGGGATTATTAGGGGAGGGCTCACGGAATACACATAGTACCTCACTTTCATGGCCAAAGTTACACTCCCATACAAAGCTATCATTTAAAATTGTTTGTAGACCCCCAACCAACCCATGAAAATGGTCCTGATCCCAATTTTTTTGTCCATTAAAGCGTAAAACATTTTTGGGCATGTCTTAGTCAGTTAATTTCTATTGCAGAATGTGATTTCCCTTGATTTTTTCCCATTCAACAACTCAATATAATTATATATATGCGCTTCAGATTATTCATCACTGATATCCATGATGACCGACTACTGACTTGAAGACATTAGGCAAACATTCCCTCTGTAATGAAATGTCCTTGTACATGCAACAATTGCATTTAATAATTTTATGCGACCAAAGTTGTCATTTTTTGTAGGTTACCTATTAGGCTAATATGTCATAAAATGATACCATTCATGTCTGAAAATTCAGTCTTGTGCTGAAAATAATTTTGTTTCTAACTCTTCTATAATTTTTGGCAAGATAGAAGAATGTACACTCTATGTTGGACACTAGTTTTGTGACTGGGGTGAGATTTAATTATTTATCTATTTGGGTTTTACGGCGCACCAACACAGTACAGGTTATATGGCGCCAAACACGACTACAAATTTTGGTTTCACATCTCATTTACATCGAAATAAAAACATGAGGTATGGAAATCCACAGTAACTTTCTAGGTTAATGTAAATCTGGAGCACGAACCAATGTGTCCGTCCATCATTGTTTATCATTATTTGAAAAAAATAATTAAAGGATCATTTTCTGAAAAAGTTATTTGAGGGTTATATAAGATAAGGACAGGATTTTTTTTTTAAAGAAAAAGCAAAATTCCAAGATTTTTTTTTTTTGGGTGATGGTGGGTGGAGGGAGGGGAGGGTGTAATGTAGATTGTTGCAGTCTGCACATTGTCTCATCACCACCTGCCTATATTCCAAGTTTCAAGGCAATACCTTTTATATTTCTTAAGTCGATCATGCTCTGGACACGAAATATGATGGTCAGATTTAACCTTACTGTGACCTTGACATTGACTTACTACCGTGTTTCATGCACCGCGCACATCATCTCATCACCACCTACCTACATTCCAAGTTTGAAATCAATACTTTGAATAGTTAACAAGTTTTACTCCAGACACTAAATATGATGGACAGATTTGACCTTTGAGCTCAATTTGTGACCCTGACCTTAAACGTACAGACCAGGTTCATGTTCTCCGCACATAGATCATCTCATCACTACCTACCTACATGTCAAGTTTGAAGTCAATACCTTGAATGGTTAATCAAGTTATGCTCCGGACAGGAAATATGACAGATGTTACCTTTCAGTGTTTTTTTTTCTGGCCAATCTGGGGCCGAAATTGGGCCCCAATCCCAATTGCTATTAGTATGTTTTTCCCCCCTAATTTCAAAGCTAAAATTCCCAGAGTTAAATTTATAGTCTTTTTTTTTTTTCTCAACTTTTTCAAACAAGATGAAACCTCAAACATTTGAAACACAAGACAGTTTGCTAACTTAATGCATAATGATAAATTATGGATTTTTTTTCTTAAATGTGACATTTTAATAAAAAATATGACTTTTAACAAATCCCAATTTAGGCATTTTACGGCGCATTTTTCCCAATTGTAAATGCCCCAGTCCCATTCCCAAACTAGTGGGAAAAAACACTGCCTTTGAATTCAATTTGTGATTTGACCATTGACCTAAAGACCTGTTCATGTGCTCTGCAAATTATCTTATCGCCATCCACCTACTGAAGTCAATACCTTGAATTTTATTTAGTTATGCTCCAGACACAAAATATGATAGTTTGGACATTTTAGTTCAATTTGTGATCTTGACCTTTGTCCTACAGAGCCAGTTCAAGTGCTCTGCACATCGACTCATCGCCATCTACCTACCGTATAACCCCGTTTAAACGCCCCTGGGGGCAATGCATTTTACGAAAAAATTTGATCAAAACAATGTCAGTAACTCGTATAAACGCCCCCCTATTCATCCCTGTTCATGCACTGACATAAGCCGATACGTAATCGTACTGGGAATCTGTGTAAAGTCGCGCGCTGAGTGACATCATCCGAGTTAAATTCAATCAATACTGTAGTGTTTATAGCGTGGCATATTCAGTACTTACACACAGTAGATTTATTTGTGCCATGCCTGTTGACGTGTTTAAAAGTTTGTTTTAATAAAGTGTGGGTTTTTTTTTTTTAATTCATTTGTATTGTTATGGAATTGTTATTATCTGGATATTATTGTGTTGGATCTAGGACCAATTTTTGAAGGTAAGATTTTTTTATTTTCCCCAAAAAACGTGGGGGGCGTTAATTAGAGGGGGGGGGGGGTAAACGGTATATGCCTAGTTTAAAGTCAGTATCTTTAATGGTTGTAAAGTTATGTTCTGGATACGCATTACGACAAACGGACAGATGCAAACGCCCACATTTTTCCAAATTGGGCATATAACAAGAGCTGTCAGAGGACAGCAACGCTCGACTATTCAACAGCCTTGTCGATTGAATGAATACGAAAGTCGAAAAAGGGGCATAATTTAAAAAAAGCAAAATAGGGTTATGGAACCTGCATAGTTTATCAGCTCATGACAGTGGACAAGTGTGTGAAGTTTCAATCCATTCCCATTAGAGGGTACTGAGATACCAGCTTACATATAAGAATTTAACCCAAAACTCCTAAGTTTAAAAAGGTGCATAATTTTGTAAAATGCAAAGTTGAGTTATTGACCCTTTGCACTGCATGTCATATCATGACAGTGAACAAGTGTGTGAAGTTTCAATCCTTTCCAGTTAGTGAGTACTGAGATACCAGCTTACATACAAAACCTTAACCAAGTCGAAAAAGGGGCATAATTTTGTAAAAAAGCAAAATAGAGTTATGGAACCTGCTTTGTGCATGTCAGATCATGACAGTGAACAAGTGTGTGAAGTTTCAATCCATTCCAGTTAGTGAGTACTGAGATACCAGCTTACATACAAAACCTTAACCAAAAAATTCTAAGTTGAAAAAGGGGCATAGTTTTGTAAAAAAGCAAAATAGAGTTATGGACCTGTGCAATGTAAGTCAGTTTATCACAGTGAATAAGTCTGTGAAGTTTCAATCCATTCCCACAAGTGGTTACTGTGATACCAGCTTACATACAAAACCTTAACCAAAAATTTCTAAGTCAAAAAAGGGGCATAATTTTGTAAAAAAGCAAAACAGAGTTATGGGACCTGTGCAATGTAAGTCAGTTTATCACAGTGAATAAGTGTGTGAAGTTTCAATCCATTCCCACACGTGGTTGCTGAGATACCAGCTTACATACAAAACTTAACCAAATCGGGACGCCGACGCCGACGCATGGGCGAGTGCAATAGCTCTACTATTCTATGAATAGTCGAGCTAAAAATGATTCTGGGTAAAATATTTGAAACATATGTGTAAGGGTCATGGTGGCCATAAGTGACCTGGACTACTTGGACATTGAATATACATATGACAGTGTAATATTTGTGTTTAGCTTACAAAAACACTAAACAGGTAAAGTGCCCCATTTGACCAAATTTGATGATGGACCTTAAAATGACTACATACCAAGTTTAATGGAGATCAGGAAATCAGTTGTTTACAGGTTTTTCTATATTTAGCTCTAACAGCCCCTTAAAGGAGCCAAGTGCCTGCATCTGAAAACAAGAGCACCGCCATGCAGATGCTGGCGCTCATCAGATTTTTTTGTCTCTGTATAACAGAAATATTGTCCTGCCCATGATTTTCCAAGTCCAAAAGGGGCCATAATTCTTGCAAAAAGCAATGTGGAGTTATGGTACTTGCTGTGCAGAGTCAGCTTTTAATGGCAAATATCTGCTCCTAGTTTTAAAACAATAGCTTTGACCGTTAAGGAGAAAATTTGACCTAAACGCAAAACATAACCATGAAATCTGGTCCAAAAGGGGCCATAATTCTCGCAAAAAGCAGGATGGAGTTATGTTTCTTGCTGTACAGAGTCAGCTATTGATGGTGAACAAGTAGTGCAAGTTTTAAAGCAATATCTTTGGTAGTTTAGGAGAAAAATTGACGTAAACATAAAACTTAACCAATAAATCTGATTTTCTAAGTGCAAAAGGGGCCATAGTTCTTGCAAAAAGCAGGATGGAGTTGTTTCTTGCTGTACAGAGTCAGCTATTGATGGTTAACAAGTGTTGCAAGTTTTAAAGCAATAGCTTTGGTAGTTTAGGAGAAAAGCTGACCTAAACATAAAACTTAACCAGGCAACGCAGACGCCGTCTCTAATGTAATGACAATAACTCATCATTTTTTAAAGAAATCAGATGACCTAAAAATGGGAGAGTCCTTATAAAGATCCTAAAGGCCAAGGTTGATGAAGAACCATCAAGCAGTTCATGAGAAGAAGTTGTTTAAAAGTTCTGTTTTTTTTCTATTTCAGCTCGAGCAGCCCCTACAAGGGGCCAAGTATCCAATTTTGAAAAAAAAAAAAAAAATGAGAGAGGACATTACAATGATGCAACAGACAAAGACTGATGGGGATCCATCAAGGGATTCATGAGAAGAAGTTTTTTATAGGTTTTTCTATTTATAATTCTAGCAGCCCCTTAGAGGCTACGTGCCCCCATTTGAACAAATTTGCAAGAGGACATTACAAAGATTTTAAAGACCAAGTTTGATGAAGATCCATAAAGTGCTTCATAAGAATAAGTTATTCAAAGGTGTTTCTATTTTAGTTCTGGCAGCCCTAAAATAGGAGCCAAATGCCCCCATTTGAACAAAACTGAGGACCTTACACTGCTGCTTTAGACCAAGTTTAATGAAGATCCATCAAGCATTAAGAAGTCGTTTAAAGGTATAAAAAATTCTATTTTTAGCTCTAGTGGTGCTCTTTTTAGCAGCCCATGTAATGGGCCAAGTGACCCCATTTTAGAACAGACCTTACAATGATGCTACAGACCAAGCTTAATGAAAATTCATCAAGCGGTTCATGAGAAAAGTAATTTAATTGTGTTTCTATTTTTAACTCTAGCGGCCCCTAAAAGGGGCCAAGCGTCCCCATTTATGCAAACTTCAGAGAAGAATTTACAATGATGCTACTCTCCAACTTCGATGAAGATCCATCAAGTGGTTCATGAGAAGAGGATGCTGAAATAATTTAGCTCTAGCAGCCCCAAAAGGTCCAAGGTGCCTCCATTTGAAAAAAACTTGGGACAGGACCTTGCCAGGATGTTACAGACCAAGTTTGGTGTAATTCTGACAGGTAGTTTTAGGGAAAAAGCTGTTTTAGTAAAAAGATTGACAAGGCAGTACGACGACTGAAAACTGACCGCCTATAATTATAGCTCACCCTGAACCCAAATGGTTCAGGTGTGCTAAAAACTGAATCAACTCCCATGAAAATTTATTGTAGGCTTAGGTCAGAGCTCTCCACACGTCCCGGCGGCCGGCGATTTCGCCGGCTACTGATGGTACCTCAAACTGAACAAAAAAATGAACTTTAAAATATAAAATAATAACCCGAAATTAATTGTGGAATGAAAACATAAACAAACTACTACCATTACGGGCCTACCATTACTTTATACATGTGTATTCCAACAGTTAAACTATGTTATTTTGGTATGCTGACGTCATATGGTTGTTGGTTTCCCAAGTCAGTGAATTGGGCAGGATCTTAGCTCATCTATTTTTAATCAGTCTCACCACGTGACGAGCACTGACTAATAGTTTAGCAATATGAGCGGGCACCTGTGGGTTTTCCCGCTTTCTTTATTTATCCGATCCAATGCATCCGCACATTTCCGCAATCTTTGCAAAATTAAATTGCAAACCTGTACTGTAAGTAACTAAGTAGAATCAATAAATTAATTTTTAGTCTTGTTAGTTTCCATTCAGCCTGTTCTGACCGCTTGTAGCGTTATTTTAACTGGCACGATGCACTGCGAAAAATCAAAGAGCTATAAAAAAATTTTTTTATACTTCTTTGGAAAAATATTTCATATGCCGTTGCTCGCATCGCATGCTGTGCGTAAATGGTTTGCATGTGGGCTTGGAAGTAAAATTTTTCTGAAAGATTACTCACTTGCCCAAAAGACGGTCATGCAATCATTGATAAAGAAATATTTTTGAAACAAAAAATACAGACCTGGAAGCAGTAGATCTACACGTCAAAATGCTCATGATTGCCTTTCTAATGGCTCATTGTTACAGGAGGAAAAACTCAGAATTACTTTTTTGGCATTTTTTTTTCTCAGAATACATTATCACTGTAATAAATTTAAGTGTATATGGCTCATGGCCTAGATATATATAATCCCTCTATGTGCCAAGGCTTGAATAGACTGTGATGCTGAACCGTTTTTGACAGATTTTTTGACGATATATAATGACTCTGGTTTAGAGTGAGGGTATGACTCTGATTTTTATGTGATGTCACAAATACATTTTTCAGAGGAATTATGTTTTTGTCTTTTTTGTATAAAAAATATAGGTAGTCAAAGCAAAGAAAGAACACCCAAAAATACACCAGATTGCACCATTTTAAACCTTCAATTTCAAAATTTTCAGGGGGAGGACCCCCGGAAACCCCCCACTCACATTCCGCTGGCTACTTTTCTTTCATCACTGACTACTTCAAACTTTAGTGAGAGCCCTGCTTAGGTGACAAGGTACATTTTATTTTTCTGCATACTATGCACTTTTCATGTGTATACTAAGGCATGAGAAAAATCATGCATAATTAGTAGATAGATTTGAGCAATGTTAGGCTTAAACTAGTGTTTGGTTAAATGATTTTTAAAGAAAGATATGTAAAGATCAAATTAAGAAATGCCCTAGTATAGGGGAAAGTTTACATTTGAGGAAGAGATCGAATTCAAAAGTGCGCTGAATTTCACAAGGTGAAATACGTTGATAAAGCTGGTGATGGAAAAGAGAATAATCTCTGCTACCTACATTTATGCGTGTCAAAGTACCAGAAAAACATCTAAAAATATGAGAAATACAAATAAGAACACGAAATGCCTCCCTTGAAGCATTCAGTAATTGCACAAGGAACAGAAATTATTTGGTCACTGTGCACAAAAGTTCTACTGTTCTTGGTCAAAGTGACCTTGACATTTGACCTACTGACCTCAACATCAATAGTGGTCATCTGCTGGTCATGATAAACCTCCCTATTAAGTTTCATGATCCTAGGCCCAAGCATTCTTATGTTATCAGGCAGACACAATTTAACTGTTCTAGGTCACTGTGACCTTGACCTTTGACCTACTGACCACAAAATCAATAGAAGTCATTTGCTGGTCATGATCAACCTCCCTATTAAGTTTTGTGATCCAAGGCCCAAGCATTCTCAAGGTATTGTCTGGAAATGGTTTTACTGTTCCAGGTCACTGTGTCCTTGACCTTTGGCTTACTGACCTCAGAATCACTCGGGGTCATCTGCTGGTCATTTTTACCACCCTATGAACTTTCAAAATCAACAGTGGTCATCTGCAGGTCATGATCAAATACCCTATCAATTTTTAGATCCTAGACTCAAGCCTTTTAGAGTTATTATCAGGAAAGCGTTTAACTGTTCTGGGCCACTGTGATCTTGACCTTTGACCTACTGATCTCAAAATCAATAGGGGTCATCTGCTGGACCAGCCACCCTATCAACTTTCATGATCCTAGGCCACCCTATCAACCTGTAATCTACCTGTGTCCTTAGTATTAGCCTAAGCTTTAATGTCATGTCATCATCCGAAAATGGACTGGTCTACATACCGACCAAAAACATATGCTAAACAATATACCCTACTTCTTCGAAGTGGGGCATAACAATCCGAGGACAACTTATTGTAGATCTATACATAGACTTGAGCTCTGAATTCGGCTACTCCTATCAGGCCTCAGTAAAACGGCAGCATGTCAGTACATGTGGGGAGTAGAAGCTAGGACTACATTTGTTGCAAAACTGGGCCTCGACTTTATCAGCTTCAAACTTGAAACTCTACCGAGTAGCCTATCACATGGCTGGTGATCGCAAACAAGTTTTAGGTTGGAATCAAATCTTCCCTTTAAACAGTTTCACATTTAAGTCCGAGTAGTAAAAGGGGACGTAACCCGTGAAATATCTGCTCCCCCTCAAGGCCGCTGGCATAATTCATATGCCAGATTTTCTACATCAGATGGCACGAAGACAGACGAAGCCATATCCGGCATTACCCCACCTTTCTTCTTAAAAATCGAAAATGTGAGTGCTAAATAGATATGTTTCTCATTTTACCAATTGACAGTCTCCGCATAAATTTTCCCGCCAAAATGTCAAATAAGTTGCGCAAACGAAAAATTGCACAAACTATCAAATATACGCCTAAAAATATGCGACCTTGCTTCCTTTTAATATAAAAAGAATATTTAATATCTAGGGTCTTATTAAAACCAATCATTAATTTAATATCACTACCTGTGCCGTAATTACATTTAAGTTCACCGAGCTGTTTCGGTGATTTTGATCAAATTACATTCTTTAAAAATGCAGTTCTCTTTTATATATATATATGCAAATATCTACTGTATACAACACCAAAGCCGAAAACTCCGGACAAATGATCGACTTCCTACGTTTTTATGAAAATATCCTTTTTACGTTGCTGATTTTTAAACCGTAGGTGAAGCAAATATTTTTTGTATTTTTTTATAGTTGTACTTTTGTTGTATACAGTACAGTACATGTATTTCTTTGTGTATGCGTGTGCGTTTTGTAAACTCACTGTTAAGGTTTCGCATTACGAAATGCTAAAACATGCATGATTTCCATGAAAATAATACCTATAGCCTGTTTTCTCTCTGACTTTGAAACTAAGTAAGTTATGTTTGTTGCGGCAGTGTGAAAGGTAATAAACCGACTATACAGATATAAAAGGTCGTAAATGAAAAACAGTACAGGAAAATTACTCGTTCTTCAATTGATAAACACAACAATGTTAAAATCAGATCTCAGAAAAACTATAATAGAGAAGATTCATTACTTTCATCTGACTGGTCATCTGTTATACTCAGTGATAATGTTAGAGAAGCATGGTGTAATTTCAAAAACATTTTTCTGTCTGTTTTGGACATGCATCCCCTGTAAAGGAAGTTCACATTAAACGGCGAACAGAGCCATGGATCAATGATGACATTCTACAAAGTATCAATGCTAGAGACAAAGCTTTTAATTTGTACAAAAAGAATAAAACAACTGAACATTATGAAAGTTTTAAACAACATAGAAATAGTACTCAAACTCTTATTCATAATGCAAAGAAAAAATATTTCAAAGAGAGTGTAGAAAGCAATAAATCAGACTCAATAAATCTCTCTGGAAATGTTTAAAACAGCTTGGTTTGCCATCTAAGAAAGGTGTTAGTTCTTGTAGCAACATTGGTTTGAAAATTGATGGAGAAGTCAGCTTTGATTTTTTAAATGTTGCTGAAAAATCCAATAGATTTTATACAATCGTTGCATCAAAATTAATTGAAAAACTGCCAAGTAGTTGTTTTAAATATGGTTAATCATTTGTAAATAAATTATATTTATCTAAAGGTATTTTTCCAAATAGTTTTTCATTTTCAGTTGTTTCTGAAAACAAGATTCTGAAGTATCTTAATTGACTCAGTGCTAATAAGGCTACTGGTTTAGATGGCATCCCCTGTAGGTCTTTAAGGGACAGTGCTTCAGTTATAGCCAGTCCTTTTGACTCATATTATCAATCTTTCAATTATCCAGGGTTCTGTTCCCGATGATCTTAAGAATGCCCAGGTTATCCCTCTTTATAAGAAGAACGATAAAACCGATGTTGGTAACTATCGTCCTGTGTCTATTTTATGTATAATTTTCAAGATTTTTGAAAGGGTCATTTATGATCAAATGGAAGGTTACTTGATACCTGTCTTTATCCATCTTTCAGATTTTGTCAAGTTTCAAATGGATAAAGGTAACGTGGTTGGAATGGTTCTGCTGGATTTACAGAAGGCGTTTGATACAGTTAATCATAGTATTTTGTTAATGACACTTAATGCAATTGGCCTTAGTTCAGATGCTGTTCTCAGGTTCCAATCATATCTTTCTGATAGACACCAGTTAGTTGCTGTTTCAGGCGTCCATTCCAATCGTGCCCCTGTAACCTGCGGGGTTCCCCAAGGTTCAATCCTTGGTCCCCTTTTATTTTTTTATCTATGTCAATGATATGTCAGCTGTGGTCAAAAAATAAGTTATTACTGTATGCTGATGACTCTGGAATTCTTGTATATGGTAAAAGTATAGCTGATATTGAGTCTAGTTTATCTATGGAAATGGAAAATGTAAGTGAATGGCTTATTGACAACAAGCTTTCACTCCATCTTGGTAAAACAGAGTCTATTCTCTTTGGGACTAAGCCTAGGTTAAAGACACAAAATGCTTTGAATGTTTCTTGTAATGGTACAAACATTCAAGCAACAAGTTCAGTGAAGTATCTGGGTGCTATACATTAGACCAAAATCTTTCCGGTGATAAAATTGCGCGTTCAGTGGTCACAAAGTCTAATGCTCGGTTAGAATTCCTTCATAGAAAGAATCAGTTCTTAGATCTTCATACTAAGAAGCTTTTAGTAATGTCTCTGATACAGTGTCATTTTGATTATGTATGCTCTAGTTGCTATAACAAGTTTGACCAAGTATTGGAAAAATAGGCTTCAAACTACTCAAAACAAAATGATCAGATTTGATTTGAACATGGATAGTAGGTCTCGTGTTGGGTCAGAGCAATTCAAGTCTCTAAATTGGTTACCTGTCTCAAAGACAGTAGATCAGATAACTCTCTGTCATGTCCATAGAATAAAGTCAGGCACTGCACCGGAATATCTTAAGGAGCATTTTACATCCCATTTTCCAGCCCATGACCATTTTACCAGATCTAGATTGTCTGCACTTCCATCAACAAATTCTTTTGATTCCAATTATTCCTTTGTTGATACTGGTCGGATTTCTTTGCCAGAGAGGATGGGTAGCTTTGTTAGAAAGTATTTTGCTTACAATGGGATTGTTTTGTGGAATGGTCTCAACATCTTAGGGATATTGAATCTTCCCATTCATTTAAGTATGCCATCAAAACAAAGAAAAATATCAAACAGGGAGTGCCACGCACCAAAAGCGCAGCCTCCTCAAAACGAACCCCACAGCACGCAAACGCGTGCACCACACACACACTCAAAGCTTACACATCAGGACAAAACGAACAACACACACACACACACACACACACACACACACACACACACACACACACACGCACACACACACACAAAGCCAACACATAAGGACAAGACGAACAATAAGCATACACACACGCGCGCACACAAAGTCAACACACAAGGACAAAACGAACAAACAAAGGAACACAGTGGGGCACCGCCTTGGAACGGTCAGTGGCAAAAACACCACTGGGGAGCTTAAACCGGTTTATGGTGCGCACCCAACCTCACTCTTACCCCCACCATGTTCCAAAGACATGGGACAGTGTAAATAAAAGTTATCCCCTCCAGGTGAATCTCTAACACACGTAATGGAAACAAAAAGGCATGGCATGTAAAACACAAAAATGCTCGTGTATAAATACATGTATATAAAAAGCAAACCTTAAGAACCAAAAACGTATGTACTCAATGCCTTTTCAGAAGACAGAGCAACAAGAGAAACACCCTTAAGGGCCCGACGAAACAGGCCAGAAGACAAATATCAAAACAGTTCAGTCCTGGTAGGATTTAAAAACTGCTCATCATAGAGTCCTCCCCCTCTTCCGTCAGACGCAATCAAAGAGGGAAGCGTAGTGTCCAACTGTAAACGGGTTGAACACTAAACATGCGGTATGTCTCAAAACAGTTGGGTCGTAACCTCTTTTAATAAAACGTTTGATAATCTTTTCAAATACATTTGGAAAATTACCATGACCCAAGATCTTACAAAGTTTGTAAACCACATCCCCATAAAAAACGGGTTTAGAAATACCTTCTCGCAGAAGTGTCTTTAGATTACTATTGAATTTTAAAACTAAATCAGAATTACGATAATAAAATTTAGTAAAATATTTACGCAATTTGTAATAACGGTAGCCTTGCTGAAGAAGTTTACTTGTAATATATTGATTACGTTCATTGAAATGCTTGACATGACTACACGCTCTGGCAAACCGAATTAATTGAGAAATATATACCCCATAAGATGTAGCATGAGGTACATCCCCATCCAAATGGGGAAAATTTACAATACTAAAATTAAAATCATCCCTCTTGTCATAAATTTTGGTATGTATAATATTGTCATAAATAGAGAGATGTAAATCTAAAAATGAAGCATCAGTATCCGAATTGTTAGTTTTAATTAACTGAAGCTCCCTAGGATAAGTAGTACCCACCAAATGACCAAAAAACGGATTATCCAAATTAAGAATATCATCCAGATAGCGTGATCCTATTTAATGCCTAATTGATTTTAATAGTCTTTTAGTCTTTCAGTTGTAGTATATTAAAATCTTTTAATTGATTTAAACAAACAAGACTTAGAAATATAATTCTTATCTCAGTCATTTATATTTTTTATTTTTGCTACTGTACTGATTTCATTTAAATGTAGCTATACTTGCATTTTTAAAGTATAAATATTTTTATTTTCGCCAGAAGTAGTAAGTTTTCTATTTTGGCTGACAACTTTGTGATCATTTTATCATTCACTGATCATTCCTCATGAAATATTATGTGATAAATCTTTTACTGTGATACATATATGTGATCTCAATTAGCTTTCATAAATTATTTAGTATTTAAGATTATGTATCTTGCTTTATTACTCAAAATATAATAGTTAAACATGACTTTCTGTGTCATGCCGCCAATAACAGGGACCACAATGGAAATAAGAAGAATCATTTCATCTTTTTTGTGTTATCCCTGGTATTGGTGAGCATTACATGGCTTTGCTGAGTAATATGATATAACTGTCTAATGATTTGTTGGTTTGTCACTATGTAATATTTATTATGCATTGATTTGTCATTTGTTTTATCGCATTATTGCCATGTCATGTACACTTGTGCCAAATAAAACTTACTTACTTACTTGTGAGAAAAGTGAACCAACATATTTTTCGTTAAAGATTTCCGTTATCATAGTTCAACCTTATTCCTTCACAATCGTCTATAATGAAAGGTGGTATCTGCTACATACTGCCTATTTACCAGAGAATTGTTGTATCCCAATTCACAGAAATCTTGAAAGGTTGAAGGGCATACACGTCCCTTTACTACAGTAGACATTTCTAAAATAGAAAAAAGTGGAAACTCCACAGATCGACCAGCACGGCAAAAACGAAAATGTTGCGGGCTCAGTTTGATTGAGGCTGTTCATGGACGGTAGTGGAAATGCATGCTACCGTCTTCTAAAACCGGCATAAAATGGGTCTTAATTTAATCATTAAAGACACTTACTGAGTTTCTTGTATGAGAGACGGGGCAAATATTTCTCAATATAAATAGAATTTGTTCAAACTTTATATATGAACACTGTTTCATGTTAGAAACAGATCAATGCAAAAACAATCATAGGTCACCGTGCTTGTTAAGGAATTATCTGCCCTTAAATCTGGATTTTTCTTCCGTTGAAATTTACATATTCAAGGGCATATAACTCCTGAACGAGCATGGTGACCTTCGATTGTTTTCATAATTCTGTTTCTAACATGACACTGTGTTCATATACAAAGTTTAAACAAATTCTATTATTGGGATTTTTTTTACCCAAAACTGCTGCAACCGTCCTTAACAGCCTAGTACGACCTTATACACTGTTACCGGAATGTTATTTTTTGTTCATTCAAATGGGTGATAAGCTTATGATTTTATGTTCAGATAATTGCCCTTTCAATGCATTTTTGAAGGTCTATAGGTCATAAAAAGGTCGTAAATACTAGATACGACCTTATATTTCCTCGACATTTTAAAAGTCATTTGTTTATTGTAAACCAAATAACTGTACTCGCTTGTGTATATAGTGTTTACTTTTGCACATAAATTAGTCAGTTTTACGTGCAATTTTGGTGTAGAATAGCTAGAAATATTAGAAATATACAATTTTTCCTGTAGAATTTCAAAATTCTCTGAGCATCCCCACCCCACTCCCTTGTACACACACACTTCTATCTGTTCTTTACGCAGACTAGTAAAGTGTCATTTTCAAAACTTGATTTGCTGGGATTCGTATTTGTCTTAAATGGCTTTAAATACATAATTTTGTCTTGTAGCACTTCAAAAGTTCTCAAGGAGGACGTTCAAGCCCCAATCTCATCACATACATTCAGTAGCATGTAGGGCACTAGATGATTTTAATGAGATTGCGCGAACCCTAGCCTGCTTAACTGTACTTTAATTGTGCAGACTAGTAGTGTGTATTTTTCAATTTGATTTGCTGTTTTTTTCGGGGTAGCTGTCTAATCCAACTTTTGACTTCATAAAGAACCAGTAAAAGTTGTAAATTTACAATTCTTCAACCAATGAAAAAACAGTGAGACTGGACAGAATAAATACATGCATCCTTTAACTGGCTGAAATTAATATATTGTTTCAAAAAAAAATTCGTTATATACAGTAGACATTATCTCTAATGACGTTTATCGGAGAAGCACAAAAGATTACTGTAGACAGGAGGTATATTTGTACACGTAATATTGGGGTTTTACCTCAGTCATGATTGGTTTTTAGTACAACAATCTTGGAACTCCAAATTTATGTAACTATTTATTTATAGTGTAGTTGACGGTAGTGGTGAGCTCGGCTACCTCCGTAAACTCCGTAATGTACTTACGGATTAATATCTGTGGCTTGGTTAAAACTTACAGTAATAAATGCAAGTGTTTATTTTATCTGGGGACGAAATGCCGCTTTTCATGGAATTACACGCCTCAACACGTGTATCATTGAAGGTTCCATGTTCACCGCCGTTTGAATACATCTGCGTATGTCTCTAAATTGCTTTTTGTACTTTTAGCATGTGTAAATGTTGAGTTCTGCTCAACCCGGGGCTAGAGGGCGTGGACGGTAGCATGCATTTCCACTACCGTCCATGAACGTGCTCAGTCAAACCGAGCCTGCAACATTTTCGTTTTTGTTGTGTTGAGCGACCTGTGGAGTTTCCACTTTTCTCTATTTTGATATGACGTTGAATCACAAATTATGGTAAAATGTCGTCTATTTGCTGGTATATCTTCCGAAATGTGTTAATTACAATTGTACAGTAATATTTGAACTCTTTTGTAAAGCGTTATAATTTTGTCAAGAAGAATTATCGTACAGTGTATTCACAAAATTTCACCTCCTTATATATTTTTCTTTTCTTGTGGAAAAATAGTATTTTACCTCATTTGTTTTTATATATGAATGTAAATTAATCTTGTTTTAGCTAGACCGGACCTCAGAAGATTCTATTTGTATAATTTCTTTTAATTTTAATTCAGTCGACTGACACAGTGTAACAACTGGAAAGGTCATCTATGCCCATGTGTGGTGAGACTATGAAGGTTTCTAATGCCTGTGCCATAATTAACTTTATTTGAGAGAAATTACAAATATTTGTAAATATATTCATGATCAGGAATGGTTGCTTTTATTACATCTTTAAGTTTTTGTACATAATTCTGCATTTTGCTATCAGATAATTTTACGGAGTAGGTGCATGTACACTGATTCAGGTGGTGGCATTCAAATATACTGTAGTGTTTATGGGAAAGGCTACGATTTGAAAATTAAATGTGATTTTAGATAATTTGTATCGCTTATGGCTGGACAAGTCAACAATCTATCAAAATAAGTTCATTTCAATATATTTCACCGAAGTAAAGATAAGTACACTGGGAAGGAATTAATGAGATAATTTAGATGCTATATCCCCCATATATGTGTGTTTTGGACCTGGCGCGCTAAAGAACCGGCGATTCTTCCTTCTGTATCTTGTACTGTCCTCCCACTACACATTGTTAACTGGAGGAGTTGGTCATATGAATTATTGGTGGCGGCTATAAATAACTAGTAGAAACCACTCTAGCATTTTGGAGAGGTCAAAGAAATAGTGGTGCTCTTTGTAAAACTTTGGGTTAGATACATGTTTTCATGTTCTCGGACAAACAGTATTCAGCTTAAAAGCCGAACATTTCCGAAGCCGTAATGGAGTGAAAATAAATTAACGAAACAGAGCATATAATTTACAGTTTTACTTGATATTTGGACATGATGACGATAAGAATATCACCAACGCTTATTTCATTGACACTAATTTTATATGCTTTGCAATTAGAACCTGCATCATGCAAGGTAAACGCTTGTAAACAGAAGAATAGACGCATCCAAAATCATGAATGACAAATAAATTCACATACATAATTTGACAATATTTTTTTCATGAAATGAATAGATGTAGTCTTGGAAATTAGCGGTGGTCCGGTGGCCTGTGACCAGTGAAAATTTCCAAACCACTGGCCCGGTTGACCAGGAAATATTTTGGCAGGATGTGTTGATAAAGTCCTAATCTTTGTATCAAAGTGTGTCCGTCATTTTTAGCTCACCTGAGCCTGAGGCTCATGGTGAGCTATTGTGACTGCTCAATGTCCGACGTCCGGCGTGTGTCGTCCGTCCGTCAACCACAGGCACCAGTATCGGACCTGGGACAAAAATATGTTTGTTTTCATCCTAAATGAGTTAAAAATGAAAAATATGTAGTGAAATATGAGCCCCCATCAAAATATACATATGTCTACTGAAGGCCAGAATCTCGAGAATCGAGCCTGCGAGCAATGGGTTCACTTCCCGGGCCGTTGTGAAATAAATTCTCCAGACAATTAAACAAACTACCTATAACCATTTCTCGTGTACATTTAGCTACAAAATGAGACCGACCTCAAGTCTCTAGCCCTACCCATTCATGAAATATCTATCAGAAAACGAGTGCCTTTCTGCTGAAAGTTCCAGGTAGACAGAAATGTGGCACAACGAAACGGTACGAAATCACGGACTAAAATATGTTTGTCAGCCAAGCAAGGGTCAATTTCAATAAAAAATACTAAATAGTATAAATAAATACATAAACTAGGGCCACTCACAATCGTCAGTAGCTTCTCAAACACGCGATATTGGCGTTTCAAATTTTTCCTTGGTCTTTCAATTGAATGCTACGCCATTGAACAGAATTCGTAAGGTATTTTTAAACGCAATTTCTGATTGGCCAATAGCGACACACCTCCGACAGAACCGCATCGTTTCGCACAAAATTACTCTGATATTATCGTATCGGTTTCAATGGCGGAAAGTACAATTGAAAGACCGACGGAAAAATAAAAAAGTAAATATCGCGTGTAGCAGATGATACTGACGGTGGTGAGTGGCCATAATTTGCATATTTAGTAATACTTGTTATTAATGTCAAATGAATTTGACCCTTGCTAGGCTGACAAACATCTTTTAGTCCGTGATTTCGTACCGTTCCGTTGTGCCACATTTCTATCTACCTTGAACTTTCAACAGATAGGCACTCGTTTTCTGATAGATATTTCATGAACGAGAAGGGCTAGAGACTTGGGGTCGGTCTCATTTTGTAGCTAAATGTACACGTGAAATATTGATAGGTAGTTTGTTTAATTGTCTAGAGAATTTATTTCACAACGGCCCGGGAAGTGAACCCATTGCTCGCAGGCTCGATTCTCGAGATTCTGGCCTTCAGTAGACATATGTATATTTTGATGGGGGCTCATATTTCACTACATATTTTTCATTTTTAACTCATTTAGGATGAAAACAAACATATTTTTGTCCCAGGTCCGATACTGTTGCCTGTGCCGTCAACATTCCAAAATAATCTTCTTGAAAACCACTGGGCAGAATTACACCAAACTTCACAGGAATGATCCTTGGGTGGCCCCCTTTCAAAATTGTTCAAAGAATTTAATTCCATGCAGAACTCTGGTTGCTATGGCAACCAAAAGGAAAAACTTTAAAAATCTTCTTGTCCAAAACCACAGGTCCTAGGGCTTTGATATCTGGTGTGTAGCATCATCTAGTGGTCCACTACCAGAATTGTTCAGATTATCCCCCTATGGTCAAATATGGCCCCGCCCCGGGGGTCATATTGTTTATATAGACTTATATAGCGAAAACTTTGAAAATCTTCTTGTACAAAACCACATGGCCTAGGGCTTTGATATTTGGTATGTAGCATCATCTAGTGGTCCTCTACCAAGATTGTTCAAATTATCCCCCAAGGGCCAAATATGGCCCCGCCCCGGGGTCACATGGTTTATATAGAGTTATATAGGGAAAACTTTGAAAATCTTCTTGTACAAAACCATATGGCCAAGGGCTTTGATATTTGGTATGTAGCATCATCTAGTGGTCCTCTACCAAGATTGTTCAAATTATCCCCCTAGGGTCAAATATGGCCCTGCCCCAGGGGTCGCAAGTTTTACATAGACTTATATAGAATTTTAAAAAAAAAAATCTTTTTGTCTGAAACCACAACTCTTAGACCTTTGATATTTGGTTTGTAGCATTGTCTTATGGTCCTCAACCAAAATTATTCAAATTGTACCACTGGGGTGAAAAGAGGCCCTGCCCTGGGGGTACCATGTTTTATATAGACTTATATAGGAAAAAGCTTTAAAAATCTTCTTGTCAGAAATCAATTAATCATACGACCTAGGCTTTTGATATTTGGTGTGATGCATTATCTAGTAGTCCTCTACCAAAATTTTTCAAATTATGCCCCTGGGGTTAAAAGAGGCCCTGCCCTGGGGTCACTTAGTTATTATGTGAGTTATATAGGAAAAATACTTAAAAAATCATCTGATCCTATTTCCAAGACTATTTAATTATAATTACCTGATGACCCCAAGTAATATGATGTCACTTGATTGTGACCTTGATCTACTGACCTACTTACTTGTTTTTTAAGATACAGCCTTGAAATTTTGATGACTTACACAGTTTTGCACACAAATCGTAAAACTGAATTTCATTGACCATGAATGTGACCTACTGACTTTCTTAATATTTTATCATTAGTTTGACATTTGAAACATGTAGCTCATACATTTTGTATTACTCAGGTGAGCGATCCAGGATCATCATGACCCTTTTGTATGTACATTTATCGCTTATTTCTCTGTAACATGCACCACAGGGAATTCCATAGTGATGTCATTCCTATTAAAGATAACCATTCAATCCAACGCATCTTGTGGACAGGTCTAAAATGCGGTGCTGCCGGGTTTTATTTCAGCAGAGTGTGTGACATTAGTTTGGTCGATATGAATTAACAAAATGAACAAGACCATCATTTTTAGCTTGACTATTTGAAGAATAGGGGAGCTATCCTACTCGCCCCAGCATGAGCGTCACACAAATGTTAAAGTTTGCCAAATATTTTCAAAGTTCATTGAGATATTGCTTTCATATTTTGCATACTTGTTTACCATCATGACCCCAGTCTGTAAAAAGGAGGAGGCAACTCTGTCAAGCATTTTGACTGAATTATAGCCCCTTTTTGACTTAGAATATGCTTATTCAAGTTATTGTAATGTTAAAGTTTTACTCGTTGCTTATATTATACTATCAACAGTCAGGGGTGTAACTGTTTCAAGTTATGTAACTTATTTCAGTTATTTTTTCAAGCATTTTATAACCTGTATTAGTTATAAAAGTATAGTTAACTCAGGTAAGTTATTCAAAAAAAGTTGTTTTGCTGTTCTCACAAAGTGACCTTTAATGTATAATTAGTAGCAAACTGGCAAACCAAATTCTCTTTTAGTCTGAGCATGACCTGATAAGCATAATGGGATGGTAAGAGTTTTATAGCTGTAAATCTTTATCAGCCTTGCGTAAAAAAATTTACTGCATAGCTGGAAAGATAAAAGTTCAAGGATTCAGGAAATAATTGCATTAGTCTCATTCATAATGAGGAATTGGCACAGGAGGGCTTTGTTATATTTTATGATAACTGAAACAAGTTATGAAAGTATAAGCAGTAACTCAAATGGGTTATAAACTGCGATAACTTTAAACAGTTACACCCCTGACTGATCTAGCACTGAGAATAGTCGAGCGCGCTGTCCACTGACAGCTCTTGTTTGATGATCATACACAAAATATCTTGGACTTCATATATATATTCACAAGGAGCATATATTGTATTACTGTATAAAGAATAAATATGTTAAGCTTTTTTAGCTCGACTATTCATAGAATAGTGAGCTATTGCACTCGCCCATGCGTCGGCGTCCGCGTCCCGATTTTGCTTAAGGTTTTGTATGTAAGCTGGTATCTCAGTAACCACTTGTGGGAATGGATTGAAACTTCACACACTTATTCACTGTGACAAACTGACTTACATTGCACAGGTTCCATAACTCTATTTTGCTTTTTTACAAAATTATGCCCCTTTTTTCGACTTAGAAATTTTTGGTTAAGGTTTTGTATGTAAGCTGGTAACTCAGTAACCACTTGTGGGAATGGATTGAAACTTCACACACTTATTCACTGTGATGAACTGATCTACATTGCACAGGTTCCATAACTCTATTTTGCTTTTTTACAAAATTATGCCCCTTTTTCGACTTAGAAATTTTTGGTTAAGGTTTTGTATGTAAGCTGGTATCTCAGTACTTACTAATGGGAATGGATTGAAACTTCACATACTTGTTCACTATCATGATCTGACATGCACTAAGCAAGTCAAAAACTCTACTCTGTTTTTTTTCAAAATTATGCCCCTTTTTCGACTTAGCAGTTTTTGGTTAAATTTTTGTATGTAATCTGATATCTCAGTATCCACTAATTGGAATGGATTGAAACTTCACACACTTGTTCACTGTCATGATCTAACATGCACTGTGAAGGTCCCATAACTCTACTTGGCATTTTTACAAAATTATGCCCCTTTGACTTAGCAGTTTTTTGTTAAGTTTTTGTATGTAAGCTGGTATCTCAGTATCCACAAATTTGAAAGGATTGAAACTTCACACACTTGTTCACTGTCATGATATGACATGCTGTACAGAGGTTCAATACCTCTACTTTGCATTTTACAAAATTATGCCCCTTTTTCAACTTTTGTATTCATTCAATTGACAAGGCTGTTGAATAGTCGAGCGTTGCTGTCCTCCGACAGCTCTTGTTTTTGTTAGCCCTGCGTTTTCTGAACATGATTGCAGAAAAACGCGGAACAGTCGCCATTTAGACTTGTCCACTTTTTGCCCGGCTTTGTACCCTAGGAGAGACAAAAAGCCGGGTAATTTAAAGTCTTAATATTAATAAATCAGCTGAATTTTGTTGTTTTCTTTTCTTTGCTTTTATTTTGAAAAAGGAAAAAAGAGAAAAAAATATTGAATGTAAAGTAGATGTAATTAAATGAGCACAGTACCACTACATAACCAAAGATTCAGGCCAGTTGAAAATGATCCAGGCCAGTAGATTCTGCAAGCTTGGTGGTCTGTGGGTTTCAGATCAATTTCTTTGACTGTAGATGGATCTGCTGTATACCCCTGACTTTGCCTGGAACTCTGATCTTACCCAGTTTTCAATCAGGAGTGCCTCTAATTATCTGGTATAATAGTCTCAATTGCAGACTGATTTCATAGCCCAAATGGCTCTTTGATATATAGAGACTAAAACGCCCTCCACGCACAACCTGTTTGTTGTGTATATACATGTAGAACTTACAAATCATGAAGTTTAAATCACGTCGATTTCCATCACAGCTTTGATCCTAAATATTTGAGATGTAGAGGCAGATATACAGTACAGTAAATGTCAGTCTGTGAAATTGGTTGTATCCCAAATCACATAATATGCAATCTTAAAAGGTTGTAAGTGGCAGGAACGTCCCTTTTCTACAGTAGATATTTTTAAAACCAGCATAAAATGGGTCTTAATTTAAGTAACAGATACCACATACCCTTTTACCAGAATATCATTTTTTATGCACTCCCCACCCCTTTGAAGAAGGTGGGGTATATTGTTTTGCAGATGTCGGTCGGTTGGTCTGACCGTAAACCAATCCATTTACGGATGATAACTCAAGAATGATTGGGCTAGGATCATGAAAGTTGATAGGGAGGTTGGTCATGACCAGCAGATGACCCCAAGTTTTGAGGTCAGTTTGTCAAAGGTCAAGGTCACTGTGACCCGGAACAGGTAAACAGATTCTGGATGAGAACTCAAGAATGCTTGGGCCAAGGACCATGAAAGTTGATAGGGAGGTTGTTCATGACCAGCAGATTACCCCTATTGATTTTGAGGTCAGTAGGTCAAGGTCACAGTGACCTGCAACAGTTTCCAGACGATAACTCGAGAACACTTGGGCCTAGGATCATGAAAGTTAATAGGGAGGTTGGTCATGACCAGCAGATGACCCATAATGATTTTGAGGTCAGTAGGTCAAAGGTCAAATGAAAGTTCTGGTAATTGCCCTTTCAATGCATTTCTGAAGGTGTACATATTGTAAACCAAATATTAATACACGTTTGCAGTGTTTACTTTTGCACATAAATTAGTCAGTTTTACGTGCAATTTTGCAAATATCAAAACAAACATACAAATCAAGCGGGTGAGGTTTAAAAATAGACTGATCGATACACAGCTTTACATGATTAACTTACTAAGGTAGAAATTTAACGGTGTAAGCAGAAAATACATTGACATACATGGAGTTTAAATGTGTTTTGCCTACAAAATGGAGGTTTTCTCATTAGTCAAGACATATCATGATTGTATTTGGAATGAGCTTTCCAGACATGTAATTTTTAGTGTGAAAAAAATTGGTTTAAATATGTATTTGAAGCCTCCAAAGTGATTTGCGTCACTGATTATATACACTATTGTTTTGAATGGTAAGTGGGTTGTGCGCGGAAGATGTAATGGTCTCTATATATCAAAGAGCCTTTTGTGCACAGTTAGTTGGGCTAATTATCCGGTACACCTGCAGGATGTGCTGAATAGTTTGATCAAAACATCACTGTGCATTATGATTTAGGTGTACCAATCATGTGGCAATGATTGCCCTGTGTAATATGAACTAAGGCAACTACTGTGACCTGTCAAATAAGATGACTGTTGGGTAGTGTCAGTTGGAATGTTGTGTTTCAAAGAACAAATAAATTAATTCAAAACATTGTACTTGTACCTTTTACCAACCGTACCCACACACTGCTCACAATATTTGTACTTTGCATTATTAGGCATACACACATTGAAGTGCTTATATACAGGAAGGCCTTGCAGATCATTATCCACATGATGGGTGTGTCAGTAGCATTTTCTATGTTTGGCACAACAACCTATCATGCAGGGTTTCCTCTGGGTCAATTTCACTTTGCGCCAACAAATTCACCAATCAAGAAAAGTTTGCGCCAGTGGCTCTCAAGTTGGAGCCAATAGTCTGTGATGGGCGACATACCATTTTCTTTTTCAATCTCTTTTTCATTTGATTCTTTACAGTAACCATGCAATTTGCTCTTGAACCAGTCTATCCTAATATCACATTGAATCAAAAATAGTTTTTAATCTTCTCAACTATTTTCAAGAACATTTTCTAAACAAAAGTAATTGCTAAATCTATAAAATTATCCCTTTATATAGTTTGCCATTTTTAATTATCTCCCTTTAAGGGTCATTTTCACTAAATAGATGTTTTTAAAACATGAATATTTATCCTAATATCACATTGAATCAAAAATAGCTTTTAATCTTCTCAAAAAATTTCAAGAACATTTTCTTAACAAAAGTAATTACTCAATCTATAAAATTATCCCTTTATATAGTTTGCCATTTTTAATTATCTCCCTTTAATGGTCATATTCACTAAATAGATGTTTTTAAAACATGAATATTTATCTCTTTATTCTTTTAACTTTTTATTTCAAAATTTATTTATGTCATTTATCAAAAACAGTGTTGTTTTAAATTATTTTGTAACTTTTGAAAAGCTTTTTAAAATGCTTAAGTTTCATTATATATAAAACTAAATTTATATCTCTACATACTAATGTATAGCGAAAATACCATCTACAGATATTATTAGCACTTTGTTTTGAAGCTTTGGGATTGAGCTTTTTAAATTATCCCTGTGTATCTATGCTTTACGTTGGGCAAGTAAAAGAACCAAAAGAGCTGCTTTAGTTCATTTGTATCTCAGAAATTCTTTGATTGAAATTATACGACCGCGACTGTAATTTACCAACGGGCGTAGATTTATTTAAAGGCCTAGATTCGCTACTATATAAGTGTCCCCCCCCACCCCCCCCCAAATCCAATATACAACTCCCATCTTATCTGCTGCTTGTCAGCGATTATGTAACCATAACTGATTAGAGGGCAATTAGCACAGCAGGGACCCCAACTAGACCATGAAGATGTGTGCAGTGGAGTTGAAAGAAATTAATTTTTGTTCAGTGAATGTGGAATGATAATAATATTAATTATTATTTTGATATTATATAGATGATAATAAGTATTACTTTAATTTTATAACAATGATAATAATAATAATAAAAATAATCTTAATAATTATTATTATTATTGTTATTATTATTATTATTATTATATTACATTAAGGATGATTAAAGATACAGTAATAATATTGAAAATAATAATGATAATAAAACACAAGTATAGTGAAAACTTCAGGAGTTCTTTGTGCTGACAAACAATATTTTTTTAATTGGAAACTGGGTTTCTTGTATTCATGTAATCAACATTATTTGAACTTAAAATTATTGTGTTCCATCTATACTGAATTTTCATTTTCAGTATGTTGCCAAAAGTGACTTTTTTTCATGCTTTGCTATGTAACTTTGAAATGCACATACTGTTTTCAATTTTTAGACAAATGTTATTTACAGTATTCTGCAAGCTTTAGATGAGTGAAAGTCACAATTTTCTGAAATATCACAATTCTCCAGACAGACTTTGAAAAAATAAAAACTTGCATATTTCTTTAAGTAAGTTTATCAATATTTCATTATTGTGAAAATAAGTTTCTGATTATCTTATTATTGTGTTTGATCAGCAAGTATTTTTCTTTACATAGAAATGCCAAAAAAACCCAACAAACTAGTATAACTTTAAAAGTTATCAATTATATATCAATTTTACATTGTTTCCCCTTCTCACTAATTGATACACTTGTAAGGTAGACTGACTCTCCAATAAACATTGACCCTTGTTAATTGGAACCATACTGTGATGGTCATTAGCCCCCAACTGTGCTGGTGAAGACAGAAATCCCTTGGCCCACTGCCAAAATCTAGGCCTTTAACAACGCTTATGCAAAATTTATCTATTTACAATCGGAGAATATGTGTATCTTTTGATCGCGCTTTGACGTGTCATTATTTCCGGCATTTCCTCGGTCTCGATTACTTCGGCGAATCGGATTGTCATTAAAATAACCTGTAAATTTATCTCGCGTTTTTTGCATCATAAAAAGGTGGTGCATTAGACGAAGCACGCAGCTAATATTTCGTTTCGTTTGCTTTCGTGTAAGTAGGCGGGGCTAAATTTGGCGAATCAAATTGACTGATAATCGTTCTTGCGTGGAGGAACGCTCTATAGTGACTCGGAGAAGTTTTAAATTATGCCCCGAGGTGTAAATCGATATTGACACGTTGTGTATTGTCTTCGTGGAGTGTTAAATATCGGATAATCCTTTATTGCGTCCTTGAGAAAGATCAGAAGATCAGATCGACGGTTATCTTGTAGGCGCCAATGAAATTCGCCAATTGAAGATTTTTAGCGCCAGAATTTATATTTTGTCGCATTTGGCGCCATTGGCGACCGACAGCGGGAACCCTGCAGTATGATAAAGTTTATCACGGTTACACTGACAATTAAGGTCTCGGAATATAGAAATACTGTTCAGTCATCTGTTTGTCTGTCCTGTCTTTCAACCTAAAGGAAATAAAATGTTTAAAGTTTTTGCTTGAATAAGAATTGTACTATACTTTTCCTAGCTTCAGCATTGCCATTGATGTTTTTTTTCAGGTTAACTTCTCAATTTCATTATGTCTTCTTCCTCTGTCAACGTTATCATCAAACTTGATATAAAGTTTGGTTTTGTAAAATGACAGAAATCCTGTGGTTCAGGGACATATACCCAAAAGATCAAGGTCACTGCTGGTGTCAGATATTGCTATAGGTGTAGTGTCAGTTAAAGTTTTATGGCAAGTTTCTCAGTTCCACTACTTCCTTTTAACTATTGCTCTTGATGTCGTCAAACCTCACATGTGGACTGGTCTTAGAAATAGGGAAGACAAATTTTGGTTAAGGGATCCCAAAAGTCAGTGTCACTAGTGACTTGTCACACTTCAACTTTTCACTACCTTATAATTTCTCTCTATGTTATTACTTCGTTTACTTGAATTGTGTCATGTTTCATTAATTTTGTGGAAAGTGAGTATAAGAGTATATTGTGGTAAAAGGCAGATCTATGTATTGATACAATATTATTGATTTTTAAAATATGTCAGATGTTTACAGTTGATAAATTTGTTTTTAAGGATGGTACTCCGTCAAAGACGAGCTTTGAAGATGCTAGATGTAAATGTGTGTGTCCAAAGTTTAAGAAGGACGACAATAGCACACTAAGTGATAAAACAGTCTATATCAGCCCAAATGCTGACCCATCTAATTGGTATGTGGATTTTTTCGTAAAAATTTATTATATCAAATCAGTTTCTAAACATTGCGTTTTCACATGTATATGTTTTGCTGGAAATAAATTATGAGTTTTTCCTCAGTTTTGTCATCAATGTTTTCTTAACTTTCACCCTGCTAAATTTCTAAAATGGACTGGTCCATCATTCAATTTGGGCAGTACCATTTATTATTCAAAGGGATGTTCACTGAAAATTTACTGACTGACTAGCGAACAATACAATACAAATTTTATTTAAAGTCAGTGCATATATAAACAGAAAACATAAGCTATCTATAGCTATTTACTGACATATGCAGTATGTGCAGGCTGATCTTGGTCTGTACTGGTCGCAAAGGCATAACCATTTGTCGCCAGCAGGCTAAAGGTTAATACTGTCTACACAGTTCTCTTTTTCCCAAATGCTGTTATATTTTCTAGTTTGTGAAACTTGAGGATCATGGTTATTATTCAGTAGCACAAATTGAATATAATTCAAGTATCCTTAATACAGTTGAAACCCAGTATCTCAGATTCTTTTACTTTGAGATAACTGAAATTTGGTGAAAATGTGAAAATTTTCTCACTTCGAGGTGAGATATATTCTATATTCACAAAAAACAGACAAATTTTCTTTTTATTTTATGCTCAGTTACGTTGAGATGTGTATTTTGCAACTATTTTAATCTCAGCGCGGGTAACAGATGCGTGTAAACAGACATGACGTCAGACGTGCTGTGACGTTATAAAGACGCATGCAACATAAAGTACCATTTTGTTTTATTTTTTGCTGCAAAACAGTATGAAATTCTCTTTAAGTAAAATAATTTGAATCGAGAAATATACTATAAAGAACAAAGTGCGTCTACAATTTTCATGCAGTTTTAAGGAAATAATTTATAATTCATACACAATGTAATGAGGGTGCGGAGCTATATCTCGCACAGTGTGAAAATATAGATTTCATATTTTCACAGTGTAAGTGATGAAATATGAATATATTTAACTGATAGAATACAGTATTTCATTAGTTAGCATAAAATAAATATTATTATTTAACTTTAATATCTTTTCAAAAACTGTAAATGATTTTTTTTTTTTTCAGTAATTGTCCTTTTGTTGTAAACCAGCCATTTTGTTCTATGTGTGAGTGCAAGTATGAGAACAGAAATACAACCACAATCAAGGTAAGGCATCTGCTTGGAATTATTTTTAAATGTACAATGTTGAATATAGAGAATAATAGGTTAGTGCCATAGATGAGAAAGTTTATCTGGCGAGGTGGAGGAGGTTATTGGGTGAGCCGAAGGCGAACCTGATAACGTTCGGAGCCGAGCCAGATAAACTTCCTCCATCTTAGGCACTAACCTATTATTCTGTTTATCTTGTCATTTCTTCATTTTCCAATATTTGGCAATTTATTTTACAAAAATAAGTGTGCGACAACCATTTTAATGGCGTCATATTGGTAATGACGTCATTTATTTAATGACGTAATCATCGACAAAATCACAATAACTTCTTCGTTTTTGAATAAAAACTCATTATTTGACCACTCATTTTCTTACTTTGGACATTTCCAACACAATGGTGATGGTTTCAATGCAAAATTTCTTATGACAACAATATCGATCATAAGGTCACATGATCAACTGACCGTATATCACTGGTCACATGTCAACTGACGGTATATCAAGAAAGATATACGGCACCCTGATATCAGGTAGAAAATACTGCAAGTGACAGGATAAAAATCAAACAGTTTGATAATAAGTTTACATTTAGTAAAAAGATAGATGTTTGCAGTTGGTTAATGAAAGTTCAACTCCAGTTAGTAAAAAGATAGATGTTTGCAGTTGGTTAATGAAAGTTCAACTCTCTTGACATAAAATTTGTAACTGAAATGTAATTTAAACATACAAGTTAGTACAGTTCATTCTTTTATGCAGCTGGAATGAAAACCAAAGAAAACATGAACATTTTCAGGGGTTTCCTCTTATTTTTCTCTTGTGCCCAAAGTTAAGGACTCGTACAAACCCTAATTTTTTAAACACCTAGAAATTTACTGTAGAAAAATACTTGTTTGGGCACCAAAATTATCATTTTTTAATTATCTTGAAATGGGAGTTTGGGGGTAATAATCTGATACAGGGTTTTGTGATGATGGTCTCTTTCAGGATATGTTATGAATTATCTGTTACAGGTTGTTGTGATAATTATAATCTGTGTGACTTCGCTGTTGCTAGTGTACATGCTGTTTTTGTTGTGTCTGGACCCACTGATAGCGCGAAAACCAGGCGCCTACCAGGAGCACATGGATGAGGTGATTAATTTGGTAACACTTTTACACGGCTTGGGCAGCCTGATACTTTCTAACAACTAGACCAGTTATCGATCATTAAATACAGTTTTTAAGGCACAGAGGCAACATGCTATAGTTAAGTGTTGATTAGAAGATTTGATTGATGTATAGGCATGAAAGAGGCTCCTGGGTTGTTCAAGCGTTCAGTTTTATCTTGTTCTCAGTTACATTGTCTGATATACGGTTGAAGGGAACTGTGACATTGTGTCATAGATGATGCAGTGTCTATCTCAGTTTCACCTGCAGATAGACAATTATTTACTTCTCACCTTACTGTTATTAACACAAATGGATAGGGATTACAGAAATTATTTAAGGGTTATAACTTGTCACAAGGATAAAATATTAGTCTGAATCATATTTCCCAGTATTTCCTGGGAATTACCAGTATTTTCCATCATCCGAAACACGAGTATTTCCCGCTTTAATGCCAACCCTGGATGGTCTTATAAAGACTCTTAAATTTCAGAACTGTTACATTTTTCAGTTGTATTTCTGTCATGTAAGACATTCTTTCAAGATATTTGAACTAAAAATACATTTAGCAAAGCAGTTTTATCAGTTACTTCGTCTAAATTAAATTTTCAAATTTATAAGAATTCTTAAACAATTTACCCCTCACCGAAGTGGGTTCAGAATCTCTCTCAGGATGAAGAATTGTTTGTGTGAGGCAGCATTTCCAGCAGGCTTAAGGTTGGTCCTGGATGTACCAAGATGCTCGACCATGATGAAATAATTCCTGCTAGGTCAGCAGGGTCTTCTTTCACCATCAAAAGCTGGAAAAGTCACCATTTGACCTAAATTGTATTGTTATGACTTTGAATCAAATAAAAAAGTCCTAAGAATTCATGCAAATTAGGAAAGTTCAATAAAATTCAAGTGTTTACTTACTGCAGATATTGCCATAAGTTCAGAAGGACTGGGTATTGAATTGTTTGAAGTTAATTAGAATGAAAATAGAAATGTGTTTTAAAAGAATGATAGTCATTGTCAATATCATATAGATACCATGTTTGCCTTAAAATTGCATTACATGTAGTTCCCATACACTTTAAAAAATAAAATTTCCATTTGCTTTAACACTTTTCCAAATTTGAATGAATGCATAAATTTCAAAAGACAGTTTACAACAGTGATAAACTGGTCAATAACTGGTCTATATATGTTGTTGTAGAGTAGAATCATGTAATCTCTAACTTACACTTAGTATACCTCACCAGCACCTGCACGTGTACAGTGGTGAGCTGTTGTGATTGCATTTCATACCTCTATTTATAAATGGCATCTGCCCAGAAACTCCTTGGCAAATCTTGGTGGAACTTTAAAGAAAAGATTCTAATAGGGGAGAAGAAAACAATTTAATATTTTTTTTCACAATTTATTTTGGTTGCCATGTATCTTTTGGCAATACATTTATTTAAACTCAAAAAAATTAGCTGAAGCTGCTGATAGAATTAGATATGATTTACCAGAAATAATATCTAGAATAATGTCCTTCAAAATTATTAAAAGAAATTTAATAGAATTTGCTTTAAAGTATTTTGTTGCTTAAAATCATGGGTGAAAGGCATGACAGGAGTTCATGTCTTCCCCTTATGACTGCATGATGTATATAGAAAGTTTCAAATATCTTCAGATGGCAAGGCTTAGACCCAATGTATTTTACATAACCTTGTAGTCTTTTTACCAGGTTTGATCAATCCAGGTCCTGGGAGTCAGATTTGGGTTGTCACAGAAGAGTTTCTTCGCATTAGTTAAATACATATAAAGGGTGTAAATTAATTTTGTTTAAGCAGATGGCTATATTATTTTACAGAGATGTAAAAGACATTTGAAATGGTCTGTACTATAATGTATTCACTGAAAGACTATTTATGGATGATCATGCTTTAGGTTTTTAGCTCACATGTCACAAAGTGACAGTGTGAGCTTTTGTGATCGTGCAGCGTCCGTCGTCCGTCCGTGCGTCCGTGCGTCCATCCGTGCGTAAACTTTTGCTTGTGACCTCTCTAGAGGTCACATTTTTCATGGGATCTTTATGAAAGTTGGTCAGAATGTTCATCTTGATGATATCTAGGTCAAGTTCGAAACTTGGTCACTTGCGGTCAAAAACTAGGTCAGTAGGTCTAAAAATAGAAAAACCTTGTGACCTCTCTAGAGGCCATATTTTTCACATGATCTTCATGAAAATTGGTCAGAATGTTCATCTTGATGATATCTAGGTCAAGTTCGAAACTGGGTCACGTGCCTTCAAAAACTAGGTCAGTAGGTCAAATAATAGAAAAACCTTGTGACCTCTCTAGAGGCCATAATTTTCATGGGATCTGTATGAAAGTTGGTCTGAATATTCATCTTGATGATATCTAGGTCAAGTTCGAAACTGGGTCAGCTGCGGGCAAAAACTAGGTCATTAGGTCTAAAAATAGAAAAACCTTGTGACCTCTGTAGAGGTCATACTTTTGAATGGATCTTCATGAAAATTGGTCAGAATGTTCACCTTGATGATATCTAGGTCAAGTTTGAAACTGGGTTACGTGCCGTCAATAACTAGGTCAGTAGGTCAAATAATAAAAAAACCTTGTGACCTCTCTAGAAGCCATATTTTTCATGGGATCTTTATGAAAGTTGGTCAGAATGTTCATCTTGATGATATCTAGGTCAGATTCGAAACTGGGTCAGGTTCGGTCAAAAACTAGGTCATTAGGTCTAAAAATAGAAAAACCTTGTGACCTCTCTAGAAGCCATATTTTTCACATGATCTTCATGAAAATTGGTCAGAATGTTCATCTTGATGATATCTAGGTTAAGTTTGAAACTGGGTCACGTGCCTTCAAAAACTAGGTCAGTAGGTCAAATAATAGAAAAACCTTGTGGCCTCTCTAGAGGCCATACTTTTGAATGGATCTTCATGAAAATTGGTCAGAATGTTCATCTTGATGATGTCTAGGTCAGGTTCGAAACTGGGTCACATGCCATCAATAACTAGGTCAGTAGGTCAAATAATGAAAAAACATTGTGACCTCTCTAGAGGCCATATTTTTCATGGGATCTGTATGAAAGTTGGTCTGAATGTTCATCTTGATGATATCTAGATCAATTTCGAAACTGGGTCAGCTGCGGTCAAAAACTAGGTCATTAGGTCTAAAAATAGAAAAAGCTTGTGACCTCTCTAGAGGCCATACTTTTGAGTGGATCTTCATGAAAATTGGTCAGAATGTTCATATTGATGATATCTAGGTCAAGTTTGAAACTGGGTCACGTGCCATCAATAACTAGGTCAGTAGGTCAAATAATGAAAAAACCTTTTGACCTCTCTAGAGGCCATATTTTTCATGGGATCTGTATGAAAGTTGGTCTGAATGTTCATCTTGATGATATCTAGGTCAGATTCAAAACTGGGTCACATGAGCTCAAAAACTAGGTCACTATGTCAAATAATAGAAAAAAAACGATGTCATACTCAGTTCAAAACTGGGTCATGTTGGGACAGGTGAGCGATTCAGGACCATCATGGTCCTCTTGTTTAAAATGTTGAATAAGTTCAGATGAATGTATGACATCTAGTGAAAGTTTGCCCCTTTTCAAAGATTTTGTAGAAAATGGTATTTTTTCCTAAATTTCATGGTTTTAGGTCACTTCAGACTGAACATCACACATACATTGCAATATGATTAGAAGTTATATATTTCATTTCACAGTATTGTGGCATGGAATTTTATCAAGTTTGTTGAAGTTGTTCAGCTCGACTCCTTTTAGGGGCAGCAAGAGGACTTCTTACAAACCATAGTTTTGAACAATTACTTCTCACAAGACACTTGATGGGACTTCACTTAATGTAGTCTGTAGCTTCCTTGGTTGGATCTCTGAAGTTTTATAAAAATGGTTCCAGTCCTATAATGAGCCGCTTGACCTAAAAATACAAAAACTTTAAAGCATCTTCTCATTAGTGAACCACTTGATGGATTTTCACCAAACTTAGTCTGTAGCTTCATTGGATGGACCTCTCTGAAGCTTGTCCAAAATGGTTTCACTCCTTTTATGGGCTAACAGAGCTGAAAATAAATCAGTCTTAGAGCAGTTCACCAAATTTTCATCTGTAGCATCCTTCTATAGACTTCTCTCAAGTTTGTACAAATGATTCCTTTTGACCTTTTTTAAGGGCCACCAGAGTAAAAACAGAAAGATAGATAAACCTACAAAAGACTTCTTAGTTGTCTTCTCATGGAAGGCTAGATGGATCACCAATCTTGATCTGTACCATTCATGGATGGACCTTTCACATCATGTTTAAAAAGGGAAAATTAAAAAAAAAATGTTAAAAAATGCAATATTTTTGTCCTGGTAATACTGCAGTTGTTTTTCACCTTGTATGAACATATTGCCAAACCTGGTAAGCACCACCTTAAATACTGTATGGTTCGCAATTACAAGTTGTACAGTGTAATATTGTAATGTAGAAGTTTGGACTTTCCAAAGGGGATTTATCAGTTTTCATTTTGAAAATTTAAAAATGTTTTCCAAAAATGTGAGGTTTTCACCAGAGATGTTTCATTTACAATATTACCTAGTGGTCCTTTTACTTAGCATAGCTGTCTTGTTTTTAAAATCTAATAAGGAAATGCAGTGTAAATTGATATATCACTGATGACTGATAGTATATATGCTGTGAAATCTCATCCTTTCTTTTCTGATAGTTGTACGTTTATCATTTGTAGTGAAGTTTGCCATTTGTAGTGAAGTTTGCCATTTATAGTGAAGTTATTAGTAGTGTTAGTACTAACAGTGCTTTGTATGGAATCTGCATATTGGATTTTTGCTTTAAAAAAAAATCTTCTTCTTGAAAACCACTGGGCAGAATTACACCAAACTTCACAGGAATGATCCTTGGGTGGCCCCCTTTCAGAATTGTTCAAAGAATTTAATTCCATGCAGAACTCTGGTTGCCATGGCAAACGAAAGGAAATACTTTAAAAATCTTCTTGTCCAAAACCACAGGGCCTAGGGCTTTGATATCTGGTGTGTAGCATCATCTAATGGTCCTCTACCAAATTGTTCAAATTATCCCCCTAGAGTCAAATATGGCTCTGCCCCGGGGGTCACATAGTTTATATAGACTTATATAGGGAAAACTTTGAAAATCTTCTTGTACAAAACCACAAGGCCTAGGGCTTTGATATTTGGTATGTAGCATCATCTAGTGGTCCTCTACCAAGATTTTTCAAATTATCCCCCTAGGGTCAAATATGGCCCCGCCCCGGGGGTACCAAGTTTTACATAGACTTATATGGGAAAAAAAGTTTAAAAATTTTCTTTTCTGAAACCATATGACATAAGCCTTTGATATTTTGTTTGTAGCATTCATTGTCTTATGGTCCTCAACCAGAATTGTTCAAGTTGTATCCCTGGGGTGAAAAGAGGCCCTGCCTTGGGGGTCCCATGTTTTATATAGACTTATATAGGAAAAAACTTTAAAAATCTTCTTGTCTGAAACCACACGACCTAGGCTTTTGATATGATGCATTGCCTAGTAGTCCTTTACCAAAATTGTTCAAATTATGCCCCTGGGGTTAAAAGAGGCCCTGCCCCGGGGTCACTTAATTATTATATGAGTTCTATAGGAAAAATACGTGAAAAATTATCTGATCCTATTACCAAGACTGTTTAATAATAATTGTCTGATGACTCTAAGTATTATGATGTCACTTGACTGTGGCCTTGACCTGCTGACCTACTTCCTTGTTTTTTAAGATAGAGCCTTTAAATTTGGACGTCATGTACAGTTTTGCACACCGATCATAAAACTGAATTGCGTTGACTATGAATGTGACCTACTGACTTTCTTAATATTTTAGCATCAGTTTGACATTTGAAACGTGTTGCTCATATTACTCAGGTGAGCGATTCAGGGTCATCTTGACCTTCTTGGTTTTTTAGCTGGACTATTCGAAGAATAGGGGAGCTATCCTACTCGCCCCGGCGTCGGCGTTAGCGTCACACACGTTAAAGTTTGCGTACCACCCCAAATATTTTCAAGGTCCATTTAGATATTGCTTTCATATTTTGCATACTTGTTTACCATCATGACCCCAGTCTGTAAAAAGTAGGAGGCAACTCTATTAAGCATTTTGACTGAATTATGGCCCCTTTTCGACTTAGAATAAATGTTAAAGTTTGCGTACCACCCCAAACATTTTCAAAGTCCATTGAGATATTGCTTTCATATTTTGCATACTTGTTTACCATCATGACCCCAGTCTGTAAAAAGGAGGAGGCAACTCTATCAAGCATTTTGACTGAATTATGGCCCCTTTTCAACTTAGAATAAATGTTAAAGTTTGCGTACCACCCCAAATATTTTCAAAGTCCATTGAGATATTGCTTTCATATTTTGCATACTTGTTTACCATCATGACCCCAGTCTATAAAAAGGAGGAGGCAACTCTATCAAGCATTTTGACTGAATTATGGCCCCTTTTCGACCTTGAATATGCTTATTGTAATGTTAAAGTTTTACTCATTGCTTATATTATACTATCAAGCACTGAGAATAGTCGAGCGCGCTGTCCACTGACAGCTCTTGTTACTGTTGTTTGGTTAGACTGCCTAGACAAAGAGTGATCAGTTTTACTGTTTAACTCAGTCTGTCTCAATTATGAGAGCTTCAGGGTGAATTGTCAAGCTCCAATATAGCTGAGCAACTAGAGCTGTAGAGGCCCACCCACTTTGCTCAGTAGGAAGAGCGCAGATATGCAGATTATCGAGTTGTGAGTTTGATCCCCAGATGAGGTGTTTGTTCTCCATGACGATTTGAAATAAGACATTGTTTCTGAAATCATTAGTCTTCCACCTCTAATTCATGTGGGGAATAAGGCAATATTGAGCAAAAGCTATCTCAGTAATTACTGTATAAGACGGAACTGTCAAGCAAAGTTTAGCTCAGTCAGAAATGAGCACTTTAGAGTCTAGCTTAGTAAAGTGTTTATGTCTTGATGTAATTTCCTGCTCATGCTTCATATCAGATTTCAGACTTGCTTTATATAAAAATTGCTTCAATTTAGCACATGCAAAATGAATGGCACATTATATACACTCCTCACTGCTTTAAAGGCTGCTAGACAGGAAAAATGTACCTCAGTTGTAATGTTGAAGTGACTTACAAGAGGAATGCATAGATATTGATCCAGCTTGGTGTGATGAGAAGGAAACTTATAATAGAAATTTTCTTGTGCTTCATTAAGGGAAGTGTTCTTGTCATTTTTTTCTCAAAGTTGTACTTGTGCTTCATTTCTCAGAGTATGTTTGCACTGGTGTGTTTCTTTACTCATGTGTGATTTTGTGTTTCATTTCTCAAATTGTGTTTGTGTGCATCAGTTCTCAAACTGTGTTCTTGTGCTTCTTCTACAACTCAGAGTGTGTTAGTGTGAAGTGTTTTCATTGTTTGCTATGTGATAAGTTTTCTTTACAAAGGAGGAAATATCTCTTCTTCTTTTCTCTGACAATGCAAACTGGCAAAGTGTTTTATTAGTTATTTGATATTGATAACCATTTAAATATGTTGCAAGATTTTCTGACAAAAATGCTCTACTTTTAATTATGTTAATAAATTTTTAGTGTATGTGGAGCTATCCTACTCGACCTTACATATGCATCTGCATTCACAGCTTGGTTAAAGTTTTGATAAACTTTCTCTTCATTTCTATTGTTACAGGATGGATTTGCTTCAAACTTAAAATAGTTGTTCCTCATTATTGCCCACATATGACACACTAGCTCCAATATTTTATGAAGAAATTCAAATTTAAGTATTGATGCACTTTCACTCCCTCTGTGTTCATATTGAATGGATTTGATTTAAACTGAAGAAAGTTGTTCAACATCATCACCCAGCATCATAAAAGACACAGTCCATGAAGTTTAGAAGTTAGAAGTGTGTCCCATTTTTTTTACAAGATGGATGAAGATAAAAGATACATAACCAATTTTCTTAACTTATTTGAATCTATTTTGTCAATTCAGAAATGTTCGTTTCTTCAGGCAGTGCAGTATTGTAGGGTTATGAATAACTCAAGTGATAGCTCTAGTTTCAACACATGTGTCCTATTTTACTGTCAAGCATTGAACTTTGTAGAGTGCACTGTCTTCTCTGACAGAACTTGTTTGGCATTGCAGTTGAAGACTGTGTAGTGTTGTTCTTTCAAGCTGGTATATGTATGTTTATGTTTTGATGTCCAGTTATTGAAATTTTGAAGAGGCAGTGATTCATAAAATTAAAGGTCATTATTGTCTCATATTTCGTTCAGAAAGAAAAATCTTGTCTAGTTGACTCATTCCTTTCATATGTTCTAATGGAAATTTTTGTTGTAATAAAACATTCATCACACAACATCTTACCTTCAGTATATGCCTATCTCTTTGTTACAGGATGACCAGACAGTGTCACAGGTACCTCAGTTTGAAAGTGGAACGCGGCCACGCATGAATCGCCAGAAGTCCGTTATCAACTACGTCTCTGACGAGCAGAAACGATGGAAGAGTACAGTTCAAGAACAGAGAAGGAATATCTATGACAAGCATACTATGTTGAATTAAGATGTTATGAGCTGTGTCATGAGAAAATCAGCATAGTTGCTTTGCGACCAGCACGGATCCAGACCAGCCTGCGCATCCGCGCAGTCTGGTCAGGATCCATGCTGTTCGCTTTCAAAGCCTATTGCTATTAGAGAAACCGTTAGCGAACAGCATGGATCCTGACCAGACTACGCGGTTGCGCAGGCTGGTCTGGATCCATGCTGGTCGCAAAGCCACTAGGTTGATTTTCTCATGGCACGGCTCATATTTCTGTATAGATCTGGCATGTACATTCTGAAGGAACACCAAGCAATATCATAACATTTAATTTATTGAAGAATACAGTTGAATGTTGTTTGTTCGAACTCAATGGGACAGTCAAGGTTTGTTTAAGTTATTAGTAGTTTGAGCCATGGGTCAATATACACTATATAGATATACACAATATACACTGTATATTGCCGTGACCTGATGATTGATACGAGGGAAGGTTGGTGTTCGATTGATCCGAGCGTACAAAGTTTGACTTTAGGTGTCATATTTCTACATTCCAAAATGAAACTGAGTAGTCTAGAAAACTTGAATTGATTTATTAATATTTTTCTGAAATATTTCATGAAAACTACATAAAAAGCTATGTAGAATAAATTGTTCAATTTATTAAAAAATATGATGAAATGTATATAATTCCAGGAGAGTAGTCTGTGAAACAAACTATTTCTGATAAATGCTTTGGTTAATGGCACTTTCAAACAAAAATATATGTAAACTATTCAAATTTCATCTACTTTTCTGTGTTCAAAATTCTTAACAAAGCAGGACACAGTTACATCTAATACCAGAAGTAAAATTGTAACTGGGCACTTCAGGTAATCATATTTCAAAAGGATTTGGATTTAAAATTTGCAGTGTAATAGTTTTTTAAGGGTTTATATCACAGTTACTATATAAGAATGATCATGTGAACATAAATTTTGGTGTTTGATATTGAAAAAATCATCAAACTTCAAGCACCAACATACAGAATAATATGTGTTTGACTGTCTTCTGTAATAGTAAATTCTGTCACCTTAGATTTAATAGTATGCAAAGTGTAATGTGATATTTTTATTTAATGTAGTTTTTTATTTGACATGGTAGAAATATACTGAACAAAATACTCCCTAGATTGATTGCTAATGTTACATGTAGTACAATTTGTATGTACTATTTTATCTTGAGCTTTTGAATGAAAGATACTTATAGCTTCTGCTGAAGGTCAGTATTGGTTTTCAGTTTTTCTTTCAAATTACCTATGGACGTCATGATGGAAATCTGGAAAGAAGCACCAGTCTAAAACATCTGGATCATTGAAAGCTTTGAGACCCTAGGTTGACATTTTTTCATGTTCACTGTTTGCTGTTGCCCTCAAGTGCATGTGATATTTATAGTATTGGGGATAGTTTTGTTCAGTATACTGTCTGTATGTAGACACCATGCATTTCTTATTTCTATTGTGCAATAAACATAGAATCTATCTAATTCATGTTGTATATATAGGTTTCAGAATGTAATGTTAAGACTTATTAATGATTGTAATATGTATATATGTATATGTAATTATATAGGTGTTGAAAGTATATATACACTATCATTGTATTACATAGTTAAAACTTGTTTAGAATTGATTTTACATTAGAAGGGAGTAATATTTATAAAAACGGTTGAGGTTAGTGAAAAAGTTAAAGCCTTTAAGTATTTAGAATGTTCTGCTGTTCATTTACCTTTATTTGGACTAAAAACCTTCATAAATTTTAAGTAGACAAATAAGTACCTCATACAACTTGCACAACATTATAGAAGATTTAGTTTAATTGAAGAAGAAGTGTTAATTTGTCAAGTAAAACCTGATTTTCAGTATATTTATATTATGAAAAAAGCATTCCACAGCTGATAGTAATGTATTTATATATATTGTATTTGTTTTGCGGGAAAGTTGAGAAAGGTGAGTCAGTTTTGACATATTTGAGAGGCTGCAATTTCAATACTTGTATGTGTATGTGTACATTTAGTTAATCCCTATTCATAAACCTGGCTTGGGGTGTGGAATTCATTCATGTGAGGATACCTGGCTTGGGGTGTGGAATTCATTCATGTGAGGATACCTGGCTTGGGGTGTGGAATTCATTCATGTGAGGATACCTGGCTTGGGGTGTGGAATTCATTCATGTGAGGATACCTGGCTTGGGGTGTGGAATTCATTCATGTGAGGATACCTGGCTTGGGGTGTGGAATTCTTTCATGTGAGGATACCTGGCTTGGGGTGTGGAATTCATTCATGTGAGGATACCTGGCTTGGGGTGTGGAATTCTTTCATGTGAGGATACCTGGCTTGGGGTGTGGAATTCTTTCATGTGAGGATACCTGGCTTGGGGTGTGGAATTCTTTCATGTGAGGATACCTGGCTTGGGGTGTGGAATTCTTTCATGTGAGGATACCTGGATTGGGGTGTGGAATTCATTCATGTGAGGATACCTGGCTTGGGGTGTGGAATTCTTTCATGTGAGGATACCTGGCTTGGGGTGTGGAATTCTTTCATGTGAGGATACCTGGCTTGGGGTGTGGAATTCTTTCATGTGAGGATACCATTCATCTAGCTTACAGATGGTCGGTGGTTCTACTTATGTCTGCATTAGTGCCATGAGAGATACCTGGGATCTTCCTTCACCACAGAGAGCTGGAAAGTCACTGTATCACCTATGATTGTGTCTGTGTGATGTTAAATGCAACAAAAATCTCAATACATAATAATAAATATTTTTCTAAAAAGTGTTTAACTCAAACACTGAAATAAAGAAGCAAATCCTGCACAATCCATACAAGTATTGGATCAGAACCTCAGTAATGTCTCAAAGTACTTTAATCCTGTGTGTAAAGAAGAGAATATAGAAAATATACAAGTAATCAATTTGATTCATGTTTGTTCATGTAAAGAGAATTTGTGATGTAATTTATGAGCTAGTGCTGCCATAACCTGGACGTTTGTTGAGTTTTATATTTTACTTCTGTTATTGTCATGCAAATATAGCTGTGCACCAAATGGGCATTTTAATGTATCTCTTCAGTGATATGTAAACAGTGTTTTGATTAATAGCTCTATAAATATAGCCATCACTTTATGATTTTATTTGCAAAACATCACTGCCTGTCCACTTGTTTCGGTAGGGAGAGGGCGAGTTTGATCCAGGGGTGAGGCTAATGTTCATGTGACATTTTGATAGAAGACATTGCTTCAGGAATCATTTCCTCATCCACCTCTGATTCACGTGGAGAAGTTGGCATTTACTTACAGAGAATAGGTTTGTACTGGCACTGGTACAGAATCCAGGAGTATTGGACCGGGTAGTTTAACTGCCTACCGTTACATAACTGAAATACTGATGAAAAAATGATGTTAAGTCCAAAACAAAAAAGGAAACAACAAAACATCACTGTCACTTTATGCTGTTAAGATGTGTTGTCATTTTTTACTGTTCATTCCCAGGCAGCAGGTTTTGTCACGCTCCATGTTTGAAATACAGATATAATGCTTTTCCTTCATATGACCTTATTATTTATTTTAAGCACAAATTCTTGCATTTTGTGTGCTATTCCAACTTAAAACAAACATGACTGTTTTCCAAATGGATGAGGGTTTTGTATGTAGGAGTTAGGAATAGATTCTTGGATTCTTAGGGCATGTGACCTTTCAAGAGAGAATGTAAGTACATTAAGTTGATATCAGTAACAAATCCACGTGTTGTTTGCAGTGTACTTTTAGCTAGCATAGATATGTACAGTTGACTTTTAATGTGCAAGGATATTGTCCGAGAACAAAATTGTAATCATGTTTAGACTTACATTATTTAGCCTATGTAAACTTGTTGATGATGTAACATTGTCTGTTGTTGAATAAATTATTAGTAAGATTAAAACTGTTTTTTATTTTTAGCCAGGTTTTAGAAAAAAAAACGGTTATTAGAATGAAATTTGTCATTGTTTGGGCGGTGGATGGTGTAAAATAGATCATTTCTGCTCAGTAACTTAGTTTGGGTTGAGATATTGGACTGAAATCTGAAATTTGGCCTTTATACCCCAGTCACACATACGGCGCGGATAGCTATGTCTAGACAGAAACGTAGTAATCCGTATCGATCCGTACCTGAGCTGTACCTCAGAGTAGTCATTCGTACTAATCCGTACCAAAACGTGGTCAAAACATATTCAAAACTTATTCCAAACTTGCAAGTTTCTCCAACTTTTGAACATGCACAAGTTTGAGCGAACCGTAGCCATTTGAGCGTGACTTTAGTCCAACTTGGCTGAAACTTATTCATCCGTAAATAAACGTACTTAAACGTAGTTATCCGTGCTGTTACGTATCTCGCCGTAGCCGAATGTAGTTATCTGAGGCTGCTCGTACTTCAGCGTAGTTCAACGTAGTTTACCGCAGACCCGTCCGTGCGCTGGGCAAGTTGCAAGGTGCAGTAAAACGTAATTCAAAGTAGTACCTCGTGCCTATCCGTACTTATTCGCGTCCTGTATTGTTTTGTTTGTTTCCTGTTTCTCGCCATTTTTCCCGTAGTAAGGCGTACTGCTCCGTAGTTATACACCTACAGACTAATCTTATCTGCACCGTACCTCAACGCACGGACATATCCGTATGTGTGACTGTAGCTTTAGGTAGTTTATAGTAAATTCAAGATTGGGGCTGATCAGTAGAAAAAAATGTCGGCTCAAGAACATTGGGTTGATGTATTGAAATAGGTAGCCTATTGGAAAAACCTTGATTTGGATTGCATATGGGGTCATTCAGGTCAAAGGTCAGGCTAATTTAATTAATTTGCAGACTGTTCAGATGGATTCAGCAAACACAAAATATCTTGTTTCATGGCATTGTCACATTTCTTTTGTAAAATGAAATGGTAAGCTAGTGGTAATGAATGTTTAAGACTCCATTTACTAGTAATCTTGACAAGTGTTTTTAGCTCACCTGTCACGATGTGACAAGGTGAGCTATTGTGACCACTTGATGTCCGTTGCGTCGTCCGTCGTGCGTCAACAATTTGTAAAAAAATCTTCTTGAAAACCACTGGGCAGAATTTCACCAAACTTCTCAGGAATGATCCTTGGGTGGCCCCCTTTCAAAATTGTTCAAAGAATTGAATTCCATGCAGAACTCTGGTTGCCATGGCAACCATAAGGAAAAACTTTAAAAATCTTCTCCTTAAAAGCCAGAAGCCCTAGAGCTTAGATATTTGGTGTGAAGCATTGCCTAGTGGACCTCTACCAAGTTTGTTCAAAACATGACCCCGGGGTCAAAATTGACCCCGCCCCAGGGGTCACTTGATTTTACATAGGAAAATCTTAAAAAATCTTCTCAAAAACCAGAAGCCCTAGAGCTTAGATATTTGGTGTGAAGCATTGCCTAGTGGACCTCTACCAAGTTTATTCAAATCATGACCCCGGGGTCAAAATTGACCCCGCCCCAGGGGTCACTTGATTTTACATAGGAAAATCTTCAAATTTTTTCTAAAAATAAAGCAGAAGGCCTAGAGCTTAGATATGTCACATGTAGCATTGCCTAGTGGACCTCTACAAAATTTGTTCAAATCATGACCTCCGGGGTCAAAATTGACCCTGCCCCAGGGGTCACTTGATTTTACATAGGAAAATCTTAATAAATCTTCTCAAAAACCAGAAGCCTAGAGCTTAGATATTTGACCTGTAGCATTGCCTAGTGGACCTCTACTAAAGTTGTTCAAATCATGACCTGGGGTTCAAAATTGACCCCGCCCCACGGGGTCACTTGATTTTACATAGGAAAGTCTTCAAAATTTTTCTAAAAATAAACCAGAAGGCCTAGAGCTTAGATATTTCACATGTAGCATTGCCTAGTAGACCTCTACAATATTTGTTCAAATCATGACCCCCTGGTTCAAAATTGACCCCGCCCCAGGGGTCACTTGATTTTACATAGGAAAATCTTCAAAAATTTTCTAAAAATAAACTTGAAGGCCTAGAGCTTAGATATTTCGCTTGTAGCATTGCCTAGTGGACCTCTACAATATTTATTCAAATCATGTCCCCCAGGTTAAAATTGACCCCGCCCCACGGGGTCACTTGATTTTACATAGGAAAATCTTAAAAAAAGTTCTAAAAATAAACCAGAAGGCCTAGATCTTAGATATTTGACATGTAGCATTGCCTAGTGGACCTGAACAAAAATTTTTCAAATCTTGACCCCCCCCAGGGTCAAATTGACCCAGCCCCAGGGGTTACTTTATTTTATGTTACTATAAATAGCTTATTTAGTAACTTCTTTATTTTTGGCCTTAGGTAAAAACCAAGACCACTTTTCTGTGGTACAACATGGATGATACCTCCAATTTTTAGGTGTATTTTGACATATCTGTACCTTTAAGAAAATTTCAACTATATTTACTCATGATTCTTTTGATTGATCTTGATTACGATTTTTTGACCTTCTTGTCCTGAAGTGCAATGATAACAGGTGAGCGATATAGGGCCATTATGGCCCTCTTGTTAGCACATCTTGCCTTTTTCATAGAGAAATGGATTTTGTCTGTCCACCATTCTCATTGCCCGGCCCTTGCACTGTGTCCTGTCCAAACGTCCGATAGCCATCGAGGGATTTTGAATTACTTTGCACAAATGTTCTCATAATGAGTTGTTTCGCGCACAAGATCAACATCCTCAGCTCCAAGGCGAAGGCCACACGGAGTTCAAAGGTTAACAGGACCTGTTCGTGTTTTGTTCGTAACTGCCTTCAAAATTACGAGACCCAAAATATTGCAAATAATAAAGACGATGGGTCCGAACCCCTTACTGGTATCTAGAGTCATTGACACTTCATCCAATAGTGATATACCTTGATAACGGTGATGATATAGTTGCACATTCAAGTACAAAAGTAGTATCTGAATTACTAAATCATGATTCAGCTGTTGTTAAGCAATTATAGAGAAGGCATGTGTGGAAAGTGGAAAGTCTGTGCCCATCTTAAGTTCATTAATTACTGTACAGACTCTCCTACAACCTTATACATGAATATAAAGATGTTCGATTTGGTAACTAACCAGTAAACCATCTATGATATGTAGGAAAGCTGGAAATATTTGAAAGAGGCCAGGGTAAGGGTGTGCGTGATGGAATAGTTGGCGGCGTTGTAAAGAGAAAGCAGACAATAATTAAGACGGAAAGTAAGCATACAAGTAGTTGTTCATAGGTAGAGAACAGTATGAAGAATTCAACGATACAATTGAAATACGCGCGGCACAGGTCAGAAATGCACAACGAAGCTTCACAGCGATGTAGGACTCAATGCAGAGCAGGTCATGTGCAAAGATACAATGTGAGTTTGCGGAAGATGCATTTGTTTAGCAGGAAGGCATCCAGCGAAGTTGAAATAGGTGTAGCATCTGTAAGTCTGAAACACTATGCAGAGAATACAGACAATAGTCTTAAGTCCAAATGAAGAGCCATAGAAACTAGAAATACAACTGTGCGGTTTCTAAAGAAATAAGACTTTGTATGAATAGCTCAAATTGCCTTCATCTATATGCTGATGGACAATCTTCACCCTTGCGGTCAGTAGAAGATATACGACATTCTGAGCCTCATTTACACTTTGGCTTTGCATTTTATTTCCTACGATGGGACAGATGTGGCATAGGTGATTTTATACTATTGCGTGTACACGTAAAATTAGCACATGCGGACACAATGTATAAACATTTATGTCAGCCCTTTTGTTATACATATTTTTATGTTAACATCTTTGATAATAAATCCCTTTTAACCTGGTAGTTATGGACCGTTTTTCACACCATGTGACATTGGTCTAAGAAACTACGGGCTGCGACCTCGTATGCCGCGATATGTCTTTTTTGGAATCGTTGTGCCGAGCATATCAAGTGAAGGATATATTGCCAGGCATTACAAAATCCCTACTGCTTGGAGGGAATGTTGTTGTTGCAACTTTTCATCAAAGACAGGTAGATAGATCTTGAGAAATTGTCATTAAACAAGCAAAACCTAATATCTTACTGACAACGAAGTGTTGAGACACGATGTGTTTAATTTCTATTTCCACCTAAATCGGAAACGTCGGAGAAAATAAAGAAACAAGCGTTAAACTATATAGTAACATGTATTTAATGCATTTGTCAGTAGTTGACAGAATATCATCAAATATTTATAATCAGAATTAATAAATCTTTTTCAAGTTACAAAGTTTAAACGTTATTACGTATTATGTTCAAGTAAGACATAAATTTGAAACGATCATTTAGAAAAAACGTGTTTTTTGTTCCTTCGGAATATTTGAAGGAACTTTGAATCAGTACAGACTTTGTCATACAGTTTATATTAATCACAGGTAATAGTCATAGTAAATGAAAGACTCACATATAACCATTTATCTGCATGCAAAACAAACACAACATGCTTATAATTGAAGAATAAAAAGAAACATGAATGTATGGTTTAAATTCCATATGCCGTCTTTTTGAACAAAAGCTTACTACTCAGAAAAAATGTTTCGTGTAGATATAATCAGTGTTTAGTCTTTCGCGTCTAATATGTATAGATCTTGTTTGAAAATTAGTAAATTATTACTATTTATACTTGTTATTGCTGACTTTTTAAAATGTCGTAAGGCTAGCTTAAACATTTTTTCCGGACAAAAGGCCGCTTCTCTGAATTGGCCGCACATTGGTCACCGTACATGTATAGGCTCCCAGGCCTCTAAAGCCTGAATGCGGTGTATATGTTGGTCTGACAGCTAAGGTCTGAATGCGGTGTATATGTTGGTCTGACAGCTAAGGTCTGAATGCGGTGCATGTGCCGATGCGGTTGTTATGGTTTGCATGCGGTGCATGTGTCGCTACTGCCGCTAAGCGGCGCATTTGTAGGCCTGGCCGCTAAGGCCTAAATACGGTGCACGTGTCCATGTGATACTTATTAACGTCGGAGAGACACTCGCGCTATCAATTGGTCTGTGAAAGCTAAACTGAAAGAATTGCCATTAGAACTTGCACTCGGCACACTTTTATGGAGATCAAATCGAGGGGTGAATGCGAAAGAAGTCTAAGTGCTTCTTCAGTTATATAAACTTAGACCTCTTGCACTTCCACCTCTTGAAATAAGCAGGTGTAGCTGCACGTGTCGCTGGTCGGCACTGGGACATATAGCGACTATCCGCCGAGAAGAAAATGCTAAATGAAAGAAAATCACGTTTCTATCGTAAATACAGCATCTATTGTCCGGAGAGCAGCTCCATTAGTACATTTATTCATTGCTTTTTTCTAGTAATTGAACGAGAATTATGTATCTGAAGTCATGATGATAATATGCAAATGAAAGTCATTTTCGCAAGTAAATATTTTCTGCCCTGTACGAGTAACACATTAATTTACATATTCTGATACATGTATTTAGTAGTTTTACTTCATATAAAGCTCCTCAAATTAATTTTATTCCAAGTAATCCTCTTGTGTCTAACGTTTTATTTAAACACAGTACAATTATACTGCTTTTTGTTTGATTTCAAATAATTCTCTTTCTCATTTTCCATTCCATACATCCTCTTCAGCAGTAAGTCTGAATTTCAGTATCTTTACTGTAAAAAACTTTCCTCATATTATATATCATGTAAATATCTCCTGTAAGATGTGTGATTTTTTTTTCATGTTAATATTCCACAATTTACTTGTATGTTTTTCCATGTAAATATATTCCATATGCATGACATTCCGTGAAAAATCTTCCTTCAGATGCGCGAATTTCAATAATTTCATTCCATGTTATAATCTTTCTAATACATGTTAATCCATGTAAATATCTTCTGACAAATGTGTTATGCAGATTACTTTATTCCATGTAAATATTTTCCTTGTATATGTTATTCCATGTAAATATCTTCTGTCGGATGTGTAAACGCCATATACTCCTGGTAGAATCTTTTAAAAGCTTGCCTGAAATATAAATTACATGCAAATGCATCATATATGTTTTAATGCTACATAATACATTATTCATTTTTTTTTTACATTTTGAAAAATAATTTCCCATAGCATATTTATATAAAAATGTTGCAATGTGTAAGACATAAAGCACGCTAATGTAGGAATGTACATAAAACACATTTATATAGGAATGTTGCAACGTTTAAGGCATAAAGTACGTTAATGTAGGAATGTTGCAATGTCTTATACACGAAACACATTTATATAGGAATGTTGCAACGTTTAAGGCATAAAGCACGTTAATGTAGGAATGTTGCAATGTCTTATACACGAAACACATTTATATGGGATTGTTGCAACGTTTAAGACATAAAGTACGTTAATGTAGGAATGTTGCAATGTCTTATACACGAAACACATTTATATGGGAATGTTACAACGTTTAAGACATAAAGTACGTTAATGTAGGAATGTTGCAATGTCTTATACACGAAACACATTTATATGGGAATGTTGCAACGTTTAAGACATAAAGTACGTTAATGTAGGAATGTTGCAATGTCTTATACACGAAACACATTTATATGGGAATGTTGCAACGTTTAAGACATAAAGTACGTTAATGTAGGAATGTTGCAATGTCTTATACACGAAACACATTTATATGGGAATGTTGCAACGTTTAAGACATAAAGTACGTTAATGTAGGAATGTTGCAATGTCTTATACACGAAACACATTTATATAGGAATGTTGCAACGTTTAAGGCATAAAGCACGTTAATGTAGGAATGTTGCAATGTCTTATACACGAAACACATTTATATGGGATTGTTGCAACGTTTAAGACATAAAGTACGTTAATGTAGGAATGTTGCAATGTCTTATACACGAAACACATTTATATGGGAATGTTACAACGTTTAAGACATAAAGTACGTTAATGTAGGAATGTTGCAATGTCTTATACACGAAACACATTTATATGGGAATGTTGCAACGTTTAAGACATAAAGTACGTTAATGTAGGAATGTTGCAATGTCTTATACACGAAACACATTTATATGGGACTGTTACAACGTTTAAAGCACGTTAATGTAGGAATGTTGCAATGCACTTTTATGTAGGTATGTTGCCATGCCTAAAACTTAGTGCATTCATGTAGGAAAGTTAAGCCCTCTACAGACGGTAGGTTTTTGTTGTACAACACTAATTATCTCAAAGATGTACAATTTTGAAATTGTACATTTTTCACATACAGACAGTATTCCATTCTAATATAAATCACAGAGATTTACCTATATAACGTATAGTGCATCAGGTACTGAAAAGAATGTAACCATTAATAATAAAAATGATATTCACCTTTTTATGTCCCATGAATTTGATTACGCATGACACAAATAAGCCACGCCATGAGAAAACCAACAAAGTGGCTTTGCATGGATGCAGACCAGCCTTTGCATCCGCGCAGTCTGGTCAGGATCAGTGATGTTTGATTTCAAAGTCTATTGCAATTAGAGAAACCATTAGCGAACAGTATGGACCAGACTGTGCGGATGCTGGTCGGAAACGCACTATGTTGGTTTTCTCATGGCGCGGCTCAAATCATTTAACTTTTCAGTGTCATCCTTTTTCCATTATGCATTAGAAGCCATTTTATATTCAGATTTGTGTTTATTTTTTGGACAATTGTTTCTGGAATTTCATTCACTTGCCTCTTATCAACTAATTATTTACCAATTTGTTGCTTGTCAACGTGGGTGGTACGTAAGGCAAAACTTACGAAATAGAACATGTCCTAATCTGTAAGTCAAGACTTAAGATTTACGAAATCAAGGAATAGCATCGTACACACTATAATAATTGGCTGTACATCTTAAATTTAATTGGTGTTGTACAACAAAAACCTACCGTCTGTAGAGGGCTTTAGTGTCTATGGCATGAAACGCAAATATGTAAGAATGTAGGCCTAAACCGAGTTATAGTAGAAATATCTAAGACATCAAATACATTAATGTAGGAATGTTGCAATGTCTAAGGCTTGATACACATCCTCAAAATCATTTTAAGAAGTATTAAAAATTCCCAGGTTTTAATCAGTATAAAACTGTATTAAAACTAATCTGTTTTGTTTCATATAAAACGCAGTATTTCATTTCTTAAAGAAAGTACAATCAGGATGTGCCTACAGACATTGGCAACCTCTTATTAAATACCCACGTGAATTAAAGTATTTGTGGAATATTGTTTATCTATAATGAAAAAAGTATGCTAAGGTGCATGTTACGAGAAACAACTCACCCGACGGCGTCTGTGACAGACCGTGTAGATTTTTCTCCAAGAAAAACATGACACGCATATCTGTACTGGTTGGGGTGTTTCGTGATGAAAGCAAAATATCTATAAAAGAGGAAAAATGTTACATTATTAGTATAAAGAGGTTTATTTGTACATGATGAATCTTTATAGCTTACATGAAAATTTTGTTTTAATTTATATATGGTTATAATAAAAGGTGAAATGGAAGAACCTTATACCGTTATCGAACATTATGATAACAGTGTGGAAAATAAATATTTCCCCTCATTGTATAATCAATTATATAATCTTACGAAAAACAAAACAATATATTTTCCAAAAGGTTCCTGGTAAAAGTTCAGATGTAAATACTTCATGACCTTACCGTTCATTTCTGGGATGATGTCCACAGAATGTTATATTTTTCAAAGCGAAGAAATGTGCAAATGCTTCTAAATGTTCATGCTGAAAAACAAAATCACAAGTTTTAGAAAATGATTATAAAACACAGGGTATTGACTTAGTAGATTTTCAGGACTTTCTGCAAATTGTTAGTAAGGAATTCGATTTTTTAAATAATAATGTTAATTATGATATAACTTAATAAACAAACCACTCGCCAACGTGCACTGATCCATCCAAGACAAAGTTTAATTTATACTCAATAAAATTGTGAGAACACAACTGTAAACTGTTAGGGCAAATATTTCGTTATCAAAAATTTCTCTAAAATGATTATTTGCAAGGTGCTTTCGAGACTAATGCGTCTAAACTGTGTCTTTCATCGTTAATTGTTCACCCCTAATCAGAACAAACCATATGTTCGAGTCCTGCTCCTTTACAATTTGCCAGTTGCTGACAAAATCACTCTATATATATATCAATAAAGTACCATAGTAATCATGTAAACCGCAAGGGAACCAAGCATGCTAAATATTTGTCTTTGTAGAGGTCTGTTGAAAAAAAGAAAAGTATAACTACTGTAGCAAATTCATTGGTTCTGGTCTGTGAAAGTGACATTGTAATTTATATACGTATACATACCCCAGATTTACTTTTGTCAAACATACGTATGCCATACTGGCTCACTTCTAATGTACATATAGGGGGAGGTAATGAAGTGTTCACTGCTCGACGTGATAAAGCAACCTGAAAAATAAAATCTTTAGTAGGAATCTTTAGGAATAAATGATAGTTTTGAAACTTGTGTCCGAGTTTGGACGAGAAAAGCATTCTCTCAAGGTTCAGCGGTTCTTGTTCTAAGCACGTATGATTTCCGGGATCGCACAAACACTGGTACGCAAGGCCACGGTGGACTTTGAAATGCCACACATATAAAATCAATGATATTCTCTGGAAGTTAATATATATTCAGCACTGAGACAAAGTCTTACATGCTTTTATTTAAAAAAATCGATACAATTCTGTTGCAATTTCATTCACTTTCCTGTATTTAATGAACATTTTCTCCTTCAATATCTTTTTTGTGTTTTCAAGCATATTTTTATTTCACGTCTGCAGCATGCATTCTTCATTAAGATGATTTTGAGCACGCAGAGATAGCATGCTATTTGCCGGAAAAGAATGTGCTCATTTCATGTAACAATTTTTCGGTCAATATAATGATTCCAAGGCAACACAAATACTCAAATTGTGAATATTGGAAAAGCTAATTCAATTTGCATAAGCTATATTCATTGTGATAATGTAATACTGGTATATTGTCCTGTTCCATCCCACTTGTATCTAACTTAAAGTCTGATTCACATATTCCGTAACAGTTTCTTGTATTTCAAAAATAATTTTCATCAACAATTAAAAAAAGAGCTATGTTTAGTCCTTTAACCCCGCCTGCTACATTTCTAAAATGGACTGGTCCATCATTCAATTTGGGCAATACCATTTATTATTTGAAGGAGTGTTCACTGAAAATTTACTGACTGAGCGAACAGTGCAGACCATGGATGTGCAGGCTGATCTTGGTCTGCACTGATAGAATCACTTGCCGCCAGCAAGCTACAGATAAAACAAGTTGTTTAGGAACGTTTCTGTAGAAAACTACCAATGAGATATCTTATTTTATGAGGATATATAAGAAAATAAGAAACACTAAGATAGTTTTTTTTTCTGATTTTGGTTGAATGGTTTAAAGTGTACTTTTTAGGTCAACTTTACTGGCATAAACCTTATTGTTTTCGTGATGACTTTCATCCCCAAAGGTTGTGGACCCATTATGACACTTTGCAATTTCTGTGTGATGACGTATTCTCGTCAGGTCATTCGGCATATTTCGGACATAAATGTAGGTCAACGCGCACATGTCTTTTCGTAAAAACCGGAGATTCCCGATAATATATTATTTGCCAATTGTCATTACGGGTCCATCACCTTAACCATTATCATGCTGGACACGAGTTATTCTGCCTTTGCGACCAGTCAGTATCTTTTTGGTATGCAACCCTTTTAACAGTTAATGGTACTGTCCAAATTGAAAGATGGACAAGTTCGTTATAGCAATTTAGCAGGGTAAGGGTTAAAAGCAACCAAGTATAAAATCTTATAAGAATAGCCACATTCAAGGAACGCTGTCGTCCCTCAAACCGATACGCCGCAGCAGCGTATGCACGGTCAATACACAAATAACATAAAGTTAAAACATACGGACACCGGGGACCAAACAAGCAAGGATCAGTTTAGAACGACACAGCCTAGTGGCCACAAATGGTGAGTTTAAACAGTAAAGGTCCACCTTACGCTTCTTTCAAATAACAGGACAGTATCAACAAAAGTAATACCCGCCAGGTAAATCCCTAACATTATATGTAATGGTAAGACAAGACAAGCAATATTGAACACAAAAGTATTCGGGAATTTCATTTTATCCCCAAATATAATAAAAGGATCATAACATCACATAATTTTAAACATTTACGAAAGGAAATAAAAAACCCCCAACCTATTGTATCACTTTCAGAATAATGTATCACATTGAATTAATGCGGATATTATACATTCAGAAAAAATAAGAACTCAACGTAACTACAAATGGATCAATCAGAAAAACCCACTTCATCTCGTTCAATTTCCTGTCTCTAAGTTAGAGAGAACATGATTATTGTAGGAGACGCCCACCACATTCTCTGATATATTCTACTCTATCGATTTTCTTATATATAAAACTGCCCACTGTCTGTTCCTAATGTTGAACTTAAGTGTCCTTTGACATGAAAATCCGATCTTTGGTTTGCGACATTTTATCGCAAAATATTGACAAAAATAATAGACATTCTACGTACAGTAATGTACTTTAAAATATTTTTTTTTACTACTGACATTATTTGACTTTTTCATCAAAGAAACAATATGATAATCAGATCTACTGTTTGTAAAATTAAAGATTAGTTAACTAATAGTTCATGTTCACAAAGTCATTCTCAATAATTAAACTATTTCATTATTCATTTAAATGCGAAAAAAGGGACAATAAGCTAGATCCACGATTCCAGGCAATTGGATAATCTTTGACACTAGCTCAAAGACGGTAGGCCGTAAAACGTCGAAAGGACTAAAATAAATCGCAAAAGAAAAGGAGGATTGTCATGTTATAAAAACAAATTAGAAGGAGTAGGATGTGTTTGGTTAATCGTTGACGTCATTCCTTGACAGTGTTTATACATATTGGGAAAACAATTATATGCGAACCTGTATTCAGTCACACGGATGCCATTATTCCAATATTTGATGTCAAACGCAGTCTCCAAGGATATGTTCTACCAGTCTTAATGTAATCAATTAATCTAAGTTTTATCCCGTATCTCATCTCGGGCGTCAATATGATATTGGCGAAATATGCTTTTCAGCTAAAATTTACAGTACATTGTTGTGTGCATTATGGTGCAAATATATGTTTATAACACTTTGGTCTTACCTGCTCTCTAGTTATGTTCAGCGTTTATTACGTAGTAAACAGATCTTCTCCTATAGTTAAAAGTGGAATATGCAACATCTGGGTCGCATGAAACGTTAAAACTGGCGAAAACATATGAATATCGGGCTTCACCCTGAAGGATATGGCAATTTAAATATTATCAATAATAATGCCCATGTAAAAAAGAACAATGACGTATCTCTGCTCAAATTGCTTGAATTTTATATCCAAACGGCCAGACTTGTCTTGTTTATTATCCAATTTTGTTATATTAAATTTTTAATCCGTCACCAAGCTCTTTCTAATGAGAATTACAGCCAAAATGTTGCACATGCTTTCTTTCAAAGATAAACCAGAATACATTGTCGCTAACAAAGCCGTCAATCGGTGTGTCAGAGTCAATAAATATCTTTCATCATTAGCAAAAGCCAAGTGCCCTTCAAACATTGACCAATACTTATTCCTAAAACTTATAGACAGAAGTGTTACTAAATAGGGCAAATGACCTTTTGTGACTGACTCTAAGGAGAATAATACTTTAAAGTTTGTTTCATTGCATTAGCTGAACTGGATTGAAAGCAAAAACAGGAACTTTCAGATTCATGTCCTCCAGTATTTTTGTTAGTGAGGTGATAAATGATGTTTACGACTTTGGTACAGAACATTAGTCACAATTACGGAAATAATCTTGACATTTACATTCCACAGATATGTCATTACCACTGACCTCTGCAGAACAAATTCCAAAAATCCTGTTAACCGGGACTGTCTGACATCCACAGTAACTAGATGATATAGTACAGAAAAAAACGGGAATGAAAAAATCCTACTCCATTAGAAATTATTCCAAGCATGGATGTTGTTACCCTTAAGGAATAGAAATATAAGAAATCTGAACTGGCATACAAGGCGTTATCAAAATAGAAATGCCCTATTTTTGTTTCTTTAAAAGGATCCGTTGCAAGCTTATGACGCAAAAAAGACAAAACCAGTTGTCACATTTTCATTATCTGATAGATAAGATAACAAACTACGGTAAGGTGTTTGTGGAGAGAGAAACCAGGGAAACAGCTAAGATTGCCGCCTAGTTTCCAGTAAGGATGGTGCAGCTACCATCTATTGAGAACCTGTCTTATTGAAAAGCACGGAAGGAAACACCTGAACAAGTTGTTAGTTAATCCCATACATGGTGTAATTTGATACCGCCATTAAATAGAATCTGACGGAATCTCTCAAGGAAGACTGACGATGTAGAAATGATGAATTTTATTACTATCTGGCATGCTATTTTAGGATCGATGCCAGACAAGACAGATCAATAATGCAGTGAGACAAGAAAGCCGTGTTAGATATCATCTCTGTATAGGAATGAAGTACATATAAAATGTATAGATCTATATAGAGGATATTTGTTTGTTTCAGTGAAATATCAATTTTATTTCACAAGTGAGCATCAAAAACTGATATTTTCACGAGTGGCGTAGCCACGAGTGAAAATGACTTTTTTGGTGCTCACGAGTGAAATAAAACTGATATTTCACTGACACAAACAAATTTTCTTTTTATTTCATGTGTAAAACTCTACTTTTGTCGTGTAATTTATAAAATGTCGAAAATCGCGCGAAAGATCAACAGAAAGCATAACGCAAATGACGTCATTTTAACGACGTCATCGTCATTATGGTCCCCGGTATTCACAACGCTCGGTATACAATTTGATTTCAATCGCGACGGAGGACCGGAACTAGTTCGGCAAAAACAGTGAAAATAAAAATGATAATCTACTGTTTCAAAACTGTGGATTATCACTTTTATTTCACTGAGAAAACTCTATAATTCACTTGAAAACATAAAATAAAAAATTGTACTTTGAAATATAAATAGACTGTCACATTGATTTTTGTGATAGAGTTAGAATATCACATGGTATTCTTTGAATCACTTGATCTTCTTTGAAATGCACATAAATATATAAAATTTAACTTTGAGTTATAGTTTTACTTCTTTGAAATATAGCTGTTAGATTATCACATATTTACATCATTATATTCATTATAAGAAAAAAGTTAGATACCGCATAAATATAGATCTAATAGTCTAACTTAGAAATATACGTAAGCTATAACTACATGTTCCTTGAAAAGTGTACGTGAGGGATGTTACATGTTAACCTTATATGAAGAGACTCGGTCAATCCAACTCTGTTTTTATTTTGCTCGGTTGCATTCTCTGCTCCCAAAAGTTTTTTTATAGGTTTTATTAGCCTAATACATCAATATCAAATGTTTTCTTTGAAAGTACTACGACTATATCACGAATATATAAATTTCATTTTGAAAAAAGAATATAGCTAGACTATCGCATAAAAGCGTATAATTGTACTTTTCTTTTTAAATATAACTAAAATATCATCTATATATACAATATAATTGAGAAATATAGTTAGCCGATCACATGTAATATATATAAAAGTTTACTTTGAAATATAGTAAGACTATAGAATAAAATATTGAAATATTACTTTGAAATATAAAGCAGACTGTCACATAATTTTCAAACATTTACATAGAAATACGGTTATACTGTAAAATTAATATACACTGTATACTATTTTACTTTAAAATTAAGTTAGAGAAAATGAATATATATATTTGTACTTATAAATGTTTTAAATTGATATATACAATTATAGTTCGATTATTACAGATGGTTGTATGGTAATACATATAGAAGACCCTCTGGAAGCATAGGAACATATGGTAACATTTTATGTGAATCGAGGATGCCATACATATAGAAGACACACTGGAAGCAGAAAAGCACATGGTAATGCTTTATGTGAATAGAAGGAGTGCCATACACAAAGAATATACTTTGGAAGTATAGAAGCATATGGTAAAATATTTTGTGAATCGAGGATGTCTTTCATATAGAAAACACTTTGGGAGCATAGAAGCATATGGCAACGCTTTATATGAATAGAAGGAGTGCCATGCATATAGAAGACACTTTGGGAATATAAAAGCATATAGTAACTCTTTATGTGAATAGAAGGAGTGCCATTCATATAGAAGACACTTTGGGAGCAAAGAAGCATATGGTAACATTTTATGTGAATCAAGGATGCCATACATATAGAAGACCCTTTGGAAGCATAGAAGCATATGGTAACACTTAATGTGAATCAAGGATGCCATGCATATAGAAGACCCTTAAGAAGCATAGAAGCATATGGTAACATGTTATGTGAATCGAGGATGCCATGCATAAAGAAGACCCTTTGGAAGCATAGAAGCATAGAAGCATATGGTAACACTTAATGTGAATCAAGGATGCCATGCATATAGAAGACCCTTTAGAAGCATAGAAGCATATAGTAACATTTTATGTGAATCGAGGATGCCATGCATATAGAAGACCCTTTGGAAGCATAGAAGTATATGGTAACATTTTATGTGAATCGAGGATGCCATACATGTAGAAGATCCTTTTGAAGCATAGAAGCATATGGTAACACTTAATGTGAATAGAAGGAGTGCCATATATATAGAAGACACTTTGGAAGCACAGAAGCATATGGTAACACTTTATGTGAATAGAAGGAGTGGCATACATATAGAAGACGCTTTGGAAGCACAGAAGCATATGGTAACGCTTTATGTGAATAGAAGGAGTGCCATACATATAGAAGACACTTTGGAAGCACAGAAGCATATGGTAACGCTTTATGTGAATAGAAGGAGTGCCATACATATAGAAGAGACTTTGGAAGCACAGAAGCATGTGGTAACACTTTTGTGAATAGAAGGAGTGTCATACATATAGAAGACACTTTGGAAGCACAGAAGCATGTGGTAACACTTTTTGTGAATAGAAGGAGTGTCATACATATAGAAGACACTTTGGAAGCACAGAAGCATGTGGTAACACTTTATGTGAATAGAAGGAGTGCCATACATATAGAAGACACTTTGGAAGCACAGAAGCATGTGGTAACCCTTTATGCGAATAGAAGGAGTGCCATAGATATAGAAGACACTTTGGAAGCACAGAAGCATATGGTAACGCTTTATGCGAATAGAAGGATGCCATACACATAGAAGATCCTTTGAGAATATAGAAGCATATTGTAACACTTTATGTGAATAGAAGGAGTGCCATAGATTTAGAAGATCCTTTGGGAATATAAAAGCATATGGTAACACTTTGTGCGAATAGAAGGAGTGCAATAGATATAGAAGACACGTTGGAAGCATAGAAGCATATGGTAACACGTTATGCGAATAGAAGGAGTGTCATACATATAGAAGACACTTTGGAAGCATAGAAGCATATGGTAACGCTTTATGTGAATAGAAGGAGTGCCATAGATATAGAAGATACTTTGGGAGCATAGAAGCATATGGTAACACTTTATGTAAATAGAAGGAGTGCAATAGATATAGAAGACACTTCGGGAGCATAGAAGCATATGGTAACACTTTATGTAAATAGAAGGAGTGCAATAGATATAGAAGACACTTCGGGAGCATAGAAGCATATGGTAACACTTTATGTAAATAGAAGGAGTGCAATAGATATAGAAGACACTTCGGGAGCATAGAAGCATATGGTAACACTTTATGTAAATAGAAGGAGTGCAATAGATATAGAAGACACTTCGGGAGCATAGAAGCATATGGTAACACTTTATGTTAATAGAAGGAGTGCAATAGATATAGAAGACACTTCGGAGCATAGAAGCATATGGTAACACTTTATGTAAATAGAAGGAGTGCAATAGATATAGAAGACACTTCGGGAGCATAGAAGCATATGGTAACACTTTATGTTAATAGAAGGAGTGCAATAGATATAGAAGACACTTCGGGAGCATAGAAGCATATGGTAACACTTTATGTAAATAGAAGGAGTGCAATAGATATAGAAGACACTTCGGGAGCATAGAACGCAAACAAGCAAAATAAATGAAGACTCAGTTTGACTGAGATTTGTTTACGAGAGCTAATGTACACTGATATCAATCACTGTATGCTAGATAGACACGTGCCGAATTCTTAATTGTTTACATATAGATTATAATACTGAAAAATGAAAAATAAAAGACAACAAGAAAACAACAACAACAATAACAACAAAAACAATGCCACTAAACAAGCCTTTCGACAACGAAACTAGGTTCAGAAAGTTTTGTGACAACAGTGCTTAGAATTGTTCAAGTAATGATGCATAGCAAGCTCATATGATTAAGCCTTCATGAGCAGTCGGCATCCATAACAAATATCGATAACTTAGTAGTCAGACATGCAAAAAAGAAAGTATAGTCCTTTTCAAGGTTGTGAGACAGTGTCATCGATTTTCCTGCTTTTTTTGGTTTTACAGGTGTTTCCTTCACCATAGCAAGTTATAAGCTTAATATTTATAACAAGAAACAATTATGCCTCGGTCATTTTGGGTTATACTTGTGCTACTTTAATATTTGTTTATATTACCCAACGTAAGAATTAAGTTTTTGCGGAATATGACAAGGAAAGGGAAGAAACAACTTGTTTGGCTATATACCTAATTAGAAAGCTAAAAGGACATTTAACAACAAAACTAGATTAACAGCATATTATGACAACCGTGTAAAAAATTCTGCTAAATTGCAACTGCTTTTTGACTTATGAAAAGACCTAAGACATGCAGTGTCGTGTTAACATTGTAAAGGCATATAGCTAATGCAGCGAATACCGGTTATGAGAGCAACACAGTCATATTCTATAGCAGATATTCTTACAGTAGCTCTATATCAATATATCATACACAACTGAAATAATTCCTTTTACAGTTTCAGAACAAAAACAGTTTTCTTGTTCTGTCAATGAAATACAATCACAACATAATTAAGAATCGATATTCCTTTATCCGTTTTTTTGCCGCCGAGTAATTGCACACTTGCTCACCAAAGACAATGGTTCTTTTGTCCATGTTTATTTAATGATGCTTTACACGATCTATCAAGCCGGTGCTAGTATTACGCAACCAATTATGACTATTTCTAGATTTGGGTTTGAAATTTCACACGACGTATAATGAAAGAGATTAACGAATCTTTAGCTGAAAAAAACTTTATGTATTTGAAAAAGTGTATGCGTAGTGTTCGGACTCCAAAGTTTTAATAATGCTGGCTAATTCTTTTAGAATATTACAGAAACAACAAGAGCTGTCTCCGTAGGATGACAACATGCACCCGATGGCACTTTGAATGAATAGTTATGGCCGATATTAAGAGTTTAGACTTGACTACGAGCTGGTCTGCGCGCGACACATCGTCTTACTGTTCACACATTCATCATAGTATTTAAACCTGCATGATGACAAAGATATGGACGACATGCCATCAATGCACTATCATGAAAAATGATCTTACGTCTAAGTGTGACTTGACATTGAGCTCGGACCTGGTCTTGCGTGTGACACTCGTCTTACGTGGTACTATCATGCCAATTTTTGAAAATCCATCATCGATGACAAAGATATGGACCGACACGCCACATGCACTATCCTTTACGTCTAAGTGTGACCTTGACCTTTGAGCTACGGACCTGGTCTGCGTACTGCACGTCGTCTTACTGTGGTACACATTCATGCAAGTTTTGAAATCCATCATCGATGACAAAGATATGGACGACACGCCCATCAATGCACTATCCTTAACTGTAGTGTACCTTGACCTTTGAGCTAGGACCTGGTCTTGCGCACTGCACGTGTCTACTGTGGTACACATTCATCAAGTTATTTGAAAATCCATCACGATGACAAAGATATGACCGGACACGCCATCAATGCACATCCTTACGTGTAAGTGTGACCTTGACCTTGAGCTAGGACCTGGTCTTGCGCACTGACGTCGTCTTACTGTGTACACATTCATGCAAGTTATTGAAAATCCATCATCGATGACAAAGATATGACCGGACACGAAAATTGCGACGGACCGACAGACAGACAGACGGTTCAAAAACTATATGCCTCCCTTCGGGGGCATAAAAATATACATCTTTTACTTGTAAAATGGAAAATTCTGCATGTATGTATTAATGTTCAGATTACCTTGACTAACGTGAACATACCGTGTTCAGTTATGACCTTTTAACTAGAATAATAATACCTGTACGAGTATTGAATTCGCTTTCAAGAAGATTGATTTTTGAGGTTGCCTAGGAGAATGACTGTGACTAACACTATGCACGCGTTAAACATGTTCTTGACATTATCTAGTTAATGCAATATTTAAATCGATCATTTCAGCTGACGTGACTCCTTAATATTTTGTATACGACTATTTTGCATATACATTGTAAAGTTAGTGTTTGCAAAAATTACCTTGTTTATAGCTTGGCACAATATTTCATCTCCCTTATGGTAATTGACTTCTACCGATCCAAGAAATCGTAGAAAAAATTTTGAACACCCGTTGTCTTCTAAAACAGTAAAATCAAATACCATATTATATAAAAATAATGGACTTAACACATAAAAAAGAAACAGAAAGTAAGCAATTGTAAATGTATTGTTATACTTATCTTTGAAAGTTTGGCCAACAATCTTTAGAAAAGTTAATTCATATTTACAACTGTTGTAATTAAGTTTCGACAAGATTTACGCAGCTAAAGCGTTATGATATTGGTTTTTGTTGAAATAAAAACGGGAGAAAAGATTACAAAACATGTATAATAACTTAGACATTTAGGAGAAAGGCCTTAATCTGGAGGTAGCTGTGCAAATAAAGCACATATATATAAAAAAAGAGATCAGCTACCCTTCTTCCATTCGTTTCTTCATAGAAATTTCAGAGGTCCTGGTATGCGCTGGTTACCCTGTAAACAATGGGTTTAATCATACTCTCATCTGTTCGTGCGGAGTTAGATGACACCTGAAGGATACACACAAAATTGAACACTTTCATTATATTATTGATTTCATCCTTACATGCTAGTATAAAATGCTTGAAAATAGCTTGATTATAAAATAACATGATTATAAAATTATTATTTGATAAGGTATAACGACAAAAGCACACTCTACATACTTTGTAGTCCCTTTCCTATTAACGTAATTTATACCATACCGATTTTGTGAAGTGTGTACTGTACCTTCAAATAGTCTGAATGACTATATCCCTCTAGATTTTTGCTGAACATGTATTTAGTAAAGTAAAAGCGAAAGAAAACAACACATACAACTGAGGACATTCTCAGAGAAGATCTTTAAAAGTCACTAATCTGTGCTCTTTTAAACTTTTTTAACAGAGTTAGTAAAAGTGAGTTTACCTTCACACCACAAATCATCGTCTGTTTTCGCGACATGTATTGGATCACCTATCTCTATGCTTATTTCATCCTTGTGACGGGGTATGAAACGATGCATTCCTCGATGAGTAACAACTAAATCTTGATATTGTGTTGCTGGAAAACCGGAACTATATCGACGTGAATCTGAAAAAGATAATATTAGAAGTATTCATATTTGTATACATATAAAAAAGTGAACCTGATCCACGTAGTTCTTTAAATGCAGTCAATCTGACTTTAGACATTCTATGGATTTGTTTAATCTTCTAGGAGTAAAACTGTAGATTTGTTCGACTTTCAAAAACATTTGAATAATGTTAGATAACAATGGGGAGTATTTTTCTAACCCGGTTGCCCAATTTCAAACATATGTGTAAAAATAATAAACGTATATCAATTGACTTATGAATTTTAGGCATATTGAAATTTATGCATAATTATGTTAACAAACTAGAAAACAAAATATATATCTTTTTTGTAAAAAGTTAAAAAGAAAGTTTTATGACCGTATTCATGTCTGTCTTGGTTCCTCTATCAAATAAACAGAAAACAACAACGTTTTCTTGAAATTGGAAGATAATTGGTATTTAATAGAATCTGTAAGATGACCGTTTAGAAGCATAGAATGCAACTATGGAAAATAATAGCAGACTCGTTTAGATCGTGTCTGTTCATGAGAGGGGAAAGTGCAACACCTCTCACGGTCCCTAACACCGGCTAGTGGTATTTTATTACAGAAATATATTGAATGGAGTCCAGGGTCTCAAAGGTCCAGAAATATATCAAGATTGAATACAAGTAAGTGGATACATTTTAGCACTTCAACTGAGAAGTTGTCAATGGAATTGTCTATTTGACATTTATTAAAATGATCAACACTACTACAAACTATCTCGGAAAATTGATCACTGTGACTAGGTAAAATGATTTAAAGCCAGATATTATATTAGATCTATATAGCATATCAAAACCACAGCCTTCCTTGCAAAATCAAGAACATTTCCTTTAAAATAAGCATTTTCTATCCACTGACCACGAGGAAAGTGATGCAATATGGATTTCTAGTCATCATCAATAATGTATGCTTCTTGAGAGTACACTGCAGTTTAAATGAACGTTTATTATGTAGTATCATACCTCCGTTGCCTTCATTGTTCCCTTGTCCGCTGGAGGAAGTGCACACCTCACGCGACTTCTCACGTGAAACATCATTTGATTTTTCATGCGCAGCCCGTTGTTCATCTGACCGTTCAGTGGAGTCTTCCTTTAGATACATATTATCCGAGTTTAGAAGGGCTCGGGTATTTTTTGACACAGAATTAAATTTCACAGTTTTAAGTTCCTCTAAATATTTACAACTATATTTAGGATAAACCTTTGGAAGTTGTTTTCCAGAATTTGGAAGAAAAACGTCATCATTGTCACTGTCAATGCTTTGTTCAGTTTTGACAAGGGCTTCTTGAAGTTCATCAGCAAGACATTTTTCATTGTTAATAACTTTAGGCTTCAGTGGTACAACGGGGGCTGAAACATAGAAAACAAATGTCAGGTAGAAGACAAACGCCATTGTCAGACATATTTTGCATCATTCAACCACAGTTTCACTTTTCTTTCAATCAAAGCCCTTTCGTTCTTCACGCCGTGTTTTATAAAACCATAACAAATTCACACACCCTTTTCCAATAACCTTTCATAATATCCTTCTTTTGCTTCCTCAGCTGAACACTAATCACATTTCCTTGTCTAACTCTGACTTGTTAACAAAATAAAACAACAAATCAGTGTTAACATTTCTCTGCATTCCTTGACGTTCAGTTACAGGATTGCCAAAATCGATGTGCACGCTGCACAAACACATACAATAACCGATAAATGCAGTAATGCAACACTGATGGCAAATCTGACATATGCCTGGCATAAAATGGATTTGTTGCCACGTGCGCGACAGCATAGGAAGAAAGTTCAAAACCTTTTGAAAACATTAATGTTTTCCTAATTAATGTACACAAAGGGCACAAATATTTATGTGGGACAGTTTTGAGAATAACAACAGTTTTGCAATTCAGAACTATTATCGTGTACTGATCCAGATGGTGTACAGCATATCTATTATCACTATTAGATCTGTCATAACCAGTACATTAAGAATATGTGTCATTTTAGATAAAGTTGAAAAACATTTAGTACCACTGGATCATACACAAACGGTCAAAGAAATATTCACCGTTTTGGAATCTGAAACAGAGATTAGTATACGTTAGTTGATAGTAAATTGCTACATGGTAAAATCGCTACTGCACAACAGATAATAACAATAAATTATAATTATGCAATTACGTTACGAAGCATGTATTACAAGGATGAGTTTACCTTGCACTTTCTTTGGTATATCAGGTAGTTTACGGGGTCTTCTGGCGGCTTTTGTAGTTGTTGCTGGGCTCTTGTGGGAGGGGGAACATGGCCGAACATTCTCTTTGTCGCTCAAGTCATTCTCGCAGTCAGAGAGCTATATTTATAACAAAATTAAACATAATGTATGTAAAAAAATCACACAGACCTTTCATGTTAAGATTAATGAAAACTAATTACATTTGTTATTCAATTGTCTGCCATTTTGCATAATGCTGGTATAAATTACATAAAGTAATAACGGTAATTACTCAAAAATTGCACCATTTAATTGAACAATATTGGTAAGATCATTACTGTTACTGAGAAATGCATTGAATATAATGTTGCATACATTACACGCTGAGTGCACTTGCAGTTAACATACATTTTCTCGTTTGAGCGATATTTCATGTAACGAAAAATATTTTCCTTCTCAGTTTGAACTCAATTTAAAAAATGGCTTTTTCATTGGAAGGAATTTGTGTGTTGTAACAACATCGAATACATCAAGTGTATGGTCTGATCAAAAAAGCATCGCCTGCGACTGTTAATGCTTGTCTGCAAGTGTTTGGCATTACGCAATATGCAATAAAAATATCATGGTTCTTGACCTTCTTACTCACATATTGTTGGCAGAAAGTGCATGAAGTTTATAGTATATAAAAAAGTGAACCAATACCAATTAAAATAACCATAAATGTCATAATTTTAACAAATTATAGTTCTTGACCTACTTACTTATCTTATGATAATATACAAGTTTCAAAGTTTTACTTTATAATACTCATGAAAAAGGACCTAAACAAAACATTTGACAAAGAAATTCCTATTGTCAAAGTACATGAGGTCCGTTATTCTGACAAAATACATATCAGAGTTATGGCTCTTGGTCTGCATACTCACATAAAGATAAAAACCGTTTTCAACGTATAAAAGCTGTTGCTCTCAAGTAAAATGGACCTAAACAAAAATTTAACCAAGAAAATCCAATTTTTATAAGTAGAAAAAGGGTAATAATTGTGTGAAAATGCAAGCGAAAGTTATGGCTCTTTAGAAACGTATTCATCTAACAAGTTTTAAAGCCATAGCTTTTATAGCTTTTGAGAATAAGTGAAAACTAAACAAAAGAAATCTTAACCGGCGCCGAAGCCTGTGGAAACACCGAAGCCGGCGGACGATCAAGTGATGAAATTACCTCGTAGATTCTTTTGAAAAATCAGACAAACTAAAAAGTTATAATCATCATTATACAGGACACCAAAACACACAAAAATACCAAAAAATGTACCTGTAGAAAATTGTTGTTAATCAGATTTATATTTTGATAAGGACTGTCGAGCACTTTGTTTAAATGTTGTTCATTTATATGATTGTTGATCCGCTCTAAATGGTTTTGTTGCCATTCTAACTTTGCGTATGTGTCTTTGATGGTTTGTGTTTTATCACAAAATCTATCACACGTGGTTTGTGTCACGTGGCTAATACTGTTGTTATTGTTTATCGCAGACTGTGCCAAGCAGCTAATGAGGAAGCGTTCTCGCTGTATTTCCAATGATTCGTCATCATCTTCATCCATAGAATCTCCTGACTCGGGACTGAGGTCGTGGACCAGTCTGGAAGGCAAGTGTTTATAAATTAAAGATATACAAAGGACCAATTGTAGACATGAATAAGAACATTTCTACGTTAACTTTCAAATTAATTACAGACATATTTCTAATTCGCTAACGTGCGTGCGCAAACCTGACCGTAGAAATGTGAGATTAGGATATAAGCTGAAAATTTATTTAAAATTTAATATTAAACATCCTCAACACCGACCAACTGAACAAGTTTAATTTTGATCAAAATATTATTTATTAGAGGGTTTCTTTCGAGGGGGATATCCGGCATACTGCTTTATAATAATTATATAATTCCTTATTGTATTTGTAATACAAGAGTGATATCTTTCATGTGCCGTTGTGCTGTTTTTCTTGTACGTTTATGCAGCGTTATTATATGCCTGATGTCTAATCACAACTACATATCAACTAGTTCAATGCGTAATACAAAACAATGAAAGTCTCATGTCCCTCTCGCGCTTTGTGACCGATTGTATCTGGCGAAAGTTATATTGAAGACTTTGCAGTGATTAATAGCAGAACGATGAGCAAGTGCCATGGACATTTCGCAACCGCAATACGAATACTTTTTGAAGACCTTGAAATATTCTTTGGCCTTGTATGACTTCTAAAATATTGTCTGAGATATATTAGTAATGGTAGAGAAAATTTGATCATTCTAATTTTGAATCGGATAAGTAAGTATGAATATGGAGTGAAAAACCAGCGTGGCAAAAATAACTGCAACATGTCTAGTAAGATTTTTTTTTGATTTTTATTTTTATTCTGTTTCTTTTGGGTGAGTGAAACAGATTGAAAAAATCATTCATCTGTTTTATGATAATAGGCTCTAATATTCTTTCAAATACCTCCTTGGGCCCTTAAAATGTTGGAGAAATGAAAAATATAATTAGTGAATCGGGACATTAAAGTATTTATTTTGAAGTGTTAAGACGAAAATCACTAACTACAATTGTAATTTCATTAAAGAATTAAAACAAAGTAAGAAGAATATTAACATGGAAATGTCAAACTATCGAGAAAATTGTAACACAATGTATGGGTCCAATGACAAATAACACTATTTATTAAAGTTCAAAGCATCGCTCGATTTAGTAAATAAGCGTTGGTCCCGGCGCTATCAATGTTTGTAATAAAAATACAAAGTACATAATATAAATCGACTACTCTCTGACAATCAGCGTGCATAGTTTTATTGCACAGTTTGTTTTAGTTATTGATCAATTCATATCCGAAGCAGTGTTTCAGCTGACTTTCAATAGTTTTTCTCGAGAACGTTGTAGAGTGTTTAGACTATATTTCTTCATATTTTCTGATTCCCTCTCTAACAAAAATGAATGTATATCATATAAGCTTATGAAAGAAACACACTCAATGTAGTGAGATCTTAGTCAGGTGAGACAGTACTACTAAATGAATGACATTTGATAATATGAGACTGTTTTTTTTTAGTATACATGCACATAGGTCTTTATGTGAAACACACGCATAAAAACCAAAGACAAAAATCCTCAAGAAATAACAGCAACGTTCCTAGAACGTAGCTTCACACAGATGAAACCCTACACAGTGTATGTATTGACAATTATACATAGACAAAGAAAAATGATTAATCAACAAGGACAAAACCAAACAAATTTAGGAACACCAAGGGACACGGCCTTACAACCGTAAATTGCAAAAACACCACTGGTAAGTTTTAACGCAGCAAATTTTACTGTTAATCCTGCTAAGTTGCAATGTTACAGAACAATGTAAATAAAAGGTATCCCCTGGCAAACATATCGGATACAAAAATACAATAAGCAAACCACAAAATGCCCGATAAAAGTATGTATATAAAAAGCAAACCAAAAGAATAATATACACATGTACACAATGCCTTTATAGAAGGCGGAGGAAGAAAATTATTTTTTATATTGGTGGTTTATCTCGGCAACTTATTACTGTCACATTTCTATTTGTATTAACAATTATCTTTTTATTTTGATCTATTTGATTTATTATAATAACATGTAAGTCCAGAGCACTGAAATTCTGGTTTAAAATCATGAAAAATGTAAACTCACCTATCCATACAGTTTATATTGACTTGTGTAATAACGTTAATTCAAATTGTTGGACAACGCGAATACACTCTATAATTGACCACTTAGGATATCATAATGTACGTGTTAATTTTAATGTTGATATACATAAATTTGATATGTTTAAGACACGATTATTCGATCAATACATGCAAGATTGGAATGCATCCGTAAATGAAAGTGCCAAGCTAGATACTTATTGTAACTTTAAAACTACTTTCTGGTTTGAAAGTTATATTGTTAAATTATCAAATGATGAACTTAGAAAATGGTTTACTCGTATAAGACTTAGCTCACACGCCTTAGCCATAGAAACTGGTAGATATAACAACATACCAAGGGAAAATAGAATATGTGCTTTGTGTAATAAGAATATGATTGAATCTGAATACCACTTTATGTTATGCTGTACAAAATATCATGATATTAGAAAGAAATATCTAGGTAATGTATCATGGCCTAGTAGACAGAAATACTATTCTTTGATGTCAACTAATAATAAAACTAAACTAGTTAACATAGCCAAATATATAAAAGAAGCTATGAATATACGTATTAATACCCTTGAACAATGAACTGTTTCTGTGATTATTACATGTATATATTGCAAATGAAATGTTTTTGTATTTGTACCTGTCTTTGCCATAATGTATTATGTTTTGTAAATGGCCAAAGGCTATTTTATATTGCTGAATTTTGCCAATAAACTTGTAACTTGTAACTTGTAACTTGTATTATGTAACATCCGTTGAAACTAGACGTAGATATTTGTTTAATGAGGCATATATTCCAGTCTAAAATAATTACGCAGGACTAGGGACGTGATGTTTGGTGTACAACTCTCAAAAGATGTAATTCATATAGGTATGCATATGCTGATATATAAAAGAATCCCCTGGACAGTTCCAAGTACGGGAAGACTTAATTAGACTCGACCGGTTATAGGGGTTGTGAGGGATGTTACATATTACATTACCCCAAGGACAGAAACAATATCACTCAAACCAAATCTGCTTTTATTTTGCCCGATTACGAGAGATCGTTTAAGTTTTATTTGATAAGTATTATCTTCCTTTGAACTAGCTTCTGTATACAAAGATTATTATTTCTAAAAGACATTGTTTTACCTAATCGTAGCGGGGAATAATTTCACATTTTACTATTTTTATCAAACAAGTTGAGTTTTGGGTTAGACATGCCTTTTCACCAAACAATCACTTCACTTACTCCCAATTTCCAAGACGGTGTCGCTTTTTGTTCGCATTATATGTCATTATTATTATTTTATATGATCATGGTGTTGCCCCATCCTCATATTGTTGTAGCCTCTATTTTATATTCATTCTATATTCATGGTGTATCTTCATGTTGTGTATTACATGTATAGCACACTCTGTGTTATATTTTTACATTACAATGTCTATCTGAGGGTTGCTTAGTGTGCAACAGGCGTGGTTGTGAAAGTGATCATGGTACACAATGCCTTATGGCATTCCATTCTACATTTTCTTTGTTTTGACCTAGTTTGAATGTGTAAACTTGTTGAAACAGTTGAAATTAACTGGTATTTCGTGGCACTAAGATGGCTTGTAGGTCTGGTAATATATTGGAAACAATGCTAATATGATTTCATTTTTCAGTTTCTCTAAATGAATCATCAGGCTTTTTATTTGTTAGTAACATTTTTAATCGGGATATGTTTAAGATTCATTTACTGGAATCACTTTTACTTATGACAGGTTCTTATAAGTTACATTCAATTCGACAAATTACCTAAGACTCTTGGCAATGATTCCATACTAAGGAATTTACCTACAAAATATTCGTTTTCATGTAAGCAACATGACCTCAAACAACTTGATGAAATACGGGAACCTCAGTTAATTGGAATTATAGACATTAATTATAAACATTAATTAAACCCATTATTGAGGAAATTACGTATCATCTGTTTTGTTTGATCTTAACATAAAACAGTTGTATGATTCATTAGAACATATGCATAGATATATTACAGTGTTTACATGTCTGGCTCTAGAATAACTAGTATCCAGCTTTTTAAATCAAATAAAACAAATGTTAGAGTTTGCACCGACGGCAGAATTGATAACTTCACGTAGTAGATGGGTCTTTATGGATATAGGACGGCAGAATTGATAACTTCACGTAGTAGATGGATCTTTATGCATATCACGTAGTAGATGGGTCTTTATGGATATAGGAACAATTGTACTGCTAAATCATTCAACGTAGGATCGAAGTACATTTACTAAAATGTACATCTAAATTATCTTTTCTGCATTTTTGCAATGAGTACATAGTGTCACTGACCTGGCTAACTTTACACTGTAATATATATGCTCTCTTTACAGAACTCTGTTATACTCACATTTAAAGATGGATTATGCTCATCTCTCACTAAAATATATTTATCTTTTAGATATTGATTTAAAGACACATGCTGCAGTTTCTTGTATGAGAGATGGGACACAAATTTCCCAATAATAGAATTTGTTCAAAGTTTGTACATGAACACAGTTTCATATAGAAACAGAAAAATACAAAAAACAATCATAGGTCACCGTGCTTGTTCAGGGGTTATCTGCCCTTAAAACTGTTTTTTTTTCAAATTTGCACATTCAAGGGCAGATAACTCTTGAACAAGCATGGAGACCTTCGATGTTTTCATAACTCTGCTTCTAACATGACAATGTGTTCATATACAAACTTTGAACAAATTTTTTATTGGGATTTTTTTTTATCCAATACTGACGCAACCGTCCTTAAATACAAAGATTACTCATCAATGTATATTTTGGCTACATATAGAAACTGACTACTTATGCTGAGCTTCAGTCACAACAGTATGTTATTTGATTATAGTCATTTGCTAAAACAACTTCCAGTTTCTAAGTGATAATCCGTATTCGTACAAACATGTTCATACTGTGTTTACTTACACATGTATAGCCTTGATACAAAATTGTTTATAATTATTTCCATGTTTTTGTATGTTTACATCAGTACATACATACTGTGTGGTAACAATTTCTATTTTGAAATATGAATTTGGGGCAAGAGATATCTGTAATCAGAATAACATTGTCACTTCGTACATTTCTAGTTTAATGGACATGTTTTAAATACTGATGCTAGCACTTCAGTTACTTAAAGTCTACTTAAAACTATGCCGAAATATTAGAAGTTATGTTTGGAAAGATGCTGCAGACAATCAGAAGATAGATAAAGTCATTTTTCGTTTATTTCTTTGTACTGACTTTTGTCTTATGATTAGTTAAGATATTTAGAGATTTCTATGTGTGTGAGAAGCTGTTATCAAACCAAGTCAGGATTTTGTGTACATACAGATACATATATGTTTCATCTGATTAAAAATGTGTTTACCTCTTTTTGTGACTTCCTTTAAAACAAGATTGTATCTAGTTCAAAGGCTCGGTTTGCTGTATGTACTTTCAAAGCATGAAGTATGTACTGCGTAATCATAAAGTATGTACTACGTAATCGAGAAGTTCTGAGATATAGTTATAATGTTCGGTGATGTGAAGATATAATATCTTTAATAAGATCTTGTTTGCACTTCATTATGGAGAAAGTTATTTCAAAGATACAACAAACTGCGACTGAAAAAATCAATGTGAAGTTCTGCCTTCTATTGAATACATTTGAATAAGAATTGATTCAATACATGAAACAGAATATTTTAAGAATATGTTAGTATTATGTTCACAGTAGTATAATGATTTCATATAAAACTTATACAGTCGTACAATGGTTTTACAAATGTACTGTAAAAATATATGTATAGATAATATGATAAAACGTTATGTTAGAAACCAATATGTTAGTACCTCAGAGTTAATTCTGTCCGGATAGGTCTCTGAATCTGCATCATGTTTCTGGTTTAATTTTGTCGTCTGCTTCGTCTTTAAAATCTATTTCTTTTATTTTTAAATTCTTACTCCATAATTCCGTTATGTTTCAATTCCATTGAATCAATACACACTTCCATACATAATAGCATTCATAATTTAGACCCACACACCCGCCATGTTTCATATATTTGTTCCGCTGCTAGAGATCAGCAGACGTATAGATTTTTCCTCAGAATAAATTATGCAGAACAACAGAACGTGCGCGTATATTTAGCTTCCAGTATTTCCATGACGTAGATCTTATTCATAAAAATCAGGTGACACTTGATATAAAGTAACGAAATATTGGACATGTATTACAGTAGAAAATAGATATTTGGACAAAGGATGTCCTTTAAGACTTTAGACCGGAAGTGACGCCAGCAGAATCGATTGTTTGAAAACCAATACGCCTCGTTTCAATGACTTAGAACTATTATCTCTACTTGCTGCCCATTAGTGTTTACGTAATTGATTCTTGGATAATTAAAGGGACAAGGTGCTGCAAATGATTACACACGCTTGGTCTGGGATATCGTATTCAGTTTGAGTGGACTTTCTCGCCTCGTTTAACCAGCCTTGTGGAGGACCCAGATCAAGCAACTTTTATGATAACTCTAAAAGACATATTTAACTAGTAGAAATCGCACTAAATCGCTTATCTTGAGTACCATTTGTCTTCTCTCAAAGTCAGGCTCAAAAATACCCAAACTTTATGAAGCAAAATAACACATCAATTCATATTCTAAGTATATTATAGTAATGCAACAGTTACACTGCTTATTGTTCACATGGAAATTATTATTAAATAAAGAGCACACAAGTCGACAGTCAGTAGTACTCCTACTTGACATTGATTTCACACATACACAATTTGAGAATTCAGCATCCATAAAAGTAATATGTTCACCCATACTTCAATTTTACATGTATATCTTGTAATCAACAAATTATACTAAAATGATATTGTATTCTTACTCAATTGTACATTTTTATCAAGTATTTCGTATCAGTAATGAATACAAGCGAGTTTTGAATCTCTATAACTAATATTTCCTAATTTACAATGATGTTTGAAACAAGTGTTGATATTTTTACAGAATGCTCACATTGCATTTACCTTTTACCGACATACTTAAATGCAAATTTAACGAAAGCATTTTGCTGGTCAAGACGTGATTAAAGACGCTGTAACGTAGTATCAACGTGCGTGTCAGTTGATAATTAGCTCCTGGCAATAAGACAATATTCATATCATAATTGTGCCGCGCCATGAGAAAAACAACATAGTGGCTTTGCGACCAGCATGGATCCAGACCAGCCTGCGCATCCACGCAGTCTAGTCAGGATCCTCGCTGTTCGCTTTCGTCTATGTTGTTTTTAACAACCATCGTAAAAGATAAAAGAAGCATACAATTCCCTTGTTGATAATTATTGGATCGATACGCAATATTTCAAAATGGGGAAATGATTGTTATATCCAAAATATCTGTTCTGTGTTAAATTGCATTAACTTTTTACTAAACCTCTGGGAATTATATGCGGAGAAACTCTTTTTCTAATCGTTATTTGATGTTTAATATTTAATTCCTGTAGCATGTAGGATCATTTTACGGCTGCTTCGTAGTATTCGATCATGATCTTATGTTTGAAACGCGCCAAAGAGAAGAATTGCTCGCTATTCCACCCTTCGTCGTCACGAGGGTATATCATCTGTGACCGTGTTACCTTGGTGCTAACATGACTGTTAGTTGGTGTTCCTATTTTCAAAGTAATATTTATACAAACCGTAGTGTTCGGTGTGTGTGTGTGTGTGTGTGTTGTTGTTGTGCATTGGACGTGTCACTTGCATGTTACGTTTAATGTATCTTAATGATAAGTTCTTTACATGAAAAGCAGCCAACTATCACGTTTATTTGGCATCTTAGTCTTGAGATTAAGGTACGTCGACTTTTCTAGTGCTTACTAGAGCTCTCTTCTTATCTTTTTGTGTGCAAACAGTTTTGTGAATAAACTTTAAATACATCGTATTATCACAACTGGAAAAATAAACACAACTGTATCTAACACATTTATATACCCTTTCCGTTGTTACTGATAATTTGACATCCGAGTTACCATGCTGGTCTTTATTTATTCATGCTGTTTTGATTTCTAATATGTTTTACCCTAAATATTGTGTAAGAAATGAAAGTTATGAAATGGTTGTAGTTTAGATGTCATCAGTCTACAAAATTGCTTGCATACATGAAAAGTATACTGCTAACTTCTTGCAAACCCAAACAGCTTGTCAATTAATGACAAGATTAAATTTCTGTCGGCTGCATGTAAAGGTTACAAATGAGCCGTGCCATGAGAAAATTAACATAGTGGGTTTGCGACCAGCATGGATCCAGACCAGCCTGCGCATCCGCGCAGTCTGGTCAGGATCCATGCTGTTCGCTAACAGTTTTTCCAATTCCAATAGGCTTTAAAAGCGAACAGCTTGGAGCCTGACCAGACTGCGCAGATGCGCAGGCTGGTCTGGATCCATGCTGGTCGCAAACCCACTATGTTGGTTTTCTCATGGCACGGCTCAAATGTTTTGGAAATTACAGAGTCAGTACAACTTGGATGCAGTCTATGCTTCCAGAGAAATTTTAATAGCTTTGATTGCAAATAATTCTTATCGTTTGCAAGCACAGCATCAAATATATAAGATAAATCCTTCGAAACAAAGAGCGTAATTTAGCAACGTAATAGAAGCTCGCTTTCATTTTTCGGTTCATGGGAGGCAATGAAATGCGCAACAGCCACGATTTGGTACCTAGCATAATTTCTCGCTGTACCTCATTCAAAAACAGTGCTACTGTACAGATGAAATAACAGCCTTTATCTTTTATTTCAGACAGATCGAACGAATATAGAACAAACAACAATTAAGCAAACAATAGAATGAAAGCACATGCACTAATCTATTTTAATTGTTTGTATTGATTACCAGCGCTATAAAGTACATCTTGAAACTGTAGGCGATATAACAAACGTGGAAATATTGGTAAAATCCAACTGCGCATCATATAAAATCACAATGAAATAATGTCAAAACAACTCGTTTAGCTAAAATTGCAATCCGTCAACATTCTACAGTAAAGAAAACAGGCATATTCAGTCAAAATGTTATTATAATGTTTTAATTTCTTTAACCATTGCAATATTCTACTGTTAAAGTTAGAATATTCAGGAATAGGCATACGAATCAGTATCTTAGCTGGTTTGTCTCATTATTTTGTCACACTTTTGTATACTTCTGCGAATACACTGTCCCCTTCCGGTTGTCTTTTCAGCCTAGAAAAATTACATTTTATCACAGACAAATCAGTAAAACGTGATGATAATACAATAAGCACGAGTCTTTTGCTGCTTTGCGCATACAAATGTTATATATCAGATTTCAAGGATATTTTTAGTTTTACTTTTTTCAATGAGCACACATATATACGTGTAACAAGACATCCAGTTAGCAATAATTCACAAATGCATACTATTACAAAGTTACAATGTTACGCATGACAATTAGTGCCCTTACATAAAAAACTCACAAACCAATTATATATATTTTCAAAACATTCTTAGACAAATATGTACATGTGCTAATTATAAGTAGTTGAAATAGTTACCATGCTCCAGTCATCATTATAACATAATCTGCGTCTTCTTTCAGATTTATGTCCTTCAGCCCATCGACCAACTTCTTCAAGGCATTTGCTTTATTGTTCATACCCATTCGGAAATGGTCGAAGATCTATAAAATATTATCTGACATTAAAACCAGTTCCATTTAGTGCTAAAATCATGACTCGTAGGTCAATGATGCGTTTTGTTTATGTTTAAGCACTTGTTTCGTTTTATTGGAATGTTGCTAGGAATTATACATAACTAGATATTGTACTCCGTGAAGCACACAATTCCATTCGGAACATTATGTAAGAAGTGAAGGTACACAACAAGTATATGAAATCAATGATATATTTTTAAAAAGTCTCAGTTCAAAAATATAACTAAAAGAAATCAGATGTACCTTCATAGTTTTTATTCCCTCCGTTGGATAAACTCTGTTGTTTGCAAGAACATCAGAAATGGTTCCACCAGGAATAGATAGAGCTGCAGCGAGATCTGTTGATGGCTTGATGCGATCCGCTAACATTGCCAAGAATGTATCAGACATTGGACTGTCATAACCTGGTAACATTATGAATAATTATTTTTGAATTGTTTGATTTCATGTCATCTCGACATAATAGGTCATCGGCGGAGACCATGGTTGATTCCTGACCTTAAACAAGCTACCTTACACAAAAGAATTATTCATCCCTTGCGGCGTTCGAACGGTAAGAACTAACTCTAAAATTTAAGAAATCAAGTTGATCTTAACAGACCAGGGGTCATAAAACAGATTAATAATGTTTATGCAATTACATAAAACAAACGATTTCGGGCAAAATATATATAAATAAAAATAGTTATAATTACACATCATGTACATAATTTTGCTCCAGTGTATGTGAAGAATATTACTGAGAAAAATCTAGAAAAGGCAGGCCACTGGAATGCTACTGACAACAGGTACCTAAGATGTCCCTAAATCATTGATTAACTGACATATGTTATGCTGAAATCAGTCAAACCCAGTCTTCTATGCTTCTAGAGGATTTGTAAAGCATTGTTTTTATTGTAAAATTCTAAAATTTCCGGAAATTATTATAAGTAAGAGTCAAAAACACTTCTGCGGCAAATTGTTATACTTTCATAAGCTGCTTAAATATTATGAAATTGATTTAAGTCATATGTTTTTGCCAGAGAAGTTATACATATATGTGTTTTGCCAGAGGATTCATACATATATGTATTTCCTTGAGAAGTCATACATATATGTATTTCTTTGAGAAGTCATAAACATATTTGCCAGAGAAGTCATACATATATGTATTTTGCCAGAGAAGTCATACATATATGTATTTCCTTAAGAAGTCATATATATATATATGCCAGAGAAGTCATACATATATGTATTTTGCCAGAGAAGTCATACGTATATGTGCTTTGCCATACTATAGAATATACAAACTTACGTGTTGGTATGAGAAGGTCATACTTGTAAGCGGTCATAAGCCATTTATAGAAAGCATCGTTGCGGTTTGCAGCGTCATTTTTCCTGGAAGAAAGATTAAAGACGGGAACAATCTCTTTTTTCGTTCTGTATTTACTTTGAAATATTGTTAGGGTCCCGTGAATAACAACATAAAGGGGTTCTGCTGTAAAAGTGTTTCGCGTGATTTATCTACGCTTTTATGTACTATTTTACTATCTAATGCAACATTTCAGGTCCAGTTCAGAAGTATTAATACGATGCAGGTATTATTATAACGATTCTTTAATTTCATAATCTCAGTATATAATACCAACCATTGAAGAAGCTGTCTCTGCAAATCATTGACGATGAGGCGTTTACCACAACGACATAGTGCTGACATCAGGATAGGCAAACCACGAGATTTGTCACCTCGATTCTGTTCTTTCCAATCAAACAAAAGCTGAAAAAAGTCAATAGTTCATAATCAATAACATATTGCAAAATATGAATGAAGGTGAAACCCAACGGTACAATTTTGATGTCAGGTACATACCTGGAAAAATAAGTTACTAGCAGCTAACAATATGGACCTTTGGACGATGAACTGTGTATTGCTTGAGTTGTACAATATGCATATGACATGCTGAGATTCCACGTCAGTTTTCAGCAATGACCATGTCTCTCATTAGTGAACTTCGATGTTTATCAGTCAGAACAAGTCTTGCAGTTACATGGGTTCAACATGTTTGGTTTGTGCAGGGGTTGTCGTGGCCAAGTGGTTAAGGTCGCTGGCCTCAAACCATTTGTCCCTCATCGATAAGCGTTCGAGCCGCATTAGGGTTGTCGAAATCTTCATGTAAGAAGCTATCCAGCTGGCTTTCGGAAGATAGTGGTTCTACCCAGGTGCCCGCCCGTGATAAAATAATGAACGGATGGGGGAAACTGGGGTCTTCCTCCACCATCAAAGCTGGAAAGTCGCCATATGACCGTGTCGGTGTGACGTTAACCCCAGCAAAATGTATAAACTAGTTTGTGCAAGTTGATGTTATACTCAGTTCTGACACATTATCTAAGTAAAAAAATGCGATTTACCATATATACATTAACAGTGTAAAAATAATTACCCCATTGACTTTTTCTTCGAGGCTACCCGAGTCACCTAACGTTTTCTCGATTGTTTTGAAAGGAATATCCATCAGTATTAGGATTTTCCACCAGACATCAATAATCTCTTTTTGTAGTACAACCATTCTTTTGTAAGTCAGAAATGCTGATGATTTCAAAAAGAATCAAGGTTTCATTTAAGTCTTAATATCATCCATAAAATTATTTAGAGAAGACTAAAAATGAAAAAGTAGCCATACCTTACTTAAAAGGCTTTATATGTCTAGTGATTAATTTTCAAATATTAAAAAAAACATTACGTTATAAGTTCATCTCTTTTGAAACAAAATTCGACCAACATTTTAATGAGACCCACGCAAAACAAACTATTAGTATTGCCGGGCAGCAAATCTATTCCTAAAATTTCATAACACAATCGACTTTATTTTGGTAACTGAGCTTAAAAACGTATGTACAGACTTTATTTTGCTGTGAAAGCTCGATTCTCTGGTATGGTACAGATAATTAAAAATCCCAAAGTATCAAAAAATATATCAACATTGAGTCAAACTTACATCTTCCGTCAAGTTGTTCCATCATTTTGGGATTGAATGCTAAGAGAGTTACTTCAGTTAAAGCAATCTTTTCAGTGTCGTTAATTTCAGCATCGTCATCTGTCTTCTTTTCCACTTTGTAGAACTCCAGCTGACCTGTTGTAATATTCTGACCCGTCGGAATTTTCACTGTTAACGTCCGATGAGACTTTTCTAGTTTTGGTTGAAAATCTATAATGTGTTCCTGTTCATCAACCATGCCTAGAGTTTGGCTAGTTATCTTGAACCGTTGTTTAGCTCTTGCCCTGATCTCCGACTCATTGTTCAAATGTTTAACTTCGCCATGATTTTCAAACCCTTCTCCCTCCCAGTAGGCAACATTCTTTGCCCTTTGGTCTAACTTGCAGCACATGACGACAATTTTAAACGTGTTTGAAGTACCGACTCTTCTAGACATACACAGAAACGTGACTGAATGTTCCTTTCGTCTAGACTTTCGGTAAATTCGGCTTACCTGACTGACGAGGCTGGAGAAACTTGACGTACTGCCAAATTGCGACATATCATCCGCCATGGTTGAAGATGTTTCAACAGCAACTTTACTGAAAGTCAGAGTATTTTTAGATTTTGTCATACGATTTGATACTTTTAAGTCCTACTTTTCAACAAAATAGATACTTCATGTATATTATATATGCCTCTACAATTCCTATTTGATTAAGTTTCAGAACTGCAACTTTAGATATATATATATATCATTTACAATTTTCAACATATTCCCTACATACTTTTAAAAAGTACTAATGTTTAGAATGCAATCATCGTTGTTTTTACTTGTTATTTGTACATACTTACATAGAAAACGACGGAACATCAAACTCGATCCTGCCTGTCTTGATATTACTGCCTTCTGACATCAGCTTCCAGCTTTCTGGGCTTTCTTTGGTAGGTGCATCGTTCATTGTAAAAAGTAACAGCTTTCCTTGACCCGTAAACGTAGTGGGAAGTGGCACCTGTGTATATGCAAAGTCGCTAAGCATTTGCACGTACACATATTCATTTTAGATTGACCTTATCTGATGACGAAGAACTTGTCACAAAACAACGACGGCCATTTATTAGTTAAAGCTAAATCGAAGCTAGTAGATCAATATCACAAACAAAACTGTGGTAATCAGTTGCTATTTGCACATAAATCACAACATCAAATGCAGCTATATTTTATACAAAAGAAACAATCCGTTTATATAATGAAATTTTTGGGTGAACACTGTCCTATCCTGTCTTTGTTATATCAGTGCAATAGAAAAGTAACCTATCTATGCTAAATGCTATGCAGGATAAGATAGTCATGTATCTAGTCCTGAAATTGATTTGATTTTCTCATATTTCTAGATATTTTTCTTATACTTTGACGCATATATATGGGTAGTATAAATTGTTCAACTTCTATCAGTGGCCTTTTTTGTCTAATTCTGTGGGTTTTGACTTTTTCAAAAAATCGTCTGTATGCTGACAAATTTCACTACAGAAAATGTCACACTTGTATTCTATTCAGATTGCCAATCCTTGTGGCAATTATGCATGCTTTTCTCCTGCCTAGAGGTAAAAAGTGCATAGTTTGCACGAGATACTAGGTAAATAGCCACCTAAGCCTACCATAAAGTCTTAGTGGAGTTGTCTCAATTTTTTCCCAAATATTTTACCCGGGATCATTTTTTTCAGCTAAAATAACCTTTTTTTTTTCCAGAAAATGATACTTTGATAATCTTTTCAGTCTTTGTACTTTGATGCAGTTAACTACACATATATCTAAAATTGACAGTTCCTACTTGAAGTTTGTATTTTCAGCTTCACTGTCTAAAATAAGCATACTACCCTGAAGGGTAGAAAATGATTGTTTGATAGCAAAGTGGCGGATTTACAAACGTGGAAAGTATTATGTTTACTATTTCTATGTGTTCAAATATTGATATTTCCTGTACATTTTATCTCGATGCACCTATGTACAATGACTCTAAAGTAATTCCATATTTTAGACATAGTACTATATTGTAGAGATCAATCAATAACACCAATAACAAACCTACATGTTATTTATTTTTGAATCTGTGTGACACCAGTTAAAAGAAAAAATGAAATGTCCATATGGTTAACTGTAATAATGGATCATTTAATCTTAACGTACTGTGTGACAAGGTATTTAATTTAAAAGTTAATACAAGAAAGTGTTTTGAGGTTTATATGTAATAAGTTGCAAATTTATCACATGCTTGAGAGTGAAATGAAGTCATTAGATACTTTTTTTCTATTACTTTAAGCTTTGACATTGACGTCGTTTTAAGTACAGGAAACGTTGGTTGAATTGGTTGGATCTATAACTAGAAAAGGCAGAAGAAACTGATGTTTCAGCAAGAAAATCTAACATGTGATTAAAAGAATATAACATCTGTACCTTTCCACACTGCATTTATTAACTTCGTTGAATTAAATTGATAAGACTGCTCGACAAAACCTCTTATTCTTCCTTCCCCTGAGAAGGAACACTTACATTCGGTAAGTCACACTTGACTGAGCAACTGACCTCGAAAGCTGTTGTCATTACAAGCTGGCCAATCAAACTCCGTGATCTTAATAATAATCTCTGACGTAAAAATTATTCTTTCCTATTTGAGGCAACTTCCTGGCTGAACTCATTAAAATTAAACACTTTTTTTTTTGTATTTTGGGGCAGAAATAAACGCCCCTTGGTGCAAAATGTAAAGCCCCGGGGCGTTTAAACGGGTGATACGGAATGTCAGTAAGGTAGTATGGTCTTGTCATTGCGTCCAATCCTAGGGTTCCACACACTGATTACCAATATTTAAAACAGACATTGCAACCACAAGATGATCATTATATATTTATATAGGTGTACCCTAGAAGTTTTAACTTGTTTAATTACTCTATTCAACGAGTTTGATAAATTCAGTATGAAAAGACACTATCCTCTTTTTTAAATTATCTATATTTCAGCTTATATAGTGCTTCTGAGTCTGACGACGGCTGCCACTTTAACAAAGAGCCCGCCAGCTTAGCTTAATATAGTGATCGAAGATCACGATTTGCTGGGTACAGAATCCACGAACACTGGTTAGGTTAACTGCCCGCAGTAACATAACTAAAATACCTATGTTAAAACAGCATTAAACCCAAAACAAACAAACAAAATCTTTATTAAGGGTAGAGCAGAGTAAAATCATAAATGAAAGGGACACTTCCGATACGAAAAATTAACTAGATCATACTTTTGACTGTTTCCTCATACTAAAAAAAAATCAAATATATTTATTTTTTGTCTGTCACTATATGAACAGCGTACGGATTACACTGATTATTTTAACTGAAATTTACTCAATCATAATGGGTCATTCAATAAATCGATTAGTAGTGAAATTTTGAATCAGACCTGTGTTAATCTAATTATAATCCGTTTACAAAGAAATCACCAGACCTATCTGTATCGAATGCACTTTTCCAGTTGCACGAGGACTTTAATGTTTATTTTGTTCCAAACCACTAATAGCATAACATAGTTTTAAACGCATTGCAAGGGAACTGAGTTACATCAGACATTTCATATCAATAGTTTATACGCAATTAGACACAGGAATTAGGACAGGAATTTCGAGACGTACTTAAAGCGTGCTTTGTATAGACCGTGCTTTCAAGAAGTTAAGGGATTATATACAATTTAAACTAATTAAGTGTTTAAAGATAAGTAAGCAGTTTATGTACCGATATATACTCGAAACATATACACAGAGAATAGATAAATTAAAACAATGGAGAACGAGCAGAAGAACACAGATGGACACCCTCTAGGAACAGATATTGTTAAAATAGCACCTGAAAGTTTAACCGATTAATTATGTTCAAACTCTCACAAAATATCATCCAAGATGGATACCATACAAACGAGACGATATTTTAAACGCACAAAAATATAAAGAAACACATAATGAACAAGAAACACATATTCCCAATGCCTTCGAAGAATACGTAACAACAAAAGAAACACTACTGAGGGCCCGACGGAAAAGACCAGAAGACAATAGAGGGCCCGACGGAAAACACCAGAAGACAAAAGACAAATATCAATGAAGCTCAGTCTCAACTGCCTAGCATGGGGCTTTCGCTTTCACCATCAATCACAACCAAAGAAGGAAGCGTTCCGCCCAATTGCAAAAGACCTGAGCGCATATCTTTTAAAAATACATTTCATGATTTTATCAAATACAACTCGAAAATTCCTAAGATCCGGAATCTTACGAATTTGTAAATAATATTCCCATATTCAATTTTGTCTTGTATACCCCTATTGTTATTTGGATATCATCTGACGTTATGGTCAAAGGGAGAAAATTATTGTCACTCTAAAGTATGACTTCCAATGACTCAATATGTGATGTATTAATATGATCCTATTATCATGCCTTGTTTCAAACGACCCGATGTGCTGTTATTTATCAGAAAGCTTAATCCAGCAGGGGATTATATTATTTTCAATGTTTTGAATGACCAGTTGTTTTAGGGAGAGTTATTGTCAGCCACAAACGCATTCGAACCTTATGTTCCTTAGTTTTAAAATGACTGATCATTTTAGGGTGTTTTTCCCTATTTTTTACATTGCCATATCGATATATGTATAATGTATGTCATTTGTATGTTAAAGCTTCGTATTCTCAGTTAGGCTAGAATGTATATATGAAAATGTGAGAGAAAATATGTGCTAGATATTGGTAAATATGCAAAGAAAAACGTTGATTTTCTCCATTATTTTGAAAGCATTAAAACGGTTGACTCTCATTTGCAAAATTTATTTTTCAGTTGATCAGATTTTCTGTAAAAATAAGTGTTAACCAGTGATTACGTTCACAAAACCAACATTTCATTGGTTTTTGACAAAAAAAAAACCTGTTCGATTTAAAGGTGTGAACGAGCTGTTTTAAATGTGTAACTATCCCGCACGCATTTTACAGTAACATTGCATTTCTTTTCAATGTATATATAAATATTTCGTCTGTTACAAGGAGAATTCAGAAAATTTTAAGACAGTCCATATAAAATATAGAAAAACCTGTATTTAAGCATATTGTTTACACGGCAGTCTTTCAAAATATTCACCCTTAGTAGAAACGCACGGTTCCATCCGGGCTACCATGAACTGAAAGCCACAGAGAAGTCTGCACCTGGTATACTTTGCAGACACTTATACTATACTTTAACGAGGGTGCTTCTGGAATTGTAGCGACGTTTCCCAGCATGTTATTCCGCCAAAGCGAATATAGAGGATGCGGCAATTGCTTGACCTGCTGGCCCTGTAAATACTGCTGTACAATATTGCTCTTGAGGCAGAAGCCCCGTAAATAAGTTTGTAGGTCACGTTTAACGTAATGTTTTCTGACTGATTTTAGAACCTTGTCTTGTTAAACTTTCCAGTAATAGATCTGCTAGATGCACTGTATATTTGAAGAAAACTGTGTAAAGATTCTGTTTGCAAACTTGAGGTTTTTGCTATACTTGATCGTTCTTGCCTTGTCCCAAGTCACAGTTTATTTTTTATCCGACTTTGTGGTTCGGAATAATATACCCATGTTTCATTCCCTGTGAGAAGTTCATTGCACTTCTTTTCATCTGTGTGGTAGATTTAAGAAGTGTTATTGCATCAGTTGTGCTTTTTGCTCTTTGGTCATAAAATGGGGTACCCACCCAGATTTGATAATTACAAGTTTAGTCAGAATGTCATGAACACTTCCCGATGAAATGTCCACTTATACAGCTATATGGGAAACTGTACATCTCTGGACTTCTGCTGCAAAGGCTGCTACAGCAGAAATATTATGAGAGGATGCTGTCGTTTTAGGGAACCCTTCACGAGATTCTCCTTTATTAAATACCCTTACCCACCTATTCACAAAACCTTTGAATCACCGTTAATAGTTTTAAATTCTTGCAGAGTCTGGCTGCCTGGTATTCTCAGAGAACAACGCGTCTTTATGCGGGACATAATTTCCTTCCTACCTGGACTGTCTATGCTTAGGATAAAATAACACCAGTGTATAGAGTGTGGTGCATTAAACCGCTTCTAACTCAGCTATAACAAACCAACTGTGTTGAAACTGTTCATGTTTTATCGGTGTGCTGAACTGGTTGAGTTATATATGTCATTTGCATTCAGGGATTCTAATTTTAATCATTATTTTTCTAAGAAGATGCATGCATAAAGTTTGAATGTGAAGACAACTAAACACCACAGATGATTCCCAGAAACTCTCATCACAATTTGTGTTTTATATAAAATATTTTGCTGATATTTATAAATATGAAGACAATTGTCACTTCATGTAATACCTTGACTGAGACCGGTTTAGACAGTGTTGTTCCTCCGCTGTCTAGAGAGTAGAATGAAGTTGTTGAAGATATATCAGCACACTGATTCATCACTTTTGCAAGTTCTTCTTTTTGTGGAGGATCCGTTATCTAAAATAGGTGCAAACACATTGAATAACAAATTTAGTTCCTGTTACAAAATAACGATTACCTTTAAACAGCCTTAATTCTATTACTTCGATTTTTTCCAGGTTTGGTCAGTAAATAATGACAATTTATAAATTATATTCATTTTTATAATCACTCAAACATGCCAGAGGTTTATGAAAATTATATATATGAACCACGCCATGAGAAAACCAACATAGTGGGTTTGCGACCAGCATGGATCCAGACCAGCCTGCGCATCCGCGCAGTCTGGTCAGGATCCATGCTGTTCGCTAACAGGTTCTCTAATTGCAATAGGCTTTGAAAGCGAACAGCATGGATCCAGACCAGATTGCGCGGATGCGCAGGCTGGTCTGGATCCATGCTGGTCGCAAATCCACTATGTTAATTTTCTCATGGCACGGCTCATATATCATTTCTAGAAAATCAGCACTATCAGTTTTAGTGATATCATTTTGAATACGTTTCGTGTGTGAAAACGTAATTAAATACAACGTGTCCATTGGATAGCCATATTAGTTAGTTAATTAAAAGCGAACCTCCATCGTAATTGTGACTGGTTTGTCAAACGTTCCTTTAGGTATATCAAGTTCTACTCTGTCATCGACAGTAGACTTTATATTTGCAGCGCCGGAGCCTACGCTGAATTTCTCAAGTTTTGGACGAGAAACAACAACAAATGAATCTAATGACGTGACATCAACGGAAGCAATACATTGCCACTTCTGAAATACAAAAGGTAGTTACCGAGAATTTGTCAAAGTATTAAGCTTAAGTCAATCAAGAAACCCTGTCTTCAAATTTAGAAAAGCAAAAATCGGTATCTGCTTAACGCTTACATATGAAATACTTTACTTGAAAAACCTAAACATTGCCTCTACATTTTAAAAAGCAAAATTTAACAGTTCTTAAAAATGTGTTCGTGTCCCAACAATCTGCATGAAGATATAAGAAGGAGTAACCGTGTCCTCTTCTTTTATGTCTGTGAGAACGATTTCTCCCCCTTTGTCAGTCTTCATCACAATTTCTTCTGCAGCATTAGGAGCAGTAAGTATCGGTATGCTGATGTCAACATTAGTTGGTCCATTTGTCCGGGCTGTCTTCAGCGTAAATATATCACTACAGACTTCTTCTGTATCTTCCAAAGCTGGAAATGATTTTGAAAAGCACATTTAGTCAATTAAGTATCAAATTGTTTTTCCTATAAAAGTACAAAGAATTCATTTACAGGACACTTACGTAATCGAGCGTGTTGACCAGCAGGGTTACGACATTTACATCTGATTTTTGCATTAAATATTAAAATTGGTGAAACAGCATTTAGAAATCGATAAAATTCTCCCTCAAAAGCAGCTATGTTAATGATTCTTAATACCCAATACAATTAGTTTGTTTCTTATTGTTAACAGGGCACTGAAATGCTTTATTTGTACAAGCGTGCTCACTGAATTTGTCGTCTAATTTATCAGCAGATGTTTTTCTGATTGACATTGTAAAACATGTGTTTGTTTCGTCCTTCTCGACTTTTGTATTCGCACCCTGTGCGGATGTTTGGACCGGTGTGACCGTGAGACCAAGATTTGGAAAAGGTGTTGGCTTGTCCATTCGGATGTCCATTGTTTCAACAGTCAGTTCTCTGAAATGACAAACGCACAATTAGATACTGTAACTTACGTCAGTAGTTCATCATATAACAATTTGTGTAGATTTACGTAACATTTATGAATACGTTATTAAGACAGAACAAAATGGTATATAAAAAAATGAAACTATTTTATCAAGATTATACCTTTTTAAACTCTAGGTTATTGACCAAATGCCAAGTCTTTTTTTCTCTAAAAACCTCGACCCAGAAAAAGACTATTGTCTTAATTTAAATACTAGTAAATTTAAATGTTTTGAAAGCTTTTCTGCAACTGACCCAAGTTCGTTCTTTTTGTTAAGAGCTGCCGTTTTTAATTTGTCCCTCATATATTCATTTCGGCAGATGTCTGCTGCTGTCTTCCCGTCCTGAAAATATCACATCAAAACGGATGTTAAATTGGATATTATATGTGTTCCTATTATTTGCTAAAATGTAAACATAAAATTAAGATGGTAATATGTAATATGTAATAAGGCAATGCCTTAAACGGGAATGGTTACAGTCCATCAGCTTGCCCAGAAATATGTATCTGTATCCATTTAAAGGTAGACTTAAGATGAAAAAACAATACTGCCCTTATTTGTACTGATATGCAAGACGTTGCGGCTCGGACAAGTTATGTGGACGCTTATTACGCACTAGGAAAAAGCGTATTCTTCCAAAAAGTCAGACGCTCTGTGCACGTGTATCTCATTCGGTATATATCGTATGTTACCGTAGAGGGATCGATAATATTCGTGATGAAAATCGGTAAGATCGATTCCCAATTAACAGTACTATCCATTAGGTTTAAAATAGTACGTACTATATACGCGTATAGACCAGTTAAACAAAGCATAAATGTGTACTACCGTTAGAAAACTTGACAGTTTTTAACAATGCTTGTAGCTCTGCATATACACATATAATTAATTTAAATATTTATTATTTGGAGGAGGATTTTCTACATTTGAAGTAAATATCTGATGACAAAATATTTTAGTGAAAGGTGACCATTCGATGTTTTAACAGCTGCTGCTCTAATATTTCATATATAGATTTATATTATTTACAGTTTATACAGTTCATGATGTTCCAATGTCAATCATTAAAACTATATTCCATTGATATGAGACCGATATTTGATAAAGTTAACAAAACCATTCAGATACATAAATCAACACATGCTCTATCTAAGCAATAGTACAGACTAAATAAAAACATCATGTTTACTACAAAATAGTTATGACGATAAAACCACAATGTTAAGTACAGATCAGTTATGGTGATAAAACCATCATGTGTAGTAAACAGTAGTTATATTGACAAAACCATCATGTGTTCGATTCTTACATTATAACATGAGCAGTAATCGTGTGAAATTAACATAGATTGAGAAAACTGTCTCTAAAACTGATGTGAAATAAATAGGTTTGGACGACGTAGAAGATCTCAGTGACGCTCTCTTTAAATCAGTTTCAAACGCCATTTCTCAGCTACTAGAGGTGTTGCACATTTCATTACCTCTCATGAAGACTCAATCAAACCGAATATGCTGTTATTCTTCGTGGTTGCATTCTATGCTTCCAAAGGACTTTTTACAGATTTTATTGTTAAATAGGAAGCAACGGAATAAAAATCTCTTTACTGCCTGCCTTTAATATTTTATGCCGTTTTATAAATTATGAAACCATACCTGATCAGCTGCATTAGGATCAGCTCCACAATGTACTAATGTTTCCACGATATCTTGGTGATTTCTTGATACCGCAAGGTGAAGAGGTGTACGACCCTTTTGCTGAAGAACATAATAGTCAGTTTAAAGCCGTGTTTAGTACAGTCAATTAGTTAATTAGGTTAAAGAGGAGAATCAATTCCAGTTTATTAAACCTGATTAAATTGATAACACGTTGTAAAAAATGCTGACGATAAATCCATGATATTTTGTCAAAGGGTAAGGAGAAATTTTTAGCGAATCATGAATTTGTATTTAAAAATGTAAGTATTTGTCTTCGTTTTATACTGATAAGATAACTCTTCTGTATTCTTAAACAAAGACTTGTACTTTGAAATGCTTAAAGTAGCTTCTACCCTGTAATTGTAAATCTTGAACGGTTTTTAATGAAACTTAAGTCGAACATTCCATATACTATATCAAAAAGCAACGTAAAGTTTCAGCAATATAGATTTGTTACAAAAGAATATTGAATTTTAAGAGGTATAAAGTTTAAATATAAATTTCAGACTTAATACTTTGAAGAATTTAGGTCCAGGTCTATTTTTTTTTGGTTGGATTTAACGTCGCACCGACACATGATAGGTCATATGGCGACTTTCCAGCTTTTAATGGTGGAGGAAGACCCTAGGTGCCCCTCCGTGCATTATTTCATCACGAGCGGGCACCTGGGTAGAACCGCCGACCTTCCGTAAGCCAGCTGGATGGCTTCCTCACATGAAGAATTCAACGCCCCCCAGGTCTAACACGTCCAGCTATACTCACCAAATCAGGCTTATTAGCATCTGCTCCATAATCAACGAGGAGCTGTACAACGTCTGTATTACCTTTCATTGACGCATAGTGCAATGGAGTCCAGCCAATCTAAAAAGGTCAATGTATTCCTTAAACCGGACGAAATCGTTAGGAATCGAACGTCAGTAGTAAAGTAATTGTTTGTGCGAAAACAGTATAACCTCATTTGACCTTTTGACCCTTGGTCAGGACTGGTCAATGCCGGACAATTTAAAATCCACAGGTTTTAAACCCAGTAAAAACCTCTGATTTAACTAAAGATGATTTAATTAAAGATGATTTAAAATGAAGAAAACATATGTCTTTATTTAAAAATAGTTTCCACTTAAAAACTTAAAACACTACACCGAGAGACAAAATGTAGAATAAGTTTGGCCTAATATAACATACAGGAAGTAAAATATAATGTGGTTGAATTTAGACCACATTTATTTTCTGTTTAAATAACTCTTTTACTTCCTAGTTTTGTAATCCTTCTACATAGATAAAACAACTGTTAAAGACATTAGAAATGACACAAAATGTACACAATACCAATAAATACATTAATAATTATCCATGAAACAAGAAAATTTCAAACTAAAAATAACACAGACCGGGAAACCAAATGCTAAATATAACAAATATAACAAGGTCAGGTTATTTATAAATCTATCCCCCTTTTTATTAAAAAACAAGTAATATCTCCCTTTGATAATTGAAATTCATACAAATTATTTTAATTAATATTGGAAGAATAAAATTACTTTAGGAGTTGTTATTATTTAAAAACAAAAAGTAATTGAATAAATTATAACACATGAAAATAAAATTATGATAATTTCAAAACCATAACACTATTATAATAAAGAATATACACTATATATAACCGGTTTCAACTTTTATATCAGTGAGTCGTGTTATGTTACGCTTAGTTCCGGAAGTCTATCTGACGCTTCCTTGTCTGTTTAAAGGTAGCTTGCAGTATGGTTTGTGTACTGGGTCGCCTTGTCTGTTAACGGTTACAGCCTGCTGTTATGACATTGACTGGTTGTGCACATAAAGAATTCTTCCGTCAATGTTGTAATAGCACTGAATTGCCTTACTTCGTTCTTGTCTCTAGTTTCGAAGGTTTCGGGAGGCACGAACAATGGGGTTGAAGGTGATTCTGGCTGCAAAACCGGGCAGGTTTGATGATTTAGGAAAAACCAGCTGTATGGTGAGCCTACAGATGAGGTCTCTTAGGAAAGACTAATGGTTCACCCCGGCGTCGGGTGTGCACGTAATAAATTCTACCTGGCGTCGGGGTTAAAATAAATGTACAGAACACGGCTTTTGCATTTTTTAACAACTATTAAACAAGTATTACAAGATTTAAGTACAAACATCACTCAACCGTTTGAGTATGCTATAGGTATACACATGATTGAATATCATAATACTTTTATGTTATGAAAATCACTCAATCGTTTGAGTATACCATAGGCATATACATGATTGAACATACGCTTTTGAGAGTAGTATGGAATATTCCCATTATATTAATTATTCCAGTTAAATAAAAACACAATAATTAATAAATATAAACTAAAGATTAACTTAAAAGTTTGTTTACAAATTCAGGTTCATTAAATATATGTTCATCCGATATGTAGAATCTGATGTAACTATCCTTCATAAGGGTAAATGTTACTTCTGTAGATGTTGAATCGTTATAAGGATGAATGTCAATCATTGTCCCTTGTGTTAAATAAATTTTAATTTTTTTCTTATACATAGATATTAACTGATCAGTGTCATAGTCCTCAGCTGCTATATTTACAGTATTGATAATTGTACTAAAAATTAGATCATCATCATTATTCCACCACCTAAATATAAAATGTGATATTGGGCTTTTAGTCGGTTTATACGGTTCGCCTATAGGGCTCGAACCCGTTAATAAAATCTTAATATTTATTATATAAATTCCGGTTTTTTCGACCACAAACACACCTCTCAAAAGCACATCTGGTACAGCTATTTTATGTTTTTGGTTTATTTGTATAAAATCTTTATAATCTACAATAATTCCAGGTTTTAATTCAAATATATTTATATAGTTCAGACCGATCAGATTTTCATATGTTGAATATATTCAGGCACCATGACGGTTAAAATACTTTTTCATTTTTATGTAATCAATAAAACTGTTATTATAGTATTCGAAGAGAAACACTTCATGTCCCACTTCCTCTAACCTTTCTTCTATTTTCCTGTCTTTCTTTTTAAGTTGAAGAATTATTTCAGCTAAATCATCAAGTCGTTTTGTTGTAGCAACTTCAAAAGCAGTTTAGATTGTTAACAGTATTCTTTGTTCTAGCTAATTGTGTTTCTTGTTTTAGAAAAGCATTTTTTACTTTTGTAATTTCTTGGGTATTAGTAGAAATTACTTGGGTATTAGCAGTGATTGATTCTCCTTGTTTAGCTGATATTTCAACTACAGAGTCCAGATCATTTATTATTTTTTTAATTTCATCATTAATTTTATCATTAAATTTATCTTTAAATTCATTAATATCTTTTTGTAATAAACCTGTAAGTTTACTTAAGTCTGCATACTTTATATTGTGACGTGTGTCAACAGTACTAATCAAGTTCTGAAATTGTTTCTTAAAATTTTCTAGCTGATCATTAATTGTGTTAATTGCTTTAGTATTAGCAGTGATTGATTCTCCTTGTTTAACTCATTTTTCAACTACAAAGTCCAGTTCACTTTTATGTTTTTCAACTTTAGCATTAAATTCATTAATATCTTCTTGTAATTTTTTGTAATATTACTTAAGTCTGCATACTTTCAATTATGACGGTTGTCAACAATACTAATCCAATTTCGAATTTGTTTTTTAAAGTCATCTATTTTAGAATTAATTTCTTTTTTAAGGTTATCTAATGCTGTGTCACGATCATCACCTCTTTTTGAAGCTGCCTTTTCCAGTTCAGATTTATATTCTGCAAGTTTATTTGAAATTAATTCTAATAAATCTTTATGTTTTTTTTTCAGTTTCAGTATTTAGATTATTTATTTCTGTTCTGATTTCTAACTGATACATATTTTGTAACTTTTTCTCAGCCTCAATAATCTTGTCTTTTAGTTCTTCATGTTTAATCATACTATCTTTTAATTTCTTGAATTTGAGTGAATAAAATGTTTAAATTAACTCGAAATACTTCTTTTATGTTGTCATCTGTCAAATCAGATTTCTCTTCAAGTTCTTTAATAGAATCAACCATAGCTTTCATTTCTTTTTCAATTTTATCTTGTAATTCAACTATTAATAATGAATTCTTTTTAAAATCTTTTGTTAATTCTTCATATTCTTTACTTCTTCTTCTAATGTCTGTTTTATAGATTTGATGTCTTCAAGATTATAGTCATCTATTACACTTTGAACTTTTTAAACATAAATCGTCTTGAAACTGCATCGTTGGGTTATCTGGATCTCCTAGGTTTATAAGGTTATTACCTCCCATATCTAATGCTCTGTTCATTGTGTTATCAAGTTCCTTATTTCTGTGAAGATACGATTCCGTTTCCTTTTTAAGTTTTTTGAATTGTTTTTTAGTAGCATAATCACTTAAATCAATATCAAATTTAACTTTACTTATACTGTCAGGTTCACTTATTTGTTCTATATTATTAAAAACTCCCATTATATAATTATTATATATTACCATAAAGTTTTTCTAAAAAACTTCCTTGGTTGTTAATATATAAGAAATCATATTTTTGATTTGTTGCATTAGCAAAAGATTTAGGGTTAATATTTTGTTCATTACAAATCATATCATTTTCTCGTTTACCTGGACTTTCAAATAAAATATAATGTGAACAGTTAATTCGGATATCTTTTGGTGTTTTATAGTAAGACTGGCTTAAATAAATAACACAACAGTTTTTGTGACGTCCTTGAATAAAATATTTTGTTATTTCATTTTGAACTTTTTTATCTTCACATACAAAATCAAATATTACTACTTTTTGTTTTTCTGATTCAAGATTCTCACAAGGTTCAATTTGGTTAGGATCAGCTGAATATTCAAGTATTTCATTTGGATCTACTTTAATTTTTTTTGCAATTTGACTTAATTGGTTAATTAAATCTTGATATTTAGATTGTTCTAGGTTTTTAGCATATAAGTATAATTTATCATAATATATAAGAGGTTTTCGGAGTATATGCATTAATGTATTTGTTTTTCCAGATCCAGAAGATCCACATATTAACATTCTAAAACATGAGTCCGGCATAAAAGGATAACGTTGTTTAAAGTTATTGGATTTATCACTTTTTGTATCATAATTTGGAATTTCCATTTATATATAATAATACATTATCTTACATTATCTTACGTTATCTTACATTATTTTACATTATCTTACATTATCTTACATTATTATATAAATGCAATCAAAACTTAATGAAATAAGAATAAGAAAAAAATTAGTCGGGCAAAAGATGAGAGATCTTAGAGAAGAAATAATGAGAGAAAAAATTAAAAAAGCTACAAATCGGGACATGTATACTGAAATTTATAAGCCAATTACTGAAAAAATAGAAAGTCAAAAAGAACAATTATCAAGTCAGTTAAAAGCATTACCTGGAATTAAGGAACAATTAGCGCTACTTCCAAAAAGTATATCAGAAGATCTGACACAAGGTATTGCTGAATTAACTAAAGGAATACAAAATGAATCTGTCGGATGGGTTCCTCAAGATGAACTTAAAAGATTAGAAGATTATGGAAGAGAAAAGATGGGAATAACTGAAGAATCAGAAGAATTAGAAGAAGAATTAGGAGCAAGACCAAAAGAATTTGATCCGGAGGTATTTAATAAAGAAATTGATTTAGATCTTTTAGATGAAAAACAATATTATACACCACAAGAAGTGTTTGATTTTTTTCACACTGAATCTGAAAATCCTAATGAAAAAATGACTAGGGAAGAAGTAGAGGATATCATAAAAAATGTATCAGAGGATATAAAAAAATTGGGTAATGAATCTGGTGCAATAACCAGAATGAAAAATCCCACAGATCTTGATTTAAAGCAACAGGAAGCAATTATAGCTAAGTCGGATAATTATAAAAAATATAGGGAAGTAATCAATGATATTCTAAAACAAGGAAAATATATGGGAAAAGGAATAAGATATCATAATCAAAAACAAAGTTTTCTTAAAGAACCAAAGGTTCTGAATCCATATAAAGTTTCACCAAATGGACAATATGGTAATTTAATTATTAACTTAAATAAACTTTATGGTCAAAACAAATTAATTGCTAAGGATCAAAGAACTGGAAAAGAAGTAATTAATACTGAAGTAGATAATGATTTGATTGATTTGATTAATAAAAGATATAACAATAATAAAAAACATTCAATTCATTCTAGAAAAATATTTAAAGAATTAACAGAAAAGTCAGGATTACCTATCAATAAAAGATCTATGAAATTTAAAAAAGTAATTAGAGGACAAGGTTATGACGTTTGTCCATGTAATCCAGAAGAATTGGTTAATGAGTTGGAGTTAATTTGTGGTTCAATTAATGCTGGAAATAATAATGAAGAACTAAAAAATGAAGGTATTAGAATAATTGATGAACTATTAAAAATGAATTCACTCTTACCAAAAGAACATGAAATGTTATATAAAAAATATTTTTCTTGAATATATAAATGGAACAAAAAATAGTATTAAGTTCTGAAACAGTTAAAGATGATAACAAACATACTCCAAGTGATTTTACAATTAGATTTAGTCGTTCTTTAATTTTAGATAAAAACAAAACTTATGTTGTTGGTTTGGATAGTATTAACACTATGACCTACTCTTGGCATAATATTAGTGATGAATTTTGATAATAAAAGAATTCGTTATAATATTGGTAAGGTTTGGGAAAGATATCATATTACAAATGGTTCTTACAGTTACACAGATATTAATAATTATATTAGGGAAACATTAATAAGTAATGGTGATTATGAATTTGATAAATCAGACATTGCTCCAATAAGTTTGGAATTTGATTTAAGTAGTTTTAAGATTTTGATTTCAATTCATGATAATTTTATGTTGGATTTAAGAATGTCAACTTTTCATACATTGCTTGGATTTAAGAAAAAAAAAATTGGAAAATACTGAATGGGGAACTACAACACCAAATATAACTAACTCTGTGGATACAATTTACATTCATTGTGATCTTATTGATAATTCACTTGTAGATGGTAATTTCAGTGATATTATTTATGCTTTAAGTACTGCAGATTTAACAAGAGCTTATCCATTTACAAAAGAACCACAAAGAGTTGGATATTCTGAAATTAATAAATATATTATAAATTCAATTAGAATATATATTACAGATGTATTTGGTAGAATAATTAATTTTAATGGGGTTGAAACAAGTTTTACACTAATTTTAAAAGAAATTAATTTATTATGAAATGATAAATTTTAGTTTTATATAATGTACAAAAAAGTTTATGACAAAAATAAAGGAATATTTATTTATGTTGATGCTCAGACCGAAGAAGAAATCATACACGGAACAGGTATCTTTGACACTTTAACGAAATTGTTTTCAAGTGGAGTTGCATCTTCAATTAGCACAGCTGGAAAAAAAGCTTTGGAAACAGCAGGAAAAGCAGCACTAGAAAGTGGAACAAAAAAGGTTGGAACAGAAGTTGGAAATTTAGCTGTAAATAAAATTGTTGAAAAATTTAAAAAGAAACCTGCTCCGGCAGTTGGTAATTTAATTGCTAAGGAATTACAAGAAAAGAATAACAGTAAAAATAATAAAAATAATAATGACAAAGAGGAGGATATTAATATAAGACTAAATAGATTATTGTCAGGATCGGGGACGCGTAAACGTATTAACAGATTAATTTATAAAAACTAAAGTTTTAACTTTAATAAAAACTAAAGTTTTAACTTTAATAAAAACTAAAGTTTTAACTTTAATAAAAAAATAAAATAATATATAATATATACATGTTGAGAACAAAACAAAATTGTGAAAGATATGAATTAACTCCTATTCAATTAGATACAGCCTTAATATCTGTCCTGGGAAATAATGTTAAGCAACAAAAAAACGGATATCACTTTACAATTAATGATAGAAGTTCATATTTTGATTGGTTTAATGGTTATTTTGAAGTAAGTTTTAAAGTAAATAAGCTTGCTAACGGTAATAATTATGCTGATGGAGATCAAATTGCTTTGATTAATAATGCAGCTTCATTAATTGATCAGTTAGTGGTTAAACAAAATGGAAAAATTGTTTATGATTGTAATAATTTATATAAGGTAGTAAATGTAAAGAGTTTGGTTGAACTATCTGAAGATTATGCAAAAACAACTGGAACAAATGAATTTATCTCTTTAGATACTTCTACTGTTGCCGAGAGCAGGAATGATCAAGCTGAATATAATGAAGGTTTTGCTACTAGGAAGTTATTAATCCAAGGTGGTGCTGAGGTAAATACTAAAATTCCATTAAATAATTATTCATTTTTTCAGGGTTTAGAAACTAATATTTTACCTCCAAGTCAAATTCAAATAACACTTCAGCTGACAGATGATGATGAATTAATTTTTAGAGCTAATGCTGCTGATTCAGGTAGGGTAATTGTAACAAAATTAATTCTATGGGTTCCACGTTTGGTTTTTAATGAATTTGGACTTAATTTAATTTCTGAAAGATTTACAAAAGCAAGATGGTCATACCTTCGGGAAATGATGATGCAATCAAGTGACACACAACAGATTAATACAACTTTTAGAATAACGGCTGGTGTAACAAAACCACAACATGTATTTGTTTATTTACAACGACCTGATAAAAGTAATGCACAAATACATAATCCACATTTATTAGATACATTTAAACTTAATGCAGCAAATGATGATTATAATTGTACTTTGAGTTCTTGTCGTCTTGAAGTTGGTAATGGTGTTTTTTATCCAGAAACAGAATATACAAGTATATCAAGAATATATGATGATGTAATTAATTATTATTATAAACAAAATAACAAAACTACTGGAAGTCTCTTAAATAGATTTAATTTTCAAAGTTTGTATGGATTTGTTCATTTTAACTTGGAATATAAAAAGGAAGTAACTACAGAAGATCCTAAGCAGATTACATTAACAATTAAGTTAACTACACTTCCCATTGCAAGATATCGTATTTACGCAATTGTATTATATGAGGAAACAGTTGAAATAAATACTATTGGAAATGAACTTGTTATTGTTTAAATAAAATAAATATAAATTATATATAATGGTATCAAATTATATTGAATATAAAGTTAACCTTACAGATGGACAAAAGAAAAATTTAGCACAAGCTTATAATAATAAAATTCCACATACTTTTAGATTAAAACATGAACAATTACATGGAAACTTTCCTTTACTTTTAACAAAAACACAAATTAATCAAATTAAAAAAGCTGTTGCAATAAGAAGGGATTAGAGATTAAAATTTCAAAAAAACAAATGTCCAGTCAAGGTCAAAATGGTGGATTTTTAGGAGCTTTGGCTGGTTTGTTAGGAAAAACAATTCTTCCAATGGCAGCAAAAATAGCTCCAAAAATATTAGCCCCTCTAGGCATTGGAGCCCTTTCTGGACTGGCCAGTACTGGTGTTAGTAAGTTACTTGGGAATGGTATTATTTCAGTAGCTAATGATAAGAGAAATATGATATCGTCATATCTTACACCTAATCAAAGAAAGCAACTAGTAGGATCTGGAGTGATTAAATTAACACAAAAACAGAAACAAGACGGTGGGTTTTTAGGTATGTTGGCTGCTAGTCTAGGGATACCTTTGATTACATCTTTGTTAAGTGGTAAGGGACTACAGATTGATTCTCAGAAAAGACCTTACAGACGAATTCCTATAGTAAAAAAAAAATTAAAATTTATAAACAAACCAATTTCTAACTTTGAAATTGAACAATGGGTAAAACAATTAAAAATTAAAAACTTTAGGGGTGTATTTAGTAGAAATAATTTATTAAAATTAAAAGTAAAGGACGAGTGTGGAATTATAAATTTGGACGACTCTATTGGTCCTGGAACACATTGGGTCTGTTACTTAAATAATATGTATTTCGATCCATTTGGACTTCCTCCACCAAAAGAAGTAATTCAGTATATACCAAATGTAAAATACAACAATGTTCAATATCAAGACAAAACAAGTACACTTTGTGGTTATTATTGTTTATTTTTCATTAAAATGTTACAGGATAAAGTACCGTTGTATGATTTATTGTATAAAATACTAAAAGTTAACAATCAAAGAGTAAATAAACAAACTATTATAAATTATTTTAATAAAAAAGGTTAAAACAATAGTTTTAATTAAAACTTATTAAAACTATGCTTTTATTTAACTGGAATAATTAATATAATGGGAATATTCAATAATATAAATGAAAAAGTAAATAAAATAGAAAGACAATTAATAAGAAAACCTCCATTGTTTTTAACATGTTATACCCAAGATACCGATAGTGGATTATTTCAATGGAAAACTGTAAATGCTAGTCCTGGTTTAGTTCAAAATGGTAATAATGTAAGAATTAGTTTTAATTGCATTTTAATTATTCTTGTTGATGCAATTAAATTAGATAAAGGAGAAGCTAAATTACAACTAAAAAATAAAGAAAATGTAATTCTTCAAAGTTACGATGTAAAAAATAACAGAAAAAATGAATCTATTTCTATTAATTATGCTAATAAATTTAAAATAAATGATGTTATTTATATTAATTCTTTAAACGTTAAAAATATTCAGTTAACAATTTATGGTTCTATAATTTAAGAGTTAATTTAAGAGGTAATTTAAGAGCTAATTTAAGAATTAATTTAAGAATAAGCTAATGTATCAATACCATTATCAAGAATATATCTTTTATCATCATAACATGATAAAGATGTTTTATTTATAACATAACTGGAAAGATTGTGTTTATCAGAACGAATAACTTTAAAGGTGTGATTAGTTTGGGTTGAATTAAACAAAGTATCTTTGTAATTTTTATGAACTATTGTTTTCTTAACAACAAGTTTTTTAATTCCTTTACATTTTTTAATATTAACTTCGTTTTCTAATAAATATGAATACATTTTACTTCTTAATCCGACAAATTCAACAGTGGGAATGCCGGCAGCTTCATCTTTAAATTTTCCAATTACTTTTTTATTATTGTCGAAATAAAATTTTGAGTTGTTATCGTAATCACTATTATCAAATAAATCTTTGTCCTTATAAAAATCCTCATATGCATCTTTGGTTTTAATTTCATAACATAATGAATCAGTGTCAGTGAATAATAATTTACAATTACCCTCGTACTTTTCCCTAATGTAATTATAATGAAAATCATACATTAAATATTTAGATAAATCTAAAATGCACATTCCAACATAACAAGGTCTGTTTAATAACAAACTTTGTTTTATTCTATGAATACCAAGCAAATTCTTGTTAAACATCGTTGAACTAACAAATGAAGGTTTGGCTATATATTTTGATAAAAGGTTTTCATCATGAGTTAATTTAATATTAATCCTCTTGCGAAAATTCTCCATCGTCTTACCGAATACAGAGTTGTTCATTAACTTAAAAAAGTCTTTTTCAAACGAATTTTTTGCTTTAGATCTTTTTTGAGTATTAAAATCAATATACTTTTTTAACCAAGGACTTTCGTCAAAAGTTAATATTTTGTGTATTTTTGTTACTTTTAACCCTAATTGTGTATATAGTTCAAGATTTTTATAATGAACTACATAATTTTGTTTTTTCATTAAAGTTGGAACTAATTTTTTTACATTACTTTTTCCTATTTCAAACTTTGTTTTAATATTTTAACTATAACTGGAAAGCCATTCGTCTGGTATTTTAATTTTTTCAGGGGCTAAAGGATAATCGTTGTGGGTTTTATGTAATTCTTTTGGATATTCAAGATCACATTCAACTATAAAGTTAGTTTTACCTTTTGCAATTAATTTCTTGAATTGTTTTTCGGATATAAATTTAAAGTTTCCAGAGGGTAAAGGTTGACACATAGCCCAACCGTAAACGTTATTGGCGTCGAGGTACATAATGTATTTGCTGTCAAGTTTAGGATCATAATCTTTCATATATTTATTGTTTGCTTTACTGTATCTGTTTGAAATATAACTTATTCCTCCTCTCAGTCCCTTTTCAATAAAAAGATACATATCAATATCAGTTATTAAATCTACCTTAATTCCAGTCATTTTTAACATTGCATCCCAAGCTAAACCAGGGCTACTGAAATAATGACAAGGATCTAATTTGTAGTACTCTTTAACATAATTTTCTAAAATTTTCGAATACATCAGCTAAAAGTAATACGTCAGTTTTTAAATATAGAAACGTGATATTCTCCCATTGTTTTAATTTTAAATTTTATTCCAACGGTTTTAGCATGTTCATATTCGTTGTCAGATATGTGTGTTTCATTTAAAATTGAATAAAAATCTTCTTTAGAAGGTAATTTTGTTTCTTTGAATTTTTAAATGAATCCATGGAATCATATGGATAAACACCTTTTGTTTTTAATAAATTAATGCTTTCACAATCAAATTCTTGAGATAAGTATTTAAATTCTGGAATATTTTTTTACTAGGTTATCCAATGATTGAGACAAAATTGGAATGAATCAATAAAGACCAAGTCAGAAATCATAAATGCCATATTCTTTCCTATTGTTAGGAATAACATTAATTTCTTTTTGAATTTCCCTATTTGTTGCATAAATAAAATGACCGTCATAACCTCTTAAATTGTGAAAAATAACAGGAATTTTGTGTGTTAGTCTAAAATTAATATTACATTCTGAGTGAGCACTTCCTCTGAATTTTCCTGTTATATGACAATGATCCGACAGGATTTTCCTTTTCCTTATATTCTTTTTCACAGATTGACAAACTTTTGTTTTTTAAATTCACTTTCATCTTTTTAGACATTCTTAGTTTCTTTGTTAAAATGTTCTTTAAATATTTTTTACAATATTCCTCTTCCTCAAGCATTTTTTTTCAATAAACTTATAAACTGCATTAGGACCTCTATAAATCGGGTTGGTTTAGTATATTTATCGTCATAGCAACAAACAACTTAATAGCCGTAACCACAATCTATAATGATTTTGATATGGTTCAGTAAATGAAGATTCAAGTTGATGGTAAGCAGTTAAAACTTTTTTAGTTATTGATTCAAAATCAGCATAAATTACAAAAGGTACTGCTAAACCTTTATGGTAATTTTTAAATTGTACTTTACTTCCCTCTTTTGGCATTTTTACGCCTTGGGTACCATTAATAGCTAAACAATTTGTATGTGTTCATTTATATATTCTTTCTTGATAAAATGTTGTAAGCAACTCTTAAAAATGTTTCTTTTTGTAATTTTTTGTTTGTTTATCATTAATCTATTAAAGTCTTTTATCCAAACATAATGTTGGACTACAGTGGTTTTAAACCCTCTTACAGTCATCATCAGTATTTTATCATTATATAATTAGCAACATGTCACAGTGTCTTCGTATTGATATTTGATATGTACAATGGATAAATTCCCGTAGGTTCATTCATAACCAAATATATTAAATGATATTTCATTTAAAACTTCAATTTTAGGTATTTGATTTATTTTAACAGGAAATTTAATTCCAGTATAATCAAGATCGTTTATATGTTTTTTATATTTTGAAACTCTATGAGGGTTTTCTTTAACAGGAAATTTATAAGCTAAATGACACCATCTAAAACATTCATTATCATCGTTCTTTACATTTATTAATCCTTTCATTGAATTTTGTAGTTTATTGGTAATTCTAAATAACTTGAAGCACCAATGGACCTAAATTATATCTATTTATATAATGAGCATCAACTGACTCTATTCTCCAGCCACTTCCTTCAGAAATCCAATTACCAATTCTATTTTATTATTTCATCAAAAGCTTGATGTAAAGTTTTTTTTTATTCATTTGTGTTAATAATTTTCTAAAGCCTTTGATTGAAAATAAGCTGATTTATATATTGTATCATTTTATCCATTTTTGCAAAGTATTTTTAAACAAACGTTTAATTTTATACCTTTTAAAGTTTTAAGTTCAGATTTAAGTATTTCATAAGAGTCGTTTATAGTTAAATATAATTGATTTTTTTTATCTGTCTATATGTAATTTTAATTCAAATTTCTTATAATATTGTTTTGTAGATCCTCGATTTCCATCTATAATTATTATTTAGAAATAAAATTCGTTAAGCAAAAAGGATTAAAAAAATAATTAAAAAAAAAATAATTTAAAAAAATAAATAAATAAATAAAGTTTTGAATTATCTTTAAGAAGAATTAAAATATTTTAAACTTATATCTTTTCCATTAGTTTTTGATATTCCACATTTTACTCGGTTTTTCTCCTTTGCAGCACATTGTTATTAACCCAGAATTAATACCAAGGTTTTTAGACGCTGCATAATTGCTTTTATATGTTTTTCTTCATTAGTATCACAGTCGGTTACAATAACTTTTTTAGGATTGTTCGAATATTATTTGGTCTGGGACAATCACATAATCTTTCAGCATTTTCTTCTTCAGTTAATAGACAACCGCAGTTCCATTCAAATAAATTATTTTTTAAAGATAAGGGTCTATAACATTTTGTAATTTATCAATGACATGATTTTTATTCATCGCTAACTATTTGATCAAGTTTTGATTTAATAACATTTCTTCTTTTAAGAACTTTCTTATATGAATTTTTTCTGGATTCATTATTTCTCCTAAAGTGCTAGATAATTTTGGCATAATCATTCTATCTACCTTTCTATTAACCATCTTATATATAATACTTATAGAAAAAAATCTTTAAAAACGCACCTAATGAAATTATATTGATTTGAGAAATTTGTTTATATTATCTATATCTTTTGAATAAGATTTTAAAGTCATTTTTTCTAAATTGTTATCAACTGTTAAAATTTTAATACCTTCTTGAGACATTCTGTTTAACCATTCTTCGTGTAATTTGTGTAGTTTTTCTAAATAATCTAAACCAACTTTGTTTTCTTCCGTTCTGTTTCTTTTTTGAAGTCTTTTAAAACATATTTTTGGTTTTAACATAAACAAATCCATCAATTGGGTTTTTTCCGTATGGTTTTATAATATGATCATTAAGAAAAGATTGTATACTGCCCACTCGGGTCATTTATAACACCGTTGTCGTGATGTTGTTTGTAAAAACGTTACTGTTAGTTAAATAACAACGTTCAAGAACAGAAACACCATCAAACTGTTTAGCAGAAGATAACATTTTTATATGATTATTTAAAGTTGTTAGCTGAAAAGGAAATAAATATTTGGAAGGTTCTTGAGCAGAAAGTTCAAAAAGGTTATATGAATTATAATCAGAGTCCATAACATTTTGCCATTCGTGAATTGGTTCTGGAATTATATTAAAATTAGGATTATATTCTTTAATAATATCTAAAAACGTACTTTTTCCTGATGCAATATTACCTTCAACTGATATAATTTTTCTCATTTATATAAAATACTTATAGAAAAAATCTTTAATTAAAGTTAAAGTTAATACAGCTCTTCTTCTTTTTTACTTTTATATCCGTTAAGTTTAAATTCCTTCATATGCATTTCAAGAGGTGTTGAATAATTTTTTTCTTTCTGCATTTCTAATAGTATTGTAAAAATATCCTGAATAACTTTATTTGGATCTTCTTTATTTACTTTTCCAATCTGTGCTTTTGTTATAAGTTGTTTTATTTTGTGATGATGTGTTTTTAAAATAAATTTCTTGTCGTCAAGTTTTAGTCTGTTAGTAAATATGGTAATTACTGATGGAACAGCACCAGCAACTGCTACAAATACAGGAATAGCTGGAACAAGTGCTAATGCAGCTGAACAACCAAAGACACCTGCTGTAATATATAACCCAGTACTTACTCTCCCACAAAATTTATAACTTTTTCTGTAAGCAGCAGCTAGTTTAGTTAAGTGAATAATTAATTGATCTATTGTTTCTATTCCATTATTATTAGAAATTAGATTTTTATTACTCATTTATATAATTACACTTTTTATTTTCTAAATTAAATTTGTTCAAGATCGCTAAATGGAACCCAACTATTAAATTTTTCGCTATAACCCTTCCATTTTACTAAAGCTTGTTTTTTCTTATAGTCTCGTCTAATAACTTTTTCAATTCTAAAAACTTCTTGTGTAGTAGGTAAAAGTTCTTGTCCGTAAAATGAACCTTGAATTATTTCATCATTTAAATCTTTAATAGTGTATGTTCTGGGATTTGTATTATTAATTTTATAAATTATAAATATTTCCTCTGTCCAGTTTGGTGTATATCCTTTTTCGAAATGTCTTTTAAGTTTGCTTAAGCGAACTCGATCACCAATTTTAAATTTTGCTTTGCTCTTTGGTATCTTTAAATCACCATATAAATTAAAGTAAACAGTACCTTTATTTAAGTTTTTACTGGCTTCGGTTGGTGTCATTTTTATACTAGAATGTTTTGTTTTGTTATATTTATCAACCATATCCTGCAAATTATCTAAATAAGTATAAGTATTATTTGTTGTAAAATATTTCCACATTATTCTTTTTAAAGTTTTATTGAATCTTTCAATTACTACAGCTTTGCCTTCATTAAATGTATGATACATATTAATCTTATTTTTATTCAAAAATGATTCAAACTTTTTATTATAAAATTCTTTTCCTTCATCCACCCATAAATTTATTGGTAATCGCACTTTTAAAATTATTTTTTCAAATGCTTCTGTAACAGATTCTCCGGTTTTATTCTTTAATGGAATAACCCAAGCATATTTACTAAATATATCAATAACGGTTAACAAGTACTTTACTCCTTTATTATATTTTGAAAAAGCTTGCATGTCAACTAAATCAGCTGACCAAGTATCATCAATATCATTAACTATCACTCTTCGTTTCCTAAATTTCCTTTTAATTGGTTTGTGTAATTCTTCTGCTAATTCATCACTCCAATTTATTTCGGGGGTAGTAAAAGTTTGCTCTACCCCCTTTTCCCGTTTTTTGATTTTTGTCTGGGTGTTAAACCCATAGGGAACTGTTGTTCCTGTCCGAGACCAAGTTTGTATTTCGTTTTGATAGCTGGTTTTACAACTAAATGTTTTGCAATCTTTTCTCCAAATGTTTTTGACTTAGTGTTCTTTAAATTGGAAAGCATTTGTTTATCACATTCACTTTTACTTAGTCCTGAGTCGTAGCAAAAGTCATGATTCATACATACTGCATCTAGTTCGTTGACAGGAGGTCCGTTATCTAAAGGATTTCCTGGTCCACAATAGTTATATCCTGGAAGTGTTAAACCTTTTTTAGGTAATAAAGGTAACATTGCTTTATGAATATCTAAATTACCTGCTTTGATAGTACTTTTAACAAATTTTGCTTTCATTTTCCCACAAGACGAACAGGTAGCTTTTATCATTTTTCTCCCATTTTTTGTTATAACATAATGGGGGTTTATATTATCAGTAAATCTTCTTTCTTTCAAACAATATATTTCATTTTGTAAACTCATCTATATCATATGTATTTAAAACTTCTTAGTTGGTTTTAACTGGGTTTAAAACCTGTGGATTTTAAATTGTCCGGCATTGACCAGTCCTGACTAAGGGTCAAAAGGTCAAATGAGGTTATACTGTTTTCGCACAAACAATTACTTTACTACTAACGTCATGAATATGTTCCTGTTAGATAGTGTTTATGCAGATTCTTTTTTATAGAAGTATTGTTATAGGGATTTTTTATAGAAAGATAAGAACATTTTCGTACAGGTCTGAAATGTTTCCAGCTTGAAGGCGTCGCGTATTTTTTTATTACGTATACATTTTTGCGACAATTTTTACTTTTTATCTACTATACTTTATCAGAAAATTTATGAAAATAATGGGTATTTTCAATTATTGCTGGTCCTGAGCAGCTATATAAAATAGAATAAGTGGAAACTTCACAAGTCGCCCAACACGACAAAAACGAAAATGTTGCAGGCTCGGTTTGATTGAGCCTGTTCATGGACGGTAGTGGAAATGCATGCTACCGTTCACGCTCTCTAGCCCCGTGTTGAGCAGAACTCAACATTTACCCACGCAACAAGTACAAAAAATAATGTAGAGACATCTGCAGATGTGTTCATACTTAAACTTAGTGTTAAGACTTTTGATAAGCTGAACATAGCTTTATACTTATATCATCTTCTATTAATTTATATATGTGACATGAAGTGCGACAAATGCTCATACATTACTAAACATCTTGACAAACATGTTTTCGGATAAAACATTTTGAGGATTTGTCTCTTAGATAAGATTTTTCCAGCTTAAAGAACACATGTTTAGCTTACTTTATCCGCTTTATTGACGTCTGGTTTCCGTTGTAGACAAAGTGTAATCTCCGAGGTGTTTCCTAGGTTACATAAGTAATGTAATGTTGTCTTTCCCACCTAAATGATAAAAAGAGCACCGTTTATCATTTCTAAAGGACAATACTGCCCATTGAGAAGACGTTTCCCCATTGCCAGTTTGTAGTTGTTTACTTTTGAAGCTAACTCGACATAACATCAATAGTCATGTGGCAAACGCTCAGCTAGACCTTTATCAAAATGTTGTTTGTTTTCCGCTTAATTTGTTTTTATTTCAGTTCATTAATACTTTTGTCTGGTATCTTCCCGTCGCATTTGCTTTAAAATTCACGTTATTCGTGACTTCTTTTTTCTGAATACAATTTGTGGAATAAAAGACTTAAAGAATCGTGCCGCCGGTTTAATTAGTGTGCCACGCATTAGTGTAATAGTAAACTAAATCCGACTTGGACATGCGCACTCGTTTACCAGTTATAAAAGTCTGCTATTATTCTTCTTGCTTGCATTCTTTGCTATCAAAGGATCTTCTTACAGATTTTATTACTCAGCATAATAAGAACACCCTACTCAGTTTTGATTGGCGCACACGCTTGCCGTTGTAACCTTGCGATATTGGATTTAGCCAGTGACAGATATTGCGGCAATGTTAAACTGAGTTTTGTTTGAAGTTGTTCAGAGACAGACGTACGCCGGCAAAACGTCAGTAGGGAAAGATATCTTACTGAGTTGTAATTGTACACATTTTTAGAATTGATCTTAGAAAACAGTTTACACTTGACACACGTCGACACAGCGCAACAACTTAATGGTAATGCAGTTAACCAATGTGCTCCGCTGAGATGTCTGTGTGTGCAAGCAATTCATTGGAATTTTCCAGTTAAAGATACGATATAACGTGTTTTTGATACGATTCCATTTTCCAAACCAAAGCTGAATGTTGCCACTGACATATTATATGCTATCTCTTAAGTTCCAAAGCGGAACTATCTAAACTTATCGTTGTCGTTGACAACATCATAGGTTTAGATGCTGATAATTATGGAACTTTTCAATTTAAGGAAGCCACTTAAGAAAGATTGCTGGTTGTTTCAGGGTACTCGGAAACAAGGAAACTGTCGTGAGAGACGGTTAGTGGTATTCATCCACCAATAAAAGCTCACAATTTGAATATGATAACATAGTTCTTAGGATCACGTCAGTTATTAAAATCTCATGGTCTTGCAGACCGATAAATAAACAATTCAATTAGAAATAGCATATACTAATCAAAATCATGACATGAAATTTACTTACTTCGTCTGTTGTATCAATGAGCAGTTTAGGACTTTCCTGTAATATAGCAGACACAAGGTCGAAATTCTTTGCCTTTGTAGCTTCCAACAACTGCAAATGACAATGGCGGTATTAGATCACCCTTGTAAGTCAATGGAGGACCACAGCAGAAAGCATTTATATTTCCTCGGCAACGGGCATTAATTCTTGCATATTATCGTAGACATGTTCAAGACTTAACATACTTACCTTTTCTTAAGAAAAAAAAGATAATTTTTCGGGCTTTAAACAATTAATAATGCTTTTTATCATTGTCTTTCATATAGAAGATTCATCTAGATCTACTGACAATTTTCAAAACCTCATCAAACATGTAGTGTGAGATTTCGGTAAACCATCTCTGGAAAACATAATATCATGATATACAGCTATTCATTTACAGGTGTTTTGGTGTCAATGTATGAGATATATTTTAAAATCACTTGTTTTTGTTGAGTTCATTGTTGCAAATATCCATGAATTTTAATAAATATAAAAATGGTATTCTCGCACAATATACTTATAATTGTAATTTAAGTAAATTATCAAAGACTTCTTGTCCAAAAAAATATTCGTTTTTGTCAAAGCCCTAAATCCAGTGCCAAAGAAATTTATCAAATTAAAGAAATTATTTCTTGAGATATTTCATACAGAAAAATGAAAAAGAATTGAAATCGGTATTAGATATGTGTAATGCTGTTACAAAATCAATCTTTAATTTTAATCTTTGCTGTCAAATCAAGCCAGTTGTGCTGGTGTATAAATTTGTTAATTGAGGGGCCCATAGTAATAAAAATCGTAACTAGCCAGCCAGCTGGGGGGCCCGGGCCCCCTGGCCCCCCACCTGGACACGTGCCTGTTTATTTCCTTAATTAAGGACAGGTGCTACGCTTTTGAATGTTAAAAACGGACTGGCATTTTAACAGGACACATTATAACATGGGTGAATACATTGAAACATGGACTTTTACTCTTACACAAAAAATGGACTTATAATGTTACATGGTACTTTGAAAATAGACAGTAACTTAGCAGGATACTTTAAAATATGGACTTGTTCTGGAATAGGATATTATAAAACAAACACGTGTAATGTAACTGAATATTTCAAATACGGAATTGCATTGATAAAAGATACATCTAAACACAGATAATACTTTTGAACACGGATTTGCACTTATCAGGAAATATCAGGTAGAACTATAACATGACACTTTTAAAGCATTTATAAACATGAGAACATGTGCTTGAAAAGAGACTATTACGGACAAGTGTTACATTTTCATCTCGAACATTTGCTGTATATTCTGAGATAATTTGACAGTATCTATTCATTTATGCCATTTTTTTTTCAAAATTAGAAAAAGAAAGATGAAATAACTTCATGTCTATTACTAAACATCTGTAAACGACCACTCGCTCCTATAATAACAACATGCAACAAAATCTAAGGAAATTGTTCTAAAGAACTAACTGAGACCGTTTAACCAGCATGTTTACAAGCCTTTAAGATACAGTGTCTCTGGAACAGCTTTCTCATTAAGTTCGTATAAGAACATTTAATTGAAGACCACACAATATTGACTGCCAGTGCTTTTAATTTCTTATTTTACTTTGATCTTTCTCAATAGCATACAGATAAAATCACATAACGTGTTAAGTTGTAATTTACTGAGAGGAATCCTATTAATGGAAGGCTTAGCATCCATCATAAAAATAGTATTTCCATCTTTAAAAGTTGATATTTCATAAAATGTTTATTGTAAACATGCAAGATCTTCGTGCGATCATATGCAAATTTATATGTCTAGTTCTATTAGGATAAATGCGTTATACATTATGATATGACAATAAAAGCGGAGACCATCTCGTCATATAACATTTCTAATCTACATTTGCATCTCGTTCGGTACACTTTTACACGATTCATTCGTATGAGAGGACATTTTCATTGTCGTTAGATCTGTGTACATAATGTTAATCTATCTTAGCTTATTTAGTTGAGACTACGAAACCGCTTTTCCTTAGTAGCTTAAGATGACATATTCACAATGCATTCATGCGACAAATATATCAGAAAGTCAAGTAAATGTAGTGAAAAGGCTTTGCATAACTGTTAAGACAATGTTAACTACGAGATACAACATCATTTTGATTCCTATAACATAACTATTATTTGATAACTTTAAAAATCAACCAGATGAAAAGACTGTACTTACCTTCATTGAATCAACTTTAGGACCTTCACTTTGAAATTTCTTCTCTGGTGTTTTTTTATCAGATAAGTCAGCACTTCCTTCATCTGACTCTTTACTTTCTTCTGCATCTTCTGTCTCGGACGTCTTTTTAACATCTTTGTCAATTGCAACATCATTCTCGGCTTCAGTCCCGCTCCGTGAGGTATCAGTTTTGTTACTTATGTCAGTCATGATGTATTGCTATGTGTGGCTGTTTAAATTTGTAACAGTGATTAAAACCAGGAACATTCCCAAATAAAAATAATCAAATATGAGATTGTTACTTTATTTTCAGTTCATTTGGAATCAATTCAATAAATTTGTATATCAGAGGTGCTAGTGTTGCACGTCTCAGTAGAGAGTTTGAGATTTCAACCTTCCCCTTCAACGTCTCTCATATATATTTTGGGTAACACGTCACCGATATGCGTGTATTTTATTTATATCAGACGTTGCTACTAAAGTTTTCCATGTAATATCAAGTAAGCCTAAGACTTCTCTTTATTACTATGTGAAATAAAAAGATTTGTTTCAGGATTTGTGCTTATTAAGTTATTCGATTATCCATCTGTATAATTAGACTAAATTTGATGCGAAACACTATCAATAAGTATAAGAATAATGAAGTTTTGTATGGCTAATAATTGTAACTAAATACATTGAACTGAATCTGGAAGTATGAAGTTATCAATTGATTTTGAGAAGCATTGAGATTTTGTTCAAACTTTAACTTCTACGGCATAATTGTGAAGTTTTGAACGTCCGAGGATGTGATATCACGAAAGTCAAAACTTCAGTCTTTTTTCATTTACTATGTCTACATACTCGGCATCAAAGACTGAAATCTGGATGGAGGCACATGGCAGGACAGTCATTTTACTTGAAAAATAAATTATTACGCGCGATTATCGTTTGGTGGAACATTTTATTTTCACTTCCAGATAAAAACAATCCGTTTCTGTCTGACACTTTATACGACAGGTGCGTTTTAATTATAAACATAAAATGATACTAGTAAGACGGAAAATTCCTCGGAAGTATCAGACAATTTCAGATCTATGATATCATGATGCGAGAAGTTTCCTGTTAGCCGGATGGGATAACTCCATTCTTTACATGCACGGAGCCAGAGCCTGGCAGAGGGGCATTGTGGGTCAATCCCCCCTTTGATTCTTACATTTTACAAAGAAAATCGGTCTTGAAACTCGGCGTGACCCCCCTCCCCCTGAAATGGGTGACCCCCTCTTTAAAGTTGGTGTCCCCCTAACCGAAATTCCTGGATCTGCACATGCTTTACTTATAAAATAGTATATTCAAACAAATACATGTATATGCCCACATGTTATTTTGTGCGTCAATTTCCGTCTCCATCTAGCATTTCTTGACTGTTTCGCTAGACACATGGTGATTTGGCACGATTATATTGTGCTGTCTGAGAGTTTGGCATTATATAAAGTCATGCAGAGTGTCATGATGCCAAAACGTATGATATCACGAGAGTATCTTACATTTGTTTCAATTCGCTTGTTAAATGTATTCATAACTTGTGTATATTGGCTCATGTTATCAACATATCTTTTAAAAGGTTAAATTTTCATCAGGTACATTGTTTATGAGTGTCTACAAGTAAAACGCGTCTTTTAAGGAATTCGATGTACAAAGTACCAATTCAAAGTGACAAAACCTTTAAGAAAAACTATGAAATACTAGTCCACAGCATGACGGATGAATCTGTCCTTTATATTTTATGGTCATGCCTTTTGTGCTTGCTTTATCGCATAGATTTAACTTAATTTCAAAGTATTTCGACAAATGCATTTGTAATAGTTCGTGTTTCATGTTTTTGTTTGAAAAATATTAACTGCTTCATCTTTCAAGAACACCATCAACAATAAATACGTTGATATGATTATCATTTTTATAATGCACGAAAAATAAACCGATCTAATTACGGATAAATTGAAAAGATTAAATGAAGTAAGGTTCATTCTAAAGTTTGAAATCTCAAGGAATTTTAATCGAACTTCAACTTCATACGTTAACTTCGCAAGAGACGTTGAAGGGGAAGGCGAAGGTTGAAATCTCAAACTCTCTATTACCTCTCATAATGAGACTCTATTACATAGAGACTGCTATCATTTTATTTGGTTCCAAAGGAAGGTATCCAGATATTTTATTGATAAGGACTTTAATGGAAAAATAGTTTGTTAAATAATTTCATATAATTTCAAATAGTGGGGAAATATAAGCATTTAGATTAAAAGTTTGGTGAAAATTTTCTACTTCAATATCAAACCCAGTTGTTTTCTTCATAACCGTATCAATTATATCCTCATCTCCAACCCTAAAATTGTATGAAATTTCCAACTCATGTCCTTTAGAAAAAAAATTCTCAGTTTTGGATAAATGTAACAACTCGAAAAGAATGTAATGCTAATTTAGTATAAAACTTAAATATAAAACTACAAGCGATTCTTAAACCTATAACTTCTAATCAAATAGTTTACAAAATGGATATTCATAATAAGATAATGATACTTTTAACCAAATAAAAAAAATATATATATACCTTACTTTCCTTGCCTCCTTACAAAATATAATTACAAAGACATTCACACAGCAAAAGCAACATTTAAGCATTTATATTTTGCACAAAAGCAAAACTTGACAGACCGCTAGCTACCCGTACCGCTTGAATTGATTAGACCAAAAACAATAATTTTAATTTATTTAATCAATAGATTAAACTTTCCATTGTTTTATGTTGTCTTACCACACTGTGTGTGTTAAATCAGATCGTATCAGATCGTACTAAATTTCAAATCCATTCATGCGTCACCGACTTCCTCGTTCTTATATCTAATTCAACAATGCCTTTTTGAAAAAGAATTTTGACAATTATCCTGTCATTATTAAAATTCTATAACTATGTGATGGATCAATTGATTTGTTTCTTAACTGTTTTTAAAAATTCTAATGTAGACCGCCATTCTCAAAAATACATATGACCCCGATTTTGTTTTCTCTTACATATATTAGTTACGTTAGTGTATTTCGTATGATAAAACATGTGTTTCATTTTAGAAACAGATAAAAAGTTGTTAATCTTTTAAAACATATAATAAAATTATGTTTTAACAGACTTTGAAAATGCAAAACTGTATGAACCCAAATAAATATTAAATATTGGGTTGTTCTATCGCCTCTTACCTTCTCAGTGTCAATAAAACGGACCGAGCTAAGGAGGCTAAAAATGTTGAAGGATCCAGGGAACCTGTTCCCCTGGAATTGGCTTAGGTTCATTGTGTAGAACGTCTGCCCTGCATTCTGTAGTATTTCCTAAATATGAAAATAAAATATACCGTAACTATAATTTAAACTGTCGAAAAACCTTTTACACATGATAAATGCCTGAATGATTTTCTTAAATCGCGGTATTTATTGTTTATTTTGCGTTTATAGTCATGCATTATATAGTAATGACGTATTTATTAAAATGGCGCTTTAACTTTTACTTTGTTAACTTTAAACTTAGTAAGATAATTGTCATTATACATGTTACATGCATACCTTGCTGGCTTTAAAGGTACCTTGGTAATATTAAAAAAACTGACGTACGCAAAAATAAAGCAAAATAGATCTATTTATAAAATTGTAATTAAAAATTTGAAGCCATTCACAACAGTCATCCAAGTTATTGCATGGAATCATTACAGTTTTGAAAGTACAACATTCAGATGTAAGGGATACTTAAGCTTATGTACTATACATTGATCATATAAACATGGGCTCTTCCTCTTCAAAACATTCGCCTCCGTCTTTGTCAATGGCTCAACCATTTTTTTTCTTCAAATTCTCTAAACAAAAGTTAACATGTTACATACACTCTTCTAGAAATTGATTCATTATTATTCGATCTACCCGGCCTTCTCCATGCCCAACCGTTCATGAATTTGTTTTCACAGTCGAAAAAGTGGTTAGGTCTTATTTTGCAAATTTAGTTTGCTCTGACGCTTATAATATTCTGTTATTGTTCTATACTTCACTTCCCGCCGGACGTTAGGTATTTTTATTAGCGACGTAGATACACAATTGCTATCATTACTCCCATAATGTACCTTAAACCCCCCCCCCCCCCAAAAAAAAAACAAAAAAAAAAACAACAAAAAAAACAACAACAAAAAAAGAAAAAAAAACAACAACAAACAACAAAGCACACAGCGAATTCCAATTCCACTTGCATCGATTTATAAAGATCTCTTAAACCTGGTTATTGGCAAAACATTTAGTATGAGCGGCTATTGTTGAAATAGATATCTGTCATAATCTTTACCATACGAACTATCGTCTTAGAGGTAAAATATTAGTTGTTAAAAGTTGTACGAGGGGCATTCAGTACGTAATGCAACTGGTTCTCTTTCTTCTTTATGCTGCACGTGAATATCGAGAAGTTTATATAAAATGACATTTGTTATATAACCTTTAAAATGATACCATACATGTTTATATACCGTTCATTTTAATACATCTTTTTTGTAGAAAAGTCCTATTCGTATACACTGTTAAAAATGTTCGGAAAACGTTCACTGAAAAGTGTTCAAATTTGAAGCTACATTTAACTGCGCTATAAACAGGGTTTATGTCCGAAGGATATTTTTAATGAATTGGGTGCTGTTTATGGACATAATAATAAAGTTTCCTATTCCACAATAACTAGGTGGATCAAAAAAATTAAAAGCGGACTAGAGTCAATTGAAGATGCCAAGAAATGTGGACGGCCATGTTCAGTAGTGACAAAAAGGAACATATGTTGTGAAACATGATGCTCGGTATACAGTTGAGGACATACCTAGAATGATTGGGATTTCAACAGGGTCAGTTCATGTAATTCTGAGGAGGAATCTTCAAGTACGACGGATTTCAGCTTGCTGGGTCCCTCATTTGCTGACCGACAAAGAAAAACGCCAGCCTGTACAAAATGCTAAACAACTTCTGAAAATGTACCCCAAATACGACTTGTGGAAATTTGCTGACATCTGTACTGGTGACGAAACGTGGGCACATTACTTTGAGCCCCATCGCAAAGTAAACAATGAAATATGGGCAACAAAACATGCTCGTAGGCCTTGTATTACAAAGATAACTCAGAGTGCAAAGAAGATTATGTATGCTATTTTCTGTTTCCCGCAGGGTGTTGTTTTTTGTTTGTTTTTTTTTTGTTTTGGGTTTACGTCATTTGTAACATTATTTCAGTCATGTAACGGCGGGCAGTTAACCTAACCAGTGTTCCTTGATTCTGAACCAGTACGCACCTGTTCTCCGCAAGTAACTGTCAACTTCTCCACATGAATTATCAGAGGTGGAGGACGAATGATTTCAGACACAATGTCTTTTATCAAATCGTCACGGAGAACATACGCCCCGTCCGGGGATCGAACTTGCGACACCGCGATCCGTAGACCAACGCTCTTCCTACTGAGCTAAGCGGATGGGCTGGCAGGGTGTTGTGGCAGCTATTTCGGTACGTAACGGTCGAACGGTCACTGGACACTAATATAAAGCAAGTTGAAAAGTTTTATAATAAACGTCGCCCAGCAACAGGTTTTCGTAATGTTTGCCTGCTGCACGACAACGCTCCAGCACACATGGCCCACGTTGTTACGCAAGTTTTGGAAACGAAAACGGTCAAAGTGCTTCCTCACCCACCGTATTTGCCAGATTTGGCGCCGTGGGACAGTTTCCTTTTTCCCACTTTGGGAAAAAGTTTCTTGCTGGTTCGTCGCTACAGTCCAGGAATGCCGTCGGGTCTGAGTGCATCAGTCCTCAAGAGTGTATCCGAACAAGACTATCAAAAGTCATTTCAGAACTACATTAAACGCCTGAAAACTTGTATTAAAGTTGGTGGACAATACTTTGAAGAAAATCATAAAAGATTTTGGTAGTTTTATTGTTTGTTGTTTATCTACAAGCGCAATTTCATTACATACTGATTTCTTGGTCTAACTAGAGTCAATGTGTATTTCAACAGTCTCTGCGGAGAAATGCTAGCATATTATGCATGTTTGGGGAAAGAAGTCGTTATAAAAGGGGATGCTTTCATGTTTTGTTTTGGAAATTTAAAGGACTCCAGATTTTGGCTAAAATGATCTGTTGTTAAAAATGAAATTTGATCATATTATGAACATTAGAACATGAGGTTTTGTTTCGAAAATATTCAAAAATGCCCAATTTATTCAGTAACCCTAGTAATGTCCAAACAAGTAATAGGCACACCCGCATTGCGATCGGAATAGTATGTCTTATGTACTCATAGAAATTGTTCAATTTCGAGTCAGATGTTCTAAAATTTAGTTTTTATTGTTAGTTAAATCAAACTATTTTGACTTACTTGGTGTGAATATACTTGATTATAATCTCTGGTATAAGTATGCAGCAACTATGATATGTACAAAACATTTTACTATTCAATAGGACAAAAACATTAAGTGTAGTTAAAACATGAATGTAACGGATTGGATAACAAGTGTATACCCGTTTGGATAACTTTGTCTCTTCAGATGTATGCAGTTTGGACTTTCCTTCTAGCTGCTAATGTTTGTTTCTCCACCTCTGATTAATCATGTGGGGAAGTTGGCAGTTACTTGCGGAGAACAGGTTTGTACTGGTTCAGAATCCAGGAATACTGGTTAGGTTAACTGCCCGCAGTTACATGACTGAAATACTGTTGAAAAACGGCGTTAAACCCAAAACAAACAAACAAACAAATTGTTCCTAACTTATGTTTTAATAGCTTGCATTGAAAACATAATCGGTTAGTGGTACATGTTCAAATACATTTCCCGACAAATGAAGCATGGCCATCAATCGCATATTGTTAGATTTTTATAAATGTTTATGCTTATGAAATTGAGATGTAAACATTCAAAGAAATAATCTGATATTTCAGTTTACCATGACATTACCTGTTATTGAAATAAATTAAGAGAAATGTTCAAGAAAAATCGGCAGTTTGACACCGCGAGCAGACTTTCGATTTTAAAAAAATTTAGAAAAAGGTAAAGCCAACGTATTTTCTTATCTTAATTTGATTGCGATTGATATTTATTGATTGGAGTAGTAAAGTAATTGTTTGTGCGAAGTCAATCTAACCCCATTTGACCTTTTGACTCTCGGTCCGAACTGACCAATACCGGACAATTTAAAATCCACAGGTTTTGACAACTCATTGTGAAAACCTTCGGTCTGATGAACGTAAGTCCCTGGGAGCTTTTAACTTCCATAAAGTACTGAGAAAATACATATTTAACTTTCAAAATATCTTAAAAAAGCCTTAATAAAAACGTTATACCCAGACCGAAAAACAATTTACAAAATAGTTTTAGCCCCCGGTTTAAAGCTGATATTGACTTACGTGTAAACAGATATTGGGTTTCCATTATAGTATTCGCAATATTGCATCACCCGGTTACGACTAGTTTTATAAAATACACATAACATTCTTTACTGTTTTAAGTATTTTAACGAAAAAAAAAGTGGAATTTAAACAACTGAAATGTAAGTTTTATTTTATTTATTTTTTTATTTGTTAACAAGCTTATGTGGGTGTCGGGTTTAACGTCTTTTTCATAATTTTTCCGTCATATAAAACGACGATGTCTGCTTGTAGCAGTGAGCACAATGCCGAACTTTATTTTGCTGCCTCACTGGAATATCACCTTTAGACACGTGGCATGATACCCCACCAGTCCCAGCACTATCCCCATAATGCTGGCGCCAAGTGAGGAAGTGCTTGTGCCATTTTTAACGTCTTTGGTATGACTCGGCCGGGGATTGAACCCACGCCTCCGCATTTTGAAGCGGAGCTCACCACTAGGCTACCGAGGTGGTTTTTTAAAAAGCTTAAGAAAATAATTATATGTTTAACTCTTTCCCAGTTTTTTATATTACTATTTATACGTTGTAGAATAAGTATGTTGATATGGGTTTTTAATGTTATTTTGTTTATTTTATAGGTATTCAAGAATTCTACAAAGATATTATTAGCCAGACGAATTAAAAACGTGAAAAAATCCAAGACTTTAAAAAAACAACGAACTTTTAAACACAAATATATCATCGGAAGACTTCAAGAAAAGAATTTTAAACCCAAATAGCATGTTGGGAATTCATAATATTTCATGGTTGTGAGAATTACTCAACCATAAAAATTATACCATAATCATACGCATGATTGAATATCATTTACTTCTGTTGTGAGAATTACTAAACCCATAGAATTATACCATAATCTTTACGCATGGCTTAATGTTATGATATTTTGATGTTGTTGAAATCACTCAACCGTTTGAGTATGCCATAGGCATTTGCATGATTAAATTATACGCTTTTGGGAGTAGTATGGAATATAACGTTTATAGGTGCATTTTTGATGTAGTAAAGATATTATGTTTTTGATACATTTTAACCTTTTTATTAAAATAATTTATAATTGTTTGTTCATTATGTTTTACATTGGGTTTACTCTCAGTGTTTTATACAATAAATCATAATGTTTATACCATTTTGTAACATTTTAATGAAAAAAAAAACCATAATAACCACAAATGTGTTTGTTTTGTCTTGATATTGTATGTATTATACTTAACCCAGGTATATATATCAATCACTGTCCTTTGATTCATCCGATAAAATAGAATTTGATGTAACTATCCCCCAAAAAGCGAAAATGTTACTTCTGTAAATTGCTGAATCGCATAAGGATGAATGTCAATCACTGTCCCTTTTTTTTAGATAAATTTTAATTTTTTTCTTATACATAGATATTAATGATCAGTGTCAAGCCCTCAGCTGTTATTTTACATTATCAAATACATCTTATATACCAAGAATTGTATGATATTCAGCATTCCACTTTCTAAATATAAATGTGATATTGGGCTTTTAATCGGTTTATTTGGTTCCCCTAGGGGCCTGGCCCCCGTTATAAAATCTTATATCTATTATATACATTCGGATTTTTAACTTTAAACACACCACTCAAATCACATCTTGTGCAAATAATTTATATTCTTGGTTTGTGTCTATAAAATCTTCATAATTACAATAATTCCAGGTTTAAATTTAAATGCATTTTAAATAGTTCAGACCGGTCATATTTTCATATGTTGAATATATCCAGGCACCACGACGGTTTAAAATACTTTTTCATTTTTACTAATCATAAAGAGTGTTATTATAGTATTCAAAGAGAAACACTCATGTCCCACTTCCTCTAGCCTTTCTTCTATTTTCCTGTCTTTTTTTTTTTAAGTTGAAGAATTATTTCAGCTAAATCATCAAGTCGTTTTGTTGTGGCAACTTCAGAAGCAGATAGAATTGTAAACAGTATTCTTTGTTCTAGCTAATTGTGTTTTTTGTTTTAAGAAAACATTTTTACTTTTGTAATTTCTTGGGTATTGTGGTAATTTCCCCGACATTAGCGGTTATTGCTTAAGTATTAGCGTAATTACTTGGTTTAGCAGTGATTGATTCCCCTTTGGGTTTAGCTGATATTTCAACTACAGAGTCCAAATCATTTTTTTATTTTTTTAATTTTAAACATTAAATTTATCATTAAATGTATTTTTAAAAATTCATTAATATCTTTTTGTAATAAACCTTTAGTTTACTTAACTCTTCGTACTTTATATTGTGATGTGCATCGACATTTTTTAATCATGTTTACAAGTTGTTTTCTCAAATTTTCTAGCTGATTATTAATTATGTTAATTGCTTCAGTTTTAGCAGTAATTAAACTCTCCTTGTTTAACTGATTTTTCAACTACAAAGTCCGTTCATTTGTTTTTTTTTTAAATTTGATCATTAAATTCATTAAATATCTTCTTGTAAATTTTTTTGTAATATTACTTATTCTGCATATTTTAAAATTGTGACGGTTGTCAACAATACTAATCCAATTTCGAATTTGTTTTTTTAAAGTCATCTATTTTAGAATTAATTCTTTTTATGGTTATCTAATCTGTGTCATGATCATCACCTCTTTGTAAAGCTCCCTTTTCCAAATCAGATTTATATTCTGCAAGTTTATTTGAAAATAATTCTAATAAATCTTTATGCTTATTTTCAGTTTCGGATTTAGTTTATTTATTTCTGTTCTGATTTCTAATGATACTTTATTTTGTAACTTTTTCTCAGCTTCAATAATCTTGTTTTTTTATTTCTTCATGTTTAATCTACTATCTTTTAATTCTTGAATTGGGTGAATAAAATGTTTAAATTAATTCAAAAAAAAACTTCTTTTATGTTGTCATCTGTCAATCAGATTTTCTTCAAGTTCTTTAATAGAATCAACCATAGCTTTCATTTCTTCTTCAATTTTACCTTGTAATTGATTAATTATTAATGAATTCTTTTTAAAATCTTTTGTTAATTCTTCAATATTCTTTACTTCTTCTTCTAATGTTGTTTTATAGATTTGATGTCTTCAAGGGATTATAGTCATCTATTACATTTGAACTTTTTTAAACATAAATCGTCTTGAAACTACATCGGTGGTTTATCTGGATTTCCTAGGTTGATTATTTTATTACCTCCCATTTTCTAATGCTCTGTTCATTGTGTTATCAAGTTCCTTATTTCTGTGAAGATATGATTCATGCCCTTTTCTAAGCTTTTTTGTATTGTTTTTTAGTAGCATAATCACTTAAATCAATATCAAATTTAACTTTACTTATACTGTCAGGTTCACTTATTTGTTTTACATCATTAAAAACTCCCATTATTTTACCAGTAAAGTTTTTTCTTAAAAACTTCCTTGGTTTGTCAATATATAAGAAATCATATTTTTGATTTTGTTGCATTAGCAAAAGTATCACGATCTATATTTTGTTCATCAAAATCCTATTATTTTCCATTTTACCGGACTTTCAAATAAAATATAATGTGAACAGTTAATCCGAATATCCTTTGGTGTTTTATAGTAAGACTGACTTAAATAAATAACACAACAGTTTTGTGGCGTCCTTAATAAAGTATTTTTGTTATTTCATTTTTGAACCTTTTTATCTTCACATACAAATCATCAAATATTACTACTTTTTTTTTTTTCTGATTCAAGATTCTCACAAGGTTCAATTTGGTCGGGATCAGCTGAATATTCAAGTATTTCATTTGGATTAATTTAATCTTTTTTGCAATTTGGTTTAAGTTGTTAATTAAATCTTGATATTTAGATTGTTCTGGTTTTTGCATATAAGTATAATTATCATAATATATAAGAGGTTTTCGAAGTATATGCATTAATGTATTTGTTTTCCAGATCCTGACGATCCACATATTAACATTCTAAAACATGTTTCTGGCAAAAGGATAAATTGTTTAAAGTTATTGGATTTATCTTTTTTTGTATCAAAATTTTGGAATTTCCATTTATATAATATTACTTTATTTTACAATATCTTACATTATCTTACTTTTTTACCATTATTTTACATTATCTTACATTATTATATAAATCCCAATCAAAACTTAATGAAATGATAATAAGAAAAAAATTAGTTGGGCAAAAGATGAGAAATCTTAGAGAAAAAATAATGAGGAAAAAATAAGAAAAGCTACAAATCGGGATTTGTTAACTGAAATTTATAAACCAATTACTGAAAAATAAAAAGTAAAAAAGAACAATTATCAAGTCAGTTAAAAGCATTACCCTGGAATAAAACAACAATTAGCGTTATTAGGTGATGAATGAAGACATACAACATACCAGGGGTTTTACCACGCTATTCCAGAAGAACCAATCCAATTACGGGAGTCTCTAAAGATGAAGACCTGTTGAGGGAATTTGAAAATGGGAGGAAAAAATACATGAAATAGTTTGAATGCTGGTTTGGATTACTGATGTTTTAAAGAATATGGATATTCCAAACCGTCTGAAATGTTTGACCTTTTTACTGCAGAATGAATCTAATCCTAATAAAATATATGAAGAACAGTCCAAAATACAATAGGTAATGTTATAGAATATTGTGAAGCAAAACGGTCTGATAGCTAGCAAATCAAGATCAAAGATCCATATAAACGGAAATAAAAAAGAATTAAAACATAAACAAAACGAACTGGTAAAGTACAAAAAACGGTTGATAAATACTTTTAATTTAGCTCTATATTTAGTGGACAAGGAATAAAACATCATAACCCATATAAAGTTTCACCAAATGGACAATATGGTAATTTAAATTATTAACTTAAATAAACTTTATGGCCAAAAAAAGTTAATTGCTAAGGATAGAATAACTGGAAAAGAAGTCATTAACACTAAAGTTGATGATGATTTAATTGATTTGATTAATTAAAAGATATAACAATAAGAAAAAGCATTAAATTCATTCATAAAAATATTTAAAGAATTAACAGAAAAGTCAGGGATTCCCTATCAATAAAAGATCTATAAAATTTTTTAAAAAACAGTAATTAGGGGACAAGGTTATGACGTTTGTCCATGTAATCCAAAAGAATTGGTTAATGACTTGGAGTTAATTTGTGGTTAAATTAATGTGGAAATAATAAAGAAGAACTAAAAAATGAAGGTATTAGAATAATTGTGAACTATTAAAAATGAATTCTCTTTTACCAGAACAACATGAAATGTTATATAAAAATTATTTTTCTTGAATTAGATTTTAATTAAAAAGATATGTTTGATAATTATATAAATGGAACAAAAAATAGTATTAATTTTCTGAAACAGTTAAAGATAATAAAAATAAACCGAGTGATTTTACAATCAGATTTAGTCGTTCTTTAATTTTAGATAAAAATAAAACTTATGTTGTTGGTTTGGATAGTTTAACACTATGACCTACTTTTGGGCATAATATTAGTGATGAATATGACAATAAAAGAATTCGTTATCATAAGGGTTTAAAGAATGGAAGATATCATATTTACAAATGGTTCTTACAGTTACACAGAATTAATAATTATATTAGGGAAACATTAATAAATAATGGTGATTATGAATTTTGAATAAATCAAAAATTGCTCCAATAAGTTTGGAATTTGATTTTAAGTAGTTTTAAGTTTTTGATTTCAATTACAGATAATTTTAAGTGGATTTGGAAATATCAAATTTTCATACATTGCTTGGTTTTGAGAAAAAAAAATTAGGCAAAACTGAATGGGGAACTACAACACCAAATATAACTAATCTGTGGATTCAATTTACATCATTGTGATCTTATGATAATTCACTTGTTGATGGTAATTTCGCGATATTATCTATGCTTTAAGTACTGCAGATTTAACAAGAGCTTATCCTTTTACAAAAGAACCACAAAGAGTTGGATATTCTGAAATTAATAAATATATTATAAATTCAATTAGAATATATATTACAGATGTATTTGGTAGAATAATTTTTTAATGGGTTGAAACAAGTTTTACACTTTTTTTAAAAGAAATTAATTAAAACTAAAGTTTTAAAACTTTATTAAATTTTAGTTTTATATAATGTACAAAAAAGTTTATGAAAAAAATAAAGGAATATTTATTTATGTTGATGCTCACACAGGGAAAAGAAATCATCACGGAACAGGTATCTTTGAACTTTAACGAAATTGCTTTAAAGCGGAGTTGCATCTTCAATTAGCACAGTGGAAAAAAAAAAGCTTTGGAAACAGCGGGGAAAAAAAGCAGCACTGAAAGTGGAACAAAAAAAGGTTGGAACAGAAGTTGGAATTTAGCTGCAGCTAAAATTGTTGAAAAACTTAAAAAAAAACCCTGCTCCGGCAGTTGGTAATTTAATTGCCAAGGAATTACAAGAAAAGAATAAAAATAAAATTATAATGAGGAGGATATTCTTTATGAGAATAAATTGAATTTGTCAGGATCTGGGACTTTAGCTCTTGCTGGAACTTCAGCTCAACAAAAAGTAATTAACGATTAATTTATAAAAATAAAGTTTTAATTTTAAATTTAAAAAAAAAAAATAATAATAATATTTATACATGTTTAGAAAAAAGAATTTGGGGAAAGATATGAATTAACTCCTATTCAATTAGATACAGCTTTAATATCTGCCCTGGGAAATAATGTTAAACAAAAAAAAAAAAACGGATTATCACTTTACAATTAATGATAGAAGTTCATATTTTGTTTGGGTTTTTTAATGCTTATTTTGAAGTAATTTTTAAGAAAATAAACTTGCTAATGGTAATAATTATGGTGCTGATGGAGATGAAAAATCAAATTGCTTTAATTAATAATGCAGCTTCTTTTATTGATCAGTTAGTGGTTTTAAAAAAGGGAAAAAAAAATTGTTTATGATTGTAATAATTTATAAAAAGTAATAAATGAAAAGAGTTTGGTTGAACTATCTGAGGATTATGCAAAATCAACTGGAACAAATGAATATATTTTTTAGATACTACTGCTGTTGCTGAAAGTAGGAATGACCCAAGCTGGATATAATAGTGGTTTCGCTATTGAAAGGCATTAATCCAAGATAATAAAGAGGTAAATGCTAAGTTTCCCAAATTAAATAATTATTCATTTTTTCAGGGTTTAGAAACTAATATTTTACCTCAAGTCAAATTCAAATACAACTGCAGCTGACAGATGATGTGAATTAATTTTTAGAGCAAATTGCTTTTGATGCGGGTTTAGAGAAATTTGGGTAACAAAATTAATTCTATGGGTTCCACTTTTTAATTTTCAATGAATTTGGGTTTGATCTAATTCTACTGAAAGTTTTAAAACAAAAAGAAAGATGGTCATCCTTGGGGGAAAAATGATGACGCAATCAACTGATACACAACAAACTAATATAACCTTTGGGAATAACGGTGGTGAAATAAAACCACAACATGTTTTTGTTTATTTACAAACGCCCTGATAAAAGTAATTCAAATACATAATCCACATTTATTAGAAACATTTAAAATTAATGCAGCAAATGAAAATTGCATTTTGAGCCCTTGTCGTCTTGAAGTTGGTAATGGTGTTTTTTACCCAGAAAACAGAATACCAAGTATATCAAAAATTTATATGATGATGTAAATTAATTATTATTATAAACAAATAACCAAAATTTACTGGAAGTCTCTTAAAGATAAAAATTTTTTGAATATTTTGGATTTATTCATTTTAACTTGGAATATAAAAAGGAAGTAACTACAGATGACCCTAAACACATTCCCTTTAAAACGCTAAATTAAATATTCCACCAGCAGCTAATATTCGTGTTTACCAATTGTATTATATGAGGAAACAGTTGAATAAATACTATTGGAAATGAACTTGGTTTTTTGTTTAATAAATAAATATAAATTATATATAATGACATCAAATTATAAATTTAATATAAAATTAACCTTACAGATGGACAAAAGAAAATTTAGCACAAGCTTATAATAATAGAATTCCGCTACTTTTAGATTAAACATGAACAATTACATGGAAACTTCCCCTTTTCTTTTAACAAAAACACAAATTAATCAAATTAAAAAGCTGTTGCAAATAAGAAGGGATTAGAAATTACAATTTCAAAAAAACAAATTCCAGTCAAGGTAAATGGTGGTTTTTTGGAGCTTTAGCTGGTTTGTTAGGAAAACAATTCTTTCAATGGAGCAAAAAAAGCTCCAAAATATTAGCCCTTTGGCATTGGTGCTTTGTCCGGGCTAGCCAGTTGGTGTTAGTAAAATACTGGAATGGTTGATTTCAGTAGCTAAAGATAAGAAAATATGATATCACCATATCTTACACCTAATTCAAAGAAAGCAACTAGTAGGATCTGGAGTGATTAAATTAACACAAAAACAAAAAACAAGACGGTGGGTTTTTAGGTATGTTGGCTGTAGTCTAGGAATACCTTTGATTACATCTTTGTTAAGTTGGGAAAGGACTACAGATTGATTCTCAACGGAGCACTTACAGACGAATTCCTTAGTAAAAAAAAAATAAAATTTATAAAACAAAACCCAAAATCTAACTTTGAAATTGAAAAAAACCCCCAATTAAACCAATTAAAAATTAAAAACTTTAGGGGTGTATTTTAGTAAATATTTATTAAAATTAAAAGAAAAGGTTGAAGTGGAAATTTTAAATTTGGACGACTCTGTTGGTCCCGGAAAACATTGGTTTGTTACTTAAATAATATATACTTTGATCCGTTTGGACTTCCTCCACAAAAAAAGAATTAAGTATTATACCAAATGTAAAATACAACAATGTTCAATATCAAGACAAAAAAAAGTATGCTTTGTGGATATTATTGTTTATTTTTCATTAAAATGTTACAAGATAAAGTTTCCGTTGTATGATTTATTGTATAAAATACTAAAAATTCATAATCAAAGAGTAAATGAACAAACTATTATAAATTATTTAATAAAAAGGACATTTATTTAACTGAAATTAACTGGAATATTAATATAATGGGAATATTCAATATATAAATGAAAAAGTAAATAAAATAGAAAAACCCAAAAAGAAAGGCAATTAATAAGAAACCTCCCTTTTTTTAAAAAAGTTATACCCAAGATACTGATGGTGGATTATTTCAATGGCCCAAAATGTAAATAGTCCTGGTTTGGTTCAGGGTGGTAATATTGTGGCAATTAAACAAAATTGCATTTTAATTATTCTTGTTGATGCAATTAAATTAGATAAAGGAGAAACTAAATTACAACTAAAAATATAAGAAAATGTAATTCTTCAAGTTACGATGTAAAAAATAACAGAAAAATGAATCTATTTCTATTAATTATGCTAATAAATTTAAAATAAATGATGTTTTTTTATATTAATTCTTTAAACGTTAAAAATATTCAGTTAACAATTTATGGTTCTATTTAAATTTTAAAAAAAACTTTAATAAAAAAATTTAATAAAAATTTAATTAATTTTAAGAATAAGCTAATGTATCAATACCATTATCAAGAATATATCTTTATCCTCATAACATGTAAAGATGTTTTTATTTATAAATAAAATGGAAAGATTGTGTTTTATCAGAACGAATACTTTAAAGGTGTGATTATTTGGGTTGAATTTAAAAAAGTATTCTTTATTAAATTTTTTTGAAACTATTGTTTTCTTAACAAAAAAGTTTTTTAATTCCCTTTTCAAATTTTTTAATGTTTACTTCATTTTCCAATAAATATGAATACATTTTACTTTTTTATCCAACAAATTCAACAATTACTACACCAGCAGCTTCATCTTTAAATTTTCCCAAATTTCTTTTTTATTATTGTCGAATAAAATTTTTTAATTACTATCATAATCATATTATCAAATTAAATCTTTGTCCCTTTTAAAAATCCTCATATGGGATCTTTGGTTTTAATTTCATAAATAATGAATCAGTGTCAGTGAATAATAATTTTTCAATTACCCCGTACTTTTCCTTAATGTAATTATAATGAAAATCTACATTAAAATTTTGGATTTAAAATCTAAAATGCACATTCCAACATAACAAGGTCTGTTTAATAACAAACTTTCTTTTATTCTATGAATACCCAAAAAAATTCTTGTTAAACATCGTTGAAACTAACAAATGAAGGTTTTGCTATATATTTTAATAAAAGGTTTTCATCATGAGTTAATTTAATATTAATCTCTTGCGTTAAATTCTCCATCGTCTTACCCAATACAGAATTGTTCATTAACTTAAAAAAAAGTCCTTTTCAAATGATTTTTTGCTTTAGATCTTTTTTGAGTATTAAAATCAATTACTTTTTTAACCAAGGACTTTCGTCAAAAGTTAATATTTTGTGTATTTTTGTTACTTTTAATCCTAATTGTGTATATAGTTCAAGATTTTTATAATGAACTACATAATTTTGTTTTTTCATTAAAGTTGGAACCCAAATTCTTTACATTACTTTTTTCCTATTTTTAAATTCTGTTTTTAAAATTTTTACTATAATCAGAAAGCCCTTGATTTGGTATTTTAATTTTTTCAGGAGCTTTAAAAGGGTAAATCATTGTGGGTTTTATGTAATTCTTTTGGATATTCAAGATCACATTCAACAATAAAGTTAGTTTTACCTTTTGCAATTAATTTTTAAATTGTTTTTGGATTAAATTTAAGTTTCCAGAGGGTAAAGGTTGACACATAGCCAACCGTAAAAGGTTATGGCGTCGAGGTACATAATGTTTTTGCTTTCTTCTTTTGAATTTAATCCTTCATATATTTATTGTTTGCTTTACTGTATCTGTTTGAAATATAACTTATTCCTCCTCTCAGTCCTTTTCAATAAAAGTACATATCAATATCAGTTATTAAATCTAACTTAATTCCAGTCATTTTTACATTGCATCCCAAGCTAAACCAGGATACTAAAATAATGACAAGGATCTATTTGTAGTACTTAAACATAGTTTTCTAAAATTTTCGAATACATCAGCTAAAGTAATACGTCAGTTTTAAATATAGATCATGATATTCTCCCATTGTTTTAATTTTAAAATTTTTTCCAAACATTTTTAGCATGTTCATATTCATTATCAGAAATATTAGTTTCATTTAAATTGAATAAAACTCTTTTTAGAAGGTAATTTTGTTTCTTTGATTTTTTTAAATGAATCCCTGTAATCATATGGATAAAACACCTTTTGTTTTTAATAATTCTTTATTTTTATCAAATTCTTGAGATAAATATTTAAATTCTGGAATATTTTTTACTAGGTTATCCAATGATTGAGACATAAATGGAATGAATCAATTTAAAAACCAAGTCAGAAATCATAATGCCATATATCTTTCCATATTGTTAGGATTTAACATTAATTTCTTTTTTAAATTTTCCTATTTGTTGCATAATAAAATGACCGTCATAACCTCTTAAATTATGAAAAATAACAGGAATTTTATTTTGTTTTGTTTAAAATTAATTTTTACATTCTGAGTGAGCACTTCCTCTTGAATTTTCCCGTTATATGACAATGATACGTACTGACACTTCACCTTCTATTATTCTTTTTCACAGATATGACAAAACTTTTGTTTTTAAATTCACTTTCATCTTTTTTTTGACATTCTCAAATCTTTGTTAAAATTTTTTCTTTAAATATTTCTTTACAATATTCCTCTTCCTTTAAGCATTTTTTCAAAAAAACTTATAAAAATGATTAGGACCTCTATAAATCTGGGTTGGTTTAGTATATTTATCGTTTATAACAACAAACAAACTTTTTAGCCGTAACCACAATCTATATGATTTTGATATGGTTCAGTAAATGAAGATTCAGTTGGGTGGTAAAACAGTTAAAACTTTTTAGTTATTGATTCAAAATCAGCATAAATTACAAAAGGTACTGCTAAACCCTTTTTGATAATTTTTTAAATTGTACTTTACTTCCCTCTTTTGGCATTTTTTTAAACCCTTGGATACCATTATAGCTAAACAATTTGGAATATGTTCATTTAATATTCTTTTTGAGTAAAATTTGCAGGCAAGATCTACAAAATGTTTTTGTTTGTATTTTTGTTTTGTTATTCATTAATCTATTAAAGTCTTTTTATTCAAACATAATGTTGGACTACAGTTCTTGAGGGGGCTTCAGTCATCATCAGTTTTTTTTTATTTTATCATTTATTTTATCATTAGTAATTAGCAACATGTCACAGTGTTCTTCGTATTGATATTTTGAATGTACAATGGATAAATACTATTTTCTTCATATCAAAATATATTAAATGAAATTTCATTTAAAACTTCTATTTTAGGTATTGATTAATGTAACAGGAAATTTTAATTCCAGTTTTTAATCAAGATCGTTTATATGTTTTTTATAATTTGAACTCTTTCAGAATGTTTGTTACAGGAAATTTGTAAGCTAAATGACACCATCTAAAACATTCATTATCATCATTTTTTATATTTATTTATCCTTTCATTGAATTTTGTAATGGTTTTGGTAAATTTAAATAATTGAAGCAGCCAATGGACTTTTACTTATATCTATTTTATATAATGAGCATCAACTGACTCTATTCTCCAGCCACTTCCTTCAGAAATCCAATTACCAATTCTATTTATTATTTCATCAAAAGCTTGATGTAAAGTTTTTTTTTATTTCGTTTGTGTTAATAATTTCTAAGCCTTTGATTGAAAATAGTGATTTATATATTTGTATCAGTTTTATCCATTTTGCAAAAGTTATTTTTAAAACAACATTTATTTTTATACCTTTTAAAGTTTTAAGTTCAGATTTAAGTATTTCATAAGATCGTTTATAGTTAAATATAATTGATTTTTTGGTCTTGTCTATATGTAATTTTAATTTCAAATTTTTATAATATTTTTTTTGAAGATCTCTCGATTTCCATCTATATATTATATTTAGAAAAAAAATCTTCAAAGCAAAAAGGATTAAAAAATAATTAAAAAATAATAAAAAAAAAAATAAATAAATAAAGTTTTAAATTATCTTTAAGAAGAAATAAAATATTTAAATTTATATCTTTTTCCATTAACTTTTGTATTCCAATTTTTACTCGGTTTTCCCTTCAACACATTTTATTACCCGAAATTTAAAACCAAATTCTTTAGGGTGCTGTTAATGCTTTTATATTTTTTTCTTCATTAGTATCACAGTCGGTTACAATAACTTTTTTAGGATTGTTTCGAAAAATTATTTGGTCTGGGACAATCACATAATCTTTCACATTTTCTTCTTCAGTTAATAGACAACCCAGTTCCATTCAAAAATAAATTATTTTTTAAAAGATAAGGATCTATTACATTTTGTAATTTATCAATGACATGATTTTTATATTCATCGCTAACTATTTGAAACAAGTTTTGATTTAAAACATTTCTTCTTTTAAGAACTTTCTTATATGAATTTTGTCTGGATTCATTATTTCTCCTAAAGTGCTAGATAATTTTGACATAATCATCTATCTACCCTTTTTATTAACCATCTATATATAATAATTACTAAAAAAAATCTTTAAAACGCCCCTAATGAAATTATATTGATTTGAGAAATTTGTTTATATATCTATATCTTTTGAATTTAAAATTTTAAATTTATTTTTTCTAAATTGTTATCACTGTTAAAATTTTAATACCTTCTTGAAACCCCTTCTGTTTAACCCATTCTTCGTGTAATTTGTGTAGTTTTTTCTAAATAATCTAAACCAACTTTGTTTTTTTTCCGTTTGTTTCTTTTTTGAAGTCTTTTAAAACATATTTCTGGGTCGGTTTTAACATAAAAAAATCCATCAATTGGGGTTTTTTCCCTATGGTTTTATAATATGATCGTTAAGAAAAGATTGTATACTGCCCACTCGGGGTCATTTATAACACCGTTGTCGTGATGTTGTTTTGTTAAAAACGTTACTGTTAGTTAAATAACAACGTTCAAGGACAGAAACACCATCAAAAATGTTTAGCAGAAGAAAATTTTTATATGACTGTTTTTTAAAGTTGTTAATGAAAAGGAAATAAATATTTGGAAGGTTCTTGAGCAGCAAGTTCAAAAAGGTTATATGAATTTCCCCTTGGGTTTATAACATTTTGCCATTCGTGAATTGGTTCTGGAATTATATTAATAGGATTATATTCTTTAATAATATCTAAAAACGTACTTTTTCCTGATGCAATATTACCTTCAATGATATAATTTTTCTCATTTTTATAAAATACTTATAGAAAAATCTTTAATTAAAGTTAATACAATCTTCTTCTTTTTTACTTTTTTTATCCCTTAAGTTTAAATTCCCTTTATGTGCATTTCAAGAGGTGTGAATAATTTTTTTCTTTCTGCATTTCTAATAGTATTGTAAAAAATATCCTGAATAACTTTATTTGGATCTTCTTTATTTACTTTTCCAATCCGTGCTTTTTGTTATAAGTTGTTTTATTTTGTGATGATGTGTTTTTAAAATAAATTTCTTTGGTCAAGTTTTAGTTGTTAGTAAATATGGTAAATTACTGATGGAACGCACCAGCAACTGCTACAAATACAGGAATAGCTGGAACAAGTGCTAATGCAGCTGAGCAACCAAAGACACCTGCTGTAATATATAACCCAGTACTTACTCTCCCCCAAAATTTATAACTTTTTCTGTAAGCAGCAGCTAGTTTAGTTAAGTGAATAATTAATTGATCTATTGTTTTTTATTCCATTATTATTGAAATTAGATTTTTTTTGCTCATTTATATAATTAAACTTTTTTTTCTAAATTAAATTTTTTTCAAGATCGCTAAATGGTACCCAACTATTAAATTTTTCACTTAACCTTTCCATTTTACTAATGCTTTTTTTTTCTTATAGTCTCGTCTAATAATTTTTCTATTCTAAAAAACTTCTTGTGTAGTAGGTAAAGTTCTTGTTCATAAAATGAACCTTGAATTATTTCATCATTTAAATCTTTAATAGTGTATGTTCTGGGATTTGTATTTTTAATTTTATAAATTTTTAATATTTCCTCTGTCCAATTTGGTTGTATATCCTTTTCCAAAATGTTTTTAAGTTTGCTTAACGAACTCGATCACCAATTTTAAATTTGCTTTGCTCTTTGATATCTTTAAATCACCTATAAATTAAAGTAACAGTACCTTTATTTAAGTTTTTACTGGCTTCGGTTGGTGTCATTTTTATACTAGAATGTTTTGTTTTGTTATATTTATCGACCATATCCCGCAAATTATCTAAATAAGTATAAGTATTATTGCTGTAAAAAATTTTCCACTTATTCTTTTTAAACTTCTATTAAATCTTTCTATTACTACAGCTTTCCTTCATTAAATGTATGATACATATTAATTTTATTTTTATTCAAAATGATTCAAACTTTTTTTTTTAAAATTCTTTTCCCTTTATTACCATAAATTTACTGGTAATTCGTTCCTTCTAAAATTATTTTTTCAAATGCTTCAGTAACAGATTCTCCAGTTTTATTCTTTAATGGAATAACCCAAGATATTTACTAAATATATCCAAAACCGGTTAACAAGTACTTTACTCCTTTATTATTTTTTGAAAAAGCTTGCATGTCGACTAAATCAGCTGACCAAGTATCATCAATTATCATTAACTATCACTCTTCGTTTCCTAAATTTTCTTTTAATTGGTTTGTGTAATTCTTCTGCTAATTCATCGCTCATGTGATTCCGGGGGTATACTCTACCCCTTTTCCCGTTTTTTGACTTTTGTTTTTGTCCGAGACCAAGTGTGTATTTCGTTTTAATTTTAGGTTTCACAACTAAATGTTTTTCAATCTTTTCTCCAAATGTTTTTGATTTAGTTTTATTTTTAAAATTGGGAAAGCATTTGCTTATCATATGTACCCTTTTTTACATCACTGTCATAGCATAAATCATGGTCCATACATCTGCATCCCGTTCATTGACAGGGGGTCCATTATTTTAGGGGATTTCCTGGCCCCCAATAATTATATCCTGGAAGTTTTTAAACCTTTCTTAGGTAATAAGGTAACATTGCTTTGTGAATATTAAATTACCCCCTGTACTTTTAACAAACTTTGATTTCATCTTTCCACAAGATGAACAGGTAGCTTTTATTTATTTTTTCTCCCATTTTTTGTTTATCATAATGGGGGTTTATATTATCAGTAAATCTTCTTTCTTTCAAACAATATTTTTTTATTCTGTAAACTCATCTATATATATTTGTATTTAAAATTTAATTTAAAAACTTTTAAATTGGGTTTATTTAAACCTGTGGATTTTAAATTGGCCGGCATTGGTCGGTTCGGACCAAGGGTTAAAAGGTCAAATGGGGTTAGATTGACTTCGCACAAACAATTACTTTACTACTGATTGGAATTAAATATCTGTTGTCTGGATTCGTGTTTTATACGGACATTTACCTCCGTCCGGAAGCCTGACAAGCCATTTTCACGTGCAAAGCACGCGGCACTACCGCGCTATTTGTTTCATAGATTTGGAAATAGGATTAAAATATGTTACGTTTGCAAGTGCATTTAATTAACAAACATTTGAAGTTTTTATTCAGGTGTTAAACAACTAGATTCTATTTGGTCGAAGATTTACATCATCATTATCAGTTCAGCTGGCATAGCTTTTAGCACGTGCTCAGCGACAGGAACGGCAGATTGATTGTATTCTTCCAGAACTTGGTTGTACTTCGACAGAACTAAATATTTTGAATTTGCAAATACAATGATAAGACAAATACTTATTTGTCATGTATTTTACAGGAGACTGTCAGCCATCTGAAAAAATGATTTACTATCATATTATAAGTAAAATTAGACTTTATGACATGAAATCTTTAGCTCACCTGTCACGTATTGAGAGGGTGAGCTTTTCTAATCGCATTTTGTCCGTCCGTCCGTCGTCCATTGCGAACACCACATTTTGCAATCAATTTTAATTAAACTTGCACACAACTTGTATTGTATTGGCACAATATCTCGGTTCATTTTGAAAACTATGGGTTCCAGAGTTATGGGACCCTTAAAGGGCCAAAATGTGCTATTTTTGGTTTGTGAACACAATAGAAACCACATGTTGTTATCAATTCAAATCAAACTTGCACACAGCTTGTATTGGAATAAAATCTTGGTTCCTTTCGAAACCTGGCCAGATCTGATCATGGGTTCCATAGGTATATCCCCTTAAAGGGCCACAAATTGCTATGTTTGGCTTGTGAACACGATAGAGACCACATTTTGCAATCAACTTTAATCAGACTTACACACAACTTGATTTGGCATAATATCTCAATTCTTTTCGAAAACTGGCCAGGTACCATCATGGGTTCCGGAATTATGGCCCCTTCGAGGGGCCAAAGTTTACTATTTTGGCTTTTGCAGCCATATAGCGGCTTCATTTATGGTTTGATTTGATACAAACTTGCAAACTATCTTCAACAACAATAAATCTTGGATTCCATTATGGATCTGTCAGATCCAAGCATAGGTTCCGGAGTTACCAGTCATAGGTTACGGAGTTACAGCCCCTGATTGACCACTGAAAGAGCCAAAATTTGTTAATTTTTACCATGTGAACACGATAGAAGTGACATTTTATATTTGATTTTAACAACACTTACACACGACTTAAGTTCTCGGTTCCTTTGGAAAATCGGCTAGATTCCATTATGGGTTCTGAAAATGAAAATGAAAAGCTTGTTAACAACATAGAGGCCACAATCATGACCCTATCTTCATGAAACTTGGTCAGAATGTTTATCTCGATCTTCATCTGGGTCATATGGGGTCAAAAACAAGGCCACCCGGTCAAATCAAAGGAAAAGGTTGTTAACATTCTTGAGGCCACGTTTATGACCATATCTTCATAAAACTTGGTCAGAAGTTTGTGTGCATGAAATATCGTATGACTTTTCATCTGGGTCATGTAGGGTGAAAAACTAGGTCACCAGGTTAAATAAAAGAATAAGTGTGTTTAAACTCAAGAGGTCACGTTTTTTGGTCCAATCTTGAAAATTGGTCAGAATATATGTCTCCATGAATCACTAAGTAAAACATGTTTACACTGTTATTGGGTATTACTCGGTGAGCGACATAGGGCCATCTTGGCCCTCTTGTTTCATATATATATATATATATATATATATATATATATATATATATATATATATATATATTAAAGAGTCTTTAACACAACACAACAACATACACTAGTATTATTCATACAGCGATATTTTGTATCTAATTTGTCAAATTGACCTCAAGTCTCCCGTATTTCCATATTAAAAGTAGAAAATAAAAAGTGCACATCCGCCCCATTTTTCCCGAACTTCGGGTTAGAATCTAAACATTTATTTTCCCCGGTCTTACTACGTGGCAGTCATAATTTATCATCAAATGGTGACAGATGTTAAAAGTTATCGTTAAACATTGTGGTAAAATGGATTTATGTTTCTTTAGGAAAGTGTTTCAAATAACAGGGTTGATCCTGACATTCCCCAATAACTGGAATATGACAGCTTATGCCTCAGTAGAAGCAACATGTATAATTAGAGGATTCGACAAGGTTGAGGGCAACGTAATGCTAAGCAAAGAGGTATGTTTTGGATGAAGTTTTTTTTTCATGGGGTATGTCCCACGCGAAGGTGGATTTGTTTGGGAAAATATGTCATCCATATTCTGCTAAGACGGAGGAAGGGTCTATCGAGGGAGCTATATACAGTTTATCCAAGCGTTCTAGAAACAGCCTGTCAATATGCATCGTTTCAGCAAACTGTCTTCCATAATCTTGTCCAATAGGGACGGAAAGAGAGGGGGTTTCAAAGTTTGTCCCAGGAGTTATTTTCCGACTAAGATTTTCAAATCTTGTCTAGTGTATGTAAGGTGGTTGGGGGGAGGAGGGGGGGGGGGGGAGTGGTCTGGAAACAGCTTGTCAAAAGGAGTCATTTTAGGCAGGAATGCCTTCGAAAGTCATGTCAAGGGAGAGAGAGGTCTAAAAACACATGTCCAAGAGGTCTTATCGGGAAAAAATGGCTTTCTAGCCTTGCCCAGGCGTCTGTAAGCAGTTCTTTTTCTAGTAAAAATGCTTTCTATAGTCTTGTCAGAGTTGGTCGGGATGGCGGCGGGTTGGCCGTGGGTGGTCCTTTAAGGAGGTAGGTTACCTTATTACCAGGGTAAATTCAAATAAGTTGAAGCGCAGCATTTGTTTTGTATTTTTGTGTAATATGATGTTTTAATTGCTACAATGTCAATTTCGTTTAATTCTGTCCCTTCAAGTTCAATTTTTATCCAGGTTCGAAGAACATGACCCTCCACAGGTATTAAATATTGAAAGAAGAAGGAAAATACCGATATTTAACACTTTTCAAATGTATTTTTGTTTCATTGATATCCGTAGAAGTCTACATAATCGATAATTTTACTACTATGCGCGTTAGCTTTCTAATGTTTAAATGTATATGTCGCGGGGCTCGTGTTTCCATGGGTAACGCATTTTCTCTCATTTTTAAAAAATAATTAGAAAAACGGGGTTTTCGACGGCTTCAGTGCTATGTTTAATGACCAACATGGAATATTTGGTTATCTATTATTATCAAATAACAAGCACTTTACAACCCTTATTTTTCTTACAGTTTTAAGTAGTAACCATGCCAACCGGTTACAGAGATGTTGAAAATAGCTTAATCATGCTTTTTGTCCCGTAATTTATTATGATATATCTATTGATAAAATTATCTTCTTGTTAGTAGCTGTAAATTTATCAGTTTAACGTGTGTTATTTTTCGGTATTTGCATTAGTCAAACAATTCACAGATTAGATACTTACAGAAGTACTTGTCCTGCAATTTTCCAGGAAAAAATTGTTCGGATGCTTCTATATTCAGCATGGATAAGGTTCGAACTGAAAATAAAGGCCGAAGTGTGTAACCTTAAATGACCAGTGTCAGCGGATTTTGAATTTACATTTAGATATATAGGTCCACGGGCTTCGTTTCCATTCTACACATTCAATAATCAGAAACACAATTTGTACTGAATTGAATAATATAAAGGTAGTTTATATTTAAGGCAAAATATACTGGAGAACTGAACAAGAGCTGTGTCTCCATAGGATGACACATGCCCCGCTGCACCTTTGAATGAATGTTATGGCCGAGATTAGAGTTAGGACCTTTGAAATACGGATGGGGTCTTGCGCGCGACACGTAGTCGTACTGTGCACACATTCATGCGTCTGATTTTAAAATCCAGCATGATGACAAGTATGGACCGGACCACGCCATCATGCACCTATCAGAAAAATGACCTTTTAACGTCTAAGTGGACCTTCACATTTGAGCTTACGGACATGGGTTTGCGCGCGGACACTCGTCCTACTGTGGTACCACATGCAATGCCCAAGTTATTGAAATTCCATCCAGGATGACAAAGATATGGAACGGACCGCACATCCATGCCACTTATCCTTTAACATATAAGTGTGACCTTGACTTGTGAGCTACGGACCTGGGTCTTGCGCGCGACACGTCGTCTACCGTGGTACACATCATGCCAAGTTATTTGAAAATCCATCCATGGAGACAAAGATAGGTACCGGACGGACAGCCAATCAATGCACTATCCTTTAACGTCTAAGTGTGACCTTACATTTGAGCTACCGGACCTTGTCTTTGCGCGCTGACCAGTCGTGTAATGTGAGTACACATCTGCCAAGTTATTTGAAAATCAATCCATCGATGACAAAGATATGGACGGACACGAAAAATTGCGGACGGACTGACAGACGACAGACCGACAGGACGGTACAAAAACTAGATGCCTCCATTCGGGGTGCATTAAAAATGGTATTACAAATCAACTGCCAGTTTCGTATTTTATTGAAAACGGCCGTAACCCGGTACTTTCCCAAACTCATATTCCAAATAACATGGTTACAATCAGCCATGTTCTTCATTCGCATAACATTCAATAAAAAACATAAAAGAAGCAAAATATTGATTTGTATTCAGAGCAAAAGACTCATAAAAATATTTCAGCAAATTATGGCTGTTGAAAACAGTTCAAATAAAGAAGCAAATGCACAGAATTACGTACTTTCAAAAATGATCGGCGACCGTTGGGATTAAAGTATGAGGAAATTGCAATCGAAGGAGAAATATTGCAGGGCAGAAAAGGAGGAAATGTTGGGTATGTGGCATGCGGGTCCCCTAAAATATTCCAGTTATACTTTCTAGATAAAAAAGTAACTAAAAGTTTAAATGCAGAATGGAGCCAAAGGGGAGGACGGTGGTGTGTGCGGGGGGTGGGGTGGGGGGGGGGGGGGTGGGGCGGAGGGCGAATGTTTGGATGAGGGATACCAAGATACGAATACAAGAAAACTGATTAAGGTAAACCTGGGGGTGGAGGGGGTGGATACCAAGATACGATACAAGAAAATGAATAAGGTAAAACAATGGGTGAGTAGCATTATTGTCAGGATACAGTATTGACCCGCTTTTTGTATCTTGAACATCAAATGGGTTCCAACGCTGAAGGACTATGCCTTAGGACTAGCCTGACAAAACTCATAGATGCCTGTTAAAACGTAGAGCTAGTAGACCAAAATATCTCATACATTTAAAGTTTCCTCCGGTACCTTTCCAAAGATTCGGTGTACCAATGATTTGTAAACGATTTCATATGAGCGATAATTTCAGGGACAGGCGAATCACTAAATGTTTCAAAACTAACATTATTCACATGTAATAATTAATTAGCTCAAATGCATAAGGTGAGATCTATACTTGACTGCTTGGTATTTGTTGAAGGAGTCCAGTCAGAAAATGTCTTTGAGGCAAAAACATACGAGTCCTATCGCATAGATGCGCGGCCTCTTGTCCTATTATTGAAGTTTGCAACTCTTATGATTGCCTGACCTGGCGCTCAGCGCCTCTATGCTTATCACATGTAGAATTCAACTACCAGTAGGTATATCATCGATGCCTGGCTGTCTTCGCACAAGTCTGGACATAATAGGGCCGGCAGTATGGTATCGCTTAAAGGACATGTTCAGCAAATAAATTACTTAAATCACTAAATTATTTTGTTCTTCTATTATTACTATTTAGGTCTGTTTTACTAAAAATAAAACGTAACCTTGAGCTTGTTTCATCACGAGCCTTTAGTTATTACTCAGTTGCCCGGAATTACAAAACAAACTTTTGAATTGTAGATTGTAATTTTCCCTGACAATTTAATGGACAGTACGTTTGTCGTAGCCAAGAAGCACAACAAAACACCGATTTTCCATGTCTTATAAACTAACAACAATTAAAATTATTTAGTGTCACTAATTCAGGTCTTAGCATCAGCAGCGGCTGTATAAACGTACTCAGTGCCAAAATAGGTGTAACAACTTTTATTCCAGGCTTTTGGAAAACCAGTGCATATTACAGGAGATTATACAGGTACTTCACTTGCAAGCATGGATTCTTGTGCATGAATTGGTGACATGTCTAATGGAATGATTATATTATACTTGTTTCTGCACAGAGTACACAACACACTGTACAGTTTTTAGTGTTCTACATTGAGACATTTACTTGCTATGTGACAGCAGAAGTTATCAAACACGCACGTATCCAGCAATTGTGGAATTCTGAACTAGTATAAGAACACACAAACACTTTTATTATTTTTGAAATTATAACTAGAAATTGATCAGCGCAACATGAAGACACGGAGAGATGTTACAATCTCATAATTTCGTTCATTACATAGGTTAAACAACAGTTGCAACCATTTCATAAACAAAGGCTAAAGGCATACTGTAGTTCTATAGTGCCTATTATTCACGCGTACAGTAATTATTTTTCTTTTATGAAAGTATATGTATATTCAAAGTATAGTTTCTCAGAAACTATGCTTTTGAGCCTTAAGTGCAACATGATGTTGTTAAAACAAGCTGCCCAATGATAGTTGTAGTCTGTAACGGTGCGTACTTCTCAGTTTAGAGTATGCCGACTTGACTACTTTCCCCCATTACAAAGATAATCAGGGATCAGACTTGCAACTCCAGTTACTGACCTCGAAACAAATAAGAGTTGATAAATGACAAAGGCAACTATCGATATGAAGTTCCGTCTTAGTAAGCTACTGATCAGAAACTGATGTGCAGTATGGAGGTGACATCGTCTGGAGCCATGACCTTAAAGTCATTAGGCGGTCAGCATTGAACACAGGTAGTTTCCTTAGAAGTTGAGCGTGGCCTTGACTTCTCAGTAATTTCGAGCAGAAATATTTTCATCACAGAGCAGTTTTGGACCTTGACTTCATAAACTGGAGAAAGAAATCGCAGGATAATCACCTGGCCAGCAATCATCCTATGAAGTTTAACAACTTAGGATCAAATTTTCTCTATTGAATGAGTCAGTGACATGACCTTGATTAAGATATTTTCTATGTGCCTATGATTCATTATTCATCAGGTTTGGCTACTGTAGGCAAAGCCACATTGGGCAGGAAACCTTTTCAGACTGTACTTAGACCTTAATCATAATAGTGTTATCAATGGCCACAGACACATTTACAAAATGTACCCACTGTATGTCCAGCCTTCTGCAATTATGATATCATGGAGAATATGTGTTTGAAGTCATTTTCGATCGTGTTACCCAGTAGTGAAATGCGATGATATAACCCGCCGTTGAGGTTTTTTTACATATTGATCGGTGAAACTTGACAGGTATTATCGATCATGAATGAAATTCTTATCATCCCACAGGCCTAAATATTCAGGATTAATCTAGATATAACATGTCTGTACGAGCAACAAGGGGGGGTAAATTTCAAAGAAGAAAAGAGAGAAACACAAGGGAAATTGTCTCGATATACGCCCCGCTAGGGCAAATACCTTACAATTCTAAAATCCTCAACACGCTTTAGTTTTGCGTTGGACCAAAATGTAAACATTCCGTTTGCCTAGATGTAAAGACAGTGATGTCAACAAGCCAGGATGAGCATATGTTCAAGAAACAGCACCAAGTTTGTCGATATGACACTTGGCTCTTTAAGTGCAATATAACATGGCATATCATCAGCGTTAATATTAAATTTACAGTCAGATCAATACGTAGATCATATCATTTACATTAGCATAAAATAAAAATGGTTCCAGGAGACTGCTGGAGAGCTTCCTCAAGGGACAGATTTAAAAACCACATCTTCAGTTTTATATTTGAGTTTTATTTTGGCGATTAGTTATGATTGCAGATTATGATTATTCGCTTTTTGTCCCGAAAAGATATTTAAATGTTATTCACAAAGAACCGAACCTTACAATCCGCGATTCCGTAGATAATGGCGATTTCCTATGAGCTAACGGGAGTGCCCATGATTGGAATATGATTGATAGATCTTAAGTACGGGAATATATTTAGGTGCCTTGAGTGCAGGTTTCTCATTATACCCAGATGAAATGAGCTGGATCCATAACTGATATTGTTAGGTAAGTGGCCCATATTCGGTTGTCTATAGAACAACGGCTTGACGACTTTTCAGTTAAAGTGTTTTAAAGATCGACAAAGAACGACAGGGCCTATGTCAAACGCAAGCAGCACTTTAACAATGTGAATTCTAGATACTGCATTTTAAGTGGTAAACACCTTTCGCTGTGAAAAATCATGGAATGTGTAGAAAATATGGTAAGTTCGTTGTTAAAGACAATATTCTCAGTACAGCTGGTGCCTTATCATACTGTGTCATTGGAAAACGTTTCTAAATCAATCTTGGTATTAGAAAAGGATCATTGAAAAAAAAAAAACCCCACTGAAACAGAAACATGAATACACTACATTACTAATAGAAATAGTTGAGGTAGCTGTTGCATTGATTCATGATTCCTGATTTGATGGAGTATGACAAGTTTGCAAGTACGATGCAAATAGTGGACTGCAGTAGTACATATCGGCACAGCCCTCAAAAAAATCAAGAAGGAAAACAGGTGCTAAAACTGTATAGATTTAATTAGTTTTTGATTTACAAGAATTTAACAATTTCCATACGGTGTTTAAAATGTTAATATTGAAAGTTCTCGAGGCTACTTCTTAAAGGCATGAGGGGAGGTGTCTTTGGAAATATAATAGCAATAGTGATGGATGCCATTGTAGATCTCAAATGACAGTTGTGATTCACTATAGGGAGAAGTCCAGTATCGGTAGAAGCCACTTGTGTAAGTAAATAGCATAACAATAACGGTTTACAGTTACAAAGCGTTTGTTTAAAACATTAGTAGTACAGGATGAGTAAGATTTTCTTGGTCATACATCTTTAAGGATGGCTTCAGTAGGGTCTTAGACCGGAGTAGGAATATGATATGTGACCTGTCCACGAAATGATGAAGAAAAACCTACTCTCTCTGATTTTTACTGCGAATTATGGTAATGTGAAACCGGTTGAAAGTTTTAGTCGCAGTCGTACGCTATTGAAACTGTGTCCTACCAAAAAAGACATTTCCTTCAGTTGTGTTTTATCCAATTGTACTACAAATCTTAAAACGATTCCTTTGGAGCAAGCATGCACCCAAGAGAATAATAGCAGCTAGTTTGTTCATGAGAGGTAATGAAATGTGCAACACCATTTCCGCCCCTAGCACCGCGGTTTAAAGCGAAACTTCTATACACATATGCTGAAGGACTCCATGATCCAAAAAAGACCAGAAAATTATACAGAACTGAATACCAAGTACGCGCAAACCTGACATTGGAGGTCTGGGGAAATCGACAATACTTTGGAATAAATAAATAAATAAATAAATAAATAATGATGATAAAGTTGATCATCGTAATGATGACAAGGAAAAAGATGTTACAAAATGATAAACGCTTAAGCATGAATACAGTAAAATACATGATAAAATAGCCAAATCAAAAGAAAAGTGTTGCCAGATGATGGTTAATGACGATGTTCCACCAAGAACATGGTTGATAAAGTATGGATGTACCAATATGGAAGACGACGATGATGATTGTGGAAACCTACAAGCAATAATAGTAGTTGATTACATTGCAATGTGAAAGAAAAAAAATATTACTGCCCAACCCGGGCGACAGGGGTGGACGATCGCACCACGTCATGAACAGGCTCTATCAAACCGAGTCTGCAACATTTTCATTTTGTCGTGTGAGTGACCGGGGAGTTATTTCCACTGGTTCTTTTGAAATAGTTATCAAATACTCACACGGCTGCGAATGCTTTTTTGTTATTCGGAGTTGGTCACGTCATCTCTGGAAACTTAATTGCTAATATTATTGAAGATAAAAACCGCCCATACTTTATTTTCTAAAGGGTTGGCTTCGAGGATTGCCTTTAAATAATGACTTGGGTTCTTGTCGTCGCAGATTGCGATCTATAGAAGCCTTTTGTGTCCAAGTAGACGACGAGAAATGCCGATACTAATGATCAATGCTGTTTCTTTCTAGTATTGATACTCGATCAACTTGTAAAAATTGAACGAACACTTTCTTCCCACCGACACATAGGATTACTTTTCAAATTATTCCAGGAATTCAATACAAAAAATTTTAAAGAAGATGAATTAAATATACCAGGTCACACGTGAAGACCATATCATGAGCACAGTTGCTCCAAGGTCCAGTCCAATGATATAATTATAACAGGAATCCACTTAACCAGTGCTAAGGGGCATGAATGGCAAACCAGAACATAACTGCCAAAATCAAATCAAGTATCAGTTTTGATGGTTGTCTATATGCTTGAAAATGTTCATGTTTTTTCCTTTCCGAGTATCCTGTTCAGTGAAAAGCTTTCATGCGAAGTAATGATACACATAGGGAATGAGAAAGGACGTAAATGCAGGGCATTTCACAATCACGCATTTCGCGATTCGATTGGCGCGACTTTGTGAACTGTAATGAGACCTATGCATACCTCTCAGAAGTGATGTAGGTGGAGGTATATGATATTGCATTAATTCGTACTTCATCGCTGCATTTGCTACGGAATCGAGATAATAGACTTTATAAATGACACTGCACTGTTCTGAATTGTCAGTTGTAGAATTCGGAAGGCAAGGCATTTGTTACTTGGAATTAGCTGTGAATGAATAGGACAGTCTTTCTCATGACATTATTACTTTTTGTATATGTGTTTAGCTATCAAGATGACTTAATATTCCTAAGGTCAGGTGAAGTAAAAACAAATTTCAAACTCGCTCTTAAAACTGTGGCTATACCGGCTTCAAAGCAAGATGTTTTTTAAAATTCTTTTTGTTCCGCTTCAGTATTGCTCGTACAATTATAGAGCAATTTATATTTGTTAGGAGATTTGCTGATATATATATTACTTTGATTCAACTTAGAACAGATGGAACAAAAATCTAAGTCGGGATGTTAGCTGGGCTAATGCTAATATATACAGATGAACGGCCGGGTGAAACTATAAACTTCGTAATTAAAACCAGTTCGCTAAATACTTTTTTATACTTTAAAAATAAAAGAAATATTTTTATTAAAGACACTCCTGTAGATAAGTAAAAGGGAAAACAAAATGGGAATACAAAAAGGCATCAAAGTCATGGACTCTGAAACAATTTACTTACTGTGACTAAATTATTTATGAAAATTATAGACTTTGAAAAAGAGTTTATGAAACAGTGTTTGCTGCTTTACAGTGTGACTAAAATAAGTTTATATGAAAAATTCACCAGAGTGTGCCGATTGGCATAAAATCAAGGTTTGGCACAAAACGTGTTGGGCAACGATGCTTTTTGAAGTTTCGCCGAACCATGATTTTATTTAGATAAAGTGAGCAAATAATTTAAGGGGACGAAAATGCATTTGAGAATATTTTAATGGATGTTACTTTTTCGTGTATTGTTGACAATCAATTAAAAGTTTTTCGCCGTCTTTCGAGGTAAGCATATATTGATTTAAGTAGTTTATGCAGGATATTGTTTGTTTGTTTGAATATGTTCATTTTCTCATTCGTAGCCAGGTTCAAAGCGGACCTCACCACTGCAGGCTCGTTAATCTCGCTTAGGAGGATTAATTCGTTACGTGAGAAAGTCATTCAGGTTGGATTATTGAAGGCCGTTAGCTTTTACTAGTTCCGCCAGAAAATACGCCGGGGAGGAATACCGGAGTTTCTTCCAAACCATGATAGAACTGTGTCGGTGTGTAAACTTGACCCAAAGCGAGAGAAAAAAAAAAATAACCCCTTTTCGGGTAATTCAGTGTCTTGTAACGTTGAACGTGAAGTCAATTCCAGATTTTTTTTGTTGATGTGACCGTTTCCACAGACATTTGGCGGTTGTAGTATAGACATCAATAAGTGATAATACAATAGACCTGCGGTTAAAAAATCAAACTTTATTTTTTTTCAATTGCGTTATCGTCTGATTGAAAACACTTCAAACTATGGGTCAGAATTTCTGTTTAACATTGCATCATATTGAGCTACAGTACTATCCAATTGAAATGATATTTGACTTAGCGTGGTAGTGTCAAGTGCGAAAAACAGCTGGAAAGATCAGTTAACTTTTCCACAGATTCGTCGGAATGGTATAAATAAAAATACAATTCTAACCTAAAACCTTTAAAAACTTCGAACTTACACACAGGAATATCATGGAGATGTTAGTTTATAAAATCAGGGAAATTAAAATTAGTCCTTATTTAATCAAATGTTTTGTAAAAATAGGTTAAAAAGTTTGGAACAAACGAGGGGATACGATGTGAAAATCAGTTGAAGCACAGTGCAGGTTGAGGGAATTGAGCCACTTACGGTTACGCTACGCTTCCTATTGATGGTGCGATGGAACTAATAAAGTGTAAGACTCCATGAGGCTTGTATCCTAAATCCCTACATACAACATACGGAGGGGTTGAATTGTCTGCCAGTTTCTCTTAGTCGTGCCTAAAAGTTAGGCTCGTGGCTCTGTCTTCAGACAAGTTGTGCGTACATTGTGAATTTAGACATAAGACCTCTTATATCTATTGTTACTAATTAATCTGTATTTTTGCGCTAATGGTAGAGCCTTTCTAGGGGGATTTGAGTTATATGTGTTATATAAACTTGTTGAAAAATAGGGGAGGGTAAGTGCGAGAGTGTTGGCATGCCCTAAAGCGTTGAAATCCCAGTTAGCCTTTGTATATAGGTTCTTACGTTCCAAGGCGTGCCCCTATTTTCAACTGGTTTTCTCTAGTCTGTATTGTCTGTTGCATTGTTGTCTGGTTTGTTGTAAGCGTTTTATCCTCCTCAGAAAATCGACTATCGCGATCCGACCCTTCCAACTTGAAGTTTCGCTCCTTTAGTGTTGACTTACCCACCCAATCCCCATTACTTTGAGATAATTTGCGTGGCCTCCCAAGTTGATTTGGCTGCCGAAATCTAAGGCTGGTTTAACACGATGTTTCTCCTGCTATAGGGGTGAGTTGTGGCTTGTGGGTCTAAAGCGGGACGGCTATACTGGTCTTGTATCTACTTGTCGTTGTTCTGTTTCTCTTTACTAGCTAGTAATTGTTAGAGATCGTTAATAGATCAGGAAAGATCGGACAGTGGGAAGTTATAAAAAAAAAAGGATACTTTATAATTGTGAAAGTGAACGTATTATACAAGGTGAAATACTCTTATTTAGTAGGAGATATTTTGATAAAAATCGGTGCAGTTTAATGTGTTCTAGAAAGGTTCGTGTTAACACATTTTCTTTAGAATACAACATCAGGTCCATTTACCACTGGACATATCCTTGACTGAGGATTATGTATGTTGTATTTATCAATCTTGAACGACGTACCGTACCCAAATAGTGCCGGCAAACTGTCTATGCATTCCTTCTAGTAAACTGTGGGACGCTTTGATGGTCATTGATACTTATAATTATACTTAGAGGGGCATCTTCCGAACATTATTTCTTTTTTTTGTAAATTGGGTCTAGGACTTGTCAATTGCCCGTGTTTAATCATGCTTGGCTTTTCCGTCAATGTCTATTTGGCGGTTATAGTTTATGACGCTATGGTAACGTAAAGTCATATCCGTATTCTTATTATTGATGAAAGCAATGAAATGGTTGTTTTAGAAATGTGATATTTAACGAACAGCTAAGAACATTTTACAATTGATAAGGCGACTCAAGCCGGAAACGTTGTATCGCGCTAGAGTGCTTATTATGAATTAAGATATTAAGTTATACACCGTAACACAGAATGGTTTTATTTTCAAGGACAGGGAATAGGGACAATTGGTACAAATTTTCTGTTCCATACTAAAGACTCTGTTGTATGCGTTGTATAAGTAGTTACTATTGCTTACTTAACGTATAACTCATTTATAAAAAAATGTAGTAATTCTGAACTTATATCATCATTTATAGTGAGTGACATCGTTCAATATTAATACATATTGGCCATGTGTGGGAGTTCGTGAGAATAAATGGAAGTCAGGTTCCCTAGGCTAGTCCAAATCCCACTAGTGCTTCATACCAGTTGTGATAAAAGGTGTTGAAAACCTACACACAGGAAACCTAATCCCCTTAAACTGCAACAGACTGTTGTGAAAAAGGGACGTGTAGGGTTTTAAAAACAGAAAGAAGCAAAGAGATTGTAACGTATAATGGTGGAAACATCATGTAGCCAGTGCTGGATTTGAATAGAAGCAATTTAGAGAATGTTAAACACGGACTACATATGAGGTGGGGGTTGGTAATGTCGTTCATCTGAAACAACCTGTCTAGGGAAAATTAATTTTATATAATCAGCTGCTGAAATGTAGACAATGGTAGTGTCTCGACGTATGGAAAGTGTAATATCTTGTTTTCAACGTTGTCAAATAATAATCCATTTGAATAAAATTAGTCTACTAGATCTATATGTCTTCTAAATGGCGAAGGATTACAAAGCTGAAGTCTTTTATTACATTTGGACTGTGCCGGGGGTTCAATTATATGGTAAAACTGTAGGACAATTTAGCGTGTTGTTTTGCCTACTAGCGGGGAAAGTATACATTTGTCTGAGCACACGCCAGGGCTAGTTATCCGTCTTTCATAGGGAAAACCCTGATAAAAATAGCGTGCACATTAGTTGAGAGTCACGTAGTACTGACATATTTGGCGTCATAACTATTGAAACTAATGCAACAGAAATGACCCAAAGGTATATCAACACGATCGATTTTGAACGTAATAGGAAGAAAATGATTCTTGCGTGTTTGCGTGTAAGACAGCGTTTTCCAACGTAACAGTTGGGATAAAACACTCGCTAACTTGGTTTCATTCCACACTGGACTCGGTTAGGGAAAAGGCGGCTTAACAGGCAGGCTTTAAGAGGCTATATTCTCATTTCATTTTTAAGTCTGATATATTAAGCACGGAGTGAACTATTATGTTGTACGTGCAGTCCAGTTCATCAAACAAGTTTTGTTGTTATGTAGAAGAAGTACCTTTTACGCACTAGTTATTAGCGAACACAAACTTTGCAAACATTCATTAACTATATTGTTGCAGCGTAATCACACGGAGTCACGTCCCGATGTCTGATAGAATTTTGTTCGAATTGGCTAAAATGCAGTTTGAGACGCTTTTACGGCTTTTACTTGGTTCGTATTGTTGTAAAGAGTATGAATGACACATTGCAGCTTTTCCAGGTAAGTGTATTTGTTCTAATTAGTGAATCATTTGTAGCCTGAGTTTGTTAGATTGTCGTTATATTTCATTTTTCTACGTGGCAGAGTGGTAATAGTTTCGAAACATTTCACTTGTCCTCCCACCGTGTGTTTAAACCTCGCTTGGGGTGTTATCTTCTATGTAGGCAGGACATCCCAGTTGGTTTTAAAGCCGATAGCTTTGACACAATTGCCCGGCCGGCTGAAATAATGGCGGTTAGGGCACTGAGGTCTGACTCTACAATCCAAAGCACGGAATGTCGCGTCGCCCATATGACTATATAAGTAGCAGTTTGATTTCGAAAAAAAAAGTTAGGAAAAACAAAACAAACCTGAATAGAAAAAAGAAAATATCTCAGTTCAGTGTCTTATAACGTTGAACACTATAACCCCCTTGGAATATAAGCTGATGGAGCCTCTTGCCACATAAGCATTTTGGCATGAACATTAAGCTTGGAGTAGGAAAGGACGGGCGCATAAGCAATTAGCATGGCGATCCGGCCTTCATATTTTAGAGTGATGCTTATATTTATTCGTCAGGTGGTTTTCATTTAATTTATAAATATTGAACGCCATGCTGATTAAAACAGGAATGAGAGCGATCTGCTGAGAAGATTTTCATGTAGTTTAACTTGTAAAAATTGCATTTTGGGGTCAGTGGCGAGGAATAATTTATACACTAACAAATCGTGTGACTTTCTAAATTGATAAACGAAAAATTAATCTAGCTGGCAATAATGGTAACTTATTCAGCAATGCACAGAGTTTCCAAAACTGCATTGAATAATTGTTTACATCTTTAACATATGTTCATTCAAATTTGATCCTGATATGTTATACAAATAACTTCAGTGTCGCTCTGGCGGAAGCAAGAGGAAAACAGGATAGGAACAGCCTTGCCTTACAGCTGTGGTTAATGCCGATGGAGAGTCAAACTGATTGAAAAATAAGTGACTTCTAGGCAAAATTGTGATTTTAATGTATTCAAAATATTGTTTAAGTGTTACGATTGATATGGTAGCTATATTAATCTGCTACGACCAAATGAAGAGACCCCAAGTATTCTGATTAACCATCGGTTGTACTTTAGGAAAAATATATCCCAACAGTGATTGTAGTGAATAAAAATAACGTTTGGAGTTTAGATTGTGAAGGATTATATCACGAGGAGCAGAGTTGTATAATAATACGCCTCATGAACGACAAAACAATTATTTATTCAAGAGCAATCACGAATATGTTTCGATCTAGCACGTTACAAGCGACTTTAAAGTACATCCTTACAGGCCTGAAGTTAGATATTTGCCGTTTTAGTGTGGTTTCTTTTCAGAGCGCCGCTATGCCGTTTGACGCTATGGACGTAATAATTTATGTGAGTCAGAACGGTGGATTTTGCTACAATTAATTCAATGTTTTCAGCCTTCTTTGTTTAATAGGATATGAATAGGAATCGTGTTGTAGAATGAATAAGTACACACAGTTTTCCGCCTTCTTTGTTTAAAGGAAAAAACAAATGCGGGTCGGGTAGTTAAGAACATTAAATGGTGTTTGAATTTTCAGATTAGTATAAATTATCTAACCCAAGGGATCGAGCGTTTTATTTGAGATAAACGAATGCTACTTAAAAATGAATTTTATGTACGTGTTTTAGGGACGGGTTATTCTAAAATATTCGAGACATCCGGATACTTCGAGATAATGCTAGTCGAAGATGTTGATTTTTCAAGGTTATATTAGAGTAGGCGTTTACAGCTTTTATCAGTATCTAGTTCCGTTATAAATATTCCAGGGAAGGCATGGACAATTGTCAAGCTTTAAACTCATTCCGCTGACAATACTAAGAAAACATTTTTAAATCAGAATTTTAACTACGAGCATAAAATTTAATTTGAAAAATGCAGTTTGATTAAACATTATTGAATCGAATACAAACAAAGTATTCTAGCTCACTAAAAATATCTTTCTTTCAGTTCTTAACTAGGGTATAATTTTAGCTAGGATACATTACTGCAATTCTGGGGACGCTCATAATGCTAAAGCACAATACTTTATGGGTTTATCTGAAAATGTTTTAAGAAATCCTAATGGAAGTGGATTATTTCCCCAAATGTAAATAGGATCATTGCTGTTTACTGATCGATTTTTGGTAGCTAACCGTCATGGTGCCTTCAATATGCCGGCTTGTTGAAGTTCATATATTCCAGTTGTTTTCACTTGTCAGAGTACGTTGGTGGAAAGTGCTGGCTGCGTGAATTAAGTAGTATTACACGTTCGGATTGGATACTGGGTTATAGCTTGACATACCGACAAGCCATGACATATGTTTTTATTTAGGAAATGATGCCAAACCAAAACAGTTCATTTTCTCCTTAGTTCTGCGATGTTAGTCAGTCAAACTGTGCACTATATACCTGTCAGTAGCACACATAATACGGCGATTATATAAAGAGTGGTGTTCATTAGATATAAAAGGGGAAGGCCTGTAGGAAAGCTTGCCATGATGCGCAAACTTGTGGAACAGTCTTGCGGAGAAACTGAGCAAATACGCAAGACAGTTTACTATCATGGAACAGTGAAGACCCATTTAGAGTACAGCTCAAATGCCTTATCCAGGTCCCTACTGCCAAACTAAAAAACAGGCTCTAGACAAGGAATCAAAACCAAGCATTATGGATCATGAAAGGTGCTTCAAAGGTTACACCAATCTCCTTCATGAGAAGCACAATTCTTCATGGAGAAGCTAACAGGGCACACAGCTTTATACGACAGGAGGAGGGGGACATGCAACGTCCGCTCAACCCGAGGTTCGGGACCATCACTGATAGTCAGTGTGATGGCTACACCAAAATATTCGGATCAACGATTGCAGCTTCGTTTATGAGGCAAAGAAATCTCAACTGAGAGTTCAAAATGAGTGTGAAAATCCACGACTCCCATAAGGTAGTGAAGACATATCAAACCCACTAGCGAATGATCTAACCTCAGGACTGTGAGACTGGCTGCTCCTCGTCTTGACCCGCGGAAGCAAGAGGGATGAAGGTATCGACGAGCCGATAAACTGGCTATGATCAATGGAGACATCTCTGGAATAAGGACTCATGTCTATCAGACGGATCAGCCCATGCGCCGTAAAGATGAAGAGCAGCAGATTTTCATTCAATACCAATCTGAAGAGAGACACCACTACATGCAGCCACGGAAAAACACCTACAGCAATTTAGCGTATGCAGAGAAGGAAGCACTCATGAAGGCCCTCGTCTCGCTGTTTGAAGACTGGCAGAAGAAAGAAAGCTCCTCAGTTGTTCTTTTCTAACAGATGCACTGTTTGTCATGGAAGCTCTGATCAACAATACGCTACGCAGCTAGCCAGGAGGAAGGCAGAGCCGGTAAATCTGCGCAAAGTAGATAAGGGATTCCTCCCATTTTGGAATTGCAAGGCAATGGAGGGCAGAAAAACTGCGTATGCAGGAGCTTCAGTCAGAACAACAACAACACCTGTGGTAAAGGAGAACGTCAAAACGCAAGGCACTACCGAGACCGAAGGTAGAGGAGATGCTTTCATCTCCTTGAGCGGTGCGAACAAGTGATGGCTGGTCCGATTCGCTTAGGACACGAAAAGCAATGAAAGGATGTACACGAAATACAGGACTGGCATCATTCGCCAACTTGTCATGTGGTGAGGAAGATCAGACTGCAGGCGCGAAGACTTCGAATGAAAAGGATGACAAGGGGCGAGTGCACTTGGCCGCTAGATCGTAGTCCACCAGAAAGCATGGAAGGCCTTGGGATCGCGGACAAACCACAGTCTCACCCATCGCAGGCTAATGTCTCCCTGACCAGGTAGTTGCGAAACGAGAAGAAGAAGAGAAGAGGGAAGAAGAAACATGTTTACAGTATTAGGCATTAACCTGTTCCTAGAATAATACGTAACGTAGTAGTGAAGACGTTTATTTTGTGTGTTACTTTTCTGATTATGAAATTGTCTTTGTTCAACACATTTGGTCGCACCCACTCCGAGCCACGAATCTTAACGGTAAAGTCCGCGTGCTCTCCTGCACGTTTTGCTAATGGTCACACAATAGGGATTTAACCATGCCGAGCATACAAGTATGTATACCCTTTTGAAGCCAAAGACGTAGGCTTAGACCGTCTCGTACACTCCACGCCGGCTCACGTACATATATCCGAGTGGATGTGTTTATTAACTAAATGAGAAAGCGAGAGGACAGACGGCTACTACGGCTTTCAAACTGCGCCCTATGATTGGTCTGAATTTGTTCTTGTGGAAAACGGCATTTAATTTGCCACCACAAACTCCCTACAGTTTTGTTCATAGAAGAAACTATAGCGGAAAAGACATGGATGTCATCTTCTGTAGACAGAACATATTCATATTCATTACAGACTTGTTATGAGAAAGATTGCAATTTACGTGTACTGTATTTATGAATTCAGAGACTTTTCTATAACTAATATTTAGACGTCGTTTCGAAAGCACAACTTGCAACTAGCCTAATTATAGGTTTTGGTAACTATATTATGCAATAGTTAATGGCTTCCCAGTCAAAGAATATTGCTGGTTATGAAGGATAAATTTGACTATTGACTGGAAAAGGAAAGAATAATCACCCATCTGATATCCCATTTACTTTACATTGACGGCTAGACAACAAATTCAATCTATTCAGTGTTGAACATCGCCTAATGCGACCCTGAGGCTGGCATTTAAATATTACGGAACGACGGACACACACCCCGTGCAGATTGTTTTAGACTTACTGTAAACTACCTGACCCACCCATCCAACTATGGAAAGCAGTGTAAATGTTAGGAAAAGATTTTGTGAACTTGTACATCTAAAAATGATTAATAATCTACTAATTATCAGAAATGCTTGCGCTTTGTCTTTTGGAAAAAATAAGACCGTTTTAAAACGGAAAAAACTCAGGATGCTTGAAACCTGATAAAAAACAGTCAATTGAAAATTTTGATTTCAAATTAGAGGTTGTATGAGTAATAATACGTACATGATTGACAGTCTGGATTTCTCTTTCCATGTACCGGATCAGCGATTCAGCCCTAAACCGGAAGTGATTGTTTTTATCCACGCACCTGTGAATCAGTTCTGCCCCCGTTGGGTTTCTACAGTTGTACTTTCGCAGCGAAGCGTTCGTTTGCAAGATTCTGATAAAAATCCTGGTGGTGGGGTAGAAGGGAGGGAACCTGAAATAACAGGTAAGTATTATTTACCCATAGAAAAACTCTAGATTGTGAATTCAAATTTTTTCCAATTTATCGTAAATAAAACTTTACTCTGTTTATATTTCTAACTTAAAAGCCCAGTTTCAAAATAATCTGGTATCCTCCTTTATAAGAAATATCATTAAAAGTCTTAATTTACATTGTACATTCTTTTTACTCCAAGACCAAACAGTATATAGAGTGCATAAATCAACAATGAATTTCCAAAACGAATGCTCCAAATACTAAAAATTTCCCCAGAAAGCTATCCGCAAGGTAGAGATAACATTTTATTCTGACTTAATGTACACATCATAAACAGTATAATGATTTCATGTACTATATGTAAAAGTGGGGTCTCCCTTGACCAGTCGCTGTTCCATTATTTCGTTGCAGTTGAGGCTCCTTTGAAAATATGGCTCACGAGGGGACCACATGCTAGTAGAAGTCATTTGAATGTTACCTGGTGTTTTGTTAGCTAAGTTGTACAGTACTTGACACACATTACGATCATTGGAAATGGTCTGTGAACGACCGTTTGGTGTGGGCTTTTTGTGTGAAAAACAGTTTTAAACCTCTTCCAGAGTAGACTTTATGAAACCCTCTTGCTTTTAAGGTATAGATATAGTGTAAGTTCGCCTTTGGATCAGAAACACTTATATTTTAGTTAAAGCCAGGAACAAATATTTTTTGAAACACATGATTCTGGTCGAGTCATGTTTAGGGAATTTCCTACATAACAAAAGTCAAAACCTGCCGTTGAACATTATTGAGTTAGTTTTTCTGCCAAGTTTTGTAAAACGCCTGAGATCGCTGCCACTATGGAAAGTTGTTTATTGCCACCAACAAGCAGGTTTTCTACGTCAGTAGTTCAAGGAGCGGCATGTCAAAGGTCTAAAATGGTCTTTCTTCAAATACCTAAAACAAGGTAAAAGATCCCATTCGGGTAAAACGTTTCTTTGGTGGCGAAGTTCGTGAAAACATTCTTTAACAAACGAATAATGAATGGGTGACTGTCCAAACTAACTGATCATCTATGGCTGTTTTTGTAATGTAACCACTGCTGATGATAGCATTGATCTAGAAATATAACTAAGTGTGTATTGAACCCACTTCGTGAAACGATCAGTCAAAAAATCTGCACAATTTGCTAAAGTGGGCAAAATAGGGATCAATTTCCGTGTATCACTACCAGCGAACGATCTTCTAATTTTGACTGATATTTTTGAAGGCGCCTTTTAGCCCCGATTTGGACCAATAATTTTCTTGTCTTTTAGAAAAGCCTTTGGAGCAAAGAATTGGTCGATAAACAGCAGTCAGCGGTATGTTATAGAATGGGGGTGTTATCTCCCACTTGCTTGAGTCAACAGATCCTACTGCATGGAAGGTTTCGTGGAAACATGCTTATCACAGGTCAACAGCTTTGTTGTCAAATGTTGTCTCCGCCATGTGGAGCAATCTTAAATCATTGTGCAATCGAAAATGTGTCAAGTGAAGGTCAGAACCTTTGGAATCATTGCAATGGTGGGAATGATAAACAAACATCTTGTCCCATTTATTACAAAGCATCCATTGCAAAGGCTTGGGGTATGGAATCCCGGAACAGAACAGTGGTTGTTTCGTGTTCTGTGCCGTGCGGGCAACAGATCCAGATTCGGTTTGCCCCTCAACCTAAAAGATTGAAATTTTCCAAACTACGTACTGGTTCAGGGGACCATTCTGTCGATCGGACTTTCGCGCGCCTAAAGGGGCCGCTAAAAAGTCGGATTCCTTTATGTGTATGCTTGCAACATGATATGTTTGGAGGGCTAATGGCCAGATATTCAGAGTCATGTTGCAAATTGTACTGACAGAAAGTCCCCTGTCAGTTTATATATGCATTTTACCGTGGTGTTGTCCGACTTTACAAGACTTCTGGCCCTTCAAATGTGTAAGGAAATGATTGTGTACAATCATCATGCCATCATCTCTAAGCTTTGATGTGCATTATCATTTGAATATGCTCCCATGACTCTTGACAAAGTCAGATTGTCCCTTGTGACCGCTATCAGAATGTATTCTAATATCGTGCTCGACACGCGGTGTTACTTGTTATAGGATAGATCTTCTGTGAATGATCTGCCCGTGGCAATGTTTTGATCATGTAACCACCATTCGACTGATTCAGCATTTGAGTCTTATTCAGCATATTTCATTTAGACGGACTCCAATTTTGCAGCATGAAGCGGGAGAGGTCGCCATTGAACAATCTTGCATTTGGGAATCATGTCGAGGACCCTGAGCAATCAGTTCTGCACGAGGCTTTTGGTTTCTAAGGTGAACAACAACTACTGAAATTACTTTCACAAAAACTGTTGGGGCACTTTGTGACAGGAAAAGGCCGTACCGGCGAAGTAAACCATCAAACAAATCAACAACTCTTTACAATCTTACAATTATTACATAAGATGACTATAACAATGCAATAGATATGAAAAGAAAAAAATAAAACGATTATAAGAGAAAGTAAAAAAAAAAGAAAGTTCAGGATCTGCTAGATTACAAAAGTTCTTATAGTCCATTCTAATCTGACGTTGACAAGGTCTGTAAGGTAATTGTGAACTTTAAGTAGAACTAGCACAAACAAAAATAGATTCTAAATTCAGATACATCCTTTTTAGACCCGGGAAGAATTATCCTGACATACCGAAACACTGGGCCCAATATCCACATTGTACCGAAAAGTAAAGTACAGAATTCTGTAGAATAACAAAAATTACCAAATAAAAATGTAATGCAACAATATACCAAATCAAACAACTAAATTTCGTACTCGTCGCGCATAAATTTTAGCAAGGACAAAATTTCAGAATAGAATTCGTCTATAAGTCGGAAGGTTGTGTGTGCGCAAGGCATAGTCGTCCAGTCATTTAAGGATATGTCCCGCCAATACTAAATGTCATGGGATTCACGGCTAAGCGTGGACTCAGACTATTTTCATTTCAAGGGATGCACGATAAGGCCGGGGAATCTAAAACCTGGGCGCGATTTTAAATGACAATTTGAGGCCCAGTATAGTGGTTTGGGTGATAAAAACCATCAAAATATGGTGTATGAAGTTATAAAATATCAACTTCTTATTACTGAACAGAACTAATGAAATTGTTACATGGAAATTTAAGTTATGAATACAGAAAAACATGAGAGGATTTCACATGCGTGGAACATCTGACATTTTACTCAATAACTCCAAAATTGACAAAAGATGATGTGCAATACCTGCATTACAATACTATATACAATAAGGCCCGTGATGTCCAATTGTGACCACACGTCCCCCTTAAAAAGAAATTTATAATTTTCTTCAATGAAAACAAAGACATACTGAAAAAAACAAACAAAACACAAAAAGAACTGGCACGATAGGACACCATATAATAAGACCACTTTGTCTAACTCTACTCAAATAATCTGCGTACATTGTCTACTACCAGGAATTGCTCTAATACTGATCTATATGGCTGGCAATGCCAATGCCCATCTCATCAGCCGGAATGCTAGTTCGCTTTTATTCAAATAAGTGGTGGGAAGGGGCTGTCTTGGTGATTGTGCTTCGGATGAATGTCGCTAATACAAAGTTTTACCGACAAACCGGTGATGAAAAACTTAGCTATGTACCATTGACTATCGCATAAAAACACTCCTCTCTATCATGAGTACCTTTTGCTCCCATGGTAGCACTTTTCTACTAGCAACGCTACAGGTTAATTTCTTCTCCATTCACTTCCTGAAGAATAGTGAGCCTAAACCTAATCTGAAGCATTCTCCTCTCAATATAAAAGTCTGACTAACTCGGGCAACTTCAAACTAGGCGGACCCAGTAGCTAGCCTTGAGAAGTCTGGAAAGCCTGTTCTTGATTTCCCCCACTCTACAAGATTGGAGGACCTTTTCGTCAAATCTGTGAGAGGAATTGCAATGGCGCCGAAATTGCGATAAACTTAAACATATCAAGTAGAAGTATGCATACAAAAGAAAATCTGTCAATAAATTGGAAATGTCTATACAAATCTACTACTTCCGTTTACATTAATGGTAAACTAGGATTTACCTCTAATCTTTGTACGTTCTGTACCTGCTTTATAGGACACAAAAATACCTTTTCCTACTCTCCTCGAAACGTCACAGACTTTCAGTCGGATATAATCGGTAATAATCTCTCTGATCCTCTCCTACAATAGCTCCCAACCTTACTGTAAAATACCCTTCTCTGGGATAGACTTACTATCATCCTCCTTCCAGGATGTTTCCAGCATGTTTGCGTGAAACGTTTTCAATTTCCGCTATAAATCTATCCTGTAATCGAGTCTATCTTACTACCTCTAATACTACGTAAGGACCATTACTAATGGTAACAACAATTTTATGTTTAGTTATGGTAACATACAAGTGACCTGACTACTGCCTTAAACCTCCTATCTCTGCCTCCTATTAATACTTTTTGTATCTAGCAATTTTGCTAACGTGCTGAGTATTTTACGTATCCTCCACACTTTAATTGCAAATCCATAAACATACTGGTTAAGGGTTTTACTCATCATTCTCCGTCTTACAAGCCCATAACTATATGAGCACACAGTGAGCGGTCCCCGGATTTTGTTTACCGTAAGTAACTCAAAGGGAGAGAAGAAATCCAAACGTCTTGAGGAACTTCACGGTAAGCAAACAAACATAGCATTCAACTTACCATCCCTAATCTCTAGTGCCTCACTAACATACGCTTCAAAATTTGCTTCAAACTACCGTTAAACTTCGGCTACTAAAACGTACAAATAGGTAGTGATACGGTGTTGGAGTTATGCCTTAATGACGAACACATAACAACTTTGCAATAAGGTTGACGAAACTGCGATCCACCCCCCCCCCCCAAAAGCGGTAGAGCAGTATTGGCTCCTATCTACGTACATATATACTAATGCTTGCTAGCTCTCCAGTTTCAATACTAGGAGTGATAGCTTTTGGACTAGCTAGTAGCATAATCTACAAAGTCAAAATGTAACCTGTTTTTCCTATCAGTCATAGGTTCGATCGGACCAACGATATCGGACAGACAACTCTCTTAAAACGGAGTATCAATCAACGGCGTTTTCCTAACGGAAACTTTACTTAATCTACCTTAGCTAGAGCGTGTGACCAAATTACATGAATGACAGACCTCCTAACCTTCGGCCTATACTCCTGGCCAGTAATAAAAATTCGCCTAATACCTATCACTAGTTTTCCGTATACCTAAATGGCCGACAGTAAGAGTCAGGTGGCAACTTTCATCACAGTGTCTCTAAGACATTTTAGGTACAATCAACGGTCTACTTTGTCGAAACTCTGGCGGACTTGCGGTATACTCATCGATATAACCATCTCTCTATCTCAAACCTAAAATGAACTTTAAAATCTACACTTAATAGTAACCTTCCTCGCCCCATTCTGTCTTACACAAATCTAAAAGTGCTCATCGTTCTGCGAGGTTTCTAAGAACTCCTCTCTCGATAATCTCAAATCTGAGACGGAACTTTAGCGTTACTTGCGTTTAACTGTGGCTTGCGCCTAGTTATCCGTGACCGCTTAAACTACTAAATGAGGTCTACAGCCCTCTACATTCCAATATACATCATTGGAAGGAGTTATCTACCACCCAACGCCTTACTGTACCCTTGAAATACGGACAATCAATATATATTATAGCTACATTAGCCTAGTTCTATCCATTATGGTACTTACACACGGGTTTGCTCTAAAAAACTGAACTGCTTTACTAGTTCCAGTTTAACTATCACACAGTACAACCGTATCCCGCATAGCGGAACTCCTACCATACAAGTACGGGGTTTCTGTAGGAACCATTAATTACACTAGCATACCTAACTCCTTACGCTCACGATAGTTACTCTTAATACTATTCCACTCCTGACATACGTGACTTATCCTATTCTATCTTTTTATTTATTCCTCTACCTCTTACTCCTGAGATCGTCACGGCCTCCTCCCCTCTATTCTACATTTCCTACGATTATATTCTCCCCTTAATACACTTTTGTTCTGCTCTACTCGAAATCTGCCTGCTGCATTGGCACTATTACCAGACCGGCGTACTGTCCACTCCTACCGTAATATGACTATTGCCGAGTCGACCACTACTTATTACACCTTCGTACACCAAAGGGTTGAAAAACCTCTACCTTATCTAGCAACATTGCCCTACTTACCTCTATTACTAGTGCTAATACGATCTGAGGATATGTCTCTGAGGTGGTTGTATTTCATATGGGTGTTATAGCTTCCGTCCGTATTGGTTTGATTCACGACATACTTGGGGACTCCACGAGTCTTGGACAAACAAATCTGCAGTCTTCTGCTACATCCTAGCTTTAAATAACCTCTTTACTACTCAAATTCGATAAGTATCGATACAGGACATCAAAAATGTACCTAAGAATAAAATCGAACAATCCCTTAAGTACTGGTTTTTATCTACCTACTCATCTAGCCAACCATCAAATATTATACTTATTTGGCTAGAAACATCAAAAGGGTCGTCATTATCACGAGGCCTTCAGTTCTAAACTTTTTTCGTATAGCCATCGTCAGTGAGTCGAACTGACGTAGCAAAAGCGGATTCAGTTTTCATAATCCCTTCATATCTTCCAACGGAAGCCTACACATACCTCTCTTGCAGGACCCTTTAGAAGGAACGGTGTTAATTGGACCAATTATCTGTATTCCAATCTGCGCAACAGGTACGTTCGTACACATTCACAGTACGAATCCATGGACTTCAATTATCATCAAAGGGAGACTCTAACATTTACCTTTTCGTACTATCTGTCTAAGGATGTCGTAAAATTATGCTCGTTCAATCTCACCACTTTTGCTTCATCCATTCCTTGTTTCTAACTTCTAGCTAACATTAAATTTCATTTACCCATTTCAACTATCTGTTATAATTACGTCCGCTATTATAATTATCTAATATAACTTAAGTCAGACTCTACTTTCTTCCTGCACCTAGCCTTAAATCGATCTTCCCTATGCTGCTAAACTTTCTTATCTTCTTTCTCTCTATGCTCTAACCTACTTTGTTGTCATAGTCATCTTTTCGGTCTGCAACCTAGCTTCTAAACTCTAATCATCTTGCTATGATTCTAATCTACTATGTCTTTTCCTTCAACGTTACCTAGCCTGCTCTTCCTTAACAAAGTTACGTAATCGCTCTCCTTCATAACCTAACTCACTGTCCTATTCGTTTAACTCACTACACTAGTCATGTTGCTTACAATACGTTAACACTATAGAACACTACGCACTACAGCTACTATAACAATGAGACACTAAATGAAACTCGTGAGGGAATTACTAGACTAACTAGTTACACTAAGGTCGACAGTTACCATGAAGCCAAAACAAAATAGCTATACTCTACGTAGATTACTACACCAAAAGTCTCTCCGTCACATAAAATATTCATAAGAGTGCGCAACAATACATGTGCACTCAAGGTGGCTAGGCACAAATCAACAAAGTACAGGAACAGTAGCTGCAACAATACCCTAGACCCGTCAAATATCAATTCAAGTAACTAGCGTGTACCACTTAGTGTCACAAATAAACAAATAAAAGCAAAGTGTTGTTCCTAAGAAAAGATAGTATAACCCAAATGTGGTAGCAATAAAAACCCTTAAAGTAGGTTAAAAGTATATGCAAGAAACCAAGTGTAACACACACAAATAAAAAAAACAAATAATTTACTGTCTGGGATGCTTATACCGCCACTATGACCCTAATAGGGAACACGGGGAGAAGTAGGGGCCGAGACAAGTACGAGTGAGAGGATCACTCTCCTTGTCAATGGGCGGTCACTCTCAGCACAGAATAGACGGCTTCCTCATGATGCCCAAAAAACCAACGATCAAAATAAACGTGATACGAATCCCCAGAATCAAGTGTCGTAAACACAACTGTCTTCCCGTTGGGCCACAAAAGCGGTTAGCTGCAGTAGGATCTGTTTGTCTTGTCTGAGGTCGAATGATGTCCCACGACCAGCGTTCGAAATAACAATGAAGTTAGACACGATTATATGTGTCCCCTCGACACCCATACCATGCAGGTGCGGACTTTCCAACTTTATGCTGGGCAGTTAACATGGGGGTACTAATGTTCACGATATCGTACTGGGGTAATAGGCCGAACCACAAGTCCCACGTGCATGCGAACAGTAAGGCACATTGTGCAGGCAACGGGCCGAACGTACGCGAGCGACAGTAGATCCATCGTGGGCAGAACACCTCCCAAACAGACCCTTGGCCCAATATTTACAGTTCGTTCAAAAGAGTAATAACAATGAAGTCGATAACCCGAACAGAAAAAAATAAAGCTGATTCTCAGAAAGCAGAAAAAAAAAGAGACCCAGGTATCAGCTATCTATAGATACAAAAGTTCTTTATCGTCCAGTTCGACAATACGACGATGACAGACAGGTCTTTAAAGGGTAATTGGGATACTGAAGCTAGCACAACAACAACACAATAAAATCATAGTACCACACATCCGACAGAGTCCGCTTTAAAACGTGCATACGTTGATTCCGTATTGGCTCATATGTGGTAGGTGATTGCTCCCTGAGCTGACTTCAAGAGGATAAATGGCACAAAAAAATCATGTCTTTGCAGTTTACGGCAACACAATGAGGACGTAAGCTATGCTCCAGGGCCGCGGCGCTGGGGGAATAATTCAGCTCCAAAGGCGACGGAAGCAAGGAAACCGACCTCGGGCAGTATTGAGGGTTTGCCATCACCAGGTAAACGTTGTGGCGGAAAAGAACGGCAAACATAGGATAACATATGGTAAGACCCATAGCCAAAACAAAATAAGGTAAGCGGGATTATCAAACGCTCCTGGAGGCAACACCATACCTCCGTCAAGGCTCCAATAAATACACGGTAGTCGATAATTTTCTCGAAAACGGAATCAACCAACACCATATGTGCTATAAAAGTCGTCAAAACGTCAAGTGATGACAAAAACGTCACTTATTATTCCTTATTCCCCAGAAAAATTAATACTTACTTAAAAGACTAAAGTTTAAAGTAATGAATGCTGATGAAAAGATAGTATGAGGAAAATAGTAACGGGCTTCTAGATAGGAGATAATAGCACTAAACTGCAAGCATATTGATAACTACCAAATACAAGAGCAAAAATTCAATATCAATCAACAGTTAATGAGACTGTTAGGCATCACATATAAATCTACTGAACCATACACTACAGTAACCGGACCATAATAGATGGTGAGCAGATGGCTAACAATACAAAAATTACATATCATATAGCCCCCACATGGCACTAGATTGCCCACCTATAGATTTCTACATAAAGCCAAGCTGTGACACCGTATAATGGGGTCCCTAATTAACAACTGTTTGACATAAGTTTTGAAAACTAAAAAGTACTATATAAATTTCATGTTACAAATTTACGGAGTACAATTTTAAATCTCAAGAAATGAACATTTTAGATTCCTCTTCGAAAAATATTTACAAAAGTCTTGAAAACCTTTAAAAATGATCCGGATTCATACCGAAACTGGCCCAAACTCTATGTACGAAAAAGTAAATGTTAAGAATCTTTTTAGAACCTGCCCGCGCCCATTACAAAGCAAGTCGTATGCACAAATCCTACAAAAAATCACAAATATAAATTTCTTACCTCGAGGCGAGCATAAAATTCTCTAGCAAAGGAAAAAAATTCAGACATAGATTCGTCTATAAAGTCGGAAGGTGGTGGCGCAAGGATATCTCGTCCAGTCTATTTAAAGGGATAAGTCCCGCCAAATACGAACTGCATGGGATTTCAAGGCTAAGCCGTGGATCCGACTCTTGTCCAATTTGCACGGGATTCACGATATAGCCGGGGAAGTCTAACTACTTGGCGCGAAATTTAAAGTGAAATTGGAGGCCCATTATAGGGTTTTGGGGATAAAAACATAAGGATGAAGTTTATAAATATCACTTCTTACTTACTGAACACGAACTTAATGAAAGTTAATGGAATTTAAGTTATGAAATACAGGAAAAACATGAGAGTATTTCATCGGTGAAATCTGACATTTACCTCAATACTCAAAAATGTTACAAAAAGATGATGCAATACCTGCATTTACAATACCATATAAATAATGGCCGTAGTCATATTGTGACATCATCACTGCCATCATATCACGATGCTAAAGCGTTGATGGCATTAATTTCGATCTTGCCCACTGACCTTGAAAGTAGAGGCCCCTATGAATCCCAGCCCCAATGCTGCTCGCATCGGTGGGACTGTTATCTGACATAGAATGAAGTTCTGTAATGATCTGCCCTTGCGCAAGGTATTAGGAAATCACAGGCAGAACAGCGACAACCTCCCAATCCAGGACATGAGCAGTAAGCCATTTAACGAGTAACATTACTATGCATCTTATGAGTCCTTTGAAGACAGGACTCCAAATGTTTGCAGCATAGTCGAAGAATGAGAGAGGTCGCCAACCCATGAACAACTTGCCTTTGGGATCATTTCGAGACATGAGGCCGACTGTAGTCCTACGCACGAGCGGTTATGCTTTGTTCTCAGCGTGGGACAACACTACTGAAATTACTTCCCGCAAATAAACTGTTGGGGAAGTTGGGGCCCGAGTAAAGCAAAAGGGTTCGAAATTGAAAACGATCACGCGAAAATAAACTAGATTTTCGAACCTTGGTAAGCGGGATAGAAAATATGATTCTTTGAGATCGATAGAATCGCCCCAATTCCTTTTTCTCCTAGATTAGAACTTTGACCAATGATCCATTTTGAACGTGTTCTTGCGATGATACTGCTTGAGGGTTAAGATTATTATAGGGCGCATTTCTTCCGTATGTTTTTTTTTTTTTTGGAACTAAGAAAATTGTGCTGTAAAACCCGGAATGATGGTCTCTGGGATTTACTACTTCTATAGCATTTTTGTCTAAGAGATTTTTAATTTCTTTAAAGATTATTTCTTGATTTTTTAAAGGAACATTTGTTGCTTTTAAACCCGAAACGGAGGCATTTCTAGAAATTCTAGTTTGTAGCCCTGTGCTATAATTTCTATCACCCATTTGTCGGATGTTATTTTCTTCCATTGTGGAAGGAAGTGTGAAAGGCGCCCGCCAACAGGTATCTCTGCAGTTTTTGCTATGATACTTACAGAGTCACTTGTTATCTGCCCTAGCAGATTTGGGTCCAGTCTTGGTTTGGCTGCTGCCACCACTGGAGCGTTTTGGGTAGCTGTTTGTGAAAGTAGCTCTAGTTCGTGCACTGACTTGTGCTCGGATCTTGGTACATGTGGGATACGAAAATTATTCCATTTGACATTTCTAGATCCCGGACCTGGTTTATGATCATAAGTACGTCATTTACTAGAACTAAAGTCATGGTTGTCAGATGCTTTTCGTTTTGGAGCTCTCTGCTTCGGAAGCAGGTCATCTAGTTGCTTCTTTCTTTCTTTTCTAGACTTGAGAAGATCTTCAAGACTAGAGCCAAATATTCCGTCACTAGTTAACGGTAGATTTGAACACTTTATACTGTCTGGTTGTTCATACCATCTGGTATCTGTCATTACTGCTGTCCTTCCCGCAATGTGATGGAAAGCTCCTGTCCTTCCAATCTGATCTAGACATTTTGTGGAAACTGCAAATATGTCTCTTATCATTGAAGTAGTCTTATCTTTATCAACATCAGCACTAGTTACATAGGACAGCAAATTTCCGAGATGCTGTTGTAAATACAGCTGCATAGTAAGTCCCAAACGAGCTGCCTGTTGCCCTTGGTAAGCTATCTTCTCAATCATTTTAGACGGCTGAGTAAATAAGGAAATACTGTCTTTCTTGGCAAAAGAAGCTCTATTTCCAAACCTTTCATCAATTAAACACGTTTCCACTAGTTCATCCAAAGAAGGAACTTCCAGATATTTTCCAAATTTTGAGTCAGCTGGAAAAAGATCGTCATATTCTTTCGAGAAAGCAGTAAGATCATTTGGTGTTTTACACCTATAACTTTCTTCAAGCACTTCAACTTGAGACTTGTCCAGGACTATTCCCTTTTTTGATGTCTTTTTCTTAGTGAATGCATCGTCTCCGAAAAGGCCATATAGGCCACGTTTTTCATGACTATTCACGTTATGATCATGAGACGAATCTTCAGAGTCAGACTTTGTGTCACGCTCCGCGTCTTTGTGACGTTTGTGTCGAGGCCTCGATTCATCGTCTGAAACAGACTCTATTTGTCCTAACTCCACGTCTTTGTGACGGGGACGAACTGGAGGCACATTCTTGTCAGAACTAAAAGCTCCTGTATTTGCATACAAAGAAATTTGATCAGTCTTGTTCAGAACAGAATTACTAATACTATCCTGGGAAGAATCATCGGAAAAAACTGTGAGTCTTTGTGACTTCGTTTTATTCTGTTTTCAATGTTTTGTTCTGGAGTTTGTCTCTGAACATTTTTCTGGCTAAGCACATTTTGTAACATCGACTCAAGAGCAGTGAAACGTTTATCAAAATCCTTGTATCTGCTAGATTTCTTCTTTTTCTTCGACTTTTTTGACGAAGTTTTTGTGTCTTTGTGATTACGTTCCGAGACCGACGAGTTTGTCTCGCCGTCAGAATACTTCCCAATGTCATCTTCTACCTCAGACATAATACAATCTTACCAAAACCGAAGTTTATTAAGTTCTTTAGGACTAAAAAACACGTCCGAACGCTTCGCAAGAAAGAGAAAACTGAGAAATCCAACGTGGGCAGGAAGTGATTCACAGGTGCGTGGATAAAAACAATCACTTCCGGTTAGGGCTAAAATCGCGGATCCGGTACACGGAAAGAGAAATCCAGACTGTAATAACAGGTAAGTTTATTTACGAAATAAAACGAATACCTGCAGACGATGAGCACATGGAACACCCCAGAGCATGACGCGGCATGTCAAATTTTTAATTAGACTTCACAACGCAACCTACAAGAACGAGACATATTATCGGTGATTAATCATATAGCATTAAACTCTGCAGTTATACAAGGTTAAGACCTTTGTGTTCACTTTAGTGCTAAGTATGTTCCACATTTACTTGTTGTGTGCGAATATTTATTTTTGTTCTTATCCTACGGCATGTAGGAAGTCAAATGGAGAAAAATAAGAAACATGTCTGTCTTTTGCAATACTATCTTATTCTCGGAAAGAGGTTTGCCCTTTAAATAGTGGATTCAAAGTATTATCAATGGGATTCAAAGTTTCTTATATTTTCCTGACAAGCTTTGTTAGATTTGATCGATTATCTTTTACTATAATGCCATTATTGCGCAGTTTTCATTATTTTGCTAATCTGACTGCGTTATGCCAAAATAGGAAACATCCTATTTCTGTTTCTTTTAATTGGTTGCGCATTTTATTAAGATATATCAGGGGATCTATGCAACAGCATCACTTTAAGCGTAAATAGAACGTATTTAAATTTTGAAGAGTCGCAACGTACTTGGACTGTGTAATGTAATTATTTCTTCTCCTTCTTGATGTTTGAGTCCATACATTGTTATTTTATATAAGAGTTTTACTAAGTCCGTGCTATTGTATATGGACTGTTTTATATGTCACTACCTCTCAATAAGTAGACTGACTAAAACCAAGTCCTGGTTTCTTTCGATGTTTCTTAACAATGTTCTTATAGATTTGATGAACACTTTTACTTTTCCTTCCAAGCCGGTGTTAGTGTGTGAAGTTACAATTCATTACTTTTTATGGGCAATTGTCAAGATTTCCTAGCAGTCGAAGATTCGTCTTTAATGAGTAACATAACAAACGACATCAAATTAAGTTAACAGGTTTTCTTCAAAGAGTGAAGGAAACTACTATAACTTAGACAAATTATGGTTCCCTTCTTTATTAAAATGTTTATATTTCTAGCTTTTTCAAAACAAAGGAGCGAATCTGTTCCAATGCTGCAGTCACATTTTGCTTTGTCAAAATACCGTTATCATGAAAATGTGTGATATACGCACTAGCCATTTAGCGAAAAAACACGCCCTGAGGAGTTTGTAAACGTCAGACAAGAGGATTGGCCAGAAAATGTACTCGACTTGACATGTTTGGTAGTTTCATTTATGTTGTGAAGAGGATTCATATTTTGAAGAGATAAAATGAATCTTAAAGATTTTCTTTTGACCGCTTTACTTTTTGTATATGTTTGTTTCGCATATCATGATGATTGGACATTCCTGAAAGGCAAGTTTATCAATATTTCTATCATTGATCAATGTTTTACATGTTTGAAGGTCCCACCGGGCTCCCAATCCAACTGTATAGTTTTTCAAATTTCCTATCGCTCCTCTCTCGCCCCATCCCTCGTGCAAGTATGACTTATCTTTAACTTTGCCCTAAGTTTTTGCCTTCTCAGATTGAATCAGATGTCAGTGTTAAAGGTTTCATACAATACAAATAGAGTTTTGAAGCATAGACTCGTTTTTTAGATATACAACTGTGGCATTTTATAAATTTATGTATTAAATCTTGGATTTTTTCTCCATTATAAAAATGTGTTTAAGTTGTTATGTTTAAATAAAGATTGCTTCAATAATAAGACTAAGATAATTTCACAGAAATATAGATTATGCTCACCGATTGTTGGAACCAATGGTTACGGTTTCAAATTTTTATTTTGTATTACTTTTCTAAATTAGTACATATTACTGCATCAGCAGTGTTCGTTATTAGCAAGGAAATAGGTCTGGTCCAAAGACTAAAATATTTAACATAGTAGATAAAAAATTGAATACTGAATTGGCTTTATACTCAGTTAAGATTATTTTTAATAAGGTTTCTTTGTTCTGTTTACGTTTGTAAATCGTATTATTAGGATATTGCGTTCATTCTAGGTAAGAATGAATTGGTTTAAAGATGTTGTTTTTGTTTTACTTAATATAATTGAATACAGAAATACATATCTTCACTTCTTAGATACTGATACGTTTTAAAATGTTAACGTTTGAGCTGTTTGAATACTTGCCGCATTGTACACATTTTTCAGCAAATCGGACGCTTACTCAAACATGTTAGTAACAGTATGCACTGATTTTCTAATACTTCCTATTCAGTTTATTATTCTTCTAAATAATCATGACTGAAGTCAGGAGGTCAATTCAAAATATTTACAAGGAGAGTCATTAGATGTAAGGCAAATGGTGATGCAGTTAAAAATATGGACAACAATAGGCCATCTTGCATGCTAATATCAATTCAGGAAGGAACACTGATTGCCATTTACATCAGATTTTAGCCCAACATGCGTGCGCGCGTGTGTGTGTACGTGTTTATGTGTTTAAACATTCAACATACGTGTTTTAAATATCTAATTAGAAGGACTATTTCAAAGATGAAAAGGTAAGAACTTCAATAGATGGAGTACAGATATTCTTTCAACTTTAAAAAAATGTATTTAACATTATAAATATTTAATAAACTGACTCAAATACCTACAATTTTTAAGCAAACACATGAGGATTTTACGACAATTTGTAATGTTTTAGGCCTATGTATGTTTAGGTATACATTATTCTAACTTGTAAAATTATATTTGGTAAAATAAAGCAATATAACAAAGAAACGTGTACAGATAGAAATCAAATACCAGAATAAATTTGCTCTGTAGATATCTTAATGGAAATGGTTCATTCATCAAACTGAGAGAAGAATCATTGCATGATAATATAATGTTACTTTGCTGATTGCTGATTGATTAACTGCGCCTATATTTACTGTCTGTAGCTGCGATATATTGCCTCTCAGTACGTAAGGATATATGATTTTGTTACAAAAGCTGTTTGAAAATGTATCGGTATAAATACGATGTACATTTACAAAATATAACGTTTACATAAAAACAGTACATGTAGTTTTAATATATTGAAGACATGAAGATTTGAAGTACCGTAAATAATCCTAAAATGCCCTAATAAAAAATAGTTTTATAACATGTAAAAATAATCCGTGTATGATGGCTATGGATAACCCTGAAATAGAAAAATAAAATCTGTAAAGAAGTGCCTTTGGAAGTACATTTTTGTATATAACGCAACCACGCAAACTTATAGCAGACTCGGTTTGACCCAGTCTGTATGCGAGATGTTATGAAGAGCAACGCAGCTTTTGCCTCCTAACAATGCTCTATCATATATAAAATGCACCAACAAGACTTAGTATAAATGACTGCATTTGTCCGCGGAACAAGTTGTTCTGCGATTTGATCACTAACATTTGACAGTAGGGAGCAAAATTAGGGCATATTGTTCTAATTCAAATAGATTATATCGTACATGTTTGCTATATTTGAGCTTGTGAAGTAAACAGAACAACTCATATCTACTCCTAGTTTTAACAGCCTGTTACAGGGAGGTAATTCCGAATTGATTTCTTATTTGGTTAGAGTGAATAATGCTATAGGCCTCATTTAACGTTTTTTACTAACAGAGTTTATCTAGTTTATCTTTGAAAATAATATCTCAGATCACGTTTTCATGCAAAATAACTTTTTGGATACATGGTATAATACGTGTAAGTAAACAATAAATAGAATTTACGCAAAATCTGTTTGCATACTGGATACGACAACTTGAATTGTGTCGTGTTATTAGAATTATCAATGGCAATAATTCATCTGTGCAACAGAGAATCGACATTTATTCTTTTCCCCGTTATTTTCATATTCTCAATCCCTGTAAGAAACGCCATTAACGCGCTTCAGTCAGGACCTTGGCTTGCTTGCAGATAGTATTGCTACATTAGTTATTGTTAATATATCTTTGGTGGAAGAAATGTATGCGCGAAAATAAAGATGTTATGTCTATATTGTGTGTTTGAACTTAATCACGGAAGTACATATATGTACACTGAGCAGTTGTCAGTAGTAGTAGAACTACCGATTCCAAAACAGTTTAACCCCCCCTGACCCCTTGTCCCTATTCTATAAGTGCACTTTAACCTTGCCCTAAACTTAGAATACTACTTAATACCCTAAAAATCTTTTAAATCTTTAGTTAAACCGAATGAAAACCTTTGGTTTAACCAAAAAAAAAAGATTTAATCTTTGGTCCGGACTGACCAATGCCGGACAATTTAAAATCCACAGGTTTTAAACCCAATAAAAACCTCTGATTTAACTAAAGATGATTTAATTAAAGATGATTTAAAATGAAGAAAACATATGTCTTTATTTAAAAATAGTTTCCACTTAAAAACTTTAACACTACACCGAGAGACAAAATGTAGAATAAGTTTGGCCTAATATAAAAATACAGGAAGTAAAATATAATGTGGTTGATTTAGCCCCCATTTATTTTCTGTTTAAAAATCTTTTATTCCCTTTTTTTGTAATCCCTTTTAATAGATATTGTTTTGTTTTTACTAAATTACGTTCCAAAATAATTAGAATTTTATTTAAATGTCATGGGGTTGTTTCAGTTAGTGAAACTGTAATTCTAGCTTTTGCAGGGATTCTTTATGCAAGTACGCAATGTCAGCCTGAGTTATTCAACGGTTCAATCAACAATTACCTGCTGTATTAAATTAAATCGATGCTTTCATGTAATGTCCATTGTTGACATGGTAAAGCTTCATAAAAGTTTATGTCAGTTGAAATTTTGACAGTTGTCAACCATCTTGGATTTTTGTATGTTACACTGGGCTGACTAATATCTGTACAAGCGGACCGAAATCGCTTCATATTCTGCAGAAATAATTAGCTTTTTATTGTCAAGTATTTGATATTTAATACTTGGCATGTAGTGATGATTCGCAGCGTTCTATGTTACCTTATTATTTTATTTTTGTCCGACTTAGGCTGTTTACACTTGTTTAGAGGTTAAGCTCCGCCTTATTTACATATAAGGAAATGATCGTATCCCGAATGACGTCATGGTCGGCCGAAGTAAGTTCGTAGCCTCAACTCGGTTACGGATCAGTCCGGGTATTTCCGACTTTGGCCTTACTTAGATTTGGTATTCATCCTCATTTGCATACCATAATATTATTTTATCACTGGACCGTATATAACAGGGAATGACAGTAGCCATTAGCAAGACGCAAAATCATCAGCCATTTTAAAAGAAAACAAGAAAACAATTATTAATGACTGATAATATCATCATTTCGTTGGCAGATGAGTTAGCGTCCGACCATATATGTCTGTCATACCCACTACAACTAAAATATCAGTATAAATGAAAACTACAACACGGTTTAGTGGGAAAAGGCCGCGACTTTATTTAAAGATTTCTCATGGCAACTGGCAAGGTGAGATAATGTTTAAAATGCACATACTATACAAATAGCTAAAGATGTATATTGAAAATAACCTAATTTCAGTTGCCCCAGCGACACTGCAAAGGTACAAACAAAATACATTAAATAAATAAGATAAAATTTGAATCAATCGAAAGAACAATCATCCCCAGCGATGGCTGCAAAAGGGGGAAAATACTAACTGTACATAGAAGTTAGTAGAGAACCTAAGTATCTTTCTTCTAACAGGAAACAGTAATCAATAATTTTACATTCTGATAATAGAAAAACAAACATACGGCATCAAAATGTAAATGTTATTAAAATATGTACAAATGCTATACAAGATGCTGTCATATCAATTGATATGCATGCCACAATCGAATCTGTATATCAATTAATACAGTTAAAGCCGCTATATTTTTTTTACGGTGAACAAATTCGATTGTATATTTCTCAAACGGAATACGAGCCGCCCACGAAAAACCCCCTCCCCGATTTTAACTAGGACAGGAGGAAACGTGTTTCCGTAGCCAATGTATAACACATTGAAATGCTCAGACTATTCCTCGAAATACTGAAAAACGGAACGAATTCAAGCATGCTAAAATATATATCAATACTCTACGACTATCATTTTTCTGTAACAATTTCGTATGATTGCCATGCCTAACTTCACAAACCTGTGGGAGCAGAAGAACACGAAAGTACATGTAAGTGCATTATATATACACTTTATATAAAAGTGTTATGAATTAATTTGAAATAACGGTGTTCATCATAATTAAATGTCCCGTATATGAAGAAAAACGTTACTCATGTCACTGACCATTTATGCACCTAATTAAGGTCCCGAAGATAGGTCTGCACTGTGAAACGAAGGCATGTACAGTCAAACGAAAAATTCACGTATCGTGTGGGGTGGGGGGGCGGGCAAAACATGCGACCCAGATGTCGATAGCAGACCAGTCATTGAGCAAAGTAACTGAAAACTGATCACGTCGAGTCTCCAGACTACCTAATCCTACTGCCTTCAACCTATGACGTCATGTAATAACACAACTTGAGATCCACATTCGACGTCAGGTAATGACACAGTGACTTAGACAGCAGACCTGACTATGCTGGAATGCCTTTTTGGTTTTAATTAGTTATAATGAACTCATATTTAAACAGTATTCTACAATGCCTTGGCCCTCCGTCCTCGGCCAAATTATTTAGTGGCTTCTAGCCAATTTCAGCCGAGAGACTGTACTACGCATTCATTAAAACACAGGTGCAGACCCACAATTGAGACTTATACGCCGACAAACTAGGACAAGGTTTCTGCTAACACTGGTAAGACTCATGGCATTTTCCTCGAACAAATATAAACCATGGTCGGTTGTCGACAGCTTTTCAAAGTGGCGTACCATTAACCAAGGCTAAGTAATAGAAAGAGCAATGAAACTCGAGGGTAAACGATTTGTACGAGGGGGCGTAGCCCCCGAGTATAAATCGTTTACCCGAGAGTTTTAATGTTCTTTCTGTTTTGTATCATAGCCATCCATATATGGTAGTTGTAGGCGTTCCAGATTGCAATATACAGCAGTTCAGTGAGTACTTAAAATCCTTGCTTTACAAATGTGTAAAGCCCAGGTAAAATAAACCAATGCTAGAGGAGCAGAAAATCAATAAATACACTTCGCTGTCTACTGTTCCAGACACGCTGGCATACTTTTCTTTCCAACAGTGCGGTAACTAGCGTGCGGGTATTAAATACCTGCACACTTTTAGTTACCGCACCCTGTACTCAGAGTATACGAATTACCTGCACCAAATTTGTTAAGAAAAAACACCGAGCTATGATACAATAAACTATTTCCTTCACTACACAGAACACTAACAAAAACATGACCATTCAATTTACTTCATACCATTCTGAAATAAAATATAACTTCCGAGTAATACGATTACTTTAATTAAAATTAATGCATATGGCTTTGGTACTCTTCTACTCCCACAGTGCATTTTCAAATTAGAATCAATATTCTATGAAAACGTTATAAAGCCGCGACAAATAATAACGTTAACATATATATTTATACATCTATCAGTTTGAGTTTCTGGTGTTCAACAGAACATTTACGAACAACATTTACTAACAGCACTAACACTAAAGTGCCTGACCGTATGGGTATTCCATTTCATTTCTAAAGTAGTTCTCATAGCAATAATCTCACATAATCCATGTCATTATTTTGATACATCCTCTCAAAGAATGATCGTAAACTTTATTGATACATCCTCTCAAAGAATGATCGTAAACTTTATTGATACATCCTCTCAAAGAATGATCGTTAACTTTATTGATACATCCTCTCAAAGAATGATCGTAAACTTTATTACATGACCAAATCAGTCACTTCATAGCTGTGTGTGTTGTTTGTGGGAATACCACTTTCTGCTATTTTCCTGTTCCCTTATGGCGTATTCTATGATCTGAAATAGATCTTCTATGCATGAACCTGAAAAACAGATGAACAGAAGCAGCAAAGATTTCTGATTCACAAAAGTTATAAACAATATCAATAAATATGGGCATGGGCGGGTGGGATAAATTCAGTGAAAGTCTATGTTGTTCCATTGCTGACGTAGATTGAAATTGCAATGCAAACGTAGCAAATCCAAAAACGAAATTCACGCTTTTTTCATTACAAATTGCGTCCAAAATACAAAGGGAAACAACTAGCGCACGAATGAATACTAAAATACTGTTCTCGTCGCGACCTCCTAACTGGAATATGGGTCCATGAAAAATAAACAGGTTTATTATGCAAAAAGGGCAACATAAAACCAATTATTTTATCACTGGACCGTATATAACAGGGAATGACAGCAGCCATTAGCAAGACGCAAACTCATCAGCCATTTTAAAAGAAAACAAGAAAACAATTATTAATGACTGATAATATCATCATTTCGTTGGCAGATGAGTTAGCGTCCGACCATATACGTCTGTCACACCCACTACAACTAAAATATCAGTATAAATGAAAACTACAACACAGTTTAGTGGGAAAAGGCCGCGACTTTATTTAAAGATTTCTCATGGCAACTGGCAAGGTGAGATAATGTTTAAAATGCACATACTATACAAATAGCTAAAGATGTATATTGAAAATAATCTAATTTCATTTGCCCCAGCGACACTGCAAAGGTACAAACAAAATACATTAAATAAATAAGATAAAATCTGAATCAATCGAAAGAACAATCATCCCCAGCGATGGCTGCAAAAGGAGGAAAACTGTTAGCAATAAACATTATCAAAGAACCGATTTGAATCATTATTTTCCGTCTTTTATTATTAATCACATTGCCTAGTGCCAAACCTGAAATGCACTTATGTGTGTTGAAGGGCCACTAAAATTATTATTTTTACATACGTATATATACATTACGAATAAATGAAACTGCTGAATAAAATAATAATTGCCCCAATGTTAAAACCAAGCGTTATTTTTTTCATATCAAAGTAGAAATTTGTGTAAGGTTTAGCAGTATATCCGAAAACCGTAGAAATTTTTAGTGAACGATCAACATCTTTATAAACAACACATCTATCAAACACATTTTTTTTTACCGTTCTGTCCCGTAAAATTGGATACTTAAATATTCGAAAAGATTTGTCCCCCTACAAAATTAATGCCATTTGTACATAAATAAAATTAAACAATAGTCAAAAACGACGTTTAACCTAGATATGTAAATATTAAGCATTCGCACATTGTTGCAAATGCAACAAAGGAAGACATGTAACTTTTTTTTTTTTTTTAATTACAGTTCTGAGGTTTCAAAGGCGCTGAACTGACAAAAGTATGACCTCTTCATGCAGGCTTTTTCGAAACCTAATACATAAATATATATATGAGTAAATTGACGATGGATTTACAGAATGAAAAATGTTTTATATGCTACATTAAATTTTCGTGTAAAACAATCATTAATTTCTATGATTCGATGATGTTTAAAAGTTCTTCTCCAAAACATGGACCTAACACATTTCAACAAAATGGTCGAATTCCACCAGTGTATAAATGTAAACGTCTGTCTTAAAGTGACAACCTTCAAGAGTTTTTTTTTAACACAAGAATGTACTTTCATTATTTGATAATGTAGCCGCATCTGTGGAACATTTGTTAAGCATGTTAAACATACTGAGAAATAAACATATAAACATAAACGACAGTAGAGCAATTTAAAAGTGATGTAAGAAAAAAAAGGTATAATTTCATTTCTTTAATATTCTATAAGCGTTTCAAAGTAGATATTAAACATACGCTTATGTTTCTCATAAATATACTATACAATTTTGCAAAATTAAAGCATTTTGGTGTCCTCGCGGAGGCAAGCCCCTTAATATGGTTAGAAAAATGGTCATGATAATGTTTCATTAATCAGCTAAATAAATAAAATGTATGTATCGGGAGCGATCCGTCCTAGACAGTTATTATGATTTGTTTATATGTATATAAACATGTATGTAAGATACTTGCCTTTTCTAATATAGAGATGTTTCACTACAGTAGATGGCTACAGATACAAATCATCCTGTTTAATTGAATGCTCGTCTAGATTTTTTTCGGATGTCCATCACAACAGTTATACAACCCATATCGGCAATCACTAGAAGCATGGCGACAGTAAGAAATTTGTGAACCGTTGTGCCAATCGATGGAATCTGTGATGACAATAATTTGGCCAATGCCGCTGAAAAAATATGAATGAAACAGCAGCACAACGGATGTAAGATTATGGTATTAGTCTAATATGTGATACTCCTCGGTAAACAAAACTCACGAAGAGAAAAGGACCGGTAAGGTGGCTAGAAAATGCAATCTGGCTGTCAGACAACATCCGTATTATGAAAGTGTAGCCACCCATATCATTTCTGATACATTATAACAACGACTATTTCTTTTTATAAATTTAATTTTTAATGTTGACCTGGAGGTATATTCCCTAAATAAGCACGAAAATTAATGAAAGAGCTGAACATTAAAGACTATTTGTGACAATGCACTTGAACGCTAACTGGACAGGTCAAGACAACATATTATGCCCAATCATGCAAAAAAAAAACCAAACAGGAATCAAAACTGCCATGCCCCTATATGCGGAACTCAAATTAGCTATAGACAAAATTTACTTGTACGAATTTTGCTATTTTAACTAAAACCTAATTGTTCAAAAGACAAAAGGATACAGTACGCTTGTACTGCGCATACAGTTATTCCCAAACACAGACCTGCACTGACCAAACAGACGGATACGCTTCAAGGGGGTCCTCTTTGGTGGGACCCTGGTTGTAAGAGGTTTAGCAAAGACATTTTTTTTTTATTTTACTTTCTTTTTTGCAACCTCGACGCTTGGGGACGGCCGATGAGAAGCACATTTTACCTTGAAGTATATAAGCGCAGGTCAGTTAAGGGAAGCCGACAGAGACGACACTTCAGCCGACATTTTTTTTTTATAGTCAAGGCTGCCTCTAACAGTTAAGGGGTTTTACTCTCTTTTTTTACCCCTTAAACAAATATAAAGCATGAACTTGTGCCCCCACAACAGAAGTACATAGCTGCACAGATTATGAACAAGTGGCTGCAGGCATATTATCTGCCAAATCAGGGATACAAACTAGCTATTTTTATTTAGGGGCCCAGACTGTCCAAACTAAATGTTAAACATTGTGTATATGGGCATTTTATCCAACAATTTAGGGGCCCAGCCTAATATCTAGAGGCCAAGGGCTATTGAGCCCCTGCTTATTTATATCCCTGCTTACGCAAGCTTACACGCTTATAATCAGCCTATATATTTATCATTACATTGTTTTAAGCTGCCGCAACAACTGGTTGGCAGTTTATATAATTCATTTTAGCTAACAGCACATACGGACAAATAATTCCGCAACCAAGCATTCATGCTTACATTTCAGTCATTACACCAAAAGGTACAATGAAAGGTACAATAGCTCAATGCTTTAGCCCACAGCGCCGCTGTGAAACTTAAAGGACGAAAAACAACACAGCGCCCCATTAATAATTTGCCCATAATTTTCCCCTTTTTTTTATTGGTTCAAAATGAGCACAAATAACATTATCTTAATAATTAAAATTAGAAATCTTATCTTACGTAGGGCCTAACCTGCCAGTGCTCAAAATGGGCCTTGAACTTGTGACCCCTCACACTTCGATAGTTCTTTTATTTTTATTATTAATTTATTACTTTTTCAGTTTGATGTGCTATAAACTAAGCTCGCCTGGTGCTGGTACTTGTAAAATAAGAATAAATTAAAAACGGATGGAAAATAATATTATTTCAATGTTTACACTTTCACAATAATGCTTAATGCATTTACAATATAAACAATATTACTTGTGGTTCAAATTAAACATGCAAACAGCATTTTCAACAGCCCTGGCAGACTAGACATTATGTGCGCGCTCAAGCTTATAGTACTTATGGTACATATCTCTGTCCATATATAGAGCTGCATATGACGCTATTGGACACTTTTTAGCACTTGACCTACAGTTCCCTCTTTAAGCTACGCCATTGACCTACTGTCTACAATATGACCGCATTTTCGATCATTCTTAAAATATTACTTAGATTCTTTTTATCGCTGAATTGAATTTAATGAACCAAATTAAAGAATACGACTCACCCGGTACACCATTCATTTGTGTCTAAGAGCTTCCATCAATGAAGATGCACTTTGACCCATAGGCGTAGGAGCAGGGGGGGCCAGCGGGGGCCAGGCCCCCCAAAGCTAGGAGAGGGGGGCCCAACTATAGTTTGCCCCCCCCCCCCCCCCCCCCCCACCCAATATTTTGGAAAAGAGATATAACTTGCAGTCTAATATAACATTTACTTACTTAGTTAGCATCATATACACAAATGTAATTCTTTTCAACCTGATTTCTGATTTGCATTTGGCCTTCCCTTGTATTCTGACTTGTCTCTTTCCGTAGTGTGAGTACTGAAATCTGTACGCGCCATGCCAAGGATTGTTTGATTATATTTTATAAAATATTATATCATTCAGCGCAATCACTACAGTTCCGGTTTGAGCGTCTGCAAAATTTATGTAACTATTAAGCCTGTTTACGCATGTAAACGTTATGTATTTTTTTGTTTTTCATTTTCCATTCTAGGGAAATGATATTTCCACAACTTTATATCACAATTAGACAAATGCAGCGCTAATTGATTGTATGTCCAGGGCTTCAACAGAACAATGTAAAAAAATAGCACACTTAATTAGAACAATACATAATATGACTGATTAAGACAGTTCAGTGCCTAGTCGTATGTGTATCATCAGAATAACTCAATGATTGCTAAAACATAGAGGCTTGAGAGGGCCTATGGCCCATTTTGCCCTGTACAAGGCTTTGTCATGAATAATGCACCGGGGGTACCTTGCCGCCCCCCCCCCCCCCCCCCCCCTCGCTGCCGGTCGAAAAGGTTTGGCCCCCAAAGTTAAACTCGCTCCTACGCCCATGTGACCGTAACCATTCCAAAAGCCACGATCACTGGCGCCAGATCAGAAAGAAATGCCTCTGTACATGTTATACCCTACCCCTAGATATTCTATAAGAACCATGGTCGTGAACGGGAAAATATACTAACCCATTTCAATCGCGTATTTCATATCTAAAACACGCAGTTCAGTAAATGTGTACTATTGATATTAAACAAGTGGTAATTTATCTTCCGTTGTGTACCGGTCACATTTCTTCAATAGTTCTTATCTTAGAAAAACAACGTGTAGTTTACAGTTTTTTCACAGGTACACAAAAAACTTGCTTGAACTTCCCTGGTGAAGTTCCGTTCTAGATTATAGACACACTCTGATTGGCTGATGTGAAAATGTATGTCAGTCGTCATTTTACTACACGTGTACGCTAAAATGTTTATATGTAGCATAAATGTGTAAAATGAATTAAATAAACAGAATTGATGTATAACTTTGTATGATTTCAAATTCAAAACCATATACAACATGAATTTCATTCATCATTTCGAGTCTTTTCGTAAAACTGTGAATATATTGCATTCTGTTTTTGTTTGTTTACATTTCGCTTAACATGTGCATACTGTCGTGACCTCTAGACCGGATGTTCATTAGGGAAGTTCACGCAAGTTTTTTCTGTAACGTTGACTAAAGCATAAACTATACGGAGCATCTCTGCAACATGGAATATTGAGACAAGGTGACTGGTGCACGATTGAAGATAAATTATCGCTTGTTTAATATCAGTAGTACACATTTACTGACCTGCGTGTTTTAGGTATGAAATACGCGATTGAAATGGGTTAGTATATTTTCCCGTTCATGACCATGGTTCTTATAGAATACCTAGGGGTAGGGTGTAACACGTACGGAGGCATTTTCTTTCTGATCTGGTGCCAGTGGCCACGATAGCTGCTTTGTCCACACACTTATTCTGAAGATCTTTATAGGCCTACCAATCATATTTCTTCAGGATGTGGATAACTTCTCACGACGGATAAGCAAGATAAATTCAGTGAAAGTCTATGTTGTTCCATTGCTGACGTAGATTGAAATTGCAATGCAAACGTAGCAAATCCAAAAACGAAATTCACGCTTTTTTCATTACAAATTGCGTCCAAAACACAAAGGGAAACAACTAGCGCACGACTGAATACTAAAATATTGTTCTCGTCGCGACCTCCTTACTGGAACATGGGTCCATGAAAAATAAACAGGTTTATTATGCAAAAAGGGCAACATAAAACCAATTAATTCTTAGAACGCAAGAATCATCACTCTGCCTCCGTCTCTCGTATAGTCAGGCTGTTATTCAGTTTGTTTTTACACATTTTTAGCTCATCTGATTTTTTACAAAAAAAAGATGAGTTATTGTCATCACTTGATCGGCGTCGGTGTCGGCGTCTGCGTCGGCGTTGCCTGGTTAAGTTTTATGTTTAGGTCAGCTTTTCTCCTAAACTATCCAAGCTATTGCTTTGTAACTTGCAACACTTGTTCATCATCATAAGCTGACTCTGTACATCAAGAAACATAACTCCATCCTGCTTTTTGCAAGAATTAAAGCCCCTTTTGGACTTAGAAAATCTGTTTTCTTGGTAAAGTTTTATGTTTAGGTCAGCTTTTCTCCTAAACTATTAAAATTATTGCTTTAAAACTTGCAACACTTGTTCACCATCAAACGCTGACCCTGTACAGCAAGAAACATAACTCCATCCTGCTTTTTGCAAGATTTATGGCCCCTTTTGGACTTAGAAAATATCAGATTTCTTTGTTAAGTTTTATGTTTAGGTCAACTTTTTCTCTTAAACTATCAAAGCTATTGCTTTGAAACTTGCAACACTTGTTCACCATCATAAGCTGACCCTGTACAGCAAGAAACATAACTCCATCCTGCTTTTTGCAATAATTATTGCCCCTTTTGGACTTAGAAAATCAGTTTTCTTGGTTGAGTATTATGTTTAAGTCAGCTTTTCATAAACTATCAAAGCTATTGCTTTAAAACTTGCAACAGTTTTTCACCATCATAAGCGGACGCTGTACATCAAGAAACATAACTCTATCCTGCTTTTTGCAAGAATGATGGCCCTTTTTAGAAATCATGGGTAGGACAATATTTCTATTATACAAAAAAAAATCATATGAGCGTCAGCACCCGCAAGGCGGTGCTCTTATTTTATTTACACTTCTAAAACCTATACGAATTATTCAAACTTTGAAACTGCACGGTACTTACTATCATTAAATTATACAGTTATATTTATTAGCAGTATTTGGCTGTTTTTCTCATAGAAAACTCTGTAATTTTAGAGTTTCGTTCTCGGTCCGCCTGCTACAAGACTTATGCCAGATATTTCATTACTGATTATTTTATTTGTTGTTAAGGCTTCACTTAAATAAAAGTTGTTTGAAGCCGAAAGGAACATTGTCAGTAGTTTATTTAACTTAGAAATATTTTAATTCAGGCGCTACCAGCCTTTTAACTCGGGCGCTACCAGCCTTTTAACTTGGGCGCTACCAGCCTATAGGGTTGCGACCAGACCCTAGTTTAGTCAACATATTGCTTATCCCCGAAAATGAATAACCTTGTAGTATGGCAATTGGTGGACTTTGTCCCCAGACTGTAGGCCCTTGCCCTTGGTCTGTTTATTTTAACATTTTTACACTAAACCAACCAAGTACAGTAACGGCGCGGGGGCACTACATTACATTCCCACTACTAGCATTCTTTTCTATTGAAAATTAAGATGTTCATTTCGTATGAACAGCAAAAGGAAAGGCAACGCTGCTTCGTGACAACGGGCCGCTGTTTTGACGACGTCCGCGTATAGTCAGGAAGAACGTTCCTTAGATGACATCGCAGTTGTTCAGTCTAGTGAACAGAATGGCCGGGAAACTGATTTTAATGTTAAATGCAACAAAATGTGTGCAATGTATTATATAATCGTGTTTATAAATGGACAGAAAATATCATGTAAGTATATGAAATGAATTTGTTTTCGGTGTTCATGCGAAATCAAACATGAATCGCTAGCGCGATTCATAGATTTGCCAGTTCTATTCTGTCGTTCATTTCGCATTAAGACTGAAAAACAAAATGTCATTTCTTAAATGAATTTGCAAATACCATATGCATTAGAATTGTAAATGTCTTTTACGACTATCAATGTAGATTTGCAAATACCACATGCCATGGAATGATAAATGTCTTTCACGGCTATCAAATATATTAGATTTGCAAAAATCGCATGCCATAGAATGATAAATGTCTTATCATACAATTTTCGATAGCAGTCATCAATCCGTCTTTAATTCTTTTTCAATTTCACTTTCATGATTTGATCAAGCAAGCTTACGGCTGACGGCTGCAGCGAAACACGTGTGTCACTCTATAGCCAAATAATTCAGTAAAATGCAGTTTATGTCACATAGGCATAGTAGTGAAGACCAAAATAGTTGCACATTTACTTTTTCTTTCTCGTGATGTACTGTAACATAATTATGTTCATAAATTTGACATTTTGTTCAAATCAGTAATGTCCCATCTGATTTTGTTAATACCAAGCGATATTTAACTTTACCTCTTCCGTTTTATATAAGATTATTTCACTTCTGGTAGGTGCATATGGGAAACTCCGACTCGAGAGTAACATATCGGCGGATATTTCCAGCTGCACCTACCACCAGTGATTGAATCTTTTTCTGGCATGCCATATTGGTAGAAATAAAATTATGTCTAAATTTCAGATTTTATTACACTTCAGACATTTTCCGATGTGATACGATAATATAGGGATAACGCATGTTTTTCGTGTTATAACATCTGCAGAATCCCGAGGGATTGGTTGGTACCAACGATTCCCGAGGGATTCTGAAGAAGTTATAACACGAAAAGAACATGCGCTAACGCTATTCTAGCATAAAATGCGTAAAAACCAAGTAAATAAAGATATTGTCCCTCAACGTTTCGTTTAAGAAGAACTTGCGTGGTGTAACAGTTGTCGTTATTTGCGACCACAGATGTAAGAGGGAATCGTGACCTGAGCCAAAATAATGTAAGTTATAAAGTAAGATTTCAAAAAAAAAACACAAGGACGGAAGTCTAGAAGGGAGCATTCAAAGACATACATAGCATTTCATACATAAATAGTGTGTAAATATACATGAATACACGTGCACATCCGGCTAGCGTATTTGTACATGAACATACATGCATGAAGAATGAGTAGGCCTACATCAGGGCACCGCCTTGGAAGGTAAGTGGCAAAACCACCACATATTAACTGTCATTAAATCTCACTCTTTAGCTCTCCCCTCTACCACCACTACAATGAGTGTAGACAAAATGATTTACAAAATGTTCTATCTCTATATCAAGGACGTGCAGGCTGATCTTGGTCTACACTTGTCGCAAAGGCAGAATCACTTGCGGCCAGCAGGCTCAATGTTAAGTAAGAGTGCCGGTAAGGACGACAGTTTCTGTGTGTTTACATATTCTTGTTAGGGAATGACATAAAGTAGCTCAATGCTCCGACTATACGTAAAAAGACCGGAAAGTGCCGAAATCAAATTCGAAGAGTACCTGATGTGCCGATTGTCGTTACGACTCCACTACCTTAAAGTAAGGAATAAGAAAAATAGTTCATCGTAGCATTTGTGTTAATGATTAATTTTGTTGGTTATGGTACCTCATCTAGTAATGATCTGTAAAGATAATCGGCGAAAAATACTCAAGTTGTTATATACTTGGAAGAGAAAATTTTATTTGCAGATTTAACATAGATCTAATGTTTTACTTACTTTTGTCATTTACTTGAAGGAAACAAGTTAGAACTGGTGTGTTATCTAGGAACACATATTGTTGGGTTTTCCTTGGTTTCTGTATTTTCCTGCATTCAATTTCCATCAGTTGTTTCTCTCTAGTCTCAAACATTCCGAATCTCTTTCTTCTACTGTTACTTCTATACCACCTTCAACAATTGCTTCATTGTCTTGGCCGTCTGTGGCCATAGCTGGTCATCAGTGATGTAGACTTCAGCTGGAACTTCCTTAGGTATTGAACTAAAGTTCAATTGATATATACATGTGCGCTTAAAAGCAGACTGCATCTTTTCAGTGCACAAGACATTTGAGTAAACACGATAGGCAATTTCAGAAACATTGTACCGGTGATTGTTGTATGTGTCTGTCTTATCAGTTTATGGATTTCAGCATTGTAGATACGCTAAATTGTACCATAAAATGAAACTTCCAAAGGTTGCAGAATGTGACTGGTCAAAATGAATAATGCCTTTCTCACAGAGATCGACAGATATATGCGACTTATGTCATTCTAGGATAAGGAGAAATTTTTGCCATCGCGACCAGGAATATACCTTAAACAAGAGCACCGCCTTGCGGGTGCTGACGCTCATCTGATTTTTTGTATAAAACAAAAATTGTCCTACCCATGATTTTCTAAGTCCAAAAAGGGCCATAATTCTTGCAAAAAGCAGGATGGAGTTATGTTTCTTGATGTACAGAGTCAGATTTTGATGTTTAACAACAGTTGCAAGTTTCAAAGCAAAAGCTTTGATAGTTTAGGAGAAAAGTTTACCTTAACATAAAACTTAACCAAGAAATCTGATTTTCTAAGTCCAAAAGGGGCAATAATTCTTGCAAAAAGCAGGACAGAGTTATGTTTCTTAATGTACAGGGTCAGCTTATGACGGTGAACAACTGTTGCAAGTTTCAAAGCAATAGCTTTGACAGTTTAGGAGAAAAGTTGACCTAAACATAACACTTAACCAAGAAATCTGATATTTTCTAAGTCCAAAAGGGGCCATAATTCTTGCAAAAAGAAGGATGGAGTTATGTTTCTTGTACAGGGTCAGCTATTGGTGGTAAACAAGTGTTGCAAGTTTCAAAGCAATACCTTTGATAGGAGAAAAGCTGACCTAAACATAAAACTTAACCAGGCAACGCCGACGCCGATCAGGTGATGACAATAACTCATCTTTTTTTTTCAAAATATCAGATGAGCTAAAAATTGTGTTGTTAGAAAACGTCTGAATATTGGAATGTTTACCAACCAGTCTCACTACCTGACGTGACAATATGACGCACTATCAACAATATATGGCAATTTATGGCCAGTGGAGATTCCTTTTTCGTCAACATGAAAAATGAGATAAGGTTTGTCGGAAAACTTGTGAGTTTCTAGAGTTTTTTAAACGTTCAAAGTATGACATAACATTGGATTCCATTTTAGCCCTGATATAATCTAATCCATTGCTTTCAAAATCTTTAACTCAGGTCAACGTTTAAAGGAACTCCTTATCCATTCAAAGTTTGAAGCTTGTCCTTTTATATCTTCCCAAGTTGAAAGGCAAAGTTTGAGGCTTGTCCTTATATATCTTCCCAAGTTGAAAGGCAAAGTCAAAAGCAATATCAACTGATTCTTGGCGGATACATCCATATGCATAGCTGGCTATTCTCTTAAAATGGTTTACTAGTTTAATTTCCTCAGGTTTGGTAAATGGGAGGTTTTCCAACAATGACTGTATCTGAATTTTTCTTGCCTAAGGTTCTCTAAGGGTAGTAATTGGTACATTGTACACTTTTGTTGCTCATTTTATTTGCATTTTACTTTCCTTGCATTGCTGATATGCAACTCTAAGGGTTTTTGAAGAATATGCCTGCAGTTTGGCCCTATCTGTCGTGGGTTTGCCTAAATTGTGAAGAAAACATTTTTTTTCTTTAATTTAATGCTAAGTAGCCGAGGGACTAAAACCGAATGTAAAAATAATTTTGTCTTAAAATTTTAACTAATATCACGTGCGTTTCATTTATACAATTATAAACAAAGCGGACAAAGTGATATAATCAACAATCTATTATTTGTTTAAAAATCATAGTTTTTCGATAGTTATTGTTTGGGAATAGTGAAATAATGAATTTTTAATATGATTGTGAATGTTTTGCATGATAATAACCTGTTTAAATCTCATATTTCTGGAATATCATCCAGACGATAAATTTACTACGTAGTAAATATTTTCCCATTTTGCGAGTCTCGATGACAAAAACAAAACTGATGTTGAATCAGGATCAGTAGTACAAATAGGTAATCAAACAGCACTCCCGTGCTAGTCGGATGGCGGGAAAAAAACGTAATCTTTTCCCAGCTAAAATTGCATTTGTATGTTTTATGTAAGCCAGTTCCCGTTTTTTATTTCATTGTGAACCTATTTGACATTTTGGTAGCATTTAGAGAAAAGTAAACAAACCTTATTGTTCAAGTGTCCAATACACATTTTAGCGGTCAGTTTAGAAGATATTCCATAGTGCTGACCTGTAAGACAAGAAATCTCTCTTAGAAGATACATGTCCCCTATTTTTTCTTGGTGTTTTCTTTTGGTGGCTTATATGTCACTTAAGGACATAAGGCCAGTAATTCTTTTTTTTTTTAATGGTCCTAGCTATGTGTTACAGCTCTCAGAAGATTGTAAATTTTATATAGAACATAGAACAATTTAATTTACTACTGTACAGCTATCAGAAACAGGGACGAATCGGGGACAGTCGACAATATTTGTTAATTTTGTGAAGTTTAACGTAACATAGACACAATTCAGGTCCTATTACGACTTGTCCAGACTTTCATGGTGGAAGAAACTCCAGATGTCCCACCGAGCATTGTTACAGGGAGAAACAGGTATCCAGTTTGATGGACTTTCCCCATAAAGATTTCTATACCACTTGCGAGGTTCAATACCCAGTGCAGGGCAAGTCATTTCAAGTCAGCGATTGTAACCAGTCGGTCATACATTTATTTTCTATTTCCCTTAACACCCCTACGTTATGTATGTCATATGTTTCTTCCACGCATCGCGTCTTAAGAAGAGCTATGAACAGTTTTAAATTTCATGAAATAGTCACATTCTACAGACATAAGATTACCTCATTGCTTCTTAATTTTAGACTGAAGCTGTTTATAACATTTATACATGTAATATACATTCTTATGCAAATACAAATGCAGAAGTATTAACCAGTTTTGCCTATAAATTTTGAAAATGCTAGACTAAATTGATTTGCCTAATTTGTTGTGTCCACATGTTTAAAAATCACTTATGCTAAAAAAATTATGTTTATGTTTCTTGTAAGCAAAGTTTAATATGAAATAATTGTTTCTAAAATATTATATATGAAGTTGAATCATAAGAGGGATCTGGATTTATTGTAATGTATCAAACATAGAAAGATAAACAAAACCCTTAGATGTATCACTTAAATATATGCGTTATCTTATCTGGCCATATTGATTTAAGAGCGCAGTGCGTGATAACAGATGAAATGTAATTGCTTATTTTAAATGTATAAACTTCCCTGAAATCTATTAATATACAAGGAAACAAACTGCAATTATGATAATATGTATATTTATCATCATCAAAAATGGTAACATGGTACCCAAAGCCTATCATAGTAATATCTATTTTCACTAATGGTAATATATGCATCCGATACTATTTTCTTTCTTGAACCTGCAGGACCTAAATGTTGGTATTCATAAACACACGTAAGTTATTTAGTCACAGCTTTTGATCAGTACTGTCATACATCAACACTTAATTTGCTCTTTCTAATGATCCACCATTACTTTTAATCGCCATTGTCCCTTGATTCGCTATCGCTGGATACTGTTTTGACTCGTTAACAAGCATGTCGAATAGTCATAGTGCTGATCTGGTTCGATTAGTTACACGAGAGCCGAATACAAAATGCCAGAACTTGCTACTGTTATAATGACCCTTTTATGTTATAACTCCACCTTTTTGTTGTTTTCACATCGAACGAAATCTCAATGATTATCGATATCAAAACAGAACTGAATGTAGAATTTATGTGCGCTATTCATATTAAATGAAAGTAGTCCGGCAACATACAATACAAAAGGTGTAATACGGATTTTTTTTCTGCCTGCTCATATTTACTTGTGAAATACAAGCCGTATTTTGACAGAATTCATAATGTATGAAATAAAACCTTTTTTGCATTAATCTACACCATAACATTCCCTGTCATCACCATTTCCTATTCGTCACTATATATCTTACCGGTAGAACCTGGTTACAAAATTAAGAGATGACAGATAAAGGAGTGGACTAACGCATACACCCTTGTTTGTCTGAGTCTATATAAACCGGCAACAAAATCAAGAGATGGCAAGACAACGGTGTTTAAGAACTGGGTTTTAATGCTATCCTCCACCTGTTCTTTCAGACGCCATGAAAGAGGAAAGCGTAGCGTCCAACTGTAAAACCGTTGAAAGTAAAGCACACACTATGCCTCGAACAGTCGTGTCATAACTTGCCTAAATAGAACGTTTCATAACTTAATTATATACAGTGGGAACATTTCCACGTCTCAAAATCGTACGCATTTTGATGATGACAATTCTATAATACAAGACTGTTCTTAGAGATAATACAAACACATTTATTTAGGTGGGCCGGTGGTCTATTGGTAACACACTTGACTGTCAATCCAGAGGTCCGGGGTTCGAATCCCGGTCCAGGCACTGGAAATTTCTGAGATGCTCTTGAGTGTCTCCCACCTAACTAGAGGCCTGTACTGGTTCTTCCCAGGAAAGACGGCTTCGCGTGTAGTCGGTGTTATACACCGGGCAGGTTAAAGAACCAGACTGTCTATTCGAAAAGAGCTAGGCTAAGTTAGCCGGACACGTCTGTATCTGAAAAGTTCTTTCTGTCTGTTCTGGGAGCTTTATCTCACTCTGTCCCTCTGGTCAGATCGCTCTGTGTCGGTACTAGTAGAGGATGATTTCGCGCCCTCTGTGGCTGCAGTTGCTGTAAAGCGCCTTTGAACGTGTTTATCATGAAAAGGGCGCTATATAAATCTGGTATAATAATAATAATAATAATAATAATAATAGGTTTTAAATATAAGGTAAACACCATTAAAACTAACATTGATCAACATAGATAGAGTAAAAACGAACACTGAAAGGTATATGTTTACACACGTATGAATTCAAATGGATGGAAGTTTTTAAACAAACGATAAAAGAAACATACACTAAACAAATATTAATAAACATTAGTAAAGTAAAAGCGGACATGCAAACACATATATTTTCTAATTTTTCAAAAAAAGATACAGAAAGTAATACAACAAATATTAATAAACATGAGCAGAGTAAAGTCTATACTATATACATGTACACTTAACAAATGATTCTTTTTAAAGATTAGAGGATATTGTTGAAGAAAATGGAAGTCTGATGTAGATATTGACTTTTCGCTAGAATATGTTAAATATCAGACAAATATTAAATTCTTTTCTCAGATGTGACACACCGTTGTTGCTATTTTGTTACATCCTTTTCCAGGATATATGTGCATTTTTGTGACTCACCAAAACAGGTAGTAAAGTCATAAAACGAATATAAACATATGATGACATGAATTTATATTTTTTGGAAATTGCACTATGTTATTAACAGCAAATTGTTCTTATATCGGCTTCATCATGTAACAGGATCAGAAATGATAGAAATAATAAGTCCAAGTAAGGGCGGCATTAATGGTAACCTCACGGCAGTAACTTTGATTATAAATCATAGGTATAAGAAGATCGTTTGGTAGTTTGTTAATGAGAGGTAATGTGTAACGCCCATCACGTTCCCTTAATTAAAAAACGCATGCGTTTTTATAGAAATCAGGTTTAGACTATTACGTCATAAAAATCATTTTGCATTTGCATAAACAGCAAAAGCTTGCTCATTTGTTTTCGTTCTATGGTCACTTTTGTTGACTGGTATGTCCTTTTTACGTGGAACGTGTTTCCCCCGATAATCCCCATCTTTGTTAGCATCTAGTTGCTCATACATCTCTCCTGCTAAGTTATCATTTACATACATGTTTAATCTTTCATATGCATTCGATGGAATTTCAATATCATGATCATCACCATTGCTGTTGTTCCCTTGTCCTTTAGCTTGTCCCTTCAGCCGTTCTTTAGAGTGTGTAGGACCCTTTTTGGCGTCTTCCAAATTAACTTGTTTTGTAACGTTCCTTTAAATACATAATGATGATCTTAAGCTGATGAGTAGTAAATCTACGACCCAGTTACAGTGTCGTACGGTAAAAATGAGTTTTCATAAACACTGTCAGAAACTTTCCTTTTTCAAACATAAAAGGGTTTATATTTCAAAAGAGAAAGTACACAGAAGGAAGACCAACAATTACTGACTAAACTGGCTCACATACGTACATACAGACAGACAGACATACATACATACATACATAAATACATACATACACACATACAGGGTGTTTCAGAATATGTGTTATAATTATAGGCTAACATTAAAAGTACATGTAACGCATAACGCAGTCATGTTATATATAGAGGATATTACATGAGTGTCTTTTCATACTGAATTTATTAAACGAGTTGAATAAAATAATAAAATGCGAGGCTCTGCCGAGCGTTTTATCAATTTTATTCAACGAGTTTAATAAATTCAATGTGGAAAGTCACAAATGTAATATTCTTTTTATCACATGTTAGCGTTTCCTGTCGAAACATCAAAATATCTACTTTCTTTTACTATACAATCAAGTCAATTTGACCAACGTCTTCTATACTGTAAATGACGTCGACGTCAAAGCTTTATTACACTAGTGTATTATCATTTTTAAATAATGGTTTTATTACACTCCCGCGACGTCAAACATGTGATAAAGTATTCTAAAGGAGACAGAATGAAATTTTACGTTATATAAAAAGTAACGAAAAAACGTTGACGTCATAACGTCATAAATGGCGTCATCAAAACAAGTCATATTTTCAAAATGGCGATGCCCATAGAAAAGTTCACAGAAGTAGATAAGCTGTATTATGAGAGTTATTCACCTGTCACAGTCATTAGATCAATGCAAAAACGATATCCTGAGGATAAGAAACTTAGCAAGATGCAAGTGCGCAGAATAGTTAAAAGATCTCAAAGGGTTAGTTATTGACAGACGACATAGTAACGCCGGCCGGCCGAATGCAGCCAGGCAGAGGACGTCATTTTGAGCACATGTTGTAAAACTGAACCTTCTCTTTGAAGAGACATGAAGGTGAGCATTTTCAGTATACCTGCTGATGTTATGTATCAAATAAAACTTTATCATATCTCCTATCGCTTAGTGACTTTCATTTAAAAGTACATTCCACATTTTGAAAAAATTAAAACAGGGAAATGGTAACAGATATTACCACATGTCTGACGTCGCGGGAGTGTAATAAAGTCATTAAATAAAAACGATAATATACTAGTTTATTTTATGTTTTCCAGTGAATTATAGAGTTTTCTCAGTGAAATAAAAATGATAATCCACAGTTTTAAAACAGTTGATTATCATTTTTATTTTTTACTGTTTTTGCCGAAATAGTTCCGGTCCTCAGTCGCGATAAAAAATCAAATTGTATACCGAGCGTTATGAATACCGGGGACCGTAATGACGATGACGTCGTTAAAATGACGTCATTTGTGTTATGCTTTCTGCTGACCTTACCCGCGATTTTCGACATTTTATAAATTACGCAAAAAAAGTAGAGTTTTACACATGAAATAAAAAGAAAATTTGTTTGTGTCAGTGAAATATCAATTTTATTTCACTCGTGAGCACCAAAAAAAGTCATTTTCACTCGTGGCTACGCCACTCGTGAAAATATCAGTTTTTGATGCTCACTTGTGAAATAAAATTGATATTTCACTGACACAAACAAATATCCTCTATGTAATAAAGCTTTGACGTCGACGTCATTTATAGTATAGGAGACGTTGATCAAATTGACTTGTTTATATAGTAAAAGAAAGTAGAATTTTTGATGTTTCGAAAGGAAAGGCTAACATGTGATAAAAAGAATATTACATTTGTGACTTTCCACATTGATTTTAGTAAACTCGTTGAAATTGATAAAATGCTCGGCAGAGCCTCGCATTTTATTTTTTTATTCAACTCGCTTAATAAATTCAATATGAAAAGACACTCATGTAATATCCTCTATTTATGAAACACCCTGTACATACATACGTACCTGTTTTAAATATACGATGTGTTGTTTTAAGAGTACCACATTTATCGTATTATTTACTTACATGACAGATATTTCCTCAATCAGTTTAGGTCAACATTTTCCGTAAATGTACTTACCTGTTCTGATTTCGAGAGTCAGTAACTACGTCATACATTTCTTGATATTCTTCTGTTTTATCTGCATTAAGTTGCTGATACATCTCTCCAGCCAGCTTGTCATTCGCATACATATTTAACCTTTCATATGCATTGACAGAAATATTGATGTTAGCCTCTTCACTCTCGGGATTGTTCTGTTGACCTTGACCTTGCTCTGATACCGGCATACATGGTTCCTGTTCATGTCTTTTAGTATCTTTAACAAACCGGCGTCTGAAACGATATTGGGAAAGAAAACAAAGATCATCCGATGTATATTTAGCTTCTTTATATTGTCTTTATAGTATTAATGTATTGTAACATGTAGATATAAATTTAAAATTCTGTTAATATAACTTTTGTTACATTCAAAAATCTACACACCAATAGGGGTAGCTGTACTTCTTAGGGCTTACTGTATGACTAAATCTTCACAGTTATAGATCAAAGACAGAAAGACATTCCAAATACAGAACACTAAATCCATGAAAAGTAATATTTACATTCGCTTTACATTTTGTGTGGGAAGAAAATGAGATTTTGTTTTCGTATAAACAACATTAATGTAATAATTTCAAGGACGGCCCTTCGCTCGAGATTGCGCGCGCAATCTGACGTCATTCACAAAATAGCATGTACATAATGGCGTCGATGGAAAAAATCTTTCAAACTTTGACGCCAAAATTTCAAAACGAGCATTGATTTATAGCTTCAACTTATTTTTTGTCGGGAAAGATCAAAACAGACTGTATGACTTATCACTGGATATAACGATATTTCAAGTTAAAACCAGGAACTATTTTTTATCGGAAGGCGAATTACAATTGCTCGCAGGCGGGTCTTATTTTTATTTAACTGTTGAAAAGATCGATATCCTGACATTTATTTTGATTTTCTAATGCTTATACAAAGAAACAAACCGCTTATCAATCGTACCAAGCTACCGTAAGAATGTCAATATATTAAATGAATTTTATTTTTACGCGTTTATACGGGTTTAACCAAGTAAGGACTTCTTTAAAATCATCCAAGAATCGCTGGCGCGATTTATTGATTTACAAAACGTTCTAATACCCAGTTTATACCCATAAAAACGCACAAAAATGGTATTTTTAAAATTCTTAAATGAACTGCAAATTTATCACGTTCCGCTTTTAAAAGAAATAACAAGACGTTGTACAATAGTAGAAAAGATACTTTCCTTCTCACATAAACGAGAAGTAGCACCGCAACTGCTAGAATCAGTAAAACGCCAACCACTACTGGAACCACAATTACTGAAAACCAAAATGAAATTTACTAAAGTTAGAATAATACACGATATAGATCTATTGTCTAGTCAAGATAAACATTCGGGAATAAATTATTATTATAATCTATATTTGGTCTTATAATGTCAGAACTTTTCATCCCTACACCAATGTTTTCAAACAAATTTTAAATAATTATTCTTGCATAAAAACTACTTTTTTCACTGGAACCGCCCATGTATAAACGGGAGAAAAATCGTGTACAAACAAGGCAATTCACGTGCTGTTAATACATGATTTTTATTTTTGAAATGCTTTGCCAGGGATATATGTATGTATTTTTGCGCACACTGATATTTGCCATCTGCGTCTTGTTTCTTCCATAACAACCACTTCTTGTAGCATTATAGATACAATGTAATCCATAGTATGTTTAGCTGTATCTGTTTCCAACCCCAAACGTACTGCCCCCATCAATGTACGCACTAGCTTCTCTTAAGAGTTCACTCCCTTTACAAAGCGTCTGTTCAGTTATTTTAAATAACTGTGAATAAATAAGTATCGCGTGTAACTTGTGCTATTGTTCGTTTTTAGGTATTATATTTATGATTTTGGTAAGTATCAGTCGGTATGTTTTTATCTAATTTCTCGAAGAATTTATATAAACAGCTTGGAAACTTGACACTACGTTCGTACTCATCCGTACTCCAACAGCGTGTCCGTACTCAATATAACTCGAATGTAAAGTTATTATTCTTGAAATTGTGATCGAGTCCACCAAATTGTGAAATGATATGAACAATTATTGGTAGTTTTATGTTTGTAATAATGAGAGATAAAAAAATCGCTTAAAAACCTTCAGGATGTGCTTTTGATAGTGTTGTTTATTTCCGGGCCCTGGATACGGATATTTAAAACATGTTTACCGTTTCCAAGAACAACAGGAATGGTAAATAAAAAATGTACCGGAATCGTCAAGTCATCACATATGAAAACAATACATAAATCGTCGTGAAATATTTTTTATGCAAGAATAGCGACAATACACGTTTGTTTTGTGTATTAACGTCTGCAGAAGCCCTTGGGATATGTTTGTGACCCGGTCACAAACAATCCCGCGGGCTTCTGCAGACCTTCGGTCTCGGTCACAAACAATCCCGCGGGCTTCTGTAGACGTTAATACACAAAAAAAAACGTGTATTATCCCTACATTTTATACATAATTGTAATTCTGAAATATTTCTTTTCGTTACAGTTTTAATTTTAGGGATACCTGTAGTTTTCGTGGATGAATCGGGTCCATTTGACGTACTTTGTGCAATAGTTGTTTTGCTGCCTTTTCTGGAGGCTTCTGCTGTTGTACTTGTCGTTGTTACTGTTGTTGTTATGTTGCCTTTTGAGATTTCTGTTGTTATTGCTCTTGATGTAACTGACGCTGTTGTGTCAGTTACAAGTGTTGTAGGCTTCATACAAGTTATATTAAAGAAGGACTGGCCTTTTGCATAAAACGAAAAAATATTCGTATTTGATTATGATACTAGATGGCGTAATTTAGTGACTATCGCCAAAAATAAAAAGTATAAATTATCTATTTAGCAAATAACCTTTTAAATAGACTAATTTCATATGTTTCTTCGGTGTAAGATGTAAAACATGGTAATCCCTTTCAGTAGAGAAATTATTTTACAGAAATAAGTAAATACAGTTCAAATATGTATCAAGAAATTAAAGAAATCCGCCATTTTGCTTTTTGTTGCCATGGGAACAAAATGGCCGCCATTTTGATCAAATACATTATTTAAATGATGACAACTTTCTCATTTTTAACCCGATTTTGAAAATTCGTTCACTTCTTTAAATGAAATAAGAAGTCCAAGCAGACGAAATTAACATAAGAACAACATTGCCTTTCCCTTTAATGGAGGACGTTATATAAAGTGAACAAAAATTTAAAAAGGTTCTCACCGACTGTTGTATAAGATTGTGTTTTAATATGTTTTGTAATGGAACCTTTTCATACTGGAATAAGTCTATGAAATGAGCGCATAATTTCCTACACTCTGCCATGTTTCCTTTTTCAGGTCAATTATTTTCAACAGTTAACGAAGAACTAGTATATAGTAAGGAAAATAGATTAATTCTGAATTCTAAAAGCGCATTTTTTAAAAAGAAATTAAGTTTATTTAAAAGCAAATAAGTTGACTGTTTAGTTTGAATTCTAACAAAAAAACAAACAAAAGAGAAAAAACATACTTTTAGAAACACCTTTCAAAAGAAGAACGATAGAAAAGGTAGCCAATGACTTCTGTGGTTGTTTTAAGAATATGGCATTTGACGATATTACAAGTCAAGTCAATACTTTAATTTGGAGTCACAGTTTACATTTCGTAAATATAAGTGAACAGATACATACATATACCTTAATGTTAAAGAACAGGGGCCACTATCTCGTAGGTACGTTAAGTCCTAAGATGTTCGTAAAGGGTTCGTAAGATATTCGTAGCAGATATTTCTTCTATCTCGAAAGCCTCGTTATTTACGACACTTCGTAAATGTCCTCGTAAGTTGTGGCTGAAAAATCCACCCCTTAGCGTTCTCGTATCATATAAAAACTTACCTTTTTCGACCTATCTGAAGATGAATCTGTTTGTTTCTTATTGTACCACGCTGAAACTAGCGGAAATATATTTATTGAAGTTGTCTTTTCATCCGATCGTGTCAACGAACATGAATTTATTTCGTATAGATGGATAAATTTAATGCTTTTAATCTGTTTTTATAGATGAAAACGCACAGGTTTTGTACCCACACAACAGAGTGGAGGGGGCATATAGATTTGGTATTCCGTCCGTCCGTGGGTCTGTCGATCGGAATTTTGTGACGCGCCTAGCTCAAAAAGTATCTGATATGAAATCTTGCATGAGTCTTTATCATGATATGAACTTGCGCACCTCCTATTTTTCGTTTGGTTCTGCCCCATATTTCCAGAGTTATGGCCCCTGAAATAGTAAAAAATGCACATTTTCACCTTGTGACGCTCCTAGCACAAAAAGTATCTGATATGAAACCTTGCATGAGTCTTTATCATGATATGAAATTGCGCACCTCCTATTTTTCGTTTGTTCCCGCCCCCTATTTCCAGAGTTATGACCCCTGAGAGAGTCAAAAATGCACACTCTCACCTTGTGATGCGCCTAGTTCAAAATGTACTTCATATAAATTGATGAAAACTTGGCTTTAACCACAGTTACTGCTGTATATATTCACTGGCGGTTTCTATTCATCAAATGGTGTTGGAGAAAACGCAAACATTGTAAAGCTTTAGCAGTACGAAACACGTTGCGTTTATATCACAGATATACATGTAGTTGAAATTTCCTATCTTAGAATTCCTGGAATCTTAGACATTTAGCCCGTAAACTGTAATAACTGGTAGACTGAATTATGTTTCGTTTCCGTCACTTTTTCTGAACTGACCAATAATGAAAGGAATTGCATTGTGCAAGACTATACATATATGTATAGTTACAAAAAACCACTTTTGTCCGATTTTTTGACAGTAAATATTTCACAAGACTCGCCTCCTGAGAAAGTAACAAGATTAAAAACAGGCTGAAACGTCTTTATAGATTAAAGATATACAGAGAATATTACATGAGTGTCTTTTCATATTGAATTTATTAAACGAGTCAAATAAAATTAATGTGGAAAATCACAAATGAAATATTCTTTGTATCATATATTAGCTCTTCCTGACGAAACATTAAAATTTCTACTTTCTTTAACTATTATAAACAAGTCAATTTGACCAACGTCTTCTATACTATAACTGGTGTATTATCATTTTTATGTAATGGCTTTATAATACTCCCTCGACGTCAAACATGTGATTTTATTTTTAAAATTGAACGCTACACGCAGATTCCCGCTTAGCTAGCATAATACATAGAACACACGCGATCTCAAAATATGTCCGAATACCTGGCGAGGCGTTCTTATTCTCTGTGATTATTGGCTAAAGACAAAATATCTAAGGTCATTCATTCTCCACCTCTGACTTATGAGGGGGGAGGGGGAGGGGGGTGCCAGGCATTTGTGGAGAACAGCTTAAGACTTGTAAGGAACCTAAGGATACTAATGCAGTTAACGGACTAATTTTATCACAGAAAAAGGCGTGAAACTTTACTTCTAAACAAAAGTTTGACAGTGTTCTTTGCCTTATCGGCAGTAGATTGTTTTGACAACAGTCCTGTGCAGATGTTGGGTATTTTAAGGCAAAGTCGATACAGTTGAAAAGATTTTTAGTAGAAAGGTTCTTTGAATACAATAATGTATGAAATTTGTTCTTTAAATACCCTAGTCTAAAATTATACCGTACATTCCTTACAAAACTTGGTATATGTGACCAGAAGTTTAGAGTTTAAGTTGAGCGTAACTCTAACATTTTAGAAGTCATCGCTGAATAAATATTAGACAATTGTTTTTATTTTATTGCAGAACAAAGTCTGATGTAATGTAAATACTTTTTAGCAGGCATTATACCGTTGGCAAGGGATAAAATTCACTAAATGTGGTTATATTTCCTATGATGTTTAGCAACAGACAGATTGTGGGCTATCAGATACACGTGCAGTTGGTCGAAAATGACGTCACTAAATGGATTATCCACGACTTACTATAACGTAAATACCTTAAGTTACGAACCCTTTACGAGGGCGTTAAGAAGTGTTTGGAGATAGCTGAATAACGCTACCTTAGTCTAACCTTAGTTTTATCGTAAATCATACTTTAACTTACGATACGCGGAATAAGTTTTCGAGTGGCCCCAGGAGAATAATGATAAAGATTCATATAGGAGAAGTGACAGAACATAATTATGATTTATATTTTCTATTCATTATTTTGGTTTGAAGTGGAAGTGATCAAAATAAAAACGAATTTAAGAATAGAAAAAAAATGAAATTAAAAAGTTAAGACTATCAATAATATAATGTTGGATTTCAATTTTGAAAGAAACAAAAAAGGCAGAACCGAAAATAAAAGTTGAAAACAAAAACGTTGAGTATATGAAGCCAGTTATCATGAGTGCAGATCTGCATATATATTGTTTATGAAGTAAAATAACATACCTGTATTAACAAGTACACAGGTTCCTCCAGATGTATAATCTTCAGCAGTGGAAAAGTAAATCGGAGTTTCACCAGTAAGATATGTATGTTTTCTACTGGCAATTTCCTTTATCACAATATCGTTTATTTCAAACTTCATGCCCTTCGTGTTATGTGGTCCATATACAGTAAATGTGTATCCAACTTCATACTTAAAAGGGGATACAATACATTTACACGAGGTGGGCTGAAAAGTCGGCACACTAACTGTATCAAGGAAGACAGTATTTTTCTTCGCCAAGACATGGTCCGTACAAATGTGTACAACTGAAAGGTAAAGTGGCAAATGGTAAACATGTAAAACAAATTTAAAATGACACTCTTTTCTTCACCATTTTCTCTTTATGACTTCCTGTGTTAAGAAATCGGAGTTTCACTAATAAGAAATGTAAATCCTTTTCTGGCAGTTTCATTTATCACAATATCGTTTATTCTTAACTGTATGCTCTTTGGGTAATTTCGTGTAAATGCAAAAAATCCGTATTCAGCTTCATAGGTAAAATGGGATAAAATACATTTACAGGAGGTGTGTTGAAACGTTGGCACATTTACTGTATCAAGGTAGTCAACGTTCAGCTTTGTCAAGACATGGTCTATACAAATGTTTACAACTGAAAAGTAAACATGTAAAACATACGAATTAAAAATGTAATTCTGTTTTGTTTCTTGTTTTTTATCATTTTTCTCTTTCTTTCCAATGTTGAGAAATCTGTGGGTGGAGGTATTTAAGACAACTAGTTTAAAACTCCCTTTTATGAAAAAATAAATATACAACTTTATGTATTGTATTAATTATTTAAAAGTGTCCGTAAATGGTGACTAAATATGAACACAAATGAAAAGATAACTTCCGAAATGTTATTTTGTAATAATAACAAATCAGATAACTGATTAGAAAATTCCAAAGCAGCTGTCAAAAAGAATAAAAATAAAAATAAAATAATAGGAATATATGTACGATACTGCAAAAAAAATGCTACAGATAATGTTTAGTCTAATTCTAAATATTTAAACAAAGACTGTTTACCAAAGGACTTTCTGTTTTGATGTTAGGTTCAACCTTGTAGCCTGCTGGCGACAAGTGATTCTGCCTTTACGGTCAGTGCATACCAAGATCTGGCTGCTTATGGTCTGCACTGTTCACTATTTAGTCAGTAAAATTTCAGTGAACACCCCTTTGAATAATACGTTGTGCTGCCCAAATTGAATGATGGACCATTTAGAAATTTAGCAGGGTAATGGTTTTTGAAACAGTTTGCCAAAATGATTATGTTGTGTTACATTCATGTTTTGAATGAACTATTATTATTATTATTATTATCATCATTATCATCATCATCATCATCACTATTAATATTATTATTATTAAACCTCATTTATGTAGCACTCTTTTCATGCACGTATACATGTTCAAAAAGGTTTCACAGAATACATTGCAAAAATAAACACCATCACAAATGCAGCGCAAAACTAAATTATATCTTTTTACATAAAAAACACGATAATATAAAAGCATGAAAACTCTTCTATATTTCTAATTCAAGACTGGTGTAAAGCATTCCCCTTGTGTGTGTGTTGACGTGGAAAATTGCCTACAATCCCTTTTTCTAAATCTTTTAAATTAAAGCGTTTTACGAGCAGTAAATTCGTAAGATATTCTTATTGTCTTCATCTATCTTATTGAATTGGTCGGAAAAAATATTAAGAAAAAACAAAATATGATTCTGATTGCTAAATAATTTAATTCAGATACCACATGAATGGAATCAACATTATCAATTTTATATAATGGAAGCTGTTTGTTATCAAACATTTTAAAATTCAAATATTTACAAGAAGAGAAGATCTGGCAGTACCTCAAAAAATGCTGAACAGTGTTTTTCCTGTTATTCCTATATCTGGAATGGGAAAGGGGTTGGTGAAAGATGTTGAAACTGATGTTGGGGAAATGTTCGCGACTTGGGGCTGTTAGAACATATTTTAGTTATGCGCATTCCATGAAAACCGAAACCACTGCACGGCCCTAGAACGTGCACGTTGACGTTGGTCAACATTATGATTAATAGCTTTTACACATTAAATTCTAGAAAAGCGTTAATGTATGTTTCTTCATGTTAAGCATTTGCAGAATCCCTCGGGATACGTTGGTACACACGCCCTTACAGAATCGGTCACCTACCAATCCTTCGGGATACGTTGGTACACACGCCCTTACAGAATCGGTCACCTACCAATCCTTCGGGATACGTTGGTGCACACGCCCTTACAGAATCGGTCACCTACCAATCCTTCGGGATACGTTGGTGCTCACGCCCTTACAGGATCGGTCACCTACCAATCCTTCGGGATACGTTGGTGCACACGCCCTTACAGGATCGGTCACCTACCAATCCCTCGGGATACGTTGGTGCACACGCCCTTACAGGATCGGTCACCTACCAATCCCTCGGGATACGTTGGTGCACACGCCCTTACAGAATCGGTCACCTACCAATCCCTCGGGATACGTTGGTGCACACGCCCTTACAGGGTCGGTCCCCTACCAATCCCTCGGGATACGTTGGTGCACACGCCCTTACAGAATCGGTCACCTACCAGTCATTCGGGATACGTTGGTGCACACGCCCTTACAGAATCGGTCACCTACCAGTCATTCGGGATATGTTGGTGCACACGCCCTTATAGAATCGGTCACCAACTAATCCCTCTAATGACCTACTTCTACATGCACTGTTACTATATGAGAATTAAGACATCATTATTTCAAATAAAAATATAAATTATAAATTTAAAAAAAATAATAATAACTCCATAATGATAGGTTATCATACCTGGACTCCTTGATGGGCAGAATCCTCCATTGCTGTGTGATTCTGTAAAACAATAATATTCTTAGTCCGCTTTTATACATACTATTGTAAATAAATTCCACTCAATAATAGTGCAATAAAATTTCCTCGTTTGAAGTCGACTAAATTTGCACACATAAAAGTACTGGACCCGAGCATGTTTGAAGCGTTCTTGAAATAAAAACTTTTTTTCACTGGATCCGGGCATGTATTAACGGTCAGGGCAGAATATTTATTCTTGCGTAGGCGAGCACATGTGCGGCTCGCTCCCCGTTTACTCTCTTTGGAAATGGGCGGTTGATAACCGCGAATGTATTGAATGTATGTAGATCTAACTTGTAGACTGATTCTTTTTAGGAATCATACCAGCGATATTTGGAAGTACAATCGCTATGCTTTTATCTAATATCTCACAGATACAACAGAATTTATTTGCATTTTTGATAACCCTTTTCTCTAGGGGTGCCGTTTTTGCCATTTCTCGGATAACCGTGGTTAGAGAAGAAGTTGTATTATACAATTTATTCTAACACGACTCGATTTGTTTTCCTATTAAACAAAGAAGGCTGAAAACTATATGTTATTTTTCAACAATTCATTTTTCTGTCGTCACAATTATAACGTCATGACGTTAGACGGCATAGCTGAGCGCTGGAAAATGAAACCAGCAGAAATCAGGCAAATATTTTATGGATATCGGAAAGGACGTACATAACAATCCTTGATAACGTGTTAGAATCGAAATAATATATCTCAAACAGTGATTTGCGCGTGAATAAAATCATTGTTTGTCTTTTAGATGCGTATTATATATTCAACGACAAATCACTGCTTGGGATATATTTAAGAAATAATTTATAGCAAAAGAGTGTTTATGCACGATGGACGGTTATGCGTCGGGCTCAAAAATTTCACAATGGTGTAGCCCGAGTGAAATTATTTGTACGACGTATTACCGCCCGAGTGTATGAATAGTGTTAAAACACGGTTTTGCTATGAATTATTTCGATTCTAATATGCCCTTAATGTAAAACAGTAGATAAAATACAGTATTCTTGGTCGCAACAAATACACTGACGTCACCGCATGTTAACGTGACGTCACACTAGCGTAAGTGAATTTTAACAGAGAAAAGCATATTAGAATATTTCTTTAACAACTTCACTGTCTGAACTAGTTGACGACGTCATCTTGAATAGCAAGTAATGTCAATTCCCGTAATTTAAGCCATAAAAACTTTATTGTATCTCTGTTATTTTGTTATATAAATTATATTACAAATGATAAAATGTCATCTATTTGAAATAAATGGTAACAAAATTACTGGGACATTCTGTACATTCGGTATGTTTTTGGCTCACCAAAGGCCCAGGGTAAGCTTTAATGATCGCACACCGTCCGGCGTCCGCCCGTCCGTCCGTCTTACGTCCGTCCACACTTTCCTTTAAACAACATCTCCTGCTAAACCATCGGGCCAATTTTGACGAAACTTCCCAGGGATGCTCCTTGGATGGTCTTTTTTATAGTTGTTCAAAGAATTCAATTCCATATATCACTCTGGTTACCATGACAACCGAAAGGAAAAACTTTAAAAATCTTCTTGTCCAAAACTACAGGTCATAGGGCTTTTATATTTGGTATGTAGCATCATCTTTTGATCCTCTACCAAGATTGTTCAAATTATTCCCCAAGGGTCAAATATGGCCCCGCCCTGACGGTCACATGGTTCACATAGACTTATATAGGGAAAATTTGTCTTCTTGTCCAAAACCGCAAGGCATAGAGCCTATAAATTTTGCATGTGATATTATCTAATGGTCCTCTATAAAGATTGTTCAAATTATGCCCCCGAGGTGAAAAGAGACCCTGTCCCGGGAGTCCCAAGTTTTACATAGACTTATACAACCTCCGCGCTGGAATATTGTCAAACAATCATCCCCGCCTTCAAGCAAATCACATGACGATGGTATGTGATCCTAGTATGCTGGCGCGCTTGGCAACGCCGGGTAAACCAAATGCAATTGGCATTTATGTCACAACCTTTAAGAACATAATGAAAGCATTAGATATATCTATATTTTGCAGTATGTCACTCGTCAAATTCTCTTACTGTACTCAAAATACCGTCAAGTAATTTTATTGTTTACATTTTTAGCAGGTGCGCGTCACAACACCAGAAAAAAGAAGTAATTTTAGTGTTACTGAATTATTTTTTAGTCTTTTGCTCGTTTTACAAACAAAATGTATAAATTTTTGATTACTGAGATAAAAACTTTGTACAACAAAATTACAGTAATTAGGGGTCACTGGAGTGTAACCTTGATTTACTGACCTTCTTTGTTTTTAGATACAGCTGTTATACATGTGCGTGAAGTTATTTAGAGTCTGTTATAGATATAGCCTTATGAGCAACCCTTTCAGATGACTGTAACTATATTTTAGTGGGAGGATAGTGCAAGATAAGCAAGACGCTCCGATTCCAGAAGTTTTCCTGGTTCTTTAGCATACCACGGATGAAGCACTAATGTATGGGACTCTTCCGCGAATGTTAGTTATTATTTTAGGAGTGAGTGATTGAACACTACCCCTGGTTTCATAGGCAAACAAAGCTACAACTGGACCACTACGTTTCGCTCTAGTAACAATATGCGTTTGTTGTGCGTATAAGTAAGTTCTCGGGACATCTTAGTGATCAAGTCGGTTACGACTCCCTCGGGCTTCTGCAGATGTTAATACACAAAAAGATGTAAATTTTATACTGTTTACAAATAATTCCCTACCTGGAAAACACAAAACACTTACCTTGTATAAACCATAGAAGGAAGTGGAATAAATGCAGAAACATTCGGAATATATTCATGTTAAATAAAATTGTTATCAATCTATAAACTATTTGAAAACAAGAAAATTACATCACAGTATGCACACTAATGAACTTTTGAATAATAAATCGCTAACTTATTACAAATTCGGAAGATTTATATCTATTTCCCGTTTTAGTAAAATTTATAGTCTTCCCAGGAAATAGCCTTTCCCTCACTTTCTCTCTGTTTATAAAATTTGTTATTAGTCATAACAGTTTATTAAGAAATTCCGTTAGGGCCATCGCCTTTGACTGTGTTAATCTGAAACGCGATATTCGATAGAACGATGATGAAAACGCAAAATCACGAAACTACGATAACTAAACGCGACAACATGATAATAATAACACGATACTACGATAACGAAAACGCGATAATACGATAGCACGTTGATAATTATACGAACAAGTATTGCGTTTTCACCATCGTAATATTGTGATATCGCGTTTTCTGTGATCGTAGTATCGTTTTTTTTTTTTTGCAATTTCATTATCGTAATATCGCGTTATCACCATTCTCATGTGGCCACTGTTCCGATTATCTATATACTTGAACACCATCTAAGAAACTAGAGACACTTGTGTCGCCAGGAATGATGCTATGATGACGCGACAGTACGATGATGATAACGTGACGGTACGACGGTGATAACGCGAGAGTACGATGATGACAACGCGACAGTACGATGGCGATAATGAGACATTACGATGATGATAACGCAATAGTAAGATTTTGAAATACGATACTGTAATAACGAAACGATATCACGATATAACGATGGTGAAAACGCGACAGTACCATGGTGAAAACACGATAGTATATCGCATTATCATCATCGTGCTATCGTATTGTAGCGTTCTCGTTATCGTAGTATCCCGTTATTATCATCGTTTTGTCGCGTTTTCGTTATCGTACGATTTTGTGTTTTCATCAGCATCGTGCTATTCAGATCAACACATTCAAAGACGATGGCTCTAACATAATTCCGTAGTTTATTACTAGTTACTTACAAATTAGTCATTTAACCCTTGTCTACTTTATTGTCTTTTCGTTAAATTAATGCCTATCCCGATGCTGACTTGATGTCGGGGGTTTTCTCGTATGCATTGTAGTATACACATGTAACCAAGATACAGGGCTGTAGCAAGTGGTCATTTGTTTGCGGGGAATACTATACATTGTTTTAGAAAATAAATCAGACAGAATTATTTTATTAAATCATGACACGCGTATGTTCACTGTTTCTAGGATGTCTAAACATATTTGATTTTAGTTCGGTGCTTTTCAGTATTTTTTTACATAAGTTATATGCGTTTAAATATCAGAACAACTGTACGTTTTAATGACCTTTATTTTTGGTATTACTATCAACCTTTAAGGATTTAAATGTTTATAAACCGAGATCAATTCATTTTTATTTCAACATTCTGTATGTTCTGCTCTTCTATTTGACCTCGAAAAGGCTCTTGAAATAATTAACATAATTAAATACATTTTGTAAATTGTAACAGCCTGTAACTTCAAAAGTAAGCTTAATTATAGCAGTCAAGATAGACCAAACAGAGGAAACAGACAAAAGAGCTATCACTTCTTCTCTAACTACTGAGATAAATACTAAGTATTCTTAATCAACTCCTCGAAACTGGTAATCCTACCGAAGAGCAAACTCGAAAATTCGACTTACTCACTCCAAATTCCGAGAGACGTTAAACTTACTGAACTGAAAATTTCAACTAATTACTCGAAATTTCCACTTACTAAATCCGAAATTTGCCTAACTAACTCGAAATGTTAACTTAAGAGCTATCAAGATATAAAAAAAGGACAGACATATGTCTCCCCGACAAACGTCTGCATGGCGCCCCGCCGAACATCACCCCGCCTAACGTCGTTTTTTAACTTTCCCGAATGACATGACAGTATTGATTAAATTGGAAATAAAAGACAGTGAGATTTTGATTTTGATATTGGTGACATGTGACTTCCAAAAGAGAAAATGCAGACTGTCGGTCTTAATCTTCGGTTGATTTTTCGGTACATTCCTTATAGTATACGAAAAGTAACCAGTAATCAGAATGGTTTATATTTAAAGCGTGTATACGGATATACGCAAGTCACGATAGCACAGTGGTCAACGTCAACAGCTTGAAACATGGAGGTCGTAAGGGATCGTAACCGTTCAGTGCTTGTTTGTTTGTTTTTTGTTGGGTTTTTTTTCTCTCTCTCTCACAAATTTCAACAAACACTTTGTACATGTACATTTTATCCAATATTTCCTTCATTGTATTTTTCCTTCTATTTTTATCTCCTTTTTTTAATTTCTCATTTTTTAAATATATTTTTATGTTATTTTTTATTCACAGTTCTTTTCACTACATTACAAATTTCATAAATATATATTACAGCTAGCTAAATTCATCACTCAGTTGCGTTCGCGGTGTCGGAACTGCTGTCATCGGAGTCATATCAATCATATAAACAATTAAAAATGAAAAATAAAAATGTTCTTGCTAATGGGCTTGAACCAGCGATTTCCCGCATACGACCCATGTGCTGTAACCACTGGGCCACAGAGACGAACGCTGAGTGCGTGTTTCACTTACAATACTAATAATGATATTTAGACACTTAACCAAAATTTCTTTCCGTAAAACATACGGATAGCTCCGAAGTTGGGCCGAATATTATAATATGGAATGCACATGCGTATATGTATGCCCATTTAACAGGTAAAAAATAGCACAATATTGTGTTATGACATACTGTATAATTATGAAGTACAATATTGTTTATACATCGATCATAATGTTATATTGTCCGTAAGTATTGACCTTGCACTCATGAATATTCTGTATATTTCCGTAAATTAATTTTCGGTGTCCGAACCTAAATAAGCTTTATAACCATAGCATATATAATTTCAGAGGTCAACTGAACAGTGAACTCTCGGGATTTTTACGAACCTCTGATGGATGAGAATGATATAATTTTTATATGCGCAGTTAGCCGTGCGGACCGATTTCTAATGTTGGCAAAACTTGTAGTCCAACTCTTTTTTTATTATCGCACATTTGCAAAGTTACTGAATAATTCTTAACGTACAGTAGTATTATATATGTCTTGATGTAATGATAGTTTGCTGTTGTATATATTTTTGCATATGTATCTGTATATTATTGTCTTGATGTACAATATACCTTGGTGGTCCTAATAAAACTGTGTGAAGTGTACAGATGAAATCTTGACTTGTATACTTTGATTTACAAATTCTCGGGCAATGTTTTGTTTAAAGAGTATGGGCTGGTTTTGATAATTTCTTATTTGTATCGGGGCCCACCTATTAAAATCCACACAATTTCGCTTATTTTGAATAGCAGGCAAACTCCACCATTGCATGGTCTTGGAAATACCATGTGATGTTCGGGTATTGATAAAATTTGGTTTCCCTGTCCTGGTTGCCCAACTAAGGATAGAGTTGTGTTTTTATCATAAGGGATAAGCTTTATAAATATACGTAGCCAAGGGGAACTATATAAATATAAGAATTTGTATTGACAGTATTGTTTAGCTGAAATTCATGTGAAGCGTTTGCAAGTTTGTAATATTATTACAACCTCCCTTTGTCTAGAGCTGACTGTTGTTGTGCAACCAAGACAGATAGAAAATTAACGAAGTTTGAATCTATACAAGTAGTATAGGGGTCGGTTTGGCCCCACGACTGCGCATGCGTGAGAATGACGTCATGCGCGGCGGCCATTTTGAATTTTATGTTTAGAATGACATCATCTTTCTATTTTAAGAATGACTTCACTCTGCTATTTATATCTCCCAGAAGTATATAGAGCTGACTTATATACCTATCTAGGGCGTGTTCGCGCACATTGAGGGTCAGGTGCTCAGCCCTAGACGGGGAGATAACTTTAAAACAAAATATTTCAAGAAAATCAAATAAATATTAATTATATTTGAACATATAGATTTTTCTATAACCTAAATGAATAAATACATTGTATGGTAAACAAAGAGCTTATTAAAAATAATTTAAAGCAAAATATTTATTATATTTTAATTTAAAACATTAAGCTTTCTTTCAAATAGTCACGTTAGAAGTATAATTTACTGAAAATTAAAGACTACTTTTTTTTGCTTACGATGTTTCCTCCTTGGCGTCCACTGACAAAATGACTCCAATCATAAGTGTATTATTCCTAAATGCGCATGCTCGGACCTATTTTTCATAATGACTTCATAAGCTATATTTAGATAAGGTCATGGGTGCATCAAACGTGATCATGGTCAGAAAGTCTAGCGTGTGTTGATTTAAGGCCGGATAGGCGGACAATAAAAAGTAAACATGTCAAAGTTAATCCCTTTAAAGTCGCCACAATGTCTGGCGTTTATTTATTTAAGAGCGGATACGTTAACAATAGCCTATTCAACTATTGATTGTTCAATGTATTTATGTTTATTGAAAATCTTGACGATTTCCTAGAATGGTCGAAATAGGCTTTCTAGAACCTAACTGTACTTAAGACAGTATCCTAAAGGACTATAAAAGTTTTATAACACAAAATACTCGTTTCTATAAGTTTCTCCTAAAAGTCATAAAATTGACCGAAATTTAATCCGCTTTTACAGTTTTCAAAGTATTAGTGTCAACATTGGCCAGTTCTCTTTCATACATTATCTTAAGCCGATCTCAAGTCAAAAAATATTAATACTTAAAATCCGCTGAAGGTTGAATTTCATGCATAGACTTGTACGATTACATTGAAATGTATACTCTGTTAATTCAAAATTCTGGATGTTCTAAATTATATATATGAAATATTGTGTGATGTGTTGGAGTATCTACACCGTAGTGGAACTGGCATGTTCAGTTTCGGAGACTATGATGTTGTTGTAATAACTAAAGATGACAAATGTAAAGTTACAAAGGAAGATATTATTGTGATACCTGTTAATGAAGTTGCAGACACAATCTGTGTACTAGGGTAATAGGCACGAAAGATTTTGATAATTTTGAATATTTTGATGATGTTACATATATTGTTTAATGGCGCGTACGTGTGTGCGTGCATGCATGTATGCGCGTGCGGGTGTGCTTGTGTGTGTGTGTGTGATTGCGCGTATGCGTGTGTGTGTGTGTGTGTGTGTCTGTGTGTGTATGTGCGTGTGCGTGTATGTGTGTGTGTGTGTGTTCTCGTGTGTACGCGTGTGCTTGTGCTTTTGCAGGTTCGAGTCTAGGGACGCGCAGAAAATGTGAATTTTACGCGTGATTGATTTCACTTCCGGTTTGAGTGTACCAGCTTATAGTAGTATAGGGGCCGGTTTGGGGTCACGACTGCGCATGCGTGAGAATGACGTCATGCGCGGCGGCCATTTTGAATTTTATTTTTAGAATGACATCATCTTCCTATTTTAAGAATGACCTCACTCTGCTATTTATATCTCCCGGAAGTATATAGAGCTGACTTATATACCTATCTAGGGCGTGTTCGCGCACATTGAGGGTCAGGTGCTCAGCCCTAGACGGGGAGATACCATGAAAACAAAATATTTCAAGAAAGTCAAATAAATATTAATTATATTTGAACATATAGATTTATCTATAAACTAAATGAATAAATACATTGTATGGTAAACAAAGAACTTATTAATGATAATTTAAAGCAAAATATTTATTAATTTTTAATTAAAACCATTAAGCTTTATTTAAGATATTAAAAACATTAAGCTTTATTTAAGATAGCTACGTTAGAAATAACGTTAACTGAAAATAAAGTATTACATTTTTGCTTACGATATTTCCTCCTTGGCGTCCACTGACAAAATGACTGCAATCATAAGTGTATTATTCCTAAATGCGCATGCTCGGACCTATTTTTCATAATGACTTCATAAGCTATATTTAGATAAGGTCATGAGTGCATCAAACGTGATCATGGTCAGAATGTCTAGCGTGTGTTGATTTAAGGCCGGATAGATGGACAATAAAAAGTAAACATGTCAAAGTTAATCCCTTTAAAGTCGCCACAATGTCTGGCGTGTATTTATTTAAGAGCGGATGCGTTAACAATAGCCTATTCAACTGTCAAAGTTAATCCCTTTAAAGTCGCCACAATGTCTGGCTTATGTTGATTTATGGACGGATGCATTAACAAAGGCCTATTGATCTGTCCAAGTTAATCCGTGTATTGAGTACGGGAAGGGAGGTGACATCAGGTCTGGGTCGCATATGGACCGAAGTGCCTCTTTCATACCATCAATGATATTATGTTAAAGAACATTTTTCTTAAACAATTGCCAACATTTTTAATGACCATCCAGAGTTTTAGAACCAGTAAAGGGCTTTTTTAAGAAGGTTGCTAAAATCATCAAAATAAGACGTTTTAGGGTCCATTTTTACATTTTGGGTATCTGACATTTTTGAAAAGCCCAAAGGGTGTACTTTACCATAAACTAGGTCCCCAACCGGAAATGAAGTCATTAAAATTTCAAAGTATCGTACAGACTCGGGACCGGTACCGTTAGAAAGATCTTTTCGAGTAGGTTTCAGAAAATATGTACAATTACGGGTCTATCTCTATCCGTTTTCCAGTATTGAGGTTAAACCAGAATCATTCATCCGGAAACACCCGGCTTCATGCCTTTATTATTAAAGATAACCTAGGCATGTTGGGTATCTAACCGAAGGTCTCGGCTAGTACTATAAGCTGGTACACTCAAACCGGAAGTGAAATCAATCACGCGTAAAATTCACATTTTCTGCGCGTCCCTAGACTCGAACCTGGTCAAGTAAGGTACCACTGGAAAGGTCCTTACAAGACGATTCGACACACAAGTACACACACACACACGCACACACACACGCACGCACACATACACACGTACACGCACGCACACACACACACACGCACACACACGCACACACACACACACACACACACACACAAGCACACGCGCACACACAAGTACACACACACACACACGCACACACACACACACACACACACACACACACACACACACATACATGCACGCACGCACACACGTACGCGTCATTAAACAATATATGTAACATCATCAAAATATTCAAAATTATCAAAATCATTCGGGCCTATTACCCTAGTACACAGATTGTGTCTGCAACTTCATTAACAGGTGTCACAATAATATCTTCCTTTGTAACTTTACATTTGTCATCTATAGTTATTACAACAAAAATCATTAGTCTCCGAAATTGAACATGCCAATTCCACTACGATGTAGATACTCCAACCATCACACAATATTTCATATATAATTTGGAACATTTTTCCGAATTTTGAATTAACAGAGTATACACTTCAATATAATCGTACAAGTCTATGCATGAATTCAACCTTCAGCGGATATTAAGTATTAAAATGTTTTGACTTGAGATCGGCTTAAGATAATGTATGAAAGAGAACTGGCCAATGTGACACTAATACTTTGAAAACTGTAAAAGCGGATTAAATTTCGGTCATTTATGACTTTTAGGAGAAACTTATAGAAAAGAGTATTTTGTGTTATAAAACTTTTATAGTCCTTTAGGATACTGTCTTAAGTACAAATAGGTTCTAGAAAGCCTATTTTGACCATTCTAGGAAATCGTCAAGATTTTCAATGAACAGAAATACAGTTAACATTGAACAATCAGTTTTTCCCATTTCGTGACACACTTTCTATTCATCAATTCTGAGATGATAATTTCATGTGATAGAATTCATAAAAATCTTTCATTTACATCCCCCATTCTCGATTCGATTTTCAACCGTTTTCGAGTTTATGACGTAACAGCGATTTTAAACCTTTTCTTAAACTTTCAATAAAACTCTTGAAACAGGTAGCATTGGAAAGATCTCGTCGCATAGGTTCAGAAAATGTATAGATATTTACCTCTATCTTGATCCGTTCTCAAGATATTGGCGTTTAAAGATTGAAGTGACGTCACGTTTTGGCGGCAAATTCAAAATTTATGGTTTCAATCTTTAAAATGTTATATCTTGAGAACGGATCAAGATAGAGGTAAATATCTATACATTTTCTGAACCTATGCGACGAGATCTTTCCAATGCTACCTGTTTCAAGAGTTTATTTGAAAGTTTAAGAAAGGTTTAAAAATCGCTGTTACGTCATAACTCGAAAACGGTTGAAAATCGAATCGAGAATGGGGGATGTAAATGAAAGATTTTTATGAATTCTATCACATGAAATTATCATCTCAGAATTGATGAATAGAAAGTGTGTCACGAAATGGGAAAAACTGATTGTTCAATGTTAACTGTATTTCTGTTCATTGAAAATCTTGACGATTTCCTAGAATGGTCAAAATAGGCTTTCTAGAACCTATTTGTACTTAAGACAGTATCCTAAAGGACTATAAAAGTTTTATAACACAAAATACTCTTTTCTATAAGTTTCTCCTAAAAGTCATAAAATTGACCGAAATTTAATCCGCTTTTACAGTTTTCAAAGTATTAGTGTCAACATTGGCCAGTTCTCTTTCATACATTATCTTAAGCCGATCTCAAGTCAAAACATTTTAATACTTAATATCCGCTGAAGGTTGAATTCATGCATAGACTTGTACGATTATATTGAAGTGTATACTCTGTTAATTCAAAATTCTGGAAAAATGTTCCAAATTATATATGAAATATTGTGTGATGTGTTGGAGTATCTACACCGTAGTGGAATTGGCATGTTCAATTTCGGAGACTATGATGTTGTTGTAATAACTATAGATGACAAATGTAAAGTTACAAAGGAAGATATTATTGTGACACCTGTTAATGAAGTTGCAGACACAATCTGTGTACTAGGGTAATAGGCCCGAATGATTTTGATAATTTTGAATATTTTGATGATGTTACATATATTGTTTAATGACGCGTACGTGTGTGCGTGCGTGCATGTATGTGTGTGTGTGTGTGTGTGTGTGTGTGCGTGTGTGTGTGTGTGTGTGTGTGTGTGCGCGTGTGCTTGTGTGTGTGTGTGTGTGTGTGTGTGTGTGTGTGTGTGTGTGTGTGTGTGTGTGTGTGTGTATGTGTGCGTGCGTGTGTGTGTGCGTGTGTGTGTGTGTACTTGTGTGTCGAATCGTCTTGTAAGGACCTTTCCAGTGGTACCTTACTTGACCAGGTTCGAGTCTAGGGACGCGCAGAAAATGTGAATTTTACGCGGGATTGATTTCACTTCCGGTTTGAGTGTACCAGCTTATAGTACTAGCCGAGACCTTCGGTTAGATACCCAACATGCCTAGGGTTATCTTTAATAATAAAGGCATGAAGCCGGGTGTTTCCGGATGAATGATTCTGGTTTAAACCTAATATCTGGAAAACGGATAGAGATAGACCCGTAATTGTACATATTTTCTGAACTACTCGAAAAGATCTTTCTAACGGTACCGGTCCCGAGTCTGTACGATGACTTTGAATTTTAATGACTTCATTTCCGGTTGGCACCTAGTTTATGGTAAGTACACCCTTTGGGCTTTCAAAAATGTCAGATACCAAATGTAAAATGGACCTAAAACGTCTTATTTTGATGATTTAGCAACCTTCTTTTAAAAAAACCCTTTACTGGTTCTAAAACTCTGGATGGTCATTAAAAATGTTGGCAATTGTTTAAGAAAATGTTCTTTAACATAATATCATTGATGGTATGAAAGAGGCACTTCGGTCCATATGCGACCCAGACCTGATGTCACCTCCCTTCCCGTACTCAATACACGGATTAACTTGGACAGATCAATAGGCTTTGTTAATGCATCCGTCCATAAATCAACATAAGCCAGACATTGTGGCGACTTTAAAGGGATTAACTTTGACAGTTGAATAGGCTATTGTTAACGCATCCGCTCTTAAATAAATACACGCCAGACATTGTGGCGACTTTAAAGGGATTAACTTTGACATGTTTACTTTTTATTGTCCATCTATCCGGCCTTAAATCAACACACGCTAGACATTCTGACCATGATCACGTTTGATGCACTCATGACCTTATCTAAATATAGCTTATGAAGTCATTATGAAAAATAGGTCCGAGCATGCGCATTTAGGAATAATACACTTATGATTGCAGTCATTTTGTCAGTGGACGCCAAGGAGGAAATATCGTAAGCAAAAATGTAATACTTTATTTTCAGTTAACGTTATTTCTAACGTAGCTATCTTAAATAAAGCTTAATGTTTTTAATATCTTAAATAAAGCTTAATGGTTTTAATTAAAATTAATAAATATTTTGCTTTAAATTATCATTAATTAAATTCTTTGTTTACCATACAATGTATTTATTCATTTAGTTTATAGATAAATCTATATGTTCAAATATAATTAATATTTATTTGACTTTCTTGAAATATTTTGTTTTCATGGTATCTCCCCGTCTAGGGCTGAGCACCTGACCCTCAATGTGCGCGAACACGCCCTAGATAGGTATATAAGTCAGCTCTATATACTTCCGGGAGATATAAATAGCAGAGTGAGGTCATTCTTAAAATAGGAAGATGATGTCATTCTAAAAATAAAATTCAAAATGGCCGCCGCACATGACGTCATTCTCACGCATGCGCAGTCGTGACCCCAAACCGGCCCCTATACTACTTATACACGGCTTTTGTTCGTGCTGTTAAAATTTACCACAATCTAACAAAGGTAAATATAAAACTAGAAGTTACTGGAATCTGAAAAAAAATACTGAGCTTTTAAAAAATAGTCATGTTAAAAGTTGAATAATTATAAAATAATTTAAAAGCAGTAAAATACTTATTTCTAATGGGGATCTATTTCGTCTTTTCTCCTTAAATTGATCTCTTCTAGAACATATGAAAAGTGAATAATATCTTAAAATATTGCTTGAATGTGGTTAACTTCTATTCTGATTAACTTTACAGAATCCTAAGATTGGTTAGCTAAATTCCAAACATAAAAACAGGATGAAAACTAAGTCGAGATCTTGTATCATGCTGGTAGATATGTTACGGTCTTAATTTGACAAATTTCATGCATTTTCTAGGCTGATGCATGTACCAAAACCGAAGATGAAGCTGTGTATCCTTGTAGACCAGGTACACATTGATCAGGCAAAGGCCAATGATCTCCCATGTATGGATGCTGATGCCCTGAAGAAACTGAATAAGGCCAAAAAGCTTGTCAAGAAACTAGGTAAAATTTTATATACTCAGACTTGATGCTATTATTCTAACTAGTAAACTGGTACAAGAAACTTGTCGAAAAGAAACTAGATAAAATTGTTTATACTTAAAACTTGATGTTACTATTCTAACTAAAAAAACAGGTACAAGAAACTTGTCGAGAAACTAGGTAAAATTATATATACTCAAACCTGATGTTACTATTCTAACTAGTAAACTGGTACAAGAAGCTTGCCAAGAAACTAGGTAAAATTCTATATATTCAAAACTTGATGTTACTATTCTAACTAGTAAACTGGTACAAAAAGCTTGCCAAGAAACTAGGTAAAATTTTATATACTCAAAACTTGATGTTACTATTCTAACTAGTAAACTGGTACAAGAAACTTGTCAAGAAACTAGGTAAACTTTTATATACTCAAACCTGATGTTACTATTCTAACTAGTAAACTGGTACAAGAAACTTGTCAAGAAACTAGGTAAACTTTTATATACTCAAACCTGATGTTACTATTCTAACTAGTAAACTGGTACAAGAAACTTGTCAAGAAACTAGGTAAACTTTTATATACTCAAACCTGATGTTACTATTCTAACTAGTAAACTGGTACAAAAAGCTTGTCAAGAAACTAGGTAAACTTTTATATACTCAAACCTGATGTTACTATTCTAACTAGTAAACTGGTACAAAAAGCTTGTCAAGAAACTAGGTAAACTTTTATATACTCAAAACTTGATGTTACTATTCTAACTAGTAAACTGGTACAAGAAACTTGTCAAGAAACTAGGTAAAATTTTATATACTCAAACCTTGATGTTACTATTCTAACTAGTAAACTGGTACAAGAAACTTGTCAAGAAACTAGGTAAACTTTTATATACTCAAAACTTGATGTTACTATTCTAACTAGTAAACTGGTACAAGAAACTTGTCAAGAAACTTGGTAAACTTTTATATACTCAAACCTGATGTTACTATTCTAACTAGTAAACTGGTACAAAAAGCTTGTCAAGAAACTAGGTAAACTTTTATATACTCAAACCTGATGTTACTATTCTAACTAGTAAACTGGTACAAAAACTTGCCAAGAAACTAGGTAAAATTTTATATACTCAAAACTTGATGTTACTATTCTAACTAGTAAACTGGTACAAGAAGCTTGCCAAGAAACTAGGTAAATTTTATATACTAGACAGACAAATATGCTTGCCTACTGCTTTTCTGCCTACATACACACGTTTTACAACTCATTGAGTTATATTACTTAAGAATTAGGTCCATGTTTCGGAGAAGAAAGTTCGAACATCACCAAACCATAGAAAGAAAAAATTGTTTTACATGAAAATTAAGCAGCATATAAAACATTTATATTATTCTAAAAAATCAATGAATGAATGAATGAGTTGGGTTTTATGGCGAATCGACACAAAAAGGTCATATATCGCCGGGAAAAAGTTAAATGAATTACATTAATTGTAAAGCATATATAACACTATTAAAGCAAAAGGGTATATACATATATAGTGTAAAATAACAGTTGCAAAGATAAAAATTGTAAAAGTTGTGAATAAAAATCAAATAAGGTTCAGATTTTATGATATATGCTTATTTGTTTCAAAAATTGCAAAATTTTGTCGGCAGGAATTTGTTCAAACAACTCTTTCAACGATTTAACATTATAGTATGAATTGCGCTGTGGATCGAAGTCAACACAGTTGATTAAAATATGTTAAATAGAAAGCGGTGTTTGACATGGTACACATTCAGGTTGATCTTCATTGTTCAGAAGATACGAATGAGTCAACCGTGTATGACCTATTCGACAACGAGAAAGAACAACTTCCTCTCTGCAAACAGATCTATTTCCTTGGTGCCATTCACCTAAAGTAGGTTTAATCTCACGAAGTTTATTGAACGAAGCATTGTTCCATGAAGATTGCCATTTAGTTAAAATGTATTTGTTGATATTTGGCCTAAAATCAGTATATGGTAATTTCAATTTAGATTGATTTAATGAAAGTGATTTCTTTGCTGCGGTATCAGCATCATCATTTCCATAAATACCAACATGACTAGGAATCCAACAGAATATGATGGACTTTTTAAAAGATAGTTCATGAACCCTGAGAAGAATATTTTGAATGAGTGGATTTTCTGTATTACGGTTGTGTATTGATTGTAATACAGAAAGTGAGTCGAAAAAGATGATAAACTTTTCTTCATTATATTCTGAAGTAAAATTAAGGGCCAAATCAATAGCTTTTGCCTCGGCTGAAAAAATTGTAGCGTTATTTGGCAAACGTAAATTTGATTGATGCAGATGGCTAACGACAGCACATCCAACCTTTGAATCATCTTTTGAACCATCTGTATAAATTGGAAAATGATGTTTGTAAGTCGACTTCATTTCGTTATATTTGAACTTGAATATTTCAGAGTTTGTTTCAGACTTTTTCAAGGCGGTTTTCATATCAAAAAGAACTATTGGAGAATTAAGAGTCCATGGTGGTGTATTCAGAACTAAGTTTTCTTTTATATCATCAAACTCAAAATCAGTTTCCTTCATAGAATTGCTGATGCGAAATCCAAAAGGTTTAATTTGTTTTGGTTGTCTGTCATACGAATCGTGGTACTTGGGTTTAAATATGATTTTATGAGCAGGTTTGGATTTGTTGGCAGCTACCCTCAGAGCATATTGCAATGACAGTTTTTCACGTCAAACGATTTCCTGGCTGAACCATAAACAACACAACCGTAGTCTAGCTTAGATCTAATCAAAGCTATATAAAGTCTTAACAAAACCTTGTGATCTGCTCCCCAATCAGTATTTGAAATTACCTTTAAAAGATTCAACGATTTCAAACATTTGGCTTTCAGGTATTTTATGTGTGGTATAAAAGAAAGCTTTTTATCAAAAATAACACCAAGAAATTTTGCTTCGTCAACAACGGGTATTTTTGTTCCATTTAGAAAAAGCTCAGTGTCACAATGTTGTTTCCGTAATTGACAAAAGTGGACACACTGAGTTTTTGATTGGGAAAATTTAAAACCATCTTCCATGGCCCAAGTTTGAACTTTATTCAAACACTGCTGTAATTGGCGTTCAATCGTATGCATATTTTTTGAACGATAACATATCAAAAATCATCAACATATAATGAACAATCTGTCCCTGGTAACAAACATTTCACTATATTGTTAATGTTGATGCTAAAAAGTGTAACAGATAAAATAGAACCTTGTGGAACTCCCTGTTCTTGCTCAAATGAGTCAGACAGGGTTGAACCAACGCGTACTTTAAAATTGCGATCAGATAAAAATTGTGATATAAATGTTGGAAGACGACCTTTCAAACCTGAGTCATTAAGCTCATTCATAATGCCATACTTCCATGTAGTGCCATAAGCGTTTTTCCAAATCGAAAAAGACAGACACTAAATGCTCTTTTTTAACAAATGCATCACGAATAAAATTTTCCAGTCGAAGAAGATGATCAGTTGTGCTGCGCTGCTTTCGAAAACCACTTTGAAAGTTAGTAATTAGGCCTTGTGATTCAAGATACTAAACTAGTCTAGAATTGATCATACGTTCTAGAGTTTTACATAAACAATTAGTAAGGGCAATCGGTCTATAATTACTAGGGTTAGTGCTATCTTTCCCGGGTTTTGGTATTAGAATAACTATAGCTTCTCTCCAGGAATCTGGGAAAATGCCAGTTTTCCATGTAATATTATAAATTTCAAGTAGGAGGTCTAATGACTCTTGTGGTAAATGTTTTAAAAGTTGATAATGAATTTGGTCTGGGCCAGCTGCAGTATCATGACATTTGTCTAAAGAGTCAAGCAGTTCTGTGAGCGAAAAAGGGTTTATTATAATCTTCATCATTATTTGAATCAAAATTTAAAGGTTTACTTTCTTTAGTTGATTTAATGTTTTGAAACTTTTTATCATAATTGTCTGATGAAGAGTTTTTTGAAAAAGTTTCACCAAGTGTATTGGCAATGTCCTCCTTGGTAGATGCAATAGATTGGTCTGATTTTGTAAGATGGGAAACATTTAAAGTTTTTCCTTTTCCACTTATTTTACGTATCATTTCCAGACTTTTTTAACCGATGACCTTGAATTAAGTTTGGAAACGTATGAATGCCATAATATTTTCTTTGCTTGTTTTATAGTTCTGCGAGCTTTTGCTCTCAGAATCTTAACTGATTGAAGATTTTCTTTTGTCGGCCGTATATTGAATTTTTTAATGGCCGCTCTACGTTTTCGAGCAGCGGTCTTACAATCATCATTATACCAAGGCCTATTTTTATGTTTACCATTTCTTGAAAAAGTTTTAGGAATGGACTTGTCAGCAATATCGGACAAAAGCACCGAAAACCGATCAATAGGATCATAAAAATTTGTAAAATTCTCCAAAGTCAAATCATTTTCACATAACGTTTAAAATTGCTTCCAATCAGCTTTATTAATTTGAAATATGAAAGGTGGTCTGAAGGCGAAGAAAAACTCACCTGAGCATTGCTCAGGTGAGCTAAAAAGTGAAAAGTTATTTCCGTCTTCCTTAACCCTTACAATGGTACAACCGATTAGTTTTGCCTTTGCGACCAGTGCAGACCTAGATCAGCCTGCACATCTGTGCAGACTGATCATGGTCTGCACTGTTCGCTATTCAGTCAGTACATTTTGAGTGAACACCCCTTCGAATGATAAGTGGTATTGCCCAAATTGAATGATGGACCTGTCCATTTTAGAAACTTAGCATGCTAAGGGTTAAAAGGTCAGAAACACAATATGCATAGGATGTGACAATAATACTACACTACACTATATATAATCACACCAACACCAGAAACAGAATACAATGCCAGGCGTGTTTAGTCTCTATTTATTAGCAAGCTATATATATGTTTAAAGCAGGCAAGCAACATGCAAAAAATTTCAAGTATTTAATAGTTTCAACAACATAATATTATAACATACAACATGGAGGCTTTAATAAAGAAAGTGGGAATAAAATGCTTCAAATTGGGAAAATAACTTGTCTGATTTATCTAGACTGTGTTGTGAATCTACATTTGCCTGAAACAACAATTTTTTTTAACCCAGTGGCACTTTTCACAAAATAAAATTTTTTGTGTTTTTTTTAATTTTTTTTTCCGATGCTAACATTTTCCTACCTTATTTTTATTTTTATTCCCTCCTCCTAATGCTCATTTCTGGAAAATCGTAACCCAAGTTATTAAAAAACTCTGGCCTAATCAAAACCGAAATAGAGCTGCTTTTGAGAAAAGGGCATGTTTCCAACAACTGCATAATCATCTGAATAGTAATGTATCTGAGTCAACCATGCACCGATACATGTATCACTGCCACATTTGTACAGAGCCATTTTTGGTAATTCAAAGGCCATAATTTTTAAGAGCAGGGCCAATTTTGCTTGTTATCAAACTTAGCTGAAGACTTATTGGCAAACACATTTTGTTCAAGTTGGGTGAAGATCAGATGAGAAATGTTTGACTAAAAGAGTGCGGACAAGTGTGTACAGAGCAATTTTCAATAATTCACGGGCCATAATTCTGAAGTGCCTGGGCCGATTTTGCTAGTTATCGAACTTAGCCGAGGACTTATTACAACTTATAGTGCGGACAAGAGTAAAATGGCCAATTTCGGTGATTCAAGGGCCATAATTCTGAAGTGCCTGGGGTGATTTGGCTCATTACTGAACCTGGCCTAGGACTTATGACAAAAAACAAGGAGCTGCGTTCAATAAATGCTTGATGCCCCCAGTGGCATCATTGTCGATAGATTTTGCACCTAAGTCCAAAGTGAGGTCAAGGTCAAACTGAGGTCAGGTGATGTTTGAAGATGAGGAATAGTCACAGTTTACATCTGTGTTAGTATAAGGGGTACTGATGCCAGACGAAACGGTCCCATTTGGTTAACCAAGAGATGGCTCATATAAAGCAACCTAAGTCCAAAATAAGGTCAAGGTCAAGGTCAAACTGAGGTCAGGTGATGTCTGAAGATGAGGAATGGTCACAGGTTACATCTGCATTAGTATCAAGTCATTCTAGCGAGGGGTACTGATGCTAGACAAAATGGTCCCATTTGGTTAACCTCGTAGGGACGGACGTACAGGACAATCACTATATGCCTCCCGCATCAGTAGATGCTGGGGGCATAAAAACATGTTCTTTGGTATTTAACAGACATGCTGCAGTAAACACCAAAGGCATAAAAGGAAATGGTGACCAATGAACATAACATTGATAAAAGTATCACTCACATTGCCATCTTCCATTCTACCAGGCCCGGCCGGTGTAAGGTTTTCTAGTGCCTGTCTTACTACAACTCTTGCTTAAACTGCGTGAGTCTTCAGTAAACTATGGAACACCTATGAAATAGAAAACAAAGTATAAATCAACACTTTCTTTCATATCAATAAAAACAATGTAAAAGATGTGGTTTGGAAGGAGAACAATCTACACATAATGATTTATGTAGAAACTTGTCCTTTTACACTTTGTTTTCTTTCACAGAAGGATTATGAGACTTGTAAATTGTTGCTTGTTTGTTTTGTTTTGTTGAGTTTAACATCACACTGACACAATCTGTCAATTATAGGACATACAGAGACTTCAAGCTTTTTTTATGGTGGCCTATGACTCCAGGTGCTCCTTCAGGCATTTCTTGAAGTATGACTGGACCCTAGCATCATTGCATAAGCTAGCTGGACATGAAAGAATTCTCCCCACCCCCTCAAAAATAAGAGCTGTCACAGGAGACAGCGCGCTCGACTATTTCGATGCTGGATAGTGAAACTGGGCACATCTGAGGAAACTAGAGCTGTCACTGGAGTGTTTAATGACTCTAATTGTGGATGACGATATTGCACAATATCCTGAGTCTATGTCAAAAATATCAACTTAAAGTAATAAGAGAGGTAAAGATAAAATGTATCAAAACACTATATAAGTATATCCTAAGCAAAAAGGGGCATAATTCATTAAATATTGGTGCCAGAGTTATGCACCTTGTGTCATATGGTGTGGGTGATGATGTTGAACAACTATTTTAAGTTTGAATCAAATCCATTCAGTAATAACAGAGACAGAGTGAAAGTGCATCAGAACTTTAACCTAAAATTCTAAGTAAAAAGGGGGAATAATTAATGAAAAATTGGTGCCAGAGTTATGCACCTTGCGTCATATGGTGTGGGTGATGATGTTGAACAACTATTTTAAGTTTGAATCAAATCCATTCTGTAATAACAGAGACAGAGTGAAAGTGCATCAAAATTTTAACCTAAAATTCTAAGTAAAAAGGGGAAATAATTCATGAAAAATTGGTCCCAGAGTTATGCACCTTGTGTTATATGATAAGGGTAATGATGTTGAACAATTGTTAAGTTTGAATCGGATCCATTCAGTAATAACAGAGATAGAGTGAAAGTGCATAAAACTTTAACCTGAAATTCTAAGTAAAAAGGGGAATAATTCATGAAAAATTGTGCCAGAGTTATGCATCTTGTGTCATATGATGTGGGTGATGATGCTGAACAACTATTTTAAATTTGAATCAAATCCATTTAGTAATAACAGAGGTAGAGTGAAAGTGCACCAAAACTTTAACCTGAGATTCTAAGTAAAAAGGAGGGAATAATTCATGAAAAAATGGTGCCAGAGTTATGCACCTTGTGTCATATGATGTGGGTGATGATGTTGAACAACTATGTTAAGTTTGAATCAAATCCATTCAGTAATAACAGAGATAGAGTGAAAGTGCATCAAAACTTTAACCTGAAAATCTAAGTGAAAAGGGGGGATAATTCATGAAATATTGGTGCCAGAGTTATGGCCCTTATGTCAGATGATGTGGATGATGATGAGGAATAAGTATTTAAGTTTGAATCAAATCCATCAAGTAATTATAGAGGTAAGTTGAAACAAGAGCTGTCACTAATGGTGACAAATGCCCCCGCAGCACCTTGACCTTTGACCTGGTGACCCCAAAGTCAGTAGGGTTGGTGCACTCATAAAGTACTATCAGCATGTAAAGTTTGAAGGTCCTGGGTGAAGTGGTTCGCCAGTAAAGTGCCTTCATGCAAAAAGTTAATGTTGGCCCCTGTGACCTTGACGTTTGACCTGGTGACCCCAAAGTCAGTAGGAGTGGTGTACTCAATAGACATTTGCGAATTAAGTTTACGTGGACTGTGGACACCTAAGACAATTTATTTTTCAAGGGGACCGTCTCAAAATAATTTGATTATATTATGCGTGGTAGGAAATTGAGTGTATAACGGCAGTACGGTTTGGGTTATTATATCATCACTATGTGGTAGGTGATATAAATTCGGATGTGCCTGTTTTTAGCTCCACTTTTCGAAGAAAAAGTAGAGCTATTGCACTTGCTCCGGCATCGGCGTCGCTGTTGGTTAAAGTTTTTGATAAAGTCAAATATAATAGACTATGCGGAACAACTTCAAATAGAAGGAGCAATACTATTCTTAGACTTTAGAAAGGCTTTTGATACGGTTGAGTGGGACTTCCTTTTTATCGTACTTAAACATTTTGGCTTCAAATCAACTTTTATTCAGTGGATTAAAACACTTTATTCTAATAGCAAATCTTGTATCTTAAATAATGGCTGGAAATCTGAAAGCTTTAGCTTACATTGCGGTATAAGACAAGGCTGTCCGATTTCAGCTCTGCTCTTTATATTGGTAGCAGAAATAATGGCTTTGAATATTAGAAACTAGGATGATATAACAGGCATAACAGTAAATTCAGAAATAGGAAAGAAGTCAATAAAAGTTTCGCAGCTAGCAGATGATACAACTTTATTTTTGGGTAAAGAAACGGAAATTGAGAAAGCTTTGGAAATAATTCTAAAGTTTGGCAAATTGTCAGGATTAAAATTAAATAAAAACAAAACTGAAGGAATGTGGGTCGGTAAATTAAAATTCAGCAAAAAACAAATTGGCGGGATAAATTGGCCTGAAAAACCAGTCAAAGTTTTAGTCAAATATCTCTGTCACTATCAAAGCTATTGACTTGAAACCTAACATAGATATTTACTGTTGAAGTCTACACCAGGAAAAAAACAATCTTCATTACTCTGATTTGAATTTTGACAGAATTATGCCCCTTTTTAATTTAGATTTTTTGGTTAAAGTTTTTGATAAAGTCAAATATCTCTGTTAGTACTATCAAAGCTATTGAATTGAAACTTAAAATAGTTATTTACTATCGAAGTCTACACCAGGAAAACAATCCCCATAATTCTGATTTGAATTTTGACCGAGTTATTTTTCTGTTAAAATTTTTGATAAAGTCAACTATCTCTGTTACTATCAAAGCTATTGACTTGAAACTTAAAATACTTATTTACCATCAAAGGTTTCACCAGGAGAAACAATCCTCATAACTCTGATTTGAATTTTGATAGAATTATGCTCCTTTTTTAACTTAGAAATTTTGGTTTAAGTTTTTAATAAAGCCAAATATCTCTGTTACTATCAAAGCTAATGACTTGCAATTGAAACTTAAAATAGTTATTTACTATCGAAGTCTATACCAGGAAAAACAATCCCCATAACTCTGGTTTGAATTTTGACAGAATTATGCCCCCTTTTCACTTAGAATTTTTTGTTACCGTATTTTGGTGCGTATAGGTCGCACTTTTTCTACCCATTTTGCTGCCTGAAAAAGTTCCTGCGACCTATACGACAGAACATTGCCAGCAGTTTTTTTTTCGGGCCAATTTTCTGACCGTAGCTCTCGCAAAATTACGTGCATCTGTTACGAACGAACAAAATGGATAAAAAATATCAATATCGGCGGCTTTTCAACCAATAGCGGTTACTTTCAATAAAATATATCGTAAATAACCCATACAGACTATCAAAATTACGAATGACTTTAATTCAAAGATGTTTTTGCAGTCTGAATTACGTTTGTTTCTACTTTCGTTTTACTGGACGCCACTGACATGTACTCCAGGTTGGATAAAATCCGGACAGATCCGTCCTCCATTCCAAACATTGTTTATACTAATTCTTAGCGTATTAAAAAACGTAAAAGATAATTTTTTACTTTTGATTTTTAAATAAAAGAAAAAAAATCCAAAAAGAGATATTTTGTTAATCTTTTTACTCAGAATCAAAAGAACGCGGTTAATTACATGACACGGAAAGGTGTTATAATTGCTGTGCAAACAATTCACACTTAAACTTGCATGATAACAGAATGTAAACGCAAACCGTCTGCTGCCAATTAGTGTCAAAAAGCCGCTTTTCTTTGATGTAGTCTGTTACCGATACTACTTTGGTACAAATGGTTGGGAACGAAAATAACACTGTCCGATGTCCACCAATCAGGATCTGATAATAATTCAGTCCGCGGCATCAATATGGCCGCCGCCATAACTTTTTTGCCGGTAAATATTAAATATTGCTGGGGAAAAAATCCAAAATTTAACTGCGACTAATACGCTAGAAGTTAAATTTTCCGACCATTTCCAGAGCAAAAATTAGATGCGGACTATACATTACAGCGACCTATACACACCAAAATACGGTAAAATCTTTGATAAAGTAAAATATATCTGTTAATATTAAAGCTTTTTGACTTGAAACTTAAAATACTTTTTACTATCAAAGTCTACACGTGGAGAAACAATCCCCAGTACTCTGATTTGAATTCTGACAGAGTTATGTCCCGTTTTAACTTGGAATTGTTTTACTGGCAAAGCTCTAATTCAGAGTCAAGTACTGAGAAAAGTCGAGCACGTTGTCTTACGGACAGCTCTTCGCTGTCTTACGGACAGCTCTTGTTCCGTGTTTCTGTCCGTCAGAGAGAAGTTATGCTACACATATCGCCAAAAGTTTTAAAGAGAGCCATGCGCTCTGCATGTCGTCATAATGTGGTGAACATTTGTGCCAAGTTTCTTTAAAAACCCTTCAAGCAGTTCAAGAGTTACACATCGCACTCAAAACAAAGTAAAATGACCTTTGACCCCACCCCTAAGTGTGACATTGATCTTATCTCGATGTGGTGGACATTTGTGCAATGTTTCTTTAAAATCCCTCAAACAGGTCAAGAGTTACCGAGCAGACACGAAACAAAGCCATATGACCTTGACACCTAAGTGTGACCTTGACCTTAAAGCGAGCCACCTGATACAGGCGCTCTGCACGTCGTCTTGATGTGGAGAACATTTGTCAAGTTTGTTTAAAATCCTTTAAGGGATTCAAGAGTTACAGAGCGGAGTCGACAAGAAATTGCTAACGGACAGACAGACACAGAGACAGACAGACAGACGGCCAGATGAATACCTGTGGTATCCCAAAATACGTCCCCTCGGGCGTATAATAACATCAAAGGAAAAGAGACGCAAGCTATTACGTTTTCCACAATGATTTACCTACTGATCTACATTTTGATCCCAGCTGACCCAGTTTAGATTTTTTCATGTCGGACGACGACGACGACGATGGAGTACGGATACATTGCGATCAGACTAGCTCATCTTTTCAACTTTGACGCAGATGCGCAACTTATAATATTAAAGAACATTTCAGGAAAGTGATATGACGTTAGATCAAGTACTTTTTGCGATATGTATAACAAAACATTTCTCTGGTGAACAGACGGACGGAAAGACAAATCCAAATCTTATCCTGTTCGGTGACATAATAAGCCAGACCTTACCATCATTATATGAATGTTTTCCTACCAAACATAGATTAAAATTACCATGTTGAGACAGTCCCCTTGAAAAATCGATCGTCTTAGGTGTTCACGTAGACTTAATTCGCAAATGTCTAATAAGTACTGTCAGCATGTGAAGTTTGAAGGTCCTGGGTGCAGTGGTTCGCAAGTAAAGTGCCTTCATGTAAAAAGTTAACGTTGGCCCTTGTGACCTTGACCTTTGACCTGGTGACCCCAAAGTCAGTAGGGTTGGTGTACTCAATAAGTACTATCACCACGTGAAGTTTGAAGGTCCTGGGTGCAGTGGTTCGCGAGTAAAGGGCCTTCATGCAAAAAGTTAACGTTGACCCCTGTGACCTTGAACTTTGACCTGGTGACCCCAAAGTCAGTAGGGGTGGTGTACTCAATAATTACTATCAGCAGGTAAAGTTTGAAGGTCCTGGGTGCAGTGGTTCGCGAGTAAAGTGCCTTCACGCAAAAAGTTAACGTTGGCCCCTGTGACCTTGACCTTAGACCTGGTGACCCCAAAGTCAGTAGGGGTGGTATACTCAATAAGTACTATCGGCACGTGAAGTTTGAAGGTCCTGGGTGCAGTGGTTCGCGAGTAAAGTGCCTTCATGCAAAAAGTTAACGTTGTGACTAATGAACTAACGAACGGACGGACAGTTGAAAACTAATATGCCTCCCTTTGGGGGCATAAAAAGAGAAAGTGTAAAAAAACTTTAACCAAGGTGGGGACGCGTAAAGACGCCGACGCAAATGCCAGGTCGAGTAGGATAGCTCTCCTTATACTTTGTATAGTCAAGCTAAAAAACAAGGTTTCAATATTACATTAATTTTGTGATAGGCAAGTGATTCAAAGTCAGAGTAATCTTGACCAGTAATTATTACTTCATTCGTTTAATTCTGACTACATTTTAACATAAAAAGGAGAAATCCTTAAAGATGGTGGTTTAGTATTTCAGCATGTTTTAACTGGCTGTGATCTCTTTTTTCCCCAATCCAATACTTCAAATTTTGTAGGGGGTTTCACTTCCAAGATTTTGTGGTTGTGTCAATTCATGAAATTAAATCTTACTACTGTTTATAACTAGAGTACCTGGAGGATAACACGTTTGTGTATGGCAAACTTTGTTATGATGTGCGACAGTAGAAGACGACCAAGATATTTTGTGGGTCTATACAGTTCTTCCTTAACAAGCATGGCCAGGCGAATGCCATCAGTCTCCACAGCTTGTTGCCTTGTTTTCTGAAAAATAAAAAAAATGAAATTACAATGTTTCCTTGAAACAAAAACTTAATTTTGAAATTACTTGTTTCCCAAAAGAAACAGGATTGGAATTTCCAAACTTCTTACATTTTCCAAGTGTTACAATTAAGGTATCAAATTTTTACAAAACAAGCAAATTTGATGAATGAGGTTTAAAGAAAAAATTTAGAAAAGGAATGATTTTTTTTATCTTTTTGTGTGTGTGTGTCGGGGGGTGGGGGTTCGGGGGGGTTCGGGTGGTGGGAGGGGAAGAGGGTGTGACCAGGTGTGGGTACACAACTTCACATGTTTATAATAAATGAAAATAATGAAAGAAATTTAATGAAATTTACCAAATGGTTTGTTTGTTATGTACAAATCTGTGAATTTTTAAACAATTAAAGGGTAATAACTCTAGGGAAAATTGACAAATTAAAAAAGAAATGACAGCCATCATCGAAGTATGTTGGTTCATATTTATTTCAAGTTTCATTCTACCAGCTTACAACTGAGAAATGGCTGCAGACATGGATTTTTCATTAAATCAAGGGCAGTAACTCTAAGGGAAATTGACCAATCAAAAAAGAAAACTTGATGGGCATCGCCGCAGTATGTTGGTTCATGTTTATTTCAAGTTTTATGAAATTCTACCAGCTAGTCCCTGAAAAATGGCTGCAGACCGACATTTTGGGGCATAATTTATTAAATCAAGGGCAATAACTCTGAAGGAAATTGACCAATCCAAAAAAAATCTTGACGGGCATCATCGCAGTATGCTGGTTCATGTTTATTTCAAGTATTGAGAAATGACTGCGGACGGACATTTTGGGCATTTTTCATTAAATCAAGGGCAAGAATTCTTAAGGGAAATTGACCGATCAAAAAAAAAACTTGACGGGCATCATCACAGTATTCCTGATTCATGTTTATTTCAAGTTTTATGAAATTCTACCTGCTAGTTACTGAGAAATGGCTGTGGACAGACGGATGCACGGACACCATTTCAATACTCCCCTCCTGATTTCATCGGCCGGGGATAACATTCAATTTCAAAATTGAAGCAGTATCTCATTTTACAAATATGTATCTGACAACATTGACTGTAATTTTGAATATTTCTGTTTTCTTAGAAAGATTAAACTTATTTTTGGTGGGCGAAATTTGTTTCTGAATGTTAATGGTATAAAAAAAAATTGGATTTCATGTCAGCTTATTTGTAAGCAGCATCATAAATAATTAAACTTTTGTTTAAAACCATCTTACTTGCGAAAACAGTTTACACTGAGTTGAGTAGCTAAAAAAACTCCTGAATGTGTGCCTTGTTATCTTATTTATTATCTACATCATAAACATATATTTAATGTTAAGTGGACGCAGTGGTTGAGAGGGCTAAGATGCTTTCCTACGGAGGTGAAGGCCCCTTGTTCGAATCCTGGCTACTCCCATTGCTGTGTGTCCTCGGGCAAGGCACTTTATCACGACTGCCTCAGTCGACCCAGCTGTAAATGGTACTAGCAAATTGCTGGGAGTAAGGTATGATTGGTTTTAACTGTTCTTAAAATAGGGTCGTTCAAAAGCTCTACAGAGCTTATGTTAATTGTTTCACAAAGCGACGGTAAATAAAATTTATCTTTACCTTTTACCTTTAATGTTATCTATCTAGCTAGGGCAATTTGTGACAAGTTCACTAGTTAGAAAATTCAAAAGTAAGTTCATATGTTAACTTACTTATTGAGCATTAACAAAATCCACACAGCATCAGAATTTCTGAATGGATTTTCTGGATCTATAACCTTGTTTATAGTTCAAACATCGTTTTTATCCAATGACAAGCGAGGGATTTTAAAACAAGAGCTGTCTCCATAGGATGACACATGCCCCCGATGGCACTTTGAATGAATAGTTATGGCCGATGTTAGAGTTTAGGACCTTTGACCTACGGAGCTGGGTCTTGCGCACGACACGTCGTCTTACTGTGTCACACATTCATGCGTAGTTATTTTAAAATCCATGCATGAATGACAAAGATATGGACCGGACACGCCCATCAATGCACTATCATGAAAAATGACCTTTAACGTCTAAGTGTGACCTTGACCTTTGAGCTACGGACCTGGGTCTTGCGCACGACACGTCGTCTTACTGTGGTACACATTCATGCCAAGTTATTTGAAAATCCATCCATCGATGACAAAGATATGGACCGGACACACCCATCAATGCACTATCCTTTAATGTCTAAGTGTGACCTTGACCTTTGAGCTACAGACCTGGGTCTTGCGCGCGACATATCGTCTTACTGTGGTACACATTCATGCCAAGTTATTTGAAAATCCATCCATCGATGACAAAGATATGGACCGGACACGCCCATCAATGCACTATCCTTTAATGTCTAAGTGTGACCTTGACCTTTGAGCTACGGACCTGGGTCTTGCGCGCGACACGTCGTCTTACTGTGGTACACATTCATGCCAAGTTATTTGAAAATCCATCCGTCGATGACAAAGATATGGACCGGACACGAAAATTGCGGACAGACCGACAGACTGACGGACCGACAGACCGACGGACCGACAGACGGTTCAAAAACTATATGCCTCCCTTCGGGGGCATAAAAAGTAACCAACTTATTTTCATATTGTTTCATAACTGAAGAATCTGATCCATAAAGTTGTAGTAAACATGTACTTCTCCAACATAAGTGAAGATAAGACTAGCCAATGAATTCCAAGAGACTGAAGAAGGCGTGGTTTAGTTTACTTCAGAGAGAGCTTTTTGTTTCTATAACCTGTCAGTTAAATGAAATGGGGGTTTAAACTATAAATAGGTTATAGATACACTTATTGAACTTCTAACGCATTAAGTTTTGCCTTCACTACGCTACGCTCTGTTTCGGCAAACTTAATTGCATTAGAAGTTCAATAAATGATCTATAACCTATACTAATAAACACACTTACAATGTTATCCGGATTATCCTGGCTTGGTTGAGCTGGTCCACCAATCAATTTCTCACCATCGCCCGATTTAAACCACTGTTGGAAGCAAGGTAGGAGAACATACTGTATAATCTGAAAGGCAGATATATTCATTAATTACATTGATTTGAAAATCTGTGTTCAATGCTTAAAAATTCAATATTTGTGTATTTTCACCATAGGAAAAATTTGTTTATACCGTTCAGCGGGTTACTTCTGAGGGCAAAGAATTCTGCGGTTTTGTCCTAAAATGGGCCTAGTTTATATCTGCATTTTTTATTTCTGTGACCTTCGAGAAAAGCATGAATTAATTTTTGCACTTTGCATAAACCGGAAGTAAATTCTGCTCAAGGGAAATAGCTACCGCATTTAATATGTCATAATTAACAACTTGAATGCATATCGTTCTCATCTTGGTGGTAATATCTAGGTCAGAATCTAGGACAGGGAAATTGGCGAAGCTGATTTTATGTTTAAATCTGATTTCTTTTCATTACTGTGCATGATCAGAAATCAGAGTTAAAAATAAATACTGTAGGTCTAGTACCAGGAATTCATTTTGAAAGACATTTTCATAAAATGTAACACTGTTGGTAGAAACATTTATGATTTATTTACAAATATATACAAATGCAAAATCTAGTTTTTGACCTAAGGTAATCCAATTTTGAACTAGATGAAATAGAGATATACATTCTGACTAAGTTTTACAAAGATCAATTAAAACAAGAGCTGTCTCCATAGGATGACACATGCCCCCGATGGCACTTTGAATGAATAGTTATGGCCGATGTTAGAGTTTAGGACCTTTGACCTACGGACCTGGGTCTTGCACGCGACACGTTGTCTTACTGTGGTAAACATTCATGCCCAATAATTTTAAAATCCATGCATGAATGACAAAGATATGGACCGGACACGCCCATCAATGCACTATCATGAAATATGACCTTTAACATCTAAGTGTGACCTTGACCTTTGAGCTATGGACCTGGGTCTTGCGAATGACACGTCGTCTTACTGTGGTACACATTCATGCCAAGTTATTTGAAAATCCATCCATCGATGACAAAGATATGGACCAGACACGAATGCACTATCATGAAAATGACCTTTAACGTCTAAGTGTGACCTTGACCTTTGAGCTACGGACCTGGGTCTTGCGCGCGACACGTCATCCTTACTGTGGTACACATTCATGCCAAGTTATTTGAAAATCCATCCACGGATGACAAAGATATGGACCGGACACAAATGCATTATCATGAAAAATGACCTTTAATGTCTAAGTGTGACCTTGACCTTTGAGCTACGGACCTGGGTCTTGCACGCGACATGTCGTCTTACTGTGGTACACATTCATGCCAAGTTATTTGAAAATCCATCCATCGATGACAAAGATATGGACCAGACACAAAAATTGCGGACAGACTGACAGACAGACTGACAGACCGACAGACGGTTCAAAAACTATATGCCTCCCTTCGGGGGCATAAAAATGTTGTCTTAAGAGAGTTAACAAGCATTTTCTATGACCTGACCTAGTGACCTAGTTTTACATGTCAAATAACCCAGTTTTGAATTCAACCTTTATTCATAGAGACAAACGTTCTGACAAAGTTTTATGAACAGCAAGATGAAAATATGGCCTCTAGACTGTTAACATTAGGTTTTTCTATAATATGACCTAATGATATTGTACCAATATATTACCTACATATTTTAACATATGTCAGCTGAATATATGTGCAATACAATATTGTTTATTTTTAAATATCTATCTAATGTACATGTCTATGCATGTTATATGGCAATCCTAGTGGAATAGCAAAACAAGAGGGTCATTGACCCTAAAGGTCACCTGTGTACAAGGCTTCAAGTGTGTTTGTATTAGTACAGAGTAAGGTTTCTTCTATGTTAGCTAATACTATATATATTTCACACACATTTTTGAGCCTAGGGCAATAATTTGAATAATTACGGTAGAAATTACAAATCTGATATCACATGTCAAATATCAAGGCCCTAGTCATTATAGATTCAGAGAAAAAGATTTTCAAAGTTTCTTATATAAAAGCCTATAGTAAGTATATGTCAGACACAGGGGCTTGGTCATTTTTGTTTACATTAGGTAATAATTTGGACAAGTAAGGTAGAGACTCAAACCCTTATATCAAATGCTAATTATCAAAGCTCTAGAGAAAAAAAAAAATTTAAAGTCTGATAGCTAAAAGCCTCCTTTTAACCAAAAAGACTCATATGTTTTATGAACCTGAACCATTTGAACAACGTTGAAAGAGGTCTACCAAGAGAACATTTGTATAAAGTTTCACCAAAATTCATTCCACGCTTTTGGAGGAGATATTGTTTAAATCAATTGTTGATGAAATGTGACCACGCCCTCTGGCAGCCATGTTTTCCTGACAAATCAGAAAAATTTCAACAATATTTGTAGAAGGTTACACAAGAACCATTTTTTAGCTAATGGTCACAAGACTAAAACACCGGATTTTTGTACTTTAGAAATATTTTATATGATATCTGTACCCTGAAGAAGGCTCTGTAGAAGCCGAAACGTCGGTCTTTTAATAAAAATAGTCAAACTTAACCTGCTTTGGTTGTGTGATTACACTACACTTCGGTGTTTTTTATATTGTTATAAGAACCATTTGAGTAAAATTATTTTAAAATCTGGCCAGCAGTTTCACACAATAAGATTTCTAAATTTTCCACTATTATACATATGGGGAAAAGTGACCACGCCATCTGGCCGCCATGTTTTTTGACAAATCAAAATAATTTGAACATTCTTGGTAGAGGGTCACACAAGGACTGTTTGGGTAAAATTATTTTAAAATCTGGCAAGCAGTTTCACACAAGAAGATTGTTTTAATTTTCCATTATATACATATATGGAAAAGTGAACACGCCATGTGGCGGCCATGTTTTTTGACGAATCAAAATAATTTGAACAATCTTGGTAGAGGGTCACACAAGGACTGTTTTTACTGACTTAGTTTTGGACCGCAGGTGACCCAGTTTCGAACTTGACCTAGATATCATCAAGGTGAACATTCTGACCAATTTTCATGAAGATCCATTGAAACATATGGCCTCTAGAGAGGTCACAAGGTTTTTCTATTTTTAGACCTACTGACCTAGTTTTGGATTGCACGTGACCCAGTTTCAAACTTGACCTAGATATCATCAAGATAAACATTCTGACCAACTTTCATAAAGATCCCATGAAAAATGTGACCTCTAGAGTGGTCACAAGCAAAAGTTTACGCACGCACGCACGGACGTCAGACGCTGCGCGATCACAAAAGCTCACCTTGTCACAAGTGACAAGGTGAGCTAAAAAAGTTACAATAAAATCTATTTATAGTAAAAACAAAGGGATGTAATTCTAAAAACAAAGTTGCCTCATGGTGGTGAACATTTGGTCCAAGTTACATCAAAATCCCTCCATGCATGAGATAAAAATTCTGACCAATTTTCATGAAGAGCCATTGAAAAATATGGCCTCTAGAGAGGTCACAAGGTTTTTCTATTATTTGACCTATTGACCTAGTTTTTGAAGGTACGTGACCCGGTTTTGAACTTGACCTAGATATCATCAAGGTGAACATTCTCACTAATTTTCATGAAGATCTCATAAAAAATATGGCCTCTAGAGAGGTCACAAAGTTTTTCTATTTTTATACCTACTAGCCTAGTTTTTGACCGCACGTGACCCAGTTTTGAACTTGACCTAGATATTATCAAGGTGAACATTATGACCAATTTTCATGAAGATCCATTGAAAAATATGGCCTCTAGAGAGGTCAAAGTATTTTTCTAATTTTAGACCTACTGACCTAGTTTTTGATTGCAGTTGACCAAGTTTCAAACTTGACCTAGATATCATCAAGATGAACATTCAGACCATCTTTCATACAGATCCCATGAAAAATATGGCCTCTAGAGAGGTCACAAGGTTTTTTATTATTTGACCTACTGACCTAGTTTTTGAAGGCACGTGACCCAGTTTCAAAACTGACCTAGATATCATCAAGGTGAACATTCTGACCAATTTTCATGAAGATCCATTCAAAAGTATGGCCTCTAGAGAGGTCACAAAAGATTTTTCTATTTTTAGACCTACTGACCTAGTTTTTGACCGCAGTTGACCCAGTTTCAAACTTGACCTATATATCATCAAGATAAACATTCAGACCAATTTTCATACAGATCCCATGAAAAATATGGCCTCTAGAGAGGTCACAAGGTTTTTTCATTATTTGACCTACTGACCTACTTTTTGAAGGCATGTAACCCAGTTTCAAACTTGATCTAGATATCATCAAGGTAAACATTCTGACCAATTTTCACGAAGATCCATTCAAAAGTATGGCCTCTAGAGAGGTCACAAGGTTTTTCTATTTTCAGACCTACTGACCTAGTTTTTGACTGCAGTTGACCCAGTTTCAAACTTGATCTATATATCATCAAAATGAATATTCAGACCAACTTTCATACAGATCCCATGAAAAATATGGCCTCTAGAGCTGTCACAAGGTTTTTTCATTATTTGACCTACTGACCTACTTTTTAATGGCACGTGACCCAGTTTCGAACTTGACCTAGATATCATCAAGGTAAACATTCTGACCAATTTTCATGAAGATCCATTGAAATATCTAGAGAGGTCACAAGGTTTTTCTATTTTTAGACCTACTGACCTAGTTTTGGATTGCACGTGACCCAGTTTCAAAATTGACCTAGATATCACGCACGCACAGATGACAGACGCTGTGCGATCACAAAAGCTCACCTTGTCACTTTGTGACAGGTGAGCTAAAAAAGTTACAATAAAATCTATTTATAGTAACAACAAAGGGATGTAATTCTTAAAACAAAGGTGCCTCATGGTGGTGAACATTTGGTCCAAGTTACATCAAAATCCCTCCATGCATGAAGAAGAAATGCTCCAGACAAAGTCATTCTTGTGTCTGACCTTCGGTCTCTAAGTGTGACCTTGACATCAGACCTTTGGCCTGAGTTTTGCACATGACATGTTGTCTCATCCAGGGGAATATTTGTGCCAACTGATATCTAAATCCTGTTTTGCATGACAAAGTATTAGACCGGACAGGAATGAAATCCTATTGACCTTTGATCTCAAAGTGTGACCTTGACCTTTAAGCTAGGGTACTGGGTTTTGCGCAAGACACTTTGTCTCATCATGGGGAACATTTAGGCCAAGTAATATTGTAATCCCTTGATGGAAGACAGAGTTCTGGATCGGACAGGATAAAAAACCTTATTGACCTTTGATCTCCAATTGTGACCTTGACCTTTGAGCTAAGGGTCCAGGTTTTGCGCATGACATGTTGTCTCAACATGGGGAACATTTGTACCAAGTAATACTAAAATCCCTTCATGGATGGTAGAGTTATGGACAGGAGAGCAAACAAGAGCTGTCAGTGGACAGTGCGCTCCACTATTCTCAGTGCTTGGTAGTATAATATAAGCAATGAGTAAAACTTTAACATTACAATAAGCATATTCTAAGTCAAAAAGGGGCCATAATTCAGTCAAAATGCTTGATAGAGTTGCCTCCTCCTTTTTACAAACTGGGGTCATGATGGTAAACAAGTATGCAAAATATGAAAGCAATATCTCAATGGACTTCGAAAATATTTGGGGTGGTACGCAAACTTTAACATTTGTGTGATGCTCACGCTAACGCTCATGCACACTCTCACGCCAACACCGGGGCGAGTAGGATAGCTCCCCTATTCTTCAAATAGTCGAGCTAAAAATCTCTGTTGACATTTGACCCCCAATTTTGACCTTGACCTTTGAACTAGGGGTGCGGGATTTGCGCATGACACGTCATCTCATCATGGGGAAAACTTGTGCCAAGTGATATTAAAATCCCTTAATGAATGTCAGAGTTATGGACCGGACACGAAACAGACCCTGTTCATGCTATGTTAACATTTGACTGCTAAGTGTGACCTTGACCTCTGAGCTAGGGGTCTGAAAGTTGTGCATGACATATCGTCTTATTATGCGGTACATTTGTGCCAAGTAATGTTAAAATCCCTTCATGGATGGGAGAGTTATGGACCGGACAGGAAAAAAGACCTGTTGACCTTTGACCTCCGATTGTAACCTTGACTTTTAAGCTAGGGGTACGAGTTTTGTGCAGGACACATCGTCTCATCATGGGGAACATTTGTGCCAAGTAATATTAAAATCCCTTCATGGATGGGAGGGTTATGGACCGGACAGGAAAAAAGCCCTGTTGACCTTTGACCTCAAATTGTGTCCTTGACCTTTGAGCTAGGGGTCCGGGTTTTGCTCATGACACCTCGTCTCATCATGGGGAACATTTGTGCTAAGTAATATTAAAATCCCTTCATGGATGACAGAGTTATGGACCGGACACAAAATTGCGGACAGACGATACGATACTTGAGGGTATGGCTAAGGTGCTTGGACACTTCTACTATATTCTCTACAGCTGTATGTTTAAGACATTGAAAATTGTTCTGTTTCGTCCTTTATTGGCCATTAAAAATTTCTACTGTATACTAAGTTTAGAGCCAATCTGACTAAAGTACATTTCCAATTAATGCTACGCGCATTGGATATAAAGATGTGCTATTGATAGCCTTGTTCTGACGACCCTTCCGCTAACCAATCAGAGCCTTACTTACAACATTTTGTATGTAGAAGTTTAAAGCAGCATGCCTCCAGATTGTTCGACAACAACAAAAAATTATTTTTTTTAGATATCTTGAAATAAATGCTATATTTCTTAAGACGGCTTTAAAACTTTATTACTGACAAACTTTATGTTACGGAAACATGTCAATTGAGAATTTGCTGTTTTTACTACTTTTTACGATGAAAATCGAAAAGGGTTTGTCACGCTTTCACTCCAGGTAAATTGTCTCAATTATAAATATCTATATTTTGAAGTCATTATTCACTACTTCAGCTATAGCGCTATTGGTTATGACGACGGGAAAATGTCTTTATTGCCGCGGCGGTCCGGGGTTCGATTCCTGATGCGGTCATCTTTTTTTCTTGATTTGGAACTTTTAAAATATTTCAGAAACAAAAATTCATATTCTAATGTTCATAATAAGACCAAACTTGAATTTGAAAGAAAGATTATTTTTTAGCCAAATCTGGAGGCATGCTGCTTTAAAAAATCTATATTTAGTATGGGATTTTCATATTTACAATTCTTATGACGACCACATCGTAACTATGCCCACGTGTTTCGAAAGAAATCATATCAGGGTATGGACTTGGTCACATAAGGTGACAGCCCATTAGCTCAGTCGGTAGGGCACTCCCCCTGTAAGCGAGGGGTCCCGGGTTCGAGCCTAAGACTGAATGCATATTTTTCTCATCCTTTGACATTCGATGCTATTTTGATGATACAGCCAAATGCTTGTTGAAACAAGTCGTCTGATTGGTGCAAATAAAAATAGATTTGCAAAAATAAAAACAGCAGTATCTGAAAATCCAAAATATACAGAAGACGAATGTGAATGGGTCGTTCTCAGATCTTCGTTTAGAAGAATAAGTACTATAGTCAGATTGGTTTAGAGCTAGTCTAAGTCTACTTGCTTCTTGTTTAAGTCAAGTGTGTATAAAATCAAGGAAAAAGCATCAGCCTTGTACACACAGCCAATACAATATAGAAACAAGAGGGCCATGATGGCCCTATATCGCTCACCTGTTATCATTGCACTTGAGGACAAGAAGGTAAGAAGGTCCTCAGAAAAAATATCTAAATCCAAAGGACAGGAACAACAAAGGGAAAAAATTTAACCAAAAAGAAGAAAAAAATTCTTAAAAGGTATAGATATGTCAAAATACACCTAAAAATTGGAGGTACCATCCATGTTGTACCACAGAAAAGTGGTCTCGGTTTTTCCCTATGGCCAATAATAAAAAAGTTACTAAAAATAAGCTATTTATAGTAACGTAAAAGGGAAGTAATTAAAAAAAAAATTGTAAGTGAACAAAAGAAGGATCTGCCAAATAAATATGTTGGCATAAATGAAATTTCAGATCAGTATCTTCATTAGTTACGGAGATATACCCATTTTAATTTGAAATAAAGGGAGGTGATTTGACATAAAATCAGTCCATAGTTATCTACCCTGATTGTCTCAGTCCAACTAATGACACTAATGAAATTTCAAATAAGTGCTATAAGTACTTACTGATATAAATCCATTTTGATTACAATCAGGGGAGGTAATCAGATATAAAATAACTCTGGAACCTACGACTGGAGCTGATTTGTCATGGAATCCAAGATTTATTGTTGCTGAAGATATTTTGGAAGTTTGTATCAAATAAAACCATAAATGAAGTCTCTATATGGCTGCAAAAGCCAAAATAGCTGATTTTGGACCTTTAAGGGGTCATAACTCTTGAACCCATGATGGAATCTGGCCAGTTCAAGAAAGGAAGCAAGATCTTGTGGTGATACAAGTTGTGTGCAAGTTTGGTAAAATCAAATCATAAATGAAGCTCCTATTGTACAGACAAGGTCAAAATAGCTAATTTTGGCTCATTCAGGGGCCATAACTCTGGACCCCATTATGGGATCTGGCCGGTTCAACAACGAAACCGAGATCTTATGGTGACACAAGTTTTGTGCAAGTTTGATTAAATTCAAATCATAAATGAAGCTGCTATTGTGCAGAAAAGGTCAAAATAGCTAATTCTGGCCCTTTCAGGGGCCATAACTCTAGAACCCATAATGGAATCTCGCCAGTTCAAGAAAGGAACCAAGATCTTATGGTGATACAAGTTGTGTGCAAGTTTGGTTAAAATAAAATCATAAATGAGGCTGCTATTGTGCAGACAAGGTCAAAATAGCTAATTCTGGCCATTTCAGGGGCCATAACTCTGGAACCCATAATGGAATCTGGCCAGTTCAAGAAAGGAACCAAGATCTTATGGTGATACAAGTTGTGTGCCAGTTTGTTAAAAATCAAATCATAAATAAAGCTGCTATTGTGCAGACAAGGTCAAAATAGCTAATTTTGGCCCTTTCAGGGGCCATAACTCTGGAACCCATAATGGGATCTGGCCAGTTCAAGAAAGGAACCGTGATCTTATGGTGATACAAGTTGTATGCAAGTTTGGTTAAAATAAAATCATAAATGAAACTACTATCGTGCAGACAAGAAATTGTTGACGCACGCACAGACGGACAGACGAAGGGTGATCACAAAAGCTCACCTTGTCACTATGTGACAGGTGAGCTAACAAAAGGATGGAAAGTCTTAAACACCTTGCTACTTATTATCATTTTTGTTTATGTATCTTTAAGCGTTACAACTGACCTCCTTATCTCGTAGCTTACTATATTTGTCAACATACCTTTTTTATTTTTTTTTTTATAGCTAGGGTATCCATAACTGCCGAATGGTGGCAATAACTGCCTGTATGTGTGCTATATGGATTATTTGATGATGCTAATAAATAAATAATAACTTTGAACATTGGTAAACAATCAGTTATTCAACACTAATGGCTAAAGGTGTCAGTAGCTGCTGACATTGCTCTAGTTCAGTGTATGTCGAATTGTTTAAAATGTGATTCATGTCCCTTTCTACAATAATCCAGTTGTGAAACAACAGTCCAACAACACTTGCAGTACCTGCTTGTAATCAGTATGCAATCTATGCATTTTGTTTTCTTTGGGTTTAATGTCACACCTTCACAATTATAGGTCATAAGGTGACTTTCAAGCTTTTCATGGTAGAGGAAGATTAAAGGTGCCTCTCAGGACTCAGGACAATATTTTAGGTCAAAGCAAGCATCTGCGTGACACCAACAACCTTCCATTATCCAGCTGGATGGCTTTCTCACATGAAAGAATTCAACACCCCAAGCGATGTTTAAAACTCACAGTGCAGTGACAAGTGATTTGCAGCCACTGAATTAATCACTCAGCCACAAAGTTTTGTAGTTTTGTACTCTACCTACTGAACACAACTAGTCCAAATAACTATATATAGCTCAATGACACCTACCATAAAGTATCTGAGGTACTGCATATCTCTCATGTTTGTATCATTCATCTGGTAATCTACTGTCTGAACTGAGTAACATACCAGGAACTTCCTCAATGCCTCCCGGAATGGACTTCCAAGCTGAAAACATGCGAATATTTTCTCATCTCCATTTACCTGTATTTCTGGCTGGGAATTCCAGAAGTATAGTCTTACCATTATTGCTAGCACATGCAGACACCCCAAATTATGCAGGATGTGTGGCTACCATAGAGAATACTAGCAGTATTTAAACAATGAATTCTACCCTGGCTGTAAATGCAACAGAATTCAAATTAAACGAAATAAAGCCCAAGAGATGAAACAAGATGTGCATTTGTATCCCATACACAAACCCCCCCCCCCCCCCACCTCCCACCCACACTACAAACAACAAGAGGGTCATAATGACCCTAAATCGCTCACCTGAGTAATATGAGCTACATGTTTCAAATGTCAAACAGATGCTAAAATATTGAGAAAGTCTGTAGGTCGCATTCATAGTCAATGAAATTCAGTTTTACGATGGGTGTGCAAAACCGTGTATGTCATCAAAATTTCAAGGTTGTTTCTTAAAGAACAAGGAAGTAGGTCAGTAGGTCAAGGTCACAGTCAAATGACATCATATTACTTAGAGATAGTACCTAAGTTTTTCAAATTATAGGTATGAAGTGAAAAAGCTTTGAAATGAAGACAAATGTACATATATTTCTCAAAAATAGATATATTAACAATATTTAAACCAGAAGCGTAGAGTTATGAGCATTTAATATATTCATGTAAAAGAAAATTTTGTGATCAAGGACATGTAACTCTTCTTGGACCTGGAGAACAGAAACATCAAAGGGACATAATATAGCGAATATTTTCTACTTGTGTGCATTTGATTTAACATTCAACTGTGATCTGGAATTCTAAATAATGATCCATGATACTGTGTGCTAAAAATATAGAACAACTGGAATAGTCCTTTAACAGCAAAAGATGCTGTAGCAGAATGAAAATTGTTAAGCTCTAACTGGGACTCGAACCCAGAACCCCTCACACCTAAGGCAGACACTCTACCACTTCTCTATAACAGCAGTAGCTATAGCTAGGCAGTTTAAGTGCACCGTTTACATTACGTGAACTGGAACAGTTTTGTGACAATAACACATAATCGGCCGACTCCGGATTATCGGCGTATTCGCTTGGTTACCAAACGGCAATTTTCGTGTAAAGAAAAAATATAATCTAATGCTGCAAACGTTTTAATCGGTCAAAACTGCCCAAATTTCTCCGACGTGATTTTTAGAGTACGAAAGTACTAACTGGTAGTACCAGTGAAATATAACTTACACTGAATCTTATATATTTGCCTTTTTAGCAGCTGGCGAACGGCAAAGACAGTGGACTTTGTCCTAATATAAGCAATTATTTTACCATTTTCGACAGGATATCAATTGATAGGAAATTACAGTTACAAACTAAATACCTTTCTGCAACACATGGAGTCATTAGCATTCACTGTCAATCAGTATTATGACTAAGATCGACGATCATTCATTCATTCATTCAAATAATTTATAGAGTCGGTTGTTTACATTTTCAATCGTAACCGGTGCTCTTGTAAAAACCACTTTTTTTGAAAAATTGAAAAATGCGTAGAGCTATGGTATGGTCTCTATATTACTTGGGGTCATCAGCTAATAATTATTAATAATTGAACAGTCTTGGAAATAGGATCAGATAATTTTTAAGTATTTTGGGGGTCATCAGCTAATAATTATTAATTATTAAACAGTCTTGGAAATAGGATCAGATAATTTTTAAGTATTTTGTCCTATATAACTCATATAATAACTAAGTGACCCAAGGGAGGGGCCTCTTTTAACCCCAGGGGTATAATTTGAACAAGTTTGATAGAGGACTACTAGGCAATGCACCAAACCAAATATCAAAAGCCTAGGTCTTGTGATTTCAGACAAGAAGATTTTTAAAGTTTCTTCCTACATAAGTCTATAGAAAACTTGGAACCCCCAGGGCAGGGCCTCTTTTCACCCCAGGGGTACAATTTGAACAATTTTGGTTAAGGACCATAGGACAATGCTACAAACCAAATATCAATGGCCTATGTCTTGTGGTTTCAGACAAGAAGATTTTTAAACTTTTTTTCCTATATAAGTCTATGTAAAACTTGGGATCCCCAGGGCAGGGCCATATTTGACCCTGGGGGAATAATTTCAACAATCTTGGTAGAGGACCACTAGATAATGCTACATACTAAATATCAAAGCCCTAGGCCGCGTGTTTTCGTACAAGAAGATTTTCAAAGTTTTCGCTATATAAGTCTATATAAACCATGTGACCCTCGGGGCAGGGCCATATTTGTCCCTAGGGGGACAATTTGAAAAATCTTGGTAGAGGATCACTGATGCTACATACCAGATAGCAAAGCCCTAGGCCCTGTGGTTTTGGACAAGAAGATTTTTAAAGTTTTTCCTTTCGGTTGCCATGGCAACCAGAGTTTTGCATGGAATTCAATGCTTTGAACAATTTTGAAAGTGGGCCACCCAAGGATCATTCCTGTGAAGTTTGGTGTAATTCTGCCCAGTGGTTTTCAAGAAGATTTTTGAGCGGTCACAAAAACTCACCATGAGCCTTTGGCTCAGATGAGCTAATAAATTGTGGGAAATGTTAGGGATGGGTAAAAAAGCTATAGAGATATTTTTTTAAACTTCCTGAAATTCCGAGAGGCAATAATTACCTTAAACCAATAATTTCAACACAACGTTCTTCGAGATCTGAAATATGAAAACCACTTCTAGAAATAAGAACAAGCATTCAGTAGCTGTTACAAAGTCATTTTGACTTTGGTACTCTAACCAAAAACTTCCACTGACGGACATTAACTTACCTCCATTAAGAGTGACTTTTCTCCAAGCAAAGCAACCTTCAATAAAGGTTCAATCATTTTCTGACTGGCTGCTGGTATCAGGTGGAATATGTTGATGATTGTAGCACAAATCTTCAGTTCCTGCAGTAAAACATTAGGCCCCAAAGTACAATTAATTTCCCATAGGGTTACATACAAATATATCAATGCAAGGCTTTGACACAATGTTCTGAAGACAAATGCAAATACCTTCTCTTTAGAAATCTATCCGAGAGAAACACAAAAATCACTTTGAAGTGACCTGTTGACCTGCTACTTTTCTCCTCACATCTGTCAGAATGAATAGTGTATTGCATTTTTACAAAGTGAAGCGGTCCAGCCTATGCTTTTTGTACAAATCCGCAGACAGTCATTTGCACAAGAAACCATGATTTTCCAGAATTTTTTTACCCCTTTCTCTTCATTTACATCAGATCTATAAAATTTGGCTACTTTCAGAAGCTCAGAATATCTATTTACAATCAAATCCATCATGAAATGAGGGACCTCTTTTCTCTCGGATACACTTCCTTTAGTTGGGTAACGAAGGGCAGGTAACTGTACCTTGTTACCTAGACCTATTTTTCTCTTCAAACTAAAAAATATTTTACCAGTACAATCTCAGATGTATAGCAAATTAAATCTGAAAGTTACACCTTTGTTGAACTATGCACTAAAATTTGACAGCTTCCAATGTTACACAAGGTATCGGTCAAATCTGAGCCAAAAAAGTTTCGCATACTTTTCAGATGAAAAAAAAACGCAAAATTCTATAACTTTTTGGTTTGATGAGATTTTCACCCAAAATAAAAAAACAGCATGTTTCCTTATTATATATCTATCCAAATTAAGAGCCACTTCAAGTTTGATTACAATATCACTGTTCCAATTTTAGGAAAACTATTCATATTACAAAAAGCACGTCGAAACGCGTAGTCTACTCATATGAAAAAGAAAAATGTGAACTAAGAAAAATCCTGTAGCTGTCAAATTTGCCCTTTTTAGGCAGCCCAGTATGTGGCAAATGTGAGAATGAATAGCTTTTGTATATATATGTGTCATATACTTTTCAGTGATCATTCATTTATGGCTACCCTAGGTAAAATGAGCCAAACAGCTCTGAAAAGTCCAATATGTGAGCTTACTAAAAAGCTTATGAGTCTTTCTGGAATTAATATTTCACTCAAATCTTACAGTTTATAGGCATTCAGTGCACTCTGTACATGAAACATACACACCATGACCATTTACACTACACAAAATCTTACACTGTGTATCACAGCTGAGCTTTCTGGCAAAAACAGCCCCTATCTCTATAAAGAATGATTTTAGTGTACATCACTGCCTACTGAATGTTCCAAACTGGCTAAATTTCTGCAAAAACCTTAATAAATATCAACCTGAGAAACTACAACTGGTGCTCCTAATTTTTCCGGTGACTAATATCAATGGAAGTGACCCTTCGTGTGATCGAACCAGGATCTTCGGTGTGATTGGAAGGCCTGCGGCCGAACAACATCTGAAATATGAGTCAAGCTAGTCATAATTTCTTAGATTGAATACTTAATCAGTTTACATGATTGTATGTATGTGCAAACTATAATTTCAAAACAATCTGACTGCAAAGAAAGTGAGAAATGCAAAAAAGTGCCCCTCAAAGCAACTTTTCTATGGATATTTATATCACAATCTCCTTTCCCCATACTGAAACTGTCATAATCACATGATAATGTAATATAAAACCCCAAATTCAAGTCTTATATATGTAAAATGTGTCATAACAAACAGTCTGAATAACAAAACTATCAATCACAAAGCAGTCTGTCCAGTTTCCTTGCTTTACTGACTGCTACAGATCTGAAACAATGTTTACTGTTTTCAGGTAAAATTAGCTACAATCTGAAATGAGTATTCACACTGGGAATACAGCTTACTGCATCAACTATTATGTACAAATTCCTGTCCAATTTCATGATAACTGATTATAAATGTGATCTCACTACCACACATGGTGTAGAAAGTAGTCATTATGGCAAAACTGGCTGAAATAATGTTATTCCACTACAATTCTATTTTCTAGCTTTTTTTTTGCTTGCGGGTGCAATTAAACGAAGTCTATTAAATTTTACAAAATCTCAAAAAGTACCTGATCTTGATTAAAAGCATCTAAAAAAGAATTATTTACCCATTCACAACACCGAACAATTGTCTTCGGTCAAATCTGAGAAGCTGTAGACATATATGTACAAAGGCGGTCAATCCCCGTCTATGCGACAAACTTCACATTGTCCGAGTGCTCTCATTTCAGGTTTAGGTACTAAAAGTGTAAGAAATTCAACAAAATAAGTAAATATACAATCCAGGACTTCAGATATGATTTATGCTCAATTAAGCATTGAGGAAACCAATATGCAAGTCTAGTGTGTGAAAATCTGCCTGTTTTCCTTCAAAATCAGTTAAAATATGCCAATTTCAGGCCTAATCTGTTCAATTTTCAAGTCCTTGAACTGATTTTTCTTGCACATATCATGATTACACATATTTCTCTATTAAGACTGTGTGTACTGTGTAAATTCAAGTAACCAAATGAGCAATTTAATGTAAACAAGAATAGAAAAAATACATATCTGACTTTAGGTCAGATTTCCTCGGCCGCAGCTCAAATTTCTAAAAAATCAAGAAAATATCACATCGCGGCATTTGTAATACCCCATTCTGTTTTACGCATACCGGTTTCAAACAAAGAACTTATAAAAATGCATTTCATGCATGAAAACCCACAAAATTAGAAAATATCCAGAAATATGTAAACTGAAAGTAGGATTTTTCACATTTTTCAAGTGTATGTATACTTTTTACCCAAACTGAAGCAATTTCAGCAAATGTAAAGATTAATATAAATATTTACCAGATTTCTATGCCTACCAGCCATTCACAGTCAAAATTTCAGCCATGTAGATTGAAAAATGACAAAAATATTGACAATTTACTTTCTGACAGTTTCCATTATATCAGGCCCCAAAGTACAATTAATTTCCCATAGGGTTACATACGAATATATCAATGCAAGGCTTTGACACAATGTTCTGAAGACAAATGCAAATACCTTCTCTTTAGAAATCTATCCGAGAGAAACACAAAAATCACTTTGAAGTGACCTGTTGACCTGCTACTTTTCTCCTCACATCTGTCAGAATGAATAGTGTATTGCATTTTTACAAAGTGAAGCGGTCCAGCCTATGCTTTTTGTACAAATCCGCAGACAGTCATTTGCACAAGAAACCATGATTTTCCAGAATTTTTTTACCCCTTTCTCTTCATTTACATCAGATCTATAAAATTTGGCTACTTTCAGAAGCTTAGAATATCTATTTACAATCAAATCCATCATGAAATGAGGGACCTCTTTTCTCTCAGATACACTTCCTTTAGTTGGGTAACGAAGGGCAGGTAACTGTACCTTGTTACCATTATCTCAATGATTTGAAATCACAACAACCCATACATATTGAAATGGAAATCTTACATAATCTGGTTTTATCATATTTCAGTAACTGACTGGTTATAACAATCAAAAGTTTATTATGACTGACTAGTTCCCACTCAAAGCCTAAGACTAAAGATTGTTTTCATCACTAACTCCTAGCATTACTGACTGTTTCTTCAAAAACAATATTTGCATTACTGACTTGTTTTCACTTAAAAGTTTACCATTAACTGTATGGAGAATAAAATATACAAATCATCAATAAGTTATCAAAAATCATTGAACAGTCAAAATTCTGTAAAAGAAAGTTCCATTTACTTGTCCAGTAGCTCAAACTTGACCCGACTTCTGGCTTTGCTAAGCTATCTCTAACCACTTCCACAAATGAGTCTGTAAATACAAATGACAGGCTATAAGATATGCTATATGATATGGTTATAACTATACCGATTTCTCTTTAATGTTTGAAAATGAACATGATGCAAATATTCAAGCATAATCTCAGAGACAGTGTCATACATTCTCACTTTCCAAGTTCTAGAACTCCAATGAAGTATTCTGCAATATAATTATAACTTGTTGGTGCTTAATTTTCACATATTTAGTGTGTGTGTGTGTGTGTGTGTTCGGGTTTAACGTCTTTTTCAACAATTTTTCAGTCATATAAATGACGGTGTCTACTTGTAGCAGTGAGCACAATGCCCAACTTTATAGTGCTGCCTCACTGGAATATCACGCCGTAGACACGTAGCATGATACCCCACCCAGTCACATTATACTGACACCGGGCTGACCAGTCCTAGCACTATCCTCTTAATGCTGAGCGCCAAGCGAGGAAGCTACTAGTACCATTTTTTACGTCTTTGGTACGACGCGGCCGGGGATCGAACCCACGAACTCCCGCACTCGAAGAGGACGCTCTACCACTAGGCTACCGAGGCGGTGCACATATTTAGTGCTTGCATCGATATACAGTACTAAATTTCAATGTAGAAATAAACTGCCACTTATCCCAAACCCTTTGAATTCCAAGCACTCGTGGTCTCATGAAATAGCTCTTTCACCATTTCTGCTTAAACCACAACATTTTATGAACAAAAATAAACTAGAAGGTGTTTTTGTCACAAAAACATATGTCTCCCCCTATGTATACCTTTAGCTCTGGCAGCCATTTTGTGCAGATAAGTGGAATGTGTTGGCAATATGCACAACTAGGCTCGGTACTGATCACTCCTGTGAAGTTTCGTCCAAATCTGGCCAGCAGTTTGACCTGTGAAAGCCAGACATGATTTTTCTATCTTTAGCTTTGTTGGCCATTTTGTGCAGCAAAGCAGAACTTGCCAGTGATACGCACAACAAGGCTTTGTACTGATCACTTCTGTGAAGTTTCGTCAAAATGCAGCCATCAGTTTGACCTGTGAAAGCCAGACAAGCTTTATGTGGACGGACAGACAGACTGAGAGACAGCGAAGGCAAAAACAAGAGGGCCATGATGGCCCTATATCACTCACCTAAGTTTAATTGCTTGCTTGAACAATTATCTTTGCTAAAGCTTCAGAAACAAAAACAAGAGGGCCATGAAGGCCCTGTATTGCTCACCTGACCTACTGACCTAAAGATCATCAAGATTAACATTCTGACCAAGTTTCATAAATATATGGTCATAAATGTGATCTTTGAAGTGTTAACTAGCTTTTCCTTTGATTTGACCTAGTGACCTAGTTTTTGATCCCACCTGACCCAGATTTGAACTTGACCTATAGATCATCAAGATCAACATTCTAACCAAGTTTCATTAAGATATGGTCATAAATGTGGCCTCTATAGTGTTAACTAGCTTTTCCTTTGATTTGACCTGGTGACCTAGTTTTTGATCCTACATCAACCAGATTCGAACTTGACCTAAAGATCATCAAGATTACTATTCTGACCAAGTTTCATGATGATACAGTCATAAATGTGGCCTCTAGAATGTTAACTAGCTTTTCCTTTGATTTGACCTAGTGACCTAGTTTTTGACCCCACCTGACCCAGATTTGAACTTGACCTATAGATCATCAAGGTCAACATTCTGACCAAGTTTCATTAAGATATAGTCATAAATGTGGCCTATACAGTGTTAACTAGCTTTTCCTTTGATTTGACCTGGTGACCTAGTTTTTGATCCTACATGACCTAGATTCAAACTGGACATTGAGACTATCAAGATTAACATTCTGACCAAGATTCATGAAGATAAGTCATAGATGTGGCCTCTACAGTGTTAACAAGCTTTTCCTTTGATTTGACCTGGTGACCTAGTTTTTGACCCCAGATGACCCAATATCGAACTCGTCCAAGATTTTATTAAGGATAACATTCTGACCAAGTTTCATTAAGATTGGGCTAAAATTGTGACCTCTAGAGTGTTAACAAGCTTTTCCTTTGATCTGACCTGGTGACCTAGTTTTTGACCCCAGATAACCCAATATCAAACTCGTCCAAGATTTTGTTTAGAGTAACATTCTGACCAAGTTGTATTAAGATTGGGCCAAAATTGTGACCTCTAGAGTGTTAACAAGCTTTTCCTTTGAATTGACCCGGTGACCAAGTTTTTGACCCCAGATGATCCAATATCAAACTCATCCAAGATTTTATTGAGGGTAACATTCTGACCAAATTTCATTAAAATTGGGCCAAAATTGTGACCTCTAGAGTGTTAACAGTCAAACTGTTGACGACGGACGACTGATGGATGACTGACGGACGACGGAAACAGGGCGATCACAAAAGCTCACCTTTGAGCACTTCGTGCTCAGGTGAGCTAAACAAGAGGGCCATGAAGGCCCTGTATCGCTCACCTGACCTATTTCCCTAAAGATCATCAAGATCACCAACTTGAATTCAGAAGCAAATCCAAACACTCTATGGGCACTTATTAAAGGAACGATTCGAGATGTTTCAATCAAATATTCTATTAAAAACAACAAGAGAAAAAATGAAGAACAAAAAAGATTAGAAAACACAATTAAAAAACTTGAATATGAAATTAACCTTAATCCCTTAGATGAAAGACTGGCAGTTGAACTAAATAAAAATAAAAACATTTTGAACGAACTATTAGATGAAAAGTTAAAAGGAATTTTAATTAGAGCAAAGGCTGAATGGATAGAAGGATCAGAAAAAAAAACTAAATATTTTGCAAATCTAGAGAAAAAACGCTCTGAAACAAAGATAATAAATAGATTAGAAGACAATGGAAATGAAATTACTAAGAAAACTGAAATAATTGAATACATAAAGAAATTCTATGAAACTTTATATACGGAGGACAAATTAATACTTAAAAATAATGACTTTTTCCAATCGAACAATGTCAAATTGGATTTTGAACAGAAACAATCTTGTGAAGGTCTTATAAATGAAAATGAGTGCACGCTAGCATTAAAAGATATGAAAAATATGAAGAGTCCAGGATCAGATGGCCTAACCACAGAATTCTACAAAATATTTTGGAATGATATAAAAACGTACTACGTGAACTCTATCAATTATTCTTTTGAACATGGTGATTTAACAGAGTTACAAAAACAAAGCATTATAACACTATTGCCCAAAAAAGGAAAACCTACAGTAGACATCAATAACTGGAGACCTATCTCACTATTAAATGTTGATTATAAAATCGCAACTAAGGTTATCGCCAACAGAATAAAAAAAGTTTTATTCAAAATAATAAGTAATAACCAAACGGGATTTATAAAAGGACGCTATATCGGCGAAAATGTACGAATTCTATTCGACGTCATAGAACAAGTAAATGAATCTGACGAAGAAGGTATAATTTTCTTCTCAGACTTTCATAAAGCTTTTGACAGCCTAGACCATTCATTTATTTTTAAATGTTTAAAACATTTTGATTTCGGCCACTCAATTTTAAATTGGGTGAAACTTTTTCTATACGGATGCTAAGAGTTGCATTACAAATAATGGACATATGTCAGAGTTCTTTCCTATTAAAAAGGGAGTTCGTCAAGGCTGTCCTTTATCCCCTTATCTATTCATAATATGTATTGAAATCCTTTCTACAGCTGTCAGGAATAATACAGATATTAGAGGTATAAAAATGTCAAATACCGAGACAAAACAAACCCTCTTCGCTGACGATGCAAGCTTCCTTTTAGATGGTAGTAGAAAATCCTTTGAAACCCTAATAAATACACTGGATAATTTTGGAAACGTATCCGGCCTAAGACTGAACGTATCCAAATGTGTAGCTTTAAGAATTGGTTCACTGAAACACTCAAATGTTATATTCTGTAGCAACAAAAAGTTCACATGGACATCAGAACAAGCAACAACGTTAGGAATGGTATTTTCGAATGATTTAAACCAGACACATAAATTGAATTTAGAACCCAAAATAGCAGAATTTAAGCACACACTTCTTTCTTGGAGTAATGGAACTTATCATTAATTGGAAAAATAACAGTACTAAAAACGTTTGCGTTTCCTAAACTAATTTATCCATTAACAGTTTTAAGCAATCCCACACACGAAACAATTTTAGATTTAAAAAGAAGCATGTTTAACTTCCTGTGGGACGCTAAACCAGAAAAAATAGCGAGAAATATAATTATACAAGATTATGAAAAAGGAGGTCTCAAAATGATAGATTTAATTCCTTTATAATTTCCTTAAAAGCTGGCTGGGTTAAAAGACTACTCCAAGAAAATAATGCACAATGGAAAATACTATATAAACATGAACTTCAAAATTTAGGAGGTACATTCTTTTTCAAATTTAATTGCCATTCGACGGATATACAAAATATGAACATAAAATATAAATTCCTTAAAGAAATATTGAATGCTTGGTGCTCGATAAATTATCATACAAATATGAGATCATTTCACATCAACTACTATGGTATAATCACCACTTGAAAGATAAAAGAGGAAATGTTTTCTTTTACAGAAAATGGTTTTGACAAAGGGATATTATTTTTTAAAGACATTTACGACTACAGATTTAAAAAGTTCTATTCCTTCGATTTCGTTAAAATCTTTACGATATATCAGAATGTGATTTTATGTTATATCATAAAATAATAGGGGGAGTAAAAGCCAATTGGAAACTGAGATTAAAACATGAAGACATAATACAATAGTACAGCAAGAATATTTGGTTTCAAAAATAAAACAGGATACTCAAGTAAATAAACTGTTCTACCAATTACAAGTGAGGGCGAAAAAAATTACTAATACCCGAAGTCAAAAATGGGAAACACTTTTTTTAAACGACAATCTAAATTGGAAAAGTATTTATACTAATCCCATTATCAGTACAATTGATACCAGATTGAGAACATTTCAATATAAATACTTAATGAGAATAGCACCAACTAATGTATTCCTATACAAATGTAAAATATCTTCATCAAATATGTGTGAATTTTGTTCAATGGCACCAGAAACATTTATACATATGTTTTGGAAATGCCAATCAATACAAACCCTATGGAGTGATATTAAGACATATCTTTCAAGAAAAAGTATCGCAGATATCCCTTTTAACTTTAAAACTATTTCACTAGGTTTCTATGGAAACATTGGGAAACGCAAACAAAATATTATTAATTTTATTCTAATTTTAGCAAAATATTTTATTGTTAAAAGCAAATACAACAAATCTCCACCAAGCTTTGAAATTATTCAGAGTATATCTTCAATACAGAATAAACATAGAATATACAATTGCAAGTATAAAGAATAAAACGGACACGTTTAATGCGAAATGGAAAGAATTTCTTGATGTTGCATAAACAGTACCAAATACAATGTACAAATATATATATATATATATAATTTGTGAGCAAAACAAATACTCTACTCTGATTACTCTTTGTATTTTTACATTATATTACAAATAGAGAACACACCAATCCCCCCCCCCCCCCCCCCCCCCCCCCCCCCCCCACCCACCCCCCCCCCCCCCCCCCCCCTCCCCACACCCACCCCCTCTCCTTTTTCTCACGACACTCCCTCATCTATTTCATTTCATTTATCATCATTTTCCATTATTCATCATATAGAAAAACATTTTAGAACAAAAACAAAATGCATATCCTTTATTTCTATTACTGTCTGTCATTGTTACAACGTTTAGTTCAGAACTATAGATATATATAACTGAATAATCTTCTCTTTGTATTGTCAGATAAAATAGTATATGTTGTTAATTGTTTAATTTGTTCTAAAGTGAAATAAAAAATTGAAAACACAAAAAGATCATCAAGATTAACATTCTGACCAAGTTTCATTAATAGCTTTTCCTTTGATTTGGCTCGGTGACCTAGCTTTTTACCCCACATGACCCAGATTCAAACTTGACCTAAAGATCATCAAGATTAACATTCTGAGTAAGTTTCATGAAGATACAGTCATAAATGTGGCCTCTAGATTGGTAACAAGCTTTTCCTTTGATTTGATCCAGTGACCTAGATTTTGATCCCGCATGACCCAGATTCGATCTTGACCTAAAGATCATCAAGATTAACATTCTGACCAAGTTTCATGATGATACAGTTGTAATAAAAAAAAAAAAAAAGAGATACAGAGCGGACACAAAATGGAAGGCTGAGTTGTGACCTTGATATTGAGCCAACATGGCCGACTCATGAGTTCTGCAAATCGTCTTGATGAGGTGATCATTTGACTCAAGTTTCATGAAATTCCTTCAAGGGGTTTAGGAGATACAGAGCGGACACAAAATGAAAGGCTCAAACCTTTAATCCTAAGCTGTGTCCTTGACCTTGAGCCAGCATGGCTGACTCATGAGTTCTGCACATTGTCTTGATGAGGTGATCATTTGACCCAGGTTTCATGAAAATCCTTCAAGGGGTTTAGGGGATACAGAGTGGACACAAAATGGAAGGCTCAAACCTATGACCCCGAGTTGTGACCTTGACCTTGTGCCAACATGGCTGATTCATAAGTTCTGCATATCATCTTGATGAGGTATCATTTGACTCAAGTTTCATGAAAATCCTTCAAGGGGTTTAGGAGATATGGACCAGACATGAAAGTGTTACAGACAGACAAACGGCCGGCCGGACAGACGGGAGGATGACCATTCCTATAACCCCCCACCACTCGTGGCGGGGGATTAATAAAACTGTCAATAACAAAACTGACAAAAGGTGACACAGTAGACCTTCCAACTAATTACCAGTAATTACTGGCGTGACTTTTTCTTTAACAGAGAAGAAGAACAAAACATTGGTAAAACTGATAGATTTTACCCAAAGTACGGTTATTGCATACTAAAAGCACAGAAGGGGAATTCATGGACTGGGCACAATGTGGAAATTTGTATCGAGTTTATCTTTTACTATGTTGAATAATAAAAGGGCAATAATTCAGCGAATAATCACTGGGCATGAGCGAGTAGTTGTTGAGAAAGTCAAAAATAAGACATGTGCATTTCCTCTTTGTGAAGCTTCCTATGAAGTTTTGCTGAATTCCAGCAATTGGTTGCTGAAGAATAATCTGAACAAGAAATGGTGCTACAGTATACTAATACTGAAATGTGAAAGATCATACGGCAATATGCCCATTTCCCACTTAACGTCTCCTAAGTCTCTGACACCAAAAGCTTAACTAGAGCTATCACTAAAGGTAATGAATGTACCCCCCGAATGCACTGACACAATACATTGCAATTTGACGCACACAAGATTGCATAATTATGTGGACTGTATGTATATAGACTGTATGTATACAGTATAGTAACAAAAAAACAAAGTCCCATAACTATGCAGAATATTTATCTAAAAGAATCTAACATGCACCATGCACAACTAGGGTTGGTACTGATCACTTGTGTGAAGTTTCATTAAATTGTGTGCAAGGGTTTGGTAGATTAGGCACGCACAAGATTGCATATGCAGACTGTATGTACATAGTATGTTAACAAGAAACAAAGTCCCATAACTCTGCAATTTTTTTCTGAAAGAACCTAACATGCCCAATGCACAACTACTGTTGTTACTGATCACTTGTGTGAAGTTTCATTAAATTGTGTCAAGGGGATGAGGAGAGATGGTGCGCACAAGATTGTGTCTATGTATATAGTATAGTAACAAAAAAACAAAGTGCCATAACTGCAATTTTTTTTCCTAAAAGAACCTAACATGCCCCATGCACAACTACTGTTGGTACTGATCACTTGTGTGAAGTTTCATTAAATTGTGTCAAGGGGATGAGGAGAGATGGTGCGCACAAGATTGTGTCTATGTATATAGTATAGTAACAAAAAAACAAAGTGCCATAACTCTGCAATTTTTTTTTTCTAAAAGAACCTAACATGCCCCATGCACAACTACTGCTGGTACTGATCACTTGTGTGAAGTTTCATTAAATTCTGTCAAGGGGATAAGGAGAGATGGTGCGCACAAGATTGTGTCTATGTATATAGTATAATAACAAAAAAACAAAGTCCCATAACTCTGCAAATTTTTTTTTAAAAGAACCTAACATGCCCCATGCACAAATACTGTTGGTACTGATCACTTGTGTGAAGTTTCATTAAATTGTGTCAAGGGGATGAGGAGAGATGGTGCGCACAAGATTGCGTCTACGGACAGACGGACAGACGGCCAGACAGACAGACAGACAGACAACCTGAAACCAGTATACCCCCCATTACAACTTTGTTGTCGGGGGGTACAATAATGTTAACCCTAACAATAACTGCTAGGACAGTGTTTTGTGTGAAATAAAAGGAAGTTTCATTTGTTCATTCACACTGAATTTTGTGGATTTGACACAACTATATAATCCATGAAAATTAACCCTCCCTTGAATATCTATGAATTTACAGTCACCTAAATCCATGTATTTGTAGCCAATACATAATGTCCTGTATGACATCAAACTCCTTAAATGCACCGTCTCAAAGTATGGTTTTCCACAAAATTACAATAGAAATTATATGTTGTTACCATTTCTGGAGGGAGATAACTCAGAGTTGTGTGTGAGGTCAGGATCCCTTGAATCATACACTTTGTTCAGGCTCTCTCTCTCTCTGAGGAAAAGTCCAGCACTGCCCTTTACTTTTACTGAAAACAAAGTTGTGATCTGACTTACAACCACATGTTTAATGATTTACTGTGTCTTAAACAAAAACAAATATATACTATTAAAACTTGAAGAGTGATTAATTGGTTGGCAGATTCTCAAACTTTCAACACACAGAAAATGTAAAACGAAAGGGCCATGATGGCCCTAGATGGCTCACCTGAGTTACACCGCTTGCTTGAACAGTTTAGGTAGATGGTCATGCAAACAAAATGTCTGTGAATCATTTTTAAATAGTGCCAGTATTCTCACTGTTAGTTAGTTATGGGGTTTAATACCATTTTCCTGTATTTCAGTTATGTGACATTGGGCAGTAAATCTAACCACTGTTCCTGTTCTCTGTACCAGTACAAACCTATTCTCCGCAAGTAATTGCCAACTTCCTAACATGAATCAGAGGTGAAGGACAAATGATTTAAGAAACAGTGTCTTTTATCAAATCGTCATGGAGAACATACACCCCACCCAGAGTTCAAATTCAAACTGAGCTAAGTTGATGGGCTCACCAGTGTTTTCTAACCATAACATTTTAATATGTTTCTAGGAAATAAATACAGTTGGGTAATGTGTGTGTGTTGGGGTGTGGAGGGGGTGATAAAGAAGTTGGAAAATGAAGACATTAGTTTATACTCAGAGACAATATCAAACAAGTAGATTAGATATATATATATATACATACATAATACATATATATACAGGGCAAAGTAACCACACACATTTTCCAAAACACAATAATATGTACACATTTCATGAAGGTTCACCCAAGAAACATTTGAATAAAGTAATTTTAAAATTTGGCCAGCAAGTTCTGACAATAAGATTGTTTCCACAATATAAATACAGGAAAGAGTGACCACCCTCCCTAACAGCCATGTTTTTGATGAATCAGAGTAATTTGAACAAACTCGGTAGAGGGTCACACATGGACCATTTGAGTGAAATTATTTTTAAAATCGGGCTAGCAGTTTCATACAAGATCACTTTTAAAGTTTCCACTATATACAAATTATAGGGAAAAGTGACCACATCCCCTTGCAGCAGATAAATAGGAAGAATATGAACTTGGTAGAGGGTCACACAAGGACTATTTGTGTGAATTTATACTAAAATCAGGCCAGCAATTTCCTACAAGAAGTGTCCATTATATACATATGGGAAAAGTATTTATCTATTTATTTATTTGGGTTTTACGGCGCACCAACACAGTATTGATAATATGGCGCAAAACGGGAAAAGTAATCATGCCCACTGCCAACAAGTTTTTTCACGAATCAGAACAATTTGAACACTCATAGAAGAAAGCTACATTATTAAAGGACCATTTGTGTGAAGTGATTTCAAAATTGGACTTGCAGTTTAGGAGGAGATGTTGTTTGAAGATTTTTCTATTTTAAGCTCTGGCAGCCCCTATGTGCAACCAAGCAAATGGGAACATCAAAGCCAAATTTCATCAACTTCTACCACACGGTTTCAGAGGAGATGTTATTTGAAGAAAAGTGTATATAGATGCCTGATGGACAGAGGCTGGATGCCAGATAGTGAGTGATCACAACAGCTCGACCCGAGCACTTTGCTCAGGTGAGCTAACAAAACCAGTCAGTTAAAACTAACATTAAGCCAGAGATATAATTTGCAAATGGCTGTTAAATATCTGTTGAAATGCTGACTGTATTACTAGAAACAAACTGGTTTGTATTTTGTATCTTTAACAAATATTTCAGTGTTGATCTTAACCAAGTTAAAACACAAAATAACTTACCTCTGTTCAATTCATGACTAATTTCCACATCGCCAGAACTTTCTGCACGTTTAGGAACTGGCAGTAATGGATTACTTGTGTGTCCTATGACACTACTCGCACTAGGAATGAGGTTTGTACCATTGCCTGGTAACATCGTCGTCAACTGTGATGGTAAAAATCTAAACTGAAAAACAAGAGTGCCATAGCCTGTGAATAGCTAGTTAACGATTGTGCCAAGTTACATCAAAATCCCTCCTTGCATGAAGAAGATATGCTCTGGACAAAGTCATTTTTGAATTTGACCTTTGACCACTAAGTGTGACCTTGACCTTAGATCTAAGGGCCTGGTTCTTGAGCTTGACACTCTGTCTCATGGTGGTGAACAATTTTGCCAAGTTACATCAAAATCCCTCCATGCATGAAGAAGAAATGCTTCGGACAAAGTCATTCTTGTATCTGACCTTTGGCCTTTAAGTGTGGGTTCTGGGTTTTGCACATGACACTCTGTCTCATGATGGTGAAGATGTGACAAGTTACATCAAAATCCCTCCATGCACGAACAAGAAATGCTCCAGAAAAGTTTGTTGACACCGCCCACGCGTCCACCCGCCAAGGGCATTCCCATAATATGTCCTGTCTTTCAGATGGGTGTATAAAAATTACAACAAACAAGAGGGCCATGATGGCCCTATATCGCTCACCTGTTATCATTGCACTTGAGGACATGAAGGTCCTCAGAAAAAATATCTAAGTCCAAAGGACAGGAACAACAAAGGGAAGAAATTTAACCAAAAAGAAAAAAAAAATTCTTACAAGGTACAGATATGTCAAAATACACCTAAAAATTGGAGGTACCATCCATGTTGTACCACAGAAAAGTGGTCTCGGTTTTTCCCTACGGCCAATAATAAAAAAGTTACTAAAAATAAGCTATTTATAGTAACGTAAAAGGGAAGTAATTAAAACAAAAATTATTGTAAGTGAACAAAAGAAGGATCTGCCAAATAAATCTGTTGACATAAATGAAATTTCAGATCAATATCTTCATATGTTACGGAGATATACCCATTTTAATTTGAAACAAGAAACGCGGCAATGCCACAAAACCAGGTTTTCAACACTTTTCATAAGAATAAACAAGAGTGCAAGAATGTCACAATATACGCCCGTCACAGCAAATTTCTTTACTCTAGCACCTGTATTTGCAGATGTAATTTTAATTTTGTGGTTGTTTAGTAATCATTGTAATTCTTTTGTTTTTCTAAGTCCACAAAAAAACTCCTTACAGGTAGAGATACCTTAAAATACACCTAAAATTAGAAAGTAACAACTATGTTGTACCACAGAAAAGTGGTCTTGGTTTTTCCCTACGGTCAATTATAAAAAAGTTACAATATAAGTTATTTATAGTAACAACTAAGGGAAGTTAATCCTTAAAAAAAAAAAAAAAAAAAAAAAAAAAAAAATACAAAAAAAAAAATTGTAAGTCCACACAGAAATCTTTACCAGGTAGAGATTGGTCAAAATACACCTCAAAATTGGATGTAACATGCATGTTGTACTACAGAAAAGTGGTCTCGATTTTTCCCTACATCTAGTAATGAAAAAGTTACAATATAAGCTATTTATAGTAACAACAAAGGGAAGTAATTCTAAAGAAGGGAACTGCGCAAGACACTTCGTCTCATGATGGTGTATAATTGTGCCAAGTTACATCAAAATCCCTCTATGCATGAAGAAGATATGCTCCGGACAAAGTTTTTATTCTTGTATCCTTTGACCTCTAAGTGTGGCCTTGACCTTAGACCTAGGGTCCCGGTTCTTGCGCATGACACTCCGTCTCATGATGGTGAACAATTGTGCCAACTTTCATCAAAATCCCTCCATGCATGTAGAAGATATGCTAACCCTAACCCTAACCTAACCCTAACCCTATTTTTAGTAACAATGACCTTGACCTTGATCCCAGAAACTCCAAAATCAATCCCAAGCTACAACTTTATATAAGTTTTCTATACACCAAGTTTCATCATGATAGCTCATTCCTAAGTTAAGTTATTGACCGGAAACCCTTTTTCTATTTTAAGTAAGTGACCTTGACCTTGACCCCAGAAACCCCAAAATCAATCCCAGCCTTTGTCCTGATATAAGCTACATACATACGAAGTTTTATTCAAATATCTTTACTGAAACAAAAGTTATTGACCGGAAACACCAGTTTGACGCCGCCATCCACCCGCCCGCCGGACCAACGACATACGCCAATCTAATAACTCAGGTTTTCGTTGAAAACCTGGTTAATAAAGGGAGGTAATTTGACATAAAATCAGTCCATAGTTATCTACCCTGATTGGCTCAGTCCAACTAATGACAATACTGAAATTTCAAATAAGTCCTATAAGTACTAACTGATATAAATCCATTTTGATTACAATCAGGGGAGGTAATCAGAAATAAAATAACTCTGGAACTTACGATCGGATCTGATTTGTCATGGAATCCAAGATTTATTGTTGCTGAAGATATTTTGGAAGTTTGTATCAAATAAAACCATAAATGAAGTCTCTATATGGCTGCAAAAGCCAAAATAGCCAATTTTGGACCTTTAAGGGGCCATAACTCTGGAACCCATGATGGAATCTGGCCAGTTCAAGAATGGAACCAAAATCTTGTGGTAATACAAGTTGTGTGCAAGTGTGGTTAAAATCAAATCATTAGTGAAGCTGCTATTGTCCAGACAAGGTCAAAATAGCTAATTTTGGCCCTTTCAGGGGCCATAACTCTGAAACCCATTAAGGGATTTAGCTGGTTTAAAAAAGGAAACGAGATCTTATGGTGACACAAGTTTTGTGCAAGTTTGATTAAATTCAAATCATAAATGAAGCTGCTATTGTGCAGACAAGGTTAAAATAGCTAATTCTGGCCCTTTTAGGGGCCATAACTGTGGAACCCATAACGGAATCTCACCAGTTGAAGAAAGGAACCAAGATCTTATGGTGATACAAGTTGTGTGCAAGTTTAGTTAAAATAAAATCATAAATGAAGCTGCTATTGTGCAGACAAGGTCAAAATAGCTAATTCTGGCCCTTTCAGGGGCCACAACTCTGGAACCCATAATAGAATCTGACCAGTTCAAGAAAGGAACCAAGATCTTATGGTGATACAAGTTGTGTGCCAGTTTGGTAAAAATCAAATTATAAATAAAGCTGCTATTGTGCAGACAAGGTCAAAATGGCTAATTTTGGCCCTTTCAGGGGCCATAACTCTGGAACCCATAATGGGATCTGGCCAGTTCAAGAAAGGAACCGAGATCTTATGGTGATACAAGTTGTGTGCAAGTTTGGTTAAAATAAAATCATAAATGAAACCACTATCGTGCAGACAAGAAATTGTTGACGCAAGGACGGACGGACGGACTGACGATGGACGAAGGGTGATCACAAAAGCTCACCTTGTCACTATGTGACAGGTGAGCTAATTAAAACTGGAAGTGAAAATGGCAAAATTACACAATTTAACATCTCAAGATTAGACTGCCCAGCTTACATCAAGTAATATTTATAATTAGCAACATACTCATATTTACTAACTAACAAAGAAAGTAATTTTTCTACAAATCTGTTTCAATTGTTTTGGTAGATACTGTGAAATATTTTCATGGATATAAATTTCACGGTTTTGTTCCAAACAACTTTTTTGTGGGGATATGATTTTGTGTATTTCTTATTATCAAGGTAAAGAGAATGGATTTCCAAATATCAAGTTCCAACTAAGTTAAAAGAATGGATTTCTAAGTATCAAGTTCCAATTAAGAATGGATTGCTTAATATCAAGATAAAAGAATGGTCCTTCTATTTGTTCATTAGGAATTAATTTTGCAGAATGAAGCAACTACGAAATCCCTGAAAATTAGTTCCTCAAGAATATTACAGTTTTTACAGTACATTACCAGATCTAGTCATGAACAGGCAATGCTACCTTCATGTATAGCAACCTGATGTAGCTCAGCATTTTCTGCTGTTGATTCCCCTTAAGTCTCGTGAGCTTCTCCAACTGAAATAGCAAAATATACAAATAATCAGTTAACTTCTTATATTATTAAGTTTTGCATGACTGTCTTAATGTATCACAGCACATTACTTTTGACTTTTTAAAATACTTTACTTATTGTGCAGACTAGCATTCAATTTTCTCAAATTCAACCAATTAGTAGGCAATTACTACAGTGCAACTGGTTATCAAACTTGGCCATAATCATAGTGACGCAGTTTGGTGAAAATTGCATAAGAGCACCGACTTGCAGGTGCAGATGCTCATCTGACTTTTTTTGTCTCTGTATAACAGAAATATTGTCCAACATGATTTTCTAAGTCCAAAAGGGGCCATAATTCTTGCAAAAAGTAATTTAGAGTTATGGTACTTGCTGTGCAGAATAACCTATAATGGCGAATAACTGCTCCAAGTTTTAAAGCAATAGCTCTGACGGCTAATGAGAAAAGCTGACCTAAACAAAAAACTTAACCAAGAAATCTGATTTTTTAAGTCCAAAACGGGCCACAATTCTTGCCAAAAGCAAGATGGAGTTATGTTTCTTGCTGTACAGAGTCAGCATTTGATGATGAACAAGCGTTGCAAGTTTCAAAGCAATACCTTTGATCGTTTTGGAGTAAAGCTGACCTAAACATAAAACTTAGCCAACGCCAACACCAAGCAAGTGATGACAATAACTCATCATTTTTAAAATCGGATGAGCTAAAAACTGCTGAAACAATGTAGTCGACAATGTCAATTTATGTTATTATTAGTTTTTCAAGAACATTAATTACATCAAAATACAAAATTTATATACATTTTTTTTTATGTAACTTAAGAGTAGCTGGTTATTGAAGCTGTCCTAGACAGTATGCCAATAAATATTAAGACAAAGTTTGATGAACACTGTATAAGATCTCCTCATAGAAGCTTGCCACAACAAGTGTTCCCATAACTCATCCCATTTCACTGGCACAAAGAAAGGGGCATGATTTGTGAATTATTAGGGACCATGTCACAAGGTAAGCTTCCAACTGACATTGTCCCGTAGCAAGAAGGCCATAAAGGCCCTCGATCACTCACCTGAGTTTCAGAAGTTAAACAGGCTACACTGTGCAACTTTGGAAGAGGGACATATATGCACCAGGTGTCAAAAGTTCCACAGGTATTGGAAGTTGATTCCATAAAATAGTGTGATAGATGACAAAAAGTTCTAACAAAATATGCTTCTTAGATCTTTAAAAATGAGTGAAAAAAATACACAAGTACAACTGCCTCAAGCTGCGGCTGTTTTGGAAGGTCACTTTATAATGGTAATCTGCATCCAAGGGTTCAACCTCTATGAATAAGCTTCTGGAAAATCTACCCGTACCTTTTATCTTTCATTAGAAGTCATTTAAAGGTTTTTCTATGTTTCAAACTAGTGGCCTCTTAAAGGGGGCCAGTGCCCCCATTTGAACAACTTTGGAAGACAACCTTACAATTATTCTACAGACTAAATTTGGTGAAGATCTATCAGGCTGTTCATGATTAGATGTTGTTTATAGGTATTTCTAGATTTAGCTTTAGCTGCCACTAAAAGGGGTCAAGCTCCCCCATTAGATAAAATTTAGAAATGATCTAATAATGGAAGTTTGATGAAAATCTATCAAGCAAATAATGAGAAGAATTAGTTTAATGTTATTTCTATTCTAGAGGCCACTAAAAGGGGCCAAGCTCCCTTACTTGAACAAATTGTGGGAAGGACCTTGCAATGAAGCTACCCACTAAGTTTCGTGAAGATCCATCAAGCTGTTCATGAGAAGGTATTTGTATTTTTATTTTTAGTTTCTAGCAGCCCCTACAAGGAGCTAAACATTCTAATTTGAAAACAAAATGAGAGAGAACCGTACATGATGTTAAAACAAAAAAGCTTGATGAATATCAATGGTGGTTCATTGGAAGAAATTTTTAAAAGCTACTTCTATTTTTAGCTCTAGTGGCCCCGAAAAGGGGACAAACACCTCCTTTAACAAAATTTGGAGAGGACCTTACAATGACCAAGTCTGATATAGATCCATCAAGAGTTCATGAGAAGAAGTAGTTTAAAGGATCTTATAATAATGCTACTGAGAAAAGCTTAATCAAGCTGTTCAACAGAAGTTGATAAAAGGTATCTCAATTTTAAGCTTTAGCACCCCTTAAAAAGGTCCAAGCACCCTAATTTGACCAAATGGTCCTAGGTTGCTCACCTGAGAACAGCTAGAATAGCCGGAATAATCTTCCTGAATTTTTTTTTTGTAATTTTTCAAGAAAGAAACAGAAAGGGGCATTCTTGCTGCTGCATCCTTTACCTTAAACCTACTGATCTGAAAAGTAATAGGAGTTGTCTACTCCATTAGACCCGCAGGTTTGAAGGGTGTAGGTTAACGGCTTCTCAACAAATGCTACTGGAACATTTTTCAATGTTGAGGCCTAAGTGACCTTGACCTAATAGACAGGGAAAGCAGCCCCTATTGCATACATAAGGTTTTTCACAAGGTACTTTTTTTTTACCTAAGATGACCCATTTTTTTAACCTGACCTAGATTTCATCAAAACAATTGGCAGGACCAAATTTCATGAATATCCAGTCTAAAGTGCAGCCCCTAACACTTACACAAGGTATTTCTTTGATTTGACCAGTTGACCTAGTTTTTTTACCGAAGATGACCCATATCTGAAAATGACATAAATTTCATCAAGGCAAACATTTTGATAAAATTTACTGAAGATCCACTGAAAAATGCAGCCCCAACTGCATATTGATTTGACCAGGTGACCTTGCTTTTGACCCAACATGACCAATATTTGAACTTGGCCTAAATGTCATCAAAGCAAACATTTTCATCAAATTTCATGAACATCCTGCCTAAAATGTATCCCCTATTGCATTCAGGAAGTTTTTCTTTGGTTTTACTTGGTGACCTAGTTCTTGACCACAGATGACCCCTATTTGAGCTTGACCTAGATTTCATCAAGACAGACATTCTAATCTAATTTCATGAAGATCCAGTGAGAAATACAGCCTCTATTGTATACACAATGTTTTTCTTTGATATGACCAGGTGACCTAGTTTTTGACTAACATGACCCATATTTGAACCTGACCTATATTTCCTCAAAGCAAACATTTTGATCATTTCATATACATCCTGCCTAAAATGTAGACCCTATTGCATTCACCAAGTTTTTCTTTGATTTTACTGGTTGACCTGGTTTTTGACCCCAGATGACCCCTATTTAAACTAAAAAAGATTTCTTCAAGACAAACATTCTGATCAAATTTCATGAATATCCAGTGTAACTAGAATGTGTCTGCAGGACACAGGGTGTGCCCCCACTGGTACATTTGTCACAAATAAGGGGCAATAATTCAACTGTTTGCAGTCTTAATGGGGTATAGCCTTAACAAACATTTTATGAAAAGGATTCATTATTCTAGGCCCTATACTTTTTGAGCTATGAGCATCACAAACAAAAAATCCACTATTTTGGCTATTTCAAGGGCCATAACTCTGTAATTAGAGCTAAGATTGTCAAAAAGAATGCCAAGTGTGCAAGGTCACATCACAATAAAGACTCCAGCAAGGTCTCTAATACTTTTTAAGTTAGGCACATAATTAGGTGAACAAGAAACGCGGCAATGCCACGAAACCAGGTTTTCAACACTTTTCATAAGAATAACAAGAGCTGTCACTAATGGTGACAAATGCCCCCACAGCATCTTGACCTTTGACCTGGTGACCCCGAAGTCAGTAGGGGTGATGTACTCAATAAGTACTATCAGCATGTGAAGTTTGAAGGTCCTGAATGAAGTGGTTTGCATGTAAAGTGCCTTCATGCAAAAAGCTAACGTTGGCCCCTGTGACCTTGACCTTTGACCTTTGACCTGGTGACCCCAAAGTCAGTAGGGTTCGTGTACTCATAAAGTACTATCAGCATGTAAAGTTTGAAGGTCCTGGATGAAGTGGTTCGCAAGAAAAGTGCCTTCATGCAAAAAATTAACATTGGCCCCATTAACCTTGACCTTTGACCTGGTGACCCCAAAGTTAGTAGGGGTGGTGTACTCAATAAGTACTATCAGCATGTGAAGTTTGAAGGTCCTGGGTGCAGTGGTTCGCGAGTAAAGTGCCTTCATGCAAAAAGCTAACGTTGGCCCCTGTGACCTTGACTTTTGACCTGGTGACCCCAAAGTCAGTAGGGGTGGTGTACTCAATAAGTTCTATCAGCACGTGAAGATTGAAGGTCCTGAGTGCAGTGGTTCGTGAGTAAAGTGCCTTCATGCAAAAAGTTAACATTGGCCCCTGTGACCTTGACCTTTGACCTGGTGACCCCAAAGTCAGTAGGGGTGGTGTACTAAATAAGTACTATCAGCAAGTGAAGTTTGAAGGTCCTGGGTGAAGTGGTTTGCGAGTAAAGTGCCTTCATGCAAAAAGTTAACGTTGGCCCATGTGACCTTGACCTTTGACCTGGTGACCCCAAAGTCAGTAGGGGTGGTGTACTCAATAAGTACTATCAGCATGTGAAGTTTGAAGGTCCTGGGTGCAGTGGTTCACGAGTAAAGTGCCTTCATGCAAAAAGTTAACGTTGGCCCCTGTGACCTTGACCTTTGACCTGGTGATTCCAAAGTCAGTAGAGGTGGTGTACTCAATAAGCAATATCAGCATGTGAAGTTTGAAGGTCCTAGGTGCAGTGGCTTGCGAGTAAAGTGCCTTCATGCAAAAAGTTAACGTTGTGACTAACGAACGAACGAACAAACTAACGGACGGACAGTTGAAAACTAATATGCCTCCCTTTGGGGGCATAAAAAAGTATACTGAATCACAGTGCACCACTTTAAAGCATAACCCTAACCCTAACCCTAAACCCTAACCCTAAGCCTAACCCTATTTTTAGTAACAATGACCTTGACCTTGATCCCAGAAACCCCAAAATCAATCCCAAGCTATAACTTTATATAAGTTTTATATACACCAAGTTTCATCATGATAGCTCATTCCTAAGTTAAGTTATTGACCGGAAACTCTTTTTCTATTTTAAGTAACAGTGACCTTGACCTTGACCCCAGAAACCCCAAAATCAATCCCAGCCTTTGTCTTGATATAAGCTACATACATACCAAGTTTTATTCAAATATCTTTACCGAAACAAAAGTTATTGACCGGAAACACCAGTTTGACGCCGCCGCCCATCCGCCCGCCCGACCAACGACATACCCCAATCTAATAACTCAGGTTTTCAACAGGTTTTCAACAGGTTTTCATTGAAAACCTGGTTAAAAAGTGCATTTTTTACTATTTCAGGGGCCATAACTTTAGAAATAGGGGGTGGAGCCAGCCAAAAAATTAGAGGTGTGCAAGTTTATATCATGATAAAGACTTATGCAAGTTTTCAACCATTTATATTAAATACTTTTTGAGCTAGGTGCGTCACAAGGTGAAAATGTGCATTTTTGACTATTTCAGGGGCCATAACTCTGAAAATAGGGGGCAGACCCAGATGAAAAATAGGAGGTGCGCAAGTTCATATCATGATTAAGACTCATGCAAGGTTTCATGAATCTATATCAAATACTTTTTGAGCTAGACATGTCACAAGGTGAAAATGTGTATTTTTGACTATTTCAGGGGCCATAACTCTGAAAATAGGGGGCAGAGCCAGATGAAAAATAGAAGGTGCGCAAGTTCATATCATGATTAAGATTCATGTAAGGTTTCATGGATCTATATCAAATTTTTGAGCTAGGCGTGTCACAAGGTAAAAATGTGCATTTTTGACTATTTCAGGAGCCATAACTCTGAAAATAGAGGGCGGAGCCAGACAAAAAATAGGAGGTGCGCAAGTTCATATTATCATGATAAAGACTCATGCAAGGTTTCATCAATTTATATCAAATACTTTTCGAGCTAGCACCTTTCTTTGATTTGACTGTGCGTCCATCCATCCGTCCAAAGTTTGTAACAACTTTGGACGGATGGATGGACGCACAGACAAGACCAAATCTATATGCCCCCACCACTCATGGTGGGGCACAAAAAGCACCTTTCTTTGATTTGACTGGGTGACCTAGTATTTGATCCCAGATAATCCATATTCAATCTTGACCTGGATTTCATCCAAAAAAGCATTGTGATCAAATGTTATGAAGATCCAGTGTAAAATGCAGTCCCTATTGCATACACAAGGTTTTTCTTTGATTTGAGCTAGTGACCTAGTTAATGACCCCAGATGGCCCATATTCAAACTTGGCCTAGATTTCATCAAGGCAACCATTCTGACTAAACTTTATGAATATCCAGTGTAAAATGCAGACCCTATTGCATACACAAGGTTTTTCTTTGACTTGACCGGATGACCCCAGATCACCCATATTTGTATTTTACCTAGATTTCATTCAGACAAACATTCTGATCAAATTTGATGAAGATCCGGTGTAAAATGCAGTCCCTATTGCATACACAACAAGGTTTTTCTTTGATTTGATATTAGGTGAACTACTTTTTGACCTCAGATGACCCATATTGGAACTTGACCTAGATTTCATCAAGGCAATCATTTCTGACCAAGTTCATGAAGATCAATTGAAAACTAGAAAATGCTTTTGTAAAAAAGCGCATGTCTCCCCAAATGCAAAGTCCTATAGGCAAGAAGTCAATAGGGGTCAGGAGCGAAAGTCAAAGAGACACTGATGGTTGGCTGCAATAGGGATCATCTACTTGGCATGTCCAGTCATCCCGCTAAATTTCAACACTCTTGGCCTAGTGGTTCTCAAGTCACTGTTCAGGCTCCTGTGACCTTGACCTTTGATCAAGTGACCTCAAAATAAATAGGAGTCATCTACTCTGCATGTCCAATCACCCTATTAAGTTTCAACATTGTAGGTCAAGTGGTTCTCAAGTTATTTCTAAAAAATGATTTTACATGAACATGCCACTGTGACCTTGACCTTTAATAGACTGACCCCAAAATCAATAGGGGTCATCTACTCTGCATGTTCAATCATCCTATGAAGTTTCAACATTCTGGGTCAAGTGGTTCTCAAGTTATTGATCGGAACTGGTTATCAATGTTCAGGCCCCTGTGACCTTGACCTTTAACGGAGTGACCCCAAAAACAATAGGTGTCATTTACTCTGCATAAACAATCATCCTATGAAGTTTCAACATTCTGGGTAGAGGGGTTCTCAAGTTATTGACTGGAAATGGTTTTCCATGTTCAGGCCCCTGTGGCCTTGACCTTTAACAGAGTGACCCTGAAATCGTTAGGGGTCATCTACTATGCATGACCAATCATCCTATGAAGTTTCATCATTCTGGGTCAAGTGGTTCTCAAGTTATTGATCGGAAATGGTTTTCAATGTTCAGGCCCCTGTGACCTTGAACTTTGACGGAGTGACCCCAAAATCAATATGGGTCATCTACTCTTCATGACCAATCATCCTATGAAGTTTCAACATTCTGGGTGAAGTGGTTCTCTAGTTATTGATCGGAAATGGTTTTCAATGTTCAGGCCCCTGTGACCTTGACCTTTGAAGGAGTGACCCCAAAATCAATAGGGGTCATCTACTCTTCATGATCAATCATCCTATGAAGTTTCAACATCCTGGGTCAGGTTGTTCTCTAGTTATTGATCGGAAATGGTTTTCAATGTTCAGGCCCCTGTGACCTTGACCTTTGACGGAGTGACCCCAAAAACAATAGGGGTCGTCTACTCCAGCAGCCCTACAATCCTATGAAGTTTGAAGGTTCTAGGTCAAATGGTTCTCCAGTTATTGCTCGGAAATGAAGTGTGACGTACGGATGGACGGAAGGACGGACAGGGCAAAAACAATATGTCTCCTGGGGGAGACATAATAAGAAATGAGAAAAAAAAGAAAAAATTGGGAAGGGGGGGAAGGGGGTGTGACCAAGGCAAGTGGGTGACCAGGTGTGGGTGCGCAACTTCACATGTTTATAATAAATGTTCACAAAAAAAGAATGAAAGAAATTTAATGAAATTCTGCCAAATGGTAAGTTTGTTATGTACAAATATGTGGATTTTTAGACAATTAAAGGGCAATAACTCTGAAGTTACAAAAAGAAATCCATACAAAATTGTCTGTGCACAACCACATTATAGTGCTCTAACTTCTGTTAAAGTTTCATAGTTCTAGGTCAAATATATCAAAAGTTATGATGCAGAAATTGGCATATCTATAGATCTATAGTACCCTATATAGTTAACACTAGAAACTTGTAAGGGCCATAACTCTGGTGTTACTTGGGCAATCTGTCTGAAACTTGATGGGCCCCATAACCTCATAGTGGTGAACATGTTTATGAAGTTTGTTTGAAAAAAATCTAAAATAAGGAATGATTTTTTTTTTTTGAGGGGGGGGGGGGGGGTCGGGGGATGGGGGGGGAGGTGTGTGATCAAGGTAAGGGGGTGACCAGGTGTGGGTACACAACTTCACATGTTTACAATAAATGTTCATGGAAAAGAATGAAAGAAATTTAATGAAATTCTACCAAATGGTAGGTTTGTTATGTACAAATATGTGGATTTTTTATACAATTAAAGGGCAATAACTCTTAATATACAAATAAATCCAAATGAAATTGTGTGTACACAACCATATTATGGTGATATAAATTCTGTTTAAGTTTCATAGTTCTAGGTTAAATATATCAAGTTATGATGCAGAAATTGCCATATTTATAGTACCCTATATAGTTAACACTAGAAACTTTTAAGGGCCATAACTCTGGTGTTACTTGGGCAATCTAACTGAAACTTGACAGGCCGCAAGAACTCATTGTGGTGAACATGTATATGAAGTTTTAAATAAATATTCCCAACCATTTCCTAGATATGGCTCCGGACTGATGGACGGAAAGACGGAAGGACGGAAAGACGGACGGACGGACAACGCCAAAACTATATCCCTCCGACTTTCGTCGGGGGATAATAACAGAGATAGAGTGAAAGTGCATCAAAACTTTAACCTGAAATTCTAAGTAAAAAGGGGGAATAATTCATGAAAAATTGGTGCAAGAGTTACACTTTATGCCATATGGTGTTGGTGAGGATGTTGAACAATTATTTTAAGTTTGAATCAAATCCATTCAGTAATAACAGTGATAGAGTGAAAGTGCATCAAAACCTTAACCTGAAATTCTAAGTAAAAAGGGGGGAATAATTCATGAACAAGAGCTGTCCGTTAAACAGCGCGCTCCACTATTCGGGGATTTGACAGTAAAATGATTATATGTCTGAATAAGAGACCTCTACTTTAAAAGGAAGATACACCAAGGGGCATAATTCCATCAAATACACAAATTTGAGTTATTAGGATTGTTACAACACATGCAGATGATGGTTATAAAGATATATTTTGAGTTTCAAGTCATTATCTTATATAGTACCAAAGCTATGTCCAGAAAATGAAGTTTGTCAAAATTTAAGTATAAAAGGTGCATAATTCGGTCAAAAATACAAATCAGAGTTATGGGGATTGTTACCACATATGCAGATGATGATGATAAAGATACATTTAAAGTTTCAAGTCTTTATCTTATATTGCATTAAAGTAATATCCAGAAAGCAAAGATTGCAAAAAAAGTTTAAGTACAAAAGGGGCATAATTCTGTCAAAAACACAATTAAGAGTTATGGGGTATGTAGCCACACATACAGATGATTATAAACAAATACTTTTAATTTCAAATCACTATCTTTTAAAATACCAAAGATATGTCTATAAATGAAGCTTTCGAAAAAATTTAACATGAAAATAATTCCAAGTATAACTCCTTGGTGACCTTGACCTTGGGTATAATGGGCCCAGCCCCTGCACATACTTTGTTTGTATGCTGGACAATATTTATGTGAACTTACAGTATGATATAAGCAAAAGTAACAAAGATATGACAGAAAAACAAAGGTTGCCGAAATACTTTAACCTTAAAAATAACCTAAGTATAACACCTTGGTGACCTTGACCTTGGGTATAATGGGCTCAGCCCCTACACATACACATGATCCAAACTCTAAGAGGCTTCTACTGATGACAATCCCTGAAGACAACACCTCCCCTTATCTGTTGTGATTGTGCATCAGAATAACCGTTTAAATCATCCCGGCGGTATTGTTTTGTAGCTCTCCTCGCCTGCACAATACTCTGTACCTGCCATGAAACCTATACCTCTTAATATAGATGGACGAAAGCTATTGGTGAAATATTCAGTGATGCAGATGATCATTCTAGTGATTCTGACAGCGACTTCGAAAACTGAAGTGCTCAATTTCAGTCGTCCAATAGCTTTTTGGAAAGTCGAACTGGATATAACGTATTTGAATAATAGTGTTCTAATATCAAGACAGCGCAAGGATAAGTTAATTTAATACAGTAACATTGAGATGACACTCATCCATATAATAGTATGGCAAGATAATATATATATTGAATTAATCTGATCCGATATTGTATGATACTTGAAGCGTGACTGTTTTCACATTTGCAAGTGTAGATTGTTCTATCACTCACTTTATACAAAATTCACAGCATGCATTCATGAAAATTATATGTTAGTAAAAATTGACGTCGATAACAAGCTTATGAGCAAGGTATTCATCAAAATTTCCCAACTTTTGCTTAAAAGAGTTTTTCAAAATCTTTTATTAAAACGCTATAAATTGAAAATATCAATCACCAACCACTTCTATCGGTATTGGAGAGTCACCAAAATTATATTGGACAGGCTGCGGCATTAGGTTTTCTTGTTTTAAACACCACCATGCTAGCGTTTTACATTACATCAACGTCACCTACTTTGGCGTGTTGCAATGTAAAAATTAATTAATCATTTTACCATTGGACAAACTGGTCATTTTTATTTATGTTTTAACAATGTAAAGACAAAAAAATATTTGCTATTCCTATCCAGCGACGGCATCAGATATCCGAATAAAACTTATCCGAATATGAGCTTCATGAACGTTTAGCACAGACAAATGGGGGCGTTTTAAAATCCTTGAGTGTATCTGTTATTAATACAGCAAACTGGTCACAAATCATACCACGTTCTTATATAAATAATTGTTTTGTGTTCAATAAGAACATCCATTTTATCCACCTCTTTGTTATAAAATTACTTATACATTTAGTTTTTATCTAGTTATATCTAGCAACAAAATTAATACATATATTAATAATCCTGTCCAAATCCTCTATAATTTAGAGATAAGTCAATTTTGCATTTTTGGCGGCCATCTTGAATATTTCAAAATGCTCAATGATGACTAAATTGCATCATGCAGTTTCTATGAAGGTACATGTTGTAGAACCTTTTTATGCAAAAATATTTTGTGCATACTGCAATTTGAGGTTAAGCAGCTAATTGGCATTTGGCATACTAACTAGGTGTTACAGTGTAAACAAGGTAAAATATAGGGATTTTTGCCAAATCAAGGGCCCATAACTCTGGTCCTACTTGTCCGATTTTGTTCAAAATGAAGTCATCCAAGATCTTATGGCAATACATATACTAAGTAAATATGTTTTGGATTGGTGAAGAAATGAAGGTGCTAGAGTAAATCAATGGCATATAACTCTGGTCCTACCAGCCCAATTTTCTGTCAATTTTGTCAATCAAGGGCACATAACTCTGGACATACTGATCCAATCAAGTCTTGTGACCTAAAACACTGTGACCAAGTTTGATGAAGATTACTTCAAAATTCTGGATGCTAGAGTGTAAACAAATTAAATGTGAACAGACCGACAACGAATGGACGACAGACATTCATCGATCCTAATAGCTCACCATTAGCCATCGGCTCAGGTGAGCTAAAAATACTCTGAACAAGAATTGCAGGACAGACTCACTGGCACCAGAACAGAAAGAAAATGCCTCTGTACATGTTATACCCTACCCTTAGGTATTCTATAAGAACCATGGTTGTGAATGGGAAAATATACTTACCCATTTCATACCTAAAATGCACAGTTCAGTAAATGTGTACTATTGATATTGAACAAGAGGTAATTTATCTTTCATTGTGTACCGGTCACATTTTTTCAATATTCCTTACTTGAGAAAAACAATGTGTAGTTTATAGTTTTTCAAGGTTACACAAAAAACTTCGTTGAACTCCCCTATTATTATTATTATTATTATTATTTACCAGATTTTTATAGCGCTCTTTTCATCTATAAAATAAACGTTCAAAAGCGCTGTACAAACTACATATCACGGAATGATATGGACATACAATACAATACAAAAAATATATCAACAATAAAAGGTATTTAGCCTGAATCAGGTTTTACCCTAGTGAAGTTCTGGTCTAGATTACAAAACCATTCTGATTGGCTGATGTGAAAATGTATGTCAATCGTTGTTTAACTACGTGTTCGCTAAGGCGTAAAAAAAAAAACTGTTTCCGGTATCCCGACCTACCCTAAATTTTGGCCCAACCCTAAATGTTTTTATGTCCTTGGAGAATATTTTTTTCAACTTTTTAACAAAAAGTTGCAAAACTGCACGTTTTATGCTTTAAACATGCTCAGTGATGTTAGAAATTAACTTACTGATGTTCTAAAGGTATAACCCCCTTGTTTGTATTCATTTTTTGACACAAAAATAATTTCTGAAAAGTCTCCTACTAAAAAAAAATAAAAAAAATTCTGACCTACCTACCCTAATTTTTTTGAGCATGTTACCGGAAACAAAAAAATTTTTTTTTTAGGCCTAATATGTATATATGCAGCATAAATGTGCAATAAGAATTAAGTAAACAGTGCAGATGAATACAAATGCATGCCTTCAACTTCAAAATCATATATAAGATGAATTTCATGCATAATTTCGAGTTTTATTGTAAAACTGTGAATATTTTGCATTCTGTTTTTGTCTGTTTACATTTCGCCTAACATGTGCACACTGCTGTGACCTCTAGACCGGATGTTCATTAGGGAAGTTCATGCAAGTTTTTTCTGTAACGTGTACGAAGGCATAAAATATGTGGAGTATCTCTGCAATATGAAATATGGAAACATTTGAAGTGACTGGTACACGATGTAAGATAAATTACCACTTGTTCAATATGCTGGGTACCAATTCACCGAACTGCGCGTTTTAGGTGAGGATGTAGGATTGAAATGGGTTAGTGCGCTTTCTTGTTCATGACCATGGTTCTTATAGAATACCTAGGGGTAGGGTATAACATGTATAGAGGCATTTTCTTTCTGTTATAGTGCCAGTGGACAGACTGCCGAAACAATGACTTATTTGCTTCACTTTTTCGGGGAGTGTTGAAATCACAACATTAATTTTGTGCAAACAAGAAAATGACAAACAGAAGAGTTATTTCAAATCTAAGATGTGGATCAATCATGATATAATTGATATACCTATAAAGAGTCTTTCACATATATACACTGATATGTACTAATTAGAGCTGTATATGAAGGCGATTAATACCATTAATTAATGCTTTTTAATGCATTTTGTTTTGATGTGGTAAACAATTGACATCAGTTTTATGAAAATCCTTCCCATAATGCATAATAGTGGAAAAATGCTGGACCTTCTCACAGTCAAATTTGACTACAATGAAGTCCTTATATATCAAATCAGTGAGTGTAATAAAAAGTTGTTCCCATGAAAGGACCTTCAAATACTTACTTAATATGATTATATATCCAGTCCACTGCAATCGAGTCCCTCTCAAACAACTTAGGTACCAATGCAATCATCTTGGCATTTCAGTCTTTGGCCTCCTTTCTTTGTCTTCTATCAGTATGAACTTCTCCTGTGTGACACGATGCATGTCCTGAGATACAATAACATCACTCACACAATCTGCAACATATAAACTATGATGTTAGTTTCAACTCTTCTTGAATTTCTATTGTAATCAAATACAAGAGGGCCAAGATGGCCCTAGGTCGCTCACCTGAGAAATACATCATAACAGTGTAAACATGTTTCCCAGATGACCCATATTTGAACTTGGCCTAGATTTCATCAAGGCAATCATTCTGAATAAATTTATGAAGATCAATTGAAAATATTGTCTATCACATACACAAGGTTTTTCTTTTATTTGACCTAGTGACCTAGTTTTTGACCCCAGATGGCCAATTTTTGAACTTGGCCTAGATTTCATCAAGGTTATCATTCTGACAAAATTTCAACAGATCAGCTGAAAAATACAGCCTCTATCGCAAACACAAGCTAAATGTTGAAAGACAGACGACAGACTGACAACAGACACCGGACATCAAGCGATCACAAAAACTCGCTCAGGTGACCTAAAAACAAAACATGAAAAATAATTTTGCACAGTTCATTTGTTTGTTCTTTGGGTTTACCGCCGTTTTTCAACAGTATTTCAGTCATGTAACGGCAGGCAGTTACCAGTGGTCCTGGATTCTGTACCAGTACAAACCTGTTCTCTGCAAGTAACTGCCAACTTCCCCACACGAATCAGAGGTGGAGGATGAATTACTTCAGACACAATGTCTTTTATCAAATCGTCACAGAAAACATATGCCCTGCCAAGGATCGAACTCATGACCACACAGTTCATGGACCGACGCTCTCCCTATTGAGCTAAGCGGGCGGGTAATTGTGCACAGGGTAACTATTCTCACAAATTCTGTTATTATGTCAATTCACAAATTTTAATTAACCCCTGACCCTGCTAAATTTTTATAATGAACTTGAACATCTTTCAATTTGGACAGTACCATTAACTGTCACAAGGGGTGCTTACCAAAAAATACTGATTGAATGGCGAACAGTGCAGATCATGATCAGACTGCATAGATGTGCAGGCTGATCATGATCTACACTTGTCCAAAAGGCAGAATCAGTGGTTTCTATCATGATAAGGGTTAAAATGGAACACAAATTTCCCATATTTCATTTACTGAATTTTGAAATCTGCAAATTCACATTTCACATCCATAGGAATAGCATTTATGGTCATTCTGTTCTTTGTACCTTATGTGAGAAGCTACAATGCATGCATCATTGACTGTATAAAGAGATGCACATTATAACTCGGCAAATATCCCTTCATTTGTTTCCTTGGTGTAAATACCAAAAAAAAAATTCCAGCTGAAGACTGATACTGATCTCAAATCCATTTTGCAATAATCCATTAAATAAAATACTTAACACTAAAATTGTGTTAATTGGACACGTATGCTATAACATGCTGTGCCACGACCATCTTCACATGAAGGATGTTCCACTGAAAGTTTGAAGCAAATTGTATTCAGATTAAGGTCGTGCAGCTGAGCAACTTTGAATCCATTCCTTCAGAAAGTGTTTGAGGAATTGAACACAATAAATTTATACACTATGGCCTATTTTGTGAAATTAAGAAAGAGCCATAGTTCCAGAAGAAACAGCTACAGAAACAAAATTAATATATTATTTATGGTCATCTTCACATGAAGGTCCTTCATCTGTGAAACTTTCAAACATATCCTTTCAATAGTGTTTGAGGAGTTGGACACACAATATTTTTCACCGTATTCTATAGAGCAAGAATATCAACTGGCCATAACTGCAGTAAAACTATTCACAGAAAATTCTTAGTATCACCCTTGTTAATCGGTGAAAGTTTTAAGCAAATCAGGGTAACGGTGTGGGAGGAGTTGGACAGCGCACTCCACTATTCGGGGATTTGACAGTAAAATGAATATATGTCTGAATAAGAGACTTCTACTTTAAAAGGAAGATACAGCAAGGTGCATAATTCTCTCAAGAACACAAATTAGAGTTATTGTGATTGTTACCACACATGCAGATGATGATGGTAAAGATATATTTTGAGTTTCAAGTCATTAGCTTATATAGTACCAAAGTTATGTCCAGAAAACGAAGTTTATTAAAACATTTAAGTATGAAAGGGGCATAATTTGGTCAAAAATACAAATAAGAGTTATGGAGATTGTTACCACACATGCAGATGATGATGATAAAGATACATTTTAAGTTTCAAGTCTTCATCTTATATTGCATTAAAGTAATATCTAGAAAGCGAAGATTGCAAAAAAACTATGTATAAAAGGGGCATAATTCTGTCAAAAATACAATTAGAGTTATTAGGTTTGTAACCACACATGCAGATGATGACTATAAAGAAATATTTTAAATTTCAAGTCATTATCTTTTAAATTACCAAAGATATGTCTATAAACAAAGCTTTCGAAAAAATTTAACATGAAAATAATTCCAGGTATAACAACTTTGTGCTTGACCTTGGGTATAATGGGCCCAGCCCCTGCACATACTTTGTTTATATGCTGGACAATGTTTATGTGAACTTACAGTAAGATATAAGCAATAGTAACAAAGATATGACAGACAAGAGGGCCATATAGCATGGGCGTAGGAGCGAGTTTACTTTGGGGGGGCCAAACCTTTTCGACCGGCGGTTTGTGTGTGTGGGGTGAGGGGGGGGGGGGGGGGGGTTAGCGGCAAGGTATCCTCGGTGCATTATTCGTGACAAAGTCTTACAGGGATTAACTGGGCCTTAGGCCCCCTCAAACCTTTATGTTCTAGCAATTATTGAGTTATTCTGATGATACACATACGACTTAAAGCACTGAACTGTCTTAATCAGTCATATTATGTATTGTTCTAATTAAGTGTGCCATTTTTTACATTCTTCTGTTGAAGCCCTGGACATACAATGAATTAGCACTGCATTTGTCTAATTGTGGTATAAAGTTGTGGAAATATCATTTCCCTTGAATGGACAATGAAAAACAAAAAAATACATAACGTTTACATGCGTAAACAGGCTTAATAGTTAGGCCTACATTGATTTTGCAGACGCTCAAACCGGAACTGTAGTGATTGCACTCAATGATATATTATTTTTATAAAATGTAAACAATTCTTGGCGTGGCGCGTACAGATTTCAGTACTCACACTACGGAAAGAGACAAGTCGGAATACAAGGGAAGGCCAAAGGCAAATCAGAAATCAGGATGAAAAGAATTATATGATGCTAAGTAAATGTTATATTAGACTGCAATTTATATCTCTTTTCCAAAATATTCGGGGGGCCAAACTATACTTTGGCCCCCCCTCTCCTAGCTTTGGGGGGGCCTGGCCCCCCCTGGCCCCCCCCTGCTCCTACGCCTATGTATAGGCCCTGTATCGCTCACCTGACCTACTGACCTAAAGATCATCAAGATTAACATTCTGACCAAGTTTCATTAAGATATGGTCATAAATGTGGCCTCTAAAGTGTTAAATAGCTTTTCCTTTGATTTGACCCGGTGACCTAGTTTTTGAACCCATATGACCAAGATTAGAACTTGACCTAAAGATCATCAAGATTAACATTCTGACTAAGTTTCATGAAGATACGGTCATAAATGTGGCCTCTAGAGTGTTAACAAGCTTTTCCTTTGATTTGACCCAGTGACCTAGTTTTTGACCCCACATGACCCAGATTCGAACTTAACCTAAAGATCATCACGATTAACATTCTGACCAAGTTTCATGAAGATATAGTCATAAATGTGGCCTCTAGAGTGTTAACAAGCTTTTCCTTTGATTTGACCTAGTGACCTACTTTTTTACCCTAACTGGCCCAGATTTGAATTATGACCTAGATTTGAACTTGACCTATAGATCACAGTGTAAACTAACTTTTCCTTTGATTTGACCAGGTGACCTAGTTTTTGATCCTACATGATCCAGATTCAAATTTGATCTTGAAATCATCAAGAACAACATTCTGACCAGGTTTCATGAAGATACAGACATAAATGTGGCCTCTACAGTGTTAACAAGCTTTTCCTTTGATTTGACCTGGTGACCTAGTTTTTAACCCCAGATGACCCAATATCAAATTTGTCCAAGATTTTATTGAGGGTAACATTCTGACCATGTTTTATGAAAATTGAACAAAAATTGTGATCTCTAGTGTTAACAAGCTTTTCCTTTTGATTTGACCTGGTGACCTAGTTTTTGACCCCAGATGACCCAATATCAAACTCGTCCAAGATTTTATTAAGGGTAACATTCTGACCAAGTTTCATTAAGATTGGGCCAAAATTGTGACCTCTAAAGTGTTAACAGTCAAATTGTTGACGACGACGATAGACGACAGAAACAGGGCGATCACAAAAGTTCAACTTGTGCACTTTGTGCTCAGGTGAGCTAAAAAACAAAGGTTGCAGAAAAACTTTAACCTTAAAAATAACCTAAGTATTACACCTTGATGACCTTGACCTTGGGTATAATGGGCTCAGCCCCTACACATACTTTGTTTGTATACTGGACAATGTTTATGTGAAGTTACAGTTATAAGCAATAGTAACACAGATATGACAAACAAGAGGGCCATGAAGGACCTGTATCGCTCACCTGACCTATTGATCTAAAGATCATCAGGATTAACATTCTGACCAAGTTTCATTAAGTGTGTGTGTGTGTGTTCGGGTTTAACGTCTTTTTCAACAATTTTTCAGTCATATAAACGACGATGTCTACTTGTAGCAGTGAGCGCAATGCCCAACTTTATAGTGCTGCCAAAATATCACGCCGTAGACACGTGGCATGATACCCCACCCAGTCACATTATACTGACACCGGGCTGACCAGTCCCAGCACTATCCTCTTAATGCTGAGCGCCAAGCGAGGAAGCTGCTAGTACCATTTTTTGTGTCTTTGGTATGATGCGGCGGGGATCGAACCCACGACCTCCCACACTCAAAGCGGACGTTCTACCACTAGGCTACCGGGGCGGTCTAAAGTTTCATTAAGATATGGTCATAAATATGGCCTCTAAAGTGTTAATTAGCTATTCCTTTCATTTGACCCCGTGACCTAGTTTTTGACCCGACATGACCCAGATTCGAACTTGACCTAAAGATCATCAAGTTTAAACATTCTGACTAAGTTTCATGAAGATATAGTCATAAATGTGGCCTCTAAACAAGCTTTTCCTTTGATTTGACCTAGTGACCTAGTTTTTGATCCCACCTGACCCAGATTTAAACTTGACCTAAAGATCATCAAATTTAACAATCTGACCAAGTTTCATTAAGATATGGTCATAAATGTGGCCTCTTAAAGTGTTAACTAGCTTTTCTTTTGATTTGACCCAGTGACCTAGTTTTTGACCCGACATGGCCCAGATTTGAAACTGTCCCAAAGATCATCAAGTTTAACATTCTGACTAAGTTTCATGAAGATACAGACATAAATATGGCCTCTAGAGTGTTAACAAGCTTTTCCTTTGATTTGACCTGGTGACCTAGTTTTTGACCCCACCTACCCCAGACTTGGGCTATATATCATCAACATACATCAAGATATGGTCACATAAATGTGGCCTCTACAGTGTAAACTAACTTTTCCTTTGATTTGACCAGGTGACCTAGTTTTTGATCCTACATGACCCAGATTCAAACTGGACCTTAAGATCATCAATATTAACATTCTGACCAAGTTTCATGAAGATACAGTCTTAAATAAGGCCTCTACAGTGTTAACAAGCTTTTCCTTTGATTTGACCTGGTGACCTAGTTTTTGATCCCAGATGACCCAATATCAAATTCGTCAAAGATTTTATTAAGGGTAACATTCTGACCAAGTTTCATTAAGATTGGGCCAAAATTGTGACCTCTAGAGTGTTAACAAGCTTTTCCTTTGATATGACCTGGTGAGCTAGTTTTTGACCCCAGATGATGCAATATCGAACTCGTCCAAGATTTTATTCAGGGTAACATTCTGACCAAGTTTCATTAGGATTTGGTCAAAAATGTGACCTCTAGAGTGTTAACAGTCAAATTCTGGACGACGGACACAGGGTGATCACAAAAGCTCAACTTTGAGCACTTCATGCTCAGGTGAGCTAAAAAACAAAGGTTGCCGAAAAACTGACACCTGGGTGAGTAGAATAGCCCCTCTACGCTCCAAATAGTGGAGCTAAAAACTAAGCAAATCATGAAGATGCATCAAAGGAAATATTACACAGCTGCACTTTACACCAGTCCTGCATTCTTGCATTCCAGTGGTACACTAGGGTTCCATTATACTTCCAATCAGACAATTCAATCTTCACAGAGACAGGACAAACTGGTAGTCATTTTGTGAGGTTGTTGTTCAATATTTTCATTTTTTGAGCTGTAATTTGTTTAACACTCCAGAGGTCATAAGAATGATTTGATCAGCTCTAATTGCCCCTGGTTGGAACAGCTCATGGGCATGTCCACCAAAAGAATGTAATTAATGTGAATTAATAACTAAATGTATTCAGTGATTTAATGTTCCTAACTAGACATGCATTACCTTTCAGATTCCATATCTGTAATTCTGTAGTAATTGTGTCTCGTTTTTAACCTGGCTGCCTTCACATCTGGTGTCAAGAGAAAAAAAACAAAGATGACTCCTACAAGTACAAAGAAAATATTAGGCTATATAATTAGCATAACATTTTGAATTTATATTGTAATTCACAGTGCAATAAAGGCGGTACATTATTATAATAACTTTAGCCAAATTTCACATGTATTTCTCATATGCAAGCACATGCATGTGTGCAAACCCAAATATATTCACAGTCACCACCAGTTACCAATATGGCCACTCCTACATATGAATGTTGGTCATGTTATGTTTTAACACTAAAACAAACTTTAGCAGAAGTCAACTTATCAAAGGACCAGTAAGCTTGTACAAACATTTTCTGTGTATTGCAGCTACTTATTTAACGCAGAATAAACAACTCAAAACCTTGGAAAGCAAGCAGGAAAGAGTAAATATTCAAAAGATTCTATTAATGACACACTGGTACGATTACACAAATCTGTATAACACACTTCTCAGAAAATATTATGGCTGGTATATTTTAATATGAAACAAATACAAACCCCAGTGACTATCTAAAAACATGAGTGCCAGACTGTCACAAAATATGCCCGCAATCAAACTTCAATCCAGGAGTGCCTGATTTGGATGGTTATCGTACTTGGCCAAGATATTATGCCCACAAACATAATGAGTGTCAGCAAGTTTGGTGAAGACTGGATGAAAACTGTTTGTCTTAATGTGGGGACAAGGCTAAATTCACAGTTTTTTCCAGTAATTCAAGGGCCATAATCCAAGAATATCTTGGGAAATTTGGCTGGTTATCAAACTTGGCCGAGATATTACACCAACAAACATTGTCAGCAAGTTTGGTGAAGATTGGATGAAAACTGTTTGACACAGAGAGGGGACAAGACTAAATTCGCTGTTTTTCAAGTAATTCAAGGGCCATAATCCAAGAGTGCCTGGGACGATTTGGCTGGTTATCAAACATGGCCGAGATATTATGCCCACAAACATTGTCAGCAAATTTGGTGAAGATCGGATAAAAACTGTTTGACTTAAGAGTGCGGACATGCTTTGGACGCCAACCACCCGCCCACTGCCGCCGCCCCCAGTGTTCAATAATACTCCCAGCTCTTTCAGAGACGGGTGTATAATAATAAGACTTCCTGGTCTCAGTGTCTGTCTATGGGGGCCATTGTATCCTAGCCCATCTTGAATTTGCCAACAATACAAATCTGACATAATTCACTGTGTAACAGTCCAATACCTCAGGTCGTAACTATACCACCACTCACATAAAAATGAGTGCCCATGAATGATATACAGAGCACTGATGGAAACAACAAACAAAGTATTTCAGACATAGGGCACTGGCCAGCTTACCTGTTTGAGACACAGACCAGCTCACATATTTATGATATACAACATCTTATGTCATGAACACATTTCGTAGGGGAAACTTCCATGCCATTGACAAATTGCATCAAAATTTTCATCTAGAAAATTGAACAGCTCATCACTTTTAGACAAAATCTGGCTAAAATGCAGGTCAGACCTAAACAAAAATTTTAATCGACAGTGAAAATCTAGTGACGACAACAGCTAGCACATTTTTTTCAAAAATCAGAATCACAAATAAACTGCATCTTTTCAATTTTGGGATAATTCATAGTATTTGGCGGCAACGATAATGAAAATGTTATTTTTCTGCAATCTTTTCTACACATCTACCAGACTAGTCTGGCTACAGACTAGATCATCTTTTTTATTTTTATTTTTCACTTATTATTCTAAACTATTCAGAGCGATCTTTTTTAGCTTTGATTTCCAGTGTTTTGAGAAGGAAAGGGACATAACTGTACAAAACTTGAGAAGGCTCAGGAGTTATCTCCTGTGGACAAAACAAGGGTTTGAACACAGACCACCAGACATGAACAATGAAAGACTTGCCAGTGTAGCAAATTCTGCAAAATGCTTTCAATAAGTTTAAAACAAGAGGGTCATGATGACCCTTGATCGCTCACCTGAGTAATATGAGCCACATGTTTTAAATGGCAAACTGATGCTAAAATACTAGAAGATGCTTTGTAAAAAAGCGCACGTCTCTCCCAATGCATAGTCATACAGGCAAGAAGTCAATAGTGGACATGAGCGAAAGTGAAAGAGGCACTGATGGCTGGCTGCAAAAGGGATCATCTACTTGGCATGTCCAGTCATCCCACTAAGTTTAAACATTCTAGGCCTAGTGATTCTCAAGTTACTGTTCAGGCTCCTGTGACCTTGACCTTTGACCAAGTGACCCCAAAATCAATAGAGATCATCTACTCTGCATGTCCAATCATCCTATTAACTTTCAACATTCTGGGTCGGTCAAGTGGTTCTCAAGTTATTGATTGAAAAGAATTTTCTATGTTCAGCCCCATGTGACCTTGACCTTTGATGGTGTGACCCAAAACAATAGGGGCCATGCATCTATGAAGTGTGAAGGTTCTAGGTCAAATGGTTCTCAAGTTATTGACCAGAAATGGATTTCTGTCTGCTGTAACCTTGACCTTAAATAGACCGACTCCAAAATCAATACAGGTCATCTACTCTGCATGTCCAATCATCCTATGAAGTTTCAACATTCTGGGTCAAGTGGTTCTCAGGTTACTGTCCGGAAATGATTTTACTTGACCAGGCCCCTGTGACCTTGACCTTTAACAGAGTGAACAAAAAATCAACAGAGGTCATCTACTCTGCATGTTCAATCATCCTATTAAGAATTTGGACTTAGTACCTTACAATTTAGAAGTTTGACCTTAAATTTGACCTATCACTTTCTTACAATTATTAATGACAAGATATTAATAATAAGCAGTAGTTTGTTTAAGTTTGTAGTTTTAACTAAAATGTTTGAAAGTAAATGAATGAAGAAAAAAAAAACAACATAATTTACTATACTTTAATATCTCTGTAAAAGTTTACGAAAATGTCGGTCATCTTGGATGCCATCTTAGATTTTCCTATTCTACAGAATGTATGAGTAAACTTTTACAGTACGAGGGTTGTTCAAAAATAACTTAAGACTTTTTCTCTAGCTTATATATACTTTAATGAAACAAAACAAGAAATACACCATCGTGATTCGCAATCTTTCTGCTCACTGCACTGCAAATTTACCATGATTCTGATCATACAGCCAGGAGTTACACCACTTAGAAAACTGTCATTTACACGAATCCGGTGCACAGTGATCATATTTTAACGACGTTAACGATGTTGTACCTTCATCGAGATGCTTTCATTAGGTTTGCGTATTTCAACATTTGTAAAATCCTTGTATTAATTTTGATGAACAACATGTAGGTCATAGTGAGTTGTTTGGTTAGAATACTGAATACTGCGAAGCATTTCAGACAGGGTGCTAAACCCGAATACTTGGTCTTTATCCAGGGCGTCATACATTGACGTTAACATGGAATTAGAGATTTTCTGTTTTCTCCCTTCACCTCTACTGTCTTTAAGTATGGGGCATTTGCGAACTGTTGGTACCACTTGAAAATCAAGACACAGATGGAGGAACATTGTTGTGGCATCTGCTTCATTAGTCTATAAATTTTAGTTGCTTTTTGCCAAAATTTCTACATAACTAAACAACTGCCTGATTATCTATGTGAGTCAATGATGACATAACATGCATTAACAAGAGCTGTCGGAGGACAGCAACGCTCGACTATTCAACAGCCTTGTCAATTGAATGAATACAAAAGTTGAAAAAGGAGCATAATTTTGTAAAATGCAAAGTAGAGGTATTGAACCTCTGTACTGCATGTCATATCATGACAGTGAACAAGTATGTGAAGTTTCAACCCTTTCCAATTTGTGGATACTGAGATACCAGCTTACATACAAAAACTTAACAAAAAACTGCTAAGTCAAAGGGGCATAATTTTGTAAAAATGCCAAGTAGAGTTATGGGACCTTCCCAGTGCATGTTAGATCATGACAGTGAACAAGTGTGTGAAGTTTCAATCCATTCCAATTGGCGGATACTGAGATATCAGATTACATACAAAAATTTAACCAAAAACTGCTAAGTCGAAAAAGGGGCATAATTTTGAAAAAAAAAAGAGAGTAGAGTTATGGGACTTGCTTAGTGCATGTCAAATCATGACAGTGAACAAGTATGTGAAGTTTCAATCCATTCCCATTAGTAAGTACTGAGATACCAGCTTACATACAAAACCTTAACCAAAAATTTCTAAGTCGAAAAAGGGGCATAATTTTGTAAAAAAGCAAAACAGAGTTATGGAACCTGTGCAATGTAGATCAGTTCATCACAGTGAATAAGTGTGTGAAGTTTCAATCCATTCCCACAAGTGGTTACTGAGTTACCGGCTTACATACAAAACCTTAACCAAAAATTTCTAAGTCGAAAAAGGGGCATAATTTTGTAAAAAAGCAAAATAGAGTTATGGAACCTGTGCAATGTAAGTCAGTTTGTCACAGTGAATAAGTGTGTGAAGTTTCAATCCATTCCCACAAGTGGTTACTGAGATACCAGCTTACATACAAAACCTTAACCAAAATCGGGACGCGGACGCGGACGCGGACGCCGACGCATGGGCGAGTGCAAAAGCTCACTATTCTATGAATAGTCGAGCTAAAAACAGTGATACTCATTTAGTTTAAATGTTTTGTTTGGAGGTTTTTTTTGAGGTTTTGGGGAAATTTTATTCCAGTAATATACCGTATTTTCCCGTATTAATGCCCCCGGGGGCGTTACATTTTCCAAAGAGGGGGCGTTTATTTGAGGTAAAAAAATAAAAACTGAAAATTTTTACAAACTTAAAAACATCGTTCAAACTAGCTGTAAAGTGTTTCTGTGTTGTTTAATCCCCACAAAACGTAATTATTTGGCACCCAATTTAATGCAGTGCGTCTTTTGTGCATTTAAATACGGTATCGATACCTCGTGTATTTTGACACGCTCGCGACACTACACATTACGTCATGACCCAAACAGCTGTGTACTCCGATAACATTTTCGTTAGTACATGCGGGTAGCTAATAGCGCAATACACAATGTCAATGGTTTGACACGCTGCTTGTATTACCGTTTAATTTTCTGTTTGATGATTGGATACGTACCGTACTTAGTACAAATGTTTTGGACTTACCGTACATAGACTGTTTAAAAGTGTGTTTAATTTTTAATACATTGGACTTTAGTACTGTAAATTACTTATAACATGGACTTATAAAAATGAGGTAGGTGATTTTTTTCCCGTTCTTGTTGACTTTTTTTCCCTCCAAAATGGGTGGGGGGCGTTAATTAGAGGGGGGGGCCTTAATTCGGGGAAAATACGGTATATCAATTTACATACAAGTTCTACGGCTTTACAAAGACTACATTAACATATTAAAGACGCTTAAATGTTGTTTATGCTAACCTCCTACTTCCGAATGATGCCATATTCTCAATGCATATCACCCTGACGTGTTGCTGCACTTTGATGCATTTTCTGGTGTACAAGAGTTCTATTATTGCAAATATTAGCGATAAAATTCAAATCATGACGGACGAAACAGCTACCGCACCGGTAACGTGTAGCTATGGTAATCGAAATGTTTTGCCTATCAGCAAAAATGTTACAAAAATGTATGACCAAATAAGAGAAAGATTGCAAATTCCAATGATATATTTCACATGGCTCTTTACATAATATATGCGTTTTCTGACATCAAAAGTCTGCGTTATTTTTGAGTCGCCCTCGTACATCACTGTTCTTGATGTTGCTTAACAACAACAGTGGTAAACAGTTATTCTCTTGCTATGAAAATATAGGTAATGATAGTAGTTAGAGATTGATATCCCAAAACTGGTTGACTTCTTTAAGAACCGAGAGTGACATTAATATTATAGTAAAAGAGTGCAAAGGATATTATTATTATAGGACACATTGATGGTTTAGGATTATTGTAACAAAGAGTCACTGAAAATCCCTGCCGATTGATATCTGAGCTAACTGGTACCAAATCTGAAAACCCAATGCCCCAAGGAGAGTCTAATAGTTCACTGGCCAAACAATTTGCTGACTTTTTCATGGCAAAAATCTCAAAAATACGTCAATCCCTAAGTGAATACCAAAACTTTGAACCTCAAGTAAAGGATATACAAAATTAAAACAAATGTACTGAATTGACTCAAGATGAAGTGAAAAATCTCATCAATGAATTGGATACTACGTCTTCAGAGTTAGATATTTTGCCAACACGTATTCTGAAATCACATGTAGATGAACTTCTCTCTAGTATCACTAAATTGGTGAATCTCTCACTACAACAAGGTGTTTTCCCTTTGAAATACAAACAAGCAGTTGTTAGAACTCTGCTAAAAACAAGCAGCTGCGTTTAATGCCTGATGCAACCTTGTCGATAGATTTTGCACTTAAGTCCAAAATGAGGTCAAGGTCAAGGTCAAACTGAGGTCAGGTGATGTCTGAAGATGAGGAATGGTCACAGGTTACATCTGCATTAGTATCAAGTCATTCTAGTAAGGGGTATTGATGCTAGACGAAACAGTCCCATTTGGTTAACCTCGTATGGACGGACAAACAGACAGGACAATCACTATATGCCTCCCGCAGATGCTAGGGGCATAAAAAGCAGGTCTTGAACTAGAGCTTTCCAATTATCGGCTTGTGAGTAATTTATCATTTCTATCAAAACTTATTGAGAAAGCTGTTCTTTACAGATTAAACAAATATGTAAATCAAAACAGTCTTTTGCCTAAGAACCAGTCTGCATATAGGAAATACCATTCCTGTGAATCTGTGCTACTTCGGTTGGTCAATGATCTTCTAAGTGGTATGGAAACAAGAGCTGTCGGAGGACAGCAACGCTAGACTATTCAACAGCCTTGTCAATTGAATGAATACAAAAGTCGAAAAAGGGGCATAATTTAGTAAAAATGCAAAACAGGGTTATGGAACCTGCATAGTGCTTATCAGCTCATGACAGTGGACAAGTGTGTGAAGTTTCAATCCATTCCCATTAGTGGGTACCGACATACCAGCTCACATATAAGACTTTAACCAAAAACTGCTAAGTTGAAAAAGGGGCAAAATTCTGTAAAATGCAAAGCAGTTATTGAACCTTTGCACTGCATATCATATCATGACAGTGAACAAGTGTATGAAGTTTCAATCCTTTCCCATTAGTGGATACTGAGATACCAGCTTACATACAAAAACTTAACCAAAAACTGCTAGGCCGAAGTTTCAATCCTTTCCCATTAGTGGATACTGTGATACCAGCTTACATACAAAATCTTTACCAAAAATTTCTAAGTTGAAAAAGGGGCATACCAGTAATTTTGTAAAAAAGCAAAATAGAGTTATCGAACCTGTGCAATGTAAGTCAGTTTATCACAGTGAATAGATGTCAATAGATGCACGGGCGAGTCCAATAGCTCTACTATTCTATGAATAGTCAAGCTAAAAAAGGAAGTCACAGCCCTTATTGCGATTGAATCAAGTGCAGCATTTGACACTGTCGATCATGACATTCTTCTTGATGTCCTAAAAGCACAATATGGTGTGTATGATACAGCTCTTCAATGGGTAGACTCCTAGAGGCCTCGTACTTGTAAAATTAATGTATAGCGGACGCAATTTGACCCCGATGGTTGACCTTTGTATTATAATACATAATTAGTTACAACCTATTATTGAAAAGGAGTGTACATTAAACGCTTCAGCTCTTTGCATTCATAAATTTAAAATTGACGGCTACCCTAAGCACCCCGTATTTCTACAATGAAACAATCAATATGAATAATCAGCCTAAGGTCAACCATCGCGGTCAAGTTGCGACTACTATATATTCATCAGACCACCATCTTGAACGCAGTGTGCCCCGTGGCTGTTGCCTTGGTCCATGACTGTATCTCACCTATGCTGGAACCCTTTTTGATGTCATTCCAAAATCAATATCAGTTTATGGTTTGGTAGCAGACCTCAATTGAACAAATGTTTTATAAATTCCATTAACATTGCTGGTGATGATGTCAAACGTGAAAGTCTTGGTGCATTTCTTGACAAAACCTTGAACTTTAAAGATCATGTAAATTGCAAATGTCTTACAGCCATGTTGAATTACCCACAAATTAAGAACATCCGAAAATACTTAACAAAAGCAGCCACTGAAATTTTAGTTTTGTTTCTAGTTATTTCTAGTTATTTCACACCTGGATTATTGCAATGTCATACTGTATGGTGTAGCTAACTGTGACGTTCATAAGATGCAACATATTCAAAATATGTGCGCAAAACTCGACCTTAACAGGAGGAAATTTGATGGTTCTAAACAAGCATTGTATCACTTACATTGGTTGCCTGTGAAAGCAAGAATTGAGTTCAAGATACTTTCTTTCATGTATAGCCGTCACACTGGCAGAGCACCTTTGTATTTAAAAGAATCGCTTACAGAGTATATTCCTAGTTGACAAGATTTGAGATCATCTGAAAATTCTGAATGTCATTATGTTGTTCCATACATTAAGACTTAGTGCAAAACATTCAATGATAGAAGTTTCTGTGCTATTGGTTCAAAACTTTGGAATGAAGTGCCGTCAGAATTACACAAAAGTAAATCACTGGACACATTAAAAAAAGTCTTAAAACACTGTATTTCAGACAATTCGCGGCATTGTTCTAAATTTTCTGATACCTGTTTACCCTGCGAAAACAGCAGGTGATAGTTCTTAAATTTCTGTAAAAGGTTTTACATTTCAACATTTATATTTCCAAGGTTTGTTTAATAAAGGCACTTGTTGGTAAGGCTCTATGGGTAGGGTAGTGTGTAGCATTTCATTCTTAAAAAGTATATGATGACACCATTAACCGGGGTGTTTGAACATCTATATGCAGCTCGTCTGGGCGTACCAGATGCTTTAAGCAATGGTATTGGCAACAGGGGTAAAATGACCTCAAGGGGAGGGGTGCAGTCATGACTGTTTGTTACAATAAGGCTATTATCATTATTATTGTCATTATTATTATTGTTATAATATCTATTATTACTATTATGTACAACGCCATTGAATATATCACTGTATAAAAATAGGCGTTTAATCAAATTATTCAGTTTCAGTTTCTGCCAATAATATGAAAAATGAGGTTTTGCACTGATTACACCTGCAAGTTTTGGTGGAAATCCGCCCAATAATATAAGAGAATTGTCCAAAACATCATAAAATTTGATGACGGCTGAAAATCACGAACCAGAAAATACAAACTATATCCACAACTCAGCTGAGCAATGGTCACTCTTGGGAAATTTGTATAAATCCACTTGGTGTTGTCGGATGAGTTTTGTGGACAAAGTTTGTAACAGACAGACAGACAGCACTAAATAAATATGTGAGAGAAATAGTTTACGATGCTTTCCCTTTTTTTGTTTTTTCCCTTGCTCTGTTTTTTCAGTCTGCTTTTTGAAAAACCCCAAAATTACTCTGTTCCCCTAGTGAGTCACGTTCATTTCGACAGGTTCGTAGTTTTTGCCTTTTTTAGTTAAAATTTTCCCTTTTTTTTTACTTTTTTTTTTTATGGGAGTTTGGGAATCAAACCTTACAAAAGATGAAACCCCGGTGAAAAAGTTCCCCCTTAATTTTTGGGAATGTTATTCAAACTATTTAAGCAATTAAGCTGGTGCTGTGGCCTTAGGCCCAAGCTTTTTTAAATTTTTTGACTGGAAACCCATTTGAGCATAAGGTCACAGGTTTTTAATTTCTGGATTTTTTCAGATTTGGGGCCCAAAAAAGTGGCCGGGAAAACCGTTTGAACAAAAAATAAGTCCAGCAAAAATGCTACGACCAAGTTGGTGTAATTTTTGCTAGAAGTTAGATTTTTGTTTTTAAGTAAAACTGCTGACCAGGGGAGGCAATGGAAAACAGAGTAGGTATCCACCTTTAGACGCTCACCGAAAAAAGTTATGGGGCTAAAAAAACAACATTCTGATTTTTTTCCCGAAGATTTTTTAAAGAAAAAAAATTTGGCCTTTTTTTTTTACTATTTCAGCTGGACCTTGCCCTTGTTTTTTTAATTCAAATACAAAGTGCCAATTTGTCTATTTTTGACAGTTAAAAAGAACTCAGGTTTAAAAATGTGGCTCTAGACCCTTCTAAGTTTTCCCCTTCGTGCCCCTACATTTTGACCCCTGACGCCAAATATAAAAACCAACTAAAGTCAAAATTGTGACCATTTTTTTAGTAAGATTTTGACAAAAAATTATATTTGTTTTTGATGGTCTATAATTCAAATTGCTGACAAAGCACTATCGATACAAAAACAGGGGATAACAGCTCTGGACAGAAATTAAAAGACACTAATTTTATAAAACTTTTTTTTCAGAAAATTTAAATTTTTCAGTCTAATGCTACAGAATGAAATAAAAAGTAAAAAAAACTCGTTTGTACAAAAATTGGGTAACTCGTTGGTTAAAAGGCAATGACTTTGGGGTTTTAAAGTCTATTTCAAAAACACTATACTTACTTAAGGGGGAAACATTTTTATTTAATTTCAAAGTGATGTTAGAAAAAACTGCCATTACATGCTCAATTAAAAAACTAAACTGAATTTTAAAATAACAACGAAAACAGAAAGCAAACCAATGGTTAAGACATGAAAAATTAAACCCTGCAGAAAATATGACATGTTAAAGAAAATAAAAAGAAAAAAAAATAAAGGAAATTTTGGGGAAAGAGTATTTCAAGAAATCAAAAGCACCATGAAGAAATGCATTTAACTCAGCACAAATAAAAAAAGAAAAAAAACAAGCATTATTATAAAAAAAGCACAAAAAAAAAGAAAGCATAGGAAAAAAGCACCCAAGCCATAAAATTTTTAAAAAAGCAACGTAACATAAAGCCCCAAATCGTAGTAGAAAAGGCAGGTGTGCAGCCTCTCTGCTGCAGGATTGATCAAATTTTGAATGGTTTTTAAAAATTTGGGTTTTTTGGGGGAAAAGAGTTCCCAAAAATTTTCTGCCATGAAACAAAAAGAGCTGTGCCAAAGCCAGAGTTCTTACCCCTTGGACAGTTTGCTTTATTTAATACTAAAAGAGAATTACTATTTTTTAATGCAAATTAATGGGGGTTGTTTTTTTTTGACTTTAAAAACTTCCCAAAGGGAATGTCTTAGTTTTAAACCCGGTATTCCCTGGAAAGGAATATGCAGGGTTTCAATCGTGGTTTATCAAAGGGAAGGGAAAGTGTGAGGTTTTTATTCAGTGATATTACATGGGGGAAAAATATGTGCAGGGGTTTTAAAAGTTGGTATTTTCTGGGAAAGGAAGTGTGAGGGTTTTATTGGTGGGGATTTCAGGGAAAGGAAAGTGCAGGGTTTTAAATTTTTGGTATTTCATGGGAAAGTATGCGTAGGTTTATTCAGCTGGGAATCATGAGAAAGAAATGTGCAGGGTTTTTAATTTTTTGGTATTATCATGGGAAAAGGAAAGTTTTGAGTTTTTTTAGTGTATTTCTGGAAAAGAAAAGTGCAGGGTTTCAATCAGCTGGTTACAGGGAAAAAGGAAGTGTGAGGTTTATTTAGCTGGGTTTATATGGGGGAAAAAAATGTGGGCCCGGGTTTTTAATTTAGTGGTATTATCATCGGGAAAGGGAAAGTGGAGGTTTCATTTAGTGGTAAAAGGAAGTGAGGGTTTCAATCAGTGGTATTTCATGGGAAAGGGGAAAGGTTAGGGTTTATTCGCTGGTATTATCGGGGGGAAGAATAACAGGGGTTTTTTCGTTGTATTTTTAATGGAAAAGGAAAGTGGGGTTCCATTAGCTGGTTTTTTTGGGGAAAGAAATGTGCAAGGTTTCTCAGTGGTATTACCATGGGGAAAAGGAAAGTGGGGTTTCATTTGCTGGTATTTTATGGGGGAAAAGGAAAAGGGTGAGGTTTATTCAGCTGGTTTATATGGAAAGGGTGTGTGAGGTTTCATTTAGCTGGTATTTCCATGGGAAAGGAAAGTGTGAGGTTTTTTTAGCTGGGATTACATGGGAAAAGGAAAAGTGTGAGGTTCATTCAGTGGGATTATCATGGGGAAGAAAAGTGCTGGGTTTTAATCAGCTTTTTATCGGGGGGAAAAAAATGTGCTGGGTTTCAATCAGTTGGTATATCATGTGAAAGAATGTGGGATTTCAGCACTGGTATATATGGGAAAAATTTTGCAGGGGGTTTTAATCGTTGGTCTGTGGGGGGAAGAAAAGACTGAAAAATTTATTTTGTTGGGGATTTCACAGAGGAGTGTAGGGAAATAAAATCTGAATGAAGGGGAACCCTTTCCCCCTTTATGTCACACATTAAAACCTTTTAGGTGTGTTACAAAATTACATTATAAAATATTTGCCACTTTGTGTTCAGTTTTTAAACCCTTTCGTAGTTACGTTAGTTTGAAGAAAATGATGAAAAAGGATTGTTTCTAAGTTAAACTTTCTGTGTCTTTCAAGTAGTCATATAAAAAAAATTGTTTTTAAAGACCATGTTTTTTTTGTTTAAAAACAAAACTTGTCTGTGCGTTTCAAAGGCTCTTTAAAATTTCCAAAGACCTTTCCCTTTTTTATATTTTGGGGGCCTCCCTGGCCGAGTGGTTAAAGGGCGTGACTTCAATCACTTGCCCCATCATGTGGTTAAAAACCCCATCGGAGGTCGAATTCTTTTGTGAGGGGCCCCAGCTGGCTTTGGAAGGTCAGTGGTTCTCCAGGGCCCGCTCGTGTGAAATAATGACGGGGGGACCGGGGGCTTCCCCCACCTCCGTGGAAAGTGCCCTATGACTAAAAAAATTTTGGGCGGGGGCGACGTTAAAACCCCAAAAAAAAAAAAAAATTTTTTAAATTTCAAATAAAACCTTGCCACTGGTGTTAAAAAGCTACTCATATAAAAATGTTTCAAGACTTGCCATTCATGTTAAACCCCAAATCTTGCATGCATTTTAAAAAGTTATCATTTAAAAAATATAAAGAAGACCTTCCCACCTTGTTTTATTCAAATTCCTTGCCCTCTTTTGTCTGTACTCATCAAAATCATTAAAAAACCTTCCCTTTCTGTTAAAAATCAAGTCTTGCTACTGTGTTTTACAAATTTTTCCCTAAAAGTATCTCCCAAAGACCTTGCCCTTTTTTATTTACACATTAAACTTGTCATTGTGTTAAAAGTTACTCATTTAAATTCTCCCCGAAGACCTTGCCCTTTTTATGTTGCACAAAAAACCTTGCCATTGTTTTAAAAAAAGTTATCTATTTTAAAGCTGACTAAAATTTTGCCCTTCTGTTAAAATTTTTAAACTTTAAATTACAATTAAAGCCCTTGCCATTGGTTTTCTTACAAATTAACTTGCCTCGTTTTCTATTTACCTTAAAAAGTTTAATTAAAAACCCTTGCCACTTCTTTCAAATAAAACCTTTTGTACTGGGGGTTACTATTTTCCCCCTTTTGAATAATCTGCCCCCGTTTTACAAAATTTTTAAATTTTACGGTCCTTTCCCCCCCCTTTTTTTTAAAAAAAAAAAAGGGTTTTTTTCTTAAAAAATTTTCAAAAAGATGTACCTGAGCTTCACTTTTTTTACAAAAAAATTCATCTGACACTCATTCACTTGCTTTCCTAATACCTCATTTCAATCCCCCCAGTTTTTTTAAAAAAAATTCATTTAAAGTACTTTTTCTGGTTTTACAAATAATTCTTTTAACATACATAGAAACGGGTGTTACAAAAAAAATTTAAAAAACATTTGTATAATTCATAAATCTTAAAGTTTTATTTAACAAAAACAAAACTGTATGTACAAATTGCCATGTAAAAAAATAAAGGGCTGACACCTTATTTTCCCTTACCAAAAATTTCCTTATTTTTAAATTTTAGTCCAAAATAATGAGCGGCTACCTTTAAGAAATTGTTTTTTTGCTGTGCTCCTAGGGGGTCGAAGAAAATTTTACTTGTGTTTTTTATTCAGTAAAAACTTTAGATAATTATATGAGCTAAAACAGGTAAAGCTAAAATCAAAAATTTTTGCAAAAAAAATTTGTCCCCTTTCTTATGCCAAAAAAATTGGGGTAGTGACAAAATGAGGGTTGGGGGCACAGAAAAGAAAAAAACTACTAAGAAACTGATGTTTGACATTGGCGGCTGTACGATAAAAGTAATTCTGACAATATTCCTGCAGAAAAGTAATTGCAGCCGTCTTTATTTAATTTTAGCAAAGAATGGCCTGTTGTCAACATCAATGGACCACTAATGACATTCGGATATTCCCGTATTCTCGATACATGTATTCCATTTGGCATTTTTCGGAAACGCATTCATTTCTTTCCGTAAGAACGGAGAATGCCGAAATCGCACACGGAGAACATGTGATTTGGCAGTCGTCATTACAGTCCATTACCTTAATTAAGTTAACGTTATGCTCACCTGTGCAAGGAATTTTAGGGCAGCAGGCAAGTCCCCTATCAGAAAATTTGTTGGGTTCAGATGGTATGTACCAGGGCTGAATGGACATGCGCATTCAAAGTCTGGAGAACTGCTTGCTACCTCGATCGGGCAATGATGAGTGTTATTGTAGTGTTTTCCGCTTAGGATATCACAAAGCTCGTATGTACTGTAATGCAAATTGTAAGTAGTTAGTGGTTTTATTAAAAATGTTACATGCACATTCTGTAAAAGCTCAAAAATTAAGAATACGTTTTTGTATTGAGGGGCGGTGGTCTTGTTGTTAAGATATCGGCTGTCAGCCTGTAGTCATAGGTTTGAAGCCCACTGTTGTAGGACTAAACGTCACCTCAAATGTCCTAGCCAAACGTTTATATTGGTCGTATTGGACGCAGTGTTTTTTCTTCACAATCCAATGGCGTAGGTAAACCAGATAATAGGAAGCAATCTTATTACACTCTCCCCAGATACTTGTAATTAAATGTAGCTCCTGGTGCTATGTATTCAAATATAATGTAAATACGTCCAAATATAAGTATTTCTTGGAATCTGGTGGCCACATAGGAGGCCATTTTGAATATTTTACATGTTTTGCCAATGTTGGCAATTTGTTATAAGCCAGAAATTTGAACTACATGTTACACAGGTAAATAAACTGTTTATTATTTCGTACAAAAATCCGATAAACCATACAAGACACAGGCGTCCAATCCCCGGACAGCAGCTTGGGCTCCTGGGTAGCACAAACAAACTAACGCAATTCAGATAAATATGTCTTCGCATAAAGTAAGTATATATCCACCGAGCGAGGCGCTAGTCATACAAAATCTGTGACTAGAACTACTCGGTGGCAGAGAGCCAACATCTGTCACGATTGATAAAATATTCAGTCTCTCAAAATACTTTGGAGCAAAGTCAGATTGAGCTAACTTTTAAAGGGGAGTGCATTTATTAAACAATGTAAGAGCCTGTTATCCAATCAAACGAGGAAGAATATCCAACAGGGAAAGCCACGTTCTAAAAACGCAGCCACCCCAAACCCAGCATGCGGACGCGACGTAAACACACACACACACAAAGAAAACTCACAAGGACAAAACAAACAAATAAAGGAACACAGTGGGACACCGCCTTGGAACGGTCAGTGGCAAAACCACCACTGGGGAACTTTAACCGGTTTATGGTGCGCCTAACCTCACTCTTACCCCACCATGTTCCAAAGTCACAGAACAGTGTAAATAAAAGTTATCCCCGCCAGGTGAAACCCTAACACACGCAAAGGCAACAGAAGGCATGTAATGTAAAACACAAAAATGCTCTTGTATATATATTATATAAATGCAATCCTTAAGAACCTAAAACATGTACTCAATGCCTTCGAAGAAGACGGAGCAACAAGGGAAACACCCTTAAGGGCCAGAAGACGGAAATAAATCAAAATAGCTCAGTCCTGGTGGGATTTAAGAACTACTTATTATAGAGTCCTCCACCTGTTCCGTCAGACACAACCAAAGATACAAGCATAGCGTCCAACTGTAAAAGGGCTGAACACCAAACATGCGGTGTGTCTCAAAACAGTTGGGTCAAAATATTTTTTAATGAAACGTTTAATGACTTTAACCCTTTAATATATTGACTTTAACACTTTAATATATTGTTTATTTATTAAGAACATTGTATAATAGAGACACTAGGACTGGACCACAACTTATAACAACATCAGAAATCGGCCTTCTCCTGACAACATCCGTATGTATGGCGTCTATACATCGAAACAGATATTATTGATAGGTAGAGAAGAGAGTATGAAAAATCGTTTACTCTCAAACACAACGTTGAGGCCTGGATCAATTTTACTAGTTGTAAGTCGAATATAAGTTGTTAAAGTTATTAAGAAATAATTCAAAATGTTAGTATCTTAAACTACATTGGAACGGAACGAACACATTTTAATCAAGCTATGCATTCCTGCTGATATTGACTTAACGGTTAGTATTTAGAATATTTTCAGTTATACGTGTTAAAGTAACAACAAATAGGAAAAATAAACTAAATATACAGTTTACCATTTATTTTGACTGGGATCTTCGTAGCACGGCACGATAACGAAACCAAACAGCACGTGTTTCAGGATGGTCAGTTCCACTTTATAATGCATGCCACTAATTGGTTGAAGTACTTGTACATCTATGGACACTGTCTCATTGCCAGGTATGTGAATTGGGTTTATATTGGTGAGCGTGGGATTGTCAAGATGAACTACTTTGTTAGGACTCGTATCTGTAATATATAAAGAGTAGCTACGGTCAGAACATTAACCTGTGAAATGTTAGTAAATGCTAAGGTCAAACTGAAAATGAACACTTCAAAAACTGAATTTATTATGTTTGGTAGCAGACCTCAATTGAACAAATATTTCATAAATTCGATTAACATTGTTGGTTGTGATGTCAAACGTGAAAGAACAATTAGATATATTGGTGCATTTCTTGACGAAACTGTTATGTATATGAGATTCCTCCTTTAAATTATATTGATTAGTCAAACTTTGTTAAAATTTACTGACCTAATTTTGAGACAACATGTAAATAAGTTCTTTCAATTTCTGCTGTGTTCCAGAATATCCTACCTTGCAATTTTAGTCCTGTTTCTGGTTATTTTACATTTTGATTACTGCAATGTCATACTGTATGGCGTAGCTAATGGTGAGGTGCGTAAAATGCAGCGTATTCAAAATATATGTGCAAAACTTTACATTAACAGGAGGAAATTTGACAGTTCCAAACAAGCATTGTATGACTTAATTTGGTTGCCGGTGAAAGCAAGGATTGTGTTTAAGATACTTTCTTTCATGTTTAGCTGTCACATTGACAGAGCACCTATGTGCTCAACAGAACTGTATGTTTCTAGTAGACAAGGCTTAAGATCGTCAGAAAATGCTGAATGTCGATAAGTTGTTTCATATAACAAGTGCAAAACATTTAATGATAGACGTTTCCGTACTACTGGTCCAAAACTGTGGAATAATGTCTGTTAGCATTACGCAAACGTCAATCACTTGATACATTCAAAAACAATTTTAAGACACTGTATTTTAGAGACTTCATGGCATTGTTTTAAACGTATTGATAATGGTTTTATATGCGACAACAGCAGTTACTGTACCATACGTCGCTTTTCATCATGGACTTACAAACTTAGGGCAAACCCATTATTTTAACTGGGGACCATACGCCGCTTTTCATGGAATTACACACTAGTGTAGCATTGAAGGTTCCATGTGCACCGCCGTATGAACACATCTGCGGGTGTCTCTAAATTGTTTTTTGTACTTTTTAACATGTGTAAAAGTTGAGTTCTGCTCAACCCGGGGCTAGAGGGCGTGGACGGTAGCATGCATTTCCACTACCGTCCATGAACAGGCTCAATCAAACCGAGCCTGCAACATTTTCGTTTTTGTTGTGTTGAGCGACCTGTGGAGTTTCCACTTTTTCTATTTACATGCTAGTGTATCGTTGTTCCTTGTACACGTCTGCAGATATCTCTTAATTGTTTTTTGTATTTGTAGCATGTGTAAATTTTGAGTTCTGCTCAATGGTAGCATGCATTTTCACTTCCGTCCATGAACATGCTAAATCAAACCGAGCCTGCCACATTTTCGTTTTTGTCGTGTTAAGCGACCTGTGGATTTCCCACTTTTTTCCATAAAAATAATTTTAGAAACAAAAGCGTCATAAATTGATGAAGCGAAGACAACACAACAAAATGTAATGTTCTGCGTAGCCATGTCTCTCGACATTTTCTCGATTAATTCGGTCTCTCTATCCAAACATCTTTTATGTTTTCATGATCCTTGTGAATTTACGTCGCTTTACCTACTAAACATTCCTCGATCTGATTCTAATCTATGTAACCTTAACTCGCTAACTCTACTCCTCGATTAATTCCAGATCTGCATACCTTCACATTTTCACAAATGCTCAATTTGCTCCTGATGTACGTACCTTCAGCCTTTTTCTCTCCCTTCCCAGATCCACGTACACTTCAATCTCTCACTCATCACAGAAATTTCCGATTTGCTTCTGATCCACATACAATAACAATAGCAAATCCTTTCCCTTCCCAGAAATCTTCCGTTTCCTCCTAATACATATACCTTCAAACTCTCCCTTGTTTCCCAGAAACCGTCGATCTGTCCTGGCCTGACCCACTATCTTCAATTAAATATGATTGATCTGCTTCTGATCCACGAACCTTCGACTCCAACTCCGATCCCAAACAAATTCTCGATCTGCTCCTTATCGAAAAAGCGCGGGTTATTCGATGGTGTTTAATATACAATAGGTTATGTTCTGCACAGGAGAAAAACTACTTTACGTGTGCAAGAGATACCAAATTTTTATGATCCCATCCCTTCGAAGAAGGAGGGGTATATTGTTATGCAGATGACGTTCGGTCGGTCTGTTTGTAGACCAATCCGTTTCCGGATGATAAGTTAATATTGCTTTGGCCTAGGATCATGAAAGTTGATAGGGAGATTGGTCATAACGAGCAGAGGACTCCTGTTGATTATGAGTTCAGTAGGTCAGAGGTCAAGGTCACAGTGGCCCGGAACAGTAAAACGGTTTCCGGATGATAACTCAAGAACGCTTGTGCCCAGGAGCATAAAAGTTGATAGGGAGGTTGGTCATAACGAGCAGATGACCCCTATTGATTATAAGGTCAGTAGGTCAGAGGTCAAGGTCACAGGCAACTTGTGTAAATGATTTAATTACCAGAATTTTCTTAATGTATCTTTTTCTCATGAAAGGTAAACACTTCTTATTCAATCTAATTACATCTGAAAGAATGTACAGCTCGTTTCGCCGTTTTAAAACATAAAATAAATATACAGATTTTCGGTTGAGGACTAGGAAGCACGTAAACCACACATGTCCTGTTGTTTTGCTAATTCACAGAATGACTTAATCTGACATTTTTACAACTGATTTGTAGCATCCTTAGACATACATATCTAGTTGTCTGTAATGTTCTGAGTAGTCACAATCATGACCATTTCCTTTGCAGATCTTCTACCCCTACTCAACAGTCCTCTATCTGCGTCTGATCCTGCCTCTCCAGTTTTCTTAGTTGACGCACAAATTGATACCAGAATGTGTCAGATATGGCACGTCAAACGTTGCTAAATTATATGTTCTATTTTATTAGTATTGTATGTCTGTTATTGTTATTCAGTCTCATGTCATTCATATTCTAAATTTTGCTATTGTTAGTGTATATGTCGTTATTCTTGTTGTATACTCGATATTCTTATGGAAGATACAGTAAAAACAAGGAAGAATATCCAGCAGGGAAAGCCACGTTAAAAAACGCAGCCTCCCCAAAGACACACACGAACAACCCTCGCACACCACAGACAAAAAATGAAAAACACGAAAGGACAAAACAAACACATACAGAATAACGACATATACAATAACAATAGCAAATTTTGGAATATGAATGACAAGACATTGAATAACAATATCAAAATACATTATTAATAATCTAGCAACGTTTGACATGCCATAGTCAGAGATTGAAAAAAACAAAACTTTTTATAAAAAAGAGCGAAATCATTTGCCAGGCAATTTACAATTACTAAAGAATTTTAGAAGAGGTAACCTACTGCAGTCCGTTATTTTGAAAGGAAGTAGAGCAAAAGCTGTAGAAACAATCACGAGTAACACTACTGCTCTCAACATCTTGCTTGTCTAGTACGCCTTAATGAACTGAATATTGTACAAAGGACTTAGGTCTTATCACGTACTGATGTCATCAAGTACCTAAATATGTATCAGCACGAATCAAACGATAAGAGATTTCGGTCTTGACCATATTTTCAAAAGGTGATATCAGTGAACATTTCATGACATTAAACAACACACGTAGCAGACATTTTGATGTTTTAATTAAAACCAGAAGCGAGCTTTTCTGATCTAGCGATTTTGCAACTTGAACTTAAGCTCGGGAAGATAAACCTCCAGTACACATACTAACCTAAAATCTGAAAATATTTTTTTTGGCGTTGAAAATTCGTAACATTTAACATTTATATTTATTTGCGTTGTAGTTTATTTTCGTTTGAGACAAATATGACTAATTATAACTTTATCGAGTATATATGTCTACAAAAACGGACAGTTATCGAAGCAAGCGAAAATAAATATTCTGTTTTGACAGAATTTCAATTGTATCGTTTGTCAGCTATGCTGAAATATTATTTTAGTAGGGGACACAAATATATGTCAAGCTTTTGATGGTGGAGGAAGACCCCAGATGCCCCTCCTTGCCTTGCATTATTTCATTGCGAGCGGACACATGAGTAGAACCACCGACCTTTCGTAAGACAGCTGTATGGCGTCCTCACATCAAGAATTCAACGCCCCAAGCGAGGCTCGAACCCACATCAATGAGGGGCAAGTGATTTAAAGTCAGCGACCTTAACCATTCGGTCATGGAGTCCCGCTATGCTGACACATAGTTCTACTTTTGCAGTCATTACATTCGAAAGGTAAATACCTACCTGCAAAACATTTCTTTCTTGTAAGACCAATGTTTGGGTAAATGAACCTCATAAAGGCTCTAACCTATGTACACCAGTCAAGCTTTAGGGTTCAAGTGGTGCCCTTGTTAACCAGAGATGTAGTGAAAAATGTTTATTCGAAGTATCTAAAATACTTCCAGCATATGCGAATTGAACTTTGTATGTCATAGGGTTTCAAGTGGATCTTTTTCTTTAACAATAAGAAAACAGTTAAAATCACTCGTGTAACAATACTTGCTTTGCTTTTCAAACATTTCATATTCCATCACTTTATCTATAGATTTAAAAGCAAAAAGAAATATATATCCTTAAAAGCAAGATATTCCTTTCGTAAAAATTACCTTTATTATGAATTTATACAAATAACATCAAGTCTGTTAGATGCATTTTCGGCTACATTGCACGACACTGTGCCTGCGTGCATGCCTTTCAATATTGTCTTGATATGCTGGCTCCATAACCTCAGATCTCCTTTCTAAATTCCAATTGCAGCTCTACTCAGTGTTTTCTCGTTTAGGGTAAAAACGCCATTATTTTAAGTTGGTGCCATACACCTCTTTTCGTGGAATTGCACTCTGTAACATTGAAGGTACAAAGTGCACCGCCGTATGAATACAAGTGCGGATGATTCATAATTATATTCTGGTAATTCAAACATGTGTAAATATTGACTCAAACTGTATGCATAAATAAAGCAGCGCGATAAAATCATTTGTATATCATTATACATATTTTTTCATCATTCACATCTTTACTGAAGGGTTGTTAGTAGACATTTAAGCAGTTAGTTTTGAAAACAGTCACCTTAACACCCAACAGTACGGATGCATATTTCCTGTCAATATCTTAGCAGACGACACAAAATCATACGCGTGGACGGAAAAAAGCTGCAATTCAGTTATATAATGAAATTGTGACATACGACCATGTGTATGCCTCCTGCCGCGACATCCAGACAACAATAATATCAAACAAGGAAGAGTATTAACTATTTTACCAAGATCTTATTAGTGAAGCTCATTTAAACATTTTACAGCTATGGGAAACAAAAACGGATTTGGTAATTTCACTAAATTTGAAAACTCTAATGTCTTCTAAAAGTATCAGTGTCCATTTTCTTGTTCGTATCAATATTACCAACAAATACTCACACTTCAAACATAATTCTGACATACTTTCACCTTCTTTAAATAAATATGTTTGGTTTCTGTTAGGTCTTAAGTCACATCTACATGTAGAGATGTCTTTGAGTATCATTTCAGGTATTGGTGAGCATCTTTGTAAAACCACGGACCTTCTGTTAGATATCTTGATACGTTCAATTCTTGAATGATAGACAAACATAATGAAAATATTTGCAGAGGTTATTAATGCTTATTTCTATTCAAACAGATCTTTGAAACACACGACTTACAGTTTGTCTACATAGTTTATTTTTCATTGTCAATCTGTCTTGACAGCTATGACGTTAATATAAGCCACGTCTTTTGCAACGTCAAGATGTAAAAAAATGTATCGTTTCGATATGATCACAAATAAAAACCCGTAAAAAGTGCTGAGGAGGCCAATACCATGTAAGTCACTGCAACTGGCGCGTTTTATCTTCAATTGTTTGTGAATCATGATTTTGAATAGCAACATAGTTACGCAGCCGTTGTTAGGAAGTGAATGTATCAATGATCAGAGAAACACACTATATGCCATAATGTTCTTGTAAGTCACACAGAACACAATTTTGATGATATGACACATTTCTAGTTGTAATATTGGAAGAACGCCTCAGGTGTCGCTATAGACTATTAACGGCATTGACACTCGTCGTTAGCCACACGCCAGCTTAAAGCTGTATAAACCGATGAATTATTCTGTGTAATTTCACACTCTAATAGGAACAAGATCAATAATATATTGTTCAGTGTATTTCAGAACAAAGTCTAACATATTGCCAGAAAATTCTGGGAAATATAAAACAATATTACCATGTTGAATTCTGCAAAAATCTTTCCAGACACATATCGGGCCTGTATGAGCTGCCGTTCACGGAAAATATGTCAGTCAGCTATTCTTAAATACATTTCATATAAACGTTTTCATTATTTCCCTCCTGCACGTTATTTATTGTCAATAACATATATCTACTGTTTTTGTATCACTGCAAAGAGGAGCACTTCATCTTGCTGAGAGTATCCAAAGAGAAAATGGGAGAGAGAGAGAGAGAGAGGGAGATGCTAAAAGTGTTAATATTTATCTCATCTCCTAGTATTACCCTCAGTTGTTCAGTATTCAGTTGTCCAGTAAGTATTACTTTCCTGTGTTTAATTGGTTTTGAAGTAAATAGTTTAGCTTTGTTATAATAAAATCTGTAAAAAGATAAGTAGCATTTGCGGCACATAAACATGATATAGTACACGAACGTCGATTTGTGGGAATATGGGCCCGCGTGAAAGGATATTGCGACATAGTGTATGCAAACTCTGAAAAAAGCATTCCTAAAAAAATTAAAATCCAACAATTACAAGGTGTGCTGTTAGTTGTTTCATATGATTTCTTTACTTTGTATACCTATTTACCTAATAATCTAATGAATGACAAAGGAACTGCTTAAATTAAACGCATTTTTTTTTGTAATTCACGCATTCTTGATGATGTTTTCAAATACGGACAATCAGTTGTTGCTCGAATAGTTGACATTTTTATGCCAGGGAGGTACAGTTATTAAATATAGACTACAACACTGCATCGCTTGGAATTGACATACATGTATCTCCATATTTAAAACTGATTTACGTACACCGGTTTACCCAAGCTTTTATTCCGTTTAGATGGGGATGGGGGATGTTCACCATACAATCTTTTGAAATCGGACAAGGTAGGTATCTGTTACTAGATGCGTGGTTTGTCTCACAATAGCTGTAGGTCATGTTGTCTGTCGGTTATATGCGACGTTTAATAAATACCTTTTCCTTTACCTTTATTTAATCGTCATATCTTTGCAAGAGCGACTTTCAAGAATTCAATGAACGTTATCAATATTCTACTAAATGTCAGTATCGTAATTCAGTGTGTGTGTTTTACGTTTAATAGCAATTTAAAACACTTCTTTTACTAAGTGTATCAAAACAATACTTATTTATCAAATTCAATGGAAATTTTCCCAAATGTATTTGGTAAAATGATGAAATGTTTTATCATATGCGGTTTTGAACCATTTATTTCGAGATATATTGCATATTTGGTGTTCAGTCCTTTGTCAGCTGGATGCTAGATTTTCCTATTTGATCGTGTCTAACGAAAGAGTTGGACGACGCCATGACAGTTCTTAAAGCCCACTAATACTGAGCTGCTTTGATATGTTTTTGCTTACCTGATTCGTCGGTCCTTAATAATATTCTGCTGTTGTTCTGCTTTCTGCAACGGCATGGAGAACATGCGCAAATGGTTTGTTAAAAGCTTCAAGAAGATCCCTTGAAAGTATAGAACTCAACTAATCAAAATAATAGAAGACTCGGGTTAACTAAGTTTGTTCATGAGAGGTTTAGAAAGGTGAAATACCCTCACGCCCTTTAGCACCAGCTTAAGCGGAATTATATTGTGATAATATTAAATGAACTCCATAAAACTAAAGGACCAGAGGTTTTTCATATAGATATTTACTCAATCATTTTTGTTTTTCACATAACGTGCCTTTAGTTTCCCTTTCGTGAATAAGACATTCAGCAGTCGAAGGCTTAATTTTATGGTTACTGTACTATCACATTGGAATATGGTGGGGATATAGAGTGTAAGCATTGTCGCCAAAATACTGTTTTAAGCACACCAGCGTTGTTTTACAACTAACCGTTCCAAAGCGTTGCCGCACTGCGGTCTTTTCCTCTATTTTACGTTTTGAGCTTTCTGTCTATATGCTTTACTTTGTTCATGTATTTATCATGTTCTAAACTATACATGCATTGCTGCAGTGTTACGGTTTAAAGAGGCGTTGCAGAGTATATCACATTTCGGATCTTTTGAGAAATATTTCCAGTTGCAGTGAAAAATTGATGAAAAAAAGACAATGAAATGACTAACCTATGCCCCTGATGCCCTTCTTCTGCAATTAGCTGAACGTAATTGCGGAAAGCCCATATTAAACTCAGAACGTTTTAAATGCAGGGGTAATGAATAATATTGTTTGTAGATAGCTTTGTTATCGCGGGGCTGAAGACGAATTATGTAGAACACTTTCAGTGTTGATGTCAAGTCTTAATGAATATAATTAACCAGTAATTCAGAGTAATTAAGAAGACTATCATGATTTTAACACTTGCATTAATTTAAAACAAAACCTGTTAAACTTCTACTGGCCTAATCGTCTTGATCATGCTTAAATTTAATGAAAATGAACTTGCAAACAATGCATGTAATTTGCATATAATCTTATAATAAGAGCATAGACAACTATTTGTGCTGACATTGATTTGTACTGCATTTCAAATTCCTTTCCTTCTAGGTACTTACTAAAAGAAGATATTGTTAACATATATTCCCTTATTTTATGTTATATTTCTTCTAACTTTCGGAAATTAACTTATTTCAAATTCAACACCATAAGAATAGTCGAAAATAATTAATATCAAGAAGTAGAAGCGACGTGTAAAAATGCATTGTAAATTAAGTGGGTGGGGTACAAATTAAACAGTTAAAATAAATTGAATATATTCTTTCCTGAGAAAAGTGTAAATATAGATATTTGAAATGTCCCATTGGCTTGATATTCGATATTATAACCAATTTTACTGATTATTTTCAGAAATTATTCAGCAGTATTATTTTCGTACATTACCAACTTTTAGTAATCTCTAAACCGATAAGCGGGACAGATCTACCTTTCATAAAAATCAATAAAACCAATAATCCAATATCATCGCTACCGGACGGATTCGTTGATTTCCGTACTAATTGTTGTCGTTGTAACACGGGGGAAAATCGATAATTAACAGCTTTGGTCATTATCTGATGCATTTACAGACGGGCGGTTTGCTAAACGATATACTTGAATGAAGTTTTAATGGTTCAAGGTTCAAGGTTAATTCGGCAAATTCGGCATTATACATGCCTTTGGCCATTAACAAGTATAATAGGAACATGGCATGTTAACAATTGATACAAATACATGTATACATATACAGTTCAAAAAAGTGTATGCATACAATAAACAAACGTATAAATTACAGAAGAAAAAAAAAATGTTAGGAAACATCCAAACAAACAAAACATATATAACAATTTACGTGACATTATGTAGTATTGTTTTTAAGTGTATCGACTCTATATTGCGTGGCTTCTTTAATAAACTTAGCTAGCTTAACAAGCACCTTCGCATTTTTCGAAGACATTAAATTATTAAATTTTTGGACAGTGGGCCATTGTGTATTACCAAGGTGCTTTTTTCTAATATCAGTATATTTACTACAACAAAGAATAAAATGATATTCTGACTCCACAACATTTTGGTTACAAATCTTACATACTTCTATCTATAGTATTATATCTACCAATCTCAATTTCCAGCTGATGTGAACTTAATCTCATGCAAGTAAACAATTTTCGTAAATCAGTATTTTTTAATTTCACAATATTATGAATATAATCCTCAAAACAGAATGACGTTTTATATTTGCAGTAACTGTCCAATTTAGGTATAGCATTTATAGATTCGCTCCACTCTTGAATGAATTGATCATATAATCTGCTTTTCAACAACGGGAAATAGTTCACAGTATTATCAAAGTTCGTGGGTATATTATTGTAACCAAGGTGATCTATAACAGAGTTAATTTGATTTGACCAACAAATACCGTTAATAGTTGTACACTGGTCAAGATAAATGTCATATAAAGCAGAATTAGGGTTCTTCATGATCTTTAACCAGAATTTCATTGCTCTTATTTTACAAACAACAGACAAAGGTAGTACCCCTAATTCACCATACACCGCATAATTTAATAATTATTAAAGTGAAAATAGGAACAAGTCGAAAATTTATATAATACTTTATTAATTGTCAAATAAAAGTAATATTTAAGAATATGAATATGTTATCTAAAATATTTAGAAATCGTTACATTTTATACATCGAAAACATAGATTTACTTTCTTTCTAATATATGAAACATCATGCTAACATATATCTATGTACAGAAAAGAAATATTTTCGCACAAGAAACTGTACGTAAATAAAATAAGTATTCAAGAATATGAATATGTTATCTAAAATATTTAGAAAGCGTATATAATTCCTCTATACGCACTTTCTTTCACATATTATAATCATAAGAATATGAGCTTTTGTTTCTAAAATATTTTCAAAATTCTAAATCACTAAGTAACGCTTTTCGATTTTCATCGTAAAAAGTAGTACGAACAGCAAATTCTCATATATTTCCGTAACATAAAGTTTGTCAGTAATTAAGTTTTGAAGCCTTCATAAGAAATATAGCTTTTTTTCAAGATATCTAAAAGGTATTTTTGTTGTCGAACGATCTGGAGGCCAGCTGCTTTAAAGAAAAAGAAGCATAGAAATAAGACTTATACTTTTAAAAGCAAATACTTAACCCTTACCATGCTGGACACGATTGGTTCTTCCTTTGAGGTCAGTGTGGATCATCATCAGCCTGCACATCCGTGCAGACTGATCATGATCTGCACTGTCTGCCATTCAGCCAGTAACTTTTTGGTATGCACCCCTTTTTCATAATTAATAGTACTGTCCAAATTGAAAGATAAACAAGTTCATTATTGTAATTTAGCATGTTAAGGATTAAGTTTCTTATATCGTGCCTAAATAGAAATATCATATTTGCGTGACTTGAATAGGTACTGCTGACAAATACTTCTACCAGAGTATACTTTAACTATTAATATAGTGTTACAGGAAAAAATCAACATTAAATAACTTCATCAATATCTCAGTTTTAGAATAGCAGACTTAACTAAGTAATAACTTAAGTTGTTTCGTGAAATTTGGGAATAACAAAATTCCTGAAAGAAAGGGAAAAGACTATATAAAGACAGAAGAAAGTGAAATATATATATATTACAAGGCAAAAACCATAAAACCATAAAAATACCTATCACTTGTAGTAAAAAGTGGGGTAACATATCTTTTATGACCCGGCTTGAAACAACATTGACCGGATAATATTTACCCATAGGCAATATTGTAATGCACAATAAAAGTCAAAGGGTAATTTTAAGATATTTGTTAAAATTAAATTATTTTATGCTTAATGTGATTGTGTGCAATCTTGGGACTGAAACAAATAATAGATATCGAAATTTTTTAAACGAATGATTAAAGAATATACCAAAACATGCATTAATTTAAGAATACAGAATAATATATACAAAGGAGGTTCGGAAAGAAGCAGAATTATCAGTTCATCAAGGCTATCTTTCAAATTAAAGTTTGGTCATATTATGAATAATAGAAAATGATTTTTTTTGTTTCAAAATTAAATATTCCCATATGAAGAAAAAAAAAAGATCCGGATCGTTCGGCAAAAAATAATATAGGTATCATGAAATTAATCATCGCTATATTTAAGAATGCTTTAAAACTCAATTACTGACAGACTATAATTATCTTACGGAAACACAGGTGAATTAATTGCTTTAAGTTTTTTTTTTCGATGAAATATTTAATGCGAATTAAATCCTCTATAGCGTTATTTTAAACGACAGCGGATCTAGGTTTCGGCGTTTCTGAGTTCAACAATTCATTTGTTTTAATTTGTCTAATTACAATCTCAGTTGTTTTATTTTTTATTTCTTTTTTTTTTTTTGTCAATGTGAAGTTGCCTACAATTCATAGGGTTTGAGCTATTACTGCTAGCAGACGACCATATTTTCCGTAACAGCTTCCGAGTACTTACGGATAACGGCGGAAAAAGCCGGGATTTTTTAAGAAATGTTCACTGCACACACTAAAATGCAAAAAGGACCAAACAAACCATTATTAAATTTAAAACAAATTACACATAACGAAAATTGAATAATTTTTCTACATCTTTAGGGGTATCGATTTTTTGATTATTTGCGGAAAATATCTCATTTTATCTGTTATATTTGAAAAAGTCTTTTCTTTTTACCCGTTTCCTACAGAATCTATATGAACTGAGGTGGGTCTATTTAAAGTCAAAAAGGACCAACCAAATACTAAAATATTTATTTAAAAAATATTCATAATATCGGGAATAAATTAAACTTTAATTTGTGGGGTATCGAATTTTTGATTTCCAAATAGAACTTTTTCTATTTAAGTTTAAGTAATTTTTTCCTTCTTTGTTTATATAGGCAAATTTATCGATTTTCCGATAGATCGATGTTACTAAAAGTTGGTAATGAATCGGTCGCCATATTAATGACGTCATTTCCGGATCCAGTCGCGGTCCCCAGAAGAGATACATACATATTGTTTTTGTTTTAGACCAAGGAATAATTTGGTATATGTGGCTATATTTCTCAACTACTTTCGAGCGGGATTACAAATGGCCGTGGACTAATATAACAATTACAGAACTTTGCTGTAAATTACAACGCTTTTGGTCGAAATAATCTGTAATGGCAAACATTAATGCAAACAAAATTCAATAATTTCACAGTTAATTGAGAAAAGCACTATTTTTATCATAAAATGTCATTTAGTGAATGCATGGTTAGTTCCATGATATTCTTATTGTTCAACAAAAGTGTATCCTCTATTAAAGTAGATTCGAAATGGCGGCGGTTGAAGTCGGACAAGTGGTCAGAGAACTACATTAAGTTTCTCAAAGGAAGTTCTTCCAACTTTGCAATGCATAAAATAAAGATAAATGTCACAAACTGATATACAGAATTACAAAACCTTAAAGCAAATTAATTGGTACTACGCTAGAATGTGAGAAAAGTATTCCTAGGGGAAATATTATAACTTTGGTATAAATCCAGATACCAAGAAGTGCGTCATCTTCTTTAAACAGGCGGATTTATTCTTCACAGAAATAAGTGTTCTATATTCGCTCGTCTTTAAGTATGTATTGTTATGCTTTCAGACTGGCTTCACAAAGTCAAACATTCCCATTACTAATCGGTCTCTGAGGATCAATAAACGTCTATACATAAGACTTAAAGATTATTTTTATTGTGAATGATATCATATTACAAAACTGACGTATGTGTAGCATACTAGTAAGTGTAGCTTCCACAGTTTTCATGTCCTTATGTCTTTATTGACAAAGTTTTTAATATGGCTCTGAGACTTAGGCTAAGCACATTGTTGCTATTCATCCTCGATCTCAGCTATAATACAAAAAAGTAGACTTGCAAACTGGTAATAAAATATAGTCTTTGATAATTTTTCACATTTCTGTTAAATGACAGTTGTACATTGACAACAATTCTTGCAGTCAGTAATATGTAAATGATGAGGCATAAATCATATTATGTGTCCCAAAGGAATGCCGCTCTGGCTGTTGGACTACTTTGCATAACTCGGGTAAACTGTATTAAAGATTGTATTGATCCTGAACACTAGGGCAGATAAAGTGATGCCAGTCTGAAAAATATTATTCTGAAGGGAAATAAAATTATTCTGTTTCTTCTCTGGTTAACCATAGGCCTTCGACATTCATTATACACAAGTTTAACACGAAATTTTTAGAAATGGATCATTATGCAAAATATGTTCTTAAGGGATCTGATTAAAACATTGCATTGCATGTTGTTTGTCAGTAATATTGCCATCAGAAAACGCCAATTGTACAGAGCAAATATAGCTAACTCGCATTTGGTTTGAAATGTTTCGTACGCTCCGAGCAATATGTTTTTGATAACATTTCAACTTCCAACAAAATTAAACTCTGCTATCATATAAATAACCTCATTTTACGATTATTTTCGAAAAGTCACACTTAAATGTCAAAAAATAGATATTATTGAAATATGTGACAAGGAAAGATGACAACAAAAGAAATTTAAAGTCGCAGTCCTGCCCTACCGGAAAAGAGCATAGTATTTATCTGACATCAAACCACTTGCCTGTAAAAAATAAGAATGTACACTAGTATTGCGGTATTCTTATAAAGTTATTCCCTCGTCTTTTAAAATACATCTATGTTTTTAGAGACTTCAAAATTTGAATGTGGTAGAAAATGAATTAAATTATGCGTGATGCAATATTTTTTGCTTTGACATTGTTTTAACAAGTTAATCTCTATGTGTATTCGGATTACATTGCAAGAAACATCTAACTTCCGTTAGCTGTTACTGTGCATCGTATTGCGCAGCGGTCAGTATGCCTAAGACTGACCGCAGTTGTTTTATTATATGGCTCAAAAGTACAATTAATCTCGGTAGCCTAGTGGTAGAGCGTCCGCTTCGAGTGCGGGAGGTCGTGGGTTCGATCCCCGGCCGCGTCATACCAAAGACATAAAAAATGGAACTAGCAGCTTCCTCGCTTGGCGCTCAGCATTAATAGGGTAGTGCTAGGACTGGTCAGCCCGGTGTCAGTATAATGTGACTGGGTGGGGTATCATGTCACGTGTCTACGGCGTGATATTCCAGTGAGGCAGCACTATAAAGTTGGGAAGGTAAGGGCAGATAACTGTACCTTATTACCATATGTTCTATGTAGACACTGGAAACTTGCAATTTGTCATGCGTACCAAACCCCCTCATAGTACCTGCACTCAACAGAATTATTCAAGAGAAAATAATCCAGCCATAATAAACATGGGGTTGACCGGCTCCTTTTCCCACCATATTGAACCAGATCACATGCGTATGAAGAATACTCTTTAAATGGCTGCAAAAAAGTCATATCAATGATATGACATTTTCATTCTGTCAAATTCTGCATTTACTTACTATTTCATATCTCCTATGTTCAATTTGGCCATTTATTGCAGGTCTTTCACTCAAACTTCATAAATAATCACCATCAAACAGAGGAACTATTTTCCGCGTAACCACTTCCATAATGTGGTCAACCAAGGGCAAAAAACTGTCATCTTGTGCCTGTACGTTGTTTATAGATTCTGTTTTTCGATAAATAAAAAATTGAAATATATTCAGACGCTATTGAACTATTCGCGTTTCTGGAATCGAGTAATGAACATGTTATAGCCTGAAAAAGGCAAATTGGAAGGTTTCTATCTAAAGAAAAGAAATGTATGTTAACAGGTAAGATCATGGAAAGTAAAGAAAATGTAGCTTTGGGTAGCATAGCGAATGAATGCATTAACATGCACAGTTAAATTCTTATCACATGTTTAAGCACGGAAATAGAAACCTGTTTAAGGTTGAATATGAAACAAACATCCACGGATAGACAAAATACAGGCGGATAGAAGCTATATGGCCTGCAGCAAAATGAACTCAATTCAAAAATATCTAAATATCGCAGAAAATAAAATCTAAACGACACATACAACTATTAAGGGACCTCGGTAAATCAAGGGACTGTTTTTTTTTAAATCAAAACCGCCTCCGCACGTGATATTGATCTACAGAAACGTAATAGACAAAGTTCTGCCATAGTTTCTATAAGCCTTTCCCTCGATAGAAGATACAAGAAAATGTTCTGAAAAGCAGTTATTACAGACATTATCTTGGCTTAAAATTGCGTGCGCGATGTTCAATATTCTAGAAGAAATGCTGATGAATTGATCACGAATGATCAGTTTCTATTAATATTATTTAATTCTATATACACTGATAAGGGACAATTAGTTTTGCAAACTAAAATATGTTTATCAAAATGTTAATTAATTAAAAAACGCACACTATTTTAACCGGCAAATAAATTCTATATTTCGCATTTTGTATTTCATCTAATTAATTAAAATTCGTACAAACATTGTATCTTTATCGTAGTCTGGCAGTTATTTCAATCCAGTTGTTCCTTATTGTTCGCTTGAACGAATATAGTTTTGTAAACTGTTTTAGAATATATACTAGAAATCTTAATTTGGTGATATGTTCTTTACAGTCTACGTTTATGTGAAATGTAAACCAACATATAAAATTAAATCACTGTAAATCATGTAAGTATGCTCTAAACATTCCGCGGAAGCGCTTACATCATTTGTTATACTTTAACGTTTACCCAGGTCATTATGATATCTAGCATTCCATCTTTCATGTATATTCGTATATTTCAGTTTATACATGAAATACCTTAACCGGTCACACAGGTATACGCGTGACATATAGTTGACCCGATCAAATGGGCATTGGTCAAACATATATTTAGAAAGAAGCTAATAATAACTATGTCCTCATGTCTAGACAGTCAAAGGTCACATAGTTGTTATAAAACCCAAAGACCACGGTACTGTGGCGCGCACTGTTAGATAGATACTTGAAGAGTATACACGTTATATTCCAGCCACCAATTCTGCGTCAGGGTGTGCTGTATTGAAAGACATTTGGGACTATTTTACTATTAACTGTTTTATCTATTTTGACTTGTATATACGTTAATACAGAGAGAGGCTCGCGTGTGAATATTTCTGCGTATTCTAGTTAACAATTAATACATTATATAAAGCCGACAGTGTGTTTGTTTATTTTCCATCTCTTCTCGTTTCACATACATATGAGCTCTTGATTACCCTCCCAAGACACAACGCGAAGGAACAATATTCTATACGATCACGTAACACCAGCCGTAGGGTAACACATTAAGATATAGCAAGCTGTAGCATAGCATTCACCGAGGTCCCTAGATAGTTGTCTGTCGTTTCAATTACCAAGGTACCTGGGCAGATATCGGTAGCTTAGTATTTACCGAGGTGTCGGGATAGGTGTCTGGATAGTTGTCTGTGTCTTATCATATACCGAGGTGCCTGGTCAGCAGTCTGTGACATAGCATTTACCGAGATGCCTGGATAGCTGTTTGCATTGTATCATTTACCAAGGTACCTGGACGGCTGTCTATAGAAAAGTATTTGGAAAATTGTCGTTACCAATGGGCCTGGATAGTCGTCTATGTGGTATCATTTACCGGGGTGCATGGACAACAGTCTGTAGCCTAGCATTTGGACAGTTGTCTGTGCAGTATTATTTACCGTAGTGCCTGGATAGCTGTTTGGAATGCAACAAATAGTGTAGCACATGGGGACTGGGTGATTTCACGTGACTTTTTACCGATATGCGATTGGCTTATCGCATTTATGGAACGCCGTTTTCGCAATATAGCTGGCACTCTATATGATATATAGAGAAAAATGTTTGTGACCTGAATTCCTCATTCATTATTTCATATAATTTATTCAAACTTTCAGCAATGATCAATATTGATACCTAGTTGTACATAAGGGATTTGTTTGCATTGCTCTTTAATTTCCTGGATTATGGTCATGTGTTGTCTTCAATGCTCTATATGTCAACGAAGTCCAGGTGAAAGCATGAACCACATTTGCGATAGCTCTAGTAAAGTGTTTCAATAGTCAAGGACCAGTTAAGCTAAAAGTTATGTTATATATGAAAGGGGAATATAGTTATTTTGCTCAAAACAAAAACTTTCAGAATTTAGAAATACATATTTCATAGATGTACTTGCCACATTAATGCGTAATGGTATAATAAAAAAAACAACATCTTATTCACCAATAAGTTACTTTTTAGGCCGAGTGGTCACTCAAACATCCATAAAAATTTCTGGTATGTATAACTTCTGGCCGCAGGAATTCTTTCGGCTTGTAACATAGGATTACCGAGGTTCCTGAGCAGTTGTCTGTGCCGTATAATTTACCAGTGTTCCTGGACAGCTGTCTGTGACGTATCATTTACCAGGGTGTCTGTGCCTAGACAGCTGTCTGTAGCATATCCTTTACCTAGGTGCCTGGACAGGTTGCGCAGTGCTACTGAACATAAGCCAATTCTAACTCAATATAGTTATAGTCATTTGTGTTTTTATTGTTACACCATTCAATGTCCCTGCAATTATGACACAAATATAAACAATATGTTACAAAGCTATGTCCATTCTTCTAATACATAAAATACATTCATACATTTTTTAAAAGTTTTTAACAAAATTGAGATACGTCCAAAACGAAATCATAAAAAATGTTTCTATAATTCCAAACGCATAGAGCGTATACCACATCGAAAAACGGACAGTAATGCGGCGACTATCTGTTAAAAGCACAATCAACGCATTTGGCACAAAATATGTCTACATTTTTAACATGTTTTATGTCTTACTCTTTTCATTTTTATTTAAGTTTTTAAACACAATCTCTATCAGTGTCTATCAAAAGAAAAATGCTGAGGAATGAAGATTTTCAAATGTAACCAGAATTAAATGAATAAATTGAAAGAAGAAATTTTAAATTTTGTAAAAAACAAATTGGTAACCCAGCGGAAACTTAAAATAACGAACTCGGTTGAATTTAGCAAAAACTTTCTTCCGAAACTTTTCCCCAGAAAGTAAACAATACAGGAAATAAAACGTCTTTCATTGTATGTTTATAATGCTAACATTTCAGTTTTATCATGCTAATAAAATGATATATAGATTTATATGAAATTTGAAAAACATTCGAATCTTCATTGATGTCCATCAAAAGATTATATTCTAAGAAAACCGTTTAAAGTAACGTGCCTGTGAATATAATAGGATCCCCAAATTTAACGAAGGACAAAACTTTACTAATACACGGTTTGAGTTACAGTGTGCGAACGTAATTTTACTGTGAACCACGGTGGTACGTCAGCAAACTTATGACATATTCAATTAAATAATGCTTGAACCTGAATCAAATCTCATAAACTAAGGAGCGTATCTTTAAATTCATGTCTAGTCGGTATAACCTTAGTATTAATATTTGATTTTTATACCTTTCTTATTCTCATACAATGCATATATTTCACGTGTTTGCATATGTGTTTATTATATGAAAATATTAAATGTTGACTGATGATGTACAATGTACAAGTCTAAAATAAAAGTTCTGTTCTGTTGTGTTCTGTTCTAGTCAGTATCCGTGTTTGTATAGATAGACAGCTGAGAACTCTATTTAGGCCTACTATAATAACCTTTCCATGCTTTTCGTTTTTTTAAATTTACATTGGAATATTTGTCTTTTTCGGTTTAAAGGTTGGCTGTAGACCCGTTGAACCGTCACTTTTGTTTTTATTCAATCATATATATTCATCGAGCACAGACATCATTACGATAGTTTTCCTTACATTAGTGATGAGCAAATCGGTTAACAGATTAATCGGCATAATCGGACAAGCCAACCGATTCGATTAATCGGATATAATCGGATAATCGGTTATTTTAGTTGCATATCTGTAAGTTCACTTCACAGTATATGTTTAATCAAAGAGATTAAATATTCTATTTCTATTGTATCCCTTCATTAACACGAGTAAGTTAACAGCGTAAAAGTAAAATATTTGTGAAGATAGTAAACTTCAAATCAGATACTCGCCTTAAGGTATTAGACCCATAATAGAGTACCTCCTTTTTGAAGAGTATTCAATTCCTACCATAATCCTACTTTGACTGCAATTCTCAGTGGGGCATAGGTTCAAGCCCCACTGGGACCAAATTTTTTTTCTTCTTTATTTTCCTTTTTTTTTTTAGTAAGATTTTACTTCTTTCAAGACTTGTTATTCATTTATTGTACGAAAGTGGGAAAAAATTCATTTGATAGGTGATTCCTTGCTATTCAAAGTAAATTTACCTCTAAAACAGGAGGGGTAGAGTTAGACATCTTTAAAAATACTGAGTTACATGCGGTAAAAGTTCTTTATTTTGCCTTCATTCTTTAGATTACATATTATGGAAGAACTGTAGGTAGGTTTTACTTCTGCCCCAAGGTTATTTTTGAATGAAGTGAGCAAAATTCAAAACAGACCCGCAGGATTCGACCTTAATTTTTCAATGTTGAAGTTCTGTCTCATTAAATCCGTTTACTTGAGGCACCCTAGAAAAAATGATATTGACAGTTTTATTTTATGTTTTATAATTATTTACTAATAGTTTGATGTTTCTTTCATAAAAAATAATGGTATAATGAATTCTCTGCATTTTTGAAATTTGTCTCTACTTGAGGAAATACCTTAAATTACACAAAATTCATAAAAAAACGGCACGGTAAAATAGCAACACAGTGCGAAACACGGTCAACTGTAAAAATATACAGAGCAAATGCCATTTTTTAAACATTACTATTAGGGGCCTAATACCTTAATTTTACCAGGGTACAGACAGCCAGTACATATTTATCATGCAACTACTATGCAAAGTGCCTGATATCACTTGCCTGATATTTTATTTTGTTATCAGGTCATTGACCTGATATCAAAATTAAGCTCCTCCCATATTGACGGACTAGTTTTTACATTAGTTTCCTTCCAGATTGAATTTTATTACAGAGTCCAGTTTCGATGTTGCACAACTTTTTTTCTAAATATATTCTGTAATCTCAACAAATTTCCTTGCATATGGTTGTCTCTAATTTTATCACACAGACAATAGCACTGAATGACGTCATTGTGAAACGTTCATCATGACATCACAATGTTTACATGGATCAATTCTTGGAAAGGTTTACAATACACTTGACAATGTATATACTTATTCTTGATTTATGCCTTATTTAAGGCATGCACATTTTATCAAGTATTAGCAAAAGTGTTTGTGTTAATTATTATTCTTGAATCAGTTAATTTAAGTCTGGAACTGGAAGTGAAATTTTCAGCGCTTTGGACATGTAGTTGTCTGAGTCTTGAATGTTGTATAATATGGAAATAAAGCATGTTCTGGTTTATTCAAGAGGATGATTTTTGATTTTTACGCATGTAAGAAATTATTTCATTGTTATTTTTTTACAAGAATATCAGAAAGTCAAAAACATTTGTCGGAGTTGAAGTTAATATGGCTGCCGTATTGTTTCGTTCAGATGTTTCAGGGGCGGATGAATTTTCAAATCCGTAAAATATAAATTTAATTTTTTGCTTCAGAAGACATTTTTTACGAAATAAGAGATGAAGATTATGTTTTTCTAGCAGTTTGTATGAGTTTCATGATAAATAGAATAACAAGCTACTGTCTTTTGATACCAATGTTATCAGGTCTCGGCTGATGTGGGCGGAAGGGGTTCGGTTCCCTCACCCCTTCCAGCCCATATCAGCCTCGACCTGATAACATTGCTATCAAAAGACAGTAGCCTGTTATTCTCTATTAATCCAGTGATATTGTGTTATTAAATTAAAAATTATTTGGAGTTCAGCAAAAAAAAAAAGTAATAATGATTTATTAATTCTTAGTTAACGACTTGAAAGTTTTCAGTCCCACAAAATCAAGAATTGAAAATACTTTTGTTTGCGTAAGTCTTACGGCATGCTATGCATACTGCCATACTAATGTCCAGAGTTTGGGATGATTGTTTTCCCGGCTTAATTTTGTTAAAGCCATATATCTTCCAAAATCTGGGTGATCATAGATGACATCGAGTTCTTTCGAGACATTGGAGGAAGCCACTTTTTTGCAGAAGAGTAGTTTCCCTTGGCGTAATTGCCCCAAAGAACCGTAAATACCATAAAATAAAAGGTCAGAAACAATTAAATTATCCGTTTAGGGTGCCAAGTAATTAATCGGTCAGGGAAAAGCAAAGTCGGCGATTATCCGATTGTCGCCGATTGTCATCACTACCTTACATAAAAAACAACCATTCCTTGCGTTTATCTAACCTAATTATGTTAGGGCTAAGTGATTGGAACGGGTAACGTGCGTTCAGCTAGGTTCTCTTTCTTGTACCATGCTCTAACAAAAAGCTGTTATGACCAAATGATTAAAATGAGGAACTGCGTTCGACTACTATCTTGAAATGTACATGGCACTCACAGGAGTTGTTATGTCCGTGTGATTCGTACTTGAAACATGCGTTCGACTACCATTTAATACATGTAAGTGGTTCCAGGCAACAGCTGGGTAATTGTCACAAATTGACATACGGGCCTTATTTTATCTGTAGTGTAAATGCAGGTATTGCATCATCTTTTTGTAAATTTTTGAGTTATTGAGGTAAATGTCAGATTTCACGCATAAAATACCTCTAATGTTTTTCTGTATTTCATAACTTAAATTTCTATGTAAATTTCATTAAATTCTGTTCAGTAATAAGAAAGTTGATATTTTATAAACTTCAGTAATTTATGTTTTTATCCCCAAAACCACTATAATGGGCCTCAAATTGTCAATTTAAATTCGCGCCAAAGTAGTTAGATTCCCCGGCTATATCGTGAATCCCGTGAAAATAGAAATAGTAAGAGTTCACGCATAGGCCGTGAATCCCATGAAATTTAGTATTTGGCGGGACATTATCCTTTAAATAGACTGGACTAGATATGCCTTGCGCACACCACCTTACGACTTTATAGACGAATCTATGTCTGAATTATTTTCTTGCTAGAAATTTATGCTCGATCGAGGTAAGAAATTTATTTGTTAGATTTTTGTATGATTTTTGCATTACGATTTTTATTTGGTAAATTTTTGTGCATTCTACAGAATTCTGTAACATTTACTTTTCGGCATGTGATTTTGGCTAGTTTCGGTATGTCAGGATGATTTATTAAATTTTTCAGACTTTTGTAATATATTATTGTAATTTGTAATTGTGTGCCAGTCTATAGCACATCTAATTAATGTCCGTTGTAGTGTATGGCATTAGATATTATATGGATGTCAACTCTCATATAACGTTTGATTTACATTGAATTTTGTTAATTTGTAGTTGTAAATAATGGCTGCAGTTTATCATGTCCGTATCTATAATGTTTCATCATATACTTTTCATATCTTTTTCATACTTTAACTTTAGTCTTTTAAGTAAGTAATCTTTGTAATAATGGAAGTAATAAGTGACGTATTTTAATCATGTGACGTTTGAACTTAGTAGCACATATGTTTTGTATAAGTAGCACGTATTATTTATGGGAGCCTACGGAGGTATGGTGTACCCAAAGGAGCAGTTTTATGCCCTGACTTATTTGTTTTGCTATGGTGCTTACCATATGTTATATATTTTAGCTTCTTCCGCCAGACGATTTTCCTGGTGATGTCATAACCCGGAAGTACAATGCCCGAGGTTCACTTGTCTTCACTCGCCTGGATGTGATATTCCCAGCGCAGAGCTTTCGTCCCATGGTTGTGCCGTAAACCGCAAAGACGATGATTTTTGTTATCCTCTGAAGTCAGCTCAGGGATGCAATCACCTACCACCATAGGGAGCCAACACGGAATCAACGTATTCACGGTTTAAAGGGACTGAATTTAGAAATCTGTTTTGTTTGTGCTACTTAAAGTTCACAATTACATTAAAGACCTGTGTCACGTCAGATTAGAATGGAAGTATAAGAACTTTTGTATCTTTTACTTTTTAGAATGGAAGTATAAGAACTTTCTGTATCTAGAGATACTGAACTTTTTTTTTTTTTTTTTCTTTCTTATAATCAGTTTTTTTTTTCTTTTCATATCTATTCATTGTTAATAATCATCTTTTGTAAATAAATTTGTAAATATTGTAAAGGGTGTTGATTTGTTCTGATGGTTACTGTCGCCGGTACGGCCTTTCCTGTCACAGTAATTCGAACGAGAAACAATCTCTCACAGTTACATAACTATAATCTCTGACATGTACGTAGCTCCAACTGTAGCTATTATGGCCAAGTCATTCGCTAATCGTTAGTTAATGATACATGCTTTATGTTCTGCCACTGAAATATCTAAAAACCTGAAAACTAGACAGTTTTTCTGCTAATAAAAATTACACCAACGAGATCTTACTGGAACATAAAGAAAAAACCCACCAAACAATAAGATTTATACTCCACGAATAAAATTATTCAAAATTCAAACGACTCAACATCAGGTTATTGTCAGGGGTACCATGACAACTGTCAAATGATGCTTTCAATGATATTGCCAACTGTAAGACATTACTGTCCTGAGTTATGGTTTTTATATTTCTCTGCTTGTGGTCTTATTGATTAGTATGCTCTGCATAATATATGATAACTCTCACTTTAAATGGTATACATCTACACTGGGAACTGCAATTATCTTACGATGATCTTACACTTATTATTGCTACGCTTACTATACCATGACTGATGTAGTGTAAACTGCAGTGAATAATTTATGGAAGCATTTGTTTGAAAGATGGAGATGAAAGGAAAAAACCTATATGTTTCGTCAACGATATGATAAATACAATTTCAGTTTTACAATCGATTCATCTCCGAGCAACGATCAATTGTTCAAGAGAAAATGTAAAAGGCCGTTGGGACTGTGGAGGGTAATTAGTTACAATAATTTTGTAGATGGATCGCATAATTTCGTATACATAATTCAGCCTTCGGCACAGATAAATAAGTGTTCTAAAATTAAAAGTTAGACTTTAATCTGTAAAAATCAGGTTGTAAAAACCTCTTTTACAACGAAACTCTACTATTGAAAATTTGTAGACCGTATCGTAGATAACGACTTTAATCAAGCCAACCTTTGTTCAAAAGCGGTCATGTGCGTAATTCTAAACTGAAAGCGTAGATAAATAAGGCCCCTAGTGTGATTAAAAATCTGAACATGGTCAATATAACGATGCTTTAAAGACAAACAAACGCACATAAATATATCAAAGACAATTAATAAATGTCAAAATGCAGGGATACAAAAACGAAAGAAAAATCTCAACTGAGATTAAATGCAGCGAAACATTGCCGAACAATATAAAACACATTTCATATACCGCCATTATGACTTCTTTCAGAACCAATTTCGTTCTATCGTTTAACATAGCAACATAATGAGTGATTTGGTCAGTTCCAGTTATGATTGATAAATTAAAGTGTTTACATTAGGCATTTTATTCTGCGTTAGCCAAAACTTCCATACTTTCTAGGACCTACAGTATAATATAGATACGTAGCAGGATCTTAAGGTTTGAAAATCTGCGCAAAATTGAAATAAAATGATTTCAGAGAAAAAGCTAAAACTGTTCTCCTATCTGAGCACAAATATTATTTAACATTTTGCATTTTGATAAAGTCAATGCATGTTCAATGTCTCGATATTTCTATCGAATAGCATTGGTTAACCCTCTGTAAGTAGTTTCAACAAGTCTTAGAGATCAGAACATTTCGGGTCCAAAAGTCAGATAAATATCACACAAGATATTTAGATTTATAAAAGTCTAGTACAGACTACATAATACGAGTCGAGAATATAAGAATAGTATTCCGACGGGAGGAAATTATATCTTATTATATGTACGGATAAATGGGAGTGCTGCGTCTGCATAATTAATTCGCCAGACAGTCAAAACAATACGACGTCGTAAACAATTTACTACGAAAAATGACCAAACGCTGCAGATATTTGTATTTAATTTTTATACATATAGGTAAGCTGGATTTAATAATAAAACAATTGTTGCCATTTAGGTTCGGTCGATATGTGGATTTATCAACCTGATAAAAGCGATATCGGTCGAGGCTGCTGGGGCTGCGCCCTTGGTCGGTATCGCTTTTATCAGGTCGATAAATTCACATATCGACCTCATCACAAAAAAGCAATAATTGTATATTTTATCTTTACGTTTAAGATTACAGTGACACAATTACTGTACGATTACAGATCAAGACTACAGTGACTATTTTTCCATTTAAGCATGACAATGTAATTAATTTTAGTGATTTATTTGTCTACATATTATTATTTTATAACAATCCATTTGTAATTGAAGGTAAAGCGCGTTCTACTTGCATATATTCAAGGATATTAAACTGTGGTCTACGTGTTTCAACAATCATCGTATATGTAAGTATGATGTAGATATCCCTTACTTAATTAAGAGATATATATAGTCCAAGTAACATTTCTTGTTCAGTCTCTGGCACTTATGTAACTGATTTTCGAGAACGTCTACCGACGTAATAAAACTTATTCTGAGAACCATTTACGAGTTTATTTGCAGCTGCCAGTAACCAAAAACTGGAAATGGCAGTTTTACTTTTAAATTAATGAATACTCGGCGACAATAATCCTGGGAATCTAGAGCTTCAAAGTTATAGATTTCATTATCTTCGCTGGAGCAGTAATGATTATCTTGATATATGTAGCGAATGCATAATCTGAATAATAATATACATATTTCTTCGAAAAATTTCAAATCATGAACCAAGTGCAAATATTCAAACCAAGAACCTACAAGTCCAAGAGCAGTCAGTAGCTTTCACAAATTTTCCATCATTAAAATGTAAAATGTAGTGTAATGAATAATAAAAGAAAGCTTTAATTTTATAGTCTTGTTTTGACAAGACGAAAAATGTCAATGTGATTTTGATGAATAAAAGATGACATTTTACATTATATCTAGAGTTTCGTTTGCAATATAATGGCAAAAGATTTACACTCAATTCATCTTCCACTTGCACGATCAATAGTGTAGAAAGAGTTGGGGAGAGTCAGTTACGTCTTGTGTATTATTGTGGATAATCGATAACTTTTAACACAATTTAAAGATGCACCGCATGACAATTTTGGATAAGAAAGCCCTTGACCCTACTAGATTGTGACATGGATTTTTATCTTTGAAGTTCAAGTTGCCATCTATATTGCTAAACATTAGTGGAGCATATTGTAAGAATACAGGCACTTTCATCAGGAAAAGTTATAGATTTAAAATAGTGATTGTTAAAGGCTCTGGTATTAACACACATTTCATAAGGCAGATGAGAAGAGAAATTCACACGACACCAAAACATAGAAAGAAGATTGTTTTACATAAAAATTTAACAGCATATAAAAAAATCTACACAACAACTGTCAGTTTACTGAGATATACATTGAATTCCGGAAAAGGGCTGCATAAAGGTTTTCATAGTTTTCAGCAATCCTTTTCATTTTTAAGGGGGACAACCTTTTGAGAACATCTAAAGTATCCATCGTACGGGACAGTACGACAGAACATATAATGGTCAGGTAGATTGTTGGTAAAGATGTTGTTCGTTTATCAAATATTTCTGTGTTTTGAAGATTTAGAACCTTTAGAATTCTTTCTTGGCTGACAAATCATCAACTCATTTTTCTGTTACCAGTTTATAGAAAAATGCGTTTTATTATTTAGTGTACATAGCCGTTACAGCGGCTTTACTTCAGTTGATTCAAGCAGCGTACTTTATTTTGTGTTCCAAATGAAATCAGATTAAGAAAATGACAATTAAGCAATCCTCTAATATTAACATGAGGAGACAATCGTACAAATATCAGTCGCAACGTTAAAGAAACGTTGTCCAATTGTGCAAGAGGTATAAAACTACTTGTAACCGACTACTTAAGAAATAAAAACTAAAAGATATAGTGTGTTTAATGGCCAATAGCCATATCTTCATGTCAGATGTAATAATATATAAATTAAATATTACCGTTTCATTTTCAAGTTTACTCAAAACATTACGCAGATTCTATCTGAATAAGTATATTTATACTAAAATAAATAGTAACATCAATACAGAAACATGTTGCCCATGTTTTAGGTTATTCATTCAGCTATACAAGAGTATGACTTGTATGAATGTGGTTGATATTGGTGTTTCCTTGGGATCGTGGAGACGATTCAATGTTTCTCAATTTGTGCGCTCAAATCAATTGGAGGTGCATGAGAGGTATTGGACATTTATTTCGTTAATTAACGAAGAGTCTGCTTATTTTTTGCTTTGTTGCGTCTTAGGCTTCCGTAGATTACAAATTTAATTTTATTTTCTGTTTTATGAAACATCAGATGAACGTTTAATTTGAAACTTACATATTAAGTGTCTAATCCTGTTGTATTTATATATACATCAACCTATCAACATGTAAATATAAGCATGTCTTCTAACCGGGGGCTAGAGGGCGTGGACGGTAGCATGCATTTCCACTACCGTCCATGAACAGGCTCAATCAAACCGAGCCTGCAACATTTTCGTTTTTGTCGTGTTGAGCGACCTGTGAAGTTTCCACTTTTCTCTATTCTAAATATTGTGCAATAAAATCAAAATCTTAAGTGTAGTAAATGAATTATTATACTGTATGCACTGTCAATTTTCGTGACATTGTTTGGTGTAATATTATCACAATTTAACAAAATGTTAAAAACACTATATGATTCGATATGTTGTATGACTAATATTGTATTAGTGTTTTTAAAAACTAAGTTCGCAAATTTATTGTACATGATGTCTCGATTTTACTTCTTTCTCCAACTCCATATGCAAAAAAAATATGGCTGAGAAAGTGTTTCCATAGAAACCATTCTTTAATGTGTTTTCACCAGAGGGCACTGTAATGCTCAGTTCAGCAATAATGAATTTTAGATTAACTTACAAGATTTCGCGTTATATGCCTTATCAGAGACACATTTCCAATAACCGTACCGTTTCTCCGCAATTTCCAGTACAACAAAGTCGAGTATCTTATTGTCCAAAGTTACTGACCTTAATATGTGCAATAAGATTGAGAAGATGGTCCGTCGTTAAAATACTAAAACATTAAGCCTAGTCATTAATGATGTGAGACATCATCTGTAATTAAATGTTTACTGAAAGCTAATTTGTGCAACAACGTTGGAACAACAGTAATCTTGAACAATTTTATATAGATTTATAATAAAAGATATGTTAACACATTTACAAATCGAGGTATAAGCACCTCTCAATGCACTAATCTATTATTAGTAACAAAGAGAGACGGTAGAGTTCACCAGAACCTAGCCATTGGTAGAATTACGGGGTGGGGATGGGTGGGGAGGGGGTTCCAACATATGTATTCCCAAACGAACACCGCTTAAAATCATATGTTGTGCTTCTGGTAGTACATATGTGGCAAGCATTTCACAGAAAAACAGGTGAGATTTTTATTTGTGATTAAATTTTGTGAAAATAACATGGTTTTGCCAAAATATCGCGATGCAACCGAGTATACAATACCAAGCACGTAAGTGCATTTACCTTACCTGTATTTGTAGAAATGACAGAGAAAAACTTATATCCCCCGTGAAGCGGTATGACTTAAAATTTGCAACATTTTTATCAACAGATGGAAATGCCCTGCGCCTGATTAAATGTTGTCCTCAAAACCTTCCGTATGCTAAACCTCACCCAGAAGAAAAATTATATGGTGATCACTTTGCTAGAAAAATATTTAAGTGCGAAAACCCGTATGGGATACATATGTTGTGCATGGGCTACATATGTGGTGCATTATCTTTTTTTTAAACCCCGCAGATCTTGAGCTTAAATGGTACCTGGAGAAAGAAACGAACTGAAAATACGTGCCAAGTAATTGTCACATCATTCAAAATATTATATACATGTGTGTTAAAGGGTTAACCTGTGACTTCGGGACAATTAGAAACGAACATAGCTTTAAGCTTATATCAGATGTTGTAGAACATTTTCAGTTAGGAGTCAACGCGTCTCTCCTAAATCCGAAGACGTGTATGTGTTGCTTATGAGAACGCGAGAACGTCTACGAGTACCAGTACTACATTTGTACATTTAAACATCACAGGAATGATGTCCAGTGAAGTTAAACATTTATAAATACTGCAAAGGAAAAAGTATTCCTAAATTTAGGAACACGCTTGCATGACTCTTGTAACCCGTTATGATTTATTGTATTTCCAATTTCAGCGTTTTCTAAGGCTGCCTGACAGATTCATGTTCAGTGATGTTAAGCCGTTCTCTGTAACATTGACAAGTTTCAAGAAAGAATGCTTTGAAGTCAGGAAGGCGAATAGTTTAAGAAATGCGAATGTTCTGAATTCGACAAGGCGAATGCTTTGACATAACATTCCTGCAAGGGAACAGATTACAAGAAGAAATTACCAGACTCTCCAACTGGCTAAATTGATATAATTCAGATCTATCTGTGTATTTTATTTAGTCTTTTGGTAAAAAGCAAATATGGTTGACGCAGGATAGTTAGATATAAATGTGGTAAAAGTTTGTCCTTAAAATATTTGACTTCTTCGGTCTGTTTTTATGAAACCGAACCATAAATAAAAGTAAGTGCTATGTCCAAAGTTAGAAAATGTGGTTTGAAGGTCAAAGTGAAATGTCTATCTGAAGTGGTTCCTTCCTACAGCTGAACATCAAACGAGAAACAAATCTTGCATGAAAATGGCTGTAGTTTATTTCACACAAGCGAAAAGAATGCCAATAGAAACCGTTCTTTACATATGAAAACCCCACCTGTTAATGTAACATTTAGCATGTAATAGATATACGACCGTACACAGCTCTTTCTGTAACACCGTAAACAGTGTCATTCAGGGTGAACGCTTTTTCATATTACTGAGCTTTGCACAAGACTCGGTCGGAGTGAAATAAAGTGAACGCTTTCATCCATTTAACAAGACTGTTTCACAGGTCTTTTGTATAGCTAAACATTCTAATGGTACGCTAGCAAGCAATCTAATTTACCAGCTAGATCACATGGCATGTGCCATTGTACGTCACGAGCTTTATAGGGCTGGGACGCCTTTCTCAGTCGGAATGAATACCATACAATTCTTTCACAGGAATACACCATTTTCAATATCGGATTATCGACCCAGATATAGTGTGAAATGAAAATCATATATTGCTAATTTGAACTTATTGCACACGTATGATCAATGTACAAATTGTCTTACAGCATGTATATTTCTTACTATACGTACAATAGAATGCACATAATTGCTTGCGAATAAACTGGCAGATCAACACTGACACGTGTTAAAGTACACGTTTACAACCCTTTTCACTGGTTTCAAAACATCCATTATTTGTTTCGCATTGTGCATTGTGCATAGTCTCTTATAATGCAATAATTAATTAAATGGCAATGTATTTCTTGTTTATGTGTGTTTTCTGTATGTGTACATATGATATGTGATCTACATTGAAGATACTTAAATAAAGATTAAAATCTAAAAAAAAAAATCCACTATTTGCAAACTTCTGTGTACTGTTATAGACTCCTGTAAAGATAAAACATAAACATGTTTTTCGACTGATAGAATACAGTGATATGTCACCATATATTATTTGCATAAACATTCAAGGCAAACCAGCTACGGGGAACATATTATATACATTAGTGGACTGACGCACATATGTAATTTCAATATACCTGTCGTATTGTAACTGGTTTTCTTTAGAATAAGCATATTACCAAGATATAACATAATTTTGATTTTCCCTTTCAAGAATATCCAATGACCATCTTTCACTAAAATATTACATCTTTAGATATTATTTTCAATGTAGCAAAGCCTCATCAAATGTATTTAACTTGGCAAAATTTGTAAATTAACTGTGTATATAGAGATATAATCAGAATTAATTGTTATGCAATTGCAGTCGTTTGTTAAGAAAAGCTCCCAATTTTTTGTGCTTGTACACATCAGTACATGCATTATGTGTGTAATATTTTAAATTTACAAAGAGTACTGTTTATGAATATAAACATGTTCATTTAATGTTTACATAGAAACTATAGAGTAAACATTTACATCTTCTCATGATATTTTAATCTATATCTTTATATCTATATCTTTAATATAATCGGGTAAAATATCATAAATTAAGGAGGAGTTAGATAATGTTTAATTGTTAGCTGTATAGAATACTAGCCTATGAATACCATTGTCAGTTCTAGAAAACTAACCTATTCCTCGAGAGTTTTCTTTCTTATCAATATTTATTGTCAAAGGATTACCGGTGACAATAACTTAGCCGATAACATCAAAGCGGCTGACGTGAGTTCGATTTAGAAATAATCATTCTCCTAGTAAATTAATTTCTGTGCCATATATAGCCTATACATCCTAAAAATAATTCACAGATGTTCGCGGTGCGTGCTTGCGGAGGAATAAATATGAAAAAAATGAGAGACAAAAAGTGCGTAACCGTTATGCTGAAATTGATCGTTTCAGGTGGCCAATAGTTTCACAAAGGATAATTGAAATTTGATGCACATGACGGAAATCTAGCTAAGTTAGAAAAAAAACAGCAACAAAAGTAATCAAATCTTAAGAATATTCCTTATGTTTTATTAAGATTATCGGGCCAAGTCTTTTATCAAGGTTCTGTACGTATACATTTGAAGGATTACATGTGTAAGGTGCACATTAAATAGTTAACAAAATGTTCCTAACGCACATATTATCGTATAACAGCGTGAACATGTTATTATTTTATCTGAAATAAGATGTTTTATGTAATCTTAAACTGGTTGTAAATGGTGCAATTTGATTATAACCACGACTTCTCTAATAGCTTCATTCATTGTGCAAGATAATTTAAACGACACTTTGTTGTATTTTTAAATCAGTTTTAGATTTTCTGCATATTTACCTTAATGTACTAATACCGCAAGTTTCCAGTGCCACCGCAATGCCTGTCCTATCTTATTTTGTACATCTTCAGTTTGAAAATAGTTCAGAATGCGTGTTTTATCTTAAATGCATTCGGTTCAATATAATATAAACAAATTTATCTATCTATAATATATACATACATTATCATCTGTTAAAGAAATGACGTCCGTAGAAATACTTTATATTTCCATTTCTAGTGTAAAACAAAAGCACTCTTGAATGGCTATTTCTGAGTGGAATGTGTGTTTTCAGAGCCGTATAACGACGCAAAATAATTTGAATGAAACAAGGTTCGAAGTAATAGGGTTGTGTCGTTCTTTTCTCTTCTGCAAAGGCATTGAATATATGCATAAATGGTATTTTAGGTTTGCTTTATACATTTGCACGACAATGTTGTGTTTTTTTTTGTACTTGTTCGTCTACTTATAGAGTTAATTATTTATCGTGTTGCGTGTGTGACTTTGGAACACGTTGAGAGTTAGGAATGAGGTTTTGTGCGCAGGGTTGACCGGTTTAATTTTTCTTGAGGTGTTTTGCCATTTACTCTTCCTGCGCGGTGCTCAACTGTGTGTATTTGTTTGTTTGGCCATGTTGTTTCATTGTTTTACTTTGTCTTGTATTTTATGTGTAAATATCAACCCGTATATACGCTGCTGTAAGAGTTTTGATTACGAGAGGTTGGGTCCATTGAATTTGGAGATTTCAGAGTGACTAAATTACATTACTCACTCTTTGTCGTGAGTAAATCAATTATTCACTAATTTCATGTTCCTAACTACAAAAACAACAAACAAAAATATAGGATACAGGTCTTAGTATTTGACAGCATTCCAATGTACAAAAAATACGAATATATTTGTCTTGCAAATGTCAGAATGTACGACGTTGTGCGATGTGTTCATGATCGACCAGTAGAAATGGGGTAAATGTGGTTATCTTTATCTTTGTACACCACTCAGCCTGAAAACATACTATCAAAATTTAAGGCAAACATACAATCAGATGTACATGAAAATCTAAACTGTAAAAATGTGCTTTCTATTAGGTCCCGAATGAACCAAATGTTATAACTTGAACTCATCTTATCTAGAATAGTTAAACAACATATAAGATGGCAATTCTGGTCTCTCTCAGCTTCGTTGAATAACCACAAAATAAGAAAAAATGTGCAGTGTGTAAAACGTAACATTCTTTCAAGGTAAAATCAAAAATAAAATGAAAACTAGCTCAAAGGAGAATAACAGCAATTTCCATTTGATAACGAAAGAATAACATTGCATGGGAAAAAACAGCATAAAATATATTGATATAGAATTAAATGCGTACTTGTGAATGTTACTTTTCTAAATGTATATACCGAGTCTGGCATGAAGAATTCAAATGTTCTCATATAATGTTAAATATATATCTGCCTTTAAAGTTCTAGTAATACATGAATACTCAACAGTAATAATTATCAAGGAACTGTTCATGTCTAAAGACCCTTGAAATATAAGGTACGTAACTGTGAACCTTATTTTCTATCAGAACATAAAGGAGACGTAATGTCTGCCTGAGGAATCTCTCTGGAACTAAAGGATTACTCTTGTTTAAATCACAGTCAAAAAGTCAAATCTGCCTTTGATATTCGAATACAAGCCATAAGCAATAACTATTAAGAAACTAGAAATGTCTGTAAGGGTGGGTGGGAGGGAATAAACAAATAATCAAAATACTTGTTATGCTGTCAAATATTCAACCTCGAGTGAAGAATATCAATTAACAATCACTTATATAGTGCACTGAAAACATGAGAAAATCGTGAATTGCAAGCAGAAAACGCGGTAAAATAACTACCGGGAACTGGAGACAAAATAGTTAGCAGACGATGAAAAACGTGAATAATTTTATCCACACTTAGTCTCTATGTTTCAAAATTTGAGCCACAATTCTATAATATTGATCTACCTTTTTCTCAGTACGAGTCAGTAATGAGACGGTTAACATTAGCGTCAAAGGAGCTAAGCGTTTAACCTCGTAGCGGCGGAGTGCAATACCTCTGTCGTGGTTATACTTAAGTAATTACATAACCATATCAGCATATATATCCCAAAAGTAGTAAAACTGGTAGGGAGTGTGCATTTTGTCTTAATTTCTCATATATTTACTTCAGTAATTACAGTACCATAGCTTGCATATCCAAAAAGTAGCTAAAATATGCGGGGAGTATGGAATTTGTTTTCATTTCGCAGAAAAGAAAGTTAAAAATATGTATGTGTGAAATATGGTGGTAAAATTTTGTGTGCTTCAGACGTCTCAGACGTGCTATTTACAAAAAGATAAACGAAAACCTAAAGGAAAACAAAGTAATGATGCCCGTGGCAAAGAACTAAAGAATTATGTTAAAGCTCATTTTATTAGCGGAATACATATTACAGTTTCTGCATATGACAGTAACCTTAAGCTACCGGCTTGTATTTCCATCACCGTCGATGAACCGGGCCTGATACATTTTCTTTTATGTCGTGTTTGGTGACCTGTGGTTTTCCATTTTTTTAATTTTAGCACTTAGCTTAATTCACTTTTTTTTTAATTTACAAGACATCATCCTGTGGCACGTTTATACCAATAATTTCGGAAAACGCTAATGTGCCTTTGAGTACAAATAGTTTTACCCGATTTTCAGCAAGGAACAGGTCAAAAAGGTATCCAAAGGAGCACATATATCGTTTTATCTACCCAGGCATTACATTGCATATAAAACATCTGTAATAAATTTATGAATTATAGCCATTTTGCAAATTACTAAAAACAATACGTATATTTTGACCTGCTTAGTGTTGTTGAAATATGGTCAACTGAACACTCTCCTCCAATATGTTTTAAGCTTGACAATGCTGTAAAAGATTTTGCAAGCGAATTTGAAGTTAAACGAATATGCAAAATCTAACAGGAATTTCCTTCTGTTTTGCATTTTGTTTCATCCTGACAAAACGTGAATTTGAAGTGTTTTGTCCTAGTCAACATCTAAAAGCAAGTATTGTAAAAAATCAATTTTCTCTCTTGTGGCTTTATTTACGGCCTGAATTGCTTTCTTTCAATTCTAAGCTATCAAATTATTGTGAAGAAAAGAGGAGCGAAGACAATGTGTATAATCGTTTTTACAAGACCGATGTATTAGTCTGAAATTTGCCGTTTTAAATCTGTACTGATTACTTTAATTCTTAGTTGAAAAACAAATCGTGCAGCTTCTGATCCTTTTGTAATATATTGTTTCTGTTTGTAGCATGTGTTTCATTTTACTTCTTTTGCACAATGATACTAATACAGTCCGCTGTATCGGAACACTTCCAACATATTCTGTTTGTGTGGTAATGATTTTATCTGATTTACAGCGAAGAGTCTGAATTTTTAATTCATTCACTCATACGTATTTGGTGAAAATTTATATTCATCTGGAAGCATCTGGGAAGGTTCTTTTATGTAAGTTAATATTGCCCTTGAAATAACTTTTGGTTAGGGTTGGTTGACACTGTTAAGAAAGGGCTTTAGTTACGGAATTCCTTTAGGGCCATCGCCGTTGAATGTGTTGATCTGAAACGCGATACTCGATAGTACGATGATGAAAACGCGAAATCACGAAACTACGATAACGAAAACGCGACAACACGATGATGATAACGCGATACTATGATAACGAAAACGCGATAGTACGATGATGATAATGCGATATACTATCGCGTTTTCACCATCGTACTGTCGCGTTTTCACCATAGCACTGTCGTATTATCGCGTTTTCGTTATCGTGAGTTCGCGTTATCACCATCGTACTGATGGCCCTAACGGAATTCCGTATTTAGTTCTGTTTTGCATCTTATATTATGTAAAACATATTTCCAGTTGGTTCAATTGCCCAAGTTACGAAAGCAGCTTCGATAATAGATTTGCATTTATAAATAAGAACCGAAAGGTTTTCGAGTAAACATGTCTGAGAGCATTAGATAACATTACATATGGATAGAAAATAATAGAAAATTAGGTGAGTGTCCTTTTAAATACATGCATATGTTTCAGCTAAATCGGAGTACACGTCGAGACGATACCAGTGGTAATTATTCTAGTTGCTTTTTAATGGAATATGAAATGCGATATGACGTGTTCAAGTATTTTAGTTACGTTCTATATACAAATATAACATCCACGAAGAGAAACTTTCTAATTTTGCAAAACATACAGTCTAGTCCACATGTTTATCTAAAATAATGAATAGCATGTTTGAAGAACATGATTTCTGTTTCGTATTTTTATACTAGATAAACTATAAAAACGTGTCATACACACTCCAGACATTACTAAGAGAAATTCGTCCTCTTCGGGTTATTTAAAAATTAAATGCTGTTTTAGTGCGTTTATACGGGTTTAAACCACATTGAGACTTCTTGCAAATCCAAATGGCGCTAGCGATGGTTTATATTCGGATATAGTATAAACGCACAAAAAATAACATTCAATTTTTATGTTTATCTTCATACAAAAATACGTGGGTCGCTTTCTATGAAAGACCAGACAATTAAAATAAATGTTAACAATTGCTTGTCAGGCACACAGAGATGAACTTTCATACTGTTTATTTTTATTATGCTTTATTAGCTTAGGATAAAAAGAAAGCAGAAATCAGGCAGCTTTTTACATAATCCTGGAATATGGCTATTTTGAGCATGACAAAATGTATTTGTTTTGTTGAGTGAATTTCAATAAAGTCTATCACAATATCCTTTGTAAACATAGAATGAAACCAAGACAAATAATACCCAGGATTGACAGACTGTGAAAAGTACCAACAATATAATCATTTTTGGCTTTTTGTTACATCCAAGCTGACGAAAATTTTAAAATCAGTCGTCTTCAACAACATCACATACTGACACAGGCAATCGTAAAAACAATTATTATTCTCTGCTTTTGGTATTATTTACGGTCTAAATTGCTTTCGTTTTATCCTAAGCTAATAAAGCATAATAAAAATAAAGAGAAAGGAAGACAGATTATGAAAGTTCGTTTGTGTGTGCTTGACAGGCAATTGTTTTACGATGCAGAATTCAGTTTGCGAATTTCAAACGAAAGAACCATTTGTCATCATTATATCTGACAAAGGACTGTAGTTACATTGATCTTAACTGGCCGTCTTAACGCTACGTAACATAACAAAACAAGTTCCTTGACATGTGCAAGATGATTGATAGGACTAGGTCATGAAACAGTATTTTTGTTTAATAAATGTATGTTTCGAGATATTTATCACTTACATTTGTATATCATAAAAAATAAAAGGTAAAAATAGACTTTTTTGGAAGCACTGAGCACATCAAACACAGCCAACGCCACACATCGCAAAAAAATGCATATCACAGATAGAAAGAGTAAACAATATGCAGCCTAGTATACCCTTGCCCTGGCTTGAATTTAATGAATGACTTTATTCAAAATGTTTCCATCTATTCCGTTTTAATAAGTGTCTTACTAAATACCTAACTAAACCACTGACAAATGTCCATATTATTGTCAGTACTTGAGAATGCCCTTTTCCTTTATTCAGGATAGCAAATGAAGCTTTACCGAATGACATCTAAACGAGGTAACGCGTAGAGGAACAGTGCAGGTTGAAATAAACAATACATTGAGTTAGTCTAGTCCAGATTTCAATAAATGTGAGAGGTACAGGCATTTTGTTAGTATTTGGTCCCATATACTGTTTTAGTATAATTTGGGTATGCTGAATTCAAAAATATATGTTGGCCATCTGACAAATGAATTTTTGTAGGTCGAAATGGCGGAAAACAAAATGGCCGCCAAATTAAGATATTTTTAATATAAATATGCAATAGTATTACAATTATCCAAAATATGTGGGTTTTTTATCAAAGTTATGTGTAACAAAGTAACAGTTTAAATCAACAACACTTTTTCTTCAAAGATAAATAACTGTTAATCAAAATGTGTGCTCCGTTAGGAGAAAAAAGCAATTAAAAACCCACTCTAACTTGACTATTTCGCCAAAAAGATGATTATCAAATAATTCACGTTGGTTATAATTGCAAAACTATTGCTGAATACAGTACACTTATTACATATTTGGAATCACTGTACAGGATAGAAGCTAAATCCGTAAACTGTTTATCATATAATAGTTTCAAAATAATATATATTGAAATATTTGCTTTATTTCATGTTAATTTACTGCCTCGAGTTCATACAGGTGGTAATGCTTTTATCACATATACATTATCTGTATCTGTGCATATGAGTCCAGTCTTTTTACGTTCATATCTGAGGGTCCTACATCCAGATGTACACTTGCAAGCAATGAACTCAATACAAGCTTGAGGAATTGGATCACGGGTAATAATAACTGGCATTAGTGTGTCATCTGCCACTTTCCATCCCATGTCGGAAGGTGCAGGCAGGTTTGAATTGAGAACAGTTGATTTGTTCCATATCAGGGCTTGATAATGGGCTCTTCTAATGTGAAATGAGCAAGCATCACTGGTTGTGGTATGTGTTCAGGACTTGTAGACCTGCCAAACATTTTGACCACTGTCAATACTTACAGCATCTTGGCCATACATTTTGCAAATAAGATATTCACAGTTCTTCATTACTTCATCAGACAGTTGTCCATATCCAAGACCTTCTGTCAGTTTTGCACTGACTGTAAACACTTTAAATACAGATCTTTAGAGATTCCACAGAAATTTGATGTTGTGTTACAGCCAGTGAGTGCATGAAAGACAAGTAGATTTCTACGCAACTCTTATTGAGGATTTATTTAACACTGTGTTGACTTGTTTGTTCGTTTTGTCCTAATGTGTTGGCTTTGTTTGTGTGTGTGTGCGTGTATGTGTGTGTGTGTGTTTGTGGTGCACGCGTCTGCGTGCTGTGGGTTTCGTTTTGGGGAGGCTGCGTTTTTGGTACGTGGCATTCCCTGTTTGATATTTGTCTTTGTTTTTTATTTATTTCCTGAAAGTGGCATAGTAAGAGCAAAAACATCAGTATCTCTCGCAGAAACAACAACAGTGACACAATTTGATCGTTTACTGCTGTAAACAGCATGGAGAATGATTCTTGTGTCAGCTTCCTCGCGTTTAGCCTTTAATTCATCCAAATTAAGTTCAATGACAGTGTTTACAACAGTTTCTTCGTCCTAATATGTAGTAGATGTGTCTACTAGTATGTCTCTGTAGCTCAATCTGTGTCCTGCACTATGAAATAGGTTAACTAAATGTTTTAATCTACTCATCTAGTGCTAGTCATCTAGTACTTGCAATTCCTATTTGTTTAGGGTCCATTTTTTACCATCATTTACACCATAAACAATATCTTGTGCTACACTTAATAGTTTTGTTTGCCTATCAGATTCAGGATCTTTATGGTCAAATTCTTCATCTAGAAGCTCTTGGCCACCATACGTTGAATTCAGAAACATGAACAGACATTCCGGAACAGAATTCACAGAAACATTTTCAGTCACACCCAGTCCAGAATGTCCTTCCAGAGAGAACATATCAGCCCTTAATTTTAGTGCTACATATCCAGTTGTCAAGAAGTCGTCACTGGAATTATATTTCTGTATTGTCAGCCGTTCATCACTATTATCAGTAGTATTATAATGGGCATCTTTAAGCACTGACGGAGAACATTCATATGGAACAAGAAGTGTTTTCCTTTCATCAGAATATATATATTGTTGAGTTACAAACTAAAACTGGTTTCTCAGTTTACGTTGTAGGGCTTCTTTGAAAGATGATACTCTAGAATTAAATGAATGACAAAGAATTGTTGAAGAAGTCTGCATATGTGGTATCTGTTTCAACTGTCTGAAAGCTGCAGTATTTGCGATTTCATTGCAGCATACCCACGTTCATGTAAAAGAAAGATCATGGCAAGACCTGTATTTGAGTTGTCCGACTTTTTTTTTCGAACTCCGTATATAAAAGAATTTGTTTTTATGATATTTGCCCTCCGTTGAAAACAGAGAGTCATAATCGCATTGTGTTGTCATGTTTAGCATCCTTTAAAATACTATCACTGACTTGTTATGTTAATGAGTTTTGCATGTTGTTTTTTTTTTCTTGACAGAACATACACATTTCTTAATTTAGTAGGAGTATATGATAAGTTTGATTAGGATGCAGCTTAATCTAATGTTTGTTCTATATTAAACTTAGCTTTGACTGAATAGTATGTATTAGTTCTTTGTGGACAAAATTAGAATAACACTTTCTATGGCAACGTTTTTTTGTCATTTTTATCTATTTTTTCAATTCTACTAATGGCTTCATATTTAGAAAAAACTCTCTAAACAATTCTTGATTCAGCACACATTTTTAGAGATGTTATGCCTTGAGGTTGTTTAGTCTAAACTTTTGTCAGATTTTGCCACCTGACAAATGATGCACTTTTCTGTGCTATCTTGAAATGGTCTCTTGAGATGCAAAGTCTTGTCCATTCTTACTTTGGAATATTTTAAAACCTATTAAACAATATAATATTTATTACTTATCATTCACAAGCAATTATAGTATATAAAAAGCTAACATTAACAGATTCTTAAAAATGAACTTATCACAGATACTGAAAATTAAAATAGATACAATTTCACAAAATCTTAAAATATAACGAAGTATATAAAGCGAAGCATCTTTAAAAAAGTTTAGAAATAAAATATACATGTAGATTTGGCCTACCTGTAAAAACAACTTCGAAAAGTCCTGATTCCATGAAGTATTCTTGACATCTCTTAAACCTTAATGATCATGAAAGACTGTGTTCTTGTCAGAGTTAATGTACATTAATTAACATGACATTGTTTGTAATGAACAGAACACCGTGTAGAACGTATTCTATCCTGGTAAGATCATTTTATTTAATAATCAACTTTTTAATACCTTAGCATCATAATAATTGATGAAAATTAAGTGTGACAGGGATTAAGATTAATAGAGGCTAATGTGAAACTTAATTAGTACAAACAATCCAGATCTCTATCACAATAACAATCTGAGTCAAATCATGTTTTTAAAGTCCTTATCTAAACTCTTTTGAGTGTTTTACCTGTAAAAAAGAAAATGATATTTTGATGAAATGGTTTTGCAGTTTTAAAACAGTCATTTTAGAAAAAAATAAACAAACATTATTATTACAGTTTACAGTTTTACAGTTTTAGCATACCCAAAATATGTTAAAAAAGTATGTTGGACCAAATACTAACAAAATGCTTGTAACTTCTTAAATAAGCTTATATCTGCAAAACTGGACTAGACTAAGTGGACTAACAATATTTCATTGTAAAATATATCTAAATAATGATTTTGTTTCTGAAAATCTTTTATGCCATGGCGAACAAAACAGCTTGTGAATGTGCATACAGTTGAAAATTACGGAAGCTTATTAGGGCCTACAGTTGGTGAGACGTTTTGTGCTAAGTCGACTTGTCTTTACTCGCCTAGATAAGATGTTTTACACATGTCAATAAAATTAATTGACAAAGATTAAAAGTATAGAGGTAATGCAATTTAACCTTTCTCGATATGCTCGATGTTTTTCTCTTTTCGACTTAACTTTTCTCGATATGCTCGATGTTTTTCACTTTTCGACTTAACTTTTCTCAATATGCTCGATGTTTTTCTATTTTCGACAAATATTTAATTGAAAAAAATATACATCGTGGTTTTCGAGAAAAACATTGTGAGAAATTTTCTATAAATCTGCGTAATGTTTTTGCTTGTTTAGTAACATTTATTTTTGAATTCTCTCTGTGGAAAGATGGCGTATTTAGCACAAAAGGTATGTATATTTTAAAATTTTTTCGGGTTAGATTTACTCTTTACTCTTTAAACTTGTACGTTCGTGTGTGTGTCCGTATGTCCGTTCGTCCCGAAAATCGTGACAGGCGTTCAGCTAAAACTATTTGTTGTAGAAAGCATTGGGACCGCTAGGGGCTCCTGCGCGTACTTGAAGTGTCTGGAAACACTGAAATAGACGATGTGTATGCTATTAGATTATTGAATTTTCTGTTTTTGAGAATAGCCAACATATTCTTAATCTATACTGTAATGCAAATGTATTTGTATCTTGCGGTTGTGTATGTGTATGTGTGTTTCAAAACACATGTGTATACATTTGAATGGAATAGAACAGGCAATCAATTATTCAATAATTTATATCTGTTGATCCTAAGGGCATCAGATCGAATTCCGTTTTGAAATTCATCAAATTCATTTTTAGTGAAACATGTTTTAACATAATACATCAATTATGACAATTTCAGATTTTATAGAATATATAGTGTATGCTTTCTATGTTATAATTATGCGAGGTTTGTTAAAAAATAACAAATATAAATTTTATTTCTGAACGTACCATTGTAATGTCTTCCGTGCAACGATAGTTTTGGTAAAATTTATTCTTTTGCTTTCAGGTATTGCTTGTGGTTTTCTGTTGCTTACCTGTGTGTTTCGCACCACCAGTTGACAATGAAAATATTGACAATTTAGTAAGACAATATTTTTATGATGGCTACACCGTGAAGGAAATTGTATCTACTATTCTATTGGTTAACTATATTGTAGTCAGTGAAAGAACAGTGAAAAGAATACTTCTACGATTAAACCTTAGAAGGAATACTGAAAGTAGTTTGAGTAGCATAATCAGGGTAGTCAGATGGCTTCACACACATGGATATAGGAATTATGGCTATAGATGGATATGGTGTCTCTTCAATAATTCTCTAGGAATCCGGGCGTTCCAAGAAACTGTGAGACATGTTTTGTCTGAGATGGATCCGGAAGGAGTAAGAGAACGGTATCGAAGAAGATTAAGAAGGCGACAATATGTAAACCGCGGCCCAAATTTTGTTGTTCACATCGACGGTTATGACAAACTAAAACCCTTTGGAATATGTATACATGGTGCGATTGACGGATTTTCGAGGAAAATTTTGTGGCTCAAAGCAGGGCCATCGAATAAAAATCCTAAAGTCATATGTCATTACTATTTGAGCTTCTTAATGGAGCTAAAACGCATCCGAAGAGTGCTACGTTTTGATGCTGGAACTGAAAATGTACTTATACGTGCTATGTTGATAACATGTCTGGATTTAACAGTTGTTCAACGGGGCGATCAACAGCCAATCAGAGAATTGAAATGTTGTGGAGCATATTAAGGAGAGGATTTACTTCTCAATGGAGAAATATGTTCAAAGATATGATTGACGAGGGCACATTAGACAACACGGACCCCATTCATTTGGAATGTTTATTACTTTGTTTTCTTCCAACCATTCCGAAACACCTTGACGACTTTGTCGAAAGCTGGAACGGACACAGAATTCGCTCTCAAAGAAACAACGAATGCCCTACTGGAATTCCAAAAATAATGTATAACCAACCATTGTTATACAGAACAAGTGATCAATCTTTCGCATTGCCATGCGAGACCGATGATTTGCTAGTATTAGCACAACGATATTCACAAACGCCACCTCTGTGCGGCTGTTCATCTGACATGCTGGAATTAGCTCGTGTAGTATCAGGATTTGATGAGAACTTCTTTTTACAAGTTCGCTCTCCAAACGATTGTAAACAACTGTTTGAAAATTTAATGACTAACATTTACAGACACCTTTAAGAAAAATAAAGATGTAGGCGTTTGTTTTAGAAACCTCAGCAACATCACTGTTTACTTTTTTAAATGGTCATCCAATAAATACTGGCAATGTATTCACTGTTTAAGGCTCTCTTAAATGTTGCACACATGCGGCATAACATATTTCAAGTGCATCCATAAAATAAATATAATATGGTAATACAGTTAATTTGGTAACAGGCAGCCACGTGAGTGCAACTAAAGACACTTGGTCGCCATTGTCATAACTTTGTATCTTTGATCATCATTCAAAGTCAATGTTTTTACAGAAAGACCATAAATTCAAGACATTAAATGTGATTCTGACATTAAACTATTCATTTGCAGCACAGGTAGTATGTCAGAATAAAAATGGCAAATGTTCTTTCTTGTTGCTTAGCAACGTAAGTTGTTGATTTATTTCAGAAACACGAGGTAGGAAAGTCGACGTGACTTGGCTGTGGAGAACATCATGTTACAGATTTATCACACCATTATAATGTACCATTGTTCTGGCAATATACATGTATTTTACATATTTGTAAAAAGGAGAAATTTGAAATCCAAATATGACCAGGCCTGAAATTGGCCCCAGAGACCTGGGTCTTGTGCATGATACATTTTCTTACAGTGCTTAATAGCTTTGCCAAGTTTCAAAATAAATCACAATATGAAGACAGGTGTAAAATTGTTCTCAAAACACATTCTACAATGACTTTGAAATCTAAGTGTGACCGGACCTTTAATTGGACATCAGGACCAGGGTCTTGTGCATGACACTCTCTTGTGGTGCTGCCAAGTTTTTGTAAAATAAAACCATACCATTTTAAAAAAAAATCCGTTTATTAAAGGGAGATCATCCTGAAAGATAACGTTCAAAAACATCAAGCTCCACACAGTGATTAACTTCCCTTGATTCCATTATAATCGCTGCCGTCACAAGGTACCACATTCCTGGGAAGAACCAGTACTAACCCCAATGTGTGAAGTCGGGGTTACTACTGGCGGAAAATGTTGCAAAATGGCGTAGTTAAAATTCTTTTCAAATTATCTATTTTTAAAATCTTTTTGACACAATTCAGTTTAATTTGTTATTTTAACAGTTGTGTGAGGGAATATGACAATCTAGTGAAAAAAAGCAATTTTAAGAAAAAAAACTACTGTCCTGTCCCCTTAACCAAATATGGTTAAAACACTTGTGGTGGCAATAATTTTATGTACTGTAAGGGGAGGTAATCACTGCAGGAGAGTTTGGAAAAACAATTTGTGTAACTCCCTTCCCTTATAAAAACACCCCTCTTAGCACAATGGTTGATTCCATCTGAGTAGTGCGTACATACATGTATTGCTGATGTAAGGAGATTATTTTTGCATACTTCCAGTATTACTTTCCTTCCATAAAATTACATGATTTTTCTCTTTATAGCACAGACCCTGTTGAACATATTTTTTATTGAAAATGACTTTGAACAGAAATTAATAAAAACGTTTAGGTCAAGGTCCTAGTTGATATACTTTCACCAGCTATTGAGCAGAAACTGATTTTAAATTTCAGGTACCTATGACCTTGATCTAGTGACCCTAAACATTGACAGGGGTTAATTTTAACATCATGACCAATATATCTACGACATTTCTAGCTCCTAAATGAAACAGTACACAAGTTACTGAGCAGAAACTGATTTTATATTTCAGGTCATTGTGAACGTGACCTTTAACCTAGTGACCTAAGTACAGAATGGGCTCAACTACACATCATGACAACAAACCTAGGAACTTTCAAGGTTCTAGGAAAAATAGTTCACCAGATATTGAGCCGAAACTGATTTCAGTCAACAAGTCACTGTGACCTTGACCTTTGACCTAGTGACCTCATTCTCAATTAGGACTGACTAGGATACTGGGAGATCATTGTGGCAAAGTTTCATCAAAATCCATTCAGTAGTTTTAGAGGAGATGCAATAACAAAAGTTTTCCAAAAATTTAAGTTGAAGGTCACCGTGACCTTGACATTTGACCTAGTGACCTCATTCTCGGTTAGGGCCAACTAAGGCACTGGGAGATCGTTGTGGCAATGTTTCATCAAAATTCATTCAGTAGTTTAAGAGGAGATGCGATAACAAGAATTGTTAACAGACGGACGGAATGACGGATGGATAACGGACGAAAAGCGATTTAGTCTGGTAGATGGTGGGCTAAAAATGGAATTTTCTCCCTTTTGGAATCTTCGACCTAGACTCTAGATTATTTTAAAGCACTACAAGTATCGCCAAACTTCCTTTGGTTCATAAAAAGCAAGTTGTGTCGGGTGATCTTCTCCGATAACCAACCTCTGACCCGGATTATCTCAAAGTACGCACATAATCAGGTGATGTAGTGAAATTCAGTAAAGAATCATGGAAGTCCTTCCATTTCTACAGACTTAGTACTGTTTTGATGTACGAAATCTCGTACAAACTCGCGGCAGATTGGCCAAATTTCTCAAAGTTTCGTTTAGGAGTATCTCAAGCTCTTTTCATCATACCCACATGAAAAATCTTCCAAATTGTAGATATTCAGCAAATTCTGTCAAGAAATGACAAAGTTAATAGCTACGATTTTTTCACGTGTGACGTATTCGTTAGTGTGAAATTTATGGTTCAACAAATGCAGCCCCTATTGCATACACACGTTTCCCCTTGATTAGATCGGGTAACCAAGTTCTTGTCCCGACATGACCCATATTCGAACTTGACCTAGAAATCATCGAGAAGCAACTTTTGACCAAATTTAGTCAAGATTATCACCAATTCTTGCATACACGACAGACAACGAAAAGTGATCAAAACGCTCACTGACAGGTGAGTTAAAACTTTCTATCATCTACACTCTGGACAGTCATAAGACAATGATTTAATGGCTTTATGGATAACAAATATTACTGTTTTTAGATTTTCTTTATTTCAGACACTGACGTAAAAATATAAAGCACAAGTCTCTTTCATTCATGATCAAGAGCTATCCGTAAGACAGTGCGCTCCAATATTCGGCAATTGACAATAAAACAGATATATTTCTCAATGAAATCTTCAAAGGAGATAGATGCTCACAGACAAAACTAGTACTCATGGGGTTAAAGTCAAGTAAGGAAGAGTTAAAATTCTGTCAAAAAATAAGATCAATAGTTTTTAATATTATTTCACAACCTTATAAATGCAATTGTTGACATATGCAATAGATATTGGAAACAAGACATTATAGTCCAGAAACTTGAAGATAAATTTTGTCAAAATCAAAAAAAATCAAAATGCAAGCCAGAGTTATAGGACTTGAGTGTTTGACCTTAGCTATTGACCCCGAAGAAGTGTCTGAAGTTTCAATGCAATATCTAATGTTGTGTACTGAATAAGTACCATCAGCATGTGAAGTTTGGAGGTCCTGGGTGCAGTGGTTCTTTAGACTAAAAGTAAATGATGATCATAAAGAAAACTAAGTTTGCTAAAATATTTTATGTGTCTCATAGAAATGGGTGTAATTCTGTTGAAAATATAGTAATGATAGGTGGGGTGGGGGGGGGGGGGGGGGGGGGGGGGGGGAGCGTGTTACCATACATGTAAATGTTGATGATTAAGAAATATTTCAGGTTCTAAGAAATTATATTTAAAAGTACCAAAAAAAATGTCCATAAAACTAAGCTTGCCCAAACAATTTACCTGAAAATACATGTAACCTATGTGTCAAATCTTCATGTCATTGACCATTCTAAAACTGGTATATTCCAATGTTTATGTGAAGTCACAATAAAATATAAGCATTAGTAACAAAGAAATGACAGAAAAACAAAGGTCATTGAAAAACTGTAGCCTTAAAAATAACCAAAGTACAATATCTTGATGACCTTCGGTAATAGCACAGCCCCTACTTATGCTTTATATGCATGCATGCTATCCAATGTTTATGTGAAGTCAAAGTAAGATATATGCATTATAAACAGAGATATGACAGAAAAACAAAGGTTACCGAAAAACGTTTAACCAAGAAAGCCACCGCAGACGCTGACGCCGGGGCGAGTAGAATAGCACAACTATTCCTGAATAGTGGAGCTAATAAAATTATATATTCTGATTCCTTGAAAGGTAAAAATAAAAACATTTTCTAATTCTTCAAAAAATAAACAGGATGGCCATAATGGCGTTATATCGCTCACCTGAGTATCATGATTATACATGAACAAGAGCTGTCACTAGATAGCGCCCTCGACTATTGCAGTACTGGATAGTAAAATGTAAGCTTTTCAGTCTGTTATAATCCATGAGCAACATGATAATAAGTTAACCAGGATTTTCTAAGAACAAACAGTGCATAATTAAATAAACAAGGCACAGGTGTTGCTCGCAACACATAAAGTCCCCTACCGGTTCCGCCTTGAAACTGAAATACCACCCATATTTTGACTATTTCTGTTGCCATAGCCACCAGAATTTTGATCCAAGAAAAAAAAACAAATTGATGTGCATAATCTATGTATTCCCATCTATTCATATACCAAGTTTCATCAACTTATCTTATTCGGTTCAAAAGTTATCGCGGGATCACGATTTCCGGACATCAGTACGGACAGACAGCTGGAAGAACTGACTCACGGACGGATGGACAGACAGACAGATGGAGGGTAAACGAAATCTCCATATTTCCCTGTATTCACATACCAAATTACATTAACCTAGCCACTATAATTTTTTGTTATCAAAGGATCCATATGGGAAAACTATATTTTGACTATTTCTGTTGCCATAGCAACATGAATTTTAACAAAGTGTTGTGCATAATTTCAATATTGCCATCTATTCACATACAAAATTACATTGATCTAGCTAGTATCAAAGCTTTGATAGTGTTTGATATATTTAGTCGAGCTAAAAAGGACAATCATATATAACTGAATGGGAGGGGGGGGGGGGGGGGGGGTGCATGTGGAAGTGCTCTTTTGGAATTTCACATGTTCATACTGAAATAGAGCTGGAAAATAAAAAAAAATAACTGGGGGAGGGATGTCACCCTGGTGGAGGGGGTGCAGGGTGTCGGGATGCGGGGAACTGTTGTTTTGAGATTTCACATTTTCACATGTTTATACTGAAAATATAGCTGAACAATAGATTTTTTAAGAGGGGGGTGGGGGTCACCTCAGTGTGGGGAGGGGGTTGTGATGTTGGGGTGGGGTGGAAGAGGGGGAAGTGTTGTGTTATTATGAAATTTCACATGTTCATATTGAAATATAGCTGAAAAATAAAATCATAAATGAAACAATAATTCTGTGCAGACAAGACCACAAATTAGACAAATTTTGCCCTTTTAGGGGATATAACTCTGGAGTGAATCATGGGATATGCCTGGTTCAAGAAAAGAACCAAGATCTTTTGGTGGTAAAAGTTATGTGCAAGTTTAGTTAAAATCAACTCACAAACAAGAAGGGTTTTTGTAACAAAAACACATGTCTCCCCCAGCCTCCATGATTTGTTACAGTGACTATTTGTGCCAAGTAATTTAAAAATCATTTAAGGGGTTTAAACAATACAGCCCGGACACGATTCGTGAAGGACAGACGGACGAACTTACAGGATTTGTGGGGTAATCCCTTATATTACCTATTATCTTCCTTTGATACTTTTAACCCCACAATACCAATTTAACCCCAGAATGACCACAGTCTACTGACCACAACCTCAGAATGTCAAATTCAACAGAAACGCTAACCCCAAATTTACATGTGGGCACGTCGGGACAGACAGACGGACAGACAGACAACTCGGGGAAAAACAATATGTCTCCCTAGAATATTTCTGGGGTAGACAATGAAACCATCACTGTGCAGACAAGACCAATATAGGCAATTTTTGCGCTTTCAGGGGCCATAACTGTGGAACCCATGATGGGATATGGCTGGTTCAAGAAAGGAACGAAGATCTTGTAGTGGTACAAGTTGTGTGCAAGTTTGGTTAATATCATTCATAAATGAAACAGCTATCGTGTAGACAAGAAATTGATGACAGGCACACGACAGACGATGCACAACGGACATTGAGCGGTCACAATAGCTCACCCTGAGCCTCGGTGAGCTAAATATGATCATCTTGAAATAAAACGTGACGTGTTTAAATATCACGTGACATGCATAATTATATCGCCTTCAAGTAAACGTTCTCGAGAAAAAGATGTAACAAGTCGAGTAAATTATGTTGAAATACCAAATACATTTATCTTCTTGTTATGTTTCTTGACGACTTCGCTGAAAGATCTAGTTAGACGTGTAGAAGTTAATCGCATTGACAAATATTTCACGCAATTCGATAAAAAAGTATGCGTAATGATTAAAAACATTTACGTATAAAGTATTAATTATCACGCCTTCATCAGATGTTTTTGTTAAAAACGAAAAGACACAAGTTGACTTGACGCGAAACTTTTAGATAAGTGGAGGCCCTGATAAGCTTCCGTAGAAAATATATTTCATACAGTTGTCATATTAGATATGATTTATTTATCGCCCTTCAATCTTTATGTTGTTTTAGGTACTGTAGTGCCTGTCCGGTCTGGTCCGACATACGTGAGGATAGCCCTACCGGAAGCCGAAAAGGGTGATTTCCTGTGGAGCGTTCCAGCCGGCTAGACGTCCTCAATAACACAACCCAGTAATCTGCCGTATCACTTCTAGATACAGCTGTATCTACAATCTAAGGTTATTGGTAAGTTGTCTTGGGCTATATTGAATAATCACCAATTACAATATTGGTGGCAGCGGTGATTTAGAGCCCAATTTCGTCGACCAATAAATCGTTACCTAGCAGAATTTGATTTTTAGATTCGGCCATTTTGCCGATCTAAAAACTTTGTAATTCGGGTGAGATAAAGGACCAAGGGGGGCGTAATTGTATTTAGACGATTACGTTCTTGGTCAGATACATTTAAAATTTTATTTTGAGTGTATTTAGTCGAATAATTGAAATAATTATTTGAATCTCGCGGATGACTGTCTGCGCATGCGCCATCGGAAATCCAGGAAGTCGGCATTTCAGTTTCCTTTGGTGAATTTTTCAGGATCCATAAAAGGTATATTTTTTGGATTAGTCTGGAATTGAAATAATAAATTTATTTCTATATTGTTTGTTGTTATTCTTTTGATTTTTATCGAAGATGGCACAGATAGAAGATTCAAAAGGTAAGCCTTTTGCTATAGAAGTAAGTGCACAGGTGGTCCCAATTAATTTTGCGACACTTGAGCAATTAAAAACAATACCAGGCATAAATGAAAAAATTGCCAAGGCACTTTTGTCCGTTCGTGAGGCTACTGGGAATTTAACCCCAGAAACGCTGTCGGTAATTTGTCGTAAGAAATTTACGGACTTAGAGCTGGGTAAAATTGATTTTACCCGGAATAAAATGTGGGTACAGGTGGAAGGTGATGAAGAGGCTAAGACTCCTAAGGAGCCTAGTATAGCATCACGTATAAAGGCCGAAGGTATAAGGTCTGCTCATGCTAGACCTGGGGTTTCGCCAGTAAGGGCCATCCCCAGACCTATTTATATGTCAGCAATGGCTCAAAAGGAATTTCATAGTAAATTTCAGCCATTGTTGAAAAGTCCGGCCGACTTTGTATCTGCAACACCGGCGGGCAGGAGTAAAACAGAGGTACCAAGGACGAAATTAAAGTTCGACCTTGGTGAAACTAACACCCCTAAAGAGGGTGATGGTAATGCGAAAGCAACTAAACCATCGCCAAAGTTAGAGGTGAGTGCTGACTATAGTAGGACAAGGAAGTCAATAAGTTCCTTGCCAAAGCATCTGACATTTGACGGTAAAGGCAGCTGGGAGGCTTTTGATTTAAAGTTTACCAGATATGCAGAGGCCTGCGGATGGTCAGATGTAGAAAAATTTGATGGCTTGTGCTGGGCACTTACTGGCAAAGCTATTGAATATTATGTATTAATACATGATAGAGCGGACGTGAACTCATATAATAGTTTACGTAGTAAAATGGAAGCGCGTTTTGGGGAACAGGAGCTGCCGGCAGCAGCTCAAACACAATTTCAACAAGCTTGCCAGAAAGAGGGTGAGTTGTTGGATGATTATGCAGACCGGCTTTTGACTCTTGCGGCGAAAGCATTTAAAAGTCTGCCAGATTCATTTGTGACCAATCAGGTCATAAATCGTTTCTGTCAGGGCCTATTGGATAAGGATGCTGGACAGAATGTGTTCATGCTTAATCCTCCTAGTATCCAACAGGCTAAACAGATGGTTCGAAAGTACCAACAGGGACATTCGGCCATATATGACAAATCAAAACGCGAAAGCAAGCGGCGTGAATCTGAACGGGTTTACGCTGTGAGTGAAGGATCCGGAAGTGCTAGAGAAGCACCGGATAATAGAACTGTCATGGAGGCAATTAAACAGTTGCAACAAACATTTGATAAAGTCATGGCAGTTAAGCACAACCGAGATAGGCCAAAGCCTAAAGCTAAGAAAGGGCCTTTTAGATGTTATGGGTGCGGCAAGGAGGGACATTTCCGCCGGGACTGTCCAAAGAAAAGAACCGATCAACAGGATCGGTTAAACTACAAAGGGTCGGACAAAGCAGTGGCACCCCGACCCTAGATAAATTCCCTGTTCCGGAAGAACAGAAAGACCACTGTAATAGCACTTGTAATAACCAGGTTAAGGTGGAGGTTGAATCTGATCTTGAGCATGTTATTGTATGCCAGGTAAAATCGGCCTCTCAATTTTCCATGGGAATTCAAGTGGGTGATCAACCGGTAAAAGCAATTGTGGACACTGCTGCCCAGGTCACAATTATTTCAGACAAGGTCTATAATTCCTTACGGCATAAGCCCCCTAAGGTCAAAGAGGTTAAACTTATGACTGCTGGGAGGGAGTTATGGTTAAACGGCTACATTGTTGGCCCCGTCCGGTTGAAAATAGGATCGAAATGGTATAAGGAGAATGTATATGTTGCCCCAATAGAACAACAAATGTTGTTAGGTTTTGACATTCTCTGTGAAAAAGGCCAATCGATTTTAGACATGGGTAGGGGTATAATAATCTTTGACGGCATGCACATAACTCTTGATGTTGATAGCATAAACGGTTTTCCTTCAGTGTCCAGGGTTACTGTGGCTAAACGCAGGGTTATTCCGCCTCATTCGGTGGCCCATGTAAAATGTAAAATGGACACAGAACTTACTGATTATGTCATTGAGCCATTAGACCAGTCTAAGGTATGGAAGCCTAGGGTGGTCAGGGAAGGGTTCACTGATCCAGTAGTTTGTGTTGTAAACCCCACTGATAAGTATAAGTTAATTTCAAAGGGATCTGAGATAGGGAGAGCTTATCCAGTGTCCGAAATTATTGAAGTGGGGGAGGAGGATGAGGAGTATAAATAAATCAGATTTCTGATCTGGGTCGGCAACAGGACACTGTTCCTAGGCCGGAGAGTGATAGTGCTCTCCCGCCCCACCTTCAGCAAGTATACTCCGATTCCTGTGAACATCTGAATGAAGAGCAACAGCAGCAGTTGGCTCAGTTGCTTATTGAGTACCAAGATGTGTTTGCTCAAGATGAGTTTGATCTTGGTAATTTTACTGCAATGGAACATGTTATTGAAACGGGTAATGCTGAACCAGTTAAGCAACGCATGAGGCGCACGCCTGTGTGTTTTGCTGGTGAGGAAGAGGCCCACCTCAATAAAATGTTAAAGGCAGGGGTCATCCAAGAGTCAATATCTGACTGGGCATCCGCCCCAGTACTTATCCGGAAAAGGGACGGCACAGTCAGATGGTGCATTGACTATAGAGCTTTAAATGAAAAATGTCAGAAAGATGTGTTTCCTTTGCCCTTAGTGGATGACTGTCTCGACACTCTGTCCGGGAGTGTATGGTTTTCGAAGCTTGATGCTAACTCTGCCTACTGGCAAGTTCCCATCAGGGAAGAAGACCGGAAAAAGACTGCCTTCATAACGAAATACGGTCTTTTTCGCATGTGCGAATGGGATTCGGTCTATGTGGAGCACCAGCTACATATGCCCGAATTATGAATTTAGTCCTCAGAGGCCTAACATGGAAAGCGGTGTTAGCCTTTCTGGACGATATAGTAGTGCTTGGTAAAAGTTTCAGAGACCATATGGTTAATCTGAAAGAGGCCTTGCAGAGGTTTCGCACATACAAGCTGAAACTGAAGCCTAAGAAATGTATCTTTTTTCAGAAAGATATAGAATTCTTGGGAAGGAATGTCAGTGGCAATAGCTTAGCTATGTCTAAGACTGACATTGAAGTGGTCCAGCAATGGCCGGTTCCAACATGTGCAAAGCATGTGGAACGGTTTATGGGTTTAGCGAACTACCATAGAGGCTTCGTTAAGAACTTTTCGAAGTTAGCTGAACCTCTGTATGCTGTGACAGGCCAACGTCAGTTTGTATGGCGGGAAGAGCAGGCTAGAGCTTTTGAAGCTTTAAAAGAAGCTCTGACGCAGCCGCCTGTGTTGGCCTTGCCAACCGAAACTGATAAATTCATCTGGACACGGATGCCTCTAATAATTCTATTGGAGCAGAATACTTCAGGTCCAGGATGGCAAAGAAAAGGTCATTGCATATGGTAGTTATGCTCTTACAAAAGAGCAGAGAAATTATTGTGTCACAAGAAAGGAGCTGCTTGCTGTAGTTAGATTTACCAGGCAGTTCAGACACTATTTACTTGGCAGACCGTTTATTGTACGGACTGACCACTCGAGTTTAAGGTGGTTAATGGGGTTCCGAGAGCCTCAAGGTCAACTGGCGAGATGGCTAGAGGAGCTGTCTCAGTATAATATGGTGCTGCAGCACAGGGCGGGTCGTGAGCATGGTAATGCTGACGCTTTGTCTAGAATGCCGGCTGAGGATGGGCATTGCGAAGAGTATCATGCTGGTACACGACTGGAACAGTTACCTTGTGGCGGGTGTAAATATTGTAAGAAGGCCCATGATAGTTGGGAAAACTTCTATGAAGATGTAGACGACGCAGTGCCGTTGGTAAATAAGGGTAACCCAGACAATACCTCTGTGGATGGCCATCACGGAGCATCTGGAAGCCTGGGACCAACAAAGGCATGGGAACGACTGTCTACGGTATCAAGACGGAACCACCACTAAGACTGAAGGTGAGAGTGGCAAGCCAGCCCTTGCAATAGAAGTCTCAGATGCAGAATGCATATCTGAGAGTAGCCTACCAGATGAAGTAATTTTATCTGGCACGGATGTAGACCACTCTGGGGGAGTAAGCCCTATTGTGGTAGATATGTTCAGGGATGCTGTAGAACTCATTCCCTGGGAGGTGTCTGAGCACAGCCCAGGAACTGAAGTTACAAGCATTAATATGGTAACCACGAGGAAGGGTGCCAAAAATCAGACTGAGGCAGGTAAGGGTCTCGGTAATAAAGTCGATTCTGGACAATCAGGTTCAGTGTCTACTGCAGGGCAACCAAGTGCACAGTATAAGGTCCGATCCCCCGGAAAGGACAAAGGACTTGCCGTACCTACGGGTGCGACAGGTAACTCCGACTCTATACATAGTCAGGGGTCTAGCCTTCAGAGTTCGACCCCGGTACCAGATCAAGGAACTCTGAGGGATAAATCAAGGCTGTGTAGTTGGGGGTTCTCAGTAGCAGATTTGAGAGATGCTCAGAAACAGGATGTGGAATTGCTGTTTTGTTTTGAATTGGTTACGAGAGAGAATAGATCCGGATCCGTCCGATCTGTTTCGTGCCAGTCCAGGAGCTAAGTCAAATTGGTTAAACAAAGAACAATTTCTTCTGTTAGATGGTGTTTTATACCAGAATGACTCAGAACAAGATGACATTCGTCTTGTTATACCAGAAAGCCTGAAAGAGGAAGCTATAGCACTCAACCATAGACTTCCATCTTCGGGCATCAGGGTGTGAAACGCACTAAGGAGAGGTTAAGGAGAAATTTGTCTGGTTTGGGTTAGGCAGGGACGTTCGACAGTACGTGTCGCAATGTGAAACCTGTAATCAGAATAAGAAAGCCGATCGGCAAGGAAAGTGCCGATTGACTGAGTACCAGGCAGGTTCGCCCATGGAAAGAGTACATATTGATTTCCTAGGTCCCTTACCTAAAACTCCTAGGGGTAATGAGTATGTGCTTATGATGGTGGACCAGTTCACCAAATGGGTGGAATGTATACCACTCCCTAACCAGTCCGCAGAAATTACTGCACGGGCAGCTGTGGACGGTTTCTTTACTAGGTTTGGAGTGCCCTTTGAGATATTTTCTGATCAGGGCAGAAACTTTGAATCGAAACTGTTTACGGAGGTCTGTAAAGTTCATGAAATACACAAAGCAAGGACTACTCCGTATAGACCTTCTGCAAACGGTCAGGTAGAAAGGTATAATCGCACTCTGATGGATGCGGTTAGGTGTTTCATTGGCAAATCACAAAACCAGTGGGATTTGCACCTTCAGCAAATAGCTGGGGCGTTGAGATCATCTGTGAACCGTATGACCGGGTTTACGGCCAATAAGTTAATGTTAGGTCGGGAGGTCAATGCGCCTGCTCACCTAATGTTTCCTCAGCATCTGGGTAAATGCCAGTCCCCTAGTGATTACTCAGATGAATTGGTCCAGAAGTTGCGGGATGCACATGATACAGCCCGCAAAATGATAAAAAACTTCCTCAAAAAGAATGAAGCGCAATTATGACTTGCGTTTACTTGAGAGGAATTATGAGGTAGGTGATAGGGTCTACCTACTTGATACTGCGGTATTGAAGGGTAAATGCCGCAAGCTCTGTCCACCATGGAAGGGACCAGGGGTGATAGTATCCAAATTGTCATCATTCCTCGTCCGTGTTAAACTTAGAAATGCTGTTTTGGTAGTAAACCATGATAGACTAAAACAGTTTAAGGACAGGGAAGTGCCACGGTGGATTAAGCACTGGGAGCAAAATCCAGGTGACATAACTGCTGCTAAAGGCAGCGACCGAGTCTACTGCTTATGTCGAAAGCCATGGCAGGTAGATTTATGATCCAGTGTGATTTCTGTAAAGAGTGGTTCCATGGGTCCTGTGTGAACATAACCGCTTCAGATGCACTAGACATAAATCAATACAAGTGTCCAGACTGTCTAAGAAGAGTGAGGACTCAAAATTGATCATTTTTTGGGTCTATTTTCAGAATCATGGCTGAAGAGTACAGGGACGGTCTGGGCAGGGCAATGAAGGTGCTCAAGATGGGCAACCTGATGAACCCAAAGGAACTGGCCGTAAAAATCACCTCTAGTAGGCGACCGAACAGGTTTGAAATCCTGTTGGACCATGTCCGTGAAGCCAGAAACAGGCATAAGTTCAGTTGGTTAAGGGATCTGGCCAGGGAGTTAGACATTCTACAGTGTCACTCCCGTGAGTGGATTTCCCAGAATGTGAGCCGTTTGGTGCCCATTCGTAAATCCAAGTGGCAGGATGCCCCACGTGAACAAAGTAGGGACATCCGATTAGGGACAGATCCGGCTATTGAACGGACTGGTGAGAATCTCGAGTCGGTCCCTCCGGCAGAGCAGCAATTGCTTGTTGGGGGAGAGGCTGACAGCGAGTCAGAATCGGTTTCTTCTGGAACTGCCGAAAAGTTGTTGGGAGGTAACAGCCCAACAAAACCCTCAGGCAGTGGGAAGCCGGTTAGTCCGGTTAAGCCTCGTCCGCGTGAGCGAGACGAGAGTAAGACCCAGCACAGTGCTTCTGGGACAGGGCAGGTTCCGCAAGGCCCTGTTTCTAGAAGCCCGGCAGAGAGGGCACTAAGACCTTCTGTTCGGCAAGACAAGCCTCAGCTAGTCATTACTGTGCCGGGTAAGGGTAAGCAGCCTGCTGGTCTGGGAAAGGGTCCCATGTTAAAGGCGTTCAGTTCAGCATACGCTGAGTGGAGAAACCCTTGCTAAGAGGCCAAAGCTGTCTTTGGGAGAAACAGGGCAACCAGGGCATGGCCCTAGGTGTCCGGTAGGAGGATGTGGGGCAGGTGTTAGTCGCAAACATGCGCTTCTCTGTCATTTGCCTGGTGTGTTTAATCTGGCACTTTCAGGAGATGAAATATCTCAACGCAGGTTAAGCGCCCTGAAGCTATGCTGCAGGTGGCTTTTAGGAGCACATCGGGAACTCAGTGATTTACTGGTTTATATTGAATCGCTGAGTCCACTATCCTCGGTTGAGCAGCCAGATGCCTCCACTGTGCAGGCAATGGTTGATTTTGGAAGGACTTTGGGGGTGTCGGTTTCTAGGGACGTGATATTAAGACCGGAGGGTAATGATGTCACGGCCTTGGTGCACTGGCGCTTTCTATTGTCATTGATGTCAATGTTAGAGCGACATCAGGTTGAGAAACTTGGACACTTATTTCAGCTGTCCCAAGATGATCAACAGAATCTCCCTAAGTTGCCTGAGGCCTTTGATAGTCATTGTCACCTTGACAGGACTATGAGGGAGTGGGGGATGACTAACCCATCTCTGAAAGAGATGAGTAATCTGAACCCGCTAGAGTCTCACGAGGTTCACCTCGTGGGAGTTGTAGGGGTTTTCTGTGACCCTGAGACTTACCCTACACAGGAGGGTATTAAATCATGGTCTGAACAGGGTGTCGTACCGGTCGTGGGACTCCACCCCCGGAAGGCGCTTACCGATAAAGGGTTCAGTAAGCTGGCGGAAGTTCTCCAATTTCCGGAGGTAGCAGGATTGGGGAGATAGGTCTTGATCGAACTGAACCTGCTGAAAAATGGGCTGAACAGCTCCGCAAGGTTGAGCAAGTCCTGACTTTGCTGCAACCGGAGCATGTGCTCGTTATTCATTGCAGAAGTTTGACAAACCTTTCAGATGAGTCTCTGTTAACTATGTTTTACTTGTTACAGAGTCATCCCTCAGTCAGTAGGGAGCAGCTGATTCACCTTCACTGCTTTACAGGGTCTTTGGACATATTACAGAATTGGTTAGAAGTGTTCCCTAACACTTATGTTGGGTTCACAAGTATGATCTGTAAGTCCAATGACTACCTAGACATGCTCCGGAAACTAGAGTCTTCCCGTTTGCTCCTTGAAACGGATGCTCCTTATTTCAGTCCGCCACGCTGTAAAAAGTCCAATCCCTATATGATTGGATGGGTTGCATCCAGGGTAGCTGAGGCCAGAGGCCAATCTTGGGGTGACCTCCTCAAGTTGGCAAGTACTAATGCAAAAAGACTGTACATTGAGAAGCTCCCTCCAGTCTCAATGTACGGTGATGAGTCCGGTTAAGCCATAGGGGCTCAACCCGGTGTACTGTGGATGAAATGTCCATGGTCACCGGTAGTTGTGGTATTGTGACTGAAAAGCCGCAATACTAGTACTGGTTTTACCCAGGAATCTCTCATTATTGAGAGTAAGAGACCATGGCTAACTCCCATGGTCTAAGACTACCTCCTTCTATAGGACGGGGAGGAGTGTAGTGCCTGTCCGGTCTGGTCCGACATACGTGAGGATAGCCCTACCGGAAGCCGAAAAGGGTGATTTCCTGTGGAGCGTTCCAGCCGGCTAGACGTCCTCAATAACACAACCCAGTAATCTGCCGTATCACTTCTAGATACAGCTGTATCTACAATCTAAGGTTATTGGTAAGTTGTCTTGGGCTATATTGAATAATCACCAATTACAATAGTACTGTTTGATATGTTTGATCCACATTATCTTTAAATACATTTTATAAGACAATATATTTGCTGTAATGCTTTGTAATCAATTATAAATAACTTCGCAGGTAGTATTAGGAACCACAAGGCGCGAAAAAAACTTTTTATGGATTGTGTGGAGCGAACAGTAGTCCATTCTATTGTTTGTTCAATTAGGTTGGATCTTGAATTATTTGAACATATGTTACTTGATTGGTTTAGTGAAGCGGTTTTGATAAAGGTTTTGCATTTGTACATAAGGACCATAAACTCACACGAGTAAATTGACGGACTGAGAGAAAAAAAGAAAGCTGGAATTAAAGCTAAATATAAAAGAAAAGCAAATTAAAATGGTGTCTTTTATCGCTGCAAAATTGGACTTCTCGTCGAAATGATGTAAATAATTATTATATAAGTATCCCTCAATCATGCTGGAATCGAACTGATGCTTTTTAAATGGGGTGTTATATGCGATACATATTCGTATCAATGTAATTTGTAACTGTTAAGTCTTTCAACAAATCTTTCCCTCTAGCCGCGGGTTTAGCAGAACTCAACATTTATACATGTTACAATTACACATCCGCAGATGTATTCATACGGAATCATATCCAAAGAAGGATTAAACAGTACCCAAAGCTAATAAAGCGGGAGTACTGGAACCGCCCAAGCTGGACATAGTATCTCCTACGTAGTACTTAGTATCTCCTACGTAGGACATAATATCTCCTACGTAGGACATAGTATCTCCTACGTAGTACTTAATATCTCCTACGTAGGACATAGTATCTCCTACGTAGGACATAGTATCTCCTACGTAGGAGATATTAAGTACTACGTAGGAGTTATTATCTCCTACGTAGGACTTAGTATCTCCTACGTAGTACTTAATATCTCCTACGTAGGACATAGTATGTCCTACGTAGGACTTAGTATCTCCTACGTAGGACATAGTATCTCCTACGTAGGACTTAGTAACTCATACGTAAGCGTTCCTATTTTGGGGCGCTACAGCGTTATGTGGTCCTACTCGCGTTTCCGGTACATGTGTTAATTGAACATTGCTGGTTGACTTTTTAATTGCGTGCTGATAAAAGGCATTTATTGCAATATTTGATTTATTTTCTAAACTATTTACATTCTTGTATTTTATGTGTTGTCTCGAGAAGGGGCTTAAATAAATAACTTTTCATTGCAATTAGTGAAATTATCTCTTAACCACTGTTTCTAACCAATAACAAAGAATGAATTTATATAGACCTGATTGCATGACATGATTATCAATGTTCTATAACATTTTCGTTAGTTTCAACCAGTCAATTATTCTTTTATCTAGTCACTCTGATCAAACAAAATTGTAAATGTTATTTCGCATGAAATTAGCTCTTATATTTAAAAAAATAGCTTCTACTGTGAAGAGCGATAAAGGGGAATAAATCATGTTTACCATGTTACTCGTCCTTAATTTCTTCTCTCTAGGCATACACTTAACAAAACAAAGAATAACCATATTTAAAGACTGAAACCTACAAATTCCGTGATATTCGGTAATTAAAAGATTTTACTGTCAAAAAATGCTTCACTTTATTTAAATACTATTCTATTTTTCCTCTTTTTTACAACATATACATTATATAGAAGATACACACACCATGTAAAAGAAAGCAAAACCGTCGGACCACAAGTTGATTTGACATTAGTTTTTCGGAACGCTATAGACTCGCATCAGTCGTTAGAGTCATTAAATGTAAATCACTTTCCTCGCTGATACCACTTTCTGAAAAAAAAAATTAATACCTCTTACCTCTGACTCAAACGACTGGACAAATGCGATCTGAGCTAGGCAGTTTTCATCCCAGCTATAATAATCACCATCTCATTAGAGATCATTGCAAATGTGTTCATGATGTAACATAACCCTTGATTGACTCCAGTGCCCTGGATCATAGAATATCCTTTATGACCTTCACAGTCTGTATAATGAAGTGCTTGCCAATGAGTACCTTTTATTACCAGATGAATGGGAGAGGTGTTAATGAACTTTATACCTTAATAAACTTCATAAATGTATCATCTTTAATATGCAAATAAAGTAGAAATGAGTGTTTGAAACAAAAAAGTATCAATAGTTTATTATCATGTTAAATCATGCTTTAGATGCAGTTACAGTAATTTCCTGTAACTAGTTAATGCTTGACCTGAATGTAGAAAAAGAAAATTGAGCCGTGCCATGAGAAAACCAACATAGTGGCTTTGTGACCAATATGGATCCAGACCAGCCTGTGCATCCGCACAGTCTGGTCAGGATCCATGCTGTTCACTAATGGTCTCTCTAATTGCAATAGGCTTTAAAAGCGAACGGCGTGGATCCTGACCAGACTGCGCGGATGCTCAGGCTGGTCTGGATCCATACTGGTCGCAAAGCCACTATGTTGGTTTTCTCATGGCGCAGCTCAGATGATGATAACACCTAATAAATATTGATTATTAAAGGCACTGTCCTTGAGATCATACGACAACAGAAAAAAAGAGATTTTAGGTACCAGTATCAAGAAATTAATGCTAAAACCGCTTTAGAAAGCTTTGAATAAATTACTGACAGATTATATGTTATTGAAACACATGAGAACTAGTTGTCTTAACTATCTTTTACACTGGAAATTGAAAAGCGTTTGTAACGTTTTACTGAGGTAAACTGCCTAATTATTAAATATCTACATTCAAGGGTCATTGTATACATATTCCTCCTTGGTGTATATTGTTAAAGACAGCAGGAAAATTTTCATTACCGTGGCGGCCCGGGTTCGATTCCCGGCTCTGGCATCTTTTTTCCTTGATTGAGTAGATTAAGGACAGTTTAGAAACAAAAACTCGAATTTTAATGTCCATAGTATGTATGACCGAACTTCGATCAATTTTAAAGAAAGACCATGTTTAGCCAAAATTTGTAGGTCAGTGCCTTTATTGAGAGAAAGTTTATTAATCAAATCACACAATCGGTCAAAACAATAACTTGCGGTAATTATATTTAGTAACTTTCATGATATACTTTAATCATACTTTTGAACTCTCTACATAATTTCAAGAGAGGCCTCCATAGCCGAATGGTAAAGGTTCGAAACCTCACATGACATGTTTCAATTCTTCATGCTCATATACTGCCCGGTTGACTTATGGAATGTCTGCGGTCGTAACCTGATGTCTGCCCATGCCTGGAGCAATGCCTAGAAGTGCACCTTGTGGGTAGCGCAGTGTGACTATACCCAAACTACATAGTCCCCCCAAAAATACAAAAAAAAAAACAACAACAACAAAAAAAAAACAAGAAACAACAACAACAAAATAAAATGTTCAAAAATATCTATTAAAACAAATTTATTGACTACTTCATCTGTCAAATTCAGAACTTGGTCAAATGTGTCTTTAATTCATACTTACGAAGTTTGTGTGAGACATTGAAAGAAGGGAGATGTTTAATTATTTACAAATATGTAGTCAGTGACATACGTACGAGTTACTAACTCCTACGTAGGAGATACTAAGTACTACGTAGGAGATACTAAGTCCTACGTAGGAGATACTAAGTACTACGTAGGAGATACTAAGTCCTACGTAGGAGATACTAAGTCCTACGTAGGAGATACTATGTACTACGTAGGAGATACTAAGTCCTACGTAGGAGATACTAAGTACTACGTAGGAGATACTAAGTCCTACGTAGGAGATACTAAGTCCTACGTAGGAGATACTAAGTCCTACGTAGGAGATACTAAGTCCTACGTAGGAGATACTATGTCCTACGTAGGAGATACTAAGTACTACGTAGGAGATACTAAGTCCTACGTAGGAGATACTATGTCCTACGTAGGAGATACTAAGTACTACGTAGGAGATACTAAGTCCTACGTAGGAGATACTATGTCCTACGTAGGAGATATTAAGTCCTACGTAGGAGATACTAACTCCTATGTAGGAGATACTAACTCCTACGTAGGAGATAGTAAGTCGTACGTATGACAAATTTAAATCTCTCTGCTGGCACCAGGACGCTTCCATACGTTCTTAGATTGCTCGATATTTCGTTGCAACATTTGCCGTATACATATATACATCCCGGTCGAATAAGTTTTCGGTAACAATTTGATATTGAAATAATAATAATAATAATAATAACGACTTTATTTTATGAAAACATATACAGCCAACAATTATTTGCTCCCTTTGTTTTACATTTAAACCAAAGACATCAAATATTTGATAATCGTTTACACAATAAGCTTTTTGAACACATTGCCAATGTAAGAAACGACAGGTCTATATTTCAGGACAATATTTAAAATAGTATAGAATGTAGGTCGTACAAATGAAGACCTATTCCGCCATTTAAACACAGGTAAGGGTTAATATGAATGTAGATGCAGTTTTTCATTTTCTGACTGTCTAAATTTAAGTATTTCAACGGTAGCGTTAAAGAACAATTTGTGTCAGCTCATTTGAACTTTTTTTAATTCATTATTCTATTACTTGCTCTGCTGAAAACACGTATCATTATATAATAGAAGTAAAATTCATTATAAACAGAAGTAATACGATCTGTCTACTTACCTTACTGATTACTGAACGAACTGAACGTCTACTAGACAAATATTTGTGCATACCCTTTGGGATGGTCATATAACAGACTCCGAATTATTGATCCGGAAATGATGTATTCATCCATTCGGAAATGAAGTATCGATCCGGAAATAAACGTATTGATCCGGAAATTGAGGTTTGGATAATGCTGCTAACAGACAGTTTAAGCTTGTTCCCCTTTTCACATTGGATTGAATAAGACAGGAAATGTGTTATCTTTATACATAGGCCTGCATACAATTCAAAACATTTTTAGATATGTTTATTTATATATATTGAAGATACACGAGAAAATTGTTGACACATGCGAAACCGAAGATAAGGAAATAAATGGGTTTTTATTTCTATTAACATATGTTGCAGTGCGATATATGATATATACGTATTATTTCAGCTTTAAATGACTAAATAGATAATTAAATAAAATTAGATAGTTTTTATCTCCTACAAACCATGATTTTACCCGCATGCATGAAAAAAACATTCATCATTACTATAGATGGATTTGTGCACAGAGCCTTTAATTATTAAAAAAAAAATACATACTAGTAAAGATAAAATCAAAGAATGCCCTGAGGAAAATGTGACATTTTCTGGAATTTAGTCAATAAACAGGAGAAATTTCTAAAAAAACATAATGTCACAAGGGGAGAGGTATTTATAAATGCTTCCGGTGGAAAGAGAAAAATTCTATTCTGCCTTTACGAGGGAAGGTCTAATACTACTGAAAGTTTTCTTCTCATAATTCCATTTAGCAATATAGCGCAGAGTACTATTCAGTGTTTGCATTCTTGTTTAACACCACCGAACAAGATAACGCTGAAGCCGGGCAGTTCAATATGTATGTAATTCCTATTGATTTCAAATGACACTGTTTTAAAAATCTACACATGTTAGTTAGTACACTGAAGTGATTATGCCAACAGAAAATAAATACAAAATTTACTTTACCATAGTTTTGAATGACAGCGAAATCATACGGATTGACAAACGGTATTTAGTCTATAGATCAGTATGAAAACTGCTTGTTCAGGCTATCACCACTCATTGAATACACTCAAAAAAATGGCCCAACGGTCACCTCTTTACTCAGGAAAGATTCCATTTGTATTCATAAAGGTGAGTGACAGTCGAGTCAACTCCCAAGAATGAGTGACTGTTGAGGGAGGTCCTGGGGTCCCTTGAGTGTTTCTCAAGGTCTCATAATGTAAGTTTAGATGATAAATTTACAATATTTAATTAATTTGAAGCTAAGATAACAGTGTCATGTTAAAGTGAAAGTTCATATTTGTGCGAGGTATTTTGGAAAAAGATATTATGTTCTTTTTAATACATGTTGTTGAGGACGACGAAAACGCAAAAAGACCCAACAAATTAAAAGACTGTTTAATTAATAAAAACGGTTAAAATAGATATAGGAAATCAAATATACATCTACTAAACCTAGCCTAATGGGGCTTATCAGTCACTCCAAGAAACACACGTCGTAGTAACAAATAATTTAGATATCGGTTAATTCATACTGAAAAATATAAACAACCCGTTAAATTAAATGTCATGAAGAACTTATATTAATTAATTCTCATTGTTTAAATGACAACGGAAACATTTATTTTATAAAAAGATATGAGCCGCGCCATGAGAAAACCAACATAGTGCGTTTGCGACCAGCATAAATCCAGACCAGCCTGCACATCGGCGCAGTCTGGTCAGGATCCATGCTGTTCGCTTTCAAAGCATATTGCAATTAGAGAAACTATTAGCGAACAGTATGGACCATGACCAGACTGCGCCGATGCGCATGTTGGTCTGGATCCATGCTGGTCGCAAACGCACTATGTTGGTTTTCTCATGGCGCGGCTCAATTATGGTTTTAGTAATTGAAATTTTAAAAAATACGCGGGCTGGCATTCCAGAAACACCAACAATTAATGGCAGAGTTAAAAATTCAGTTGTTTAAATAAATTTTAATTAGTATAAATTTAATTCTACTAGTGCAGATGAGTAGACTGGCTGATGGACGGACGAACGGACAGAAGGACGTATTATAAAACAAATAGACGAATGGACGGACGGACGGATAAACATACAGACGAGCAATAAGATGACAACTCCAGCCACAAAAATAATGATCAGCACTTTTGCATAACTTTGATGTTATTGTCATATAAACCGTTATAATCCTCTAAATCCATTGTGTACAATGAAACCATTACTCGAGCTGTCCTTCCGAAAGTTAAGATTGAGCGGAATTTATGCATATGACTTTCAAACTCCACTCACACTCCCGCAAGGTCTACTCGAGGTCCACTTGAGTGACACTTACCCAAGTTTGAGTCAAGTGTGAGTTTGAGTAACGACTATGAATATAGCCCTTTAGGTCTTTACATCATCCAGAAATAATGCAAACACAAATTGTCAATATAGCGTAATAGGGCTTTTAGGTTGAAACCATGAAGTGGTTGAGACCTATAATTACCGTATTCCAGAGCTTGCAAAAAAATCAGACTAACCATTTTCACTGAAAGACAGATTAATCCGCTGTAAGGTTTTTGCCCGTTTTTTCGGGCTAATCGACAGATATTCTTATTGATATAAACTGTTTTCTGAACATTGTTCTACAGTCGGTTGATATACATATCTAAATACAATAAGGTTAAAGAATGCGTCATTTCGCATTAAAATTATGTTTTTAAGTCTGTTGATCCATAGAGCATGGCTAAGTTGAAAAGCGAAGGTGTATTCTTTTAAAACACTTCAGAAAAAACCCAGACGTGACCGAAGCGCATGAAAATATGCCGTGAAAAAATAGTTCAAAACGTATAATAAAGATTTCTCTAGTTTAGCCTTAAGGTAGTTCTGCACGTTTGAAAAACCGGAAGTGATGGCGCAACGTCACTTATCCGGAAAACGTAGAATAATGCCAGGATTCGGCGTACGGAAACGAAAATCAGTTTATGAATTAAGGGCAACCTGTGAATAAATGTATTAAAATGGCACTGCTACTATCTGTCTAAAGTTAAAATATGATATTAAAACATCTTACACGTTAAATAATTCAAAATAATGTCTTAAAATTAGCTTGAAATAGGCGGTTCACTTTAATCGTAGCCAAATATCTCAAAAATAAGCACACGGACCTATACATTTTATTTCACCATATTTTAGGCCATATGTTTATTTATGACTGTGAGAAGTTTCATTAAAATCTACATTGTAGAAATATTTCTATTCGCGAAAATGTTTTGAAAATTGCGTTTTTCCCATAGACTCCCATTATGAAAACTTGCGTGAGGTCGAAATTTTTCATATCAGTCTAGCAAAAAATCAAGCACACGATCCTATCTTTTTTATTATCTCAAAAATAAGCACATGGACCTATATATTTTATTTCCCCATATTATAGGCCATATGTTTATTTATGACTGTGAGAAGTTTCATTAAAATCTACATTGTAGAAATATTTCTATTCGCGAAAATGTTTTGAAAATTGCGTTTTTCCCATAGACTCCCATTATGAAAATTTGCGTGAGGTCGAAATTTTCAAATCAGTCTAGCAAAAAATCAAGCACACGATCCTATCTTTTTTATTTGTATATTCTGAAGTTTTGAAAAATCAGAGTTTAATCAAATTCTACATTGTAGAAAAAATTTCGATCCAAACGTGCAGAATTACCTTAATACATAATGTACTCGTCAGTAATAAAACAGCATATGATCTTAATCATTTTTTCTAGTTGTATAGGATATAGATCTGCATGCGATTCTTTCTACCTGTCCCGATTCGAATGACAAGGGAGATCACTGTGTAGGAGTAAGCTAAATGATAAACTGCTTTATTTCATTAAAAATAGATTTGATTTCTGAATTACTTCCCTTTATTCTTAATTTATCCTTATTTTTGTACAGCTTTTATAATGACCGATTCATATTATTTATTATTTAGCATTTTATTTTATCGTTTTAATATCTTTGTACGATTTATGTAAAATTGAGTCAAAATATTTGTTTAAGATTTCCTTTTTATAAATAATTATAACTGTAGTATATTGATTACTATAATATTCCACTGTAACACGATCCCGCCCACTTAGCTCAGTAGGTAACAGCGTTGGTCTACAGGTCGTGAGTTCGATCCTTGGGCGGGGCGTATGTTTTCCGTGACTATTTGATAAACGACATTGTGTCTGAAATCATTAGTCCTCCACCTCTAATTCACGTGGGGAAGTTGGCAGTTACTTGCACAAAACAGGTTTGTACTGGTACAGAATCCAGGAAAACTTGTTAGGTTAACTGCCCGCCGTTATATGACTGAAATACTGTTGAAAAATGGCGTTAAATAAAAAACAAACAAACACTGTAACACGGAAAGCTATACGTCAAAGGTTAAGCAAATGGTCGTGCTGCATGTGCACGTCTGGTTAATTTACATATTTGTCTCAAGATTTAATGTAACACCATATTTTAGTACTTACAAGATAAATAATTGACATTCCTTGCAAATCCTGAATATATTTAGATATTAGCGGTACTTTACTATGACTTTTAACAACATTACATCAGTTCCGGATTTTTATTTTAATTGTTGTTGAATTGAAAAATTCACATGAAAGTTGTCATTTTGATAAACGTTAATAAAACAGAGTAAAAGCTACAGAGTTTTTAAAATAGATTATTAAGCAAAATAGAATCAAAGCAGTACATAACGAGAATTTATAGACGGTTAAAAATCTCATCAGAGCTTATGTTACTTGTAATTGTCTTTCCGACTCAATTAATAAATCTTATCTTAGAATATCAAATGTGGGTGTTTGCCTGATGTGAAGTTTCTCGATGTTGGCCTACGTATGTGTCCCCGATAAATGAAACTGTTTGATTTCATTTAAGCAAAATTGAATCAAAGCATAGCAACGGGGCATTTGCGTCTTCTCCCGACGATTTTCATGTGTATAGTTCTTTTTCTTATCTCAAAACTGCATGGAAGTCGAAATAGCGGGATCTTGTAGTAGATACAGGTCTAGTTTCTAGCTTGGTGGACCCCACTGACTTCTACTGTTGTTTTAGCAGGGTCGGTCGTTTGTACAAACATTTTTAACAAGGTAGCGGAGTTTAAAGACAACAACCCATGAATTAAAGAAGTACGGTTGCAACATTTTTAATGTTTTGGTGCCACGATTACTTAAGTCGTGACGTCAATACATTTTATTTCCGGGGTCGGCTAAACAAGAAGTTGATTTCGCAGAATTACAACCCTTGCTCCAAGAATTGTGAAAGTTGGTGTATTATGTGATATCGTGTTAAATTTTGAAAAATAATTAGATGTTTCTATTTTACTCGATACTTTGAACCTAGCTACATAGAAATACTTTTTAAAGTATGTCTTCTAGCTTATAGACTAAATTAAGAATAAGATTCTTATTTGTCAAAACATTATTCTATATATCTGAAAATTGTGTTTTTGATTTGTGGAAGTCGACAAAATGGCTCTTCTTAATAAGTAGCCTTATTTTTTAATACATAACTATTTGTCAAGAAAACATTCACTCAAACATTTTATGTACAATAGGCTGGTGAACATAGAAAATAGTATTGATTAGGTCAAGAATGTGTATTATTTGTTGTTGCCTGCTGCCAACTGTAGATATGTTCTTTAGTTTTCGAAACGCTAAAACATACTGTAACCCAAAGACCGACACGCAGAGGTACATCCAAAATGGTATACATGTGTAGCTTTTGAATTCTGAACCTTTCTAGAACAGTTCTCACTTATATCCTGCTAGAACAAATCATAATTCTCGTTTAATTTATCTTTTAAGCCTCACAATTTAGCAACTGTACAAAAAGAACTTGAAACCTAGCAAACAGTCATGGGAGGTGAGCAAATTTAAAATCTTGGCGTCTGATTACTTGGAGAATGATCTTGGAGTTTAACTTTTGAGGTGTTGAACTTTTCTGTGTGTTGTGCCTCAGTAAGTGCATTCTGATACTGTACGATGTGCATTGCCTGTAGTCGTCTGATTTTACAATATTTTTTTCATATCCTTCTTATTTACGTTTGATAATTCTTTTGATTTACTAATTTATCACCACAATTTAGCAATTCTTGGAAATATGCTTCAACTTACAACTATAAAAAAATACTTGACACACAGCAAACATAAATAATATTGAAGTTGAACTATTGGAGATCTGATTACTTAGAGAATAGTATTTGATACCCTGGCGAGCAGTAGGACCACAATGACAATTTTGTTTGTTTTATCTTTCCTGAATGATAAGTGCAGTTTGGAAACAAGGGAAGCGCATTTATGTACACAATGAGTTTGTAGTTTCTGTTGAATAAACATTGTTTGGAAATCAAATATGGTATAGGTAGACAGCAGGAAATACAAACTTTACTTTAACTTTATCAAACAGCTTCGGCTAACTTTTTGAAGCATATAACGTAGCTTAAAACATCAGCAGACATTCTTCTTACAAACAAGCATAAATAAAGCTGATATTTGACATGAAAATAGGTTTTACTAGTCGGGAAAAATCTATTTATATGGACTAAATTCGAGTAGACCATGGTGGCATATCCGGCGAATAACTACCTCCATGCCTTAAATACCAGCTGCTGTGAAAGTGAAGGTTACATACTCACTTCTTACTAGTTCGATAAGTAAACGTCGGACTTCAATATTTTACGATTTTGACATTTCATATAGTCCGATGTTTTATCGAAGTTTTTATAAATTTCCCGGTAGACCTTTCCACAAAATATTATTTTGCGGAAGGTTTTACAAGTTCACGGTGGAAGTGACTAAAATATGATAGGTAAATACCAACAACGGACAAAGAAAACCTATTTTACACATCCATTGAACATACTTAAATTAATTCCTTTTCTTCTGTAAGTTAAATGAATTTAACCAATTAGAGTTTTCATCTGATAACCTAGATGCTATTTTAGGCAAACACTTTTCTAATTAATACCAAAGGATCGTATGGCTTTAACTTAATATTAATAGAAACATAAAATAAAAGTTTTTATCATATCTATACTATTCACAAGTTCAAATCTTTCTCTTTTTTGTTTTGTCTTCTAGTCACTGCTTCGCTTCTAGTTGTGTAAACTTTCCTCTGTCAAGGCTATCTTCATTTAATATTAATTCCTAGGAAATTTGTATAAGCAATATTAATATCAAATTAGACCACAGTTTTCTGTTACAATCACGATATATCGTATCATGTATATATATTTCAAATATCTTTCTAGTAAACGTGTAAAACTTTCGCTGTAAACGAAATCTGATATTTTTCATCATATTTATTTTTTTTACATCCCATATATCAAACGATTATGAATTTCTTTCTTTTCATTTATTTTCATCAGTGTCATAAAAGATTTTTCATCTCCGTTTTATATTTGCAGCCATTATTTGATCTGGATTTCTTTGAATGTTGGACTGCGATCTGCACGTTTTTTTGTGTATGATTGTATGCTCCTTACAATATCTTTCTTGTTGTTGGTTGCATCAATCACATAGTGTGTAATAATCGCCTTTCGCTGATCATGCAGTCATACACAAGTCCGTGGAAACTGTCTATATTTCTGCATATAATTACAATTTTGTCCATCTATTCAAATAACATATACACGTACAGTGCTTACACGCAGGTAAAGATTCAAATAAAACACAATATCAGTCACCCATATAGACAATCCCTTACTGGAATTAACTATTTACGAAATACTTCTTTCGTAAATAAATCTATTAGCACACTTTTCATTATGACCTTTATTACATGGTTGGTTTGCCTGTTGGTTCTTTCTGGCGACGTTCATCCGAATCCTGGTCCATCATCAACTCACTCTGTTAGCTCAACGTGCTCATCTACTTCTACCATATCACAGTCATTGTCAGATCTTATGTCGGGAACTGGCTGTCTCTCTGTGCTGCATTACAATGTATAAAGTCTCTTTAACAAGGTTGATGTTCTGGAAGCCGAGTTCAGCTCTTTTGATGCCCTTTCTTTTTCCGAAACATGGCTCAGCTCTAGTGACTTAAGTGACGATATACGATTTAGAGGTTTTCATGCGCCAGAAAGAAAGGACAGAAAAGGAGATAGTCATGGCGGAGTTATTGTTTATGTTAAGGATAGCCTACATTATATTCGACGATCAGATCTCGAACCAACAGACCTCGAGTGTATTTGGGTTGAAGTATCCTTCACCCACTCGAAACGAGTTTTAATTGGTACCTTTTACAGACCCCCAAATTCAAATGCCCGTCTTTGATAGAAGATTCTCTCAGTTTAGTTCTTGACACTAACATTTCAGACATAGTTGTAACTGGTGATTTCAACTTTAACCTGTCTAATCCTAATTCATATCGTAAACTTACTTCCATCTGCCAATATTTTAATCTTAACCAGCGTATTTCTGAACCAACCCATTTTACTGAGACATCTTCTTCCATCATTGATCTATTTCTTGTATCATGCAGTCACCGTGTAATTGCCTCGGGCGTGGGAGAGCCGGTTTTGGACCAAAATGTACGTTTTCACTGTCCCATCTTTGCTCTTTTTGCTTTCTCAAAACCTAAGTTGAAATCATTTAAGCGTCTTGTTTGGCAATATGACCGTCGTGATTACGACTCCTTGCGTAGAAACATATGCAACACTAATTGGGAGATTCTTAAAGATGACAATATTGAAGCATATGCGACATCAGTAACACAAACACTTCTAGATTTATCGAAACAATGCATTCCAACCAAACTTATAACTGTAAAATCAAATGACTCGCCATAGATAACAACACAAGTAGTATAGGCATCGGTTTGGGGCCTATACTACTAACACAAATAAAACAGAAAATTCGCAAAAGGAAAAAACTGTACCGAAAAGCTAAACACTCACAACAACCTCTATACTGGCATAAGTTTTGACAAATTCGAAATGAAATAGTATCACTCATTCGCAGTGCTAAACAAGATCATTTCAATAAAATATCTGATTCACTAAAATCAGATACAAACTCACAAACAAACTGGTGGAAATTAATCAAAGGACTGTTATCACCTAATGAAAAACAACCAATCCCAGCACTTAAACATGAACAAACTAATGAACTAGTCTTCGATCCCCAATCAAAATCTAACCTATTAAATGAATTCTTCTGCGTCCAATCTTCTCTGGATATAGCCAACAAAGAACTACCTCATAATTACTATAAAGGGCCAACAAACAAACTCTTAACAATATCAATTTCCCCGCAAGATGTTGAAGATGCTCTCAAAACACTAAAGACAAACAAAGCAACTGGACCCGATGAAATTAATAATCGAATACTTCGAGATACTGCTTCGGCCATTAAATATCCATTGTGTTCCTTGTTTAATCATTCTTTGCAACGTTGTATTGTACCCCAACTTTGGAAAGACGCTCATGTTTGCACAATTTTCAAAAAAGGTGACCCAGCTTTGTCAAACAATTATCGCCCTATAGCTCTTCTTTGTTGTGTTGAAAAGGTCTTTGAGAAAATAATATTCAAGTATCTGTTCAACTTCTTAAATGCAAACAACTTTATTTTACATCTGCAATCTGGGTTTAAACCAGGCGATTCCACTGTCAACCAATTAACGTACTTATATAACACTTTCTGCAAAGCTTTGGACGATGGTCTTGAAATCCGAACAGTCTTTTTTGACATCAGCAAAGCATTTGACAAAGTCTGGCATGATGGTCTTCTTCTGAAACTTCGTAAAGCTGGTGTTGATGGTCCTCTCTTGTCTTGGTTCTCTAACTATCTCTCAAATTGACGTCAATCTGTCAATCTACCTGGTACTAAATCTAACTGGTGTTCTCTCCAGGCTGCGGTTCCTCATGTTTCAATCCTAGGACATCTCCTTTTCTTAGTTTATATAAACGATATTGTTTAAGATATTGGTGCTAGAATTAACATGTTTGCTGATGATACTAGCCTTCATATTGTAGTTGACCATCCTGTAATCTCCGCTCAAGTTTTGCAAACTGACATCAACAAAATCTCTACTTGGGCAGATACATGGCTCGTAAAATTTAACCCATCAAAGTCAGAAATTATGCTTATCTCACGCAAAGCAAACAAACCACTTCATCCACCACTTCTCATGAATAATCAACAAATATCAACTGTAACATCTCATAAACACCTTGGAGTTCATCTTTCTGAGGACGGTTCCTGGCATAATCACATAACACACATAACAGAACGGGCCTGGAAGAGGATCCATCTGATGCGCAAACTTAATTTTCAACTTGACAGAAAATCTCTCGAAATCATTTATTTTTCCTTTATAAGACCCATTCTCGAATATGCCGACGTTGTTTACTGCAATTGTACCCAATACGAAAAACAGGAGCTTGACAAAATACAGAACGAAGCATCTAGAATTGTGTCTGGAACGACACAGCTTGTTTCATTTCATAATCTTCATAAAGAAGTTCCCCGGGAATCACTTGAAACACGTAGATTGCATCACAAATTGATTCTTTTGTATAAAATGAAAAATGGTCTCACACCTGAATATTTGTCTTCGTTTGTTCCGCAAACTGTGGGAGAAACAGCTACATACAACTTGAGAAATGCCGCCGACATTCAGGAACTACGTACTCGTACGGCACTTTACTATAATTCTTTTCTTCCATCGGCTTTAAGAGAATGGAATGATTTATCTCCTCAGTTGCAAAATTCCCCTTCTTTATCTTCGTTCAAACACAGAATCCGCGGTAACATTCGCAAAACACCTGTACATTTCTATATAGGAACGAGGAAATGGAAAATTCATCATGCTCGGTTACGCAACGAGTGCAGTTCCCTAAATCAACACTTACATAGCAAAAATATTTCTCCCTCACCTCACTGTCATTGTGGCCTTATAGAAAGTAACCATCATTTCTTTTTTTGAATGTCCACTTTACACAAATATCAGAGCTTTGTTGTTCCAAAAAATCTCTAACCTATGTACAGTCACGCTCTATACGTTGTTGCACGGTGATCCAAATCTTAGTGAAAACACTAACACTGAAATATTTCTCGCTGTTCAAGATTTCATAAGGGACAGTAGACGCTTTCCATGACACAACATATAGGATCTGCTTCCAGCATTCGTTAATCCAAATCAATTTTCATCGTCATTCCTTTCATACTTCTTATGAAAATGTCTTTGTTATTGTTAAAATCATATTTCAAACATTATATACTTGACCGTCAGATGTATAAGTTATTACACTTCAGTCGGGAGAAGACCTCTATAAGCTAGGCTTTCGGTCGTATCCCTTTTCAAATTGATTGTATCATTGTTAATGTTAATATCTCTGTTGTAATCATATCAATTTGTTTGAAATAGAATATGTTTAAACTAACATACTGTCTCACTGAAATTAGCGAAGACCTGTCCTCACTTTGAAAGTGAAATTTACATCCATTCGCTATTGCATCACAACACGAAACTGTCCAGTTTTCTTTATTATAAAAAATGATTTTAGACGCAAAGTATTCTCATGGTCGGAATTTATAAAAAAAAATGCGGCCCGTTATTAAGGTATTGTCTATGTAGTGTGCATATGATTATAGTTGATGGGTGTAACCAGCATTTATTGGTTGTGTTAAATTAAAATTTATTTCATTACGTTATGAGTTCATATAAAAGCAGTTTAAAAATTTAGTCTTCATGCATTCGACGGTACAAGTGCATTAAATAATGGCCGAAGATTTTTTTACTAGTGCGTTGTATTGTTCATGATATTTAATTAAATTACGCTGGAATAGTCAGTGCTATGTGTCGGGGAAGTAATTCCTGGCACAGTTTAAATTACGGTAAACCAGTATATCACGTGTTTGAGAGTTTTCCTACATTACACTTCTCTAAAATAAGGTTGGAATTTTTGCTATATTAATGGCTGTCATTCAATTAAACTTGACACAGGGACATGTTGAACGTACAAATATTAAAAGGCACCCTGTGCAAATTTAATGTTATCGAACTAACTTCTTACCAGAACCACACGTTTTTCGAAAGGTTTCAACCTTTCTGTGCTTTCAGCGCTTTGATTTCTATGCCTAATGCTATTTTTCCATTCATTAAATTTCCAGCCGAATGACTCCGACGGTCAGTTTTCCCACGCTACTTACTAATTATAGTATATTTGCAAAATTGCACGAGGAAAGCAACCGACTCTTTATTGTGTGACCTGATAACCTGATAAAGTTAATTCATACGTTTAAAACTTTGTTGATTTTATAGCAAAAGTTCACTATATTTTTTACCATTTTTGATACATCGCGATTTTATGAACATTTATAAGATTTCGCACTTATATGGAAGTATAACACTGTCCCCCATGTAGATTACCAGATGACTGTATTTACTTGATCTTTTTCTTTCATGTTGTTCCTTAGTATATGAGCCTGACAGTAATAAACGTAAATGTTGTTGTTGTTGTTGTTGTTGTTGTTATAATTATAATATAGGTTTTCGGGACATAAATAGTTTAACTTCTTTAATATTTCAGTGAGTTTATTAGATTTAAATTCTAGTTATAAAAATAGGGTTTCGGGACATAAAATAATTTAATTTCTTTCAATATTTTCAAGTAGAATTACTAAGTCAGAATTCTTTAAAGTGCCTCAGTGCCTTGTTTCATGAATAATAGAATACATGATAAAATAATTGAATATCTAAAGATTTAAGTAAAACATGAGAAACTTAAAATAAAATATAAGACTTTATACTTAATGAAAAGTAACGGCAACATGTAAATCTGAAACGAAAATCAGAAATTAAACATAACAATGTGAATGTGACCTATAAATGTAAATGTGACCTATAAATGTAACATTTTTGCTTTTTATTTCTCTATTTTTTTTTTATATTTTTTTTCTGTTTCTTTTTAGTTGAATAGATAAAATTTCCAGATCTTTATCGATCAGATATAGTAGTACTGTAACAATTGAAAACTCCAAATCTTAGACGATCAGACGTAAAAGTAAAAACATTAAATACCAGAGCTTTTGATTAGATAAAAACATTAAAACGTGAAAACTCTAGATCTTTCGTTCAGCATTAAACATGTATAACTTAAAACAAATGTACTTCATTTTGAGGAAAAAAAATATTTAACTTCTAAATTCATAAATCTTTCGGATTTTACAATTGCTTATTACAGACATAAACAGTTATAACAGAAGAAAATTTGTTTAAATAACGTCGAGAGAAATTATTTAACTTCTAAATGCATAAATTTTTACAATTTGATTATTTAGACATAAACATTTATAACAAAAACATGTGCTTAAATAACGTTGAAAAATATTTATAAGTATTAATAATTACAAGAAAACCTGACATTTAAGCCCATGGGTCTTCTTGGCGGCAGGCGTCTGGAAATCCGTCTGACCAGTTCCAAAGGCTTGTATCTTGTCGTCCCTTCTTTGTGACTGGCAACGCTGGTACTGAGACGTTGTATAGGGCGTCGAAGACTGCTTCCAGGATGACGATTTCCTCCGTCAGTTTTCTTAGGCGTTCCGGGGACATCACTGAATGTATGTCGTCGGCGGAGAAGTCTCGATGTCTGTGCTCCTGGATAAAGGACTTTTGTACCCTCTGTAGGAATAGGGCCGTTATCATGTTTTCGTTAAGGCGCCTAGTAGCGACATGGAACGCCTTTCCAAAGTTCCTAGAATAAAATGACATTCTGCTTTGAGCGAATGTATTAAGTTTGTTACCTACATTAAGTACGTATCATGGTACATTTTAATTAAGTAAAAAGATTTTGATATTTATGTTTTTTTCATTATTCGTGATAATAATTGTATTCGTGCTTTTTATACAAAGCATAGGAACACTCTGCTTTGAGTAGATGTATTAAGATTTTGCATCAGGTTTTCATTATAAAACTTGTATCAGCATTTTTAGTGTACAATAAACATTATAAAAATCATAATTTCGGAAACTGGTATCATTGTATTAAATAAACATAAACTTGTTTTGCTTGTATTATAATATTCGTTCTCGTTTCAGACTTACAACTAATAAATCACTCGGTGAGATGGCATCCATGACTTGCAACGGGCGGTGCACGGAAACACTTCCGTATTTAAAAATAAAATTGTGTATTCTCATTATGTGACACTATGAAACAAATCATACAGTGACTGGAACAATATCAAACATTTACTTAAGAAAGTGTTAAAGTTATTTGTACTAACGTTTTTATGTGGTTTTCTATGTATATTCTATGTATTAAGGTCGTTATGTGATTTCTTACCTATTTATACTATACGCACTTTGATAAATCATTCTTAATTATGTTACGACAATAACAATAAGTACTTACCTTCTTTTAACTTGCACCTGTCCGAACTTCTTGATTTGCTTTGTTGTTTATCTCTTGAACACTAGAAAACATTTGATGCCATCCACTGGGGTTGGTTGCCTTTTATTGCAATGTGCAACTTCTAGGTGACAGACAATGAGAGTTGCTACCGGCTTCTCTCATTATCTGTTTCCGATATAGGTGCAAGATTACTCTATATCAGCTCAATTATCTCAAAATTATATAATTACTGACATTTTCGGCCGGTCCTTCGCACCGTGTCATATTCTTAATTACACTTAAGATAATTAACAAATCTGATAAGACCCTTACGCATAGATCTTTTCGTTTTCTTTTATTAGTAAATAAATGTTTGCATATTAATAGAAATAAATTTTTACATTATCATTATTTTAAATAAAAAAAATGTTCTTGAAGAGTATATATTATTGTTTTACCAATGCCAAACTTCCGATCTTTTTTAAAAAAACATTATGGGGAATGAAAGGAGTTATAGCGTAATAGGGTTTTTTCTATATTTATAATATAGGTTTTCGGGACATAAATAGTTTAACTTCTTTAATATTTCAGTGGGTTTATTAGATTTAAAGAAATGGCATTTGCTTGGTATATTCTTACAGTTGACCGTGATATACATTGTGCTGCAAATTTTTAAAAACTTTTACCGTGCCGTTTTTTATAAATTTTGTATAATTAATGGTATTTCCTCAAGCTCAAGTCGGGACAAATTTCAAAGTGACGGCCTTTATCTAAAACGTTTACAGAGAATTCATTTTACCATTATTTTTTATGTAAGAAACAACAAACTATTGGTAAACATATATAAAACTTAAAATAAAATTGTCAATATCATCTTTTTTAGGGTGCCTCAAGTAATCGGGTTTAATGTGACAGAACTCTTAACTCCAACATTGAAAAAATTAAGGTCGAATGCTGTGGGTCTGTTTTGAATTTTGCTCGCTTCATTCAAAAATAACCTTGGGGCAGAAGTAAAACCTACCTACATTTCTTCCACAATATGTAATCTAAAGACTGAAGGCAAAATAAAGAACTTTTACCGTATGTAACTCAGTATTTTTAAAGATGTCTAACTCTACCCCTTCTGTTGCAGAGGAAAATTCACTTTGAACAGCAAGAAATCGCTTATCAAATGATTTTTTTTCCATTTTTATGTAATAAATCATTAACAAGTCTTGAAAGAAGTGAAAACGTACTAGAAAAAATGGAAAATAAGGAAAGAAAATTTGGTCCCAGTGGGGTTTGAACCTACGCCCCACTGAAAATTGCAGTCAAGGTAGGTTTATGGTAAGAATTGAATACTCTTCAAAAAGAAGATACTCTATTACTGAAGATAGCTTGGCACAGAAAATAATAATACTATAAAAGAACAACTCAAGACAGTTGTATGAATACATTACTTTTACTATAAACAATTTTACTATAGCAATTAATAACTAATTTGGTTTTGATTAATGTTTGGCAGAAATTGGTCACAGCTTCACATAAATGTCAATATACAAATACATATGATATAAAGTATATGGTTAAAATGCAGATGTCGAGGCCCTGGGAACAGAGTCCTTATACAGTATACTTGAAACAAACAAACTTCTTATTACACAACGTTAAGATATACTGGTGGAGGCTGACCTAACCGCCGAACCTGGGATCAGAATGGAACGGAGATCAGGTATATAAAAACAGACATACAGAATAAGTGACTACTTTAAACGTTTATATATGCCACATACACATTTCACAGTTCTGGAAACAAACACTGTTGTGTCCATAAATCAACAAGTGACATGACACTGCCAATATTCCATGTGAAGCTGTAACGACTGAAGGCAAGGAAGGGGTAGGCTGGACTTGAACACATAAGATGTACCTGAAAAATATAAAGAGAAAGGAGAACACGGAAAACATGTGACAAACAAAATAAGGGGCGTGGAGGGTGGGATATTAAACATCAGCAAGTATAAACAATCGAGGATTCCTTCGATTAGAAGCAAAAACAACCCTGGCATTTATTTGCAAACGACCTTCTTCTTCCATGTGCAGAACTGAAATGACCCAAAAGGAGATTAAATCGCAACAAGTATATTAATATACCAACAAGACATTAGCTAAAGCACGCCCTTACAACAGGATCGGAGCTCCTTCAGTAACCGGTTTTGAATGGTAATCATTAAAAACACATTATGGGCCTAATACCTTAATTTCTTTCAATATTTTCAAGTAGAATTATTAAGTTAGATTTCTTAAAAGGACCAAATGTACTTGTCAAACATGTCATTTAATCAAATGCCACAGGGTCTTATCTGATTATTATTCGATTTATTTACGGAAAGAGACTTAACATATACTAGACTACCTCGGAAGTTTACGAGATATTAAGGTAATATTGCACAGGCCTGTCTAGCATTCTCCTCTTTATAAACGTATATATTGAGATTAAAATCAGTTAGAGTTAGGTTAGGGACGGAGAAATAGCTAGATATAGGCTAAGGTTATCTTGTAATAAAAGTACTCTGTCAGTTATATACATATACATGGTTAAATTGATGTTATAATGAACTTTTAATTACTTATGAAAATAAATTGATATTGAAACCTTAAAGAATTGTGTTGTTGCGTTACTCTACAGTCAACATGGTTTTAAAAGTCATAAATTTGTCTGCCTATTTCAGTTTTCAGAGATGCTGTGAATATTGAATACTTCTTTTTTCCCCACGTACTTGAAATATTTGCAGGAACAAGCATAACGTGGTTACTCATTTCGTGGGTACCGTAACTAAATAATATACATTTAACGTAACAGTGGTTCTTAAATGGCAGGGGCCAGTTTCGCATTTGGCCCGGGTACGTTTTTTAAATAAAATAGACATATGTACTTTACAGGCATATATATTCAACTGGTTATTTGTGATGTTTATAGAACTAAGTGATTATTGTGTAAAATAAATATGTGCCTGTATCGATTTTCCTAGCTCCATGTAGACGGCCGGATCTAAAACTTTACCTGAGGTAACGGAAGTCAGACGAATTGGAAACGGTCCTCCATCCATCCAGCTTCAGCTCAAATTTGCGGAAAAAGTAAACGGTTATGAGATACTTTTCTTCCCACCATTATTTTCGTCTGGCAACATGCTTTAAAATATGCATGTGTTTTAGGTCAGTCATTTGCAGATAATACGGTACAGGTCGCGCAAGGAGTGCATTTTGGGCCATTTTTGTCTAAAAATCTAGTGTCCTGAAACCTGAGTTTTACTCGTTTTTATCACAGAAGCAACAGAATCGGCAGACTGAAAATGTCACATAATGAAGTGCTATGTCTATGCGAGACATTCGCTCAAAAATTGCCTTGAATTTGTCGAAATTGGATTTTTTATGATTTTTTTCGCACTGGTATCAGCGCAGAGTTGTGGAGTTTTCAAATTTACTGTCCCTTGCCCCCATAAGTGAATTCGGCCAAAATTAAATTTCGAAAAATCTCTTGATTTTGCACAGTTTTAGGTAGTTTAGAACCTCTAGATTGATATTTTAAACTTTCTGGGGACTTAAAACGCTAAATGCCGGCACAGCAGCTCAAAAATGCTACGGTGAGGACACATCAAGGTTTGAAAGTCAATATCTGCACAGACGATTTTTTTTTAATTCTACTACCATTAACAGTTTTAGCACCGTAAAAACACCGTTTTCATTATTCTTAACCCACGTAGCGCATATTTAGCCAATCAGCTCTGATTTCCATCAATCAGGGGGATGCTTGGAGGGTGGGGACCCCATGAAATAGGCAAATAGGGGGTGGGGGCATTTTATTTTCGCAAAATGATGCGAATATGACTTTATTTCATTTTTACTGATGGAATACGTTGAATTACGCCAGAAAATGATAAAAACAGACGTATTTGACATTATTTGTCTCGTACCGACAAATTGTAAATTTTGGCTCATTTTGCGCGAGAGGGGTGGGCTAGTTTAGACGCTCACATACAGACATCTGTTCATGCTACTAAAATTATTTTTGTGTGGTTTTATTCGCAAAAGAGGTATTAAAGTTCAGAATCAGTAAAATCCGCTTTTGGTCATAAAAAGAAAAATCTTAAAGTGGCAGGGGCCAGTTTCGCATTTGGCCCGGGTACGTTTTTTAAATAAAATAGACATATGTACTTTACAGGCATATATATTCAACTGGTTATTTGTGATGTTTATAGAACTAAGGATTCCTGCGTACGAGTGATTATTGTGTAAAATAAATATGTGCCTGTATCGATTTTCCTAGCTCCATGTAGACGGCCGGGTCTAAACCTTTACCTGAGGTAACGGAAGTCAGACGAATTGGAAACGGTCCTCCATCCATCCAGCTTCAGCTCAGATTTGCGGAAAAAGTAAACGGTTATGAGATACTTTTCTTCCCACCATTATTTTCGTCTGGCAACATGCTTTAAAAATATGCATGTGTTTTAGGTCAGTCACTTGCAGATAATACGGTACAGGTCGCGCAAGGAGTGCATTTTGGGCCATTTTTGTCTAAAAATTTAGTGTCCTGAAACCTGCGTTTTACTCGTTTTTATCACAGAAGCAACAGAATCGGCAGACTGAAAATGTCACATAATGAAGGGCTATGTCTATGCGAGACATTCGCTCAACAATTGCCTTGAATTTGTCGAAATTGGATTTTTTATGATTTTTTTCGCACTGGTATCAGCGCAGAGTTGTTGAGTTTTCAAATTTACTGTCCCTTGCCCCCTTATTCTAGCATTTGGAGTGTTGAGTGCCGTATACGTTAAGCTGGATATATTTCGACTTGAGGTTTAAAGTTTTGCTGAAGTTTGTTTAGTTTAAATGCTTAAATGAGTTCAATGTTTATTGTCTTGTTCTTGAGCATGTGCTATCATAAACATTATCATTTTGGAAGTACACATTGCGATACGATATTCCTAACATTTAATTTGTTATTAAAATGTAAATGCGTAACACTCAATATGTTCTGTTCTTTTTTTTTTGGTTAAAAAAGGTAACTTATAGATATGGCATGTACTGTTGCATATTCGTGTCTAGTTAATTTCGTTTGGCAATAACTAGGCAAAGTAAATATATGCTATATTTACACATCCATATTAAAGATTTAGTTTATTAGTGGACGGCTTTTAAACGTTTCTGCTCTTATTGAATCATTATTTTATAAATATTGTCACTATATACGGAAGTACTTGTATATAATACATTCTAATATGCTTGCCTCTGTTAAAACAATCTACAATGACGTCACGTTAACGTGCGGTGACGTCAAAATTTTTGTTGCGACCAAGAAAGAGCGCTTCTATATTTTATCTACTGTGTTAGATTAAGGGCGTATTAGAATCGAAATAATTTATAGCAGAAGAGTGTTTTAACACTATTTATACACTCGGGCGGTAATACGTCGTACAAATAATTTAACTCGGGCAGCGCCCTCGTTAAATTATTACGCCCGACGTATAACCGCCCATTGTGCATAAATAGTGTTCAAACACTCGTTTGCTATAAATTATTTCTTAAGTAATGATATCAAACACAGGGAGTAACTCGTGTAGATTTGTTTATGGTTTACCATGCAAATGTTTAAACAATTCAAAAGAAACTAAACATTTAGTAACAAATGAAATGTTAACTTACCGTTAACCAGTTATACCAATTGTATTTTGTCCATATTAGGAATCTATCGGATATTTTCCGAGATCAAATATGTATTAATACAGAATCAAGGTTTGGCCGGTATTACGTTGAGATATCATTTGACACCAATTCTACGACAGGATAATAAACATTTTAATTATTCATTTGATCTGCAATTGCAGGAAACAAACTGCATATTGAATATTAACGTTGTATCACGGAACCTGTCTGAAAGAATTTAAAAGAGATAATCGATCTTCCTCAAATTAATGAAATCTTGTGATAACAGTCGCATGAATTGTAAATTCTCGAGGTCTACAAGAATCTTGATTTAAGAAGACTATTTTTGCTAGGTTTAAATTCATTGAATTTATGACTGAATACTGCCATGGTGTCCTAAGTAGACACTAAGAATTAAATATCAAAAACTGATAGATTATATATAGTAGTTGGCCATGAACGAAATCTAAGACCGACTTGCTAATAGGATACAGTTGACTTGTGTACTCGTCGTTATGTCATACATCTCATTTCGTTCAATTTTAAAATGTAAAAAAACATTGATGCGGCATCAGCTGGCATCAAAGCTTTAATGCAATTGTCAATTTTAATTGATCAGTAGCAAATAACCAGTGGGATATGCAAATCAAGTGATAAACGTCACAAGTTATATTGTGCTGATTGATAATAAGTGTATATATAATCGAATGATATGCGCAAAGATGATAAAGTTATGTAGAATAAATAGCTAAATATGTTTTCATAAATAAAAGGGTAGGTTTTGTTTACATGTGATACTATATTACTTTGGGGGTTCAGTTACTGTCTGGTTAGTTTAGGCGTAGTACAATTTTGTTAAAAGACATCCAATGCCCATCTTTTACTAAAATATTTTATCTTTAGATATTTACTTCAGATGTAGAAAATCCTCATCAAATACAGTTGATTTAAAGTTAACTAATTATAAGTTAAGTGAGTATGTAGGAATACACTGTGTTTGGCTATACATGTTTGAATTGTGTACTTTCTAAACAAATATAATTGTTAATTATATATTTTACGTAAAGTATATGTGGCAGTTGTTCACATTTTCAAATATGAAATTTTGGTCTAATATACCTTTAAGCAAAGGGCAGAAAGGGATGTAGCACGACAGACCGGATCAGAAAAACTGGCATCACTGGAGACATGTACCTTTTTCAAGACATAATTTGTTGTTTAACCATACAAAAGGAACTGAACCGCCTCGGTAGCCTAGTGGTAGAGCGTCCGCTTCGAGTTCGGAAGGTCGTGGGTTCGATCCCCGGCCGCGTCATACCAAAGACGTAAAAAAATGGTACTAGTAGCTTCCTCGCTTGCCGCTCAGCATTAAGAGGGTAGTGCTAGGACTGGTCAGCCCGGTGTCAGTATAATGTGACTGGGTGGGGTATCATGTCACGTGTCTATGGCGTGATATTCCAGTGAGGCAGCACTATAAAGTTGGGCATTGTGCTCACTGCTACAAGTAGACACCGTCGTTTATATGACTGAAAAATTGTTGAGAAAGACGTTAAACCCGACACACACACACACACACACACACACACACACACACACACAAAAGGAACTGACAATTTGGCCTCTTAATGGACGTGGTCTCTCCAGCAAGTGGAGGATTTTAAGTTCTGTGTATGGTCTGTCATATTGTACTCTATAACGCAATTTTTGGCGGTAGAGCACAATCTGAGAAATTATTTCTGTTTCATTAGTTAAATATGTGAAAGAAAGGGTTCAGATATTTTACATCCAACAGAAGGGCTTTAAATAAGTAAGAGTTTGTGTTTAATTAATTTCGATGCAGTTTATGTTACAAACAGACCTGTTTACATGTTGTCTATTTCTCATAACAAATTGTGTAGAGTATTTTGTGTTAACGTTAAACTAACTTCGTTCGCCCTGTTTTTCAAGTTTATATTTTAACTTCTTCTAAATCCGTTACCTATCAATAACACCAACAAAACGTGAATTTACAGACAAATACTGTCAAGTTCTATAGTTAAAGCTTAGACTTGATAATAATACATGCTTAGTTGTCTCGGACTTTCAACTGAATTTGTTTTCACTAAATAATTTGCCAGAACTGCCAACGTATACATATACAATGTACAAAATTTGACATTAATATACACCTAATTCACCTTTGTAAATAAGTCATATCTGATGACACGCATTCAATTTTTTTTTCAACCATAAAAGCACAGTAACAAGTCAAATATTCAGTCGCAGATAAAAAAAAAAACCCATACGCCTTTTCAAACCGCAATATTAAGAGACGTTATCATTCTTTATGATACGATTGAGTGTTCACGATAAGCCAGTCGGATTCGTCTGGGCTTTATATTACATTAGTCATTGGCTTTGCAGACTGCTGTCATTGCCTTGTTCGTATTGTCTATATCATACAAAGATGCATGCTTACGTACATACGTAGAGCTTTATTTCTACCGAAAACAACTCGTTTTATGCAAAAACTTTTTTTTTTCATTTTCCAGCGTATGATATCATTTATAAAACTGTATGATTAACTTACTTGAGAAAGGATAAAATAAAAAAAGTGGAAAACCACAGGTCGTCCAACACGACATAAACGAAACAGTTGCAGGCTCGGTTTGATTGAGCCTGTTCATGGACGGAAGTGGAAATGAAAGCTACCGTCCACGCCCTCTAGCCGCGGGTTGAGAAGAACCAACATTAACACATGTTATAAGTACCAGAATATAATTTGGAGACTTCGGCACATGTATTCATACGGCGGTGCACATGGAACCTTCAATGATGGACAGAGTGCAATTCATTGAAAAGCACCGTATGGTCTCCAGTTAAAATAATGGCTTAAAACAATGAGCAGAACTAAACAAACTGGAATTTAAAGAGGGGATCTGATGTTATGGAGCCTGCATATCACAGAAACTGCCAAAAGACAAAATTAAAAATCAGGCACTATATCCATGGGTGATTAAACAATACCCAAAGCTATTAAAGCGGGAATATTCGAACCAACAAAACCGAAATGGTCAAGCTGAAAATTTATACAGAGTACTAACACAACATAACTGTATAAATTATTTAGACAGTTTAAACCACTTGTGCATGGTATGCACTCATTTATTCGATTATGTCCGTCTTGGTAACAAAAACTGCCAATGTGATTTCAACTGCTTGGCTAGTCTTAAATTTCGTGTTCAATAATCATTTAAAGTATTTATCCAGGAAATCATGGACTTGAAATTGATTATTTACATGAACAGTGAAATTTACAATTATATCAAAACAATAAGGAGCGTAGTAAATTCTACTGTAAAAGAAAAATAAATTGTTCATCATCATGCATACTAGGTAAATGGAATAGTGTTATTGTAGAAACAGAAATATAACTCGCATAGGACGTACACAAATTCTGTTTGGAGTGGATTTGAAAACGAAGAACAAGTCTTAACAAGAAAATAGTTAAAGAACGCATTCACACATACACAACTCAATATGAAAAAAGCAGTACTCGCAAACTTGCCAGGAGGCATTCGATTAATAAAAGATGTATTATTACGATTAAAAGTAATTTTACTGTTATGATGACACAAGAACCAACTAATTTAGAGAACACTTATGAAGACAATTCTGCAATGATATATCTTACACTAGCAGTTTAAGCATATTTCCTGTCATTGTTTTGTCGCATGTCTGTTGGACAATATATCATTAATACAGATTCGTGACAAAACTAATCCGTTAGAAAGTCTGAAATTATACCCCAGGATATTAAGTCACGTCAGCTTACACATTTCACCAGACATCGGTCGATAATTGATTTACATACCATTTTGTTGTGAGTTATAAGAACTCGAATGTTACTGAACATGAACCATTTCTATCTTCAGTACGTTACATTTGTTAACTTACTAAAGTTTGTCTTCATTTCATTTTAACAACACCCTATCCTACAATTCTTAATAACTCTGATTGCATTGCCGTCTAAGGTGATGATGTAAACTTTAAATAATCCGCAGTTTTCTTTACCTTTTTTTTAAATTACTAAATATTTAAAATCTTAGTTCTATCAACATCTGTCATACTGATATAAAATGAAGATTTATTTGCAGTGAAACTCGACGTAAGTTTTTAAATAGATGAACTGTTCATTTCTCCTCTAATCTTCATTAGCTGGAAATCTATTGCATCCAGATATATATACTGACCAGAACGATTTGTGCGTAAACAAACATACTATAAGAACATAGATAGTCACTTCATCTTCGAACAATTAACACTCGAACAATTAACAAACTAGAAGGCGAGTCCACTTTAGCACACTCATTATAACATTCCTTTCAACGTCACTCTAATGTTTGGCCTATCAAATAAGATAAAGATACACTCGTACACTTTACTTTCAGTTAGTATTAAATCTTACTGTGATTAACATAGATTAAAACTGTTATCCTAGAAACGTCATCGAAACATGTCCACAAACCAGCATACACACATAATATTCAAACAGAAATAACCGGAAATTATGACAGCTTATCACACCGCAGCAGTTTTCTTTTATGATGGAGATAACCACAAACTCATACTTTAATCACGAATGGTAACAGTAAAAGGCATTTTATACTACCGAATAGAATTGGACTACCCAATTTTGTATTTTTCGACCATTGCTATAAATGGAGATTTCTCTGAACAAATATTATTAGACTTTACTTTACCTCGCTAGAAGGAACCATTTACTAGCACTTCCTTCGAGGTAAATTTAGATCTCTGCTGTATTACAACTTTCCAGTCTCTAATTAATTTGCGAAAGAGTGATGACTTCCTTAGTAAAACCTGTCTACATCTATTGTTATTTATATGTCACGGATATTTGCAACAAAAAACAATTGTCAGGACTGTGGCATTCTATAGACAGACCGTCTGATTAATGTCAGGTCACTGCTAGATTTCCGTGTAAATAATTGCTAAATTATTTGTAATAGTTGATATTTTTGACATCTTGTACAAGATTCGTAAGGGCTGAAGACCCTACGGATAAATCTGGCACTTGTATTTGACTTTTATTTCGAGACGAAAAGGATTTGTTTTCCTTCTCGTTCAGTAATTAATCTATTTTCGCCACTCAAAGCTTGTCCAAACTCTTTCATACAACTCCAACAATTTGTTACTAAATTAAGAAAGCATATGTATTCAGTTGTTCTGAAGTAATTGTGTTTTCATTGCTTTTTGGACTGAAAATCAGCTTATTTATAAAGTAAGAACCATAGATACTTCCAAGTATTTACGTAGGAACAGTATCCATGTTATATCGGAAATTTGTCTGGACTCTATATGTCCAAGAAACTTGTTGACAAAAGATAGCATTTATCTTACTATTTACAAGATGTGCTTTTTGTGAGGCGTTAGAGCCCCTTTTACCTTAATTACACCTTATCATCAATTATTACACAGCTTCTTTGCGGTATCCTGCCTTTACAGTCAGACATTCTCGTCAATATTAAGCCATTCCTTGATTGGTTTGCTGAACATCAGTTTCATCTGTATATTTACTGTAGTATCTATTTGTTGTCATTGGTCATATAGTTCGTACCAAGGATCATTTTTGCTAACTCAGGTGATGGAACTTTAAACGGTTTGCAAGTATTTCGCGCGCTTTAGGGTTGGTTGTCAAGAACGATTTTAGGTGTTCTCCATTGCATATTCTGTTTTGTTATAGATAAACGAAGATTTCAGGCAGGCTTAATAAGAATAACATCTTATTAAAAAATAGATTTTTTTGTTTTCTTTGCAGCCATATTGTGATCATTTTAGAAATGCTAATTTTATGTCGATTGTTTATAGATCGGCAGTCTTTTCATCGACTTATTCTGGAAGTAGTGTAAGGGTTTCAGCTAATGCCAAGTGTTATATAATATATTTTCCGTATTTGCTGATTTTTAATAGGAATGTCTGCCCAATGGACCCAACAATCACGTTATTCTAGAATCAGAGTTAGGTTTTCAATTAATGTAATTTGTCATATATAAATTAAAGTTTATATATTTGCTGAAACAAGATTATGTTGTTATTTTTGTGAATGGTACAATGGACCAGAAAGTCTAAATACGGAGATTTGTTTACAGCCAACACAGACCTTACAGACTACTGTTTCTATAGTTAATAATTTCTATCAGAAGATCAAATATGTGTTGTCTTATCTAATACTCCATTTTAGCGTTTTAGAATATACAGAATTTACACGATGTCAACCACTGCAAATTATCTATAAATAGCTTTTGAATAGACATTTCCTATTATATGTCTGCCATTTGTCTTGAGGGCAATATATAATTGATAAAACTTCGTGACTAGGCTGTTCCGCTGGAATTACTGTAATTTTTGCCAGGATATTTTATAACACAATTCACTGAGACATGAATGATTTACGTTTCATTTTGTTGTGATATAAGCTCGTCAACGGGTATTCAGTCCTTTCTATTTTCAGTACATTCCGATGGCTTAGTAACTAAAATTTCCATTTTGCTGAACATCTCTTACAATTTTGATATTATGTCATCAAATGTGATCTAATGGTCGGGTACTAATACCATAAACTAAACTGTACTTTTATATCAATTATATACAATATTAAAAGGTCATTACGACCATCACGGAACGACCGATAGCAGTGTTGATTGCCTCGTGGTCCATAATATAAAGTGTTCCTGTAATTTCTGAACCTTCTGACGTCAATATTTCCTATCACTATCAATATATTGATAGTTTGTCTCACCACTTGAATTCTCAATGGACATACAGTTGATTAACCACAAAAAACCTCCTTTTTATGATAAATAGTATAGTGTGTCAAAGATAACTTTAGTTTACACTGTCTACTGACAGCGCAATTTAGGGATTTAGAGTGAGGTCTTGTGTACATCTAATCAGTTTATACTCCTAAGTCATGCTTTTTCCAATTGAATATTTTCATGGCGGTGTCCTACGATGCTCCTTTGTGTGTTTGTTTCGTCTGGCCTGTCTTTTTGCCTTATCCATGTTTAAGAGTGTAAGTACACATATACAATCTTTGTTTTTATTATTTGACAGACAAATGGGATGAATAATTGGCACGATACTTCAAACAGAAAAAGCGGTATAGATAGAAACATGGAAACATGTTTTTTTTTAAATATTTCATTTTAAATATTGTAATGTTCCAAAATGTACCGCTTACACTTGTATTTCTGCAATTCTAGGCGACATATTTCAAAATGTAATTCCGACCATTTAGAAATTTCAGGAATTGCTACTACTGGAGGTATGTATTTCGTATACGGTTCCTTAGAGCCCATCCGATTATCACGTGTATTGCCTCCTAGATCGTGACACGTTTTGACACGTAGACCTTAATATTGGTTTCCAGCTGAAACTTTTAACATTTAAGTGGACGTGACGAAACTTTGATGTAGAAGCACAATATTAGCAAGACTGGGGGAACTATCTAGTAAATAAAATATGTAAAAAGATACGTAAGTTATGTATAAATATTATCTTTGTTTGTCCGATGGTGTTGTTGGAGACTTTTTCAAAAATTACTTTTGAGAAAAGAACATGTGATATTTTGTGATATGATCGGCGTGTTTACCTGGTGTTGTCGGAGACCTTATCAATATTCACCTGTATGTAAAGAACACGCTAGAGGCTGTGATATGATCGGCGTGTTTACCTGATAGTGTTGTCGGAGACCTTATCAATATTTACCTGTATGTAAAGAACACGCTAGAGGCTGTGATATGATCGGCGTGTTTACCTGATAATGTTGTCGGAGACCTTATCAATATTTACCTGTATGTAAAGAACACGCTAGAGGCTGTGATATGATCGGCGTGTTTACCTGATAGTGTTGTCGGAGACCTTATCAATATTTACCTGTATGTAAAGAACACGCTAGAGGCTGTGATATGATCGGCGTGTTTACCTGGTGGTGTTGTCGGAGACCTTATCAATATTTACCTGTATGTAAAGAACACGCTAGAGGCTGTGATATGATCGGCGTGTTTACCTGGTGGTGTTGTCGGAGACCTTATCAATATTTACCTGTATGTAAAGAACACGCTAGAGGCTGTGATATGATCGGCGTGTTTACCTGGTGGTGTTGTCGGAGACCTTACCAATATTTACCTGTATGTAAAGAACACGCTAGAGGCTGTGATATGATCGGCGTGTTTACCTGGTGGTGTTGTCGGAGACCTTACCAATATTTACCTGTATGTAAAGAACACGCTAGAGGCTGTGATATGATCGGCGTGTTTACCTGGTGGTGTTGTCGGAGACCTTACCAATATTTACCTGTATGTAAAGAACACGCTAGAGGCTGTGATATGATCGGCGTGTTTACCTGGTGGTGTTGTCGGAGACCTTACCAATATTTACCTGTATGTAAAGAACACGCTAGAGGCTGTGATATGATCGGCGTGTTTACCTGGTGGTGTTGTCGGAGACCTTACCAATATTTACCTGTATGTAAAGAACACGCTAGAGGCTGTGATATGATCGGCGTGTTTACCTGGTGGTGTTGTCGGAGACCTTACCAATATTTACCTGTATGTAAAGAACACGCTAGAGGCTGTGATATGATCGGCGTGTTTACCTGGTGGTGTTGTCGGAGACCTTACCAATATTTACCTGTAAGTAAAGAACACGCTAGAGGCTGTGATATGATGCCGACTTAGTATCTGTGGAAATTACCTTTTCTTGGTGGGTGTGTCGTTAGTATAGTGGCAATATACTGTACTATCCCTGCGCGATAAAGTTGGACAATACACCTTTTCCCTCTTGATGTAATTATTTTCTAGGCAATGTGATATTATTACGAACAGTATGACTGTCAGTTTATTCCTGTCTTGATAATACATTTCTGCCGAGCTTTTAGCAATAATTGCGCGACTGAATTGGAACAGCGGATAAGGTCATTAGTTTAATGAGAATGTCTTGATTCAAGTACAAAAATGGTCTAAGCAATGTCAGCCAGATTTTCCTTACCTTTATATTTTGTTCGCGTCTGCAGATAATGTTTACTAATTTATTTTCTATATTTATGGTGGCTGATTTTAAGCATTTCGTTATATCCCTAGTAGTAATGTAAAATGATGGAGCGAGGCCAATTTGACCTCATTTGACCTTTTGACCACTTCTAAAATATCCAATACCAGCCAATTTAAAATCCACAGGTTTTAAACCCAATTAAAAGTTTTAAATACATATGATATAGATGAGTTTACAAAATAAAATATATTGTTTGAAAGAAAGAAGATTTACTGATAATATAAACCCCCATTATGTTATAACAAAAAATGGGAAAAAAATGATAAAAGCTACCTGTTCATCTTGTGGAAAGATGAAATCAAAGTTTGTTAAAAGTACAGGGGGTAATTTAGATATTCACAAAGCAATGTTACCTTTATTACCTAAGAAAGGTTTAACACTTCCAGGATATAATTATTGTGGGCCAGGAAATCCCCTAGATAATGGACCCCCTGTCAATGAACTGGATGCAGTATGTATGGACCATGATTTTTGTTATGATAGTGGTGTAAAAAAGGGTACATGTGATAAGCAAATGCTTTCCAATTTAAATAAAACTAAATCAAAAACATTTGGAGAAAAGATTGCAAAACATTTAGTTGTAAAACCTATAATTAAAACGAAATACAAACTTGGGTTGGGACAGGAACGACAGTTCCCTATGGGCTTAACGCCCAGACAAAAATCAAAAAACGGGAAAAGGGGGTAGAGTATACCCCCGGAATCACTGCACCAAGCTACCGCTGGAGCGATGAATTAGCAGAAGAATTACACAAACCAATTAAAAGGAAATTTAGGAAACGAAGAGTGATAGTTAATGATATTGATGATACTTGGTCAGCTGATTTAGTTGACATGCAAGCTTTTTCAAAATATAATAAAGGAGTAAAGTACTTGTTAACCGTTATTGATATATTTAGTAAATATGCTTGGGTTATTCCATTAAAGAATAAAACTGGAGAATCTGTTACTGAAGCATTTGAAAAAATAATTTCTGAAGGACGATTACCACAAAATTTATGGGTAGATGAAGGAAAAGAATTTTATAATAAAAAGTTTGAATCATTTTTGAATAAAAATAAAATTAATATGTACCATACATTTAATGAAGGAAAGGCTGTAGTAATAGAAAGATTTAATAGAAGTTTAAAAAGAATAATGTGGAATATTTTACAGCAATAATACTTATACTTATTTAAATAATTTGCAGGATATGGTTGATAAATAATAACAAACAAAACATTCTAGTATAAAAATGACACCAACCGAAGCTAGTAAAACTTAAATAAAGGTACTGTTTACTTTAATTTATACGGTGATTTAAAGATACCAAAGAGCAAAGCAAAATTTAAAATTGGTGATCGAGTTCGTTTAAGCAAACTTAAAAGACATTTTGAAAAAGGATATACACCAAACTGGACAGAGGAAATATTTATAATTTATAAAATTAATAATACAAATCCCAGAACATACACTATTAAAGATTTAAATGATGAAATAATTCAAGGTTCATTTTATGAACAAGAACTTTTACCTACTACACAAGAAGTTTTTAGAATAGAAAAAGTTATTAGACGAGACTATAAGAAAAAACAAGCTTTAGTAAAATGGAAAGGTTACAATGAAAAATTTTGTTTGTTTGTTTTGGGATTAACGCCGTTTTTCAACAGTATTTCAGTCATGTAACGGCGGGCAGTTAACCTAACCAGTGTTCCTAGATTCTGTACCAGTACAAACCTGTTCTCCGCAAGTAACTGCCAACTTCCCCACATGAATCAGAGGTGGAGGACTAATGATTTCAGACACAATGTCGTTTATCAAATAGTCACGGAGAACATACGCCCCGCCCGAGGATCGAACTCGCGACCCCGCGATCCGTAGACCAACGCTCTTACCTACTGAGCTAAGCGGGCGGGACAATGAAAAATTTAATAGTTGGGTACCATTTAGTGAATTGAAAGAAATTTAAGTTGAAAAATATTAATATTAATTATATAAATGAGTAATAAAAATCTTATTTCTAATAATAATGGAATAGAAACAATAGATCAATTAATTATTCACTTAACTAAACTAGCTGCTGCTTACAGAAAAAGTTATAAATTTTGTGGGAGAGTAAGTACTGGGTTATATATTACAGCAGGTGTTTTTGGTTGTTCAGCTGCATTAGCACTTGTTCCAACTATTCCTATATTTGTAGCAGTTGCTGGCGCTGTTCCATCAGTAATTACCATATTTACTAACAGACTAAAACTTGACGACAAGAAATTTTTTTTAAAATCACATCACCACAAAATAAAACAACTTATAACAAAAGCACGGATTGGAAAAGTAAATAAAGAAGAAGAGAAAAAAGTTATTCAGGATATTTTTACAATACTATTAGAAATGCAGAAAGAAAAAAATTATTCAACACCTCTTGAAATGCACATGAAGGAATTTAAACTTAACGGATATAAAAGCAAAAAAGAAGAAGAGTTATATTAAATTTTACGTGTGTTTTTTAAAGATTTTTTTCTATAAGTATATTATATATAGATGGTTAATAGAAAGGTAGATAGAATGATTATGCCAAAATTATCTAGCACTTTAGGAGAAATAATGAATCCAGATGAAAATTCATATAAGAAAGTTCTTAAAAGAAGAAATGTTATTAAATCAAAACTTAATCAAATAGTTAGCGATGAATATAAAACCACGTTATTGATAAATTACAAAATGTTATAGATCCTTATCTTCGTAAAAGAACTTTTATTTGAATGGGACTGTGGTTGTCTATTAACTGAAGAAGAAAATGATGAAAGATTATGTGATTGTCCAGACCAAATAATTATCGAAACAATCCAAAAAAAGTTATTGTAACCGACTGTGATACAAATGAAGAAAAAATATATAGAAGCACTTACAAAGCATCTAAAGAATTTGGTATTAATGCTGGGTTAATAAAAATGTGTTGTGAAGGGACAAACCGAGTAAAATGTGGAATATCAAAAGTTAATGGAAAAAGATATAAGTTTAAATATTTTATTTCTTCTTAAAGATAATTTAAAACTTTATTTATTTTATTACTTTTTTTAATTATTTTTTTAATTATTTTTTAATTATTTTTTTAATCGTTTTTTGCTTGAAGATTTTTTTTTCTAAATATAATATATAGATGGAAATCGAGAGATCTACAAAACAATATTATAAGAAATTTGAAATTAAAATTACATATAGACAAGATCCAAAGAATCAATTATATTTAACTATAAACGACTCTTATGAAATACTTAAATCTGAACTTAAAAATTTAAAAGGTATAAAAATAAATGTTGTTTTAAAAATAACTTTTGCAAAAATGGATAAAACTGATACAATATATAAATCAGCTTATTTTCAATCAAAGGCTTTAGAAATTATTAACACAAACGAAATAAAAAAAACTTTACATCAAGCTTTTGATGAAATAATAAATAGAATTGGTAATTGGATTTCTGAAGGAAGTGGCTGGAGAATAGAGTCAGTTGATGCTCATTATATAAATAGATATAAGTATAGTCCATTGGCTGCTTCAAGTTATTTAGAATTACCAAAACCGTTACAAAATTCAATGAAAGGATTAATAAATATAAAGAACGATGATAATGAATGTTTTAGATGGTGTCATTTAGCTTATAAATTTCCTGTAACAAAACATTCTGAAAGAGTTTCAAATTATAAAAAACATATAAACGATCTTGATTATACTGGAATTAAATTTCCTGTTACATTAAATCAAATACCTAAAATAGAAGTTTTAAATGAAATATCATTTAATATATTTGGATATGAAGAACCTACGGGAATTTATCCATTGTACATATCAAAATATCAATACGAAGAACACTGTGACATGTTGCTAATTACTAATGATAAAATAAATGATAAAATAAATGATAAAATAAATGATAAAATAAATGATGATGACTGTAAACCCTCAAGAACTGTAATCCAACATTATGTTTGGATAAAAGACTTTAATAGATTAATGTTTAACAAAACAAAACATGCAAATAAAAAACATTTTTGAAAAAGCTGTCTGCAACATTTTTCACAAGAAAGAATATTAAATGAACACATACCAAATTGTTTAGCTATTAATGGTATCCAAGGCGTAAAAATGCCAAAAGAGGGAAGTAAAGTACAATTTAAAAATTATCATAAAGGTTTAGCAATACCTTTTGTAATTTATGCTGATTTTGAATCAATAACTAAAAAAGTTTTAACTGCTTTACCATCAACTGAATCTTCATTTACTGAAGCATATCAAAATCATATAGATTGTGGTTACGGTTATAAAGTTGTTTGTTGTTATGACGATAAATATACTAAACCAACCCAGATTTATAGAGGTCCTAATGCAGTTTATAAGTTTATTGAAAAAATGCTTGAGGAAGAGGAATATTGTAAAGAAATATTTAAAGAATATTTTAACAAAGAACTAAGAATGTCTAAAAATGATTCAACCGAATTTAAAAAACAAAAGTTTTGTCATATTTGTGAAAAAGAATATAAGGAAAATGAAAATCCTGTCCGTGACCATTGTCATATAACAGGAAAATTCAGAGGAAGTGCTCACTCAGAATGTAATATTAATTTTAAACTAACACACAAAATTCCTGTTATTTTTCATAATTTAAGAGGTTATGATGGTCATTTTATTATGCAACAAATAGGAAAATTTAAAAAAGAAATTAATGTTATTCCTAACAATATGGAAAGATATATGGCATTTATGATTTCTGACTTGGTCTTTATTGATTCATTTCAATTTATGTCTCAATCATTGGATAACTTAGTAAAAAATATTCCAGAATTTAAATATTTATCTCAAGAATTTGATTACATAGAATTATTAAAGACAAAAGGTGTTTATCCATATGATTACATGGATTCATTTAAAAAATTCAAAGAAACAAAATTACCTTCTAAAGAAGATTTTTATTCAATTTTAAATGAAACTTATATTTCTGATAATGAATACGAACATGCTAAAAATATCTGGAAAAAATTTAAAATTAAAACAATGGGAGAATATCATGATTTATATTTAAAAACTGACGTATTACTTTTAGCTGATGTATTTGAAAATTTTAGAAAACTATGTTTAGAGTACTACAAATTAGATCCTTGTCATTATTTTAGTAGTCCTGGGTTAGCTTGGGATGCAATGTTAAAAATGACTGGAATTAAGTTAGATTTAATAACTGATATTGATATGTATCTTTTTATTGAAAAGGGACTGAGAGGAGGAATAAGTTATATTTCAAACAGATACAGTAAAGCAAACAATAAATATATGAAAGATTATGATCCTAAACTTGAAAGCAAATACATTATGTACCTTGACGCCAATAACCTTTACGGTTGGGCTATGTGTCAACCTTTACCCTCTGGAAACTTTAAATTTATATCCGAAAAACAATTCAAGAAATTAAATGCAAAAGGTAAAAGTAATTTTATAGTTGAATGTGATCTTGAATATCCAAAAGAATTACATAAAACCCACAATGATTATCCTTTAGCTCCTGAAAAAATTATTATACCAGATCAATGGCTTTCTGATTATAGTAAAAATATTAAAACAGAATTTGAAATAGGAAAAAGTAATGTAAAAAAGTTAGTTCCAACTTTAATGAAAAAACAAAATTATGTAGTTCATTATAAAAATCTTGAACTATATACACAATTAGGTTAGAAGTAACAAAAATACATAAAATATTAACTTTTGACGAAAGTCCTTGGTTAAAAAAGTATATTGATTTTAATACTCAAAAAGATCTAAAGCAAAAAATTCATTTGAAAAGGACTTTTTTAAGTTAATGAACAACTCTGTATTCGGTAAGACGATGGAGAATTTACGTAAGGGGGTTTTAATATTAAATTAACACATGATGAAATATTTTATTAAAATACATAGCCAAACCTTCATTTGTTAGTTCAACGATGTTTAACTCTAACCTTTTTGGTATTCATAGAATAAAAGAAAGTTTGTTATTAAACAGACCTTGTTATGTTGGAATGTGCATTCTAGATTTATCAAAATATTTAATGTATGATTTTCATTATAATTACATTATGGAAAAGTACAAGAGTAATTGTAAATTATTGTTTACTGACACTGATTCATTATGTTATGAAATAAAAACCAAAGATGCGTATAAAGACTTTTATAAGGACAAAGATTTATTTGATAATAGTGATTACGATAGTAATTCAAAATTTTATTTCGATAATAATAAAAAAGTAATTGGAAAATTTAAAGATGAAGCTGCCGGTATTCCAATAGTTGAATTTGTTGGATTAAGAAGTAAAATGTATTCATATTTATTAGAAAACGAAGTTAATGTTAAAAAATGTAAAGGAATTAAAAAACTTGTTGTTAAGAAAACAGTAGTTCATAAAAATTACAAAGATACTTTGTTTAATTCAACCCAAAGTAATCACACCTTTAAAGTTATTCGTTCTAATAAACACAATCTTTCCAGTTATGTTATAAATAAAACATCTTTATCATGTTATGACGATAAAAGATATATTCTTGATAATGGTATTGATACATTAGCTTATTCTTAAATTAATTAAAGTTTTTATTAAAGTTTTTATTAAAGTTTTTTATTAAAGTTTAAAGTTTTTTATTAAATTATAGAACCATAAATTGTTAACTGAATATTCATAACGTTTAAAGAATTAATATAAATAACATCATTTATTTTAAATTCATTTGCATAATTAATAGAAATAGATTCATTTTTTCTGTTATTTTTTACATTATAACTTTGAAGAATTACATTTTCTTTATTTTTTATTTGTAATTTAGCTTCTCCTTTATCTAATTTAATTGCATCAACAAGAATAATTAAAATGCAATTAAAATTAATTGTTACATTATTACCATTTTGAACTAAACCAGGACTAGCATTTACAGTTTTCCATTGAAATAATCCACTATCAGTATCTTGGGTATAACTTGTTAAAAACAATGGAGGTTTTCTTATTAATTGCCTTTCTATTTTATTTACTTTTTCATTTATATTATTAAATATTCCCATTATATTAATTATTCCAGTTAAATTTCAGTTAAATAAATGTCCTTATTTATTAAAATAATTTATAATTGTTTGTTCATTTACTCTTTGATTATTAATTTTTAGTATTTTATACAATAAATCATACAACGGTACTTTATCTTGTAACATTTTAATGAAAAATAAACAATAATATCCGCAGAGTGTACTTGTTTTGTCTTGATATTGAACATTGTTGTATTTTACATTTGGTATATACTTAATTACTTCTTTCGGCGGAGGAAGTCCAAATGGGTCAAAGTATATTTTACCAATATAACAAACCCAATGTGTTCCAGGACCAACAGAGTCGTCCAAATTTATAATTCCACACTCGTCCTTTTCTTTTAATTTTAATTTTGGTAGACCTGTGGTCTCCGAGAGTTTCACTCTTGGTAAATTATTTCTACTAAATACACCCCTAAAGTTTTTAATTTTTAATTGTTTTACCCATTGTTCAATTTCAAAGTTAGATATTGGTTTGTTTATAAATTTTATTTTTTTTTTACTATAGGAATTCGTCTGTAAGGTCTCCGTTGTGAATCAATCTGTAATCCTTTCCCACTTAACAAAGATGTAATCAAAGGTATTCCTAGACTAGCAGCCAACATACCTAAAAACCCACCGTCTTGTTTTTGTTTTTGTGTTAATTTAATCACTCCAGATCCTACTAACTGCTTTCTTTGATTAGGTGTAAGATATGGTGATATCATATTTCTCTTATCATTAGCTACTGAAATAATACCATTTCCAAGTATTTTACTAACACCAGTACTGGCTAGCCCAGACAAAGCACCAATGCCTAGAGGGGCTAATATTTTTGGAGCTATTTTTGCTGCCATTGGAAGAATTGTTTTTCCTAACAAACCAGCTAAAGCTCCTAAAAATCCACCATTTTGACCTTGACTGGACATTTGTTTCTTTGAAATTGTAATTTCTAATCCCTTCTTATTTGCAACAGCTTTTTTAATTTGATTAATTTGTGTTTTTGTTAATAGTAAAGGAAAGTTTCCACGTAATTGTTCATGTTTTAATCTAAAAGTATGTGGAATTTTGTTGTTGTAGGCTTGTGCTAAATTTTTCTTTTGTCCATCTGTAAGGTTAATTTTATATTCAATATAATTTGATGTCATTATATATAAATTATATTTATTTTATTTAAACAATAACAAGTTCATTTCCAATAGTATTTATTTCAACTGTTTCCTCATATAATACAATTGCGTAAATACGATATCTTGCAGCGGGAAGTGTATTTAACTTAATTGTTAATGTAATCTGCTTAGGATCTTCTGTTATTGCTTCCTTTTTATATTCCAAGTTAAAATGAACAAATCCAAACAAACTTGGAAAATTAAATCTATTTAGCAGACTTCCAGTAGTTTTGTTATTTTGTTTATAATAATAATTAATTACATCATCATATATTCTTGATATACTTGTGTATTCTGTTTCTGGATAAAAAACACCATTACCAACTTCAAGACGACAAGAGCTCAAAGTACAAGTACTATCAGCTGCTGCATCAACTTTAAATGTATCTAATAAATGTGGGTTATGTTCTTGATTATTACTTTTGTCAGGTCGTTGTAAATAAACAAATACATGTTGTGGTTTTGTTACACCAGCCGTTATTCTAAAAGTTGTATTAATCTGTTGTGTATCAGTTGATTGCGTCATCATTTCCCTAAGGTATGACCATCTTGCTTTTGTAAATCTTTCAGTAGCAATTAGATCAAACCCAAATTCATTAAAAACCAAACGTGGAACCCATAGAATTAATTTTGTTACAATTACTCTACCAGCAGCAGCAGCATTAGCTCTAAAAATTAATTCATCATCATCTGTCAGCTGCAGTGTTATTTGAATTTGACTTGGAGGTAAAATATTAGTTTCTAAACCCTGAAAAAATGAATAATTATTTAATGGAATTTTAGTATTTACCTCAGCACCACCTTGGATTAATGCCTTTCTAACAGCAAACCCCGAATTATATGTAGCTTGGTCTTTTCTGCTTTCAGCACTAGCGTTAACGTCTAAATAAATAAATTCATTTGTTCCAGTTGATTTTGCATAATCTTCAGATAGTTCAACTAAATTTTTTACATTTACTACCTTATATAAATTATTACAATCATAAACAATTTTTCCATTTTGTTTAACCACTAACTGATCAATTAATGAAGCTGCATTATTAATTAGAGCAATTTGATCATTACCATCATAATTATTACCATTAGCAAGCTTATTTACTTTAAAACTTACTTCAAAATAACCATTAAACCAATCAAAATATGAGCTTCTATCATTAATTGTAAAGTGATATCCGTTTTTTTGTTGTTTAACATTATTTCCCAGGACAGATATTAAAGCTGTATCTAATTGAATAGGAGTTAATTCATATCTTTCACAATATTGTTTTGTTCTAAACATGTATATATTATATATTATTTTATTTTTTTATTCTAGTTTTTAGTTTAGTTTTTATTTTATTTTTTTATTTTATTTTTTATTTTATTTTTTATAAATTAATCTGTTAATACGTTTTTGTTGAGCTGAAGTTCCAGCACGAGCTAAAGTCCCAGATCCTGACAATATTCTATTTATTCTCATATGAATATCCTCCTCTTTATTATTTTTATTATTATTTTTATTATTATTTTTATCATTATTTTTACTATTATTCTTTTCTTGTAATTCCTTAGCAATTAAATTACCAACTGCCGGAGCAGGTTTCTTTTTAAGTTTTTCAACAATTTTAGCTGCAGCTAAATTTCCAACTTCTGTGCCAACCTTTTTTGTTCCACTTTCAAGTGCTGCTTTTCCTGCTGTTTCCAAAGCTTTTTTTCCAGCTGTGCTAATTGAGGATTGAATTAATTTCGTTAAAGTGTCAAAGATACCTGTTCCGTGTATGATTTCTTTTCCCGTGTGAGCATCAACATAAATAAATATTCCTTTATTTTTGTCATAAACTTTTTTGTACATTATATAAAACTAAAATTTATAATTTCAAATTTCTTTTAAAATTAGTGTAAAACTTGTTTCAACCTCATTAAAATTAATTATTCTACCAAATACATCTGTAATATATATTCTAATTGAATTTATAATATATTTATTAATTTCAGAATATCCAACTCTTTGTGGTTCTTTTGTAATGGATAAGCTCTTGTTAAATCTGCAGTACTTAAAGCATAAATAATATCACTGAAATTACCATCAACAAGTGAATTATCAATAAGATCACAATGAATATAAATTGTATCCACAGAGTTAGTTATATTTGGTGTTTTAGTTCCCATTCAGTTTTGTCTAATTTTTTTTTCTCAAATCCAAGCAATGTATGAAAATTTGATATTTCCAAATCCAACTTAAAATTATCTGTAATTGAAATCAAAATCTTAAAACTACTTAAATCAAATTCCAAACTTATTGGAGCAATTTCTGATTTATCAAATTCATAATCATCATTACTTATTAATGTTTCCCTAATATAATTATTAATATCTGTGTAACTGTAAGAACCATTTGTAAATATAATATCTTTCCAATCCTTACCATTATGATAACGAATTCTTTTATTGTCATATTCATCACTAATATTATGCCAAGAGTAGGTCATAGTGTTAATACTATCCAAACCAACAACATAAGTTTTATTTTTATCTAAAATTAAAGAACGACTAAATCTAATTGTAAAATCACTCGGTTTATTTTTATTATCTTTAACTGTTTCAGAACTTAATACTATTTTTTGTTCCATTTATATATAATTAAAAACTAAAGTTTTAAAACTTTAACTAAAAGTGTATATTCAAGAAAAATATTTTTTATAAAACATTTCATGTTCTTTTGGTAACAATTCTTTCATTTTTAATAGTTCATCAATTATTCTAATACCTTCATTTTTTAGTTCTTCATTATTATTTCCAGCATCAATTGAACCACAAATTAACTCCAAGTCATTAACCAATTCTTTTGGATTACATGGACAAACGTCATAACCTTGTCCCCTAATTACTTTTTTAAATTTCATAGATCTTTTATTGATAGGTAATCCTGACTTTTCTGTTAATTCTTTAAATATTTTTCTTGAATGAATTGAATGTTTTTTATTATTGTTATATCTTTTATTAATCAAATCAATTAAATCATCATCTACTTTAGTGTTAATTACTTCTTTTCCAGTTATTCTATCCTTAGCAATTAATTTGTTTTGACCATAAAGTTTATTTAAGTTAATAATTAAATTACCATATTGTCCATTTGGTGAAACTTTATATGGGTTATGATGTTTTATTCCTTGTCCATCTTGTCTAAATGTAGGAGTTAAATTAAAAGTATTTATCAACCGTTTTTTGTACTTTATGAGTTCGTTTTGTTTATGTTTTAATTCTTTTGCTATTTCTCGTTTATATGAATCTTTTGATTTTAATTTGCTAGCTATCAGACCGTTTAGCTTCACAATATTCGTAGTAACATTACCTATTGTATTTTGGACATTGTCTTCATATATTTTATTAGGATCAGATTCATCTGCAGTAAATAAGTCAAACATTTCAGACGGTTTGGAATATCCATATTCTTTTAAAACATCAGTATCCAAACCAGCATTCAAATCTACTGTAGGTATTTCCTTTGCTTTCGGCCTTGTCATAACAATTTCAGGAAATTCTTCCGGTTCTCCAGTTGTATCATACTCACCTTCTTTTAATGGTTGTAATCGTGTTGGTTCTCGGAATAGTTCTTCCAAACCCATAGTATCTTCCGGCGGTAATAATCGTGTTGGTTCTCGGAATAGTTCTTCCAAACCCATAGTATCTTCCGGCGGTTATAATCGTGTTGGTTCTCGGAATGGTTGTGGTAATGGTTGTAATGGTGGTTCTTGGAATAGCTGTGGTACACCCTGGTATGTTTGTATGTCTTTCATTTCATCACCTAATAACGCTAATTGTTGTTTTATTCCAGGTAATGCTTTTAACTGACTTGATAATTGTTCTTTTTGACTTTCTATTTTTTCAGTAATTGGCTTATAAATTTCAGTGTACATATCCCGATTTGTAGCTTTTCTTATTTTTTCTCTCATTATTTCTTCTCTAAGAGCTCTCATCTTTTGTCCGACTAATTTTTTTCTTATTCTTATTTCATTAAGTTTCGATTGCATTTATATATAATAATGTAAGATAATTTAAAATAATGTAAAATAATGTAAAATAATGTAAGATAATGTAAGATAATGTAAGATATTGTAAAATAATGTAATATTATATAAATGGAAATTCCAAATTATGATACAAAAAATGATAAATCCAATAACTTTAAACAATTTTATCCTTATATGCCAGATTCATGTTTTAGAATGTTTATATGTGGATCTTCTGGATCTGGAAAAACAAATACATTAATGCATATACTTCGAAAACCTCTTATATATTATGATAAATTATACTTGTATGCTAAAAACTTAGAACAATCTAAATACCAAGATTTAATTAACAACTTAAACCAAATTGCAAAAAAGATTAAATTAGATCCAAATGAAATACTTGAATATTCAGCTGATCCCGACCAAATTGAACCTTGTGAGAATCTTGAATCAGAAAAACAAAAAGTAGTAATATTTGATGATTTTGTATGTGAAGATAAAAAAGTTCAAAATGAAATAACAAAATACTTTATTCAAGGACGCCACAAAAACTGTTGTGTTATTTATTTAAGTCAGTCTTACTATAAAACACCAAAAGATATTCGAATTAACTGTTCACATTATATTTTATTTGAAAGTCCAGGTAAAATGGAAAATAATAGGATTTGTGATGAACAAAATATAGATCGTGATACTTTTGCTAATGCAACAAATCGAAAATATGATTTCTTATATATTGACAACCAAGGAAGTTTTTAAGAAAAAACTTTACTGGTAATATATAATAATTATATAATGGGAGTTTTTAATTTATGTAAAACAAATAAGTGAACCTGACAGTATAAGTAAGTTAAATTTGATATTGATTTAAGTGATTATGCTACTAAAAAACAATTCAAAAAGCTTAAAAGGAAACGGAATCGTATCTTCATAGAAATAAGGAACTTGATAACACCCAAAGAATAGAGCATTAGATATGGGAGGTAATGAAATAATCAACCTAGGAAATCCAGATAAACCCAACGATGCAGTTTCAAGACGGTTTGTGTATAAAAAAATTCAAAGTGTAATAGATGACTATAAACTTGAAGATGTCAAAAGTATAAAACAAACACTAGAAGTAGAAGTAAAGAATATTGAAGAATTAACAAAAGATTTTAAAAAGAATTCATTATTAATTAATCAATTACAAGGTAAAATTGAAGAAGAAATGAAAGCTATGACTGATTCTATTAAAGAACTTGAAGAGAAATCTGATTTGACAGATGACAACATAAAAGAAGTATTTCGAGTTAATTTAAACATTTTATACACTCAAGTTCAAGAATTAAAAGATAGTATGATTAAACATGAAGAGCTAAAAGATAAGATTATTGAAGCTGAGAAAAAGTTACAAAATATGTATCAGTTAGAAATCAGAACAGAAATAAATAAACTAAATACTGAAATGGCAAAAGGGAATCAAGATTTACTTGATACATTTTCAAATAAATTTGCAGAATATAAATCTGAACTGGAAAAGGCAGCTTCACAAAGAGGTGATGATCATGACACAGCATTAGATGACTTTAAAAAAGAAATTAATTCTAAAATAGATGACTTTAAAAAACAAATTCGAAATTGGATTAGTATTGTTGACAACCGTCATAATTTAAAATATGCAGAATTAAGTATATTACAAAAAATTACAAAAGATATTAATGAATTTATGATAAAGTTGAAGAACATAAAAATGAACTGGACTTTGTAGTTGAAAAATCAGTTAAACAAGAAGAAGCAATTAAGATAATTAATGATAAAATTAAGATAATTAATGATCAAATTAAAAAAATAACAAATGATTTGGACTCTGTAGTTGAAATATCAGCTAAACAAGGAGAATCAATCACTGCTAATACCCAAGTAGTTACTGCTAATACTAAAGCAATAACCGTTAATGTCGGAGAAATTACCACTAATGCTGAAGAAATTACAAAAGTAAAAAATGTTTTCTTAAAACAAGAAACACAATTAGCTAGAACAAAAAATACTGTTGATAGTTTATCTGCTTCTGAAGTTGCTACAACAAAAACGAGTTGATGATTTAGCTGAAATAATTCTTAAACTTAAAGAAGAAGACAAAAAAATAAAAGAATAATTGGAAAAAGAAATAGAAAAATTAAAACATGAAGTGTTTCTCTTTGAATACTATAATAAAAGTTTTTATGATTACGTAAAAATGAAAAAGTATTTTAACCGTCATGGTGCCTGGTATATTCAACATATGAAGATCTGGGCGGTCTGGGCTATTTAAATATTTTTCAATTAAAACTGAAATTATCGTAGATTATAAAGATTTTATAACCAAACCAAGAATATAAAATAGATGTACTAGATGTGACTTTGAGTGGTGTGTTTATAGCTAGAAAAACTGGAATTTATATAATAGATATTAATATTTTATTAACGGGGGCCAGGCCCATAGGTGGACCGGATAAACCGATTAAAAGTCCAAAATCACATTTTATATTTAGGTGGTGGAATGATAGGTTTCGGGATGGTATTGATGATCTATTTTTTTTGGGAAATTTAGCAGTAATATAATAAATATAGCAGCTGAGGCAGCTGAGGACTTTGACACTGATCAGTTAATATCTATGTATAAGAAAAAAATTAAAATTTATTTAACACAAGGAACAATGTTTGATATTCACCCGTATGAGGATTCAACATCTACAGAAGTAACATTTTCACTTATGAGGGACAGTTACATTAGATTCTACATATCGGATGAATCTATACCGGACGGACGTGCCGATATAAGCAAACTTTTGGATTAAAAAGCTTAATTAAAAGCTTAATAACATACAATATCAAGACAAAACAAACACACAATAAAACACTGAGATTAAACAATGTAAAACATAATAAATAATTCAATCATGCATATGTCTATGGTATACTCAAACGGTTGAGTGATTTCAGTTGTTTGTACTTAAATCTTGTAATACTTGTTTAATAGTTGTTAAAAAGTGCAAAAGCCGTGTTCTGTACATTTATTTTAACCCCGACGCCAGGTAGAATTTATTACGTGCACACCCGACGCCGGGGTGAACCATTAGTCTTTCCTAAGAGACCTCATCTGTAGGCTCACCATACAGCTGGTTTTTCCTAAGTCATCAAACCTGCCCGGTTTTGCAGCCAGAATCACCTTCAACCCCATTGTTCTTGCCTCCCGAAACCTTCGAAACTAGAGACAAGAACGAAGTAAGGCAATTCAGTGCTATTACAACATTGACGGAAGAATTCTTTATGTGCACAACCAGTCAATGTCATAACAGCAGGCTGTAACCGTTAACAGACAAGACGATCCAGTACACAAACCATACTGCAAGCTACCTTTAAACAGACAAGGAAACGTCAGATTGACTTCCGGAACTAAACATAACAGAACTCGCCTCAATGATATAAAAGTTGAAACCGGTTATATATAGTGTATATTCTTTATTATAATAGTGTTATGGTTTTGAAATTATCATAATTTTATTTTCATGTGTTATAATTTATTCAATTACTTTTTGTTTCTAAATAATAACAACTCCTAAAGTAATTTTATTCTTCCAATATTAATTAAAATAATTTGTATGAATTTCAATTATCAAAGGGAGATATTACTTGTTTTTTAATAAAAAGAGGGATAGATTTGTAAATAACCGACCTTATTATATTTGTTATATTTAGCATCTGGTTTCCCGGTCTGTGTTATTTTTAGTTGTTATATTTAGCATTTGGTTTCCCGGTCTGTGTTATTTTTAGTTTGAAATTTTCTTGTTTCATGGATAATTATTAATGTATTTATTGGTATTGTGTACATTTTGTGTCATTTCTAATGTCTTTAACAGTTGTTTTATCTATGTAGAAGGATTACAAAACAAGGAAGTAAAAGAGTTATTTAAACAGAAAATAAATGTGGTCTAAATTCAACCACATTATATTTTACTTCCTGTATGTTATATTAGGCCAAAGTTATTCTACATTTTGTCTCTCGGTGTAGTGTTTAAAGATTATTTAAAAGTTTTTAAGTGGAAACTATTTTTAAATAAAGATATATGTTTTTTTCATTTTAAATCATCTTTAATTAAATCAGAGGTTTTTATTGGGTTTAAAACTTGTGGATTTTAAATTGGCTGGTATTGGATATTTTAGAAGTGGTCAAAAGGTCAAATGAGGTCAAATTGGCCTCGCTCCATCATTTTACATTACTACTATCCCTTTCGCGTGTGCGCGGTTTATCTACAAAAATTTGTTGTGTTGTGCACGTGCCGATGCGGCATAACGAAAATTCAAAGTTTTATGTGCCGTTATGTCGCGTTGTTAGTTTCGTTTTGTCGTTTTAGAATGCGCATCAGCACAAAATACAAAACTAACACAATTTTGTTAGAGCGCGTTTGCGCGCGCGACAGGACGACACAAGGAAATGTGCTTAAAAAAACGGGCGCACGCCAACGCAACAAAAAGAAATGTCCTATATTAGGCACCATGATATTGTATTAAATCGTAAGAACCAGTTCTGACTAGAAAATCTATTTCTGTTCCTGTAACAAGAGATGTTGTTTGCTATAAAACTGTCGGAAATAGTATTTTTGTGTCAGAAAGATTTCTCCTTCCGATTTACGTCTTCCGTTTAGAAAACATGGCAGAATAATAAGGGCTGTCTCATTAATTTTCTGAAATTGTGGTTATAATGTAGAATAGTTCATATCTATAAAATTATGTCTTAATATCTCGTTAAACTGTAAATAGAATAATATCGTATGAAAAGTAACAACATTTACATTGATAAAAGTTTCATAAAATGTCGATCTGCCATAAAGGTTATACATCAATATTTGTCATGATGGCAGTTGGATGTTTTAAAACTTTATTGATATTTAACACCTGTGTTATTATAAGACTAAAAATGTTAAATGTTCTGTAAAATTATGCCTAGTGAATATGTTTTTTTTTTTTGCATGAACAAACTCAATCAAACCGAGTCTGCTATTATTCTTCTTGGTTGCGTTCTTTGCTTCCAAAGGATCTTTTTATACATTTTATTAACTATCAAAACAGCAATCCTTAAGTGCCGTGTCGTGGCTGTAGAAAGTCTCCCGTACTTGGATTCAGTGTTGTTATATTTTCTGGTCCTTTGGTATCACTGAGTCCATTCAACATAATTATGTGTAATAGAGTGCCGCTTAAGACGGTGCTAAGGGGCGTGAGAGGTGTTGCACATTTTATTATCTCTCATGAACAGACTCCATCAAACCGAATATGTATTATTCTTCTTGGTTGCGTTCTTTGATTCCAAATGATCTTTTTACATATCTTATTAACTATCACAACAGCAATATTTAAGTGTCGTGTGGTGGCTGTAAAAAGTCTTCCCGTACTTGGATTCCGTGTTGTTATATTTTCTGGTCCTTTGGGATCATTTAGTCCATTCAACATATGCGTAATAGAGCTCCGCTTAAGTCGGTGCTAGGGGGCTTGAGAGGTGTTGCACATTTCATTACCTCTCATGAACAGACTCAATCAAACCGAGTCTACTATTATTCTTCTTGGTTGCGTTCTTTGCTTCCAAAGGATCTTTTTACAGATTTTATTTTTTTATTATTATAAGACTTAAATGTTAATTGTTCTGTAAAAATCTGCCTAGTGAAAATGTCAATGATTGTCTCTTTCAATGTAATACGACGGATCCCATCAATAAAGAAAGCTTCCTGCTAAAATTTAATCCGGAAGTGATAGCAATTCCAACTGCCTGCCATAGACACATGGCAACGTCATTAATTTAGGTATACAGACACTAAATAGGAAAATGGCGCGAAAAAAATGGCATAATGGCGGATTCATATTGTCCTCAGTTTTGTTTTTATTCTGTAGATATATTTTCCTTATTTTCTTTGCATTTTTTTTGCTGCAATCACACGACATATCTATTCTTGGCATGTAGGTAGCATTTTCAAAATGAAATAATAATATAACAGAATTTGTCATGGATACTTAGTAACATAAACCACCACTACAATTTGAGGTCTCACTTTTTAACTGATTTAGCAGTGTGTGTGTGTGTGACTAAAATATTTTTCTCGCATCAAATATGACCCCCACTTTTCTTTTGATTTTTATTCAGCACTGACAATATTCTTACAATATTCATAAGTTAAAGACATTCAAAATGGGTCCTGATGTGTGTTGCAGATATTGGAAGTATGTCAATTGTATATAGAATAAAGAAGAACAGCTATTAAGTGTACTGTAACCTATTTTTAGGAGAAAAGGAGCGTCATTCTGGTAAGGATCATATCCAATCAAAACGTGGCTTAACATAAGAGATAATTAATATAGATGCCTTACATCATGCATGAAAGTACAAAAACGTTACAGAGGACGCAGTATATATACTAACAATAACATAAAGCATATACCTCGGTCTAGACGTTTTGTAATTCTCGCCAACACAGTCTGTTTCAACGGCAGTTCGAACACAAAAACTCCCCATGTTAAAGAGAAGATAACTACATCCAGATATATTTGGATAAAACACTGCTCCAGGAACGGTGGGGAATGTCCTAGAAAGCATCATACGATCTGATAACGGAAGATAGCTGACTTCTTTGCTTCAAAAGGATCTTCTTACAGATTATACTAACTCAGTATAGCGAGGGGGGAAATCCTACGCATTTGTCTTCCCTTACAGTAAAGAGATCTTTGATAAATCTACTTTTTTAAGCTTGTTTTAGGAGAAGCGATAATAGGGGACTAGATAATTTTGCTTTACATTGACTCCATATTTCTTGAGAAACCGCTATTCTATTTTCCGCACTGCACCTTTGTCGGTCTCTCGTATAATAAAATTGCGTCAAACATCGATTTTTGAAAAGACAAAATTGTAACAATGTGCCAAAATGTAAACATAGTAATAATACCGTCGAAAAGGCGCTAACAGATTTGAAATATCCGTATTTTCGTCTGTGTAAATCGTTCCAACAACGAACCGAGAACTATGATAAAGAAAAAAGCAATTTTTATTCGTTTGTTTATTTGTTCTTCTGTGTACTTCTGACAATTCTAGAATCTTTGTTTTATTCCAAATCACATCAAAAAGATTTATGCGCTGCACAAGAACATTGAAGATGAGCTATCAATGATCAAGCAGTCCTAATTTAACCTGTCTCCATTCACACTGACCATTTACATTACATAAGATCTATCAATTATAAGGTATTCCAACTACTGGTTTCATACGCAGACTTTATCTTAAATTTTGGGCACATTTGTATTTGTTTCTCATACATGTTTTGTAATAGTTTGGCATTTGCTTTATAAATAGATCATAAGTATTATTATTAATAGCGCGATGAAATACGTAATGCCCGGAGGGGCACCTTAGGTCTTCCTCCACCATCAAAGCTGGAAAGTCACCATATGACCTATAATTATGTCGGCGCGATGTTTAACTCAACAAACATAAGTGATATACATTTTTGTATTTATAAAGACGAGCAATGTTATTATTTCCCAGTGAAGTTTTGTAATTAATTTTCAGGTATGCTTTGCTTTATCATAGCTGTTAATGAATAACATAGAGGTATACAAAAGTTACCATTAACCAAAACCCGTTCCCCCACCAGACGTCTCAAGGCTTTGATTTTCTTTTGCATCCTATATATTCAAACTTCTTTACATTCTATGCGCTTTAAAAAGTTTATCGGTGTATGTATGACAACGCAATCTGCTTTGAGATGTTTGAAAGAAAAACAACTCTGCATTTTACACATATTTTAATGAAATTTTGAAGAAAAATAGCATCCAAAATACTTTACATTCAAAGCTCTAATTATATCCAACTTAAGAAAGTTGAACGGAATATCTTTGGCAAATCAGTCTACTTTGGAATGTATTTTACACAGATCTAAGTGAAACCTGAAAAGAAAACAGCATCTTCTGCCAATAAAAACTGATTTTTTTTTTATAGAAACCAGATTCATTACGAAAGATAATGACCAAACATTTGGCTGCTACTGGGGCCAGTGTCCGTTCTGATTTCCTCCCCAGATAGGCGTCTTAACGTTGTCTCTTGTTACGCATTCTGCATAAAGTAAACAACTGATTTCGCTTTTGTTGTTATGTAACAGAAGATACTGATTTCGTTGATATTTGTTCTTCCAATTGCAAAAGCCTAACTATAGCCAATGTAAAAGATTATTTGACATGGAAGGTAATTTGTGTAGAATCTGTGTTTCATCACGTTCATTTCATTTCACGGTCTACATATTGTGTTGATAAATTATCCAAAGTGATAAAAAAAAATTGATCTGTATTAGCTGATTGGCAAACACTTCTGATATCGCTGTAGGACAGGCAATTGTCAATACTTCCTACATTTTACTAGCTTTGTAAAAAGTACTTGAATAACCGTAAACTATATCATACATGGGAGTTTATGCATTCTTACTCACGAGGGGGGGGGGGGGGGGGGGGGGGGGGGGGAACTGTTAAAACGACCCCTGGGTTGTGGAAAAAACAGGTTCCAGTTTTAGGATCCCACTTTTTACAGTTTTCCTGGAAAACCTTTACAGCATTCGAAATTAAAAATTAGCTGCCGGTGTTTTTTTTTCCCAAAAAGAAATGGTAAAGATTTATTTTTTTTTTGCAAAAATAAAAATTGTTTTTCTATTTCATTGTAAACCCGTCTTTGAGAAAGGGTTTAACCTGCGAAAACACGGAATATTGGTGTCAGTAAAGCGTTTTAAAAAAACAAAATTCAAAATTTTAAATAAAAAATTTAAACTAAAAAAAAATTTGATTAAAGTTTATCCCAAAACCGTATTTCATCCCTAAATTTGCATTGTTTTAAAAAACCCCCTTTTCGGGCATGGACTTATAATACGAGGTAAAAAAAATACTTTTTGGTCAATTTTTCGTAGTTTTAAAAATGTTGCATTTTTAAGCGGGTTTGTTACAGTTGGGGGGAAAGCTCCCTTCTGAATGGGGTTTACAGTTTTAGGTTTATCCCTTTTCCCTTTTTCGGGATTCTTTTTGGCTAATTTTAAATACTGTTAACAGCTTTTTTTTGTCATTTGAGGCGTCAACGGGAACTAAAGAGGCGTTGTTTGCAACGATTTTTAAAAAAAAGAAAAGCTAGAACTTTTTCCACCTAACGGGAAAATTGGGTTGTGATCGATATGCCCAAAAAACACATATAAAGAACATTTTATAAACAATTTTGCAGAGCAAATCTTCTGTCCCTCCTGAAAGAAAATTTTGACCGATCTTTTGAACAATCTCAAAATACATGGGGTTTTTAAAATGTTTTCATACCCCTAAAAATTTAATATCACCGGAGATATCGGGGACGATATCAAAAAAATTTTTTCAAAAGTGGTTTCTTTATTTATATTCCATAGGCTATTTTCCCACAAGTTTCCCTTTCTTTCAAATCTAAAAAAGACACGCCCTTACTAGGGTAAAAAAGGAAAACCCCAATTTTCGAAAAACCCCAATTTTTTAATGCGCTCGTCTCGCGTTTACATAATGCCAATAGTAGTAAAGGGGTCTTTTTAAACCCCGGCCCCACACTGCGCATCCCGTGAAAAAGGACGCCCATGCGCGGGGGCCCATTTTAAAAATTTTATTTTTTTTTAGAATGACATCACTTCCTATTTTAAGAAGACCTCACCTGTTTTTTTTTATATCCCCCGGGAAGTAATAGAGCTACTTAAAACCTATCTGGGGCGGTTTCGCGCCCCATTGAGGGCCCAGGTGCTCGGGCCCTAGGGGGGAGATAAAATGAAAAAAAAAAAAAACCATATTAAATAATTTTTAAATTAATAACCCAATAGATTTATCTATAACGTATATAAACATTTAAAGGGTGAAAAAAAACCCTTAAATTAATGATAAGCAAAATTTTTACCCCTTTTAAACTAAAAAAATTAAAGCTTTTTTAAAAGATAGCTACGTTAGAAATAACGTTAACTGAAAAAAAGTATTACTTTTTGCTTACGATTTTTTGCTCCTTGGCGTCCACTGAAAAAATGCCCTCCAATATAAGCGAATTTTTCCCTAAATCGCGGGCTGGGACCTTTTTTTCTAATGTTTTTCATAAGAAATTTTTTAGAAAAGGGCCCAAGAGTGCTTTAAAACTGATCATGGTCAGAATTTTAACCGTGTTGTTTTAAAGGGCCCGGATAGACGGACAATAAAAATAAACATGCCCAAAATTAACCCCTTTTAAAAGTCGCCCAACGTCTGGCGTGTATTTTTTTTTAAAGACATGCTTTTTAAACAATACCTTTTTTTAAAAATTTGTAAATTTTTTAATCCCTTTAAAGCCGGGGACAATGTCTGGCTTTAATTGAAAAAAGGCCCGGGACGAAGTAAAAAGGGATATTTTTTTTACAATAGAAGTTTTGACAAAAGTTTTAAATCCCAACAAAGAAAAATTTGTTTTTTTTCAACTTTCCATTCTTGCCCGTTTCAATTTTGACTATTTTAAAAACCCCGTATTAAAAATTTTTTAAATTTGGGCCCAAATCAAAATTTGGGGATAAATGACGTTCTTACTAAAAATACAACCCGTTTAAAATCTTTGGGGCAAAGCATAAAAGAAAAACCGTTTGGGGAGTCATTTTAAATCATTCTAATTTTAAGAATTAAAACCCGCAAAAATAAAAAATTTATAGTAAAAACTTTTTTGAGATGAGGGAATACTTTCACCAACGCAGATGAGCGATAAAATTTTGGGGCCACGTAGGGGATACGGTTTCCCCCGGGGGTGGGGTTTTCCTTTTTTTTTTAAATTTGAGGAACCCACAATATGGTAATGATTTTGTCGGGAAAAACTGAAAAACCATATTTCAACTTTTTTGGAGACCCCAACAACGACCAAAACACAAACGATATGGATTGGCCCTGGAAAACGTAAGAGGGGGGGAAAGAAGTTGAAGAGGGAAATCAAAGCTTTTACCTTTGATGACAAAAAGGAAGAAACGGCAGCGGGCTTGTTTTCAAAGGGGAAAAGCACCCACATCACCAGGGTTACAGATAGGGGGCGGAGAAGAGCCCCACCGGGTCCGTCGCATAGACCTCCCCCAAAAGGGACCCCGAAACCAATACGAAAGAAAAAGGAGGGGAACGTATGCGAAAAGTGCTGCAGTCGACCCTAGTATCAGTAAAAATAAAAGGGGAACATATAGAGGAGAAAGCTAGAAGATTTTGAGGAAAGGTCCCCCACCCAAATGTTTGCCCGAATGTTAGAGGAAGCCCGGGGCGTTTTGGGCGGGGAACGTTTTTAGGGCGTGTTTTGTTATACACCCAACCAAAGGGGAACTCATACCCCTTTATTTTTTCCCCCTCCACCCGGGACGAACTGAACCCCGGGATAAATTAAAGAGGACTTTTGAGAAAGTGCTGAATAAAAAAAAAGGGACTTGTCCATCGACGAATTTTTTGACATATCCATGGGAACTAAAAATTTTTAAACCTAAAGAGGGGCTAACGAAGACTCCCTAAACAAAAGGGAAAAAAAACCCTCGTTAAAATTTTAAAAAACATCTATAGTCACCTTTGAAAGTGAAGACCAAATTGAAGGGCAAAGACTTTTGGGAGCCCGCTGGGCCAAATTAAAAAGATGCACGGGAATGAAGGGGAAAAAAATTTAACCCAAAAACCCAGACAAAAAAGAGTAATCTACAGCTCAAACTAAAAAAATAAAAAAGGGACCAGAAAGTTTTTAAATAAATTTTTAATTTGAACAAAAAGAAAAGACAAAAAAAACCAAACAGTTGGGGCTGCAAAAAATTTAAATTGGGCTAAAAATCCCTAGGGAAATTAGACCACGATTTTAGAAAAATATCATGCGTTTGAAAAAAGCCCTTGGGAGTACGAAATCATAGTAGTTTAAGCCCCCTTTTGGGGGTAAAAATTCTTAAAAGCCCATTCCCGGACGAGCCCAAATGCATCTACATAAACTTGTGGCAAAATCACCCCATCCCATAACCATTAAAAGGGGTTTCTTCACGCCATGTATTTTTGTGAAAAATGTTTTAAAAACATTACAACAACAAAAAAAAGACATCATGCAAAAACACCTGTATAAACTGAAAAGAGACCAGGGGCCCTAAAAGGGAAAAAGAAGTAACTTGCAACGATTGTAAAAGGGGACGGGAAGGTCAGAAGATTTCTTTTCAAAAACATAAACAAATACCATACATAAGAAAGGAAAAAAAAAAAGGAAAACCCAGGGGAAACTCACAGTGCGCCAAAAGGGGTTGGAAGTCCCCCCCTTATGCAATAAATTTTAAGATTAGATCAACGCAAGAAAGAAGAACACCATGCGGGGAGTATATGGGGTATTTTTCATGTAATAAAATATTTATTGGAGGACATCTGTGTTTTTTTAAGAGCCCCCCCGGGCCCAAAAGGGAAGAAAACTTTCCCAATTTTTAATTTTTTTTGATTCGAGGGGTAGTCAGGATAAACACATTGTGTGAAAAGGGAAAATTTTACCTTATGGGAAAAATGATTGAAAGACGCCAATCCAACGGGTTATTAACTTTTGCTCCAAATGCCAAAATTTTTAAAACGTAAAGGTGGGGTAAAACCACGCATCGCCCAATTTTGTATTTTCCCCCAATACGGGTGTGTCCAGAATGCATTAATAAAGAATTAAGGGCCCTGAGCCCTAAAAGTAAAAAATGGGGTACCCTTTTGGCGACGAAATGTGACAACTCGGGTTTTTGCCTGCTAACGAAGTTAAGGCCATGCCCCGGAACTTGGGGGTTTAGAGAATTCATTTTTTTGAAGGAAGGGAAAACCGCGGAAAAATTGGGCGAATGGTTGTTTCCCCGATCAACATAAAAATTTTAAAAAGTTTTGCCCCAAAATTTATGAAAGGTTACGACGGTTTTTTCCCTTTTGGGAATCCCTTATAACCAATCCCTTAGACCCACAAAACCCATTTAAAGGGGATCCAAAATTTTTGTATAAACGTTGGAGCAAAAAAGCATAAAAAAGTGATTGACAGTCTAAATTTTTTACCCTTAAAATTTAATCGCGTCCGAAACCTTTGGTTTTGGGATGAATTAAAAAAAGGGGTGGCCCAATTCATTATTTTAAAACAAAAAAAAAACCAAAAAATTATAAAGGACCCTCCCCCAAAGCTAAATTTTTTACGGACAGATTTTTTTAGGAGAAAGAGAAAACGATTGTTACATGGTTGAGTGAAAAAAGAATGATGTTTTAAATTTTTTAAAAAAGAAATGTTAGATTATTGTAAAAGTTATTTTTGATTTTTTTGAGACAAGCGTTTTTTAAAATTTTTAAAAGAAATTTTTGGGGAATGCTACGTAAAAGAGTGTTTGAAATAAATGAAAAAGGGGGCCGGAAAAAGGGAAAAAGTTAGAACGGGCCTGACCCAAATTCGTTTCCTTTGACTATAGTTTTCCGTCTGAAAGAATTTATTTAAACCCAAAAATTTTTAGAAGAAAAAATGGAAAGTAAAATTTTAAGGGGACGAAACTGTTGGGTACCCGAAAAATTAGTAAAATGGAAACGTATGAAAATTAAAACACAAAAATTTGGAAGGGAACCACGAAACCGAACGACCGAAAGGAAGTGAGAGAAAAAAAAATTTGAAAACGTCCAAATATAGAAAAAAATTTTTCCTCCGGGTTTTTTTCCCAATAAACAATAAATAAGGTATCTATAGAATTTTAAAAGGGTTTTTGGAAACAAAAAAAAAAATATAAAAATTCAACATCCCTTAAAAAAATTGGCGAAAAATCTTTACCGGGAAAACACATATAAAATAGATGGGTATTGTAAAAGAAACAAAAAACAGCGTAAAGTTAAAGGGGTGAAATCCCCAAAGGTTTCCGAAAATTGGTTTCACTGATAATCGCGAAAAAAACGTTCACCCCACTCCCCAAAACAATTTTTAAAGGCGAACTTTTAAGCATTGAAAAAAAAAAAAGAAAGTTTAAAAATAAAAAATTTAAGGAATGAAATATGTTTGTATTTGGGACCCGAAATTCAGAAAAAAAAAAAGAAAAAAATTTCTGAGATAAAGCGTTTTTTGATATTTAGATTTAACAGAAGATTTAGATCCTAGGGAATTTTCTTCGGGGGGCGCCCCCAATGCCAGTAAACTCTAAAAAGTTGAAGAAAGTGAGCAAGTCAAAAATGGGATTTTTACTAGTTTTTTAAACCTTTGGGGCAACAAATATTGCCATATCCTGTATTTTACCCCGTCAAATAACAAAAAGAAATTTTTAAAGACTTAAAGGGTACTTTGGTATTGCCAAAGTAAAAATAGAAAAAACCAAGAGGTCTAATAAACCCTCCCGTCCCCTTTCCCTTAAAAGGGGCAAATGGCAAACTGAAATTCCCCCTTTTTGTAGGAACCGCGCCCGATAATGAAAACCAAAAACCCCCGTGATTGCCCCGGGTGTTATAGAGGGGTTTAAATGGCACGTGGTGGGACTCCGGGGATTTTAAACCCCTTTTAAAAATTTAAAAGGGAAAACCCTTATGAAAATATTAGGTATACCACTGGGAGGGAAAACCCCTCAAAAATGACCTAAAAAACCCTTTAAGGGGGCTGTTTCCAAAAAACCTAAACACAATTTTTTAAAATTTAAGCAAGAGGGAAGCGGGCCCCCCCTGACTGGATTTCAAAAAGAACAAGACTTTTAAAAATTTCATAACTCAAAAAAAGGGGAAAGAGGGTTTTCATTTTGGGTCGGCAAACATTTTGGGGAATCCGGGGTTTTAAGCTCGGCAAAAAATGTCTCAATAACTTTTGGGGAAAATTTTGGGCAAAAGTCCCCCAATAAAGCCCTCAGAAAAGGGGGTTCCCTTTTACGAAAAAGCAGGGAAACTTTTTCTTCCCCCAAAGTTTTCCGATCCTATGGAAAAAACCACCCTTTAAATTTTTAAATCCTTTCCCAAAGACATGTTACAAGTAGAATGGCAAAATTTAAACAAGACTGCACCCCGGAAAAAATAAAACAAACACATTTAGCACTTTTACAACTTGTTGGGGCCCGACTTAAAAATTTTCATGTGCTCGAAAAGCTTAATAAAAGGGTACTGTTTTTATGGGTAAGACAGTGTGATATATGTAAGTCCCCGGGGCAGTATGATCCTCCCCTTAGGTGGTTTTTTTGGGGGAAAATTACAGAGAGCTTTTTACGTGGGGAGTACATTGGAAAATTTGTGTCTGGTGGCCCAAAAAATTTCCCTTTAAAACCAGTAAAAACAAAGAGACGTGTAAAAGGGTTTGGGTTTTACTTTGAATTTTAAAAAAAAGTCCCGTTGATCAATTTTGAAAGTGTAAAACACAAAAGTTACCGATCCCCAAAGGGTTTCCGAGCATTAAAAGTAACAAATCCCGCAAAAAAAAAAAATTTGTAGAGATTTAAAAAAAAAAGGAAAATAGCAAACGGAAGAAAACAAAAATATCAAGAGGTGACAAAAAAACGTAAAAAATAGCAGATTTTGACACTGAAAAAAAATGATATTAAGTTAGATACAATGTATTGATGTTAATTTTTTGTGCTGAAATTAAAAAATTTTTGTCTTTTTCAAATTTTAAATTATTTCATCTGTGTTTTCCGTTTTTGTTTTCTAATTTTTAAGTTTTGTCTACACACTGTTTTTTTTTTTTTTTCTATGATATTCAGAGAATTTTAAAAAACTTTTTATTGTTTTATTAACATGAATAAAAAATTTAAAAAAAACTGTTTTTTCTCGATTTTTATTAAATTTCCCAAAATTTTATAAAAGAATATGAAATGCTACCGACCTTTTACGAGCCTGAAAGGGAAAAACCCTTTTTTCTGTTAAAAAAGGGTTTTAAATACAAACCCGATACGGGAAATTTAAAACGATATCTCTGCAGGCTTTTTCCTTGAGGAAAAAAACTTTTGGGTAATATACGACAGATAAAGTTCCTGTGGGGACTGCCCCTTAAAAAAGATCACAAATTTTTTGATCCTTTTGCTTTTCCCTCATTTTTAAGTCCCCAAAAACCCCGCAGGTTCCTTTTTTACTAAAATTTATATATTTGGGGAAACAATTTAATATCTGGAATACCGTGACCCCCTTTAAACCGGGGGTTTCCCCGGAAGGTTTTCATACAAAGGTTGCCCTTGTCCAAACCCCCCATAAGATACCTGAGGCGAGGGCTTACAAGATTGGATGAAAGCAGTTTTCTTGTCCATTCAGTTTTTTCCCCCCTACCACTTGGGCCCAAAAAGACCAAAAAAAAATTTGGGTTTTGAAAAAGTCCCTCTCTTTTTGAGAGCCCCCTTTTGTAATGGTGGTGAAAAACTGCATTTTTGGTCCACTCCCCAAAGCTTTTTAGTTGATTCCCGCATTTTCGCCCGGGCCCAGAGAATGACTGGTGGGCAAAAGAGGGGGACTTATTCCCTTTGTGAAACCGATGTAAGAATCTTTTATCAAAAAGACACTGCTTTTTAAAATTTTGGGCCCTTTTTTTTCGCTTTCCCTTGGGGGAAGGGAAGGGAAAAGGAGGAGGAGGATGAGGAGGAGGAGGAGGTGGAGAGGTGGTGGGGGTAGTGAGGGGAGGAGTGGGGAGTTGGGGGGAGGAAATGAAGGGGGTGGAGGAAAGGGGGAGGAGGGGAAGGGGGAGGAGGAGGGGGTGGAAGGGGGAGGGGGGAAAAAGGGGAGTGGAGGAGGGGTAAGGGGGGAAAGTGGAGGAGGGAAAGGAAGGGGGAGGGGGGGAAGGAAAGGGGGAGGGAGGAAGGGGTTGGGGGGGGAGGATTTGGGGGAGGAGGAGGGGGAGGAGTGGAGGAGGTGGTGGGAGGGAGGGTTAAGGAAGGTGGAAAGGGGGAGGAGGAGGAGGAGGAGTTGTTGGTATATACGTAAACTCGTAACACCTTTAATCATGGTTAAATTTACTTTAAAAACTTATACAAAGACGTGGGGATCCCTGAGTGATTCAATCAAATGCGTCATAACATTACCAAACAGAGCATTGCTATAAATTTTTCCCGGGCCCAATCCCGAACGTTGCTTTGGCTCTATTTATTTTCTTTTAACCTGTGAATTCCCTTCATTGTCACTTTTTATCCCCCAAAGTGGGAAAAGGAAACAGGTAAACCCTTTCCTTTTGACGCCTTTTTCGCGGAGTGACCCCATAAACTTTTAAATGCAAACAATGGGAAAAGTACTAGTTTAAAAACCTTTTTGTAGGGTACCAAACCCCGGGGAAGTCGGGTTTAGAAAAAAAGGAGAAAATCGATATTTACGCATAGTGATTTCATTTCCCGGGTTTTAGCTACCAACCCTTAGTTCTCGTCAAGCGTTTTGGCTGACACCCAAAATCAATTAAAAACGGTCTACATATAGGGGGAGGGAAATTTCATTTTTTAAAAAATTTTTTTTGGGAAATTTGAATTTTTCCGGGTCAAAAAGGGGACGTCCCTTTAATCTTTTTAAAAGCCAATAACTTAAGAACGGATCAAAAAGAAAATAAATATCAAACATTTTTTTAACCTATCACAGATCTTTCCAATGCAATCTGTTTCAATGTTTATTGCAAAGTTTTAAAAAAGAAGGGTTTTTAAAAAACGCTTTTTACGTCCCAAACTCGTTAACGGTTTAAAATCGAATCGAGAAAGGGATGTAAATGAAAGAATTTTAAAGAATTTTTATCACAAAAAATTAACATCTCAAATTTTATGAAAAGAAAAGTGGGCCCAAAAAGGGGAAAACTGATTGTTCAAGGGTTTAAATGTATTCGGTTTATTGAAACCTTGACCCATTCCTAGAATGGGCCAAATAGGCTTTCTAGAAACCCATCTGTACTTTAAAACATTTTCCAAAAGGACTAAAAAAGTTTTTTAACCCAAAAAACCCCGTTTTTATAAGTTTCTTCCCTTTAAAGGCATAAAAAAAGACCGAAATTTAATCCCCTTTTCCCCGTTTCAAAGTATTAAATGTCAACAAGGGCCCGTTCTCTTTCATACATTTTCTTAAATCGATCTCAAGTCAAAAAAAAATTAATACTTTAAAAAACCGCTGAAGGTGGGAAATTTTATGCATAGAATTGTACATTTTATTGAAGTGAAAACTCCCGTTAATTCAAAATTTCCCGGAAAAAATTTTTAAATTTTAAAATATGAAAATTGGGGTGATGTTTTTGGAAAAATCAAAACCGAAAATGGAACTGGCATGAACAAATTTTTGGGGACTATGGTTTTTTGTAATAACAAAAAATGAAAAAATGTAAAGTTACAAAGGAAAGATATTTTTTGGGGATACCTGTTTTAATTTAAAATTTGGCCCAAAAACACAAAACGTGTAAATAGGGGAATAGGGACGAAAGAAATTTTTATAATTTTTTAATATTTTGGGTGATGTTTCATATAAATTTTTTTAATGGGGGCGTACGTGTGTGCGTGCCTGCATGTATCCGTGTGGGGTGCTTGGGTTGTGTGAAAGCGCGTTGCGTGGTGTGTGGTGGCGTGGGGGGTGGGGGTCTGTGTGTGCTGTGTGGTATGGGGCTGGCGGTAAAAAGTGGGGTTGTTCCCCCGTGGTTTTTGCTGTGCTTGTGCCTTTTGTTGTGTAGGTTTTGAGTCAGGGCCCGGGGGCAGAAAAATGTGAAAATTTTTCCCCGTGATTGGGTTTCACTTTCCCTTTTTAGTGTAAATTTAGTAAACGAGAAACCTTCGGGTTTGATACCCAACATGCCTAGGGTTTTCTTTAATTAAAAAAGGCATGAATCCCGGTGTTTTTCCCGGGTGAAAGATTCGGGTTTTAAAACCCCAAAATCGGAAAACGGATAGAAAATAGGGCACGTAATTGTTATAAAATTTTTTGAACCTAAATCGAAAAGAACTTTCCCAAAGGGCCAAATCCCATCTTTTACGATGACTTTGAAATTTTAAAAGACTTCCCTTTCCGGGGGGCACCTATTTTTTGGAAAAAAGCAAAACCCTTTTGGGTTTTTAAAAAAGTCAGAACCCAAAAAGGGAAAAAAGGACCCCAAAACGTCCCTTTTTTTAAAGATTTTTACAACTTTTTTAAAAAGTCCTTTTCTGGTTTAAAACTCTGGGGTGGTCATAAAAAATGTTGGCAATTGTTTTTAAAAAAAATATTCTTTAACATCATATCATTGGGTGGTAGAAAGAGGCACTTCGGTCCATAGCGGGCCCCCGACCTAAGTCACCTCCCCTTTCCCTACTCAAAACGGATTAACTTGGACAGATCAATGGGCCTTTTTTAAAAGACCCCCTAAATCAACAAAACCCCGACAAAGGGGGCGACTTTAAAGGGGAAAAAACTTTTACATTTTAATACCTATTGTTAACGCATCCGGGCCCTTAAAAAAAATAAACGCCAGACATTGTGGGGGGCTTTTTAAAGGGAAATTTAAAAAAGACATGTTTAAAATTTTTTTTTTCCGTCAAACCCCGGGCCCAAAAACAACACACGCTAGGCCCTTCGACCATGCCCCGTTTGATGGGACTCCCTGACCCCTTTTCTAAATATAGCTTATGAAATCATTTTTGAAAAATAGGTCCGAGCTGCGCATTTTTGGGAAAAATACACTTATTTGAGTCATTTTTTTCAGTGGAGCCCCAAGGGGGAAAATCGCGACAAAAAAGTAAAACTTTATTTCCCCGTTAACGTTACTTCAACCCTTTCTAAATTTTTAAAAAAAAGATTAATGGTTTTTTAAATTTAAAAAAAATAAAAAATAAATTTTTCTTTAAATTTTTTTTAATAAGTTTTTGATTACCAAACAATTTTTATTTATTTAGGTTATAGGGTAAATCTATTGTTTTTAAATAAATTAATATTTTTTTGATTTTCCCTTTAAAAAATTTTTTTTTTCATGTTACTCCCCGTCTAGGGCTTTAGCCCCTGACCCCTCAATTGGGGCGGGGAAACACGCCCTAATGGGATAAAAAAGCAGCTCTAAATACTTCCGGGGGATATAAAAAGCAGATGTGAAGTCATTTTTTAAAATAAAAATTATGTCATTCTTAAAATAGAATTCAAAATGGCCGCCGCGCATGACGTCAGTCTCACGCATGCGCAGTCGTGGCGTTAAAGAGACCCCTATACTACTCCAGATGATGGACATTACAGTCCTGAGACATGCCTTCGAATGCCGCACAGTCCTGAAAAGCCCTTGACACCGGCATACATACAAAGACAAATACGCATGCTTGCCAGATCTTTATTGCGCATGCATATCTGCTAGTAGGCAGCTACGCACCTGCAAGCAGACTATGATTCGATGGTTGAATCATTTATTATTTGAAATAAAGTTTTATTGCACAGGTGTGAGTTGTCGTTAGGAAAGCCAATTAATTTCTTAAGTTCTCCATTACCGATTCCTAGAGGATATTTTCTTTTAAGCATATTAGTAATTGAAATCGTTGTTAAAGACACGCATTGCCAAGCTCTTCTGAAGCTAGGACATATCGTTTGCTAGCATAGTACATGTAGCATAAACAGGTACTATTTATAAAAGATCAGCCTGTTAAAGTGCAAACGACGATTCAATGCGAATTGGTGATTATGGTATTATATGCATTGGATATAGAACACTAGCTTTCCATTGAAAATGTTTATGTCATTTTATTATATATAGATGTTGATTTAGAATTTCGAAATTAGAAAAAAATGCACTTGGTATAATATATTTGTTACATCTGACAAAAACATCCCGTATAATTCATGAAATCTAAATTTTATTTACTATCCTGGTATTGTATATTGTCAAAATGTATTCCAAAAAGTATCATCCTAAATCTGTAACACATCCAGAAGAAGCACCCCACAACTGTAACATATCCAGATAAACTGTAACATTTTATAAAACCACGAAAAAAAAACCCACTGTGATTTTTTCTACCTCGTATCATAAGTGCATGCCTAAAGAGGATTTTTATCGGTGCAAATGAGCATAAAATATGATCGAAATATATTTTAATCAACTTCTTTTAGATACTTTTCTATCAAAATTTCGAATTTTGTCAATAAACGCTTGATAGACATCAATATACTGTGTTTCGCTGGTTAAACCATGTCTCAACAGACGTACATACCATTGATCTGGAAAAACAACTTTTACTTTTGCAAAAAGAGATAAATCTTTACCATTTCTTTGGCGAAACAAAAACACGACAGCGATTATTATCCTGCGAATGCCTGTACCGTATCAAGGAATACTGTAACAGTAGCTCCTAATCTGTAACATGATATGCTCCACAACCGAGTCTCGTGTAACAGTTCCTCCCCCGTGTTACTTATGCTAACTAAACCGCATGCAAATTGTGATGTACCACGTGACTACTATAATAGTTGTAACATAATATTTTAATGATATACTATTTACAAGTCGAATAAATTATGTTGTGTTCTGTTTTTACAATACTTATCTGACGCATGGGATGTCGTTATTTGCGATAACATACAACACAGCTATCTAAAAAAATAAATTTTTAGGTGATCGCTCACCGTCCGTCCACACTTTTCTTTAAACATCTCCTCCTAAACCACCAGGCAAATTTTGATGACACTTCACAATGGACTTCTTTAAAAATTGTTCAGATAATTGACTTCCATACAGATGTCTGGTTGCCATGGCAACCGAAAGGAAAAATCTTGTCCAAAACCACAGGCAGGACATAGGGCTTTTATATTTGGTATGTAGCATCATCTAGTAGTCCTCTACCAAGATTGTTAAAATTATCCCCCTAGGATCAAATATGGCCCCGCCCTGGAGTTCACATGGTTTACATGGATTTATATAGGGAAAACTTTGAAAATCTTGTTCAAAACCACAGGTCCTAGGGCTTTGATATTTGGTATATAGCACCATCTAATGGTCCTCTACGAAGATTGTTCAAATTACCTCCCTAGGGTTAAATATGGCCCCGCCCCGGGGGTCACATGGTTTATATAGACTTATATAAGGAAAAACTTTGAAAATCTTCTTGTCCAAAACCATAGGATATATATATATATATATATATATATATATATATATATATATATATATATATATATATATATATATATATATATATATATATATATGTAGCAAGGGGTCATACATCTTGTCTTACCTATGCAATCTGAGCGAAACTTGAAAGGCGGCATTTCCCTACAGCGTTAACATTTTGCCATGTATTATTTAAACACTCTACACCATAACATAGATATTGTTTCGAAGTACGGACACAAAGACGGACAGCTGGTTAATGCCAAAACTATATCCATCAGCCTTTGACAGGGGATAATAAAAAATCCTTACCTACCGTAGTATGTGATATAGTAGGATAGTAAAGAAGAAGGTCTAGTAACAACAATGCTCTAAATATCTTGCTTGACTAATATTCTTAAATTTGTAACAGAGGTCAAAGGTCTTATCGTCTATCACCTTATTAATTTCTGAATGCCCTGATTTGACTGATAAGGTATTTCGGTCATAAAATTATTTTGTTCAAACACAATATCGTGACTTCAATGTCATGTTAGGACAGCTCCAAGGTCTTAAGTCAGCGGAGATTTTATGTCTGCCTTCCTTATTTACAAATAACCTCTTTCGCTTCCAGCACAATCAAGTTTTCAATTAAATGAAATTCAAATTAGTTTGTATCGAGATTTGGTTATGTGATTAAGTGTTTTTTTTCCCAACACTAAAAACCGTTACGTGCTCTAAGTCACTATGTGGACTAAACAGTGTCCTAGTATACAATGCATTTTCTCGTTATAATGTTTTGCTGCCTGCCAATCTTTTGAATTTTGGGCTTTTCTCATTTTGTACTCGTTTTTGTTTATTTTCACAAATCAATATCACATTGTATGGGCAAGACATTGTTCATTTGTAATCTTGATACTTCGTTTCTTAACTTGTGTTTTAACTGAAAGAGTAGCAGTACTACTTAATTATACCATTCACTATAGATTATATTAATCAATTTTATTTGTGTACCTTTCAAAGTGCATCATTTTGTATTGTTAGGGGCAAAAGGTCCTTCTTCTGTTGGTGCATCTGGGAATGCATCGAACTTGAAGCAATTTCATGAATTTATTAACTCGTCTTTCGAAAGGTATGTAGAGCTATTGCATTCGCCATGAGGATTAAAGTAAAACATTGTGTTACTAGCTATTGACTGAAAATCTAATGGTAAACTATTATTTATCAAAGTGTTACACAGGAGAAACAAATCCCCCATAAACTATATTTGAATTGAAGATATTATGTCCTTTATTGTAACTTAGAATTTTTGGTTAAAGTTTCTGAAAAGTTACATATTATTGTCAGTATTAAAGCTTTTGACTGGAAGCTTAAAGTAGTAATTATCATAGTCAAATAAGAAGAAAACAACCTCCCATAACTTTATTAGAATTTTGGTAGTATTATGCTCTTTTAACTCTAATTCAGAGTCAGGCACTGGAAAGTTTCAAAGCGTGCTGTATTACGGACAGCTCTTTTCTTGCATTAGTGGGGGGTCCCAGCTGCAATTAGAGCCAGCGGTGTCATGCTAATATAGTCTCTTATGCTCTACTTATAGAGCGGCTATGTACTTAGTTTTTTCTATGTATAATTGGAATTGTAAGCTTACATGTTTGCATATAGCATAAGCCTCAAAATAAAGAATAAAAACTAATACTTGCATTTCACAACACAAACACACAATCACAGTAGTTACACACAAACACACAACTTAATCCGCCACACACACACACACACAAACATGCACCAATTGTAATGAACACAACACAAAATACAACTCACAATTCACTTGCAATAGCTTTACTGTGGTTTTAATAGTGTAAATGTGACTATCTTTAAATAGTCCTGGTAATTCTATATCGAAATGGCCATTTAATTGTATGAATGTGTATTTTATTGTTTGTATTGTGTTATAATATAAAATGTAAAATGGATGAGACTCAAATAGATAAATAAATAAAAAAATTGATTTTTTCCCAGTATGACAAACTTTTCATTATTTCGTCCCAAGTTAGATTTAAGTACTCCTTATTTCATGATAAGAACAAAAAAGTTTTTAAATTAACAATGGGGCAGAAAATCATTACCAGATGTAATATATCTAATAAATTAGTATTTCATTTGAAGCAGGACTGTATAACATTGTGAAATTAGTCTGTATTTACATGTTATTTTCAGTCGTAATCTTGACCTGGATCAAGTATGAAGATAACCTTTGCAATGATAAGGGTAAAGATTGTAGTTTTGGTCGCTAGAGGGAAGGTCAATGCACTGTTATTAAAATAAATCGCAAGATAACGTTTGAATAAAATATTTCAACTAATTTTGGTAGTTTGCGACAGAAAGCTCTCCACTTGCATTAATACTTACTGTTTTTAGTGCAGTGACAAACTGAGTAAACTATTTAAAAGTATGTTAGCAAAATTCAAATTTTATAGCATGTTGTTTAGTAATTTAGTTTTCAATATATCTATACATCATTTCCCCTCCTAGAACAAAGGATAGAGATTAATTTCTCAATAGCCACATTATTTAGTTAAGAAATAGTATATCCCAAACAAGGATTTGTCATCACTGTTTAGACTTATGATGCAACGCAATTATATCATGAGAGCACAGTCCATATGATATAACAATACGCAGCTGGTCGAGAATGATTTTATGCACTGTTTTAGATATTTTATTTCGATTCTACTACGATATCAAAGACTATTATCCTGGACGACATCCACCAAGTATTTGCCTGTTTTATGTGTTTTTTTTCTTTCAAGCGCGCCGCTATGACTTTTGACGGTATGACAGAAGAATTTGTGACGTACTTCGTCGTCGCACGATATTTTACACTTAGGCGATTTCGTGATAATGTTGTGTGTATGCAGATATTTAATTAAGAGTAACTGACGTCCGTGTATGTTTTTACTACAGTGATTAAAAAAATTAAATTTCAAATTTTCCCCGTTTAATTTTTAGAGACTTTATTTATCGCTAAAATAGTAAAAAAAATTCGATTTTATCATCAACCAATATTAAGAGCATTGAAATGGATAAGTTACGCCGTAACAAGATGTTAGTACGGCAGTCGGTTTTTTGACGATAAAATCTGTCAATTTTAAAGATATCTGGACTAAATAACCAGCAGTACGACATTGGAATTTGCCCGCGCATCCATTCAATGCGTTTATTTCACGTCATTTTGTATTTATCGCTTTAACAAACCTTGAGGCTTTTCCTACAAGCGTTACGCTCGTCATTCTGTGTGCGTATGTATTCAATTATACCGTAATTAATTTATCGAAAAAAAATACCAAAACATTTACTATTCATAAATTGCATACATTATCAAATTATGTATATGTTTAAAACAATAATCATTAACTAGTAATATGAAATAGGCACTGCCTCAATCGGAATCGCACCAGACTTCGACTCATCCCTTTAACATTAAAAAAAACTGTCACTAGGGTGTATGTTTAATAACAGGCAAATTGTTGAGAAGCACAATGACAGAATTAAGGTGATCACAACAGCTCAAGCTGTGATAGGTGAGATAAAAAATATACAACTGAAAAGTTACTTGATTGCAATCACTGTTTAACAAGACTTAACAGACAGACACAAATTAACAATCTATTTGCACCACGGCAGGTTAAAAGTCAGTCTAGGGAGACATATTAGCCTTCTTTTGCAGGCTTGGTTTGATCTATTTATGTTAATTGTAATTTGAATTACTCGTAAAACAAATCCTAATTTCAGTTTTTAATATAACATCACAAGATTGTCATTACACTTTATTTATTGAATAACTGTTCCACAGGTTTAAGTTTTATCTGTATACCACATTTATAAAGTCCACAGATCACATAAACTTTCGTTTTATTCATACATGAAATAGAGCTGAACTGTGAATAAAACTTTTAATAAACAGTACTGGATGCTTTTGACAGGCTTTGAAATTAGTATTTCTCAAAATAAAGAAAATGTGATTGCTGTAATCTGTATTCTATAAATGTATGATTTCTTCTTACAACAAGAACAAATAAACAAGAGAGGCCATGATGGCCCTGTATCGCTCACTGGACATATTGACTTAAAGATCATCTAGATCGACATTCTGACCAAGTTACATTAAGATATGTTCATTAATGTAGCCTCTAAAGGAGTTAACTAGCTTTTCCTATGATTTGGAACTTGGTGACCTAGTTTCTTGAAACCAACATGGACCACAGATTCAAAACTTGACTGAAAGATCATCAAAGATTTACCATTCTGATGATGATTGCAGTCATAAATGTGGGCCTTGGAGTGGTTAACAATGGGCTATTCATTTGATTTGACTGGTGACCTAATTTTAATCCCCACCTGAAACTAGATTTTAACTTGGCCTATAGATCATAAAGATTATAATTTCTGACAAAGTTTCATTAAGATATGGTCATAAATGTGACCACTACTGGTGTTAACAAGCTTTTCCTTTGATTTGACCTGATGACTAGTTTTTACCCTAGACGATCTAATATCAAACTTGTCAATATTTAATTGAGGGTAACATTTTGACAGTTTTCATTAAGATTGGGCCACAATTGTGACCTTTAGAGTGTTAACAAGCTTGTCCCTTGATTTAACCTTGGTGACCTAGTTTTTGACCCCCTTGACCCAGATTTGAAACTGATCTATGGATCATTAAGATTAACTTTTTGACCAAGTTTCATTAAGATAGGTCATTAAATTGGCTTCTAGTGTGTTAAACTAGCTTTTCCTTTGATGTGACTAGTTTTGACCCTAATTACCCAGATATTCGACCTGGACCTTGAGATTCATCAAGATTAAATTTGACCAAGTTTCTTGAAGATATAGCCTTAAATGTGACCTCTTACGGTGTTGTTAACTTGCTTTTCCTTTGATTTGACTTGGTGACCTAGTTTTTTACCAGATAACCCAACATCAAATGTGACAAGCTTTTTTTAGGGCAAACATTCTGACCAAGGTTCATAAAGATAGGTCAAAAATTGTGACCTCTAGAGTGTTAAACCGTCAGTTGACGACGGGCCGACACAGGGCGATCACAAAAGCTCACCTTGAGCACTTTGTGCTCAGGTGAGCTAAATCACTAGAGTTGTATAGGGAGTGACGATTTATACCCTACAATATGGTCTTATCCCAGAAACTAAAGCCAATATCAAAGCCAGCATTTTTCTTGAGCTATGATAATGACCTTCAAATACAATCTGTATAGTTTCATGGATCCTCGCCCAGTGTTCTTCAAAGTTGTTGTATGGGAAAAGGTTTAATGTTCCGTGTTCCCCTGACCTTTGGAACTCTAAATCATACAGGTAATCTGTGTCAAAGATCCAAACCTTGTACTAAATTTTGTGTTTCTCTTCTCATCCAATGCATCCTGAAGTTATTGTCCAAAAACCGTTTTAAAGAACCGTTATTTATTTTTGTTGATCTTAACATCAACCGGAAACAGGTTAGGTCTTATGGCGACTTTCCAGTTTTAATGGTGGGGAAGACCCTGGTGCCCTCCGTGCATCATTTTAAAGACACTGGGTCAGTGATGACTTGACCTGTACCTACTGACCTCAACATCATTAGGAGCCACCTGCTGGTCATACTCAACCCACTAACAATTTTCATGATCCATGTATCAAGCATTCTCAAGTTATAATCTGAAACACATTTCATGTTCTGCCTTTTTGTGACCTGGACCTACTGACCTCAAAGTAAAACTTGACCTGTATTTCAGCGGTGACACCTGGCGTACCAAAACTTTATCATCCTTAGCTCAAGGTCTAAAGTATCATTTCGGAATACAGTTCAACTGTTCAAGGTCACTGTAACCTTGACCTTTGATCTATGACCTCAAATTCAAACAACCTGTATTTTATCAATGTAACACCTTGTGAAAAAGTATGATCCCAGGCAAAAGCGTTTGCAAGTTATCATTGACCTTGACCTACTGACCAAAGTCAAACTGGACCTGTAACTATGTACCAATAATTATTTAAATCGGTCAAGCTTTTCATTGAGTTATCATCTGGAAGCAATGAAAACCACTGGATGAAAGACAGACAAGCTTTACTACATGGGGGTATAACAAGAACAATTCTCTTTAAAATCTCATTTGAAAAATATGAGAACTAGATGCCCATGGCAATATGTCAAGCCCACCAGCTGTCAAAAGACTGGGAGTTGTGCTTGACAACTACTTGTTCACTGAGGCAAACAATTTTTATGCCAATAAAAGAGATTGCAAAAAGTTACAAATTTAGTTATTTACGTAAAACAAAGGAACGTAGAATTAAAAAAAAAAAAAATTAAAAAATTTTTTTAAAAAAATATAAAAAAAATTTCTAAGTCCACACAAAAATCCGCCACCAGCAGAGATAGGGCAAAATACACCTGAAATTTGATGTAACGTGCATGTGGTACTACAGAAAAGTGGTCTTGATTTTTCCTACGACCAGTAATAAAAAGTTACAAATGTTAAGCTATCTTATTAGTAACCAACTAAAGGGAAGTAATTCTAGGATCTTATGCAATGACACTCGTCGCATGATGATGAACAATTGTGCCAAGGTACATCAAAATCCCCTATGATCAAAGAGAAATGCTCCAGACAAAGTTAATTCTTGTATCTGACCTTTTCAGACCTCCTAAGTGTGATCTTGACTTAGACCCTGGTTCTTCCGAATGACAACTCCGTTCTTGAGGGTGAAACATTTGTGCCAAGTTACATCAAAGTTCCCTCCATGCATGAAGAAGTAATGCTCCAGACAACGTTGTTCATTTGTATCCTTTGAACATCTAGTCCGTGCATCCTGACCTTAGTCCTAGGGACCTGGTTCATTGCGCTGACCTCCAACCTCATGATGGTGAACAATTGTGCCAAGATACAGTAAATCCCTCATGCATGAAGAAGAAATGCTCGGACAAAGTCATTTGAATTTGACCTTTGACTGTAAGTGTGTTCTTGACCTTTGAGTTAGGAACTGGGGTTTGCGCATGACACTCCGGCTCACTGAGGTTAACATTCATACCATATATAAACATGATTGTTCCATTGCATGTCCAAAGTATGGTTCGGACAAACTAATTCCAGACGCAGCTCATCACCGAATAGACATATGGACAACTATGTCTTCGCTTCCGCAAGCGGGGCTCGACAATAACAAAACCAATGTGATAATACATTATCTCATAAAGTAACGAGCTTAGTCTCAAACACTGTTGTTTCAAAATAATTTAGAATTCTAAATAAATCCTGAATTCCTATCTTAAAAGTTTTTTTTTTATTAAAGTTCCTTTTTTTCTGTCTTGTTATATTTTGGTGGTTTCTTTCTTGTTTTCAAGTATACTGGAATTGTTGACCTACCATTTTGTAGCTGCTGCTTCAAAGAAGTGAACTTAAAACAGGGAAATCAATTATTGTAAATTGATAAAAGAGGACCCCAACCTAACTTTCATTAAAGATCATGAAAAAATGTGACTATAGAGTGGTCACAAGCAAAAGTTTCCCGGACGCACGGACGGGACGAGGCCGCCGCGCATAACACACAGCACACCTTGACCCCTATCTCCCACATTTCCCCCCCCTTTTCCCTTTTGCCCCACTTCCTTGAAGGGAGCTAAGATCCATATCTGAGAAACTGCTTCCACCGGTATCACTAAAATGTAAATAAATTTTAAAAACCATTTGTTGATGTGATTTATGAGAAATGTTACATTGCATTTTGGGATGTTGGGCAAAATGCATTATTTTTGGATTGGAAGTGGCCGAATATAGCCCTTGTCATATAAGGTGCAAGTTGTATATGGAATTAAATTCTTTGGTAATTTTGAAAGAGGACCACCCCCATGATCATTCTGTGAACGTTTGGTTTTGTTTTGTAAATCTGCCAGTTGGTTCCCTGAATAAGATTTTTTACAAATTGTTGGCACATGACGGACTCAAACTCATGTTGTCACACTGTGGACAGGTGATCGAGCTATAATTTTTAAATTTTGCATACATGTATTAAATTTCGCAATGGTTTTGTCCAGGAAATGCTTTTCTCAAGAAAATGAAATGGAGTCTTTACTAAGGTTCTAAAAAAAAAATTTTTGTTTCGGTAAACACATGCTAAAAAAAATTTGGGTTGGTAGGTCGGAGAAAAACTTTTTCTTTTGATTTTTAAAAAATTATTTTTAGGGAGGGACTTTTGGAATTATTTTTGTTAGTCAAAAATGAATACAAATAGGGGGGTTATGCCTTAGCGCATCACAGTAAGTTGATTTATAACCATCACTGTCCATGTTTAAAAGCATATAAAAAGTGCAGAATTGCAACTTTTTGTCAAAAAGTGGAAAAAATGTTTCTCAAAGACAAAGCGGAACAGGACTGTCATTTAGTGTTCGGGCCAAAATTTATGGTAGGTCAGGATACAGGAAAACAGACAAATTTTTATACGTACAATGTTCTTGGTATTTGATTCTATGCACTGACTCAATCGCAAAAATCCGACACACAAATATAATTTGTATACAGTATATCAAGCTTTTTGAATGATTGAAACTTGCTTCCCACAACTGCAACTATATAAAAGTAAGCACGAAAGATAGAAATACCTTATGAGCCGCAAGCAAGTGGTTTCAGTCTTGTCATCAAGCACTTTGGGCAGTACAACAATACTCTGTATAATAGAACCATGATGCCTGAAATAGTGAAAGTGAGCAAATTAAAAAGAAAAAACATGGACAACCAGCTGTTTTGAATTTTCAAAAAGGTCTAAGAGCTAACATCCTTTTCGCAGGTTTTCAATTTTCATGCAATAAGATTACCCCAAATTATATCATTGGCATGGCGGAAGAAATTGGTAAAATTAAACTTTTTTAATTGAAACTAAAACAGTAGCAAATTTGTCAAAATCGTTAGTGAAAAAAAGTAAATGCGGTTAAATATTTCAGTTTAAAAAAGAAAATCACCTGTATGAGTAAGGTTTGTTTACACGACTGACCAGCCAGATACATGCCAAACATTACTTTAAACCCAGGTACCTTTTTGACTTGGTGGGTCAAGGACCTTCACTTTTGCTCGGTCTCATTAAAAGGCCAAAAACAGAGTCGGAAAAAAAGGTGCTAGAAGAATCTGTTCTGCCTTCCTCAGTTTGTATGAACAAGGAGCCGACAAAATGCTTAACAATTGTTTATTGGTATATGACAGTCATTGAATCATAAACGTGTAACTTTAAACGTATTTGATGTATAACTTGTGCAGTATACACCCAATTCAGATTTCAATAACCATGCTGGGGCAACCAGATAGAAAAATTTTACCAAGCCTGTCACAGTTTCACCTGCTGAACTGTTAACGCTGAATTATTTGAACCATAAAACAACTGGTCTAGATCATACCCTCAAAAGTACGTTATCATATTGTTTGGGACATGCTCGCTGGGTTCCAAGGAGAACAGGAACTAAATGCATCGGACCAAAAGTAATGTGAGCGGCTTCATTTTGCATTTGCCGAGCTGTCAAATTTTACCCACTTTTTTGACCAACGTATGCAAATTTTCGCATGTAGCTTTTTTTTCTTGTTTGCGTATATCTGAAATTACTAGCAAATTTAGACTTTCAATTAAGAATGTTAGAATATCCCTAAACATAATCATGCTAGAACATCAATATTGTTTGCACAGTTTTCCTTGGCGTATATTTTCGTGCGTTTTATACTCAAAATGCCCTCAAGTAATTCGGAACGCGTCATTGATGCTGTTAAACTTTAACTACTGGCTTGAAACTACGCAAAGGCAAAATTTTCGGTTACTCATATTTTAAATAGCGCTTCAATGTATACAATGTACGAATTAGTAAGCTAGACTGGGTTCTAGATTAATTATAAGATAAGACCTTACATTTCTTTATAATCAGAATTCCATTCAAGATCAAAAATGGCTTAAACCAAAAAATAGATGTTGTGTTTTCTTTTAACCCTCCAGTGCCCGGCATCTACAAACATTAACAAAAACCGCAACAATTGTGATATTTAATTTGTATGTTGCAAAAAAATTGTGTGAAAATTTTTATTTTAAACTTGCATCATGAAATTGATTGTACATTTAGCGAGTCCAAATTTGAGCCTTGTGATATGTGAAGTAATTACGTCTTCTACTATGATTATGGTTCTGACTAATCTCTTAAAACGCTGCATTTATGGAACAGTTTCGAATTCAATTCCTTCATATCTCTGACCAACTAATCAGCATGCTTCAGAACTCCCAGATAAGCCGCCTGTATTTTTGTAATACGCCCTTGTTAGGGATCTGATATGACTTATTTAAACTTGTGGACGTATCATACCAATTTATTTTAAAAAATGTGGTTTCGTATAGTACGACATGTAACCAGTATTAATATATTCAAAAGATGAAGCCCCGAGATGAAATTGCATGAAGTGCGCTTATCTAACGCTATCCCGACTGTTGACAATTTGCCGGTGCTCAATATGAGTGTGGAATATACGCAAAACAAAACGCAAATAGCTTAATGTAATGCATATAAAACACATAATTTTTTTGGACCATCAAAAATTATGCGTCATAAAAAATTGAAAAGGGAAATATAATTCTACCAAAAACTGAAGGCAACAAGTTATTTTATTTTTAAATTTGTTGTCATATGAACAGATGAACAAGTTTGATAGAAATATTTTACTATTTTTTAAAAAAACTGTTAGTTTTTATGTTGAGAAGCCCGATTCAGGCAAAGTACCAGCGCCTGTTTAAAAATCTTAATAAGTTTATTTTAGTTTTTATATAAGCCAAAGAACTATAAATATACAAGAATGGCAACTTTGGCTAATCCCGCGCCATCTGCGTGTTATGCGTGTTATCTTATTCAAAAAAAGCGGTTTTTTTTTTTGGGGCCCCCCCAACTTGATCAATCATAATCAATCAACAGACCGCTTACTGAAGTATAAAAAACTGTGGTCACGCCCAGCACGTAATAAAACAGTTTGTTGTCCCGTTGATGCACTTGTCAATATTTTGACCTCCCCCGGGGGGCGACGGCATCCGGGACTTTAGACAGAAGGCCATTTCCCGAAGGCGGGAATTGGGAATTAGACAAACATTTGATGTACAACAAGCTCTAAATTTAGGTGCGGATTTTAGACAAAAAGGGTGTCTCTTGGGTGGGGATGTAGACTATTACAATTTTTTTGGAATGTCAAATTCCTGGAGTCAGCCCGCCGCCCACCAGGGGCGGGCAACATCTTGACAGGGTGCAATGAACTTTCAATCATAAATTCATTCCTTCCTCGTGTAGTAGTACTGTAAATACTAATAACATTAAAAATGCACCATTATCATGATAAACAAATGATCCGAAAGTAACCTTATTTCATTTTTTGCGTTTGCTGACTTGATCAATCATGATCAACAGATGCTTACAACGAGATCTCATTCAGTTGTCACAGGATGTTGGCGAGATTTGCTCTATATGCCTTTCAAGTTGCCGATCTGTTTATTTTATAGCTCTTTGTAGAAGCCGATCGGATTCCCTATATTTAGGCCGAGCACAGCTTATCGGCAGAATCATAAGCTCAACTTAATTACTGTGTATACATGCAGTGAGCCTTAAGAAACAATAATCTAAAAGGCCCATTTCAAATTGATGAATAAATAAAAGACAGTGGCTAGAGAACCGGAATCGGTTCCCTAGACTGCGAAATTATTCGTCCGGAACCGGTTCTCTAAGCAAAATACCGTGCATAGGCTAGGGAACCGGAATTTTATTTCTATGCATAATGCTGCCGAAATCCACTTTGTTACTTGGTAAGTGTCATGCATATTATTATCTTAATTAATTTTATCATGCCTTTGCATTTATCTGCGTTTACTGTCTCCAAAAGTGTACTCGCCGCATCTGCCGTATTGGAATGATATAAACTAGTACGAATGAATGCTTGAAAACTACTTTGCAGTTTTTAAATGTTATTAAATTTTGCTTTAAACTTGTACTATGTTTAAATTATTTAAATATAAAATGATATTGGTTTGTATTTGCGTCATTACATGTTTATAGATTAACAAATTAATTTAATTGCCCTTAAAACTTCATACAGATTCTATGATAACTTTAAATACTTGTTTGTAATACCTCGGCATTTCACGTTCAAAGATATGTAATCAATACTAATTAACAGAAATTACTTAATTTGTTTTAATCGTTTCTTTTATTGTCTTATACCTTTTAAGTTTAATTTCAAGTTTACTTCGGCTCCAGGGTCGACGATTTCGCATTCATTCGTACTAGTTTATTTTATCATTCCAATATGGCGGACAGTATGCGGCGAGTACACGTCTGGAGACACAGTAAACACAAATAAATAAAAGGGCATAGCTTGCTGAAATGGTAAAAATAATTAACTTATTAAGATAAGAATATGCACATGATACTTACCAAAAGAAACAAAGTGAATTTCGACAGTTTTATGCATAGAAATAAAATTCCGGTTCCCTAACCTATGCACGGTACTTTGGCTAGAGAACCGGTTCCGGACGAATAAGTTCGCTGTCTAGGGAACCGATTCCAGTTCTCTAGCCACTGCCTAAATAAAAATGTAAAAAATAAGGAATTTCTATGCTTTTTATGGGTGGGGTGTTTGTTTACATTATTAGGCGTAAAAAAAAAAATTGTTTGTTTCCGGTATCCCAACCTACCCTAAATTTTTGGCCCGACCCTAAATGTTTTTATGGCCTTGGAGAATATTTTTTTCAACTTTTTAACAGAAAGATGCAAAACTGCACTTTTTATGCTTTAAACATGGCCAGTGATGTTAGAAATCAACTTACTGATGCTCTAAAGGCATAACCCCCTTATTTGTAATCATTTTTTGACAAAAAAAATAATTTCCGATATAAAATAAAATAATATAATAAAAAAAAATTCCAAAAAAAAAAAAAAATTTCCGACCTACCTACCCTAATTTTTTGAGCATGTTACCGGAAACAAAGAATTTTTTTTAGGCCTTATTATACAATGGAGAGTTAGTTACTCACGTTTCTAAAAATGTCAACAGGTCCAACCATGCACATGCTGTACTGGAGTGCCGTCCATATTCTATATAAAAGTAAAATAATTCCATTAATCAGTCATGCCTGCAAGTAAAATCACGGATTTCTTAATTTTAAAAATTCAATATAGGCTTAGTAACAGAGAAGTTCAAAGAAACTAAAGTACCGGAAAGGAATTAAAATACGATCTGAAAAGCGACACAAAGGTGAATCTATTCTCTCATTCCCCGAGCTGAAGAACTCGGAGAATATTTTTGTTTCCTCAAAAGTCAAATTTTCAAAAAATGTCGGCGCCAGTGTAACGTGTATCCACTCTCACTCTAAATATAAAAATGTTCAAAATGTCGCCGTTTAAAAAATGCTACTCAGTATTGAATAAAGCATGTTTGTATCACAAATTTTATCAGTGTAGTCACGTTACTGGCTGATTAGCTTCTGACGCAACAAAATGAATATTCTTTCGGGTCGCAGACATCTTATTGTGCGGATATTGCGTTTCGCCTACTGATCTGACGGACGCTTATTAACATTAACGAAGACCGTGATATCCCGAATTTCATCGGGGTCGTCGCACGCCCATGGTCTAAACCGGAACTCCATATTTTTTTATTTGGATAGTATGTGTTGTTTGGATACACTCGTATGTTACCGTAGTGGGATTCGATCCCGATTTTCGTCGCTTCGCGACGAAAATCGGTAAGATCGATTCCCTATTAAACGACTACGATATATTTTAAAAAATTACATACTGAAAATGTTACGTCAAAAAGTCCATTTCAATAGTGAGTTTCCCCATTTTATGCGAGTTATTATTGAAAGTTGGCATTGATCTTTATAGAAGGCTAAAAGTGCATTGTATGAACTTTCTAAAGATATCTGACTTATCTTGTTAGTATAAAACTTTCATGAACCACCATTATGTGAAAAAATTACATCGTTTACAGTAAAGCTGCAAATATTAGATTGCATAACGTTACGTCGTATAATTTCACTTTGCTGTACATAAAAACGCAACGTTTTTGGTAATTTTATTAGCTCGATTTCCATTAAATAACTTTAAAGTATTTGGTTCATTTTACAAATTTGTGACGCATATTATAGATCTTTATTATCTTTCTTCTATATTTTCAGTATCTTCGAAATAATTTATTCTGAACATTGTGCCTAGAAGTAAACTTAAAGTATGAACGTCTCATCTATGATAATTTGAACAAATCACTTTTACATTTAAATCTAAGGTCCAGTCCAAAAAAAAAATGTTCTGTAAGAAAATTGTACTGGACCTATAAAGAAAGAGAAAATTGCATGGCAGCGTAATTTTATTTGATGTGCCACGAAATGGAAGTATTTTTAAATTACTTTCTCAACGAATTTAAAATTACATATTCCTACAGACCTACCATCTATGAACTAATCAAATGTTCTGTTTCCCGTTTAGTTTTTCATAAAAACCAGTGTTGTAAGTGGTAATTTACAGGTCTATATGAATGCATTAAAATTCGAGGAATTGTAATACCGTGATAAAATTAAGGCGATCAGTTAGCCTACGAAGTTTAAATAAATAAAAGTAATACTTTTTATCTACACTTAAGTTAGGACAATTTCATTTGCATTTTGCTTCGGAGTCGAATTTACATGATTTTATCATATCATATACGCATATGAATGTATGCATCATAATATACAGCTTTCAAAAGTAGAACAGTCACTTTTGGGATACGTTTCTAAATAACAAATCAAAGAGGGGAAAATATACTTTTATGTTCTAATGAGCACACAAAAAGAATAAAAATCATTAGAAACAGTCATGGTGTCTTAATTGATAAATTCAAATGAAAAGAAGTCTGCTTCGTCCGCAGTCCCTCACTTACATAGTCACACAATATCTGCTCCCTCGCGTAGGTCATTTTGCTGTTGTTTTTTTTTTATGTTATACAGCAGTAATTCGGTCAAAAATATGCTTCCGCAGTTGTAGCGTAGTCGTAAAGATCTCTAATAAATGGAGTTTTTTTTTTTTTTTTTTTTTTTTTTTTTTTTTCATTTTAGCGCATTTGCGCGTAATCCCGGGAACAAAAAAAGAGGATACCTTTCATTATTGTTTTTTTTTTTTCTTTTTAATTTTTATTACCCCAAAAACGAAAGTACGTGTTTATTCTGCGGATCGCTTTCTGAAATGCGGCAATATGAGGGTACTTACTTCATTGACTTGTATTCCACTGCAAACTTATCAACACCCTTTTTCTTTTTCGTTTTCTTAAAGCATATTCATAAATGTCTTTTTGGAAATAGGTCTATAACGGAGTGAAAAACTAGAACCTGTATCAAAAAGGACCTGAAGCAGCTAAATTGTTATATGAATTTCTTTCATAAGCATATAACCTAGATTAATGTATGTTTTGACATACTTATCTTTATATATCATTCCATTGTTGTATATATCGTTTGCTAATATAAAATTCGAAAAAGTTCGTACACAGCTTAGTGTCCGAATTTTAACTATAGCCGTCCAATTTTTAGTGTTTCGTTTTTTCCACTCTATTTTCCCGAATAAATGTGCAAATTGTGTATTATTTACTGCGGTAATAATAATAGGTATAAATGAATATACATAACAAATAATGAAACGCAACATTCAGTCGACCATTCAATCCATCCGCGTGTCTTTTGGCAGTCGAATAGCCGATGAGTATGCACGAATTCATGACCAGTTGGTAATTATTTACTCGATCATTCATTTAGTCAGCCTGAAAGATTTGTTTCTTCAGTATGCCCGTTTAGCTGTCTGTCTTACTAGAGATTATGTCGGTCAGTAGCTATATGTAGTTGATATACAAATGTTATGAATTTTGTCAATGATTACTCTATCTTATTGATATTTACACAAATGAAGTGTGATACTCCCTCCCCACATCCCCCACCCCACCCTTGTCTGAGCATTGCGGAGAGGCGAGAGTGGTATCGCCAAAAGAAAAAAAAAAACGGCCACTTGAACAGAAACGCGAACGCTAGATGCAGAACTGTGACTAGTATCGGGTGTGAAGTTTCAAGGTTTTCCGCACAAATATAAAATATAAAAAGCTGATTTGACATTTTGATGCTTTACATATATTTTGAATAGATATAAAGAAATCATCAAACTTAGATACCGAACTATGTATTTTTCCTGCTTATAATACGCGGTCTTTAATAAAGACAATAAACAAAATTTTAATCGATAACGCCGTTATTTATTAATTTATTATGATAATGCACACAATGTCTATAGATCTGTGGAAGTTTGTCAAAAGCACTTGAGATAATTAAACTTTTTTCACATTTTATTTTATTTTGGAGCACGAAACATTTTTCATTTGCAGTGTCGCACATGATGTGAATAAAAAGGGTATTATTTAAACGGTACTTAAGCTGGTTGAGAACTGGTTATAGGGGCCTAAATAATTTCTTTATGAAATAATAACTTCCCAATCGTTGTTTAACGTAAGATAACACGTCTTTTGATTTCTTATGCGTAAGAATATATGAGCCGCGCCACGAGAAAAACAAACATAGTGCGGTTGCAACCAGCATGAATCCAGACCAGCCTGCGCATCAGGGTCCATTCTGTTCGCTAACAGTTTCTCTAATTCCAATAGGCTTTGAAAGCGAAGAGTATGGATCCCGACCAGACTTAGCGGAGGTGCATGCTGGTCTGGATTCATGCTGGTCGCAAACGCACTATGCTGGTTTTCTCATGGCACAGTTCATACTGAGTGATATATTGTTTCGCATAAGAAAGAAAAATTTTTGGTGTTGTTTTAAACAAAAGTCAGAGTACAAAACTGGATTTAGCATGAAAAAAGTTTTAAATCCACAGGACCTGTTATATTCTTAAATGCATAAAAATTTTCTAAAATTAACTGCTTTACGGTTTAATGAAAATATTTTTTTTTTCAAATATTTTCGTGCGACAGCACTGCCTCTTTGTCGGTTATAATCATCCTGATCACTGTTGATGCTAGGTTTGTTAACGTCCGGAAGTTGATATTTATGTTTGCGATCAACACGGTACAACATGATAAAATTAATTGCAGTTTAAAATGCAACGGGCGGTAATGATTAATGATAAAAAACATAAATAACAAAAAAAGATAAATAATAATAACAATGTGTTCAAAGCAATAACTGTAAATTACGATACCATTAAAGAATGTGCAGATTTATCTCAACGCATTTTTTGCTATTCATTTTCTCAATTAGTAATTTTTACTTCAAACTGACGTCAAAATGACGTTACGCATTTGTGCAAAATAGCGTGCGACGTACGACTTACAATGAGTTTGTTTCATAGCACACAGTTTCAATCTTCAAGGCTTTCTTTAGCAGGAAAATAAATGGGGTCGTGTAACATATATATAGGAATAAAAACAACTGTACCAGATTTACGACAAAACTTACAATTATTTTCTAAACTAAAACTCTTCGGTAGTTATCTGGTGATATAACATATGTGATGTCCGTACTTTTGAAGTGTAAAGCTCAGTGGGTAGAGCATTGGTCCTCGGATCGCGGGATCGTGAGTTCGATCCCCGGGCGGGGCGTTTGTTCTCCTTGACGATTTGATAAAAGACATCGTGTCTGAAATCATTCGTCCTCCACCTCTGATTCATGTGGGGAAGTTGGCAGTTACTTGCGGAGAACAGGTTTGTACTGGTACAGAATCCAGGAACACTGGTTAGGTTAACTGCCCGCCGTTACATGACTGAAATACTGTTGAAAAAACGGCGTTAAACCCAACACAAATAAACAAACCAACCAGGTAGTAAAAAAATACCAACAAATAACAACACTTTCCTTCCATCTTCATATTATCAATTAGAAGCCCGGATTGTTTTCGTAGCACCTTGATTAGATAGTTTTGGTCCAGATAGCAGATATTGCACGTCTCGCTATCTGCTTTCACCAAATTTGTCCCTAGTGCATTTCTTATCTATTTTTGTGTTGACTTCGGATTATATTTCAGATAGGAAATTTATACATGATTTCTTAAATAACGTTTATGTACAGAAAGTTATGAGGTATTCATGTAGCATAGTTGTGCAATTTTTTAACAAGATTTTAAATTCCAGTACGTAGATCCACTCGAGCCATATCTTGGTCCGCTCCATCGTATGGACTATGCCAAATTAAAAAATTACTTTGTAAACATTAACTGAATGTTGTCTACTTTTGAGCAGCTATCCGTTAGTTTCCTGTCACCAATTTTAATATTAACACAATGGATACCTCATTTATTTATGGACAATCTTCTTTAACAAGTTTATATTCACTAAATCTCAGTCACATAACGAGCAAGACTGCTTAAAACACTCTGCAATAAGGGGGTGAAAGTAGTACTCTTGTTATAAACATAACAAAATGATCGATACTGTCGGACTTTGGTTTACTTCTTTAAAGTGTTCCCTTCAACATTAGAGAAATCACTAATAAAGCGTTGATATTGAAACGCGTAATATCACTTAAATGAGTGCCTAGTCAGATAATGTCATTTTACATCACATTTTGTCGCTCGATTGTCTTGAAATTTTGACCAAAGTGTCAGGAAAACTCTTCTAGATTTTTAATTAGAAGGTATGAATCTGACACATCAACCTAACGGCCAGATTGACGTAAGAACGGACACCCATATGTTATATCTCCGTTTCTGGCGAGAGTGGGGTGGGTGTGTGAAAATATTGTTTTTTTTTGTGATCAGGGTTTAGAAAACAAGGAAAGGCGAGATGATTTATTTTGTTTTATGTAAAGTCGTGTAATGAATAACAGAAATGGAATTATTTCTTTCCGAAAATACATCCGAATCCGCTGCAGTCGGCTTCGGTTGACACCTGAACATTGTAACATCCAACAACCTCGTTTGTTGATGTGTCCTTTATTTCAGCATGAGCTTTGTAGTCACCCTGTATGGAAAAATAGTTCGTTATGATATAACTAGGAGTTTCAGTAGATCTTGTTTGCACTTTTAAAATATCAAAATAATGGGCCGCAGAGTAAGAAAAAATGTATAAGATAACTATTCCAAAAGTCAGATAACTAATTCCAAAATACAGAAGAAACCTTCACAAGTAAGGCTGAGAACGTGCACATCTATGTTTAACTAACTCCTATACTTAATTATAAGCGTCTGATGTCGGGACAACTTGCTACACTTAAATTAGGTTCTTTATTATGCAGTTAATTTTTGCAAAAATCTTAACAGACTTTTATTCTAGCATTGTGTAAGAATTTAAGCTGGGTCTGGCTTCCCACCTGGTAGTACAGAATCTTGGCGCGCTTTTTATATGCATTATATTGGTCCTTATTTGATAAACTAATCATGTGATGTATGATTCAAAAATGTATTGGATAATTTTTTTTATAATTAGTTGAGATTTCTCATATTTGAAACTTTGTAGAAACTAAGAAAAGAAAAACCGTGTTGTTTTCTATACATAAACACTGAAATAAAATAATGCAAAGAAGCAAAATAATAGGTTACCCTATTTGACTGAGTCTGTCCATGAACGGAAATTAAGTTTAACACCATTCAATGAATATGTGCATTTCAATTTTACCGCAACATACACGTATTTGAAAGACTTGTAATATTGAAATTTGCCGATTTACGCATACATGTACAATAATAAATATGAAGCATTTTGGTTCTGTTATTACCGACGCAAGAAATTTCCACACTCCGGCTAGTTCCGGTATGATGAATGTCGTGGGGTTGAGGTGGTAGTTTCCAGGCTGGAACGGGCATGCGCAAGGGAAATCTGGCGTCGATGACACAATTTCATTCGGACAATGGTGGGTGTTGTTAAAACTCCTACCACTTAACAGATCGCAAACTTCGTATTTACTGAATTGAAATACATACAGATTATGTTAGTTCAGCATAATTATTAAATTGTCGAAATAAAGAAGCGAAAATATATCAGTATATTAAAGATGAAATAAAAACGTTGCATTAAATCAATTGCATATTCATATACATATAAAATAATAAATACACATGTTTTTTTTTTTGATTTTACACAACGATTTTCATAACAGAGCTTGAAAAAACGGATCCACTTAGTAGAAAAATAAAATATACAAAACAGAAATCCTGAAATTTGTTGGCTGATTTGTGCCATTTCGTCATAACGTTCTGTCGCAGCGACACAACGACAAACGTTGTTATGGCGCCCCATCAAACGTCGCCCCGCCGGACGTCGCCTTCCGAAGTGACATGATAGTATTAATCAAATTTGTGATAAAAGGTAATAAGGTTTTAACAGTTATGATATAAATATTTATTAGCCCCTAATGAAGTGTTATCAGAAGCAATTGTCACTTTTGTCCCTCCCCCGCCCCAATCTTCTTTAATTGATAAGTGAATTAAGCCATCAGTGACACGATGTATAATTTTTAAATAACAAGTCTTTTTATGACATATAAATAGATAAGGGACAATAGCGCAAATCAACCACATTTCGAAATAAAAAAGATTTCTCTACGAATGTACTCGACGAAAGTAACTGCTCAATAGGACCTGACATGAGCCTTGCTCAACTCCCTCAGGAAGCAGTGGCATTTACCTTTCAAATAGGGATCTGGTGTTTGCTCGCGACAATTCATTTCACTGAGGCAGGTATAAAGTATTTTCCCAATGTATCTGGACAATGAATTGGAGAGGCGGTCTGGCGTGCGAGCGGACGTACGCATATTGCCCTCTTGACTATCTGTTTACAAAGTTACACATCGAGTTACTGGTGATGTACTGTTGAACTGGAAGTGGGGGGATAAGGAGGAGGTGAAGAGGAGTGGTGTGGGGAGTAGGGGTGGAAGAGTGGGGGTGGAAGAGTGGGGGTAAGCGTGAGCAATTTCCTTTGGTAATACTCCATTAGAGACTAACAAATATATCATAACTATTTAAATCTTCCTTCTATCTCAAACTTGAATAATATAACTAGTATCGTTCCGGACGAAAAAACCGACATTCTGCGGACACCATAACGACGTTTGGCGGGGCGCCATAAAGAAGTTTGTCGTTGTGGCAGAACAAAATGGCACAAATCAGCCACCACGAATTTCTACATGACTGAAAATGACTGGATACGCATTTTTTTTTTCTCAAACAGCAAAATTCAGGAATCTCTGACAATACCAAGTTATAGATGTATAAATGGGATATATAACGGGGTTTTTTCCTAAATTTCGCCTTAATTACATTAAAGTATAATACTGCTGAATTCATCTAAAATTATGTAACACTTCGTTTACAAAAAAAAAAAAAATGCCTCGTGTAATGTTACTGTTAATTCTTACCAACTTCCAACATTACTTATGCATGGAACAGTGACGAAACCAAATAACACTTTTTTGGATACAATCAAACTGAGTTCGAAATGGTTCCCGGCTATCGGCTTTAGAACTTGGACGTCAATGCTACCAGTCTCAGGACCAGGGATGTGGACTGGATCCGCACTTAAGTGGGCATGCTCTACGTGAATCACTTTATTTGGACTATGATCTGTAAAATATAATTATTTACTTCTCATAAACTTGCACACATTTCTGACATATCATTGTTTTCAAACGTTTGCTTAAACTTTACATGCAAACCATCATACAGCAATATCATTGTAACACTTCTGGTCTTCGAGAATGAATGACGCAAGAAGTTATTCTGGTTACAGCTGGTTAACAACATCCTTTATTATTATGACAAGAAGTTATACAGCCGATGTGTGCCTTCTAGCCATAATGGCACACCTAGCGTAGTAATGGCCCGAGAACTTTAGTGCGAGGCCTATTGTGAAACTAGGTGTACCATTATTGGCAAAAAACCTTTTTATTACGTGACGTTTCGTCAGATGTTGACGTATTATGTATTTAACACAGTGGGTGTTCACTACTTAAAGATATACGGTAAATATATTTTGGAATTACTCACTAGAAATGCATCTAAAGTGTTTCAAAACCATGTTAAATTATTTGGTCTTGTTAAAGTAAACATGCGTAAAAACAAACGACAGATGTCTAACCAAAATGCAACGGTTGCAAATTTGTACGAAAGCGAAGTTGTCAAACGTGTACGTCTAGTATTATATGATATTGAATAATAGTTTTGATAAAATATACGCAAGTTGCTATAGTGTTAATTCAGCATTTGGAAATTTGCAATTCAAAACAAGTACCGGTATATTATTTAGTGTACCGGGAATACTACCCTAATTATGAAGAAAGCAATCTCCAGCTATTCTGTAACGCACTGAAACGTAACATCGCCTATTTTTATGTACGGGAGTGTAAATGCGCAACATTGAAAAGATGTTTTTTCAAAACAAATTGTTACAATGTAAATAGAACTGACTTCGCTGTAAAGCATCATCACATTCAACAGCAAACAGCAAAAATTTTCATGCGTTCATCCTTCATAGCTCTATCGTTTGACTGTTTAGTCATTTTCAAGATGTAAATAAGACATTTTATGTCACGTTATGTTCCGCTTTTTGACGCCAAAAACACCCGACAGCGGTCACCCCTTTGCGTTATATTATTGTAAGATGACAACTACATTAGACACTGAATTACACAACATCTTACGCAACGTCATAAATATTTCTACACCACGTCGACGTCAGAATCGAGCGGGCTTTCGATCAGGGACCGTAAGTATGCCAATAATATGTTACTTTGTACACTGTGCCAACATCTCATGAGCAAGTCATTTCGTATTCGTGTAATTTCAACACGTTAATTTGTTTCTATGTATACAGGCATACTTGGAGAGATATCCCGAGGGCCAATACTGGTCCAGTATGCAAATGTTGCCTTAATGCTCACCAGCCCTGTTTTATAACTTATGTTCAACTCTACTGTTTGGTTGAAAAAAAAGAGGTAGAAACATGTTGTTAAGCGTTACTGAGTACTCAAAATGGGATGGAATGTCAGCGTTGTCTGATGATGTTTACGTAATTTCCTTCATGACATACTAATTTGACTATGTCATAACTTGTCAATACTGCTTTGATATTTGTCTTGTTTGATCTTTTTCTTGTGATCTGCTTCGCCCTTTATAGTGTTTCTCTGTTTTTATGTACCCATCTATACGGCAAAATAGAAAATGTGGAAACTCCAGTCGCTCAACACGACAAAAACAAAAATGCGAGTCGGTTTGACTGAGCCATTTCATGGACGGTAAGTCAGGTTAAGTTTTATTGCCAGGTGTGTTTTACGTATTAAACTCATAATTTCCAATTATCCTACTAAGTAACTTGAGTTTTGAATTAAGTGTTTTGAAATTTCGACTTAGTGTCTTGCCTTTTTATCCGCATTTATTATCTTCTGTCTATCAAAGGCCAAAATGTTAATGGACTAATATTAAAATTGTAAATAGGTTATCTCTTGTGACCATTTTGTGCCGATTCGCCGTAAAACCCAACTCACTCACTCTTAGGTAACCCGACAATATTTTCGGCCGAGGCTATTGCTTTAGCCCTATATTTTATAAGAAAAGTTTATTATCTTTTCCGATTCATTTTCTGTTTTGCACTTATTTTGCGCCGAAATATTAAAAGTCCTTTCAAAATACTCTTCCAAGGGTTTATGCACTATCTTTCAAAAAGTCGATAAAGAAAGGTAATATTTTGTTGGATTCCTATTCATGTTGGTATTTATGGATATTGCAGAAAGAAATCCCTTTTATTGCCACAATCTAATTTGAAATAACCATATATTGATTTTAGACCAAATATAAACAAATACATTTTTATCTAAATGGCAAGCGTCATGGAACAATGCTTTACCATAAACTGGTTTACGCTTCCCAGCGGTGGTTTTGCCACTGACCGTTCCAAGGCGGTGCCCCAACATGTTCCTTTATTTTTGTCCGTGTGTGTTTGCTTTGTGTGAGTGTTGGTCGTGCGGCGTTCTCGTGTTGGGTTTACGTTTGAGGAGGTTGCGTTTTTAGAACGTGGCTTTCCCTGTTGGATTTTCATTCTTTTTTATTCAATAAACTTCATATTAAACCTACTTTAGGTAAATGGCACCAAGGGAACTGATCTGTTCGCAGGGAGGAAGTTGTTCTTTCTAGTTCCCGACTAGGTCATACCCGTTTGACTCATTCTTATCTGTTGAACGAAGAAGATCAAGCTGAACATGTACAATGTCAAACTCCGCTTACTATTAAACACGTTTTAATCGACTGTGTGGACTTTGCTCCACAGCATAGTATTTACAATGAAACAGATGTTTGAAAGTTTTAGTCCGCACTATTTTATCAGCACTATCACTACTTTTTAAAGCACATAGGCATTTATCACAAGTTTTAAACATTATATTCACATCTTTTGCAACATTATTATGTTTGCAACTATTATAATATATCCAAACGATATCCCGGATAAATACCTTCATCTGCATGTATTGTACCGACTAGGTCGAAAGGCTTCCAGATGTGGTCAAAATAGAATATTTCACTACCCGGTCACCTATGACCTCTTCTCAAAATCTTAATACCCGACTTAGAAATCAGATTTTGGTCGGACTCGTGACTATACGTTCATCAAGGGTATGTGTATATTTCACAAAATAAACTTGAAATTCTTTGATGACTGTAAATACGGGTATATTTTTGAAATTCTGATAGCAGAAGCAGAAATACCCTAACTAGAGCTGCACTAGTGCTTTTTACGTTTCTTCATTGAAATACAATTCAAATACACATTGTCCTATTTAAAAAGATATCAAATGCTAAAAAATAGAGAAATCACAAGACTTTGTTTAGTAAAAAAGAAAACTCCCACTTACTGCAGTCCGTAAGTTTCAGATGAAGAACAGCAAATGATGTTGATATTGCGCATAATAAAATGCAAAGGCGAATCATTTTTGATCTTCTAACTTTCAAAAAGCTAATAGGAGAAGTAAGGTTTCTCACGAACGTAGACTAAATGTGTGTCTAAACCGATAAGCGCAAGTTAAAAAGTGGCAATGTTGGCCACAGATAAGCATTTATGACGTCATTCTTAAATAGCATAAATGTTAATACGCGGAAAGTCATGAGTGAGTGAGTTGGGTTTTACGGCGAATCGACACAAAATGGTCATATATCGCCGAGAAGAAGTCATATTGCAAACGCCAACTGTAAAGCATAAACATTGATGTAAAAATGTAAATAAAATCTGGAAAGAAGATCCCTCGGAAGCACCGAGAACAAGGCAAACAGTGAAAATTGCAGACTCGGTTTGATTGAGTCTGTTCATGAGCAGTAATGGAAATGAAGATTAAGTCGAATCCAAATGTAGCTTCCAACAGTTGTTTGTATGTCGGGCATAGGCTAGAGCCTAGGGGTCGTCGTCATCAAAGTTCCTATCTGTAACTCTTGACAGATAACTATTCTTCATGATACCACTTCTGACCTACAAAATCAATGTAAAAAGTAAGAAAAAGATTATTTTTGAAAAGTAAATTATCTAAAACAAAGTCGTCGTATACCGAATCTTTTATATTATCGACCCTGTTTGCTGAAAGTAGAATTTGAAGTCGTACATGATTTAAATGCTCGCAAAAGCATATTGTTTTAGACGTATGTTCTTACGTCAATCCAGACATAAACACTTCCAAGAACCAAAATAATGAGGATAAATCACAGTACACATTCATATAAAGTTACTGGTTAAGCGTGTGTGTTCGGGTTTAACGTCTTTTTCAACATTTTTTCATTCATATTAACGACGGTAGCAGTGAGCACAATGCCCAACTTTATAGTGCTGCCTCACTGGAATATCACGCCTGTCAAGATCAGGGAAGCTGACACGCTAGCTGCTTTCAAAAGCCTGCTCAAAACCCACTTCTTTGTACAATATTTTGTTAACTGACCGATACATTTTTTTTTTATCTTGTTTTTAAATTATACTTGTTTTCACAGGATTTTTGTTACTGTGGAATGCATTATCTTTGTATACGTATTTTTGCAATTTATTCTGTAAAGCACGTTTGAACGTGTACAAGTGCATGAAAAGAGTGCTATATAAATGTGGTATAATAATAATAATAATAGACACGTAAGTTACTGGTTAAATCGCTTGCGTGTAGGCACGTGTGCAGTACATAGGTTTAAATCACCAGAAAAATCGTAATTTTGGAAATTATTTGATATTGTTTTACATAATTCATCGAATAATTGAATAGATCTGCCCTTCTGATATATTGAATTTTGAATTTATGTCCAATTCGTGACATAATCGGCATTTAAACCTATAGCATATAAAAAGTCAGCAGCGATGAAAATTTCATCGCAAATTTCCTCCACTATTTTGACGTCATCGAAAAAAGTTAGGTGCAGACTACTGCTTGGATGATCGAATAAGGCGAGCCATTTGAATGCCTTTTTATATCCACATATCCTGCCTTTAATGTACCCACCTCCAATAACGTTGTTTTGTGGATAACTTAATGATATAGATCTCTAGTTCTAATAATAGTTTTTCTTATTAAATCTAAGTGGAATAATGCATGTAATGCAAACATGTTCCTCTTATTGTTCTATTCATTTTTAAATTAGCTATTTTCCGCAGGATAGCAATGTCTTCCAACAAGCAATAGCAAAGCACCAATGGTTGTTGTTTTTTTTGTTTTTTTTTTTGCTGTCTGCTGGTATGGCAAGAAATGCAGCAGCCCGTTTGTATCAGGTTCCGAGATAAAAGATTGTCGATAAACTGAAACAACAAAACTTGTGCAAAAAAAACAGGTTTAACGCAAGCCGAATAACCGACACCCGTCAATTAGGCCTCACCAAATTGTTCATCGGATTTGCCGCTCGTATATATTCAGATTTTCAGTTTTTTTGTTTTTGGCTTGCGCTCTTTATGCAGTTACGCCATTTTCTTCAAATGTTTACCAAATTACATTCTCCAAAAATCGATTTATTTCATTGGAAACTGGATGAAGAAAAGCATACTAATTTGTTTGATAACATCAATCTACATTATTTTGGTAAGGGTAAATACTTACTGATGCATATCACTTATCAGTTTTCTGTTTTTTCCTGTCCAAATGATCAGCATTTGCATACGAAAGTTGGTGGGGTAAGGAATTTACATTACGAGTTGTTTTCAGAACAGTTTTGATTTTCAAATTTTCCAGTCATTTAGTAGACTAATGTTAATGCACGTTAATCTCCATTTCAGACTTTAATTGAGACTTTGTTTCAACAAATTTAATATGTTATGAAAGTTTAAAGTTAGAAAAAGAGCTGTACATAAGACATCATGCTCGACTTTTCTGAATCAGAGCAAAGAACTCTTTGATCAGAGCTTTGCCAGTAAAAGGGGCATAATAGTCAGAAGCTATTAAAGTACAGAGCTATTGCAGGCCTTTTTTCATCAATTTGGGAATGCCACCGACACCGGTGGAATTGGGAAAATGCTCTCGGAAATTGTCTTGATTGGGACAATTTGCAAATTACCAAAATCTACATAAATGTGTTTTTGTGTGAAATATTAATGAATTGCATTTCAGTAATTGTTCAGCAGTATTATAATTTACTTAAATAGACATACAAATCAGCTAAACTATCTTAAAACAGCAAAAACCCTAAAAGGTATAATCATTTGGGAATTTTAAATTCAACTTTGGGAAAAAACATACTTTTTTGCATTGGGATTACCTCCTTTTACAGGAGATAGATTTATAGCGGAAAAAAGCCCTGTATTGGTCATTATATAAAACTTAATTAAAAATCTTCTATGTTAAAAAGGGGCATAACTCTGTCTAGATTCAGAATTAAGAGTATTGTTTCTCCTGGTGTAGACTTTGACAGTAAATAACTGTTCTAAGTTTCAAATCAGAAGCTTTAATAGATCTAGTAACACTCACATAGATATCTGATGTATCAAAAACTTTGTAAAGTTGGCTAAGAATGCTACATTTTCATAGCAGTAAATATTCAAGTCACATATATATGTGATAAGTATGGTGTAAGGTTATGCATTGTTGTTTATTACATATTTTCTAACAGCATTTTCAAAAGCATGCATTATTTGATTACAGTGTACTGTATGACAATGTTATTACCTTTTTTCCCCCCGAGTTCACTTTTTTGTGCGTCTGCATGTCAGATTTTCTCAATCCCTGGGGACTTACTTTTTAATTTAAAAGGGCTATACATTCTATTTTAAGGTTTTTATTAGTCAGTCGAGGGACAAATAAAGACAAATATATTTCTTCGCTCTTCGATCGCTCCTGATTTTCTCAAAAACCAAAAAAAAAAAAAAAATTAAATTATTTTTTCGCTCGCCGCCTCAAATCTTTCAGAAAAAAATCCGATGAACAACCTATCAATTTGGTGTGGCCTTACATATATTTGATTTGCGATATTGGCTATCCCCTTACATCCTTAGATCTTTGGCAGGTAGTAGGCTTAGATGGCAGAAAAAAAACTGATTTTCTGAACAATTTACCTGAATGTTTGTGTTACTTTTGAACATGGCGGGGGTAAGAGTGAGGTTAGGTGCACCATAAACTGGTTTAAGCTCCCCAGCGGTGGTTTTACCGCTGACCGTTCCAAGGCGGTGCCCCACTGTGTTCCTTTATTTTTTAGTGTGTTGGGGTCAAATTCAAGGTCAGGATAACTTATTTAATCTTCACACTAGAAAATTCCACGATGGCGCAGTGGTCTAGAGCGTTGGGCCAAAAGCTACGTTTTTGTCGATGGGACAGAAGAGCGTCGGTTCAAATCCAACTGAGATTTGTCGTATTAAAATCCGTCAAGTAATAAAAATAATATAAGCAAAAAGATCAACAGCATGGGGGTTTATCCCGTGTATACATGGCATGACCACCATGAAATATCTTATATATCTATATATAAATCCTCTGAAACATCACTTACGCACCCTAGCACTGGCCTAGGCGGAACTGTATTAACAGACATTGAATAGACTCAATGATCCCAAAGGATCAGAAAATATACTCAAAAGTCCAAGTACTGGAAGACATTTTACAGCCGCTGCACACCACTTAAAGGCTGTTGAGAAACTTGATAAAATTTGTAAGAATATCCTTTGGAAGCATAAAACACAACCAAGTAAAATAATAGCAGACTGGGTTTGACCAAGTCTCTTCATGACAGGCCACCACTCACACCCACTAGCACCGGCTTAAGCGATACTATTACCAACAGTATATATAATCCCGAGATTTCAGTGGATCGCTAAATGCATTCTTTGGATCACTTGTTGGATCCTGCATTTGTCCCGGCGATATATGACCATTTTGTGTCGATTCGCCGTAAAACCCAACTCACTCACTCAATGCACTGCATTTGTACATATATAAGAATCAATACTCCACTAAAACGCCATGTAAAAACAAAGACAAATATCATTAAACATTATAAATACAACTCGTTACAATCTTTTGTCTTAGTAATAAAAACAGGTCTATTTAAAGGCTCAATTGAATCTTATTAGTCAGAAACCACCAATTCAAACAATAGTTTTAAGAACACAAAATACCTCTCTTCATGCATGGGGAGGACTCTATGATGAGCAGTTTTTAAATCCTACCAGGACTGAACTGTTTTGATATCTGTCTTCTGGCCTGTTTCGTCGGGCCCTTAAGGGTGTTTCTCTTGTTGCTCTGTCTTCTGAAAAGGCATTGAGTACATACGTTTTTGGTTCTAAAGGTTTGCTTTTTATATATTTATACACGAGCATTTTTGTGTTTTACATGCCATGTCTTTTTGTTTCCATTACGTGTGTTAGGGATTCACCTGGAGGGGATAACTTTTATTTACACTGTCCCGTGTCTTTGGAACATGGTGGGGGTAAGAGAGAGGTTGGGTGCATACCATAAACCGGTTTAAGCTCCCCAGTGGTGTTTTTGCCACTGACCGTTCCAAGGCTGTGCCCCACTGTGTTCCTTTGTTTGTTCGTTTTATCCTAATGTGTTGGCTTTGTGTGTGTGCGCGTGTATGTGTGTTTGTGGTGTACGCGTCTGCGTGCTGTGGGTTTCGTTTTGGGGAGGCTGCGTTTTTGGTACGTGGCATTCCCTGTTTGATATTTGTCTTTGTTTTTCAATAACTAAACAAGGAACATAAATTATTTGGTCACTGTGCACTGGACGTTTGACATACTGACCTCAAATCAATAATTATTGGTCATTTACTAGTCATAAGTGACCTCCGTATCAAATGTGATCTTAGACCAAATCACTCTAGTTATCTGGCAATACAGTTCTACTGTTCTGGTCAATGTGACCATGACCTACTGCCTCAGAATCAATAGGGTCATCTGCTGGTCATGATCAACTGCCCTATCAAATTTCATGATCCTAGGCCTAAACGTTCTCATGTTATCATCCGGAAACTGTTTAACTGGTCCGGGTCAGTGACCTTGACTTTTGACCTCAAAATCAATAGGGGTCATCTACTGGGCAGGACCAACCTCCCTTATCAACTGTCATTATCCTAGGCCAAAGCGTTCTCGAGTAATCATCCGGAAACGGTTTAACTGTTCCAGGTTACTACAACATTGACCTTTTACCTTAAAATCAATAAGGGTCATTAGCTAATCATGATCAATATTAAGTTGCGTAACCCTAGGCCCAAGCGTACTCCAGTTTCAGACGGGAACGGTTTAACTGTTCCGGGTCGCTGTCACCTTCACTTTCAAAATCAATAAAGGTCATCCGCTGGTCATTACCAACCTCACCATCAACTTTTATGATCATAGGCCCAAGCGTTCTTGAGTTATCATCCGGAAACTGTTTAACTGTTCAAGGTCAGTGACCTCGACATTTGACCTACTGACCTGAAAATCAATAGGGGTCATCTGCTGGTCATGACCAACCTCCCTATCAACTTTCATGATCCTAAACAAGCCCCAAGCGTTCTCAAGTTAGTCCAGAAACGGTTCAACCGTTCCAGGTCAGTGACCTTGACCTAAAAAGCCACAGCAGTAATCTGCTGGTCATGATAAACCTCTCCATCGCGTTTTGTGATCTTAGGCCTAAGCGTTCTCAAGTTCTCGCCCGGAAACCGTTTAACTGTTCCGGGTCACTGTGACCTTGACCTTGATCAATAGGTTCATCTGGTGGTCTGGACCAACCTCCCTATCGACTTTCATGATCCTAGGCCCAAGATTTCTTGAGTTATCATCCGGAAACCGATTGGTCTACGTACAGACCTACCGACCGACTTACCAGAGCGGGGCCATATTTGACCCTAGGGGGATAATTTCTAAAGTCTTGCTAGAGGACCACTGGACGATGCTACATACCAGATATAAAAATAATTAAGACCATCCAAGGAACATTCCTGTGAAGTTTCATCAAAATTGGCCTGGCGGTTTAGGAGATGTTGTTTAAAGGAAAATCTTGACGGACGACGGACAATCACTGACCACAATAGCCACCCTTGAGCACTTCTTGCTCTGGTATGCTAAAAAATACGTGAACATTTGCTTTTAAAATTCAACATTTTCTTTTTTTTTTTCAGTATTTACTTATACATTTTGACAACTATTGCTACCTTTCACGAGTATTGAAAAAATGATGTGTATAACGTTTTTCTCCCATCATGCAACCGATGTAAACAGGGGGTCATATCGTTAGTGAATGCGAAATTGACTAAAAGTATCATTATTCATATGATAGTTTGGCTATTTCACTTTGATTGTTCTTTTAGAAACTGTGACTACATACATGTTTCGATTTGGGATCTCACCCTTATAGAGCAGCTGGCGGATTAAAATTCACGTACCGTAAAGTGATCAGGTTTATTTATATTTTACAATCTAAACATTTAGAACTATTTTATCAGATTCTATTTATGTCTCCGCATGTCTGGCAATGACCGTTTCAAATTCCAACAGACAACACTGCTATTACTTAGGTTATTGCATGCAGTCGCATACACCAGCTAGCCTGCTGCCACGTCGAGACTTCTGAGTGAGTGGGATGTAACGGCGAATCGACACAAAATCTATCCGTATATACATATATAGGTGGCAAACAATAATATTGCAAAATATCTGACTCGAACATTTAATTTTCAGATTTTGTGATAAATGTCTATCGGCTTTAATTCATCAGCTTGAACATTTCGGCCTGGGTGGTTCCAAACTCCCGCTTTCATAGCTTTGGGTATTGTAAATCACCCCTTGGATATGGTGCCTGCTTTTTAATTTTGTCTTTTGGGAATTCCTGTGAAATGCAGGCTCCATAACCTCCATTCTAACTTCCAGTTTGTTTAGTTCTGCCCATTGTTTTCTCGTTTAGGGCAAACCCATTATTGTAGCTGGGGACCATACGCCGGTTTTCATGGAGTTGCTAGTGTATCATGGATGGTTCTATGTGTACCGCCTTATGAATACATCTGCTGATGTTTGTACTTGTAGCATGTGTAAATGTTGAGTTCTGCTCAACCCGGGGCTAGAGGGCGTGGACGGTAGCATGCATTTTCACTACCGTCCATGAACAGGCTCAATCAAACCGAGCCTGCAACATTTTCGTTTTCTCGTGTTGAGCGACTTTACAGGAATGTTGGTCAGCCTGTGTAGTTGTGCACCTGGGGTTTCGCGTCCGGATTTATTCAGTCATGTAGGAGTTATGGCCCCTGACTTAGTAAAAAATTGGTCATTTTAATGTTGTGTCGAGCCTAGCTCCAAAAGTATTTGACGTAGAGTCACAAAACTTTACAGGAATGTTGGTCAGCATGTGTAGTTGTGCACATGGGGTTTTGCGTCCGGATTCATTCAGTCGTGTGAGAGTTATGGCCCCTGACTTAGTAAAAAATTGGTCATTTTAATGTTGTGTCGCACTTAGCTCCAAAAGTATTTGACCTAGGGTCACCAAAGTTTACAGGAATGTTGGTCAGCATGTGCAGTTGTGCACCTGGGGTTTCGCGTCTGGATTCATTCAGTCATGTAGGAGTTATGGCCCTGACTTAGTTAAAAATTGGTTTTAATGTTGTGTCGCTCGTAGCTCCAAAAATATTTGACCTAGAGTCACCAAAGTTTACAGAAATGTTGATCAGCATGTGCAGTTGTGCACCTGGGGTTTCGTGTCCGGATTCATTCAGTCTTGTAGGAGTTATGGCCCCTGACTTAGTTAAAAATTGGTCATTTTAATGTTGTGTCGCGCGTAGCTCCAAAAGTATTTGACCTATAGTCTATATGACCAAAGTTTACAGGAATGTTAGTCAGCATGTGCAGTTGTGCATCTGGGGCTTCGCGTCAAGATTCATTCAGTAATGTAGAAGTTATGGCCCCTGACCTAGGAAAAGATTGTCATTTTAATGTTTTTTCGCGCGTAGCTCCGAAAATATTTTACCTAGAGTCATTACGAAGAGAAATGAGTTAGTTGATCCGTGTCCTTTGTCATGTAGTGGGGGCATCTGTGTCCCATGGATTCATTTCTAGTTAAAAATTCTGACGAAATCGTGGATAAGTTTGAAATAAAAAAAATACAAAGTATCTACAGTCAGTACATACGATTTGTCTACTTTGGATACAACTTTTCCACATAATTTAATAAATGACAAACTAACTGCCCTAATTCAAAAGACATTTGCCAGAGAGAATGCTACATTTCCTGCTTGCAATTTTGACTAAGCTTTTTCTAATAGCATTATCATGAAATATTGTCCAATATGGACCTGTGATTATGTTTGTATGCCCTTTCTTTTTTATTGAACGACATTTACATCAGGTTTGGGAATGCAGTTTTCAGACAAGTAATTCGTATTCCCATGGGAACAAATTGTGCACCCCTTGTTTTGTTTGTTTGTTTTGGGTTTAACGCCGTTTTTCAACAGTATTTCAGTCATGTAACGGCGGACAGTTAACCTAACCAGTGCTCCTGGATTCTGTACCAGTACAAACCTGTTCTCCGCAAGTAACTGCCAACTTCTCACATGAATTATCAGAGGTGGACACAATGTCTTTTACAAGTTAAAGCATAGCAAAAGTTCCTTCTAGGGCACATCTATATAAATATATAATGATCATCTTTTGGTTGCAATTTCTTCTTTAAATATTGGTCATCAGTGTGTGGAACACTAGGATTGGACGCAATGACAAGACCATTCTACCTTATTAGCATTCTATAACCCCCGTTTAAGCGTCCCGGGGGCGTTACAGTTGCACCAAGGGGGCGTTTATATCTGCACCAAAATACGAAAAAAATGTCAAGTCCGCTATTTCCATAGTAATTACGCTAAATGTTAAATCCAACAACAAAGTACGTTTCCACTTTTAGTTGAGTAAATACGGCAATTAAGAAACACTGGCTGTACACGTTGACCCAATTTAAACTCGTAATGTCCACGTATTATTGGAAAATCGTACACGCGTGTAGATTTTTTGAGAAGTTTATAGGGATGATTTAGCGGACAATTAAAAGTGAATAGAGGATATTTTACGGAACTTTGTGTTTTTTTCCAACATGTAAAATGGATATTATACGAAAGTGTTTGGTTTTAATCAGTTACTTTTTGAAAAATGTTCATCCCTTCAATAGCTGGTGACGGGATCCTAATTTACTAGTTATTTGGGCCGCCGTGATTTTATGCGCTAACAGTCTTCGACCTCGCACACAACAAATTTAGAGGTCATTAATCAAGTAATTCATGGCTGTAATTTAGTAGTAGCTGTCCTAAACATCTGGGCATTCGATTCATGAATTTGTTGTGCACAATGAGAGGGTCGCAATGGGGTTTGTTTTCGAAGGTAACGACGTATGTTAACCTTTGTGACAAATGAGATGTTTGGCCTGTTTCAACAACTCCACTTTTCCATCCCCGGGTTTAGTAATGTATAATCTGCAGAGCGCGTTCAGCCAGAGAGTCGCCTCAATTAGGAAAGAATAATTTAAACGTCAGAGGTTATTTCTAAGGTCGCGGAGTATGATTGGCCAGCTTGTAATGACAACAGCTTTCAAGATCAATACTCAGTCAAGTGTGACTTACCCATTCTGCTGCCAATTTCAGAATAGTGCGCCGATTCAGTGTTTGCACCATACACATGGAGTGACTGACTGATATCGATTTTCTTATCGTGAGTGGCTAATCTTGTAACAGTCATTTACATGAACTCCGCCCAAGACGTACGCGAGACAAGTTATGTACATTTAAAATTCTGTGGGTTTTTCCCGTTAATCGTCTAAACAACACATAAATTGAAGTCAGTCATGCAATGTGTTTACGGCTTTTAAAAACTGATGATATTGCAATTTTAAGCCGTGTCTCAGAATCAGTTTCAAGTCAAACATTTTTTACAGAATACACTTCAACCACTCGCCCCGTTTACATTATGTGCGTAAAACTGTCCCATTTGATAGCTGTTTATTAACGTCGCATTATCTTAATTTATTTCACGTATGATTTTTTTTTTCTTAAATTGATTCCTTGTGTGACAAATTGATAAAATCACTCACTACAAAATGCAAATTTATTCAGCGGGTGCATATAAGTTTAAGATCAAACGATGTGTTTATACATGTAAAATTACACACGTCCCATCACATGTGAAATTTTTGTCGCTAGGTCAGGGAATTTTCTTATTGAAATTAAACTTTTCTGGTCCTTCGGGATCATTGATTTCAACTCATTTAGATTTGAAGATTGAATACTGCTTAAGCCGGTGCTAGGGGGCGTGGGCAGTGTTGCATTTTCCATTACTGCTCATGAACAGACTCAACCAAACCGAGTCTGCAATTTTCACTGTTTGCCTTGTTTTCGGTGCTTCCGAGGGATCCACTTTTCAGATTTATATACGTAATTCAAATTGTAAAGGTAATAAAGTATCATGTGTTTGTGAATCTAGTAAACATGCGATTAAATCAGCTGGAGTCATTTCTTTTCGTACATTGAACATGTATTTACACCTAATCATCAATTCAAATTTCGGTCCTGTAGCCGTTGTACATGAAATCAAACGCCTTGAGTGCTAGACTCGTCGAGTGGTTAAGGTCACCAGCTTCAAATCACATCCCCACTTATTGAAGTGGGTTTGAGCCTCACTCGTGGCGTTGAATTCTTCATGTGAGAACGCCGTCCAGCTGGCTTACGTACGGAAAGTCGGTGGTTTCTACCCATGTGTCCGCTTGTGACGAAATAATACATGGTGGGGCACCTTGGGTCTTCCTCCACTATCAAAGCTGGAAAGTCGCCATAACTATGACCTATAAATGTGTCGATGCAACGTTAAACCCAAACAAAAATAAGTGCTGAACTCCTTCATTTAACTTTATATAACAGAGAATTAAAACTTGATTCGAGATTCATGACTAAGTAAGTTTCCTAACCAAGAAATTTTCTCACGACGGGTTTTTTTTTCTTGGGGTTAACGTCCGTTTTCAACAGTTCTTCCTGTCTGTCGGGTGGGCAGTTTACCTAACCATCGCTCCTGGGAAGAAACAGTACAAGACCCTCGTCCTCAGTATGAATCTGCCAAGCGTTCTTACATAGAGATATGGCCGGTAGCAAGGCTCGAACCCATCCCCCACAGGTTACAGTGATTTCAAGTCAGCGACTTACCACTCGACTACAAGGGCGATCACACGATGGACGGTTACTACACTTCGGAATCTAGAAACCACATGGATGCGTTGTTGCAGTAATGCCAGACTAAACTCGACATAGAACTCCCAAATTGATTTTTGACTAACAGCTTATTTTTATCTCTACTTTTTTTCGTTTGCCTAAAGTTTCTTGACATCTCATACCACATGTCTTCTATATGCAGTAATTATTTGACGGATTTCTATGAAATAATGTATATCTTTTCATATGGAATCTTTTCTTGTCGATGTTAATTCTTTGGTTTGGTATTCTACAGTTTGAGAGAAAATATCGGTAGAAATGGAAGACTGGAAGTAGTAATCAGACTCAGATGGACGTATAGTTATAATGATCGCATCACTTTGTGTTTTTACCGACAATTGTTACATAAATTCATACCGTGTAGGAAAGAAAATGCGTATATGTTTAATGAAAATTGGCTGCGTGTTTATCTGCACCATTTCGCAACTTTTGACGCAGTCTAAAATAAAAAATGCTAAGACGGTACGCGATTTACCCGGCCGCACTCAGCGTGCGTTGTGGTCCGATACACATGTGTAGAAGAAATGACTTACTGAACAAGACATAGTGCTATTGTATTGTAGTAACCTGAAAGCATATTCAGTTAAAATAGCAATGCATCGAGTGGCGCCTGTGCAATAAACTTTTTATTACAAAATCGTGTGCATGGTCATAGAGCCAAATGTTCTATTATTTGCGACAGAACTATGTGCCTTTTAAAACAGAAAGGCACTACACATACTAGGTATAGTCGATTTGAAGCGATCCTAGTAAATACTGAGAAACTTTTTTTCATATGGGCAATATCCCCACTCGCGTCAAACACTCGAAAGACCAAAATAATTGGACAATTTCCGATGAAATTTTCATCGCTGCCGACGCTTTAAAGGCTATAAATTTAAATGCCGATTATTTCACGAACTGGCCATAAATTTAAATTAAACTTTTATGCATCGAAAGGTGATTCAATTCCTCACTGATTTATGTAAAAAATTATTAAAGAATATCCAACATTACGAATTTTCTAGTGATTTAAACCTATGTATCATTGTATGTTGACAGCTAATATGCACAAACGATAAAACCAATAACTTTACATGACTTTGTACTGTGATTTATCCTCAATTATTTTGGTCCTTCAAAGTTTGACGCATAGATTCCTGTCACAAATATAAAACAATCTGAACGTCGAACTATTTTGACTAATACTAGGTATTACCAGACGTTCACGAGTCTAGGGACAACTTCCAGTTATGTTTCGACAAGATACTGCGTGTAGTCTTGAATAAATAAATGGATGAATATAATCTATTACAGAGTTTGTTTTCTCACAACTGAAAGCGAACTTATAGTTCAATGTGTAAAGACAACATCGAGTATGCGATATTTTCCATGACCGACATCCGTGGACATTTTACGAAGAATGGATACATGTACATGTACATCAATTTAAAATAAATACATGAAACCTTCGAGACAAAACCTGCAGTAGCAGTTTTATTTTATTTCGTCGAGAGGTGCTATATAAAAACATTTACACACATCGATGTTCAAATCTATAATCTACATAGATTTATGTGTATATGCACATGAATGTATTTATTATGCTGGGTCAGAGCTATCTTGAAATAAATACCTGTGATATTTTGCTTTTGAAACTAACCCGTAACAATCAATTGAAAAATACTTTAGGGCTGAGTTAACTACAAGCGTGATCAAATTAAGGCATCGCCTACAGTGGCAGCCATTTGACTCAAAATTTTACATGGAAATTTTCATAAAAATAAAAGATGACTAAGTGGTAACAATAAAGTCAATAAATTTGTCATAATTATGTTTTAAATATCTATGTGAACATATGCAAGTAGAAGGATGTGCATTTTACTACCTGTATTATGCCTTTATTCGATATTTTTCTATGACAAAATTTTGCAATTTTATCTACAGTCAAACTCAATATATATTCAATACATTTCAAAGATAATTACAGCCAATTGTAAAGCAGACCGTGAAGAATAAAGTCGTCAGAAATTATTTTGAAATTTTACCTGATTACTGAATTATACACAAAAATCCCAACACCATCAATTAATCCAATTTGTGTTATCTGTTTACACATAATTTACATGTATATAAACAGGTGATATTATAGGATTATGTATAGGTTTACCTGGCTACCTGTGGTCAGTAATGCATGTACAAACAACATTTTAAATTAAATTTACACGAGGTTGTCTTTTTATGTCTAATGCAATAACCAGGAACAATTTCGACAAAAATCCGTAGGAGTTTGCAGTATACATATTGTACTATGAAATTAACTAAATTTTGTCTTTGTAATATTTTTTATATTGGAGTTCTACTGCACATAAAATTTCAATATTTTTCGGTAAATTTTCGGTCTAAACGAGACTCAAATATTTTACAAGCGGCATATGTACTATAAATCATCATATGCTTCTTATGTTGATGATAATTTGACCAGCTGTTAAGGCTTTAGTGCAGTTTTCAAGAGAAAAATACTAGGCCTGAAAATATGAACTGATACTGAATTGTGACTGTGGCAATGCCTTAACCTCTCACCGATAACTAGTGACACCTACGTCATTTACTACCAGCGTTTGATGTAAACGCCCATTCGGCGAGCTTTTCTGAAATTGGCAGTAAATGTTCCGGAACAACAAGAGATGGAACAATCAAATCGTCACGGAGAACCTTTGTTTTTTAGCTCACCTGTCACATAGTGACAAGGTAAGCTTTTGTGCTCACCCTTCGTCCGTCGTCTGTGCGTCCGTCCGTCCGTGCGTGCGTCAACAATTTCTTGTCTGCACGATAGTGGTTTCATTTATGGTTTTATTTTAACCAAACTTGCACACAACTTGTATCACCATAAGATCTCGGTTCCCTTCTTGAACTGGCCAGATCCCATTATGGGTTTTAGAGTTATGGCCCCTGAAAGGACCAAAATTAGCTATTTTGACCTTGTCTGCATAATAGCAGCTTTATTTATGATTTGATTTTTACCAAACTGGCACACAACTTGTATCACCATAAGATCTTGGTTCCTTTCTTGAACTGGCCAGATTCCATTATGGGTTCCAGAGTTATGGCCCCTGAAAGGGCCAGAATTAGCTATTTTGACCTTGTCTGCACAATAGCAGCTTCATTTATGATTTTATTTTAACCAAACTTGCACACAACTTGTGTCACCATAAGATCTTGGTTCCTTTCTTGAACTGGCGAGATTCCTTTATGGGTTCTAGAGTTATGGCACCTGAAAGGGCCAAAATTAGCTATTTTGACCTTGTCTGCACAATAGCAGCTTCACTTATGATTTGAATTTAATCAGACTTGCACAAAACTTGTGTCACCATAAGATCTCAGTTCCATTCTTGAACCGGCTAGATCCCTTAATGGGTTCCAGAGTTATGGCCTCTGAAAGGGCCAGAATTAGCTATTTTGACCTTGTCTGCACAATAGCAGCTTCATTTATGATTTGATTTTAACCAAACTTGCACACAACTTGTATCACCACAAGGTTCCTTTCTTGAACTGGCCAAATTCCATCATGGGTTCCAGAGTTATGGCCCCTTAAAGGTCCAAAATTGGCTATTTTGGCTTTTGCAGCCATATAGAGACTTCATTTATGGTTTTATTTGATACAAACTTCAAAAATATCATCAAAAATAAATCTTAGATTCCATGACAAATCAGATCCAATCGTAGGTTCCAGAGTTATTTTATATCTGATTACCTCCCCTGATTGTAATCAAAATGGATTTATATCAGTAAGTCCTATAGGACTTATAGGACTACCAGGACTGAACTGTTTTGATATTTGTCTTCTGGCCTGTTTCGTCGGGCCCTTAATGGTGTTTTTCTTGTTGCTCTGTCTTCTGAAAAGGCATTGAGTACACACGTTTTTGGTTCTTACGGTTTGCTTTTTATATATTTATACACGAGCATTTTTGTGTTTTACATGCCATGCTTTTTTGTTTCCTTTACGTGTGTAAGAGATTCAGCTGGAGAGGATTACTTTTATTTACACTGTCCCGTGTCTTTGGAATATGGTGGGGGTAAGAGTGAGGCTGGGTGCGCACCATAAACCGGTTTAAACTCCCCAGTGGTGTTTTTGCCACTGACCGTTCCAAGGCGGTGCCCCACTGTGTTCCTTGTTCGTTCGTTTTGTCCTCTTGTGTGGGCTTTGTGTGTGTGTGTGTGTTCCTTTGTTTGTTCGTTTTGTCCTAGTGTGTTGGCTCTGTGTGTGTGTGTGTGTGTGTGTGGTGCGCGCGTCTGCGTGCTGTGGGTTTCGTTTTGGGGAGGCTGCGTTTTTGGTGCATGGCATTCCCTATATTTGTCTTTTTTTTTTTCTGCAAAGGCATTGAGTACATACGTTTTTATTTCATAAGGTTTGAGCTCCCCAATGGTGTTTTTGCCACTGACCGTTACAAGGCGGCGCCCCATTGTGTTCCTTTATTTGTTCGTTTTGTCCTCAAGTGTTTTCATTTTGTTGGTAGCGTGTACATCTGCGTGATGTGAATTTCGTTTTCGGAAGGCTGCGATTTAGGAACATGACTTTCTCTGTTTGGTATTTTTCCTTGTTTTTCTTTTTTATCAACGAAGGATTGTTCCAATGGCATGACAATTGCCATTAATTATTTAGTTTAAAATCAGTTTTTAAACGTTTTATAAAAAGAGGTTACGACCCAACTGTTTTGAGACATACCGCATGTTTAGTGTTCAACCCTTTTACAGTTGGACACTACGCTTCCCTCTTTGATTGTGTCTGACGGAAGAGGGGGAGGACTCTATGATGAGCAGTTTTTAAATCCTACCAGGACTAAACTGTTTTGATATCTGTCTTCTGGCCTGTTTTGTCAGGCCCTTAAGGGTGTTTCTTTTGTTGCTCTGTCTTCTGCAAAGGGATTGAGTACATACGTTTTTGGTTCTAAAGGTTTGCTTTTTATATGTTTATACACTAGCATTTTTGTGTTTTACATGCCATGTCTTTTTGTTTCCATTACGTGTGTAAAAGATTCACCTGGAGGGGATAACTTTTTTTTACACTGCCCCGTGTCTTTGGAACATGGTGGGGGTAAGAGTGAGGTTGGGTGCGCACCATAGACCGGTTTAAGCTCCCCAGTGGTGTTTTTGCCACTGACCGTTCCAAGGCGGTGCCCCACTGTGTTCCTTTGTTTGTTCGTTTTGTCCTTACGTGTTGGCTTTGTGTGTGTGCGCGTGTATGTGTATGTGTGTGCTTGTGGTGTACGCGTCTGCGTGCTGTGGGTTTCGTTTTGGGGAGGCTGCGTTTTTAGTACGTGGCATTCCCTGTTTGATATTTGTCTTTTTTTGGTAATTTCAACTGAGACTTTGCTAATGAAAGTGATTTCAGCAGCCTCGTTTCCATTAATACCAACATGACCTAAAATCCAACTAAATATGATAGACATTTTGAAAGATAGGATAGTGTATGCACCCAGAGAAGAATACTTTGAAAGAAAGGATTTTCCATATTTCGGTTTTGAATTGACTGTAGATTCTAAAACTGGAAGCAAGTCGGAAAAGATAATAACCTTTTCTTATTTTCTGGCTAAATCAATAGCTGGTGAAGTGCGGGGAATGCCACGCACCAAAAACGCAGCCTCCTCAAAACGAAACCCACAGCACGCAGACACGTGCACCACACACACACACAGCCAACACATTAGGACAACACGAACAAACAAAGGAACACACACACACACACACACACAAAACAAAGACAAATATCAAACAGGGAATGCCACGCACCAAAAACGCAGCCTCCTCAAAACGAAACCCACAGCACGCAGACGCGTGTACCACACACACACACACACACACAAACAGCCAACACATTAGGACAAAACGAACAAACAAAGGAACACACACACACAAAAAGCCAACACACCAGAACAAAACGAGCAAACAAAGGAACACAGTGGGGCACCGCCTTGGAACGGTCACCACTGGGGAGCTTAAACCGGAGAACTGCAGTTAAATAAAACTAACAACTCAGATAATACTACTTCATTTCTAGATTTACATCTCTCTATTTACGAAAATTTCATACATACCAAAATTTATGACAAGAGGGATGATTTTAATTTCAGTATTGTAAATTTCCCACATTTGGATGGAGATGTATCCCAGGCTACATTTTATGGGGTATATATTTCTCAGTTAATTCGATTTGCAAGAGCGTGTAGTCATGTTGAAGATTTCAATGAACGTAACTTATTTATTACAAATAAGCTTCTTCAACAGGGCTACCGTTATTACAAATTGCATAAATACATTTCTAAATTTTACTATCGTAATTCAGATTTGGTTTTAAAATACAATAGCAATTTAAAATCACTTCTGCGGGAAGGTATATCAAAAACAAAAAAACAAGGAAGAATATCCAACAAGGAAAGCCACGTTCAAAACACGCTGCCTCCCCAAAGACACTCACGAACAACCCTCGCACACAACACAGAAACTGAAACACCAAAGGACAAAACAAACAAATATAGGAACACAGTGGGGCACCGCCTTGGAACGGGCAGTGGCAAAACCACCACTGGGGAGTTTAAACCCGCTTTTTATGGGGATGTGGTTTACAAACTTCGTAAGATTTTGGGTCATGGCAATTTTCCATTTGTATTTAGTAAAGTAATTGAACGTTTTATGAAAAGAGGTTATGACCCTACTGTTTTGGGACACACCACATGTTTGGTGTTCAACCATTTTACAGTTGGACGTAGCGTAGCTTTCCTCTTTGATTGTGTCTGACGGATCAGGTGGAGGACTCTATGATTAGTAGTTCTTAAATCCCACCAGGACTGAGCTATTTTGATTTCCGTCTTCTGGCCTGTTTCGTCGGTCCCTTAAGGGTGTTTTCCTTGTTGCTCTGTCTTCTGCAAAGGCATTGAGTACATGCGTATTAGGTTCTTAAGGACTGCATTTTATATTATATTTACAAGGGCGTCTTTGTGTTTACCATACCATACCTTCTGTTGCCTTTACGTATGTTAGGATTTCACCTGGCGGGGATTATTTTTATTTACACTGTCTTGTAACTTTGGAACATGGTGGGGGTAAGAGTGAGGTTAGGTGCACCATAAACCGGTTTAAACTCCCCAGTGGTGGTTTTGCTACTGACCGTTCCAAGGCGGTGCCCCACTGTGTTCCTATATTTGTTTGTTTTGTCCTTTGGTGTTTCATTTTCTGTGTTGTGTGCGAGGGTTGTTCGTGTGTGTCTTTAAAGAGGCTGCGTGTTTTGAACGTGGCTTTCCCTGTTGGATATTTTTCCTTGTTTTTTATGGTGCGCACCCAACCTCACTCTTACCCCCACCATGTTCCAAAGACACGGGACAGTGTAAATAAATGTAATCCCCTCCAGGTGAATCTCTTACACACGTAAAGGAAACAAAAAGGCATGGCATGTAAAACACAAAAATGCTCGTGTATAAATATATAAAAAGCAAACCTTAAGAACCAAAAACATATGTACTCAATGCCTTTTCCGAAGACAGAGCAACAAGACAAACACCCTTAAGGGCCCGACGAAACAGGCCAGAAGACAAATATCAAAACAGTTCAGTCTGTAGGATTTATAAACTGCTTATCATAGAGTCCTCCCCCTCTTCTGCCAGACACAATCAAAGAGGGAAGCGTAGTGTCCAACTGTAAACGGGTTGAACACTAAACATGCGGTATGTCTCAAAACAGTTTGGTCGTAACCTCTTTTAATAAACAGCCAACACATCAGGACAAAACGAACAAACAAAGGAACACAGTGGGGCACCGCCTTGGAACGGTCAGTGGCAAAAACACCACTGGGGAGCTTAAACCGGTTTATGGTGCGCACCCAACCTCACTCTTACCCCCACCATGTTCCAAAGACACGGGACAGTGTAAATAAAAGTAATCCCCTCCAGGTGAATCTCTTACACACGTAATGGAAACAAAAAGGCATGGCATGTAAAACACAAAAATGCTCGTGTATAAATATAGAACAAGAGGGCCATGATGGCCCTATATCGCTCACCTGTTATCATTGCACTTGAGACAAGAAGGTCCTCAAAAAAAATATCTAAATCCAAAGGACAGGAACAACAAAGGGAAGAAATTTAACCAAAAAGAAGAAAAACATTCTTACAAGGTATAGATATGTCAAAAAACACCTAAAAATTGGAGGTACCATCCATGTTGTACCACAGAAAAGTGGTCTCGTTTTTCCCTATGGCCAATAATAAAAAAGTTACTAAAAATAAGCTATTTATAGTAACGTAAAAGGGAAGTAATTAAAAAAAAAATTAATGTAAGTGAACAAAGAAGGATCTGCCAAATAATATGTTGGCATAAATGAAATTTCAGATCAGTATCTTCATTAGTTACGGAGATATACCAATTTTAATTTGAAATAAGGGAGGTAATTTGACATTAAATCAGTCCATAGTTATCTACCCTGATTGTCTCAGTCCAACTAATAACAATAATGAAATTTCAAATAAGTCCTATAAGGACTTACTTATATAAATCCATTTTAATTACAATCAGGGGAGGTAATCAGATATAAAATAACTCTGGAACCTACAACTGGATCTGATTTGTCATGGAATCCAAGATTTATTGTTGTTGAAGATATTTTGAAAGTTTGTATCAAATAAAACCATAAATGAAGTCTCTATATGGCTGCAAAAGCCAAAATAGCTGATTTTGGACATTTAAGGGGCCATAACTCTTGAACCCAAGATGGAATCTGGCCAGTTCAAGAAAGGAACCAAGATCTTGTGGTGATACAAGTTGTATGCAAGCTTGGTTAAAATCAAATCATAAATGAAGCTGCTATTGTCAAGGCAAGGTCGAAATAGCTAATTCTGGCCCTTTCAGGGGCCATAACTCTGGACCCCATTAAGGGATCTGGCCGGTTCAAGAAAGGAACCAAGATTTTATGGTGACACAAGTTTTGTGCAAGTTTGATTAAATTCAAATCATAAATGAAGCTGCTATTGTGCAGACAAGGTCAAAATAGCTAATTCTGGCCCTTTCAGGGGCCATAACTCTGGAACCCATAATGGAAACTCGCCAGTTCAAGAAAGGAACCAAGATCTTATGGTGATACAAGTTGTGTGCAAGTTTGGTTAAAATAAAATCATAAATGAAGCTGCTATTGTGCAGACAAGGTCAAAATAGCTAATTCTGACCCTTTCAGGGGCCATAACTCTGAAACCCATAATGGGATCTGGCTAGTTCAAAAAATGAACCAAGATCTTATGGTGACACACGTTTTGTGCAAGTTTGGTTAAAATCAAATCATAAATGAAGGTGCTATTGTGCAGACAAGGTCAAAATAGCTATTTTTGGCCCTTTCAGGGCCCATAACTCTGGAACCCATAATGGGATCTGGCCAGTTCAAGAAAGGAACCGAGATCTTATGGTGATACAAGTTGTGTGCAAGTTTGGTTAAAATAAGATCAATAATGAAACCACTATCGTGCAGACAAGAAATTGTTGACGCACGCACGGACGGACGGACTGACGACGGACGACGGGTGATCACAAAAGCTCACCTTGTCACTATGTGACAGGTGAGCTAAAAGCAAACCTTAAGAACCAAAAACGTATGTACTCAATGCCTTTTCAGAAGACAGAGCAACAAGAGAAACACCCTTAAGGGCCGGACGAAACAGGCCAGAAGACAAATGTCAAAACAGTTCAGTCCTGGTAGGATTTATACACTGCTTATCATACCAAATTACCAAAAAAAGACAAATATCAAACAGGGAATGCCACGCACCAAAAACGCAGCCTCCTCATAACGAAACCCACAGCACGCAGATGCGTGCACCACACACACACACACACACACAGCCAACACACTAGGACAAAACGAACAAACAAAGGAACACACACACAAAGCCAGCACATACGGACAAAACGAACAAACAAAGGAACACAGTGGGGCACCGCCTTGGAACGGTCAGTGGCAAAAACACCACTGGGGAGCTTAAACCGGTTTATGGTGCGCACCCAACCTCACTCTTACCCCCACCATGTTCCAAAGACACGGGACAGTGTAAATAAAAGTAATCCTCTCCAGGTGAATCTCTTACACACGTAATGGAAACAAAAAGGCATGGCATGTAAAACACAAAAATGCTCGTGTATAAATATATAAAAAGCAAACCGTAAGAACCAAAAACGTATGTACTCAATGCCTTTTCAGAAGACAGAGCAACAAGAGAAACACCCTTAAGGGCCCGACGAAACAGGCCAGAAGACAAATATCAAAACAGTTCAGTCCTGGTAGGATTTATAAACTGCTTATCATAGAGTCCTCCCCCTCTTCCGTCAGACACAATCAAAGAGGGAAGCGTAGTGTCCAACTGTAAACGGGTTGAACACTAAACATGCGGTATGTCTCAAAACAGTTGGGTCTAACCTCTTTTAATAAAACGTTTTATAATTTTACCAAATACATTAGTCTTCCCCCTCTTCCGTCAGACACACAACAAAAACGAAAATGTTGCAGGCTCGGTTTGATTGAGCCTGTTCATGGACGGTAGTGGAAATGCATGCTACCGTCCACGCCCTCTAGCCCCGGGTTGAGCAGAACTCAACATTTACACATGCTAAAAGTACAAAAAATAAAAAATTTATCTGTGACGTCATCAATGGCGAAAAAACATCCTTAATATCAGTGGACTACTTCATCAGATTTAACTTTCCAGATTTTACTTTCATCAGGTACTGGGAAGTGATCTAACACGGCATATTGTATTTTACACTGAAATAAGCACAAAAAGAAATTTGCTATTCAAAATTATTTCTTTTCGCTATTGAATGTTTTACTTGGGTCATGGTAATTTTCCAAATGTATTTGGTAAAATTATAAAATAGAAAAAGTGGAAACTTCACAGGTCGCTCAACACAACAAAAACGAAAATGTTGCAGGCTCGGTTTGATTGAGCCTGTTCATGGACGGTAGTTAAAATGCATGCTACCGTCCACGCCCACTAGCCCCGGGTTGAGCAGAAGTCAACATTTACACATGCAAAAAGTACAAAAAAAAATAAATTTACAGACATCCGCAGATGTGTTCATACGGCGGTGCACATGAAACCTTCAATGCTATACTAGCGTGTAATTCCATGAAAAGCGGCGTATTTATTAAAAGAGGTTACGACCCAACTGTTTTGAGACATACCGCATGTTTAGTGTTCAACCCGTTTACAGTTGGACACTACGCTTCCCTCTTTGATTGTGTCTGACGGAAGAGGGGGAGGACTCTATGATAAGCAGTTTTTAAATCCTACCAGGACTGAACTGTTTTGATATCTGTCTTCTGGCCTGTTTCGTCGGGCCCTTAAGGGTGTTTTTCTTGTTGCTCTGTCTTCTGAAAAGGCATTGAGTACATACGTTTTTGGTTCTAAAGGTCTGCTTTTTATATTTTTATGCACGAGCATTTTTGTGTTTTAGTGTTGCATTTTCCATTACTGCCCATGAACAGACTCAGTCAAACCGAGTCTGCAATTTTCACTGTTTGCCTTGTTATCGATGCTTCCGAGGGATTTAATTTCCAGATTTTATTTACTTCACAACAGCGGGTGTTCAGTGCTGTGTGGCGGCCGTAAAAAGTCGCCCCGGCTTCATCTCAGTGTTGCTATATTTTCTAGTCCTTCGGGATCATTGATTTCAACTCATTTAGATTTGAAGATTGAATACTGCTTAAGCCGGTGCTAGGGGGCGTGGGTAGTATTGCATTTTCCATTACTGCCCATGAACAGACTCAGTCAAACCGAGTCTGCAATTTTCACTGTTTGCCTTGTTCTCGATGCTTCAGAGGGATCTAATTTCCAGATTTTATTTACATGCCATGCCTTTTTGTTTCTAGTACGTATGTTAGAGATTCACCTGGAGGGGATTACTTTTATTTACACTGTCCCGTGTCTCTGGAACATGGTGGGGGTAAGAGTGAGGTTGGGTGCGCACCATAAACCGGTTTAAGCTCCCCAGTGGTGTTTTTGCCACTGACCTTTCCAAGGCGGTGCCCCACTGTGTTCCTTTGTTTGTTCGTATTGTCCTCTTGTGTAGGCTTTGTGTTTGTGCGCATGTTTGTGTGTGTGTTCCTTTGTTTGTTCGTTTTGTCCTCGTGTGTCGGCTTTGTGTGTGTGCACGTGTATGTGTGTGTGTTTGTGGTGTGCACGTCTGCGTGCTGTAGGTTTCGTTTTGGGGAGGCTGCGATTTTGGTACGTGGCATTCCCTGTTTGATATTTGTCTTTGTTTTTACATCTTTGAGTGGTACATGCACCTACTGCAGATGGCACACTATCCAGCAAAGTCCACGTTTCTCTTCACAGCAAACTGAAGGTCACCATCACAGCTCGGATTCGTGTGCAGATGTTATGTGGTCACAGCATTTACAATCCCCCATAGTTTTCTGGTATTGAGAAGCTTGTAACACTCCCGGTTGGACTTAACGAATAACGAATGGAAACTAACCTTGATTTTTTTCTTGATTAGAATTTATAGTAGCTTTTAATTAATATCGCCAAATGAAGAAAAGATAGTGTGGTGTATAAATATAATCTGGAAAGTAGAAAGTATTCTGCCTGTAACAAAATTTGGACCACGATATACAGCCTTTGTTATGTCTGCACACTGAAAAGGAATTAAAGGGCCGATTATATAGTATATCTTCATGGCTGCCATGTTGTACTTTCATAGCATATGCTTTTTGTGTAATGCAGCAATCCGGTGTTTGACATGGTAAACAAAGGTTGATCTTCTTCGTTCACAAGATAAGAATGTGTCAAACGTGTATTATCTATTCGACAATGAGAGAGAACAGCGTCCTCCCTACGAACAGATGTTCCCTTAGTGCCATTTACCTCTGTTCCCTTAGTGCCATTTACCTAAAGTGGGGCCTCCGTGGCCGAGTGGTTATGGTCACTGACTTCAAATCACTTGCCCCTCATCGATGTGGGTTCGAGCCTCACTCGGGGCGTTGAATTCTTCATGTGAGGAAGCCATCCAATTGGCTTACGGAAGGTCGGTGGTTCTACCAAGGTGCCCGCTCGTGATGAAATAATGCACGGAGGGGCACCTGGGGTCTTCCTCCACCATTAAAGCTGGAAAGTCGCCATATGACCATATATCATGTGTCGGTGCGATGTTAAAACCAACAAAAAAAAACCTAAAGTAGGTTGCGTTTTCCACTTTTTTATTTTAATAGCATGAAGTTTATTGAACGAAGCTTTGTTCATTGACGATTACCATTTAGATAAAATGTATTTGTTTATATTTCAAATTGGCCTAAAATCAGGGTACCGCATTTGGACGGTCAGTGGCAAAACACCGTCGGTAGTTTAAACTAGTTTATATTACTGGCGCCCAACCGCACTACCTACTAGTATGTCCCTGTAAGATATTGAAACTTAGATCATTCCCCGCCAGAATACCTTACTACCACAGGAACACATGGTAAAACAAAATATGCTCATGTAAAGATATATAAATCAAAACCCATGCAACTGTGAACAGAAATATAAGAGCACCAAGGAAATCGCCATTTAGGGCATGACGAGTGTTAGAAATTCACTAGGCGAGGTTTAATGTGCACCATCGTGTGAATATTATGCGGATGACTAAATATAGTACATTTGTGTAAATTTGAATAAAATCTGTAAAGTAGATCCCTCGGAAGCACCGAGAACAAGGCAAACAGTGAAAATTGCAGACTCGGTGCCCCACTGTGTTCCTTTGTTTGTTCGTTTTGTCCTTATGTGTTGGCTTTGTGTGCGTGTGTGTTGTTCGTTTTGTCCTTATGTGTTGGCTTTGAGTGTGTGTGTGTGTGTGTGTGTGTGTGTGTGTGGTGCACGCGTCTGCGTGCTGGGGGTTTCGTTTTGAGGAGGCTATGTTTTTGGTGCGTGGCATTCCCTGTTTGATATTTTTCTTTGGTTTTTTTTTGACTGAGTCTGTTCATGAGCAGTAGTGGAAAATGCAACACTGTGAGTTCTGCTCAACCCTAGTCTAGAGGGCGTGGACGGTAACTTGCATTTCCACTACCGAATCGAACCGAACCTGCAAAATTTTCGTTTTTGTCTGGTTGGGCGACCCGTGGTTTTCCACTTTTTATGCACCCACACATTTATGTTGAGGGGGCATATAGCGTTAGCTGTCCGTACGTCCCGAAATCTTGTGTGTCCAACTCCTCCCACACTATTTGACTGGTTTGATTCAAACTTTCACAGATGAAAAAGCTTGATGTGTAAATGACCATAAAGGAAGGATTTTTTTGTGACTATTTTTGCTGCAGTTACGACCCTCTGATACTTTTCGTTATATAGTGTGCCCAGCTCCTCCGAAACTATTGGGCTAAAGTAAAAGTAGAAATAAAGTGGAAAGCCACAGGTCCCCCAACACGACATAAACGAAAATGTTGCAGGCTCGGTTTGATTGAGCCTGTTCATGGACGGAATACAAATACAAATACATGGCATTTATATAGCGCAAAAATTATAAAATATTCTATTGCGCTTTACAACTACATAACACACATTTAACATATATACATACAAAATATGAACAGGATTCTAGAACTTAGATTTAAAGACTTGGACATGTATAAATACTATTTTACACCACTTCTGATATTTTGTATTTTAACAAGACTACACTCATTGTTCATGAAACTGCCTAAATAAATGTGTTTTCAGTTTTGATCTAAAGCTGGCTTCAGACTGAATGTTTTTCAGATAGCTAGGCAGATCGTTCCACCATTTGGGACCAACGACTGCCATAGATCTGTCTGCTAATTTTGTTCGCCGTCTAGGGATGTTAAAGTTAGTGTCACTTTGTGAGCGAAGTCTGTATCGTTGTCGAGTAGGTACAAACATTTCCTTCAGATATACTGGAGCTGTACCATTGATGACACGGAAGACTATTACTAAAACTTTGAACATGACTCTAGCCTTAACTGGAAGCCAGTGTAATTCTTTCAGAAGTTCGGTACTTGGTTTTTCATAGGAAGCATTCTTGACTACTCTAGCGGCATGATTTTGGACTCGCTGTAGTTTATTGATTTGGTAGGCTGGAATTTCTGTAAATAAACTGTTGCAGAAGTCAATGTGAGAATGAACCAATCCATGCACTAATGATTCAGTTGACTTTTGTGTGAGATGTTTCCGTATAGTCCTAAGGTTTCGTAACTGCACATGAGCTATCAGACATTTTTTCTGAATGTGATGGTCAAAGTTGAGTGTATTGGTCATAGTTACACCCAGGTCTCTGACATGATCGACGCATTTTACGTCACACCCACCAACGTTTACACTTGTGATGTTCAATTTCGCTAACTGTTGTCTTGTTCCATACATAATAATTTCAGTTTTTAGATTGATTCCTTTTCAGTTTGAAGGTTGTCATCCATTTTATGATTTCATTGAGACAACTGTCGAGTTGTTGAAGAACAGTTGTCTCATTTTGAGAATTTCCCGCTTGAATTTTTAACGCAATCTTGTGGTCGTCCGCGTATCCATAGAGATCAGCTGGATATTTCTGCACCACTCGGTTGAGAGCCGATATATACAGGGTAAAGATCACCGGTCCGGCACAAGAACCCTGCGGGACACCAAACCTCAGTGGCTCCGTGTCAGATGCTGACTGTTCAACTAAAACTTTCATTGTTCTGTTCGTGAGATAAGATTCTATCCATTTCAAGGGAGTGCTATGTATACCAAAGTCATCTTGAAGGATTTGAATCAGTATCGGGATATCGATGGTATCGAACACTGCACTCAAGTCGATCATGACCACGATTGTTATTTGATTTTCATCTATGGTTTCCAAAAGATCATTATACATTTTGACCATTGCTGTTTCAACCCCATGATATTTTCTATAGGCACTTTGGTAAGCTGGGAGGAGATTGTTAGCTTCAATATGCTTGTTGATTTGATTTAGTGCAGCCTTTTCAAGAATTTTGGAGAGGAATGTTAAATTTGACACTGGGCGATAGTTTTGCAGTTCAAGTGGGAGACCTTTCTTCTTCAACAAAGGTTTTATCACAGCATTTTTTCCATTCCTCAGGGAACACACCAGATAGCAGTGATCGATTTACAATTTCTGTCACAACGGGAGCAAGTTGTGAAAAATGCTCCTTTAATTTCTTAGTTGGTATCACATCAAGTTCACAAGTTGTAGATTTTGATGCATATACAAGTTTCAAAATATCGTTTTCGGAAAGTGGTTTGAACGCAGTAAATGTATTCATAATCACAGGTGGATTTGAGTAGGAAGAATTACCATTGGGTGTTTCAGTTGATATGTTGTCAAGATCATTTCTCAACTTGATTATTTTATCAGCAAAGTATCGTAGAAAGTCATTTGCCAAGATACTGCACTTGTGTGTAATGGAGCGGATTGTCCTTCGACCTTCCAGTAAATCGGATGTTACAGCATATAGCTTTTTGATGTTTCCTTCAGCTTCTCCAATCTTGTTATGGTAGTACTCATCCTTGGCCCTAAAAAGTTCAGCACTATACACATTTCTTACACCACTATACACTTTCTTTGAAAGGTCAGATTTGTCATTCATAAAGATTTTTTCTATTGATCGTTTGTATTGTTTCAGCTGTTTTAGGTATCCAGAGTACCAAGGAACTGTCGGTCTACAGAGAATAGTTCTTTCCTTTAGAGGGGCATGTTTCTGAACAATGTCGGACGTGATTCTAGTGAACTCAGACACAAGATCATTGACATTGGACGAGTTCACTACAATGTTATTTAATTGACCGAATTCTGATTGTAATATGTCACTGGATACAGATTTCCAATTTCGAGATTTGATTTCTTTCCTGATCAAGGGAGGGCGACACTGTTCAATGTTACAACTAACAAAGCAGTGGTCAGAGATGTAATAGTCTGGCAAAGGTTCTGAGACATTCACACGTTTGTCTTCTAGCTTTGTGATCATCAGGTCAAGAATATGACCACCAGAATGAGTAGGAGCATTGACATGTTGAACCAGTCCAAAAGATCTCAAACACTGCTGAAATTGTTTTGTGTAGCAGTCTGACTTATTATCCATGTGGATGTTAAAGTCACCTAACAGCACCAGAGACTGAAGTGGAAATGCAAGCTACCGTCCGCGCCCTCTAGCTTCAAACCTTCACACATGAACAAGCTTTGTGCGCAGACGACCATAAAGCAAGGGATTTTTTTCTGTGAATATTTTTTCCGCAGTTTTAGCCGTTTGATACTTTTTGGTATATGGAATATAGTGTGTCCAGGGTAGGCCTGATTTGCTTTAAACCTTCATAGATGAACACGCTTTAAGATGTAATATTTTATAATTACGTAGTAAGGCTAGTATATATAAATACCATGACCTAACAGGTATTTTTTGTTAATAAGGAAGAACAGAATTTCCATTGACGTGTAAATATTACACGGCTACTAAACCCTAGCGCCACCACCAAAAAGTGGTGATAAGGAAAAGAGTTATCGACATTTCCGTGGTGCAGCTATCACCGGTTTCAAAATGTAAACAGGTGAGTAAAACTTATATTTCACGTTACATTTTCGTTGATATAACTTATTTCAGAAATCGGAGAGTGTAGTGCCGCGTAAGAACCTTTTTACTATAGGTTGGTTGTAATATCGTTAAGATATTATAAATATGTAAATTGTAGTGTCAAGAGCTTTTCTCCCGATTTCGACGTTTGTAAATTTTGACTGATTAATTGATTCCAAGAGAAAACCATTTCCGAAGTATTATAGATGTTCTGAAAACATTTGAAAAAGAAAATGTAAAAATTGAGTTTCTTGTCATTTTACAAAAATTCCACATGCTGATGTTACATGTCTGTTGTTTCTAGATGTGGTTTGGGACGATCTGTGTATGAAAAAAATTGGAACCACTGCCTTACCCTTGCATGATCGTAAGAGGCGACTAATAGGGTCTTAACAATTGGTTTTGCTGTAACTCTGTGATTCCAGCAGGTATGCAAATTTTGATTCCATACTTCATGTTTTTATTTCGATGTAAATGAGATGTGAAACCAAAACTTGTAGTCCTGTTTGGCGCCATATAACCTATACTGTGTTGGTGCGCCGTAAAACCCAAATAAATAAATAAATAAATGTTTCTAGATGTAATAAAATGATTCAATGCAGATGGAGTTCAGCAAGCTAGATATGACATAAAAAAAAAATTGTTTTCAGTGACATGGCAAAAAAAAAAAAAAAATAGGGTAGGTAGGTAGGAAATTTTTTTTTTTTTTTTTTTTTTTTTTTTTTTTAACCTAACACCATACTAGTTTCAAACAGGGAGATTATAAACCTTATAAATATGCGTCCTATTGTTAAGTTTGATTTACACCTGAATGTACAATGACTGGTGATGTTTTAGCAATATAAAATGCAATTTGATTGTGTATTTAAATATTATGAAATAAATACTTGCTTTACATGTTTGCATTTTGTTGTCTTTTTTTTTTTCATTTTCAGGTTAGCCCGTCCGATTAGCTCAATAGGTAGAGCAGTCGATCTATGGATCGAGTGGTCATAGGATCGTTGTGTCCTGTATCATTCATTCTGCTTATTCATGCGGAGTAGTTAAAAATTACTTGCGGAGAACAGGGTTAGTACTGGTATATTCGCGTTCTTGGTCTAGTGGTTAAAGTCGCTGACTTGTAATCACTTTGCCTCTCACCTCTGGAGGGTCGTGGATTCTAGCCCCACTACCGACCATGGCCCTTTATGTAAGAACACTTAGTAGTTTGTGTCGGAGGATGGGTGTCTAGTACTGGTACTTTCCAGGAACGATGGTTAGGAAACTACCCGCCTGCACATGACTTGTTGAGAACGGGCGTAAACACTCAAACAAACACACAAAAGTACTGATATACTTTCAAGGAACACTGTTTTAATTAACTGCCGCCGGTACATATTAAACTGAAATACTGTTTAACATATATGCTGGGTTTCTTCACAGTACACACCAACTTCTTGTTAGTAACCAGCAGCTACCCTTTTTGAATCACTTGCCTATCAAACAACTGCTGAAACAGTTTTATCAGACTTTAATAACTGACTACTTCAGAAATTCAAAACACCAGGTCACAAAGACACCAACTTGTTTTAATAATAGTTTACAGAACTCTGGATACTTTTTTCTGCGAAAGAACATACATATAATTATCAAGCTCTACACTTTCAGCACTTATCACCTGTCTCTACAGTTTCTTCGTTTTTCCATAGGGTCGGAATACAATCGGCTTCAGGCCATTCAATTTACACAAGTTACATAATGGAAGGACAGTTTTATAGTTTAACTTTAGGTCTTGATCAATTTCTCCTCCACCATTCCCACACAATGCACATACATCATTTGGCCCTAATGCACTCCCGTAATATGGGATTTCTACAGGTGATGCACATTCACATGGTCTGCAGCTGACTGCTAGTTTACTTGAGGGGCTTGTAATCAGAGATCCACAAACAAAATCAATTTCACTCAATGCTAGAGCTAAAAACAGTTTGCTTCGTTCTGTTAGCCTTTGCTTGCTGTAGATAACTCTAGGTTTTCTACATTCCACACAAGTGACGATAGCCCGAGCATTTTGGGTTGTGTACAGAGATTTGTCTTGACTATTCCCTGGATTCTGGATGTCATGCTGAGGGGTTCCTTCAGTCTGCAATTCATCACCATGTGTGCTGTCATTCATGGTTTGTCTTTTACTTACACTTTGTCTGTTTGTTCCGTTTCAGTGATGGCCTGCAGGCTTCTGAGGTTTCCATTGTTTTTGCGACGTCATACTTGTAGTAATGATCGCCTGTCTCATCTAACATTGGATCAGGAAGCCAAGGCATATCTTCTCCAGGAATACAGCAATCTGCATCTTCACATTTCTTTATTTGGAAGATGTAATGGCTTTGACGGCAATGTCTGGACATCCAGTCTGCATACTCTGGAACTTTACTGGTATGAACCTTTTGAAGTTTATCTGTATCCAGTGTAGGAAACAGATCCCGAAGATGCCTCTTTATTACATCGATATCTTCGTCTGTCATTGGGTCCACTGATTGAAACCGTTCATCCTTTAACTTGAGACGTAAGAATCTATTTCTGATGGTTGACTGGACAGGCTCAATTTATTCCTGCCATTGTGTTTTCACTTCTGGTTTCTTTGCAGCCATTTCTCTTAGCTGTGCCATAGAGCCACACTTTTGGAATTCTTTCTCGGCTTCTTCAGACATTCTCATCCTCCCCAGTGAACAGTTCTGTAGAGCTAAATTCAAAACAGACATTACTCTCTCTGCGGGATTTGTCCAACTGTGCCCAGGGGCACATCTGGCATGAATTAACATGTCTAGATTAAGTTCTTTAAATATACAGATATTAGCACATTTGAATGACTCTAAGTTATTCCTTTGGTCTGTTCCTCCATCTGTATACTTCATCATGATCTTCGGCTGTTCATTTCCGAGCATTTTACATATAGTTGCTGCATGTCTGAACGGACTTGAGGTCTCAAATACAGAGTCATTAATGACAGTTGTAACAACACCTTGCACAAATGATTTTTCAGCACTGTCCGGAACATTGCATCTCAAATAGACAGAAGGAGTGATTGACGCTTTAGTCATGTCATGATCTAGTGCAGATAATGTTGTGTCTGTTGGTGCAATGGTCTTTTTTCCCCTAACACCTGTGGATACAGGTGCATCAGGCTCACCTACTGGCACTTTAGCCTTACCATCACAAAATAAGACTACTGGTTTAGCTTCTTTTTGTTCAACAGCCATATGTTTAAAATACTTCAAAATTGCAGAACAGTAATGTTGGTCTTGATGGCTTATGCGGAGCTGCCTTCGCTGAACTTTATACTGAACATTTAACGTACTTGTGAAGCTGAGAGCTCTACGAGTGTATGGGTTTCTAGGAGCAAACTGTAGTCTAACAGAGCTAGGGGATGGTATCGCTGTACCTTCAGGCAACCGTGCTTTGGTACTCTCTATCAGTTCTTCAACAGAAATCCATTGACTCAGATGTGCTATGTTATGTCGGCGTTCATCTGCTGCTGTAACCTCCTCGATAACTTCTTCAAGTTTGTCAAAGAAAGGCTCAAAAGCCTTTGGTCTACCACTATTCAGTTGCCTTAGATCCTCAACAAATTTCTGTGTTTCCCAGAGAAATTAAACGTAACCTTTCCTGCATTTCAGGGTTACTAGATGCTGACCCATCAGATGTTAAACGACTGTATATGAAGTCCCTTACAGCAGGAGTCATGGCTGTGATCAGATTAACTTTCTCCTTAAAGACTCGCTTTTGTGTTCTAGTGTGAACTTCTTCAAGTCTTGACTGAATTTTCTGTAACAAACGAGCTCCCTCTATTAATAACTGTGCTTCTGGTGGATTATTTGAACATTTGAATAAGCAGAAAGTTGTGATTCTTGATCCACCTGGGCAGTAACGAATTACATACACTGGAACAGTCAAATACAAGTGCTCAAAGTATCTTGCTCTCTGTTTTGAGTCTTCAAACTGATGTTCAAGATGTACAGACTCATAAAAAAATACAGGTGACATATCAACTGCTTCCCTCATAACTTGATCAATATGTGAATATCTGCTTGCAATAAAGTCCACTTTCTTCTTGTGCTCGACAGTAGCATATTCTGATATAGGTTTACATGGGTGAGTTTGTTTCTGATTTTCTGTTTGAGTCTCCAGTTCCTTCTTTAAGTAGTTCTTGTACGAGTCCATACAATCAGCTAAATCCCTGATGTTCATGAAGGCTTGGTTCCATGCAGGTGTACTTTTACAAACTGGTTTTAACAAAATATTGTACAGCGCCTGACTATGACTGGCGAGATCTGACTGTGACATCTGTTGACCCTTCATTTTCTTCCTTTTTACATCGTTGTAACCTGAAAAACAGTGCACATGCCTAAATTTTAAAGGATTACTTTAATATTAATACTATTACAAATGTACAAGCAAGCAGTTTAGAGTATACCTCTTGTGCTGTACTTAAATGTAAGAGTTGTCTTAGCTGAACATGTTTGTGATTAAATGGTTTTAAATCTTAGGGTCACCTGAGAGCCAAAGTCATCCAAGAATATACCACTTTAAAAATCATAAAAAGGAATATTTTGTGTGAAAATGAACTAAATCCAACAGTGACAATAGCTCTTTTTTCAGATAAAAAGTAGATGTAACAGAATGTGTTTCAAACTTGACAACATTCTAGAAACAAAACTTATTCAGGATACAGACTGATACAACTTACCTGAATAAACAGTTTGAAAACATCTGGAATGGGTTTAACGTCTTGGCTTTGGTGGGCTGTATCATTTATCACTTCATGATGATTTGTTAGGTACCACAGAACATTTGTCAGGACCTGTTTTTTTAAAAAAAAACATCTTTAACAAGGTGTCTGATTTCTTGTCTAGTAAACATTCAGTCCAAAGAATGATTTACAAGATTAGAATACAACTAGTATCAGTCTGACAAATATGTTACAACACTAAATTTTGTTTATAGTCAAAGGTCATAACAAAAATTACAAAAGGCATTTTTATATAGTGTCATGTCTTGATCACTGAAACAGATCATGAAATGTCTTGATCACTGAAACAGGTCATGAACAAGAGTGCCAAACTGTCACAAAAAAAAAACGCCCGTTAAATAGCCAAATTTTACATTCAATTTGTACTTATACAGTTCAAGGGCAAATAACTGTGAAACCTGTACAGGCTGTATATTTGTTTGAGGTTTTTATGCTGCTTTCAATATTATTTCAGTCATATGGCAGCAGCCTGATATGTAAACTGACGCGTTTCCTGTGTTTCTTACCGGTACACATCAACTCCTTGTTAGTATTAAAAAACAAAGAAAAATATCAAACAGGGAATGCCACGCACCAAAAACGTAGCCTCCACTGTGCATGCTGACCAGGCTCTTTGCTATTAAATTTTTATCCTGGAATTCCTCAAATAACAATGAAAAGCTCAGAAAAAGCTATAAAGGACTAAAACGATTTTGAAAATTTAGCAGTACATTTGTTAAAGCTACTTTCCATCTAATATCTACAACCATAGCAAATGAAAGAAGAGCTGACACCAAAACCACAGATGTTAGTGCATACTTTAGTAAAACTACTCTATAGCTATACAGAAATATAGAAACACCAAGGGAGTATATAGGAAGGTGTCTTAAAAGTAAGGTGAAAGAAACATCAAGGAAAGTGAAGTCCATACACCAAATTATAAAGCCATCTATGTGTAGTCCAACCAAATATAGTCTTATACACTCGTTTTCAAATTGGTATATTAAATTTATGAAATGCCAAGAGCTTGTCTTTTTATTTATGTCTGACAATCGCTTATTGTCAGCATTTGAAATAAATTCTTAATTTATTTTCAAAACAGATTAAAATTTTATACTTTCAAATATTAAATAATTCTTAATACCCATGTACAGTTGTATGTAGGTTTAATTTTGTACACTACATATAAAATTCTGACACTTCATGACATTCAAGATTCAGAACAGCAAGGGTTAGAGACATAATTATTTAGTTTGTGAAAATACTTACTAATGTCATGGCTCTAAAAATATCAATGAGATGTGAATATAGTACACTTTAAAAATTAATACTAAAAATATAGGAAAGAAATTTTGCTCAAGGAGACTTGGTTTTTAATATTTAATATGAAGTTTTCATCTGTGTTGGATTTTATATTTTTTATTCCTATAAAAAATCAAATTCCATGTCAGACTATTTCCTTTCAAAGTATTTTAATACCCATTTTTTGTACCAAAGTATGCCCCCAACAAAAGTATTCAAAAGCACACAAACACTACTTTGTATGATTGATTTTGTGTCACCATGAAGAGCTCAGAAGTCTTAATACACTTCTCCCTGGTGACTTCAAGTGTTGTCAACTGAGGTGGTTCATGGTTTACATAAGAACTGAAGCTAAGATGATACCAGGGTGCACAGACTCAGATACCAGATAAATCTGGTGGTCTCCTAGCGCATGCATAGTTGCTTTACATCTAACTTGCAATTCACCATACACCTACCTTAAAAGACAATGTGAAATAAAAACATCTATAAAATTGTTTCTTTTGATCGAAAAAAGTCTGACAATGAATACATTTATACCTTTTTTTTTCAATATATTAAAATGTTGAATATTAGTGTATACCTGAATAAAGTAAGCTCCATCTGTGGATGCTTGATTAGCTGGCCAGTCTAGCTGTTGGTCTTGAAACTGGCCGACCAAGTCATTGAACAACTCATCCTTCCTGGACAGACCATCTTTCATACCAGAATTGTGAAATAAGTTTAAGTTTTAATTTTACTTGAACAAATTCCTGTAGCAAAATTGAAAAAAAAAAGCTTAACATGTATAAAGCATTTCAGTGTTGTTTTAACTACATCTGTATTAAATTGAATATAAAAAATATTTATACACTTAAATTTTACCCGTGTCAGATGAAAATTACCTTGAAGTTTTTCTTTTTGTAAACTCTCGTCTGCCATCCGCCATTAATATCTTGAAAGCATCAACTGCCTTGCGATTTGTCTCCTTCAGGATGTCCTCAGCAACACTTTTTTCATCTTCAGCATCACCACTCGGTATACATGTGAACTCAAGGCACTTTATAGTGAAACGTTCAGTTAAGGTTCCAACAGACATTCCACCTGAAGCAAGACAGACAAAGCCTGACTGACCATATATGTACAAAATGTTTTGCGAAAAATACAGCCAATTATATTTGATTAAACATGAAACTAGAAAGAATTCTTGCTGTGGATTCTCTATCTATCTATCTGTCTTCCGTAACCGTCAAACCCTTGGCGGGGAGATAGACGTTTTAAATAATACATAGTCATTTAATACCATCACCCCCCTACCCCAGTCTAAAATTCTGGATTATTTATATTAAAAGCTGCAATTGGTTGTTCAATGTCTTACTTCTATAAATCCCATCTAAAAACTGACTTTTCATGACTGTCATGCACAGCAGTGTTGTGGTTGCTAATATATGCACTGTAACATTTAGTACTGCTTAGCCTAGTTGTGAGATTTAGCGGGTGGGGTATGTAGACGCTGGTGGCTGCCTTAGCTTCCGAAAAGCACATGCAATTCAATACACATACATATCTTTCTTCAATACAATACTATTTAATCTATTATTAATTATATAAAAAATACTGTCAAATTGACACGTTTTCAATGTATACCTTCTATTTCGAAATTCTCGGTTGTATTGATGTTCGTCTTGCATTTGGCAAGAAACGTTAGAGTTTTCCGATGGTCACCCGTCGCCTGGTGTTCTTCGTAAAAAATTTCATTTAAAAGCTTGGTGTGTGGTATGCTTTTAATCACCTTCCGAGTCTCCTTTATGTGACGGCATTCTCGAAAAGTAACTGCTAGAACAGCAGAAGGTGTCACTTCCGGGTCGTTGTATCCTAGAAAGTAGTTCTTTGAAATTTTGAAGTTCCCAATTTAACGCTATCCCTACTTTGACATGTTATATTACAAATGTATTTATTGATACTGTGTACATTGTTTGTCATTTCTGATGTCTTTAACAGTTGTTTTAGTGGTTTTTTTTCCAGGATTACATTTCTGTGGGGAAGGTTTAAAAACTACACCAGACTGGTGGCCATGACAGATGTCAGTAGGAAATTTAAACATGGACTAGATACTTTGATGTGTAGCAAAAAAGTTCATCGTTGATGGTGGTGTTTTCCTGTGATATATTGACTGGGATAGTATTACTCTTCAGAAATACAGAGCTGTCAATGCTGAAATTTTTGTTGTGAAATTCACAATCCATGTCCAAAAGTGCTTGTTTTAACTATACAGCAAAGAAGGAAAAATTTGTACCGGGCCGACACCTATATGGCAAATTCAGAAAGGGGAATATCTCAGCAACATAGGGTTTACAGTCATGAAACTTCACTACTAGTACTGATAACAATACAAATCAGTGGCTAAAAGGATATTTCCAAGGTTTGGTGAAATTTTAATTTTATTCAAATTTAAAAATTCGTAGTTGAATTTTCTTTGAAATTTGGTAATAGTTGCTCCTCTTGATTTTGTCATTTCTTTAACTATAGGGGCAAAGACACTGAACAAGCGGGAAGTTTTAAAAAGGCTATAAAAAAAGAAGACACATATTTTTTTCACTTTAATTTTAAGAAAAAAAAATATAAATTTAAATTTCTTAAATTTTTTTTTAAAAAAATTCTTTTGGGCATAGTCTCTTTTCCGAAGAATTTATAAGTATAAAAATATGTGAACTGTTACATAGTGCCGCAGTAGACCGTGGATGAACTGTGTCCGTATTTTGGAAAGCTGTACATTTTGGACCGGAGGGGTTTTTAAAAATGAGGCTATAGTCGGTTTATAACAGGAGTCGAAGAAACTGATTGTTTGTCGGGCCTGGATCTCGAACGGTCACGGTGTTATTACACTGAGTTAAAGCCAGTCAGCAGGCGTCTCATATATGATATAAAGAAATTGCGTAAATGTTCGTTCCCTTGCGTATGAGACGCATAACTAATATTACACGAAATAATTGTTTTTCTCATTTCAGTCAAATCCATGTGCTACCGGCATTTTGGCATAAAAAGGGGACATTGCTTACCGGTGTGCCGAGTGCATTTGTCGGCATTATTAATGTAATAACAAGTTTCTTTAACGCCCAGGACATTGGTTGAATTAACACGGGGAATTACATGGGGTTTTGCTTCAGTGTGATAAAATAGTTGTTGTTGTTGTTGTTTTGTATTATTTTATTTATTCATTGTTTTTTTCAGTTTAGAACAATTCCGGGGCTTTCAGCTTCAGCCCGCATCAGGCCGCGTCAGATACATTCTGCCTTGAATGGGATGTTTCTATCTGATTTGGCTTTTCAGGTTTACAACGCGGGTCTGTGTTACTAAAGAAATATTTAACGGGGCCCTGATTTTCTGGGTCCGGCCTCGGCAGTTTCCTTAATATGTATTTGTCTGGTACCGACTGGAAACCAACTTAAAGGGTATTTGTATTTCAGTTTTGCTCGATTCATTCTACTTCATTCTTTAGATAGGACTTTTCCTGTTGGGACTTTTATTCATGTTTTTCTGTATGTTGTTTTTTCATAGCATTTTTGTGTTTCAATTCTTTAAATGTCATTTCAGATACTTTGTTGTCTGTGCTGAAAGAGGTTTTTCTGGTAATACTTATTTTTAATGTACTTTTCACTATTTCAGCTAACTTTATGTGTAGAAAATTATTCAGTTGCAGTTTTTTAAAATGACATACTTCCTGTAAAGTTCCTGAACCAGTTGATATCAGAATGATAAAGAAATGATAGATGGACCAATCTGTGAATATATGCACTTTTTTTCTATGGGTGTTTCCTGATCACACTTAGAACTATACCCCACACACTCAGTTGTTTCTCAAGAAAGGCCGACACCGGTTCGCAATCTTTCTTTTGTCATTTGCAGGCGATGAATTCCATTTCGTAGGAATTTAAAAATCGTACAACCATCAGCAGCTACTCAAAAACCAGACCAACCTATTAAGTCGAGCGGGCAGAAGCTGTGATTCCCAGTGTAACACCGCAAATGACGGCTTAGTTTTCGGAAAGGGCGATTTACATTTCCACCGGTGCTTTTCCCCCTCGGGTCCTAATGTCTTTAGTCAAACTGTAGCCTTGTCAGTACTGCTTGACAGTTTCAGGGGTACCCTGAGCTGTGTCTGGCTCCAGTTGAAGTTCTTGACCTTCCGCACTTGCCTGCTTCCAAGATGGCGCGGATCGGCTTTGCATAAAATGACGTTTCAGGCATTGCCCGGCTTAGTCGAAGAAATTTAATTCATTTTAAGATAGGCTGTGATGTACTGATCTGTTTTACTTCCGGTAATTGTCATAAATAAAATCACATATTGGTCTTTGCTTGTGGGGGTTCTGGTCTTTCAATCATTTAAAGTTTCATTTTTTTTGCAATTGTAGTGGGTAAATTATGCATTTTTTACTAAAAATTGTATATTTTTAAAGAAATACTCATTTTGATACATCATTTTTCAAAATAAATAAGCTTAAATTTACATAAAACATACTATAAGCATTAACTATGATATCACAGTTGATTTCATGAAAATCTGATTGAAAATTTTCAGAAGGAAGGCAAATTTTATAATGTGGGCCTTTTTTTCTTCAAAATTCCGGTTTCCGAGCCAATTTCTCCCGCAAAGTAGGTCTAATGTTTGAAATTTTCTGCGGTACAAATTTTCTTTGCGATGACAAAGTCTTGTGTAACTTTTTCTCGCAAAACCTAAGTTACCAAAATTTTATGGGGAAAAAATTTTGGGTAATAAAAATTTGATAAGATTTAGGTGTCACCACGGTATAGAAGTACTTCCGGGTCGTTGTATCCTAGAAAGTAGTTCTTTGAAATTTTGAAGGGTTTCCCCTTTAAAAGATATCCCTACTTTGACATTTATATTCCAAATGTATTTATTGATACTTTGACATTTTTTGTCATTTCTGATGTCTTTAACAGTTTTTTTTATGTGTGTTTTCAGATTACATTCTGTGCGGAAGGATTAAAAAAACTCACCAGACTGGTGGCCATGACATATGTCGGTGGAAATTTAAACATGGACTAGATACTTTGATGTGTAGCAAAAAAAGTTTTATCGTTGAGGTGGTGTTTTTCTGTGATATATTGACTGGGGTAGTATTACTCTTCAGAAAACAGAGCTGTCAATGCTGCCCAAATTTTGTTGTGAAATTCACAATCCATGTCCAAAAGTGCTTGTTTTACTATACAGCAAAGAAGGAGAAATTGTACCGGGCCGACACCGGAAAGAATTTGGGCCGCCACCATATTGTTATATTTGATGTTTAGCGGCGGATAAAGTTTAACATACGGCCCGATGTTTATTTCGCGGCGTCGCAAAAATATGCGGCCCGATTTTACCGCTAAAAAAGTTTAGGGTCGGCGGCAAAAAAATAGGGTAGGTCGGGCCACCGGAAACAAACAATTTTTTTTTACGCCTATGTATGCATAGGACATATTATGTGGTGTGCACTTTTATTTCGGAAATGCTTAGCTCCGAATTGTTGTCTTTTCTGTGTGTTTTTGTTTTATTGATTGACGTTCTGTTGTTTATATGAGAAATAAAATCGTTCAGTTTGTTCTGATCTAAACAAGGTAGATATGTAAGTTGATAGCCGCAGTTGAACAGAAAACGCATACCATAGCCACAGCGCCACCACTACTGAATACGATAGCGCCACCACTTTTAAAAATACTGGCACATTTCTTTTAAGGGATATTTCTACTGCTAATGTTTGCCTGTGTAAGTATCATACATATTTAGACCATTTGCATGCGCGATAATGTTTTATAGTGTGTCTATGCTCTTGACACAATAATATTTTGATGAAATTACAGTCATCCTGTAAAAAATGTGTTCTTACACGCACTACATCCTGAAATAAGTTTTATCACAGAATGTTAACATTTACAGTGTGCAAGTGGTGATAGCTGCACCACGGAAATGTCGATAGCTCTTTTCCTTATAACCACTTTAATGTGGTGGCACTAGGGTTTAGTAACCGTGATATTAAGAGCTGAAGAAGAGTGCAAGACTGGTTTGAAAGTACTTAAGCTGTAGTGCATCATGTATTATTGGTAATTTCAATATATGCACGGGGGCCGCCGTGGCTGAGTGGTTAAGTTCGCTGACTTCAAATCACTTGCCTCTCATCGATGTGGGTTCGAGCCTCACTCGGGGTTATGCATTCCTCCTTACGGAAGGTTTGATGGTTCACCAAGGTGCCGCTCGTGATGAAATAATGCATGGAGGACACCTGGGTCTTCCTCCACCATAAAAGCTGGAAAAAAACGCCCTATGACTATAATTGTGTCGATCACAGTTTCTGTACTGTAAAAGCGTAAGAGCAGGGAGATGGAGGGGTTTTGGTGGAGCATCACCGTTTTAGTGAATTATAAATTTCCTTCTGATGATAAGACTATACTGATAATGTTATGCTATAAACTCAGAAGAATGCAGCATTTGGACTTCGAAATTATCCATAATCCTCTACAGTAATCGTACCACGTCAGACAATGGTCTCTCACAAAATTAAATAGTCACAAATTTTCTACTCAATTTTTGTTCCACTACTAATAATTTGACATTATATATCTTAAACTAGAGTAATGGGCAATCATATTTTCAGTGTTGAAATTCTCTTAGAATTCAGGATTTGGCATGCACAAACTTCGAAAGTTCCGCAAGGAGGACCCCTGTACCAATCTCGAAGAAATTTTACAATACTTTCAAACAATATGATGACCATTTTGTTGAAAGCAGCACTCAAATCAGACCAAAACTGCAAATAAAAATTAACTGTTTATGAGAAAATAAATCAGTTAAAAACAGACTTCTTCAGGTAAAAATGCAAAACACTTGTGAAAAGAATTTTTTTCACTCCGCATAATGCAGGATTTAGTGTTTAAAATATCAAAATGTTTGCTCGGATGGGGACCACTTCCTATAGTCTGTCCTACCCTGGTTCCCAATGAAACCGTGAAAGTCTAGAATTCAGACCTCAGAGCATTTTAAAAGAAATGTTCTTTTAAATTAAATTTTCTTTTTTTTTCTGCTCGCAAACCTGATATCAGAAGTATTATATTTAGCTAATGTTAGGAGAAATGAAACAATAGACTCACTGTCTCTTAGGTATACACGCAATTTTACAAGATATTTTGCTGCTTCACCCTTTCTCTACCCATAAGACTACTTGTATATCGCATTAGGTCGAGATAATTGGCTTGTGTTACCCTAAAACAATTGTTATTAAAACATAGATTTACTTGCTTAAATGTATATCAGATAAGCCACGTAGGTGTGTATTAGCATTGGGTCCGGTGTCCCGGGCATGAGCCTGATATTGACAAGTATAATTTAAAGGTGGTACTTTTCCTTTTATCTGGCCAACTGACCTAGTTTTTGATCCCACATGACAAAGTTTCGAATTTGACCTAGAAATCATCAAGACAAACATTCTGACAAAGTTTAAAAAATATTGGGTCACAACTGTGGCCTGTAGTGTTCACAAGCTTTTCCTTTGATCTGGCCTACTGACCTAGTTTTTGATCCCACATGACCCAGATTCAAACTTGACCTAGAGATCATCAAGACAAACATTCTGAACAAATTTCATAAAGATTGAGTCACAACTGTTGCCTCTTGAGTGTTCACAAGCTTTTCCTTTGATCTGGACTACTGACCTAGTTTTTGAAACCATATGACCCAGTTTCGAAATGGACCTAGAAATCATCAAGATAAACATTCTGGCCAAGTTTCATAAAGATTGGGTCACAACTGTAACATCTAGAGCGTTCACAAGCTTTTCCTTTGATTTCACCGGGTGACCTAGTTTTTGACCCCACATGACCCAGATTCGAACGACCTACAGATTATCAAGACAAACATTCTGATTAATTCTCATGAGTTTCAAACTTAAATTGTGGTCTCTAGAATGTTGACAATATTTTCCTTTGCTCTGGCATAGTGACCTTGTTTGTGACCCCATATGACCCAGTTTCAAACTTGACCTAGAAATCATCAAGACAAACGATCTGACCAAGTTTCATAAAGACTGAGTAAAAATTCTGGCCTCTAAAGTGTTCACAAGCTTTTCCTTTGATTTCTCCGAGTGACCTAGTTTTGACCCCACATGATCCAGATTCAAACCTGACCTAGAAATCATCAAGACAATCATTCTGACCAAGTTTCATAAATATTGGGTCACAACTGTGGCCTCTAGAGTGTTCACATGCTTTTCCTTTGATCTGGCCTACTGACCTAGTTTTTGACCCCACATGACCCAGTTTCGAACTTGACCTAGAAATCATCAAGACAAACATTCTGATTAAGTTTCATAAAGATTGAGTCAAAATCGTGGCCTCTAAAGTGTTCACAAGCTTTTCCTTTGATTTGACCGGGTGACCTAGTTTTTGACTTCACATGACCCGGATTCACACCTGACCTACAAATCATCAAGTCAATCATTCTGACCAAGTTTCATAAATATTGGGTCACAACTGTGGCCTATAGAGTGTTCACAAGCTTTTCCTTTGATCCGGCCTACTGACCTAGTTTTTGACCCCACATGACCCGGTTTCTAACTTGACCTAGAGATCATCAAGACAAACATTCTGACCAAGCTTCATAAAGATTGGGTCATAAATGTGTCCTCTAGAGTATTCACAAGGCAATGTTGATGGACGATGCACGACGTGGGACGACGGACGCCGGACAATGACCGGTCACAATAGCTCACCTTGTGCACTTTGTGCTCTGGTGAGCTAAAAACATCAACGAAATGCCTTTCAAACACACTGGATCCCGGAAGGATACAAGAACATAAAGATAGAATTATAGAGTATGAGAAAATATATGTTCAAACAGTGTCAAAAGTTTAATTATAAACCCGAGCGTTTTCGGCTTTTTAAAAAAGCCTTTTTCAAGGGTAGCATAAATCAAAATGATACAATTACGGCGTAAATTCCGCCTGTATAGTCTGCCTGTTGGTCTCTAGTTTCAGTATTGCTAACGTTTAAAACGTCGGTTTCTGCTGGACTTAGTAGTAGTAGCCTCTTCATTTGTTTCCCTGGTAGTATTTCAGATTTTGAGTCCCATAGCACGTAGCTTTTTTGTTTTGCTGTATGTAAGTTTACTGTAAGATTTGTTTTGTTTTCTTGATCTGTTCTTTATAATTGCGTGTTATGTCTCTGTATCAGTGGTATTTTGTAACTTCTGTGAGAAGTCGTTGATTTTAATTTGACTTTGCTTTCTCTGCTGTGTCATTTTGCTAACTAGTAATGTTATAAGCTCTGCTGAAGCATTGTTTAGGATTGCGTTCCATCTTGATTGAAATCTATTGGAGATGTGTCCTAAAATTTGCGGTTTCAAAGAAATTCTAATACCTTTTGGTGTTACCTTGTGGGTTAAACACTGAGTAAGAAAGTCAGTATGACTCTCTAGTTTTGTAATCATGTAGGTATCTTTGTACGGTTGTGTCTCTGATGAGTTGACCATTTTAAGATGATCGATATGTAGTGATGACTAACAGAAAGGATTTCGGAACTGACGGTACACGATGTTTAAAATAGGTATATAAGTGAGATATTAAAGAAAAAACATCAACGAAATGCCTTTCAAACACACTGGATCCCGAAGGATACAAGAACATAAAGATAGAATTATAGAGTATGAGAAAATATATATTGCGTATGGATGTATATGACTGTGCTCAAAATTAAAAATTATAACTTTGGTCAAACTTCTACTTATTTAAATATGTAATCAAAGAGTCTTACATTTAGCTATTCATGTGTACTTAAGCAAACTGCTCAATACAGAATGTATATCTTTATCGTGATTATTAGTTATTGAATAACAAAGTATGAAAAATGTTACCCTGAAACCTTCAAGTTCAGAAAAAAGTATTACAAAGAAAAACAGGTCGGCCCCTAATCCAGCTTGGCAACAAACTTAACAACCCAACTGGAAAACAATTTATATTTCTTTAAAACCTCAAAAACTTTATAGTTCAATTTAAAGAACGCGTCATTTTAAAATACAGCGACTTTGAAAAATTTAATTTTTTAATTGTACTAAAAATCACCACTTTGTTTTTGTGAAAACGACTTTTTATAGGTAATGGCGAGTTTCCTCTTTTCATGGCGTTTATTTCTTCAAGGAGGGGCACCTTGATAGAATACCGACTGTTTAAAGCCAGCTTGGGGTTTCCCCACATGTAAATTTCGCCCCCCGATCGATCGAACCCCATAGGTGAGGGCAAGTGTTCTAGTCGCGCCTTCCCACTCAGAACGGGGGCCCCCTGTCTATTAACAGGTATCAAAATATGAACTTAACACCTGAGATCCATAAAAAATTCAACTTGGTTCGGTTAAGACTTCGGGGACATTTATAGAAAATAGCGACACGGAAAAAAGGGGTCAAAAAGGGAAATTTTTTCCAATTTTACATGAACCTTCAAAGATGTGCTAATTACTAATTGATGGGGAAAAAATATCCTTTTTTTTTTATTATGAGTGAACCTTATTTTTTTCAAGTTGTGGGAAAAAAAACGCGGAAGTAATTTTTAAAATTTTTTTTTTAATGAGTACGTCACCATTTTTGGCATTTTCTTTTCCTTTTTTAATGTTTTGTCAGCTAGTAACTGAAATAACTTTTTTCGTATCAAAAATCTTTTGTTTAAATTTAAAAAGTAACAAGCACAAACTTTCTTCGTATTATTTATGTGGGGGGCTTTCTTTAATCTAAAAAATTTTAAAAGTTTTCCCCCTTAGAGGGGCACTCTTTAGGGGCGTCAGCAAGAACACCCCGGGGAGGGGGGGGAGGGGAAAATGAGGGGTAGGGTAGTTTTGGTTTCATGAAAACTTAAAACATGCGCGAGTTTTTCCCCTTAAAAAGTGCACTTCCAAAACACTATCAGCAAACTGTATTCCGTTGCGATGGGGAAATTGTCCACTAAAAACGAAATACGAAAAAATATTTTTTTAAGCTGCAACCAACAAGAAGGGAATTTTTCCTTAGTCTATCTATGATGTTTTTGGCGTGTGGTCACCAAATACAAGAACTACTCGAAGATATTTTTAATCGAGTTAAAGTCGAGAAAGTAAAAGGTTTTATTAAGTTAAGTTCGCTGACTTAAAATCACACCCCCTCGGGGGTTTGGGGGTTCGGCCTTATTTGAGGCTAAAATTCTTCATGAGGGGAAAAGCCATCCAGCGGCGTAAGGAAGGTCGGGTTCTCCCAAAGTGCCCGCAAGGGGGAAAACATAAAAACCCAAACCCACCCCATCCCCCCAAAAAATAAAACAAGCCCGCCCGCTAAATCAATGGGGGAGCACATATCTACTGATCGGGGGGGCGTGGTCCGTCCCGGGGCGAGGTTGTTCCCCGGGGACGTTTTGAAAAAAGATTTTGTGTAAAAATCATTCGTCCTCCCCCTGTTTGGGGAATTGGCATTTTCTTGCGATTTAACTGGTACAGAATCCAGGAACACGGTTGGGTTTAACTCCCCGCTGTTACAAAACTGAAATCGGTTGAAAAACACTTTAAACCCCCAAAACAAAAAAGAAAAAAAATAAAACGCACAGGTCTGTAAAGTGTCTACGCATTTTTAGCAAAACTCAAAAACCCGCTGACGTCAAAATGCCGCGAAACGTCTAAACTTCCTTTTTAGTGTACTCCAAACACTGAATCTTACAGAATCGGTTCGAGTGCAATCTAGTTTGTTTTTAGAATTTTGTAACTTATTTAAATAACCGAAACAAACCAGGTTCTACTGAAAGTTTTGGATTGATAACTTTATTTTCGTTTGAAAGACATGCTCAAAAAAACTTTATTTTTAATTATAGATAATTTTTTCTCTTCCTTTGTTTAACTTTTTAGATTTGGTTTAAAGCCATTTTTCTCACAATATATGTGTTTTTAAAAAACCCTTAAACCCCAAGTGGCTTTGTATGGGGGGTTTTACGTACGCCGGGTTTTAACATTTTTTCATGTTAAAACTTCCAAAAATAAACTGTTCACAAAAACCTTTAAATTCCATTGGGGGAAGAAATAGTAAAAGGGAAACTCTTGTTTACATACCAAGAAAATTTTACTTGATAATTCTTTCTTTACGGAAAAGGGTAAAATTTTAAGGGGATTGAAGGGTCCCGGGAAGGGTGTGCAAAAAGTTTTTTTATATATATTTGTTTTTTTTTTATAATGTCAAAAGAGCATTGTAAGAAAAAAAATTTGGTTTCCTTTTAAATATTGTGATTTAACGGCACAGAAGGGGTTTTTAATTCTGGTTAATTAAATTTGTAGTGTTTCTTTTTTTATAAGATTCGCTCTCACGGGGGGCTGTGAAAGTAATTTACTTTACCGTGATTTTTTTACAAAACAGTGTTCAAATTTCCTGGGCTAAATTAAAGTACAAAAACACAAACTTCTGTTAACGTGTGGTCATTTAAGTTTTTTGGGGGACAATTTCAAACAAGTTTAAAAAAAATTTTTAAAGGATGACGTTTTGAAAACAAAAAAAACAAAAAACAAAAAAAAAAACAAACAAAAGCTTTCCTGGGAGAACCCCCTTTCCCACGATGGCATTTTTAAAGATAGTTATGGCCGTTTTTTAGGTTAGGGGACCTTTGACCTACGGACCCGGGTCTTGGCGCACACGTCGCTTAAATTGCCACACATTCATTAGTTATTTTAAAATCCTGCCTGAATGACAAAAATTTGGCCGGGTGCCCATCTTGCACTATCATGAAAAAAGACATTTTAATCTAAGTGTGACCTTGACTTTTGAGCTACGGACCTGGGTCTTGCGCGCGACACGTCATCCTACTGTGGTACACATTCATGTCAAGTTATTTGAAAATCCATCCATGGATGACAAAGATATGGACCGGACACGAATGCGCTATCATGAAAAATGACCTTTAACGTCTAAGTGTGACCCTGACCTTTGAGCTACGGACCTGGGTCTTGCGCGCGACACGTCGTCTTACTGTGGTACACATTCATGCCCAGTTATTTGAAAATCCATCCATGAATGACAAAGATATGGACCGGACTCGAATGCACTATCATGAAAAATGACCTTTAACGTCTATGTGTGACCTTGACCTTTGAGCTACGGACCTGGGTCTTGCGCGCGACACGTCGTCTTACTGTGGTACACAATCATGCCAAGTTATTTGAAAATCCATCCATGGATGACAAAGATATGTACCGGACACGAAAATTGCGGACAGACCGACAGACAGACGGTTCAAAAACTATATGCCTCTCTTCGGGGGCATAAAAACGCTGCAACAAATATCATGGTATGGGGATGCCGGTGGTGGAGTGTGTCTGTCTGTGTCGGGGTCGAGTTGTTAGTGTACTACAAAAATCATCAAGAAACACAAGATGACAGCAGCTGAAAAAGTAAATTAATATTTTGGCGGAACGTGAGACGGAGATTTCGGGGAGGGACGTGAACCCCAAATTAAACCTAAGGTGCAAAACTTTACATGTTAAACAAGACGACATTTCACCTAAATTTAATAACTCGAGTCAGCAAATACTCATTGTGGGACACAAACCTTATAGGCCTTTGATCCCTTCAGCGATATATGACCATTTTGTGTCGATTCGCCGTAAAACCCAACTCACTTGATTATATCTGATATGGAAGATACATATAGCAACATCTCTGTCGGTTCAGTATCGGTATTTTTCTCCGATGTTACTTTCCACGTATAGAGATATAGGTCACACTAAGAAAATATTTCGAACGAGCCTCGGTAATGGATTTCTGCGCAAAGTATCGCGGATTTCAGGACGATGTCTGTGTTATCTATCGTCACCGGAATAAATAACACAAGTCGTCTTGAAATCCATGATCCTTTACTCGGAAATCCGTTACAAAGACTCGTCCGAAATCATTTCATCGTCTGATCGACTTCATAAACAACGGAACAATTATTATAGCCTGCGTTTTTCCCCGATTCAAGCTGTATTCAGAAAATGTCTTAATGAGGTTAAGACGGCCATTGTTTGGAGTTTAAGGTATGATAAAATGTAATATAATGTATAATAATACCCATTTTTCGGAACTGTGTTGACAGGTCCCAGTAACAACAGGTTGCTGACAATAAAAGGACACTTACTGGATTATCCGGTGAAGATACCGGGTCATGTCCGAGTCTCGAGCACGGTAGACATCCATAGACCAATCAGAGCGGGACAATTGAGACTGGACGTAACCATTCAGAAATGGATAGTTTTTGGATACTTCACTCTGCCATGTATCTCCTCGGCTGGAAGTTGGTGCGTAAAACTTTTGTACTCTATTTATCTTTATTTCATATATGATTAGAATTTTTCATTGTCATTTTAGACAAACACTGTGGTAGAGAAAATACACAATTTTGTAGAAGGGAGTAACTCGAAATATTAAATTGCGTATGTTTAAATATTACTAAGTAATTAGAAGATTCAGTCAGGTATACAGTAGGGATTGCAACAAAACCATGCAAGAATGGAAGAAAGAAATATCTTGTCTCCGACGAACGTTATTTTGATTAAAAGAGATAAAAGTACCTACTTTATCTCCATTGTAACAGCTCGTATGATCTCTGTGACCTACTGTCGTGGTTTGAAGATACAGGTTGTCCCTGGCAACTGAAATCCAGCAACTTCCCATGTACATGTCCATTTTCCAACGGAACATACACACTCGACCCACATCCATTCCGCATCCCAGAAGTAACGATATGGCAATGGATTGCATATGTAAGTTTGTTCATACATACATCGTACCAATAACTGTTGCATTGTTAGCTCAACAATATAGATCAAAAGGTTGCAAGGTCGATCTGAGTTGTGGAATGTATTATAAATATACTCTTGACAATTTAACAAATGACAAAGCGTCTATAGACTAGAGGCATTTGTCCTAAAGCCATGTTTTATAAACTAAGTCGTCATTTTTTGTTGAAAAGACAGTGGATGTCGAACCATGTATTAACAAGATTGTTAAAAAGTAACAAAACAACTTACTTTAGATATACGAGATAAGATCCCTAATTTTCATTTATCATTAGTACACCGTCCTCATTTATAAAACCTATGCATTTTGATATTTTTAACATGATGTGGAATATTAACAAGTAACAAAACAACTGAATTTAGATATACGAGATTCGATGCCTCATTTTCATGTACCCAATCGTCATTTGTAAAACTTATACATTTGGATATTTCGGACATCATACAGAATATAATAGTTTTACCAGACTATATCAGATCAGGGTACCGGTTTAGTTCGCATATGACAACTGTTTTGAAATTGAGCCAATATTCTTAACACTTCGTTTTCAGGGTGATTTCCGAGTGATAGGCAGCCTTGTTGATAAAGATACCTCACAGGAAGTAGCGTGTTACAGTTTAGAATTCACAGTCCAGAGTGCTCGGACCTTCGGGCGCTGGTGGTAGACATCTTACTACAATGTTATGTTGTAAATAATGATTAACAAATTATTTGGGAAATGTTACTAGCAAGCTGTACAGCGTAGTAAAATGTAAAAACATTGGTATTATTGAATAAAATACTAAAAAATATGTTGATGTTTTTAAACATGCAGTGAAATATATTTTCTACAGATAGATTTATAAATACGCAAACCTAATTAACTTGTAATTTCTACCAGTACCTAACATTTGATATTGATTATTAATCAAACCTCAACTCATCGCAAACGAATACAGTTACTCCTGCCCTTGCCTAGCTTCTGGGAAACAGATCCATGATGAAAAATAGCAATATCAACATCATATATAACATTAAACTAGCTATTTTTTTCTATTTTAGTTTCAGTCATACTTTGGTCTTTTCTTCATTCAAACTTTTGTAATACATGTTATAATTGTTTATTTCGTAAAAGTAATTAATTTTATGCAATAGTTAATTTTCGAGGGAAGGGCCGTTTACTAATGTTGGCAGAACTTGTGGTCCGACCCTATTGCTATAATTCAATCGATTGTTAATATCCATATGTTGATGTAATGATATAAATACATGTATTATAAGCAATAAAGTATGTTTAAACTAAAACTATTAACGGAATTATATTGATCCGATACGTGACAGATATAAAAAAGGGATATAAAAGTATCATACGGTAAACACACATAAAGAGTCGGTAAGTGTTTTGTAAACCTTTCGTAGAAAAAGTAATTGTTTATTTCCTATCTCGTTAAAGTACAGCGAAGTAGATTACGCATTTTTATATTTTTACTTTTGTTCAAATATAAATAATTTAATATCTAACAACTGTGTTATATCTAACAACTGTTGGAGGAGAACAAGACTCAAGAAATTCAAAAGCAGTGTCACTGCAGTTAAATGAATGAAAACAAAATGTAACAAGAGGGTCATGATAACCCTGGATCGCTCATCTGAGTAATATGAGCTACATGTTTCAAATGTCAAACTGATGATAAAATATTAAGAAAGTCAGTAGGTCACATTCATGGTCAATGAAATTCAGTTTTCCGATTTGTGTGCAAAACTGTGTATGTCATCAAAATTTCAAGGCTGTATCTTAAAAAACAAGAAAATAGGTCAGTAGGTCAAGGTCACAGTCAAGTGTCATCATATAACTTGGGGTCATCAAGTAATTATAATTAAATAGTCTTGGAAATAGGATCGGATGATTTTTTATATATTTTCCTATATAACTCGCATAATATCTAAGTGACCCCAGGGCGGGGCCTTTTTTAACCCGAGGGGCATAATTTGAACAATTTTGGTAGAGGACTACCAGACAATGTATCATACCAAATATCAAAAGCCTAGGTCGTATGGTTTTTGACAAGAAGATTTTTAAAGCTTTTTCCTGTATAAGTCTATATAAAACTTGGGACCCTCCAGGGTAGGGCCTCTTTTCACCCAAGGGGTACAATTTGAATAATTTTGGTAGAGGACCATAAGACAATGCTACAAACCAAATATCAAAGGTCTAAGTGTTGTGTTTTCAGACAGGAAGATTTTTAAACTTTTTTTCCTATATAAGTCTATGTAAAACTTGGGACCCCCGGGGCGGAGCCATATTTGACCCTAGGGGGATAATTTGGACAATCTTGGTAGAGGACCACAAGATAATGCATCATACCAAATATCAAAAGCCTGGGTCGTATGGTTTCTGACAAGAAGATTTTTAAAGCCTTTTCCTATATAAGTCTATATGAAACTTGGGACCCCCAGGGCAGGGCCTATTTTCACCCAAGGGGTACAATTTGAAAATTTTTAGTAGAGGACCATAAGACAATGCTACAAACCAAATATCAAAGGTCTAAGTGTTGTGGTTTCAGACTAGAAGATTTTTAAACTTTTTTTCCTATATAAGTCTATGAAAAATTTGGGACCCCCGGGGCGGGGCCATATTTGACCCTAGGGGGATAATTTGAACAATTTTGGTAGAGGACTACTAGACAATGCATCATACCAAATATCAAAAGCCTAGGTCCTATGGTTTCTGACAAGAAGATTTTTAAAACTTTTTCCTATATAAGTCTATATAAAACTTGGAACCCCCAGGGCAGGACCTCTTTTCACCCAAGGGGCACAATTTGAATAATTTTGGTAGAGAACCATAAGACAACGCTACAAACCAAATATCAAAGGTCTAAGTGTTGTGGTTTCAGACAAGAAGATTTTTAAACTTTTTTTTCCTATATAAGTCTATGAAAAAATTGGGACCCCCGGGGCGGGGCCATATTTGACCCTAGGGGGATAATTTGAACAATCTTGGTAGAGGACCACTAGATAATGCTACATACCGAATATCTAAGCCCTAGGCCATGTGGTTTTGTACAAGAAGATTTTCAAAGTTTTCCCTAAATAAGTCTATATAAAGCATGTGACCCTAGGGAGATAATTTGAATAATTTTGGTAGAGGACCACTAGATGATGCTACACACCAGATATCAAAGCCCTAGGCCCTGTGGTTTTGGACAAGAAGATTTTTAAAAATTTTCCTTTCGGTTGCCATGGCAACCAGAGTTCTGCATGGAATTCAATTCTTCGAACAACTTTGAAAGGGGGCCACCCAAGGATCATTCCTGTGAACTTTGGTGAATTTCCGCCCAGTGGTTTTCAAGAAGAAGATTTTATTAGGAAATGTTGACGTACGGACGACGCACGACGGACGCCGGACATTGAGCGGTCACAAAAGCTCACCATGAGCCTTTGGCTCAGGTGAGCTAAAAAGGGACATATTATATGAAACGCAATGCCGTGCATGTCAGATCATCACTGTTAAAAGGTGTGACGTTTCAATCCAATCTCCTAGTCGTTACTGAGATTCCAGCTTACATACACACAATTAAGCAAATTAGGTATTTAACTTTGTTAAATTACAAAATAAGATTATAGAATCTACACAGTGTATCAAGATCATTTGAGTGAATTGTGTGAAGTTTTAATCAATTCCAGCTTGTGCTTATTGGGGTACCAGCTTACATACAGAAACAATCAATTCGGAAAGCCGACACAGTATAGGAGTAATATTCTGGATAATAGTAATTCTGGTTTAAAATCATGAAAAATGTAAACTCACCTACCCATACAGTCTATATTGACTTGTGTAATAACGTTAATTCAAATTGTTGGACAACGCGAATACACTCTATAATTGACCACTTAGGATATCATAATGTGCGTGTTAATTTTAATGTTGATATACATAAATTTGATATGTTTAAGACACGATTATTCGATCAATACATGCAAGATTGGAATGCATCCGTAAATGAAAGTGCTAAGCTAGATACTTATTGTAACTTTAAAACTACTTTCTGTTTTGAAAGTTATATTGTTAAATTATCAAATGATGAACTTAGAAAATGGTTTACTCGTATAAGACTTAGCTCACACAACTTAGCCATAGAAACTGGTAGATATAACAACATACCAAGGGAAAATAGAATATGTGCTTTGTGTAATAAGAATATGATTGAATCTGAATACCACTTTATGTTATGTTGTACAAAATATCATGATATTAGAAAGAAATATCTAGGTAATGTATCATGGCCTAGTAGACAGAAATACTATTCTTTGATGTCAACTAATAATAAAACTAAACTAGTTAACATAGCCAAATATATAAAAGAAGCTATGAATATCCGTATTAATACCCTTGAACAATGAACTGTTTCTGTGATTATTACATGTATATATTGCAAATGAAATGTTTTTGTATTTGTACCTGTCTTTGCCATAATGTATTATGTTTTGTAAATGGCCAAAGGCAATTTTATATTGCTGAATTTTGCCAATAAACTTGAAACTTGAAACTAGTAATAATTATTATGTATTTCATCACCATTTCGTGATACTAACAACCTGTCATTGATAATCAATTACAAAATATAGTTCCGTAAAAAGGCCCGAAGTCTGAGAGTTATAACAGCTACAAACGCTGCACTTCGGGTTAAAAAATCGGACAAACTGATATGACTTTTGATTTCCGGAAATTTCCCAAACTCTGTTAAGTAATATTAGGTTATTTAACATTGTTCTGTACAATACGGAGATATATTTGGACGAGTACCCAGCTGAGAAAACCATATTGGACGAGCCGCTAGGCAAGTTCAATATGGTTTTCTCAGCTGGGTACAAGTCCAAATATATCTCGTATTGTACAGTACAATGTTAAATAACCTTTTTATTCTATATCTATTTTATTTTACTATAATAGTAGTTTAAATTAAAAACATTTCACTGAATATTGTATTCCTGCCTTTTCTAGTTTTTCCCAGCTTGGTATGAGTGCAAATATATATTATACAGAACAATGTTAGACCTTAAATAACCTTTTTATTCTGTATTTATTTCACTTCATACGTAATATACGTAATTCATTGAATGTTGTTTTTTCTGCGTATCATCATTAAAAAAGTATATGATGCAACCTCCCTACAACAGTCATTTGGCGATTTGGGTGGTAATACTACTTGGCTGAGATATTATGCCCACAAACATTGTCAGCAAGTTTGGTGAAGATCGGATGAAAATTGTTCCACTTAAAAGAGCGGACAATGCTAAATTCCCCGTTTTTCGAGTAATTCAAGGACTATAATCAAAGAGTGCCTGGTACAATTTGGCTGGTTATAGAAACTGGCTGAGACGTAATGCCCACAAACATTGTCAGCAAGTTTGGTGAAGATCCGACGAAAACTGAATTACAGAGCAGACATGTTTTGGATGCTGACCGCCCGTCCGCTGCCATTCATAATCTTCTCCATTTTGTTTCGTAACCGTTAAATAAAAACTGCTGAGGTAGCTATACAGACAGTCAGGGCTGATACCAATTTCTAGGTTTCGTCCGGAACGGCTTCTTTTAGCGACTTTTCAAATATTCCAACATTTGATGATCCTTTTTACTGTATTTTTAAGTTTTTGATTATTAACGAACGTTTTAATATCTAATTCAGATAGCACTGTTATCCCTTGAATCGTTTTTGTGTTTTGTAAACAAAAAAACTCAAATTAAATCCACATTTCAAGACGCATAATCAAACTCTGTACATAGAGCGCCTATTTCATCCGATTTACATTCGGAACATTTTCACGCGTTTCGGGCTTTATCGTATGTTCAACATTGGACCGTCCAAATACAGAAAATACAGGATTTATTTGTACGCGCGTGCGTCCAAATACAGAAAATACAGGATTTTTGTACGCACGTGCATCCAAATACCTTAATATATTGTACGATCACATGTTGCAAATGAACGTTCGCGATTGGATAGATAAAATAGGTATAGAATAATCATTGTTATTCACGCACTATCAAAACCTCTGAGCAATTTCCACTCCTTTCTCGTTCTTACTCTCTATGATTAATTAAGATATGCATAGTCGTTTTAGCTGGTTTTGTAGCAGTGGTCACTATTCGCAGGTGGGTTTTAGCACAGATATTGATGTATGTTTCCTTCTATGTGAGTATGATTTAGCCGACTTGACCAACGTAGTAAAATTTGAAATGGACCTGTACTTTACATTCGTCAAATGTCAGGCTACACCTGTACATTTGTACAGTTCAGATTATTTAAATTCCTTTGTTTTTCGCAACAATTCTACGAGCGTATTCTGAGTCTGTGGCAGTTTACAGTTTTCAAGCCAAATAGGAACACCGCTGGAAGCAGCATTAATTCTTTCCCGCAACTTACTTGATTGAGTAAGGACCAAATTCAGTTTTATCAAGACCTAGTATTCTTTAGTTAAAATTTTGCTTTAATCTAAGTGCATACTAACTTATTTGGGTTTTTGAGTATGTGACTAGGCTTGTTTAAGCCTTTCTCATCCTCACTACCGCTGCCTGATATTAAGGTTATTTTATATTCATTTACTTTGGCCCGGTTTACAGTGCAATTTTGAAAACGTGTTACTATTATAAATATTTTAATGAGCTGCAAAGGTAGTAACTTTGCATGATTTTCCATTTGCAAAACAACAGAGTTGACAAAATGTATACACCTGTAATTGCCATTTCTGAATATTTCTCCAAATGCATAACCGTACAGGACATTCCGACTGTAATGGTCAGTTTGCCATGACAAAGTATCCTTTTAACGTGATAGACATCCAAGGTAATAGCTTTATGTTTAATTGAAACTACTATATCGAACCTAATGGAGCCTGTTTATAATAAGAGAGCCAACACATTGTGACGAGACTGAAAAAAAGAAGGTGTACAGGTGGCATTGTCTATAACAGAAATCTTAACGTTCAGGTATATTTAATGAAGACCCCAATGACAGTCCCTTGCTGAAAAAGGCATTAATCTGTATATTTTTATACTAAAACGAAAAGCTTTAAAACATGACCTATAAGCGTAATTTCACATCTTCAATTATTTTCAAGTTGTTTTAGGAGCCTCCAGTACAACTTCACTCCCTCCAGCACAACTTCACTCCCTCCAGTACAACTTCACTTCCTCCAGTACAACTTCACTCCCTCCAGCACAACTTCACTCCCTCCAGTACAACTTCGTTCTCTAAACGCTTTTCAACTCCTCTCTCAAAAGCATCTACAAAATGTGTAAAATAAGACACTATATATCTGTGTTATCCGAAAAACATGAAAATCAAATGAATTAATTTGTAAAACGAACACATACATGATCAACCTAAACTCTCACCCGTGCCCGAGTGGCCAAGGTCACTGACTTCAAATCACTTGTCCCTCACCGATGTGGGTTCCAGCCTTACGCGGGGCGTGAATTCTTCATGTGAGGAAGCCATCCAGCTGGCTTACGGAAGGTCGGTGGTTCTACCCAGGTGCCCGCTCGTGATGAAATAATGCACGGAGGGGCACCTGGTGTCTTCCTCCACCTTTAAAACTGGAAAGTCACCATATGACCTGTGATTATGTCGGTGCGACGTTAACCGCACAAAAAGAAAACAAAATAAACTCTCCCGTGCAGCAAATGACCTCTCCCTACTCAGGTATAGGCTACACATAAGAAACGATGCGTTTAGTCTTTCCTGTGAAGCATGGGAATCACTTCCATGAAACAGAATTTTCTCTAAGCAGCAGAAAATGTATCACGCGCAAATATACTTATAACCTATTTAACTTGATCGAGATACAAACGTTTAACTTACACAGCTTTATTGAACCTAAGGGATCCACCAGTATGAATTTTTTACAGTTCTAACGCAGATTCTTTTTTCTCAAGAATTTAACTAAACAGGTCAACGATTGGAGTTCCGTGCGCTTGTCATTATTATTATTAATTTTTTATCAAAAATTCAGCTAAGTGGACTTTTTTGTTTGTTTGCGGTAGCAATCTAAATTTGATATAAAGTTTACCTTAATCATTAATTCTGGCATTTTTCCCAACTAAATTATAGTACCTCTTTCTATCACAAAGAAACCAATAAAGGGGAACCTAGACTTACAAAGTCTGTTGAGATCAAGTTATCTGTAATAAAGTTTATTCTTTCTTCATATTGACACTAATATTTTCTAAGTAAGTTAGAGTTAGAGGTTAGAGATATTGTAATTTTTTTCAGAAAGTGCTATCAAAGAGGATTGATTTTATGGCCAAGTGCTTTACATTTATTACTCTAACGACTGATGCCAGTCTAAGGGGAACCCGTTTCTTCGGAGTTTCGTCCGCCATGTTTACCGATCATCACGTGATGAACAATAGCCACGTGAATGTTGTGCGTCTCGATGCGAGTTTTTGGAAACCAAAGCAAAATAATGAAACATAGGAATCAATCCTACCTGTGGTCTGGAACAGCAAACTGCTGAGCACATTCTGCAGAGATGCCCACGTCTGGAAAACCAAAGAAAAAGTGTGTGGCCAAATAGCACCCCAATGAAAACCAAAGTGCACGGCAAGAAGGAGGACCTAAAGAAGACGGCATCCTTCATTGCTGGATCAGGGGTGACAGTGTAGGCGGTGAACGCCAAGAAGAAGAAGAAGATAATGCAATTACAACCCACTTTTAATGGCCATATAAAATGTAAGAGGAGCTACTCAACCTAAAAAGTACCGCGGTGTAACAATAGTATTTTCCCTTGATACTGAATGCCATCAACATTTACAATAATACTTTTCTAATATTTGGTTCTTAATTGTTTGCTTCCAAATAAATTCCAAGATACGTCTCTTTTTACCTAGTGTATTAACCGAACTTTCAAAGAATTAGGATGACATCCTCTATGGATAAATATTGAGAGCTGACAAAGTGGCATCAACATTTTGACAACTGAAAATGCATCGCCCATGCTTCTATACTATACAAGTTACATCTGGCCTTCTCCGTTAGTCTGCAATATTTATTTTGCTTTCGGACATGTTGCAATGTTGACATACAACATTCGATGTATTGGCTTGGTGGTAAACTTACATCGTGCATTCTGCATGCATCTGTGCTGTATATTTGCAGATGTTAAGAACAAAAATGGTTCCTGGAATGGCTAGATGAACCATTTTAACTTCGGCGTATGCGCTTTTGCATTGTGATAAATGTGATTTATTAAAGAAATCAGAAGATTATCTAAGTATAAGTATTTGTACTGCTTCTAGTTTGTTATAATCATTTCTCGGGAAGAGATGCTCATTCGTACAAATGAACGGTTGACCCCCCACCCACAGAGTATAAGGCGTTTGAGCACGTACGCATTCCGCAGTCTCTAAGCCGAATACAAGCATGCATTGTTTGTTACCAGTCAGATCATTGCACTAGAAGGCGCTAATATCCTTAAGATCGGAATGTTCCGTAATAAGACCGTAAGACTGCGGAAAACTACAAAACTATGTCTAAATTCCTACAAAGATATTACACTGCGCAAGAGGTTGTGTTAGCCAGAAAAAGGAAAACGTACTACATAGAGGCCTGTCCTGCATGTGTTATATTTTAATCCAACGCATACGTCATTTTATTATATGTTACATCCTTAATGATTTTATTCCTGTTGAACAAGAGCGGTTTATGTATGGCGTTTTACCAAACCCATCTCGTTTTTGCACAGCCACAGGCCACCTGACCTGACCGCGAATGTTTATGTATTCCGTGGGGACCAGATTCCTCAAAGACTGTCAGCAGGTCATACAGACAGGTTCCTTGCGAGACCAGAGGCCAACCCAGTAACAGTAACCACCTGTATTGAGTGGCATACTCTTGTTCGGAAGGCTCCGTGTATTTCAATTGAAAGACTCAAATTAGCTTAAGAAATAAAATTCAATGAAATAACACTTCAGAAAGTTAGTTTTAGAATGCACAAATTTATTCTACTAATATTGTTTACGTTTATACAGACAGAACTGTTGAGTTACATGAGAAAGAAGTCTGAAGTCCCTAAAATGTAACCAATAAATTGAGGAGGTATGCTTATTAATCTGTTTTCTATTATGATTGCTTTAAGTCTGATGGCTACGTGATCTGTCTGTGCATCTGTACGTCTGCATTTAGCTTATCTGCACATCTCAAAAGCCCCGTGCACTGGCACTATTTCAAAATATCTTCAGACATTTTCCATGCATAACCGTCTATCAACACTGTTCAAGCAAGCGGTGTTACAGAGTGGAACGATCTATGGCCTTTAAGCCTTCTTGTTTAAACTTAAGAATATACTGGTTGTGACCCTGAATTTTTCTAGACTGATTAGTAAAAATTAGGCAATTGCGCATGTTTTCCGAACGTTAGTGTATGGGGAAATTAAGATTTTTACGATATTTTTGGGGAATAGAAATTTCTCTATAATGAAATTTTTAATTAAACTTTTCACCGTTGTGTATAAAATAAAATAAAATAAAATAAAATATAAAGGTTTGCATGCTATTTTTGATATTTGACCATTATTTAAAAGATTCGCAAATTTCAAGCAGAATTTACGGCATTTTTGGAATTAATAGGCATGTCAACATTTTTATGCCCCCCTTCGAAGGAGGGGTATATTGTTTTGCAGAGGTCGGTCGGTCGGAATGTAGACCAATCCTTTTCCGGATGATAACACAAGAACGCTTGGGCCTTGGATCATGAAAGTTGATAGGAAGGATGGTCATCACCAGCAGATGACCCCTATTGATTTTGAGGTCTGTATGTCAAAGGTCAAGGTCAAAGTGACCCTGAACAGTTAAACGGTTTCCGGATGATAACTCAGTAACGCTTGAGCCTAGGATCATGAAAGTTGATAGGGAGGTTGGTCATGACTCCTATTGATTTTGAGGTCAGTATGTCAAAGGTCAAGGTCACAGTGACCCTGAACAGTTAAACAGTTTCCGGATGATAACTCAAGAAAGCTTGGACCTAGGATCATGAAAGTTGATAGATCTGGGGAGGTTGATCATGACCAGCAGATGACCCCTATTGATTTTGAGGTCAGTATGTCTAAGGTCAAGGTCACAGTGAATATTTCTCGTATCTTTCTCGTAAGTCTCTCGCAACATTCTCGTAAGTCTGACAGGTGTCGCGCAATGCTCTCTTACGAAAATTATCGTAGCTACGATATCGTAAGTTTCTAGATAAAATCCTCGTAACTTTACGAGAGGGTCAGGGGTCTCGTAAATATTTACAATATCGTAAGTAAAATGGCGGCATCCATGTTAGCAACCACGACGAAACTTTTCTGTCGAAAATATTGCA